>NC_141878.1:258633006-261133006 GCF_056163025.1 Triticum urartu | reverse complement strand
AAGAATCTGAGGAGAAGGTAAAACTGATCCGAGACCGACTGAAGATTGCTCAGTCCAGGCAGAAGAGTTATGCAGACTCAAAACGCAAGGAGGTAACCTACGAAATTGGAGATAGAGCATATCTGCGAGTATCGCCCTTGCGAGGAGTGAAACATTTTGGAGTTAAAGGAAAGTTAGCCCCGAGATTTGTAGGGCCGTATCGCATTTTGGAACGGATGGGAGAAGTTGCCTACAAGTTGGAGTTACCTGAGGGATTGTCAGGAGCCCAGGATGTGTTCCACATTTCACAGCTGAAGAAGTGTCATGCTGAGATGGCTGATAAACCACTAAGAGATACATTACCCCTGGAGGCGATTCAGTCGGACAGTGATTTGACTTACGAGGAGAAGCCAATTAAGATTCTTGAGTTTGCCAGCAGAGTCACCCGCAGTAAGGTTATCATGTTTTGCAAGGTTCAGTGGAGCCACCATACCGAGGATGAAACCACCTGGGAACGAGAGGATGATCTCCGCAAGGACCACCCATACCTATTTTCTAGCCAACCTGAATCTCGAGGGCGAGATTCATCTTAAGGGGGGTAGGTTTGTAACATCCCAAATTTTCAATTTGGAATGTTATACATAGATCATCCATGCATATCATGATTTATTGCATTTCCGTTCCGCAATCCTCGAAATCCTAAGCAACTCAAGGACCCAAGGAGAGAGTTGGGGATTTTCCTGTTTTCATATTTGATTTTTATCAAATAATGAAACGAGGATTTTGATTTTAATAATTTTTCTCTCTAAAATATTTCATATTAATCAAATGAGTGGAGATAATATGACTTCTCCGGAATAATTGAAATATTGGAGGAAAAATATGAAAATCATTTATTGGATTTTATTTGGTCTTATTCGGATTTTATTTGCATTAGAAAAATTGCACGTTTTCAAAATTGCATTTTAGGGCCAAGAAAATGTTCAACTCGTCCTAAATATTTTATTTAGATGGTGAAAAGTTGTTTTGGCATTTTTAGATTTTTATTTATTTTTCTACGATTTTTCTTTTATCGGCGGAATTATTAAAAAAAAATCTCACGCCCGACTGGGCCTAAGGCCCAGCCGAGCCAGGCCGGCCCGAGCCGCCACCGCCTGCCGCGCGCGCGCGCCGCCGCCTACACGGACTCCAAGTCCGAGCCGGACTTCCCGCCGCCGCCGCTGCCTTGCCCCTTCCCCAAGCAGCCGCCACCCCCCTCCCCTTTAAATACCGCCGCCGCCCCCCCTAGGAGCCCAAGTCGCCGCCGCCCGCAGCCCCTCACCCCGCCGCCTGCAGCCCCTCGCCCCGTCGCCTCCCGCCGCCGCTGCCGCAGCCCCGCCACCCCACGCCGCCCCGCCGGAGCCCCGCAGGAGCCGAGCCAAGGTAGCTGCCGCACCGCCCCGGTTTTCTAAAGAAAAACCGTTTGGGTTTTTTTAGAAACCCTAGTTTTCATTTTTTCTAAATAGATCGGTTTTTCTCCGGTTTATTTATTTAGTGAGCGTTCGCTCGTTCATTCATTTTAACGAACACGTTCTTCGTTTAGATCCAGATAACGAACGTTCGTTCGTTAATCTTTTCGTCGATTTTCTTTTTCTCGGTTTTATTCTGCGATTTTTTTGATCGTGATTTTGGATCCGATCTTAATTTCTGTTTTTCTTCTCGCTAGTTTATCGGAATCAGGCGATTCAAGCGCCTGGAGTTTCGTCTCGAAACCCTCTTTCCGTTTAATCAACTCAAACAAGTTTTTGTTACTGTAAAATTTGGCCTAGTTTCAGATTAGTAAATGAAGCTTCTTTCTTTCGCCGTTGGACTTTCGTTGCTCCGTTTGATTTGATTCTTTTTGCGTACCGGAGTTCTTAAATTGAACTTTCTGTTCAACCTCTCTTATTTGAGTTTTGTTTGTGCATTGTTGCTTGTTACTTATGTATGTTATTGTTTCCTTGCGATAGAATTCCCGGAGTGTGAAGCGTGTTACTACGAGTCTCTAGGATTCATGATTCGTCAGCAAGGCAAGTAACACTTTGATCATATCCCATTATTACCCAGTTTTTATGCATTGGTTCCAATCCTCAAACATTGCATGATTAGGATGTCATTAACTTGTGGGTTGGGAAGTAGTTGTTGAGGTAGAACCTATTGCCCTGTTACATTCAAACCCTTGGGAGTTACTTCTACGTATTGCTTATATTGCTATGCTATGCTCGTAGACGTGGTTTGGGTTTGAGTGAAATTCATGACAGATGTGAGATTGTTAATTAATGGTTCAACTTAAGGTGGCAACTTAATCAAGCAACTAGGTGGATTGAGGCACCTGGGGAACCCAGTGTTGTCTGTATTTTTTGTGGAAATCCCGGGGTACCCGTGTGATCTTCCTATGGACCACCACCCAGGCTAAAAGGGAACTGAGATGATTCATGCTAGAAACTTCTGTGTGCAGCCAGAAGCTATTATGGGCTCTAGCATAGTTGAGTAAGTTACGTGAAGCTCTTGAAGAGGTAGATCAGCAGGTAGTGGGTTTTTGGTAGGTTTGGTATGGTCTACCGGAGTAGAGAGTTAACGTTTCTGAAAGACTGTGTCTCGGTCATCCGTTTCTCAAACAACATGTAGTGCGAGAAATCCAACGAAGGCGATCGAGTCTTGTGGGGAAAAGTGCACAAACCTCTGCAGAGTGTACAATCTAATCATGGTTAGCTGTGTCCCCGGTTATGGACAATTCTTGAGTATCTAGTACTTGGGTTATCACATGCATCTCACCATGTTTAATTAATATTGCTGGGTTGTTAATCACTTTAATTGGGATTGAGTTGGGGTTACCTTCTCAATGATGTTTCAACCACCATGATAGTTAAATTAAAATATATTCCTTTGTTGTAGGGAAAAATGGCTTTTCGCAAAAAACTATAACAATACAGCTTTCCACCAGCCATATATGCATGTAGTGATAGCATTATTCTGTTTCTGCTCTACTGTGTTATATTGCCAGCATATTCCATGTGCTGACCCGTTTTCGGGCTGCAATGTATTATGTTGCAGACTTTTCAAACGAGGAGTAAGGTTCGTTAGGTCGTTGCCGTGCAGCTCAGCTATGCCGTTGGAGTTGATGGACTCACTTTATCTTCCAAGCCTTCCGCTGTTATCGCATTAGATGGCCTTAAGCCATATTCGTGTAATAAGTTCTCTTCGGAGACATTCGATGTAATAAGTGTGTGATTACTACTCTGTTATAAATCCTTCGAGTACTGTGTGTGTCAGCATTACCGATCCAGGGATGACACTGAAGCACAGAGACTTGACCATCTGAGGTCGGGTCGCTACAAATTCCCTATGGTTAAAGAGTAATTTGAAAAAAAACGTAAAATTTTGTAAACCGAACAGCTGAGTTCATATTTTCGATGTCATTTCTAAATAGCTAATCCAATTGAGGCATATGATATGGCGTTGGAAAGCTTATGAAAATGCGCTACTTCTTCATCTTGAAAGTTTTTTTCTAATTTTGAATGGTTTAAGAGTAATTTAGAAAATGGTCCAAGTCCTACCGAGTTTCTATTTTTGAGCTAATTTTTTAACCGTGTGTCCGAATGCAGGAAATGATATGGTGTTGGAAAGCTTGAACAAATGCGAAACTTTTTGGTATGTATTGTTTCTCCCAATTTTTTACAGTTTTAAGTCAGTTTCGAAAATGGCGAAAAACGTATTTTCTCCGTAGTTTCTACAAACTTTAACGGAAAGGCGCAAATAATATCCCATTGAAAAGCTACGAAAAATGCGAAACTTTTTCATGTTGATGGTCTTCTCTGATTCCTAGCCGTTTTCAAGTAATAGCGAAAATGGCGAGACCATTCGTTCTGCCTTTATCGCGAAACAGATTCTTCGAAAATGCACCGCGTGAAGAACCTGAACTTCTCGGCATGTCTACCTGAAATTCACTCTGTTTTCGATGTGCTTTTTTTTGCTCGCAGATCTCCATCCACTACTCGTAGCTCTCCATCAACTCCTGGGAATTCAACGAGTGATATACCGATGGAAAGCTGTTGTGAACACGCAACTTTCCCGTGTTGATCATTTTTTCATACTCGCGGCGGTTTTAAAAGTTTTTCATCCGAAATTCATTCATCATAGTAATTGAACTTCCTTCTTTTTTCACGTTGAACTTGTGTGACGTATTTTCGTTTGTAATTTTCTTATCCATTCATGAGTATTATTCAAATGATAATCCTTTTGTACAAACCTCTCTCACAATAATTTTTTTAACTTTCGCCGACCGAGGACTTGAACTTATAACAAAAAAAAATTGGACCTTGCTTTTTAATTTATTTTCTCATATTAAACACACACCATGTAGTACATGAACTTTTTCCGTTTCTATAATTTGAATTTTTGTTTTTCTTTTTGAAACCAAACTTCTCCCAAATAATAACTGAACTTCTTTGTTGACTGAGAGAATTCTTTTAAAATGCAAAAAACAATTTATTTTTGTGTTTTCGAACATCAAAATACAAGGTGAACCTCTCTCGCAATAATTTTTGAACTTCTCCGGACAGAGCACTTGAACTTCTTTCAACAAACCTTTTTAGCTTTTATTTTTTTATACTTTTATTCTCACTTGAAATGCATTCCCTGTAGTACATGAACTTCTCGTTGTTTTCACTATGAACTTCTATCACATTTTTGTGTATATGTCGAATTAAACGCAATTGAAGGTGGGACGCCTTATTTGCCATTTTAAAACATGTAATTGGAAGTCGGACGTCCTGCAATATAAATTCTGAACCGTGCACGGAGGTGCACGTGAACTTGCAAGAAATCTGAGTTTTTATATACTTCGAACTTCTCTGTTATTTTAATTTCAACTTCTTTAGTATTATCCTTATAAAAGTAATATTTTAAAATAAGAATCAAATGTTTTTTAAATTGAACTTCATACTTTTATTTTCCCTAGAGACGGAAAGAATTTGAGTTTTCTTTATATATCAAACTACCCATTTATTTTAATTTGAACTTCTTCATTTTATTCTTTCGTAGCAAGGAAAAATTGTGTTTTTTTATAAATATTGATCTTCTTTATTTTTCTAATTTGGATTTTTTTGTTTATTTCTTTTTGTAACAGAAAAACCCTTGTTTTGTAACAAACTTTAAACCAATTTGTCTCTTAAATTGAACTTCAACGTTTTCGTAGAAACGAAGAAAAATTGTTTTTATAAACTTTTTTTGAATGGTTTTGTTTTTTTAATTTGACCTTCTTGTGGTTATTTTAAAACATGAAAGATATGTTTTTTTGTTACAAATATTGAACGACTTTATTATTTTACTTTCAATTTTTGGTGATCTTTTTTTCTATAACAGGAAAATCCATGATAATTTTCCTTTTGTACACGCATAACAATTTCCTCAAACTCTACATTTTATTAAATTTGAACTTCGAGAGTTAACATTTCTAAAATCTGAACTTGGCATGTAGCCATAGCAGAACTATTTCCTGATCATCTGCACTAGCACCAGCATCTGCGCATCTCTAAAGTCATAGTAGAACATCTTTGAAGTCTAAACCGAAGATTTTGGAACTGTTCATCATCTAGTGCGAATATCAACATGCTACGTTTTATTCGGGAGCAAAAGTGAGAGAAACAAAGGAAAAACGATTCAGACCAGGCACACAACACCTGAAATTTTCAGAACATATACTGAAGAATAGTTCTTTGACAGAATGACAATTGTAACAAACACTTATTCTGCAATATAGCAAGTACCAAAATATACAACTGCGGCTCTTCGCGCAAACTTACATCTATCACAGCATCTTTTGTGTTCTTATCATGAATACCTATTTGTTGACATTTTTCACGGAACCTAAGATAGCAACTGACAAAGTAAAGAAGAAACTAAACCAAAAACAATTTGAACCGTCTAAAAAAGGAAGCCTGGACTCCGTTGGGGCATGGTGGAAGTGGGGATCTGGGCGGTTGCGGTGGTGAGCGTCCTGGTAATTTCAAAAAAGAAAAAAAATCTCTACAACTACCTCATCGGTGCAATAAACATGTAAATTGTGTTCCAACTCCCTCTGGCATTTGCACAAACACCTAGTGGGCAGCAAAGAACCACTTCGTAGATGCTATTTGAAGAACACAGCAAAGAGTGAGAGTGGAAACGGATGACAGAGCTCAGGTGGAGCAGGGCAGGGAGATGGCACCCATTCAAGATGCAGGGTCTGGTCAGGTGCAAACAGTTGAACGAGGATGACAACCGGAGAAGCACGAACGGGGATGCACACATGGTTTGAACTTCTGTCGGGCACGGACGGGGGCAACAGGAGCCAGGTCGCGCTCGGCCTAGTTGCCGGGGGTGGATTCGCGTCGTGGCAGGGTGAGGTACATGGTGCTGCGGTGGTGGAGCCCCACTGGGAGGAGGCTGACGGTGGCGGAGCCCCACCGGGACGAGGCAGAAGGCGGGAGGAGGGGGGGCAGCAAGGAGGAGGTGGAAGGCAGGAGCCCCATCGTAGGTTGCTGGCATGCTGGGATGCACGGACTTGGCGGTGACGCGAGGTGGGGATCCGACCGCAGGTGGAGGACAGTGCGCTATGGCTGCCGTCGTCGTGTACTTGGGGGTTCCTGGGCCGGCTGCAACACGCGGGGATCTAGCGCGGCCACGGCGCGCGGGTGCGGGGATCCGACTGCGCGGGGGTCTGGCGGGGCAAGAGGAGCGTCAGGTCGGGGGGAGGGGGTGAAGCGCCGGAGCCAGGTTGCCGGCGGTGGGAGGTGGTCGGCAGGATCGGGCAGAGGTGGGGGATCACGGGAAGGTCAAGGCGTGGGCAATGGGGCGGTCGAAGGGGGTTGTTGGACCGTCCTGGTTTTCTCCGAGTTGGGGAACATCTGGTTCAACCTATATAGGGTCGGTCGTGATCAGAATAACTATTCTGATCCCATGATCAGAATAGTGCTACTCTCTCTCTCTATATATATATATACACACACACACAGCCCGTCTATTCTGATAATATTATCAGAATAGTTATTCTGATAACACTTCCGTACTGCATGCTCAATGCGAGAGCACTACACTTTCTTTAACAAGAGCACTGCATTACAGAGACTAGTGAACTTCATGTCGGAAAAAACTGCGCATAGTGTTCTTTTGGTACTGTTTTCGCTCTAATTTTTTAACCGTTTATCGGAACGAGGCGTGTAATATACCGTTAGAAAGCTACGGATTAGGCGCAACTTCTCCATGTTGAACACTTTTCGAGATTCCTCACGGTTTAAGAGCAGTTTTGAAAATGGTGCGGCCCACAACGAGTGGCAGTGAGCGTTTTTTCACAATTTTTTCCTAAACCGCTCGTCGGAATGAAGCAAATGATACACCGTTGGATAGATATCGTCGAGATGCATATTTTTCATATCTATTTCTTTCTATAATTCGTTACGGTTTAAGAGCAGTTTCAAATTTACTAAATCGTGGAATTCTGTTTTTCAAAAAAATTCAAATTTTCGTTACTGTTTTGGCTCTAGTTTTTTAACTGTTCGTCGAAACGAGGCGTGTAATATGTCGCTGGAAAGCTATGGACAAGGCGCAACTTTCATATGTAGAAATGGTTTCGAGATTCTTTACGGTTTTTAGTTAATTTTGAAAATCGTGCGGCTGATGACGAGAGGCAGCGGCCGTTTTTCACGAAATTTTTACAAACCGCTGGTCGGAATGATTCAGACAGTACGCCATTGGGAAGATATCGACGAGCCGCAACTTTTTCATGTAGAACACTCTCTCTAATTCTTTACGGTTTAAGAGGAATTTCGATTTTACCGAAATACAGACACTCTGTTTTTCGCGACACCTAAATCGACGTGGGTACTTCATCCGACTGAAAACCGCACTGCTTTGGACGAAAATCCGCACTGCATCAGACGGGTAAGAGAACTGCATGGTTTCTTTTATTCAAACGTAATTTTTTCAAGGACGAGAAAGTAGAGTGCACTTCACATCTGGTGTAAATGAACCTCAACACGACCAAGAAGTGAACCGCATTACTTTTCTTCGCTTCCGTAACAATTTTTGTGCACTTACGAGATGAACGACATCATACAGCCGACTGCACTGCTTCAGAATGAAAACCGCACTGGATCGGACTTGCAAGCGAGCTGCATAATTTCTTTTGTCGGACTTTATTTTTCTCATAGGAGTTTTTGTTGTTTTTTTAACTTTTTTTATGAACGAGAGTGGACCGCAGAGACTAGGGCAAGTGAACCACATCATATATTGAAGTGAACCGCTTTATTATTTTTTGTTGATTCGCTATTTTTCATGCTAGGTGCAAGTGAACGGCATCACTCTTAAGAGTGAACCACATCCAAGGACCAAACACACTGCAATTTGTTGCTGTAGTCGACTGAAATTTGAGACACACGAAACAAATTGCACTTCATGCAGCAGGGGTAATGAGCTGCTACACAAATGGAGTGAACTCGTTTTTTATCTGTTCAAAGAAATTTATTGAAGACATGGGTACTGCACTGTAGATGGTATACTAGCAAACTGCTCCAAAACACACCCGAGTTTTTTGATAGCACACAGAGTTCACAGAACACAGCAAAATAATTGCAAAATAAGATGCATCAGGGGGCTACCGAACTGCACGCTGCTAGTTATCGGATCACACATACACCGCCAATGAGCTGCACGGCGTCGCCGTCGATACTGCATCTAGTCCAACACACAACACATCACACACAATTCGACTCAAAAGAAAAAGAACTATTTCATGTAGAACGCGTAGGTTGTCGACAAGGCCGCTGTAGATTGAGGTGAGAACAGGAATGTGGCGCAGAACTACACGTCTGTGCAAGAAACTGCACACGATGAAGCGCATGAGACCTTAGGAGCTGCTGCCCACACACAATGCACTGCACACACGCATGCACCGCAATCCACGGATGCGCCGGAGGCGAGCTCACCTGAAGCAACCCACACTACTTTTTGCAACCCCGAATCTGGTCATGACCACTTGAAAAACAAAATCAAAATGCAACCTGGCTCTCCTACAGCCGGGTTGCACGCACGCTGCACTGCACCTCGAGGGCTCGTGCACTGCAACAGCCACATGTCGCACTGCCCCCGCGAGTGAACCACATGTGTTCTTTATTTTGTAATCTAACATCAGGACTCGACATTTTATAGGGAAAAGAGCCGCAAAAATGCAATTGCTAACCGAGAAAACTGCATCACCTTTTTTGCGTGACACAACCAAGAACAAAGCGGACTTCAAAAAGGTGAAATAATTATCTTCTACACATTGAGAGAACTCTAAATAGCACAAACAAATTTTCAAGGCTCTGCGTTGTGGTTGACTGCACCCCGACACGATGGGGTTCGTACTGCAAGATGCAAAGTGTACTATCTCCTCCACTATCGCGCTGGCGAAGCTGCACATCCGCGCTCGTCGAACTACTCCCAAGCAAAATTTGAGAAAGCAATAACAATATCCTGAACTTCAACTATGTCGTAGCCACACCGCGCCTTCCTCTTGTTGTGGAAGAAGAGAACCACCGTACGCATCTTAGCCAGTGTCGCGTGAACGTGGGGGCAGGCCATCGGGGTGTGGACTGCGCGTGCAGCAGTGTGCAGTGCGGCCACGACCCAGAGTCAGAGAAGGGCCGAGGGGAAGGCCGGATCTGTTCTTGAAGGAGGTTGGGGAGTCCGGCGCTGCGCTCCTCACGCACTGGGCACTGACAAGGCGCAAAGAGGATGGCCGGTTCATTGGCAAGGCATGGGGGAGCAGTGGGAGGCCCATGGAGGTACGACGGCCTGAGGGGGAGAAGAAGGAAGTGAGTAATAGCGCAGTACCCTGACCCGGCGGTTGGTGGGGACGGGGTCGCGCGGATCCGACGCTGGGTAGGCGTGGGAGGACGGCGGGCGGAGGAGGGGTGACTCGCCGGCGAGGGGACTGCACGGATCCGGCAGCTAGTCGGCGCGGGGGGGGAGGGGGAGGGGTGCTGGATCCGGCACCGGCTCGATCTAGGAAGTGGCCAGGGGAGGGATGGCTCACCAGCGAGGGAAGGAAGGCTGTGAGCGGGGCGGGGGAGCAGGGAGATCCGCGCCGGTTGCCGCGGTGCGGGGAGGGAGGGAGGTGGTGCGGTAGTGGGGGAAGCAGAGATACGAAGAAGCTGCGATGGGTGGGCATGAGGAGGAGTGGGCGTTGACTGCCTTTTCTTTTCGGTGGGTCAGGGGTGCGCTGTGGGGTTTGTTATCAGAATAAGAAAAGTGTTATTAGAATAAGGTCTTAAGGGGTGTCATCATAATAGACCCACCCTATATATATATATATAGTAGCACTTTTCTGATCCTGGGATCAGAATAGTTTTTTGGATCACGGTGGTCTATATAGAAGCGATGGGATGTTACTGAGATCCAAACAGAGAAAAAACAGAGCAATCTACCCACTCGTTCTGGACGTCCCGAACGGCCCATTCCATCACCCACGACCTTCTCATCCCCATGACGACGCCCGCCACCATCCCCGGATCAGCCCTCGCGCCGCCGCTCCCGCCGGCCTCGCGCCGCCCCTCTCGCCGGCCCCGCGCCACCCCTCTTCGCCGGCCCAGCGCCACCCCTCCGCGCCGGTCCATCTCGCCGGCCCCGTGCTACCCCTCCGCGCTGCTCCTTCCCGCCGGCCCCGCGCTGCCCCTCCGCCCCGCCCCTTCCCGTCGGCCCCTCGTCGCCCGTCCCCGCACTACCCCTCCACGCTGCCCTTCCGGCCGGCCCCTCGTCGCCCGTCCCCGCACTACCCCTCCGCGCAGCCCCTCCCCGCCGTCCCCGCGTGACCTCCATCCACCTAGCTTGCTGCCGGTGACATCCACCCGAAGTGGTCGCCGCCGCCATCCATCCAGTGTTGCCTCAGCCACCAAACTCCCAGCGAATGGGCGCCCCCACCTCCCCCCTTCGGGATCCCGCCACTGCACTTGGCTCTGTGCCCCAATCGCCACCGCCACGGATCTCTGAGCACCATCAACCTGTCGCCAGTCCTGGGTCATCTTCCCCCGCAGTCCTCCGCTTTATGCCGATGCAGATGCCACACTCCTTCCCTCCGGTGAGCCTCCTCCCTCCCTCTGCCATCCTCTTCTCCTTCTCTACCTCCAGTAGACGCGCCCCCGCCCCATCGCCTCCTACGGCCGCTGCGTCCGACCACCATTCCCCTACCGCACCGAATCACCCGAAGGGTGTTGCCTCGCTGCGTTGATGCTCGGCAGTCCACCCTCTCCCCCGTTGGAAGGGTTGTTCTCCTCCCGCTGGATGATTTCCCTAATTTCTCCGGCCTCTGGAACATTTACAGGAGGTTCACGTTTTGGTTTTTTCTAACTATTTTTCGTTTGGTGATACTTCAGTGCACATGAGTTTCACTAATCCATGATTGATCTGATAGATGTACAATATGTTCATTCCTATTTTGGGCATGCTAGTTGTTCAATGTAAATGTGCATGAGAATCATTTTTCTGAACCTGACCTGCGCGAAGATTGTGCAGCATTTGAGCATTGTAATTAGTAATTAGTATGACTGTTTGATTGTATTCGGGCATTGTAATTCGGACATCGTAATTCGGGCATTTCTGATCCATGATTGAACGACTATTTCCTTTGGTTTTGTAGAGCACCATTTTGTGCAGTAAGTAGTAAAGGCTGCAGTTTGACTGTAGTTCAAAATGTTGATTTTCAATAGGCCAATGTATTCATGGACAAGTTTTTGTATGATTCAGTTTGCAATATGAATAAAAGGATGATCTTTTTGTCAGGAACCTTAGTAACTAGTGGACAAATTCACACATATTTCAATTCAGTGGTATGTTGGAAGATAATATGGGCCATTTTCAGTTCAAGGATATGTTCAATAGTCATAGCATTCTCTGAATCACAGTAGTATAAAAAATGCTCGTGTACTTCTCAGCGTGTCAATCGCCATTAATTACTATATGCCCTCGATCCTTAGATTAATGACAAGCCTCCATGCCGATTCAAAATAGTACATCAGTGATGGTATACTTCCACTGTACTAGCAGCAACAATTTCAATTTTATTAGGAGTACAAGATAAAGAGAGCCTCTATATGTGTGTGTATGTTCGGCAAATGATTGACAATAGCACATTGTTGAGGAGCCCTAATGACCGAAAATGTTGGGCAGCTGCTTCAGTTAGATGTTTTTCTCTGTTTTTAGAACAACTTCTGTTCGATATGTGTGCGCTCATGTGTTTCATTTGTAATTCTTCGGTCCAAAAAATTTGAGAACCATGTGAGCAGTTTGAGAAAGTTTGTGATTGATAATGTGTGTCTTTGTGCAATTTGAGAATAGCTTTAGTCCAAAAAAGTTTAATTAAAATAATTGGTGCTTATATAAAAACCATATTATTTTTGGAATAAAACTAAGAAGTTCAAATTAAATTAACATAGAAGTTTGAAGTTTATTAAAATAAAAAGCAACTCTTTATTCGAAATAAAAAAGGGTGATTTCGAAAGTTTAGGTGTAATGAACAGTATTGTACAGGAGAAGTTCAGATGTAATGACCAAGAAGTTCAATTTTTTTAAAAATTAATAGTTCAATGTACATGAAAAACTCAGATTTTCCTCGATACTAAATAATAAACCAAGAAGTTCAATTTCAAAAAATGGAGAAATTCAAATATTTACTATAAAAACTTGATTTTTTATCATTGCTAAAGAAAAAACCAAGAAGTTCAGTTTGAAATAACCAAGAAGTTCAACATTTACTAAAAAATACTCGAATTTTCCCACTTCTAAAAATACACAAAGTGGTTCAAAAAATTAAGCAAGTGCTCTTTAAAAAGAATTATTGTGAGAGAAGTTTGTACAAAAGGAATATCATTTGTGTAACACTGATGAATGGATGAGAAAATTACAAATGAAAAAACATCATAAAAGTTCAACATGAAAACAACAGGAAATTCAACTACTGCACTGAATGAATTTCAGATGAAAAACTTCTACGAAATTTTCCTCATTATTGTTTAACCATTGGGAATTAGAGAAAACTTTCAACATATGGAAGGAGCTGTTTTGCAGCAGCTTTCCAACGCCATATTATTTGCCTCATTCCAATAAACGGTTTATAAATGCGATCGAAAATATGATTCACGTTTTTTGTATGAAGAAAAAACGGTTTTCAAAACTGCTATTAAATCGCTCATATTTTGCCAAAAATTTAACTTGGGTCATGATACTGGTGTCCATATCTTTCCAACGGTATATAGCAAGCCCCATTTGGGCAATGTTGGTGAAAGTTCAACCTAGCACTGAAGGAAGTTCAGGTCAAACAAATCAGGCAGTAAAATTGCAAAAACGCAAGTTCATCACGACCCAAGAGCAAAAACTGCCAACGAGCGAGTGACAGAAGTTAAAGGGAAAAACAACGGGGAGTTCAACTACTACGCGGAATGCGTTTCAGGTGAGGATAAAAGAATGTAAAACTAAAAGCCTAAAACGTTTGTTGCAAGAAGTTCACGTGCTTCTCCGAGTGAAGTTCGAGAACTCTAGTGCTAGACGTGCGACCTTCACTTACATGTAAAAAACAGAGTGAACTTCAAACAAGCATGCCCCAGAAGTTCAACTACTTCACGCAGTGCATATCCATTCGCGATGAACGCAAAAATCATGATCTCGCCATTGAGGTTTGTTAAAAAAATTATTGTGAGAGAGGTTTGTACAAAAGGAATATCATTTGTGTAACACCTATGAATGGATGAGAAAATTACAAAAAAAATACGTCACAAAAGTTCAACGTGAAAACAACAGGAAGTTCAACTACTACACTAAATGAATTTCCGATGAAAATGTTTTAAACCGTCGCGAGTATGAAAAAATGATCAACACGGAAAAGTTGCATGTTTACAGCAGCTTTCCATCGGTATATCACTTGCTCAATTCCGGTGAGTGGATGAAGAGCTACGAGCAGTGGATGAAGAGCAACGAGCAAAAAAAAACACGTGAAAAACAAAGTAAAGTTCAGGTGCGCACGCTGAGAAGTTCAGGTTCTTCACGTGAAGGCAGAACGAATGATCTCGCCGTTTCTGAAATTACTTGAAAACGGCTGGGAATCAGAGAAAACCATCAACATGAAAAAGTTTCATATTTTCCGTAGCTTTTCAGCGGTATATTATTTGCATCATTCCGATAAAGTTTGTAGAAATTACGGCAAAAATATGTTTTTAACCATTTTCAAAACTGACATAAAACCGTAATGAATTAGGAGAAACAATATATATAAAAAAGTTTCGCATTTCTTCAAGCTTTCCAACGCCATATCATTTGCTGCATTTGGACGTACGGTTAAAAAATTACCTTGAAAATACGAACTCGGTGGAACTTGTACCGTTTTCTAAATTACATTTAAACCATTCAAAATTAGAAAAAACTTTTAACATAAAAAAGTAGCGCATTTTCATAAGCTTTCCAACGCCATATTATTTGCCTCAATTGGATTAGCCGTTTAGAAATGGCGTCAAAAATATGAACTCGGGTGTTCGGTTTACGAAATTTTACGATTTTCCGAATTACTCTTTAACCGTAGGGAATTAGAGAAAACTTTCAACATGTGGAAGGAGCGGTTTTGCAGCAGCTTTACAACGCCATATTATTTGCCTCATTCTGATAAGCGGTTTAAAAATGCGATCGAAAATACGATTCACGTTTTTTGTATGATGAAAAAATGATTTTCAAAACTGCTCTTAAACCGCTTACATTTTGCCAAAATTTTAACTTGGGTCATGATACTGATGTCCATAGCTATCCAACGGTATATCGCAAGCCCCATTTGGACACCTTTTAGCTGAAGTTCAACCTAGTACTCGGGGAAGGTCAGGCGCGTTACTCGGGAAGTTCATGTTGTGATCAGAATATTATTCTGATCCCATGATCAGAAAAGTGTTTATGTATATATATATATATATATATATATATAGCCAATGAAGAAAAACAACGGAAACAGTGAAGACAAAGCAAAGTTGAAGAATTTGGACAACTTAGGAATTTCAACTTTTGGTGGTGGCGTGACCCACCGTATAAGAATGATGATTTCAGACATCGCGTACAATTATCGTAGGGTTCTGAGAATCAAATTCTTCGTTAATTTCTTCACACTTAGAGTATTATTCTTCATTGATTGAAGAAAAATGTTTCTTCATGTGTTGCACATCTAAGTCATCAATTTTGCATAAGTGTTAGGATGAGTGTCCTTTTCAAAGAACATACGAAGATTCTAGGATATTTAGCTCAGACTGCAACTAGCTAAATCTCTTCTCATCCAAGAGCTTTGTGAAGATATCGGCTAGCTGTTCTTCAGTCTTCACATGCTCAATAGAAATGTCGCCCTTCAACACATGATCACGAAGAAAATGATGACGAATCTGAATGTGCTTAGTCTTCGAGTGCTGAACTGGGTTGTGAGCAATCTTGATGGCACTCTCATTGTCATAGAAGAGAGGCACATTCTTCATATTGATGCCATAGTCCTTGAGAGTTTGCTTCATCCATAGCAATTGAGCACAGCAAGAACCAGCGGCTATATACTCAGCTTCAGCAGTAGATAGTGATACACAGTTCTGTTTCTTCGAGGACCAACAGACCAAAGACCGTCCGAGGAAATGACATGTACCAGATGTTGACTTGCGGTCCACATGATCACCAGCATAGTCAGAGTCAGAATATCCAATGAGATCAAAAGCCGAGCCCTTGGGGTACCATAATCCAAGTGTTGGTGTGTGAGCTAGATATCGCAGAATATGCTTCACGGCCTTATGGTGTGATTCCTTCTGTGTATCTTGAAATCGGGCACACATGCAAACACTAAGCATTATATCTGGCCTAGATGCACATAAGCACAATAAAGAACCAATCATGGAGCGGTATACCTTATGCTCGAAGTCAATACCATTTTCATCAGTGCACAGATGGCCATTTGTGGGCATAGGAATTTTGACGCCTTTGCAATCTTGCATGCCGAATTTCCTCAGTACATCCTTGAGGTATTTCTCCTGAGATATGAATATGCCATTGCGTTGTTGACGAATTTGAAGACCTAAGAAGAATTTTAATTCTCCCATCATAGACATTTGATATTCTTCACTCATCATGTAGGCAAATTCATCACTATAACATTGGTCAGTACAGCCAAAGATAATATCATCAACATATACTTGGCACACAAACAATTCACCATCATAAGATTTAGTGAAAAGAGTAGGGTCGAGTGAACCGGGTTTGAAGCCTTTCTTCATGAAGAATTCCTTCAAGGTATCATACCACGCCCGTGGGGCCTGCTTGAGGCCATAGAGGGCCTTGTTGAGTCTGAAGACTTTGTCAGGATTCTTTGGATCTTCAAAACCTGGGGGTTGAGCAACATATACTTCTTCCTCAAGCTTACCATTGAGGAATGCACTTTTCAAATCCATTTGATATAAAGTGATATCATGCTGGTTAGCATAAGCAGGTAATATGCGAATAGCCTCAAGTCTAGCAATAGGTGCAAAAGTTTCATCGAAATCAATTCCTTCAACCTGTGTGTAGCCTTGAGCTACAAGTCGTGCCTTATTACTCACCACAAGGCCATATTCATCTTGCTTGTTGCGGTAGATCCACTTTGTGTCAATGATATTGTGCTTGCGAGGATCTGGACGTTTGACCAGTTCCCAGACATTGTTGAGCTCGAACTGATGTAGTTCTTCTTGCATGGCCTGAATCCACTCAGGCTCTAGAAATGCTTCATCTACCTTAGTGGGCTCTGTGATAGAGACAAAAGCATAGTGCCCACAAAAGTTAGATAAATGTGAAGATTTTGAGCGTGTGGGAGGACCTGGCGCTTTGATGTCATTGATGATCTTTTCAACTTGCACTTTTTTTGTAATGCGAGGGTGTGCTGGTTGTCGTTGAGGAATTTGATCAGCATTCTCTTCAGCACCATTTTCTTCAGTATTTTCTTCAGGTGCATTAGCTCGACGTTCTTCATGTTTTGGAATGAATTCTTCAGCAGATTCTTCAGTGGGAATGACATCCTCAGTAGCCTTGAACTTGATAGTTTCCTCAGGTGCGGGTTCATCTATCATAGTACATAGGTGCTCTCTTTGCGAGCCACTAGTTTCATCGAACCGCACATCTACAGTTTGAACAACCTTGTGAAGAACGTTGTTGAAGACTCTGTAGGTGTGTGAGTCCTTTCCGTAACCAAGCATAAAACCTTCATGTGCTTTCGGTGCAAATTTTGAGTTGTGATGAGGATCTCTAATCCAACATTTTGCACCGAAGACTTTGAAATAACTTACATTGGGTTTCTTGTCAGTGAGGAGTTCATAGGCAGTCTTCTTGAAGAATTTTTGAAGATATACTCTGTTGATGATGTGGCACGCAGTATCAATTGCCTCAATCTAGAAACGACGAGGCGTTTTGTATTCATCAAGCATAGTGCGGGCCATCTCAGCAAGAGTCCTGTTCTTGCGCTCCACGACGCTGTTCTGCTGAGGAGTATAAGGAGCAGATAACTCATGAGTAATACCAAGTTCATCAAGATAGTCATCTAGACCAGAATTCTTGAACTTGGTTCCGCTGTCACTTCTGATGTGCTTGATCTTCACACCAAAGTTGGTTGAAGCCCTCGAGGAAAATCGTTTGAAGACTTCCTGCACTTCATGTTTGTAAGTAACAATGTGTGCTCATGTGTATGGAGAGTAATCATCAACAATAACAAAGCCATATAGAGATGCATGGTTTGTAACAGCAGAATAATGATCAGGGCCAAAAAGATCCATATGAAGCAATTCAAATGGTCGAGTGGTAGTCATGATTGTCTTTGCTGGATGCTTGGCCTTGGTCATCTTTCCAGCTTCACAGGCTCTGCATAAGTGATCCTTGAGGAATTTGACATTCTCAATGCCAATGACATGCTTCTTCTTCGCAAGCATGTGCAAATTCCTCATGCCTGCATGACCAAGTCGTCGATGCCAGAGCCAGCCTTCTGAAGCTTTTGCAAGTAGGCACACGGCTGGTTGTCGTCCTGTAGAGACATCAACAATGTACAAGTCTCCTCTCCTAAAGCCTTCGAAGACTTTGGAATTGTAAGCTTCCTTAAGCACAACACAACGGTACTTGCCAAAGACAACAACCATATCAAGATCGCAAAGCATTGAGACAGACATGAGGTTGTATCCTAAGGACTCGACAAGCATGACTTTGTCCATGTGTCGATCCTTTGCGATCGCAACCTTACCTAGACCCAATACCTAAATTTTGCCTTTGTCGGCAAAGATGATATGCTTCAGATGCGACGGAGATAATGGAGCATCCATCAATAGATTCTTGTCATCAAGGACCCACTCAGTGGCTTTGGGTTGATCATCCTGCAGATAAATTAGTGCAACTTACGAACTCATATACTTCATCACTGAAGAATATGACATCAATTCATCAGATCAATTTCATCAAGCAAAAGAACAGATAAAGCAGTATGAGGACGTGAGAAATGAAAGTTCATTTCTTCATGATTAGCCTGCGTCCTTTCAGGCATACTCAGGTCTCCAACAAATTCTTCAGACAATTACGTACGTCTGGAGACCTGACCCTGCAGAAGAGATTAGATCTTTTTTTCACCACCCACATCTGAAGGGGTGGCAAAGAGTTCATCACTCTGGGAGCTCCATACGAGAAAGGTGGCATAGAAGCCAGTCCATTTCGTTTCACATAAGAGGGGTTAGAGTAAGCATAAGAGTAAGCAGAGAAATTCTTCGAGGACTTATGAACATAATGATTTGAAGAATAATGCACATATCCATAATCCTTAGATCTTCCCTGCGAAACAGAAGGGTTAGCACGATGATGTTCATATGAGGACTTTTATCCTTTTGAGGAATATGATCCATGTGAGGAGTTTGGTCCGTATGAGGACTTGGATCCATATGAAGAATTTGGTCCATATGAAGAATTTGATCTGGGGTTCCTATTCTTCACAGGTGGCATCATGATGACATTCACCTGAAGATTTTCAAGGCATCTTTTGGGAACCCAGATTTTCTTCATAGGGGGACCGTTCCTGCAGTTAGTGCCAACATATCTAGCAAAAACTTCACCATTCTGATTTTTGAACAGTTTATCGTTGGAGTCAAATGACTCATCATCAAAACGAGGAAATTCACATGCAAATCCAGATAAGTTAGATGGATCAACTGGAGGTCCCTTTGCAGCAACCCATGTAGTTTTGTGGTACTGCTCAGGCTTCCAATATGTACCATCAGCATTGAGTTTCCTCTCAAAGGCAATACCCTCTTTCCTAAGGTTCCCGTTGAGGATCTTCTTTTTAAGCACACCACAAAGAGTTTGATGCCCTTTGAGGCTTTTGTACATGCCTGTCATGTACAATTCCTTCAGCCCCGCATCGTCAGTGATACTAGCAATGTCCTCAGATGAGTAATTAGTGATAGTAGAGGCATGTGAAGAATTTGAAACATTAGTAGCATTTGAGCATTCAGGTGAAGAATTAGCAGATTCACGTTCAATGCATTTCAAACAAGGAGGAACAAATTCTTCCTGAGAAGCGCTGATTTGTTGAGAAAGTAATGAATCACGCTCCTTCTGAAGATCTTCATAACTCACTCTTAGCTTCTCAAGGTCTTGCTTTCTTGGAAGAAATTCATAAGAAAGCTTCTCATCATCGGATAAGAGAGTGTTATGATGACCTTGAAGATTGTCAAACCTAGTCTGAAGTCTGTGAAGATTTTCAGTCAAGGCTTTAGTGTGATCCATTTCTTCACCCAACATATCATCACTTTTGTCTAGCATGTTTTGAACCTTTTCAAAAGCCCTTTGTTGTTTTACAGAAATCTTAGCAAGTTTAGAATAACTGGGCTGAAGGTTTTCATCAGATTCATTCTCACTTGATTCAGAGGAGGTATATTTGAGTGCCTTGGCACCCTTTGCCATGAAGCAATAGGTGGGAGCGTAGTCATCATTGCCTTCATCAGCCTTGTTGGTGAGGCCATTTTCTTCGGCGTTGAAGATAGACTTGCTGATGAATGCAGTAGCGAGAGCTAGGCTCGCCACTCCGGATTCGGACTCCTCAGATGTCTCCTCTTCCTCATTTTCTTCAGATTCAGCCTCAGAGTCCATTTCCTTGCCAATGAATACCCTAGCCTTCTTGGAGCTGCTCTTCTTGTGATATGAAGGCTTTGAGGACTTTGATGATGAAGATTTTGTGGATTTCTTCTTTTTCTTCGCATCATCAGAACTATAATCCTTGTATTTCTTCTTCTTTGATTCCTTTTCCCACTTAGGACAATCTTGAATGTAATGTCCAGGTTTCTTGCATTTGTGATAGAGCCTCCTCTTGTAGTCACTTGATGAGGAATCATTGCTCCTTAAGGGTCTTCCAAAGCGACCACGTCTTGAGAATTTTTGGAACTTCTTCACGAGCAGTGGTAGCTCATGGCTTAGTTCTTCATGATCACCAAGGCTGCTACCAGAGTCTTCATCTTCGGACTCAAATACTGCCTTGGCCTTCAGTGCACGTGATCTGCCATAGCTCGAACCATAGAGATCTCTTTTTCAGCAAGTTGGAACTCATGAGTATTTAGCCTCTCGAGAATATCAGCGGGATCAAGTTACTTGTAATCAGGATGTTCTTGTATCACCAATGCCAGAGTGTCAAATGAGGAATCAAGTGATCTCAGCAATTTCTTCACCACCTCATGGTCGGTGATGTCAGTGGCACCAAGTGCTTGAAGCTCATTTGAGATGTTAGTGAGGCGATCGAAGGTTTGTTGAACATTTTCATTGTCAAGTCTTTCGAAGCGGTTGAAGAGATTGCGAAGAACATCAGCTCGAGAGTCACGTTGTGTTGAGACTCCTTCATTCACTTTGGACAGTCTATCCCAGATAAGCTTAGCCGTTTCCAAAGCACTCACTCTTCCATACTGTCCTTTGCTCAGATGGCCACATATGATATTCTTCGCTTGAGAATCAAGTTTCTTGAATCTCTTCACATCAGCAGCATCCAGAGAAGGTGTGATTGAGGGAACACCATTTTCCACAACATACCAGAGATCGTTATCAATTGCCTCAAGATGCATTCACATCTTATTCTTCCAGTAGGGGTAGTCCGTCCCATCGAAGGTAGGACACCCAGCACAGACCTTGATCATACCTGCGGTCGACATAGCTAAAACTCCAGGCGGTTAAACCAAAATCACACAGAACAAGGGAGTACCTTGCTCTGATACCAACTGAAAGTGCGTTATATCGATTAGAGGGGGGGTGAATAGGCGATTTTTATGAATTCTTCACTGAGGAATTTGCAGGTGAGGAAATTCCTTAGCGAAGAACTGCTAGCAGCGGAATAAGTACTCAAAAGTAAACATATCAGAACACAAGCATGGTCATCATGATGAAATGAAGACATGCACAAAGTACAGGAAGCGTAAGCACAGGATTACACAGGATGAAGACAAACAGACTGAAGAAACTGAACTGAGGAAATTGAGAAAATCTTCAGTCAAAGTCTTCAAGCACAGATATGAACAAACACACATAACAGCTATGAGGAAATGAATGAGTTGAGGAAATAGAACCAGTAAGCTTGGTGAAGACAATGATTTGGTAGACCAGTTCCAACTGCTGTCTCAGTTGTACGTCTGGTTGGAGCGGCTGAGTATTTAAACTCGAGGACACACAGTCCCAGACACCCAGTCCTGAACACGCAGCTCAGGACACCAAGTCCTCACCATATTCTCCTTGAGCTAATGTCACACAGACCTCGCCCAATCACTCGTGGTAAGTCTTCAGGTGACTTCTGAACCTTCACAAACTTGGTCACTCAGCGATCCACAATTCCTCTTGGATGCTCTAGACCATGACGCCTAACCGCCTGGAAGAAGCACAATCTTCAAAGGTAACAAGCGTCGGATCCACGCAGGATCAATCTCTTCAGTGATGCTCAATCACTTGGGGTTTGTAGGTGTTTGGGTTTGGGTTTTGGTTTTCCTCACTTGATGATTTTCACTCAAAGTCCTCAGAGGATGGGTTGCTCTCAAATGACATGTGTCAGTTTCTCTCGGAGCAGCCAACCAGCTAGTGGTTGTAGGGGGCGGATATTTATAGCCTAGGGAGCAGCCCGACATGATAAGACATAAATGCCCTTCAATAATATGACCATTAGGTGGATAGATATTTTGGGACAGCTGGCTCATAGCACAGCAACGGTCAGAATTTTGAGTAGCAAAATCCTCAGGGCTATCATGTTCCTCACTGTGTAGGTAATCCGCACTGGCGAATTCCTAACTCTTCAGTCAGAACAAATTCCTCAGAGACCAGAAGAACTTCGTCTCTATCACTGAAGAATATGACTGGACTGTATGAGATTTCTAATGGCTTCACTCGAAGGGATTGGTAGGCGTAGGATTTTGAGTTGAGCATCACATGGAAATTTTCCTTAGTATTTCCTCGACCCCCTTTAACAGTACGGTGTTTCCTATGACTCAAGAAAGAGAAAATGAAACTACGAAAACAAAAGTCTTCACACTTCATGTTCATCGAATGAATACCAAGTCTTCAAGGTCACACCAATTTCTTCACTTTCAAAGTCTTCAGAAAGTCTTCAGAAATCCAAAGTCTTCAGTTGAAGAACTTCATTTTTAGGGGTCGACTTTCTCTGTAAATATCAAACTCCTCATATACTTATAGACCTGTGTACACTCACAAACGCATTAGTCCCTTAACCTATAAGTCTATAATACACCAAAATCACTAAGGGACACTAGATGCACTTACAGCAACTAGTACAGATTATCCTGACAAAAGTGGTATTCGACGCCGCCTTGGGCTCCATGGTGACCTCCTCCTTGCCATCCTGCTGGTCTTGGTATCATTGCACCGATATGGAAACATTTGCTTGATGCCTCGGTACTCCGCGCCCGCGCTTGCCCCCTTAGCACAAAAGAGGAAACAAGGACGCTGCGCGCGCTGGCGCCCGCCTGGTCTCGATCGTCATTGCTCATGTCACGAGAACCTCGTGAGGTTTGCCTGGCCTTGAACTCTGCGCCCCTCGCAAGCCGCCTGGCGAGGCTACTCCTGAGGAGGTCTTGCTTCGTCCGCCTCGCAAGGCTTGGTCCCTCGCGAGGGTCTTGATTCCTTGCTGGTGAAGATGGGTCGTACAGGCCTGCTAGCAGAGCCACGCCGTGGGCCGCAGGCAGGCAAGTCTGGGGACCTCCGTTCCCAGAACGCCGACAAGCACCAAAGAGGCAACTGGTGCTCTGCGCCCGCTGGCGCCTGCCTGGAACCCGCCTGGCCTTGGTTGTCATGGCTCACATCACGGGAACCTCACGAGGTGCCCCTCACCGTGATCTCTCCACTCCTCGTGAGCCGGCCTGGTGAGGCTGACCCTGAGGAGGTCTTGTGTCGTCCGCCTCGCGAGGCTTGGCTCCTCGCGAGGGTCTTCAGTGTTTGCGGGTGAAGATGGGCCATAGCAAGCCGCTGGAGGAGCCACGCTGTGGGCCGCAGGTAGGCAAGTCTGGGGACTCCCGTTCCCGGAACATCGACAGTAGCCCGCGGGCCCAAGGCGCGCTCGAACATGGCTTCAAGGCGAAGACAAGTGGCAAGTGCGGAGTGCCGCGGGCCCTAACCGCCTGCGGCCTTGATTGATGCGTGGCGAATGACGGGATGTGGGCGTCTCCACTTCCCCATGATGCCTCGGCAACTGCCCAACTTGATGAGTCCCTAGTGCATGCAGAAAAGCCCTCATTACCTGTGATTGTGGGGGTTGTCGGTTGGCCTTCTCCCGCTATAAATGGGGAGGGGGCGGAGCCCCTGTCGCCCATATCTTCCTCTATTCCGCGTGCTTCTTCTTCCTTGCTTCACTGCTTTGCTATGTCATCCATGGCGCCGATACGAAGGTTTTCCACCGCCGAGAAGGGAAAAGCCCCCCGTGAGGAGCCTGGGCCTCTCCCACCGAAGAAGAGGCTTGCCCGCTCTCGCGATGTCGTCGCAAGGCCGGAGGTGTCGAGGCCTTGGCACGAACGGCATCCCCCCGGCTATCTGCTACCCTTGTACACACAGGTAGCGGACTCCGGAGGAGGAGGCATGGACCTATGCCCCTCGCGCCACGGCCGCAATGCCCATGTAGTGGAGGCGCATGCGGCCGCCCCGCGAACCCACGCCGAGAGCTCCTCGCATGAACTCGTGGTGTGGGCGGTGATGCCACCGCGTACGTGGATCTGGTTCTCGCTGTTCTCCTTCATCGAAATGCCGCTGAGGGGTCCCCTCGGGCTATGGCTGCATCACACTGAGTGCGATGCCCCGGCAACGGCGGAGGAGGTTGAGGTCGTCTCTCTGGGCAAGATCTTCATGACCCGCAGATGGGGTGAAGTCGCCCGGGCTTGCCGTGCGGAGGGCGCCCTCGCCAGACAGTTCGAATACGATGGCACCTCCACGATGTTCTTAAACATTTTTAACGAGGAAGGCTGCCGCCTGGAGTGCTGCCCTGGAGGGGGTCATCAGGATGGCAAAGCGGCAGGTGTCGGTCTTGACGCTGGCCTAGCTAGCAGTTCCTCCAGCAGCAGCGACGGCGCTTGGGAGTCCAGCGACTCTCTCGAGCCCTACAAGACTCCGGAGACAAGCGACGACAGCTATGTGCCCCCAAGCTCTCGCCGTGCCCGGAGCGCGGCTACGGCGTCTGCCCGCTGCCGTTGATGATATGGATGGGGTTGACGTCGGCCTCCCATGGCCCACTATTGATGATGGCGTCGGTGGCGTTGACACTTGTAGATAGGGCTCCTAGAAACCTTCTTCTTTTGTTCCCTGCGAGGAATCAAGACAAACCCCATGGGGACGTGTAAAGGATCTGTATTGCCCTTTGGTTAATAGTATCCTTATTACGAAGATGTACGACTGCATGTCCTGCTTCGGCTCAGTCTCCCCTTTCCAACCTTGCGGTAGCTCGGTGCTCTACGCCGACAGGTCCCAGTCCCCAGGCAGGCTGCAGCCGTCGCTGGTATGCTAGGTCGCGATGCCATGGTCAAGGCCAGGAGGTGAGCGGCCCGAGGTCTAGTAAGAGCTCCCGAGGCGCGATGCTCAATAAGTCCCCTTTAGCGCAAGCAGCTACCTAAGGATAGGAAAGGTAGGCGGCATCGCCGTAGCAAGGCTGCAAGAGATAGGAATCCTATGTCGCAACGCTTGGCTGACCCGAGTGTGAAAACTTATCATAGCGGCCCAGATTCGATTCCTTGTGCTGTGCCAGGCTCGTGCATCAATGGCCATAGTGTAGCCGAGCTAGGTCCGTGCGAGCTTTCCCTTCTTCACCACTCTCTTTCGTGTGCTCTATGTCCTCGGGTCCCGGCCCTCGAGCGAGCTCAGCCGCTGCTAGTATGCCAGGTCGCGATGCCATGGTCAAGTTCAGGGGGTGAGGGCTGGAGAGCCAATAAGGGCTCCTGAGGTGTGATGCTCAGGTCCCCCCCTTTAGCGCGCAAGAGAATTGCAAGGGAAAATAAGGAGCCTGTGGTACCGCCCGCTGTCATCCTCGGGAGGTTCCTGCAGGTTAGCCGGGGAGAGAGCATAGCCCATGGTCACGCTGTTATCCAGCTGCTAATTGCTCCACAAGAGGATGAAGGCACTGAGGAGGTGACGTGTGTGGAGCGGGCCGTGAGCCACAGCTCGATCTCTCAGATTTATCAGCGTTGCAGGGACGGACCCGAGCATAAGCACGATGCCAGTATGTTGAGTTTTCGCCACGGGGTAAATAGGATATTGGTCAGCAACGTGGGATGCCGCGAGATGTAATCAAGCAAAGGTAGCCGTAAGAGAACCACGCTAGTTCAAATAGATGTAAAATGATACATGCCATTGGGACGGACCCGAGCGTCCTGGGGATGATGCGGCCCAAGGGGCGGCCCCAGCAGAGTAAGCTAAAGATGCAGAAATATACATGCCACAGCGTCAAGCCCGTGTGACCTGGGAATGATGCAGCTCGAGGGGTGCTCCCAGGTGAGTAAACCGGAAAATGTCACCCGGTACCTTGTCGAAGGAGTGTTGAAGTAGCTGATGATGCTTGCCAAAGAGTCGCTCCTCACGAGCCACAAGGGCCCTGAGCCTCGGGAGGCTCTGGGGGCTTGGGTGGTTCCTTGAGGACCGCCGCCATTTCTGCCAGGACTGCGTGGTGCCTAGACTCCCGAGCCTCCAGGATGCTCCGTAGATGATATTGGTAGGTGACAGCCGCATTTGGCAGGCCAAACGGCACGCGAACGTAGCTGTGAGGTGGACCCTTGCACCGGCCAGTGCATGAAGGCCAGAAGCGCTCCTGACACGCGGCCCTATTGAGCCCTGGAATGTCGACATAGACGCGCAGCCCGCCGTCCTCGCCAGGATGGGGAGCTGCGCCGGGTGGTGGGTGGCGGTCGCCGCGTATGGTCCTTGCTTCTTGAAGCTCCTGGGTGGCCTTGATGATGAACTCCTAAGAACCTAGCGCTCCTCGCCTCGTGCCCTCTTGAGGGAAACATGCAGCGAAGCACACCTCCACGTGGTGCCCAAGTGCCTCCCTCGTGATGTCGGCTAGGTCTGAGGCCCTCCAGAAGAGAGCCCCCAAGCCTTGCCTGAGGAGGGCGCCAGGCGCTCCTTCCTATGTGAGGGAAGGAGGCGCCCCAGGTGCGGGCGCCGATCCTGAGGTGGTGCCGCTGGAGACGCCACTCCCCTGAGGTCCTGGGTGGAGTAGCTATTTCTTCTTCTTGGGGATGGCCTCATGAGGGTACAGGGTGCCCTCGCTGTTGGGGTTTTCGATTGCTGCGGCTTGGAAGGCGCGCTCTAGGGAGCACATAGCATCTCTTTCTTTGCAGGGTACTGTGATGATTCCACTGCTTCCCGGCATCTTGAGGACGTTGTAGCCGTGGTGGGTCACTGCCATGAACTTGGCCAATGCTGGATACCCAAGGATGGCGTTGTACGGCAGACGGATATGGGCGACGTCGAAGTCGATGAGCTCGGTGCGGTAGTTGCCGCACTGGCCGAAGGTGACAGGGAGGCGGAACTGCCCTATCGGGGTGGTGGAGCCGTCGGTCACTCCTGAGAATGGCTTGGTAGGCTCCAACTGGTCATATGGCACTTGGAGGCTATCGAACGTCTCGACGGACAGGACATTGAGCCTCGTGCCACCGTTGATGAGGGTCTTGGTGACTTGTACGTTATTGATGACGGGTGAGCAGAGCATCGGGAGGATGCCAGCGGTTGCCGCGCACTTGAGCTGGTCCGCCGAGCTGAAGGTGATGGCGTACATGGACCACCTGAGTGGGCGCGTGGCCTCGAGCCTGGGGAGGGTTGCGTTCACCTTGCGAGCAAACTTCTTGAAGATGCGTTGGGAAGCTGGGGCTTGAGCACTGCCCAAGATGCTGGTGATAGCGCGTGGCTCCTGGAAGCCCCCAACCCCCTCGTCCTGAGGGTGGTCGTCATTCCTTCTTGGTGGTGGTGGCAGCGGAGGGAGGCAAGGATTGCCCTGAGGACGGTCCTCGTGAGGCTGGTCCCTCCAGGTGCCCTCACGAGGTTGCTCCTGCTAGTGGTCCTCCCGAGGCCGGTCGCGCCACTCCTGGTGGGGGTCGCGGTCGTCCCAGCGTCCTCCACTTCATCCTCCTCGGCCGTAGCCCCGGTCGTTGCGCTCGGGGCATGGACGAAGCGTCCATCTCGGATGACCCTGAGCTCTTGACAATTATTGGTGATGTGGCTGTGTATGTTGTGGAAGGCGCAGAACGGACGACTGCTCTTGGACGACTCGGGGTGGTCCTGGCCGCGCTTGGTTTCTAGCTCTGCCGCGAGCACGGCTACTCCCTTGCGCTTCACGTCCTTGGCCTTGGCTTCCTTCTCTTCTAGGTCGCCAGCAGGGAGCTTGAGGAGGGAGAAGCGCCCTTCCTCAGCTCTTGCGCACTTGGTCGCCATGTTGAACATCTCCAGAGCCATGCCTAGCTCCTCGTGGATGGCGAGCTCCTGCTTCATCTTGACGTCGCGGACGCCATCGGAAAATGAGATGATGGCCTCATCCGTCACCTTGGGGATCTTGAGGCAAACGTTGTTGAAGCGCTGGATGTACTTCTGCAGGGTCTCTCCCAGCTGCTGCTTGATGCGGCGCAGGTCACCCGCGGCCGGAGGGCGGTCACGAGTGCCCTGGAAGTTGGCGACAAAACACTCGCACATCACGCCCCAGGAGTAGATGGATCCCACGGGCAGGTTCAGGAGCCACGAGTGAGCACAATTCTTGGGAGCCATGGGAAACCAGTTCGCCGTGACTTTCTCGTCTCTGTTGGCTGCCTCGATGCTTAGCTCCTAGAGCTGTAGGAACTCCTCAGGGTCGGGGGTGCCATGATCACGCGGAGGCAGATCCAGCATGAACTTGCCTGGCCAAACGATGGTGCGCAGCTCGGTAGTGAAGGCTTGGCAGCCTGCTGTGGTCACCGGAGCCCATCGTGGCGGTGGAATCTAGTTTTGGCACTAACGCACCACCGCGGCAGGTGGCGCGCGGTCTTATCGTGGCGGTGCGGGGAGTGCAGGAGTGTTTTCCTGCGGTTGGGGAACTTCTTGGCAGCTTCGTTCTTCGTGCGCAGGCACATGGCGTGGCGGATCACGCCGCGGGGCCATGCGTCTTGGGGCGAGGACACCATCTTGGTGCGGAGGAGGAGGGGGCCCTCGGTGAGCCGCGCGTCTTGGCGCGAGGGCGCCGTCTTGAAGCAGGGGCGGCGGAGGCGCTCCGTGAGCTACGTCTCCCATGGTTGGAGGAGGGCAAGGTAGCAAGAGAGACGGTGTAGGAGAGCCCCCAGCGGCGCTGACAAGCTTAGTGATGCAGTCCAGCTAGTCCTCATAGGGGTTATGGACCGGGCGGTAACGCAGGAGCTCGTGTGCCATGAGCAACGCGGCCTGCGCATCTGTGGGCGCGCGACGAGCATGCGATAATGAGCCGATAGGAGTCAGCGACAGGGTGGCGGTACGGCCGTCCCGCCGTACAGAGGGGCGCAGTGACGATGCTTGCTGCTCATTTGCTACCGGGCCGGTAGCGGCGTTGGCAACAGGTGATGGAGAAAGGCGGGGAGGTCCGCCAATGGGTGCCGTCTGGGCGACGAGCGGCGATGGCGGCGCGAGGCTCAGCGCAGGCTCGGCGAACGTCTGACATGCATGTGGTGGAGCCGCAGAACATGGATCGACGAAGAGAAAGCTTCAGTGCACCCCTACCTGGCGCGCCAAACGTCGGATTTCGGGTTCTGGCAAAACATTCAAGGTTCGAACTCTGGGGTGCGCATGAAGATCTTTCCCCCAGCTCACGCTCTCACAACGATCTCCAAACCTAGCTCACCGAACTCAAAGAAGAAGGGACACAAGAGTTTATACTGGTTCGGGCCACCGATGTGATGTAATACCCTACTCCAGTGTGGTGTGGTGGGTTGCCTTGTAGGCTGAGGATGAAAAAGTACAAGGGAAGAACTACCTCCTTAGGAGAGGTGTTCTTGAGCTCCGTGAGCTTGTGTGGTTGAGGATGATCTCAATGATCCGCCCTCCTATGGTGGTGGCTAGTCCTATTTATAGAGGCCCTGGTCCTCTTCCCAAATATTAGGCGGGAAGGCATCCCACAATGGCCAATTTGAAGGGGGACAGCTAGTACAAGCTATCCTGACAAAAGGTGGTCGTCGCCTGCTAAAGGCTCTGGTGGTGATGCCGTCGTGGGCTCCGCGATGACCTCCATCCTGCCGTCCTGCTGGTCTTGGTCTTGTTGCACCGATATGGAAACCTTTGCCTCATGTCTCGGGACTCCTCGCCTGCGCCTACTCCTTTAGCACCAAAGAGGTAACTGGTGCTCTGCGCCCGCTGGCACCCGCCTGGCCTTGGTCGTCATGGCTCATGTCACGGGAACCTCACGAGGTGCCCCTCACCTTGATCTCTCCGCTCCTCGTGAGCCGGCTTGTTGAGAATGCCCCTGAGGAGGTCTTGTGTCGTCCGTCTCGCAAGGCTTGGCCCCTCACGAGGGTCTTGAATGTTTGCTGGTGAAGATGGGTCGTATAGGCCGCTGGAGGAGCCACGCCGTGGGCCGCAAGAAGGCAAGTATGGGGACCCCCATTCCCAGAACACCGACAGTGGCAATAGTAAACCACAAATGTTTGTTTATTGGGTTTTCAACTATTGAGAAAATGAAATAAATGCTTGAAAAACATGACGCCTGGCAAGGCGTGCCATGGTATGACCTCACCATGCCCTGGTAAAAAAGTTGAGAAGGTTTGGCTTATGTCGTCATGCACGCCCTTCATAAATTGTACCATCACCAAAGAAGTTCCATGCTTTCGAGAGGTAAGTCACCAAGATTGAAGGGGGATCCAAATTTTCTTCGTTCTTTGCCCTGGAGCTTTTTGTACGACGAACATACACCCTGCAAATCACCATGTTCAAATTTGGCATTTTTTCGGGCTCATTTACCATATTTAGGGGATTATGTGCATTTTCTAGGCATTAGCGCATATAAATCAAATCCAGCTACAGTTGCACGAGTATGATGCGAGGGACGTGGATTGTCGTTCGATCACGGTGCATCCTACAGTGCACACGCGATCCGCATGGCTGGGGTTCTGGCCAATCATAACGCAACACATAATAGGCTCAGCGCACACTGTTTCCATAAGCGGCGGAGATGAACCATGTGTGATAATGAACGAGCAAAATTGTAAGGGAAGCCAAATTTCTGTTGTTGTTTGTCATTGAGCTCTTGAATACGACCGCACTGTATGGCTGCCCGGCCCCTCTGTCCTAGAGCACTCTCCAGGTGTCATCCATGGCACCGAGGCACACAGTAACTGTTAAGGAAGCGATGGCATCCCGGCGCGCCACGTTCCTCGCCGCCCGCGACCGCACACATGATAAGGAAGCGATGGCATCTCGCCACGCCGAGTTCATCACCGCCGGCGGCCACATAGTTACATGGGCGGACTTTGAGTCTGCCATGGCCGAATGGGTGGTGGATCTAGAGGCGGCCAAAGCCGCACAGAAGGAGCGGGAAAGGCAGAAAGCATTCAAGAAAAGAGAGTCCCGCCGCCGCAAGAAAGAAGAGGCTGCACTCCGTGGTGAGGACAGCTTGGCGGAGATCAAAGCACGTTGGGCTGAGGCGGGGAAGGAGAATGCCGGCGTCTGGCCAGCATGCCCCGATGGCAGCATGTGAGAAGTAGTTTAAGTTTGTAGTATTAGAGAAAATTATCAGTAGTACTTTAAGTTTGTAGTATTAACGTATAATGTCAGTAAGAGCATCCTTTGAGGGCTTTGAGCGTTGATTAGCATGTGTGCCCATGTGCATTTTTTGCGTTAATCATTAGAAGATCACAAAACACATGATATCTATGATGTACCCGTCTGTGTTTTTTTGCATTAATGATCCATAAATTAGCTACACGTGCGATGTTTCCTAATAAACTGGGTGTAACATTGACCGAAAAAATCAACTACACGTGTACAGTTTTTTGGAGACAGGATCTTCCAATTTGCTATTTTCTCGCACACGAGTATTTTACATGCTTCGTTTGTGTTGTGTGTTTCCCCCGCCCATGTTTCAAGTTTCGCAGTGAAATTTTCAATAGGCGCGTGATTTCAGAATTTATTCCTCCAGCCACATCCCCACCCATCAAATTTCCTCAGTACCCCCGCCGCGCCTCCCCCTATTGGCATCTCAAACCGCCGCTGCCGCAACCACATCTAAGTTCTGCTTGGATCCAGTTAGGTAACCCATCGATCTCTATCACGGCCCCGGCCTGATTGCTTAAATAGCGCCTGCGAGACATCCTCATGCCTCCGAATCCCCACATCCAGGAGCTGATGGCGGTCCATGGCGCGATGACCGATGTGCGTGTTGACCCGGAGGAACACCTCACCTCCGCCGCCACCGACATGGTGCAGGCTCTGGCCCAGATGAAGTGCCGTAGAGACTACCCCCCAGGACTTAACAGGTAAGATCTGACCAGCTAAATCTTACCAATACCACTTGCAACGACTATGATTTGTACGGTTGATGTATTAAGCATGTTCGTGCCTTGTTTATTTCAGTACTGCACACTTTGTGATGTTCAAATATTACCGTGTCCAGCTCAATTTCACTAATACTAGCAACAAACTTACGATACATGACTCATGATATCACTAGAGATCCTGCCCATTTGCTATTTTTAGTGGATGCTAACCCTGTTCTACTAAAATGCTTGTCCATGTACTTACGTAGGGTCATAACGGCCGATGATGTTGTTTGTCGTCAAGGTTAGCTGCATCCCTTGTCTTACAGTATTTCACATCATTTGTGCAATTGTAGTTTAACTTCTACCATTTACTGGTTTCCTATAGGTACACATGTTAGTGGCACCGATCCACACTTCGACCTGAAGGAACAGCTCGCCTCCATCGTCACTGACTTTGGGCGGGCTCTGGCCAAGATGAAGTGCCCCAGCAACTACCTCTCAGGATTTACCATGTATGTACTCACTAGTTCAATCTTACCAATACCAGTTGCAATTAGTGGCTATGTTCTGTATAGCCGATATATTAAGCATGTTCTAGTAAACATGCCTAATATGTTTTAGCTACTTTCCCTACCTTTTTACAGACATATGGACCATTCTCTGCTCTGGCAGCACCAGCCTTGTGATGTTTAACTATGCCAATTGCATTTTTATCAGTACTGGTATCAATGGCTATTAAGCCTGTTGCAATTAACAGTTAATCCATTTTAAACAATTGTATTTCAATGGCTACAAACTTACAAAACATGACTTAGGATGTTGTTAAGCCTGTTGTAACTAACAGTTGTATCCATTTTTTAATCTGTCCATTTGCTACCATGCTACTCTCCGCAATGAAGATATACTGGACATGCTCCCCATTTGCTATTTTTGGTGGATGCTAACCCTGTTGTACTTAACATGCCTTTCCATGTACTTACGCAGGGTCATAACGGCAGATGTTGTTGTTTACCATCGAGGTTAGCTACATCCCATGTCTTACAGTATTTCACATCATTTGTGCAATTGCAGTTTAACTTCTACCATTTGCTTTTTGCCTGTAGGTACACATGTTAGTGGCACTGATCCATGCTTCGACCCGGAGGAACAGCTCGCCTCCGTCGCCGCTGACTTTTGGCGGGCTCTGGCCAAGATGAAGTGCCCCAGCAACTACCTCTCAGGACTTACCAAGTATGTACTCACCAGTTCAATCTTACCAATACGAGTTTCAATTAATGGCTATGTTTTGTACGGTCGATGTATTAAGCACCTGCCTAACACATTTTAGCTATTTCCCTACCTTTTTATAGACAACTGGGCCATTATCTGATCTGGCAGCACCTGCCTTGTGATGTTTAACTCTGCCAATTGCATTTTTATCAATACCGGTTTCAATGGCCATTAAGCCTGTTGCAATTAATAGTTGTATCCATTTTTAAAGAGTTGTATTTCAATGGCTACAAACTTGGAAAACATGAATTAGGATGCTGTTAAGCCTGTTGCAATTAACAGTTGTATACATTTTTTAATTCGTCCCTTTGCTATCGTGCTACTCTTTCAATGAAGATATCACTACAGATGCTGCCATTTTATTACCATTTGCTCTTTTTGGTGGATGTTAACCCTGTTGTAGTTAACATTGGCTTTCCATGTAATTACACAGGGCTACAATGGGTGATGCTGTTGTTTTCCATCGAGGTTAGCTGCATCCCATGTCTTATAGACCATCTATTCCTACATATAAGTATTTTTAGAGATTCCAATATAGACTAGATAAGGAGCAAAATGAGTGAATCTAGATTATAATCTAAACTATGTCTATAATTCTATATACATCCTATGTAGTTCATATTGAAATATCTAAAAATATACGTGTACTTAGGAAGATAGGTAGTTGTATTTTACATCACAATCTCAGTTTAGCTTCTAACATTTACTGGTTGCTTGTAGGTACATATATGAGCGGTACTGATCCACGCTTCGATCCCTTTTGCGTATGGGGCAATGAGATATTCATGAACAAGCGTCAAGTGAGGAAACTAAGAAAGATTGTTAGGCGAGAGAAATGGGTGATCGGAATTAGGCTCTTTATTTACACTTTGTCCCAGGCAACAATGAACTTTAGGATGGTAGGTAATGTGTTGCCTTTTCCCCTGCCCACAACAAGTTACTCTACTAGACCTCAGTATCTGATATTTTTCTCTTTTCAATGGATTCCGAAGCTATTTACTGATGATTACCTTGCAAACTACATGACCGGAGTGGAGGCAACTAAGGTTAAAGTATATAATTCATGCTACCATGATAATTCTCTAGAAGTCTTCCTGAAGGTAGTGAAGGATGGGCGAGCGATCGTCACAAGGGGTTGGACAAAAGTGGTTCATGCCTATGGCATGCAGGAAGGCACATTATGGGCATTCCGCTTCTTCAACACTATCGGCATGCAAAATGATTTACACGTGTCTCTTCACGTTTACCGCCTTTAAATATTGTGGTTCATGATATTTAATTGTTGTCTAATCATGTAATTACTGAACATATTGTACTGGAAATTTTATTTATGGATTCGTTGTTGAACCATTGTGCTGAGAATTTGAATTGCATGTTTCATATTTCAAAATTTCCAATTCGAATAATAAATTACAGGCAAAAATAAAAATATAAAGGAGCTAATAAAATAATGTGCACATGGTTAGAAAGAAAACAATGTGTGCGATGTAAAAAGAGAACAGACGGTCATGGAACTTTGCAAACGGTTCTAGCAGTAAAAGCGCTTGTGATGGATAGCCCAATGCCACACAGTTTTCTTCATCAAATCGTGTGTGATGTAACTGATAAAAGCAAACAATTAACCAAGGCAGAGTGTGTGTGATAGTTACACCTTTCACACATGAGCCTATACATAAAACTGTGTGGGATGTACATACGAACAGAAACATTTTCCCTAGATTGACGGTGTGGGCTATACATAAGAATGGAAACGTATTCGTTGGATTGAATGTGTGTGATATACATACGAATGGAAATGTTTTTCTTGGATTCACAGTGTGGGATGTACATACGAACATAAATGATTGGGTTTCAATGCCTTGGCCGATTGCACACGAGCTCATTTTTCCCCAGCCTGTGTCCCAGGAGGGCCTATCCCCGACGGTTTCTGGGTCATGTGGGAAGGACCCCCTATCTCCCACACTCACTTGGCGACGGTTCCAAATGTCGTCGCGGAAAGGGGTTAAAAACTATTTGTATAGCACCTCGTTGTACCAGTGTTTGCTAAAACATAGTAAATAATAGTAGGTAAACATGATGCAAAATGGATGTATCAACTCCCCCAAGCTTTGACCTCGGTTGTCCTCAAGCGAAAACCAAAATCAAAAAACATGTCCACTTTCTTAGAGAGAGAGAGGTGCCGATAAAAACAAAATACTGACATAGAAGCATCATGTATATTATTATAACAACAACAAACTTTATCATAGAAATTTTATCACATAACTTTTATCATAAACTTCTCATGAACAAGTGACAATTCTTCATCACAACATCGAAGTATAAAGCATAAACCCTATTGAAAACCAACAAACTATGTTCTCAGTCAACTTTGCAACTACAATTCATCATGTTTTTAGGAAGGGTCACGTATTAGAGCCTTTTGGCAAGTTCACATACTCAACTATCATATAGTCTTCTATGATTGCTAAGACTCACCGCATAACCATGAGCAAAAAGTTTCAACTAGACACATAGGAAGATAGGGGCCTATAGTTTCGCCTCCCAACGCATTCACCTCAAGGGTCATGTCAACAATAATAACTCATGTCCACCCATATTCAACTGGATATATGTGCCTAGATCTTTCCTCACCACATGATGCTTGCAAAAAAGAAAATAAAAAGGAAGAATACTTTGACTCTTGCATAAAAGTAAATACATAAAAGTAAAATATAGCCCCTTCGCAGAGGGAAGCAGAGGTTGTCATGCACTTTTTGGTTGTACGATCAATCTCTTACTGCAAAGGAACATCACATTATATTGCCCCTTGTGATAGCAACCTTTATTATGAGTCTCTCGCCGTTATTATTTTGCCATCACAAGTTTGTACAATGCTCAATTTTATCTTACACTAAATGAGCTTACACATTCAGAAGCTATTTTTATTGCCTTATTGCACCGATGAAAAATTACTTGAATGATCTTACTCAATCCATAGGTAGGTATGGTGGACTCTCAAAGCAAGATTAGGGTTTAAGGGTTTTTCGATACACAAGTAGTATCTCTACTTAGTGCGGAATTTTTGGCTAGCAAAGATATGGGGCAAGCACCACATGTTAAAGGATCTATGACAATATAATTTCCATGTGAATATGAACAAACATAAATCAATACATTGTCTTCCTTGTCGAACGTCAACAATTTTGACATATAATATTTTGATGGGGGCTCACAATCATAAAAGATGTCCAAGATAGTTTATTTGCATGTGAACTTGTCTTCCCTTATTAATTCTTTCATGAATTGCATCACTGACCAATGCTATTGTCGTGGTTATCTCGCGAGTGGGTTCGTGAGACGACAGATGCTACGGGGTGGCTTGAGGTGAGGGCAAGACTGCTTTGGAGATCAAGGGACGGGATTGGGCAAACATCCCGCGGTGATTTACCCAGGTTCAGAGCTCTTCGAAGAGATAATACTCCTACTCCTGCATGTCTTAATATATGTGGAATATATGTTGCAGTACAGAGTGCTTCTTAAGCTGTATCCGGAAGAATCGGGAAGCCGACTACACTTATCTTGTACTCGGCCTCATATGGGAGTGAGTGTGGATGAGTGTGAGTGCGGCATGAATGGCCTTGTGGCCGAATGAGTGTTGTGGCTGTATATGAGTGTGTGGGTGCGTGTCCCCTTGGCCAAGGCAACGTCTTCTTGCCAAGGGTGTGACCTCTTCTCCAAGAAAGTGCCTTTCCTGGGTCACTTTATGCAATAGTGCCCAGGGACAAGTAGCACTGTACATTATGTCGCGTGTGACGAGTGAATAGTGTATGCTTTATCAGTAATAGTGGTTGCGGTATGGCCGTCTTATCGGTGTCGCGTCGGATGTGATGTCGCGGTTGACTTCGCATAACAGGCCGGCTGGAGCAGCCGGACAGGGACCCGGTCGGGCGGCCGGGTTGAGGAGTCCGGCCGGGTTGAGCAACCGGCCAAGTGTGAGCCGGATTGAGGGGCGTTGCTGGCTCTGATGTTTTTTAAGCATTGTTTGTCGTCTTGGGCCTACCTGGGGGTCATCCCCCTGACAGTAGCCTCCGAGCCTCCGGGCAACTTGGAAAAGTTGCGCGGAGGGTTTTAGCGGGCGTCGATGTAGTAGATGGCGTTGAAGATGCCGATTGCAGCCGGCGACGGGCGTGCAACAAGCGCGGCGTGTTCCGAGTGGGTGCGCGAGAGCACACCCACTGGGTGTAGCCTCCGAGCCTCTGGGCAACTTGGAAAAGTTGCACGGAGGGTCTTGCTGTTGATGATGAAGCCGACGGTGACGTCGAGGGTGCTGGGTGCGGACGCGGAGTCTGCCGGCTGGAGGACGCGGGGCCCTGCCGGACGCGTACGCGGAGTCCGTCGGCTGAGTGGGGGCGTGCGAGCGCACCCACTGGGTCTAGCCTCTGGGGAACTTTGGAAAAGTTGGGCGGAGGGTCTTCGCTGTTGTTGATGAAACCAACGGTGACGTCAAGGGTGCCGGGCGCGGACGCGGGTTCCACCGGCTGGAGGGCGGGGGGCCCTGCCGGACGCGAACGCGGAGTCTGCCGGCTGAGTGGGGGCGTGCGAGCGCACCCACTAGGTGTAGCCTCCGAGCCTTCGCGCAACTTGGAAAAGTTGGACGAAGGGTCTTTCTATTGTTGATGAAGTCGACGGTGGCGTCGGAAACGCCGGTTACAGCCGGCGTTGGGCCTACAACCCGCGTGTAGCCTCCGAGCCTCCGGGCGAGGTGGGGGTTCCCCACGGCGATGATCATGCGAAAGAAAAGGTTAGTCCGCGCAGATATATCAAATGTTTGCATTTAGCATTGCAAGTTTTATGTAGAGGGTGCCGACTCGGTTTCGTCCGAGCCCCCTTCAGTCTTTTTCATGTCCCCTCTGCTCTTTGGCTTTGCCTCTTGTTAGCTAGACAGCCCGGAGCCGGTCTGTAGCTGTTACGAAGAGTGGCCGCGGAGTGGAGCGTACAATACTCGGAGTACAGGAGCGGATTTGACCAAGTAGATACTCATAAAAGAAACGGCCGGGTTGCCCAAGCCGTCTTCTCCCGGACATTTTTCGTGTGGGGTGACCTCCAGCTTTTGGTCTCGCTTGCCGGACAGCCGCGTTGCGGTCTGTGGCTGAGAGTGGGCCTTCGGTACTGTGTGCACTACTAAGCCGTCTACGGGAATAAACGTGTCGGGCTGAGTGGCCAGCCTCCGGGTCGAGACTAGCTGGCGCCGGGGCGAACAGTAGTGCAACTGTAATAAAGGCAGAGGTGGTCCCAAATGTCTCTCAGGTATCCGTATTTGCACATGGTGTGAAAGCATGCGGGTCAGGAGCTCACATTGATTTTCGTGTGAACGAGATGAAGGTTGTTGATGACAGCCGGTGGGTCCCTCCCACTGGGTGTAGCCTCCGAGCCTCGGATGGCTCGAGGAGTGCCCCAGCCGGTCGGGCCCGACTGGCCACGCGTTGAAGCGGACATGTAGTCGGGCCGGCCCGCCAGCCGGGTAGGCGTCGAGGCGGACGGGCAGCCAGGTCGGCTCGCCAGCCGAGCAGGCGTCGGCAGGCGATGACGCGGGCGAGCGAACTAAGCCGTCCCTTTCTTTTCTTTTTTTGGCACGGCCGGGTTCAACTTCGTTTTTCTCTGTTTCTTTCTTCAGAGCGGGACTCAGTCGAAGCGAAGCAGGGGAGCGAGCGCTCATGCGCGGGGCCTGCTGGCGGCGAGCCAACTGCGGGGATGCCGGAGCCGGCGAGCGTGCAGACCTGGTCATGTGGGGAGCCGGAGCTGGCGGGCGCAACGCGGCCGCAGGAGCCAGGGACGGGGCCGGCCGAGGGAGGCAGCGCCGAGATGGAATGGGAAGCCGGCCCGGCCGCGGTGGAGCCGAGGATCCGGCCGACGCCGGCGGATGAGCGGCGCTGCGCGAGGGCGCGCATGGGGGCCGGGTGCGCGGACGCCGAGTAGCGGGCAGAGCCGGCTTGCGGGACGCCGGACGGGGCGGGACGCCTGACGCCGGCGAGCCGGCTCGGCGTGCTGGCGGGAGGCGGATCCGGGGCCGACGCGGGTGGAGGCCGGTCGCGTCGCGAGCAGGCGGAGCGGAGGACCCGACGAGCGGGCAGGACGGGCCGTCGGCGAGCCGGAGCAGGGGACCCGGCGTGTGCGGACGGGGCCGGCCGGCGGCCAGCCGGGGTCGGAGGAGATGCCGGCGAGGTGCGGACGAGGCCAGATGGCGTGGGAGGTGGCAGTGGCAACCCGGCCGGCGCGGGAGGGGCAAAGTTGCTCGGAGCGGAGCCGGAGGGCGACCCGCGCACGGGAGGCGGCAGTGGCGACCCGGCCGACGCGGGACGCGGAGCCGGAGAGAGCCGGGCGCGGCGACCCGGCGGCTAGGCGCAGTGACGTGGGCGGCATTGCGGCAGCGTGGCCGGGTGGAGGCAGAGCCGACTGGCGGAGAGGGCGGCGACAGGAAGGCGGCCTTAAATCGGCGCGCAGGAGGGGGACCGACGCGAGCGCGGTGCTGACAGGGCCGCGCGCGGGAGGCGGACAGCGGCGGGGCCCTGGAGCCAGCTGGCGAGGGCAACTATCGACACGGAGAGGCGGCGGGGAGCGGCGCAGCCGGCCGCAAAAGCGCGCTAGGCGCGGCCAGCGGGAGCGGCGGGAGGCGACGCGGTGCTGCGCCAAACTTGTACGAGGGGATGCATGGGCGTCGTTCAAGCACGACGAGATGGAATATTTGCGGCGGGTACAGCGGCAGGCAGTAGGAGCAGCAGGCGGCGGCGGCGCAGCTGCATGGAGGTGGAGCGATGCGGAGCCAGAGCTAGACACGGCTCCGGGCGCGAGGAGCCGGCGATACGTGGGCGTTGGAGTTGGCCTGCGAGGTAGCTGGAGCGGCGAGCGGTGAGGAGCAGTGCCAATGCAGGGAGCATGACGATTGCTGCACGCGGTGGAGCGCAAGGATGATTGTACGGCCACTGCCTGGCCAATGCACGGGCAAAGCATTGCCAATATCTGACTTGTGTACGAGGAGTGTACGGCCACATCAGGGAAGTGTATGGCAATGGTTTTTGGCTTTTGTCTGGCTAGCATGTAACTGCGTGAGGGCAGCTGCAGCATGGGTACTCGGGTAGGAGGGTGAGCTGGGAGCAATAGGAGGAAGACGAGCGTAAGCATCGCGGGCTGGAGCGAGCGCGAGATACTGAGGTTTCCGACGACGAACCAGGCGCCGCCGGCCGTGACGGGGCGGAGCAGAAGGGGCTCAGTGAACAGCCGGGCGGAGGAGCGGCGGCGTGCTGCCGGAACGACTGGAGCGAGATGTGGCCCGTGGATGCGCGGACGACGGCGATGCCGCGGTGGTGGCGACAAAGAAGGCGACGCCGACGCCGAGGACGCGCCGTCCCGTGAGGTTGCTCCGGGGGCGGGTCGATGTCGAGCCCCCGAGCGCTACCGGAGAGACGGCGCGATGCCGCGTTGATGATGACAAAGATGGTTCCGCCCGGACCGCGGTTCCGCGGCAGCTTGAGCCACGGTGGGCGCCAACTATCGTGGTTATCTCGCGGGCGGGTTCGTGAGACGACGGATGCCACGGGGTGGCTTGAGGTGAGGGCAAGATTGCTTTGGAGATCAAGGGACGGGATTTGGCAAATAGCACGCGGTGATTTACCCAGGTTCGGAGCTCCCCGAAGAGATAATACTCCTACTCCTGCATGTCTAAATATATGTGGAATATATGTTACAGTACAGAGCACTCCTTAAGCTGTATCCGGATGAGTCGGGAAGCCGGCTACACTTATCTTGTGGCCGATTGAGTGTTGTGGCCGTATATGAGTGTGTGGGTGTGTGTCTCCTTGGCCAAGGCAATGCCTTCTTCGTCAAGGGTGTGACCTCTTCTCCAAGAAAGTGCCTTTCCTGGGTCACTTTCTACAATAGTGTCCAAGGACAAGTAGCATTGTACATGATGTCGCGTGTGACGAGTGAATAGTGTATGCTTTATCACTAACAGTGGTTGCGGCATGCCCATCTTATCAGTGTCGTGTCGGATGTGATGTCGCGGTTGAATTCGCGTAGCAGGCCGGCTCGTGCAGCCGGACAGGGACCCGGCCGGGCGGCCGGGTTGAGGGACTTGGCCGGGTTGAGCAACCCGGCCAAGTGCGAGCCGGATTGAGGGGCGTTGCGGGCCCTAATGTTTTTTAAGCGTCGTTTGCCGTCTTGGGCCTACCCGGGGGGTCATCCCCCCGACAGCTATGTTTGTCAATCTCCAATAAATCTTACTACTTATACTCTTCCTTATGTGATGTCATTACTTACCATAAGATTAGCATATGACCTTTTCATTTATTTTCCTTTATTTGTATTGAACATGAAAGTAAAGAAAGCAAGACTCAAACTAATATTTATTATATATCTCGCACATGATTACAAGGATAGATAGACCACTAAGCAACCTCTCGTAGGAAGATCGAACTAAATTTTTATTCAACTAAAGCAAAAAATAACAAAGGATTGAACTAAAATAAATAAGGGCAAAAGATAGTGGTGGTGATACGATATCGGGGCACCTCCCCCAAGCTTGGCACAAGCCAAGGGGAGTGCCCATACCCGATACTCATGTGCTCCTTTGGTGATGAAGAAGGTGGTGGTGGTGATGATGTAGTGGTGATCTTATCTTCAGGTTTTTCATGGCAAAGGTTCAGCATCATAAGACGAGTGAGTCTCCTGGGTCCTGCAACTAGCAGCCAAACTCATACCTTTAAACCTTGCCTCATATTCAAAGACTTGGTTTTGGAGATCATTGATTTGGCTCTGAAGAAAGTTGATTTGCTCGTTGAAGGTGAAGACGAAGTCCTTCATGGATTTGCCATCCACCTTGAGATCATGTGTGTAGTCCCCGTGATCATGAGGTGATTGGCATTGAGTCCATGTTCCACCATCCCCTTGCACTTGAAGACCTCCTGCTCCATAGCTTCGAGCCTAGCATCCATGGTCCCGTCCCTTTGGGGCCCTGGACGCCGCTGATGTGGAGCACCCCCTCACGCATCACAATGGCTTGAGGGTGCTGCATCACCTCCCGCAGATACGGGTTGATGATGTTCTCGAAGAACTTGTCCTTGGAGGAGCTTGAAGCGGCCATGACGATCCAGATCTGTCAGAATACAACAAGAAAATAAGAACAAAAGATTTCTTCACGATACGGTGGTCAATGGGTTTGGGGGGTATGTAAAGATTTTTATCTTGGGAAACAAGCAAATGGAAGAAAAACATAGTTCGGAAGGTACCCGAGGTGGGCACAACCCACCTGGGCGCGCCTGCCAGGCGTGCCCTGGTGTCTTGTGCCCACCAGGGTTGCCTTCCTGGTTGTTTCTTATTTTCCCAATTTTTTAAATATTCCAAAACTGACAAAAAATATTTTTGCGGATTTTTCGGAGTCCGTTTACTTACTGTATCACATACCTCCTCTTTTTTCACGGTTTTGGAGTGTTCTGGAAGGATTATTTTATGTGTTCCTCCGGTGTCATGGTTTGAATAACATTGCTTTCAAAATTAATAGGCGTACCTGAGATATAGTGTTTAATTCTTTGCGCATTGACAACCTTCGGGTTAGTACCTTCGGCATTATTTATTTTTGATACCTCTAGAACGATAAACTTCTTTGATAACATAAGGTCCTTCCCATTTGGAGAGAAGTTTTCCTGCAAAGAATCTGAAACGAGAGTTGTAAAAAAGGACATATTCACCCACTTTGAACTCACGCTTTTGGATTCTTTTATCATGCCATCTTTTAACGATTTCTTTAAACAACTTGGCATTTTCATAAGCTTGGGTTCTTCATTCATCTAGTGAGCTAATATCAAATAACCTATTTTCACCGGCAAGCTTGAAATCATAGTTGAGTTCTTTAATTTCCCAATATGCTATATGTTCTAACTCAAGAGGCAAATGACAAGCTTTTCCATAAAGCATTTTATAAGGAGACTGCCAGATCCTGGGGTTCCGCAGACCCTTGAGAGGTTCGAACACTGGGGTGCATACAAAGAACTCCCTCTCTCCAAACTGCTGGCCCAACGATTCCACAACCTAGCTCGACGAACCTAAGGGACAAGAGACACAACAGTTTATCCTAGTTCAGGCCACCTTGCAATGTAATACCCTACTCCAGCTTTGTGGTGGATTGCCTCGAGGGGCTAAGGATGAACTAGTACAAAGGACGAACTGCCTCAGGAGGTGAGGTGTTCTTAAGCTCGATGAGCTGGTGGGTGTGAGGATGGTCTGAATGATCTGATCCCTATCTCGGGTGGTGGCTAAGTCCCATTTATAGTGGCCTTGGTCCTCTTCCCAAATGTAGGCGGCAAGGGATCCCACAATGGCCAAATTCAAAGGGAGACAACTAGTACAAGTTATCCCAACAAAATTAGTCTTCACTTGCAAAGGCTCTAGTGGTGACACTGCAGTGGGCTCCGCGATGACCTCCGTCCTGTCGTCCTAGCGGTCTTAGTCTCGTTGCACCAATATGGAAACCTTTGCCTGATTCCTTGAGACTCCACGCCTGTGCTTGCCTACATGGCACCAAAGGGGAAACTACACCCGCTGGCGCCCTCCTGGCCTTGGTCGTCATGGCTCACGTCATGTGAACCTCACGAGGTACACCTTGCATTGATATCTCCGCTCCTCGGGGAGCCAGCCTAGTGAGGCCGCCCCCAGGGGGGTCTTGGTGTCGTCCGCCTCGCGATGGTCTTGAGTCATTGCTGCTGAAACCGGGCCGTACCGGGACGCCGATGGAGCCACGCCGTGGGCCGTAGGCAGGAAAGTCTGGGTACCCCCGTTCCCAAGACACCGACGGTAGCCCCCGAGCCCAAGGCGCGGTCGAACTTGGCTTCGAGGCGAAGCCAAAGGAAAAGTGTGGAGCGCCGCGGGCCCCAACCGCCTACGGCCTTGGTCGACGCATGGTGATTGATGGGACGTGGACGCCTCCGCTTCCCCATGCTGCCTCGGCAACCATGCCTGGCTGTCAAAAGGGCTGGTGCTTGCTGTAGAACTTTCATTGCCTTCCTTTTGTCTTGCTCCAGATCCCCTTTCTCCTTGCCTAGAGAGCCCTAAATCCACCGAAACTCTTCCGCCAACCCGTAGCTGATGGCCACCGATAAGGAGAAGGGCGCGCGTTCACCCATGTGGTTTGAGCATGCCCTGAGCGCGTCCACGGTATCGAACAAGAACCTTGCCGCTGCGCTCCTGGTGACGGCAGGCGACAACAACGAGGGGGGAGAGACGGCGCTCCGGGCCAGCTCCGCTAAGCCCGAAGCTTTGGGCGGTACCGTCTATCCCTTCTTCTTGCACATCGTTTTTGCGAGGCTGGTCCCCTCCTTCTCCGGCTTCTTCTGTGCCATCCTCCGTCACTACAATCTTCACGCACTCCATCTTCATCCCAACTCCATCCTCCTCCTATCAATCTTTGCCTTCTACCGTGAGGCGTCCGTGGGGGTGATGCCCTCTGTGACGCTGCTTCGCCAGTTCTTCTACCTTTGGCTCAAGGAGGGCTGCTACCTCTTAAGCTTGCGTTGGTTTTCCCTTGAAGAGGAATGGGTGATGCAGCACAGTAGCAAAAGTATTTCCCTCAGTTTTGAGAACCAAGGTATCAGTCCAGTAGAAGACTACACGCAAGTCCCTCGTACCTACACAAACAAATAAGAACCTCGCAACCAACGCGATAAAGGGGTTGTCAATCCCTTCACGGTCACTTACGAAAGTGAGATCTGATAAAAATAATAAGATAAATATTTTTGGTATTTTTGTTGTATAGATTGGAAAATAAAGATTGCAAAATAGAAATAGCAAGTAGATAGGAAACTAATATGATGGAAGATAGACCCGAGGGCCATATGTTTCACTAGTGGCTTCTCTCAAGATAGCAAATTCTACGGTGGGTGAATATCTAGGCATGATCATGTATATAGGCATCACGTCCGTGACAAGTAGACCGAAACATTTCTGCATCTACTACTATTACTCCACACATCAACCGCTATCCAGCATGCATCTAGAGTATTAAGTTCATAATATTAGAGTAACGTATTAGGCAAGATGACATGATGTAGAGGGATAAACTCAAGCAATATGATATAAACCCCATCTTTTTACCCTCGGCGGCAACAATACAATACGTGCCTTGCTGCCCCTGCTGTCACTGGGAAAGGACACCGCAAGATTGAACCCAAAGCTAAGCACTTCTCCAATTGCAAGAAAGATCAATCTAGTAGGCCAAACCAAACTGATAATTAGAAGAGACTTGCAAAGATATTTAAATCATGCATAAAAGATTTCAGAGAAGAATCAAATATTGTTCATAGATAATCTTGATCATAAACCCACAATTCATCGGATCTCAACAAACACACCGCAAAAAGAATTACATCGAATAGATCTCCAAGAGAATCGAGAACTTTGTATTGAGATCCAAAGAGAGAGAAGAAGCCATCTAGCTAATAATTATGGACCCGAAGGTCTGTGATAAACTACTCACACATCATCGTAGAGGCTATGGTGTTGATGTAGAAGTCCTCCGTGATCTATTCCCCCTCTGGCAGAGCGCCGAAAAAGGCCCCAAGATGGGATCTCATGGGTACAGAAGGTTGCGGCGGTGGAAATAGGGTTTCGTGGTGCTCCTGGATGTTTTTGTGGTATATGGGTATATATATGAGGAAGAAGTATGTCGGTGGACCTGCGAGGGGCCCACGAGGGTGGGGGCGCACCTACCCCCCTGGGCGCACCCTCCTGCCTCTTGGCCTCCTCGCTTCTTTCTTGACGTCCACTCCAAGTCTCCTAGATCACGTTTGTTCCCAAAATAACTCTCCCGAAGGTTTCATTCCGTTTGGATTCTGTTTGATATTACTTTTCGGCGAAACACCGAAATAGGCAAAAAAAACAATTTGCACTGGGCCTTTGGTTAATAGGTTAGTCCCAAAAATAATGTAAAAATGTATATTAAAGCCCATTAAACATCCAAAACAGATAATATAATAGCATGGAACAATCAAAAATTATAGATACATTGGAGACATACCAAGCATCCCCAAGCTTAATTCCTCCTCGTCCTCGAGTAGGTAAATGATAAAAATAGAATTTTTGATCTGGAATGCTACCTGGCATAATTCTTAATGTAATTTTCTTTATTGTGGCATGAATGTTCAGATCCGAAAGATTCAAGACAAAAGTTTAATATTGACATAAAAATAATAGTACTTCAAGCATACTAGCAAGGCAATCATGTCTTCTCAAAATAACATGGCAAAGAAAGTTCTCCCTACAAAATCATATAGTCTGGCTATGCTCCATATCCACCACAGAAAATATTTAAATCATGCACAACCCCGATGACAAGCCAAGCAATTGTTTCATACTTTTGATGTTCTCAAACTTTTTCAATCTTCACGCAGTACATGAGCATGAGCCATGGACATAGCACTATAGGTGGAATAGAATGGTCGTTGTGGAGAAGACAAAAAGGAGAAGTTAGTCTCACATCAACTAGGCGTATCAATGGGCTATGGAGATGCCCATCAATAGATATCAATGTGACTGAGTAGGGATTGCCATGCAACGGATGCCCTAGAGCTATAAGTGTATGAAAGCTCAACAAAAGAACTAAGTGGGTGTGCATCCAAGTCGCTTGCTCATGAAGACCTAGGGCATTTTGAGGAAGCCCATCATTGGAATATACAAGCCAAGTTCTATAATGTAAAATTCCCACTAGTATATGAAAGTGGCAACATAGGAGACTCTCTATCATGAAGATCATGGTGCTACTTTGAAGCACAAGTGTGGTAAAAGGATAGTAGCATTGTCCCTTCTCTCTTTTTCTCTCATTTTTTTCTTTTTTCTTTTTCCCTTTTTTGTCTGGAGTCTCCTCCTGATTTGTGGGGGAATCATAGTCTCCATCATCCTTTCCTCACATGGGACAATTCTCTAACAATGATGATCATCACACTTTTATTTACTTACAACTCGAAAAATTACAACTCGACACTTAGAATAAAATATGACTCTATGTGAATGCCTCCGGCGGTGTACCGGGATGTGCAATGACTCATGAGTTACATGTATGAAAGAATTATAAAGGTGGCTTTGCCACAAATACGATGTCAGCTACATGATCATGCAAAGCCATATGATAATGATGAAGTGTGTCATAACAAACGGAACGGTGGTAAGTTGCATGGCAATATATCTCGGAATGGCTATGGAAATGCCATAAAAGGTAGGTATGGTGGCTTTTTTGAGGAAGGTATATGCTGGGTTTATGGTACCGGCGAAAGTTGCGCGGTACTAGAGAGGCTAGCAATGGTGGAAGGGTGAGAGTGCGTATAATCCATGGACTCAACATTAGTCATAAAGAACTCACATACTTATTGCAAAAATCTATTAGTTATCGAAACAAAGTACTACGCGCCTGCTCCTAGGGGGATAGATTGGTAGGAAAAGACCATCTCTCGTCCCCAACCGCCACTCATAAGGAAGACAATCAATAAATAAATCATGCTCCGACTTCTTCACATAACGATTCACCATACGTGCATGCTACGGGAATCACAAACTTTAGAACAAGTATTTCTCAAATTCACAACTACTCAACTAGCATGACTCTAATATCACCATCTTCATATCTCAAAACAATCATCAAGTATCAAATTTCTCATAGTATTCAATGCACTTTTTATGATAGTTTTTATTATACCCATCTTGGATGCCTATCATATTAGGATAATTTTATAGCCAAAGCAAATTACCATTCTTTCTAAAAGACTCTCAAAATTATATAAGTGAAGCATCAGAGATCAATAATTTCTATAAAATAAAACCAGCACCGTGCTCTTAAAGATATAAGTGAAGCACTAGAGCAAAACTATCTAGCTCAAAAGATATAAGTGAAGCACATAGAGTATTCTAATAAATTATGATTCATGTGTGTCTCTACAAAAGGTGTGTACAACAAGTATGATTGTGGTAAACTAAAAAGCAGAGACTCAAATCTTACAAGACGCTCCAAGCAAAACACATATCATGTGGTGAATAAAAATATAACCTGAAGTAAAGTTACCGATAGACGATGACGAAAGAGGGGATGACTTCCGGGGCATCCCCAAGCTTAGGCTTTTGGTTGTTCTTGAATTTTACCTTGGGGTGCCTTGGGAATCCCCAAGCTTAGGATCTTGCCACTCCTTATTCCAAAATCCATCAAATCTTTACCCAAAACTTGAAAACTTCACAACACAAAACTCAACAGAAAATCTCATGAGCTCCGTTAGTATAAGAAAACAAACCACCACTTCAAGGTACTGTAATGAAATCACTCTTTATTTATATTGGTGTTAAAACTACTGTATTCCAACTTCTCTATGGTTCATACCCCCGATACTGGCCATAGATTCATCAAAATAAGCAAACAACACATGAAAAACAGAATCTGTCAAAAACAGAACAGTCTGTAGTAATCTGTAGGTTTCTAATACTTCTGTAACCCCAAAAATTATGAAATAAGTTGGTGGACGTGAGGAATTTGTCTACTAATCATCTTCAAAAATAATCAACCTAATCAGACTCTTCAGTTAAAAATGGCTGCAAATCTCGTGAGTGCTAAAGTTTCTGTTTTTTACAGCAAGATCGCAAAAACTTCCCCCAAGTCTTCCCAAAGGTTCTACTTGGCACGAACACTAATTAAATGCATAAAACCACATCTAGACAGAATCTAGATGAATTATTCATTACTAAACAGGAACAAATATCAAGAAACAAAAATAAAATTGGGTTTCCTCCCAACAAGCGCTATCGTTTAACGCCCCTAGCTAGGCATTGATAATTTCAATGATGCTCACATGAAAGACAAGAATTGAAGCACAAACAGAGCATCATGAAACACGTGACAAACACATCTAAGTCTAACATACTTCCTATGCATAGGCAAATTATAAGCAAAAAAATTATCATAGCTAGCAAAAGCTAGCATATGCAAGGAAGCAGAAAGAAACAATAACAATCTCAACATAACGAGAGGTAATTTAGTAACATGAAAATTTCTACGATCATATTTTCCTCTCTCATAATAATTACATGTGGGATCATAAGAAAATTTAACAAAATAGATATCACAAAAAATATTTTCAACACAATCCACATGCATGCAAAGTTTACACTCTTGCAAAATAGTGGGATTAACATTAACTAAAGTCATGACCTCTCCAAACCCACTGTTATCAAAAACATCAAAAGATTGAACATTCTCCAAATATGTGGGATCTAAAGTTGACACTCTTCGAAACCCACTTTTAATATTATTGCAAACATTATTATCAATCTCATATTCATTATAGGGCTTAAATAAATTTTTAAGATGAAAAGAAGAATCACCCCAATCATGATCATTGCAACAAATAGTAGTCATAACAAAACTAGCATCCCCAAGCTTAGGGTTTTGCATATTATTAGCACAATTGACATTCATAGAATTTATAACATCATTGCAATCATGCTTTTTCTTCAAATATCTATCATGAATCACTTTATAAAGAACTTCATCACAATTTTTAGATTCATAGATTTCAAGCAAAACTCCATAAAGATAATCTAGTGCACTCAACTCACTAGAAATTGGTTCAAAATAATTGGATCTCTGAAAAAGATTAGCAAGAGGATGAGGATCCATAACAATAGATATTTAGCAAGCAAATATGCAAGCAAATAGAAGGCACATGGTAACATGAACAAACAGAAGGACGAACGGAAAAAGTGGCGAATAAAACGGCAAAGGTGAAGTGGAGGAGAGAAAAACGAGAGAAAAATGACAAATAATTTAATGCGAGGGATAAGAGTTTGTGATGGGTACTTGGTATGTCTTGACTTGTGCGTAGATCACCCCGGCAACAGGGCGAGAAATCATTCTTGCTACCTCTTGAGCTTGCGTTGGTTTTCCCCTTGAAGAGGAAAGGGTGATGCAGCACAGTAGCGTAAGTATTTCCCTCAGTTTTGAGAACCAAGGTATCAATCCAGTAGGAGACTACACACAAGTCCCTCGTACCTTCACAAACAAACAAGAACCTTACAACCAATGCGATAAAGGGGTTATCAATCCCTTCACGGTCACTTACGAAAGTGAGATCTGGTAAAAATAATAAGATAAATATTTTTGGTATTTTTGTTGTATAGATTGGAAAATAAAGATTGCAAAATAGAAATAGCAAGTTGATAGGAAAATAATATGATGGAAGATAGAGCCGGGGGCCATAGGTTTCACTAGTGGCTCCTCTCAAGATAGCAAATTCTACGGTGGGTGAACAAATTACTGTCGAGAAATTGATAGAAAAGCGCATAGTTATGAGAATATCTAGGCATGATCATGTATATCGTCATCACGTCCGCGACAAGTAGACCGAAATGATTCTGCATCTACTACTATCACTCCACACATCGACCGCTATCTAGCATGCATCTAGAGTATTAAGTTCATAAGAACAGAGTAACGCATTAGGCAAGATGACATGATGTAGAGGGATAAACTCATGAAATGTGATATAAACCCCATCTTTTTTATCCTTGATGGCAACAATACAATACGTGCCTTGCTGCCCCTGCTGTCACTGGGAAATGACACCGCAAGATTGAACCCAAAGCTAAGCATTTCTCCCATTGCAAGAAAGATCAATCTAGTAGGCCAAACCAAACTAATAATTCGAAGAGACTTGCAAAGATATTTAAATCATGCATAAAAGATTTTAGAGAAGAATCAAATATTGTTCATAGATAATCTTGATCATAAACCCACAATTCATCGGACCTTGACAAACACACTGCAAAAAGAATTACATCGAATAGATCTCCAAGAGAATCGAGGAGAACTTTGTATTGAGATCCAAAGAGAGAGAAGAAGCCATCTAGCTAATAACTATGGACCCGAAGGTCTATGGTAAACTACTCACACATCATCGGAGAGGCTATGGTGTTGATGTAGAAGCCCTTCATGATCGATTCCCCCTCCGGCAGAGTGCCGGAAAAGGCCCCAAGATGGGTTCTCACAGGTACAGAAGGTTGCAGTGGTGGAAATAGTGTTTCGTGGTGCTCCTGGATGTTTTTGTGGTATATGGGTATATATAGGAGGAAGTAGTACGTCGGTGGAGCTGCGAGGAGCCCACGAGGGTGGGGGGCGCACCCTCCTGCCTCATGGCCTCCCCGCTTCTTTTTTAACATCCACTTCAAGTCTCCTGGATCACGTTTGTTCCAAAAATAACTCTCCTAAAGGTTTCATTGCGTTTGGATTCCATTTGATATTCCTTTTCTGCGAAACACTGAAATAGGCAAAAAAAACAGCAATTTGCACTGGGCCTTTGGTTAATAGGTTAGTCCCAAAAATAATATAAAAAGGTATATTAAAGCCCATTAAACATCCAAAACAGAGAATATAATGGCATGGAATAATAAAAAATTATAGATACATTGGAGACGTATGAAGGGACCGTGCTCGGGGTGTGCCAACTTCGTCGCAGCCAACGCCAGCAACGCAATCTCGCGAGCTGGGAAGAAGGTGGACGACTTCAGGAACAAGTGGATCCTCAAGGACGCCAGGCGCTCCTACCCTCAGCTGGAGCTGCAGACTAGGATGCCAGTGCCTCACGAGGGATGGAACCACGCGAAGCTCATGGATCCCCAAGCGGAGCAGATGATGGAGAATATGGTAGCCGACCTGAAGCCCGATGACGCGAGGGCGGAGAAGCTGACGGGGACCGTGATTGTGAAGGAGTTCCTCACGCAGTGCCTGGCTCCGCTCCAAGCACGCTCGCGCCCCCTGTGGAAGCTCATGGATGAGGGAAGCGACCTTTGACTGCGCTCGGACGGCTTGTCTGACGAGGAGCTGGACAACTAGTCGGGAAAGACCAGGGCTGCCCGCCACATACTCATCTTCCGCTGTACCGTCGCCCTGATGGGGCGAAGATCGCCGCTGCCATGCATGTCTTCAACTAGCATGGGCTCGTACCGCTGGCACCCACCGATCCCCCGGGCTCCCCGGCGGCAGCGACTTTTGGTGAATCCGACGAGGAGGGGGGTTGGACTCATAGGAGACTGTCGAAGGTACGGTGGAGACCTCCCCCTTGTACCAACCCGGTCCCCTCCTCGTCCTTTATGACGATGATGGTGATGCCGATGGGCACCTTGCTCGGGAGCCCCTGCACACCGCCGGGGTCACCACGAGATCCAGGGGCACCCCTCTGAAGAAGCCGGCACCGGGCGTCCCGAAGAAGAGACGGTCGACGTTGATCCCCCGAGGTGGCGCCTCTGACTTGCTGCCGGCCGGCGCTGACACAGGCCCAGGCGCCACGCCCCTGTCTGCTCCTAGGGCTCGTGCGCCCGTGTCCCAGCCTGCGAAGACCAAGGGCATGGTGCTTTTGAAGAGGGCGAGGGTGTAACTCCCTAGATACGACTTTCCAAATTTGTATCCAACTCTTGCCGTTTCTGGCGTTAAGTTATATTTATTTCTCGGGTTCGGGTTTTGTCTCCGTGTTGTTTTCGTTTTCATGCATCTCATATCATGTCATCATGTGCATTGCATTTGCATACGTGTTCATCTCATGCATCCGAGCATTTTCCCCGTTGTCCGTTTTGCATTCCGGCGCTTCGTTCTCCTCCGATGGTCATTTCTATCTTTCTTTCGTGTGTGGGGATTAAACATTTCCGTATTGGACCAAGACTTGTCATGCGGCCTTGGTTTACTACCGGTAGACCGCCTGTCAAGTTTCGTATCATTTGGACTTCGTTTGATACTCCAACGGTTAACCGAGGGACCGAAAAGGCCTCGTGTGTGTTGCAGCCCAACACCCCTCAAATTTGGCCCAAAAACCCACCAAACTCTGCTCCATGTCCTAGAGCGTTCGATCACGAACCCGTGGCCGAAAACCGCACCTCATTTGGACTCTCCTAGCTCCACTTATGCCTATAAATAGCCCCCCCGTTTCGGATCTCCGATCTCTCCCCGTCCAAACCCTAAAAAAAAAAATCCACCGCGCCGGCCGAACACGTCCGATCCGACCGGACGCATCGCCGCATCCAGCCAGGCGCCGCCACGTGGCGGGCGGACCACATCGCCGCTGCCTCCCACCGACGCGGGCCCGCAGGCCCAGCGCCGGCCCGCTCCCGCGCCCGGCCGGGCCATCCGCCGCCGCCCGGCTCCCGAGCCGCTCGCCGCCTCCCTGCCGCCGTTGCGCCGGTGCCGCGCCACCGCCGCGCGCCAACGCCGGCCGGAGCCCCTCGCCGACCCCGCCCCTCGCCGCCTACGCCGCCGCCGGCCGCGGCCCGCTCCCGGCGCCGCCTCCTCCACCGGATCCGGCCGGACCCCGCCGTCCTCTTCCTCCTCCTCCCACGCCGGCCTTCTTCCCCGTCAAGTCCGGCGAGCTGCTACAGTAACTCCGGCGTGCATCGGGAAGCGTGCGGATCTGGATCCAGATCTGAGAAATTCATCTCGGTTGACTTTTTCGTCCCTAACCCTAATTTTTTATGCCTACTTTGACCTCCCGTAACTTTGCATCCGTAGCTCCGATTTGGGCATATGATATATCAAAATGTTCGCCTCGACGAGTACATCATTTCATTCCATTGCATCATTTTCATTCGAGCTCATGTTGATGCCCAAAATGCTGGTAGAAGGAGGCTTCATGAGTTAATTGTCAGATCCGCTAGTTCATCTTAGACTTTTGTCATTTTTGCCATGATTATTGCGTGCATGCTATGCCTGTAAGTCCTTCATATGTTTTGTTAAGCATTTTGTCTTCTTTCCAGAGGTGCAACCCATGAATTTTTAGGATGTGTGTGGTGACTTGTGCAGGCTTGCAAAGTGAGGCACCCGGTAAATCTGTTTTCAGAGACTTAGTTGTTTTCACTAAGTCTGGGATATTTTAGTTCATGATGCCATATGTTCAGCTTGTTTCCTAGTGATCCGTGCCTCTTTTCAGGATAATCAGTAAAGGAGTTTTGTTAACCATGTTATTCTCTATCCATCCATGTCTTTATTTGCAATTATGGAGCACCCTAACTTGAGTCAATCGAGCTCTACTTTTGCTTCGTGGTGAATCTTGGCAGATCGTCAACTCGTTTGCGGTTTTGCCGGCGTTGTTGTAGTTTATCCGTGTATGCTATGCCATTGTTCTTGCCATGTCTAGCTTGTATTTTGTGCCTTCTTAAGGGCTGTATGCTTGCCTTTCCATGACTTGCACCATGGTGAGTGCATCGAGCTCGTTTACATGCCTTCGTGAGTTATATTTCAGCATCTCTCAGTTTTCACTAAGTCTGAAAACTGATTGTGTTTTATGCTATGTTCGTGTGCCCGTTAATATATTTTGTGAACCCTTTTGGCCCCAGGTCACTTTGGGTCTTTTTTTCAGCTTGTTGATTAGCCCCATGCCATGTTCTTACTTGTCATGTTCAGGTCATGTATCATGTTGTTTTGCTGCTCCGAAGAGGGCTTCGTGATCTGAAATTTCAGACAAGTGTTAATTTCACTAAGTCTGGAATCTGTTTTGCATTTGCGTTTTTGCCATGCTTGTTTGAATCTCTTAATGGATGAATTGGCCGTGGCTCAGTGCTAGTCTTTTGTTAAGAATCTTGTGTGCACCCCTGCCATGTACTTTGTTGTCTTGTTTGGTGGCTGTAGCATGTTCATTTCGTTGCATTTAGATGCCTACTTGCTGTAAATCGCAGACCGGTGTCATATCTTAAAACGCTTGCCATTTCCAAACCGTAACTCCGATTCCAATGATCTTTATATCGTTTTCAAGCGATTTCATCCCCTCTATCCAGTGGCACCCTTGGAATTCCAAGTTGAGGCCAGGTTCATGCATTTCCTGTCATATCTTGCATTTTGCATCCCGCATCGCATCCCGCATAGCATATCATCATTTCATCATATTGCTTGGTCTTGCACGTGGTTGATTGTATCCTTGTTGCTTTTTTGTCTTGTTGGGTAGAGCCGGGAGATGAGTTTGCTACCGAGGAGCCCGTTGAGTTTGCTTGTGAGGATCCAGTCAACTCTGACAACTGTGCAGGCAAGATGATCATACCCTCGAAATCACTACTATCTTTGCTATGCTAGTTTGCTCGCTCTTGCTATGCCAATGCTACGATGCCTACCTTTTGCTTGTCAGCCTCCTAATTGCCTTGTTGAGCCTCTAACCCACCATGTCCTAGCAAACCGTTGATTGGCTATGTTACCGCTTTGCTCAGCCCCTCTTATAGAGTTGCTAGTTGCAGGTGAAGATTGGAGGCCGTTCCTTGTTGAAACATCATTTATTTACTTGTTGGGATATCATCATATTGCTATATTATCTTAATGCATCTATATACTTGGAAAAGGGTGGAAGGCTCGGCCTCTCGCCTAGTGTTTTGTTCCACTCTTACCGCCCTAGTTTCCGTCATATCGGTGTTATGTTCCCGGTTTTTGCGTTCCTTACGCGGTTGGGTTATAATGGGAACCCCTTGATATTTCGCCTTGATTAAAGCTTTTCCAGCAATGCCCAACCTTGGTTTTACCATTTGCCACCTAGCCTTTCTTTCCCTTGGGTTCTGCAGACTCAAGGGTCATCTTATTTTACCCCCCGGGCCAGTGCTCCCTCTGAGTGTTGGTCCGAACTGGGCAGCCTGCGGGGCCACCTCGGGGAAACTTGAGGGTTGGTTTTACTCGTAGCTTGACCTATCTGAGTGTGCCCTGAGAAATAGATATGTGCAGCTCCTATCGGGATTTGTCGGCACATTCGGGCGGTGTTGCTGGTCTTGTTTTAACCTATCGAATTGTCTTGTTGTACCGGGTTACCGAGTCTGATCGGTGTGTCTCGGGTGGAGGTCTATTCCTTCATTGACCGTGAGAGCTTGTCATGGGCTAAGTTGGGACTCCCCTGCAGGGATTGAACTTTCGAAAGCCGTGCCCGCGGTTATGGGCAGATGGGAATTTGTTAATGTCCGGTTGTAGATAACTTTAACTAAACTTAATTAAAATGAATCAACTGAGTGTGTTACCGTGATGGCCTCTTCTCGGCGGAGTCCGGGAAGTGGACACGGTGTTGGAGTTATGCTTGCGCAGGTTGTTCTTCAAGATTCTCGCTCGTGCTTTGCCTCCTCTTCTCGCTCTCTTTTGCGTATAAGATAGCCACCATATATGCTAGTCGCTTGCTGCAGCTCCACATATATTTGCCTCATCCATTCCTCTAAGCTTAAATAGTCTTGATCGCGAGGGTGCGAGATTGCTGAGTCCCCGTGGCTCACAGATACTATAACTCCAGATGCAGGTCCAGGTGATTCCGCTCCAGGTGACGAGTACGAGCTCAAGTGGGAGTTCGACGAGGACTCTCAGCGTTATTATGTTTCATTCCCCGATGATCAGTAGTGGTGCCTAGTTGGGGTTCGATTCAGGGCCTTGTCGCATGTTGGGTTTTCTTCTATTTTGGCGCCGTAGTCGGGCCATGAGTGCTTGTATGATGGATGTTATTTATGTACTCTGATGTGACGTGGCGAGTGTAAGCCAACTATGCATCTTCCCCTTTTATTATGTATTACATGGGATGTTGTAATGATTGCCTGACTTGCGACATTGCTTTCCATGCGGTTATGTCTCTAAGTCGTGCCTCAACACGTGGGAGCTATAGCCGCATCGAGGGCATTACAAGTTGGTAATCAGAGCCTTCCCCGACCTTAGGAGCCCCATTGCTTGATCGTCTTAGCAGCCGAGTTGTGTCTAGAAAAATGTTTTGAGTCCTTAGGAATTATATATCGGAGAGTTTAGGAATCCTTTTTACTTCCCAGTCTCCTCATCGCTCTGGTAAGGCATCCTGACGTAGAGTTTTGACTCTTCTCTTCTCAAATTTCACTAAAAAAATTTTTAGGATCACGCGAGTATCTTGGATTTGTTCCGATGGCTTATGATGAGAATACTGTCTTGGTGCCTCCTGTCAGGGGTTTAGTGGATGTGTCCCGGGGAGTTGAGCTCTGAGGTGTTGTCATCATAATTTTATCGTTGCAATTCTGGAATACTTGAGATGTGTTCGCCGACATCGAAAATCTCTTTTATGCAGTTCGTTGGTGAGATAACCTCGACGCCACCCAGTACTGGGGCGGGAGTTCGGGAGTATCTCCATAACTTGTATAACGGATGCTTTTCGAAGGTTGAGGTAGATGGTTTCCGAAGTTTTCTTGGTTATGTGTTGAAGGATGGATACAGCTGGATGTAGGAATTGCTAGTTTGGGTGAGATATTATGCTTCCCCTGTATCCCCAACACCTGATTGCATAACCGGAAAGGTTCGGGAGTTTCATAGGTGGGAATTCTTGTAGCTCTAGTTCTTCTTCCACGGATATTGGTTTGAGATTGGGATTTCTTACCGATTTTTCATTCTTGATCCGTACCTTGTTGATTTATTTCTCTACCTTAATTCTACGTGGCTTCTCAATTTATGGATATGTGACCATTTGAAGAGGAATGCATTCGTTCATTTTGTTCGGATGTGAAGACTATATGTTGCAATTTTCATTCCGTTGGTTTCAGCTTCATTTATCTATCAATGTGCTAATGGTGGTCAACCTCTTCAGGATGGCTCCTCCAACGCGCACGACTCCGAATCCTGATCCGCCACCGCCTCCACCTCCTCCAGAGGCATGGCAAGCTGTGATGGCTGCAACCAATGCAAACACACAGCTGATCATGCAAATTCTTCAAGAGCGCAATCAAGGAAATCAAGGGAATCAAGGCAGCAATCAGAGTCACTTTGCTACACTCAACCAGTTCCTTGCTAACGGGCCAAAGACTTTCAACAATTGTGTTGAGGCAACCGATGCTGACGATTGGCTTGTGGATCTGTGTAAGCATTTCGAGTGCAGTAACGTCAGGCCTGAGGACTTTGTCAAGTTCGCTTCCTTTCAACTCAAAGATCAAGCTGCAGAATGGTTCCAGCAGTACAAGGATTCCAGAGGTGGACGTGTTATCACTTGGGATGATTTCCGTCGAGATTTCCGAGCTCATCACATTCCGCAGAGCGTGGTTGAAAGCAAGCGTGAGGAATTCCGCAATCTGAAGCAAGGTTCTTTGTCTGTCTATGACTACAACAAATTGTTCCAGAAGCTTGCCCGCTTTGCCAAGCAGGATGTGCCTGATGAGAAGAGCATGATATACCAGTTCAGGGGTGGTCTCAGAGAAGATATTCAGCTCGCTCTTGTCCTCTTTGAGCCCTTGAGATACGATGAGTTCTACAACATGGCACTGAAGCAAGAGGCTGCTCAGTTGAGGTGTGATGCTTCTAGGAAGCGAGTCAGAGATGTTACTCCTTCTTCCTCTACTCAAGTGGCCAAGCAGCAGAAGTTTTGGCTTCCTCCTCCTCCGTTCCGTCAGCCGTATCAGCAGAAGAGCAAAGGTGGCAGTGGTTCTTCCCACCCACCCAACCCAGGCTTTCAGAACAAGACTTCGTCTCAACCTCCAAGATCGAGTGCTCCGTATCACCGTCCGCTTTCAGAGGTCACGTGCAACAAGTGCCAACAGAAGGGTCACTATGCCAACAAGTGTTTCAACCAGAGGCGTCTTCCTCCTCCTCCTCCTGTCAGATCGGCAAGTACAGCTGTGGTCAAGCATAACCCCAAGTACGCCAAGGTCAACATGGTGAATGCAGCCCAGGCAGAGGATTCATCAGATGTGATCATGGGTAACCTTCCTGTTAATGATATTCCTGCAAGAGTTCTTTTTGACACGGGTGCATCGCATTGTTTCATGTCTAAGCCATTTTTTACCAAGCATGAGTTCGTTTCTTCTCATTTGGGTAAACAAATGGATATCGTTTCTCCTGGCAAACGTTTGAGTGCTAGTCTGGAGGTGCCAGATGTTACTATCACATTGGGCGACTACAAGTTCCTTTCTTCCCCAATGGTTCTTGATAACTTGGATATTGATCTTATTCTCGGGATGGATTGGCTTTCTAAGCACAAGGCTCAGCTTGATTGTGCAGCCAGGCAGATTCAATTGACTCATTCGTCTGAGGATGTAATTGTCTTTGCTGCTCGGGATAATACTATCCGTCTGTTTTCTCTCAATGAGAAGGGTGAATTGGATGCCATCTCTCAAATTCCAGTCGTTTGCGAATATCAAGACGTCTTTCCAGAAGAGCTCCCAGGAATGCCTCCGCACCGGCCAGTTGAATTCGTTATTGAACTTGAACCTGGCACGGAACCTGTGTGCAAACGTCCTTACAAGCTCGGACCTGAAGAGTTGAAGGAGCTGAAGAAGCAACTCGATGAGCAAGAAAGAATGGGTCTCATTCGGCCTAGTACTTCTCTGTGGGGTTGTGGTGTTCTTTTTGTGAAGAAGAAGGATGGAACGGACAGACTTTGTGTTGATTACCGTCCAATGAACAAGAAGACCATCAAGAACAAATACCCACTTCCCAACATTAATGAGCTATTCGAACAACTCAAGGGTGCCCAAGTATTCTCCAAGCTTGATCTCCGTATGGGTTATCACCAGATTCGCATTCGTGAAGAAGATATTCCCAAGACAGCTTTCAGAACAAGCTTTGGTTCATATGAATACACTGTCATGTCTTTTGGCCTCGCCAACGCTCCTTCGACGTTCTCTCGCATGATGAATTTCATCTTCAACGCCTATACCAATGACTTCGTGTTGGTCTATCTTGATGACATTCTGGTTTTCTCGAAGAACAAGGAAGATCATGCCAAGCACTTGCGTTTGGTTCTCGATAAACTCAGGGAACATCAGTTCTATGCCAAGTTCTCCAAGTGTGAATTTTGGCTCGATGAGGTTCTTTATCTTGGTCATATCATCTCTGCCAAGGGCATTTCCATGAATCCCAAGAAGGTTTCCGCAATTGTGAATTGGGAACCTCCTCAGAATGTGAAGCAACTCCGCAGTTTTCTCGGTCTCGCAAGCTATTGCCGAAGATTCGTTGAAAACTTTTCCAAGATCGCGAAGCCTCTCTCAAATCTTCTTCAGAAGCACGTCAAGTATGTTTGGTCTCTAGAGTGTGATATTGCTTTCAACACTTTGAAAGAGAAGTTGATCACTGCTCCAGTTCTGACTCCGCCTGATGAATCCAAGCCGTACGAGGTCTTTTATGATGCCTCTCTCCAAGGTCTTGGCGCAGTTTTGATGCAAGAGAAGAAAGTTGTTGCTTATACATCTCGCCAGTTGAAGCCTAATGAGAAGAACTACCCCACTCATGATCTCGAGTTGGCGGCAGTTGTGCATGCTCTTTTGACTTGGAGACATCTTCTATTGGGAAGAAAAGTGGACATTTTCACTGATCACAAGAGTCTCAAGTACATCTTCACTCAGCCTAATCTCAACCTAAGGCAAACTCTGTGGGTCGAAATGATTCAAGAGTATAATCCGAGTATTGAGTATACTCCAGGCAAGGCCAATGTGATTGCTGACGCTTTGAGCAGAAAGGCCTACTGCAACAGTCTGATTCTCAAGCCTTATCAACCCGAGCTTTGTGAAGTTTTCCGCAAACTTAATCTGCAAGTTGTTCCTCAAGGTTTCCTCGCCAACCTTCAAGTCTCTCCTACCCTAGAAGACCAGATTCGCCAAGCCTAGCTTCTTGATGCTATGGTGAAAAAGGTGAAGATTGGGATTGCCAAGTCAGTCCAAGTACAAGTGCTACCGCCTTGATGACAAGGACACTCTCTTCTTCGAGGATCGTATTGTTGTGCCCAAAGGTGAACTTCGTAAAGTGATCATGAACGAGGCTCACAATTCTCTCCTCTCCATCCACCCTGGGAGCACGAAGATGTATCAGGACCTCAAGCAAGCTTATTGGTGGACTCGAATGAAGCGCGAGATCGCTCAATTCGTGAATGAATGTGATGTCTGCAGAAGAGTGAAGGCAGAACACCAAAGACCAGCTGGTCTCCTCCAACCTCTTGCCATTCCAGAATGGAAGTTTGACCACATTGAAATGGACTTCGTGACTGGGTTTCCAAAGTCCAAGCGTGGCAATGATGCTATATTTGTTGTCATCGACAAGCTCACCAAAGTGGCTCACTTTCTGCCTATCAAAGAATCGATCACTGCAGCTCAATTGGCGGAACTCTATACCTCTCGCATTGTCTCTCTGCATGGTATTCCTCAAGTGATATCTTCAGACCGTGGCAGCATTTTTACCTCGAAGTTTTGGGATTCTTTCCAGAAGGCCATGGGCACTAACATCCGCTTCAGCACAACTTTCCATCCTCAAACAAGCGGTCAAGTCGAGCGTGTCAACCAGATTCTTGAAGATATGCTCAGGGCTTGTGTGATCTCCTTCGGCATGAAGTGGGAGGATTGTCTTCCTTATGCTGAATTCTCCTATAACAACAGTTTTCAAGCAAGTTCGGGCAATGCCCCATTTGAAATTCTGTATGGCAGGAAGTGCCGTACCCCTCTCAACTGGTCTGAAACCGGTGAACGTCAGCTGCTGGGTAATGACTTAATCACAGAAGCAGAAGAAATGTGCAAAGTCATTCGTGATAACCTCAAAGCAGCCCAATCCCGCCAAAAGAGCTACTATGATAGTAAGCACCGTGATTTGGCTTTCGAGATCGGAGATCATGTTTACCTCCGTGTCTCTCCTATGAAAGGTACTCGTCGCTTCGGTATCAAAGGGAAGCTTGCCCCTAGATACGTGGGACCTTTCAAGATTGTCAGCAAGAGAGGCGACCTCGCCTATCAACTCGAGCTTCCTTCAAACTTTGCAAATGTTCATGATGTGTTCCATGTCTCTCAGCTTCGAAAGTGCTTCAAGACGCCTGACCGCACCGTCAACTTCGAGGACATTGAGCTCCAAGAAGATCTCTCTTACCGTGAGCACCCAGTTGCTATTCTTGAAGAGACTGAACGCAAGACTCGCAACAAGTCAATCAAATTTCTCAAAGTCAAGTGGTCTCACCATTCCGACCGTGAAGCTACCTGGGAACACGAGGATCACCTCCGTTCTGAGTACCCGGAGTTCTTTCAGTCCTAGATCTCGGGACGAGATCTTTTCGTAGTGGTGGAGTGTTGTAACGCCCCAGATACGACTTTCCAAATTTGTATCCAACTCTTGCCGTTTCCGGCGTTAAGTTATATTTATTTCTCGGGTTCGGGTTTTGTCTCCGTGTGTTTTTTTCGTTTTCATGCATCTCATATCATGTCATCATGTGCATTGCATTTGCATACGTGTTCATCTCATGCATCCGAGCATTTTTCCCGTTGTCCGTTTTGCATTCCGGCGCTTCGTTCTCCTCCGATGGTCATTTCTAGCTTTCTTTCGTGTGTGGGGATTAAACATTTCCGGATTGGACCGAGACTTGTCATGCGGCCTTGGTTTACTACCGGTAGACCGCCTGTCAAGTTTCGTATCATTTGGACTTCGTTTGATACTCCAACGGTTAACCGAGGGACCGAAAAGGCCTCGTGTGTGTTGCAGCCCAACACCCCTCAAATTTGGCCCAAAACCCACCAAACTCTGCTCCATGTCCTAGAGCGTTCGATCACGATCGCGTGGCCGAAAACCGCACCTCATTTGGACTCTCCTAGCTCCACTTATGCCTATAAATAGCCCCCCGTTTCGGATCTCGGATCTCTCCCCGTCCAAACCCTAAAAAGAAAATCCACCGCGCCGGCCGGACACGTCCGATCCGACCGGACGCATCGCTGCAGCTAGCCAGGCGCCGCCATGTGGCGGGCGGACCACATCGCCGCCGCCTCCCACCGACGCGGGCCCGCAGGCCCAGCGCCGGCCCGCTCCCGCGCCCGACCAGGCCATCCGCCGCCGCCCGGCTCCCGAGCCGCTCGCCGCCTCCCTGCCGCCGTTGCGCCGGTGCCGCGCCGCCGCCGCGCACCAACGCCGGCCGGAGCCCCTTGCCGACCCCGCCCCTCGCCGCCTACGCCGCCGCCGGCCGCCGCCCGCTCCCGGCGCCGCCTCCTCCACCGGATCCGGCCGGACCCCGCCGTCCTCTTCCTCCTCCTCCCACGCCGGCCTTCTTCCCCTTCAAGTCCGGCGAGCTGCTACAGTAACTCCGGCGTGCATCGGGAAGCATGCGGATCTGGATCCAGATCTGAGAAATTCATCTCGGTTGACTTTTTCGTCCCTAACCCTAATTTTTTATGCCTACTTTGACCTCCCGTAACTTTGCATCCGTAGCTCTGATTTGGGCATATGATATATCAAAATGTTTGCCTCGACGAGTACATCACTTCATTCCATTGCATCATTTTCATTAGAGCTCATGTTGATGCCCAAAATGCTGGTAGAAGGAGGCTTCGTGAGTTAATTGTCAGATCCGCTAGTTCATCTTAGACTTTTGTCATTTTTGCCATGATTATTGCATGCATGCTATGCCTGTGAGTCCTTCATATGTTTTGTTAAGCATTTTTTTGTTCTTTCTAGAGGTGCAACCCATGAATTTTTAGGATGTGTGTGGTGACTTGTGCAAGCTTGCAAAGTGAGGCACCCGGTAAATCTGTTTTCAGAGACTTAGTTGTTTTCACTAAGTCTGGGATATTTTAGTTCATGATGCCATATGTTCAGCTTGTTTCCTAGTGATCCGTGCCTCTTTTGAGGATAATCAGTAAAAGAGTTTTGTTAATCATGTTATTATCTATCCATCCATGTCTTTCTTTGAAATTATGGAGCACCCTAGCTTGAGTCAATCAAGCTCTACTTTTGCTTCGTGGTGAATCTGGGCAGATCGTCAACTCATTTGCGATTTTGCCGGCGTTGTTGTAGTTGATCCGTGTATGCTGTGCCATTGTTCTTGCCATGTCTAGCTTTTATTTTGTGCCTTCTTAAGGGCTGTGTGATTGCCTTGCCATGACTTGCACCATGGTGAGTGCATCGAGCTCGTTTACATGCCTTCGTGAGTTATATTTCAGCATGTCTCAGTTTTCACTAAGTCTGAAAACTGATTGTGTTTTATGCTATGTTCGTGTGCCCGTTAATATATTTTGTGAACCCTTTTGGCCCCAGATCACTTTGGGTCTTTTGTTAAGCTTGTTGAGTAGCCCCATGCCATGTTCTTACTTGTCATGTTCAGGTCATGTATCATGTTGTTTTGCTGCTCCGAAGAGGGCTTCGTGATCTGAAATTTCAGACAAGTGTTAATTTCACTAAGTCTGGAATCTGTTTTGCATTTGCGTTTTTGCCATGCTTGTTTGAACCTCTTAATGGATGAATTGGCCGTGGCTCAGTGCTAGTATTTTGTTAAGCATCTTGTGTGCACCCCTGCCATGTACTTTGTTGTCTTGTTTGGTGGCTGTAGCATGTTCATTTCGTTGCATTTAGATGCCTACTTGCTGTAAATCGCAGACCGGTGTCATATCTTAAAACGCTTGCCATTTCCAAACCGTAACTTTGATTCCAATGATCTTTATATCGTTTTCAAGCGATTTCATCCCCTCTATCCATTGGCACCCTTGGAATTCCAAGTTGAGGCCAGGTTCATGCATTTCCTGTCATATCTTGCATTTTGCATCCCGCATCGCATCTCGCATAGCATATCATCATTTCATCATATTGCTTGGTCTTGCACGTGGTTGATTGTATCCTTGTTGCTTTTTTGTCTTGTTGGGTAGAGCCGGGAGACGAGTTTCTTACACGGTTGTTGGGTAGAGCACGTGGTTGATTTCATCATATCCACTCTTACCGCCCTAGTTTCCGTCATATCGGTGTTATGTTCCCGGTTTTTGCGTTCCTTACGCGGTTGGGTTATAATGGGAACCCCTTGATATTTCGCCTTGATTAAAGCTTTTCCAGCAATGCCCAACCTTGGTTTTACCATTTTCCACCTAGCCTTTTCTTTCCCTTGGGTTCTGCAGACTCAAGGGTCATCTTATTTTACCCCCCGGGCCAGTGCTCCCTCTGAGTGTTGGTCCGAACTGGGCAGCCTGCGGGGCCACCTCGGGGAAACTTGAGGGTTGGTTTTACTCGTAGCTTGACCTATCTGAGTGTGCCCTGAGAAAGAGATATGTGCAGCTCCTATCGGGATTTGTCGGCACATTCGGGCGGTGTTGTTGGTCTTATTTTAACCTGTCGAATTGTCTTGTTGTACCGGGTTACCGAGTCTGATCGGTGTGTCTCGGGTGGAGGTCTATTCCTTCGTTGACCGTGAGAGCTTGTCATGGGCTAAGTTGGGACTCCCCTACAGGGATTGAACTTTCAAAAGCCGTGCCCGCAGTTATGGGCAGATGGGAATTTGTTAATGTCCGGTTGTAGATAACTTTAACTAAACTTAATTAAAATGAATCAATTGAGTGTGTTACAGTGATGGCCTCTTCTCGGCGGAGTCCGGGAAGTGGACACGGTGTTGGAGTTATGCTTGCGCAGGTTGTTCTTCAAGATTCTCGCTCGTGCTTTGCCTCCTCTTCTCGCTCTCTTTTGCGTATAAGATAGCCACCATATATGCTAGTCGCTTGCTGCAGCTCCACATATATTTGCCTCATCCATTCCTCTAAGCTTAAATAGTCTTGATCGCGAGGGTGCGAGATTGCTGAGTCCCCGTGGCTCACAGATACTATAACTCCAGATGCAGGTCCAGGTGATTCCGCTCCAGGTGACGAGTACGAGCTCAAGTGGGAGTTCGACGAGGACTCTCAGCGTTATTATGTTTCATTCCCCGATGATCAGTAGTGGTGCCTAGTTGGGGTTCGATTCAGGGCCTTGTTGCATGTTGGGTTTTCTTCTATTTTGGCGCCGTAGTCGGGCCATGAGTGCTTGTATGATGGATGTTATTTATGTACTCTGATGTGACGTGGCGAGTGTAAGCCAACTATGTATCTTCCCCTTTTATTATGTATTACATGGGATGTTGTAATGATTGCCTGACTTGCGACATTGCTTTCCATGCGGTTATGTCTCTAAGTCGTGCCTCGACACGTGGGAGCTATAGCCGCATCGAGGGCATTACAGAGGGACTACACTGCCGTGGCTTAGTAAGTGCTTCTGCCCCAATCTTCCTTCTTTCCTCTTGTTGAAGTATCTTGATGCTCCACTTTGGAATGGTTAGGCCTACACCGGTGGTGAATAAGAAGAAGGAGACGACTGTGGTTCTCGCAGCTCAGCAGCCTGCCACGGCCACACTGCCCCCCACACAGAAAGGCGGTGATGACCCTCGTGCTCCAGTCGCAGGGTTGTCCTCGCGAGACCTGAGGGCCCAGCCTCAGGAGGAAGCGGTCTCTGTAGCCGGGCCGGCTCCGGAGGTGCTTGCCCTCAGCTCGCCTGCTGAGGTCCCAAAGGCTCCGGAGCCCCCGGCCTCCTCTACTGCCGCTAACTTGCCGATCCTGACGTCAGTGCCACCTCCTACTTCGTCTGGTACTCTGGAGGAGGCTTTCTCTATGCTGACCCAACTTCGCGACGATCTTCAAGGTGCTGACCATCGCCTGGCGTTAGGTCGCCTGGAGCTGATCTCGGGGTGGCTGTGATCCGATGCGTCCGTTAGGGCGGCATGGAGGCACGCCGTAGCGGCCTCCGAGGAAGGTAAGCAGGTTGCCGGCCTAGCAGCGGCCGCCCGCAACGTGGCGTTGAAGGATGCTAAAGCTACCAAGGAGCGCTGCCAAGTGGCGGAGGCCGAGCTGGAGATCCTGCGCAACGAGCGTGCCACTGAGACTCGTCAGCGTGAGGCACATGAGGAGGAGCTGATGGCTCGGGAAGACGCGGTCACTAGTCGTGACACCAAGCTGGAGCAGTCGGCGCGGGAGCAGGCCGCAGAGCCTGATCGCCTGGAGGAGCTGAAGAAGGAGGTGGAGAAGGAGAAGGTCCGGCTAGAGGCGAAGGCGAAAATCCATGCCAACGATCATGCCACCTTCGATTCTCTTGAGGAGAGGTCCCGCAAGGCGCTGTGAGATGTCTATGGGAGGGGGTTGAAGAAGTCACTGGTGACGCTGAGGAAGGCCCCGCCGAGCTCCTCCCCCAGCTTGTCGAGGCGCTCGAAGGCGTTGCTAACGGAGTCGGCCCCATGGTGGAGGGGGAAGCCCGCGCGCTCTCCACTTCAGCTATGACGCGCGTCTTCAGCCACCTCCATCTTCATGACCCTAGCACCGACTTCGGAGCCCTGCTTGAGCTTGTGGACGAGCTGCACTGCATCGCCGCCGCCGAAGTCGTGAAGTACCAATTGGAGGCTCTGCTGCAAAAGTTCCTCGCCATCGACCATGCGCCCCTGACTGACGGCACCGCCAAACCTATAGCCACAGCTGATGGTACAGGTGACAGCGACGTTGTCGACGACAGGGCATTCCTTGCAGGCGATGGCAGTGTCTACGGCTGAAGCAAGGGCTCGCTGGCAGCGCTTCCCTCCATTTTCATTTCCTACAACATGCATCGTGCGTCGTGGAGGCGTTAAAACTTTATGTGTCTGTGCTTTCTAAGAGATAACACTTTTTTTAATAATTTGCTAGGATTTTGAGACCTCCTTCCTGCTTGCTTGATGTTCTATGTTGGCAGGGCCCGACCCTGCGCATACCTTAGCCGCCGTTGGCTTGTCCGGATCACCAGCACTAGACCAAGGGGTGAGGGGCTACGTGACCAGTTAGGCTCCTGAGTTGCGATGCTCAGGAGTCCTCCTTGACGTACAGACGGCCCGTAGAAAGGAGATGCGAGAGTCTGCCTTAGTGTCCTGTGTCGACAGGGCCCGACCCCGCGCGTACCTCAGCTACTGTTGGGTCGTCCAGATCACCAAGATGAGGCCAAGGGGTGAGGGGCTACATGAGCAGTCAGGCTCCTGAGTCGCGATGCTCAGGAGTCCCCCCTTGACGTACAAACAGACCTCCATACCTTTTCTCATGAGGTCCCGCTCGGGAGGGGCGCGCGACGACCAGGTCCGAGGGACCTGGCAAGGTGTTGTACGCTAGGCGTGACCTGAGGGTAGCCCCCGTGGCCAGCCCCTCAGGCGACTCTCCCAAGGGGAAAGTGTTGCGACGAGGCTAGACAATGAGCCTGGCGGCTCCCTGAGGTTGATGCGGCCATGGGGCCGCCCTTAGTTGTTTATCACCAGCGCGGAGCATGGTGCTTCTGCACTTGCACGGGCATAGCCACTCCTCGACCGTGCCGACTGCCAACGCGGAGCATGGTGCTTCCATTGGTGCGTGGGCGAGGGCTCCCTCTGAGTGGAGCCCCTAGGGCGTGTATAACCCCACCCTGACACGTGGCTTGCACAGCAGGGCTAGACGAGGTGTGTCTGGGCACTCGTAAGCCAGCACGGGACTCACGAGGCCCTACCTCAAGGCGGGTTGCGCCGAAATTTGATTCTTGATAGTTGCCCTGCGAGATGGTTAGGCAACTTGCACCGAATGAATCTCCTAAGGTGATCACATGAGAAGGCCAAACACCAAAGACCCCAGGAGGTGACGTGAACGGGGCCGGCCCGCCAGAAAGAGCTCAGTCGTTGGATTTATCGATGCTGCAGGGACGGGCCAGAGCTCAGACGCCGTGCCCAGTCTTCTCATGCAAAAATCCTGAAGAAAGACAACTGGCGCGTGGCTCCAGTGGTGGTGAGGCACCGGGTCGTGTGCGCTGGCACGTCCGCCCACGATTAACTCATGTGAGAACAAGGCACCAAGGGCCATGGGAGGTGACGTACACGGGAGATGGCCTGCAAGCCAGAGCTCAGCCTCTTGGGTTTAGCGACGCTACAGGGACGGACCCGAGCACAGACGCCGTGCCAGTCCTTAATCATGAGGCGGTCGTGGGTGGGTTTGCAAGGGCGTACGACATTCATGGTATCGAAGTACCGGACAGGAATGTAATAATCTTTAAGTAACTCATGGAAGGAGGTAAAGCTAGTTCTGATAGATGCAAGAACGATACATGCCATAGGGACAGACCCACGCAGCCTGGGGATGATGCGGCCCGAGGGGCGCCACCAACAAGGTAAATCAAAGATGTAAAAGGATACATGTCGTAGGGACAGGCCCATGCGACCTAGGGATAATGTAGCCCGAGGGGTGCCCCCAACTGAATAAACTGGAAAATGTCACCTGCTGCCGTTGCTGAAGAGATGTCGATGTAGCTGAAGATGCGCGCTGAAGAGGTTGCTCCTCACGAGCCGCCTGGGTCCTGAACCTAGGGAGGCTCGCGAAGAACCGTCGCCACCTCCGCCAGGACCGCGTGGTGTCTGGCCTCCTGAGTAGTCATGACACTTCGCAGGCGATGCTGGGAGGTGACAGCCGCTTTCGGCAGGACAAAAGGCATGCGAACGTGTCTGTGAGGTGGGCCCTCACACCGACTAGCGCGCGAAAGCCAGAAGCACTCCTGAGATGTAGCTCTGTTGACCCCTGGGATGTTGCCGTAGACGCGCAGCCCGTTGTCCTCGCCGGGACAAGGGGCCGCGCCAGGCGGTAGGCGATGGTCACCACTCATGGCTCTTGCCTCTTGAAGCTCCTTGGTTGCCTTGGTGAAGAACTCTTGAGCACCTGGCACCCTATGCCTTGTGCCCTCGTGAGGGAAGCGTGCGATGAAGCATGCCTCAGTGTGGTGCCCGAGCGCCTCCCTCGTGACGTTAGCTAAGTCAGAGGCCCTCCAGAAGAGAGCCCCCGAGCCCAGCCTGAGAAGGGCACCGGGCGCGCGTTCCTATGTGCAAGAGGGAGGCGCCCCATCCGTGGGCGCATATCCTGAGGTGGTGCTGCTGGAGACACCGCTCTCCTGAGTCTCTCGGCAGAGTAGCTGCTTCTTCTTCTTGGGGACAACCTCAGGAGGGTAGATGGCGCCTTCATTGTCTGGGTCTTCAATCGCCGCAACCTGATAGGCACGCTCGAGGGAGCACACCACGTCCTTCTCCTCCCAGGCGATCGTGATGATGTCGCAGTTCCCTGGCATCTTGAGGACGTTGTAGCCATGGTGGGCCACTGCCATGAACATGGCCAGGGCCGGATACGCAAGGATGGCGTTGTATGGGAGGCGGATGTGAGTGACATTGAAGTCGATGAGCTCGGTGCGGTAGTTGTCACGTTGGCCGAAGGTGACAGGGAGGAAGATCTGGCTTATCGGGGTGGTGGAGCTGTCGGTCACTCCTGAGAAGGGCTTGGTGGGCTGCAGCTAATCATATGGTACTTGGAGGTGGTTGAACATCTCGGTGGAAAGAACATTGAGCCCCACACCACCATCAATAAGGGTCTTGGTGACAAGGACATTGCTGACGACGGGCGAGCAAAGCATCGGGAGGTCACCGACAGTTGCCACGCACTTGAGCTGGTCGGACGAGCTGAAGGTGATGGTGCACTTGGACCACCTGAGCGGACATGTGGCCTCGAATCTGGGGAGGGCCGCGTTCACTCACGAGCGAACTGCTTGAAGGTGCGGTGGGAGTCTGGGGCCTGAGCGCCACCCAAGATGCAGGTGATGGCGCGAGGCTCCCAGAAGCCCCAAGCCCCCTCATCTTGGTGGTGGTCGTCGTTCCTTGTTGGTGGTGGTGGCAGCGGAGGGAGGCCGGCATTGCCCTGAGGATGGTCCTGACGAGGCTGGTCTCTCCAGGCGTCCTCACGAGGCTGGCCTTGCCAGCAATCCTCACGAGGCTGGTCATGCCACTCTTGGCGGGGGCCTAGGTTGTCCCAACATCCTCCACTTCTGCCTCCTCTGCGATCGTAGCCTCGATTGTTGCACTCGGGGCGTCGACCGAGGTGCCTGTTGCGGATGGCCCTGAGCTCCTAACAGTCATTGGTGTTGTGGCTGTGTACGTTGTGGAATACGCAAAACGGACGGCTGACCTCAGACGACTCTGGGTGGTCGCAGCCGTGCTTCATCTTTGGTTCAACCGCAAGCACGGCAGCCCCCTTGCGATTCACATCCTTGACCTTGGCCTTCTTGTCTTCTAGGTCAGCCACAGGGAGCTCAAGGAGGGAGAGGCGCCCTTCCTCAGCTCTTGCGCACTTGGTAGCCACGTTGAACATCTCCAGAGCTGTGCACAGGTCCTCGTGGATGGCGAGCTCCTCCTTCATCTTGACATCGCGGACACCATCAGTGAACGCCGAGATGATGGCTTCATCAGAAACTTTGGGGGTCTTGAGGTGAACGTTGTTGAAACGCTGGATGTACTTCTGCAGAGTCTCCCCTGGCTGCTGCTTGATGGGCCGCAGCGCGGCAGGCGGGCGGTTGCGAGTGCCTTGGAAGTTGGCGACAAAACACTCGCGGATCTCACCCCAGGAGGAGATCGATCCCACGGGCAGGTTCAGGAGCCACGAGCGCTCGCCATCCTTGAGGGCCATGGGGAACCAGTTTGCAATGACCTTTTCGTCGCCACTTGCTTCCTTGATCCTCAGCTCGTAGAGCTGCAGGAACTCCGCAGGGTAGGGGGTGTCGTCGTAATGTGGAGGCAGGTCAGGCTTGAACTTGCCTGACCAGACGTTGCTGCATAGCTCAGGGGTGAAGGCGCGGTAGCCTGCTGTGGTCACCGGTGCTCGTCGTGGAGGTGGAGCCCGATCTTGGTGCTCGCACACCACCACTGCAGGCGGTGCGCGGTCTTGATGTGGTGGTGGAAGGAGCGCTGGAGCACATCCTTGCGGCCGCTAGACTTCCTGGCAGCTTTCCTCTTCGCGTGCGGGTGCCTGGCGTGGTGGTTCACACCGCAGGTGAGGGAGTCCTGGACTAAGGGGTCCTCGGGCGTCCGTCCTGTTATCTATGGGCCGGACTGATGGGCTGTGAAGAAATGAAGACCAAAGACTGTACCCGTGTCCGGATAAGACTCTCCTTGGTGTGGAAGGCAAGCTTGGCGAACAACTATGAAGATTCCATCTTATGTAACGGACTCTATGTAACCCTAGATCCCCCCCGGTGTCTATATAAACCGGAGGGTGTAGTCCGGAAAGGATATACTCAATACCTTAGTCACACAGGCTAGACTTCTAGGGTTTAGCCATTACGATCTCGTGGTAGATCAACTCTTGTAATGCTCATATTCATCAATATCAATCAAGCAGGAAGTAGGGTATTACCTCCATAGAGAGGGCCCGAACCTTGGTAAACATCGTGTCCCCTGTGTCCTGTTACCATCAACCTTAGATGCACAGTTCGGGACCCCCTACCCGAGATCCTCCAGTTTTGACACTGACATTGGTGCTTTCATTGAGAGTTCCTCTGTGCTGTCGCTGAAAGGGTCAATGGCCCCTTCAATCATCAATAATGACACTGTCTACGGAGAAATTTTCCTCCCCAGACAGATCTTCATGTTCGGTGGCTTCGCACTGCGGGCCAACTCGTTTGGCCATCTGGAGCAGATCGAAAGTTACGCCCCTGGCCATCAGGTCAGATTCGTGAGCTTGAACTATGTCACGGACATCCGTGGTGACTTGATCTTCACCGGATTCGATACCGCGATGGCCGCTCCCGGTCACCCCGATGATCATGACCTAAATCTGTCATCGGGCCGCATCCAGGAGATCGCTCCTATAACTGCTCCGGCCCTAGAGCCGGAGCCGGCCGCGCCATCCAAAGACGGGAGGATTAACCCCACCTCGGAGGCCGTAGACTCCACAGCGTTGGAGCCGCACATGGACCTGGTCTCACACGATGCCTATGCCACCGGAACGACGGACTCATCTCCGGCCATAGGTTCCGAACCGCGTGAGCCCATGGACGCCGAGCTTGATCGTTTATCGATCTTCAAATTCAACGCTACAGACATCTTCCAGCACTTGCCTTTGGGCGATGTGCTAAACTCATTAAAAACCTGTCCTTGGCGGAGGACTCTTAGCCAAACTATATCTGTCTCGAACTAGGGGCTGATGATGGAGAATTTTACTTCCCACCGCCACCCACTTTATAGCCACGATCGAGGATTTGACTGACGAACTTGATTACCACTCCGAGGACATCGATAGTATGGATGACGATGCCGGAGAAGAAGAGGCCCAGAACCTGCCGTTCACCGAACGTTGGACGGCCACTTCCTTGTATGACGTATACATGGTGGATGCACCAAAGGAGAACAGCGGCGACGATAAGGAAGACCCAGTTGAGGATAAACCTTCCGAAATACAGTCCAAGCACCGGTGTCAGCGGCGCCACTCTATGTCAAGCCGCAATAAAGACAGCAACACTGGCACAGGAGACGATGACACTCCGGAAGGTGCCGAAGACAACGAAGACCCTGTCAATAAAGCAAACAAACAAGATGAATGGGAAGATGAGCAGATTAGCCCTATTAAACAGGCCACACATGAAGATTCGGAGGACGATAATTACCTCCCGCTCTCCGAAGATGAGGTGAGACTCGTCACCGAAGATTTCATCATGCCCGAGGAACCTCTTGAGTAGGAGCGCTTCAAGCGCTAGCTAATAGCCACGGCAAGGAGCCTGAAACAGAAGCGGCAGCAGCTTCAAGCTAACCAAGATCTGCTCAATGATAAATGGAGTGATGTCCTAGCAGTCAAAGAATACAGCCTCAAGCACCCAACCAAAAGCTACCCAAAGCGCAAATTGCTACCTCAGTTCGACGAGGAGGCGCCAGAGTACATAACACCATCGCATAATACGGTCGACCGACCACCATGTGGTCGGGACAAAACGGCAACTCATGCCGAACACCAGCCTGCCCTGCATCATCACTCAGGCAGAGGTAAATTAGCCCACGGCCATACATATGACCTTCGGCAGAACCTGAACAATAAGGCATTACATACAAAATCAATCTATGGATCATGAGGACGCGCCTCGACACGTGACCACGGCCACCTATTCGGACGTGACAAACCCAGTCATGCGGGGCCGAACACCGCATACGGACTCTATCAGAGCTGCGTCACGATACTGCCTGATATAGAGGCCCCGCACACCCTCATTGCTTCACTGATGAGGTCATGGATCACGAATTCCCCGATGGATTCAAGCCCGTGAACATAGAATCATACGATGGAACCACGGACCCCGCGGTGTGGATCGAGGACTTCATTCTCCACATCAATATGGCCTGCGGAGATGGCCTCCACACCATAAAATACCTCCCTCTAAAACTCAAGGGCCAGCTCGGCATTGGCTAAACAGTCTGCCTGAAAATTCCATTGGCAGCTGGGAGGACTTGGAAGAGGCTTTCCTCGATAATTTCCAAGTTACATATGTTCGACCTTCGGACGCTGATGACTTAAGCCATATAGTTCAACAGCCCGGAGAGTCCGCCAGGAAATTCTGGACAAGGTTCTTAACTAAAAAGAACCAAATTGTCGACTGTCCGGACGCCGAAGCTCTAGCAGCTTTTAAGCATAGCATCCGCGACGAGTGGCTCGCTCGCCACCTCGGCCAAGAAAAGCCAAAATCCATGGCAGCCCTCACGGCACTCATGACCCGCTTTTGTGCGGGCGAGGATAGATGGTTGGCCCGTAGAAAAAACAATGCAAGCGACGCCGACACCCCCGAAGTTAAAAGCAACAAAGACAAGTCTCGATGCAATAGATACAAGCGCCGAAACAACAGTGACAACACCTAGGATACGGCGATCAATGCCGAATTCAGTGGCTCTAAGTCCGGTCAGCGGAAGAAGCAGTTCCAAAAGAACAATTCGGGCCCATCCAGCTTGGACCGCATACTTGATCGTCCATGCCAGATTCACGGTACCCCCGATAAGCCTCCTAATCATAGAAGTAGCGAGTGCTGGGTTTTCAAACAGGCCGGCAAATTAAACGCCAAGAACAGGGAAAAGGGATCGCAAAGCGAGGACGATGACGAAGAGCCACGGCAACCGAACACAGGGGGACAGAAGAAGTTTCCCCCTCAGGTCAAAACGGTCATCATGATATATGCTACCCACATCCCCAAGAGGGAGAGCAAGCATGTGCTCAGGGACGTCTACGCGATAGAGCCAGTCGTCCCAAAATTCAATCCATGGTCGTCATGCCCGATCACCTTTGATCGTCGGGATCACCCGACTAGCATCCATCATGGAGGCTCAGCCGCACTGGTCTTAGACCCAATAATTGATGGGTTGCACCTGACTCGTGTCCTTATGGACGGCGGTGGCAGCCACAATCTGCTCTATCAGAATACAGTGCGAAAAATGGGCATTAACATATCAAGGATCAAGCCTACAAAGACCACCTTTAAAGGAGTCATCCCAGGCGTAGAGGCCCGTTGTACGGGCTCAATCACACTAGAGGTTGTCTTCGGATATCCGGACAACTTCCGAAATGAGGAGTTAGTCTTCGATATCGTCCCCTTCCGCAACGGCTATCATGCACTGCTCGGACGAACTGCGTTTGCTCGATTCAGCGTAGTACCACAATATGCTTATCTCAAGCTCAAGATGCCCGGCCCACGCGGCGTCATAACAGTCAACAGCAGTATAGAATGCTCTCTCCGTACAGAAGAGCACACAACTGCCCTAGCAGCAGAAGTACAAACGGCTTTCTCAAGCAGAACCTTCATTCGGCTACCGAGCCCTCAGACACCCTTAAGAGGGTCCGAACTACTCTACAGCAGGAGAGCTCGGCTCGTCAGGAGCTCGACTAGAAATCCGGCCTCCATCTCAGTCCCGATCAAGCGGTGGCCTACGTGCCGCGCATACATAACTATGCACTCAGAATTCCATGGGCATCGACGGAGGCATAGCTAGCTTGTGATCCACGGCATGGCTCAACCGACATATGATACACACATACTTTCACTTCTGCTAGTTTTCTTGCAGGTTTTAATCCTACATGCCCCATCGGGTGATCTGGTTGTCGGTCCTCTTGAAGGATAAATACACCAAGATGGCGAGGAGCGCAGACATACGGGGACTTTTTAGGTGATTCAGTTAACGATAAGTCTACCTGTCTTCCAGGACCCACATGTAGCTCTTCCCTGGTTTCGGCATGTTAAATAGCCCGTTGCTTATTACACTACTTGTATCAACGCGCCTTGACGTACTAATTACATTACAATGAAAACAGTTTGTAGCTGGAGCTGTAGGACCCCAACTTTTTACCTTTACATCTTTTCTGTTTTCTTTCTCTCTTTTCCTTTTTTCAGTTTCCCTATGGATAACCCCATCAGGTAGCACCCGTACACTTTGGTACATTTTGATGTTTGCCAGGGGCTTTATAGCACCCCGCATTACCGCAACAAAAGTCCGAACGATTCTTATAAGTATAGTTCGGCACCCCGAATTTAGCATTATATGCATTGGCTCCGAATCATGTCTTTGGTCAATAGTTGGGTTGCCCGGCTCCTGTGCTTGCTACCCTACATTCCGCTACATCGGCTAGGGTAGTAAAGGGAGAACTACTGCGATTGTGCCTGATAACCCACAAGTATAGGGGATCGCAACAGTTTTCGAGGGTAAAGTATTCAACCCAAATTTATTGATTCGACACAAGGGGAGCCAAAGAATACTCCCAAGTATTAGCAGCCGAGTTGTCAATTCAACCACACCTGGAAACTTAATATCTGCAGCAAAGTATTTAGTAGCAAAGTAATATGATTGTAGTGGTAACGGTAGCAAAAGGTAACAGTAGCAAAAGAAATGTTTTTGGTATTTTGTAATGACAATAGCAATAGCAACGGAAAAGTAAATAGGCGAAGAACAATATATGGAAAGCTCATAGGCAATGGATCGGTGATGGAGAATTATGCCGGATGTGGTTCATCATGTAAAAGTCATAACCTAGGGTGACACAGAACTAGCTCCAGTTCATCAATGTAATGTAGGCATGTATTCCGAATATAGTCATACGTGCTTATGGAAAAGAACTTGCATGACATCTTTTGTCCTACCCTCCCGTGGCAGTGGGGTCTATACGGAAACTAAGGGATATTAAGGCATCCTTTTAATAGAGTACCGGAACAAAGCATTAACACATATTGAATACATGAACTCCTCAAACTACGGTCATCACCGGTAAGTATCCCGATTATTGTCACTTCGGGGTTAACGGATCATAACACATAATAGGTGACTATAGACTTGCAAGATAGGATCAAGAACACTCATATATTGATGAAAACATAATAGGTTCAGATCTGAAATCATGGCACTCGGGCCCTAGTGACAAGCATCAACCATAGCAAAGTCATAGCAACATCAATCTCAGAACATAGTGGATACTAGGGATCAAACCCTAACAAAACTAACTCGATTACATGATAGATCCCATCCAACCCATCACCGTCCAGCAAGCCTACGATGGAATTACTCACGCACGGCGGTCAGCATCATGAAATTGGTGATGGAGGATGGTTGATGATGATGATGGAGACGGATTCCCCTCTCCGGAGCCCCGAACGGACTCCAGATCAGCCCTCCCGAGAGGTTTTAGGGCTTGGCGGCGGCTCCATATCATAAAATGCGATGAATTTTTATCTCTGATTTTTCTCTCCCCGAAACACAATATATAGAGTTGGAGTTGGAGTCGGGGGTGCTCCAGGGGGCCCACGAGGTAGGGGGCGCGCCCCCCACCCTCGTGGACAGGTTGTGGGCCCCCTGGCCTTCATCTTTTGCAGGTATTTTTTATATTTTCCAAAAAGTTGCTCGTGAAGTTTCAGGTCATCCCGAGAACGTCTGTTTTTGCACATAAATAACACCACAGTAATTCTGCTAAAAACAGCGTCAGTCCGGGTTAGTTCCATTCAAATCATGCAAGTTAGAGTCCAAAACAAGGGCAAAAGTGTTTGGAAAAGTAGATACGACGGAGACGTATCAACTCCCCCAAGCTTAAACCTTTGCTTGTCCTCAAGCAATTCAGTTGATAAACTGAAAGTGATAAAGAAAAAACTTTTACAAACTCTATTTGCTCTTGTTGTTGTAAATATGTAAAGCCAGCATTCAAGTTTTCAGCAAAGATTATAAGTAACCACATTCGCAATAATGCTTAGGTATCAAGTTTACTCATATCAATAGCATAATCAACTAGTGAGCAATAATAATAAATATCGGATGACAACACTTTCTCAAAACAATCATAATATGATATAACAAGATGGTATCTCGCTAGCCCTTTCTGAGACCGCAAACCATAAATGTACAACACATTTAAAGACCAAGGACCGACTAGACATTGTAATTCATGGTAAAAGAGATCTAGTCGAGTCATACTCAATGTAAACTAACAGTAATGAATGCAAATGACAGCGGTGCTCTCCAACCGGTGCTTTTTAATAAGAGGATGATGACTCAGCATAAAAGTAAATAGATAGGCCCTTCACAGAGGGAAGCAGGGATTTGTAGAGGTGCCAGAGCTCGGTTTTAAAATAGAGGTGAATAATATTTTGAGTGGTATACTTTCATTGTCAAGATAACAACCAAGCGATGGCGATATCTTCCATGCTACACACATTATAGGCGGTTCCCAAACAAATTGGTAAAGTTTATATTCCCCCTTCCACCAACAAGCATCAATCCATGGCTTGCTCGAAACAACGAGTGCCTCCAACTAACAAGAGTCCCAGGGGGAGTTTTGTTTGCAATTATTTTTGATTTAGTTTGCATAAAGCATGGGACCGGGCATCCCGGTGACCAGCCATTTATCTCGTGAGTGACGAGCGGAGTCCACTCCTCTTGAGAATGACCCGCCTAACATGGAAGATACGGACAGCCCTAGTTGATACATGAGCTATTCGTGCATACCAAACATGATATTTATATGAAGGTTTAGAGTTTGGCACATACAAATTTACTTGGAACGGCAGGTAGATACCGTATATAGGTCGGTATGGTGGACTCATATGGAATAACTTTGGGGTTTATGGAGTTGGATGCACAATCAGTATTCCCGCTTAGTACAGGTGAAGGCTAGCAAAAGACTGGGAAGCAACCAGCTAGAGAGCGACAACAGTCATGAACATGCATTAATATTAATCAACACCGAATGCAAGCATGAGTAGGATATAATGCACCATGAACATAAATATCGTGAAGGGTATGTTGATTTTGTTTCAACTACATGCGTGAACATGTGCCAAGTCAAGTCACTTAAATCATTCAGAGGAGAATACCACCCTATCATACCACATCATAACCATTTCAATAGCATGTTGGCACGCAAGGTAAACCATTATAACTCATAGTTAATCAAGCATGGCACAAGAACTATGATCTCTAGTTGTCATTGCGAACATGTTTATTCATAATAGGCTGAATCAGGAATGATGAACTAATCATATTTACAAAAACAAAAGAGGTCGAGTTCATACCAGCTTTTCTTATCTCAGCCAGTCCATCATATATTGTCATAATTTCCTTTCACTTGCATGACCGAACGATGTGAATAATAATAATAGTGCACGTGCATTGGACTAAGCTGGAATTTGCAAGCATTCAATAAATAGGAGAAGACAAGGCAATATGGGCTCTTTTGTCAGATCAACAATAATGTATATAAGAGCCACTTCAACAATTTAATTATGGTCTTCTCCTATCAACCCCCAAAGGAAAGAAAAGAAATAAAACTATTTACACGGGAGAGCTCCCAACAAGTAAAAGAAGAACAGGAAATCCTTTTGGGTTTTCTTTTTAATTACTACTACAAGCATGGAAAGTAAACTAATTAGAAGCTACAACTAGTTTTTTTGGTTTTTCTTAAGGTTTATTAAACACACAAGAAGAAAGCATAAAAAGGAAATTAAACTAGCATGGAGGATACAATGAAAAAGTATGAGCACCGACATCTAGCAATGAGTGTGTGAACATAAATGTAATGTCGGTGGGAAATACGTACTCCCCCAAGCTTAGGCTTTTGGCCTAAGTTGGTCTATGGCCATGGCTGGCCTGGCGGATATCCATAATAGTAGCTGGGGTCGTACTGCGACGAAGAAGACTCCGATTGCCACTAGCTGGCAATCATCTCCGGATCCCATTGGTAATTAGATTGTCGTGAAGGATCAACTTGTGGTTCCGGCTCTGGCTCCATGGCTGGTGCAGGGTTTCAGTAGGCGTGAATAGCCTTTAACAGAACAAGGTACTGGCCTGCAGATAAATCTAACAAAGAAGGAGCAGGCAGAGTAATAGTCTCAGGATGATGTTTATCAAAGAACAATTTGTATTTAAGCTCTCCTTCCCTATTCTTAACAATAAAATCATGTTCCACCATACCTTTATAATCTAAATAAACACGAGGCATCACTTTTTCTTCCTTCTCATAATGCCTAATAGGTATGTTAAAATGTGCAGCTAGGCGTGAAGCATAGATGCCTCCAAAGATGGGCCCCTTTGTACAGTTCAGACTTAACCGTTTAGCAATAATGCCACCCATACTAACAGAGTTATCACCGTATAAACCATGGAGCAAAATAATAATATTAGGGACACTATGGTTTCCACTGTTTCCGTGACCAATTAAACAACGACTAGCAAATAATGCAAAATAGCGTAAAACAGGAAAATGTATGCTAGTGATTCATGCATCGGAAACTTCCTTGTTTCCCCTACAGTGATAGTATCAATAAACCCATCCACATCCTCGTGATGTGGTTCCTCTGCCTTGCCCTCAAAAGGGACTAAACAAACCCAACAAAAATCATAAAGTGACATCTCCTTGTGCTCATCATATAAATGGAACTCCACCATAGGTGGTGAGCTCCTAGAATGGAAATGAAAGTTTTGCACAAAGATATTTGTGAGTAAGATATACTGATCGCGTTGGTCGTGGAGGAAAGCGGTGATGCCTGCATTCTTAGCCAATTCATGAAAATCTTCATAAATCCCGGTTGCTCTCAAGAAATCATCGGAAGGCCATTCACACGCCCGAACCTCTGCGGTGCGAGGCAGCTTATACTTAGGCTTCGGTGCCTTTTCCTTCAAGCTTCGGCTCGATGAGCCCCTCAAAAGTATCTTCATCACTTCCTGAAAAATTCTGAAATTTTTAGTAACTTCAAAATAAAAGTGAACCAAACTCAATAATATTGATAGCAACTACTCCTAGAAGTGTCTAGGGCCTATATCATGCATCAAAACTACTTTTAACCATATAAATTTGACATGCAAGCTCAAGAACAGGGTAACCTAAGCAGCAAAAATTTGCAATGAATAAAGCACTAGAACGAAAACTAATTGGACCAATGGAGGAGTCACATACCAAGGAACAATCTCCCCAAGCAGTTTTGTGAGAGGTGCTTTGAGCAAGGAGATCGAAAATGGCAGCAAAACGAGCTTGGACTCGGGTTTGAGCTGGTTATTCGTGTTTGGGGGAGGAAGAAGGAGTGTGTGGGTGAAAGGATACATGGAGAAGGGCCACTATGGGCCCATGAGGTAGGGGGGCGCGCCCTCCACCCTCGTGGGCAGGTGGTTGACCCCCCTACTGTGTTCTCAGTGCCAAATATTCTCAAATATTCCAGAAAAAATCATATTCAAATTTCAGGGCATTTGGAGAACTTTTATTTTCGGGGTATTTTTATATTGCACGGATAATCAGATAACAGAAAGAAAAATACTATTTTTATTTTATTTTATATAAATAACAGAAAGTAAAAGTGGGGTGCAGAAGGTTGTGCCTTCTAGTTTCATCCATCTCATGATCATCAAAAGGAATCCACTAACAAGGTTGATCAAGTCTTGTTAACGAACTCATCTCGAATAACATGGAACCGGAGAAATTTCAAGTAACACTATGTTACCTCAATGGGGATATGCAGATCCCCAATAATAAGAATATCATATTTCTTCTTGACAGTAGGAAGAGGAAATTCAAAACCTCCAAATATAATCGATGGAATTTTTCCAATAGAGTTGATACTATGAACTTGAGGTTGTTTCCTCGGAAAGTGTACTGTATGCTCATTACCATTAACATGAAAAGTGACATTGCCTTTTGTGCAATCAATAACATCCCCTGCAGTATTCAAAAAGGGTCTTTCAAGAATAATAGACATACTATCGTCCTCGGGAATATCAAGAATAACAAAGTCCGTTAAAATAGTAACATTTGCAACTAAAAAAACATGCACATCCTCACAAATACCGACAGGTATAGCAGTTGATTTATCAGCCATTTGCAAAGATATTTCAGTAGGTGTCAACTTATTCAAATAAAATCTCTGATATAAAGAGAGAGGCATAACACTAACACCGGCTCCAAGATCACATAAAGCAGTTTTAACATAGTTTCTTTTAATGGAGCATGGTATAGTGGGTACTCCCGGATCTCCAAGTTTATTTGGTATTCCACCCTTAAAAGTATAATTAGCAAGCATGGTGGAAATTTCAGCTTCCGGTATCTTTCTCTTATCTGTAACAATATCTTTCATATACTTAGCATAAGGATTCATTTTGAGCATATTAGTTAATCGCATACGCAAAAAGATAGGTCTAATCATTTCAGCAAAGCGCTCAAAATCCTCATCATCCTTTTTCTTGGATGGTTTGGGAGGAAAAGCATGGGTTTCTGAAGCCAAGGCTCTCTTTCCTTACCGTGTTTCCTAGCAACAAAGTCTTCCTTATCAGAACGTTGATTCTTTGATTGTGGGTTATCAAGATCAACAACAGGTTCAATTTCTATATCATTATCATTACTATATTGAGCATCATCATGAACATTATTATTAATATTATTGCTAGTTTTAGGTTCATTACTAGATTGAGTTTCAGCATCAGAAATAGAAATATCATTTGGATTCTCAGGTGTTTCAGCGGTAGGTTCACTAGAAGCATGCAAAGTCCTATCATTTTTCTTTTTCTTCCTTTTAGAAGGACTATGTGCATCTATATTATTTCTCTGAGAATCTTGCTCAATTCTCTTAGGATGGCCTTCAGGATACAAAGGTTCCTGAGTCATTCTTCCACCTCTAGTAGCCACTCTAACATCATAATCATTATTCTTACTATTCAATTCATTAAGCAAATCATTTTGAGCTTTAAGTAGTTGTTCTACTTGAGTGGTAACCATAGAAGCATGTTTACTAATAAGTTTAAGTTCACCTTTGAGATTAGCCATATAATCACCCAAGTGTTCAAGCATATTTGAATTGTATTTCAATTGTCTACCAAAATAAGCATTGAAGTCTTCTTGCTTAACCATAAATTTATCAAACTCATCTAAGCATGGGCTAGCAAAATTATTAAATGGGATTTCAGCTTTATCATATCTATAGAGAGAATTTACCTTCACTACCTGTGTCGGGTTATCAAGACCATGATTTTCTTCAATAGGTAAGGGATTAAGATCATATGTTTCTTCAACAGGCGGTAAATTAAGACCATATATTTCTTTAATAGGAGTTAAATTCTTAACATCTTCAGCTTTAATACCTTTTTCTTTCATAGATTTCTTTGCCTCTTGCATATTGTAGCGAACAGACCTCAAACAGTCTGATCTCTATGCTCCGGTGTCATCCCTGGATCAGTAATGCTGACACCACACAGTACTCGGAGGATTTATAGCAGAGTAGCAATCACACACTTATTACATCAAGTGTCTCAAAAGAGAACTTATTACAATAAGTATGGCTTAAGGCCATGTAATAACGATAACAGCGGAAGGCTTGGAAGATAAGTGAGTCCATCAACTCCAACGGCATCACTGAGTATAGAACCACGACCTAAACACTCCTTAATCATCGTTTGAAAAGTCTGCAACATTAACGTTGCAGCCCGAAAACGGGTCAGCACATGGAATATGCTGGCAAGGTAACACATAGAGAGTAATGGAATGAAACAACTATACTATATGCATATTTGGCTGGTGGAAAGCTCTATGGTTACAGTTTTGCGTAAAGCCAATTTTTCCCTACTTCAAAGGAATAAGATTTAATTACTATCATGGTGGTTGTTAAACATTGAGAATGGTTGACAGCATTCTCAATCCCAATTAAGCATCATCATTAAACATAAACCAACAAAATTAATTTAGAGTAACATGTTGAGATTCACATGATAATCCAGGTACTAGATACTCAAGATGTCCATAACCGGGGACACGGCTAACCATGATTAGTTTGTTACACTCTGCAGAGGTTTGCGCACTTTTCCCCACAAGACTCGATCGCCTCTGTTTGGTTTCTCGCACTACATGGTGTTTGAGAAGACGGATGACCGAGACATAGTCTTTCAGAAGCGCTAGCACCTTACGATGGGTAGACCGTACCACCTACATCCCCTACATCTGCTAGTCTACCACTTAAGAGTTCGCACGACTTAGTCAACTATGCTAGAGCCCATAGTAGCTTGTGGCTGCACACGGAAGTTTCTAGTATGAATTGTCTCATGATCCCTTTGAGCCTGGGTGGCGGTCCAAAAGAAAACAGGCAAGTCCTGGAATACCCAGGTGCCTCAATCCACCCAGATGTGTGTTTAAGTTGCCACCTTAGATAAACCATTAATTAACAGTCTCACATCTGTCATGGATTTCACTCACCCAATCCACGTCTACTAGCATAGCATGGCATAATGAGCAAACGTAGAAGTAACTCCCAAAGGTTTGAAAATAAACAGGTAATAGGTACTACCTCATCTACTTCCCATCCCATAATTTAATTAGATCCTAATCATGCAATGTGTGAGGATTTGATCTAATGCAATAAAACTGGGTAGTAGAAAAGTATGATCAAAGTGTTACTTGCCTTGCTGATGATCTAATGTATAACATTCCAAATTGAAAATTTGGGATGTTACACATATCTTCAGGACTGAGAAATAGAATACCCTCTTCTTCGGAGTTGGTTTAGGAATAGGCTCAGGAATTGGCTCCGGAGGTGTCCAATTATTTTCATTTGTCAACATATTATTCAATAGAATTTCAGATTCATCCGGTGTTCTTTCCCTGAAAATAGAACCAACACAACTATCCAGGTAATCTCTGGTAGCATCGGTTAGTCCATTTTAAATATATCAAGTATTTCATTTTTCTTAAGAGGATGATCAGGCAAAGCATTAAGTTATTGGAAAAGCCTCCCCCAAGCTTGTGGGAGACTCTCTTCTTCAATTTGCACAAAATTATATATATCCCTTAAAGCAGCTTGTTTCTTATGAGCAGGGAAATATTTAGCAGAGAAGTAATAAATCATATCCTGGGGACTACGCACACAACCAGGATCAAGAGAATTAAACCATATCTTAGCATCACCCTTTAATGAGAACAAAAATATTTTAAGGATATAAAAGTAACGAGTTCTCTCATCAGTAGTGAACAGGGTGGCTATATCATTTAATTTAGTAAGATGTGCCACAACAGTTTCAGATTCATAGCCATGAAAAGGATCAGATTCAACCAAAGTAATTATATCAGGATCAACAGAGAATTCATAATCCTTATCGGTAACACAGATAGGTGAAGTAGCAAAAGCAGGGTCAGGTTTCATTCTAGCATTTAGAGATTGCTGATTCCATTTAGCTAATAACCTCTTAAGTTCGTGTCTATCCTTGCAAGCTAAAATAGCTAAAGAAGCTTCTTTATCAAAAACATAACCCTCAGGAATAACAGGCAAGTCTTCATCATCAATTTCATCAGTATTATCAGATTCAATATTTTCAATCTCTCTAGCCCTAGCAAGTTGTTCATCAAGAAATTCACCAAGCGGCACAGTAGTATCAAGCATAGAAGTAGGTTCATCATAAGTATCATGTATAGCAGAAGTGACATCATCAATAACATGCAACATATCAGAACGAATAGCAGAAGTAGGTTTAGGTGTCACAAGCTTACTTAAAACAGAAGGTGAATCAAGTGCAGAGCTAGATGGCAGTTCCTTACCTCCCCTCGTAGTTGAGGGATAAATCTTAGTTTTTGGATCTCTCAAGTTCTTCATAATGATAAGCAGATATAAATCCCAAGTGACTCAAAGAATAGAGCTATGCTCCCCGGCAACGGCGCCAAAAAATAGTCTTGATAACCCACAAGTATAGGGGATCGCAACAGTTTTCGAGGGTAAAGTATTCAACCTAAATTTATTGATTCGACACAAGGGGAGCCAAAGAATACTCTCAAGAATTAGCAGCTGAGTTGTCAATTCAACCACACCTGGAAACTTAATATCTGCAGCAAAGTATTTAGTAGCAAAGTAATATGATAGTAGTGGTAATGGTAGCAAAAGGTAACAATAGCAAAAGTAATGTTTTTGGTATTTTGTAATGATGATAGCAATAGCAACGGAAAAGTAAATAGGTGAAGAACAATATATAGAAAGATCATAGGCAATGGATCGGTGATGGAGAATTATGCCGGATGCAGTTCATCATGTAACAATCATAACCTAGGGTGACACAGAACTAGCTCCTGTTCATCAATGTAATGTAGGCATGTATTCTGAATATAGTCATACATGCTTATGGAAAAGAACTTGCATGACATCTTTTGTCCTACCCTCCCATGGCAGCGAGGTCCTTACGGAAACTAAGGGATATTAAGGCCTCCTTTTACTAGAGTACCGGAACAAAGCATTAACACATAGTGAATACATGAACTCCTCAAACTACAGTCATCACCGGTAAGTATCCCGATTATTGTCACTTCGGGGTTAACGGATCATAACACATAATAGGTGACTATAGACTTGCAAGATAGGATCAAGAACACTCATATATTGATGAAAACATAATAGGTTCAGATCTGAAATCATGGCACTCGGGCCCTAGTGACAAGCATTAAGCATAGCAAAGTCATAGCAACATCAATCTCAGAACATAGTGGATCCTAGGGATCAAACCCTAACAAAACTAACTCTATTACATGATAGATCCCATCCAACCCATCATCGTCCAGCAAGCCTACGATGGAATTACTCACGCACAGCGGTGAGCATCATGAAATTGGTGATGGAGGATGGTTGATGATGACGATGTCGACGGATTCCCCTCTCCAGAGCCCCGAACAGACTCTAGATCAGCCCTCCCGAGAGGTTTTAGGGCTTGGTGGCGGCTCCGTATCGTAAAACGCGATGAATTCTTCTCTCTGATTTTTTTCTCCCCGAAACACAATATATAGAGTTGGGGTTGGAGTCGGAGGAGCTCCATGGGGCCCACGAGGTAGGGGGCGCGCCCCCACACTCGTGGACAGGTAGTGGGCCCCTGGACTTCATATTATTTCAAAAAGTTGCTCCGTGAAGTTTCAGGTCATTCCGAGAACGTTTGTTTCTGCACATAAATAACACCACGGTAATTCTGCTGAAAACAGTGTCAGTCCGGGTTAGTTCCATTCAAATCATGCAAGTTAGAGTCCAAAACAAGGGCAAAAGTGTTTGGAAAAGTAGATACGACGAAGACGTATCAGTGCCCTGGTCCAAACCGGATAAGCACCTCAGTAGAGAAAGCCGAAAACTGACTGTCATGATAAGGCGAGAGCCGGTCAGCTGTTCGGAGGTCTCAAATCGTTGGAGGTTTTTTTGCATTTCGTGAAGGATCGTACTTATCGATCAGACACTGACAACACTCTGGTTCATATACCAGGGGCTGTGCCTATGTTTTATTATAAAACTCCTATGGCTAAGTGAGGGCGTTCAAGCCATATAGTCTGGTTGCCTGGTTCGTTGCGCTAAACAACTCCTTCAAGGATCATATAATTGGATCAAGATTGTTTAGATACCATCCTAAATACCTCCGTTCTACCTACGTGACGGCAAAAGCCAATGACTGGCCAACCCTCAGATTTCATACACCATGGCCGCACAGGAGAACACACTCAAAACATAAATTATACTACAAAGGTGATTTGTCTCATCATACAAGTCGATACGAGTGTATTCACTCAAAAATAATGTCCTGCCCGCACTGCGTGGCTACAATACGAGACCCCTCTAGGACATCCGCAAAGTAGCGCTCGGGTGTACGGTGCTCCTTGCCCTTCGGCGGCCCCCTGGTCAGCTCAACGACGTCCATCTTCGCCCACCACATCTTGCAACGAGCAATGGCCATCTGGGCACCTTCAATACAGACCAACCGCTTTACGACCTCAAGCCACAGGCAGGCACTAACAAGTCGCTTCACAAGCCCGAAGTAGCTACTGGGTATCGGCGCGGCAGGCCATAGCCAGACTATCAGGTCCCTCATGGCCAGCTCGACCACCTTGTGTAGCTCGATCAACTATTTCAGCTGGTCGCTGAAGGATACTGGATGTTCTAGTCCAAGATATTGAGACCAGAACAGTTTCTCCGTCGAACTCCCTTCCTCGGCTCGATAGAATTCAGTAGCATCGGATACGCTGCGCGGCAAATCTGTAAACGCCCCTGTAGAGCACCAAAATTAGGTAAGTAAAAGGAGTGTTTCCTTCACAGACTTGCTTTGCATAATGAAAGCCTTACCCGCCACATGCTTCTTAGCTGCCTGGAGTTCCTGAAGGACGCTCTGGGCCTCGGCTTGAGCCTCTTGTGTGCTCTGGCGAGCCTTCGCAAGTTCGGACGCCTGCGCCTTAGAATCACGGTCCAAGGACTCATACTTCTTGACGGCATCCTAAAGCTCTTGCCGAACCTCGCTGACTCGGGCCTCGTGCTTGTCGTGTATAGCGTGTTCCTTGGCCGCTTTGTCCTCGGCCTCGGCTAATGCCTTCTTGAGGGCCGCCACCTTGGTCATGGCCCCTAGCGTAGTCCATGACACTTTAGTCAGCACGAAGTATTCATCCTTCCTAACATAGATGCACAGGTTACTGTATACCTTGGTTGTCCTCCAGCTGCTTCTTCACAAGGCTGAGCTCTTTCCTGGCCCGCTCCAGGCTCCGCTTCAGTTCGGAGACCTCCGTATTATGAGCAGTAGCAGCCAGCAGTGACACTGCTTATTTACATAGACATCATATGTTAGACTCCTGCGAAAATTGTTCTGATCCTCTATTCGGCTTTTCTTTCCGAACACCGAATAGAGCATCAGGGGCTACTGTCTACGCTATGATATTCTTTCTACAATTATTATTACCTCAAACCTGTTAAAAGGTTAGTGCAAGATTCGGTCAGCCTGCTTTTGGCAAACTGAACCTTTTTTATCACCGTACCCATGAGGACACGGTTGTCGGCGTTCTGGGAACGGGGGTCCCCAGACTTGCCTGCCTGCGTCCTGCGGCGTGGCTCAAGTGGGGGACGAGCGCGGCCCATCTTCATCAGCTCAAGCTCAAGACCCTCGCGAGGGGCCAAGCCTCGTGGGGCGGACGACAGAAAGCTTCCTTAGAGGCAGCCTCACCAGGCAGGCTCGCGAGGAGGCGGGGAGATCAAGGCAGAGGTACCTCGCGAGGAGCCCGTGACGCAAGCCATGACGATCGAGACCAGGCGGGCGCCGGCCTGCGTAGTGTCCTTGTTTCCCCTTTGGTGCAAAGGGGGGAAGCAGAGGCCAAGGCATCGAGCAAAGGTTACCATTCCGGTGCAACGAGACCAAGACCAGCAGAGCGGCAGGACGGAGGTCACCGTGGAGCCCAAGACGGCGTCATCACCAGTGCTTTTGGCAGCCGAAGACCGCCTTTGGTCAGGATAACCTATACTAGATGTTCCCCTTCAAAATGGCCAATTTTTGGTGCCCTTCCCGCTCATTATTTGGGGAGAGGCCCAGGGCCTCTATAAATAGAGCTAGCCACCACAGAGTGGAGGGGGATCGAGCAGAGAGAGGGACAGAGAAAAAGAGAGAGATCGAGAGACATCCAGAGATCTGATAGAGCCCTAGCAGAGAGAGAGAGAGAGAGAGAGAGGCGACTGAACTCACCCAAGCAGTTCATCGCACCAGCTCAAGAACACCACTCGCGAGGCTGTTCTTCCCTCGTATTGTTCATCATCAGCCCCTGAGGCAATCCACCACACCACACACTGGAGTAGGGTATTACACCACAGTGGTGGCCCGCACCATTATAAACCTCATGTCCCTTGTGTTGCTAGTTGTTTCCAGCTTAGATCACGCGAGGAGATTGGACGTAGATCGGTAGGGGAGAGATCTCCACGCGCACCCCAGTGTTCGAACCTCAAGGGTCTGCCGGAACCCGAAATCTGACATTTGGCGCGCCAGGTAGGGGTGCGCCGGAATCTTTCTTCCGCTGTTCGCGTGTGATCCTCCGTCGTGTCCATGGCTGACGCTCGTCGGACCCGCGCCGAGCGCCGAGCTGCTCTCGCCGCCCGCGTCGCCCAGATGGCGCCCGTCGGCGGACGCCCTCGTCGTTCCCCGTCACCTGCCGCCAACGCCGCCATCGGCCCGGCGGGGAATGAGTAGCAGGCCTCATCCCAGCATCCTTCAGTGCAGTGGGAGGGCCGCACCGCCACACCGTCGCTGACTCCAGCCGCTTCGTCATCCCACGCCCGTCGCGCCCCCACGGACGCGCACGCCGCGCTGCTCCTGGCAAGAGAGCTCTTGCACTACTGCCCCATCGACGACCTCTACGAGGACTGGCTCGCCCGCATCACTAAGCTCGTCAGTGCCGCAGGGGGCTCCCCCTTGCCATCCCTCTCACTGCCTCGCCCTCCATTCCGCGCAGGAGGCGGGGACCAGGAGGTGCCTCCACCACCTCCTCCCCAAGAAGGTGCCCTGGCTCCAAGGCACGCAGCCCCAGGGCGAGACCCTCCGCGTTCGGCGCCCGCGCAGCAAGAAAGGAGCTGCCAAGAGATCCCTCGTCCCCAAGAAGGTGCTCGTGCGCTCCTAGCGCCGGCGCGCCAAGATCGTGTCCCAGCACCTCCACGCCAAGACCCCGCGCTGCTCCAGGCGGCGGCGCGTGGTAATCCCCAGGAACAAGCCTAGCACCAGCAAAAGGCACCGGTGGCCACAGCAGGCTGCCGCACCCTCACCCCCGAACTACGCGGCGTCGCATGGCCAGGCAAGTTCAAGCCTGACCTGCCCCCTCGCTACGATGGCACGGCGGACCCCACGGAGTTCCTACAGCTCTACGAGCTATGCATCGAAGCCGCTAACGGAGACGAAAGGGTCATGGCGAACTGGTTTCCCATGGCGGTCAAGGACGGGGCTCGCACCTGGCTCCTAGGATGAGATGCGCACTCACTTCATCGCCAACTTCCAGGGCACTCGCGACCGGCCCCCGGCCGTGAGGGATCTGCGCCGCATCAAGCAGCAGCAAGGGGAAACCCTGCAGAAATACATCCAGCGCTTCAACAACGCTCGCCTCAAGATCCCCAAGGTGACTGAAGAAGCCATCGTATCGGCCTTCTCCGATGGCGTACGCGACATCAAGATGAAGGAGGAGCTAGCAATCCATGAAGACCTGTGCACATCCCTGGAGCTGTTCAACTTGGCGACCAAGTGCGCCAGGGCTGAGGAAGGGTGCCTTTCCCTCCTCGAACTCCCAGCTGCCGACCCAGAAGAGAAGAAGCCCAAGGCCAAGGACGTGAAGCGCAAGGGGGCTGCCGTGCTTGCAGCGGAACCAGACACCAAGCGGGGCAGGGATCAGCCTGAGTCATCCAAGGGCAGCCGGTACTGCGTGTACCATGACCTCCACACCCACAACACCAACGAATGTCAAGAGCTCAGGGCCATGAGAGATGGACGTGTTGGCCGACGCCCCGAGCGCAACGACAGGGGCTATGGCCGAGGAGGAGGAAGAGGTCGCGGACGATGGGAAGACCATGGCCCTCGCCAAGGGTGGCACGACCGACCTCGCAAGGACCGCTAGTAGGACCAGCCTCGCGAGGGAGGCTGGAGATATCAGCCTCGTGAGGATCGCCTGTATGGCAACGCAGGCCTTCCTCCTCTATCGCCACCGCCAAGGAGGAAAGAAGACCAACATCAAGACGAGGGGGCTGGGGGCTTCCAGGAGCCGCGTGCAATTGCTTGCATCTTGGGTGGCGCGCAGGCCCCAGCCTCACAGCGCATCTTCAAGTAGTTTGCTCGCGAGGTGAATGCAGTCCTCCCCAAGCTTGAGGCCACGCGCCCTCTCAGGTGGTCTGCGTGCGCTATCACATTCAGCTCAGCGGATCAGCTCAAGTGCGCGGCAACGGCCAGAGTCCTCCCGATGCTTTGCTCCCCAGTCATCAGCAATGTGCAGGTCACCAGAACCCTCATTGATGGCGGAGTAGGACTCAACGTTGAAAGTGCATTACATCGACTAGAGGGGGGTGAATAGGCGATTTTTATGAAATTCTTCACTGAGGAATTTGCCGGTGAGGAAATTCCTTAGCGAAGAACTACTAGCAGCGGAATAAGTACTCAAAGGTAAACATAACAGAATACAAGCATAGTCATCATGATGAAATGAACACAGGCACAGAGTACAGGAAGCGTATTCACAGGATAACACAGGATGAAGACAAACAGACTGAAGAAATTGAACTGAGGAAATTGAGAAAGTCTTCAGTCAAAGTCTTCAAACACAGATATGAACAAACATACAACACAGTTATGAGGAAATGAAAGAGTTGAGGAAATAGAACCAGTAAGCTCGGTGAAGACAATTATTTGGTAGACCAGTTCCAACTGCTGTCTCAGTTGTACGTCTGGTTGGAGCGGCTGAGTATTTAAACTCGAGGACACACAGTCCCGGACACCCAGTCAAGGACACTTAGTCCAAGACACCCAGTCCTCACTGTATTCTCCTTGAACTAAGGTCACACAGACCTCGTCCAATCACTCGTGGTAAGTCTTCAGGCGACTTCCAAACCTTCACAAACTTGGTCACTCGGCGATCCACAATTCATCTTGGATGCTCTAGACCATGACGCCTAACCGTCTGGAAGAAGCATAGTCTTCAAAGGTAACAAGCGTGGGATCCACTCAGGATCAATCTCTTCAATGATGCTCAATCACTTGGGGTTTGTAGGAGTTTGGGTTTTGGGTTTTTGGTTTTTCCTCACTTGATGATTTTCGCTCAAAGTCCTCGGAGGATGGGTTGCTCTGAAATGACAAGTGTCAGTTTCTCTTAGAGCAGCCAACCAGCTAGTGGTTGTAGGGGGCGGCTATTTATAGCCTAGGGAGCAGCCTGACATGATAAGACATAAATGCCCTTCAATGATATGACCGTTAGGTGGATAGATATTTTGGGATAGCTGGCGCATAGCACAACAACAGTCGGAATTTTGAGTAGTAAAATCCTCAGGGCTATCATGTTCCTCACTGTGTAGGCAATCCGCACTGGCGAATTCCTAACTCCTCAGTCAGGACAAATTCCTCAGAGACCAGAAGAACTTCATCTCTGTCACTGAAGAAATTAACTGAACTGTATGAGATTTCCAATGGCTTCACTCGAAGGGATTGGTAGGTGTAGGATTTTGAGTTGAGCATCACATGGAAATTTTTCCTTAGTATTTCCTCGACCCCCTTTAACAGTACGGTGTTTCCTATGACTCAAGAAAGAGAAAAACAAAACTATAAACACGAAAGTCTTCAAGCTTCATATTTCTCGCATGAATATCAAGTCTTCACAGACACACCAATTTCTTCACTTTCAAAGTCTTCATGAAAGTCTTCAGAAATACCAAAATCTTCAGTCAAATATATTCATTTTTAGGGGTCGACTTTTCCTGTAAATATCAAACTCCTTATAGACTTATAGACCTGTGTACACTCACACATGCATTAGTCCCTTAACCTATAAGTCTTCAATACACAAAAATCACTAAGGGGCACTAGATGCACTTACAATCTCCCACTTTTTGGTGATTGATGACAATATAGGTTAAGTTTTCAATAGGGATAAACATATGAAGTGTAAATACTGATATTGAGGAATTTGATTGCAAGATATAGAAGAACTCCCCCTGAAGATGTGCATAGTGAGGAATTTGCTTTTGAAGCAATGCACACTTGAAGAGTTGAATCATGGAGATCTCCCCCTATATCTTGTAATTCATACACGCATTTAACATATAATATGAAGAATTTGAAATGCATGATGAAATATGGTGCCTGATGAAATTCAGCATGCATGCAATAATATTTAACGAGGAATAAGCATGCAGAATAGTGCATCAAGAGTATCAGAGCACAGTGCATCAAAAGTATCAGAGCACCATCGGGTTTAAGATTACAACTCAATCCAATAAAGTTTCAGAAGAACGAGAGTTGTAACTTAGCAGATAAAAAACGCCCATATAGTAGACCCGCTTGAAGACTAACTCATATTTCTCCCCCTTTGTCATCGAATGACCAAAAGGATCGAAAATGAGGACTAACGCCCCTGAAGATAATCATGTTGATGAAGGAGCGCCAGCGTTGTTGGGGTCGTTTGTTGATGTAGGGCCTGCCGCAGTGTCGTCCAAATCTTCATGTTCATCAGTGTCGCGCGATGAAGAATATGAGCTGGCCACCAGAGAAGGAACCTTGACCTTCTTGAATTTCTTCGGTGGAGGTGCAGACCAGTCAAAATCTTCATTAAGACACATGTTCTTCAGATCTTCTTCACCATACAGATGTGACAGGATTGCCTAGGTGCGACCGAAGACTTGATGGAGGTAGTAGTGGTTTTTCTTCACTTCATTGTGTGTGGCAGTCATGTTGTGAAGAAGTGAACCAAACTGATGGTTAACCCATTTGTGATTTCGATCCACCTTCTGGTGAAGACTAAGCAGAAGTTCACGGTCACTCATCACGCACAGAGCAGTGGCTTGAGGAGTGGACTTGGGTGCACTGGCAGAGTCATGTGTGGCAGAGTCATCATTGGTGGAATAAGATGCAGCTTTGCGAAACTGACCATCCAATGGACGAATGCCTTCATCAATTACAGCTGGTGCCTTGCCCTTTCCATCAACTAAGGAATATGTCTGCTTGAGGACTTCAATTGGGGGCAAGTAGCTGAGATGATTCTGGAAATCAGTTTTGTAGTTGAGTGAAGACCTTGTCCTGAGGAATCTCATGATCCAAGGTGCATAAGGCTTCAGCTCAAGCGGAGACAGTACAACATTGGCCATAGTCCTCATGAACAAATCGTGATAATTGACAGGAATGCTGAGGGAGTCCTGGATTAGGGGGTGTTCGGGTAGCCGGACTATACCTTCAGCCAGACTCCAGGACTATGAAGATACAAGATTGAAGACTTCGTCCCGTGTCCGGATGGGACTTTCCTTGGCGTGGAAGGCAAGCTTGGTGATGCGGATATTCAAGATCTCCTACCATTGTAACCGACTTTGTGTAACCCTAACCCTCTCCGGTGTCTATATAAACCAGAGGGTTTTAGTCCGTAGGACAACTTCATCATACAACAATCATACCATAGGCTAGCTTCTAGGGTTTAGCCTCCTTGATCTTGTGGTAGATCTACTCTTGTACTATCCATATCATCAATATTAATCAAGCAGAACGTAGGGTTTTACCTCCATCAAGAGGGCCTGAACCTGGGTAAAACATCATGTTCCTTGCCTCCTGTTACCATCCGGCCTAGACGCACAGTTCGGGACCCCTTACCCGAGATCCACCGGTTTTGACACCGACATCCTCTGTGTCGTCGCCTTTAGGCCCGATGGCTCCTTCGATCATCAACAACGATGCAGTCCAGGGTGAGAATTTTCTCCCCGGACAGATCTTCGTCTTCGGCGGCTTCGCGCTGCGGGCCAAGTCGCTTAGCCACCTTGAGCAGATCAAAAGCTACGCCCCTGGCCATTAGGTCAGGTTTGGAAGCCTAAACTACATGGCTGACATCCGCGGGGACTTGATCTTCGAAGAATTCGAGCCACAGCCAAGCGCGCCGCACTGTCTCGATGGGCATGATATAGCTCTGCCGCCGAACAGCGCCTTGGAGGCCGCACACGCATCGGTTCCGACCATTGATTCAAAGCCTACTGCGCCGATCAAGGATCAGTGGTTGGACGCTGCCTCAGGGGCTGCGATCTCATAGGCGATCGAGCCGAACTCCAGCCCCGCACTCCGCATGGCCCGTGACTCCGAGGAGCCGGATTCCTTTCCGAACTCCGAGCCCCCCGCGCCCCTGCCGATCGAATCCGATTGGGCGCCGATAATGGAGTTCACCGCCGCAGACATCTTTCAGCACTCGCCCTTCGGCGACATCCTGAATTCGCTAAAGTCTCTCTCTTTATCAGGAGAGCCCTGGCCGGACTACGGTCAGCAAGGATGGGATTTGGATGATGAAGAAATTCAAAACCCACCCACCACCCACTTCGTAGCCACTGTCGACGACTTAACCGACATGCTCGACTTCGACTCCGAAGACATCGACGGTATGGACGACGATGCAGGAGACAACCAAGAACCAACGCCTATAGGGCATTGGACAACCACCTCATCTCACGATGTGTACATGGTGGATACCCCTAAAGGAAGCAACAACGAGGAAAACGGGGATGGAAAGAGGGATCGATCTCTCGAAAAACAGTCAAAGCGTCGGCGTAAACGCCGACCCAAGCCCCGCCTCGATAAAGACCCAGCCATAGAGCAGGATGAGCCGGTAGACGACGAGCATGCCTTAGAGCAACCGTCCCAACAGGACAACCCGGATAGAGAAACCGAACATCCCTCCCCCGGCGAAAATGGCATTCCGGACGACCCTACGCCGGACAAGCCCACGAAGCAGAAGAACCTCCACAAATGGCTCGTTGCAACCGCACGTAGCCTGAAAAAGTAGAAGCGGAAGCTAAAAACTATGGAAGATGCACTCAGGATCAGATGGAATAAAGTAATCAATACCGCAGACAAATACGGTGACAGTTGCCGCACTAAAAGATATCCGAAGAAAAAGCTACTGCCTGAATTCGACGAGGAGGCCTTCGAGCCCTCGCATTCCAAAAGTGAGAATGCCACACGATCGGATTGACGACCCCATGGCCAGCATAAAGCGGCAAGCAGCGCCGCACTTAAGCCGGCATGCGACCCACTTAAGGATTCGCATCATGGCCCAGCCAGGTCCATTTACGGGCCAAGAAAGTAAGCTCTCGTAAGCAATGCAATAAAGCCATTATCAGAATCCAGCACACCCAAATACACGGGTGCCGCACACCCCCTATGTTTCACCGATGAGGTCCTGGATTATGAATTTCCAGCGGGATTCAAACCCGTAAACATAGAGGCATATGATGGAACAACAGACCCTGGAGTCTGGATCGAGGATTATATCCTCCACATACATATGGCTAGAGGAGATGACCTCCACGCCATAAAATACTTACCCCTCAAGCTTAAAGGGCCAGCCCGGCAGAAATTGGGAAGAGCTCGACGACGCTTTCCAAGCAAATTTTCAAGGGACCTATGTCCGCCCTCTGGATGCAGACGATCTTAGTCACATAACTCAACAGCCCGGAGAGTCAGCTCGGCAATTCTGGAATAGATTTCTTACTAAAAAGAATCAAATAGTCGACTGTCCGGACGCTGAAGCCTTAGCGGCTTTCAGGCATAATGTCCAAGACGAATGGCTTGCCAGACACCTCGGCCAAGAAAAGCCAAGAACAATGGCCGCACTAACAAGCCTCATGACCCGCTTTTGCGTAGGAGAGGACAGCTGGTTGGCAAGATGCAGCACCAGTGACCCAAGTACATCTGAAACTAGGGATGGAAACGGAAAACCGCGACGCAATAAGGACCGTCGCCAGACTAAGGAAAAAAGTTCGAAGAGCACGGCAGTCAACGCCGGATTCCAAAGCTCACAACAGAATCAGAAAAAGACGCCCCTCCAAGATAACAGGGACGACCTATCCAACCTAAACAAAATCTTGGATAGGATATGTCAAATACACAGCACTCCCGGAAAGCCTGCTAACCATACCCACAGAGATTGTTGGGTTTTCAAACAATCCGGCAGACTCAACGCCGAACACAAGGGGCTCGACACACCAAGCGAAGACGAGGATGAACCCCAAAAGCAGAGTACCAGGAAACAAAAGAATTTCCCACAAGAAGTAAAAACAGTAAACTTACTCCACATAACAAAACGTGCGGCGCCCATAAAGGTACGCACCCCACGGCCTATCCCAAAGGAATCCCGCCACTGGTTGTCAAAACCAATCATCTTCGATCATCTAGATTATTCTAAAAGTGTCAGGAACCCAGGCTAGACTGCCCTGGTACTCGATCCAATAATTGGCGGACTCCAGTTTTGAAATGCCCTTATGGACGGTAGCAGCGGACTCAACCTGATATATCAGGACTCAATCTGCCACATGGGGATCGACCCAAAAAGAATTCGCCATAGCAAAACCTCCTTTCAAGGAGTAACGCCAGGTCTGGACACCCATTGCATGGGTTTTCTCCAGCTCGAGGTTATTTTCGGCTCTGCCGATAACTTCCGTCGCGAAAAGCTGACTTTCCACATCGTCCCATTCTCAAGTCACTATCAAGCACTACTGGGATGCGAAGCTTTCGCCCACTTTAACGAAATACCGCATTATGCATCTCTTATGCTTAAGATGCCCGGTCCACGCGGCATCATCTCCTTAAAGGGGAAGCAGTGAGAACACCTCCCCCAAGCGGAGGATTGTGCGGCCGCTTTAACATCCCCACAATACAATGGCTTCACCAGCCAGAAAATCAGAACAGGTCATTAAGACCACGGACACGGATAGACGAGTCTGGCACAAAAGTATCGTTGATAAAGGCTTAGTGGCCATATACCCCTGCACTAGGGGCTTCACACGTATAAAATAAGAGACAATAAAGCTCAGTTTTTCATATTTTACTTTACACTTTGTTTATTTCATATAACTTTTGTTCGGCACGCCCCTTTTTCAACTTAGTTGCTCTCTTTTTACAGATGAACGTCGTGCTGTGCCCGTCCAGGATACGGCACAACGGAGACATATGCGCAGACGTGCAGTAGGGACCCGTTCGAAGGATTCTTTTCAGATTAAGACCCTGCGTAAACCTTTTTTTACTGTCTCTTGTTGATACACATCCCCTGGTTCTATGACCAAGGAGGAGGCTGGTGTCTTGGCATGTGGCCACGTCAGAATTCTTGCGCGTACCTCGACACTAGGGGCTTATACCTTAGAGCGTTACCTCGCCCGCTCTCATAAAGACCGAATACCTTAGGGAGTGTTTGGCGTCACGAGTTTGGCCTTATATGCATTAGCTTCGAGTCATGATTTTGGACAAATGTTGGGTTGCCCGGCTCCTGTGTTCGGCCGCCTTACGTTCCGCTCTATCGGCTAAGGCGGCACCAGGAGAACTACTGTGATTGTGCCCTGGTTCGGCCAGGCGAGCACCTCAGTAGAGAAAGCCGAAAACTGAATGTCATGATATGGCGTGAGACTGGTCAACCACTCGACGACTCTCCGGAATCTGTAGGATTCCTCCGCATTAACGAAGGGCCATTTCCCAGCTAGGCACATACGCGCCCCGAATTCGGGCGAGCGCAGTCGCCACCAGGGGCTACCTAAATAGTCCCATTGTCAAGCTCCTATGGCTAAGTGAAAGTGTTAAAGAATTATAGTCCGGTTGCCTAGCTCGCTACGCTATCACCTCCTTTGTAGGACCAAGACGTTGGATTAAGTGTGAAAATGCGCCTTCTGCGAGCACCCCCGCACTATGTGCGTGGGGGCTGAAGCCAACGACTGCAATCTTTCAGATTTTGTATATATATATCTTAAAACGGCCGCACAGGAGGTGTTCCAAATACTTGAAGGCACAAGTATAAAAGGCTACTACAATTCATCAAAATATTGCTTTATAATTAGATATGCTATCAGAACATAGCATCCTTCGAGCACTGCGTCTCTATTACACGAGCGCCTTCAAGGACTTCCTGAAAATAGTGCTCGGAGGGTACTCGGCTTTTGTCCGAATCTCGGGATGCAACAACGGTGGTCTCCATCTCTACCTAGTATGTCTTGACACGGGCAAGAGCCATCCGTGCGCCCTCTATGCATGCTGACCTCTTCATCGCATTGATACGTGGCACTGCGTCAAGGAATTGTTGCACCAAACTGAAATAACCCTTCGGCTCCGATCTCCCCGGCCACAGATGACCCATGACGTACTTCATGGCAAGTCCGGACAATCTATTCAGTTCGGCCCATTGAGCCAGGCGATCGTCCACTGCCAGTGGACGCTCTGGATGCTGGAACTGCGACCAGAAAAGCCTTTCCACTTCGCGATCTTCTTGATCTCGAAAGTATTCGGTCGCATCAGCAGCACTCGCTGCCAAATCCAGATAGGTGTCCTCCGCACTCCACATCCGGTCCAACGGAGCAAACTTCGGATCGCAAAACTTCCTCCGCAGCATAAAGGGCCTTCCAGCCGTAATTTGTCCGGCCTGACGCAGCTCCTCCTTCGCAGCTCTCATCGTAGAGCGAGCGTCCTTGGCATTAGCAACGGCCTTCTCTAAGTCCGTTTGTCTCGCCCGGTCTTCTTTCTCAAGAAACTTGCAACGGTCAGCAGCACTTTTTAACTTCACGGCCATCACGGCCATCTCCTTCTTGCTTCGGCAGTGAGCAGCCTGTTCGGCTCTCAGCTCTTCAAGGGCCTTCTCGGCAGCCGCATCACTTTTCCTGGCTTGTTCCTTAGCTCGGGCAAGTTCCGCCCGAAGACTCTCCACGGCGGCCGCACCATCTACGTCAAGCACACACATTGTAAGATACTGGCATAAAGCTCCTCTTACCAGATGCCGCCTGAGGAATTGCATACCTTGAGCCTCATCAAGCCGCTCGTTGACGAGCGCGATGTCAGCATCTGCCACGTCAAGTTGCCGCTTTAGTTCGGCAAAATCATCAGTTCAGCTCAATTCCGGACACTTCGCCACCTGTATACAAAGGCGACATTTTAGACCTGGATTATGATCCTCTGCGCGCCGTCAATTTTGACAACGCACAGAGTCTCAGGGGCTACTATCTACACAGGGCACATCTTGTTTATGCGCAACTAACAAAGAAGTACATTATCAAACGTACTCAAAACCCGTCAGCAAACTTCTGACGGCCTCATGCAATCCGCTTTCCGCGGACGAAATCCTTCCAATCACTGTACCCATCAATGCATGGTGCTCCTCTGAGATAGAAGCTAGCCCCAGCAGAATCATCAGCTCCTCTGACCGCGCATCGGACGGCGCCGGACTCGTCCTATGACCTCCATCGAAGGCCGGACGCGGAGAACCTTGGGGGGACATATGGCTACCTTCCACCCCTGCCGGATTCGGAGAAACCCTCCACGACGACACCTTAGGGTCGCCCGCCTCGCCAGGCGGTACGGCAGGGGGAGGCATTCCACTCTCCATCATCTCCGAAAGAAGATCCCCTGAAGACGAGCTCTGCTGAGAAGGGCTGAGGTCCGAGCTACAAAGTAAAATTTCGGTTAATCTTCTCAGATAAAAAGCAAGGATTTCTCTCATCCCTCTAAAGGAAAATCTTTCTCTACTTACGGCTCGCTGGAGGGCTGATCCCTTTGAGGGCATAGTTCGGCCGAGGATCTCCCCGGCGTCGGACCCTCTGACAAGGACTTTTCCCCCCGCTTTGAGGCCATGGTCTTCGGGTCGTCAGAGGCGGCCCTCTTCTTCCCCTTAGGAGAGGAATTGTCGGTTCTTCCCTTCGGAGCAGCCTCCTTCGAGGAGACCATAGTTTCCTTGTCCTCCCCCTCACTTCCCTCCGAAGGCACGATCTTCAACATCCTGACTAGCACGGGATCTGGTCTGGACTCAGGAAGGGGAGCCGGACACCTGATCAGCTTTGCCTTCGCTATCCACTCCTGTTTAAAAGGACAACTCTTTAGGGGCGAATTTATGACAATTTTATGGGTAGCGAGTCCGGGCACAAGGTTACTTACTGGAGTATCTGGGCGATTGCAGCTTAAACCTGCGTCCTCTGTCAAATCCGGACACATTGCTTGTGATCCGAAGAACATTTTATACATCTCCACGGGCGTTACGCCCATAAAATGCTGGAGAGCTCGTGGTCCCTCCGGATTAAACTCCCACAGACGAAGGAAGCAACGTTTGCTGGGCAGTGTTCGGCGAATCAGCATGACCTGCGTCACCTTGACCAGGTTGAGGTCTCTTTCTAAGAGATCCCTAATGCGGCCCTGCCACAAGGGCACGTCTTTGGCTAACCCCCAATCTAATCCTTTGTTGAACCATGACGCTAGCCGTGGTGGGGGACCCGAGCAAAAGGCAGGAGGCTCCACCCACTTGGTGCTCCTGGGAGCGGTGATATAGAACCACTCTCGTTGCCACAAGCCGAGCTCCTCTTGAAAGGAGCCCTCGGGCCATGGAGCATCAGCATTCTTACTTATGACAGCGCCTCCGCACTCTGCGTGCCGTCCCTCGATCATCTTCGGCTCCACTCCAAAAGTCTTGAGCCATAATCTGAAGTGAGGTGTAACACGGAGGAACGCTTCGCACACAATGATGAATGAGGAAATGTGGAGGATGGACTCCGGAGCTAAGTCATGAAATTCCAGCCCATAATAGGACATCGGCCCCCTCACGAAGGGATCCATCGGGAAGCCTAACCCCCGAAGGAACTGAGACATGAACACTACGCTCTCATCGAGCTGGGGACTGGGAATAGCCTGCCTTTGAGCAGGCAACCTATGCAAAATTTCGGCGGTCAAGAACTTAGCCTCTCTCAACTTTAGCACGTCCTCCTCCGTGACGGAGGAGGGCATCCATCGGCCTTGAAGGTCAGAACCGGACATTGTCGTAGGTCCGAAGCGCCTGGAATCTGGAGCCTAGGGTGTTGGAACTCGAGGCGACGGGCGAACTAGTTTTGAGATTGGAGAAAAGGAGTAAGGCCTTGGTCTCTTTATAAGAGGTTGAATACCAAGAGCCCTCCCCGTAACTGTTTGGGACTCGCCTTTAATCGAGAAGACATGCTAACGGGCACGATTGGGTTACCCATGTCCGTATTGATGAGAATCCCGTAAATAAAGGGGACACGATCTCTGCTTTGACAAGACGTGCCAAGCAAATCGCCTCGCAAAACACGCTGAGGTGTAAAAGTGAAAACAATTCGAATAAAGGCTTGGTCGTAGTGTGATGTCACGCTGCGGAATGCGTCAGCGAGATTTGTGTTAATATTATTCTCTCTGTGGCAATACGTCGAAACTTATTTTGCAGAGCCGGACACTACTCTTGGTGTTTACAAACTTTTATGAAGAATGTGGAAGAGGAACCCGCCTTGCAATGCCGAAGACAATATACGCGCCGGACTCGTCGTCATTGAAGCCTAGTTCAGGGGCTACTGAGGGAGTCTTGGATTAGGGGGTGTTCGGGTAGCTGGACTATACCTTCAGCCGGACTCCAGGACTATGAAGATACAAGATTGAAGACTTCGTCCCGTGTCCGTTTGGGACTTTCCTTGGCGTGGAAGGCAAGCTTGGCGATGCGGATATTCAAGATCTCCTACCATTGTAACCGACTTTGTGTAACCCTAACCCTCTCCGGTGTCTATATAAACCAGAGGGTTTTAGTCCGTAGGACAACTTCATCATACAACAATCATACCATAGGCTAGCTTCTAGGGTTTAGCCTCCTTGATCTCATGGTAGATTACTCTTGTACTATCCATATCATCAATATTAATCAAGCAGGACGTAGGGTTTTACCTCCATCAAGAGGACCCGAACCTGGGTAAAACATCGTGTTCCTTGCCTCCTGTTACTATCCGGCCTAGACGCACAGTTCGGGACCCCCTACCCGAGATCCGCCGGTTTTGACACCGACAGATGCCATGAATGATGTTGAATACCAGATTCTTCATGATGCCAACAATTTCCTCATCAGATGAGTCATGGCCTTTGATAGGACTGATTGTCCTTGTAAGAATACGATATACAGTTCTGGGCACGTACATCAATTCCTTCACGAGGAATTTGGTTCTTGGTGCTTGACCTGGCTTCAAAGGTTTCATCAGCACCTGCATGTAATGATGTGTGAGCTCAGGCTGCACTGTAGATGCAGCGGGCTTCTTCAAGGGGAGGACTGAGTGGTAGAGCACGAAGCAATTCAGAGGCTGGTGCAGTGTAGTGAGTGTTTTCTGACATCTAGTCCAACACCCAGGAATTCACATCTTCAGCATTTCAAGTGATGTGCAGCGTTGCATAGAATTGAAGAATAAGTTCTTCATTCCAATCGCAGATGTCAGAGCAAAAGTTTAGCAGCCCAGCATCGTGAAGAACACTGAGGACTGGTGCGAAGCACGGCAGAGATTCCATATCCATGTGAGGAATATGCTCATGGTAGAAAATCTTCTCCTTGTTGAACAACACTGAGGAATAGAAATTGGCTTGACTAGCAGTCTAAAAACGCCTCTTCCTAATGCGAGCAGAGTCATATGGGTTATAATCTTCGAAGAATACGTGCTCGCCGAAGAAATCATCAGCCTTGAACTTTTGCATGCGTGAGAATGGATCCTTTGGCTTCGGCAGAGGAGTGTCAGTGAGTTGCATCACGACCTCAGGAATCTCAATCGCAGGTTCTTCAGGCTGAGGAATTTATGGTTCCTCCTCAGTGGCAGTCTGCGCTGTTGGCTGTTCAGTAGCAGTAGTTTCTTCAGCGCTAGTGGCTGGAATTTCCTCATGGACAGATGCAGTGGGATGAGTTTCTTCAGAGCCCACGTGAACAGTTTGTGTGGGGGACTAAGGAATTTGCTGTAGAGGAGTGAACATTGGAGAATTTGGATGCTGACTTTCCCAGAATTCATCACTGATTACGGGTGTGGAGCAGCCAATGTCCACATCATCATCTTCCATTTCATCAATGCCAGCCTCTTCAGCTGTGAACTGAGGCATAGGAGAGGAGATGATAGGTGTTGAAGGGATCGTATCCACTTCAATTTCTTCATCAATCTGCTCTGACAAAGCAGCAAAATGATTTTCTTCATCAGATCCGCTAGGGATCTCATATTCTTCACCAAAAGGAACAAGGTCCTTTGATGGCCTGGTTGAGATGGGAACAACATCAATCGGATTTGAAAATGAGCTTGTCATAGGCTTCATTTTCTTCGGAGCTGAAGAATCTGAAGCAGCTGATGCTTTCCTTTTCTTCACTGCAGCACGCTCTGCAGCCTTGGTCTTCTTCACATCTGATGCAGATGGAAGGATTAAAGTTGAAGTTGGTGCAGGAGCAGCTGAGGAATCTGGTTGATTTTCTTCAGGCACAACTGATGCAGTTGCCCTGAGTTCTTCAGTTTCTTCAGGCACACCACTAGTGGGTGCCTTGGCAATTTTCTCAGCGGCTGGAATGCAGTCATCAACCCTGGAACTCACATTATCTTCAGCAGCCTGATTGTCATCAGCGGTGCTGGCATTTTCTTCAGTAGGCTGAGCAGATGCTTCAGCCAGAGGAATTTCCTGTTGCATTGGGGCTGCAACATTGGAAGTGAAGTTATCCGCAAGTTTCACAAAAGGAACCTTGGCTCCAAGACAATCAGCGCGATATGCTTCAAAGTCATCACTGAGTTTCTTAATATCAGTCTGAGTAGTGACAAGTTCTTTAGTTGTCATAGAGACAACGTTTTTCTTCATATAGCGCTCTTTCTTGTACTGCGCTTTCTTGATCTGCCTGGCCTTCTCAAATTTCCACTTTTCTTGAATGAAGTGGGTCAGCATGTGACTTCGGCCAGGAGTCAGCTTGAAGTCAGGCAAGGGATTGTTGGGGTCCTTGTGCCAATCATCAATGTAGTCGAGGATCAGCTTGGGGTCCAAAAGCAGTGGCACCTCTGATCCTTTGGCTCTAGCGGCCCTGACTTGCCTGTCTCTGATGATTTCTGCAAGTTCATCATCATCAGCTTCGTCTTCATCAGACGGCACTTGGAAAGCGACTTGCTTCTTTTGATGACTTGGGCGTGGACCTCGTCCAGCAGTGGCCTTTATCTTCAGTAGTGAGGGGCCAGCTGAGGAACTAGCTGAGACACCTGAGGCAATGGAGATGTCGGTAGTCCTTTGGCACGAAGCGAGATGCACAGGTGCTGAGGATTTGGTCGGAACAGCTGAAGGCTTCGGCGGAGGAGCTGAGGACTTTGGAGGAATAGGAGCAGCATGAGGAATTGGCCCTGAGGGCTTTGATGATTCTGACCGTGAAGGCATTGCTGAGGAACTTGGCCTTGAGGTCATTGTTGGTGAAGCACTTGGCTTGCGCGCAGGCTTCTTTGACATAGCCTTCTTTGGCTTGACAGCAAAGGCCTCAGCAAAGGCAACAGCAGCAGGAGAGTCTTCATTAAATTTCCTCACTGCTTCTCTGGCTTGCTTAGCCAGCTTGGCTTGGCGCTTGGCCCATTCATTAGGATAGTCCTCACCGCGCTTGAGGCTGGTGGGATCTGCGATTTGGCCAGGTGCCAATGGAGCTCTTGGGCACGGAGGATTGAGTGCGAATTTCTTTATATACTTAGGAGTGCGAATTTCTTCATATACTTATCTGTACTCCCTCCATTCTCTTGCCCATCTCCTCTCTATCTTCTGAATGCGTACTTTGCACTCATTCTTGGTTTCCTCAGTAGGTGTGCAGTACGCAGCATATATGTCATTAGGGATTTCAAACGATGTATTTACCTCAGGCCTCTTTCCTCCCTTCTGTGGCCTTTTACCATCAGCCATTTTCTTCAGTTGAGGAATTTGAACAATCGAATTATCTGAAGAAGTATGCAACTTTTCTTCGAGGAACGCTGCAAATGAGTTAAGTTGATGAGAACCTAGTGATTCAGTAGCTGACATGTGTACCTGTGAACAGAGTATAGTTGTGAGGAATTTGGAGAGGTCATATGCGTTCTCAGAAGGTTTTTCAAAATGAACAGGTTTGAGGAATTTGACCAGATGAGTCTTGAAGATTTTCAGTAAGCGTTCTTTGTCTTAGGTTCTAGAGTTGTATAGATCGATGATCCACACAATTGAGGAATCTTGAAGAAAAATGATGCTTAGAGAAACGAATCAAGAACAGATGACTTGTGAGGTGTTTAGTGTGTGAAGATATGAAGAAAAACACTTTTGAAGATTTTGTAGATAATCATTCAAATCAACGAGGGCAGTAAAAGTAACTTTTATTTACCCTGGATGAAGAACACGACGAACTGGAGTGAGGAGATGTGAAGTTCGTCTGTGCAGATCTTCCACGCCCTAACTTGGCGGAGGAAGACAACTACGGCGGCGGCGGAGTGAAGATGTCCGTGGTCGGCGCGAGTACGTCGGCGACGAGGTCAAGGCAGTGAAGCTCTTCCTCACCGGCGGTGATGAAGTAGCGGCGGCACTAGGGTTTGAGAAGCTCGAGCTGGAGAGAGAGGTCGAGTGGAGTAAAAGAAGTGAGGAAGGGAAGGGGGGGTATTTATAGCCACGGTGAAAAACTGCTCGCCCGAAGAAATTGGACGAATGTGCCCCTGACCCTTCTCATTCGCATGACATGTGTCACCCACGTAGTGAGAGGTGGAGATCGTGTTAGATCGTGGGTGAGCGGATAAGTGTATCGTGGGATGCGGAACGGTTTGAGCAGCAAGACCGAAAATTTCGATAAGATAGGTTTTAAAGTTCCGTTCGCAATTTCTTCAGCTGACAAGTTCCGTTCACATTCACTTAGCAGAAAACCAACTTGAAGAAATAGCAATAAGTGAATGCTGTAGAGGACATAAACTCATATATATATATATAGACAATGAAGAAAAATGACGGAACCAGTGAAGACTATGCAAAGTTGAAGAATATGAATAATTTGAGGAATTTCAACTTTTGGTGGTGGCATGACCCACCGTATAAGAATGATGATTTCAGATACCGCGTACAATTATTGTAGGGTTCTGAGAATCAAATTCTTCATTAATTTCTTCACACTAAGAGATGTTATTCTTCATTGATTGAAGTAAAACATTTCTTCATGTGTTGCACATCTAAGTCATCAATTTTGCATAAGTGTTATGATGAGTGTCCTTTTCAAAGAACATTCGAAGATTCTAGGATATTAAGCTCACACCGGAACTTGCTAAATCTCTTCTCATCCAAGGGCTTTGTGAAGATATCGGCTAGCTATTCTTCAGTCTTCACATGCTCAATAGAAATGTCGCCCTTCAACACATGATCACGAAGAAAATGATGATGAATCTGAATGTGTTTTGTCTTCAAGTGCTGAACTGGGTTGTGTGAAATCTTGATGGCACTCTCATTGTCACAGAAGAAAGGCACATTCTTCATGTTGACGCCGTAGTCCTTGAGAGTTTGCTTCATCCATAGCAATTGGGCACAGCAAGAACCAGCGGCAATGTACTCAGCTTCAGCAGTAGATAGTCATATGCAGTTCTGTTTCTTCGAGGACCAACAGACTAAAGATCGTCCGAGGAAATGACATGTACCAGATGTTAACTTGCGATCCACGCGATCACTAGCACAGTCAGAGTCAGAATATCCAACAAGATCAAAAGCCGAGCCCTTGGGGTAGCATAATCCAAGTGTTGGTGTGTGAGCTAGATATCGAAGAATATGCTTCACAGCCTTATGGTGTGATTCCTTCGGTGCAGCTTGAAATCGGGCACACATGCAAACACTAAGCATTATATCTGGCCTAGATGCACATAAGTATAATAAGGAACCTATCATGGAGCGGTATACCTTATGATCGAAGTCAATACCATTTTCATCAGTGCACAGATGGCCATTTGTGGGCATAGGAATTTTGACGCCTTTGCAATCTTGCATGCCGAATTTCCTCAATACATCCTTGAGGTATTTCTCCTGAGATATGAATATGCCACTGTGTTGTTGACGAATTTGAAGACCTAAGGAGAATTTTAACTCTCCCATCCTAGACATTTGATATTCTTCACTCATCATATAGGCAAATTCATCACTATAACGTTGGTCAGTACAACCAAAGATAATATCATCAACATATACTTGGCACACAAACAATTCACCATCATAAGATTTAGTGAAAAGAGTAGGGTCGAGTGAACCGGGTTTGAAGCCTTTCTTCATGAAGAGTTCCTTCAAAATATCATACCAAGCCCGTGGGGCCTGCTTGAGGCCATAGAGGGCCTTGTTGAGTCTGAAGACTTTGTCAGGATTCTTTGGATCTTCAAAACTGGGGGTTGAGCAACATATACTTCTTCCTCAAGCTTACCATTGAGGAATGCACTTTTCACATCCATTTGATATAGAGTGATATCATGATGGTTAGCATAAGCAAGTAATATGCGAATAGCCTCAAGTCTAGCAACAGGTGCAAAAGTTCCATCGAAATAAATTCCTTCAACCTGTGTGTAGCCTTGAGCTACAAGCCGTGCCTTATTCCTCACCACAAGGCCATTTTCATCTTGCTTGTTGCGGTAGATCCACTTTGTGCCGATGATATTGTGCTTGCGAGGATCTGGACGTTTGACCAGTTCCCAGACATTGTTGAGCTCGAACTGATGTAATTCTTCTTGCATGGCCTGAATCCACTCAGGCTCCAGAAATGCTTCATCTACCTTAGTGGGCTCTGTAATAGAGACAAAAGCATACTGCCCACAAAAGTTAGACAAATGTGAAGCTTTTGAGCGTGTGAGAGGACCTGGCGCTTTGATGTCATTGATGATCTTTTCAACTTGCACTTCTTTTGCAATGCGAGGATGAGCTGGTTGTCGTTGAAGAATTTGATCAGTGTTTTCTTCAGCACCATTTTCTTCAGGTGCATTAGCTCGACGTTCTTCATGTTCTAGAATGAATTCTTCAGCAGATTCTTCAGTAGGAATGACATCCTCAGTAGCCTTGAACTTGATAGTTTCCTCAGGTGCTGGTTCATCTATCACAGTAGGTAGGTGCTCTCTTTGTGAGCCATTAGTTTCATCGAACCGCACATCTACAGTTTCAACAACTTTGTGAAGAATGTTGTTGAAGACTCTGTAGGTGTGCGAGTCCTTTCCGTAACCAAGCATAAAACCTTCATGTGCTTTCGGTGCAAATTTTGAGTTGTGATGAGGATCTCTAATCCAACATTTAGCACCGAAGACTTTGAAATAACTTACATTGGGTTTCTTATCAGTGAGGAGTTCATCGGCAGTCTTTTTGAAGAATTTGTGAAGATATACTCTATTGATGATGTGGCACGCAATATCAATTGCCTCAGTCAAGAAACGACGAGGCGTTTTGTATTCATCAAGCATAGTGCGAGCCATCTCAGCAAGAGTCCTGTTCTTGCGCTCCATGACGCCATTCTGCTGAGGAGTGTAAGGAGCAGATAACTCATGAGTGATACCAAGTTCATCAAGATAGTCATCGAGACCAGAATTCTTGAACTCAGTGCCATTGTCACTTCCGATGTGCTTGATCTTCACACCAAAGTTGGTTGAAGGCCTCGAGGAAAATCGTTTGAAGACTTCCTGCAGTTCATGTTTGTAAGTAACAAGGTGTACCCATGTGTAACGAGAATAATCATCAACAATAACGAAGCCATATTGAGATGCTTCATTTGAGATAGCAGAATAATGATTAGGACCAAAAAGATCCATGTGAAGCAATTCAAATGGGCGAGTGGTGGTCATGATAGTCTTCGCTGGATGCTTGGCCTTGGTCATCTTCCCAGCTTCACAGGCTCCGCATAGGTGATCCTTGAGGAATTTTGACGTTCTCGATGCCAATGACATGCTTCTTCTTCACAAGCGTGTGCAAATTCCTCATGCCTGCATGACCAAGTCGTTGATGCCAGAGCCAGCCTTCTGAAGCTTTTGCAAGTAAGCACACGGCTGGTTGTGGTCCTGTAGAGAAATCAACAATATACAAGTCTCCTCTCCTAAAGCCTTCGAAGACTTTGGAATTGTCAGCTTCCATAACCACGACACAACAGTACTTGCCAAAGACAACAACCATATCAAGATCAAAAAGCATTGAGACAGACATAAGGTTGTATCCTAAGGACTCAACAAGCATGACTTTTTCCATGTGTCGATCCTTTGTAATAGCAACCTTACCTAGACCCAATACCTGACTTTTGCCTTTGTCAACAAAGATGATATGCTTCAGATGCGACGAAGATAATGGAGCATCCATCAATAGATTCTTGTCACCAGTCATGTGGTTTGTACATCCACTATCAAGGACCCACTCAGTGGCTTTGGGTTGATCATCCTGCAGATGAATTAGTGCAGATTACAAACTCATATACTTCATCAGTGAAGAATATGACCTCAATTCATTAGATCAATTTGATCAAGTAAAAGAATTGATAAAGCAATCCGAGGACGTGAGAAATGAAAGTTCATTTCTTCATGATTAGCCTGTGTCCTATCAGGCATGCTCAGGTCTCCAGCAAATTCTTCAGACGATTACGTGCGTCTGGAGACCTGGCCCTGCAGAAGAGATTAGTTATTTTTCTTCACCACCCACATCTGAAGGGGTGGCAAAGAGTTCATCATTCTATGAGCTCCATACGAGAAGGATGGCATAGAAGCCAATCCATTTCGTTTCACATAAGATGGGTTAGAGTAAGCATATGAGTAAGCAGAGAAATTTTTCGAGGACTTATGGACATAACGATTTGAAGAATAATGCACATATCCATAATCCTTAGATCTTCCCTGCGAAACAGACGGGTTAGCATGATGATGTTCATATGAAGACTTTGATCCATATGAGGAATTTGGTCCGTATGAGGAATTTGATCTGGGGTTCCTATTCTTCACAGGTGGCGTAATGATGACATTCACCTTAAGATTTTCAAGGCATCTTTTGAGAACCCAGATTTTCTTCATAGGGGAGCCGTTCCTGCAGTTAGTGCCAATATATCTAGCAAATACTTCACCATTCTGATTTTTGAATAGCTTATAGTTGGAGTCAATTGACTCATCATCAGAACAAGGAGATTCACATGCAAATCCAGATAAGTTAGATGGATCAAGTGGAGGTCCCTTTGCAGCAACCCATGTAGTTTTGGGGTACTTCTCAGGCTTCCAATATGTACCATCAGCATTGAGTTTCCTCTCAAAGGCGATACCCTCTTTCCTAGGGTTCCTATTGAGGATCTGTTTTTTAAGCACATCACAAAGAGCCTGATGCCCTTTGAGGCTTTTGTACATGCCTGTCGTGTACAATTCCTTTAGCCCTGCATTGTCAGTGATACTAGCAATGTCCTCAGATGAGGAATTAGTGATAGCAGAGGCATGTGAAGAATTTGAAACATTAGCAGCATTTGAACATTCAGGTGAAGAATTAGCAGATTCACGTTCAATGCACTTCAAGCATGGAGGAACAAATTCTTCCTGAGATGCGCTGATTTGTTGAGCAAGTAATGAATCGCGCTCCTTCTGAAGGTCTTGCTTTCTTTGAAGAAATTCATAAGAAAGCTTCTCATGATCCTTGGCACCCTTTGCCATGAAGCAATAGGTGGGAGCGTAGTCATCATCGCCTTCATCAGCCTTGTTGGTGAGGTCATTTTCTTTAGTGTTGAAGATAGACTTGCTGACGGATGCAGTAGCGAGAGCTAGGCTCGCAACTCCAGATTCGGACTCCTCAGATGACTCCTCTTCCTCATTTTCTTCAGATTCAGCCTCAGAGTCCATTTCCTTGCCAATGAATGCCCTGGCCTTCTTGGAGCTGCTCTTCTTGTGATATGACGGCTTTGAGGATTTTGATGATGAGGATTTTGTGGATTTCTTATTTTTCTTTGCATCATCAGAACTGTAATCCTTGTATTTCTTCCTCTTTGATTCCTTTTCCCACTGAGAACAATCTTGAATGAAATGTCTAGGTTTCTTGCACTTGTGACAGAGCCTCTTCTTGTAGTCACTTGATGAGGAATCATTGCTCCTTGAGGATCTTCCAAGGCGACCACGTCTTGAGAACTTTTGGAACTTCTTCACGAGCAGAGCCAGATCATGGCTCAGTTCTTCAGGATCACCAAGGCTGCTACCAGAGTCTTCATCTTCGGACTCAGATACTGCCTTGGCCTTCAGTGCACGTGTTCTGCCATAGCTTGAACCATAGAGATCTCTCTTTTTAGCAAGTTGGAACTCATGAGTATTTAGCCTCTCGAGAATATCAGCGGGATCAAGTGACTTGTAATCAGCATGTTCTTGTATCATCAATGCCAGAGTGTCAAATGGGGAATCAAGCGATCTCAGCAATTTCTTCACCACCTCATGGTCGGTGATGTCAATGGCACCAAGGGCTTGAAGCTCATTTGAGATGTCAGTGAGGCGATCGAAGGTTTGTTGAACATTTTCATTGTCGAGTCTTTTGAAGCAGTTGAAGAGATTGCGAAGAACATCAACTCGAGAGTCATGCTGAGTTGAGACTCCTTCATTCACTTTGGACAACCTGTCCCAGATAAGCTTCGCTGTTTCCAAAGCACTCACTCTGCCATACTGTCCTTTTCTTAGATGGCCACATATGATATTCTTCGCTTGAGAGTCGAGTTGCTTGAATCTCTTCACATCGGCAGCATTCAGCGAAGGTGTGACTGAGGTAACACCATTTTCCACAACATACCAGAGATCGTTATCAATTGCTTCAAGATGCATTCGCATCTTATTCTTCCAGTAGGGGTAGTCTGTCCCATCGAAGGTAGGACACCCAGCAGAGACCTTGATCATACCTGCGGTCGACATAACTAAAACTCCAGGCAGTTAAACCAAAATCACACAGAACAAGGGAGTACCTCGCTCTGATACCAATTGAAAGTGCGTTATATCGACTAGAGGGGGGTGAATAGGCGATTTGTATGAAATTCTTCACTGAGGAATTTGCCGGTGAGGAAATTCCTTAGCGAAGAACTACTAGCAGCGGAATAAGTACTCAAAGGTAAACATAACAAAATACAAGCATAGTCATCATGATGAAATGAAGACAGGCACAGAGTACAGGAAGCGCAATTATAGGATAACACAGGATGAAGACAAACAGACTGAAGAAATTGAACTGAGGAAATTGAGAAAGTCTTCAGTCAAAGTCTTCAAACACAGATATGAACAAACATACAGCACAGTTATGAGGAAATGAAAGAGTTGAGGAAATAGAACCAGTAAGCTCGGTGAAGATAATGATTTGGTAGACCAGTTCCAACTGCTGTCTCAGTTGTACGTCTGGTTGGAGCGGCTGAGTATTTAAACTCGAGGACACACAGTCCCGGACACCCAGTCAAGGACACTTAGTCCAAGACACCCAATCCTCACCGTATTCTCCTTGAACTAAGGTCACACAGACCTCGTCCAATCACTCGTGGTAAGTCTTCATACAACTTCCAAACCTTCACAAACTTGGTCACTTGGCGATCCACAATTCCTCTTGGATGCTCTAGACCATGACGCCTAACCGTCTGGAAGAAGCACAGTCTTCAAAGGTAACAAGCGTCGGATCCACTCAGGATCAATCTCTTTAGTGATGCTCAATCACTTGGGGTTTGTAGGTGTTTGGGTTTTGGGTTTTTGGTTTTTTCCTCACTTGATGATTTTGGCTCAAAGTCCTTGGAGGACGGGTTGCTCTCAAATGACAAGTGTCAGTTTCTCTCGGAGCAGCCAACCAGCTAGTGGTTGTAGGGGGCGGCTATTTATAGCCTAGGGAGCAGCCCGACATGATAAGACATAAATGCCCTTCAATGATATGACCGTTAGGTGGATAGATATTTTGGGACAGCTGGCGCATAGCACAGCAACGGTCGGAATTTTGAGTAGTAAAATCCTTAGGGCTATCATGTTCCTCACTGTGTAGGCAATCTGCACTGGCGAATTCCTAACTCCTCAGTCAGGACAAATTCCTCAGAGACCAGAAGAACTTCGTCTCTGTCACTGAAGAAATTGACTGAACTGTATGGGATTTCCAATGGCTTCACTCGAAGGGATTGGTAGGTGTAGGATTTTGAGTTGAGCATGACATGGAAATTTTTCCTTATTATTTCCTCGACCCCCTTTAAAAGTACGGTGTTTCCTATGACTCAAGAAAGAGAAAAACAAAACTATAAACACGAAAGTCTTCAAGCTTCATATTTCTTGCATGAATATCAAGTCTTCACGGACACACCAATTTCTTCACTTTCAAAGTCTTCATGAAAGTCTTCAGAAATACCAAAATCTTGAGTCGAAGATATTGATTTTTAGGGGTCGACTTTTCCTGTAAATATCAAACTCCTTATAGACTTATAGACCTGTGTACACTCACACACGCATTAGTCCCTTAACCTATAAGTCTTCAATACACCAAAATCACTAAGGGGCACTAGATGCACTTTCAAACATCCTGTCCATCGAGATGTTCGACAGTCTCCAAGTGTCGTACGATCAGCTTCAGACGACCAAGCCCTTCTCATGAGTCCCTGATGGTTCCACTGTTCCAATAGGGCAGGTTCGCCTTCCAATCACCTTCGGGTAGCGCAACAACTACCGCACCGCGCTCATCGACTTCGACATTGCCCACATCCGCCTGCCATACAATGCCATCCTCGGGTACCCAGCCCTGGCCAAGTTCATGGTGGTGACTCACCATGGATACAATGTCCTTAAGATGCCAGGAAGCGGTGGAGTCATCACCGTACCCTGTTAAGAAAGGGACGCAGTGTGTTCACTCGAGCGCGCGTTCCAAGCCGCAGCAATCGAAGACCCGGACCACGGGAATGGAAGACTTCCCGAGGCGACCCTTAAGAAGAAGAAGGTTTCGCCTGGACCAAGCCATAAGGAGGCAGGCGCCTCCGGAGGTGTTGCGTCAGGATCTGCGCCCAATCAGGGGGCGCCACCCTCTCTCGCATAGGAAGGCACGCCCGGCGCCCTCCTCAGGCAGGGCTCGGGGGCTCTTTCTTGGAGAGCCACCGACTTTGCCAAGGTCGCGAGGGAGGTGTTTGGGCACCACTTGGGGGGGTGATTCCAGGCATGTTTCCCTCAGGAAGGTACAAGGCAAGGAAGACCAAACACTCAGGAGTTCATCGCAAGAAACACCCAGGAGCTACAGGAGTCGAGAGTCATGCGCGGCAGCCGCCGCTTGCCCACCGCAGCCCCACATCCAAGCGAGGATGGTGGGTTGTGCGTCTTCATTGACGTGCCAGGGCTCAACCGAGCCGCGTCTCAGGAGTGCCTCTGGCCTTCACGTGTGGGGCGTTGCGAGGGTCCACCCCACAGCTACGTTCGCATGGCTTTCGGCCTGCTGAACACGATCGCCGCTCATCAACGCCTGCTGAGGAGCATTCTGGAGGCTCAGGAGGTCAGGCATTATGCGGTCCTGGCGGAGATGGAGATGGCCCTCGGAGACCCGCATGTGCCCCCGGAGCCTCTCGAGGCTCTTGGGCCTGGGGGCTTGTGAGGGTCGACGTCCTCATCACGCATCGCCTGCTTCTTCAGCATCACTTCATCTTCAACGGCACCAGGTGACATCTTTCTAAGTTCCGTTTTTACCTGGGAGCGCCCACTAGGCCGCATCATTCCCAGGTCGCGTGGGTCCGTCCCTGCGGCATGTATCCGTTTTGCTTATGCTCTTTACCTACCTTGTTGGGGGCGCACCTCGGGCTGCATCAACCCTGAGCTGCTTGGTCCTGGCCCAGCGGCGTTTGCTTTTCCCGCGTCTACTTAAAATGAATTTGCTCTTTCGCGCTTAATTGTCACCTGCTGCTTATCACGGACTTCTCCGCTTTCATGCAAAGCGCTTGCACGTTAAAAGGGGGGGTACCTGAGCATCATGACTCCTGGGCTCCTACTGGCTCTCCAGCCCTCACCCCTGGCCTTGACCCACGGCATCGTGACCTGTCATACCAGCGGCGGCTGAGCTAGCTCGAGGGCCGGGACCTGAGGACGTAGAGCATTTGCATTCTAACCACCCTGCAGGAACACACCATTGATAAAGGCCCAGAGCCAGGCGCAACCCGCCTCGAGGTAGGGCCTCATGAGTCCCGCGCTGGCTCACTAGTGCCCACCTACACCTCTCCTAGACCTACCGTGCCGGCCACATGTCAGGGCGGGGCTGTACATGCCCCGGGGGCTCCTCCCGGAGGGGAGCCCCCTCCCACGTACCACTGGAAGCACCATGCTCCGCGCTGGCTGACGACACTGCCGAGGAGCGGCTATGCCTGTACACATACGGAAGCGCTATGCTCCGCGCTGGTGATAAACAACTGAGGGCGGCCTACGGCCATACCAATCTCAGGGAGCCCAGAGCTCAGTGTCCAGCACCATCGCAACGCCTCCCCTCGGGAGCGCCGCGCGAGGGGGCTGGACACGGGGGCTACGCCCGAGCCTTGCCCGAGCACACGACACCCAGCCAGGTCCCTCAGACCTAGTCGTCACGCGCCCCTCCCTGAGCGGAGTCAAGGTATGGAAACCCGTTTAAACATCAAGGGGGACTCCTGAGCATCGCGACTCAGGAGCCTAAATTGCCCCGTAGCCCCTCATTCCTTAGTCCCGTCCTAGTTTCCGGTCGGGGCTAACACTGGGTGAGGTACGCGCGGGGCCGGGCCCTGCCGACGCAGAACGACCAATCCACTCCCTGTTCCCCCCTTTCCTACTTGTTGCTTGCGCGTCAAGGGGGACTCTTGTGCATCGCGACTCAGGAGCCTAACTTGCCACGTAGCCCCTCACCCCTTAGTCCCGTCCTGGTTTCCGGTCGGGGCTAACGCTGGGTGAGGTACGCGCGGGGCTGGGCCCTGCCGACGTAGAGCGCGAGCAAGTAGGAGAGAAAAATGCAAATTCCAGGAAATTCAAAGCAAGTATTACAAGCCATAGATTGTTTCACGATGCCAAACACAAGTTTAAATGCCTCCGCGAGGCATGGTGCATGTTGCAGGAATAAAAACAGGATAGAAGCCGCGAAGGGTTCACTCTCCAGTGGCGCCGCCGCCTGTGGTGGAGTCACGCTGGGCGACTCCGCCTCCTGGGGCAGCAGAGCTGGCGGCACCGTGCCCGGGAAAGATGCTGAAGGCACAGAACCTCCCCAGCAAAGATTTGGCTCAACCTTTCACGGCCTTGGTGGCAGCGGCGGCAAGGTCGCTGCTCACGGGTTCCAGCAGGGTGTCGAAGTCGACGTTGGGGTTGCTTAGGTAGACGTGGCTGAGGACATGTGTCAGCCCCGCAGAAGACAGGGCACGCGCCTCGGCCTCGGCCGTGGGGCCAAGGCCGTCTACGACATCTTCAAGCGCACGGACCAGGAAGGGAAGCAGCTTGGCAGGGCCGTCCTCCGCACCGGCCAACGGCTTCTCCAAGCCGCTCTCGTAAAGCGTCTTCAGCGCGGCACGAGCCTTCTTCTCCAACTTCGCGAAGGCCACCTGATCCTCCGCCAGGACCTTCGCCTTGGCGTCTAGCTCGGTCCTCTCCGCCTTCAGCGATCGCTCCAGCGTCTCCAATCAGCAGTGGCGGTCATCAAGCTTGGCATCCTGGTCCTTGACGGCAGCTTCCCGAGCCTTCATCTCCTTCTCTTTCTCCTGGCGTCCATGGACCTCCTTGGCGAGCTAGTCGCGCAGGCCTTGCAGCTCGGCCCCCAGCAACTTGCAGCGATCCTGGGCAGCCGCAACGTCGCCCAGGGCAGCGTCGTGAGCGGCCTTGGCTTGGTTGGTGGCCTGCTTCTCCCCATCGAAGGCCGACACGGCCTGGCTCAGCGCTGCTCGGACGGAGGTAGCAGAACGGGCCCAGGCAGAAGCTAGCTCTAGGCGCCCGGCCGCTAAGTGAGGGTCCGCCCTCAGAAGATCCTCCCGCAGCTGGCTCAGTTCACTGGTGACCTGGTCCAGGACGGCGGCAGAGGGAACAGAAAAAGCGGGAACCGGCGGAGCGGGAGAAGAGGACGGCAGCGTGATCACGGCTTGGCAGGAAGGAACCCCCTGGGCCTTGGCTGCCCCGGCTGCAGCATCAAGCACAGTTGACTCGAGGGTCAGCGGGGCCACGGGGGCTGACTCCTCACCGAGGCGTCCCAGTCGGCCTCGCGAGAACAACCGGGTAGGGGAGGCGTGAGCCTCACCCTCTTCCTCCCAAGCAGACGAAGGCGCCACCCCGGCAGATGGACTCGCCCCAAGCAGGGCCGCAGAAGCCTCTCTCAACCTCTTCGCCGCAGGCGCTGGCCTAACAAAGAATATGGACGTCAAGCCTCGGCGGCAGAAACCAAGCAAAGTACGAATCGAGCACTTACTGGTCGTCGCTCGCGGACTCAAGCAACCTCCGACCAAACTTGAAGCCCGAGAGCCTGCAGCTGGGGTTAGCCTCGGGAGGCCCGAAAGCAAAGGGCACGTCAGGGGGGCTGGAGCTGGCCTCGGACCGCCCAGGGACCAGAGCAGACCCTGGGGGAACCAGCCCCGACCTGCCCCTCCTTGTGAGGAGGGGAGTGTCCTCCCCTCCTCGCCTGGCGTCGGCCTCGTCGTCGTCCGGCATGGAGCGGAGGGCCTGGGACCTGCGCCGAGGGAAAGACTCCCTCGACTCCTTGCTAGTCGCCTCAGAGTCAGACTCTTCCTCCTCTGCCTCTTCTTCCCCCTCACTCCCGCTGGAGCTGCCAGAGGACACGTTCACCATCGCTAGCGCCGCAAGATCCTCGGGAGCTTCCGCGGGCACCAGCCCCTCACCATTGAAGGTGGGCATGGCGTTCACCACCTGCTCCCAGTCGTCCTGAAGGAATAGAGGGACGGGGGCGCCCACCGGCCTCGCCACGTCTCCGCCAACCAAGGAATGGAGGGCCGCGACCAAATCCTCGTCGGTCAGGGCCTTAGAGCTTAGGCGCAAGACGGCGTCCGCTTCCTCAAGCCTCCACAACGGGAGCGAGTGCTCCTGGAGTGGAGCCACCTGGTGCACCAAGAACTCCCTCAGGAGCGTGGCCCCGGTCAGCTTTGCCACCCCCAAGTTTCTTGGCCTCAGGTCCGCGTTCATCCTCTTCAGCACCGCCCTCGCACGGGGGTCGACGAGCTCCACGCGGGACCACGTGTCGACAGCCCTGGGCTGCCTCGTAGGCAACACCAGACGGGGGTGGAGGCGCCCGACGTCCACCATGACCCACTTGCTCTGGAAGCCTTCGATTCTCTTCCCAGGCTTCGAGATGGGATTGGAATTAGAATACGCGATGAAGCTTGCACATGCGGAGATATGGCCACCAGAAACCCGGAGGGAAAAATAGTGACGCGACAAGGCCACCGAGGGCTTTACCCCGACGTGAGCCTCACAGTAGTATGCAAAGATCGCCAGGAGAAGAACAGAGTTGGGGTGGAGATGCAGAGCCTGCAAGTTGTACTGGCGGAGAACAGCAAAGAAGAACTCAGAGAAAGGAGGCACCAGACCCGCGACGATGGCGCTCACAAAGAGCGGATTGAAGGTGCTACCCTTGCCTTCAGGCTGGTCGGAGCCGGCCTTGAGTACAGTCGCCCCCTTGCTGGCCTGCGCCACCATCATCAGGCGCGTGAGGGCGATGTTCTTCTCCGACAGGTTTGGGGAATCTAGAGCCGACGAGTACCAGGCCTCGGTCGAGGACTTGCGAGGCGCCATGGCGTGCCAGATGAGGAGGATTGAGACAGATCTAGACGATTTCGGGAGCAAGAAGGAGGAGAGCGAGAAAGAGGATATGGGGGCGAGGCAAACGAGAACAAAGCAAGTAAGTCTGGCCCGGGTACCTCTTTTGTCAGATGGACAGTTGCCGAAGCATTGTGGGGAAGCGCAGGCGCCCATGTCCAATCAATTGCCATGCGGCGCCCAAGGCCGCAGGCTATTGGGGCCCGCGGTGCTTCATGCTTGCCCCTTCGCTTCCCTGCTAGGCTAAGCCGGGCGCGCCTTGGGCCCAGGGGCTACTGTCGGCGTTCTGGGAATGGGGGTCCCCAGACTTGCCTGCCTGCGGCCTACGGCGTGGCTCAAGTGGGGACCCAGCGCGGCCCATCTTCATCATCTCAAGCTTAAGACCCTCGCGAGGGGCCAAGCCTCATGGGGCGGACGACAGAAAGCTTCCTCAGAGGCAGCCTCATCAGGCAGGTTCGCAAGGAGGCGGGGAGATCAAGGCAGAGGTACCTTGCAAGGAGCCCGTGACGCAAGCCATGACGATCGAGACCAGGCGGGCGCTAGGCGGGCGCCAGCCTGCGCAGTGTCCTTGTTTGCCCTTTGGTGCAAAGGGGAAAGCATAGGCCAAGGCATCGGGCAAAGGTTACCATTCCGGTGCAACGAGACCAAGACCAGCAGAGCGGCAGGACGGAGGTCACCATGGAGTCCAAGACGGCGTCATCACCAGTGCTTTTGGCAGCCGAAGACCGCCTTTGGTCAGGATAACCTGTACTAGATGTTCCCCTTCAAAATGGCTATTGTTGGCGCCCTTCCCGCTCATTATTTGGGGAGAGGCCCAGGGCCTCTATAAATAGAGCTAGCCACCACAGATTGGAGGGGGATCGAGCAGAGAGAGGGACAGAGAAAAAGAGAGAGATTGAGAGACATCCAGAGATCTGATAGAGCCCTAGCAGAGAGAGAGAGAGAGGCGACTGAACTCACCCAAGCAGTTCATCGCACCAGGTCAAGAACACCTCTCGCGAGGCTGTTCTTCCCTTGTATTATTCATCATCAACCCCTGAGGCAATCCACCACACCGCACACTGGAGTAGGGTATTACACCACAACGGTGGCCCGAACCAGTATAAACCTCATGTCCCTTGTGTTGCTCGTTGTTTCCAGCTTAGATCACACGAGGAGATTGGACGTAGATCGGTAGGGGAGAGATCTCTGCGCGCACCCCAGTGTTCGAAACTCAAGGGTTTGCCGGAACCCAAAATCCGACAACGGTGTTCATCTACAATGGAAGAGCCTCGCAGTGCTTCCAGCAAATCATCCGGAACCTCTGGTTGGATGGAGGTCACGAGCAGAACAAGCACACCCCTCCTTTCGGGGAAGGCCGTTCACCGGACTCCGGAGCCGTGCAGGTCTCCGGAATGATATCCAGCTGAGGGCCAAATGGAACTCGGCCCCCACCATCAGTCCCCATGGCGGCCTCTTCCCCCATGTGTCCGACGGCCGTGGAGTCATCCTTGGACGCCTCCGTGACTATCTCTGGAGCCTCGCCTTGGTCGGGAAAGGCCCTTTGGGACACCACCTCATCATCGCCTTTGGGCGAGGTAGAGTGAGCAGGTGGCGGCGACATGCTAGCCATCACCTTTGAGTCTAGCGAGCCTTCTATCAAGGATTGCGGAGAACTGTCGCGGGCCGGACTGCAATAGCATAAATTAAGCATATTAATATGGCAAAGGGGAAGGGCCATACATTTGGACGAGCATAAGGTCTTTGGTACTTACGAAGCGGCCCGAGGCTTGGTCCGGGGCATTCGTTCCGGACTGCTATCGACATCCCATGCGGAGTTATCCGCGAGGGAGCCCTTCCCCCTCTTGGGTGCCATCACCTCCATGTTCGTGGAGGCCACCCTTTTCTTCCTTCCCCCCTCAGGTGGGGAGTTGTCTTCTTCCTCCTCCTCATCGTCGTCTTTGGTGACCGAACGGTCAGTCTCTTCTTCAGACGACAGGTCCGAAGTATCCTTTCGGCGAAGGCCACTCCTGGTCCCCTTGGCCTCCTTCTTGGTCTTCTTCTCTGGGACATCACAAGGCGCCGGGAACAACATGTTCGTCAAGAGTGGGGTCTCTTTGTCTTCAGGTAGCGGGGCTGGACAGTTAATCCGCCTCGCTATGTCGGTCCAGGCCTAAGGAGAAAATTGATAGGAGAGCTTAGACTTCTTTCTCACAATACACTAGTAAAGATTATGCCTTGAGAGCATGAAAGAACTTACCGAATTGGCTTGACGCTTTGAGCTAAGCCCACGATCCTCAGTTGTAGGCGGTGGCGTCTCGCCGGCCTTGAAGAGCACTTTCCAGATATCCTCGTGCGTTGTGCTGAAGATCTCTAGCAGCGTATGGTGCTTTGCCGGATCGAATTCCCACAAATAGCAAGTCCGGCGTTGGCACGGGAGGATCCGGCGGATAAGCATAACCTGGATCAGTTTGACAAGCTTGATCTTGTTGGATATCATGTTCTGGACACACGTCTGGAGCCCTGTCAGCTCGCCCGGAGAACCCCAGGTTAGCCCCTTCTTTTGCCAGGAGGTGAGTCGCATCGGAGCTTCGGATCGAAATTCAGGGGCCGCTGTCTAGTTGGTGTCGCGCGGCTCGGTGATGTAGAACCACCCTGATTGCCACCCCTCAACCGTTTCCACGAAAGAACCTTCGAGCCAGTTGACGTTGGGCATCCTACCCAACATAGCTCCTCTGCACTCTGCCTGTTGACCGCTCACCACCTTCAGCTTCACATTGAAGGTCTTCAGCCATAGGCCGAAATGAGGTGGGTTGCGGAGAAAGGCCGTGCACACGACTATAAATGCCGAGATGTTGAGAATAAAGTTGGGGGCTAGATCATGGAAATCTAGACCATAATAAAACACCATTCGCGGACAAACGGGTGGAGAGGGAGTCCCATCCCGTGGACAAAATGCGTGAGGAACACCACTCTCTCATGAGGCTCGGGGGTGGGGACGATCTGTCCCTTGGCCGGAAGTCGGTAAATGATCTCCTTGGCCAGGTATCCGGCCTCTCGGAGCTCCTCTATATCTTTCCTCTTAACGGAGGAGGCCACCCATTTGCCGCCGGCTCCGGATCCGGACATGGTCGGGTGTCTATTTGAATGGGAACGAATGAGGACTTGGGAGTTGGAGCTCTAGAACGGAGAGGCAGGACGAAAGCGTGGGAGAAGAAAGGGGAATCTTATCTCCTTATAAGGGCGGTGAATATCGAACACCCCCCATTCGCCTTAAAATTCGCCTACTCCCAAGGGTTGTGTAAACGACACGGTTGGATTACCCATGCCCATGTTGATGAGAATATCATAATAAGGGGACACGATCTCTGCTTTGACAAGACGTGCCAATGACAACCGTGTCTCGAAATGCGGGGCGAAAAACGGTTTGAAATTATGACCGGACAGGCGTGACATCACATTACTAAAGTTGCCAGCAGATTGGACTCATGTGTTATTATATTCTCTCTGCAGTTGTGTGTGGTGTGTGTTATAGGTCTGGACACGATCAATTTGTCTGGAGACTATTCGGGAGTTCGGAAGGAGGAACCCGCCTTGCAATGCCGAAGACAGCACTACGCGTCGGATACCTTGTCACTGAAGCCAAGTTCAGGGGCTACTGAGGGAGTCCTGGACTAAGGTGTCCTCGGGTGTCCGGCCTGTTATCTATGGGCCGGACTGATGGGCTATGAAGATATGAAGACCGAAGACTGTACCCGTGTCCGGATAAGACTCTCCTTGGCATGGAAGGCAAGCTTGGTGAACAAGTATGAAAATTCCATCTTATGTAACCGACTGTATGTAACCCTAGATCCCCCCGGTGTCTATATAAACTAGAGGGTGTAGTCCGGAAAGGATATACTCAATACCTTAGTCATACATGCTAGACTTCTAGGGTTTAGACATTATGATCTCATGGTAGATCAACTCTTGTAATACTCATATTCATCAATATCAATCAAGGAGGAAGTAGGGTATTACCTCGATAGAGAGGGCCCATACCTGGGTAAACATAGTGTCCCCTGTCTCTTGTTACCATCAACCTTAGACACACAGTTCGAAACCCCCTACCCGAGATCTGTCGGTTTTGACACCGACAGCGGGGCCGCGTGTCCTTGACCAAGGGCGACGTCCTAACAGGGATGTGGAAGAGGTGCTCCATGGGCTATGTCACCCGCAGCACGCGACGGACGAGGTAATGAGAGGGACGGTGCAGGCGAGCCCCCATCCGCGCTGACTACCTCGGCGATGTGGTCCAACCAATCTTCATAGAGGTCATTGACTGGGCGGTAGCGCAGGAGCTCACCCGCCATGAGCAAGGAAGACTGCGTGTTCGCCGGACCGTGGCGGGTGTGGGACAATGAGCCGGCTGGAGTCAGCGACGGCGTGGCCGTGTGTCCTTCCCGCCTCACGGAGGGGTGATGCGACGAAGCTTGCTGCTCGTGACCCACCGGGCTGGTGACGGCGTGGCCGTGTGTCCTTCCCGCCGCACAGAGGGGTGATGCGATGAAGCTTGCTGCTCGTGACCCACCGGGCTGGTGACGGCATTGGCGGCAGGTGATGGAGAAAGACGGGGAAGCCCGCCGACGGGCACCGTCTGGGCGACGCGTGCGATGAGAGCGGCTCGACGGTTAGCACGGGCTCGGCGAGCATTAGCCGTGGAGACAGTGGAGCGGCAGCAAGTCGATCGACGGGAGAGAAGCTTCGGCGCACCCCTACCTGGCATGCCAAATGTCGGATTGTGGGGTTCCGCAAACCCTTGAGAGGTTCGAACACTGGGATGCGTATGAAGAACTCCCTCTCCCCAACCTGTTGGCCCAACGATTCCATAGCCTAGCTCGACAAACCCAAGGGACAAGAGACACATTAGTTTATCTTGGTTCAGGGCACGTTGTGGTGTAATACCCTACTCTAGCTTTGTGGTGGACTGCCTCGAGGGGCTGATGATTGATACGTTTCCATCGTATCTACTTTTCCGAACACTTTTGCCCTTAGTGGATTTGAATGGAACTAACTCGCACTGATGTTGTTTTCAGCAGAATTGCCATGGTGTTATTTTTGGGTAGAAATAAAACTTCTCGGAATGACCTAAAAATCAATGGAGAATATTTTTGGAATATATAAAAAATACCGGCAAAATAATCAAGGCCAGGGGCCCACACCCTTTCAACGAGGGTGGGGGCGCGCCTACCCCCCTGGGGGCGCCCCCTGCCTCGTGGGCCCCCTGGTGCTCCACCGACCTCAACTCCAACTCTATATATTCACGTCCGGGGAGAAAAAAAATCAAGGAGAAGGATTCATCACGTTTTACAGTACGGAGCCGCCACCAAGCCCTAATCTCTCTCGGGAGGGCTAATCTGGAGTCCATTCGAGGCTCCAGAGAGGGGAACCAAGCCCTAATCTACCTCGTAGGCTTGATGGACGGTGATGGATCGGATGAGACTTATCATGTAATTGAGTTAGTTTTGTTAGGGTTTCATCCCTAGTGTCCATTATGTTCTGGGATTGATGTTGCTATGACTTTGCTATGCTTAATGCTTGTCACTAGAGCCCGAGTGCCATGATTTCAGATCTGAACCTATTATTTTTTCATGAATATATGTGAGTTCTTGATCCTATCTTGTAAGTCTATAGTCACCTATTATGTGTTATGATCCGTTAAACCCGAAGTGACAATAAACGGGATACTTACCGGCGATGATCGTAGTTTGAGGAGTTCATGTATTCACTAAGTGTTAATGCTTTGGTCCGGTACTCTATTAAAAGGAGGACTTAATATCCCTTAGCTTCCAATAGGACCCCGCTGCCACGGGAGGGTAGGACAAAAGATGTCATGCAAGTTCTTTTCCATAAGCACGTATGACTATATTCGGAATACATGCCTACATTACATTGATGAACCGGAGCTAGTTCTGTGTCACCCTATGTTATAACTGTTGCATGAGGAATTACATCTGACATAATTATCCATCACCGATCCAATGCCTACGAGCTTTTCACATATTGTTCTTTGCTTAGTTACTTTTCCGTTGCCACTGTTAAAATCACTACAAAACTGCTACTGTTACTTTTGCTACCGTTACCACTACTATCATATTACTTTGCTACTAAACACTTTAGTGCAGATATTAAGTCTTTCAGGTGGGGTTGAATTGAGAACTCAACTGTTAATACTCGAGAATATAATTTGGCTCCCATTGTGTTGAATCAATAAATTTGGGTTGAATACTCTACCCTCGAAAACTGTTGCGATCCCCTATACTTGTGGGTTATCAAGACTATTTTCTGGCACCGTTGCCGGGAGCATAGCTTTATTCTTTGAGTCACTTGGGATTTATATCTGGTGATCACTATGAAGAACTTGAAATATGAAAGAACCAAGTTTTTCCCTTAACTATGAGGGGAGGTAAGGAACTGCCATCTAGCTCTGCACTTGATTCACCTTCTGTTTTGAGTAAACTCGCGACACCTACACCGGCTATTTATTCTGATATGTCGCATGTTATTGATGATGCTACTTCTGCTTTGCATGATACTTATGATGAAACTACTTCTATGCTTCATAATACTATGCCGTTAGGTGAATTTCATGATTAACAACTTGCTAGGGCCAGAGAGAATGAAATTATTGAAAGTGATAATATTGATGAAAGTGATGATGAAAATTCTCCACCTAGATATGAATTGCCTGTTGTGCCTGAGGGTTATGTTATGGATGAAGAAACTGCTAGATACTTTTTAGCTTGCAATCATAGATATGATCTTAAGAAACTGTTAGCTAAGCTAAAAGAAAAGTCCTTGAATGCTAGAATGAAATATGACCCTGCTTTTGCTACTTCACCTATCTGTATTTCTGATAAGGATTATGATTTCTCTGTCGATCGTGAGTTAATTACTTTGGTTGAATCTGATCCTTTCTATGGATATGAATCTAAAATTGTTGTGGCACATCTTACTAAATTAAATGACACAACCACCATGTTCACTAATGATGAGAAAACTCGCTATTACTTTATTCTTAAGTTATTTCCGTTCTCATTAAAGGGTGATGCTAAAATGTGGTTTAATTCTCTTGATCCTGGTTGTGTCCGTAGTCCCCAGGATATGATTTATTACTCCCTCCATTTCCTTATACAAGGCCACTATGGAAAATACATTTTGCATCTATACAAGGCCACTAACAATAATCGAGGCAAAAATTAATAATGTTTTCTCGTACTAGCAACCTATTTAATGCTTGCATGCATGTATTCATAATGGCACTGTTCTACTTTCTACTCATTCCTTCCTTGCATGCATGCTGACACATTAATGATCCCGGTTAACGAAAAGAAAAGTTGGATTGCAAAGTTGTCATTAAATTTTATCTTGGTACCTGTAATATGAGTTTGTGGCCTTGCATAAGGGAATGGAGGGAGTACTTCTCTGCTAAATATTTCCCCGCTCATAAGAAACAAGCTGCCTTAAGGGAAATTTCTCATTTTGTTCAAATTGAAGAAGAGAGTCTCCCACAAGCTTGCGGGAGGCTTCTCCAATTACTTAATGCTTTGCCTGATCATCCTGTCAAGAAAAATGAAATACTTGATATGCTTCCAGAGACCACCTGGATAGTTGTGCTGGTTGTGTTTTTAGGAAAAGAACAGTTGATCAAGCTGAATTGCTATTGAATAATATGTTGAGCAACGAAAATGATTGGACACTTCCTGAACCAACTCCTAAGAAAACTCCGAAGAAAAGGGGTATTCTATTTCTCAGTCCTGAAGATATGCAAGAGGCAAAGAAATCTATGAAAGAAAAATGTATTAAAGCTGAAGATGTTAAGAATTTACCACCTATTGAAGAAATACATGGTCTTGATAACCCGTCATAGGTAGGAAAGGTAAATTCTCTCTATAGATTTGATGAAGGTGATATTCCTCGTTATAAGTCTGCTAGCCAATGCTTGGATGAGTTTGATAATTTTATTGTTAAACAAGAAAACTTCAATGCTTATGTTGGTAGACAATTGAAATGTAATGCTTATATGATTGAACACTTGAGTGATTATATGTCTAGAGTTAAAGGTGAACTTAAACTTATTAGTAAACATGTTTCTATGGTTACCACTCCAGTAGAACAAGTACTTAAGGCTCAAAATGATTTTCTCAATGAATTAAAGGATAAGAAAAATGATAATGCTGTTAGAGTTATGACTAGAGGGGGTAAAATGACTCAGGAACCTTCGTATCCAGAGGGCCACCCTAAGAGAATTGAGCAAGATTCTCAGAGAACTAATGTTGATGCACCTAGTTCTTCTAAGAAGAAGAAAAAGAAAAGTGATAGGACTTTGCATGCTTCTATTGAACCTGTTGTTGACACACCTGAGAATCCCAATGATATTTCTATTTTTGATGCTGAAACACAACCTGGTAATGAACATGAACCTAGTGATAATGTTAATGATGATGCTCAACCTAGCAATGACAATGATGTAGAGATTGAACCAGCAGTTGATCTTGATAACCCACAACCAAAGAATCAACGTTACGATAAGAGAGACTTTGTTGCTAGGAAGCATGGTAAAGAAAGAGAACCATGGGTTCAGAAACCCATGCCTTTTCCTCCTAAACCATCCAAGAAAAAGGATGATGAGGATTTTAAGCGCTTTGCTGAAATGATTAGACCTATCTTTTTACGTATCTGTTTGACTGATATGCTTAAAATGAACCCTTATGCTAAGTACATGAAAGATATTGTTACTAATAAAAGAAAGATACCGGAAGCTGAAATTTCCACCATGCTTGCTAATTACACTTTTAAGGGTGGGATACCTAAGGAACTAGGATATCTCGGAGTACCAACTATACCATGCTTCATTAAGAGATACTATGTTAAAACTGCTTTATGTGATCTCGGAGCCGGTGTTAGTGCTATACCTCTCTCTTTATATCATACACTTGATTTGAATAAGTTGACACCGACTAAAATATCTTTGCAAATGGCTGATAAATCAACTGCTATACCTGTCGGTATTTGTGAGGATGTGCCTGTTGTGGTTGCAAACGTTACTATTTTAACGGTCTTTGTTATTCTTGATATTCCCGAGGACGATAGCAAGTCTATTATTCTAGGAAGGCCCTTTTTGAATACCGCAGGAGCTGTTATTGATTGCAACAAAGGCAATGTCACTTTTCATGTTAATGGTAATGAGCATACGGTACACTTTCTGAGGAAACAACCTCAAGTCCACAGTATCAATTCTATTTGAAAAATTCCAACAATTACTATTGGAGCTTTTGAATTTCCTATTCCTACTGTCAAGAAGAAATATGATATTCTTATTGTTGGGGACATGCATATCCCCGTTGAGGTAGCCTAGTGTTATTCAAAATTTCTCCGGTTTCATGCAATTCGGAATGAGTTTGTTAACAAGACTTGATCAACCTTGTTAGTGGATTCCTTTTGATGAGCATGAGATGGATGAAGTTAGAAAGCACAACTTGTTGTACCCTCTTTTTACTTTCTATTATTTAGTTTAAATAAAGCAAAAATAGTATTTTCTGTCTATTTTCTGAATTATCCTTGCAATAAAAAATACCCCAAAAATAAAAGTTCTCCAAATGCCCTGAAAATTTAATATGTTTTTTCCAGAATATTTAAGAATTATTGGCACTGAGAACACATCAGGGGGACCCACCGTGTGCCCATGAGGGTGGATGGCACGCCCTACCCCCTAGGCGCGCCCCCTACCTCGTGGACCCCATGTGGGTCCCCTCCACTTATTCTTGCACCCACACACTTCGTCTTCCTCCAGAAAAATCATCCACAAGCTCAAATCCGAGTCCTAGCTCATCTTGCTCACATTTTCGATCTCCTTGGTCAAAGCTCCATTCACAAAACTGCATTGGGAGATTGTTCTTCGGTATCTGACTTCTCCAATGGTCCAATTAGTTTTTGTTCTAGTTCTTTATTTATTGCAAATTTTTGCTGCTTAGGTGACCCTGTTCTTGAGCTTGCATGTCAAATTTATGTGGTCAAAAGTAGTTTTAATGCATGATATAGCCTCTAGACACTTGTAGGAGTAGTTGCTATCAATTTTGTTGAGTTTGGTTCACTTCTATTTTAAGTTACTAATTTTTTTTACAAATTTTCATAAAAAGATGAAGAGATTTTTGAGGGGCACATCGAGCCGAAGCTCGAAGGATAAGAAAAGTGAAGAGAATAAGAAGCCCAAGTATAATCTCCCTCGTACCGCAGAGGATCGACCATGTGAATGGCCTTGTGATGAGTTCTTGAGAGAATCCGGGATTTATGAAGATTTTTATTATTTGTCTGAGAATGCAGGCCTCACCAACTTCCTCCATGACTAGCTCGAACAGTATCTCCTATTCACTAATATTTTTGTGCAAAATTTTCATTTCCATTCTAGGAGGTCGCCACCTTATGTGGACTTTTATTTGTATGATGAGTATAAGGAGATATCACTTTACGACTTTTGTGGGGTTTGCATGTTGCCCTTCGAGGGCAGCATAGAGGAACCACATCGTGATGATGTGGAAGGGTTTATTGATATGATCGCTATAGGGGAGACGAGGAAGGTTTCTGATGCAAGAATTACTAGCATACATTTTCCCATTCTACGTTACTTTGCAATATTTGCTAGTAGATGGTTAATTGGTCACGGGAACTGTGGAAACCTTAGTACCCCTGATATTCTTATTTTGCGCCATGCTTTGTTTTGTGATACCACTTTTAGTTTAGGCGCTATTGTTGCTAAGCGGTTAAATCTGAACTGTACAAAGGGTCCCATCTTTGGAGGCATCTTTGCTTCGCGCCTTGCTGCACACTTTAATATACCTATTAGGCATTATGAGAAAGAGGAAAAGTTGTTGCCTCCTATTTTTCTAGATTACAAGAGTATGGTAGCACATGATTTTATTGTTAAGAATAAGAAGAAGATGCTTAACTATAGACTGATATTTGATAAGAACTACTTTGAGACTATTACCTTGCCTGCTCCCTCTTTGTTTTACATATTTTTAGGCATGTACCTTGTTTTTCCGTAGGTCGTTCAGGCATACTAGAGCCTGACATCAGCTGCAGAGCCGGAGCCACAATTTTATCCTCACCGTCAGTCTGTTTATTAGTGAGATCTGGAGGAGATCGCCAACCAGTGGCACCCCGAGGACCCTCCTCAGTACACCGGAGAGGGCAGTTTTGATTCGTGGGCATAGACCAACTTAGGCCAAAAAGCCTAAGCTTGGGGGAGTACGTATTTCTCACCGACATTACATTCATGTTCACACACTCATGCCAGTTGTCGGTGCTCATACTTTTTCATTGTATCATCCATGCTACTTTAATTTCTTTTTAAGCTTTCTTCTTGTGTGCTTGAAAAACCTTAAGAAAACCAAAAAAATTAGTAGTAACTTTTAGCTAGTTTACTTTCCATGCCTGTAGTAGTAGTAATTAAAGATAAAACCTAAAAAGATTTCTTGTTCTTCTTTTGCTTGTTGGGAGCTTTCCCGTGTAAATAGTTTTGTTTCTTTTCTTTTCTTCGGGGGTTGAGAAGAGAAGACCATAATGAAAATGTTGAGTGGCTCTCATACGCATTATTGTTGATCTAACAAAGAGCCCATATTACTTTTTCTTCTCCATTGAATTGAATGCTTGCAGATTCCATCTTAGTCCAATGCACGTGCACTACTATTATTATCCACACTATTCGGTTGTGCAAGTGAAAGGCAATAATGACGATATATGATGAACTGATTGAGATGAGAGAAGCTGGTATGAACTCGACCTCTCTTGTTTTTGTAAATATGATTAGTTCATCATTCCTGATTCAGCCTATTACGAATTAAACACGTTTGCAAATGACAATTAGATATTATAGTTGCTCATGCCATGCTTAATTTGCTAGGAGTTTATAATGGTTAACCTTGCATGCCAACATGCTATTAAAATGGTTGTGATGTGGTATGATAGGGTGGTATCCTCCTTTGAACGATTCGAGTGGCTTGACTTGGCACATGTTCACGCATGTAGTTGAAACAAAATCAACATAGCCTCCACGATATTTATGTTCATGGTGATTTATAGCTTACTCATGCTTGCATTCAGTGTTGATTAATTTTAATGCATGTTCATGACTGTTGTCGCTCTCTTGCTGGTCGCTTCCCAGTCTCTTTCTAGCCTTCACTTGTACTAAGTGGGAATACTGCTTGTGCATCCAACTCCATAAACCCCAAAAGTTATTCCATATGAGTCCACCATACCTTCCTATATGCGGTATCTACGTGCCGTTCCAAGTAAATTTGTATGTGCCAAACTCTAAACCTTCAAATGAAATTTTGTTTTATATGCTCGAATAGCTCATGTATCAACTAGGGTTGTCTCTATTTTCCATGCTAGGCGGGTTATTCTCAAGAGGAGTGGACTCCGCTCCTCACTCACGAGAAAATGACTGGTCACCGGGATGCCCTGTCCCATGCTCAAATTAAATCAAAATAATTGCAAACAAAACTCCCCCAGGATTGTCGTTAGTTGGAGGCACCCGTTGTTTCGGGCAAGCCATGGATTGATGCTTGTGGGTGGTGGGGGAGTATAAACTTTACCATTCTGCTTGGGAACCGCCTATAATGTGTGTAGCATGGAAGATATCAAGATCTCTCAGTTGTTATGTTGACAATGAAAGTATACCTCTCAAAATATTATTCATCTCTATTTCAAAATCGAGCTCTAACACCTCTACAGATCCCTACTTCCCTCTGTGAAGGGCCTATCTATTTACTTTTATGTTGAGTCATCATCCTCTTATTAAAAAGCACCAGCTGGAGAGCAACGCTGTCATCTGCATGTATTATTATTAGCTTACATTGAGTATGACTTGACTAGATCTCTTTTACCATGAATTACAATTTCCATCCAGCCCTTGATCTTCAGAGGTGCTCTGCATTTATGTTTTGCGGTCTCAGAAAGGGCTAGCGAGATACCATCTTGTTATATCATATTATGATTGTTTTGAGAAAGTGTTGTCATCTGAGATTTATTATTATTGCTCGCTAGCTGATTATGTCATTGATATGAGTAAACATGAGACCTAAATGTTACTGTGAATATGTTTAGTTCATAATCTTTGCTGAAAACTTGATTGTTGGCTTTACATATTTACAACAACAAGAGCAAACAGAGTTTGTAAAAGTTTTTCTTTTTCACTCTCAGTCTGTCAACTGAATTGCCAAAAGACAAGCAAAGGTTTAATCTTGGGGGAGTTGATACGTCTCCATCGTATCTACTTTTCCAAACACTTTTGCCCTTGTTTTGGACTCTAACTTGCATGATTTGAATGGAACTAACCCGGACTAACGTTGTTTTCAGCTGAATTGCCATGGTGTTATTTTTGTGCAAAAATAAAAGTTCTCGGAATGACATGAAAATCAACAAAGAATATTTTTGGAATATATGAAAAATACTAGCGAAAGAATCAAGGCCAGGGGCCCACACCTTGTCCATGAGGGTGGGGGCGCGCCTACCCCACCTGGGCGCGCCCCCCTACCTCGTGGACCCCTGGTGCTCCACCGACCTCAAGTCCAACTCTATATATTCACATTCAGGGAGGAAAAAAATCAGGGAGAAGCATTCATCGCGTTTTACCATACGGAGCCTCCGCCAAGCCCTAATCTCTCTCGGGAGGGCTGGTCTGGCGTCTGTTCGGGGCTCCAGAGAGGGGAATCCGTTGCCATCGTCATCATCAACCTTCCTCCATCACCAATTTCATGATGCTCACCGTCGTGCGTGAGTAATTACATCGTAGGCTTGCTGGACGGTGATAGGTTGGATGAGATTTATCATGTAATCGAGTTAGTTTTGTTAGGGTTTGATCCCTAGTATCCATTATGTTCTGAGATTGATGCTGGTATGATTTTGCTATGCTCAATGCTTTTCACTAGGGCCCGAGTGCCATGATTTCAGATCTGAACCTATTATGTTTTCATGAATATATGTGAGTTCTTGATCCTATCTTGCAAGTCTATAGTCACCTATTATGTGTTATTATCCGTTAACCCCGAAGTGACAATAATCGGGATACTTACCGGTGATGATCGTAGTTTGAGGAGTTCATGTATTCACTAAGTGTTAATGCTTTGGTCTGGTACTCTATTAAAAGGAGGCTTTAGTATCCCTTAGTTCCCAATAGGACCCCTCTGCCACGGGAGGGTAGGACAAAACATGTCATGCAAGTTCTTTTCCATAAGCACATATGACTATATTCAGAATACATGCCTACATTACATTGATGATCTGGTTCTAGTTCTGTGTCACCCTATGTTATAACTTTTGCTTGAGGAATCGCATCCGACATAATTATCCATCACCGATCCAATGCCTACGAGCTTTTCACATATTGTTATTTGCTTAGTTACTTTTCTGTTGCCACTATTACAATCACTACAAAACTGCTACTGTTAATTTAGCTACCGTTACCGCTACTATCATATTACTTTGCTACTAAATACTTTTATGCAGATATTAAGTCTTTCAGGTGCGGTTGAATTGAGAACTCAACTGTTAATACTCGAGAATATAATTTGGCTCCCATTGTGTTGAATCAATAAATTTGGGTTGAATACTCTACCCTCGAAAACTGTTGCGATCCCCTATATTTGTGAGTTATCAAGGATGAACTAGTACAAAGGACGAACCGCCTCAGGAGGTGAGGTGTTCTTGAGCTCGATGAGCTGGTGGTGTGAGCATGGTCTGAATGATCTGATCCCTCTCTCGGCTGGTGGCTAAGTCCTATTTATAGCGGCCTTGATCCTCTTCCCAAATGTAGGCGGGAAGGGATCCCACAATGGCCAAATTCAAAGGGCGACAACTAGTACAAGTCATCCTGAAAAAAAGTAGTCTTCGCCTGCAAAGGCTCTGGTGGTGATGCTGCACTGGGCTCCGCAATGACCTTCGTCCTGTCATCCTGGTGGTCTTGGTCTCATTGCACCAATATGGAAACCTTTACCTGATTCCTTGGGACTCTGCGCCTGTGCTTGCCTACTAGGCACCAAAGGGAAAATCGGAACACTGCGCCCGCTGGCACCCGCCTGGCCTTGGTCGTCATGGCTCACCTTGCATTGATATCTCCGCTCCTCGGGAGCCAGCCTAGTGAGGCCGCCCCCAGGGAGGTCTTGGTGTCGTCTGCCTCGCGAGGCTTGGACCCTCGCGACGGTCTTGAGTCGTTGCTGCTCAAACCGGGTCGTACCAGGCCGCCGATGTAGCCATGCCGTGGGCCGCAAGCAGGCAAGTCTGGTGTCGGCATTTTGGGAACGGGGGTCCCCAGACTTGCCTGCCTGCAGCCCACGGTCGTAGCTCCTCTAGCGGCCTGGTACGGCCCATCATCACCAGCGAACACTGAAGACCCTCATGAGGGGCCAAGCCTCGCGAGGCAGGCGACACAAGACCTCCTCAGGGGCAGCCTCTCTAGGCTGGTTCGCGAGGAGCAGAGAGATCAAGGTAAAGGGCACCTCGTGAGGTTCCCGTGACATGAGCCATGATGAATAAGGCCAGGCGGGTGCCAGGCGGGCGCAGAGCACCAGTTGCCTCTTTGGTGATAAGGGAGCAGGCACAGACGAGGAGTCCCAAGGCATCAGGCAAAGGTTGCCATATCAGTGCAGCAAGCCCAAGACCAGCAGGACGGCAGGATGGAGGTCATCGCGGAGCCCACGACGGCGTCACCACCAGAGCCTTTGGCAGGCGAAGACCACCTTTCATTAGGATTGGCCGTTCTGGGATCCCTTGCCGCCTAATATTTGGGAAGAGGACTAGGGCCCCTATAAATAGGACTAGCCACCACCATAGGGATCATCTCATCTGGGACCGGATCCATTCCACCCACATATGCACCAGCTCACCAAGCTCAAGAACACCTCTCCTCAGGAGGTTGTTCTTCCCTTGTACTTGTTCATCCTCGGCCTATAAGGCAATCCACCACACCACACTGGAGTAGGGTATTACACCACATCGGTGGCCCAAACCAGTATAAACTCTTGTGTCCCTTGTTCTGCAGGTTCGGCAAGTTAGTCTTTAGGATCGTTGCAAGAGCATGAGCTGTGGGGAGAGATCTTCGTGCGCACCCTAGTGTTCAAACCTCAAGGGTTTTGCCGGAACCCGAAATCCACCATTTTGCGTGCCAGGTAGCGGTGCGCTCAAGCTTTCTCTTCATAGATCCACGCTCCGCGACCCCACCACATCCATGTCAGACGCTAGCCGAGCTCACGTCGAGCGCTGGGCCGCCCTGGCCGCTCACATCGCCCAGACGGCGCCTGTTGGCGGACCTCCCTGCCATTCTCCATCACCTATTACCAACGCCTCTATCAGCCCGACAGCAAACGAGCAGCAAGCGTCATTGCTGCACCCCTCCGTGCGACGGGATGGCCGCACCACCACCCCGTCGCTGACCTTGGCCAGCTCATTGTCCCACGCTCGTCGTGCGCCCACGGATGTGTGGGCCGCATTGCTCATGGAATGCGAGCTCCTGCGTTACCGCCCGGTCGACGACCTCTACAAGGACTGGCTGGACCGCATCGCTGAGCTCGTCAGCGCTGACGGGGGCTCTCCCGCACCATCTCTCTCACTGCCTCGCCCGCCTCCGGCCACGGGAGAAGTAGCTCACGGGGCGCCTCCGCCGCCCCTGCATCAAGATGGCGCCCTCGCGCCGAGACACGCGGCACACGGAGCACCCCCGCCTCCACCGCACCAAGAAGGTGTTCTCGCCCCAAGACGAGTTGTCCCGCGGCGTGATCTGCCATGCCGCATGTCCGCACACGAAGAAAGAATCTGCCAAGAGGTTCCCCGACCACAAGAAAATGCTCCTGCACTCCCCGCACCACCATGTCAAGACCGCGCGCCGCCTGCAGTGGCGGTGCGTGGGTAACAAGACCAGGCTCCACCACCACGGCGGGCTCCGGTGACCACAGCAGGTTGCCGAGCCTTCATGCCCGAGCTGCGCACTGTCGTTTGGCTAGGAAAGTTCAAGCCGGATCTGCCTCCATGCTACGACGGCACCCCCGACCCTGCAGAGTTCCTACAGCTCTATGAGCTGAGCATCGAGGCGGCCAACAACGACGAAAAATTCATGATCAACTAATTCCCCTAGGCTCTCAAGGATGGCGCTCGCTCGTGGATCCTGAACCTGCCCGCGGGATCAATCTCCTCCTAGGGTGAGATGCGCGACCGCTTCATCGCCAACTTCCAGGGCACTCGCGACTACCCTCCGGCCGCGGGTGACCTGTGCCACATCAAGTAACAGCCGGGAGGGACCCTGCAGAAGTACATCCAGCGCTTCAATAGTGTTCGCCTCAAGATCCCCAAGGTGACGGACGAAGCCATCATCTCAGCATTTTCCGATGGCGTCCGCGACGTCAAGATGAAGGACGAGCTCACCATCCATGGGGAGCTATGCATGGCTCTGGAGATGTTCAACATGGAGACCAAGTGTGTAAGAGCTGAGGAAGGGCGCCTCTCCCTCCTCGAGCTCCCTGCTGCCGACCCAGAAGAGAAGAAAGCCAAGGTCAAGGACATGAAGCGCAAGGGAGTAGCCGTGCTCGCAGCAGAGCCAGACACGAAGTGTGGCCGGGACCACCCCGAGTCATCCAAGAGCAGTCGTCCGTTCTGCGCTTTCCACAATGTACATAGCCACAAAACCAACAATTGTTAAGAGCTCAGGGCCATCCGAGATGGACGCTTCGGTCGACGCCCCGAGTGCAACGACCGAGGCTACGACCGAGGAGGAGGACGAAGTGGAGGATGCTGGAACGACCGCGGCCCCCGCCGGGAGTGGCGCGACCGGCCTCATGAGGACCACTGGCAGGAGCAGCCTCGTGAGGGTGCCTCGCGCGACCAGCCTTGCGAGGACCGTCCTCAGGGAAATCCTGGCTTCCCTCCGCTCCCGCCACCACCAAGAAGGAACGATGACCATCATCAGGACGAGGGGGCTGGGGGCTTCCAGGAGCCGCGTGCTATCGCCTGCATCTTGGGCGGTGGTCAGGCCCCGGGTTCCCGGTGCATATTCAAGCAGTTTGCTTGTGAGGTGAACGCGGCCCTCCCCAGGCTCGAGGCCACACACCCGCTTAGGTGGCCCAAGTACGCCATCACCTTCAACTTGGTGGACCAGCTCAAATGCGCGGCAATCGCAGGCGTCCTCCCGATGCTCTGTTCACCCGTCATCAGCAACATGCAAGTCACTAAGACCCTCATCGACAGCAGCACGGGGCTTAGTGTCCTGTTCGTCGAGACGTTCAACAACCTTTAAGTGCCCTACGATCAGCTACAGCCGACCAAGCCTTTCTCAGGAGTGACCGACGGCTCCACCACCCCGATAGGGCAGGTCCACCTCCCTGTCACCTTCGGCCAGCGCGACAACTACCGCACCGAGCTCATCGACTTCGATGTCGCCCACATCCGCCTGCCGTAAAACGCCATCCTTGGTTATCCAGCATTGGCCAAGTTCGTGGCAGTAACCCACCACGGCTACAACGTCCTCAAGATGTCGGGAAGTGGCGGAATCATCACGGTCCCCTGCGAAGAAAGAGATGTGGTGTGCTCCCTCGAGCGTGCCTTCCAAGCCGCTGCGATCGAAGACCCAGATAACGCAGGCACCCTGTACCCTCCAGAGGCCATCCCCAGGACGAAGAAGCAACTAATCCGTACAGGGCATTAGGAGAGTGGTGTCTCTAGCAGCACCACCTTAGGATCCGCGCCCGCACCGGGGGTGTCTCCCTCCCTCGCATAGGAAGGCGCGCCCGGCGCCCTCCTCGGGCAAGGCTCGGGGCTCTCCTCTGGAGGGCCTCAAACCTAGCCAACATGACGAGGGAGGCGCTCGGGCACCACGTGGAGGCGTGCTTCGATGCATGCTTCCCTCAAGAGGGCACTGGGCAAGGAGCGCCTTGTGCTCACGAGTTCATCATCAAGGCCACCAAGGAGCTTCAAGAAGCAAGGACCACATGCTACAACCGCCGCCCACCACCCGGTGCAGCTCCCCATCCTAGCGAGTACGGCGGGCTACGCATCTGCGTCGACATTCCAGGGCTCAATAGGGCCGCATCTTAGGAGCGCTTCTGGCCTTCGCGCATCGGCCGGTGCGAGGGTCCATCTCACAGCTATGTTCGCATGCCGTTTGGCTTGCCGAACGCGGCTGTCGCCCACCAACGTCATCTCCAGAGCATCCTGGCGGCTCAGGAGGCCAGGCATCATGCAGTCTAGGTGGAGATGGCGATCATCCTCAAGGAACCACCCGAGCCTCTAGAGCCTCCTGAGGCTCAGGGTTCTGGCGGCTCGTGAGCGACTCTCCAACGCACGTCATCAGCTACTTCAACACTCCTTCTACAACGGTACCAGGTGATATTTTCCGGTTCACTCAGCTAGGAGCGCCCCTCGGGCTGCATCATTCCCAGGTCGCATGGGCTTGCCCCTGCAGCATGTATCTTTCTGCATCTTTAGTTTACTCTGCTGGAGGCGCCCCTCGGGCTGCATCATATCCCCAAGCCGCTCGGGTCCGTCCCAGTGGCATGTATTGCTTTTACATCTATCTAAACTAGCATATCTCCTAGCATGGTTCTCTGATGGCTATCGCTTGTTTGAATACGTCTCGTGGCATCCCGCGTTGCTGACCAATCTTTTGTTTACCCCGTGGCGAAAACTCTGCGTACCAGCACGATGCTTGTGCTCGGGTCCGTCCCTGCAACGCTAATAAATCTGAGAGATCGAGCTCTGGCTTGCGGCCCGCTCCACACGCGTCACCTCATCAGATCCTCAGTGCCTTCGTCTTCTGGTGGAGCAATCAGCAGCTGGGTAACCAGCACGACCCTGGGCTACGCTCTCTCTCCGACTAACTATCACATCCCTAGCTTCTGGCAATGCACTAGGCTAGCTTCATGTGTGCATCATGTTTAAATTCAAATGGATATGAAATGGGGATGACAGAAAACCCCCAGCACCCCCTAAATCCAACTAGGGATTACTAAAATCTTTTTCAATGAACCTGAAATGCCCTTCTAAAATGTTCATCATCTTTGCCTTGGTCTAGAACCTCTGAAAAAATGGTGCACATATTTCTAGGACATCATAGGGTCACTGAATTAAATCATACTCTATTTGCATCTGGGTATTTAAATGCTATATAATATTTTAAATGTCCAAATAATCATAAACTGGAATGTTTACTATTGGATATATTCCAAATAGTGGGCATGAGAAGTTTCATGATTTTTGAGTTAGTTTTAGTATTTCTAATAAAGCCCTAAAGTTGCAGAAAAATAGAAAAAGAAAAACAGAAAATAAAATGCAGAGAGCAACTCACCTGGCAACCTACGGTGCGGCCTAGCACTATAGCCTGTGCCGGCCCAGCCCACCTCCACCTCCCCTATCGCCTTCCTCCTCGCGCCAGTAGGCGAGGGCGCGTGCCCGGCACGCGCAGCCACGCGCCCGGCCACCTCCTGCCTGCCTAGCTGCCCCCTCGACACCCTGGAGGCTCGGGGCGTCGCCATGGAGCACCCTGGCTCACTCCCTTGCTCTCCCCACACTCATACCCCTCCTCTGCTCTCTCCCCGCACGCGCCCGAATGAAGCTCGTCGTCGCCGTTCACTGCCACCGCGTCCACCGCCTCCCTCTTGCCTCACTAACATGTCCACAAGCCCCGCCACCGTCGCCTACGCCTCTCCGTCAAGCCACGTGACGCGGGAAGCCCTGGAGAGCCGCCATCACCGTCGTCTTCATCTCCGGCCGCCGGAGATAGCCTTCGCTGCCCCGTCAACCTCAGCGCGTCCCCGAGCCCGCTAAGCATCTCGTCGCACCCGCCATGAGCTCCTGCTCCTTCTCCCCCTCTCCTTTTTCCCCTCGTGCGCCGTAGCCGTCGCCGTGCCTGCAACCGAACGCGCTACCGCCCGCGCTCGTCACCAGTGATGCTCCGGTGACCATTAGGTCCTGAGCATGCACCCATCATACTCACCGCACCACGTAGATGCCGTAGGTGCTAAACGCACATCGCCACGGCCACCGCAACTGCGTCCCCGTTCGCTCCCGACTCCGGTCGCCGCAAACCTCGTCACTGGCACTGCTCCCGGCCACCCCAGCTCCCGCCACCGCCACTGTTGGATGCGGCACTCCGCCCTCTCCCCGTAGCTTCTATCTGCGTGCCCAAAGGGCCCCTCTAGGTGGATCCCGACACTCTCCGCAGCATCCGGCCTCGCCGGCGGCTAAACGCTGGCGGGTTGACCGGTTTGACCGGCGAGGTTGACCCCTTCTTGACTGCCTGTGTCAATGACGTGTGGGGGCCACCTTGCTAACTAACCTGGTTTAGTGCTAATTAACCTAAGTTAGTTAGTTAGACACTGACATGTGGGCCCAGCCCTAGATTAGTTTAGTTAATCACCTAATTAGCACTAACAGGCACTCTTAGTTAGATGTGACACTGACACGCGGGTTCCACAGGTCGGGTTTGACCTGGACCGGGCCTGTTGACCTGCTGAGGTCTGCATGACCTAGTGCTGACGCAGTAAAACCTTTTTCTGTAATTCAAGTAAATCTAAATGATTTTTTTTTTCAGAAAATACCCTAAACTTCAAAAATTCATAGAAATTAATCTATAACTCCAAATGAAATAAATTATATGTGAAAAATTATCAAAAAAATATGAAGTATCTTTTTATGGCATTCTCATGCAGGTTTGAACAACTTACATCCATTGTATATGAGAATTTGAATAAATGGCATTTGAAATGCCTTACATGGAGTTTGAATTTGAATCTTGTGTTCAAATCATCTTCACTCAAATTGTTACTAGTTGCACTAGTCCAAATCACAGCATATTGCCATGTCATATTCATGCATCATATTGTTGCATTGCATTGATTGTGTTCCTTCTCTGTTGCCGGTGGTTGTCCCTCTCGATAGAGGTGTTCCCACGATGAGTTCGATGACATCGATGAAGAGCTATACTATCTTCAGAAGTGCTAGGCAAGCAAAACCCCCTTGTTCATTCCGATACAATCCCACTCTCTCGCTCCTCTTCTCTTTTACTGCATTAGGACAACAATGATTCAACTGTTACATGCTGCGGTAGTTGAACCCCTTTTCCTCTGCATGACCTGTCATTGCCACAGTAAATAGATGAAACCCACTAGCATGAGTAGGAGTTGTTTGAGCCCTGATGTGCCTACTCATTCATGCTTGTTTGTCATGCCTGCTACGGCTTAGAGTTGAGTCAGGTCTGATTCATCGGGGATGAGTTGGAATGGTGATGAACATGTCCTGCTATGTGTGAGCTAAGTGTGTGAAAACGATTTGGTAAAGGTAGCGATGAGAGGCCATGTAGGAGTACATGGTAGGTTGTCTCATTGAAACCGTCCTCAGGAACTGAGTTCTGTGTTTGTGATCCATGAGCAGCTACTACCACACATTGCGATCCTTAATTGACTCTCTCGACTTATTAATCGCCTTGATCTCTGTCTAGGAGTTGCAAGTAGTTTTTGGTGTTTTTAGTATATGTGTTGGAGTCCGTGCGTAGCGCTGACCCTAGGGGTGGGCTATGAGGCGGTAGATACACCGTGACCCGGTGTACCGAGTCCCCCGTTTGATGCCTCGGGAACCCTGCACACATCGTTTGGCGCTGTGAGCGAAACCCTGGCCGGATCTCCTCGCGGATGGAACCCGAATAGGCGATAAACCTGGACTAGAGACTTGTGTGGTTAGTAAGGTCGTGGCCGACTCCCTCGCCAGGCTTCCGCTTGAAGGTTGCCGAGTTACAGGACGTGTACATGGTGGTAACTGGCGAGAGCGTGTGTGAAGAAGTACACCCCTGTAGGGTTCACATCATCTATTCGAATAGCCGTGTCCACGGTAAAGGACTTCTGGGTTGCCTGTACAGTTCATAGATGAGTGAAAGTGGATACTCTAAAATGCACAAGATAAGTGTGAGTGCTATGTATGGCGTTCTCGTAGGGAGACGGGAGTGGATCCATAGTGGTGTATTGATATGGTGAATATGTGGACTCATGTGCGCCACCTCAAAAGAGTTACTTGTAGTCGTAGTTTAGGATAGCCACCGAGTCAATGCTGGCTTGCTGCAGTTAAACTCCACCACCCCCTTTGTTGATACTGATGCATGTGTAGCTAGTTCTGATGTAAGTCTTGCTGGGTACATTTGTACTCACGTTTGCTTAATTTATGTTTTGCAGAGAGACTTCAGTCTCACTAGTAGTTCTGAGTTCCGCGTGGACATGGACGTTTAGATTGTTACCTCAGCTACGATCTTGTACCCTTGGGAGGGTCTTGTAGATAGTCAGCCTTCTTAGCCTTTTTCATTTGTAGTTGTCTATACTCAGACATGCTTATGCTTCCGCTTGTTGCTTGTATGATTTGTATGTTGGGTCAAGAGACCCATGTTTGTAATACTTGGATCTCCGGAGCCTAATGAATAAATACTTTGAGTATGTCGGCGTCGTGGGAACGGGGGTCCCTAGACTTGCCTGCCTGCAGCCCATGGCGTGGCTAAGCTTGCAGGCCGTACAACCCATCTTCACCAACAAAGCATCCAAGACCCTCGCGAGGGTCCAAGCCTCGCGAGGCGGACAATGCAAGACCTCCTCTAGAGTAGCCTGGCTAGGCAGACTCACGAGGAGCGGAGATATCAAGGCGGGGCAAACCTCACGAGACCCTCGTGACGTGAGCCATGACGCACGACACCAGGCGGGCGCCAGCGCGCAGCGTCCTTGTTTCCTCGTTGGTGCTAAGGAGGCCAGCGCAGGCGAAGAGTACCGAGGCATCAGACAAAGGCTGCTATAGTGGTGCAACGAGAGCAAGACCAGGAGGATGGCAAGACGGAGTTCATCTTGGAGCCCAAGACGGCGTCACCACCAGAGCCTTTGGCAGGCGAAGACCACTTTTCTAAGGATAGCTTGTACTAGCTGTCCCCCTTCGAATTAGCCCGCCATTGTTGGCTCCCTTCCCGCTCGATATTTGGGAAGAGCACCAGGGCCAATATAAATAGTGTAGCCACCACCTTAGCAAAGGGAAGGGGAGAGGACGGATCACGAAGGCACAAATCATTCGGGGATAGATCATTCAGACCACTCACACACACACACACACACGCTCACCGAGCTCAAGAACACCTCAACCTCAGGAGGCCATTCTTCCCTTGTACTGTTCATCATCATCCCTAGAGGCAATCCACCACCACCACACTGGACTAGGGTATTACACCACAACGGTGGCCCGAACCAGTACAAATCTTGCGTCTTTCTGTGTTCTGAGTTCGTCGAGTTCGTCCGCGAGATCATAGTGAGCAAGGGCGTAGATTGGTAGGAAGGAAAGACTTCGCGCGCACCCCAGTGTTCGAACCTTAAGGGTTTGCCAGGACCCCACATCTGACATTTGGCGTGCAAGGTAGGGGTGCACCGTAGCCTCCCTTCCATCAGTTCGTCGCTCCATTCTCTCCATGGTGGACGCTCACCGTGCTCGAGCTAAGAGTCGGGCAGCCCTCACCGCCCGCGTCGCTCAGACGGCTCCCGTCGGCGGGCCACATCACCATTCTCCGTCCCCCGCTGCTAACGCTGCCACCGGCCCGGCAGGGAATGAGCAGCAGGCGTCCTCGCTGCATCCTTCGGTGCGGCAGGACGGCCGCACCACCACTCCATCGCTGACCCCTGCCGGTTCTTCATCTCACGCGCACCGCGCTCCCATGTAGGCACGGGCCGTGCTCCTCGTAGCGAACGAGCTCCTACGCTACCGGCCCATCGACGACCTCTACGAGGAGTAGCTCGAACGCGCCACCGAGCTCGTCCACTCTCTGCCTCCCCCTCAACTAGCCACGGGCGACGCGGCTCATGGCGCACCTCCACCACCTCAGCCCCAAGACGTCGCTTTAGCACCAAGGCGCGCGGCTCCGTGACGTGATCCTCCATGTCCGGCGCCCGCACGTGAAGAGAGAAGCTGCCAAGAAATTCCGCGACCGCGAGAAGCTGCACCTGCGCTCCCCGCGCCACCTCGTCAGGACCACGCACCGCCCGCAGTGGTGCAGCGCGCACCTTGTCAAGAACAAGCTCCACCTCCGAGGCGGGCCTCGGCAACCACGGCTCGCTGCCGCACCTTCACTCCCGAGCTGCGTAGCGTCGCCTGGTCGGGCAAGTTCAAGCCGGATCTGCCTTCTCGCTACGACAGCACCGCCGACCCCGCGGAGTTCCTCCAGCTCTATGAGCTGAGCATCGAAGCGGCCAACAGCGACAAAAAGGTCATGGCAAACTGATTTCCCATGACTCTCAAGGATGGAGTTCGCTCCTGGCTCCTGAACCTGCAGCACGGCTCGATCTCCTCCTGGGACGAGATGCACGACCGCTTCGTCACCAACTTCCAGGGTACTCGCGACCGTCCACCGGCCGCGGGTGACCTGCGCCGCATGAGGCAGCAGCCAGGACAAACCCTCCATAAGTACATCCAGCACTTCAACAACATCCTCCTCAAGATCCCCAAGGACATGGACGAGGCCATCATCTCCATGTTCACCGACGGCGTCCATGACGTCAAGATGAAGGAAGAGCTCACCATCCACGAGGAGCTCTTCACATCTCAGGAGCTTCTCAACCAGGCGAACATGTGCGCAAGAGCTGAGGAGGGGCGCCTCTCTCTCCTTGAGCCGCCAGCCGTGGGCGCGGAGGAGAAGAAGGCCAAGGCCAAGGACGTAAAGTGCAAGGAGGTAGCTGTGCTCGCAGCGGAGATCAGCCCGAGTCATCCAAGAATGGCCGACCATTTTGCGCCTTCCACAACCTGAACACCCACAACACCAGTGACTGTCAAGAGCTCAGAGGCATATGAGAAGGACGCTACGGTCGACGCCCCGAGCGTAACAACCGGGGCTATGGCCGTGGAGGAGGACGTGGAGCCGGACACTGGGATGACTTTGGCCCACGCCAGGAGTGGCACGACCGACCTCGTGAGGACCGCTGGCAGGACCAGCCTCGTGAGGGCGCCTGGAAAGACCCGCCTCGTGAGGATCGCCCCCAGGGCAACGCCGGTCTTCCCTCGCTACCGCCACTAAGAAGGAACGATGATCACCACCAGGACGAGGGGGCTGGGTGCTTCCAGGAGCCGCGTGCGATCGCCTGCATCTTGGGCGGCACCCAGGCCCCAGCCTCTCAGCGTGTCTTCAAGCAGTTTGCTCACGAGGTGAACGCGGCGCTCCCCAAGCTCGAGGTCACGCGCCCGCTCAGGTGGTCCCAATGTGCCATCAGTTGCAGCTCGGCGGATCAGCTCAAGTGCGTAGCCACCACTGGCACCCTCCCTATGTTGTGTTCCCCACTCATCAGCAATGTGCAGGTCACCAAGACCCTCATCGACAGTGGCGCAGGGCTCAACGTCCTATCCGTCAACATGTTCGACAACCTCCAAGTGCCATATGAGCAGCTCTGGCCCACCAAGCCTTTCTCAGGAGTGACCGATGGCTCCACCATGCCGATAGGGTAGGTCCGCCTACCTGTCACCTTCGGGGAGTGCAAGAACTACCACACCGAGCTCATCGACTTCGACATCGTGCACATCCACCTACCGTACAAGCCATCCTCGAGTATCTAGCCTTGGTCAAGTTCATGGCAGTCACTCATCACGGCTACAATGTTCTCAAGATGCCAGGATGCGGAGGAATCATCACAGTCCCGTGTGAAGAGAGAGATGCGGTGTGCTCCCTTGAGCGCGCCTTTCAAGCCGCTGCAGTCGATGACCCCGACAGTAGAAATGAAGGCCCTCTGGGGACCATCCCCAAGAAGAAGCAGCCGCGCCGCACAGGACCTCAGGTGGACGGCATCGCGGCAGAAGCCATGTCAGGACCAGTGCCCACTCCAGGGGCGCCTCCCTCCGTCGCATAGCAAGGCGCGCCCGGCGCCCTCCTCAGGCAGGGCTCGGGGGCTCATTTTTGGAGGGCCTCAGACCTTGCCAACCTCACGAGGGAGGCGCTTGGGCACTACTTGGAAGGATGCTTCGCGGCATGTGATCCTCAGGAGAGCACAGGGCAAGGAGCGCCCACCACTCATGAGTTCATCACCAAGACCATCCAAGAACTGCAGGAAGCAAGAGCCATGCGCGGCAACAGCCGCCTACAAGGCGCAGCTCCGCATCCTGGCGAGGATGCTGGGCTACATGTCTGCATCGACATCCTAGGGCTCAACAGGGCCGCATCTTAGGAGCATTTCTGGCCTTCGCGTGTGGGCCGCTATGAGGACCCGCCGCACAACTACGTTCATATGCCCTTTGGCTTGCCGAGCGTGGCGTCAGCCTATCAGCGCAACATGCGACGTGTCCTAGCGGCTCAGGAAGCCAGGTACCACGCCGTTCTGGAGGAGATGGAGACGGTCTTCTGGGAACCTCCTGCGGCTCAGGGTCCCGGCGGCTCATGAGGAGTTATTTCTCCAACGCATGCCTTCAGCTGCACCAACTCTGCTTCGTCGACAGAACCAGGTGACATTTTCCAAGCCCATTTAGCTGGGAGCGCCCCTCGGGCTGCATTATTCCCAGGCCGCGTGGGCCCGTAACTGCGGCATGTATCCCTTTTGCTTATGTCTTCAGCTTACCTTGTTGGGGGTGCCCCTCGTGCTGCATCATCCCCAAGCCGCTCGGGCCGGACCCGGTGGCATGTACCTTCCTGCATTTATCCAAGCTGATCTTCTCTCCATGCTTAACCTGCCAACTGCTATCACCTGCTCGATCATCGCCTCCCCCGGGGCCTCCGCACAGGCACGACGCTGGTGCATGGGTCCGTCCCTGCCACACCGACAAATCTGGGCGGTCGAGCTCTGGCTCGCGGCACGCCCCGCGCATGTCACCTTACCAGGCCCTCGGTGCCTTCTCCTCATCTAGAGCAATCAGAGGCAGGCTGACAGCTGTAACGGCAAACCGTGTTTCTTCTTGTGCCTGTTCACAGGGACCCCGTGGGAAGGATAGAAGGTGGCACCGCGAGTCTCCTTTTCTCTTGAGAAATTCGCTTGCGCATTAAAAGGGGGGCTCCTGAGCATCGCGACTCAGGAGCTCTTACTGGCTCTCCATCCCTCACCCCTGGCCTTGACCACGGCATCGCGACCTGGCATACCAGCGACGGCTGAGCTCGCTCGAGGGCTGGGACCTGAGGACGTAGAGCACTAAGGAGAGCATGAGGGGAGGGAAACTCGTATGGGCCAGCCTAGCAATGCTGCACGAGTAGGCGCGCAGCCCTAGCGCAACGTCAGGAGTCACCACGAGATCAACGAGATAAGTCCCGCACTCGGATTGGCTAAATGTTTGGGCATAATGGTCACTCATGCCTTGCCACAGCCCCGTTGCGGCCACGTCAACTCCCTTTCTCGCCTTACCATGGCTGCTTGAGTGCTAAGGGGGACCTCCTGAGCATCGCGCCTCAGGGGCTCTTACTGGACCTCGGGCCGCACACCTCATGGCCTTGACCACGACACGCGACCTGGCATACCAGCGACGGTTGTAGCCTACCTGGGGAACAGGACCTGTCGGCGTAGAACAACAAGCTATCGCGAGGAAAGAAAGGGGGGACCGAGCCTTAACGGGACATGCATTCACCAAATTTTCATAACAGGGGAGATAAGCACAAAGGACATTACGGACCCTTACATGCCCCCATGGGTTAATTCATGATTCATTGCAGGAAAAAAAAGCTGATACTAAGGGAAATCCTATCTACATCCTTCGGTGGTGGACGCCATCATCAACAGTGGGCCACGGGAGGCCGGCGCCAACCCCATCCAGATCAGCGGCAGCGACGGCCGGACGCCGCAGCTCTGCACTGAGCGCGGCGAGAGCTCGGGGGAACGTAGCTGTCGTCGCTCGTCTCCAGAGTCTCATAGAGCTCGGGAGAGCTGCTGGACTCCCAAGGGCTGCTGCTGCTGGAGTGGTCGCGAGCGGGGGGCGCATCAGCTTCGCGCTCCTCTCCGGAGCAGCACTCCGGGAGGCGGCCCTCGGCATCAAAGACCTTGAAGAAGAGCATGGAGGCACCGTCGAACTCAAAGTGGATCGCGAGGGCGCCCCTCGCATGGTAGACCCGCGCGATCTTGCCCCAGTCGCGCGTCATGAAGATCTTGCCGGAGGGGACCACTTTGATCTCCACTCCGGTCGCCGGGGCGCTATACTCGGCGTGCTGCAGCCAGAGCTCGAGAGGCCCCCTCGGTGCCATCTCGTCGGAGAAGAACCGAGGGAAGCGGATCTAGGAGCACGAAGGCATCTGCTCCCATAGCACCAACTCGCGCGAGGAGTCTGTGGCATCAACCCGAGGGGCGACGGCGCACGACGCCGTGGCGCAGCGACCCTGGTTGCAGCGTGGGCGGCGCTTCTCATCACTCCTTCCTCCCGAGCCTTCGGCTTGGGCGTACAGGGGCAGCATCAAGGCCTCCCGCACCAAGGCCTCGACACCACCTGCATCACCGCTTCATCACGGCGATGGATCGACCTCTTCTTTGGCGGAAGAGGCCCCGGATCATCACGGGGAGAAATTCCTTTCTCTTCGGTAGAAAACTTTCTGATGGGTGCCATTGTTGTTGGCAGTGGAGCAAGGAGGAAGAAGCAAGAAAGCGAGGAAGAGATGGGCAACGGGGGCTCCGCCCCCTCCCCATTTATAGCAAGGGAAGGCCAACTAGCGTCTCCCACGATTGGAGGTAATGATGATTTTCCTCGCATGCCGCAGGGACTTGTCAAGTCATGCAGTTGCCGAGGCAGCATGGGGAAGTGGAGGCGCCCACATCCAATCAACCGCCACGCGTTAATCGAGGCCGCGGACTTTGGGGGCCCGCGGCGCTCCATCCTTGGCCCTTAGCTTCGCTGCGAAGCCAAGCCCGAGCGCACCTTGGGCCCGAGGGCTACTATTGGCGTCCTAGGAATGGGGGTCCCCAGACTTGCCTGCCTGCGGCCCGCGACATGGCTAAGCCTGCAGGCCGTACGACCCATGTTCACCAACAAAGCATCCAAGACCCTCGCGAGGGTCCAAGCCTCGCGAGGCGGACGATGCAAGACCTCCTCGGGAGTAGCCTGGCTAGGCAGACTCACGAGGAGCCGAGATATCAAGGAAGGGCAAACCTCATGAGACCCTTGTGATGTGAGCCATGACGCACGACACCTGGCGGGCGCCAGCACGCGTAGTGTCCTTGTTTCCTCTTTGGTGCTAAGGAGGCCAGTGCAGGCGAAGAGTACCGAGGCATCAGGCAAAGGTTGCTATATTGGTGCAACAAGACCAAGACTAGGAGGACGGCAAGATGGAGGTCATCGTGGAGCCCAAGACGGCGTGACCACCTTAGCCTTTGGCAGGCGAAGACCACTTTTGTCAGGATAGCTTGTACTAGCTGTCCCCCTTCGAATTAGCCCGCCATTGTTGGCTCCCTTCCCGCTCGATATTTGTGAAGAGGACCAGGGCCAATATAGATAGGGCTAGCCACAACCTTAGCAAAGGGAAGGGGTGAGGACGGATCACGAAGGCACAGATCATTTGGGGAGAGATCATTCAGACCACCCACACACACAAGCTCACCGAGCTCAAGAACACCTCAACCTCAAGAGGCCTTTCTTCCCTTGTACTGTTCATCATCAGCCCTAGAGGCAATCCATGATCACCACACTATAGTAGGGTATTAAACCACAACGGTGGCCCGAACCAGTATAAATCTTGCGACTTTCTGTGTTCCGAGTTTGTCGAGTTCGTCCACGAGATCTTAGTGAGCTAGGGCGTAGATTGGTAGGAAGGAAAGACTTTGCGCGCACCCCAGTGTTCGAACCTTAAGGGTTTGCCAAAACCCCAGATCCGACAGAGTCATAGAGTTTTGTTGTGATGCCATGTTGTATTTACACATATCGGGCATATTGTGTGTATGATTGAAATGCCTGGTATGTGTGGGATCCGACAACCTAGTTGTTTATCCTTGGTAGCCTCTCTTATGGGGAAATGTAGTCTAGTGCTTCCACTGAGCCATAGTAGTCTGTTACAGCCAGGTTTACCGGAGTCCAGCTAGCCCAGTTACTACTGCTCCGGAATACTTAGACTGGCCGACATGTGATCCACTTCGTTCCTGTGTCTGTTCCTTCGGGGAAATGTCACGGGGTGACTCCCGGAGTCCTGCTAGCCTGCTATAGCCCGGGTTCCCGGAGTCCTGTTAGCCTAGTTGCTACTGCCCGGATTCACACGCTGATGACCGACACGTTCGATGCTTGTTCATATATGCCTGTCCCCGTAAGCTAGCGCCACTTTGGGTTCACGACTAGTCATGTCGGCCCGGGTTCTCTGTCATATGGATGCTAGTGACACTATCATATACGTGAGCCAAAAGGCGCAAACGGTCCCGGGCCAGGTAAGGTGGCACCCGTGGGAATACCGTGTGCGAGGCCGCAAAGTGATATGATGTGTTACATGCTAGATCGGTGTGACTTAGAATCGGGGTCCTGACAGCTTTGGTATCAGAGCCTGACTCCCTATAGGATTACCAAGCCAAACCGATCGAAGTTGTGTCTAGAAATGCTTTAGTTATGTAAGGGAATTGATTGGGGAAGGGAACGTAAGGCTCTTTTTACTCCTTATACCTTATGCCTTCTGATCTGAGTCAGCCTCTTCTTTTCTACGGGGATAAAGAACTAGGCTTCTCGTCTTTCTATCAAGATCATGTGTTACTAATCTATAGACTCTTAGGATTGTTGGTCTCAAGCCTCAGTTCTATTCCTACTACTTCCGTAAGTTGACATTTGATCCCGGAACCTTTATATTGTTATGTTGAGTGGTCATGCCACTATTTTGCATGACGTTTCAAATCTTTTTGAACATTTACAGTCGTTATGCTGTTCGATTCATCCCAGGTTTCTAACTAATCTGAAGCATTTGCAAATTCCCTCTTCCCGTTACCGATGTTCCTTTGGGCTAGTTTCACCACACTAATCGGTGAGTTGAGGTACACTGTTGCCTTGACATATATGTTGGAGCTATTATTATGACCCTAGGTGTCAGGATCACATAGTAAACTAGCCATTTCTTGTATTCTCATGTGATGATTCTGGCCATTATTCTTGAAAGCATCCCATGATGCCATTTAGTTAGTAGGCCTTCTATTTCTGGGTTCTTGAGCCCAAGATTCACTCTACTTACCTCGTGTTGATAGTGTTTGCTAGTTCCTTTAGGATATTAGTAACCTTGTGACAATCCTCGAGGTCTGTGGTATTCCCTTCTTCCAAATACCATGAAGTGCTTATGGCAGAAGTTCTTTGAACCAAAAGATCACAACAATAGTGCTGTCGATGAGTTCTCCATTCTACATTGTGACTCTGCCAGTTCTATCTTTCTGCATGGGTTATCCGGAAGAAATATGTTGAACTTGTTCGACATGCTAATCTATGCATCCACAACTGACAAACCCATATGTTCCTCTGAGTAGTTCCTTTGTAGTTGTATTCCGATACTTGTATATCAGTCGATAGTCAAGTTTACGTGTGCCGTCATGTTTCTCGGTGCGCATTATTCTCATGGTCCATCAAGCCATTCTATCCCGGAATGACTAGGAGAAACAAACTCCAGCACCTCATCCATTTCTTAAACTGGTCAAAGTAGTTGTATTCCGCAGATCAAAATGCCAATCCAGCTTTTGTTCTGTTCTACCTTGGAGTATTACCCTTTTTATGTCAAGAATATCATAGGAATTGCACAACCTCTTATGAACTCTTGATATTGTGATACTTCTCACCATTATCATTCATTCTTCGGTCCCGTGTTGTGTAACCAGAATGCCGACAAGTGAACTGTGATGTGTGAAATCAATACTCCTAGCAACCTTGTTGCTTAGTAGTTAATGGACAATACTCTCACTCTTAGCGTGCTAGTTATTGAATCATCATCCTAAGATTGATCGTGCTACCTAGTCCTTATTTCCGGTGCACTCTTGGATCAATGAGTTAGGATTGTGTCAATCCCTCAGTCTTTTGATCATATCGTCTTCCCCTGAAAAGTACGATTGTTCTCGAGCTTAATAACATATCGGTGGTTCGTGATTTTTCGAATATCTTCTCGGAAGTATTACCAGGTTGTTCCCTGACCGCTATGTTGAGTTCGTGATCATCTTGGTTTTTCTCTAAACTAGTCATTCTCCAGGAATCTGTGTTGGATACTCCTGAGCTAGTTGGTTAAGCTAAACAAAAACTTGGAGAGTTGGAAGATAAATGCTTGCCTAACTTAGTTCGTTCTATGGGATATCCCTATGTGTGTGTGTGTGTTGAAGAGAGATGATATCTTCATCGATTGTTCCTCGTGATCGGTTGTTGAATCTATCGTCTTGTCCAAACCTTGATTTGAGTGTGGGCTATCGTCAAATCAAGTTTGAACCAACGATATTCGTAATGTTATCTTACTCGTGGTTGTTCCTCGAGCATACACCATTACATCTTTTGGTCTGGCCAATACTATCACATTGTTCACATAATGGTGGAATTCCATTGATATGGAAAATTTCGATGAGTTGTTGTTGAGCCCATCAGCAGCATTTTGTCACCTCCATGATTCATGTGGAACATCAACCTAGTGTTGAAAACATTGTAAGCAATGCCTTCGTGTTCTGCTCATGAAGCTTATGCTTGGATGGAAGAAGTGACTTCCTCGAATTCATGTGCATTTGGTGCAAGTTGCCGCCGTGAGTTCAAGAAAGATTGTTTTTGTTTCCTCTGGTACCATCCCAAGTCAGTTATGCATGTGCGAATGTATTCTATCGTTTGGTAGATTAATTACCTCCACTCCATATGTACTCCCTAGCACAGCAAGCCACTGATTTATTTGCTCAAGGAAAAGGAGTCTGTTGTGTTAATTCTAGATCATGCACAAGACTCCAATATCCTCGACGATGGTTCCCAACCAGAACTCGGTAGTGTTTTATTATAAGACTACCATGTGGTCATGCCTGTCTAGGACATTGTGTTCACAGGAGTGTAGCAGAACCAGCTCATGTTTTGGAGCTTGCTATCGTAGTTCATTTCCCGAGAATCTCACAATGTTATCTCGTCGATTTGTGTTGCAAACTTTCATTTTTCTCTCTAGACTGGATGAGTCTTGAATATTTTGACACCAACCAGATCTGAATCTCAGGAAGTTATGATGGTTGGAACGTTTCCCAAGAACTATAATAATGGTCTCTTTGTAACCCGGTAAAGTGGATGTCGTGACCAACACACCCAGCCAGAAGACCCATTATTGTAGTATCTTGATTGAGAAAGTTGGCCACCTTCCTATAAGGATCTCATAGGATTTACTTCCATAGTTAGTCCTTATGGATTCTTGAGCTCCCGAAGTTCGACCTGTTACTTGATGTTCTAGATATCAAATTATATCTATGAATGTGTTATGCTAGTACATCAAGGAGAACATTAGAAGCGGAGTGCTAATTGCCTCTCGGTCGGTCATCGAGATTTTGATCCCTTGGCCTCTCTAAGGTGAAATCTGAGAAGGTGTTATCTTCCTTTACATCTGCATACTCCACCATTATTCATCATGGTAGTATGTTGTGTTGCCAGGATCCTTGACACGAATATTGGTAAAACTTTGATGAATATGGAAAGGCTCAAATTCTTGAGAACACGCGCAAGCACTAGGATTTATAGTCGGTATTAATTGGGATCCGCTCTCAGTTTCTTCAATTATGCTATGACGTTTCACACAGTGGAATAACTCTCTACTGTTGTGTTTCTCCCAGTTACTAGAATCATTCCCAGCATTAGCATTTTGTTCCTAGCTTGCACCGCCATTGTGCCATTCAACCATGGACTACCCTTCTCGGTAATTCTGGTCAGGATCATCTTCAAAAGTGGTCCTACCATGGGTCCCATCCATCTCCGATGTTAAGAAAAAATCATCCGTTGCGTTGTCTTCAACAAGGTAGTACACATCATCCATTCTAGTCCCGGTATGCCATCTTTTCATACTCCCCCAAACGATTGTTGGTGAACTGCCTTAGGCTGGTTTAGAGAATATTATTGATCTCTGAATCAAAAGTAATTCTTTTTGCCACTCAAGGGAATAAATCTACGAGTCACCTCCTCTAAGGTGTCTTGTTATGGTATCATGGCAACTCAACTCCTCGCTACGTTGACAACTGTTCACCACCCTCTTAAGCATGGAATTGTTGTCTACCTAGCGAACCTTCATCGTCTGCTTCACCCCATCCCTTTGGATGTGTGCTTCATGTCTCAGCTCGAGAGATGTTTCAACGTCTCATTCCGTGAGTTGATCCTGAGTTGTTCAATCCTCGAGAAGATCGATTCTTCTAGAGTTTCCCCTTTCCTCTCTTTGTCATGTTAGTTGGAGTTCTCAGAGCAAGACATCAAGACAAAGATGGTGATCGAATCAACGTTCTTATGAGATGCAACAAGGATTGTGAAGATTGTGTTAGTTTGCATTCCCCCTTCGTCTTACCCTACGCTTGAATCTCGGACGAGATTCTTGTTTAGTGGGGGTGAGTTGTCACATCCCTAGCTTCTGGCAATGCACTAGGCTAGCTTCATGTGTGCATCATGTTTAAATTCAAATGGATATGAAATGGGGATGACAGAAAACCCCCAGCACCCCCCCTAAATAGAACTAGGGGTTACTAAAATCTTTTTCAATGAACCTGAAATGCCCTTCTAAAATGTTCATCATCTTTGCCTTGGTCTGGAACCTCTAACAAAAATGGTGCACATATTTCTAGGACATCATAGGGTCACTGAATTAAATCATACTCTATTTGCATCTGGGAATTTAAATGCTATATAATATTTTAAATGTCCAAATAATCATAAACTGAAATGTTTACTGTTGGATATATTCCAAACAATGGGCATGAGAAGTTTCATGATTTTTGAGTTAGTTTTAGTATTTCTAATAAAGCCCTAAAGTTGCAGAAAAATAGAAAATGAAAAACAAAAAATAAAATGCAGAGAGCAACTCACCTGGCAACCTACTATGCAGCCCAACACTGTAGCATGTGCCGGCCCAGCCCACCTCCACCTCCCCTGTCGCCTTCCTCCTCGCGCCAGTAGGCGAGGGCACATGCCTGGCACGCGCAGCCACGCGCCCGGCCACCTCCTTCCTGCCTAGCTGCCCCCTCGATGCCCTGGAGGCTCGGGGCGTCGCCACGCAGCACCCTGGCTCACTCCCTCGCTCTCCCCACGCTCCTCCCCCTCCTCTGCTATCTCCCCGCACGTGCCCGAGCGAAGCTCGTCGCCGCCATTCGCTGCCACCACGTCCACCGCCTCCCCCTCACCTCACTGACCTGTCCACGAGCCCCGCCACCGTCGCCTACGCCTCTCCGTCGAGCCACGTGGTGCGAGAAGCCCTGGAGAGTCACCATTGCCGTCGTCATCACCTCCGGCCGCCGGAGATCGCCTTCGCTGCCCCGTCGACCTCAGCGCGTCCCCGAGCCTGCTGAGCATCTCGTCGCACCCGCCGTGAGCTCCTGCTCCTGCTCCCCCCCTCCGTTTTTCCGTCGTGCGCCGTAGCTGTCGCCTCACCTGGAACCGAACACGCCGCCCCCACGCTCGTCACCGGTGATGCTCCGGTGACCATTCGGTCCCGAGCATGCACCCGTCGTACTCACCGCACCACGTAGACGCCGTAGGTGCTAAACGCACATCGCCACGGCCACCGCAACCGCGTCCCCGTTCGCTTCCAACTCCGGCCGCCGCAAACCTCGTCGCCGGCGCTGCTCCCAGCCACCCCAGCTCCCGCCACCTCCACCGTTGGCCGCGGCACTCCGCCCTCTCCCTGTAGTTTCTATCTGCATGCCCAAAGGGCCCCTGTAGGTGGATCCCGATGCGCTCCGCCGCGTCCGTCCTCGCCGGCGGCTCAACGCCGGCAGGTTGACCGGTTTGATCGGCGAGGTTGACCAATTCTTGACCGGGTTTGACTGCCTGAGTCATAACATGTGGGGGCCACCTCGCTAACTAACCTGGTTTAGTACTAATTAACCTAAGTTAGTTAGTTAGACACTGACATGTGGGCCCAGCCCTAGATTAGTTTAGTTAATCACCTAATTAGCACTAACATGCAATGTTAGTTAGATGTGACACTGACACGTGGGTTCCACAGGTCGGGTTTGACCTGGACCGGGCCTATTGACCTGCTAAGGTCAGCATGACCTAGTGCTGACATAGTAAAACCTTTTCTGTAATTAAAATAAATCTAAATGTTTTATTTATTTTTCAGAAAATACCCTAAACTTCAAAAATTCATAGCAATTAATCTATAACTCCAAATGAAATAAATTATATATGAAAAATTATCAGAAAAATATAGCCACTTTATATGACAATTTGAATAAATGGCATTTGAAATGCCTTACATGGAGTTTGAATTTGAATCTTGTGTTCAAATCAGCTTCACTCAAATTGTTACTAGTTGCATCAATCCAAATCACAACATATTGCCATGTCAAATTCATGCATCATATTGTTGCATTGCATTGATTGTGTTCCTTCTCTATTGCCGGTGGTAGTCCCTCTCGATAGACATGTTCCGACGATGAGTTTGATGACACCGATGAAGAGCTATACTATCTTCAGAAGTGCCAGGCAAGCAAAATCCCCTTGTTCATTCCGATACAATCCCACTCTCTCGCTCCTGTTCTCTTTTACTGCATTAGGACAACAACGATTCAACTGTTACATGCTGCGGTAGTTGAACCCCTTTTCCTCTACATGACCTGTCATTGCCACAGTAAATAGATGAAACCCACTAGCATGAGTAGGAGTTGTTCGGGCCCTGATGTGCCTACTCATTCATGCTTGTTTGTCATGCCTGCTACTGCTTAGAGTTGAGTTAGGTCTGATTCATCGGGGATGAGTTGGAATGGTGATGAACTTGTCCTACTGTGTGTGAGCTAAGTGTGTGAACACGATTTGGTAAAGGTAGAGGTGAGAGGCCATGTAGGAGTACATGGTGGGTTGTCTCATTGAAACCATCCTCGGGAACCGAGTTCTGTGTTTGTGATCCATGAATAGCTACTACCACACATTGGGATCCTTAATTGACTCTCTCGACTTAATTTATGTTTTGCAGAGAGACTTCAGTCTCACTAGTAGTTCCGAGTTCCGTGTGGACTTCGACATTTAGCTTGTTACCTCAGCTACGATCTTGTACCCTTGGATGGGTCTTGTAGATAGTCAGGCTTCCCAACCTTTTTCATTTGTAGTTGTCTGTACTCAGACATGTTTATGCTTCCGCTTGTTGCTTGTATGCTCTATATGTTGGGTCATGAGACCCATGTTTGTAATACTTGGCTCTTCGGAACCTAATGAATAAATACTTGGAGTCATAGAGTTTTGTTGTGATATCATGTTGTATTTACACATATCAGGTAGATTGTGTGTATGATTGAAATGCTTGGTATGTGTGGGATCCGGCAACCTAGTTGTTTATCCTTGGTAGCCTCTCTTATGGGGAAATGTAGTATATTGCTTCCACTGAGCCATGGTAGTCTGCTACAGCCCGGTTTATCGGAGTCCTTCTAGCCCAGTTACTGCTGCTCCAGAACACTTAGACTAGCCGGCACGTGATCCACTTCGTTCCTGTGTCTGTCCCTTTGGGGAAATGTCACGCGGTGACTCCCGGAGTCCTGCTAGCCTGCTACAGGCCGAGTTCGCAGAGTCCTGTTATCCTAGTTGCTACAGCCCGGATTCACACGCTCATGACCGACACATTCGATGCTGGTTCATGTATGCCTGTCCTTGTAAGCTAGCGCCACATTGGGTTCATGACTAGTCATGTCAGCCCAGGTTCTCTGTCATATGGATGCTAGCGACACTATCATATACGTGAGCCAAAAGGCGCAAACGGTCTCGGGCCAGGTAAGCTGGTACCCGTGGGAATACCGTGCGTGAGGCTGCAAAGTGATATGATGTGTTACATGCTAGATCGGTGTGACTTAGAATTGGGGTCCTGACACTAACCTATAGGAACCTCTCGAGGATGACAGCGGGCGGTATCGTGGGCTCCTTCTTTTCCCATGCAATTCGCTTGCGCGTTAAAGCGGGGGGCACTTGAGCATCGCGCCTCAGGAGCCCTTACTGGCTCTCCAGCCCTCACACCTGGCCTTGACCATGGCATCACGACCTGGCATACCAGCGGTGGCTGAGCTCGAGGGCCGGGACCTGAGGACGTAGAGCACATGGAAGAGCGTGGCGGAGAAGGGAAAGCTCACATGGGCCTGACCAAGCTACCCTATGGCCATTGACGCACGAGCCTGGCGTGGCACAAGGAATCGTCTCTGGACCACTAAGATAAGTTTCGCACTCGGGTCCGCCAAGTGCTATGGCATAGGAACCTCATCTCTTGCAGCCTTGCTACCACGATGCCGCCTACCTTTCCTATCTTTACGTAGCTGCTTGCACGCTAAAGGGGGCCTCTTGAGCATCGTGTCTCAGGAGCTCCTACTGTACCTCGGGCCGCTCACCTCCTGGCCTTGACCACGGCAATGTGACCTGGCATACCAGCGACGGCTGTAGCCTGCCTGGTGACCAGGACCTGTCGGTGTAGAGTGCCAAGATATCGCGAGGTTGGAAAGGGGGGACTGAGCCGAAGCAGGACGTGCAGTCGTACATCTTCATAATAAGGACAATATTAACCAAAGGGCACTACAGATCATTTACACGCCCCCACGGGGTTCGTCTTGATTCTTCGCAGGGAATAAAAGAAGAAGGTTTCTAGGAGCCCTATCTACAGGCATCAATGCCACTGACGCCATCATCAACAGTGGGCCATGGGAGGCCGATGCCAACCGCATCCAGATCAACGGCGACGGTGGGCGGACGTGGTTGCCGTGCTCCGGGCATGGCGAGAGCTCGGGGGCACGTAGCTGTCATCACTCGTCTCCGGAGTCTTGTTGGGTTTGCGAGAGTCGATGGACTCCCAAGCATCATCACCGCTGCTGGAGGAGCTGCCAGCTAGGCCAGCGGCAGGCCCGGCTCCTGCCGCTGCACCTTCCTAATGACCCCCTGTAGGGCAGCACTCCAGGTGGCAGCCTTACTCATCGAAGACCTTGAAGGACATCATGGAGGCGCCGTCGTATTCAAAGTAGATGGCGAGGGTGCCCTCCGCACGGCAAACCCAGGCGACCTCACCCCATCAGCGGGTCATGAAGATCTTGCCCGGGGAGAGGAGCTCAACCTCCGCCCCCGTCACCAAGGCATCGCACTCAACGTGCTGCAGCCATAGCAAGAAATGACCCCTCGGCGGCCTTTCGGCGGAGAAGAACGTTGGGAACCGGATCCACGTACGCGGTGGCATCGCCGTCCACACCACAAGTTCGCGTGAGGAGCCCCTGACGTGGGTTCGTGGGGCATCGGCCCTTGCCCCCTCCTCCGGAGTCCGCTGCCTGGGTGTACAAGGGCAATGGATAGCAGGGGGGAGGTCGTTCGTGCCACTGTCTTGACACCTCCAGTCTGACGGTGACATCGCGAGGGCGGGCAAGCCTCTTCTTCAACGTGAGAGGACCAAGCTCTTCGCGAGGGCCTTTTCCCTTCCCGGCGGCAGAAAACCTTCGTATCAGTGCCATGGACGACACAACAAAGCGGTGAAGCAAGGAAGAAGAAACAAGCAGAGTGGAGGAAGAGATGGGCAATGGGGGCTCCGCCCCCTCCCCATTTATAATAGGAGAAGGCCAACCGATGACCCCCACGATCGCAGGGATGGCTTTTCTGCATGCACCAGGGAATCGTCAAGTCGGGCAGTTGCAGAGGCAGCGTGGGGAAGCGGAGACGCCCACGTTCGTCGGACGCCATGCGTCAATCAAGGCCGCAGGCAGTTGGGGCCCGTGGCGCTCCGCACTTGCCCCTTCGCTTCGCCTCGAAGCCAAGTATGAGCATGCCTTGGGCCCGGGGGCTACTGTCGGCGTTCTAAGAACGGGGGTCCCAGATTTGCTTGCCTGCGGCCCACGGCGTTGTTCCTCTATCGGCCTGGTACGACCCATCTTCACCAGCAAACACTCAATAACCTGGCGAGGGGCCAAGCCTCACAAGGCGGGCGACACAAGACCTCCCTAGGGGCAGCCTCGCTAGGCTGGCTCGCGAGGAGCGTAGAGATCAAGGAAAAGGGCACCTCGTGAGGTTCCCGTGACGTGAGCCATGACGACCAAGGCCAGGCGGGCGCTAGTAGGCGCAGAGCACAAGTTGCCTCTTTGGTGCTAAGGGAGCAGGCATAGACGAGGAGTCCCAAGGCATCAGGCACAGGTTTCCATGTCGATGCAGCAAGACCAAGATCAGCAGGACGACAGGACGGAGGTCATCGCGGATCCCACAATGGCGTCACCACCAGAGCCTTTGGTAGGTGAAGACCACCTTTTGTAAGGATGGCTTGTACCAGATGTCCCCCTTCAATTCGCCGGTGTGGGATCCCTCCCCGCCTAATATTTGGGAAGAGGACCATGACCCCTATAAATAGGACTAGCTACCACCGTAGGGATCATCTCATCTAGGACCGGATCCATTCCACCCACATACGCACCAGCTCACCGAGATCAAGAACACCTCTCCTCAGGAGGATGTTCTTCCCTTGTACTTTTTCATCCTCAGCCTACAAGGCAATCCACCACACCACACTGGAGTAGGGTATTACACCACATCGGTGGCCCGAACCAGTATAAACTCTTGTGTCCCTTGTTCTGCAGGTTCGTCGAGTTAGGCTTTAGGATCATTGCGAGAGCGTGAGCTATGGGGAGAGATCTTCGTGCGCATCCCAGTGTTCGAACCTCAAGGGTTTTGCTGGAACCCGAAATCCGACATCTGGGTACCCCCGTTCCCAGGACGCCGACACAGACATACCCATAGGATTTCTATAAGCTATTATGTAAGCCCAAAGTGCATCATCTAATTTCTTAGACCAGTTCTTTCAGGGCCTATTGAATTTTTTTGTAAAATTAATTTTATTTCTGTATTGCTAAGTTCAACTTGACCACTAGACTCAGGATGATAGGGTGATGCAATTCTATGGTTAACATCATACTTAGCAAGCATTTGATGGAAAGCACCATGAATAAAGTGTGAACCACCTTCAGTCATTAAATATCTAGGGACTCCAAACCTTGGGAAAATAACTTCCTTAAGCATTTTAATAGAGGTGTTGTGATCAGCACTACTAGTTGGAATAGCTTCTACCCACTTAGTAACATAATAAACAGCAACCAAAATATGTGTATACCCATTAGAGGAAGGAAAAGGTCCCATGTAATCAAAACCCCAAACATCAAATCATTCAACAACAAGAGAATAATTCATAGGCATTTCCTGACGCTTACCAATATTACCAATTCTTTGACTTCATCACAAGATAAAGCAAACTTATAGCAATCCTTGAAGAGAGTGGGCCAATAAAAACCAGATTGCAATACCTTATGATCAGTTATATCTCCCGCATGATGTCCTCCATAAGCTTCGGAGTGACATTTCTGTAGGATTTGTTCATGTTCATGCTCAGGTACACAACGTCTAATAATACCATATACTCCTTCTTTGTAAAGATGTGTGCCATCCCAAAGGTAATGTCTTAAGTCATAGAAGAATTGTTTTCTTTTGTTGGTATGAGAAACTAGGTGGTATATATTTAGCAACAATATAATTAGCATAGTCAGCATACCAAGGAGTGTTATGAGGAACATTTAGTGCAGCTACCTACTCATCAGGAAAACTATCATTAATAGGTAGTGGGTCATCATGAATATTTTCCAACCAAGACAAGTTATCAGCTATGGGGTTCTCAGCTCCTTTCCTATCAGTAATATGTAGATCAAATTTTTGTAACAGGAGAACCCACCTAATGAGTCTAGGTTTAGCATCTTTATTTTCCATAAGATATTTTATAGCAGCATAATTAGTGTGAACAATCACTTTAGAACCAAAAAAATAAGATGTGAAATTATCACAAGCAAACACAACTGCTAAAATTCTTTTTCAGTACTAGCATAATTTCGTTGAGCACTGTCTAGAGTTTTACTAGCATAATGGATAATATTTAACTTCTTATCAACTCTTTGTCCTAGAACAGCACCAACAGCATAATCACTAGCATCACACATAATTTCAAAAGGCAAGTTCCAATAAGGTGCTTGAACAATAAGTGTAGAAGTTAAGGCTTTCTTAAGTGTTTCAAAGCTTCTACACAATCATCATAAAAAACAAATGGAACATCCTTTTGTAAAAGATTTGTAAGAGGCCTAGAAATTTTAGAGAAGTCTTTAATAAACCTCCTATAGAAACCAGCATGACCCAGGAAACTACGAATAGCTTTGATATCTTTAGGAGATGATATTTTCTCAATTACATCAAATTTACCTTTATCCACCTCAATACCTCGTTCAGAATTTTTATGTATCAAGGCAATAGCTTCATTAACCGTAAAGTGGCACTTCTCCCAATTTAAGACAAGATTAGTTTGCTCACATCTCTACAAAACTCGATCAAGGTTGCTTAAGCAATCATCAAACGAAGTTCCGTAAACGGAAAAATCATCCATGAAAACCTCAACAATCTTTTCACAAAAATTAGAGAATATAGAAGTTATACATCTTTGAAAGGTAGCAGGTGCAATGCATAATCCAAAAGGCATATGTCTATAAGCATAAGTTCCAAAAGGAAAAGTAATAGTGGTTTTCTCTTTATCAGGTTGTGAAACAGGTATTTGAGAAAAACCAAAATATCCTTAAAGGAAACAAAAGTGTGTGTGCCTAGATAGTCTTTCTAGCATTTAATCAATGAATGGCAAAGGGTAATGATATTTTATAGTTGCTTTATTTAATTTTCTAAAATCAGTTACCATTCTATAGCGAGTGACAGTTCTTTCTGGAATGAGTTCATTTTTATCGTTAGGAACAATAGTAATACCTCCCTTCTTAGGGACACAATGAACGGGACTTACCTATCTACTATCAGCTATGGGAAATATTATACCTGCTTCCGGAAGCTTTAGTATTTCATTTCTTACCACTTCTTTCATTTTATGATTCAAACATCGTTGGTGATCAATAAAGGGTTTAGCATCAGGTTCTATCTTAATCTTGTGCGGACATAGAGTGAGACTAATGTCCTTAAGATCATCAAGAGTATATCCAATAGCAGCTCGGTGTTTCTTCAGAATTTTCAATAATCTTTCTTCTTCACGTTTTGAAAGGTTAGCACTAATAATAACAGGATATATCTCTTTCTCATCAAGATAAGCACATTTCAAAGTGTCTAGCAATTGTTTTAATTCAAACACTGGATCACCCTTAGATGGAGGAGGACCTCCTAGAGTTTCAATAGGGAAATTGTGTTTAAGCAGAGGTCGGTTTTCAAAGAAATTTTTATCTATCTCATTTCTTTCATGCATGTGCATATCATTCTCATGGTTTCACAAATATCGTTCTAGTGGATTAGTAGGTGGCACGACAATAGAAGCAAGACCAATTATTTCATACTTAATAGGTAATTCTTTCTTATGACTTTTTCTACTAAACTTGGAAAAATTAATCTCATGAGACTCATCACGAAAACTAACACCGACAATTTGTTTCTCACAATCTATTTTAGCATTAACGGTGTTCAAGAAAGGTCTACCAAAGATAATGGAACAAAAGTCATCTTGTGGGGAACCAAGAACAATAAAATCATTAGGATATTTTATTTTACCACATAAGACTTCCACATCTCTAAAATCCCAAGTCGTGTGATGGTGTCCCTATTAGCAAGTTTAATAGTAACATCTATGTCATGTATTTCGGCGGGTGTTATATCATTCATAATTTCATTATATAAGGTAAAAGGAATAGCACTCACACTAGCACCTAAATCACATAAACCATGATAACAATGATCTGCTATTTTGACCGAGACAATAGGCATGCCAACAACAGGTCTATGTTTATCTTTTTTGCATGGTTTAGCAATTCTAGCAGCTTCATTGTAGAAGTAAATAACATGCACATCTATATTTTCTACAAAGAGATCTTTAACAATAGCAACACTAGGTTCTACGTTGATTTGTTCCGATGGTTTGGGTGCTCTAATATTACTCTTGCGGACCACAGTTGAAACATTAGCATGTTCCTTTATCCTAACAGGGAAAGGTGGGTTTTCAATATAGGTAGTAAGAGCAACTGGATCAACATTGTAAACAATAGTTTCTTCCTTAGCTACCACCGGTTCTTTAATTTCTTATTTAATAGGTGGATGATATTTAAACCACTTCTCCTTGGGGAGATCAACATGAGTAGCAAATGATTCACAAAAACAGGCTACTATCTCAGAGTCAAGTCCATATTTAGTGCTAAACTTGTGAAAAGCATCGATTTGTCACGGATTTAACACAGAAGATTGCTACTTCTTGAGCTTGCGTTGGTTTTTCCCTTAAGGAGGAAAGGGTGATGCAGAAAAGTAGAGTAAGTATTTCCCTCAGTTTGAGAACCGGGGTATCAATCTAGTAGGAGAAAACACACAAGTCACCTAATACCCCCACAAACAATCAAACAACTTGCACCCAACGCGATAAAGGGGTTGTCAATCCCTTCATGGTTACTTGCAAAGTGAGATCGGAAAGTAAATATTTTTGGTATTATTGGTTTATATATCAGAAATGAAAATCTTGCAAAAAGAGTAGATTGGAAACTAAAATTGTAGATCGGAAACTTATATGATGGAAAAAAGAAACTTATATGATGGAACAAAGACCCGGGGGCCATAGGTTTCACCAGAGGCTTCTCTCAAGATAGAAAAAATTACGGTGGGTGAACAAATTACTACCGAGCAATTGATAGAAAAGTGCAAAGTATGACGATATCTAAGGCAATGATCATGAATATAGGCATCATGTCTGTGTCAAGTAGACCGACCCCTGCATGCATCTACCACTATTACTCCACACATCGACTGAACCCTGCCTGCATCTAGAGTATTAAGTTCACAAGAACAGAGTAACACATTAAAAAAGATGACATGATGTAGCGGGATAAACTCAAGCAATATGATGAAAAACCCATCTTGTTATCCTCGATGGCAACAATACAATACGTGCCTTGCTGACTGTCACTGGGAAAGGACACCGCATGATTGAACCCAAAGCTAAGCACTTCTCCCGTTGCAAGGAAAACCAATCTAGTTGGCTAGACCAAATTGATAGTTCGGAGAGACTTGCAAAGATATCAAATCATGCAAATAAGAATTCAGAGAAGATTCAAATAATATTCATAGATAAGCTTATCATAAATCCACAATTCATCGGATCTCGGCAAACACACCGCAAAAAAGTATTACATCAAATAGATCTCCAAGAACATCGAGGAGAACATGGTATTGAGAATCTATTAGCTATGGACCCATAGGTCGATGGTAAACTACTCACAGTTCATCGGAAGGGCAATGGTGTTGATGTAGAAGCCCTCTGTGATCGAATCCCCCTCCTACAGGACACCGGAAAAGGTACCTAGATGGGATCTCACAGGTACAGAACGTTGCGGCAATGGAAAAGTGTTTTGTGGCTCTCTCTATTAGTTTTGCTATATATGAGAATATATAGGTGGAAGAAATAGGTCGGTGGAGTCACGAGGGGCCCACAAGGGGGGCGTGCCCTAGCCCCCTGGGCGCGCCCTTCATCCTTGTGGCCGCCTTGTGGCTTCTCTGACTTTCACTCCAAGTCCTCTGGATGTCTTCTAGTTCAAGAAAAATCATCGCGAAACTTTTTTCTGTTTGGACTCCGTTTGGTATTCCTTTTCTGCGAAACTCTAAAACAAGGAAAAACAGAAACTGACACTGGGCTCTAGGTTAATAGGTTAGTCCCAAAAATAATATAAAATAGCATATTAATGCAGATAAAGCATCCAAAACATATAATATAATAGCATGGAACAATCAAAATTATAGATACGTTGGAGACGTATCAAGCATCCCCAAGCTTAATTCCTACTCGTCCTCGAGTAGGTAAATGATAAAAACATAATTTTTCATGTCGAATGATACCTAACATATTTATCCATGTAATTTATTTTATTGTGGCATGAATGTTCAGATCCGTATGATTCAAAACAAAATTTTAATGTTGATAGAAAAATAATAATACTTCAATCATACTAACAAGGCAATTATGTCTTCTCGAAATAACATGGCCAAAGAAAGCTTATCCCTACAAAATCATATAGTCTGACTATACTCCATCTTCATCACACAGAATATTCAAATCATGCACAACCTTACTTTTGATGTTCTCAAAGTTTTTCAACTTTCACACAATACATGAGCGTGAGCCATGGACATAGCACTATAGGAGGAATAGACGGTGGTTGTGGAGAAGAGAAAAAGAAGGAGATAGTCTCACATCAACTAGGCATATTGACTGGCTATGGAGATGCCCAACATAGATACCAATGTGAGTGAGTAGGGATTGCCATGCAATGGATGCACTAGAGTTATAAGTTTATGAAAGCTCAAGAAGAAACTAAGTGGGTGTGCATGCAACTTGCTTGCTCACGAAGACCTAAGGCAATTTGAGGAAGCCCATCATTGGAATATACAAGCCAAGTTATGTAATGAAAAATTCCCAGTAGTATATGAAAGTGACAATATAGGAGACTCTCTTATCATGAAGATCATGGTGCTACTTCGAAGCACAAGTGTGGTAAAAGGATAGTAGCATTGCCCTTCTCTCTTTTCTCTCATTTTTTTATTTGGGCCTTCTCTCACTTTTTTGGCCTCTTTTTTTCATTCAGAGTCTCATCCCGACTTCTGGGGGAATCATAGTCTCCATCATCCATTCCTCACATGGGACAATGCTCTAAAAATGAAGATCATCACACTTTTATTTACTTACAACTCAAGAATTACAACTTGATACTTAGAACAAAATATGAATCTATATGAATGCCACCGGTGGTGTACCGGGATGTGCAATGAATCAAGAGTGACATGTATGATAGAATTTTGAACGGTGGCTTTGCCACAAATACGATGTCAACTACATGATCATGCAAAGCAATATGACAATGATGGAGCGTGCCATAATAAACGGAATGGTGAAAAGTTGCATCGCAATATATCTCGGAATGGCTATGGAAATGCCATAATAGGTAGGTATGGTGGCTGTTTTGAGGAAGGTATATGGTGGTTTTATGGTACCGACGAAAGTTGTGCGGTACAAGAGAGGCTAGCAATGGTGGAAGGGTGAGAGTGCGTATAATCCATGGACTCAACATTAGTCATAAAGAACTCATATACTTATTGCAAAAATCTATTAGTTATTGAAACGAAGTACTACGTGCATGCTCCTAGGGGGATAGATTGGTAGGAAAAGACAATCCCTCGTCCTCGACCGTCACTCATAAGGAAGACAATCAATAAATAAATCATGCTCCGACTTCATCACATAACGGTTCACCATACGTGCATGCTACGGGAATCGCAAACTTTAACACAAGTATTCCTCAAATCCACAATTACTTACTAGCATGGCTCTAATATCACCATCTTCATATCACAAAACAATCATAAGGAATCAAACTTCTCATAATATTCAATGAACTTTATATGAATGTTTTTATTATACCACTCTTGGATGCCTATCATATTAGGACTAAATTTATAACCAAATCAAATTACCGTGTGTTTAGAGACTCCCAAAATAATATAAGTGAAGCATTAGAGTTCATCAAATTCTATAAAATAAAACCACTATTGTGCTATGAAAAGATATAAGTGAAGCACTAGAGCAATATTGCCTAGCTCAAAAGATATAAGTGAAGCACATAGAGTATTCTAATAAATCACGATTCATGCATGCCTCTCTGAAAAGGTGTGTACAACAAGGATGATTGTGGAAAACTACAAAGAAAAAACTCAAATCATACAGGATGCTCCAAGCAAAACACATATCATGTGGTGAATAAAAATATAGCCTCAAGTGAAGTTACCGACAAGGGATGCCTTCCGGGGCATCCCCAAGCTTAGGCTCTTGGTTATCCTTGAATATTACATTGGGGTGCCTTCATCATCACCAAGCTTAGGCTCTTTCCACTCGTTATTCCATAGTCCATCAAATCGTTACCCAAAACTTGAAAACTTCACAACACAAAACTCAGCAGAAAATCTCATAAGCTCCATTAGTATAAGAAAATAAATCACCACTTCTGGTACTATTGTGATCTCATTATTTATTTATATTGGTGTAATATATACTGTATTCCAACTTTTCCATGGTTTATACCCCTCGATACTAGCCATAGATTCATCAAAATAAGCAAACAACACATAGTAAACAAAATCTGCCAAAAACAGAAGAGTCTGTAGCAATCTGGATATGTTGAATATTTCTGTAACTCCAAAAATTCTGAAAAATTAGGAAGACCTAAGAAATTTGTCTATTAATCTTCTTAAAAAAGAATAAACTTAAAAGCACGCTTCCGTAAAAAATGAGAATTATTTTCCTGGGTGCAGAAGTTTCTGTTTTTCAGCAAGATGAAATCAACTATCACCGTAAGCTATCTCAAAGGTCTTACTTGGCACAAACACTAATTAAAACACAAAACCATATGTAACCAAAGTCTAGATGGATTATTTAAAGAAAAACAGAACCTAAAAATAAAAAAAAATTGGGTTGCCTCCCAACAAGCGCTATTGTTTAACGCCCGTAGCTAGGCATTGATAATTTCGATGATGCTCACATGAAAGACAAGAATTGAAGCACAAAGAGAGCATCATGAAACACGTGACAAAAACATCTAAGTCTAACATACTTCCTATACATAGGCAAATTATAATCAAACAAATTATCATAGCTAGCAAAAGCTAGCATATGCAATGAAGCAGAAAGAAACAATAACAATCTCAACATAACGAGAGGTAATTTAGTAACATGAAAATTTCTACGATCATATTTTCCTCTCTCATAATAATTACATGTGGGATCATAAACAAATTTAACAAAATAGATATCACATAAAATATTTTCAACACAGTCCACATGCATGCAAAGTTGACACTCTTGCAAAATAGTGGGATTAACATTAACTAAAGTCATGACCTCTCCAAACCCACTGTTATCAAAAACACATCTAATTCTAACATACTTCCTAAACATAGGCATCTTATAGGCAAAGAAATTATCAAGACAGGCAAATACCACCATATGCATGGAAGAAGAAAGAAACAATAGCAATCTCAACATAACGAGAGGGAATTTTGTAACATGAAGATTTCTATAACCATATTTTCCTCTCTCATAATAATTACATGTGGGATTATATTCAAACTCAACAATTTAACTATAACATAAAATATTCTCTTTATGAACCACATGCATGCAAAGTTGACACTCTTCCAAAATAGTGGGATTATCATAAAATAAAGTCATGACCTCTCCGAACCCAGTTTTATCAAAAACTTCATAAGATTGAACATTATCCAAATTAAGTTGACACTCTTCCAAACCCACTTTCAATATTATAGCAAACATTATTATCAATCTCATATTCATCATGGGTCTTAAATAAATTTTCAAGATCAGAAGAAGAATCACCCCAATCATGCATGATGATTGCAATAAGTACTGGACATAGCAAAAATAGCATCCCCAAGCATAGAGTTTTGCATATTATTAGCACACTTTACATCAATAGAATTTATAGTAAAACCATTGCAATCATGCTTTTTATTCAAGGAGCTATCATGAATCACTTCATAAATTTCTTCGTCACAATTTTCAGATTCACAAATTTCAAGCAACACTTCATAAAGATTGTCTAGTGCACAAAAATCACTAGCAATTGGTTAATCATAATTGGATCTCTTAAAACGATTAGCAAGTGGATGAGGATCCATAAACTTAGATTTTTAGCAAGTGAAGATGCAAGCAAATAGAGGGCACATGGTAACACAAACAAAGATAGCAAATGAGCAAAAAGGAAAACAAAAAAGACGAACAGAAGAAGGGTGAAAGAAAAGGGTAGATTTTATCAAAAACCGTTTTAGAACTGGGGGAGAGGAAAACGAGAGGAGAATGGCTAATAATGTAATGCAAGAGATGAGAGTCTATGATGGGTACTTGGTGTGGCTTGACTTGGCATAGATCTCCCCAGCAACGGCGCTAGAAATTCTTCCTGCTATTTCTTAAGCTTGCGTTGGTTTTTCCTTTGAAGAGGAAGGGTGATGCAACAAAGTAGAGTAAGTATTTCCCTTAGTTTGAGAACCAAGGTATCAATCCATTAGGACACAACGCACAAGTCACCGAATACCTGCACAAACAATCAAACAACTTGCACCCAACGCGATAAAGGGTTGTCAATCCCTTCACAGTTACCTGCAAAAGTGAGATCTAATAGAGATAGATAAAAGGTAAAGTAAATATTTTTGGTTTATAGATCAGAAAGTAAAAGATTGCCAAAAGAGTAGATTGGAAACTAAAATTCTAGATCAGAAACTTATATGATGGAAAATAGAAACTTATATGATGGAAAATAGACCTGGGGGCCGTAGGTTTCACTAGAGGCTTCTCTCAAGATAGAGAATATTATGGTGGGTGAACAAATTACTGCCGAGCAATTGATAGAAAGGCGCAAAGTTATGACGATATCTAAGGCAATGATCATGAATATAGGCATCATGTCCGTGTCAAGTAGACTGACTCCTGCCTGCATCTACTACTATTACTCCACACATAGACCGGCTCCTACATGCATCTAGCGTATTAAGTTCATAATAACAGAGTAATGCATTAACTAAGATGACATGATATAGCGGGATAAACTCCAGAAATATGATGAAAACCCCATCTTGTTATCCTCAATGGCAACAATACAATACGTTCCTGGCTGCCCCTACTCTCACTGGGAAAGAACACCGCAAGATTGAACCCAAAGCTAAGCACTTCTAGCATTGCAAGAAAAACCAATCTAGTTGGTCAGACCAAATCGATAGTTCGAAGAGACTTGCAAAGATATCAAATCATGCATATGAGAATTCAGAGAAGATTCCAATAATATTCATGGATCAGCTGATCATAAATCAACAATTCATCGGATCTCGGCAAACACACCGCAAAATAAGTATTACATCGAATATATCTCCAAGAACATCGAGGAGAACATGGTATTGAGAATCAAAGATAGAGAAGAAGCCATCAGGATACTAGTTATGGACCCGTAGGTTTGTGGTAAACTACTCACGCTTCATCGGAAGGGCAATGGTGTTGATGTAGAAGCCCTCCGTGATCGAAACCCCCTCCGGCAGGACGTCGGAAAAGGCCCCTAGATGGGATCTCATGGGTACATAAGATTGCGATGGTGGAGAAGTGTTTTAGTATCTCTCTTTGTTGGTTTTGGGATATATTAGAATATATAGGCGAAAGAAAGAGGTCGGTGGAGTCATGAGGGGCCCACAAGGGTGGGGGCTGCCCTATCCCCCAGGGCGCTCCCTCCATCCTTGTGACCGCCTCGTGGTTTCTATGACTTGCACTCCAAGTCCTCTGAATGTCTTCTGGTCCGAGAAAAAACATCGCGAAAGTTTTATTCCGTTTGGACTCCGTTTGGTATTCCTTTTCTGCGAAACTCAAAAACAAGGAAAAAACAGAAACTGGCACTAGGCTCTAGGTTAATAGGTTAGTGCCAAAAATAATATAAAATAGCATATTAATGCATATAAGACATCCAAAAAAATAATATAATAGGATGGAACAATAAAAAATTATAGATACGTTGGAGACTGTCGGTGCAACAAACCCTGGGTCTGTTGACCAACCGTGCACAGGCACACGATCAAGATTGAAGCACCAGCTTAAGTCAGAGATAGAAGAACCAAGGGATTTGAAGAACCAACATGCAGCTCAGGAGGACCAAGATTGAGCCCGAGGAGCAAGGTATCGGCAAGAGAAGGGCCTCCCTTGTCGGGCAGGCGAGCCTGGCAAGGGGTGAGGCCACCACCAGAAACAAGAAACCGAGGCTCCCGGCAGAGCCTGCTGGCGCTCGCGGGGGTTGAACTGCCCACCAACCACTCAAGTATGACTCACATCGTGAATCAGCACGGTGTCAAGCCGCAAGATGATTAAGTGGTAGCCATGCGCCACATGGCAGTCTTTTCCTACTGAAAAGCCTACAGATGACACCTATCCCGCGACGTATTAACAGAGCATGTGCGGAGTTGGCAAGATAGCCTGACAGGCCTTGACCGGGCGCCCAGTGATGTGACACTAAGCGGTACATTTAATGCACCATGTCAGCCCGCAGAGTCAGGTATGATAGCACTATTTGCTATCATATTAGTAGATAATGACCACTTTGCCACTGTGGTGACCCCTTAATCTATAAAAGGAGGCCCATGGCACTCGTAGGAGGTGTTAAAAGGTTCGAAAGTTTACATCCCCAAGCCACCACATACACATTGTCGCCACGGGCAATCCTTCCTGGGCAAGTGTACTACGCATCACCACATTCATTCTTCCATCAATCCACTAAAGCAGGAGTACATTCTTACGCCTCGCGGCGGCCCGAACCTGGGTAAATTTCTTGTGTGCTCCCCGACGCGCTGCCGTACGCCGGTCAGCTCTTTGTTCAACGCGCCGTCCCCCCTGCCAAACCAACAAGGGGCCTCCCGGTCGCATAGGTGGCTGCAGAAATCCCGTGACATCTTCGGCGCGCTAGGTAGGGTGGGCGCTTGCACGAACCTGAAAGCATACGCCGCACGTCATCTTCATCGCCATCTTCATCCTCGACAGCGCCATCGACCATGGCGCCCAGGAAGAAGTCTGGCACCTCGACTCATCTATCCACCTCGAAGGCTCCTCTGTCTGTGGCCTTTGACGCTACGGGGGACACGGGGGCGCGCGAGGACGTGGACGTCGCTGGGGGCGTGGTTGGAGCAGGTAGCACCGTTACCGCCTCACCCGCGGCCGACACAGGGGCCGGAGCTACCAGAGGAGAACAACATCAGTAGCGTCTAGACGGTCAAGCTCTACAAGGTACATGCAAGGGCGTCACTCCATGTGCACCCCCTCCTGTAGGCGATGAGCACAGCTACAGCAACGGTGCTCGGTCCGGGGCGAGCAATCGCCCTCCGGTCGCCCTCGCCATAGGAGTGGTCACGGCGCATGCACCTCCTCCTGGACGAGCCAACCAAGCTACTGCGCTCAATGGAGCTGCTGATCTTTGAGCACCACCGCCGCGCGGCCCTGCTGTCCCAATGGTCGTCCCACAACAGCGTGGGCGCGGTGCCGCCGCGGCCGCGGCCACTGGCACCATCCAGAGCTAGGCGACGGTGCGGTCGATGTCATCGACATCCATGCCAAGCATGACCACTGAGGCCATGGCACGAGCTCAGCTACTTCTGAGATTCCCACCTATGCCTCAGCAGATGGATAAGTAGCGTGCCACCATCTAAACCCCGCTTGGTTTCAATGAAGATGGGGGCTCACGACGAGCTTACCCACTACAACCTCCCTAAGCAACAAGCACCACCCGCGCCGATAGCCGTATGAAGGGGGCCGTCCCCATGGAACAGTCCCCGCTATGGCAGCCAACGAGGGCGCGGCAGAATCAAGAACCCGACGACGTCTCAATGGCCTCTTATGACCCTCGAGCACATCCAAGCCAACGTTGAACCCCGAAAGACAGGCAGCGGGGAGACGCGCGTGTCGTCACCGAGCGGCACCACAACGACCCCCGCAGGACCGATGGGTGCGACGGCCTCAATGTCGACGAGCCTGCGCTCGATGTTGGCGGGTGCCTTCCTTCGAGGTTGGCTGCCATACCTTTACACGAGAACTGCGGCAAGTCCATTGGCCATCCATTCGTACATTCAAGCCGGAGATACCTGAGAAGTCTGACGGGAGGCTGAACCTAGCAGAGTTCCTCAGCATCTACACCATCGCTATTCAGGCTACCGGGGGAAGAGATGAGAAGGTTTTCGCCAACTACTTCCCTTTGGCCCTCAAGTCCAATGTGAGGTCTTGGCCGATGCACCTGCCGGAGAACTCCATTTCATCATGGGCAGACCTGTGCCACGAGCTCATCATGCCTTCACCGATGGCCACCAAGATCCCGGCAGGCCCAACAACCTACAACTTCTCTAGTAGAAGGAAGGAGAAACCCTTCATAAGTATTTACAGAGATTCAGTAAGGTTCATAGAAATATTCCAAATATCCATTCGGCAGCTGTTATAGCCGCTTTCCAGTCCAATATGAGCAACCGCCACATTTCTTCCAAAATGAGCGTGCGGTTTCCCAATACAGTGAAAGAACTATATATGCTTGTGGACAAATGTGCCCAGATGGAAGAAGGAAGGAAGTTGCCTGAAGAGGAAGATTACATTAATGTTGATTCAGAGGATGAGGATGAATCAACCAGTCAGAGGAAGGGCAAGAAGCGTAGTAAGAAGCCAAGAGATAAGGCAGTGATGACTATAGAAGGTTCGGGCACACCTAGTACCGGCAAGAAGGCCAAGGCTGAGGCCCCCAACAAGGAAGTTGCCGCGTGCACTGCCTGTCGGGAAGCTGCTGCTGCGAGAAAAGTTGGGAAAGGTGATGGGCCGTACTGCAAGATTCACCGGACAAAAGGCCACGACCTTCAGGACTGTTATCAGGTTGAGCAGCTTGTCAAGAGACAGAGGATAGAGTATGATAAGCGTGATAAGGAGAAATTTCAGAATGCTGCTAGCAGTAAGGGCCAAGGCGGTGAAGATAATCGCCTAGACAGGCCCTTTCGGAACCAAGGAAAACCCGCCAGGGGCCAAGAGAAGGAAATATGTGATGATGTGAGTAATGAAGGGGATGTAGAGGAAACTAGCGAGCAGGAATTTCAGAAGGCCACTGACGCCTTATGCATTGATGGAGGTGCATCTTTGCACACTTCTCATCGCCAACTCAAGCGATGGGCACGAGAGGTCAATGTTCTGGAACCAGCGCTAGAGGCCTGGAGGCCGCTCAAGTGGTCCCGGACACCCATAAATCTTTGAAGAGGAGGATCACCCTAGTCGCACCATGACGGTAGGGTGTTTGCCGTTGTTGGTCTCCCCAACAATTCGCAACCTCAAAGTCACAAAGATGTTAGTGGATGGTGGGGCTGGGTTGAATCTGATTTCCCCAGTAGTTATCAGCAAGCTTCACATAGGAGAAGAGGAGCTAGAGGCCACCGGCACGTTTCAAGGAGTTAACCCCGACAGGAGTCATCCCAATGGGAAGATCACGTTGCCGGTGAAATTTGGGGAAGAGCTGAACTTTTGGACTGAGAAGATTGTGTTTGATGTGGTTGATCTCCCCCTGCCGTACAACGGGATTCTTGGATGACCAGCCCTGGCCAAGTTCATGGCAGCATCCCACTGTGCTTATGACACCCTGACAATGCCTGGGCCATTGGGAGTCCTCACTATCCCATCAGATGAGAAGGATGCGATTATCTGTTTGGAAAAGATATATCGGGATGCAGTCACAGCAGAGGCTGCGGCGGTAGCAGATCCCATGAAGGAAAGCAAAGGAAAGAAGAGGGATTGTAGGACCTCGACAAGGAGTCCGGGAAGCATGCCCCCTCCGAGTGCACGACACCCGTTGACGACATGTCGGAGTGTTCCAGCAACAAGAGATCCAAGGTTGCTACATCCCAAGTGAAGAAGGTCCCGGCAAGGCTGGCTGGGGTTGATGGTACTTTCACTATCAGCGCCACCCTCGATGACAAATAGGAAAGCATGCTCGTTGCCTTCCCATAGATGAATCTTGATGTGTTTTCTTCGCGACCATCTGATATCCCTGGTGTTCCGAGGAAGGTAATTGAGCACCACCTTGTTGTTTGCCCACATGCCTGACCCGTCAAGCAGAAAGTACGGAAGCAGGCCTTGGAGAGGCAGCAGTTCATTGCCAAACATATCAAGAAGTTAGAGGCAGCTGGTTTGGTCAGAGGAGTATTGCATCCCACTGTAACACCCACAATGAGGCTATATCTCCCACGTGTCGGGGCATGACTTAGAGGCATAGCCGCATGGTAGGCTTGTCGCAAGAGGTGTAACCTTTACACATCCCATGTACTGAATAAGAAAGGGATAAAGAGTCGGCTTACAATCGCCACTTCACACAATACATAAATAGTTCATACATTATCCAAAGTACAATCAAAGGTCCGACTATGGAACCAAAATAAAAGAAGACAACCCCAAATGCTAGATCCCCGATCTTCCCAACTGGGCTCCACTACTGATCATCCGGAAAAGAAACATAGTAACGGCCCGAATCCTCGTCCAACTCCCACTTCACTTTCAGGAATTTGATTGACTTGTTGCGAGTCTTGCGCTCGGTTTCTTCAAGAATAGCAACAGGATGCTCATGATAAGATAGGTCTTCTTGGAGATCAACCTCTTCGAAGTTGATGGTGCACTCAGGAGTCTTGAAGCACTTGTGAAGCTGTGACACGTGAAACACATCGTGCACATTTGCGAAGTTGGACGGAAGCTCAAGTTGATAGGCGAGATCGCCTCTTTTGCCAATGGTCTTGAAAGGACCCACGTATCTAGGGGCAAGCTTCCTTTTGATAATGAAGAAACGAGTGCCTTTAATTGGAGAGACATGGAGGTAGACATGGTCTCCTATCTCGAAAACCAAGTCACGGTCCTTGCTATCATAGTAACTCTTCTGGCGCGATTGCGCGGCTTTCATATTTTCATGGATGACTAGGCACATTTGTTCAGCCTCCGTGATCAAGTCCTTGCCAAGAAATTGGTGTTCACCAGTCTCTGACCAATTGAGAGGAGTATGACACTTTCTGCCATAGAGAATCTCGAATGGGGCCTTGCTCGAACTTGCTTGGAAGCTGTTGTTGTAGGAGAACTCGGCATATGGAAGACAATCTTCCCACTTCATATTGAAGGAAATTACATAAGCCCTAAGCATATCTTCAAGGATTTGATTGACTCAGTCGACTTGGCCACTAGTTTGAGGATGGAAAGCTGTGCTGAAGCGAATGTTGGTGCCCATGGCCTTATGGAAGGAGTCCCAGAACTTGGAGGTGAAAATGCTTCCACGATCTGAAGATATCAATCTCAGAATGCCGTGCAAATAGACAATCCTGGTGGTGTATAGCTCTGCCAACTGAGCTGTTGTGATAGATTCTTTGATTGGAAGGAAATGAGCCACTTTAGTAAGCTTGTCGATGACAATGAAGATAGCATCATTTCCACGCTTGGACTTCCATTCCTGAAAGTGAAGTGGTCACACCATTCCGACCGAGAAGCCACTTGGGAACGTGAAGATCACCTCCGTTCCGAATATCTGGAGTTCTTTCAGTCTTTGATCTCAGGACAAGATCCTCTCGTAGTGGTGGAGTGTTGTAACACCCTGGATGTAACTTGCCATATTTGTAACTCCGACTCTTGCCATTTTAGGCCTTAAGTTATGAGATTCCCTTCATGGTTGGGCTTTGTCTTCATTTTGCATTTTGTTCATGTCATGCTTTTCATATCATGTCATCATGTGCATCGCATTTCCATACGTGGTCGTCTCCTGCATCTGAGCATTTTCTGTCGGCGTTCTGGGAACGGGGGTCCCCAGACTTGCCTGCCTGTGGCCTGCGGCGTGGCTCAAAGGGGGGCCCAGCACGGCCCATCTTCATCAACATAGACCCAAGACCCTCGCGAGGGGCCAAGCCTCGCAGGGCGGACGACACGGAGCTTCCTCAGGCACGGCCTCATCAGGCTGGCTCGCGAGGAGGCGGAGAGATCAAGGCGGGGTACCTCACGATGTGCCTGTGACGCAAGCCATGACGACCAAAGGTGCCAGGCGGGCGCCAGCCCGCGCAGTGTCCTTCTTTCCTCTTTGGTGCAAAGGGAGCAAGCGCAGGCGAGAGCATCAAGCAAAGGCACCCATTTCGGTGCAACGAGACCAAGACCAGGCCAATGGCAGGGAGGAAGTCATTGTGGAGCCCAAGCCAGCGCCACCACCAGAGCCTTTGGCAAGCGAGGACCAACTTTAGTCAGGATAAGTGTACCAGATGTTCCCCTTCAAAATGGCCAATTGTTAGCGCCGTTCCCGCTCAATATTTGGGAAGAGGCCTAGGGCCTTTGCCTATAAATAGGACTAGCCACCCCTAGAGGAGGGGAGATCTAGAATCGGCCAACCCAGAAACAAGCTGGGATCGGGATCGAAATCAGAGAGAGAGGGGTGACTGAACTCCTCCTAGCAGTTCATCCCCTCAGCCAAGAATAGACCCTCGCGAGGCTGTTCTTCCTTGTATTGCTCATCATCATCAGCCCAAGAGGCAATCCACCACACCACACACTGGAGTAGGGTATTACACCACAACGGTGGCCCGAACCAGTATAAACCCTGTGTCTCTCGTGCTGTTCTTTCCATAGCTTAGATCTTGGCGAGGCGGAGGGGTGCAGGTAGGTGAAAGGCGAAATCTCCGTGCGCACCCCAGTGTTCGAACCTCAAGGGTCCGCTGGAACCCGAAATCCGACATTTGGCACGCCAGGTAGGGGTGCGCCGGAATTTGTCTTCCACCACCCCGTTCTCCTCCGACCATCGCGTCCATGTCTGACACTCGTCGGGCCCGCGCCGAGCACCAGGCCGCTCTCGCTTCCCGCGTCGCCCAGACGGCTCCTGTCGGCGGGCGTCCTCGCTGTTCCCCGTCACCTGCCGTCAACGCCGCCACCGGCCCGGCGGGGGACGAGCAGCAAGCGTCGTCTCAGCATCCGTCCGTGCGACAAGACGGCCGCACCGCTACTCCCTCGCTCACCCCAGCTGGTTCTTCGTCCCGCGCGCTCCGCGCACCCATGGAGGCTCGAGTTGCACTCATGGCGGCAAACGAGCTCCTGCTCTACCATCCCGTCGACGACGTCTACAAAGAATGGCTCGACCGCGTCACCGAGCTCGTCCGCGCCGCAGGGGGCTCTCCTGCGCCGTCCGTTCCGCTGCACCGCACCCCGCCCCGCGCGGGCGACGAAGCTCCGGCGGCGCCCCGGCCGCCTCCTCCTCAAGAAGGCGCCATGGCTCCAAGGCGCCTGGCCCCTGGGCGGAACCCGCTCTGTCAGGTGCCAGCACGGAAAGAGCAGAGCTGCCAAGAAGTCCCTCGCCCGCAAGAAGCTGCCCAGGCGCTCCCTGCTCCAGCACGTCACGACCATGCTCCTGCTTCCGCACGTCAAGACCCGGCGCTGCTCCCAGCTGCAGCGCGTGGGGACATGCAAGACCAAGCTCTCTGTCACCCAAGGCGTCCCGTGGCCACAGCTGGCTGCCGTGCTGTCAGGACCACGATTCCAAGTCACATCGATCTAGCCGGTAACACCTCATATCACTTTGCGACCTCACGCACGGTATCCCACGGGTGTCGCCTTACCATGGCCCGGGACCGTTTGCGCCTTTTGGCTCACGTATATGATAGTGTCGCTAGCATCCATATGACAGAGAACCCGGGCCGACATGGCTAGTCGTGAACCCAAAGCGGCATAGACCTATGGAGACAGGCATACATGAATCACATCGAGCATGTCGGTCATCAACAGGTGATTCCGGGCTGTAGCACTGGGCTAACAGGACTCCGGGGAACCCGGGCTGTAGCAGGCTAGGCAGGACTCCGGATATCACCGCGTGACATTTCCCCGAAGGGACAGACATAGGAACGAAGTGAAACACATGCCGGCCAGTCAAGTGTCCTGAGCAGTAGTGCTGGGCTAGCAGGACTCCGGTGAACCGGGCCGTAGCGGACTACTATGGCTCGAGGAACACTAGACTACATTTCCCCATAAGAAAGGCTGCCAAGGATAAACGACTAGATTGTCGGATCCCTCTCATACCAAGCATTTCAATCATACACACAATATGCCCGATATGAGTACATACAACATGGCATCACAACAAAACTCTACAACTCAAGTACTTTATTTAAAGGCTCCAGAGAGCCATACATAACATGTTCATACAAATAGGGGTCACATGACCCGGCACTCAAGTCATACACTCGTAGAAGCACATGCGGAAGCAACTAGTCTGAGTACAGACTCTAGAAAGAAAGAAGGCTTCTCGAAGCCTGTCTATCTACATAGGGCCCACCATGGCCAGGATCACCACCTGGGTGGCTAGTCACTCGTCGACATCAAGCTCTACGTAGAACCCATCAGAGGGGGCAGTGTTGTTATCTGAAAACAGTAATTAAGCAAACATGAGTACAAAGGTACTCAGCAAGTCTTGCATCAGAACCTGCTATACATGCTTATTCTCAAGAAGGTGGTGGGGTTAATGCAGCAAGCCAGCTTTGACTCTTGGCTAAGCTATCCTACGGAACTTCACCAGTAAAATAGTTTTCGCACACAAGTCCACTACTCACCAACACAATACTCCACCGGGGATCCTCCCTCGTCATCCTACGAGAGGGCCATCCTCGGTACTCACACTTATCTTGAGTCTTTTATTAGTATCTGTTAATTTATCTATGAACTGTATAGGCAACCAAGTAGTCCTTTACTGCGGACGCGACTATTCGAATAGTTTTATACCCTGCAGGGGTGTACTTCTTCATACACGCTTTCACCACTTACCGCCGCTTACACGACATGTACTCGGCAACCTTCAAGCGGAAGTCCAGCGAGGGTGTCGGAAATGGCCTACCTAAACACTTAAGTCTCTAGTCTAGGTTTATCGCCTATCCAGGTTCCATCCGCAGGGAGTCCGGCCGAGGTTTCCACATATGGCCCCGAACGATGTGAACAGGGTCCCGAGACGCCAAACGGGCGCACGGCATACTCGGCCACGGTGTATCTACCGCAACATAGCCCACCCCTAGGGTCAGCGCTACGCACGGCCGCCAACACATATCCTACAAACACCAGAAACTATTTGCATCTCCTGGACAGAGTACTAAGGTGGTTAAGAAGCCGAGAGGGTCCATTGGTTTCGGGCCCAATGTACGTTAGTAACTGCATCTTAAATCACACATACAGATCTCAGTTCTTAGGGACGGCCTCAATGAAACAACCCACCATGTACTCCTACATGGCCTCTCATCGATACCTTTACCAAAACATGTTCAACACATCCCTCACATTACCGACATAAGCATTTCACTCTAGCCCATCACCCAGATGAACCAGACCTGACACAACTCTAAGCATAGCAGGCATGGCAAGGTAGGAATCACATACATGGCTCAATCAACTCCTACACATGCTAGTGGGTTTCATCTAGTTACTGTGGCAATGACAGCTCATGCAGAGGATAAGGGTTCAACAACTGTAGCACACAGCAGTTTGAATCGCGTTGTCTTAATGCAGTAAACAAGAGCAGAAGCGAGAACATGTGTTTGTATCGGAATGATCAATGGTTGCTTGCCTGATGGAGTGGTAGTGGGATACTGCCCTTCAGTTGGATACTCGTGAATATCCTCGGAGGCAGAACCTACCACGAAGAACGCATCGGAACACAATCAACACATGACGATATGCAACAATATGATGCATGCTATGACATGGCAATATGAATGTGTCTTGGCCTAATGCAAGTTATAGTAGAAAGGAATGAACTCATTTGAATCAAAGATTCAAATATTAGCTCATTAAACATGGCCTTAATAGTGCATTTCCTTATTCTGCTTAAACAGCAAGGTAAACTTGTTTTGTCATGCATGAAACCATTACAGATGGATAGATTGATTTTTTCTGATCATTTTTCATATATAAATCTTTGCATTTGGAGCTATGGTTGATTTTCTATGATTTTTAGAAGTTTTGACTATTTTCTGGAATTTCCTGAATAAAAATAAATCCAGAAAATGCATTACTGCGTCAGCATTGCGTCATGCTGACCTCAGCAGGTCAAAGGCGCCAGCCCAGGTCAAACCTGACTAGTGGGCCCCTTCTGTCAGCCTCTCAGCTAATTAACAGGATTAGATCAACACTAATTAGCTGTCAGTGGGGCCTGGGCCCACATGCGAGTGACTGATTTAATTAGAATTAATTAAAAATAATCCTAATTTAGTTAGCAGACCGGCCCACCTGTCATAGACTCAGGGGGGGTCTACCTGGGGCCACCCAGGGGTCAAACTGGGTCAAACTCGCTGGCTTTGAGCCGCCGGCGAGGCCGAGACGGCGGAGGGCTTCGGATTTGGTCCTCCGGTGACCAAATCGACGGCGGAGACGTGCTACGCGTAGCTGGGGCTCGTGCGCATCTAGTGGGGCAAGTGGGAGGAGCTGGGGTGGAGCGAGCTCGCCGGAATTGAGCTCGTGGCGGCGGCCGGAGTTCGGACGGAGAGGGAAAGAGGGCTACGGTGCACGGCAAGGCGAGGAAGTGCGTGCGTTAGGCTCCTGGGGACGCATTGAATGCGGTGGTGCGCTCGGACGCGTGCTTGCACGGCCGTAGCCACGACGGCGACATGGCCGGCGGCTAGGAGCTCTCGGGTGCGGTGGAAACGGCGGCTACAGAGGCCAAACGAGCAAGAGAGCTAGGAGGAAAGGAAGAGGAGCTCACAGCGGAGTCGGAGAGGGGGTCAGCGAGCTCGGGGAGGTCCTGGCGACGGCAAATCGGCCGGAGACGGCTTGGGTGCCTGAGGTTGAAGACGAGGGTGTAGACGGTGTTCGGCGGCGTTTGGGGTTGCATGGGTCGGCGAAGAGGTCCAGGGCGACGAGGCGGAGCTATTGGGCTCGTCGGAGGGGCGAGGGAGTGGCTGTGGTGGCAACTACGGCGATCGGCGGCGAGGTTCGCGCTCGGCCATCATGGGGGAGAGTGAGAGAGACGAGGGGGAGAGTGAGAGAGGATGAGAGGGGGACGTGGGGGTCGCGTGGCACTCCTGGACGTCTCCAAGACGTCGGCAGAAGCAGGAGGTGGCTGGCGCGTGGCCGGCGCGCAGCGAGCACGCGCCCCTGCCTCCTGGCGTGAGGAGGACGACGATTGGCGAAGCCAGTAGGCTGGGCCGTGCCAGGTGGGCTGGCCCGCTCAGGTAAGGCCCAGGTGGCTTCCTTCTCTTTTTTTTGTAGATTTCTTTCTGTTTTCTATTTAATTGCAACTTTTGGGCTTTATTAAAAATACTAAAACGTTTCCAAAAATCCTGAAAATAATTGTGGGCTCTGTTTAGATTATTTCCAACGGCAAACATTTATTTCCAGAATTATTTGGGCATTTAAATTATTTATAGCATTTAAATGACCAAATTCAAATACTTATGATTTAATTCAATGACCTTCTGTTGACCTAGAAAAATGTGCACCAATTTTGCCAGAGGTTTTAACCCAAGACAAAGAGGGTGAACTTTTTAGAAGGGCATTTCAGGTTCATTGAAAATAATTTTAGTAAACCCTAGTTGTTTCCAGGGGGTGTTGGGGGTTCTGTCATCCCCATTTCAAATTTAAGAGGAAAATAAACATGATGCACACTCTAATGTTTGAACTAGCTAGGGTGTGACACGTGCCTTCACCACCGAGCTACGCAGCGTCGCGTGGCCCGGCAAGTTCAAGCCAGACCTGCCTCCTCCTTACGACGGCACGGCCGACCCTGCGGAGTTCCTCCAGCTCTATGAGCTGGGCGTCGAAGCTGCCAACGGAGACGAGAAGGTCATGGCGAACTAGTTTCCCATGGCGCTCAAGGACGGGGCCCGCACCTGGCTCCTGAACCTGGCTCCAGGCACGATCTCCTCCTGGGACGAGATGCACACCCGCTTCATCGCCAACTTCCAAGGTACTCGCGACCGTCCACCCGCCGTGAGCGACATGCGCCGCATCAAGCAACAACCCGGATAGACCCTGCAGAAGTACATCCAGCGCTTCAACAACGCACGCCTCAAGATTCCCAAGGTGACCGAGGAGGCCATCATCTCAGCCTTCTCCGACGGCGTGCGCGATGTCAAGATGAAGGAGGAGCTGGCGATGCATGAAGACATGTGCACTTCCTTGGAGTTGTTCAACTTGGCAACCAAGTGCGCCAGGGCTGAGGAAGGGCGAATCTCCCTCCTCGAGCTGTCTGCCGCAGAGCCAGAAGAGAAGAAGCCCAAGGCCAAGGATGTGAAGCGCAAGGGCGCTGCCGTGCTCGCGGCAGAACCAGACACCAAGCGGGGCGGAGATCAGCCCGAACCTTCCAAGGGCAGTCGGTACTGTGTGTACCACGACCTCCACACCCACAACACCAACGAATGTCAAGAGCTCCGAGCCGTGCGAGAAGGAAGGATCGGCCATCGCCCCGACCGCGGTGACCGGGGCTATGGTCGAGGAGGAGGAAGGAACGCAGGACGCTGGGAAGACCGCTGCCCACACCAAGGGTGGCGTGATCGACCTCGCGAGGATCGCTGGCAAGACCCGCCTCGCGAGGGAGACTGGAGGGATCAGCCTCGCGAGGATCGCCTGCAAGGCAACGCAGGCCTCCCTCCGCTGCCGCCGCAGCCAAGGAGAAACGAGGACCGCCATCAAGACGAGGGGGCTGGGGGCTTCCAGGAGCCACGCGCGGTCGCCTGCATCCTGGGCGGGGCTCAAGCCCCAGCCTCTCAACGCATCTTCAAGCAGTTCGCCCGCGAAGTGAATGCAGTCGTCCCCAAGCTGGAAGCCACGCGCCCTCTTAGGTGGTCGGCGTGCGCCATCAGCTCAAGTGTGCGGCCACAGCCGGAGTCCTCCTGATGCTTTGTTCCCCAATCATCAGCAACGTGGTGGTCACCAGGACCCTCATCGATGGCGGGGCAGGGCTCAACGTCATGTCCGTGGAAACATTCAACAATCTCCAAGTGCCCTACAACCAGCTTCAGCCAACCAAGCCTTTCTCCGGAGTCACCGGCGGCTCCACGGTCCCGATTGGGCAGGTCCGCCTCCCTGTCACCTTCGGGGCACGCGACAACTACCGCACCGAGCTCATCGACTTCGACGTCGCTCACATTCGCCTTCCGTACAACGCCATCCTTGGGTACCCAGCGCTGGCCAAGTTCATGGCCGTAACTCACCACGGCTACAACGTCCTCAAGATGCCAGGGAGTGGCGGAGTCATCACGGTGCCCTGTGAAGAGAAGGACGCGGTGTGTTCCCTGGAACGAGCCTTTCAGGCCGCATCACTGGAAGACCCGGATCGGGAAGCAGGAGGCTTCCTGAGACCGCCCCCAAGAAGAAGAAGACATCGTCTGGCCCGGCACCTCAGGAGGCAGGCCCCTCAGGGCCCGCGCCTGCCCAGGGGGAACCTCCTTCCATCGCATAGGAAAGCGCGCACAGCGCTCTCCTCAAGCAGAGCTCGGGGGCTCTCCCCTGGAGGGCCACTGACCTGGCTAAGGTCACGAGGGAGGCGCTTGGGCACCACATGGAGGCGTGTTTCGAAGCACGTTTCCCTCATGGTGTAAGGCAAGGAGAGCAAGACCCTCAGGAGTTCGTCAGCAAGGCCATTCAGGAGCTACAGGAGTCAAGAGTCATGAAAGGCGGCCGCCGCCTACCAGCTGTGGCTCCCCATCCAGGCGAGGATGGTGGGCTGCGCGTCTACATCAACATACCAGGGCTCAATCGAGTCGCCTCTCTGGAGCGCCTCTGGCCCTCGCGAGTGGGGCACTGCGAAGGTCCACCCCACAGCTACGTTCGCATGCCTTATGGCTTGCCGAACGCGGCTGCCATGTACCAGTGCCTCATGAGGGGCATCATGGAGGCTCAAGAGGCTAGGCGTTCCGCAGCCCTGGCGAAGATGGAGATGGTCCGCGAAGAGCCACTAGCGCCTCCGGAGCCTCCCGAGGCCCCTGGGCCTGGGGGCTCGTGAGGATCGGCTTCCGCAGCCCACCGAGTCTGCTACACCAACACTCCTTCATCATCAACATCATCAGGTGACATCTTTCAAGTTTCATTTCCAGCTGGGAGCGCCCCCAGGGCTGCACTATTCCCAGGTCGCGTGGGTCCGTCCCTGCGGCATGCATCCCTTTTATTTCATGTTGTTAGCTTACTTTGTTGGGGGCGCCCCACGGGCTACATCATCCCCAAGTCGCTCGGGCCTGACCCAGTGATGTCCACCTTCCCAGCATCTATTTGAATGAATCCGCTCCTTCACGGCTAATGTGTTTGACCTAGCTGCCCGCTCAACTGACGCCAACTGACGGAGCTGCTCCCAAACGGCACGACGCTTGCGCATGGGTCCATCCCTGCAACGCCGACAAACCTGAATGGCTGAGCTCTGGCCGCGGCAGCCCCGCATGGCGCCACCTCGTCAAGCCTTCAGTGCCTCATCGCCCCTCGGAAGCAACCAACGGCTGACTGTCAATTGTCATGGCAACCCCTCGTTCAGGCGAGGCCCTTGCGGTGTCTCCTTCACTCTCATCTGCGTGAACCGCTTGCACGTTAAAGGGGGGGTGCCTGAGCATCGGGACTTAGGGCTCCTACTGGCTCTCCAGCCCTCACCATCTGGCCTTGTCCACGGCATCGCGACCTGGCATACCAGCGACGGCTAAGACTCGCTCGAGGGTCGGGACCCGAGGACGTAGAGCAGAAAGGGGAGCAAAGGCGAGAGGGGAGGGACACGCGAGGACCTCGCCGAGCAACCTCACGCCTGCCGATGCACGGACCCGGCGACACACTAGAGAGCGGCCCCTGATTCTCGAGATAAGTCACCACCCGGAAGCACCAGCTACCGTGGCACCATCCCCGCACCTAATGCAATCTCGTGTTAGCGACGCCGTTCTCCTTTCTCACCGAACGATGGCTGCTTGAGCACCAAAGGGGACCTCCTGAGCATCGCGACTCAGGGGCTCTTACCGGACCCCGGGTCGCTCACCTCCTGGCCTTGACCACGGCATCACGACCTGGCATACTAGAGACGGCTGAAGCCGCCTTGGGACTGGGATCTGTCAGCGTAGAGCACCAAGCCCTCATGAGGTTCGAAAGGGAGAACTGAGCTAAGACGGAATGAGCAACTCGCACAATTCTACGACAAGGGTTAGATTAACAAAACAGGATCACAGGCACCTTACAAGCCCCCACGGGACGCGTCTTTGATTCCTCGCAGGGAACATATCCTAAAAGGACGATAACTACACGCGCCCCTGCAAAAGACGCCATCATCAACAGTGGGCCGTCAAGCACCAGCGCCAACCCCATCTAGATCAGAGTCGGCGACGGCCTGACGAGCCCGCCCTGCTCCAGGAGCAGTGCTGGCTCGGGGGCTCGTAGCCGTCGTCGCTCATCTCCGGAGTCGCGAAGAGCTCACCGGAGTCGCTGGAACCTGTGACGCCTCCGCCGCTTGAGCAGCCGCCAAGGGAGCGATCGACGGGCCCAGTCCTCGCCGTAGCAGGGTCCCGACCACCTCTCCCGGGGCAGCACTCCAGCCGGCGCCCGTTCACATCGAAGACCTTGAAGAACATCACCGAAGCACCGTCGTACTCCAAGTGGATCACGAAGGTGCCTCTTGTCCTGCAGACCCGGGCGATTTCGCTCCAGCCTCGCGTCATGAAGACCTCGCCTAGGGCAACTACCGCGACCTCTGCCTCGGTCGCGAGTGTGCTGCAGCCGGCGTGCTGCAGCCAAAGCTCCAGGAGCTCTCCATGCAGGATGATGGAGGCGAAGAAGGGAGGAAGGCGAATCCAGGACTGAGGAGGCATGGCGGCGTGGAGCACGAACTCTCGGGAGGAGCCCTTGGTGTGGACCCCAGGGGGGACGACGCACACCTTCGTGACCCGTCGGCGCCGACAGCGGCACCGCACGTGGCGATCGGCATCGACTCCTTCAGAGCCCTCGATGTGGGCGTACAAGGGAAGCGGGAACCCCGGCGGTGGCCGCTCGCACCAGGGCCTCGACACCACCTGATGGGCCCCCTCGTCCCGGCCGCGGAGGGCGAGCCGTTTCTTCGGCGGGAGCGGGTCTGGTTCCTCTCAGGGAGCCTTTCCCTTCTCTGCCGTCGAGAACCGGCAGATCGGAGCCATTGCAGCAAGACGGATCAAGGACCGGGAAGAATGAGAAACAAGAAGGGATGGACTGGAAGGGCGCGCGCCGTTCCGTACTTATGGCCGGCGAAGGCCAACCGCCGACCTCCACGATCACAGGTAATCATGACCCGCTTTGCATGCAGGGACTTGTTCAATCCATGTAGTTGCCGAGGTGCCGTGGGGAAGTGGAGACGCCCACGTCCAATCAACCGCCACGCGGTGCCCAAGGCCGCAGGCTGTTAGGGCCTGCGGCGCTTCGCTCTTGCCCTTTCGCCTCCCTGAACAGCCAAGTCCGGGCGCGCCTTGGGCCCGGGGGCTACTGTCGGCGTTCTAAGAACGGGGGTCCCCAGACTTGCCAGCCTGCAGCCTTCGGCGTGGCTCAAAGGGGGGCCCAGCACGGCCCATATTCATCAACACAGACCCAAGACCCTTGCGAGGGGCCAAGCCTCGCGGGGCGAACGACCCAGAGCTTCCTCAGGCATGGCCTCATCAGGCTGGCTCGCGAGGAGGCGGAGAGATCAAGGTGGGGTACCTCACGAGGTGCCCGTGACGCAAGCCATGACGACTAAGGGTGCCAGGCGGGCGCCAGCCCGCGCAGTGTCCTTCTTTCCTCTTTGGTGCAAAGGGAGCAAGCGCAGGCGAGAGCATCAAGCAAAGGCACCCGTTTCGGTGCAACGAGACCAAGACCAGTCCAACGGCAGGGAGGAAGTCATTGTGGAGCCCAAGCCAGCATCACCACCAGAGCCTTTGGCAGGCTAGGACCAACTTTAGTCAGGATAAGGGTACCAGATGTTCCCCTTCAAAATGGCCAATTGTTGGCGCCCTTCCCGCTCAATATTTGGGAAGAGGCCCTGGGCCTTTGCCTATAAATAGGACTAGCCACCCCCAGAGGAGGGGAGATCTAGAATCGGCTAACCCAGAAACAAGCTGGGATCGGGATCGAAATCAGAGAGAGAGAGGGGTGACTGAACTCCTCCTAGCATTTCATCCCCTGAGCCAAGAACAGACCCTCGCGAGGCTGTTCTTCCTTGTATTGGTCATCATCAACAGCCCAAGAGGCAATCCACCACACCACACACTGGAGTAGGGTATTACACCACAACGGTGGCCCGAACCAGTATAAACCCTGTCTCTCATGTTGTTCTTTCCATAGCTTAGATCTTGGCGAGGCGGAGGGGTGCAGGTAGGTGGAAGGCGAAATCTCCGCGCGCACCCCAGTGTTCGAACCTCAAGGGTCCGCCGGAACCCGAAATCCGACATTTTCTCCGTTGTCCGTTTCGCAATCTGACACTCCCATATGCACCGGCGCACCACTCTTGTCTCCTTTCATGAGAGGGTGTTAAACGTTCTCGGAATGGACCGAGATTTTCCAAGTGGCCTTGGTACACCACCGGTAGACCGCCTGTCAAATTTCAGAGGTCGTTTGATGCTCCAACGGTTAACCGGGTAACCACAAAGGCCTCTTGTGTGTTGCAGCCCAACACCCCTCCAAAACACCCCAATAACCCATATAAACCATCTCCATGTCCTCCATCGTCGGATCACGATCGTGTGGGCGAAAACTACACCTCATTTGGACAACCCAAACTCCCTCTGCCTATAAATATGTGTCTCCCCCTCCAAAGTCACGGTCTAACCCTAGCTTCTTAGTCCTCCCGACACCGGACGTCTCCGCGCCGCCACCGGACATGTCTGCCGCCGCCTCTCGACCAACCGCAGTGTGACACATCACCTGGGCCGAGCCCCACATCGCTGCCACCCGCCGAAGTCCGCCAGGCCCGCGCCAGGCCCCCCCGGCCCGTGCGCCCGCGACCCCGCGCTCCACCGCCCAGCTCGCCGACCACCGCCGCCTCGCCCGCCTCCGCCGCCCTGCTCGCCGGCCACCGCCACCACACTCGTCGCCTCCGCGCCGCTGCCCTTCGCCGCGCGCCTCCCTGTCACTGGCAGCCCCACCCCGCAACTCTCGTCGCCGCCCCGCAAGTTCCGGCGAAGCTCCGGCCCCGCCTCGATCTGACGCCCCGAGACCGATGTGCCAGGTGTCTTCCAGTTATTCGTTGTCGTTGCCATGTCATTCGCTTTCCATGTCATCATGTGCATTACATCATCATGTTTTCAAAACTTGCATCCGTCCGGGTTCCCCCAGTTCCGCCCGTTATCCGTTCTAAGGCCAACCACATTGCACGCGCCCGCGGCATGTCCGAATTATTATTTTATAAGTGGCCATAAAATTTTCTTGGATTGGGTTGAAAGTTGGCGGGTGGTATTATTTTAGTGTAGATAGACCGCCTGTCAAGTTTCATCGCATTCGGAGTTCGTTTGATAGCCCAACCGTTAACCTATCATGGTCGATCGCATTCCCGTCATGGTCGATCGCGGATCTGTGTAGCATTTGGGGTAGTCTTCTTTTATTTTGGTTCCATAGTCGGACCTTGTGTGTGTATCTGGTTGATGTAATGTTATATTCATGTATTGTGTGAAGTGGCGATTGTAAGCCAACTATGTATCTTTTTCCCTTATGTATTACATGGGTTGTGTGAAGATTACCTCACTTGCGACATTGCTTTCAATGCGGTTATGCCTCTAAGTCATGCTTCGACACGTGGGAGATATAGCGGCATCGAGGGCGTTACAATTTGGTAATCAGAGCCTTCCCCGACTTTAGGAGCTCCCTGCTTGATCGAATCGCTAGCATTGTTGAGTGTAGAAAAATGTTTTGAGTCATTTAGGATTATATATATCGGAGAGTTAGGAATTCTTTTTACTCCTCAGTCCCTTCGTCGCTCTGGTGAGGCATCCTGACGTAGAGTGTTGACTCTTCTCTTCCCAAATTTCGCTAAAAAAATTTAGGATCACGCGGGTATCTTGGAATCGTTCCGATGGTTTTGTGACGAGAACATTGTTCTTGGTGCCTCATGACATTTAGGGGTTGTGGCAGTGTCCCGAGGAGTTGAGCTCCGAGGTGTTGTCGTCACAATTTTATCGTTGAGATTTTGGAATACCTGAGTTTCGCTGACATCGAAAATATCTTTTATGTAGTTGTTGGTGAGATAACCTCGACGCCACCCAGTACTGGGGTGGGAGTTCGGGAGTATTGCCATAACTCGTTTAACGGATGCTTTTCGAAGGTTGAGGTAAATGATTTCCGAAGGTTTCTTGGTTATGTGTTGAAGGATGAATACAGCTTGATGTCGGATTTGCTAGTTTTGGGTGAGATATTATGCTTCCCCTGTATCCCCAACACCTGATTGCATAACCGGAAAGTTTCGGGAGTTTATAAGTGGGAATTCAAGTAGCTCTTAGGACATCTTTCCGACAGATGTATGATATGAAATTGGGGTTCGACGTCTAGTGGTCCGCCTATCCACGGTTGGTTTAACAATGGTCTCGTTGTGTCTTAAAGAGTCCTTGGCTATGCCGACTCGGGGACGCTTCGTATGTCATGTGCACTGCCTTGTACATGATGGTGCTGTACAATCGAGCCCGTGTAGGCCCCACCACAAAAACTTCGGACGAAATCTCTATCATATGTTTGTTCCGGCTTATTTTGCAAGTCAATCCTTTGTTTTGTTCTTTGTTATGGTATTCGAGTTGCTTCAATGTCAAGTGTTGATTCCATACCTTTTCTGAGCGGTGTTTCTCATATTTGTATGGGAGTAACAATCCTTCATGATAATCGAGATTGTCATGTCAATCCTTTTCAACCGGCGTGTTTCTCTTCAAGTGGATCCGATCATTTTCAACATCCGCAAGACCAACTCTAAGTATTCTCAACGTTATTTCTTTCATCCGTCCCAAGTTTCCTTTGTTTTTCCTGCCCTCCCACCCATTCTCCTGACTTGGATTTCTTAATTCGTTGTCCATTTTATTCATGTGAATTTTTCTCCATTCCTTTCTTTCAATGTTCTTACCCGGTGATTCTCGTGAAGATGCCAACGGAGTCTCAAGTTCATCATTCTTCATTCTTTTTCTTCTCCGATGGTTTCAATTCAAGCTTTTGGTGTTGATCATACCCTTTCCTCGTTTCAATGCTTACTTATGCCGGTGCACCTCTTAATCTTCCCCGCTTGCTATTCAATTGTTCCGGAGTGTTCAAGATATCTCAAAGATTCGTGTTTCCACTCTGCTTTCATAATCCTTTCAAGATCTTTCGAGATTGTAATCTCTTTCAAGCCATTTAATTCAACCAGTGCATTCTCATTTTCAAGTAATCATTTCAACGGTGTTTCTTTTGAGTGGGCCTTAACCCATAGGTATTTTCCCAGGATCTTACCTGACTCTTCTAATTCCCGGAGTTACTCTCAAATTCTTTTCCAAGTTTGACGTAAGAATGATTTATCATCAGTCAAACGCATTTCTCCAAGATCGGTTAAATTCATTTCATTGTTGGCTAAATCTCTTTGCTTTTGATTATTCTGGAGTATCTCGATAATTCTTGGTGGTGTTTCTCATCGTCATTCTCTACATTTGAAGACCAAAGAAGATTTTTCCTCTTAATCTTGCTCCTTTCTCTTCAAGATTCATGGTTCTAGCTTGATGCCATCCTCTCATAATTGTTTTGATTGTGAGAATTCTTTTCACCTATCCGGAGCAATTCAAGAGTCTTCTCAGTTTGATTATCCGGAGTCCATCAATTCAGGTTTATTCATGCTCAGCTGTTAGTTATCATTATCCAATCTTACCGGTGCATCGTTCAAGTGATCTCTAATCAGTTCGTGATCACTTCGTTCTCATGTATCTAGATTGTCTCAAGTATATTCGTTCATTTCACAATTCTTACCCGGTGATTCATCCTTTTTACTTCGTTCATTTTCAATTCTTACGGTGGTTCGTTCAAGATTTCTCTTCCTTTGTTATCGTATCAATTCATTCGTTCTTTCACCCTACGGGTGGTTCATTGAAGATCTTCTCAAGTTGACTCTATATCTATCTTAATCCTTTGTACGAGAATAAGTAGTGTGCCAAATCCATTGTTTATCATCGATTTAATTGATGAAGGACAAGCATAACATAATTCTTATTCTTGTTCATCTAAGTGATTAATTCCTTATTCTGGAGGTTCATTGAAAAATTCTTGGTTTCTTTTGCTCATCTTTCTTTTCCGGAGTTCCAAGTTTCCACTTTATCTTGTCGCGAAGTTCCATTTAAATCATCGCAAGGATTCACCTGGTGTTTTCAACTTCTCATTCCTTCCGTTTGATCATTCTTTTGTACTGGAGTTCTTCATGGAGATTCTATATGATGGTTCATCAAGGATTTAATTCCTTCTCAAAGTGTTCATCAACATTCTTTTCAAAGGAGTTCAAGTATTCTTCATCTTGCATTCCGAAATGCAATTCCTTCTACCTTATCTTTTGAGCTGGTATTATGTCATTCTTGATAATTTGAGCTCATGTGTCATGATTCACACGTTGTTAAGATTGAGGTACTTTAAATCCATTAGTCTCGTCATTGGAGTTATCTTGTGTTATATTTCACCTAAAACTACCCTAAGGATTGTTGCTATTTACGGTGCTCATAAATGACCCAAGTTCTTCATCTATCCTCCCGGTGAAATAGTTTTTCTCGTCTCCTTGTCATATCAACCCAATCTATCATCTCCGTCAGTGGCAGAATTTCAACTCAGTTTTGAGATGTTTTCCATAAGTCCACTACAAGCTTACTCTTTTCGTTGGTGGTTTTTTCTCCAACAACTTTGTGCGACCCTTCTCTTTAAGGTGCTTTTCAAGCTCATCGGAGGTAGAAGATGTTGTTTTCTTCACCGTTCTTTTGTTCTGACGATCCAACTTCTATTCTTTCATTCCGGAGACATTGTGATATTGCCTTCTTCAACCATCATCCCGTTTTATCGAAGTTCATATTCTTTTCCTTGCTTATCTCGTTTAACCGGAGTGTGTGCCCGCTGGTCAAGTTCTTTTCACCTTATCAAGCTTCATATCACTTTTCAACCAAAGTTCCGCCCGAGATTATTCTTCTTTGATCTTTGTTTATCTCATTTCAACCAGAGTGGTTTCAATTCCTTCTTGTCCTCTACGCTCGTCATTCTTAGCCTTGCAATCTCAAGGCTTCCGTAATGTTCCTTGTTCCTCTTTTACAACGGAGTGTTTTTAACTTTGTTCATATTCGTGGCATTCCTCCTTTCTTTTTGTTCAACCTCACAAGGTTCTGTGGTTTCACTCATTTTTCAAAGAAGCAACTTAGCTTTACCTCTTCTCCTTCCCTTCTATTTTCCCTCCGGTGCCATTCTAGATCTCGGGACGAGATCCTCTCGTAGTGGTGGAGTGTTGTGACGCCCCGAGACCGATGTGCCAGGTGTCTTCCACTTATTCGTTGTCGTTGCCATGTCATTCTCTTGTGTGTTGCATCTTGCCATGTCATCATGTGCATTGCATCATCATGTTTTCAAAACTTGCATCTGTCCGGGCTTCCCCAGTTCCGTCCGTTGTCCGTTCTGAGGACAACCACACTCGCACGCGCCCGCGACACTTCCGAAATATTATTTTATAAGTGTCCGGAAAATATTCTTGGATTGGGTTAAAAGTTGGCGTGTGGTCTTATTTTAGTGTAGATAGACCGCCTGTCAAGTTTCATCGCATTCGGAGTTTGTTTGATAGCCCAACCGTTAACCTATAGCGGCAATAGTAGCCGGTCTTTTCGTCGGACGTTTTCGGTCACCAAAAACAGTGTCGGACTGCATCTCTCCCCTCTCCTCTCAGCCTAAGCCTCCTACAAAGCCCACTTCCACTCACATGCAGCCCACCTACTCCATCCTCGCGACCGGAGCGATCGGATCACGATCGGAGGGTCCGAAAACCCCCCTAAACCCCCTAACCCTAGAACCTGCCCTATATAAACCTCCTCCCCTTCCATTTTGGGCAGCTACCTACCCCTCCTCCTAAATTTCCGTGCCCCAATCATCCTACAGCCACCTCCCACCTCCTCTCCTTGAAATCCTTGCGTGCCTGCTCCCCCGCCGCCACTTGTCGCCGCCCCAATCGTCGCCCGCCACCAGAACCCACCTGAGCGCCGCTCCCCTCCAATCATGCGTCGCCACGCGTCCCCCCTGCCTACCGCGCCGCCGCGGCCCGCCTAGGCCCGGGACGAGCCCGCGGAGCCCATCGGGGACCGTCCTCGCGCTCGCGTCCTCCCTGCACTCCGTCACCCGGATCCTGAGCGCCGCTCCTCCTGATCCAGCCTCCACATCGCCGGTCGAAGGCCCCGCCGCCTCGACGCGTCCTCCGGTGACCGGACCTCGTTGCCGCGCTGCCATCTCTCAGGCCAGACCCGCGCCTCTCCCTTTCTTCTCTTATTTTCTTCCCCTCTCTCTCTCACCTGTTCCCTCTCTCACCAGGGACTGCCGCCGGAGAGAGCTTCCCGACCCACCGATCTCGCCGTCGCCGGGAATGAGGTCCCCGGGGCCAGATCCGCCCGGATCCGCCCAGGCCTTCCCGTCTCGCCTTGCCTCATCTGCGCCCCGGAGCATCGCCGTTTCGCCGCCACTGCCATGTCTCATCCCGCCTCGGCAGGAGGTCGGGGACGATCCCTTCGCGCGTGGGCCCCGTCCGGCGCCCCATGGGCCCACGGCCTCCAAGGCCCAGCTTGCCCGTCGACCCACCTGACCGGCCGCCGGCCTGCCTTGCCTACTGGGCCTCGGTCCACTAGGGTGATCACCCAGTCCGCCTCTGTTTCGGCCCATATAGTTTTTTAGGTTCTGCGTTTTTCCTATTTATCCAGAGACGCCAGTTTTGCAGAAAAGTCCTCCTAGTTCATGCATTTAATAACTCCTCAACCGTGCATCGGATTAAAACAACTTATATATGTAAAATGCTTAGTTTTTCATCTAGTTTCATAAATGTCATTTTCAACCATGTTTAAAATGCTTAAAATGTTGTTTTTTTAAATTTTCTCAAATAACTTGTTAAAATGCTTTAGTTCATAACTAAATAACCGTAACTCGGAATTTAATAAACTTTATATGTAAATGGGGTAGAAAAATGCCTAGTTTAACATGGTGCACTCTTCTTGCTTGTTTAATAACTCTAAAATGTGTTTAGGGCAGAACAGTACCAAACCTAATATATGCATATGGGGGTTTTTCGGACTTGTTGTTTGTTGTTCCGGCCTCATTTAAACTTGCCTAGATAGGTAGTTTTGTTGTGCTTCACCCCTTGCCATGTTAATCAACATTTAATATTGTTGGGTACATAAACGAGATCGAACTAAATAACTTAAATGTGGTGTTTCTTCAACATGCAACTCATTGCATATTGAGCTCCACTTAATTTGTAGGATTGCTTGTGCACTTTGCCATGCCATGCTTCATTAAACCGGACATGCATCATACTTGATTGTGCATCACGCCATGTTTATGTGATGGTTGTTTATTATGTTGTTTGCTTCTTTCCGGTGTTGCTTCTTCAGGTTGGTTCCGATAATGTCGTGTTTGTGAGGATCCGTTCGACTACGTCCGTTTGTCTTCTTCTTGGACTTGTCCTTCTTCCGTGTGGGATCTCAGGCAAGATGATCATACCCTCGAAATCACTTCTATCTTTGCTTGCTAGTTGCTCGCTCTTTTGCTATGCCTATGCTGCGATACCTACCACTTGCTTATCCTGCCTCCCATATTGTTAAGCCAAGCCTCTAACCCACCTTGTCCTAACAAACCGTTGTTTGGCTATGTTACCGCTTTGCTCAGCCCCTCTTATAGCGTTTTTAGTTGCAAGTGAAGATTGGAGTTTGTTCCTTGTTGGAACATGGATATTTTGTTGGGATATCACATTATCTCTTAATTAATTAATGCATCTATATACTTGGTAAAGGGTGGAAGGCTTGGCCTTATACCTGGTATTTTGTTCCACTCTTGCCGCCCTAGTTTCCGTCATATCGGTGTTATGTTTCCGGATTTTGCGTTGCTTACACGGTTGGGTTATAATGGGAACCCCTTGACAGTTCGCTTTGAATAAAACTCCTCCAGCAAGGCCCAACCTTGGTTTTACCATTCGCCACCTAGCCTTTTTCCCTTGGGAGTCGCGCATCCCGAGGGTCATCTTTATTTTTACCCCCCCGGGCCAGTGCTTGTCTAAGTGTTGGTCCGAAATAGAGCCACTTGCGGCGCCACCTCGGGGAAACTTGAGGGCTGGTTTTAGCTGTACGTAGTGTTCATCCGGTGTTGCCCTGAGAACGAGATATGTGCAGCTCCCATCAGGATGTCGGCGCATCGGGCGGTCTTGCTGGACTTGTTTTACCATTATCGAGGATGTCTTGTAACTGGGATGCCGAGTCTGGTCGGATTGTCTTGGGAGAAGGAATATCCTTCGTTGACCGTGAGAGCTTGTGATGGGCTAAGTTGGGACACCCCTGCAGGGATTTGAACTTTCGAAAGCCGTGCCCGCGGTTATGGGAAGATGGGAATTTGTTAATGTCCGGTTGTAGAAAACGTGAAACTTATCTTTATTAAAATGCACCAACCGCGTGTGTAACCATGATGGTCTCTTCTCGGCGGAGTCCGGGAAGTGAACATGGTGTTGGAGTTATGTCTGACGTAGGTTGTTCTAGGATCACTTCTTGATCATAGTTGTTCGACCGTGCCTTTGCTCTCTCTTCTCGCTCTCATTTGCGTATGTTAGCCACCATATATGCTAGCCGCTTGCTGCAGCTCCACCTCATACCTTTACCTTCCTATAAGCTTAAATAGTCTTGATCGCGAGGGTGTGAGATTGCTGAGTCCCCGTGACTCACAGATACTTGCAGAAACCAGTTTGCAGGTGCCGATGTTTCTGAGCAGGTGACGCAACCAAGCTCTAAGAGGAGCTCTATGAAGATCTTTTCCTCTGTGTTGTTTCGTTCTAGTCGATCAGTAGTGGAGCCCAGTTGGGGTCGATCGCGGATCTGTGTAGCATTTGCGGTAGTCTTCTTTTATTTTGGTTCCATAGTCGGACCTTGTGTGTGTATCTGGTTGATGTAATGTTATATTCATGTATTGTGTGAAGTGGCGATTGTAAGCCAACTATGTATCTTTTTCCCTTATGTATTACATGGGTTGTGTGAAGATTACCTCACTTGCGACATTGCTTTCAATGCGGTTATGCCTCTAAGTCGTGCTTCGACACATGGGAGATATAGCTGCATCGAGGGCGTTACACTCGATCTGCGTGCCATCAGACCCTAGATCTATTTTTGGAGGGTAATTTTCTCTAAGTCCCGAATCCCTAATGATTTTATGCCTCCTTTGACATGTCGCATCTCGGTGACCGTGACTCCGATTCATGCATACGATATGTAGAATTGTTCGCCTCGTTGAGCTCTTCACGTTAGAAGCATTTCCATGCATGTTGCTGTCTGTTATGATGCCATTTTCATTGATGTAAGAGTGCTATAAAATGTTAGGAGCTAGTACTTATCAGTTTATGAGGTTTTTTCATTTTTGTTGCATTAGATGTGTGCATTATTTGAGCATGAGGTCTACATGTATTTTGAACTACATCATGCCATCTTTACAGGCGTGCTTGTCTTGTATTTTTGTGATCTATGTGGTGACTAGCACAAGCATGCAAAGTAGCCTCCACAATATTGTTGTTTTCATGGACTTAGGATTTTGCTAAGTCCTTTTCCTGTTGTTATTTTGATGCCATATAAACTTGATGCTACATAGTGATCCATGCTTATTTCGAGATGCTTCAGTAAGGATGTTTTGAACATGTGGTTATGCTATATCCATCCATGACCCTGTTTGCAATTATGGAGTTGTCTAGCATGTCTTGTTCTTGCTCTACTTTTGCTATAAAATGTTCCTGGCAGAATGTTAGCATGTTAATCAATATTGCCATGGTAGTTGCTAGTGATCCATGCATCCTATGAACTTTCTCTTTCCATGGTTAGGTTCATGAACATGTCTTATCGCTATTGGTATGCTTAGTTTGTCATGCAATTCTTTGTGGTGAGTGCCATGAGCTCGCAAAGTTGCTATCATAAATCTGTTTATACCATGCTCTGTTTTTCTGCTAAGTCTGAAACTCTTAATAAAACTTGCTATGTTTACATGGGTGCCATCATACCTTCTGTGCCTTTTTGGCTCATGTTCAGTAAGGGACTTTTGATCTATGCTTTTAGTAGAATCATGCAATGTCGTGTTTGCTATGATATGTTCCTGTAGCATGATGTTTGCTTCCTCTAAACATTGTTTCCTGATGTTGTTTTTGACATGTTAGTATTTTCACTAAGTCTGTCAAGCTGATATCTTCTGCACTTTTGCCATGCTTGTTTGAACCTGCTCTACTGTGATTTAGCCGTAGATCAGTGTTCGTGTTTTGTCAAGCATCTCGTGTACATCACTGCCATATGCTTTGTTGCTATGTTGGAGTGCATTAGCTTAGTTTCTTGTTGCATTCTAAGTGGCATCGTGTTGTTAATCGCAGTTTTGCGTCATTCCTGTGATGCTTGCCATTTGCAAACCGTGCATCCGTTTCCGGTGATCTCTATATCGATTTCAACCGAAATCATCTCATCTTTCCAGCGGCACACTTGGTTTGCCAAGTTGATGCCTTGATCATTATTTCCCTTCCGAAGCACGCATATGCATTGCATATCATGTCTTGCATATCATGCCATGTTTTGCATCATGTTGCTTGTGCATTGCATCGTGGTTGATTGTTGTTCTTTTTCTTGTGTTCTTGCCTTGGCTAGAGCTGGGAGACGAGTACGTGACCGAGGAACCTATTGAGTACGCTTACGAGGATCAAGCTTTCGACAACTCTGAGAGCTTTGCAAGCAAGATGACCATTCCCTCAAAATCACTTCTATCTTTGCTTTGCTAGTTGTTCGCTCTACTACCATGTCATGCTTCCTACCGCTTGCTATATCATGCCTCCCATATTGCCATGTCAAGCCTCTAACCCACCTTTCCTAGCAAACCGTTGTTTGGCTATGTTACCGCTTTTGCTCAGCCCCTCTTATAGCGTTGCTAGTTGCAGGTGAAGATGAAGTTTGTTCCTTGTTGGAACATGGATATTGTTGGGATATCATTATTATATCGTATTTACTTTAATGCATCTATATACTTGGTAAAGGGTGGAAGGCTCGGCCTTATGCCTGGTGTTTTGTTCCACTCTTGCCGCCCTAGTTTCCGTCATACCGGTGTTATGTTCCTTGATTTTGCGTTCCTTACGTGGTTGGCTGTTATGGGAACCACTTGAAAGTTCGCCCTGAATAAAACTCCTCGAGCAAGGCCCAACCTTGGTTTTACCATTTGCCTACCTACCACCATATACCTTTCCCTTCGGTTCTGCAGACTCAAGGGTCATCTTTATTTTAAAGCCCCCCCCGGGCCAGTGCTCCTCTGAGTGTTGGTCCGAAACGGGCTGCCTGTAGGGCCACCTCGGGGCAACTAGTGGGTTGGTTTTACTCGTAGCTTGACCTATCCAGTGTGCCCTAAGAACGAGATATGTGTGACTCCTATCGGGATTTTTTTGCACATCGGGCGGCTTTGCTTGTCTTGTTATACCATTGTCGAAATGTCTGGTAACCGGGATTCCGAGACTGATCGTGTCTTCCTGGGAGAAGAAATATACTTCATTGAATGTGAGAGCTTGTGATGGGCTAAGTTGGGACACCCCTGCAGGGTATAAACTTTCGAGAGCCATGCCCGCGGTTATGTGGTAGATGGGAATTTGTTAATATCCGGTTGTAGAGAACTTGACACTTAACTCAATTAAAATGAATCAACCGCGTGTGTAGCCGTGATGGTCTCTTTTCGGCGGAGTCCGAGAAGAGAGCACAGTCTCGTGTTATGCTTGAACGTAAGTAGCTTCAGGATCACTTCTTGATCACTAATATAGTTATATATTCTCGACCGTGCATTGCTTCTCTTCTCGCTCTTAGTTGCGTATGTTAGCCACCATATTGCTTAGTGCTTGTTGCAGCTCCACCTCACTCCCCTTTCCTACACATAAGCTTAAAAATAGTCTTGATCTCACGGTGTGAGATTGCTGAGTCCTCGTGACTCATGGTTACTTCCAAACAGATGCAAATGCCGATAATGCCAGTGCAGGGGACGCTACTGAACTCAAGTGGGAGTTCGACGAGGATTCAGGCCGTTACTATGTTTCTTTTCCGGGTGATCAGTAGTGGAGCCCAGTTGGGATGATCGGGGATCTAGCATTTGGGGTTGTCTTCTTTTATTTTGGTTCATTAGTCGGGCCTTTATTGTATTTTGGATGATGTATGAACTATTTATGTATTGTGTGAAGTGGCGATTATAAGCCGACTCTTTATCCCTTTCTTATTCAGTACATGGGATGTGTAAAGATTAACCCTCTTGCGACAAGACTACCATGTGGCTATGCCTCTAAGTCGTGCCCCGACATGTGGGAGATATAGCCGCATTGTGGGCTTGTCGCAAGAGGGGTAATCTTTACACATCCCATGTACTGAATAAGAAAGGGATCAAGAGTCGGATTACAATTTCCACTTCACACAATACATAAATAGTTCATACATTATCCAAAGTAAAATCAAATGTCTGACTACGGAACCAAAATAAAAGAAAACAACCCCAAATGCTAGATCCCCGATCGTCCCAACTGGGCTCCACTACTGATCATCCGGAAAAGAAACATAGTAATGGCCTGAATCCTCGTCGAACTCCCACTTGAGTTCGGTATCGTTACCTGCACTGGTATCCTCGGCACCTGCAACTGTTTGTAAGTATCCGTGGGTCACGAGGACTCAGCAATCTCACACCCGCGAGATGAAGACTATTTAAGCTTATGGCTAGGGAAGGGTAGTGAGGTGGAGCTGCAGAAAGCACTAGCATATATGGTGGCTAACATACGCAAAAGAGAGCGAGAAGAGAAGCAACGCACGGTCGAGAAGCTATAAGTGATCAAGAAGTGATCCTAAAGCTATTTACGTTCAAAGATAACACGAGACCGTGTTCTCTTCCCGGACTCCGCTGCAAAAAGACCATTACGGCTACACACGCGGTTGATTCATTTTAATTAAGTTAAGTGTCAAGTTCTCTACAACCGGATATTAACAAATTCCCATCTGCCACATAACCGTGAGCACGGCTCTCGAAAGTTTATACCCTGCAGGGGTGTCCCAACTTAGCCCATCACAAGCTCTCACGGTCAACGAAGGATATTCCTTTCCCGGGAAGACCCGATCAGTCTCGGAATCCCGATTACAAGACATTTCGACAATGGTAAAACAAGACCAACAAAGCCGCCTGATGTGCCGACAAATCCCGATAGGAGTCGCACGTATCTCGTTCTCTGGGCACACCAGATAGGTCAAGCTACGAGTAAAACCAACCCTCAAGTTGCCCCGAGGTGGCCCCGCAGGCTGTCCATTTCGGACCAACACTCAGAGGAGCACTGGCCCGGGCGGGTTTAAAATAAAGATGACCCTTGAGTCTGGAGAACCCAAGGGAAAGGTATGTGGTGGTAGGTAGGCAAATGGTAAAACCAAGGTTGGGCCTTGCTGGAGGAGTTTTATTCAAAGTGAACTGTGAAGGGTATCCCATAACACCCAACCGCATAAGGAACGCAAAATCAAAGAACATAACACCGGTATGAAGGAAATTAGGGCAGCAAGAGTGGAACAAAACACCAGGCATAAGGCCGAGCCTTCCACCCTTTACCAAGTATATAGATGCATTAAATGAAATAAGATATAATAATGATATCCCAACAATATCCATGTTCCAACAAGGAACAAACTTCGTCTTCACCTGCAACTAGCAACGCTATAAGAGGGGCTGAGCAAAAACGGTAACATAGCCAAACAGCGGTTTGCTAGGAAAGGTGGGTTAGAGGCTTGACATGCCAATATGGGAGGCATGATATAGCAAGTGGTAGGTAGCGCGACATGGCAATAGAGCGAACAACTAGCAAAGCAAAGATAGAAGTGATTTCGAGGGTATGGTGATCTTGCCTGCAACGTTCTCAGAGTTGTCGAAAGCTTGATCCTCGTAAGCATACTCAACAGGTTTCTCAGTCACGTACTCGTCTCCCGGCTCTACCCAAAGCAAGAACACAAGCAAAGGACCAACAATCAATCACGGTGCAATGCACAAGCAACATCATGCAATACATGGCATGACATGCAAGACATGAACAAAATGCGAAACGAAGACAAAACCCAACCACGAAGGGAATCTCATAACTTAAGGCCGAAAATGGCAAGAGTCAGAGTTACAAATATGGCAAGTTACATCCGGGGTGTTACACCCACATGGTTGGTAAATCCAATGGTGGTCCGGAAAGCGAATGGGAAGTGGAGGCTGTGTATTGATTTCACAGACCTCAATAAAGCTTTCCCGAAGGACCCATTTCTCTGGCCGCGCATCGACCAGATCATGGATTGTACTTCGGGATGTGATTTTCTCTCCTTTCTGGATGCATACTTATGATACCATCAGATCTTCATGTCTAAGGAAGATGAAAAGAAGACATCATTCATCACTCCATGTGGTACGTGCAACTTTGTCAGCATGCCATTCATCACTATTGTAGGAGCTGTCCAGATTGGTTTGGAGCCATAGTTGCACCGAAATATAGAAGCTTATATGGATGATATCATGGTCAAAAACAAGGATAAGGCCACCCTTATCCAGGATTTGGAAGAAACATTTGCTAATTTGCGCAAGATCAATCTAGAGCTTAACCCGGAGAAGTGTGTATTTGGTGTTCCCTCCGGCAAGCTACTTGGGTTCTTCGTGTCCCGATAAGATCAAGGCCATTGAGTAGATCCAAGCACCAAGGACAGTTAAGGATGTGAGGTGCTTGACAGGATGCGTTGCCGCACTGTGCAGATTCATCTCCAAGTCTGCCGAGCGTGCCCTGTCGTTCTTCAACATTTTGAAGAAGGCGGGACCTATGAAGTGGACCCCGGAAGCAGATGCAGCTCTGCAAGAGCTGAAAACCTACCTATCATTTGTGCCCACCTTGGTTGCACCCAAACCCCAAGAACCATTGTTGCTATACTTGGAGGCAACCAACCAAGTGGTCAGTGCAGCTTTGGTAGTGCAGAAAGAGGTGGATGAGGCAGAAGGTGGCCAGATCACGGTAGAGTCAAAAACGGATCAGGACAGTGGTGGGCACGACAACGAGAGCAACCCCAAGGATGCGGCAAGGAAGAAAGTGGTGCAGTGCTTAGTGTACTTCGTTAGCTCCTTGTTGCAAGGGGCTAGATCGAGGTACTATGGTGTGCAAAAGTTGATCTTTGGTCTCATTATGCCTCAAGGAAACTACGTGACTACTTCCAAGCCCATGAGATCACGGTTGTCACTCGTTTCCCGTTGCAAATGATACTCCGAAACCCTGAGGCAACTGTATGAATAGTGGAATGGGCTTTGGACTTATCTAGCTTTGGTTTGAAGTTTGAGAGAACTTCAACTATTCAGAGCCATGGCATTGGCAGAGTTTATTGCAGAATGGACGCCAACCCCTGATGAGGAAAGGACAGAGACAACTCTCCCCGGCAAGGAATCACCCCAAGAATTTATTATGTATTTTGATGGTGATTTTTCTCTACAAGGTGCACGGGCTGGCGTGCTTGTTGTTGACCCCTCCGAGGAGCACTTGAGGTACGTTGTCCATATGCACTTTGCCCGGGAAGAAGCCACTAGCAATATAGCAGAGTATGAAGGTCTCCTTGCCGAGCTCAGGATTGCAGCAGAATTGGGAATTAAGACGCTAATCATTCGAGAAGATTCACAGCACGTGGTGGGACAAGTCAACAAGGATTAACAAAGCCCATTGATGGAAGCATACGTTGGGGAAGTAAGGAGATTGGAGGAGCGCTTTGACGGGTGGCAAACAGAGCATGTACCCCATGTAGAAAACAGCATAGCTGATCACCTGTGGAACCAGGAACTTTTGTTCTCCATCTCTCTCAACCATCCGTATCACCAGCCACAATGGCCCGAAAAACGAGAAAGATGGACTACGGTAAGCCTCTCCCAGCAGAGCCATTGGTGCTAGCTGCAACTACGTCGATACTTCCCTAGAGAGGGATGGATGATGTAGCCCAGTGACGGTAGGTATTTCCCTCAGTTATGAAACCAAGGTTATCGAATCAGTAGGAGAACCAAGCAACACAACGTAAACAACCCCTGAACACAAATAACAACAACTCACAACGCGACATGTTAAAGGGGTTGTCAATCCCTTTCGGGGTACGGCGCCAGAAATTGCGTGTTGATGGGAGAAAGTTGTAATAGATTGAAATAATAGATCGCAAATAAAATAAAGTGAAGCAAAGTATTTTTGGGTTTTCGGTTTAATAGATCTGAATAAAAATGCAAAGGAAAAGTAGATCGCAAGGCAAATATATGAGAAAGAAGAGCTGGGGGCCGTAGGTTTCACTAGTGGCTTCTCTCGAGAAAAATAGCAAACGGTGGGTAAACAAATTATTGTTGGGAAATTTATAGAACTTCAAATAATTATGATGATATCCAGGCAATGATCATTACATAGGCATCACACCCAAGATTAGTAGACCGACTCCTGCCTGCATCTACTACTATTACTCCACACATTGACCGCTATCCCGCATGCATCTAGTGTATTAAGTTCATGGAAAAATGGAGTAATGCAATAAGAATGATGACATGATGTAGACAAGATCCATTTATCTAAATGCGGGTAGATATAGATCTCATCTTTTTATCCTTAGTAGCAACGATACATACATGTCGGTTCCCTTTCTATCAGTGGTATCAAGCACGGTAAAATCGAACCCACTACCGGGTACCTCTTCCCATTGCAAGATAAATAGATAGAGTTTCCCAAACAAAACCAAAATATCGGAGAGGAAATACGAGGCTATAAGAGATCATGATTAAAAGAGATCAAAGAAACTCAAATACTTTCATGGATATAAAAACATAGATCTGATCATAAACTCGAAGTTCATCGATCCCAACAAACACACCGTAAAAGAGTTACATCATATGGATCTCCAAGAGACCATTGTATTGAGAATGAAGAGAGAGAGAGATATGAATCCATCTAGCTACTAACTATGGACCCGAAGGTCTACAAAGAACTACTCACGCATCATCGAAGGGGCACCAATGGAAGTGGGAACCCCTCTATGATGGTGTCTAGATTGGATCAGGTGGTTCTAGACTCTACGGCGGCCGGATGAATATTTTGTCGACTCCCCTAGGGTTCTTTTATTTTGGGGTAATTATAGAGGATAGAGGCGGTCCGGGGGGGCACCCGAGGTGGGCACAACCCACCAGGGCGCGCCTGGGCATCCTGGAGCCCCCTGGTGGGTTGTGCCCCCTTGGGGCACCCCAGGTGAAACTAGGGCCCATTTCCTTCCTTCTAGCCCATAAAAATCTTCATAAAGTTTCGTGGCATTTGGACTCCATTTGATATTTATTTTCTGCGATGTAAAAAACATGGAAAAAACAGCAACTGACACTTGGCACTATGTCAGTAGGTTAGTACCAAAAAATTATATAAAATGACTATAAAATGATTATAAAACATCCAAGATTGATAATAAAATAGCATGGAACAATCAAAACTTATAGATACATTGGAGACGTATCAGCATCCCCAAGCATAACTCCTACTCGTCCTCGAGTAGGTAAGTGATAAAAACAGAATTTTTGATGTGGAGTGTTGTTCATCAAGTCACATCATATTCTTTTCTTTATAGCATGGACATTTGGACTTTTATGTGATTCAAAGCAATAGTCTAGTTTTGACATAATAATTTAGATACTCAAGCATATCAACATGCAACCATGTCTTTCAAAATATTAATGCTAAAACAAGTTATCCCTAGCCCGTCATTCTCAAACATTTATCCATTCATGAAACACACTCGAATATTAACTACACCCAATACTTGAGCACGATCATATTGACTCCTAGTTGGTGCTTTCATGAGAGAAGATGGAGACTCAAATTTCAAAATAAAAATTTCATAAATTAAAAGAAAGTCTCTTCGCACAGGGAAGTAGGGATTTGTAGAGGTGCCGGAGCTCAAAGTGAAAAATTTGAGATAAAAACATTTTGAGAGGTGTATCCATCCCACCAACGAAAACGACTTAGAGTTCTAAACACTTTCCATGCTAGATATGCCATAGGCGGTTCCCAAACAAAAAATAAAGTTTATTCCTTTTTCCACCATAACTTTCACTTTCCATGGCTAACCATATCCACGGGTACCCTCTGTAACTCCCACGATGCGGCTATATCTCCCACGTGTCGGAGCACGACTTAGAGGAATAACGGCATTGTAGGCATGTCGCAAGAGGGGTAATCTTTACACATCCCATGTACTGACTAAGAAAGAGGTACAGAGTTGGCTTACAATCGCCACTTCACACAATACATAAATATAGCATTACATCATCCAGAGTACAATCAAGGTCCGACTATGGAACCAAAATAAAAAAAAACCAAATGCATAAGATCCTCGATCGCCCCTACTGGGCTCCACTACTGATCGTCTGGAAAGGAAATGTAGTAACGTCCTGAGTCCTCATCGAACTCCCACTTGAGTTCAGTCGCATCCCCTGGAGTGGCATCATCGGCACCTACATCTGGTTTTTGAAGTAATCTGTGAGTCACGGGGACTCAGCAATCTCACACCCTCGCGATCAAGACTGTTTAAGCTTATGAGTAGGGAAAAGGTATGAGGTGGAGCTGCAGCAAGCACTAGCATATATGGTGGCTAACTTACGCAAATGAGAACAAGAAGAGAAGGCAAAGCACGGTCGAGAATCTATGATCAAGAAGTGATCCTAGAACTACTTACGTTCCAGAATAACACGAGACCGTTTTCTCTTCCCGGACTCCGCCGAAAAGAGACCATCACGGTTACACACGTTGTTGATTCATTTTTAATTAAGTTAAATTGCAGGTTCTCTACAATCGGACATTAGCAAATTTCCATCTGCCCATAACCACGGGCACGACTTTCAAAAGTTCAAAACCCTACAGGGGTGTCCCAACTTAGCCCATCACAAGGTCTCACGGTCCACAAAGGATATTTCTTCTCCCAAGACGACCCGATCAGACTCGGAATCCTGGTTACAAGACATTTCGAAAATGGTAAAACAAGACCAGCAAAGCCGCCCAATGTGCCGACAAATCCCGATAGGAGTCGCACGTATCTCATTCTCAGGGCACACCGGATAGGTCAAGCTACGAGTAAAACCAAACCTCAAGTTGCCCCAAGGTGGCCCCGCAGGTTGCCCATTTTGGACAAACACCTAGAGGAGCACTGGCCCAGGGGGGGTTAAATAAAGATGACCCTTGAGTCCACAGAACCCAAGGGAAAAAGGCTTAGGTGGGAAAAGCTAAAAACAACGTTGGGCCTTGCTGGAGGAGTTTTATTCAAGGTGAACTATCAAGGGTTTCCCATTATAACCCAACCGCGTGAGGAACGCAAAATCAAGGAACATAACACCGGTATGACGGAAACTAGGGCGGCAAGAGTGGAACAAAACACCAGGCATAAGGCCGACCCTTCCACCCTTTACCAAGTATATAGGTTCATTAAAGTAAACAAGATATAATAATGATATCCCAACAATAAACATGTTCCAACAAGGAACAAACTCCAATCTTCACCTACAACTAGCAACGCTATACGAGGGGCTGAGCAAAGCGGTAACATAGCCAAACAATGGTTTGCTAGGACAAGGTAGGTTAGAGGTTTGACATGGCAATATGGGAGGCATGATGAAGCATGTGGTAGGTATCGCATCATAGGCATAGCAATAGAGCGAGCAACTAGCAAGCAAAGATAGAAGTGATTTCGAGGGTATGGTCATCTTGCCTGCAAAGTTCTCTGAGTTGACGTAAGCTTGATCCTCATAAGCGTACTCAACGGGTTGCTCGATCACATACTCGTCTCCTGGCTCTACCCAAAACAAGAACACAAGCAAAGGGAACCACAAACAACCACGGTGCAATGCACAAGCAACATGATGCAAAACATGGCATGATATGTGGGATGTGATATGCAATGGATATGCGTGGTCCGGAAGGAAAAGATTGAACCAGGCCTGAACTTGGCAAACCAAGAGCGCCGCTGGAAAGATGAGTTGATTTCGGTCGAAATCGATATAAAGATCACTGGAATCGGATGCACGGTTTGCAAATGGCAAGCAAAACAATAATGGCACTATTCTGCGATTAACAACACGATGCCATCTAGAATGCAACAAGAAAATAAGCTACTGCACTCTAACATAGCAACAAAGCACATGGCCGTGACCCACTCAAGATGCTTGACAAAAGATGAACACTGAGCTACGGCTAAATCACAAAATAGAAGGTTCAAACAAGAATGGCAAAAGTGCAAAAGATAACAGCATCTCAGACTTGGTGAAAATAACATGTCAGGATTTAACACCAGAAAGCAATGTTTAGAGTAAGATAACAACATGCTACAAGAACATATCATGGCAAAGAAAGGCATGGCATGAATCTACTCAAAGCATGTAACAAAAGTCCCTTACTGACCATAAGCCAAAAAGGATCAGAAGATATGATGGCACCCATGTAAACATAGCAAGTTTCGTTAACAGATTCATACAGCAGAAAACTGGACATGGCAAAAACAGAGATACGTAGGCATGTTTGCGAGCTCGATGCACTCACCACAAGGCATTGCATGACAAACTAAGCATACACCCAGCAAGCAGACGTGTTCAAGAAGCTAAACATGGCAAGAACAATCTCATAGCATGCATGGATCAACTACAACAACCTCGGCAAAATTGATTAGCACGTAAACAATCAGCCAGGAACATCTTATAGCAAAAGTAGAGCAATATTAAGTCATGCTAGGTTACTCCATAATTGCAAACAAAGACATGGGTGGATAGAACATAACAATATCTCAAAATCATCCTTACTAAACATGCTCAAAAGAGCCATGGATCACTCTATAGCAACATGAATACATGGCATAAAAATAACATCAGGGAAATGACTTAGAAGAATTCTAAGTCCCTGAAATCAGCAACGTTACGAGAGCTACTTTGCATGCTTGTGCTAGTCACCACACTGATCAAACAAATATATGGCATACACCCCTGTAAACATGGCATGGCATAGCCCAAAACACATGTAGGGCTCAAGTTCATAGGAGGCACACAATAAACATGGAAAAAATGACAAATGCCCATAATCTATTAAGAAACAGAAACTAACATTTTATAGCACTCTTGAAACAGCATTTTAGGCATCAAGATGGACTCAAAGAAGAATGGTGCAATGGAATGAAATGAAGAGGACATCCTAGCGAACATTTTGATATCTCACACGCGCAAAACGGAGCAGCAGATGATGAGATATGGCTTGATGAACATAGCTAAAATAATATGCAGAAATAAAGGACTTAGGAAAAATTCGACCTAGGGTTTCTCAGATCTGGCGCGCGAATCGAGGACCGCCGGAGTTCTCGCCGGAGGTCGTCGGAGAAGAAGAAGAAGGAGGCGGCCCGAGAGCTGGGAGGTGGATCTAGGGCGACGGAGTCCGGATCCGGGCGCAGCGCGGCAGGGCGGCGAGGTACGCGGCGGCAGGCGGTGTGGCGACAAGGTTCGGCGCGGGGTCCGGCGTGGCAGCGTCGGCGAGGAGCAGTGCGGCGGCGAGGTGGCCGGCACGGGGGCGTGGCTCGTGGAGCCCGTGGGGCGGCGGCGACCGAGTGCGGGCCGGGGAGGGCCCCGCCTGGGCCTGGCAGGCCGGCGAAGTGGGCGCGGGGCGCTGGCAACTCATGAGGCGACACGTGGCGGCGTCGTGGGGAAGTTGGACATGTCCATCGGTGGCAGTTTTTGTCCGGCGGCGCGAGGTGGAAGGAGGTTAGGGTTCATCCGCAAATTTCGGGGAGAAGCACATATTTATAGGTAGAGGGAGCTAGGAGAGTCCAAATGAGCTGCGGTTTTCGGCCACGCGATCGTGATCGAACGGCCGAGAGGATGGAGGGGGTTTGGGTGGTTTTTGGGCCACTTTGGGGGGGGGTGTTGGGCTACAACACACACGAGGCCTTTACGGTTCCTCGGTTAACCGTTGGAGTGTCAAACGAACTCCAAATGGCACGAAACTTGACAGGCAGTCTACCGGTAGCATACCAAGGCCGATTGGCAAATCTCGGTACAATCCGAGAATGTTTAACACCCACACACGAAAAGAGGCAAAAGGGGGACGCTGGAGGACATAGGATTGCCGGAATGCAAAACGGCCAGCGGGGAAAATGCTCGGATGCCTGAGACGAACACATATGCAAATGCGATGCACATGATGACATGATATGATATGCATTACATAGACAAAATTCAAAATGGAGACAAAACCCAACCACGAGGGAATATCATAACTTAGTGCCGAAAATGGCAAGAGTTGGAATACAAATATGGCAAGTTACATACGGGGCGTTACACCCTCCATAACAACACTTACTCTCATGCAATGACAAGTGAATAAACACTCATCTTGAGAATAACACATCTAGCATGGAAAATATTAGCCACCCCTCACCGCTCCGCGAGTGAAACAAACACACAAAAGAGAAGTTTATTTTGAAAATTAGAGATGGCACATGCAAATTTGCTTAGAACGACAAAAGAATACCGCATATGGGTAGATATAGTTGACTCATGTGGCAAAACTGGTTTAAAGGATTTTGGATGCACAAGTAGAGATCATACTTAGTGCAAAATGAAGGCTAGCAAAAAGATTCAGAAGCGACCAACCAAGAAACGAATAATCTCATAAGCAAGCATTAAGCATAATTAACACCAAATAATGCACCACAAGTAGGATATATTTTTCATTGCATGATTATTGACTTTCGTGCATTCGTAGGGAATCACAAACCTTAACACCAATATTCCTACTAAAGCATAATTACTCATCAAGATGACTCACATATCACATCATCATATCTCAAAACTATTACTAAGAATGAAGTTTATTTTGTCCAATGATATTCATGACATTTTCTTTTACTTTTATGCTTCTTGGATATCTATCACTTTGGGACTAATTTTCATGTGTTGCTTTTCATAAGCTTAAACAAATATAAGTGAAGATCATGAGCATAACAAATTTTTTTTGTCTACAAATAATTTAAGTGAAGCAAGAGAGAATTTCTTCAAAATTTTACTAACTCTCAAATAAATCTAAGTGAAGCAAGAGAGCATTTCTTCAATAATAACAAAGCACACCGTGCAAAAAAGATATAAGTGAAGCACTAGAGAAAGTCCTAGCTCATAAAAGATTTAAGTGAAGCATAGAGAGCAATTCTAACAAGCCATGACATAATTTTGGCTCTCTCAAATAGGTGTGTCCACCAAGGATTGATGACTTAAAACACAAAATAAAACAAGCAAAGACACATATCATAGAAGACACTCCAAGCAAAACACATATCATGTGACGAATAAAAATATAGTCTAGAGTAAAATACTGATAGTTGTTGGAAGAAAGAAGGGATGCCACTCGGGGGTATCCCCAAGCTTAGTTGGTTGCTCATTCTTAGATAATAGCTTGGGATGTCGGGGCATCCCCAAGCTTAGGCTCTTACATCCTTCATTCATCCATCGTAAGATAACCCAAAACTTGAAAACTTCAATCACACAAAACTCAACAAAGCCATCGTGAGATTCATTAGTATAAGAATAATAAATCACTACTATAAGTGTTGTATCAAACCAATTCATATTTTCTTTTTGTATTATATCCACTATATTCCAACTTTTCTATGGCAAAAACTCATCAAAGAAAACCATACAGCCATCAAAATAAGCACACAACACAAAGAAAACAGAATCTATAAAAACAAAGAAGTCTGTAGAAATCTGACTATTTCGAATACTTCTGAAACTCAAAAACCACTGAAAAATTAGGACGGCCTGAGAAATTTGTACATTGATCTACTGCAATTGGAATGGGTATTTTATCGCTCTCTGGTAAAAAAATGAAAATTAATTTCGTGATCATAAAAGTTTCTATTTTTTGGCAAGATCAAACAACTATTGCCCAAGAAGATCCTAAAGGCTTTACTTGGTACAAACACTAATTAAAATACAAAAAACACAATCATAATAGTATTATAATTGTGTAAACTCACCATAATAGAAAGAAAAAAGAAAAAATAAATTTTATTCATTGGGTTGCCTCCCAACAAGCGTTATAGTTTTACGCCCTTCGCCAGGCATATAGCAAGGATCTAAGTTTTGTCATCTTTCGTTCGAGATCCATAAGATGCCCTCATGATTGATTCATAAGGTGTCTTAATTCTAGTTCTAGGAAAGTGTTCCATACCCTTCCTCAAAGGAAACTGAAACTAAATATTGCCTTCTTTCATATCAATCACGGCACCGATAGTGCGTAAAAGCGGTTTACCAAGAATAATAGGACAAGACGTATTGCAATCAATATCAAGAACAATAAAATCTATGGGCACATAATTCCTAATTTCAAGAATAAGAACATAATTAATTCTTCCCATAGGCTTTTTAATAGTAGAATCCGCCAAGTGCAAATTCAAGGAACAAGATTCAAGATCGGTAAGACCAAGCACATCACATAAAGATTTCGGAATTGTAGAAACACTAGCACCCAAGTCACACAAAGCAAAACATTCATAATTTTTAATCTTGACTTTGATAGTAGGTTCCCATTCATCATGCAATTTTCTAGGAATTGAAAATTCTAATTCCATTTTTTCTTCAAGAGCTTTCATCATAGCATCAAAAGTATGTTTAATAAAAGCTTTAATTTGTTCATAAGCATGAGGTGAATTTATCATGGATTGCAAGAAAGAAATACAATCAATCAAAGAGAAACTATCATAATTAAAGTCTTTGTAATCCAAAAGAGTGGGTACATCACTAGTTAAAGTTTTGACCTCTCCAAACCCACTTTCATCAGTTTTTTCAACAAGATTTTCACCCTCCGAAATATTGGGACGCCTTCTACCTAAAGTTGACTCTTATCCAGTCCCTTTTTCATCATTCTTAACTTTACTAAAGAAGGAATGAATAGAAGAAATGCCAATCATTTTAAGATCTTCAACATCTTTACAAGAATAATCACTAGAAAAAGCTTTTTTTTTTCTAAAAATTCTCTTTCAGCTCTAAGCATAGCAGTTCTTTTCTTACTTTCATCCATAGAAACATAAAGAGCTTTAATTTATTCATCTACTTTAGGCACAAAAAATTTCGTCTTGAGATTTTCCACATCATGAGCAATTCTATCAACATTTCTAGACAAATCATCAATCTTATTCAACTTTTCTTCCGTGGAAGTGTTGAAAACTTTTTGTGTGTTGATAAATTCTTTAATATTATTCTCAAGATCAGAGGTGTTACTATTATTATTGTAATATTTATTTCCATTGGAATTACCATAATTGTTAAAGGAATTACTAGGAAAAGGCCTAGGATTAAAATTACCTCTATAAGCATTGTTGTTGAAATTATTGCGAGAAATAAAATTCACATCAATGGCATCACTATTTTGCTCAATCATAGTAGAAAAAGGCATATCATTAAAATCAATAGGAACACTTCTTGAGATTTTCCACATCATGAGCAATTCTATCAACACTTCTAGACAAATCATCAATCTTATTCAACTTTTCTTCCGTGGAAGTGTTGAAAACTTTGTGTGTGTTGATAAATTCTTTAATATTATTCTCAAGAACAGAGGTGTTACTATTATTATTGTAAGATTGATTTCCATAGGAATTACCATAATTGTTAGAGGAATTACTAGGAAAAGGCCTAGGATTAAAATTACCTCTATAAGCATTGTTGTTGAAATTATTGCGAGAAATAAAATTCACATCAATGGCATCACTATTTTGCTCAATCATAGTAGACAAAGGCATATCATTAAAATCAATAAGAACACTTTTACTAGCAACTAATTTCATAAGAGCATCAACTTTATCACTCAAAGAAGGAATTTCTTCAACCGAATTAACTTTTTTACTAGTAGGAACTCTTTAGGTATGCCATTGTGAATAATTTTCCAAAATATTATCATGCAATTTTGTGGATTCACCCAAAGTAATTTACATAAAAGTACCACCCACGGTGAATCTAAAAGATTACGAGAAAGAAAATTCAACCTCGCATAAAAAATTTGTATGATCATCCAAAGATTTAACCCATGAGTTGGGCAATTCTTTAGCATCATTTGCATCCTTTTCCAAGATTGTGCAACATGCTCATGTTCAATTTTCTTGAAATTCATGATCTGGGTTCTAAGGGAAATAATTTTTGCGGGAGGAAAATACTTAGTGATAGAAGCATCTTTGCACTTCTTCCAAGAATCGATACTATTACGAGGCAAAGAAGAGAACCAAATTTTTGCAGAATCACGCAAAGAGAACGAAAATAATTTCATCTTGACCACATCATTGTCCACATCTTTTTTCTTTTGCATATCGCATAATTCCACGAAGGTATTAGGATGGGACGCGGCATCCTCATTAGGAGTACCGGAAAATTGGTCTTTCATAAGAAGATTCAACAATGCGGTATTAATATCACAAGTCTCTGCACTAGTGGCGGGAGGAGCAAGCGGAGTGCCAATAAAATCGCTGTTGTTGGTATTTGAGGAATCACATAACTTGGTGTTCTCTTGAGTCATGATGACCACACAACAAGATTGCACTCAAAAACATATCCGACAAGAAAACGGCGAACGGAAAAAGAGAGACGAATAAAACGACAAATTTTTGTGAAGTGCGGGAGAGGAAAACGAGAGGCAAATGGCGAATAATGTAAATTTAAAGGAGATGAGATTTGTGATTAGGAACCGGGTTATGTTGAAGATCCTCCCCGGCAACAGCGCCAGAAATTCTCCTTGATGGTAGCTGCAACTACGTCGGTTATTCCCTAGAGAGGGAGGGATGATGTAGCACAGTGACGGTAGGTATTTCCCTCAGTTATGAAACCAAGGTTATCGAACCAGTAGGAGAACCAAGCAACACAACGTAAACAGCCCCTGCACACAAATAACAACACCTCGCAACCCGACGTGTTAAAGGGGTTGTCAATCCCTTTCGGGGTACGGCGCCAGAAATTGCGTGTTGACGGGAGAAAGTTGTAATAGATTGAAATAATAGATCTCAAATAAAATAAAGTGCAGCAAAGTATTTTTGGATTTTTGGTTTAATAGATCTGAATAAAAATGCAAAGGAAAAGTAGATCGCAAGGAAATATATGAGAAATAATACCCGGGGGCCGTAGGTTTCACTAGTCGCTTCTCTCGAGAAAAATAGCATACGGTGGGTAAACAAATTACTATTGGGAAATTGATAGAACTTCAACTAATTATGACGATATCCAGGCATTGATCATTACATAGGCATCACGTCCAAGATTAGTAGACCGACTCCTGCCTGCATCTACTACTATTACTCCACTCATTGACCACTCTCCAGCATGCATCTAGTGTATTAAGTTCATGGAAAAATAGAGTAATGCAATAAGAACGATGACATGATGTAGACAAGGTCCGTATATTTATATGGTGGTAGATATAGATCTCATCTTTTTATCATTAGTAGCAACGATACATACGTGTCGGTTACCTTTCTTTCACTAGGATCAAGCACCGTAAGATCGAACCCACTACCGGGCACCTCTTCCCATTGCAAGTTAAATAGATCAAGTTGGCCAAACAAAACCCAAATATCAGAGAAGAAATACAAGGCTATAAGAGATCATGCATAAAATAGATCAAAGATACTCAAATATTTCATGGATATAAAAACATAGATCTGATCATAAGCTCAAAGTTCATCGATCCCAACAAACACACCGCAAAAGAGTTACATCATATGGATCTCCAGGAGACCATTGTATTGAGAATCAAGAGAGAGCGAGAGATGAAGCCATCTAGCTACTAACTACGAACCTGAAGGTCTACAAAGAACTACTCACATATCATCGGAGAGGCACCAATGGAAGTGGTGAACCCCTTTGTGATGATGTCTGGATTGGATCTGGTGGTTCTGGACTCTGCGGCGGCTGGATGAATATTTCATCAACTCCCCTAGGGTTCTGTTATTTTTGGGGTATTTATAGAGTAAAGAGGCGGTCCGGGGGGCGCCCGAGGTGGGCACAACCCACCAGGGCGCGCCTGGGCCTCCTGGCGCCCTGGTGGGCTATGCCCCCCTCAGGGCACCCCCAGGTACAACTAGGGCCCATTGCCTTCCTTTTGGCCCACAAAAAATCTCCATAATGTTTCGTGGCATTTGGACTTCGTTTGATATTGATTTTCTGTGATGTAAAAAACTTGGAAAAAACAGCAACTGGCACTTGGCACTATGTCAATAGGTTAGTACCAAAAAATGATATAAAATGACTATAAAATGATTATAAAACATACAAGATTGATAATAAAATAGCATGGAACAATCAAAAATTATAGATACGTTGGAGATGTATCAGCCATCCGCTCCCGGCAGAGACCCTACGGGAAGCAACTCCTCACAGCCTACCGGACCACCCCCTCCAGCCAGGCCTATGGACCCCGTGAACGAGGCTAGTGCGACTGCAAACGAGGAGGTGCTGCAAGTCCTCGATGCCGAGCCCCAAGCTCGAACTTGGGCAAGGCACATTGTCCACTTTTGCCAAACCGGAGAACTCCCTGGCAATCATGATGAAGCTAAAAGAGTAGCCCAGAGGGCCAGTATGTATCAGTTTGTCGATGACACTCTATACAGAAGGAGACCCAATGGTGTGAAATTGAAGTGTGTTTGCCGGGAGGATGGAAAGGAAGTACTGGCTGAGATTCACAAAGGAATGTGCGGCTCACACATTGGATCAAGGGCATTAGTTGGGAAAGCATTCCGGCAAGGATTCTATTGGCCCACAGCCCTCCAAGATGTAGTTGACCTCGTCATGAAATGTGAATCCTATTAGTTCCATTCCAATAGAATACACATGCCTGCCCAAGCCCTTCAGACAATCCCTCTATCATGGCCATTTTTGGTCTGGGGGCTCGATATCCTCGGCCCCTTCCCCTGACTACCCCAGCCCTTCAAACAATCCCTCTATCATGGCCATTTTTGGTCTGGGGGCTTGATATCCTCGGCCCGTTCCCTTGAGCAATCAGGGGCTTTGAATTCTTGTTCGTTGCCATCGAAAAGTTTACAAAGTGGACGGAAGTGACTGCCGTGAGAAAGGTGACTGCTCAGTCAGCTATCAAGTTCTTCAAAGAATTCGTGTGTCGTTTCGGAGTTCCGGCAAGGATCATCACAGACAACGGCACCCAGTTCACGAGCCACGCCTTCATGCAATATGTTCACACCCTCGGATGCAAAATCTCATTCGCTTCTGTGGCACAAACCCGGAGCAATGGACAAGCTGAGAGGGCGAACACTGAAGTGCTTCGTGGACTCAAGACAAGAACTTTCGTTACGCTGTAGAAGCACGGAAGGCGGTGGATTGAGGAGTAGCCGGTAGTTCTCTGGTCCCTCAGAATGACACCTAACCGAGCTACTGGGCAGACTCCCTTCTCCCTGGTCTATGGGGCAGAAGCAGTTATCCCCACAGAACTCATTTATGGGTCCCCTCGAGTGCTTGCCTACGATGATGTAGCGCAAGATCAGCACCAGCGTGACGACGCTATGCTACTTGAGGAGAACCATCTCCAGGCTGCTACGCATGCTGCACGCTACCAGGAAGCCCTGCGTCGCTATCATAGCCGCAGGGTTCATGCCCAGTGTTTTGAGGAAGGTGACCTTGTCCTTAGGCACGCTTAGTCCACCAAGGGTACAAACAAGTTATCACCGAAGTGGGAAGGCCCTTACCGGGTGGTACGAGTCACCAGACCTGGCGCGGTCCATCTGGAGACCAGAGATGGCACACAGTTGCAAAACTCATGGAATATTGAGCATCTCTGTAAGTACTACCCGTAAGGCGCGAGGCTGCCGGGCACCGCCCAGCAGCCATGCCTTGCCTCAGTTGCATGTAACCCCTTGTACAAAGCCATGGCGATGACCCCGTGCAAGAGAAAATAAAGAAGCGCTGTGGGGGGGCCCCAATCGAGATCGCATGGATGCACAAGCACATCCAGATCACTGCATAAGTATTTCATGAGAATTTGCATATGCATATAGATAGGATTGCATCCTGCATTCATTCTCACCTACATGGAGTTGTAGGTTCCTGCCGTGAACTTGACTACGACAAGGGACGAGAAGATTGCACATCATCGTGGTCCCCGTCAAGCCAAACAGATAAGTTTACCTCTTGCCCATTAGTGTTCTGTAAGCTATAACTTGTGCATAGAGAAAACTCGCCACTCTCCTAAAACCAGGGTGCTCCCATCCTTGGCTCGAATGTTGCTTCAGCCTGGATGGTCGTAGTAGCCCTTGATGAAAAGGGAGTTGGCGGGGGGCTGGTTCCTCAGTCTATTCCCTGGAAGACATGGTTCTCCCGCAGAAGAAAAGGGTGCCGGCAGGATATCCTACCGGGAAAACTCGTTTAATTAAATTAAAGTGGTACTCCACCTCTGCATGGACGTATACATGCACGAGTTCCCGACAAGGTTTATTTCTTTCATTGAAATGCAGATACAAGTACAAGCATTACAGAATACAAAGATGGATTTGAGAGATTACATTATTTGAATTAAAATTTAGCAATTGCCTACAAGTTTAAGATTGAAAAGATAAAAACCCAATGACCCCTCTTTTCCTTTCTCTGCTCACTACTGTTGGATGTTGCTAATGGGACACTTCGATCAAAGACCCTTTGAGAAACTGTGTGCGATGCCATAATCGCAAACGGTGCTGTATGAAAACCATGAGAAACGTATAAAATGTTTGCGATGACGGATGCATCGAACACGGTTCAGGTTTTAGGTGTGTGTGCGATGAAGGGAATATGGTTGAGTTCAGTTAACTATTTGCGATGAGGAGGAACAAAAGAAATGGGCAGCCAGATGAAGGCGTGTGGGATACACAGCATACGGTTCACTCGGATGAACTGTTTGTGATTAGGCAACACAAAATAAATGGGCAGCCAGATGAAGGTGTGTGCGATATACAACATACGGTTCACTCGGATGACTTGTTTGTGGTTAGGCAACACAAAAGAAACGGTCAGCTAGATCAAGGTGTGTGGGATATACGGCATGCGGTTCACTTGGATGAACTGTTTTCGTTGACACAAGAGTACAGAAACGGTTCAACTTAACAAGACATATGTGTTGTGCAATGGGATTGCATGCGGTTCACTCGGCCCTTGTCATCAGTGTGTGACCTCTGTGGCAACCATTTGCTCCCCAGGCGCCTCTTCGTGTAACGTGGCAACCGTCCACCGACTCTTCACCTTTCCCTCTCGATTTGGAGCTACTATCGCAAGCTAGCTCTTCCTCCCTCCTCCATTTGCCTTCACCCTTCCTTCTGCCATTTTTTGATTGTATTCTCCATGGAGGGAACAAGCCGGAAATGACCCCGTTATTCTTGCCCCGATCTGAATGATGACGCGGTGGAGGAACTCATTGAACGATGCGACGTCATCACCTCGGCTAGCATGGCAGGTTCGTTCAAGACCATTCTTGACTCAACAAATAACATCATTACAAGGAACCCAAAGGTTCAGGAGCGGTTTGATCTCCCCTATCTTCTTCGCCGTGACCCTCCTGACTGGCGCGGGGACGAGGGAAGCCTCGCCTTGTGTAAGCTGATGCCGCTTGATAATGATATGTATGATGTTAAGATGCCATCGCTTGAGGGCAAGGCTTGGGCAGGTGCAAATGGAGATTGGGTTGTTTATATTGGGTACAACTACGAGCGGGAACTTGTGAATTTGTACACTCATTACCGGGTTCCACTTCGAAAAATCTCAGACAACTGCCCAGAGGTTGAGTACACCGGTATTCTACGTGAGTTCAAATATGATCATGATGACTGTCGTCTACGAAAGATAGCAATTTGTCGAGTTCCCAACCGCTCTTGAGGTTATAGAAATGGTTATGTTGTCGCTATCTTCGACAAGCTTTTTGCCGTCCTTCATGGTTCGACTCGATGGATATTGCTCAAAAATCAGTTTCTATACATGGATGAGTACTGTGATGGAATTCAATACGAGGATCTTGTGTTTGCTGCCACCACTCGTGGCACTGTTTTTTGCATGGAATCCACATGATTTTGGTACGTTTGTCATCCACTATAATTATAATTGTTTCATCCACATGCATGCGGGTTAGCTAGTTTCCCTTTACTAATTAACCTTCTTGTGTTTCCATGGTCCTGTGAACATTCCACCACCTATACTTGAAAATTTTATTCACGAGCATGAGGACTAGCAGGACCCATATACTCAATGGCACTTGGCAACTTATTCCGATGGATCACCTCTTCTTGTCTGTATACGGGGCACTGCTGATGTTACTAAGGAAGCAGGTGTTGTCTCGTATGGTCGCACTCTCCGGACCTACTCCAACATCCGTTGCAGGGTATTCGGGATGGATACTGGTGTACTAGTGCCAACACCTTCTCCCTGGTTCAGTATTGAAAGTCTTGGAGGAAACCCGTTCTTCGTTGGAGAAAACTATCCAATGATGGTGGAAGGCGATCCAGCTACTATTGACACAACGTTACTACCATTTATGAGAAGCAACTGTATCTATACCTCGGACATTACTATGCTTCCCTACCGTCCCAATATGGGTATTGAAATAGGCCGCTTCAGCCTGGATGATCAGTCCTGCGTTAGTCTCGAGATTGATAGTAGATGGCCCTTCCCAGAGAAACACTTCTGGTTCAAAGCAAGCGCTTCCAACACCGACGACTGGTTGAGCTGAAGTTCATTTCATTGCTTAGTTATTTTTGTGTGAGAAAAACTTTACTAGAATGTTTTGTTGGAAATGATCTATAATCCAACGTGTATCCTCGTTGTCGTTGTGGGTTGACGACTTGTTGTATGTAATCAATGGTACATTTGCATATGCGTTCATGAACTCACGCCTGCTAGTGGTGTCCATATGAACAATGCTAGTAATTTAAATTGCAAAAATTAGATAGTGCTAGTGATTTGTAGCTGCATATTTTGAGAAATCGCAGTGTTACAAGGTTGACAAATGGCAATGTTACTAGATAAAAAAATGTCAATCTTTCCAGTTTGAGAAATGGCAACATACCCAAAATGACAGATATGCAAATCTTACCCAATTGTGTGTAAGTGGTTGCACATGGGTCATGCAAAACAACCGTTTGCGTTGAAGGGGTGCAGAAATCCTGCTCGGCACATTTTCCCTTGTCTTCCCGGGGAAGCTATCAATTTGCATATGGGTGTTCTAACTAAAACGTTTGTGATGAGTGTTTTATATTTAAAAACCGTTGACATTTTTTTCAAAAGAAAATCGTTTGATAAGTCTGTACATTAAGAGAGAAAAACACAAGTTTGTTCAAACCATATCTTTCTTGCAGTCACACTCGAATTTATATTCATATGATCGAGAATTCGAGATACAGTATTAAACCCCAAAAGAACTATTTCTGGCAGCGGCGGAGGCGGCGTGCCGCGCCGTTGTTGTCATTGTCGTCCTCCGGGACGCTGTTGTCGAAGTCTTCAAGGCAGCACAAAATGTTCTTCACTTGTAAATCAAACATCATGTCGTGGCGCGATCGACGGGCGGGGTGCAGGAGGACGGCAACTGGTGCCGCTGAGAGGTAGCGGTCGACGGCAGCGTCCCATGCCGCTGGGGGGGCGCACGGGCACGTGCGTGGCAGGTGCAGCCAAACGCACAGGGACCGACACCGTGGTGGGTGGAGGGGCGCGCACGGGCGCGGCGGTACGGTGGGTGGAGGGGCGCACACGGGCACGGGCACGGGTGCTGGCGCTGACATGTACACGAGCTCGTGTGGGTCCACTGAGACCTCGCTGACACCCGCGGCTTCCAACTCTATGATAGTGCATGGCGACCAGCCCGTCAATGCTATGGGGATGGTCGCTGGTGCGGGCGCATGGATGGGAGCTGGGAAGGGAGCGGGGGCAGCAACCGCCGTTGCCAGCTCGTTCTAGGCCATGTCCATCAGGCCCCATTCCTCCTTATTTTCTATCTCCTCCGACTCGGAGTCGACTTCACCAAACTTGAAGACTAGTGGCAGATGATCATTCTGCGTCATCGCAGTGGAGGTCTGGGGGGAGGGGAATGGGAGGCGAACAGTAAGACAACCTGTATTAAATAGCGCCTCGGGCGCCGTTAATGGAGAGGAAGGCGAGCGGCCATGGAAGTCAAAGGGCTCGCTTCCCAGTGAGCCTGCGCACCGTAAAGCTCGCACCCTTCCCGATGAGCCTGCGCATTGGAGGATAGCTTGCATGCCTCTCAGTCAGCCTGCGCACCAGACTGCGCTCGCATGCCTCCCGTTCAGTCAAGGTCAAGCAGCTGTCCGCACGGCACCTCCTACAGCCATTAAAACCAAAACACGTGGCGTCACGTGAATAGTTAACAGAACGCACACGTTTTGAATTATACAAACATTTGAGATATTAAGTGGCAGCTATTTATTCAAAATGCCTTTGTTGGCTGTCATTATTCCAGTGCGCCTTCTCTCAAAATGGACACGAAAAATACCACATCATGTCGGGCGCCATTCCATGATAGCATGCCAAGTTTCATGAATTTCAGAGGAGTTTTGGATTTACTATAATTTAAAAACCAGGAATCTCAATGTTTTGTCGGCAATCAACGGTGCCCTAGTGTTTGAAATTCATTCCCATTTATTGCATGGGACCTAAGCCTGCACCCAAGGACACAGATTTGATTTTTCAACCAATTTATATGCACTAGAGCATGTGCATGTAGTTCAAATTTGAATTATGCACATAAATGCATTAAAAACTCAGTTAATGCATAAAAATGTCCAAAAGAACCCCGAAAAATCACAAAAATTGACACAACACTCCTGTTATTCTATGTTGACACGAGAAAAAATTTGGAAGCAACAAGAGGAAGTGGATATCGTTTCATCCCCAAAGGTGGGATGTTTCCTACCGAAACAATGATGCTTGTTGTCAGAAGCTCTGCTCTGTGAGAAGCATATACCTAAACCTGCCCCAAATGGGACAAAAAATTTACCGCAGCTTGTTGATGCCGCTCCATGAAAGCATGCCAAGTTTCATGAATTTCAGACGAGTTTTGGATTTACTAGAATTTAAAAACGAGGCATCTCAATGTTTTGCCGGCAATCAATGGTGCCCTGGTGTTTGAAATTCATTCCCATTTCTTGCATGGGACCTAAGCATGCACCCAAGGACAAAGATTTGATTTTTCAACCAATTCATATGCACTGGAGCATGTGCATGTAGTTCAAATTTGAATTATGCACATAAATGCATTGAAAACTCAGTTAATGCATAAAAATGTCCAAATGAACCCCCAAAAATCCCAAAAATTGATACAATACTCCTGTTGTTCTACGTTGACACGAGAAAATTTTTGAAAGCAGTAAGAGGCAACGGATATCGTATCGTCCCCAAAGGTGGGACGTTCCCTACCGAAACCATCATGCTTGTTGTGAGAAACTCTGGTTTGTGAGAAAGCATATACCTGAAACCTGCCCCAAATGGGACAAGTTTTTTAACACGAAATGTTGATGCTGATCCATGATAGCATGCCAAGTTTCATGAATTTTAGACAAGTTTTCGATTTACTAGAATTTAAAAACCAGGCATCTCAATGTTTTGTCGGCAATCAACAGTGTCCTGGTGTTTGAATTTCATTCCCATCTCTTGCCTGGGACCTACAAATTCACCCAAGGACACATATTAGATTTTTCAACCAACCTTAGTGCATTGGAGCATGTGCTTGTAGTTCAAATTTGAATTATGCACATAAAAGGCCTAGAAAACCCAGTTAATGCATAAAAATGTCCAAACGAACCCCGAAAAATCACAAAAATTGACACAACACTCCTGTTGTTCTATGTTGACACTAGAAAATATTTGAAAGAAATAAGAGGCAATGGATATCGTATCGTCCCCAAAGGTAGGACATTCCCTATCGAAACCATCATGCTTGTTGTGAGAAGCTCTGGTTTGTGAGAAGCTTATACCCGAACCTGCCCCAAACGGGACACATTTTTTACCATGGCATGTTGATGCCGCTCCATGATAGCATGCCAAGTTTCATGAATTTCAGACGAGTTTTCGATTTACCTGAATTTTAAAACCAGGCATCTCAATGTTTTGCCGGCAATCAACAGTGCCCTGGTGTTTGAATTTCATTCCCATCTCTTGCATGGGATCAAGAAATTCACCCAAGGACACACATGTGATTTTTCAACCAACTTTACTACATTGGATCATGTGCTTGTACTTCAAATTTGAATTATGCACATAAAATGCCTAGAAAACTCTATTAATGTATAAAAGGCCAAACGAACCCCGAAAAATTCCAAGATTGAACACAACACTCCTGTTGATTTATGTTGACACTAGAAAATTTTCGAAAGCAATATGAGGCAACGGTTATCGTGCCGTCACCAAAGGTGGGACATTCCCTATCGAAACCATCATGCTTGTTGTGAGAAGCTCTGGTTTGTGAGAAGCTTATACCCGAACCTGCCCCAAATGGGACAAAATTTTCACCACAGCATGTTGATGCCACTCCATGATAGCATGCCAAGTTTCATGAATTTTAGACGAGTTTTGGATTTACTAGAATTTAAAAACCAGGCATCTCAACGTTTTGCTGGCAATCAACAGTACCATGGTGTTTGAATTTCATTCCCATCTCTTGCATCGGACCTAGAAATTCATCCAAGGACACACATGTGATTTTTTCAACCAACTTTGGTGCATTGGAGCATGTGCTTGTAGTTCATATTTGAATTATGCACATAAAATGCCTAGAAAACCCAGTTAATGTATAAAAAAGGCCAAACGAACCACGGAAAATTCCAAGATTGAACACAACACTCCAGTTCTTCTATGTTGACACTAGAATATTTTTGAAAGCAATAAGAGGCAACGGATATCGTCTCGTCCCCAAAGGTGGTGCGTTCCCTATCGAAACCATCATGCTTGTTGTGAGAAGCTTTGATTTGTGAGAAGCTTATACCCAAACCTGCCCCAAATGGGACAAAATTTTCACCATGACATGTTGATGTCGCTTCATGAAAGCATGCCAAGTTTCATGAATTTTAGACGAGTTTTGGATTTACTAGAATTTAAAAACGAGGCATCTCAACGTTTGCCGTCAATCAACAGTGCCCTGGTGTTTGAAATTCATTCCCATCTCTTGCATGGGACCTAGAAATTCACCCAAGGACACACATGTGATTTTTCAAACAACGTTGGTGCATTGGAGCATGTGCTTGTAGTTCAAATTTGAATTATGCACATAAAATACCTACAAAACCCAGTTAATGTATAAAAAAGGCCAAACGAACCTCGAAAAATTCCAAGATTGAACACAAAACTCCTGTTATTCTATGTTTACACCAGAAATTTTTTGAAAGCAATAAGAGGCAAAGAATATCATCTCGTCCCCAAAGGTGGTACGTTCCCTATCGAAACAATCATGCTTATTGTGAGAAGCTCTGGTTTGTGAGAAGCTTATATCCAAACCTGCCCCAAATGGGACAAAATTTTCTCCACGACATGTTGATGCCGCTCCATGATAGCATGCCAAGTTTCATGAATTTCAGACGAGTTTTGGATTTACTAGAATTTAAAAACCAAGTATCTCAATGTTTTGCCGGCAATCAACAGTGCCCTAGTGTTTGAAATTCATTCCCATCTCTTGCATGGGACCTAGAAATTCACCCAAGGACACACATGTGATTTTTCAGCCAACTTTAGTGCATTGGAGCATGTGCTTGTAGTTCAAATTTGAAGTATGCACATAAAATGAGGTCGAAGGCGGCAAGGATGGCAGTGCGGAGGGTGGCAAGGTTATCGCGCCCTCCTCCGATGATGAGGTCGAAGGCGGTGGCGATGGCGGCGCAGAGGGCGTCTAGGTGGGCCCCCAGGACGAGGAGATCGACGTCCACGAGTGGAGGAGTGCCTTCCCCAACGACCCCGACGACGGTACTTTCCCGGACCCGGCTCCCGGCACACTGTACATGAAGAGGAAGGATTGGCTCGACCTCTACTTCGACCGAAAGTAGTTTAGCTTACTCTAAATTTATGTTTTATGTTCGGTTATGCAAAACTATCTATCTTTATGTTTGAATGCATGCTACTTTCGGTTGAACCTGCTTTGAACTTGATCACATTGAAGTTTACAACCTTAAGTTTAGGGGATTGACTAGAAAAGGCCAAAAATTACTAGAGTATATATATATCCACTAAGGATTTTAGTCCTTTAACTTTTTAAGGATCGCCTAGAGATGTCCTTATGACTTGTTTATTTTAGTTCTTCACAATGTGATGCTCTATATGTGCAATTATTTGCTGTGGAGTTCAATTTCATCAATAACAGTTTCAACAATACCACTATGAATTACGATATTTGGTTGCTGTTAAGGATATTGCATTTAACATGCCTTTTTGTTTTTAATTGTTGTTTAGCAACATGCATTGTACTGAATGACTAAATATGCAATCCCAGGCTACATAGCAACAAGGAAGAGTGTTACTTTAATGTTCTGATGATGTCTAGATATACATGTAATAAAATCTTATATAATGGGATGGATGGAATGTTGTACTACATAATTTTTCAATTGTTGTTTAGCTTCTAATATTAACTTGGAGCTTTTAGGTACATATATCATTGCCAAACATCCACACTTCGACCCTTTCTGCGCATGGGGCAATGAGATATTCATGAACCAGCATCAAGTGAGGAAACTGATAAAGATTGTTACTAAAATGGGTCAAAAGATGTCAATCGAACTATTTGTTTACACTTTATGCAAGACAACGGTGAACTGCAGGATGGTAAGTAAGAACCTTGTAGCCTTCTTTTTACTGCGCGTAATGAGTTGTGTTAGATGACAATATCTGAACCTTTTTTCTTTTGCAGTGGAACCTGAAGCAGTTTACTCAAGATTAGCTCTCAAACTACATGATTGGCGGCCGGCCATCACAAGGGGTTGGACTAGAGTCCTGCATGCCTTGTGCATCCAGGAGAGCACAACAGGGCCATTCCGCTTCACCTTGTTCAGCAACTGGAATGTCTGTCGCATCTTTCTTTACCATCTGTAATAGTACAAGTATAGAACCCTGGTACATCATTCTTTATTTGGTGCTTATGTAATTCTTAAACATATGTACTTGTGAATCGAATAATCCATTGGTTGTTTGAACCTGGTGGATATGAATAAAGCTATAGCCTACTTTCAACTTTAAATTAGGTAAAATTTTAAATAGCAGCAATTAAAGTAGGGCGAAATTACGTTGTGCAGGTCATTACGGCACACACGGTTGGTAAAACACAAAACGTTTGCGATATACACCATAATTCGAGATGGTTCATAGAGAGGAAACGTGTGCAAGCATGCACACAGTTGCCGTTCGCAAAGCGTGTGTGATGTCAAACATTATCACATACGGTGCGGGTAAACTAAATGTGTGTGATTGTCTACCTATCGTACACGGTTTATAATCATGAACTGTTTGTGATGTGCCACGCATCGTAAATCTCCCATGCCTAGAATCTACCTAGAATCTGCCTGGAAAGCTCCCGTGCCTAGAATCTGCCTGGTTTTAGGCAGAACCACAAAACTCCGACTGCGATGGCAATGCGAGCACAAATGAGTAGAAAGGATGAAGCGCTTGGGATATTCGAGATATTGGAAACAGCTATATAGGGACAACTTTATGCGTCAAGGCTCCCTATCCCCGACGGTTTCTGGGTCGTGTGGGAAGGACCCCCCTATCACCCACACTCACTTGGCGATGGTTCCGAATGCCATCGCGGAAAGGGGTAAAAACCGTTTGTTTAGGACCGACGCGCACCAGTGGATCCTCTTCCCAGGATACCAGAGCAAGAGGGAAAGGAGAATAAAAGGAGCATTAGGGAGGGGGCGGCAATGAAGGGACCGGCGGAGTGGCCATCTGCCATGGTCCGCAGGTGGCGTGCCCCCTGGAGCTGTTGAAGGTGACGAGCAAGGCCCTTCGCCCTTCCCCAAACAAAAAGAAGAAAGAAAAAAGGGGGAAGGGACAGAGACGGTAGTGGAATCACCCACAACGGGTATGCAACACTACCATTGCCTCGGCGGGCCAGACGGAGCGCCCCTCAGTGATGCTGGGATTACCCATGATCTCTAGCTCCTCCCGGACGAGAATCGAAGAGACCAAAAGACTCGCCATGCCAAGGACCAGGCTCACTCCCCAAGCGACAGCACTAGCATGAGAAGCGAAGATGAGGAGAGGAGGACCACGTAGATGGATGACTCCTCCCTCCTCCGCTCCTCCCCTTTTATAGGCCGGGCGGGGAAGGGCAGCCACTCCATCCACGGATGACCACCGCCCTCCTCCACCAATTCAAGGTGGGCGGGCCCTTCCCAAGGTACTCTCCCGTGACACGCGCCTCCCTTACCTACCCTGCACGATGCATGCTGCATACATGGCCAAGGATAGGGGCACACTGTGGGAAGAGTAAATTAGCAGTTTCTACCTCGTGCGTTAAAGTCATTCACGGACCATTACTGAAGGAACCCCACCACTATTGGCTTTATGCCGCACGCAGTAAAACCGGAAGCTAGCCCGGAATCAAGGCTGATGAAGTAGGAATGGAAAACTTAAGGGGCCAATCCCTTTAGTAACTTTGCCTATGCACTTATTAGGTCCTACCCCGACGATGCTCAGCAGGGCGTTCGTGGCAGGCCCGGGGGCTTCTGTCGGTGCAACAAATCCTGGGTCTGTTGACCAACCGTGCAGGGACAAGGTCAAGATTGAAGCACCAGCCTAAGTCAGAGATTGAAGAACCAACATGCAGCTTAGAAGGACCAAGATTGAGCCTAAGGAGCAAGGTATCGACAAGAGAAGGGCCTCCCTTGCAGGGCAGGTGAGCCCGACAAGGGGCAAGGCCACTACCAGAAGCAAGCAACCGAGGCTCGCGGGGGCACAACCACCCCACAAACCACTCAAGTACGACTCACATCGTCAATCAGTGCGGTGTCAAGCCGCAAGATGACTAAGTAGGAAAACTTCGTTATGTATTGCTATACAACTCTCGTTTAAGATTTTTTGCAGGAAAACTTCTCTCTAAATGGGAAGGTCGTTACGTTATCGAGGAGGTCTATCGTTCCGATGCCATAAAATTCAACAACTTCGAAGGCACAAATCCGAGGGTGGTGAGCGGTCAAAGAATCAAACATTATATCTCAGGTAATCCCATAAATGTTGAAACCAATGTTATTGAAACCGTAACCCCGGAGGAATACATAAGGGACACTTTCCGGAATGTTTCAGACTCCAAAAAGGAATAGGTATGTGGTACGGTAAGTAAACCGACTCCAAAACAGTTTTAAAGGCAATATTTCTCCATTTTGGAATATTTAGAAAATTAGAAAAATAAGAAGCAGTCCGGGAAGGACACGAGGCCTCCATGAGGGTAGAGGGCGCGCCCTACCCTACTAGGCGCCCCCTACCTCGTGGGCACCTCGTGCGTTCTCCGGACTCCGTTTTCTTACATGACACGTATTTTGGTCGGTAAAATTTCATTATATAATCTCCCGGGGGTTTTGACTCCCGTATCACGCAAATATCTCCTGTCTTTGTTTCGAGCTGTCCTGTTGCAGATTTGAGCAACATGTCATCCCAAGATTCGGAAGGAGAGAGCTATGTGGCTGATTACCTTGCCGATCCTAAATTCTATGGGGATGTGGAGCATTGTGGTTGGACTACAGAAGAAGAAGAGGACTATGAACCTAAGGGAAAGGAGGAGACGAGCTCAGATGTGGATGAAGTCCCACTACCTCAACCTGGGGACATGCATGTGGAGTTCAAAAATTCAAGCCTCCCTGATAGAGTAAAGAAACCTAAGATCGAGTTTATCCCTTTTCGCCTCTTGCAGGAAAACAAACAGGAACTATGCAAAAAGATATTGAGCCTGGAGTAGGAGATCGAGGACCTAAGGGACCAAAATTCTGTCCTCAAGCGCAAATTAAGGAAGAAGCCTACGCCATCAACAAAACCACCATCTTCTTCACCAACAAAGAAGAACTGAGTATCTGGTATGGGCACTCCCCTTGGCAACTGCCAAGCTTGGGGGAGTGCCCCGGTATCGTATCACCATCACTTTTATCTTTACCGTTTTTCTTAGTTTGATCCTTTTGGTAATATCTTGATCTAGTAGAATAAAAGTTCTTAGTATGATCTAGTTGTGAGTTTTGCTTTATGATCCCTCTATGTAATCGAGTTCGTGAGCTATATATAATAAAGATTAGTGTTGAGCCAAGGGCTTGATTATTTTGCCATGATCCTAAGTGAATAAAAGAAAAGAGAAAGAAATAAAAAGAATAAAAGAGAGCATATGGATCTTATGGAGAGTAATGAGCTCACATAGAAAAGGTATGATGAATAAAAGTTGTTGAGAGTTGACAAACATAGTTTTGGTCATCATTGCAATTAATAGGAAGTAATAAAGAAAGAGAGGTCTTCACATATAAATATACTATCTTGGACATCTTTTATGATTGTGAGCTCTCATTAAAATATGACATGCTAAAGAGTTGACATTGGACAAGGAAGACAACGTAATGGGTTATGTTTTCTTACATCTGAGATAAATTATATTGTCATGGATCATCCAACATGGTTGTGCTTGCCTTTCCCCCTCATGCTAGCCAAATTCATCGCACCAAGTAGAGATACTACTTATGCTTCCAAATACCCTTCAACCAGTTTCGCCATGAGAGTCCACCATACCTACCTATGGATTGAATAAGATCCTTCAAGTAAGTTGTCATCGGTGCAAAGCAATAAAAATTCCTCTCTAAATATGTATGACTTATTAGTGTGGGAGAAAATAAACTTTATACGATCATGTGATATGGAAGAAATAAAAGCGACAGACTATATAATAAAGGTCCATATCACAAGTGGCAATATAAAGTGACGTTCTTTTGCATTAAGATTTTGTGCATCCAACCATAAAAGCGCATGACAACCTCTGCTTCCCTCTGCGAAGGGCCTATCTTTTACTTATATCTTCTACCTTGCATAAGAGTCATGGTGATCTTCACCCTTTCTTTTTACATTTTATCTTTTGGCAAGCACAACATGTTGGAAAGATCCTGGTATATATGGCTAATTGGATGTGAGTTTTCATGAAGTATTATTGTTGACATTACCCTTGAGGTAAAATGTTGGGAGGCAAAACTATAAGCCCCTATCTTTCTCTGTGTCCGATTAGAACTCCATACCCATAAATATTGCGTGAGTGTTAGCAATTGTGAAAGACTATATGATAGTTGAATATGTGGACTTGCTGAAAAGCTCTTATATATTGACTCTTTCCTATGTTATGATAAATTGCAATTACTCCAATGACTGAGATTATAGTTTGTTAGTTTTCAATAAAGTTTAGGATTCATACTTGAAATTGTGATTGAATTATTACTCTAGCATAAGAAATCATATGACAAGAATTATATAAGTTGCTGTTCTAAGAATGATCATGATGCCCTCATGTCCGTATTTTAATTTTATCGACACCTGTATCTCTAAACATGTGGACATATTCTTCGATTTCGGCTTTCGCTTGAGGACAAGCAAGGTCTAAGCTTGGGGGAGTTGATACGTCCATTTCACATCATGCTTTTATATCGATATTTATTGCATTATGGGCTATTATTACACATTATGTAAAAATACTTATGCCTATTCTCTCTTATTTTACAAGGTTTACATAAAGAGGGAGAATGCCGGCAGCTGGGATTCTAGGCTGGAAGAGGAGCAAATATTAGAGACTTATTCTGCACAGCTCCAAAAGTCCTGAAACTTCACGAAAGATGTTTTCAGAATATATTAAAAAAACTGAGCGCAAGAAGTTCACCCGGGGGGGCCACACCCTGCCCACGAGGGTGGGGGGAGAGCCCCCTACCTCGTGGGCCCCCTGATGGCCCTCCGATGACCATCTTTTGCTATATGAAGTCTTTCGAGGAGGAAAAAATCATAAGCCATCTTATCGGACGAAACTCCGCCGCCACGAGGCAGAACCTTGGCGGAACCAATCTAGGGTTCTGCGGAGCTGTTCTGCCGGGGAAACTTCCCTCCGGGAGGGGGAAATCATCTCCATCATCATCACCAACGCTCCTCTCATCGGGAGAGGGCAATCTCCATCAACATCTTCACCGGCACCATCTCCTCTCAAAACCCTAGTTCATCTCTTGTATCCAATTCTTTTCTCCAAGTCCGGGATTGGTACCTGTGGGTTGCTAGTAGTGTTAATTACTCCTTGTAGTGCTAGTTGGTTTATTTGGTGCAAGATCATATGTTCAGATCCTTTATGCATATTAATACCCCTCTCATTATGAACATGAATATGCTTTGTGAGTAGTTACGTTTCTTCCTGAGGACATGGGAGAAGTCTTGCTATTAGTAGTCATGTGAATTTGGTATTCATTCGATATTTTGATGAGATGTATGTTGTCTGTCCTCTAGTGGTGTTATGTGAACGTCGACTACATAACACTTCACCATTATTTGGGCCTAGAGGAAGGCATTGGGAAGTAATAAGTAGATGATGGGTTGCTAGAGTGATAGAAGCTTAAACCCTACTTTATGCGTTGCTTCGTAAGGGGCCGATTTGGATCCATATGTTCGATGCTATGGTTAGGTTTACCTTAATACTTTTGTTGTAGTTGCGGATGCTTGCAATAGAGGTTAATCATAAGTGGGATTCTTGTCCATGTAAGGACAGTACCCAAGCACCGGTCCACCCACATACCAAATTATCAAAGTACCAAACGCGAATCATATGAACGTGATGAAAAGTAGCTTGACGATATTCCCATGTGTCCTCAGGAGCGCTTTTCTCTATATAAGAGTTTTTCCAGGCTTGTCCTTTGATACAAAAAGGATTGGGCCACCTTGCTATACTTTATTTACTTTTGTTACTTGTTGCTTGTTACAAATTGTCCTATCACAAAACAATCGGTTACCACCTATTTCAGTACTTGCAGAGAATACCTTGCTGGAAACCGCTTATCATTTCCTTCTGCTCCTCTTTGGGTTCGACACTCTTACTTATCGAAAGGACTATGATAGATCCCCTATACTTGTGGGTCATCAAATATCAAATAGATCTTCTTTTTCTTCAGAATCGGTATCTTCCCACTAGTTCTTCCACAACCATGTTCTAGGTTTAGACATTTTCTTTTATTTTTAACGCTGCAATAGATCAAAAATTATGGGAAAAAATTGTGAAACTTGTTTTTCTCACACTTAGCGGAATTTCTTCAACCTCAGATTCATATATGACTGCTCTACCAACACCATTCATGCGCCTTAAATAATAGTCTTATAACCCTCCTGATGTAGGCTAGAGCCCTAGATGCCCGATCTTTCACGAAATGGAGGGATCCTACAAAGAACACGAAGAACACGAGGGGAAACACGAGGGGAAACAAGAGAGGAATCACTCAAACCAACAAGATTCAATTACACATGTGCTATATCCTCGAAACACAAGAAGATACATGATCCAAATCCAGCAAAGGACGATACATGTAACAAGTTCTTCTCCGTGAGGAGGTCTTGAGGTATTCCCCTTAGGGATCTTGAATCCGCTTGGGGGATCTTCTCCGTAGAGGTCGTGAACTCCAATGGAGAAGTAACCAAGTGGATGGGCAAAGCTCTATCCCTATATTGAGCTAATCCTTTGCTAACCCTAGAAATTGGGAGGAGGAGGTCTATTTATAGTCTTAGTGGACGAAGCGGTTCATGGTCCTCGTCCTAACATGCTGTCAACACATAGGCGTCAGACGTCTGACAGTCATCGGTCGTCCGAAGGCTTGTGAGGGTCCGGTCGTCCAGTACTTGACTGAAGTCCAATGTTTCGGCTCGGGTCAGGTTTCGTCAGTCATCCGGAGGCTTCCATCACTACTGAATCAGGAACTTTGCCGTCAGCCGCTTCTTTGTCGTCCGCTGGTTGATGGCGAAGAGGGTCTTTGCCATCAGCTTGTGGAAACCTGATGGCAAAGAAAGTGTTTGCCGTCAGGTCCATCTTTGCTGTCAGCTAACTGACGGCAAAGAGACAGGGTGGGCCGGTATGGGGGCAGCTAACGGCCACTTTCTTTGACGTCGGCTAGCTAACAACAAAGAAACTTTGCCGTCCGCTAGTAGACGGCAAAGAAAGTGGTTGTTCTAACATCCGTTAGCTAGGCTCTTTGCCGTCAGCTAGCGGATGGCAAAGAGCCTAGCCCTATATGTATCAAAACACCGTCGCTCCCTGCCCCTCTCTCCCTCTCCCCTGATCCCAACCCCGCGCCGCCGCCCCGCCCCGGCCGCCCCCCTTGCCGTCGCCCCGCCCCGGCCGCCTCCCTCGCCGTAGCCCCGCCCCGGCCACCCTCTCGCTGCCGCGTCGCCTCGCCCCGACAGGCCGTGCCGGCCCCGCCCCGGCCGCCCCACCCCGCACCTCCTTGCCGGCCCGCCTCGCCCAGGCAGCCACGTCGGACTGCCCTGACGCAGCACCTCGCCGCCCTGGCGCGCCGAGTCACCGACCCTCCGCGCCGCCTCGCCGCCCCGGCCGCTCCAAGGTGAGATATTTTCGTTTTTTTCTATTTTTTTAGATTTAGTTAAGGTTTTTTTAGTTTAGTTAATTTACTTTAGGTTTAGTTTCGTTTAGTTAGTTTAGTTTAGGTTTAGTTTAGGATTAGTTTAGTTAGTTTAGTTTAGGTTCAGTTTAGGTTTAGTTTAGTTAGTTTAGTTTAGGTTTAGTTTACTTTAGGTTAAGTTTCTGGTTTATTTTGAACATGTGAAATTTATTGTTATTTTTTTAGTTCAAGCATTTATTCCCGCTTCGACGTCGTCGATGCCTATCCCGCATCCTCGTCATCGACTCGGCGGAGGAGGCCTGCTTGATCAGAGGGGCCATGTCCGAGACTGGGCTCCGTCGGGCTGGTACTAGGAGGTTCTACCTTCCGGGGGGCGCAAGTTGGTGAGGAGTCAGCACGTCATTGACCCGAACCTTGTTTGGTGGCATTCACGTGGGCCAGCGGTGCCGAGGCATTCGGACACTACGGAGGTGGTAGTCACCGTGTCAACGAGGAGGACGGTCACATCCGTCGCTACATAGTTGCGTTGGAGGGAAGGTTGGACAATACCTGGGAGGTTCTTCAGGGATCTCATTGGAACTATGATCCTGTGATGGTTCCTTCTCTTTGGGTGTCCACCACCCGTGCCGATACCCGTCATTCGCTACGGTTCTAGCTGTATTAGCGATGCTATATGTATGATACTATTTGAGATGTATTAGTGATAATATTCGACGATGTACGGACGCAAGAGATGATGTAGTTTTGCTTATTGAATGCATGCTAATTTATTTTACCCGGGGACGAGCAGGTTAGGGGGTTCCTCGGTGTCGATGGTACCCTAAATAGAAAGTACCGTCACTGCACAGGTGACACAGGGGTCCTGCATCCCGCAACAACAGTTCTCGGCGTCGATGGTGGTCTAACACCATCAGCCACCAGAACTATTGTTGTGGGACGCCGGGCGCCGGCGTCACTTGTGGGACGTGGATCTAGTGTTCAACGCCGACCACCTCATGTACCTTGCACCGATGGTAGTTGCTATTTAGGGTTCTATCGACGCCGAGGAACCCCTAACCCGCTCGTCCTGTTGTAAATATTTAGTTAGGTTGACGAAAAAAACAACATTGCTATGAAACTCACCTTTCGATTTAAATGTGTAGTTTTTTCGTCGCTGCGAAGGTCTAGTGTTCGACGAGCTCCGCCCCTATGTTCGTGGGTAAGCACAAATGACATCTCCTCTGCCCCTTGATTTGCTCTGTTCCGGTCTTCGTGCCGATGAAACTTGCTAGCTATAGGTGTCTTCAATCATCAGTATGCCTGACCACTATGCGTCTCCCGTTGGAAAGGGTTACATCTATAAATATGCATGCATTTGCATATTTATAACCGTGATTCTTTCGAATTGTCCAACGTTATCCATGGACAGCTCGAGTATGTGTAGATTGGGTTCGTTTTCCCATATGCTCTGCTCCGGATCCGATGCAGAATTTCATCAGTGCCTCCCTATTGCTCTACGAGTACACATCCTCTCTGCTTATTGCCAAGACGTGTATCAGGAGAACAGCGGGGAGGTGCTGCCAAAATTTTGCGTCAGATCCGGAGCAGAGCATGGGAAAACAAACCCAATCTACACATACTCGGGTGGGATTAGGACCTATCTTTACCTATTAGCGTCTAGGTTGCATGGATGTAATAAAAGTGACAAACTCCTTTAACTAATGAATATATACATGCTGATATATATATACATATTTCTTACGTGTCCATTAGCTAGGCAAGATAACTGACCATGCGTGGATGTACACCGGTCACACTAGTCAGAAAGACATGACCACTGAATCGTTAATAAAAACCAAGGGGTTTCTGAGGGCCGCATTTGCAAATGGCATGTGGATAACATGGTGCCCCCGCGTCAGGTGCAACAATTGGCACAAGAGGATAAAGGATGAAATGGGCAAACATCTACAGAAGTGGGATTTTACACCAGATTTTGCGGTGTGGACATTTCATGGCGAGTCTGCCCAACGTGCCAGAGCTGAGGTGCTTCATCGCCGCACTGACGAGCATGGTACCGGGATGCAAGACATGGTGCAAGACTTTGATGATGCTCGGGACTCGGACGATGAGATGGAGGAATCTGCAAAGGCCTTCAATGAAATGTTGGAATCTTCAAAACGTCCTCTCCACGAGCACAACGAGCTTTGTCAGCTGGATGCCATCTCACAAATAATGGCTCTGAAGGCTCAATTCAACTTGGGCAGAGAATGCTATGACGCAATTATGACAATATTCAGACGTTTTCTACCCAAAGGCCATGTACTACATGCACACCTATACCAGTCAGACAAAATTCTCTGTGCTCTTAAGATGCCCTATGAGAAGATACATGCCTGTGAGAAAGGATGTGTCTTATTTAGGCTACAGTATGCGGACTTGAATTATTGTCCCATTCGAAAGTCATCCAGTTATGTTGTGGTAGACAACGGTATGGGTGAGAAGACGCAGACCAAAATCCCCATTAATGTTCTTCGGTATATGCCAATCGTACCAAGACTTCAACGTCTTTTCATGGTCGAAGAGATGGCAAGACAGATGACATGGCACAAAACGGGCAAAAGAACCCAACTGGATGCAGATGGGAAGCTAATGATGGTGCACACATCGAACGGTGAAGCATGGAAGAGCTTCGATGCATTACATGATGACAAAGCGGCAGATCCGAGGCATCCTCGAGTCGGCATCAGCATGGATGGGTTTAGTGTGTTTGGTCTGACAACAGCCCAATACAGTTGTTGGCCCATATTTGTCTTTCCACTCAATCTTCCACCCGGATAGATTATGCAAAGAAAGAACATTTTCCTGATGTTGATAATTCCAGGGCCCAACTATCCGAGGAAGAATATGAATGTGTACATGCAGCCGTTGAAGGATGAATTGCAAGAAGCCTGAGATAATGGGTTCAAGACAAACGACGCCTTTAGCAAATGGAAATTCATAATGCGTGTCTGGTACATGTACTCGATGCATGACTTGCCAGTGTATGCGCTATTCGTTGGCTGGTGTGTTCATGGAAGGTTCCCATGTCCCACATGCAAGGGAGCTCTTGAGTTTCGTTGGCTTCAGGCCGGTCACAAGTTTTATTGCTTCGACATGTATAGACAGTTCCTGGATCCTAGCTATAAGTTTAGGAAAGACAAGAAGAACTTCATCAGAGGTAGAGTTGTCAAAAACTCTGCACCACCTATGTTGACAGGCCAAGAGACACTAGATCAGTTAAACGCTCTCGAGCCAGATCCAGAGCGTCCAGGGTATTTCTAGGGGTATAATTTGAAACACGCCTGGACTCACAAGACATGCTTGTGGGATCTTCCTTACTTCAAAGACCTCCTTTGCCCACAGAACATCGACGTGATGCACACTAAGAAGAATATCGCCGAGGCACTTTTTGGTACATTGTTCGGCATAGATGGGAAGTCAACGGATAATACTAAGGCTAGAGTCGATCTGGAGGCGTTATGTGATAGGCCGTTACAAAACATGAAAGAACCAAAAGGAAAGCAGAACTGGATGAAGCCAAAGGCATGGTTCAATCTTGGAATGCCAGCTATGAGGGAAATTATCTTGTGGGTGCAACAACAGTTGATGTTCCCCGATGGGTATGCAGTGAATCTAAAGAGGGGGGCAGTCTTGAAAAATTGAAGATATTTGGTCTCAAGAGTCATGATTGGCACATATGGATTGAGCGGGTAATGTCAGTGATGTTGCGTGGCTTCATCCCTGAGGATGAATGGCTAGTACTGGTAGAGCTGAGCTGTTTCTTCCGTGTTCTCTGTGCGAAAGAACTATCGCCTGGCCTACTAGAAGAAATCGAAGAGTTGGCGCCGGAGTTGATCTGCAAGTTAGAGAAGATCTTTCAGCCGAGCTTCTTTAATCCAATGTAGCACTTGATTTTGCATCTCCAAACCGAGGCAATATTGGGGGGGGGGCAATGCAAAATCGTTGGTGCTACGTCACTGAGAGGATGCAGAAGACGCTACGAGCAAAATGTAAAAATAAACGTAGAATTGAAGCATCGATGGCTGAGGCATTCATTACTGAGGAGGCGGCAAACTTCGTGACAGCACACTACGAAGCCAAAAAATCGTCATTTGCATAATCCGAAGCCTCGGTACAATGATGACGAACCTAAAAAGGGTGGATTCAACCTCAGCCTATTCAAAGGGGATCTCGCACCAGCTGGTGCTTCTAATTCCTTAAGGTTGGATTACGAAGAATGGCAGATCATTTCGTTGTATATCTTCACCAACCTAACAGAAGTGCAGTCGTACATCAAGTAAGTTCCCGGTACATTGTTTCGCAACTTCTTATTCCTTTGCACTACTCTTATTCCCGGATAAATTTTATACAGTCGATACATCGCCATATTCTCGTATGGAGCGGTGATCCAAAAGGATTCCGTCGAAGAGTATGAGCTTCTGGCAAAGCATGGATGTGGCTATCCCGGTTTCATCTCTTGGTTCAAACAAATGGTAATTTCCATTATAAAATTTCATTTCTTCATCTAATTTGTGGCTAATGCAATAATCCCTTTCGTATTAAACTTGTAGGCTAAGTCAGAGCTTATGGACGCCGAATTGAGACAAGTCGCTAATGGTTTTGACTATAAGGTTCGTTCATTTGACAAATACGACATCAATGGGTATCACTTTCGTACCTATGGCAAAGAGCTATCAATGGCTGACCGAAAGTCTACAAATTGTTGTATCTCTGCTATCGGCGAAGGAGATACCGAGTATTATGGAAGAGTTGATGCAATTTATGAAATTCAATGCTATGGTGCAAACCCACCAAATGTCGTAGTCTTCAAATGTTATTGATTCCAATCTAAGGAGACTAGAAGGACTCATGAACATATAGGGCTAGTGGAATCAATCAAAGCACCCATTTCGATGTTCCCGATGTCTATATTATGGATCAACAGGCTACTCAAGTTTTCTATCTATCGTGGGCTTGTCAAAGTGATCCTAATCTCATAAGTTGGGATGTCTTTTATGAAGTGCCGCCACGTTTTAGACCACCTCCCCCCAATGAAGATGATTATGCACCTCACATTAACCCAGACACATATGAAGGAGAATTCTTCCAAGAAACACGTGAAAGTGCAACTATCCCTAGGTGGTTTTGGTAATTCATAACAACATATAGCTCATTGAGCTAATGCTATTCCAAGATGACTATTTCAGGAAAGCTCAATGATTGGCATGGCATGGATGTGAAAGTGGAACCCTCAAAATGCTAAGGACAAAGGATTGGCTCAAGCTCAAAAGTTCAAGACTCTTCATTTTATATTTTAGTGATCCAAGATCACATTGAGTCTTTAGGAAAAGCCAATACTATCAAGGAGGGATGAGGTGTTGCTTAATGAGCCTCTTGCTTCATGTGCTTAGTGATATGCTCCAAAACCCTCAACTACTTTCCCATATCCACATATGACCTAAACCCTAAGCCAAACTCGGTCCTACCGATTCTTTCTATCCGGCGCCACCGAGTTTCACTTGTCATAAGCCACTGCCAAACCCTAGCAATTCGGTTCTACCGATAGGGATCTCGGTCTCACCGAGATGGGATTGCAAACTCTCTGTTTCCCTTTCGTAACTTTTCGGTCTCACCGAAAGAGCGAATCGGTCCCACCGAGATTGCAGTGTAAACTCTTTGTTTCCCTTTTGTAACTTTTCGGTCTCACCGAAAGAGCAAATCGGTCCCACCGAGTTTGCCTGACAAACTCTCTGGTTAGCTTATTACCAAACTCGGTCTCACCGAGTTTGTGTAATCGGTCTCACTGAGATTACGTTATGCCCAAACCCTAACCATATCGGTCCTACCGAGTTGCATGTCAGTCCCACCGAAAATCTCTAACGGTCACTAGGTTTACCTTTTCAGTCCGATCGAGTTTGTTGATTCGGTCCCACCGAGATTGGAAAACTGTGTGTAACAGCTGGATTTTGTGTGGAGGCTATATATACCCCTCCACCTCCTCTTCATTCGTGGAGAGAGCCATCAGAACACATACACAATTCCAACTCATATGTTCTGAGAGAGAACCACCTACTCATGTGTTGAGACCAAGATATTCCATTCCTACCATATGAATCTTGATCTCTAGCCTTCCCCAAGTTGCTTTCCACTCAAATCTTCTTTCCACAAAATCCAAATCCTATGAGAGAGAGTTGAGTGTTGGGGAGACTATCATTTGAAGCACAAGAGCAAGGAGTTCATCATCAACACACCATTTGTTACTTCTTGGAGAGTGGTGTCTCCTAGATTGGCTAGGTGTCACTTGGGAGCCTCCGACAAGATTGTGGAGTTGAACCAAGGAGTTTGTAAGGGCAAGGAGATCGCCTACTTCGTGAAGATCAACCGCTAGTGAGGCTAGTCCTTCGTGGGCGATGGCCATGGTGGGATAGACAAGGTTGCTTCTTCGTGGACCCTTCATGGGTGGTTGCTTCTTCATGGACCCTTCGTGGGTGGAGCCCTCCGTGGACTCGCGCAACCATTACACTTCATGGGTGGAGCCCTCCGTGGACTCGCGCAACCGTTACCCTTCGTGGGTTGAAGTCTCCATCAACGTGGATGTAGGATAGCACCACCTATCCGAACCACGGGAAAAACATCCGTGTCTCCAATTGTGTTTGAATTCTCCAAACCCTTCCCTTTACATTCTTGCAAGTTGCATGCTTTACTTTCCACTGCCAATATACTCTTTGCATGCTTGCTTGAATTGTGTGATGATTGCTTGCTTGTCCTACAATAGCTAAAATCTGCCAAGAACTAAAATTGGGAAAAGGTTAAGTTTTTCTTTGGTCAAGTATTCTAATCACCCCCCCTCTAGACATACTTTCGATCCTACAAGTGGTATCATAGATTTGGTCTCCATTTGCTTTGATCTCCATAGCTTTTGGTGGTCATAGCCTTGGTTTCACAACCTAGGAGAGTATGGCGTCTAGCGAGGGAAATTATCACCGTAGAGGTCCTTACTTTGATGGTACTAATTTTGCTAGTTGGAAGCATAAAATGAAAATGCATATTCTTGGACATAACCCCGCCGTTTGGGCTATTGTGTGTGTTGGTTTGCAAGGTGACTTCTTTGATGGGAAAGAACCAAACCGTGAAGCTACCGCGGATGAGTTGAAGATGTTGCAATACAATGCTCAAGCTTGTGATATTCTCTTCAACGGATTGTGCCCCGAAGAATTCAACAAAATCAGCCGTCTTGAGAATGCAAAGGAAATTTGGGACACTTTGATTGATATGCACGAAGGTACCGACTCCGTCAAGGAATCCAAGTTGGATGTGCTTCGAAGTCAACTTGACAAGTTCAAAATGAAGGATGGTGAAGGTGTCGCTGAAATGTACTCTAGGCTTGCTCTCATCACAAATGAGATTGCCGGCTTAGGAAGTGAAGAGATGACCGATAGATTCATCATCAAGAAGATTCTAAGAGCCTTGGATGGAAAATATGATACCGTGTGAACATTGATCCAAATGATGCCCAATTACAAAGATCTCAAGCCAACGGAGGTGATTGGAAGAATTGTTGCTCATGAGATGTCACTTAAGGATAAAGAGGAACTTCACAACAAATCAAGTGGTGCCTACAAAGCCTCATGTGAAGCCCCTACATCATCAAGTGAGAAACAAAACTTCAATGAAGAATTGAGCTTAATGGTGAAGAACTTCACCAAGTTCTACAGGACTAGAAGCAAAGATAGAAGCTTCAAGTCAAGGTCCTACAATGACAAAAGATCTTCTAGTCGAGAGCGAAACTGCTACAGTTGTGGAAGACCCGGACACTATTCCAATGAGTGTACGGCTCCCTACAAGAGAAGAGAAGATTCTCCAAAAAGAAGAAGCAAAGAATCACCACCAAGAGAGAGAAGGAGTAGAGAGGATCGTTATGAACGAAGATACTCACGGAGAAGCAAGGATTCGGAAAGGAAGGAAAAATCATCAAGGAGCTACACAAAACGAAGACATCAAGCTCATGTTGGTGAATGGGTATTCGGCTCCGACTCCGACAGCCACTCCGAGAGAAGTTATCACTCCGACTCCGAAGATACTCAAGATGAAGGTGTTGCCGGTCTAGCACTTGTGTCAACCAACTCCTACGACATATTTGACTCACCAAATGAAGGAATTGGAAGATGCTTCATGGCCAAAGGTCCTAAGGTAACACACCCCAAGTATGTTGATTTCAATAGTGATGAAGATGACTTGTTAGGTGATGATTTGCTTGTTGACAACTCTAGTGATGAATACTATGATGAAACGTCAATTAATCATGCTAATCAAGATAAAATGAATGACAATGATAAGGAGAAGATTGAGGCTCTAACTAAAGAACTAAACACTCTTAAGTTAGCTCATGAAACTATCTTCGAAGATCATCGAGAACTTTTAAGAGCTCATGAGAAATTACGCTTTGAAAAGCTCAATCTTGAGCAAGAGCATGAGTTCTTAAAAGCAATCAATGATGATCTCCGGAAGAAAAGTTCTTCTTACATTGCCAAGCGTTTACTCTTATCCACTTACATGCCTCAAGTCAAGTCTAGTAACAAGAACAAGAAAGATTCTTCCTCTAGCAGTAACAATGATCATGCTAAATCCAATATTGTTGCTTCTAGTAGTTCTCTTGATTCCACTAATGATTCTCTTAGCCAAGTTACACTTGAGCAAGAAAATAGCTTATTGAAGGGAATTATATAGAAAGGTGTGTACAAAAGCCTTGCCGGGAGTAAGCAATTCGAGGAAATTGTGCGCAAGCAAGGAATGCACCGGAAGAATCAAGGTGTTGGTTTTGAACGAAAATTCAATGCCAATGGAGTTGAGTGGGAAGAAGATCAATACCCCAAGACAAAGTTTGTTCCTCAACAAGATAAGTATGATACTTCTTTCAAGGGGACACAAGCTCAAGATGATCTTCGACCACAAGACTACAAGCAAAAAGGCAAGGACAAGCTTCAAGAGGAAATTGATGCATTTGAAGAAGCTCCTAAGACCTTAGTCAAGTGGATTCCCAAGACTACTTCAAGTTCCACCTCATCAAGTACGACTACAACTCCAAGGATTCCCATCAAGATGGTGTGGATCCAAAAGAAGAAGAACTAGAGAGTTCTTGAGGGTGACTCCGCCAACATACTTCACTCTTATCATTTTGGCAAGAACAAGTGCAATGAACTTCCACATCTTGCACTAGTTCATGGAGTCACAAACCCTCTTGTTGGTAAGACAAGGGACAAGGTAACCTAAAAGTTTTCATGGACATCATCTTGTGTGTGCATCACTCTATGTCTATGGATATCCTTGTTTGTTCCTTATGGGACTAACCCATGTAGGTATTGAAAGTGCAATTCACTCAAATGGATAGCTCCAAGTGATCTACATCAACATTGAGCATCCACATCTTCAACATCTACATGAATTCATCATCGACAAAACCCGAGGTTAGTTCATCCCTCTAAGGGGGGATATCACATCTAGGGGGAGCTTTACTCTAAGACTTGAGCTAAAGCAACTCTAAAGATGTGAACACAACAATGCTTTATGTAAAAGTGGTAACCCCACTTGAGCTTAAACGATGAGTATGACCTATGATCAAGTGTTCTCACTTGACTCCTAAGTCAATATACTCATATATAGATGACCTTGTCATCGCAAATTTCTTGATAGATGCTAGAATTGGTTGTGCATGCCTTGTCACATATTTCATTTGCCATCTTATTGTGTGAGCATGCTGGTTGCATATTTTACTCATTCGAGGACATCCACTTGTTGTTTTGATTGTTTGGTTTTATTTCCTTTTGCCAAGTGGATGGACAAGAATGCCTAAGAATCTCCTCTAGCTATCTATGCTTTTCTCGTCTCAAACTCTATTCATGCTACATCACAAAATTTGATCAAGTCAGATTCGAACCACTCTGTGTGAGGAGCGCTCGGAGTCCCCGATTCGTCATAGACTTAAACTTCCAAAACCTCTTTATGATTCTCAGTCTGACCGATACCCCACTTTCGGTCCTACCGAGATCATTAAGTTGATCTAGGTTTTCGATCTCGGTGCAATCGATTTGAACCATTCGGTCACACCGAGTTGCAACAACTGTATATAGTTTTGCATCTCGGTGCCACCGAGTTGTTCCACTCAGTCACACCGACAGGGTCGAGCTATATATAGTCACGGGCAAAAATTTGGAAATTTCTCCAAACCCCTTCGCCCGCGCGATAGCCTGCTCTGCCAACTTGGTCTCCGGATCATCTCCTCGCTGCCAGCCGCCTCCAGTCGCTGGTCTCCGTCGCCGTCAACGGAAATTCAACCCCGCCGTTGCCGCCATAGCGAGTCTCCGCCGAACTAGGGTATGGACTCGATCTTTGTGCTATTCCCCAATCCGATTCTTAGCACATTGTGATCATCATGGTTCTTGCCACGTTTGTTAAACGTCTATCCAGTCAATGAACTCGTAGATTAGGTTTAATTCGAAAATTTTAGGGTTAGGTTTCCGCCGAAACCATCTCGGACCCACCGAGTTGAAAAACTCGGTCCCACCGATTTGGCTTATGCCATTGCACAAGTGAGACTCGGTCTGACCGAGAATTACTTATCGGTGTGACCGATTTTGGAACTCTGTGAAACCCTAGCAGTCTCGGTGCCACCGAACTGTGACTCGGTCTGACTGAGTTCACTAGTTTAGGTGCCAAAACTGCTTCGGTATCACCGAGTTTAGAAATTGGTAGATCCGAGATGCTTTTAGTGGGAAACTAAAACTAAGTTTTTGAATTATTCTTTTGCAAAAATCTCTGCATTTTGTGATGCTTATCCACTCTATCTCATCTATAACCTATTCACAGGGTCAGCAGTCAGAGTTTGCATCATGTCAGACCAAAGTGATAGCCAGAACTTGTCAGAGCAGCAAGTGTAGATGAGTGAGGGCACTAGTCCCTCCAGCTCTTCAGATGATGGCAGCAGAAGTACCCCAAGCAATTTGCCAAAAGCTGCCACCAGACAGAGGAAGAAGAGAACTTCAGATTCTGAGGATGAAGATTATGTGGCAGAGGAAGAGGAAGCCACATCAAAGAGAGTTGTGCTCAAGAAGGAATATGGCTCAGCTCAAGGCACAAAGCCAGGCTTAAAAATCAAAAGGCCAGCAGGTAGGCAGCCTATGCCAAAGGCCAGAGCTTCAACTCAGATTCCTGAAAAGCCCACTCCCATTGAGCTAGTTGCTGCTGAAGGCAAGAAGAGGAAAGAAAGGGTGAAGAAAACTGTAGCCAGAGTGCTTGGCAAGGCTTCCATCATGGAAGATGAGGAGGAAGAAGAAGAGGTAGCTGCACTAGCACCTAAGGCACCCAAGCTGATGGGTGATGCCATAAGAACAGGGGCAGCTGCCTCCAAGGCCAAGCCAGCTCCAAAGCCAAAGCCAAAGAGGAACACAATAAGCATCCCAGCTACTAAGAAGAACAAGGCCCCAGTGCCTGAAGCTGTAGAAGAAGAAGAGAATGTTCTTAGAAAGCTCAAGCCCAAGATCCCAGACCACAACGATGCTCATCCTATGGCTGAGGATATGAAACTCAGGAGAGATTCAGGGCTCCGGCAGTGGAGAGAAGCAGACCCGTATGCTTCAAGGAGAAGGACTGCAGTTGACTACATGTTTCACACCAAGGAGCAGCAAGACTTTTATGAGACAGTGCTGCTAGACAAGAAGCCAATTGTCTGTGATATGAGATGGGTTGATTGGCAATACATCAAGGACAACGAAGAGTACTACCCTGGAGTGCAGGACAGCTTCAAGGCATGTGGAGTAGAGGACTTTGTTGGGCAGAAGCTCACAAAGTGGAACGAGGAACTCATCATGCAGTTCTACTCCACAGCCCATTTCTATCCAGATGGTAGGATTGTATGGATGTCAGAGGGTACGAGGTACCAGTCTACAGTTGCTGAATGGGCTCAGCTGATTAATGCCCCAGAAGAGCATGACGATGACTTGGACATTTATGCCAAGAAGAAGATGGACCACAACTCAATGTCAAACATGTACAAGGAGATTCCAAATGAAGCACTTGATACGTTCAAGTTTGGCTCAGTACACTATCTTCTGTCAGGGCTGCCAACCATTAACTGGATCCTTAGGCACACTCTGTTGCCCAAGTCAGGTGATCACAAGATGATCAGAGGCCATGCAATCAATTTGCTTCATGTATTTGATGTGCCTCAGAAATTCAAGGTCATGAGCCTCATAGTAGAAACTATCAAGAGGACTGCAGCAGATCAGAAGAGGAGCTGTGGTTATGCCCCTCAGATTCAGGAGTTAATCAACTCAAAGATGGGCACAGGCATATACTTGTTGGACAAGGAACACTTGCCTATTCATCCAGACTTTGAGGACAACCAAGTTGTGATGAATGAGAATGAACCATCATCAGTTCAAGCACAAGCAAAGAAGGAGCAGGCGAGGAAGGAGAAAGCTGCCAAGATGCCAACTCAAGAGGAGGCATCTGAGTATTTCTTGAAAACCAAACAAGAGCAGCTTGGTTACTTGATTGCATCCACACTGAGGATTGAGCAAGGACTGGCCACCCTCATTCAGAATCAGCAGAGCTTAGAGAGGATCATGGAACAAAAGTTGTATGACTTGGATGTCAAAGTAACAGAGATTCAGTCTGCAGTGGAACAACTTCAGGATGACATGCAGGAGAGGAGAGGCAAGACTACAACTGATGCATTTGCCAGAGTGCCAAGAGCTCAGAGATCACATGCAGTGCGAGTTGCTGACACCAGAGCCACCACTTCTGCACCAGCTACAGCTTCAGTTCCACCAGCTCCAGCATCTACTTCAGCCTCAACTCCAACCACGTCTACAGAAGGCTTCGTCCTTGGAGTGCTCCGGACTCCACCACCACCTGAAGATCAAGCCTGAGTGTCGACTTAGCACTATGCATTTTCTAGGAACTTTTTGGTAACTTGTTGCCAAAGGGGGAGAAAATGTATAGATCATAGCCTTCAAGAGAGAGTGTTGCTTTTATTCTCTCTTGTTTTATTTGCTGGTTTTTTGAACTTTGTTTGCTTTTGTGTGAGATACTATGTCATTGCTCATGAGACATTGATGATCATGTGTTTGATCATAAGCTACACTTAATGTTTAAGCGCTTAATATTATCATCTTATCTATCTTATGTGATCATTCACTATTCTTGGTGATGAGTGCATGTATTTCATTCTTATCATTTTAAGCGCTCCACCAAGATGTATGTGACATGGAAGAGTAACCCATGACTCTAACTCTTTGTGCATTTGCAGTCCAAAGCAAATTTTAAATATGCACAAATTTAGGGGGAGCTCTTACTTGTCACATACTTCTCAAAGCGACGATATATTTCATGCTTATTATCATTTGTCGAAGCTTTGATCTATATGTTGTCATCAATTACCAAAAAGGGGGAGATTGAAAGTGCAACTATCCCTAGGTGGTTTTGGTAATTCATAACAACATATAGCTCATTGAGCTAATGCTATACCAAGATGACTATTTCAGGAAAGCTCAATGATTGGCATGGCATGGATGTGAAAGTGGAACCCTCAAAATGCTAAGGACAAAGGATTGGCTCAAGCTCAAAAGCTCAAGACTCTTCATTTTATATTTTAGTGATCCAAGATCACATTGAGTCTTTAGGAAAAGCCAATACTATCAAGGAGGGATGAGGTGTTGCTTAAATAGCCTCTTGCTTCATGTGCTTAGTGATATGCTCCAAAACCCTCAACTACTTTCCCATATCCACATATGACCTAAACCCTAAGCCAAACTCGGTCCTACCGATTCTTTCTATCCGGCGCCACCGAGTTTCACTTGTCATAAGCCACTGCCAAACCCTAGCAATTCGGTTCTACCGATAGGGATCTCGGTCTCACCGAGATGGGATTGCAAACTCTCTATTTCCCTTTCGTAACTTTTCGGTCTCACCGAAAGAGCGAATCGGTCCCACCGAGATTGCAGTGTAAACTCTTTGTTTCCCTTTTGTAACTTTTCGGTCTCACCGAAAGAGCAAATCGGTCCCACCAAGTTTGCCTGACCAACTCTCTGGTTAGCTTATTACCAAACTCGGTCTCACCGAGTTTGTGTAATCGGTCTCACCGAGATTACGTTATGCCCAAACCCTAACCATATCGGTCCTACCGAGTTGCATGTCAGTCCCACCGAAAATCTCTAACGGTCACTAGGTTTACCTTTTCGGTCCGACCGAGTTTGTTGATTCGGTCCCACCGAGATTGGAAAACTGTGTGTAACGGTTGGATTTTGTGTGGAGGCTATATATACCCCTCCACCTCCTCTTCATTCATGGAGAGAGCCATCAGAACACATACACAATTCCAACTCATATGTTCTGAGGGAGAACCACCTACTCATGTGTTGAGACCAAGATATTCCATTCCTACCATATGAATCTTGATCTCTAGCCTTCCCCAAGTTGCTTTCCACTCAAATCTTGTTTCCACAAAATCCAAATCCTATGAGAGAGAGTTGAGTGTTGGGGACACTATCATTTGAAGCACAAGAGCAAGGAGTTCATCATCAACACACCATTTGTTACTTCTTGGAGAGTGGTGTCTCCTAGATTGGCTAGGTGTCACTTGGGAGCCTCCGACAAGATTGTGGAGTTGAACCAAGGAGTTTGTAAGGGCAAGGAGATCGCCTACTTCGTGAAGATCTACGGGTAGTGAGGCAAGTCCTTCATTGGGCGATGGCCATGGTGGGATAGACAAGGTTGCTTCTTCATGGACCCTTCGTGGGTGGTTGCTTCTTCGTGGACCCTTCGTGGGTGGAGCCCTCCGTGGACTCGCGCAAGAATTACCCTTCTTGGGTGGAGCCCTCCATGGACTCGCGCAACCGTTACCCTTCGTGGGTTGAAGTCTCCATCAACGTGGATGTAGGATAGCACCACCTATCCGAACCACGGGAAAAACATCCGTGTCTCCAATTGCGTTTGAATTCTCCAAAACCTTCCCTTTACATTCTTGCAAGTTGCATGCTTTACTTTCCGCTGCCAATATACTCTTTGCATGCTTGCTTGAATTGTGTGATGATTGCTTGACTTCTCCTACAATAGCTAAAATCTGCCAAGAACTAAAACTGGGAAAAGGTTAAGTTTTTATTTGGTCAAGTAGTCTAATCACCCCCCCTCTAGACATACTTTCGATCCTAGAACACGTCTTTCCAAAAAAATGTTTCAAGAACCGCTCTACTTCACCCCAGAACATTGAAATAGACAGCGACAGTGAACTCGACTTCACCCCTCAGCCGGAACAAGAAGAGCCTGAACTAGAAGAGGTTACTGCTGCGGATGACCTGTCAATGCTTGACAGATTACGTAGGGGTGGCCTTCCACATGATGATGATGCATTTATTAATGATGGTGGTGTGCACGTCATTACTGATAGTGATAATGATGACGATGATGATGCATTTATTGATCCCGAAGCATTTATTGAACCAGATTATGACTAGGTATTCAATTTTTTATGTTGTACTTGATTTATATAGTTACTTGTATGATTTATATAGTTACTTTATATTTTTCTTGCTTTGTATGATTGTTTCTTATACATAGTGCCATGTTCTTGATGTTCGTCCCCGTCGGCCCTCGCCCGCTTTATAATTCAGATGTGGTAAATTTTCTTTCATAACTATTTGTTGCATTTCTCATTTATGAAAATTATGGCCATCAAGTTTTTTTTGCGAATGACAATTATGGCCATCAAGTAGACATAGAGATATTTTAATCTAGGAGGTATGTGAACCGGAATTGGAAACCGACCCTCTTGTCGAGAAGTTAAATTTAGTTGAAAAAGAAAATGAGTATTTGAAAGAAAAAATTAAAAGAATTGAAGAATAGAAGATGACATTGGAGTTGTGTGTTGCCAATGTCGTCGATGGTAACAAGATGAAGATGAATGCAATGTGCTTGAAGATGGATGCAATGCGCCTAAAGCTTAATTGGATTAGAAAATATGCCATTGATAATGAGGCTTGCTATCATTATGCCGTTGGATCAATATTTACCTTAGTTGTGATCTTCATCGATTTGTTGTGATGAGGGTATGTCTTCTCTAGTGTTTTGCTTAACAAATGCATACTTAGCTTACTTTCCTCCTAAATGGCATAACTACCTAACTTAGACAAAAAATGAGCTATACTTAGATTTATTTCCTCAAAAATGTCATGGTAATCTTTGTTATCTCCAAAATGATATAGACTTACCTTACTTTCCTCAAAAATGACATAATAACCTTAGTAAGCTCCAAAATTACCTATTTACCTAGCTTAGCTCTGAAATGACCTACACTTAGCATTTTTACCTAGCTTAGCAATAAAATGGCATTTTTACCTACCTTAGTTATAAGAAGAAGATAAATTAGAGGAGAGGAGAAAAAGAAAGAGAAAAAAATCTTCTTCTTCTTCCTTTTCTTCCTCTTCTTCTTCTTCTTCTACACAGTCTTCTTCTTCTTCTAACTTGCTTCTTTCCCAATTTGCAGATTTTCTTTAGATGAGGAATCTTGCGTTGATGGAGTCTACTCTTCTCTTTTATGCTTCCTTCTTGTTTTGATTTTGTACAATGAACAATGTCAAACTTGCTACCTACACATGTATGTATGGACGAAACCATTGTATGCTTCTTGTTGGATATGTTGGCTATGTATATGTGTTGGATGAAACCATTTGTTATGTATATGTGTTGGATGATCATATCCATATGGCAGGGATATGATTTGGTATGTATATGTGTTAGTATGCTTGTCGAAAGTATTTTCATATGTGTGTGTGTATATATATATATGTGTGTGTGTGAAATTCTGTCGAATTGAATGATTTCAAGAAAAAACAGGGGCTATCTACACTCTTTGTCGTCTGCTGGCGGACGACAAAGAGCTTTGCCATCAGCTAGCGGACGGCAAACGTGCCACACGTCAGCTACCTGTGCAACCTGGGGTAGTAGGCTGCCTATTTTGTTGCTTTGCCGTCAGCCAGCAGACGGCAAAGAATGTTTAATATTTGTCGTCCGCCTGCTGATGGCAAAGCTACTAAATAGGACAGCCTCCAGGTGCTGCCATGTGGCACGCTTGACCGTCCATTGGACGATAGCAATGATTCAATGCCATTTGCCGTCCGTTGGCTGACGGCAGCGATACAAAGGTCTTTCCCGTCCGCTAGCCGACGGCAATGCACGCCGTTAACCCCTTAACGGACCTAAGCTGACATGTGTGTCGTCCAGGCTCTTTGTCGTCAGCTGGCGGACGACAAAGACCTTTGTATCTTTATCGTCCCCTAGCCGATGGCAAAGAGGCCTTTGCCATACCCTATTCAGCTGGGTGTGTTGCCGTCAGCTGGCTGATGGCAATGGTCTTTGCCGTCCACCATGTGTGCCTTTGCCGTCTGCCTTGGCTGACGGCAAAGTTCCTGATTCCTGTAGTGCATACTTCCTACGTTTTGGCTCGGTGATGGTGGTGTCGGCCGTCCGAAGGGGGTCAGCCATTCGGGACCTGGAGTGCGTCGGACGTCCGGTCGGCGTCGGTCATCTGGTCGCTAGAGCGTCTTCTGGCTGGGACTTGGTAGGCTGGCTAATGCTCCATGCGTCGGACGTCCGACAATCTTTGGTAGTCCGATGGGTGGAAGTTCCCTGGCAGCTCTTCTTCTTGTTCCTTGTACTTGTTTTCCTCGCTGCCTAGTCCGTTGAGTGTAGCTATTCCGTGGCCTTCCTCCAAGTACCTGATCACAAATATGATCTCTGCTTGAGGTAGTAGCCATGTCTCATGTGAAGAAAGTGGTAGTTCGGAGAGGAGCGAGTTCACCTTATCTTCGATAGCCTTTGCTCAAGATATTGTCATTGGTCCAAGTGGTGTCGTGGGAGATGTAGGTAGGTCCATGGGGATGACCTTGGGATGCTCTGCATCATCTCCCTCCCTTGGGAAAGATCCAACCTCGGATCGAAAGCTTCATCACCAGGGTAGGGAGAGAGATCTTTGACATTGAAGACGTCGCTCACGTTGTAGTTGCTCCGCGGGAGGTCGATCTTGTAAGCGTTGTTGTTGTTGTAGCGTGCTAGCACCTTGAAGGTTCTGCCAGCTCGAGGAAGAAGCTTTGACTTCCGTTCGTTGTGGAAGCAGTCCTTGCAAAGATGTAGCCACACGAGATCTCCAATGTTGAATATCATGGGTTGCTTATTGAAGTTGAGCTTGGTCGTGAGTCCTTGTACTTGGTGCTCGATGGTGTGCCTTGTATCTTCATGCATCTTCTTGAGGTAGGTGACTCAGGCACTCACGTCCATGTTGATGCACTCTTGTATTGGCAGAGGAAGAATGTCCAATGGGGACAACGGGTTGAAACCATAGACAACCTCGAAGGGGGACTTGCCGGTAGTCGAATGTCTTGCGCGGTTGTAGGCGTACTCGGCGATGGGTAGGCACTCCTCCCACTCCTTGATGTTCTTCTTGATTAACACGCATAGAAGAGTGGATAGTGTTCGGTTTGTCACCTCCGTTTGGCTGTCGGTTTGAGGGCGGTATGCCGAAGAGAGCAAAATCTTGATTCCGAGCTTGGCGCATAAGGTCTTCCAAAAGTAACTCAAGAACTTGACGTCACGGTCCAAAACAATCATCTTTGGCACTCCATGTAGGCGCAAGATTTCCCTACAAAAAAGATTTGCAACATGAGAGGCATCGTCTATCTTGTTGCACGGTATGCAATGTGCCATTTTAGAGAATCGGTCCACAACAACAAAGACGGAATCTTTGCCATTTCTAGTTCGAGGCAAACTAAGTACAAATTCCATACTAATATCTTCCCATGGGTGATATGGAATAGGAAGTGGCATATAAAAGCCATGAGATTGAGCTTTCGACTTAGCTTTGCGGCATATAGAGCGTCGGTTGGTGAAGCGTGATACGTCGCAGAACATCTTGGGCCAATAATACTTCTTGGAGAGCATAGCAAATGTCTTGTTGCGTCCAAAGTGTCCCATTAGTCCTCCTCCATGAGATTCTTGCAAAAGTAACAAATGAAGAGACGACTCGGGGATGCAAAGTTTGGTAGCTCTCATAAGATAATCATCCTCGATGTAATAGCGTTCCCAAGATGTATGCGTCAAACACATGGCATAAGAAATAGCAAAAGTAGGATCATGCGCATACAAGTCTTTTATGTGCTCAAAGCTAATGACATTCCATTCAAGTTTGGTAACAATCATACATATACGGGAAAGCGCATTCGCCACAACATTTTCCTTACCTTTGATATACTTGATGACATAGGGAAATGACTCAATGAATTCACTCCACTTAGCATGATGCTTGTTCAACTTAGTTTGAACTTTAAGGTACTTAAGCGTCTCATGGTCGGTATGATTTATAAATTCATGAGGGTGGAGATAAAGTTTCCACTCACACAAAACTCGCAATAAAGCATATAGATCTTTATCATAGATGGGATAATTGAGTTGCGCTCTGGAAAGTTTTTCACTAAAGTAAGCTATGGGTCACTTCTCTTGCGTTAACACACCTCCTATGCCGTTACCACTAGCACCGCATTGAATTTCAAAGGGTTAGTCAAAGTTGGGTAAAGAAAGCACAGGAGCATCAGTAAGCAAATTCTTAAGCTCATTAAATGCGCTATATTGAGATGGTCCCCAAACAAAGGGTGCATCTTTCTTACTCAAAGCATGTAAAGGGGATGCAATGCTTCTAAAATCCATAACAAATCTATGGTAGAAATTGCCTAACCCAAGGAAGCTTCACACTTGTGGCAAATTGGTTTGTTGTGGCCAAGTTTTAATATCATTGATCTTAGATTCATCTACATGAACACCCTTAGAAGACACAACGAAACCCAAGAAAACAAGCTTATCAACACCAAAAAGGCATTTGTCCATATTAGCATAAAGGCGCTCTTTTCTAAGAGTTTGCAACACGGTTCTAAGATGGGTGACATGATCTTTGAGAGATTTGCTAAATACAAGAATATCGTCAAAATAGGCCATAACAAATACACCAATGTATGGGTGAAGAACGAAATGCACGACTCGCATGAAAGTACTGGGTGCTTCGGATAAACCCATTGGCATAACAAGACATTCATATAAGCCAAATTTGGTCTTAAATGCGGTTTTGCATTCATCACATTCTTGGATGCATATTTGATAGTAGCCACTTTTAAGATCCATTTTAGAGAATTTGTGGCTCTGCTAAGCTCATCTAGCATATCATCTAGGCATGGAATGGGGTAATGGTAACGCAAGGTAATAGCATTGATAGGATGACAATCGGAACACATGCGATATGTACCATCTTTCTTAGGAACAAGGATTACCACGATGGCACAAGGGCTCAAACTTTCTCGTACATGGTCATTGTCGATGAGTTGTTGTACTTGTCGTTGGATCTCCTTAGTTTCTTCGGGATTGACGCGGTAGGGAGCCTTATTAGGAAGGGGTGCTCCGGGGAAGAGGTCTATGCGGTGTTCGATGCCTCCAAGAGGAGGTAGACCCGGAGGTAGCTCATCGGGGAATACATCTTGAAGCTATAGTGATTCATTCGCCCGTTGTGGATGACACCTTGGTCAAATTTCCATGGTCATCCAAGAAGGAGGTGGGAAACGGACATCGGAACGACATCACAATCCAAAGTGTCTTCGTATGCTCGGATCTTGAAGGAAACTTGCACAGTATGCTTGACTTGGATAGTGCCAGAGTCGCTTAGCCATTGGACGTTGTAGGGATGTGGATGCTTCATCTTGACAAATTGGAGCTTGGATCATAATTCTTCACTTGCCAAGTTATGGCAACTCCCTCCATCGATGATGACCTTCACGGACCTTCCATTGATGACAGTCTTGGTGTGGAAGATATGGCATCTTTGGTCTTCTTCTTGTTGATGTTGATGTCTCAAGACCTTGGAGACAAAAAGAGTGGGGCTCGAATCTTCATCACAAAAGGCTTGATCAGCTTCATCTTCGTTCACTTGCCGGTGCATGACCACTTGCACAAGGGCTTCCATTTCCTCTTCACTCATGGAGTCATAGAATTTGTCATCGTTGAGGATCATGGTGCGCTTGTTGGTACACTCGAAGGACTTGTGGCCTCGGCCGCTGCATATGAATCATTTGATGGAACTTGTCTTAATGGTCTCATCGGTTGGAGTAGATGATGGAGTCGTTGCTTGTAGGTTGAAATTTTCAAAGTTGCTTTTACTTGCTTGTAGTAGGAGGACGACTTGAGGTTGTCGAAGTTTTCTTGTAACTTGACTTGTCGTCATTGCTTGTAGAAGGATTGGTTGAGGTAGAAGGTGTTGGAGTCGTTGAAGCTTGGTTGTTGGAGAAACTATAGCTCTTGGAAGAGTACATGGCATACTAGAAGTGAACTTTCACTTTGATGAGGACATGACTAACAAAGTTACACCCACATCCCCTATTGATACATATACATGACCAATTACTAGAGCTCGCGCACGCCAATTAAATTACCAGGTACTTTCGTTTCTTGGTAATGATTCTAATGTTCATGAGAATATGATGCTTCCTAAATTGGATACATTTGTTTTGCTTACAAATGAAGGACCTAGCTTGGACAAGAAGGATGATCATTGGAGCAAGATCAAGCATGGAGATGATGGCATGCGCAAGGGGGACAAGAATGGAGTTACAAGTGATGATTTCAGGATTATGAAGCCACCATAATGAGTGTGTGAAGCCTTGGACGAAATATACAAGATGCCACTTCATAAATTTCGTCCAGAGGCTATTGTAGGTGCTGCGTCACCTATTATTGGGCTAGGCCCATGTAATTTCTAAATACTTGAGTATAGGCCGTTTTCAGAGTCCGTATGTGTGGGGAAACAAGAGTTAGGGTAGGTTTCAGACCCCTCCTCAAAGGGCCACGAAATTCCCCCATCTTCCTCCATATATACAGCCCTTAGGGCGTCGTTTAGACTTTGGGTTTTATTTAGATTAAAGTTCACCATAGTTGCAACTTCGCGTTCTTCGTTTGTGTTCAACGACCAGACAAAGAAGTCACAGAACCCCACCTTGATCAATAAAGTTTTCTCTTATATTCGCAATATCCAGATTGCAATCTTAGTTTCTTGCTTGTTCTTCATTTGCCTACAGGAAACAGACCTTTGTGGTCAGGTTGATCGTGCTCCGGCATGGTCAATAACCTCTCAGAGTTGGTTTAGCAATTGCTAAGGCGTGACGTCCTCGCACGTTCGTAGTCGGATCGTCAAAGTCGAATTCCTCCAAAACGATAGCCACCATCTCATCGAAACACGGGACACATTTGCCTCTATCAAGTGGTATCCGATTTCCAGGTTGATCGGTGAGATTTTACAGTTTTTCGTAGTTTAGATCGAGTATGTTCGTCATACCTACAGTCCACGAAAAATCCACACACAAAAAAAATTAGGGTTAGTTCATCATATTCGAACCAATCTGAGCCTTTGCATTAACTTTTTAGGGTTTTTGCTTTGTTGAATTTGCGGTTGCATCATCGTGTCTAGTTGCTGGTCTTAGCGTCTAGTCTTTTAGAGTTTCGTGTTCTGCTCATAAGTTGTCACGCCGCCGCCGCACCATCATCATCGTCCCTCCATCTACCGCCACCAATCCGTATCTATATACCACCACCAATCCGTATCCATATACCACCACCGATCCATATCCGTATACACCATCGCTGCCATATACAACCGCCGCTGCCATATCCTACCATCTTATATCCACCACCAATCCGAGTTCCTTTCATATTAGGTTTGTTTTCGAGATCCATCTAATTTCCGTTTCGTGTTTCCTTGCCTGAGTAGGTTTCGGAAAAAAAAAGTCTGGAGACCCCCGGGCAGTTTTTAGGCCAAAATTTTCGCAGGCAAAAATAGTTTTCCTATCTTATTTTTAGGCTTTTCTGAGTCTTTTGAGCCACATGCCATCATAGTGATTTTTTGTCGCACTTTTTCGTCGTCATTGCCCTGATTTCCGAAAAAATAGTCAAAAAATTCACTGCACATCCTGTCAGTTTGACCTAGGAAGAGTTTTGAGACACTCGCCATTATAGTGATTTTTCGCAAAAAAATGAGGAGCGCAAAAAAATAGAGCGAATTTTTCCCAGTGTGCTTTTCCCTTGTTTACGTGTCGTGCCGTGATTTTGTTCGTGTTCTAGGCTCGCGTCTCTAGTACGGTCTAGCCTAGGACCAGCACAGTACCATCGTTGAGCGTTTATTCAACTTTGCATCTCTGAATTGATTATTGCTGACCCTTTTTGCTACCATATTATAAGCCTTCCTAGATCCACATACATCTACGTCGTGCGTTTGACTCTCCCTGGTAATCGTTGTATTCAAGCTTTGAAAGTTTTCACTACAACGGTTGCCGATCACCGCCTACTGTTGGGTAAGAACTAGTAAGAATTTGAAATTTTCTTGACGGATTTGTGACGCCCCACCACTACCATTTTCTATTAGTCTATAGGATCATATTCTTGTGTGTTTCTATTGCTGCTAACCATGGCAGGATCACAAGTCGATGAGACTGACTGGGAGAACATGATGAATAAGGAATTGCGTGATAAATTTCATCAAATGATGATTGAACAGGTGCAAGATGTGTTGAACAATTTTGAAGAGGCCATGGATAAGATAACTGGCTTTGAGAAGAAATTCGAAACAAAGTTCAATAACAAATTTAATGAACTGCTTGCGCGTATTCCACAACCACCACCAGCTGCACCTACCGCACCTCTACAACAACAACAACAACAACAACAACGATGACGACGACGACGACTACCTCCACGTCGCGAAACATCACTCCGCCGAGCGAGTTGTGTCCCTCTTGAGCCTGGCCAAACTTTTGGTGCTTCTGTTGATACTTCTATGGCTCCTGCTCCTAATGCGGAGGAGGAGTATTATGCGGGAGATTACGAGGATGAGGTTGATCAAAATCAGAACTACGTGCAACCACCAGCACCAGAGCCACTAGGTCGTCCACACGCAAATAATGGCAATGGTAGGGCTCCCCCTCAGGTACGAGATCATGACCATATCCCTAAACTAAAATTGAATATTCCACCATTTGAGGGTAGATATGTTCCTAATATATATCTTACTTGGGAGTTACAAACCGAACAACGTTTTACATGTTTAGAATATCCCGAGAGAGACGTGTTGCTGCTGCACTTTGTGCTTTCACTGGTTTTGCTTGTGTGTGGTGGTCTGAACATCGTGGATTATATCCGAATAATATTCCAACTACTTGGGCTGCCTTGAAAACTGCTATGCGTACTCATTGGGTTCCACCATATTATCAGCGTGAATTACATCAAAAATTGCAGCGTTTAAGACAAGGAAAAAATTCTGTAGAGGAATATTATCAGGAATTACAAACTGGCATGATTAGATGTGGTATTGTTGAGGATAATGAAGCTATGCTTGCACGTTTTATGGGTGGATTAAATAGAGAGATTCAGACCATTCTAGAGTATAAGGAGTATAATAATATCACTCGTTTATTCCATCTTGCTTGTAAAGCTGAACTGAAGTGCGGGATCGACAGGCATTGGTAGGAACTAACTATTCTGTAGGTTGACCTTCCTCATGGACACCGCGTGCATCCTCTACTTCCACACATTCTACTGCATCGGCACCTCCATCAGCTACCACCTCCAGTCGTGATACAAGAAAGCAGGCACAACCACCACTATCTACCAAGAGCACACCTGTCGGGCCTGTACAGAGCTCTACTTCTTCCATGGCATCAATAGGGCACACAAGTGGTATTATTTATCGTCGTTGTAAGGGAAGAGGTCATTATGCAAGAGAATGCAAATCTCAGTGTGTGATGATTGCTACTAAGGATGGTGGTTATGAGTCTGCTAGTGACTATGATGAGGAGACTTTGGCTCTTATTACACGTGAAGAACACGATGGAGATGATTCTGAAAATGAGACGCAATACATGGCTCCTGAAGACGGTGACATGTATGAATGTTTAGTTGCTCAACATGTTTTGAGTGTGCAGGTCACACAAGCAGAGCAAAATCAGAGGCATAATTTGTTCCATACAAAGGGAGTTGTGAAGGAACGTTCTGTTCGCGTCATCATAGATGGAGGGAGCTGCAACAATTTGGCTAGCATGGAGATGGTGGAGAAGCTACCTCTCACCACAAGACCACATCCACATCCTTACTATATCTAATGGTTCAATAACAGCGGCAAGGTTAAGGTAACAGGTACTGTTCATGTGTAGTTTAGTATCTCTACATATGCTGATTATGTTGATTATGATGTGGTACCAATGCAAGCATGTTCCTTATTACTTGGTAGACCATGGCAATTTGATAAAAAAATTGTACACCATGGTAGAAACAATCAGTATACTCTTGTTCATAAGGATAAACATATTACTTTGCTTCCTATGACTCCTGATTCCATTTTGAAAGCAAAACAGGAGCACAACAAGACTGAAAATCAGATTGTGGCAAAAGAATTTGAGCAAAAAATGAAGCCTAATAATAAACCATCTAGTGTTGCTTCTAAAATTAAATTGAAAAGTGCATGCTTACTTGCCACCAAATCTGATATTGATGATCTCGATTTCAGCAAATCTGTTTGCTATGCTTTTGTGTGCAAATAGGCATTATTTTCATTCAAGGACGTGCCTTCCTCTTTGCCTCCTGCTGTTACTAACATTTTGTAGGAGTTTGTTGACATATTTCCAAATGACATGCCACCGGGATTACCACCTATTCGAGGGATTGAGCATCAGATTGACTTAATTCCTGGTGCTTCGCTACCCAACCGTGCACCATACCGTACCAATCCAGAGGAGACGAAGGAGATTATGTGACAAGTCCAGGAGCTGCCTGACCAAGGTTATATTCGTGAATCCCTTAGTCCTTGTGTTGTTCCTACTATTCTAGTGCGGAAAAAAGGATGGTACATCGCGTATGTGTGTTGATTGTAGAGGCATTAACAATATTACTATTCGTTACCGTCATCCTATTCATACGCTAGATGACATGCTTGATGAATTCAGTGGCTCTACAATATTCTCCAAAGTTGATTTTCATAGTGGACACCATCAAATTTTATGAAATTGGGAGATGAATGGAAAACAGCATTTAAAACTAAGTTTGGATTATATGTGTGGTTAGTCATGCCTTTTGGTTTAACTAATGTACCTAGTACTTTCATGAGATTAATGAACGAAGTTTTACGTGCTTTCATTGGACGATTTGTGGTAGTCTATTTTGATGATATACTGATTTATAGTAAATCTTTGGAGGAACATTTGGAACATTTACGTGTTGTTTTTATTGCTCTATGTGATGCACATTTGTTTGGTAACCTTGGAAAGTGCACCCTTTGCACCGACTGAGTATCTTTTCTTGGCTATGTTGTTACTCCACAGGGAATTGAAGTTGATAAAGCCAAGATTGAAGCTATTGAGAGTTGGCCGCAGCCCAAAACGGTCACACAAGTGAGGAGTTTCCTTGGCCTCGCTGGATTCTATATGCGTTTTGTGAGAGATTTCAGCACCATTGCTGCGCCTCTCAACGACCTTACAAAGAAGGATGTACCTTTTGTCTGGGGTACCGCACAGGATGAAGCCTTCATGGTATTGAAAGATAAGTTGACACATGCTCCTTTACTATATCTTCTTGATTTTAATAAGACTTTTGAGCTTGAATGTAATGCTAGTGGAATTGGATTAGGATGTGTGTTATTGCAAGATGGCAAACCTGTTGCATACTTTTCTGAAAAATTGAGTGGGCCTAGTCTAAACTATTCTACTTATGATAAATAATTATATGCTCTTGTTCTGACCTTAGAAACATGGCAACATTATTTATGGCCCAAGGAATTTGTTATACATTCTAATCATAAATCTTTGAAACGCATTAAAAGTCAAGCAAAACTAAACCATAGACATGCTAAATGGGTTGAATTCATTGAGACTTTACCTTATGTCATTAAACACAAGAAGGGTAAAGAAAATGTTATTGCTGATGCATTGTCTCGTTGTTATACTATGCTTTCACAACTTGACTTTAAAATATTTGGTTTGGAGACCATCAAAGATCAATATTTGCATGATGCTGAATTTAAAGATGTATTGCAGAATTGTAAGGAAGTGAGAACTTGGAACAAGTTCATTGTTAATGATGGATTTGCGTTTCATGCTAACAAGCTATGCATTCCAGCTAGCTCCATTCGTCTTTTGTTGTTGCAGGAGGCACATGGAGGAGGATTAATGGGACACTTTGGCATGAAGAAGACGGAGGATATACTTGCTACACATTACTTTTGGCCAAAGATGAGACGGGATGTTGAAAGTTTTGTTGCTCGCCGCACTACAAGTCAAAAAGCTAAGTCACGACTCAATCCTCAGGGTTTATATATGCCTTTGCCTATACCTAGTGTTCCTTGGGAGGATATATCTATGGACTTTGTTTTAGGTTTACCTCAAACATAGAAGGGGAGGGATAGCATATTTATTGTCATGGATAGGTTCTCGAAAATGCCACACTTTATACCATGTCATAAAAGCGATGATGCTGTTAATGTTGCTGATTTGTTCTTTCGTGAAATTATTCTCTTGCATGGTGTGCCAAATACTATTGTTTCAGATCGTGATACTAAATTTCTTAGCCACTTCTGGAGATGTTTATGGGCTAAGTTGGGGACTAAACTACTTTTTCGTACTACATGTCATCCCCAAACTGATGGACAAACTGAAGTAGTCAATAGAACATTGTCTACCATGCTTAGGGCTGTTTTGAAGAATAACAAGATAATGTGGGAAGAATGCTTGCCTCATATTGAATTGCTTATAATCAGTCACCGCATTCTACTACTAAGATGTGCCCTTTTGAAATTGTGTATGGTTTCCTACCTCGTGCACCTATTGATTTGTTGCCTCTTCCTTCTTTGGAGAATGTTAATTTTGATGCTAAAGAACATGCTGATTTAATCTTAAAAATGCATGAGTTAACTAAGGAAAATATTGAGTGCATGAATGCTAAATATAAACTTGTTGGAGATAAGGGTAGAAAATGTGTTGTCTTTGCACCTGGAGATCTTGTTTGGTTACATTTGCGTAAGGATAGGTTTCCTAATTTGCGCAAGTCAAAGCTAATGCCACGTGCTGATGGTCCTTTTAAGGTGTTAGAAAAAATAAATGATAATGCATATAAACTTGAGTTGCCTGCAGATTTTGGGGTTAGTTCCACTTTTAACATTGCAGATTTGAAGCTTTACTTGGGTGAGGAAGATGAGCTTCCGTCGAGGACGACTTCAATTTAAGAAGGGGAGGATGATGAGGACATCACTAACAAAGTTACACCCACATCCCCTACTGATACATATAGAGGACCAATTACTAGAGCTCGCGTACGCCAATTAAATTACCAGGTACTTACATTTCTTGGTAATGATTCTAATGTTCGTGAGAATATGATGCTGCCTAAATTGGATACATTTGTCTTGCTTACAAATGAATGGCCTAGCTTGGACAAGAAGGATGATCATTTGAGCAAGATCAAGCATGGAGATGAGGGCATGCGCAAGGGGGACAAGAGCGGAGTTACAAGTGATGATTTCAGGACTTTGAAGCCACCATAATGAGTGCGTGAAGCCTTGGATGAAATATACAAGATGCCACTTCATAAATTTCGTCCAGAGGCTATTATAGGTACTGCGTCACCTTATTATTGGGCCAGGCCCATGTAATTTCGAAATACTTACGTATAGGCTGTTTTAGAGTCCGTATGTGTGGGGAAACAAGAGTTAGGGTAGGTTTCGGACCCCTCCTCCAGGGGCCACAAAATTTCCCCCTCTTCCTCCATATATACAGCCCTTAGGGCGTCTTTTAGTGTTTGGGTTTTGTTTAGATTAAAGTTCGCCATATCTGCAACTTCGCGTACTTCATTTGTGTTCAACGACTAGACAAAGGCGTCATAGAACCCCACCTTCATCAATAATTTTTTCCTCTTATATTCGCAATATCCAGATTGCAATCTTAGTTTCTTTCTTGTTCTTCGTTTGCCTGCAAGAAAGAGACATTCGTGGTCAGGTTGATCATGCTCCGGCGTGGTCAATAACCTCTTGGAGTTGGTTTAGCGATTGATAAGGCGCGACGTCCTGGCACGTTCGTAGTCGGATCGTCAAAGTCGACTTCCTCCAAAATGATAGCCACCATCTCATCAAAAGATGGGACATCTTTGCCTCTATCACACTTGGCGTTCCTCCTTGGTAGCTTGATGCACTAGCTCGATGAGGTTGGAGTAAGGTTGGAAGTCGGCGATCTTCTTGATGGGATGATTGAGTCCATTCAAGAAACATGCCATAGTTTGCTTATCATCTTCCATGACATTGGCTATTATCGTGGCAATCTCCATTTCTTTGTAGTACTCTTCAATGCTCTTGATTCCTTTCTTGAGGAGTTGGAGTTTCTTGAAGAGCTCGCGGTTGTAGTATGTTGGCACAAAATGTGCTCTCATGACATCCTTAATTTGTGCCCAAGTAGTGATGGGTGGTTCATGTCTTGCCTCATGGCACTTAGTGAGTTGTTCCCACCATATGAGGACATAGTCTTTGGGACTCAAGGGATGCCATGGAGATCTTATTCTCTTCCTCATAGTTGTGCAAACGAAAGATCTTGTCGGTCTTCAATGCCCATGAAAGGTACTCTTCGGGATCATTGCTTCCGGTGATCTTGGGCATGGTGAACTTGAGCTTGCCAGAGCGTTGCTCTTCATTGTGTTGGGGTCGGGGATGATGACACCCTTGTCATGGAGGATTTTCAACCTCATGTTGATCTTGGCGTGGAGGGTTGTTAACCTCATGTTGCTCTTGGCGAACTTGGGGTTCTTGTCAAGGAGCTTCTGGAACTTGGCGATGCACTCGAGATTGATAGTTCCTCTCTTGGAATTCTTCATAAAGTTCTTCTTCTTGCCCCCAAGTATGCCGGTTGCGGTCAGCGATGGCGCGACTTGTTTCGTGGAGGGCACGTTAGGCTTCAAGTGCTTGTGCTTCACACCATTGTTGTTGTTGTCGGAGCGCCTCGACGTCTTGCTCCTCCGGATGTTAGCGCGCCCGCTCTTCCTCTTGTTGGTGTTGTCGTTGCCTTTCTTGTGCTTGTGCCATGGTAGCTTGGTTTTGGCGATGTCGATGTTCCTGCGCTTGAGGATTGGTTCCGTGTAGAGGATTGAGGTTTGCTTGACGGTCTTGGCACTCGGCTCATCGATGAGTGTTTGATTACGGAGTACTTAAGCCAGAGATTGTGTCGTCGGAGTGTCGACTTGAGCGGCTCCGTCTTGAGTAGGACAAAGAGGTAGAAGAGCGGTTGACCAACAAGGCACGAATCTCGTCCATTCTTGCATTGCTCTCTTGTTTTTGTTCGTCGAGCTTATTGTCAAAGTAGTCTCTTATACATTGCTCGGAGAGTCACAAGTCGGTGGTGAGATGGTCGATGCGGTCACTCAATGCTTGTTGTTCTTGACGCACAACTCGTTGTGCATCGAAGAGGTGGTTCTTCGTGACGTAGGAGGTCATGTTGTCATCTTGCTCGATGAAGAGTGGGTTGGTAGTTGGCCTATCCATCATTCCAAGCAAATATGTGAGGGGGTGAAAGTGAAGAACTTATACCAAATGTACCTTCACCGGTACGCGTCGGTGCTAAACAAACGGTCTTTAACCCCTTTCCGCGACGGCATTTGGAATATTCGCCAAGTGAGTGTGGGAGATAGTGGGGGGTCCTTGCCACACGACCCAGAAATCATCGGGGATAGGCCCTCCTGGGACACCGAATGAGCTCGTGTGCGATTGGGCGAGGCATCGAAACCCAATCATTTTCGTAGGTATGTACATCCCACACGGTGAATCCCGGAAAAACATTTCGGTAGGTATGTATATCACACACAGTCAATCCAAGGAATACATTTCCATTCTTATGTACATCCGACATAGTCAATCCAGGGAAAACATTTTCGTTCGTATGTACATCCCACACAGTTTTATTTGTAGGCTCGTGTGTGAAAGGTGTAACTATCACACAAGCTCTGCCTTGGTTAACTGTTTTCTTTTATCAACTACATCACACACAATTTGATGAAGAAAACTGTGTGGCACTGGGCTATCCATCACAAGCGCTTTTACTGCTAGAACCGTTTGCAAAGTTCCATGACACATTTAGCAGGTTTATTAGTTTACAATTAATAATTCCAGTATTACGCAAATTCACATTTCATATCGAACAGCTATTTGCCAATTTCATACCAGGAACATAAATATATTATAACATCACAAGACGATAGCTACATGAAAACAGCACAGTACAACATATAGCTGGTTCAACTTCATAAGAACAATATTAGAACAATACATTCATTTCCTTAATCGAGATCGTCCAGGCTCGTCTTATCCACCTCTGCTTTCAGTTCAGTAAGAACATGTTTTGCACTGGCCAACTGGGAAAGTGCCTCCTCCTTCGCCAATACCATCTTAGCAAAGTCTAATTTAAAAATCTGAGCTCATTCTCCACCTTCCTCTTTTTATCCCGCATCTTCGAATATTCTTTAGCGTTGACAACACTTTCTATGTTCTCTTCCTCATACATGCTCCAGAGCTTCACTAGGCACATCTTCAAAGACTATCGCCACTCTTGATCAACCCACTCCAAGTAAGAACAGTTATGTTCATCCCATAATATTTAAAACTAGATCAGTAACAATTGTAGGGGAAATGGGTTTATAGCAACATAGAAAATCACCAATGCTTATTTTAAAAAAACTGAAGAAACATGTTAATTATGACATATCTTCTCAAAAAGATCAATGTGCAAATGAATTAATTGCTACTGAGACAACAAAAAAATCCCGGAACATCAGAAGCTATAATTAACTACAACAATGCTACAAGTTCTTACTCATGTACAATAAATAACAAATTCAACATTTTATGAGGAAGGTAAATATAACTGTAACAGCATAGCGACAGTGTTTGGATGACAACAAATTGATACTAACAGGTGTGTACATGCACAAATTTAGTAACATAGAACTAATAGCACTAAGGCCGTCCACTATGTATGCCAAAACTGGTGTAAAGACAACTCTTGGTACATCTCGCACCGGTGCCATTCACCGGCGAGCCGATGTAGCAGAAAAAAATTGGGGACCCGGACTCCGAAGAACGTAGTTGCTCCGGTGCCCAGTTCCTTCGTGCCATAAAGATTTAGTATTTTACCGCTTGGCTGCTCAGATGTGTGGACCAAAGTTGGCTGCACAAACTACTAAAGCGGTGCCAAATAATTTTCTAATGGCACCGCTGATGAGATGGCAACAATTTAAGATACTAGGTACAAACTATGACACTGTCTCAGGATGCATTTGGTTGAAGGTGTGGTATGAATGGGTTGAGATCGTGACAGTGTCTGAATCACATCTAACAAATGATCCGTAACAACAAAAGAGGGTCTAACCTTCTCTGCACATGCTAGAAACTTCCTCCCACTATCCACAGATTCAAATGCAACTAGCTTCATGCATGGAGATTGATGGTGACAACGAGCAGATAGATCTTCAGCCACCCCGCTCCATTCGTTGCCACTGATGGTCCTAGGGAGCTACAAGAGGAAGAAATGACTCAAATCGACCGCTAGGTAAAAATACTTCATTTGAAGTCATAGCTCGAGAAATAGAAGAGAGGCATACCTGGGTGGTGAAGGAGTCGTCGCCAGAGGAGGAACCGCAGGAGAGGTCTTCGAAGAAGACCATGACGACCCCGGCGGTAGGATGCGAGACGGCAAGAGTGAGGAAACGGCTATAGCTTAGGAAGGAAGGAAGGAAGGAGGAAATAGGGGAAATGTGACTTGTGGTCGGGGAGAAAAGGGGGTGGGGAAGGGGGGAGGGTGCGGGGGTAGATATTTTGGCGGTAGGCCAAAATTTTGGAAATGTGGAGGGAAACTTTGCGCGCAGTGCCGCCAGACCATTGACTTTGAGCGATTGTGTGCATCGCAAACAATTCTTCTGCTTTACACGCATGGGATGGGTTTGATAATTCGAATTCTGGTGGAAATTTCCCCAGGTACGTCATTGCATAACTTAACATCGCTTGCCAATTTGGGCACACAAAAGAGCGTACAGCAGACATACCACACTTACTGAATCGAGCAATTTTAGTAATTAAACAGAGCTAGTTGACCTGAACATTTCTCCAAGGAAAGACTAGCATTAAAAACAAAGCCTAATTACGCATAATTTTAACAAATCCACCGCCGTGCTGGCCAATGCATCTCTGGTGTGAGATGAGACGTCGATGACTTGTCCTGGCGACATGCAGCCATTGGTGGACTCCGCGTCCCCCTGCTAAAGTTGACCTCGTCCTCGTACTCGTCCTCATCCTCAGTGCTACCCTCAAGGTTGTAGTACTCGTAGTAGTGTCTGCGCCAGAGCTCGTGTTGGTACTCCACTGCCGATTCCTTGATGGACAGACTCTTCTCTACCTCGACCTTGACCTCGGTCACGCACAACTCCTCCTCCCGGCGCTCCTCGATCTCCGCCGCCACCTACATCTCCAGCTCCCACTCGGCGACCTCACGAGGAAGCAAGTGCTCCATGGACACCGGCACCTTTTCGGATGTGGCTTGCATGCTGGAGTTCGAGGTGGCCTGGAATATCTTGGCGTGTGCATCCTCGATCTTGGCGTGGATGGCCTCGATCGGGCCAGGACGACATTGGCGGCACGGACTACAGCTCGGGCGCTCTCGGCGTTTGTAGTTGCCTTGTCGGCTGTAGCAGATGCCCTCTCGGCAGAAGCAGCCAAGCTCAATGCAGAAGCGGCGGCACTCTCGGCATAGGCGGCCATGCTCTGGGCGCAGGCGGCGGCGCTGGGGGGGGACACGGCCATCGTACGGGCCTTCACGAAGCGTTTCCACGGCGTCATCTTTGCAAGAAGGGGGTGTGGGAATGGGGATCGGGATTCGTGGATTCAGTGGTTTCCAGCACTGGAGCAGACGAGCCGTCGAAGCATAAGGAGGGAGACTTAAATAGACCCAGATATTTTTATCGCAAATGGTTGCTACAAACAACTTAGTGTGATGTTGCATATATTTTTATTAGCTGTGAAAGATGAATTTGGAGTAAAGTGGCAACAATGGTGTTTTAAATATACAAGAAATTTTGCAGTACTAATACAACGGTCATGTCAAATTTTGGAAAATTTCAGGGGTCATTCGACCTTTTAAGACATTTAAGTGATTTTCTAGCCATTTAGTGACCGTAATTGAAATTTGAACTACATGTACATGCAACAGCTAACCATAATGGTTTGAAAAGTCATATTTTGTGAACTTGTGCGCAATTTAATTCCATGTGTAGTAAATTGGTAGGAATTTTCAAACATACTGGTCTAACGGCTATGACATAATTAAGCATGGAGTGCCATGGCATTTAAATTCCGAAAAATTAAAAAAAATTACAAACACATGAAACCATGGTTGGTGTAATGTCATGCCACCAAGATAATGTGGTAAAAAAATTTGGCATTTGTGACGAAAGTTTGGACACACACCCCTCACAAACCGAAGCAACTCACTAGAAGGCTCGTGCTTCTGAGAGGGAACAATGCATGATTGATGACGAATGGGAGATAGCTTCCTCTTACAGCCTTCAAATTTTTTCTACATGTAATGTGCACTAATACAACTGTCATGTGAAAATTTGGAAAATTTTAGGGGTCATTTGACCTTTTGATGAGTTTTAAGTGATTTTCTTGCCATTTAATGTTCGTAATTCAAATTTGAACTGCATGTACATGCAACGCCTAACCATAACGGTTTGAAAAATCATATTTGTGTACTTGTGTGCGAGTTAATTCCATGTGCAATAAATTAGAAGGAATTTTTAAACATATTTGTCTCATGACATGGACACATGCATATGTATGCATGGAGTGACATGCCATTTTAATTCCAAAAAATTAAAAAATATCAAGAACAGATGAAACCTTGCTTGATGTATTGTCATGCCACCAAGATGATGTGGTAAAAAAATTGGCATGTTTGACGTAAGTTTGGACACACACCCCTCACAAACTGGAGCAACTCACTAGAAGGCTCGTGGTTCCGAGAGGGAACAATGCATGTTTGATGACGAACGGGAGATAGCTTCCTCTTATGGCCTTCAAATTTTTTCTATGTTCAACGTGCAAAAATACAACTGTAATGTGAAAATTTGGAAATTTCTAGAGATCATGTTATCTTTTAAAGGCATTTAAGTGATTTTCTAGCCATTTAATGACTGTAATTCAAATCTGAACTACTTCTACATTCAACGCCTAACATAACGGTTTGAAAAATCATATTTGTGTACTTCTGTGCAAGTTAATACGATGTGAAGTAAAATAGAAGGAATTTTCAAACATATTGGTCTCACGGTATGGGCACATGCATGGAATGCCATGGTATTTTAATTCCAAAAAATTAAAAAATGATCAGAAAAACATGAAACCATGCTTGATGTAATGTCATGCCACGAAGATGATGTGGTAAAAAAATTGTCCTGTTTGACGAAAGTTTGGAAACACACCCCTCACAAACCGGAGCAACTCACTAGAAGGTTCGTGGTTCCGAGAGGGAACAATGCATGTTTGATGACGAACGGGAGATAGCTTCCCCTTACGGCCTTCAAATTTTTTTCTATGTTTAACGTGCACTAATACAATTGTCATGTGAAAATTTGGACAATTTCAGGGGTCATTTGACCTTTTTAAGACATTTAAGTGATTTTCTAGCCATTTAATGACTGTAATTAAAATTTGAAGTACATCTACATGCAACGGCTAACCATAACAGTTTGAAAAATCATATTTTTGTGTACTTGTGTGCGAGTTAAAAAAATCATCAGGCGATGTAAATATCTGTTGTTCAAAAGAAAATGTAAAGATCTGGCAAGACAACCGGGCCCCGCATGATTGGTACTCTATCTCGCCACTCGAGGTTTGGTAGGTGAGTGGCGGGGATCATTAATCAGACACGATTCTGTATTGGAAACTGTCAGCTATTATGTCCACACATGGATTTTATTGCGGGGATCGTGTGTAATTCAAACTACAGTACTCGTAAATTCTAGCGACTGGCGTGTGTACTGTTCCCGTCGATCTCAATTCCGGCCGCCAATAAATACTACCCTGCTCACGTTGTCCCGCCTGCATTCTCTTCTACACCCTCCTCTCACTCGCCCACTCTCTCTCTCTCTCTCAAATCTCTACCATGGCGCCGCCGGTCTGCCCACGCACCGATAGGGAGTCGCCGCCCCCCGAGGAAGCTCACTTGAATAGCAGCAACGAGGACCCTTAAGCGTCGTCGGACCAGGTTGCGCCGGACCTCCCCCCAACTTCAGATTGGTTTTGGGGCCACTACAATCTTTGTCCATGGAAGTCACTGCCATCGGCTAAGAAAGCCAGACAAGTGGCATTCAAGAAGGAGATGGCGGAGGAGGAAGCCAGGTACCAGGCGGCCTGTGAAGCCCGTGATGCGGCCTGGAAAAAGGAGGCGGGGGAGCTTTGGGGGCGGGCACGTCGTCGTCTGGAAGAGGTGTACTAAGACGGGTACTTCGCGAGGAAGGCCATAGGTGCTGGGCGCCTCGTCGTTGTGTGGAGGTGGGCCGATAAGTTCCAGCATGCCACCGACGAGGAGCTCCGGTGAAGATCGTTCGCGCGTGTCCGCCGACAAGAGGCAGATCGGTACGTCAAGCGCTGCGAGGCGGAGGAGGCGGAGTACTGCCTCCGCACTGGGAAGATGCCGCGCACCAGGGAGCTATTGGCAAGGGGTTGCTGGAATACTAGCCCCAGGATGGATTATTAGTTTTAGTATTGTTCGATTTCAATTTTATGCATTGTACTTAGTAGTTAAGTATCATCACGTATATGTGACGATATTATATATATATTCTGTGATGAACTAATCAATCTGTATATGTTGAATCTAGCTGTTATCATCCACATATACAGAATGGAAAGCGTATATACACACATTAAAACAGAACATATAAGAACTGAAAACAGAGCGCACACATTGAAATAGAGGAATAAACAGAGCAATACTAAGATTGTTGTGAATACATAGCTATCCACGTCGAAACGACTCAACAAAATAAAATGCATCCATGAGACCATGACCAGCAGCCCTTGTCTAAGGTAGCTCTTGGCTATGCCTGAACTCATGCAGGCATTCGTCCAAGCGGTCGACATGCTCGCTGTACATCTGGAGCGCGATCTCGAGCTCCAAGTTGGCTATTTCATTGGAGATCACCAGCTCGAGGATGCAATGACCATGTTCCTCTACTGCGCCCAGGTGGACACCTGGGCCAAGGAGGCGGTCGAGCCTACCAACCAGCGCGTTCGCATCGAGCGAGCCACGGACAAGGCGAACGGCATGACCCATGCGAACGGCGTGGCGGGCGTTCAGTGCAAGTACGGCGCGGCTGGCCTTTGGTGCAAGTATGGCGCTGAGGGCCTCTGCCCACTCCTGCCGAGGAATGGGGGTACTGATAGGACGTGTACCCAGTTGGGACACCGTGTCGACAGCAGGCAAGCGCTGATGGATCCGCTCTTGCTGTGCGGCACGCTGCGCCTCACGCTCTACGGCGCACCAACGGTCTCGCCGTGCGGCGAGCCGCAGCCTATCGGTGTGGACGCGCCTAGCTTGCTCTGCGGCACGCCATTGATCATGTTGTGCAGCGAGCTGCAGCCTGTCGGCGTTGACATGCCTATCCTGATCCATGACGCGCAAGCGCCATGCGCCAAAGGTCTGCTCAACCCTGGCGATGACGTGCATCACGACATCGTCCATCGCATTGCCAGGGAGCGCCTCAGCCTCGAAGGGCCGTGGTGCCTGCTCGTTTTCCTCGTCGACGTGGTTGATGGCAGAGGCGGCGCTTTGGTGGGCTGGCATGCTTGGAAAAGGTGGATATGCTACAGGCTACGCTTGTCGCCTCCGTGCGCTGTGCGCCGCTTAGGTTTATGCACAATATCGCTTGGTGGAGGGAAACAGGTGAGGAAAAGGCGGGAAACGGCGGCATGCTCATAAAACACCCTCAATTAATAGAAACTTAGCATAGAAGGAACATCGAGCTAGCACAAGAAGTAGATGATGATCAGATCAACACGGACCACACTAGGGAACCTGTCGGTGATGAATTCATCAATCGCAAATGGTTGAATACAAGCAAGCGTTTTCCCACAATACACACGGCTTATTCCATCACAAACAGGTCGGATGGATCAACTGTATTCCATGTATCACACATTGTCAAAAAGTAATGCGGTAGACCTTCTTTAACATGTGTTACAAAATTAAAAAATTAAGAACAAGGACCTCAAGGTTAAATTAACTCATGGGATGGGTCATATTAGTCATTTAATTTGACAAATACGACTCGTCCTATCAGTTAATTTAACATCAACACAACTTCCCAACCAGTCACCCATCTGATGGCTGCTCAAGCCTGAGCACACTTAACTTGAGAGTTCTCTTACATGAGCTATTGGTGGAACAACTAGTCCGTGCTGATATAGGATGCCTCTTCGCATCCTTATGGCGTATCCGGATGACCGCCTGTCCCCCAATGGCCAATAGATGTTGTGTAGACAGAGCATATCACATACGTCTTACTTGAAGTAATCATCTGTGTTATTATCGGCCTTCGCACACATTTCTGATTACAGACTTGTTTGCTGCGTATCACACACATCTTGATATATTGAACTGTTTCTGTTCTCTTGTCTCAACGCAAACTGTTCATCCAAGTGAACGGCATGCCGTATATTCCACACACCTTGATCTGGCTGACCGTTTATTTTGTCTTGCCTAATCACAAACAGTTCATCCGAGTGAACTGTATGCCGTATATCGCACACACCTTCATCTGGCTGCCCATTTATTTTGTTCCACCTCATCGCAAATAGTTAATTGAACTAAACCATATGCCCTGCATCGCACATGCAACTAAAATCTAAACCGTGTTGGATGCATCTTCCATCGCAAAAGTTTTGCACCTTTTTGACGGTTTTTTCACCACCGTTTGCGATTATTTCATCTCACACAGTTTCATCGAAGGGTCTCTGATCATAGTGCCGCATTAGTAGCATCCTGCAGTAGTGCTTGATTGATGTTGAAGATGGATCAAGGATCACTCAAATGTGTAACACGGAAATAGCACAATTGGTACCAATTCTTGTCGGTTCTCACACCTACACAAGTAAAATCTTATAGTGGAGCTCGGTTAGGATGGTGGCACAAAATTTGATGCAATTGTTAATGAGCCTCAATAATTTTGGAAAATATTCACAAATTTGCGAATGCAACAAGTAGACCAATAGCAAGATATGGTACATGGAAACACACACATAGATAGATAAATGGGGTTGTGCGACCAAGGAATGAGCCAAAATGTGGAATCCACAAAAATGCTCTTGTTGCACAACACTAGAGATACGCTAGCACAATTCCACATTAGGCGGATACGAAACTTGTGCATAACCTAAAAAGCAAAAATGCAACAACTTCTATCCCAAGTATGCTATATGTATGTTGTTCCGATGATATGATCCAAGATGATCGGGTATGACAATCGTAATGTAGTAGGTGCTATGGTTCTTGCTTAAAAGCTCTTTGCTTATCTTTCCTTCTTGCTTAAAAGCTTGTTTGGCTCTTGCTCTTTTGAGCTCTTTTGATGGCCACTTATGCCAAACTTCACGAACCAAGATAGCAATTGTGTATATGCGATGAAAACCTTGTGACACAAGAGGTGATACCAAGACGATATGTTATTTATGCAATGGGAGCTATGATCAGTAATGTGCACAAGTAACGTTGCTGGAAATAATCAAAGGCAAGGTACACAAAATGGGCTATGGGGTTATCAATGCAATGTCAAGAATGTACACTGATGGGATATCACGATACCAAGATGATATAGAAGTTACTGTCGAGGGTTACTTATTTGTAAGAAAGGACGGATGAAAGTGAAGTGTTCGTTGTTGATGACGAGTCCATGGCGAAGATGAGTGGCGGTGATGTCGATGTCGAATCGTTCCTTGTTAGCCGAAACACCCTAGGAAACGGTGAACCACAACTCAAATTCTCAAAACCAAATGTGTCATAATTTGTCGGAGTGCGTAGCGAGTAAGCAATGGTGTTTGTGGCAATCGATGGTGGTTGGGTTGAAGTATCGGGGTGTATGTATGGAAGGGGGTATTGGGGTGTGTATGCGGAAGTGGAGGTGGAATGGTGGTGGTGGCCGAACTGAATTTTTTTCAGTTTCGTCAGTGAAGGTCGGACGTCCGATGGTGGTCCGACAACCAATAGTCGTCGGACGTCCGGAGATGGTTGGACGTCCGGTGCCTGGGCGATTTCGGGCACGGGATGAATTCGGGTTTTCGTTGTGGAGGTGGAAAAATTGGTCAAATTCGAGTGATTTTTTGGATGGAAAAGGTGGAGATGATGGGGGAAAGTTAGATCCACTAGTGGAAAAGCAAATCCATGGATCAAATCCAACAAAACTTCATCACACCAACAAACCACAAAAAAACTTGGGGCAATTTTTGGTGAGGAATTTTCGAAATTGGGACAAAATCAACAAAATCAGGCTAGAAAACAAGGGGTAGGGACTCCAAATTCGTGATCAACGTGGCTCATGATACCAAGATGTAGGGTAGAACCCTAGATGCCTGATCTTTCACGAAATGGAGGGGATCTATAGAATCGAAAGTATGTCTAGAAGGGGGTGATTAGACTACTTGACCAAATAAAAATCTATCATTTTCCCAATTTTAAGTCTTGGCAGATTTTAGCAACTTAGCACAATTCAAGTAATCAACCTACACATGCAATTCTAAGAGTATAGCAGCAGAATGTAAAACAATTGCATATAAAGGTAAAGGGAGAAGTTTGGAGGGAGCAAACACAATGTAGAGACGGAGATTTTTGACGTGGTTCCGATAGGTGGTGCTATCGTACATCCACGTTGATGGAGACTTCAACCCACGAAGGGTAATGTAGCGACCCGACCCGAATGGGTCAAGTCTCTGTGCTTAAGTGTCATCCCTGGATCGGTATGCTGACACACACAGTACTCGAGGATTTATAACAGAGGTAAATCACATGTAAAAGTAACCTAAATACTATTACCTCAAATCCAAAATAGCGGAAGCAACAAGGTTGTGGTTTCCCATCAACACCAACGACAAAGTTGAGTGTAGAAATCGTAACCCTAACGTATCACTTACTCGACATAAGAAACCTGCAACATGAGACGTTGCAGCCCGAAACGGGTCAGCACATTGAATGTACTGGCAAATTCACACCATAGAGAAAATGATGAACAATGGCTATCACTATATGCATATATGGCTGGTGGAAAAGCTCTATGGTTATAAGGTTTTTGCGTAAAGCCAATTTTTCCATACTGCAAAGGAATAAATTTATTTAACTATCATGGTGGTTGTTGAACATTGAGAATGGTTGACGGCATTCTCAATCCCAATTAAGTAACATCATTAAACCCAAAAATATTCATTTAAAGTAACGTGATGAGATTAACAGGATAATCCAAGAACTAGATACTCAAGATGTCCATAACCGGGGACACGGCTAACCATGATTAGTTTATACACTCTGCAGAGGTTTGCGCACTTTTCCCCACAAGACTCGATCGCCTCCGTTGGATTTCTCGCACTACATGGTGTTTGAGAAACGGATGACCGAGACATAGTCTTTCAGAAGCGCTAGCACCTTACGATCGGGTAGACCGTACCACCTACAACCCCTACATCTGCTAGTCTACCACTGTAAGAGTTCGCACAACTTAGTCAACTATGCCAGAGCCCATAATGGCTTGTGGCTGCACACGGAAGTTTCTAGTATGAATAATCTCATGATCCCTTTGAGCCTGGGTGGCGGTCCAAAAGAAAAACAGGCAAGTCCTGATAGACATCAGGTGCCTCAATCCACCCAGATGTGTGTTTAAGTTGCCACCTTAGGTAAACCATTAAATTATCAATCTCACATCTGTCATGGATATCACTCACCCAATCCACGTCTACTAGCATAGCATGGCATAATAAGCAAGCGTAGAAGCAACTCCCAAAGGTTTCATAATAATACAGGTAATAGGTACTACCTCATCTACTTCCCATCCCACAATTTAATTAGATCCTAATCATGCAATGTGTGAGGTTTGATCTAATGCAATAAAACTGGGTTGTAGAAAAAGTATGATCAAAGTGTGAACTTGCCTGCAATGTTGATGAAGATGATTTGCACTCAAAATCTTGATAGATCTACTCGTCACACTCCGGTCAACCTATCGTAAGCAAGCAATAGTAACCACACATAAACAATCACTCAAAAGATCAGAAAGAACGAAGACGACGTTTCGGAAAACATCAAAACCAAGCAAATAACTCTTGCAACATAGAACAATTTCTAACAGTACCAAAATTATGTGAATTTGGCCTTATTAGAATGTTTAGGTCAAGAGCTTCGATTTCCAAAAAGAATCAACTCAAACGGAGTTATGGATAAAAAGATATGATCAAAAGAAGTTTGAATTCAAATCTGATCTAATTCAAATTTTAAAATTTTCAAAAAACATGTTTGAGTTGGATTAATGGATAGAGGAGATCATAACGAAGACGTGGGCGTTGGTTTCGTTGGATTTGGACTAACAAGTAAAAAGTAATGATCGTTTGAAGTTCAGGGACTATTCTGTAAATAAAGTATTCACAACTAGGTCCCTGGCCGAAAATAACAGAACGCTCGCTTATATGGGCTAAACAGTGGACATTCGCTGTTTAGTAAAACCTAAAAAAATAGATCTAGTCTAGGGTTTTTTTTAAACCAAACTTAAAATAAAACCGAGGCGGGTTACGGTTTATACCGGTTCACCCAAAAGAACCGGCGATGACGGTGGTTACTCCGGCGATCTCCGGCGAGGCGGCGCGGGGCTCCGGCGGCGGCTCCGATGGCGGCGGAAGCAGCGGCAGCGGTGAGGGGCATCACGGGCGGCGCGGGGCGGCAGTGCGGCGGCGGCGGAGGCGAGCAGCATGCGGTGGCGCGGCAAAGCAGCGGCGCAGGAGCTGCGAGCGGCGGCGGCGGCGGTTGACCATGGCGGCGGCGGCTGCGGGAGGAGGCGGCGGTGCGAACGGCGAGGAGGAGAGAGGGGGGGTCCGGGCTGCGCTATAAAAGGAGGGGAGGAGGCGCAAGGCGTGGGCGAGGGGCAAAGGCGGCGCCAGGAGGCCGGCTCGGCCACGACGGTGGACGGCGAGGCATGCAGCGGCGGAAGTCCCGCGGGGCTCGGGGACGGGCGCGGTTGGCGGCTTGGGCTGGGCCTTGTCCTGGCTTCGGTGCTGGGCCGGCCCAGTCGGCGAAGGGAACCCCCTTTTTTTTAATAAAACATTTTCCAGAAAAACAACAAAATAAAATAAAAGCAAAATAAAACTTTTCATAGGCATATAATATATCAAAATTTTCAGAAAAAGATTTTCTACGACATGGACATTTTTCTCGCATTAAATAAAATTCACACAAGTTCAGATAAAACAAAGAGTGCTACTGGTCTAATTAAAATCCAACAAAAAATGATTTTAAAAATACCAAAATGATTTCAAATAAATTTTTCTCCAATTTTCTAATGTAGGGAATCATGTTACCCTATTTTCCATGTATTTTTATTTTGGAGAAAAATAATTTGAATAAAACTCAAATAAATCCAAATTGAAAATAAATTCAAAAGAACTTTGAATTTAATTCTTTGAAACTCCCAGCTCATATTTCATATAATTTGAAGTCATTTTATCTTCTCTCGTGAAAATCATTGAGTTGCATAAAGTTTCAGAATGAAAAATATTTTCAAATGAAATTCAAATATTTTCAACACCCCATGTCATTTAAATAAATGGAAGAAGTCATGTCATCTTCTCTCCAGGGTTTTGTGATGAAAAGAATTTGAATTCACGGAGATCACGAATGAAAAATGAAAGTTTGGGAAAGTCCTTTTATTCCCTCTCATTTAACTTTCAAAAGTTTCAAATTCACTCACTTTTAGACAATCAATCAAACAATCAATCAAATCTATCTATTTGTTTATAACATTCCAAAATTTAGAATTTTGGAATGTTACAAACCTACCACCCTTAAAATGAATCTCGTCCTCGAGATTCAGAGAGGCTAGCAAGAAATAGGTTAGGATTGGGGTCTCCTAAAAAAATCCAACAATCATCTCCAGGGTCTGGGGTGCTACCACCCTTAGAAGCATGGTTACGGTTCTATCAAAACTCATATACTCCATCCTTATTCTTGACAGTGTCGGTCTTCTTAGATCTTCAGGATAATTCCTTATCCGGGCTCTTCCGGTAGTGGCATAACCTTTTCCTCAATTTTTCTGTACTTTCATCCTGGTAAGGTTATTCCGAGACTGGGTCTTCTTAGCTGACGGGTCTGGCGCCAAAACTAAACAACTATCGATATCTCATGGTGGTTAACAATTTATGGTTTCTCCTGCAGGAAATGGGTCTGGGTGATCCTCACCGTATAACCTACGGTTGGCAAAGCTGCCGTGTACAAGGGAAAAATACTTATACCATTCTAAGGTCTAAACAGAGTTTTGATCGTCGTCTCTCTACTATAGGCAAGTCACTCAGATTTACCATCCCATATAGCAAGGCGAATAATAAGAGTAAGTCGGTATGGTGATCAATCCATCCCGCACCCAAATCATTACCTTGTATACGGTTTAGCGAATCTCGCATTCTAACACTCGGTCATCCTCACAAGCATTGCAGAATTTCTCTTGTCGACGAACCAAGTTCGGATATATCCATAGATTCTGCAAGCCAAACAAACATCTATCGTTCCTTCACAACTCTCAGGTTTTGCGTTACTCCTATAAGATCGTCTATCGATAAGGGCATATCCACTTCCAGGGTTTTTCCTTCAGCAAGAGTGTGCTTGCTTCTTGGCAGGTCCTGGGGCCTGTGGGTTATGGCCCATCTCATCACTTGTAGTCCTTGAACTTATCATCGGGCAACTGATCCTTATTCCAACTTCCAACTTCCTAGTATTCTTAAATCCATCCAATTGTACTATCTTCCTTCCTTCTATTGGCACCAAACTAGGACATGATTACTCAGACTCATCATGGAATTTCCATTGATCCATATTTCCAACATCATACCTCCTTTATATCCAATAGTACTTCATCTCTTCATCCTCGTGGGGTATCCCACATACCGAGATAAAAACTTATACTTATGGAGTCCATATTCCACTTTGTGGAACATCATTTTCCTTTCTAGGGTCAAGCGTCCTTACAAGGGAATATTGGCCATCTCTACATGGCACTTCTTCAACAGGGAAATGTGAAACACATCTTGAACTCCTGACAGTCCTTCGGGTAACTCAAACTTGTAGGCCACTTCTCTCATACGCTCCAAAATTCGGTATGGTCCTACAAATCTCGGGGCTAACTTTCCTTTAACTCCAATTCGTTTAACTTCTCGCAGAGGGATCACACGAAGACAAGCTCATTCTCCAATTTCATAGACTACCTTCTTGAGTCTACATAACTCTTCTGCCTGGACTAAGCTACCTTCAGTCTATCTCGAATCAACTTAACATTCTCTTCTGACTCCTTGATCACATTGGGTCCAAACAACTGACGGTCTCCAACTTCATCCCACATACTCTTGGGGCATCACACATATCGTGACAAAACTCGTATGCATTTTGTCCGAAATCCACTCAGTGGAGTATCCTTATCTTTTCCAGGGGTCAACGGTTCTTACAGGGTACTACCACCCTTAAAATGCACAAATCTTCCATAGACCATATTTCTCATATCCTCAGAATGGCCAAAATTCTTCTTCATAGAGTAACAACTCATAAAATCCATATCAGCACCAATGATGCTAACTTTATTCATTCTCAAGTGATTACAATCTCTCGCTTTTCCATTACATGTCTCAACTCAACACCTCAATATAAAAGAAAAATGTTCTCACTTCTACTACTCCATTCCTTTTGTTGCAAACTCAACTATCTAGCATAAGTTTCCTTCTCCTTGGGGCATTCTCTAGCAAAGTGCCATGCTCCTTTACAACTAAAACATATTACTTCTGACAAGTATCGAGGTTTCCTTTTTGGGCAACTGTTGAGGTAGTGTCCTGACTCCTTGCACTTGTAACAGGTGATATGACTCAGGTCCTTCCTGGAACCCAATCTGCTTCTCTTCCTGGACTTTTCCATTCCAATCAGGGCTTCTATTTCCTGTGGGTCATACTCTACTTCCTCTGTCGGGACTTCTAATAGATCCCCATTCAAACAATTTTGGGAGATGTGTCCTTCTTCTCCACATGAATAGCAAGACTTAGTGCAGGGTTTACTCGAGTCCTCTTTAGATGTGTCCTCCTTCATCACAGTTTCTTCTAAAATTTCCATGAGGGCTCCTTTCATTTCTTCTTTCTTCTGCTGGATGGTTCGTTGTACCATGGGGTAAATGTGACACTGAGCAGGATAGTGGGTAGTCCCTTCACACAAGAAACAAGTAATTTGCCTAGTTGGGCATTCTTCAACTGGGTGACTTCCTTCACAATTAGGGCATTCATCCTTGTGTTCTTTATGGGTGTGTCCTATTTCTCCACAAATCTTGCATGCACAAGGTTTCTTCATATCCTTTCCATAAGGCTTCAACTTCTGGGACACAAACCGAGACTTTGGCAAAGTCAACTTAAATTCTTTCCAAGTGGTTACTCCTTGCCATCCATTCATGGTTTGGTACATCCTCCACCAAGTAGCAGCACCTCTTTCAAAGCACACAAGAGCATGCTGGGTCATATCATTTCCAACTATAGGGTTGTTCTCCATATGATCCTCCATGTTCTGAATCCATCGGTCTGTCTCCAATTGACTCATTGGTCCCGAAAATACAAGCTCATCTCGATTCATCCTCTATGGAGTCCATGTGGGTTTGGGGTAAGATAAGAGAGAGGGAGAGGGATACACACAATACAAACAAAGTTTTGAAAAGACAGATTTTATTGTGGCTGTCGGAAAATCATCAAACAAATGACAGCTCACAAACGTCGCATCTAACGTAGGTATATAACAGGGGTTTGGTCTTCTAAAGGTCAATAAATCTTCAACTTCGCCACACTCTTACAGTCTTGTTCATGCCTCCAATGGCTTCTTCTGATCATGCTTGTCCTTCTCAAGTTCTTTTGCCAGATCAACTCTTGTGACGCGAAGTCTCTCGTGACATCCTTTAATATTCCGGAGTTGCATTTCAAACTTCTGGTTTCAACATCCTTCACATGAACCATGGTCATACTGTCCTTCAGTTCCTGACAAATCTCCGGTATCTCGAGGTTGTAGCTCCTCCAGCTTGGCTACTCTCATCTTCAGGATCCTGAGTTCCTCATGAAATACTTCCTTGTCTAATACGATTTCCTGGAATCCATTTTAAACTTCTTGATGTACTACTCCAGATCTTGGTGATACACCAGCTAAGTTTAAAACTGCATCTTGCTGATAGGTGCTCCATCAGCCTTCTACCATTTAATCCTTCCATGCATATGCATGCTTAACTCAGCACGGTGACAATAGCATAAGCGGGCGATAACCTCATGGATAGCTGTGGTTGTTCTCTTGTCATTTCCATGAGCTATCATTTCATAGTTGATATCTCATGCCTTAGGGTTTTCTTTGACAAAACTTTGAGTTCTCATGCTCCTTGTTTCAGTCTTTCTCCGACACCTTGATCTCGGGTATTGACAACTTCCATAGTCTGCCAAGTTCCATATGGGTAGCATTCCTAGGTCATACAAATCTGGGGATTCTTCAGAGCCTCCAATTCTCCTAGTCTTCAGGGTCTTCAACAGCTATAGTTTCCATTATCATAATGTATGGTAAAATCCTCTTCATTCTGAATGGTCTTACTAGTCTGATATCCTGTACTTCTTGGAGTGGTCTCATCAGTCGAATCTTCGAATGGTCAAAAGGGGAAAGGGGGTATGGTCTAAAAGGAATTTTTGAATAAGCTTAGAAGAGAAGAGAGGTAAAAGATCTTTTTGAAAGGGAAAATTGTTGAGAAAAAATCTTTGCTATGGGCTTGCCAGTTTCTAGGGTCGCGTCCTACAGTCAACATGTGCTCTGATACCATCTTGTAGCGACCCGACTCGAATGGGTCAAGTCTCTGTGCTTAAGTGTCATCCCTGGATCGGTATGCTGACACACACAGTACTCGAGGATTTATAACAGAGGTAAATCACATGTAAAAGTAACGTAAATACTATTACCTCAAATCCAAAATAGCGGAAGCAACAAGGTTGTGGTTTCCCATCAACACCAACGGCAAAGTTGAGTGTAGAAATCGTAACCCTAATGTATCACTTACTCGACATAAGAAACCTGCAACATGAGACGTTGCAGCCCTAAACGGGTCAGCACATTGAATGTACTGGCAAATTCACACCATAGAGAAAATGATGAACAATGGCTATCACTATATGCATATATGGCTGGTGGAAAAGCTCTATGGTTATAAGGTTTTTCCGTCAAGCCAATTTTTCCCTACTGCAAAGGAATAAATTTATTTAACTATCATGGTGGTTGTTGAACATTGAGAATGGTTGACAGCATTCTCAATCCCAATTAAGTAACAACATTAAACCCAACAATATTCATTTAAAGTAACATGATGAGATCAACAGGATAATCCAAGAACTAGATACTCAAGATGTCCATAACCGGGGACACGACTAACCATGATTAGTTTATACACTCTGCAGAGGTTTGCGCACTTTTCCCCACAAGACTCGATCGCCTCCGTTGGATTTCTCGCACTGCATGGTGTTTGAGAAACGGATGACCGAGACATAGTCTTTCAGAAGCACTAGCACCTTACGATCGGGTAGAACGTACCACCTACAACCCCTAGATCTGCTAGTCTACCACTGTAAGAGTTCGCACAACTTAGTCAACTATGCCAGAGCCCATGATGGCTTGTGGCTGCACACGGAAGTTTCTAGTATGAATAATCTCATGATCCCTTTGAGCCTAGGTGGCGGTCCAAAAGAAAAACAGGCAAGTCCTGATAGACATCAGGTGCCTCAATCCACCCAGATGTGTGTTTAAGTTGCCACCTTAGGTAAACCATTAAATTATCAATCTCACATCTGTCATGGATATCACTCACCCAATCCACGTCTACTAGCATAGCATGGCATAATAAGCAAGCGTAGAAGCAACTCCCAAAGGTTTCATAATAATACAGGTAATAGGTACTACCTCATCTACTTCCCATCCCACAATTTAATTAGATCCTAATCATGCAATGTGTGAGGTTTGATCTAATGCAATAAAACTGGGTTGTAGAAAAAGTATGATCAAAGTGTGAACTTGCCTGCAATGTTGATGAAGATGATTTGCACTCAAAATCTTGATAGATCTACTCGTCACACTCCGGTCAACCTATCGTAAGCAAGCAATAGTAACCACACATAAGCAATCACTCAAAAGATCAAAAAGAACGAAGAAGACGTTTCGGAAAACATCAAAACCAAGCAAATAACTCTTGCAACATAGAACAATTTCTAACAGTACCAAAATTATGTGAATTTGGCCTTATTAGAATGTTTAGGTCAAGAGCTTCGATTTCCAAAAAGAATCAACTCAAACGAAGTTACGGATAAAAAGATATGATCAAAAGAAGTTTGAATTCAAATCTGATCTAATTCAAATTTTAAAATTTTCAAAAAACATGTTTGAGTTGGATTAATGGATAGAGGAGATCATAACGAAGACGTGAGCGTTGGTTTCGTTGGATTTGGACTAACGAGTAAAAAGTAATGATCGTTTGAAGTTCAGGGACTATTCTGTAAATAAAGTATTCACAACTAGGTCCCTGGCCGAAAATAACAGAAAAAGAAAAAGACTAAAAGGCGAACGCTCACTTATACGGGCTAAACAGTGGACATTCGCTGTTTAGTAAAACCTAAAAAAAACAGATCTAGTCTAGGGTTTTTTCTAAACCGAACTTAAAATAAAACCGAGGCGGGTTACGGTTTATACCGGTTCACCCAAAAGAACCGGCGATGACGGTGGTTACTCCGGCGATCTCCGGCGAGGCGGCGCGGGGCTCCGGCGGCGGCTCCGGTGGCGGCGGAAGCAGCGGCAGCGGTGAGGGGCGTCGCGGGGCGGCAGTGCGGCGGCGGCGGAGGCGAGCAGCATGCGGTGGCGCGGCAAAGCAGCGGCGGCGGCGGTTGACCATGGCGGCGGCGGCTGTGGGAGGAGGCGGCGGTGCGAACGGCGAGGAGGAGAGAGGGGGGGTCCGGGCTGCGCTATAAAAGGAGGGGAGAAGGCGCAAGGCGTGGGCGAGGGGCAAAGGCGGCGCCAGGAGGCCGGCTCGGCCACGGCGGTGGCCGGCGAGGCGTGCAGCGGCGGGAGTCTCGCGGGGTTCGGGGACGGGCGCGGTTGGCGGCTTGGGCTGGGCCTTGGCCTGGCTTCGGTGCTGGGCCGGCCCAGTCGGCGAAGGGAACCCCTTTTTTTTAATAAAACATTTTCCAGAAAAACAACAAAATAAAATAAAAGCAAAATAAAACTTTTCATAGGCATATAATATATCAAAATTTTCAGAAAAAGATTTTCTACGACAAGGACATTTTTCTCGCATTAAATAAAATTCACACAAGTTCAGATAAAACAAAGAGTGCTACTGGTCTAATTAAAATCCAACAAAAAATCATTTTAAAAATACCAAAATGATTTCAAATAAATTTTTCTCCAATTTTCTAATGTAGGGAATCATGTTACCCTATTTTCCATGTATTTTTATTTTGGAGAAAAATAATTTGAATAAAAATCAAATAAATCCAAATTGAAAATAAATTCAAAAGAACTTTGAATTTAATTCTTTGAAACTCCCAACTCATATTTCATATAATTTGAAGAAGTCATTTTATCTTCTCTCGTGAAAATCATTGAGTTGCATAAAGTTTCAGAATTAAAAATATTTTAAATGAAATTCAAATATTTTCAACACCCCATGTCATTTAAATAAATGGAAGAAGTCATGTCATCTTCTCTCCAGGGTTTTGTGATGAAAAGAATTTGAATTCACGGAGATCACGAATGAAAAATGAAAGTTTGGGAAAGTCCTTTTATTCCCTCTCATTTAACTTTCAAAAGTTTCGAATTCACTCACTTTCAGACAATCAATCAAACAATCAATCAAATCTATCTATTTGTTTATGACATTCCAAAATTTAGAATTTTGGGATGTTACAGGTAATGGTTGCGCGAGTCCACGGAGGCCTCCTCCCACGAAGGGTCCACGAAGAAGTCCACGAAGAAGCAAGCTTGTCTATCCCACCATGGCCATCGCCCATGAAGGATTTGCCTCACTACGGTAGATCTTCACGAAGTAGGCGATTTCCTTGCCCGTACAAACTCCTTGGTTGAACTCCACAATCTTGACAGAGGCTCCCAAGTGACAACTAACCAATCTCTCAGAAAATGTATGTTGGAAGTGTAGGCATATTCTGATGGCTCTCTCCTTCAATGCAGAGTGCGTGGAGGGGTATATATAGTCTCCACACAAAACCTAACCGTTAGACACAAATCACCAAACTCGGTGGGACCGAATCATAAAACTCGGTCAGACCGATTTGGTTCATAATGTGACCATTAGGCTTTTCGGTGGGACCGACATGTCAACTCGGTGGGACCGATTCCATTAGGTTTAGGGAATAACGTAATCTCGGTGAGACCGATTTCACAAACTCGTTGGGACCGATTATGGTAATAGACAAATAGAGAGTTGGTCAGGCGAACTCGGTGGGACATATTCGCTCATCTCGGTTAGACCGAAACGTTACGAAGGGGAAATAGAGAGTTTGCATTGCAATCTCGGTGGGACCGATTGCTCATCTCGGTTAGACCCAGACGTTACGAAGGGAAACAAAGAGTTTGCAATGCCATCTTGGTGAGACCGAGATCCCTATCAGTGAGACCGAAGTGACTAGGGTTTCTGGGAGTGGCTATGTCAAGTGAACTCGATGGCGCCGGATAGAAGATTTCGGTGGGGCCGAGTTTGACTTTTGGTTTGGGACATATGTGGATATGAGAAAGTAGTTGAGGGTTTTTGGAGCATATCACTAAGCATTTTGAGCAAGTAACTCATTAGGCAACACCTCATCCCCTTTTAATAGTATTGGCTTTTCCTATGGACTCAATGTGATCTTGGATCACTAAAAGTAAGATGTAGAGTCTTGTGCTTTGAGCTTGAGCCAATATTTTGTCCTTAGCATTTTGAGGGGTCCACTTTCTAATCCATGCCATGCCGACCATTGATCTTTCCTGAAATATTTATCTTCAAATAGCATTACCTCAATGAGCTATATGTTGTTAGGAATTACCAATACCACCCAGGGATAGTTGCACTTTCAATCTCCCCCTTTTTGGTAATTGATGACAATATATAGATCAAAGCTTCGACAAATGATAATAAGATTGAAATACATCGTCGCTTTGAGAAGTATGTGATAATCAAGAGCTCCGCCTAAATTTGTGCATTATTTAAAATTTGCTTTTGAATGCAAATGCACAATCAATTAGGTTCATGGGTTACTCTTCCATGTCACATACATCTTGGTGGAGCGCTCAAAATGATAGAAATTAAAAGCATGCACTCATCACTAAGCAAGTGAATGATCATATATGAGATATAAAAGATAGTGTCATTCAACCAAGCATTAAGGTAGCATATGATCAACCACATGATCACATAAGTATCTCACAAGGACATAAGGACATAAAGTATCTCAAACAAGCACACAATAAAAAAGTTCAACCAAAAGCAAGAGAGATAAAAAGCAAAACACTCTCTCTCTCTCGAAGCCAATGATCTATACATATTTCTCCCCCTTTGGCAACAAGTTACCAAAAATTTCAAAAATGCGTAGTGCTATACATCTCTCAGGCTTGGTATTTGGCAGGTGGTGTAGAGAGAACTCCAAGGACGAAGGCTTCCGATGATGTAGTTGGAGCTGGTGGAGGTGGAGTGGGTGCTGGAGGTGGCACTGGAGCTGTAGCTGTTGGTGCTAACACTGTAGCAGATCTTGGACCTCATGGCACACGCTGAAAAGCATCAGTAGTTGCCTTTCCTCTCCTCTCCTCTGCTTCCTCCTGGAGCTGCTCCACTGCAGTCTGAATCTCAGTCATCTTTAGATCAAGATCATAGAATTTTGTCTCCACAGTCCTCTCCAAGCTCTCCTGATTCTGAGTCAGGGTGACCAAGCCCTTCTCAATCCTTAGTGTAGCTTGAATCGGATAGCTTAACTGATCATGCTTTCTCTTTGGGAAAACTTGAGATGCTTCTTCTACGCTTGGCATCCTTGTAGCTTTCTCAGCCTTTGCCTTGGCTCTCTTCTCCTAGACTTGAGCTGATGCTGGTTCCTCCTAATTCATCACAACAGTGTTGTCTTCAAATTCAAGATGTAAGGGTAGATGCTCCTTGTCCAGCAAATAAATTCATGTGCCCATCTTAGAATTGATGAGGTCCTGAATATGTGGAGCATACCCACAACTCCTCTTTTGATCAGCAGCAGTCCTCTTGATCGTTTCTACAATCAAGCTCATAACTTTGAACTTCTGAGGGACATCAAAAATTTGCAGCATTTTGATGGAGTGTCCTCTGATCATCTTGTGATCTCCTGACTTGGGTAGAAATGTGTGCCTTAAGATCCAGTTAATGGTAGGTAGACCAGACAATAAGAAGTGTACAGATCCAAGCTTGTGTGTCTCCAAAGCCTTATCAGGGATCTCCTTGTACATGTTTGCCATGGAGTTGTGGTCTTTCTTCTTGGTGGCATACCCATCCAAGTCATCTTCATGTTCTTCGGGGGCATTGATTAGCTTGGCCCACTCTTCAATTGTGGACTGGTACCTGGTACCTTCAGACATCCATACTATCCTTCCATCTGGATAGAAGTGGGCAGTGGAGTAAAACTTCATGATCAGCTCATCATTCCATTTAGTGAGCTTTTATCCAACAAACTCATCTACTCCACATGCCTTAAAGCTGTTATATACTCATGGGAAGTGATCTTCATTCTCCTGGATGTATTCCCAATCCACCCATTTCATGTCACGCACAATGGGCTTCTTGTCAAGAAAAATTGTCTCATAGAAGTCTTGTTGTTCCTTTGTACGGAACCTGTAGTCAACTGCAGTCCTCCTCCTAATAGCATAGTGATCGTACTGTCTCCACAATCTCAGTCCTGCATCTTTCCTGATGTGCATGTCCTCAGCGACTGTACGAGCATCATTGTGGTCAGGAATTTTGGGCTTCAACTTCCTCAAAACAAGAGAATCATCTTCCTCTTCTTCAGCTTCAAGCACTGGGGCCTTGTTCTTCTCCTCAGCAGGTATACTCCTGGTGTTCCTCTTGGGCTTTGGGGGTTTCTAAGCAGCAGCCTTGGGAGCAGATTTGGGCTTAGATGGAGCAGCCCCTAAATTAATTGCCTCTCCCATAAGCTTCTGATACTTGGGAGCTGGTGCAGCATCCTCTTCCTCCTCCTCTTCCTCTGGATCTCTCATAATGGAGGATCTACCAAGCACTCTGGCAGTGGTCTTCTTAACCCAATCCTTCCTCTTCTTTCCTTCTCCAACAACCTCTTCAGTTTGCTTGGTGGTTTCAGCAGTTGAGGCTCTCACCTTTAAGGTTGGCACCCTCTTGGCAGGGCCTTCTTGTGCAAGCCAGGCTTAGTTGATGCAGCCGTGACATATTCCTTCTTCAGCACCTTCCTCTTGGAGCTGACTTCCTCCTCAACAGCCACATAGTCCTCATCTTTAGAATCTGAGGTTTTCTTCTTTCTTGACCTGGTGGCTGCCTTGGGCAAGTTGCTTGGTGTGCTCCTGCTGCCATCATCAGAAGTGCTAGAGGGACTAGTGCCCTCACTCAATTGCACATGTTCCTCTGACTTGTTCTAGCTGTCACTCTAGTCAGACATCTCTGCAAACTTACTAACAGCAGACCCTGTGAATAGATATAGATGAGGTAGAGTGGATGAGCATCACAAAGTGCAGAGTTTTGCAAAATAGATGACTTAAAAACTTAGTTCTAGTTCTTCACAGAAAGCATTTCGGAGCTACCAATTTGTAAACTCGGTGATACCGAAGCAGCTTTTGGAACCTAAACTAGTGAACTCGGTCAGACCGAGTCACAGTTCAGTGGCACCGAGACTGCTAGGGTTTCACAAAGAATCAAACTTGGTCACACCGATTTGCAATTTTCGGTCATACCGAAAGTGCAACTGCAATGGCCTAAGCCAAATCGGTGAGACCGTTTTCTACAATTCGGTCGGTCCGAGATGAGTTCGGCGGAGACCTAACCCTAAATTTTCAAATCCAATCTAATATAAAGGATGTTTTCAGTGGATAGATTGATTGCATATGTGGTCATGATCATGGCAAAGTAATGTGCTATGAATCGGAGTTAAAAGAATAGCACAAAGGATCAAACTCATACCCTAATTCAGCGGAGTTTGCTACAACGGCAACGGAGGGGCAGAAATCCGTTGACGGCGATGGAAACCAGCGGCAGGAGGTCACTGGCGGTGAGAGGACGATCCGAAGACCTGAGGCGGCAGAGCAGGATACGCGCGAGCTGAGAGGTTTCGAAGAAATTTCAAAAATCTCACCCTTGGGTTTATATATCCCGACCCTGTCAGTGTGACCGAGTGGAACAACTCGGTGGCACCGAGATGCAGAATCGCAAGCGGTTGCTGCAACTTCGTGTGACCGAAAATTTCTAATCGGTTGCACCGAGATTGAAAACCTAGATCAACTTAGTGATCTTGGTGTGACCGAAATGGATGACTCAGTCAACCGAAATGCACAAAGAGGTCTTGGAAGTTTAAGTCTATGACGAATCGGGGAATCCAAGTGATCCTCACAGAGAGTTGTTCGAATCTGACTTGATCAAACTTTTGTGATGTAGCATGAATAGAGTTTGAGACGAGAAAAGCATAGATATCTAGAGGGAGTTCTTAGGCATTCTTGTCCATCCATTTGGCAAAAGAGAAAAAGCCAAACAATCAAAGCAACAAATGGATGTCCTGGAATGAGTAAAATATGCATCCAACATGCTCACACAATAAAATGACAAATGAAATATGTGACAAAGCATGCACACTCATTCTAGCATCTATCAAGCAATTTGGCAATGACTAGGTCATCTATATATGAGTATATTGACTTAGGAGTCAAATGAGAACATTTGATCATAGGTCATACTCATCGTTTAAGCACAAGTGGGGTTGCCACTTTTACATAAAGCATTGTTGTGCTCACATCATAAAAGTTGCTTTAGCTCAATTGATTAGAGTAAAGCTCCCCCTAGATGTGATATCCCCCTAAGAGGGATGAACTAACCTTGGGTTTTGTCGATGATGACTTCATGTAGGTGTTGAAGATGTAGATGCTCAATGTTGATGTAGATCATTTGGAGCAATCCTTTGGAGTGAGTTGCACTTTCAATACCTACACGGGTTAGTCATAGAGTGATGGTCACGTAGGATGATGTCCATGAAAGCATTAGGTTACCTTGTCCCTTGTCTTACCAACAAGAGGGTTCGTGACTCCTTGAACTAGTGCAAGATATGGAAGTTATTTGCACTTGTCCTTGCCAAGATGATAAAAGTGAAGTATGTTGCCGGAGTCACCCTCAAGAACTTTCTAGTTCTTCTTCTTAGGGATCCACACCATCTTGATGGGAATCCTTGGAGTTGTAGTCGTACTTGATGAAGTGGAACTTGATGTAGTCTTGGGAACCCACTTGACCAATGCCTTAGGTGCTTCTTCAAATGCATCAATCTCCTCTTGAAGCTTGTCCTTGCCTTTTAGCTTGTGGTCTTGTGGTGGAAGATCATCTTGAGCTTGTGTTCCTTGGAAAGAAGTAGAATCTTACTTCTCTTGTTGAGGAACAAACTTCGTCTTGGGGTATTTATCTTCTTCCCACTCAACTCTGTTGGCATTGAACTTTCGTTCAAAACCAACACCTTGATTCTTCCGGTGTCTTCCTTGCTTGTGTACAATTTCCCCAAATTGCTTACTTCCGTCAAGGCTCTTGTAAACACCTTTCTCTATAATTCCCTTCAATAAGCTGTTTTCTTTCTCAAGTATAACTTGGCTAAGAGAATCATTAGTGGAATCAAGAGAACTACTAGAAGCAACAACATTGGATTTAGCATGATTGTTGTTACTACTAGAGGAAGAATCTTTCTTATTCTTGTTGCTAGATTTAACTTGTGGCATGTAAGTAGACAAGAGTAAACGCTTGGCAATGTAAGAAGAACTTTTCTTGCGAAGATCATCATTGATTGCTTTTAAGAACTCATGCTCTTGCTCAAGGTTGAGCTTTTCAAAACATAGCATCTCATGAGTCTTTAAAAGTTCTCGATGATCTTCCAAGGTAGTTTCATGAGCTAACTTAAGAGTGTTTAGTTCTTTAGTTAGACGCTCAATCTCCTTATCATTTTCATTTGTTTTATCTTGATTAGCATGATTAATAACAAGTTCATCACAGTTTTCATAACTAGAGTTTTCAACAAGTAAATCATCATTTCCTAGCAAATCATCTTCATCACTATTGAAATCGACATACTTGGGGTGTGATACCTTTGGGCCTTTAGCCATGAAGAATCTTCCAATCCCTTCATTTGGTGAGTCAAATATGTCGTAGGACTTGGTTGACACAAGTGGTAGACCGGAAACACCTTCATCTTGAGTATATTTGGAGTTGGAGTGATAACTTCTCTCGAAGTGATCATCGGAGTCGGACCCGGATACCCATTCACAAACATGAGCTTGATGTCTTTGTTTTGTGTAGCTCTTTGATGACTTGTCCTTCCTGCCCAAATCCTTGCTTCTCTTTGATGTTCTTCATTCATAACGGTCATCTCTACTCCTTCTCTCTCTTGGTGGTGATTCTTCTCTTCTACTTATCCTTTTGAGAGAATCTTCTCTTCTTTTGTAGGGAGCCGTACACTCATTGGAATAGTGTCCGGGTCTTCCACAATTGTAGCAATTGCGCTCACGACTAGAAGATCTTTTGTCATTGTAGGACCTTGACTTGGAACTTCTTTCCTTGCTTCTAGTCTTGTAAAACTTGTTGAAGTTCTTCACTATTAGGCTCAATTCTTCATTGAAGGTTTGTTTCTCACTTAATGATGTGGGAGCATCACATGAGGCTTTGTAAGCACCACTTGACTTGTTGTGAAGCTCTTCCTTATCCTTGAGTGACATCTCATGAGAAACAATCCTTCCAATGACTTCTGTTGGCTTGAGATCTTTGTAATTGGGCATCATTTGGATCAATGTGCACACGGTATCATATTTTCCATCCAAGGCTCTTAGGATCTTCTTGATAATCTATCGGTCATCTCTTCACTTCCTAAGCCGACAATCTCATTTGTGATGAGAGCAAGCCTAGAGTACATTTCAGCGACACCTTCACCATCCTTCATTTTGAACTTGGCAAGTTGACTTTGAAGCACATCCAATTTGGATTCCTTGACAGAGTCGGTACCTTCATGCATATCAATCAAAGTATCCCAAAATTCCTTTGCATTCTCAAGACGGCTGATTTTGTTGAATTCTTCGGGGCACAATTCGTTGAAGAGAATATGACAAGCTTGAGCATTGTATTACAAAATCTTCAACTCTTCTGCGGTAGCTTCACGGTTCGGTTCTCTCCCATCAAAGAATTCACCTTGCAAGCCAATACACACAATTGCCCAAACGGCGGGGTTATGTCCAAGAATATGCATTTTCATCGTATGCTTCCAACTAGCAAAATTAGTACCATCAAAGTAAGGACCTCTACGGTGGTAATTTCCCTCACTAGACGCCATACTCTCCTAGGTTGTGAAACCAACGCTATGATCACCAAAAGCTATGGAAATCAAAGCAAATGGAGACCAAAGCTCTGATACCACTTGTAGGATCGAAAGTATGTCTAGAGGACGGTGATTAGACTACTTGACCAAATAAAAATCTAGCATTTTCCCAATTTTAAGTCTTGGCAGATTTTAGCAACTTAGCACAATTCAAGTAATCAACCTACTCATGCAATTCTAAGAGTACAGCAGCGGAATGGAAAACAATTGCATATGAAGGTAAAGGGAGGAGTTTGGAGGGAGCAAACACAATGTAGACACGGAGATTTTTGGCGTGGTTCCGATAGGTGGTGCTATCGTACATCCACGTTGATGTAGACTTCAACCCATGAAGGGTAACAGTTGCGCGAGTCCATGGAGGGCTCCACCCACGAAGGGTCCATGAAGAAGCAACCTTGTCTATCCGACCATGGCCATCGCCCACGAAGGACTTGCCTCACTAGGGTAGATCTTCACGAAGTAGGCGATCTCCTTGCCCGTACAAACTCCTTGGTTCAACTCCACAATCTTGATGGAGGCTCCCAAGTGACTAACCAATCTAGGAGACACCACTCTCCAAAAGGTAATAGATGGTGTGTTGATGATGAACTCCTTGCTTTTGTGCTTCAAATGATAGTCTCCCCAACACTCAACTCTCTCTCATAGGATTGCATTTGGTAGAAAGATGATTTGAGTGGAAAGCAACTTGGGGAAGGCTAGAGATCAAGATTTATGTGGTTGGAATGGAATATCTTGACCTCAACACAAGTGTAGGTGGTTCTCTCTCAGAAAATGTATGTTGGAAGTGTAGGCATATTCTGATGGCTCTCTCCTCCAATGAAGAGTGTGTGGAGGGGTATATATAGCCTCCACACAAAATCTAACCGTTACACACAAATCACCAAACTCGGAGGGACCAAATCATAAAACTCGGTCAGATCGATTTTGTTCATAATGTGACCGTTAGGATTTTCGGTGGGACCGACATGTCAACTCGGTGGGACGATTCCATTAGGGTTAGGGCATAACGTAATCTCGGTGAGACCGATTACACAAACTCGGTGGGACCAATTTTGATAATAGACAAACAGAGAGTTGGTCAGGAAAACTCGGTGGGACCAATTCGCTCATCTCGGTTAGACCAAAACGTTACGAAGGGGAAACACAAAGTTTGCATTGCAATCTCGGTGGGACCGATTGCTCATCTCGGTTAGACCGAAACATTATGAAGGGAAACAGAGAGTTTGCAATTCCATCTCGGTGAGACCAAGATCCCTATCGGTGAGGCCGAAGTGACTAGGGTTTCTGGCAGTGGCTATGTCAAGTGAACTCGGTGGCGCCGGATAGAAGATTTTGGTGGGGCCGAGTTTAACTTTTGGTTTGGGAAATATGTGGATATGAGAAATTAGTTGAGGTTTTTTTGGAGCATATCGCTAAGCATTTTGAGCAAGTAACTCATTAAGCAACACCTCACCCCCTTTTAATACTATTTGGCTTTTCCTATGGACTCAATGTGATCTTGGATCACTAAAAGTAAGATGTAGTGTCTTGTGCTTTGAGCTTGAGCCAATCTTTTCTCCTTAGCATTTTGAGGGATCCACTTTCTAATCCATGTCATGCCAATCATTGAGCTTTCTTGAAATATTTATCTTCGAATAGCGTTAGCTCAATGAGCTATATGTTGTTAGGAATTACCAAAACCACCTAGGGATAGTTGCACTTTCAGGATCCTACGATGAAAACGAGGGGAAACACGAGAGGTATCACTCAAACCAACATGATTTGATTACAGATGTGCTAGATCCCTGAAACACAAGAAGATACATGATCCAAATCCAACAAAGGACGATGCAAGTAACAAGTTCTTCTCCGTGAGGAGGTCTTGAGGTGTTCCCATTGCAGGTCTTGAATCCGCTTGGGGGATCTTCTTTGTAGAGGTCGTGAACTCCAAGGGAGAAGTAACCAAGTGGATGAGCAAAGCTTTATCTCTAAATGGAGCTAATCCTTTACTAACCCTAGAAAGTGGGAGGAGGAGGTCTATTTATAGTCTTAGTGGACGAAGGGGTACATGGGCCTCGACCCAACACGCTGTCAACACACATGCATCGAACGTCCGACAGTCAGCGATCGTCTGAAGGCTCGTCAGGGTCCGAACATCCGGTACTTGTAGGAAGTCTGATGTTTCGGCTCTGGTCAGGTTTTGTCGATCTTCGGTCGGGGTTGGACGTCTGAGGCGTCGGTCGTCTGGAGGCTTCCATACTTCCGACGTTTTGGCTCGGTGATGGTGGTGTCGGTCGTACGGGACCTAGAGTTCGTCGGACGTCTAGTCGGCGTCGGTCGTCCGGTCGCTGGAGCGTCTTCTGTCTGGGACTTGGTCGGCTGGCTGATGCGACAGGCGTCGAACGTCCGTAGGCTGGAGGTTCCCCGGCAGCTCTTCTTCTTGTTCCTTGTACTTGGTGTCCTCACCTCCTTTTCCGTTGAGTTTAGTTGTTCCGTAGCCTTCCTCCAAGTACCTGGTCACACATATGGTCTCTTCTTGAGGTAGTAGCCATGTCTCATGTGAAGAAAGTGGTTGTTCGAAGAGGAGCGAGTTCACCTTATCTTCGATAGCCCTTGCTCGAGCTCTTATGATTGGTCCAACTGGTGTCATGGGAGATGTAGGTTGGTCTATGGGTATGACCTTGGGATGCTCCGCATCACTGCTAGTCTTTTAGCCGGCTTATCTGTAACGCCCATAACCCAGCTGGAGCTTCGAACATGCCTTTGTAATTTTACTTATCAATATGTTGCTTCATAACTTTGGTGATCATACCTTATAATTAAGGTGTATTTTAGTTGTAGTTGACCCGTCTTTCAACACATAAACGACTTGTGATATACTCATAACCATGACCACCTAATACTTTCCAGGCCGTAACTTTTCAACTGCCGAAAAATGACTATCGTCAACAGGGAATGGTCCTTGGTTACCAAGAAGATCGTTCATGATTTCGTAGGGCCTATTGGCGAGTCAACAAGACCTTGGATGGCGAGTCAGTAATGGTGAAGTACCCCCAACTTCTGCTGAAGACGAGATCATAGTCTTTACTGATCACATACTTAGAGGGTTTACCCCACCCGGGTCTAGGTTCTTCGGAGATCTTATTCATTATTTTAATCTACACCCTCAAGATATAGGGCTGAACTAAGGGTCCAATATCTGCCACTTCCAAATTTTCTATGAGGTTTATCTTCAGAGAGCACCCATAGTCCCTCTCTTCAAGGAATTCTTCTATATGAACCACCAAACTGAATGCAAAAATGGCCCGAGTTAAGTATTTACCTTTACTTGCTTCAATATATGTCAAACCGGCTTATACCTTAATTTGATCTCTTTTTACGCTTAAGCAGGCTGACTCCGCCTTCTGGACCAGGAAACCGCAACCCGCCACCTCGGTTAAAAAATCTAAGGCCAAGTCCCATGCTCCGATTCGCCATAAAAAACAAACAGCGGAAGATCTTGTGAAGCTGGATAACTCGGAGGTAGAACCCAATTCCGTTCGTCGTCTTTTTTATGCAACTTATTGATGCTGACTCTTCACAGGATGACGCAGAGACAAGCCGAGAAAATGCAACAGAGGTAATACTTGTCTCCTCTGACTCAAATCCTTTGCCAAGAAAGAAAACCCGGCAGGTCATCCGGAAACTAAGATTTTATCATCCTCTTGCTTATTTGGACCCCAATTTTCTTTTGAAGAAGTAGCAACATGACTCCAGACGTATGACCCAGAGTGACGGTTTTCATGACCTCAACTCTGGCTTACCTAATACCCCTGTTCGCAAGTGTCGACATGAGGTGCCTCATAACCCAACAATTACTTTGCCAAAAGCTGGTCTTTTTCGTCAACCTCTTACTCTTTCCAACTCAAACTACCAGGGGACCTCTCCATCATCTCGCGATCACAGGCACTCAAATGCCGGTCTTCAAAGCTTCCCAAGGGTAATGATACCACTTTGCTTCATAGATTATTTGTGACAATATATGCTTATGATTTCTTGCATCTTTATTGTAGAGGCGTAGCCAAACCAGGTAAAAAGCAGAAGGTGGGCGGGTCTTCTAGAGACCCCCAATGCTCCTGAACTAGAAACACAAATAGACGAGGCCCTTGAAACTTCAGCTCAAAATCCTGAAGGTCCTATCAATGCCCCGCCACCACAAATTGACCTGACAGCTCTGGAATCAATCCATACTAAAATCAACCCGGCTGCCAGTGATGACTCACCAAATCCCAAGCCGTCCAGCCCTTAGAAGACTACTAAAGATATTCTCATTACTGGGATAGGCTACACAGAACCAGGGAATCCAACTGTCTTAGCTAAACACAACGCCAAAGAAGAAGCTCATTCTTTGGAAAAAGGCAAAGTGAAGCTGGATCTAGAGACTTATGCTGCTCTGAGTGCTAGCGACATCCATGCTAGTTATCTTAACTGCATTCACACTAGCCGCGACCTTGAGGCCGACTTAGTAAACCTTATGAAGGAACACTATGAGGTACGCTACTAACTTCTTTCCATATGTACTTATACAGCCGCCAAGTCTTAAGTATACGAAAAAATGTTGAATATGTTTAGGACATCCTAATAACCTGTAGCCTTAGCAAGGGCCGACTTAAACAAACTGTAGCCCTGAAGGGCCGGCTTAAACTGACAAGTTAAGCCGGGACTTGCAATTACTTAAGAAATCCTAACATGCAGCCCCCAAGGGCCGGCTTAAACTGACAAGTTGAGCCGGGTCTTGCGATTGCTTAAGAAATCCAAACCTGTAACCCTCAAGGGGCGGCTTAAACTGATAAGTTAAGCCGGGTCATAAGAACTTTTAAAACAGCCTGCATTAGCCCCCAAGTGCCAAGTGCACTTTTTGCAATGTGCTTGGGACATTTTAATGAATTGTATGATAAAAAATTTGCTCCTTGTTACGTAACCTTTGCTTTTATCCATTCCAGGCAGAATTGAACATGAAAAGGTCGCAAGTTGTAACATCCCAAAATTCTAAATTTTGGAATGTTATAATAAATAGATACATTTGATTGCTTGCTTGTTTGTTGTATGATTGAGTGAGTGAATTCGAAACTTTTTGGAAGTTAAATGAGAGGGAATAAAAGGACTTTCCCAAACTTTTATATTTGCTTTCTGATCTCCGTGAATTCAAATTCTTTTCAACCCAAAATCCTAGAGAGAAGATGACATGACTTCTTCCATTTAAATTAAATGAAAAGGGTTTTTGAAAATATTTGAATTTCATTTGAAAATATTTTCAATTCATAAACTTCATGCAGCTCAATGATTTTCATGAGAGAAGATAAAATGACTTCTTAAAATTATATGAAATATGAGTTGGGAGTTTCAAAGAATTAAATTCAAAGTTCTTTTGAATTTATTTTCAATTTGGAGTTATTTGAGTTTTATTCAAATTATTTTTCTCCAAAATAAAAATACATGGAAAATAGGGTAACATGATTCCCTACAACAGAAAATTGGAGAAAATTAGTTTGAAATCATTTTGGTATTTTTTTTAAATGATTTTTGGTGGATTTTATTAGAGCAGGAGCACTGTTTGAATTATTTGAATTTTGTGGATTTTATTTGGAATTATAAAAATGTTCATGTCGTAGAGAATCTTTTTCTGAAAATTTTGATATATAATATGCCTATAAAATATTTTTATTTATTTTGCTTTTATTATTTTATTTGTCTGGAATTTTTTTTAAAAAAAAACTTCCTGCCAGGCCAGCCGGCCCAACAGGCCACGGCCCAGCCCGCGTCGCCCCGTCCCCGAGCTCTCGCAGGAGTTCGTCTCCTGCACGCCGCCGCGCCGCCATGGGAGGCCGTGCCGCCTCCGGCCTCCTCCTCTTCCCCTCCTCCAAGGCTACCTCCTCCCCCTATAAAGCCGCAGCCCTGCGCCGCCCTCTCTCCTCTTCCCCGCCTCTCGCCGCGCCTCCCGCATCCGGCCGAAGCCGCGCCGCCGCTGCCGCCGCCGCCACCCACGCCGCACTGCGCTGTCACCGCCGCCGCCTGCTGCTGCCGGCTTGCCGCTCCGCCCCGTGCCGCTCCCCGCCGTCGCATGCGCTGCCGCCCCGCTCGCCGTCGATCTGCCGTCCTCGCTGGACTCCAACCGCTGTGGAAAAAAAACCTCCGCCGACGTCGAAACCGCGGTGAACCGGTAATAATTCCGCCCGGTTCGCCTGTTTATTTTAGGGTTCGGTTTTCGTAAAAAAAGGTTTAGTTTTTTTAGTTAGATCTATTTAGAGAACGTTCTTTGTTTAGGAACTAGTTAGCGAACGTTCACTTTTTAGCCTTTTTCTTTTTCTGTTAGTTTTAGACAGGGACCTCTTGTAGTATTTCTTCTATAGATTAGTCCCTCTGCTTCAAACCTCTACAACTTTTTACCCGTTTATCCAAATCCAACAAAACCAACGCCCACGTCTTCGTTACGATCTCCTCTATCCAGTAAAACAACTCAAACATGTTTTTGAAAAGTTTAAAATTTAAATTAGATCAGATTTGAATTCAAACTTCGTTTGATCATAACTTGAGTTTCGTAGCTCCGTATGAGTTGATTCTATTTGCAAATCAAAGCTCTTGACCTAAACATTCTAATAAGGCCAAATTCACATAATTTTGGTACTGTTAGAAATTGTTTTATGTTGCAAGAGTTATTTGCTTGGTTTTGATGTTTTCGAATCGTCTTCTTCGTTCTTTCTGTTTTCTTTGAGTGATTGCTTATGTGTGGTTACTATTGCTTGCTTATGATAGATTGACCGGAGTGTGACGAGTAGATCTATCAAGAGTTTTGAGTGCGAATCATCTTCATCAACATTGTAGGTAAGTTCACACTTTGATCATACCTCTTTCATACCCAGTTTTGTTGCATTAGATCAAACCTCAAACATTGCATGATTAGGATCTAATTAAATTGTGGGTATTGGGAAGTAGTTGATGAGGTAGGAACCTATTGCCTTGCATTCAAACCTTGGGAGTTACTATTACGTTATGCTTACATTGCCATGCTATGCTCATAGACGTGGATTGGGTTTGAGAGTATTTCATGACAGATGTGAGATTGTTAATTAATGGTTCAACTTAAGGTGGCAACTTTAATACACATCTAGGTGGATTGCTAGGGGCACCCTGGGGATATACCAGTGGACTTGCCCGGACACCTGGGGAAATACCAGTGTTGTCCTAGGAGATCCCGGGGATATACCGTGTGATCATCCTACGGTCCGCCACCCAGGCTCAAAGGGATCATACGATTATTCATGCTAGAAACTTTCGTGTGCAGCCAAAAGCTATTATGGGCTCTAGCATAGTTGATTAAGTCGTGTGAACTCTTACAGTGGTAGACTAGCAGATGTAGGGGTTGTAGGTCGTACGGTCTACCCATCGTAAGGTGCAAACGCTTCTGAAAGACTATGTCTCGATCATTCGTTTCTCAAACACCCTGTAGTGTGAGAAATCCAATGGAGGAGATCGAGTCTTGTGGGGAAAAGTGCGCAAACCTCTGCAGAGTGTACAAACTAATCATGATTAGCCGTGTCCCCAGTTATGGACATCTTGAGTCTCTGGTACTTGGATTATCCTATTGATCTCATCACGTTACTTTAAATTAAGTTTGTTGGGTTTAATGATGTTATTTAATTGGGATTGAGAATGTTGTCAACCATTCTCAATGTTCAACAACCACCATGATAGTTAAATAAAATTTATTCCTTTGTAATAGGGAAAACTGGCTTTTCGCAAAAACTATAACCATAGAGCTTTTCCACCAGCCAAATATGCATGTAGTGATAGCCATTGTTAATCATTTCTCTCTATGGTGTGAATTTGCCAGTACATTCAATGTACTGACCCTCTGTGGCTGCAACGTCTCATGTTGCAGGAATCTTATGACTAGTAAGTGATACGTTAGGGTTACGATTTCTACACTCAACTTTGCCGTTGGTGTTGATGGGAATCCACAACCTTGTTACTTCCGCTATTTTGGATTGAGGTAATAGTATTTACGTTACTTTTACATGTGATTTACCTCTGTTATAAATCCTCGAGTACTGTGTGTGTCAGCATACCGATCCAGGGATGACACTTAAGCACAGAGACTAGATCCATTCTGGTCGGGTCGCTACACAAGTTGGCGACTTAACATAAGGTTTAAAGCTGCAGCAATCCAAAACTTCAAATGCCAAATCAGAGCTGAAGGCCTCATTAGAAGCAATAAAGAAGTTGAAAATGGATTTTGATGCTGAGAGAGCCGGCTGGGAAACTGACAAGGCGGCTTTAATCAAGAAGGAGAAAGACGTAGAAGCTTCTCTTAAGCCGATAACTAAAGAGTTATCCGGCTTAAAACAACATATTATTCAAATGACAGCTGCCATCTTTGGTAAGATTCAAACCCTTACTCATTAGTAAGTTCGATATTGCTGTGACTTGCCTAGAGACTTATGCTTATGCGATCTTTTTAATTCATTTGGCGACTCTTACTTCTTATGTAAACAGGCCCTAGAACCGCCAGCCTTGGGGAAAGTACGCTAATGAAGTTAAAGGCAGTGTACTCATTGATCAAACAACTGTACAACAGAACTCTGCACAGACTCATTGCCCTTGTCAGGTGGGAAGAAGCCCCCAACACTCCTCAAGGCCGTACTACAACAATTTTCAACTTAGCCGGCTCAAATCCAAGAGTGCCGATTGTCAGCCGCCCGAGCAGGAGCTATTGTCGCTCTAGGCCGAGCCAAGGCATGGGCAACAGAACTGGACCCATTAGAGATCGCCGCAGGGTGCCCTGAGTTTAAAGATGACGGGTCAACCTTTGAGGAGCAAGATTTTAACAAGTGTGTGATGGAGGTGCGACCTATGGCGTGTAAGCTTATTGAAGAACTAAATCTGAAGCACTACACGCTGACTTATGATGATCAGAACAACAAGATTAAGCCACCCATCCATGAAGTGATGAACCTTGTGCCTGTCAGGCGTAAGCACCTCTTTGCCCCAGATCTTGACTCTACCCTCATTATAAATGATGGAGCCATATTCGAGGCCTTAACCGACATCGACTAGACGTCACCTGACCTCCAGATGGGCAAAGAAGAAGAGACGACGTAGGATGACCCGGAATCGTCAACTGGCCATGAAAGAAATCATTGATAAACCAGGTGGCTCTCAGGCCAGAGTACAAGACCTCTTCTCCAAAAAACATTTTGGCTCCAAACTTATGGTCTTGTGATAGCCTTTTAATAGAGTAGTCTTTTGAAACAATGATCCGTCTTGTCATTCCATCTGCATGGTAACTATTTGAAATATCAGGTTTAGTCTTTATGACAAGCTTGATCCAATTGGTCATACTAGCCATTGCAACACTCTTGCTTGTGTGTAAAATTCTGCATGTCCTGCCATAAGAGGTTAAATACATGCCCTGGCGACTTAACATCAAAAACCAGGGCGGGTGACAACCCTAATAGTAGTAGCCTCTCATGACTAAAAAATCATCATCTTAGCTTTGTGAAGTCAAAATTAACTGGTGACTCATTGTCCAAAAACAGGGCGGGTTATAACCCGAAAATATTCAAGCATGAGCCATAATGCACTGGCAACTTAAAGTCAAAAACTCGGGCGGGTTATAACCCCAAATAGTCAACCATAACTATCATAACCTAGAACCAGGCGACCCGAGGATCTTTAAAACCAAAACTTTGAAAACTTAAAAGCATCTAAAATCCAAACAAAATATATGCAAAGCTCAAAATTAACTTGGGCCAGCTTTTAAAGCGTGGCCGAAAAAGGTGGCTTATAAGCCGCATATTTGCTTTCAAGGCCTCAGCAGCCGTTTGTCATTCAGGCCTCGTGATTTCTTTCAATGCCGCAACACCGTTTGGCACTCAGGCCTCATGTTTGCTTTCAAGGCCGCAACAGCCGTCTGTCACTCAGGCCACATGATTGCTTTCAAGGCCGCAATAGCCATTTGGCACTTAGTCCACATGATTGTGTTTAAGGCCGCCACAGCCACTTGGCATGTAGGCTACATGATTGCGTTCAAGGCTGCAACAGCTGTGGTTTGACCTAGCTCACTGTAAGCCGGCTCTCACGTGACAAAATTCGCCATTTGAACCTTAACGAGTTCAAGGTCTTTAAAAAGATTGATTGTTAAGAGTTTGGAGGGTCACCTAGTGGAGTAGCAAGTTGCAAACAGGCAGGAAAAACCTATGAAAAGTGACATTTAAGCTGACCAAGAGGGTATGAAATCTAAACCCAGTGGTTGGAAGCCCCCAAGTGACCTTATGATCAACCAATAAAGGCTCGAATACTCAGAAATGAAACAATAGAGGCCCCGTTCGGGGATGCCGGCTTTATTATATTGATCATAAATATATACATTGGCAAAAGTATGTACAATTTACGAGCTGGCGGCTCAAGTGTAGTATGGCCAAAGATGTGCAATATTCCAAGGACGGCGGGTCTCCTCCTCCGAGTTGTGAGAATCCTTGAGCTCACATATATCAATGAGGTGATATGACGCATTCTTCAGGTTCTTGCTAACCACAAAGGGTTCTTCCCAAGGTGGGGATAACTTTTGCATATCTGTTTGATCTTGAATAAGCCGGTGTACCAAGTCGCCTTCTTGAAACGCCCGGGTCTTAACTTTGAGGCTATGATAGCGATGCGGGTCCTGTTGGTATATCGCCGAACGAGCCACGCCAGGTCACGCTCCTCGTCCAAAGCATCGACTGCGTTTTGACACGCTATTTCATTGTCAGTTTCAACATAAGCCGCCACATGAGGCGAGTCATGACGGATATCACTTGGAAGAACCGCCCCTGCACCATAAACCATGAAGAAAGGCGTATAGCCTGTTGACTTGTTGGGGGTGGTGTTGATACTCCAAAGTACTAAAGGTAACTCCTCAACCCAACAACCCGGCATTCGCTGCAAAGGAACCATAAGCCGGGGCTGGATACCTCTCAAAATTTCTTGATTAGCCCTCTCAGCTTGACCATTAGACTGCATATGAGCCACATAAGAGACATCAAGATGAATATGCTCTTGTTTGATAGAATTCTTTCATAGCAGCCTTAGAAAGATTAGTGTCATTATCAGTTATGATACTATGAGGGTAACCAAATTGGAACATCAATTTTTTAACAAACTAAATTGTCATTGCTGCATCACACTTGCTGACCGGCTCTGCTTCAACCCACTTGGTAAATTTGTCAACCGCCACCAAGAGTTGGGTTTTCTTATCCTTAGACCTCTTGAAAGGTCCAACCATATTGATCCCCCAGACTACGAATGACCAAGTAATTGGAATCATCCTCAATTCTTGAGCTGGCACATGAGCCCATTGCGAAAACTTCTGACATCCATCACACTTACGGACGATATCTTCGGCATCAGCATGAGCCGTCAACCAGTAAAAATCCATGGCGAAAAGATTTAGCCACTAGAGATTTAGAGCCATCATGATGACCACAATCACCTTCATGGATTTGTCTTAAAATCCCACGGCCCTCTTCAGGAGAAACACAACACCGGAACACACCTATGACACTGCATCGGTGTAACTCACCATTGACAATAGTCATAGACTTAGACCGCGAGTTATCTGCCTGGCCAAAGTTTCATCCTCAGGTAACTCGCCCCGGGTCATATAAGCCAAGTAGGGAAGTGTCCAATAAGGAGTAGCATGGAGAGCCGCCACCAATTACGCCTCCGGGTCAGGAATAGCAAGATCCTCTTCTGATGGTAACTTGACTAAAGGATTATGTTGCACATCAAGAAACACATTAGGGGGCACCGGCTTACGTTGATACCCAAGCCGGCTCAAGGCATCAGCCGCCTCATTCTTCCTTTGATCAAGATGTTCCACCTGATAGCCCTTGAAGTGACCAGCAGTATTATCAACTGCCCGACGATAAGCCGACATGCGCGGGTCCTTGGAATCTCAAGTGCCTAAAACTTGCTGAGCCACTAGATCCTAGTCGCCAAAACACCTGACCCGGCTTAAATTCATCTCTTTGGCCGTTCGAAGGTCATGGAGCAAAGCTTCATATTCAGCTGCATTGTTAGTATAAGGAAGCATCAACCTTAAAACATAGTGAAATTTATCACCTCGTGGGGAAGTAAAAATAACTCCACCCCTGAGCCTTCTAATTGCATGGACCCATCGAAGTGAATAGTCCAATATGTGTTATTAGGCTTCTCCTCAGGCATCTGCAATTCCGTCCAGTCATTGATGAAATCGACAAGAGCCTAAGATTTAATAGTTGTCCTTGGCATATAGTTCAAACCATGGGGTCCGAGCTCAATAGCCCACTTAGCCACTCGACATGTGGCCTCTCTGTTCTGAATGATATCCCCCAAAGGAGCAAAACTGACCACAATAATAGGATGGACAAGAAAATAATGCTTCAGTTTACGACTGACCATGAACACCCCATATACCAGTTTTTGCCAATGTGGTTATCGGTGCTTAGACTCAGTTAACACTTCACTGACATAATAAGCCAGCCTTTGGACTGGGTATTCCTTACCCGTCTCCTTACACTCCACCAGAATTGCCACACTGACAGATCTACTATTAGCCGCCACGTATAGGAGCAAGGGTTCTTTCTCAACGGGAGCCGCAAGGATTGGTGGCTCAGCTAACTGCTTTTGAGTGCCTCAAACGCTTCATTAGCAGCATCACTCCAAACAAAGTGATCTATTTTCTTCATCATCTGGTACAAAGGAATTGCCTTCTCACCCAGGCGGCTTATGAACCAACTTAATGCCGCGATACAACCAGCCAAGCACTGGACATCATTGACACACGTCGGGTTAGCCAATGAAGTGATAGCTTTGATCTTCTCCAGGTTAGCTTCAATTCCCCTCTCTGAGACCAGGAAACCCAAGAGCTTGCCTGCAGGCACACTAAAAACACACTTGGCCGGGTTAAGAATCATCTTATAGACTCGAAGATTATCAAAGGTCTCCTTTAAATCATCTATCAGAGTCTCCTTCTTTCTGGACTTAACAAAGATATCATCCACATAAGCATGAACATTATGTCCAATCTAGTTATGAAAAAAATTCTGGACACAACGCTGATAAGTCGCCTGTGCACTCTTGAGCCCAAAAGGCATAGGCACAGAGCAGAAAGCCCCAAACGGTGTGTTAAAAACTGTCTTCTCTTGGTCTTTAACTGCCATCTTAATCTAATGATAACCAGAATAAGCATCCAGGAAGCACAGATGCTCACAACCCACCGTGGCGTCTATTATATATTCAATATGGGGAAGAGCAAAAGGATCAGCTAGACAAGATTTATTGAGATTTGTATAATCCACACACATACGCCAGGTTTCATTTTTCTTAAGCACCAGCACAGGATTAGCAAACCACTCAGGGTGAAAAACTTCAATGATGAACCCGACCGCCATGAGCCGGGCCACCTCTTCTCCAATGGCCTCATGTCGCTCTTCATTGAACGGACGAAGGAACTGTTTCACCAGCATAAATTTAGGATCAATATTAGGAGTGCGCTCAGTGAGTTTTCTCGGTACACCTGGCATGTCTGAAGGTTTCCATGCAAAGATGTCCCGGTTCTCACGGATGAACTCGATGAGCATGCTTTCCTACTTAGGATCCATGTTAGCACTGATGGTGGACTACTGAGATGAGGCGCCATGTACAAAGTCAACCTGTTCAGTATCATTAGCCGACTTAATCTTCAACAAAGGGTCTTGCTTAGTGGTCGGCTTCTTCAAACGGGACATATCCGCCAGGTCAACATTATGTTTATAAAATTTGAGCTCCTCTGTGGCGCAAGCCGACTCAGCATATGCAGCATCTCCTTTGTCACACCCTGATTTTCATACCACAACACTTAAGCTAATAAGTCATGATAAATGTGGTTTGACAAAAACTTTTGAATACTTTGGACTTTGCTTGATTTGGATTTTTGTTTGACGTTTGAAAGTGCTCTAAAAATCAAATAAATCCTCCAACTCCTATACTTCATCTCCTTGATCCAGAATTTTGCCCAATGATCATGCCATGTGTATACGTCAGAATAGTATTGTCTTGTAAAAATAATTTGGCCAAAAAGTATTTTCTAATTAGGTTTTCCAAAAACCCGTGAGTTAAGTCTTGAACTACAAGTACTTAATATGGGATGTGAAAAATCTTTCAAAAATTATATTTAAATCCTATTAGATTTAGGACTCCCTAAAACCAAAAAAATATTATTTTAAAAGTTATTTTGCTATTTTATTCAAAGGATTTTTCTTTAGGCCATAAATGGTCTTTAATAGGTAAAAATTATTTTAGAGTTTCAAAAACATTTGAGAAAATTTAGGGAGACTAAGTGGACATATATTGTCCATATATATGAGTTTCAACACATGGTCATGGCCAAAATATTGGTCAAATCCCTCAAAAACCCTTTCTAGATATTTCAAGCTTTTGAAATATTTACAAAGGAAGTATTCTCCATTTAATCCAAGAAAATTCCACCATGTCACAAAAATGGCCTAGTTGATGATCTTGACAAGTCTCATGTCATGGAGAAGACTACAACCCCAGGGAACCCTCTCAAAACCATTTATGTCGTTTTCCAAGTTTGAACAACTTTGCACTACCAAACATGTCCAAATGTTCCCAAACATGCTACACATGCTCAAATGGTCTAATTATTCATCTATAACAAATGGCACAAGTTGGAGAACAAGATAACTTGATCAAAATTCCCTAAAACCCTCTTTCTCCAGAACCAAATTTGAGCAACTCTACATTGCCAAGTGTCTCCTTTTGATCCCAATTTTTGTGTACATGCTCAAATACTCAAAATATGACACTACACCAAGTGGTGAATCAAGGAGAAAATATTTGCATGACTAAAACTTGGTAAAACCATTTCATTTGATTTCTAGGGTTTGCAAAAGTTACATTGGCAACTTTCTCCAAATTGACTCAAGCTTCGTGATAAACATCATTTGTAGATGATATTTGATCGAGTTAAATATCACGTTAAGAAGAATTCATTTACATGCCCAAAGCATCATCAAACACCTTCTGTTATTTTGCCTAAGCCACTGTTTTGACCCCTTCCACTATTCTCCGTAAGCTCAAATCTTTACCAGAGCTTCTCCTAGTCATCTTATACAACCAGCAATTCCCTCTCCTCCTTGGTTCGTTGATTGAGGGGGGTAAAACCCCCCATTTACCTCTCTAGACAGCAGCAAATTCAATCTTTCTCACCCCCTCCTCACACCAGAGCACTTCGAGAGCATCCAAAGTTGCATTCCCTTTCTTTACTCCCACCCGGAGACCCTAGACACTAGTGTCCATGACTAGGGCGCCTAAAAATATGCCAGTGTTAGCCATTTGGGCGCTCTGGAGCGCACTATAGTGCACCAAAGTACTGTAGCTGCCACTGCCCAATGCGCCCGGCCACCTAGGGCCTCCCCAACATGCCTGTCGATGCACCTCAGCGTCCGTAGCACGACAAGTGGTCGACCCACCTCCTTCCTCTCTCTCCCCTGCCTGTCCCGCGCGTGAACAGAGCACCGCCCGAGCCCGCCATTGCCGGCTCACGCACGGGGCCCGCCTCGAGCTCACCTCAATGCACCTCTCTCTCACCAGCAACCTACGCCACCCCTACAAGCACCACAGAGTAGACCCAGCTCCTCCCCTTGGCCACCAGAGCCGTTGCCGTAGGCACCTGTGAGCTCTGTCCATGGTGAGCCCCGGGTCGGCTATGTAAGGCCTCCCCAAGCCCTCCTCTCCTCACCACTCACCCTCTGAAGCTCCTAATCAACCCCATGCACCACCCACTCCTCTCCAGAAGCGCCTGAGCTCGAGATCGAGCTCGAGCTCCGCTGCCTCGGGTCGTCATCAATCTCGGGGTACATGCACTCTTCGCCTCTTTTATCTCTCGATCTGGAACCGCCGCACCTCCCTGACCATTTCCCCTTTGTTTCCCCTCTCTATTGCAGCCCAAATTGACCAAGGCAAGCACCTCTCGAAGTTTTGCATCGTCTTCCTCATCATTGTCGAACCCCTACACCCCGGCGACCAACTCCACCTCCACCCGAACGGCGACTCCGTCCTGAGCACATAAGTGCCCTCAGATCGCCTCGCCATCGACCACATCGATACTGGTGAGCTCGCCGCCCTCTCTAGCCCGAGGTTGACGATCACGGACGTGGGGTCCATCGGTCAGCCTCACACATTAACGGGTGGGCCCCACACGTCAAGTTCAAATCTCCCCCGCGCGCGAAGCGGTATGCTGCGTCGGCTAGAGGCGTATTCTCTGAATACACCTTTGACGTGGCTTGTCACGCGGGCTGGATCCCCTCTGGGCCTGCTGCACTGTGGCCAAACCGGCCGATTGGCACAATGCCATTTCCTCCTTTTCTTTTTTAGAAACTTACAAAATTTCCAAAAATCAAAATACTTGTCCAAATGAAATAATTCCAACTCCTATATTTTTCTAAAAATCCCACCTATCTAATGGTGTAGCTTTCATACATACCCAACAAACTTTTCTGTACTATTCAAATTTAAATTCTAATTTGAGCATTCAAATCCATCTCTGAAAATCCATTTCTATTATTCCATAACTCCAAACCCAAAACTAAGAATTTTGAATTCTTAGTTTTCATCCTAATATTTAACAAAAATAGTTGACATTTTTATAAGCACTTTATTTTTCTGTTTTTGCTTTTGCCTTATTTTCTCATTGTTCCTTTTGGACGAATAGGTCTCGTGTTTGACGACATAGTTGGAGAACAAGAAGGAGACGGACTCAAAACTTTGAAAACCAAGCCAACCAAGGCAAGCAGCCCTTTGACCATGCCTATGAAACCCTTTTATGCATGTCATATAGCACTTTATTATTGTTGCATCGGAATCTTGATGAGATGGTATCCACTTTGGTTGTTGCCTTTGTTACTCCCTTGTTGATATGTGCATTGTGCATGACCCTACCTTCCTATGACGGTTATGCGGGTGGGAGTAGATAGGATGCCAAAGTAGTTTCTACAGAAAAAGGGACGGGTATATGCATGGTGATGGAGGCAAGAATATTTTTAAAAGACTTTTTGAAAACCCCATCGGGTGCCACTAATGCCCGAGGGAGATGTTGAGCTAAGTAACCACTTGATGACGAAGTGGTGTACCGAGGCAAGTGAGTGTGTTCTTTTTGGAAACAGATTGGTTTAAGTTGCGACCGTTGCCCCAACCAAACATGCGCAACCACTCTACCCTTATATGGGAAATGGCATCATTGATTACCTAGTTCGTGCTAGCATGGACGCCCACATTACTAGTGATGGGAGTGGCGTGGTCACTCTCGGGACGGGGTCGTGTTTGGATAGGCGGCCATGACTGTTATTATAGGGCACCCGACACACCGTTGGTACCCCCTTGCTTGTGTTATGTGATGAATATGGGAGCGTGGCTCCACAAATCTTACTATATGACAATGTTTGGCATGGGTGCTATTACCAATCGAGTGGACTCTATGTTAGACATGGCTAGGGAAAGGTAATTATCGGGTGCTTACACCGGGTACTTGAGGTACCGCCGGTCATGGATGACACGCAAGTTCCCCAGATCTTGTGGGTAAATTGTGCAACCTCTTTAGAGTGTCAAACTACTCGAATAGTCATGTCCATGGTCAAGGACAGTTGGATAACCGCTCTTGGGCTACGTCCATTGTTTATGAAACCTGGTGTGTGTGGTTGGTTGTGTGGAGAAAACTACTTGAGTCGAGTGGAATGACTCGACACATTGATTAAGTTGGAGTTGATCCAAACTGTGTTTATGTTCATATTTGTAACATGTTCACACGTATATCTGAATGCTTACGGTGCATGCTTTACAAGTTGTTGGACATATCATTGCACTCAAAACTAGCTTTCTGCAAAATTTCCTACTTAGTGTTATATCATGCATTGTCACGCCTTATTCAAAATCATGGGTTGCTTGTGAGTACATTCAAACATACTCACTGGTTTGTCCCTGGCAATTTACTTGGCCAGGCTTGGAAGAACAAGATTAAGATGAAGAGTTCTTTGGTGACGAACATGCGAGCTAGTACGCTTTCCCAGTCAGAATGCCTGTAGGGTTAAGGCAGATGGCATGGGTTTATGCTATCGTTGAAGATTTCTGCTGCAATCTTATGAAGACTTGGCCATAATGGTCATAATTTGTGTAAGATGGTATGTGTGGATGTAAGACTCTTGTTATTCAGCTTCTGTGTGTTCAATGAGCATTGATATATAGGATCACTTTACACGTGCATTCGGTGATCATGACTTATGAGACGTGGTCCCCACATCCTTCCTCACATTCCAATGCAATTCTTCGATTGCCATGGACTGTAATTGTGCCCTTACGCCCTGGCATTTTAAGATGTAAGTAAACATAACAAGTCCGCGCCATAAACTTTGTATAAGCCGGCCACCCAAACAAGGCATGATAAGGGCTCTTGATTTTAACCACTTCAAACCACAACGACTCTGCTCTATAGTCATAGTCATCACCAAAAGCCACTTCGAAGGCAATTTTCCCTACTGCGTATGTCGACATACCAGGGACCACACCAAGAAAAACTATAGAGGACGGCTTAAGCTCCTTATCAGTTAAATTCATCCTGCGGAAAGTACCATAATAGAGGATATTGATACTACTGCCACCGTCCATGAGCACTTTAGTGAATTTATAACCCCAACCTGAGGGGCTACCACCAATGCTAGTTGACTCGGATTTTCATCCCGGGGCGGGTGATCCTCTCTACCCCATGTGATTGGATGCTCGGACCATCGCCGGCTCAATCGCACTGAGCACACGTTTATGAACTTTCTGATCCAGCTTACATAGACTCGTGGTGAAGACATGATACTGACCACTGTTAAGTTGCTTTGGGTTGCTCTGGTATCCGGATGGATGCTCCTGGTTACTCTAACCTGACTGTTAGTTATAACACCCCTGGTTGCCTTGTGCCCTATACCTAGAAATTTAAGCCACCACCGCCAAAACAGGGCCCTTGTGAGCCGAATCCTGACCCGCCAGGCGAGCATTATTATTGTCGTGATTCTGGTTGAAGTTAGAAATTTTCTACTCTTTTATGATAAAATAGTCCTTCCATGCATGAGTTGATGGCTGCAGGGCAAACTATGCTTTGGGCAAGGGTCATTAAGCATTGCCTCCAGGTTAAATTTTGGTCCTCCAAATTGCGGCTTACCCTTATGACGTTGGTTTCTATGCTGAGCATTAGTGTTAGCCACAAAATCTGACCTGCCACCGGTTTGCTTGCACTTACCATTGTTGCCCTGATTATGACCATTATACCCTATCACGTTCTGCTGCTGACCCTTACCATTACCACTCTTTTTCCCCTTGTTGCATTTTTCATCATCAGATTCAGGGTCCTTAGTGTTGTGCGAGTCAGCATACTTGATGAGAGCCACCATGAGCTCTCCCATATCATTGCAATGACGTTTAAGCTGACTGTCATGGTTCTAAGTCTGACAGTAGAAAGGGGGTACGTTGGAGGAGGCAATATCCTAGCTACAAGGAGGTTGTGCATGCAAGATTTACGAGTTCAGGCCCTTCGCAGAGGAAGTAAAAGCCCTACGTCTCGGTGCCCTGAGGCGGTCGACTGTATTATGCGTGAAGTTACAGGGAGTGTGAACCATTGTGCCAGAGGAGGGGTTGGCTTATATAGAGTGCGACAAGACCCCAGCTGTCCCACGTTACACAGGGTTCAATGTACATTAAGGTGAGGCGTTATTGGTAATGCCAACAATAAAGGCATATAAATGATCATTAACACTATGGAGTGAATGCCTGACCGTTGCCATCCTGAGTGACTTTACATCTTCTGTACTCCGAGTGGTTTCTTGTTCGGTCGAGTGATGATATACTGGTCGAATGGAATTAGGTTATCCGAGTGGAGTTGTTGGTCGAGTGAGTTGCACTCGGAGGTGATCCCAGTCGGTGAAATCTGTTGTGCCTTGAATGCCATTGATCTTAGGGTAGTGACCTTGGGGAGGGTGTCTAGGTCAGGCCTATTACCCTACCCTAGGTACATGTCCTTGTCATTAGCCCCAGAATGGATTGAGGTCCGAGGGTAGAAGAGGTTGAAGATGGTTCCGACTCAGTTCTCATGCTTCAGGGGCATCGTACCTGTGTTGGTGAACCACGCTAAACCTTCAACTTTATTTTTAATAGCCTCGATCCATTTAGAATTTTGTCGAGTGAATTTATCCTGGAATGCTTCGAGTGTTGGAGTAGAACGAGATCTTCGACATGACTAATTGCGCCGCCATTCCCAGATCTCACAGGATTCGAAATTTGGGGAAGCGCGCGGGATGGAGAGCACCGTAGTAATCGGGGCAGATTAGGTAGGGGCGCCTCGATTTCTACGCCTCCTTTTTCGCCACGTACCGAGCGCGTGGCTGTTGTGGGATTTGACAGGATCTCTTGAGCCTGATAGTCAGTCTCTTGGAAATGTGCGGATAAAAGGATCCGTGGCCGGTGTGCCCGCACAGCGCATCCCATTCTCCTACTCCTTCCTATGTTTCTTCATCTCGCCTCCGCCACTCTTGACACCTCCGCTCCACCCGCGAGCAGCCTGCGACTATGGGGAAGGACAAGACAGCGGCTCTGGAGCGTGCCAAGAAGGTGACGGCAACGGCGGTGTGGAAGCCGAAGGGCAAGAAGACGACTCGGGGGGATCTTCCTCGAGGTCCGGTCTGCCGCCCGGCTGGATCCAGGGCGACTGGATTCGCTCCATGATTTAGCTAGAAGATGTGGAGGATCTCGCCTCAGGGGGACTAATCGCCCATGGATCTTGGTGTAAGTGCATCTAGTGCCACCCCTAGTTGGTTTTGGAGTATTGACGACAAAACTAGTTGAGGGACTAATGTGTTTGTGAGAATTGCAGGATAACACATGTAGAAGTCCCTCATTGATTCGGTTTTCCTACCAGAGATGACCCCTAAAAATGTATGAAGTCATTGAAGTCAAAGGTGGTATATGAAGATATTCACATTGAAGACTATGACAAGAGAAGACACCACATGAAGCCTATGGAGCTCGAAGACTTAGATCTTTCGTAGTTCTCTTTCTTCTGTGTTGAGTCATAGGAACCACCGTACTGTTAAGTGGGGTCCAAGAGAACCGGTCAGAATGACTGAAGTGATGCTTAAACAAAACCTATGTCTTCGAGTGAAGACTTTGAGAGCGAATCTTGTCCAGAGTCGGGCAAGTCAGCTTTGCTTGAAGCCCAAGTAAAGTTGCCGTGTGAGTTTGAAATCTGACCGTTGGAACACGTGTCAGTTCCTTAGTGACCCAGGGTCATTTCGGACAAGTCAGGTCGGGTTGCCAAGTGGCTATAAATAGCCCACCCCCTACAACCATAAACGATTGGCTGCTCAGATTCAGAGTACGGCTTTTGTCGTTTGAGAGAAACCCACCTCGAAGCCTTTGAGAGTGAATTCCTTGCGAGGATAAAGCCCTAACCACCCAGAGCCAAAGAGAATTAGGCATCACTTAAGTCTTCTTGTCTGTGTGATCTGAAGACTTATTACACTTGAGGATTGTGCATCCTCCAGCCGGTTAGGCGTCGTCTTCTGAGCATCCAAGAGACATTGTGGATTGCCGGTGAACGAAGTTTGTGAAGGTTTGGGAGTCTACCTTGAAGACTTACCAGAGTGATTGGGCGAGGTCTGTGTGACCTTAGCTCAAGGGGAATACGGTGAGGACTGGGTGTCCTGAGCTGCGTGTTCAGGACTGGGTGTCCGGGACTATGTGTCCTAAGGTTTAAATACCTAGCCGCCCTAACCAGACGTACAGTTGTCACAGCAACTGGAACTGGTCCAACAAATCATTGTCTTCAGCGAGTCACTAATTTCATCTTCCCTTCCCTTTACTTACTATTACTCCTTGTGAAGTCATTGTATGTTCGCACTATCTTTTGTCTTCACTGAGTGACTGCGTGTTCTGTGTGGCTTCACAATATCTTCCTACCTGATCCTTACTACATTGCTGCTATTAGTCATTGTGCTTTCACTCTATTGAATACTTGACTATGACTTGCCTAGTGTAGTCTGCCTTCCGCTGAAGGGTAATAGGTTTATTTCTATCGTTTGTCTTCATAACTTCCACGTTTTGAAGACTTTCATAAAAATCGCCTATTCACCCCCCCCCTCTAGTCGATATAACGCATTTTCAATTGGTATCAGAGCAAGGTGCTCCCTTGTTCTATGTGATTCAGTTTAACCACCTGGAGTTTTAGCTATGTCGACTGCAGGGATAATTAAAGTCTCCGCCGTGTGCCCCGTCTTCGATGGAACTGAATATCCCTACTGGAAGAATAAGATGCGCATGCATCTTGAAGCCATTGATGTCGACCTATGGTATATAGTCAAGAACGGCGTTCCCAAGGCTAGAGAAGGTGTCACTGCTGCTAATGTCAAGAAGTTCGTTCAACTGGACTCTACTGCCAAGAATATCATCTGTGGTCCTTTAACCAAAGGACAGTATGGTCGTGTGAGTGCTTTGGAAACATCTAAGCTGGTCTGGGACTGGCTCTCCAAGGTCAATGAAGGCGTCTCAACCCAGAGAGATTAGAGATTCAGTGTCCTTCGCAACCTCTTCAACCGCTTCAAGCGAAATGACAATGAGAATGTCCAGCTCACATTTGACCGACTCACTGACATCACAAATGAGCTTCAAGCCCTCGGCGCTACTGAGATCACCAAACATGAAGTCGTCAAGACACTACTGAGATCACTTGATAGTTCGTTTGACACCCTAGCCCTGATGATTCAAGAACGTCCTGATTTCAAGACACTCGAGCCGTCTGACATACTTGAGAGGCTCAACACACATGAGTTTCAGCTTTCTGAGAAAAGACATATCTACGGTCCAAACTATGGGCGAACTCGTGCCTTGAAGGCAAAATCTGTCTCCTCATCTGAAGAAGAATCTGACAGCAGTTCGGATGATCCTGAAGACATTGGAAGGGAACTTGCTATGCTTGTGAAGAAGTTCCAAAAATTCACCAAGAAGAAAGGTTTCACAAAGTCTTCCCGATCAAGCTCAAGGAATGATGAAGCTTCTGCTCACGACTACAAGAAGAAAACATGTCACAAGTGCAAGAAACCTGGCCAGTTCATCTCTGAGTGTCCACAGTGGGACAATGAGAACAAAAAGAAGAAGAAGAGCAAGGAATATAACTCTGACGACAAGAAGAAGAAGAAGAAATACTCAAAGTCTTCTTCCAAGTCTTCCTCAAAGTCTTCATCACACAAGAAGAGCTCATCTGGCAAGGCACGTGCGTTTGTTGGCAAGGAAATGGATTCAGAGGAGGAGTCTGCTTCTGAGGAGGCGGAGGTGGAGTCTGAGGAGGAGTCTGATTCAGGCGTCACAAGTCTGGCTACAGCATACGTTGCCAAGTCCATCTTCAACACTGAAGACAATGACTTCATCACCGACACCGATGCAAATGACAAGGACTACTCCGCTTCTACCCACTGCTTCATGGCACGCAGTGCCAAGGTAAACACACGCACTACTCACTATCAAACATCTAGTGACGATGACTCTGATTGTGGTTCAAAACCCAGCTACAAAACACTTGCTAAAATTGCAACTGAACAACAGAAAGCTATGGAACATATTCAAAAACTGTTAGATAGAAGTGATGATCTGTTAGGTGCTGAAATGACTCGATCTGAATCCTTAATTGAAGACATAAAAAATCTTCACGTTAAGTATCAGGAACTTGAAAGTCGTCATGAAACTCTCTCAACAAATCATGAAAAGCTTTCCTATGATTATCTTCAAAGGAAGCAAGATCTTGAGAAATTGGGAGCGGCTCATGAAGATCTTCAGAAGGAAAACGAGTCACTTCGCGCCAAACAGATCAGTTCCGCTCTGGAAGGATTTGAACCACCATGTCTTAAATGCATTGAGCGTGATAATGCTACTTCTGTTGCTGAATGTTCTACTGCTACTGTTGTTGCAATATCTTCAACTGTTGATGTGGTAACTAACCCCTCTGCTGAGGATACCACTGCTATTGCTGATGAGAATGCTAGGTTGAAGACATTGCTTGAAACAGGGATGTACAAAAGTCTTAAAGGGCATCAGACACTATGTGATGTCCTCAAAAAGCAGATTCTGAACCGAAACCCGAGGAAAGAGGGTGTTGGGTTCGTAAGGAAAATGAATGCTGATGGCTCTTACTGGAAACCTGAGCAGTACCCCAAAACCACGTGGGTTGCTGCAAGGGAACCTTCAGCAGATCCATCCAATCTATCTGGCTTCACTTGTGCTAACCCCATTATCATTGATGAATCCCTTGATGCAAACTATAAACTGTTTAAGAATCAGAATGGTGAAGTGTTTGCCAGGTACATTGGTACTAACTGCAGGAATGGACCGCCTATGAAGAAGATCTGGGTTTCGAAAAGGTGTCTGGAGAATCTTCCTATGAATGTCATCATGACACCTCACGTGAAGAAGACAAACCTCATACCAAAGGCTTCATACGGTCCAAAGGCTTCATACAGACAGAGGACTCACCTGAGTCGCACTAACGCAAATGTTTTGTAGGGAAACCATACTCAGGCATATGAATATGAGAGAGGTTCATCAAACCGCCATGTTCATAAGACCAAGAACTATTCTACTTATTCTTATGAGTACTATTGTCCGCCTGCAAGACTGTTTGCTAGGGCTCCAAAGCCAAAGTTCTCAGATGCTGCACTTAGACTTATTGCTTCTAAGCCACCCTTGAAGATGTGGGTGGCTAAGAAAGCTTAACTCTCTTTTGCAGGGAAAGGTCTCCAGCAGAAAACCAAAATCATCTGACGCTATTGCTGGGGACCTTAAACATCTTGTAGGGCGCAAGATCAAATGCCCGAATGGTGTTACTATGTACTTCGTTCCTGAATCGCTTGCCACTCTCCCTATTAGTCCTAATCTGGATCTAAGCTTTCATAACCCACTGGTTCGTCAAATGTTTTTGCTTCACAATGCTCTTCGTGAAGCCTATCCCCCTAACTACACTGTACGGTACGACACCAGTGTCTTCAGAATGGATTATTGATAGTGGGTGTACAAATCACATGACTGGCAAAATAAGCCTTCTTATGGACTCAACCTTACGTCCATCGGACAAGAGCCACATCACATTTGCTGACACTAGTAAAAGTAAGGTATTGGGTCTAGGTAGAGTTGCAATCTCAAGGGATCAAAACATGGATAAAGTCATGCTTGTTGAATCCCTTGGCTTCAACTTAATGTCTTTCTCAATGCTTTGCGATTTAAACATGATCGTAATATTTGGAAAATATCGTTGCCTTGTTCTAATGGAATCTGACAAGTCTCTAGTATTTGAAGGGTATCGAAAAGATGATTTGTACGTGGTAGATTTCACAGCAGGACCACAGCTTGCCGTATGTCTTCTAGCAAAAGCTTCAGAATGCTGGCTCTGGCATCGGAGGCTTGGGCATGCTGGCATGAGGAACCTCCACACCCTGGCAAAGAAGAAGCATGTCATAGGCATCTAGGGCGTCAAGTTCAAGAAAGATCACTTATGCGGTGCCTGTGAGGCAGGAAAGATGACGAGGGCCAAACATCCCTTGAAGACAATCATGACCACTACTCGACCCTTCGAACTGCTTCACATGGATCTTTTCGGTCCCACTCATTACTCAACTCTTACTACTACTGCTTATCTCTATGGCTTTGTCATTGTTGATGATTATTCTAGATATACTTGGGTGCACATAATCCTTTACAAGACTGAAGTGCAGGATGTCTTCAGACGCTTCGCCAATTGAGCAATGAACAACTATGGCGCCAAGATAAAGCATATCAGAAGTGACAATGGCACTGAATTCAAGAACACTGGCCTTGATACATATCTTGATACCTTGGGCATCACACATGAATTCTCAGCCCTGTACACGCCACAGCAGAATAGGGTCGTCGAATGCAAGAACAAAACACTCATTGAGATGGCCAGAACGATGCTAGATGAATACAAGACTCCAAGAAAATTCTGGCCTGAAGCCATTGATATTGCATGCCATACAATCAACCGTGTTTATCTTCACAAGCTTCTGAACAAGACATCTTATGAGCTCCTTACTGGCAAGAAGCCAAATGTCAGTTACTTCAGAGTATTTGGCGCCAGGTGCTGGATCAAGGACCCACATCACACCTCAAAGTTTGCACCAAAGGCACATGAGGGTGTTATGCTTGGATATGGAAAGGATTCGCACTCCTACAGAGTCTTCAATCTCTTTCATTACAAAGTGGTTGAAACAGTGGATGTGCGGTTCGATGAGACCAACGGTTCCCAAAGAGAGCAACTGCCAAATGTGCTAGATGAAGTTCCATCCAGTGAATCAATCAAGCTAATGGGAACTGGAGAAATTATACCTTCTGAAGCTCATCCTGAAGAAGAACTTATCATCTCAGCACCTGATCAACATGAAGACAATGCTCAGCCTGAAGACATTCCTTCTAACAACGACAATGATCAACAAGAGCCAAATCTTCGCCCTGTGCATCCTCGCGTTGCCAATGAAGTGCAGATTGAAAGAATAATTGATAGCATCAATGCACCCGGTCCACTCACTCGTTCAAGGGCAACTCAGCTAGCAAATTTCTGTGGGCACTTCGCATTCGTCTCAATAACAGAACCCAAGAAAGTTGAAGAAGCCTTCATGGAACCTGAATGGATTCAAGCTATGCAAGACGAGCTTCAACAGTTTGAGCTGAATAATGTATGGGAACTGGTCAAGCGTCCCGATCCTCGGAAGCACAACATAATAGGCACCAAATGGATATACCACAACAAGCAAGATGAGCATGGTCAAGTTGTCAGAAACAAAGCTCGTCTCGTTGCTCAAGGATATACTCAAGTGGAAGGCATTGACTTCGATGAAACATTTGCTCCTGTGGCTAGACTTGAAGCCATACGCATACTGCTGGCCTATGCAAATCATCACAACATACTTCTTTATCAAATGGATGTGAAGAGCGCCTTCCTCAATGGAAAGATTGAAGAAGAAGTGTATGTTGCACAACCTCCTGGCTTTGAAGATCCAAAACATCCTGACATGGTATACAAGCTCAACAAGGCACTGTATGGCCTCAAACAAGCCCCTCGGGCCTGGTATGACACACTCAAATACTTCCTGAAGAGCAAAGGCTTCATACCTGGTTCTCTCGATCCCACTCTCTTCACGAAGACATATGATGGTGAACTGTTTGTGTGCCAAATATATGTGGATGACATTATCTTCGGCTGCACCAATCAGAAGTACAGTGAAGAGTTTGGATATATGATGCAAGACCAATATCAAATGTCTATGATGGGAGAGCTGAAGTTCTTTCTCGGTCTTCAAATACGATAGCAACGCAACGACATATTCATATCTCAAGAGAAGTATCTCAAAGATTGCCAGAAGAAGTTCGGTATGCAAGACTGCAAAGGCTTCACGATGCCAATGGCAGCCAAGCATCATCTGGGTCCTGACGACAATGGTAAAGAGTTCGATCAAAAGGTATACCGCTCCATGATTGGTTCTTTACTTTATCTATGTGCATCTAGGCCAGATATTATGCTTAGTGTTTGCATGTGTGCTCGATTTCAAGTGGCACCAAAGGAGTCGCATCACTTAGCTGTGAAGCGAATTCTTCGATATTTGGCTCACACCCCAACTCTAGGATTATGGTAACCAAAGGGCTCAGAGTTTGATCTGGTTGGATTCTCGGATGCTGATTATGCTGGTGACAAAGTTGATCGCAAGTCTACATCAGGCACATGTCACTTTCTGGGACGATCACTTGTATGTTGGTCTTCAAAGAAGCAGAACTGTGTATCTCTCTCCACTTCTGAATTTGAATACATTGTTGCTGGATCTTGCTGCGCTCAGCTTCTGTGGATGAAGCAAATGCTCAAAGACTATGGCATTCATCTGAAGCAAGTGCCACTCTACTGCGAAAACGAAAGCGCCATCAAGATTGCCAACAACCCAGTTCAGCACTCGAAGACAAAGCACATTGAAATTCGTCATCACTTTCTTAGAGATCATGTTGTGAAGGAAGATATTGGTATCATACACGTCAACACTGAAGAGCAATTGGCAGATATCTTCACCAAGCCCTGGGATGAGAAGAGATTTTGCAAGTTACGGTGTGAGCTAAATATCCTGGAATCCTCAAATGTCCTGTGATCAGGCACACATCCTAACCCTTATGCATATTGATGACTTAGATGTGCAACACACGAAGTAAAGTATATCTTCAATCAATGAAGACATACATTCTAAGTGTGAATACATTAATGTGGAATTTGACTTCGGAGTGCCACGATAATTGTGCGCCGTGTCTGGGTCTAATACTTCCTATACGGTGGGTAACGCCACCACCAAATGTTCTATTTTGAAGTGTTTCACTCATGGCGTTACCTTGCTATGTCTTCACATTTGGTTTGGCTTCAATCTCAACATGTCTTCATGATTATCTTCACTATGTTGATTATATATATATACACTAGTGTTCTGTCCTCTACAGCATTCACTTATAGCTATGTCTTCTTGTTGAATCTTTTGAACTAAGTGAATGTGATCGGACCCTAACCTCTCTATGCTATCTATCTCAAACTCTATCTCTCCAAATCATATGCATTATATTGAACCTGTCGAATATCTTCTCTGTTTCCTTGTCAGCAGAAGATACAAAGACAAACCTTAAGTCCACTTTCAATGCTCATTCCTCCACATGAAACCCAGAGAAGTAGGAACGGCCACCCGACAATCCAGGCGTGCGTGGGACGTGGAACAAACCCCAAAATTATGTATGATGGCCACATGTTCCTCAGATGCGAATCGCCAGGGGCACCTGTGTAATAACGCAGTGCCACCCCTGTACCTATAAATACACACTTCATGGCGGTCAGTATCTCTTCTTCCACTCTCGCACGAACCCTAGCGCCACTGCTAGCCCTCGATGACGCCGGCGACGAAGCGCTTCACTGCCGCAACCTCTCCGACGCCGTCTTCACGCCGACCGCGGACATCGTCCTCTCCGCCGTCGCCGTAGGTGTCCTCCGTCGCCAAGTTAGGGCACGGAAGATCGAACTGCTCGGCCTCATCTTCCACTCCGTCTAGCAGTTCTTAGTGTGGTAAATAAAACTTCCTTTTTACGGCACCGTTGATCCTATGGCTTTGTCACTTTCTACCACAAGCAGTTTCTATTCACACAAGTTAGATCTCTCTCATACTGCATCTCATAACAAGCCTAGTATATTCACTTATGCTTCACAAAGTAGTTAGATTCCTCACTTGTACTGATCTCTGGATTCGTACAAATCTGGAACCAACTCCTTATCTATGAGTGAATGTCTTCGCATGATGAGGTCAATGTCTTCTAAACCGATTTATATTCAAAATCTTCTGAGAATGCATATGACCTCTTCCCCTTCCCTCGCACCTTAATGCTGTCACAGGTACATGTCCGTGGGAGAATCCCTTGGTTCTCATAGTCTGCATTCATTTGCAGAATTCTTACAGCATCATATAAATTCTCCCGAAGCAAGTTCCTGTTTGTCCAGCAAGCGAAAATATTTGAAGCCTTTGAACGTGTTGAAGCCTTTCAGTTTAAAGTTCATGGCTTCAGAGAAATCAGCAAGGAAGGGTGGAAGAAAGCGTCATGGAGAAACATCTAGAGATCTGCCAGATGACCTCTCAGAACTGTACAAGACAGATCCTGAAGAGGATTACAATCAGTGCAAGACCCGAATCCAATGGATTCGAAGATATTGGGCAGAACAATGGTTCAAATACCGATTTGTAACCCAGGAATATGCTGAGAAAAATGCCATCAAGAGACCGTGGGGAGACATCCTATACAAGAATCTTCAACCCAGGTCCAGAGATGAAGCCATTGAACAAGGCTTCTATCCCTGCATGGTCCGTGGGCCATAGCCTGTTGATGCACACCCATCGTCACTACTATGGTGTTGTGACGACATTCTGTTCAAGCGCAACTTCCAGTTTGCCCAGAACTCAGCGAAGCAAAACAAGAAGACATTGGGACTAGACTTCAACCCTGGTCCGTCAGCTCCAAGGGCTGATGACACACGAGATGCAGAACCCAATGTCGTCGGTCCTTTCTACAACCTTGAAGGCCTCATCACCCATATCTTGGTTCAAGGGACTGCAGTGAATGAGCCTGCAGCTGACGCTGAATCAGATGAAGCGCCTGTAGCGCCGAAGCCAAAGAAGTTGAAGAAGCCTAAAGCTTCAAAGCCTGCCCGTTCACCAAAAATCTCACGGGCGAAGCCACTGGCAACTGCACCTCCTAAAGACAGTGTGGAGTCCGAAGATTTATCACGCATCTCCAAGCCCCAGAAGGTCAAGATGCCTCTGCCACACACCGGCCAAGAGCTAACAGCTGCTGCCATTCTGCGCAATGATGCCATTGATCTGTCAAGTGATGAAGATCTTGTAGATGACGCTCTTGAGCAACTCATCAAGAGCAAAGAAGAAGCAGAAATCTTCAATGATCTGCCTCTCTTTGATGTGACAATCATCCACAACTTCATTGATGAGTGGTTTGACACGCCAAACATCAGCTTCGAAGATCTGCAGCTACCCATTGGCCTCAGTGTCGCCTTCCATGGTGCCATTGCTTCAGAGTTAACTATCGCCCAGCGCATTGTTGAACTGAAGCAAAAGATTGACTATGAAAAGTCTCAGTTCAAGAAGCATATGGCCAAGCTCAGCGTGCAAGAGGTGAAGAACTTCAAGATTATGCTGCACGAGCTCAAGGAAGCCTTTCTCAAGAAACGTGCAGAAGCTCAAGGTTCTCGTGAGCGCATGAAGGTTCTGGCTGACAAATGTGTGCAGGCCTACAATGAGGCTAAGAAGCGCAAGGCCCTTGGGCATCCTGGCATCGACCCCAAGATGGCAGTAAAGAAGATGAAGAAGCCAGCTACGGCTGAACCTGACGCACCAAGGCAGGAAGCAGATCCCATTGTCTTCCCAACTAGAATGACTGGCTCGAAGCCAAAAAGCCGGTCAACCGCTTCAGAGCTCATGAAGACGAGGACTGCTGAGGCTGAAGCCAGGAAGAGGAAACATCCTGAAGCCTATCCTATTGCCCCCTCCAAGAAGAAGAGGAAGACCAAGAAAGATCGGGCTGCTCCCACAGAGCCTTTGATAGTTGAACCCATTTCCATGGTTCGTCCTGACGTTGAACGCCAACTGACAATCCATGAGCCTACTTTCATAGAGGCTCATGAAGCTGAAGACTTTCCAGCAGCTGATGCCATCGCTGCTGAAGACATTGGTCAACATGACCATGTAGAAGATGGTGCAGTCCTTCCTTAGCTCGAGAACAGCGAACTCATCAGCATTGGTCGTCCTCTGACGCCAATTGCTCAAGATGCTTCATGGGCTGATCGCCCACAAGAGGAAGAAGACTTTGAGGCCCAGCCAACTCCAACTACACAGGCGTCGCCTGCGTTGCGCAGGCTTCGCAAAGGACCTAGGCCTCCAGTCTTTGCGTCTGAAGCTGAAACTGCTGAAGACATTCCAGCTGCATCAGCCAATGAAGAAGAAGTCCCACAAGCTGCTACTCCCCTGTCCCACCAAGAAGCGGTTCTCGAGGAGAACATGATTGTGACCGACCCTCCAGCTCATCAAGTGGAGGTTGAAAATCTTGAGGCTGCCACCACCACCACCAATGAAGCCAATGACGCTGTCATGGCTGAAGCTAATGTGGAGCCCTCCCCAACGGAAGAAGAAGTCAGCGAAGCCACTGATCCCGCCACTTCTGTTCCTGAGTGTGCTGCCGGTCCCCAGTTCGACTATCATGTTGAGCACAGGCCTCAGGTACAGAAGCCAATCCCAAGATTGCCAAGGTTTCCAGGTCCTGCATCAGCACCTGGCTCCTTCAATATCAATGGCTTCAGAGCAGACAACACATTCTTCAACAGCTCCAGGAACCCCTACTCAAGGGAAAGGATATCATCTGATCGGTTCTGGAGCTATCCGTAGCAAAGCTATTACTCCTGCATTCTATACAATCAAGGTCGCATCTTCCCCCACAAGCGTCTTGACATTGAAGCTATAGCTGGTCTGCCCTGTCTGGAAGAAGCTCTGGATTGCTTCAAAGAAGTTGGATTGCTGCCATTCGTCACTGACCAAGAGCATTGGAATGAAGAGTTGCTGCTCCAATTCTATGCCACACTTCACATTCGCGGGTATAGCAGAGATCTGAAGACTTGGGTCCTGGAGTGGATGACAGGAAACGTTCATCACGAAGCCAAAGCCTTTGACATCATTGAGCTCACTGGTTTGCCCACTCCTGGCGATCTCTACGAGCATGGCTATCAGCTTCATAGTGAAGCTATTGAGAGCATCTTTCAGAAGACTGAACCTAATATGAGTCAGATGCTCAGTATGATGAAGCCATTTCCCCAAGATGCTTCTTATCCCACGGAGTTCTTCGTTGAAGACCTTGAGTATCTGCCAAGAACCATTTATCACATCATAGTGCAATGAAGACTTTGGTCTTCTACATTCTTCATGGAAAATGCTTCAATACACAGGATTTCTTCATTCGCCAACTTGCTGCATTAGGCTCTGATCTGTTTGGCTTGAAGTTCTACGCCCCATGGGTCATGCAGCTGATCAAACTTCACTCCACTGTCTCATATCAGCCATCTGCTCGCAATCATCGGATTTTTCTCCCTGATGTGGATATGTCTATTGAAACCATCTATCCTGAGCCTGCCAAGGAACCCCTAAGTCTTCAGAATGCAGAGCAACATAGATTCTCTCAGAACATTGAAGGAGTTGAAGCAGTCGCTCGTGTGTATCCTTTGGCTGGCACTAGACGTGCACATCATCCTGCTCTCACTGAAGTCACTGACAGTACAACTGCTCCACGACCCAAGAAGCGCACTCGTGTTCTCAACGACCGAGAGCTTCTTGTGGCTCTTCATCAGAAATAGGATAGGCATCATGACTGGCTGAAGCGTCAGATGCAAAGCCTCTTGGTGGATGTTAATCGCATTGGCAATCTTGCCACCAAGAATGCTTTTGTTGCCCATGAAACCTCTCGCCGCACATGGAAAGGGCTAACGCTGATGTGTTCTGAAGATGATCTTCAAGAGGATGGCTTCACTGAGCGATTCAAGTTTGACTCCACACCTCCTCGAAGGGCAGTGCTGCGACAAACTCCATCCCTTGAAGACTCTGAGTTCTCTTCCTCTGCTGCAACTGTGAATGCCAGAGTGATCGAGGATGAAGACGATGCTACTTCACCGCCACCTCCTTCAGCATGCTTCGACTCTGCTTCAAGCTCTTCAGTACCGCCAAACACCACCAACGACCCTGCTGCTTCACCTACTCCTCATGGGAACAAGTAGATGCTCTATATTTTGCTTCGTGCTTACAACTCTCGTTTTGCTACATTTGGTTCTTTGAGTTGTAACACTTAAACTCGATGGTCGTCTGCTACTTATCTGCCACCTTATGTTGCGATGATAAATTCCGCATGTGCGACGATAAATTCCACACTTAGATCATTCTGCAGACGTCCATTTTCCATTATGCATGTCATTATCTTCATATACTTTCACATGCATAGTGGATTGTCATCATAAGTTGAAGTGGATCTCCACAAGTACAACCTGCCATGTGCATTTGCATTCCAAAAGCAAATTACTTATATGCACATCTTCAGGGGGAGCCCTTGCAACTTATGAAGACAATTCCTTATCCTTTACAATTTCACAGATTATATTCCCCGTTGAGAACTTCAACTAGTTTGTCATCAATCACCAAAAAGGGGGAGATTGTAAGTGCATCTAATGCCACCCCTAGTTGGTTTTGGAGTATTGATGACAAACCTAGTTGAGGGAATAATGTGTTTGCGAGAATTGCAGGATAACACAGGTAGAAGTCCCTCATTGATTCGGTTTTCCTACCAGAGATGACCCCTAAAAATGTATGATGACATTGAAGTCAAAGGTGGTATATGAAGATATTCACATTGAAGACTATGACAAGAGAAGACACCACATGAAGCCTATGGAGCTCGAAGACTTAGATCTTTCGTAGTTCTCTTTCTTCTGTGTTGAGTCGTAGGGACCACCGTACTGTTAAGTGGGGTCCAAGAGAACCAGTCAGAATGACTGATGTGATGCTTAAACAAAACCTATGTCTTCGAGTGAAGACTTTGAGAGCGAATCTTGTCCAGAGTCGGGCAAGTCAGCTTTGCTTGAAGCCCAAGTAAAGTTGCCGTGCGAGTTTGAAATCTGACCGTTGGAACACGTGTCAGTTCCTTAGTGACCCAGGGTCATTTCGGACAAATCAGGTCGGGCTGCCAAGTGGCTATAAATAGCCCACCCCCTACAACCATAAACGATTGGCTGCTCAGATTCAGAGTACGGCTTTTGTCGTTTGAGAGAAACCCACCTCGAAGCCTTTGAGAGTGAATTCCTTGCGAGGATAAAGCCCTAACCACCCAGAGCCAAAGAGAATTAGGCATCACTTAAGTCTTCTTGTCTGTGTGATCTGAAGACTTATTACACTTGAGGACTGTGCATCCTCCAGCCAGTTAGGTGTTGCGTTCTGAGAATCCAAGAGACATTGTGGATTGCCGGTGAATGAAGTCTGTGAAGGTTTGGGAGTCTACCTTGAAGACTTACCAGAGTGATTGGGCGAGGTCTGTGTGACCTTAGCTCAAGGGGAATACGGTGAGGACTGGGTGTCCTGAGCTGCGTGTTCAGGACTGGGTGTCCGGGACTGTGTGTCCTAAGGTTTAAATACCTAGCCGCCCTAACCAGACGTACAGTTGTCACAGCAACTGGAACTGGTCCAACAAATCATTGTCTTCAGTGAGTCACTGGTTTCATCTTCCCTTCCCTTTACTTACTATTACTCCTTGTGAAGTCATTGTATGTTCGTACTATCTTTTGTCTTCACTGAGTGACTGCGTGTTCTGTGTGGCTTCACAATATCTTCCTACCTGATCCTTACTACATTGCTGCTATTAGTCATTGTGCTTTCACTCTATTGAATACTTGACTATGGCTTGCCTAGTGTAGTCTACCTTCCGCTGCAGGGTAATAGGTTTATTTCTATCATTTGTCTTCATAACTTCCATGTTTTGAAGACTTTCATAAAAATCGCCTGTTCACCCCCCCTCTAGTCGATATAACGCATTTTCACTTGGAGGCTTCCTGGAAATGAGACCGAGCCGCAGCCGCAGGAGGGTGAGTGCGTCCTCCTTGCGACTCACGTTGACCGCGGATTCTCTCTGCCTCCCCATCCTTTCTTTCGGGGTTTCCTGAACTTATTTCGAGCCCAACTTCATCAGTTTTCCCCCAACACCATCACGTACCTTGCTGCGTTCGTTTCCATGTGTGAAAATTTCTTGGGTTGCCGACCGCATTGGGGTCTCTTCAAACACATCTTCACTTGCCGCTCTTAGTTTGTGAAAAAAGCTAATCCGAGTGATGAGAAGACCCATGTGATCCAGATGTGTGGAGGCCTAGGTTTCCAAATGAGAAACAAAAGTACTTTTCCAGTTGTGATCCTTCCAGAGTCAGTTAGAGGGTGGCAGTCGACCTGGTTCTACTGCAAGGACCAACCACTCCTGGTCAGTCGACCCATCTCCCTCCCTTTTCCATGGAGCGAGTCCAACAACCCACTTCTTTGAAAGTAACTCCAGCAGAGAGAGAGCAAAGGTGAACATGCTGATGGAGCGAGTAGTCCAATTAGTTCGAGACAGCGTGACTGGTATGGACTTGCTGGAAGTATTTCTCAGTCGACGCGTCCAGCCACTCCAAGCCCGCGGTCATCCTATGTGGATGTACTCGGGCATTGAGGACACCACTCGGATCCACCCGGAGGAGGTCACCGAAGAGATGGTGGAGTTGTGGTTTCAAGGCATCACTGGGAACAAAGACAACCCTCGGGGGTCCAAAAGAGTCCTACCATTCCGCGCTGGCCATGAACCCGAAAAGGTCTATCCTTTACTGTCGAGTGCTTCTTCATTCTGATTTGTAACTGTCTTCTTGTCCGACGGATGTCTATGTTATTCTCTGCCTTGCAGATCTACATTGATACGTACACAATTCCTAATGGAGAGAAGGACCAGGTGGGAGAGGTGAGTGGGGGCGAAAGTGGCTATTGGAGATCCGATGACGAGGACAAGGAGGAGAGTGAGGACTTGAGCGACGGCGAGGAGGTCGACTCTCCACCCCGCACTGAAAGACGTTCCAAGCAGACCCATGACCCCGCGAGAATCCGCGACAAGGTAGTTGTGCAGACCTCGAAGCGCACTCGGACTTCCTCCCCAGTTCCGACTGAGAAGGCGCCGAAGCAACCCAAGATTGCAGCTCCTAAGCCTCGGAAGACTCTGCCCAAGATGAAGATCGATGTTCCTATCGCCTCCAGGTAAGTGTTTAGTTTTATCCTTTTATTCAAGAACTTCTTCAGTAGTCGTTGACTCACTTTGTTGCTTGACCGAGTGAGTTTGGGTACTTGCAGTGCTGCTACTTTTGGGACTTCCGTGGATATTTATTGGAATGAGGATGATGCGGAGATGGAAGATGCGGCCACCTCTAGAGCAGGTGTGACTCTGCCATCTTGCCTCCACTTTGTGAATTGATTTGGAGGTCGACTGATATATTATGGTCGAATCTTTTGCAGCACCACAACATGTGATTGAACTTCTAGATGATGATGAAGATGTGCCTCTGAGGCCTATGGGAAGGAGAGGCAGGAGCTTGGGCAGGAAAGCACCAATCGGCAAGAGAGCTTAGATGACAACAGTGCCCGAACAAGTGATCCAACAGACTGCAGACCTCAATCGGGCCTCTGTCACCTTTGCCGAACCTGTGCCGAGTGAACATCCATCAGCGTCGACTGCCCAAGATCCTGCTTAATCTGTTCAACTCCATACTTCAGATTCTCAGATTGCTGCAACTGTTCCACCGTCTCCGTTGTTCGTCACCCATCATGTCCCGAAGGACCAGGCGAGCGCTGCTAAAAAAGCTATACGCCAAGCAGGCCTGATGATGGAGCGGATGAAGACGGTGCGTGAGACCAGCCAAGCTGCATATAACGCCAGTGCAGCTCTCCAAGCCAACGTCCAAGTTAGTTGATTTCCGACTGATCCTCTAACTTGATACTTGAGAACTGTTGCTTTCTTATTCATAAGATGTCCGTGGATGATCGTTTTCACACTTTTTCAAACTTCATGTGCATCTGTTCACCCACTTGGTGAATTCTTTCATTATACAATCTTTGTCACTTGAGTCAATGTCGAGTGAACTTCCGAATCAGTGGGGGCACAAAGAGTGCACCCACTGGGTGTAGTCCCCAAGACCATTGTCGAATGTTTGATTCGACGGGGGTCTTAGATCGTTGCTGATAATAAATCCACTCGGTCTCAAACTGATCCTGTCAAGTGAACTCTTAAACTAGTGGGGGCACGCCAAGTGCACCCACTGGGTATAGTCCCCGAGACTGTGGTCGACTGCGTCAGTCAGCGGTGGTCTGAGAGCCAATTTTGTTATTGTAATTCTCTCTCTTTTTTTGGGTGACTGGACTAATCAAGTCGAGTACCAAAGCGAACTAGTGGGGGCACGCCAAGTGCACACACTGGGTGTAGTCCCCAAGACTACTGTTGAATGTTTGATTCTGCAGTAGTCTTAGAATTTTTTGTCATAATATCCTAAATTTTTACTACACCACTTGGGAGCAAATAATCTTTGACTTTGTCAACTGATATATCTTATTTACCAGCTTAAGAAATCCTGTGAGCTCATATCTCAATTTGCCGAATTTGAGAGGAGGCAGATCCATCTCAATCTTGACTTGGACTTGGCCAAGCAGAACTTGCAGAAAGCCAAGGATGAAACAGGTGGTATGGAAGGTAAAAACTTGCCAACTGTGAGATTGGACTGTTAACCGAGTCATCTTCCCGTTCTTCTTTCTGAAGCAAGTGATGTTTATTATTTTTTAGAGAAAATGAGGCAGGCTCTGGCACAGAAGGATCTTGATCTCACAGCAGCGTAGAAGGAGGGCCAAGAGAAGACAACACTTGCCGACGAGAAGTGGGCTTCAGTGAGGACATTAGAAGAGGATAATGCCAAGCTGAAGACTGCTCTTGCCGAAGCTAACAAGGAAATGACATCTCTGAAGTAGGACAAGGTAGCCCTGAACGACAAGATTGAAGATCTCTCTTAGAAGAGAAATGAGCTGGAGGCTTATCTGGGGGGACTCGCCAAGAAGTTATTCCTCATGCTTGAAGGTATTTCCTCCTGGTCGACTGGTTTCTCTTGACAGTTGTTGATTCCTCAGATGGTTATTTGACTCATCATTTTGCTATGCTATGCAGAGTTTTTCCAGAACATTGAAGAAGAGACTGGACGGATCGAGACGAACTTGGATCCCATCAACTCTCCCGTTCAGGATGAAGCTGCCATGAACATGCTCCGACTGGAGTCTCGCCTTGCCAGCGTCGTGGATTATCTGGCTTGACTGAAGGTGGCGGTTTCCCGAGTCGACACAACACTCTGGCCGAAGGAGAGGTTCCAGAATGACCTCGAGTCTCTAATGACTCGACTCAATGAGATCCCCGGCCGAGTGCAAGCATGGAAGAAGTCTTCTGCCTGATGTGGTGCTGATGTGGCTCTGTGCCTGGTTCGTGTTCACTTCAAAGAGGCCAAGGAAGAGAACCTGGTAGCGCTCAAGGTTGCTAACACCAAACATCGCCAGTTCTAGTCCTTCATGGAGACCTTCATTGAAGTAGCCACTCGCATCGCAGACGAAATTGACTTGGACGAGTTCGTCGAGCCAGCCAGTCCTCCTCTAGAGGAGTGAACAAACTTTAAGCTTTAATTCAATTTGCCTCGGAATGCCGAGTGATTTTGTAACCGTTAAAACTCCTTCAGGCCAGGTGCCCGAGCACTTTTATCTGCAGTTCTGGACCTTGCAAGATTTATCTGAACTTTGTTTTTCTTCGAATATGTTTGTCTTCACCTTTGCTGCTTTTGAATCTCTTGGCTCTGAGTGAAACTTCATTCTTCAGTCGGAATTGCCACTAACTCTGTGACGCAGCTCTGTCGAGTGGGTCATGGACAAGGGCACTTAGTGTCGTCCACGACCCGCACTTCGTTGTCCTTGCGGATCGGAATGGAGCCGACGTTATACTTGTGGCGCAACTCCGTCGAGTGGGTCATGGACAAGAGTACTAGGTGCTGTGCACGACCTGCACCTCGTCGTCCTTGTGGAATGGGATGGAGCGGACGTTGTACTTGTGGTGCAGCTCCGTCGAGTGGGTCATGGACAAGAGCACTAGGTGCTGTGCACTACCTGCACCTCGTCGTCCTTGCAGATCGGGATGGAGCGTACATTGTACTTGTGGAGTAGCTCCGTCGAGTGGGTGGTGGACAAGAGCACTAGGTGAAGTGCACAACCTATACCTCGTCGTCCTTGCGGGTCGGGATGGAGCGGACGTTGTACTTGTGGCGCAGCTCCGTCGAGTGGGTCATGGACAAGGGCACTAGGTGTTGCGCACGACCTGTACCTCGTCGTCCTTGCGGATCGGGATGGTTTTTAACTTAGGCGAGTGCGAGACTGCAGCTAAGCCCCCTAGTGGGAGGATTGCTCTCCACTTGGTATGATTTTAGAAACTTCGGCGAGTATGGGACCGCATCTAAGACCCCGAGTGGGAGGATTGCTCTCCACTCGGTACGATTATTAAAATTTAGGCGAGTACGGGACTGCAGCTAAGTCCCCGAGTCGGAGGATTGATCTCCACTCGGTAGGATTTTTTAAACTTAGGCGAGTAGGAGACTGCAGCTGAGCCCTCAAGTGGGAGAATTTCTCTCAACTCGGTAGAATTTTAGAAACTTAGGCGAGTACGGGACCGCAGCTAAGACCCTGAGTGGGAGGATTGCTCTCCACTCCATAGGATTTTTTAAACTTAGGCGAGTACGGGACTGCAGCTAAGCCCCCGAGTGGGAGGATTGCTCTCCACTCGGTAGGATTTTTTAAACTTAGGCGACTATGAGACTGCAACTAAGCCCCCGAGTGGGAGAATTGCTCTCCATTCGGTAGGATTTTAGAAACTTAGGCGAGTACGAGACTGCAGCTAAGCCCCCGAGTGGGAGGATTGCTCTCCATTCGGTAGGATTTTAGAAACTTAGGCGAGTACGAGACTGCAGCTAAGCCTCCGAGTGGGAGGATTTTTAAACTTAGGCGAGTACGGGACTGCAGCTAAGCCCCCGAGTGGGAGGATTTCTCTCCACTCGGTAGGATTTTTCAAACTTAGGCGAGTACGGGATTGCAGGTAAGCCCCCGAGTGGAAGGATTGCTCTCCACTCGGTAGGGTTTTTTAAACATAGGCGAGTACATGACCACAGCTAAGCCCCGAGTGGGAGGATTGCTCTCCACTCGGTATGATTTTTTAAACATAGGTGAGTACTGGACCGTAGCTAAGCCCCCTAGTGGGAGGATTGCTCTACACTCGGTAGGATTTTTTAAACTTAGGCGAGTACGGGCCTGCAGCTAAGCCCCCGAGTGGGAGGATTGCTCTACGCTCAATAGGATTTTAGAAACTTAGGCGAATCAGGTTTGTGGCTAAGCCACCCACTGGGGGATTTGAACACACAACTTGATAGGATAACAATCATTTAAGAACCACAAAAATCTTGTTTTTGATAAGCAAAATGAACGATTCTTATTACAACTCGCCGACCCGAGTGCTTAAATGTTGAAATGGCAGAGCAGATCCGCGTTCCAACGGCGTGGCTCGTCTTTCTTGTGTTCCACATTATAAAGGCGATAAGCTCCGTTGTGGAGCACCTTGGTGATGATGAAAGGGACCTTCCCAAGCAGGAGCAAGCTTGTCAGGCCGTTGCTCGACCTCTCACGTTTCTGGCATGGAATCGACGGAGGTCTTGCTGATAAATGGTCGACCGGATCAAGACAATCTCTCTCTCTCTCTTCTTCCAGGAGGTCAACAGCATCTTGCCGAGCTTGCTCTGCTTCAGCTTCTGAGAAAAGTTCCACTCGGGGCGTGTTCTGAAGCAAGTCGCTTGGCCGCACGGCTTCAGCCCCATAGACCATGAAGAAGGGAGTCCGACCAGTCGAATGATTTGGCGTTGTTCTCAACCCCCAAAGGACAGAAGGCAACTCATCTACCCAAGCGTCATGCTGCATGCTTGAGGTCACGCATCAACCAAGGTTTCAGCCCTTAGCAGATCAAACCATTTGCTCTCTCTGCCTATCCATTCGATTGTGGATGCGTGACAGATGCGTAGTCGATCCGAGTACCCTAGGAGGCGTAGAATGCTCTGGACTCATCAGAATCTAAGTTGGAGACATTATCCATGATAATACTATGAGGGACTCCATATCTGAACGTCAGCTCTCTGATGAAACTGATGGCAGTGCTTGAATCGAGACACTTGATAGGCTTGGCTTCGATCCACTTAGTGAACTTGTCGACTGCTATAAGCAAATGAGTGAAACCACTCCTGGTGGTCCTTAGGGGTCCAACAATATCCAATCCCCAAACAGCAAATGGTCAGACGAGTGGAATGGTCTTCAAGGCTGAAGCGGGCTTGTGAGACATGTTGGAGTAGAACTGGTAGCCCTCATACTTGTCGACTATTTCCTTTGCCATTTCATTTGCACGTGGCCAGTAAAAACCTGCTCTATATGCTTTGGCCACGATTGTCTGAGAGGACACATGGTGACCACATGCCCCCGGGTGGATATCATTGAGAATCATTCGACCTTCTTCCGGTGTAATGCATCATTGAGCAACTCCGGTCACACTCTCTCTGTACAGTCGTCCACCTGTCACGGTGAAGGCTTTGGATCGACGAACGATCTGACGGGCCTCATCCTCACCATCTGGAAGCTCCTTTGTGAGTATGTATGCAACATATGGCGCCGTCCAATCAGGGGTGATGACCAAAACCTCCATGATCAGGTTGACCACGGCTGGAATTTCAACTTCAGTCGGGTCGGTGAAACTTTTCGGTTGCGGGGGCTCTTCTATGAAAGGAACCTCTTGAACTGACGGAGTGTGGAGATGTTCCAAAAACACATTGCTGGGAATAGACTTGCGCTTGGAGCCTATCTTCGCCAGATCATCAGCTGCTTGATTCTTGACTCGGGGTATGTGGTGGAGCTCTAACCCTTCGAACTTCTTTTCCAACTTCCTCACTGCATTGCAATAGCCAGTCATAGCTGGGCTCCTGATATCCCATTCCTTCATCACTTGATTAACCACCAAATCTGAGTCGCCATAAACCATCAGGGGACGGACGCCGAGTGAAATGGCCATACGCAGCCCGTACAGAAGTGCCTCATATTCAGCCTCATTGTTGGAGGAATCAAAGTGAATCTGGAGAACATAACTGAGTTTGTCGCCTCGCGGGGATACCAGAACCACCCCAGCACCAGAACCATTCAGCATCTTGGACCCATCAAAGAACATAGTCCAATGTTCCGAGTTAATTTCTGTCGGCTGTTGCTGCTCACTCCACTCGGCGAGGAAATATGCTATTGCTTAGGACTTGATTGCTTTCTTTGCCTCAAACTTGATATCTAACGGAAGGATTTCAATCGCCCACTTCGCCACTCGACCAGTTGCATCTCTGTTGTTCAGAATTTCTGATAATGGAGCATTACTGAAAACCGAAACCGAGTGATCTAAGAAGTAATGTGCAACTTCCTTTGTCATCAGATAAATTCCATAAACCAACTTCTGATAATGAGGCTATCTCTGCTTGGGCGGGGTTAAGACTTCAGAAATATAATACACTGGGCGCAGAACTTTGAAGGCTTTGCCTTCTTATTCCCGCTTGACCATGAGCACCATACTGACAACTTGTCAAGTGGCTGTGATATAAAGCAGTAATGGCTCTTTGCTGATTGGAGCAGCAAGCACCGGCTGGCTGGAAAGTAGGGTTTTGAGTTCTGCAAACGTTGCTCAGCTTCAGGAGTCCACTCGAACTTGTCAGACTTCTTCATCAGTCGGTAAAGAGGCAATGCCTTTTCACCGAGACAAGAAATGAATCGACTCAATGCGGCCAGGCAACCAGTAAGCTTCTGGACATCATGCACATGCACAGGGCGCTTCATTCGGAGAATTGCACCAATTGCATGTTTGGAAACGAGAAAACCGAGTAACTTCCCTCCTGGGACTCCGAATGTGCACTTTGATGGATTAAGCTTGATATCATAGCTTCTCAGATTGGCAAAGGTTTTAGCGAGGTCAGTTAGTAGGTCGGAACCTTTATGTGACTTGACCATGATGTCATCCATGTATGCTTCCACATTCCGACTGATCTGAGTGAGCATGCACTTCTTAATCATGCGCATGAATGTGGCACCAGCATTCTCGAGACCAAAGGCCATAGTAACATAGAAAAAGCACCCGAATGGGGTGATAAAAGATGTTTTTATTTCATCAGGACCATACAGTCGGATCTGATGGTACCCAGAATAAGCGTCCAGAAAGGACAAATGCTCGCATCCAGCAGTCGAGTCAACAATTTGATCGATGTGGGGCAGAGGGAAGTGATATTTCGGGTAGGCCCAATTCATATGCTTGAAGTCGATGCACATGCGAAGTGAATCGACCTTTTTGGGGACCATGACAGCATTGGCGAGCCACTCAGAGTGGTATATCTCGCGGATGAACTCAGCTGCCAGAAGCTGAGCCACCTCCTCACCAATTGCTTTCTTCTTCTCTATGGCGGACCGACGGATATGCTCTTTCACAGGTTTTGCTTTTGGGTCGACTCGCAAACGGACAATTCCCTTGGGTACACCTGGCATGTCAGAAGGCTTCCATGCAAAGATGTCCCAGTTCTCATGGAGGAACTGGATGAGCGCTTCTTCATATTAGCTGTCAAGCGTTGTTGAGATATGAGTCGGAGCAGCACTAGGATCGGTCGGGTGAACATGAACTTGCTTTGTTTCACCGGACGACTGAAATGAAGATTCTGAAGCGGGCTTCTTGGCACATAACAAATCAATCAGATCTGCGTTCTTCTGGTACTCTTGCATTTCCACTGCCGCCATCTGTTCATCGGTAATCTTTGAGCCCTTCTGGAAACATTCCTCCGCTCTTTGCTGATTACCAGTGCTCATAATCACTCCTTTGGGACCAGGCATCTTCAGCTTGAGGTATACGTAGCATGGTCAAGCCATGAAGCAAGCATATGCAAGCCTTCCCAGAATAGCATGATAAGCACCGTGAAAATCCACAATTTCAAATGTCAACTTTTCCTTGCGACAATTCTTTGAATCGCCGAAAACCACATCAAGAGTGATCTGGCTGAGTGAATCAGCTTTTTTCTTAGGGATGACACCGTGGAAGCGCATATTGCTTTCACTGAGCTTAGACATCAGGATGCCCATCTCTCGAAGAGTCTCAGCATACAAAATGTTCAATCCTCTGCCACCATCCATCAGGACCTTGGTCAATCAAGTCCCCCCAACGACCGGGTCGACCACCAATGCTTGCCACCCTGGGGTAGCAACACGTGCCAGATGATCATATTGGTCGAATCTAATGGGAGTCTTAGACCACTTCAAATATGTTGGCATTGCCGGAGCAACCATGTTCACTTCTCTGTTAATAACTTTCAGTCGACTTTTGCTCTCAACATCAGCAAAAATCACCAAAGTGGCATTGATGTTGGGGAAACCATCATCTTCCTCTTTGTCTTCATCCTTATCAGACTCTTTCTCTTTCTCCTTGTACTGGCCCTCCCGGAATTGTTGGATAAGGAGTCGACACTATCGAGTGGCATGCTTGGGATAAATCAGGTTTCCCTCCTCATCCACCTTTGTGTGAATATGACATGGCAAATCCAACACATCATTTCCTGCCGAAGCTTTCACCTTTTTGGGGACCCATGGTCCTTTAGGTTTTCCCTTGAATTTTCTCTGAGTCACTGCTGCGGCTTCACCAAGAGCGGCGGGTTCGGCCTTGCGCTTCTGTTTCCGATTGGAACTACCTCCTCTGGCGTCTTTGGCGACTGGTCTGCTCTTGCCACTGCGGAGTCGGTCTTCTTCTTCACCGTTAGCATACTGAGTGGCTATTTCCATCAGTCATATCTCCTATCCGACCGAATTTCAGGTTCAGCTTTCGGTACCGAACACCCTCCTTGAAGGCGCAAACTGCTTGGTGCGGTGACACGTTTTCCACTATGTGATGCAAAGTGGTCCACCTATGGATGTAATCTCTCAACATCTCATTCAGCTTCTGAACACAATGCTGCAACTCTGTCAGCCTTGCAGGCCGCTTGCAAGTGCCTTCAAATGTTATAACAAACACTCGGGCGAACTCTTCCCAACTGAATATGCTACCAGGGGAGAACTGATTCAACCAAGCTCTGGCTGACCCTTCTAACATCAAAGGAAGGTGTTTCATGGCTACCTCATCATTACTGCCGCCAATCTGTACAGCCACTTGGTAATCCTCTAGCTAAGTGTCAGGTTTGGATTCACCGGTAAACTTACTTACCCCAGTCGCCAACCTGAAGTTGGGAGGGATTTCTGTGGCTCTGATGGCACTGCTGAAACACTCAGGTCCTGATACATGCACTCGACTGCTCGTTGGTCGATCTCTGTCTTGTCCTTCTCTGTGAGCTCTATTCCGGTTGACCAAACCTTGTACCAAAATTGATCTTGCATCAAATCTAGGTTCTCTGGGGTCGAATGGATGTCTTCGCTCGTCACCATACAGACGCCTGTCATCGGGCCGCTGGGGTGCATTAGATCCACCCCTCGGAGGGGGTGTGGACACTCGACGGCGGTCCTCACGGCCGAACCGATGATCATATTGCTCGTGGTTCCGACCCATGTACTGCTCTTGACGGTGTCCCCAGCCCTCACGCCGCGGAGGCGATCTTGGGCTGTGTGCTGACTGGACAGTGTCCGGCACCACAGATCTGCTATGGTTCCTGTTGCGTGACTGGGAAACTGTTGTGGCTCTCCCACTGCATGGAGTAGCGCTCGAATCTGCATCAAACCTCTTCTAGCCTCTGACTGGGACGGATGGATTGACTCTGCTATACGGGCTGTAGCAGTAAGATTCTAAATTGTGGTATGGTATACCTGATGCTTGCGGGGAAACAATTGCCGCTGTCGTCGACTAGATTCAGGGACCATTCGTCGAGTGTGATTGTCGAGTGAACGCTAGAGATTCTCCAGTCGCTCGAGTCGCACGCGCTCAGCCACCTTGGCCAGGCGCGTAGTCTCCAAGGCCCATGCCTCGGAGGTTTCTCCACCGATGGGAGTGTGGAGTGCCTCCGTATTGCGACAATGCAGCTCCTCTCCCTGCTGCGAAGTAAGGGCTTGATGATGATATTCTTCATGAACATGCGACGGATCACCGTTGCCATCGCCGTCGTCGCTGTGGTAGAAACCAGGCGAGCTGCCCGGCGTGTCGACCATGAGGACTTCTGCCGCAGGGTCGCTGCTGTCACACTCAGAGAGGGTCTCAACGGAGCCAGTCGACAGGTCGAACAGCCCGTAGAGAGATTCGTTGGGCTCGATTGCCGCGACTTGACGGGTGGCCGACCGGCGAGCCACCGCATTCTTAATCCACCGCTGAAGCCGCGATCGACTGGATCGCTTGCGGCATCGAGCAGCGAAGAGCGAAGACGTTGCGGGAGCCAACCGATACTGGGTCGACGGTTGCCGCAAAAGGACGCCATGGGCGCACACCTGAAAGTGGGTCGCTCCGCGGACGGGGAGCGCCTCGACGTTGAGGGGAGCTTCTTGAAGCCAAGTGGAGTCGTCGGCGTTGAAAACGAGCACGCCAAGACGGATCTTGTGGCCCTCAGCCAAACCTCCACCAAAAACCATGATGGTGGGAATCGAAAAGAATCGCAACCTCACCGGAAGTCGCTAACGGTGGGCACCAACTGTCGTGGTTCTAAGTCTGACAGTAGAAAGGGGGATACGTAGGAGGAGGCAAGATGCTAGCTATGATGAGGTTGTGCACGCAAGATTTATGAGTTTAGGCCCTTCGCAGAGGAAGTAAAAGCCCTACGTCTCGATGCCCTGAGGCGGTTGACTGGATTATGCGTGAAGTTACAGGGGGTGTGAACCCTTGTGCCAGAGGAGGGGGTGGCTTATATAGAGTGCGCCAGGACCCCAGCCGTCCCATGTTACACAGGGTTCAATGTACATTATGGTGAGGCGTTACTGGTAACGCCAGCAATAAAGGCATATAAATGATCATTAACACTACGGAGTGAACGCCTGACCGTTGCCATTCTGAGTGACTTTATATCTTCTATACTCCGAGTGGTTTCTTGTTTGGTCGAGTGATGATATACTGGTCGAATGGAATTGGTTTATCCGAGTGGAGTTGTTGGTCGAGTGAGTTGCACTCTGAGGTGATTCCAGTCGGTGAAATCTGTTGTGCCTTGAATATCATTGATCTTAGGGTAGTGACCTTGGGGAGGGCGTCTAGGTCAGGCCTATTACCCTACCCTAGGTACATGTCCTCGTCACCTACCAAGTTTCTGCTTGGGAGGTGTGAAGTGACAATTCTTCTCCAAAATCAGAATAGTAGAGATAATGGTTGAGACTCGGCGAACCCAATGGTGGGTCGACTCATCCTCTCGCTGCACACAGTTGTCCCGACCAATAATCGACAGTGAATTCTTACATGTTCCTTTAAAATTCTGAATGGAACACACCTTCAACTCAACCCATGAAGTGACAGAATTGGCAGGTAGCCCTTTCAACTAGGTTTGAGCTGGTCCATCCAACATCATGGTGAAGTATTTGGCACATACCACATCATTAACGTCCAACATCTCCATAGCCAGCTCATAGCTCTCAATCCAAGCCCCGGGTAGAAGATCAGCTATGTAATTAGGCACCTTACAAGGGCCCTTGAAATCCTTGGGCAAACGTTCATTGTGCAGAGCCGGTACTAGACATGGCACACTGACAATCCTGGAAATCGTCCCAGCCTCAATAGACGCCGAAGGGTTTACTAGAAACTGATGATGAGCCCCTAGCTGAGCCGCCAATTCCGCCTCACGACAGGCCCTAGCCTGGTCCACTAGGGCATGAGCATCATCGTTCACCCTATGATCATCTTGGGGTGGGTTAGGTTCGCTTGGTGGGTCATCATTATGAGGCGGTTTATGATGCCGTTTGCTGTTGGAAACCGCCGGCGACTCAATGTGTCGGCTATAACTTCGACTAGGGTGGGGCGTTGAATGAGCACGCTCACAACTGTATGAGGAAGCCGCCTATTGTGCCACAGCCGTCTGAAGAAGTTCCACCGCATTCCAGGTCTCTATTGCAGCTGGAGACTCACCTTCGATCGGGATAGCCGCCACCCTAGTAGCTGCCGCTATCCTGTTATCCACCGGGTTAGAATAATGGCCAGAAGGTGTTGGAACCCGTTGAGGCGGGGTCAGATCACTAGGGGGCTGGTCTGGCACATGAGGTTGAGCCGCTGCTCCGGTTCCTAGCGCCTCAGCTGCCCGAGTTACAATGGGCGGGTTACTCGTTCCTGCCCCAGGTGTGTTAAAAAGATTACGGCTTTCAAACTATAAAAGTAAGCGGCTCTGTTGCCTCCTTCAGTGAATAGCATTGGACGCGTACTGATCTAGTCTTAGACGAAAAGCTTCTGCTTGAATTCACTATGACTCGGCCTCCAGCAGAGCCCGCTCTCTGTTGCCATCCAGGCATTCTCTGTATTAAGATCCTCTCGGACCTTGGCAACCTTATCTCACACTTTTGTAACCTCTGCATTATTTTGCGCCTGGTTCACCGGAGTTACCTCTGCAGCTAACAGAGTTGCCAAACATTCCAATAGCTCTGGTAAGACTTGAGCCGGCGACCGTGCAGTGCCGCTCGCTCCGGCTGTCGCAGTAGTTGTTGAGCCGGAAGTCATAGCCGCAGCCGCTGATGAATTTAGCATCGGCTGTGTACTAGCCATAAAAACAGCAGCCCTACTCAGTGGTTCATAGGGATCCGGAATACTGTCACCATCAGAATAGCCCCCAAGCCCGCCATCTTGAAGCTGATAGATTGACTCGGTTTCTCTAGTTGAGGACTCATCACCTAAATAGATGGTCGTCTCTCTACCAGACACAAAACTTTCCTCATGATCCGCCCCATGAACAAAGCCAACAAAAGCATGCTTCCGGCCAGGTTGAAATCTGCCGGGTCGCGCACGCTGAGACGTCTCGACGGCGTCGGTGCAGGGGTTCAGCTTAGGTTCTGACTCACCGATCTTGCCGATGAAAACATGAATTCCACCAAAGGGGACCCAGTACCCATACTCGATTGAGTCGACCTCGAGGCCCCAGCCGGTGTCGTCGATGTAGATCTTGCTGCATCGACTCTTTCTCATCCGGCCCATGGCGTATCCTTTGACCCCTGAGAAATTGCCCTTCAAGAACTCGAAACCACCATGCTCTGGCCCCATGGTGGGCGCCAACTGTCGTGGATTTAACACGGCAGATGCCCTAGTAAAAGGACTTAGGTGTGGAGCCATTGCAACGCAGGTTAGCTTGAAGGGGTTGAACGGGTCAAAGGACACAAGGGATTTACCCAGGTTCGGCCCCTCGCAACGAGGTAAAAGCCTACTTCCTGCTTCTAGTTGTATTGCTTGAGTTTCGATTACAAGGGAGCGAATACGCTTGACCTATCCATCGATTGGTTGTTTCTTGACCTAATCCACCACCGGGTCTCACCTTTATATACATAGGTCGAGGTCCCATGACTTACAAGAGCCTGGTTCGGGTCACACAACGTAACCGAAACTGGTTCTAACTTCCTTGCCTTATAGTGCAAGTCATCATCGGGCGGCTCACACCTTCGGGTCTCGAGCCATCTCGGAGTCTTGGGCCTTCAGTAGCCTACTTATGAACCTTCGTGTTCTCGCCTTGTCTTATTGGGCCTGCTGGGTCTCACACCTCAGGGTTATATCCCCAACAGTATAATTCATAAAAGATTTAACACAATCAAACTTAAGCTTAATACCTGACTCTTTACATTCTTGAGTTCCCAATCTTCAGACTTACGTTTATTTCTTTCTAAAAGATCCCACATGAATTCAATAGTCGTTATCGGCGGAAACGACACCTATGGGGTCATTGGGATCCCTTCTATGGTTGGCAAGTGCGAGGTTGTGAGAAGAGCGGGACTGACAGGAAGCACACAGATCGTTTACCCAGGTACGGGCCGCGAAGATGTGTAATACCCTCGTCATGCTTTGGTGGATGTATTTGAGTGTTCTTGTGTTCTTGAGCTAGCTACAGGGTGCAACTTGCCCAAAAGAGCCGAATCCCCCTCCTGGACGCCTTAGGCCTCCTTTTATAGGCGAAAAGGGGTTGCCACACTGGCACACAGGAGGTGGAAAGGTCTAAAGTGGATGAGTCTATCCTCTGGCCCCGTCGGACAAATGCATTTAATGCACTGCCGATGTGCCCCTCTCACTTTATCGGGGACGCCAGGGAAGCACGTCCCAGCCATCGCCGCCTCGCCTGGCCCCGTCTTGAGCTAGCTACAGGGTGCAACTTGCCCAAAAGAGCCGAATCCCCCTCCTGGACGCCTTAGGCCTCCTTTTATAGGCGAAAAGGGGTTGCCACACTGGCACACAGGAGGTGGAAAGGTCTAAAGTGGATGAGTCTATCCTTTGGCCCCGTCGGACAAATGCATTTAATGCACTGCCGATGTGCCCCTCTCACTTTATCGGGGACCCCAGGGAAGCACGTCCCAGCCATCGCCGCCTCGCCTGGCCTCGACACGCGTCCGAGCTGATGAGGCATCGTGGTGCCATGTTGGCTGGCCGCTAGGCTGGCGCGGTGGCGGATCCTTCATGAAGGGTCGCATGCCGCCATGTAGGTGCTTGCTGAGTTGGTTTAGAGGCCGCCCGTCGCCACACAGGTACCTGCCCAGCTGGTTGAGCTAGCAGCTGCTTGGGGACGGTGGTGGAGTCTTGGCTGGCCCGGGCCTGGGAGTGGTCCTGCTAATGCCCTCGGCAACGGCCTTGCCGGGGCCTGGCAAGGGTATTGCCATGGCGTTGTAGTCGCCCCCGGCAAGGGTCTTGTTGGAGGTCTTGTGGATTTCCTCGGCTAGGATCCTGCCGAGGGTCGCCATCTTCTGGTCCTCATCTGATCTCATATGTTTATGATCTTGACGAAGATTTGCATGCCACCACAGAGGCGCCTCCCGAGCCTTGGTTCCAATATAGTTGGTTGGGTTGGAGCCCATGGACTCAAGGGTGGCTTGCTCCAATGGCATCGGGCAAGTTGCCCCGGCAAGGCTCTTGCCAGGGCTGCGGAGGCTACCTCGGCAAGGATCTTGCCGAGGGAGTCCACCTCGCCCTCTTGCTCTCCTGTGTTTCTGGTCTTGGCGTTGCCTTGGTTGTCTTGTACTTTGGCTTCTCTCCGGCTTCCCTCCTCTGCCCTGTTAAGTGTGGCCGTGGCGTGCGGCTTTGACTACCTGTGCACAAGTAAAGGGCTCAAAAGAAGAGCCCCTACTTTTGTACACCGACAGGAGCCACCGGGCCTGGGCCGCACATAAGCACGCCGCGTTGTTGGGCTAGGCCCAGAACGGTGCGCGGGCAGGTGGGGCGGATTTTACCGCAGTAATTTCTCGTCCGCTGTGCTTCCCCACGACCTGCGTTGAAGCATGATGTGGAGGGTCGTACGTAACATGGGGGTCATGTGTGGGGCGGTTTCCGCATGCACGCGTGACATCGTGGTAAAGAGGCGGCCCGCGCCTTCCCCGTAAAAAGGAACGACCGCGGGCGCGCTGCTCATTTACCCCCTGTGTCTTCTCCAATCTCGGAACCGCCGTCCCTTCCTCCTTCCTTCTCAAGCTTCTACCCCTTCTCGCCATCGCTGCACCTTTGTCCTCCTCAACCTCCATGGCGCCCAAAACCAGCAGAGGCAAGGGGGCGGCCAAGGACGCCGGGGAGAAGGAGCCGCCGGAGAGCGAGTTGGCCGTGCGGCGGACGCAGCATGCCTACTTCCTGTCGGCAGTCGATGCGGTCGAACTCCGGGACTACTTCAGACACCTGTAGGGGTGCAAGACGGGGGGCGAGACGATGGGGCATCCGGCCACGCACGTCATCCCCGCCGCTTTCGCCGAAGCCGGCCCAAATCGTTACCCATTCTTCGTCGATTACTTCTCCTCCGGCCTCTGTCCCCCCTTCTCTGATTTCTTCAATGATGTCATGCACACCTATGGCTTCCACCTTCTAGATTTTACTCCAAATTCATGGCACGCATAGCTCTTTTTGCGCACCTCTGTGAGGGTTTCGCCCGAGTGCATCCCAACACGGTGCTCTTCCGCCACTACTTCTTCCCTCGGATCTAGAAGGGAGGCGCCATCTCCAGTTGCGTCGCCTGGATCCCGAGGTCCAAGGGGACATACCCAGAGGGCGCTCAGAAGGAGAGGTGGGAGGAGTGGCGGGGCCGGTGGTGCTGGATTGAGGAGGAGGATCCACAAGTATTCTGCCGGGTTCGCCAGGCGCCGCCGGTTCACGGAAACGACTAGAGCAATGTCGATGCCGATGACGCGAAGCTCACGGTCGCTACCACTAGGATTCTTTGCCTCGCCGAGGCCGGGCTCACCCTTGAGATGATCGGGGCGGATTAAATCCGCTGCCGAAGCGCTCCGCTGCATAACAAGGGGAGGCCGGCCTAGCTCTTTACGAATGCGGCCGATATCATGAGGCTTCGCCCCGGCCTCGACCACAACTTTACGGTGTTGGCGCACGCTCACTTCTGCTAGCGGCTCTTCCATCTTGACGTGAACCGCGACGGCAAGGCCGAGAGGTTCGGCAAGGCCACGAAGGCCGGCAAGGTCGCCAAGGGGCCCTTGTTTGGGTTGCCGGCAGGGGTGGTCCCGCTGAGCAATAACTCGCGCCAAAACAACGTCATTGCCATGATGTCGAAGTTCAACGCGCACGGCCTCGTTCCAAATTGAGCCAAGCTGCCAGAGGATCAAGTATAGGAGTTCTTTGACGCCCTAGAGGAGAAGTACGTCCGCGACGAGCCGCGGCTCGTCCAGGGCACCACCCAGGCGGAGCTGGACTACATCGCCGCCAGGGCAGCGGAGGCGGAGCTCGCCAAGGAGGCTGGCAGCACCAGTGGCGTGGAGGACAAAGCCGTGGCGGCCGCAGAGGAGAAGGAGCTCGCGCAGTGGGCGAAGTCCATTGGGGATGCCAGCAGTGCCGGCACCGGGGCCCCTCTCGTCGAAGACGACGACAATGAGCCGTCCGAGGAGGAGGCTGGAGCTGCCGAGCCCCCAGCCGCGGGGAAAGGGCGAGTCCTGTGGTGGGCCAGCTTCGACGAGTACGTTCGGCCCGGCAGGGCCGTGCAACCCCGGCCCCGGCATGCCCAGGAGACGTCCGCGTGCCAAACGAGGGCCGTGGCGGCAAAGAAATTGGTGAAGGCCGCGGTGGCGAAGAAGAAAGCATTTGCCTCTTCTTCGTCCAAGCGGTCCCCAACTCCACCTGCTTCCCCTCCTCCTGCAGGTGACGACACGGAGGTATTCGTCGACCCCGGGTCTTTCAGCCCGAGGAGGAAGAGGAAAGCAGCGGAAGAAGAAGCGGAGGATGAGTAAGTGCTTCGACTTTTGTCATCTCCGTCGCTCCGGGCCGTACCTCTTTTCTTGACTTGTCTTCATCTTGGCAGGGATACGGAGACACTGGCCCAGAGGGTGAAGGGGGCCAGGTCTACGGCGGGCGGCCAGCCCTCGGCAGGCACTTCTGGTACACCACTGGTGGTGTCGAGCAGTCCGGACAGCAGCCCCCGGCACAGCCCCCAGCGTAAGCTCGTCACCCGCCCCTCGTCAACGAGTGTTGGGGGTACGATCCTTGGTGCTGACTTTGCCATGATCGCAGGAGGAGGACAGCAGCAGGGGGAGCCACTGAGGGCTACCCCCAACATGTCACCTCCTTCAACCACTTAGCCCCGAGGGGCGTGCCCAGCAAGGGCGCCAAGCACCAAGCCCATGCACATGGAGGAGGAGGAGGAGAACTTGGGCGCCGGCAGCTCCACCTTGGTGCCAAATGTTGGAGAGGAAGGGGCTACTTCTTCCTAGCCCGACGCGGGTACATCATTTGCCTCTCATCCCCACCCTTTCTTCTTCTTTCTAAATCTTTGTCTTGGCTTTGCTTCATCCCCTTCTCGATATCCAGATCCTCCGTCGGTGGACCAGGAGGACATAGACACCGTCATCGAGGATGTCGCCAAGGCCTCCGAGGCGGAGGCTGAGAAGATCTCCGTCGAGGAGGCTGCCAAGGGCACTGCTGAGGACACCTCCAAGGGCCTGCCGCGGAGCCCGGCAAGGCTAATGCCAAGGAGGCCGGCAAGGGATCTGTCGGGGAGGCTGGCAAGTCTGCTGCCGAGGAGGAGGTGGATGATGACCAGCCTTCCTCCTCCGCTACCTCTGGCTCTGGCAGGTATCTAAAGGTGAGCGACGACCTTTTCATCCACCTTCCAGGGGCATCAAGCTCCAGGGCGCCGATCGAGGGAGAGGTGTTTGACGAGGAGGTGCTTGCCGCCACCGGGCTCGAGGTCGTCGACGAGCCAAGCGCCGGTGGTGACGGTTCCCAGGAGGAGCGGCTTCTCCAGGCACGGGCGCCAGCTTTTGGAAGCTCCAGGCGCTCCACCACGCCTGCCTAGACAAGGCCAAGTCCAGGATGGTAACGGTGGACAAGGCGGAGGCGAACCTTCGGGGACGCATCACCAAGGTGCAAACTTGGTTCTGCCAAGCTTGTGAGGAGATGAAGGCCGCCCAGGGCGAGTTGGCCAAGCGTGAGTTGGAGCTCACCATGGAGCGGGCCGACATCAAGAAGGCCCAGGAGACGGCGAAGAACCTGGCCGCCGCAGCCGAGGCCGCTCGAGCCCAGCATCAAGTCGCGCTGAACTCCTAGGAGGAGAACCTTGCCGCACGTGAGGAGAAGCTTGCCGCAACGCTTCGCGGCAAGGACGAGGAGGTGGAGAAGCTTGTCATGCAGCGGACCCAGGAGCTGGAGCAGAGGCACAGGGACGCACTCGATGCCCAGTCTCTGGTTCACGCCGGCAAGGCGAAGGAGCTGGAGGTGGAGCGGGATGAGCTGAAGGATCAGGTCCTGAACCTGTCCAAGGAGAAGGACACGCTCAACGGTGCCCTGGTTGAGGCGCAGGGTGTAGTCCTCGACAAGGCCGGGCAGCTTTCCAAGGCCAACAACTCCATCAGAGACCTCAAGCTGAAGCTAGAGGGTCTCGAGGCGATGCTCTCAGAGGCCAAAACCCGGGAGGAGACCCTGGCCAAGGATCTGGAGGCCGAGAGGCAGCTGCGGAAGAACGAAGCCGCCAACCACAAGGATTTTGTGGAAGGCGAGAACTGCTGGATCGGGCGCCTCAAAGGCGTCGCCAGTAGGATCACCATGCAGCTGGCTACCATGGGGATGCTAGATGGATGCTAGATGTGAGGTCTACCCCAGAGTGCAACGCGAGCCCCAACGCCAAGCTGGCCATCTTCTTCGAGGGCGTCCTCAGGGCCCTGGAGCAGTTCCACTCCAATCGGGCGGCCTCCCTGGCCGATGAGGCCCGGATGCTTTTCCGGGGTTCCATGACCAAGGTTCTCACCAAGGTGGCACACTGGAACCCCGACCTCGACTTCGACGCCGCATTGGAGAGCTTGCCGGAGGATGCAGACCTCGCGATGCTCAAGGAGCGTATCAAGCCCATCATCAGCCGCATCGGCGAAATCGGGAGGGTGGAGGGCTAGCGCCGGGATTAGGCACCCCATTTCTCATTGCCGCTGCAAGTTCATGGCCAAGACAATTTATATCTTTAGTTAGAACCGTAGCAACAATTGATGTAAGATAACTCTACAGTACTTTTGAAAACGATGCATGTTATTGTCCTATTTGATCCCCCTTTGTATGTCCACCCTACGTTAATCAGGTAGGCTTGCCGGCGCATAACCCAGGCCACGACGCCTTGAGGATGGATCCCCGATAGCCTGCCAGGTATGCTTGCTGACAGGTGAACCACCTTACCGTTCTCAACCTGGGCCACTCGAACTGTCGAGCCTGACTCGAGTCAAAATCAAGAGCGTTGCCAATTGCGGAAGGCTACCCAGCCACTCTCGACGCGGCCTCTTGAGCTGTTGAGCGGACTCGAAACAGAACAAGGGCATTGCCAATTGCGGAAGGGCCCCTTTGCGTGCAGGTTTTCCATACACAGGGCAGGACCTTCGACGATAATAACCATATATATAAAAAGAAATTGCTTAAAGTTTCGCACGACTTAGCTTTTCTGTCGTTGCACGGGCATCCATGGCATCCGCCGATGGTACCACCAAGCTCAGTCATCTTCTTCCTTGGAACGATGGCCACGATGAAGCCGCTGCCCCGATCAGACCAGATTCTCACAACTGCACCCCCTACCTGGCGCACCAGAGATGTCGGCGGAAACGACACCTATGGGGTCACTTGGATCCCTTCTACGGTTGGCGAGCACGAGGTTGTGAGAAGAGAGGGACTGACAGGAAGCACATAGATTGTTTACCCAGGTTTAGGCTGCGAAGATGCGTAATACCCTAGTCCTGCTTTGGTGGATGTATTTGAGTGTTCTTGTGTTCTTAAGCTAGCTACGGGGTGTAACTTTCCCAAAAGAGCCAAATCCCCCTCCTGGACGCATCGGGCCTCCTTTTATAGGCGAAAAGGGGTTGCCATAGTGGCACACAGGAGGTGGAAAGGTCTACAGTGGATGAGTCTATCCTCTGGCCCCGTCAGACAAACGCATTTAATGCGTTGCCAACGTGCCCCTCTCACTTTATCAGGGACGCCAGGGAAGCACATTCCAGCCATCGCCTGGCCTCGACACGCGTGAGCTGATGAGGCATCGCGGCGCCACGTTGGTTTGCTGTTGGGATGGCGCCATGGCGGATCCTTCATGAAGGGTTGCATGCCGCTAGGCAGGTGCTTTCTGGGTTGGTGTAGAGGCCGCCCGTCGCCACGCAGGTGCCTGGCCAGCTGGTTGAGCTAGCAGCTGCTTGGGGTCGGTGGTGGAGTCTTGGCTGGGCGGGCCTGGCAGTGGTCATGCTGATGCCCTCGGCAAGGGCCTTACCGGGGGCCCGGCAAGGGTATTGCTGTGGTGTTTTCGTCGCCCCCGGCAAGGGTCCAGGTCTTGTGTATTTCCTCGGCTAGGAGCCCGCCGAGGGTCGCCGTCTACTGGTCCTCATCTGATCTCATATGTTTATGATCTTGACGAAGATTTGCATGCCAGCACAGAGGCACCTCCCGAGCCTTGGTTCAAATGTAGTTGGTTGGGTTGGAGCCCATGGGCTCATGGGTGGCTTGCTCCGCCGGCATCGGGCAAGTTGCCCCGTCAAGGCTCTTGTCGGGGCTGCGAAGGCTGCCTCGGCAAGGATCTTGCTGAGGGAGTCCACCTCACCCTCTTGCTCTCCTGTGTTTCTCGTCTTGGCGTTGCCTTGGTTGTCTCGTACTTTGGCTTCTCTCCGTCTTCCCTCCTCTGCCCTGCTAAGTGTGGCCGTGGCGCACGGCTCTGACTACCCGTGCACAAGTAAAGGGGTCAGAAGTAGAGCCCCTACTTTTGTACACCGACAGTCGTGTTCACGAAAGAACCAGTACAAGAAGTATCGAGCATGGATTGATCATCATGAGAAAGCCGAGCATAAAAATTATGAACAATAATTTCTGTCAAGAGCTCATGATTGGGGCATTAATATAACACTTACTTAAGCCCCCCACCCAAGCTAGAGAGATACTTTCTCCTTCACGAGGCCAAAAATTATATATATAATTCCAATCACGATGAACTAGATGCATAGGATAATTTTTTTGGTGAAACTGTAATTTCAATCAATTCCAAATCCAAGATCCAATATCACATAGCCTATACCATGCCAATGCTTTTCCATTCAAAGATAAAGGGAAAAACTTCTTATTAGCTTCATCTCTGGGTAAACCTACAAGCATAAATAATCAACAAATTTCATCTACATATATCAAGTGCATATCAGGATGTTCAGTTCCATCTCCTGCATAAGGATTAGCTAGCAGTTGTTCTATCATACCGGAAGGAATTTCATAACCAATATTTTCAGTAGGTGTAGTAGGTTGAGGGGTAACTAATTGTGGTTCCGGTCAAGGTGAAGATACCCCGAACAAACCCCTCAAAGGGTTGTTCTCCCTAGTAATAAGTGACAATACATTTCAGCACATAGTAATAATTTTTCCTTACCGACTTCCACTTACCAAGAGCCTTGATAAGTATGAGAGTCGAACCCAATGAGGAGCAGAAGGAAAAGAAAAGTGGTTTTCAGCAAGGTAATTTTCCGCAAGCACTGAAATTGTTGGTAACAGATAGTTTGATAGCAAGATATTTTTCAACAAGCAAGTAATGGCAACGGTAAATAATATGCAGCAAGGTAGCCTAATCCTTTTGTGACAAAGGACATGCCAAAACTGTCTCTTATGATAAGCAAAGCGTTCTTAAGGGTACACGGGAATTTCATCTGGTCACTTTCACCATGTTGATTCGATTTGTGTTCGCTACTTTGATAATTTGATATATGGGTGGACCGGTTGATGCGGAGCATCCCACAGTCATCCCCATGGACACTACTTCAACTACCCAAGCTCCAAGTGGACCTATGACAAGAGCTCAAACACATTCTATTCAATCCGAGGTGACATCCCTCGTACTTGAGCTTCCCTAACATTCAAGTGAGACATGGCTACTACCTAAGTCAGAAACACCATGTGTAATCAGCTACAACGCACAAGCCATGGAGCCGAGAACTGAGGAAGAAGGAACATGCAACAACTCTCTGTTCATCCCGGAAGATTCGGCCAAAGCCCGGAACCTCTGCCCCTCAGAACCTCCGTCCTGCCCGAACCATCTGACCCCCGGACACCAGCCCAGCTCTCTCCGTGCCAACTCTCTGGTTATGCCGAACCCTCCCCGGACCTTAGCCCGGAACCTCCGGCGCCCGAAACTTCCGGCCCTGCCTGCGCGCAGTGACTCGGGACGAGGCCATGTACCCTTTCGCCCCCTAGACTACAAATACTCTTCCTCTACCTCTGTTTTAGGGTTAGCATGGGTTTAGCTCATAGTTGAGATAGAGCTTTGCTTATCCATCCAGATCTACTCCACCGAGAGACAACGCGTCCTCTACGGAGAAGATCCACCTTGGATTCAAGACCCCTAACGGGAAGACCCTCAAGACCTCCTCACAGAGAAGAACTTGCCACTTGTATCATCCCTTGTTGATCGTGGATCGTGTATCTCTTTGTGTTTCGAGGATATAGCATATTTGTAATGGAATCTCGTTGGTTTGAGTGATTTCTCTCATGTTCCCCCTCATGCTTTCCCCTCGTGTTCTTCGTGGGATCCTCTCCAATCGTGAAAGATCGGGCATCTAGGGTCCTACCCTACATCATCTTGGTATCAAAGCCACGTTGATCATGGTTTCGGAGCCTTCCTTGTTGTTTTCTAGCCTAATTTTGTTGTGATTCATGTCAGTTTTGAAAATCCCACAAAAATAGCCCTCCCAATTTTTTTTGTGATTTGTTGATTTGATGAAGTTTTGTTGAATTTGATCCATGGATTTCGCGTGTGACCCATAGATCTAGCTTTCCCACCCTTCCATCCAACCAAGATTTTCCTTTTCCCCCTCGGATTTGGGTTTTCCCTGAAGTTTTTCCGCCAAATCCACAATCCCCAAGTTTCCTCTCTTGGCAGATTCGTGAGCCCGGGAAATTCCGGCCCCTCCCGGTCCTTCCGTCCTCCCCGGAACTTCCGGCCCCCGGACCTTCCTTCTTGCCCAGAACATCTGGCTTAGACAGAAAGTTTGCGCATCTTCGACGACTTCCGCTACTTCACCAACTCCGATTATGGTGCAACGACATCTTCACCAACGTACTGAAGACTGTGCACTATGATAGTGACAACTCATTCTCGTCGTCCAACTACAACATCGCCAACGAGAACATCACCTTTGACACTATCAACCATAAGGACGGTAACTTGGACGACATATTTGTCTACACCTTGCCATTGCATCGACAACCCCATAGCCCATTTTGCGTACCTTCCCTATCGAGACTAGCTTTTGAGTATTGCCGACAACGTCACTTGTGCACATTAGTGATCATACTTCCCATTGCATACATACCATATCATCTTGCACTACTAGGGAAAACCCTATACATAGAACATTAGCAGTAGCGTGGGATAAAAATGCACGCTGGTGCTAATTAGCAGCAATGCGGTATTTAAAACCGCGCTGCAGATACAGTTATAGCAGTAGCGCGCCCGAGTACAAAAGCGCTACTACTAAAATTTCCACGGGTTAGCCGATAGGCTACACATAGTAGTAGCGATCTACGTGGAACCACGCTACCGCTACTTGTTTTATAGCAGCGCGTTTACGGACAAAGGTGCTACTGCTAATGAAAATAAAATTAAATGGAAAGCTAATAGAAAAGAGAAGGAATAGCTGTAGAGCTTGTTAGGAAACGCGCTATAGCTACCGTAGCAGCAGCGCACTTCCTAGAACGCGCTACTGCTACTTTTAACTTAATTAACTTCGTTCTTCCCCACGGCCACTTCCCCCCAAATCCCTACTCCTCCGCTGTCGCCGCCCTGCATCGTCGTTGGCCGCCGCGCGTGACCCGTCGCTCTCCGCACACCTTCGATGCCATCCCCGCCCCCGACCGCGACCTCGATGCTGCCCCCAACCCCGACCTCGACACCCCCCTAAATCGCCGCCCTCCACCGTGCGCCCGCCGCCCCGACCCCGTCCCCAACCTCGACGTCGCGTGCCCCTCTCCCTAACTCCACTGACGCCAAAGGTGAGCACGCCCTCCTCCTCCTCCTCCCGTACCTCTGCCTAGCTAGGGTTCTTAGGGTTAAATTTCAGAGTTCATCTAATTAGTTAGGGTTCATCAAATTAGATGCTAATTATGACAGTAGTTGTTAAGTAGAATTAGTTTTAGAGTTCATCAAATTAGTTAGGGTTAAATTTTAGAGTTCATCAAATTAGTTAGGGTTAAATTTTAGTAACTGTTTAATAGAATTAGTAAGAAAATTAATAAAACTGTCAGGACCCTGATTCCAAGTCACATCGATCTAGCTGGTAACACCTCATATCACCTTGCGGCCTCACGCACGGTATTCCCACGGGTGTCGCCTTACCATGGCCCGGGACCGTTTGCGCCCTTTTGGCTCATGTATATGATAGTGTCACTAGCATCCATATGACAGAGAACCCGGGCCGACATGGCTAGTCGTGAACCCAAAGCGGCACTAACCCATGGGGACAGGCATACATGAATCAACTTCGAACATGTCGGTCAGCAGTGTGTGAATCTGGGCTGTAGCACTGGGCTAACAGGACTCCGGTAACCCGGGCTGTAGCAGGCTAGGAAGGACTCCGGAGGGCACCGCGTGACATTTCCCCGAAGGGACAGACACAGGAACGAAGTGAAACACATGCCGGCCAGTCAAGTGTCCTGAGCAGTAGTGCTGGGCTAGCAGGACTCCGGTGAACCGGGCTGTAGCGGACTACTATGGCTCATGGAAGCACAAGACTACATTTCCCCATAAGAGAGGCTACCAAGGATAAACAAGTAGATTGTCGGATCCCACACATACCAAGCATTTGAATCATACACACAATATGCTCAACATGTATAAATACAACATGGCATCTAAACAAGACTCTACGACTCAAACATTTATTCATTAGGCTCCGAGGAGCGAGATATTACAAACATGGGTCTCATGACCCAACAATCATAGCATACAAATCAAGCACATGCGGAAGCTTAACATGTCTGAGTACAGACATCTACCAATGAAAATGGCTAAGAAGCCTGGCTATCTACCAGATCCTGCCGAGGGCACAAGATCGTAGCTGAGGTATCAAGCTAAACGTCGAAGTCCACACGGAACTACTAGCGAGACTGACGTCTCTCTGCAAAAACATAGAATAGGCAAACGTGAGTACAAATGTACCCAGCAAGACTTACATCAGAACTAACTACATATGCACCGGTATCAACAAAGGGGTAGTGGAGTTTAACTTTAGCAAGCCAGCTTTGACTCAGTGGCTAACTTGAACTACGACTGCAAGCAACTCTTTGAGGTGGCGCACACGAGTCCACATATTCAGCATATCAATACACCACTATGGGTCTGCTCCCGTCTCCCTACGAGAACGCCATCCATAGCACTCACGCTTATCTTGCGAGTTTTAGGGTACCCACTTTCACTTGTCTATGAACTGTTATAGGCAACCCAGAAGTCCTTTACCGCAGACACGACTATTCGAATAGATCATTTATAACCCTGCAGGGGTGTACTTCTTCACACATGCTCTCGCCACTTACCACCATGTACACGTCGTGTATCTCGGCAACCTTCAAGCGGAAACCTGGCGAGGGAGTCGGCCACGACCTGACTAACCACACAAGTCTCTAGTCCAGGTTTATCGCCTATTCGGGTTCCATCCGCGAGGAGATCCAGCCGGAGTTTCGCTCACAGCCCCAAACGATGTGTGCAGGGTTCCCGAGACACCAAACGGGCGCCCGGTACACCGTGCCATGGTGTATCTACCGCACCATAGCCCACCCCTAGGGTCAGCGCTATGCACGGCCGCCAACACATATCCTACAAACACTAGAAACTAGTTGCAACTCCTGGACAGAGGACAAGGGCAGTTAATAAGTCGAGAGGGTCCATTGGTTTCGGGCCCAATGCATGGTAGTAGCTGGTCATGGATCACAAACACAGAACTTAGTTCCTAAGAACGGTTTCAATGAGACAACCCACCATGTACTCCTACATGGCCTCTCACCGCTACCTTTACCAAATCGTGTACACACTTAGCTCACACACAGTAGGACATGTTCACACACCTCCGATTCATCCCCGATGAATCAGACCTGACTCAACTCTAAGTAGTAGTAGGCATGACAAACAAACATGAATGAGTAGGCACATCAGGGCTCAAACAACTCCTACTCATGCTAGTGGGTTTCATCTAATTACTGTGGCAATGACAGGTCATGCAGAGGATAAGGGATTCAACTACCACAGCAAGTAACAGTTGAATCGTTGTTGTCCTAATGCAGTAAAAGAGAGCAGGAGCGAGAGAGTGGGATTGTATCAGAATGAACAAGGGGGTTTTGCTTGCCTGGCACGTCGCCGATCACGTCGTTGATCACGTCGTCGTAAACATCATCGTCTGAGAGGGGACGGTTACCGATAGACAGGGAAGGACACAATCAATGCAATGCAACAATATGATGCATGAATGTGACTAGCAACACAATTAGATGAAGTTGGTTTGAATACAAGATTCAAATTCAAACTCCATATATGATTAGTTAAATGCCATTTATTTGTTTTGTCCAAAACAGAGGACAAACATTGTTCAAACATGCATGTAAATGCCATAAACAGATTCCTTGAATTTTTCTGATAATTTTTCATATATAAATTATTTCATTCTGAGTTACGGTTGATTTTATATGATTTTTCAAAGTTTTGGATATTTTCTGAAAATAAATAAATCATTTAGATTTATTTAAAATCCAGAAAAGGTTTTACTGCGTCAGCATGACGTAAGAGTGACGTCATCAGGTCAACTGTGGCTGGCCAAGTCAAACCTGACCAGTGGGGCCTACTGGTCAGTGACACACCGCTGGCATGAGTCACTGACGTGTGGGGCCGGTCAAAGGCCACGTCAGCAAGGTCAAAGCTGATGCGTGGGTCCCACGGGGTTATGACTAATCGAAGCAAAAATAAAGCTGGGGTTAATTAGGGCGTGGGGCCCATTTTTCAGTGAGCAAGGGGGGTTAATTAGGGCGTGATTAGCCCCTAATGACGGCACCACATCAGCCTCGTCGGAGTTCAGCCGGCGGCGACCAAAGCCGACGACAGAGATGGTGTGGGAAGCGCTATAGTGGACGGTTTCGGCCGCGGTCGGTCCCGTTGGAAATCTGGCGCTCGACCGCATCCAACGGTGCAAGCGTGGTTGCCGGGAACGGCGTGTCGCGGCGACGGCGGCGGGTAGAAGCGGCGGCCGGAGTTGGGCTCGAGCGGGTCTGGGGCTCTAGTGCTCGAGTGAGCAAACGTAGTTGCTAGGCAGCCTCCTGGAGGCGCCAGGAGCGTGTCGATGCCCTTGGAGCGAGGAGGAGAGGCTTGGGAGCGCGGGCTCGCCGGCCATGGCGGACGGCAGCCTCGGGTGACCTCGGGGCTATGGCTAGAGGGCGGGAGCAAGCAAGGGGATTAGGGGGGAAACAGTTAGTAGCTCACCGCGGTTCGAAAGAGCTAGTCGTGGAGCTCGGGGAGGCAAGGACGACGGCGAATCAGACGGCAGCATCCGGCGGCCATGGACGGGGAAGAAAGGTCGCGGCGTCGTCCTCGGGTCGTCCGGCCTTGCGTTGGTCGGCGGAGAGGTGCTTGGGGTTGGGGGCGGAGCACGGGGACACAGAAACGACTCCTGGGGAGCTCGGTGGCCATGCTAAACGGCGGCGGTGGTGACGACTGCGCTCGGGTTGCCGCGAGAGAGAGAGAAGAGGAGGGGAAAGAGGTCCAGGGAGAGAGGGGAGAGGACGAGGGGGTCGGGGGGTGTGCGTGGCGGCGACCAGGCAGTCGAGGGGGGCACGCAGGCAGGGAGGAGCCAGCGCGGCTCGCCTGCACATCGGGAACGCAGCTGCTTCTCCTCCTAGCAGGAGGAAGAAGACAGTGCTCCCCCTGGTGGGCCGGGATGGCTTTGGCCAGTAGGCCACTATAGTGGTGGGCTGCACGGTAAGGTTCCTCTCTTTTTATTATTTCCTGTTTTCGATTATTCTGCAACTTTGTGGCTTTATTTAAAATATGGAAACAATCCCTAAATTCATGAAACTGCTCATGACCACTGTTGGGAATATATCCTACAGCAAACATTTCAGTTCATGAATATTTGGGCATTTGAAATATTCTTTAGCATTTAAATGCCCAAATGCAAGTATTATATGATTTAATTCAGGGTCCCTCTGTTGTCCTAGTAAAATGTGCACGATTTTTGTCAGGGGTTCTGGACCAAGGCAAAGATGATGAACATTTGAGAAGGGCATTTTGGGTTTAGTGAAAATGATTTTATTTGGACCCTAGTTGAATTTCATTTGCTGCTAGGGTTTATCAGCCCCCATTTCAAAGTTTCATAAAAATTTAGACATGATGCATGGAGGCTAATGCAAGACAGGCAAGGCCAGAACTGGGGCTGTGACAGCTCACCCCAACTAAACAAGAATCTTGTCCCGAGATTCAAGCATAGGGCAAGATGAAGGGGGAACACAAACTAACATAATCTTCACGGTCCAGGTTGCACCTCATAAGGTTGTTGATTCGTTGCATACGTTGATCTTGACATCCCCGCTTTTGAGATCTTCATCCACGTGATGACGAAGGAAAGAAACTATACTAGGATTGATCTTCTCAAAGATCGAGCTATACAAGATCAACTCGCGGAATGGGATGTTGAAATACCACGAGTTGAGACACAAAACACATCAAGAGGTATGGAAGAACAAACGACAGGGTTTGATTTGGTGGGCAACAATTCCATGCTTAGAAAGATGGTGGATGGTGTCAAGGTGGCGAGGAAATAATTGCCATGATCCCATAACGGGGCACCTAATTGGGAAAGGTGACTCGTTGAGCTATTTCCTTAGGTGGAAAAAATAATTACTTTTGATACAAGATCATTGAAACTCTCTATACCAGCCTAAGGAAAATCACAATTGATCGTTTGAATGAGTTCGAAAGAATGGCATACTCAGTCTGGAGAGGTAACTAGAGTTATAGGACAACTCGGCAAAGGATAGCACATTCCAATTGATACCGAGGATATAACCCAGTGACTGAGCATGCTCTCAAGAACTTGAGCATTTCCGTATTCATCAAGGTTTTACCAACATCCGTGCCGAGGATCCTGGCAACACATCATACTACCATGATGAACGGTGATGGAGGATGCAGATGCAAGGAGGACATCACTTTCTCAGATTTTTCCTTAGCAATGCCAACAAGTAAATCTGGATGATCGACCAAGAGACATTTAGCACTCCGCTTCTAATGTTCTCCTTGATGTGCTAGCGTACCCCATTTATAGATATGGTTTGGTATCTAGAACATCAAGTAAAAAGGTCAGACTTTAGGAGCACAAGAATCCATAAGGAACAACTGTCGGAGTAAATCTTACGAAGTCCTTATGGGGAGGTGGCCAACTTCCTCAATCAAGATACTACAATGATAGATCTTCCGGCTGGGTGTGTTGGCCACGACATCCACTTCACCGGGTTACAGAGAGACCAATATTATAGCTCTTGGGAAAACATCCCAACCATCACATCTGCCTGAGATTCAGATCTGGTTGGTGTCAGGATATTCCAGATTCATCGAGTCTAGAAAGAAAATGAAAGTTTGCAACACAAATCGACGAGATGACATTGCGAGATTCTCAGGAAATGGACTATGGTAGTAAGCTCCAAAACATGAGCTGGCTCTGCTAAACACATGTGAACATGTTGTCCTAGACAAGCATGATCACATAGTAGTCTTACAATGAAACACTACCGAGTCCTAGTTGGGAACCATCATCAAGGATATCGAAGTCCTTGCATAAGTCATATGATTAGCTCTTATGAAGAAACTTCTTTTCCCTGAACAAATCAGCCAGTGGCTTGGTGTGGTAGGGAATACAAATTGAATGGAGGTAGAGAGCCTATCAAACCATAGCATACTTCGCAAATGCATGACTGACTTGGGATGGTACCAGAGGAAACAAAAACAACCTTTCTTGAACTCACGGCAGCAACTTGCATCGTTTGCACGTGAACTTAGAGGAGGTCACTACTTTCATCCAAACATATTCTACATGAACTGGCATGAAGAAAATGCTTACACAAGTTTTCAACACTAGCTGGATGTTGAACACAAATCATGGAGGAGACAAAATGCTGCTGATGGGCTCAACAGCAACTCATCGGAATTTCCATATCACTGGACTTCCACCATTATGTGAACAATGTGATAGTATTGGTCAGACCAAAATATGTACCGGTGTATGCTCGAGGGATCATCCACGAGTAAGAAAACATTACGAACATCATTGGTTCTGAATTGACTTGATGATAGCCCATACTCAAGTCAAAGTTTTGACAAGGCAATAGATCCAACAACTGATCATGAGGACCAATCGATGTAGATATCACCTTCCTTCAGCACACACACACACACACAAAAGGATATCCCTTAACTTGAACTAAGTCAAACAAGTTTCTATCTTCCAACTCTCCAAGTTGTTGTTTAGCTTAACCAACCAGCTCAGGGATATCCAACACAGATTCTTGGAGAAGGGGTGGTTTACAAGAAACCAACTTGATCACAAACTTAACATAGCGGTCAGGTGACAACCTGGTAGCACTTCCGAGAAGATATTCGGAGAGTCACGAACCACCTATATGTTACTAAGCTCGAGAACAACCTTGCTTTTGAGGGCAAGTTGATATGATCAAAAGAGTGAGGGATTGACACAATCCTAACTCATTGATCAAAGAGTGCACCGGAAATAAGGACTAGGTAGCACGATCAATCCTAGGATGATGATTCAATAACCAACATGCTAAGAATGACAATATTGTCCATTAACTACCAAGCAACGAGGTTGCTAGGAGTACGATTTCACACATCACAGTTCACTTGTCGGCATTCCGGTTATGGCAACACGGGACCGAGGAATGAACGATGATGGCGAGAGTATCGCTGCATCAAAAATTCACAAGAGAAGGTGCAATTCTCATGACGTTCCTGACATAAAAGTGGGTAATACTTCGGTGTAGAACAGAATCAAAGCTTGATTGCATTTGATCTGCGGAATACAACTGCTTTGACCCAATCCTAGAAATGGATGAGGTACTGGAGTTTGTTTCTCCTAGTCATTCTGAACTAGAATGGCTTGACGGACCACAGGAATAATAAGCATCGATAACACGGATGCACAATTACTCCTGACTAACAATTGATAGATGATGGTTGGAATACAAATGAAGAGGGACAACTCAAGGGAACATATATCTTTCTAAGTTGTCGATACATAGGTTAGTATGTTGAGCAAAGCTCAACATTTCTCCTGGATAACTCATGCAGAAAGGTAGAACTGCCAGATTCACAATGTAGAATGGAGAACTCATTAAGAGCACTCTGGTTGTGATCTTTTGATTCAAACGAATTTTCTGACAAGGATGATTCATGGTATTTGGAAGAATGATATACCACGGACCTCGAAGACTATCACAAAGATTACTAATATCCTAAAGGTATGAGCAACACTATCAACACGAGGTAAGTAGAGTGAGTCTTGGGTCAAGAACCCAGGAGTAGAATACCTACTACTAAATGGCATCACGGGATGCTTTCGAGAATGGTGGCCAGATTCATCACATTGGGAACACAAAACATGGCTAGATTACTAGATGGTTTCCTAAGACACCTAGGGTCATAATAGTAGCTCCAACATATACGCCGAGGCAACGGAGTACCTCACAAACCGATTAGTGTGATTAATCTGGCCCAAATGGACATCAGGAACATGGAGGAATGATTGCAAGTGCATCAGACTATCTAGAAACCTGGGATGACTCGGACAGCATAACGGCTGTAAATGGTCAAAAGATTTGAGACAACCTGCAAAAATGGTGGTATAACCACTCAATATCACAATATCAAGGTTCTGAGGCCAGCTATGAACATATGGAAGTAGTAGGAACTGAACTGAGGCTTAAATCCATCAATCCTATAAGTCTCTATCATAGTAACTCGTCATCCTGATTGATAGATGAGAAGGCCTAGTTCTTAATCCCGTAGAAGGGAAGAGGTTGACTCAGATCAGAAGGCCATGAGGTATAAGGAGTAAAAAGAGCCTTATGTTCCCTTTCATAATCAATTCCCCTACATAACTAAAGCATTTCTAGACACAACTTCGACCGGTTTGGCTTGGTAATCCTACAGGCAGTCAGGCTCTGATACCAAAGCTGTCAGGACCCCGATTCCAAGTCACATCGATCTAGCTGGTAACAGCTCATATCACCTTGCGGGCTCAGGCACGGTATTCCCACGGGTGTCGCCTTACCATGGCCTAGGACCGTTTGCGCCCTTTTGGCTCACGTATACGATATTGTCGCTAGCATCCATATGACAGAGAACCCGGGCCGACATGGCTAGTCGTGAACCCAAAGCGGCACTAACCCATGGGGACAGGCATACATGAATCAACTTCGAACATGTCGGTCAGCAGCGTGTGAATCCGGGCTGTAGCACTGGGCTAACAGGACTCCGGTAACCCGGGCTTTAGCAGGCTAGGCAGGACTCCGGAGGTCACCGCGTGACATTTCCCCGAAGGGACAGACACAGGAACGAAGTGAAACACATGCCGGCCAGTCAAGTGTCCTGAGTAGTAGTGCTGGGCTAGCAGGACTCCGGTGAACTGGGCTGTAGCGGACTACTATGGCTCATGGAAGCACAAGACTACATTTCCCCATAAGAGAGGCTACCAAGGATAAACAACTAGATTGTCGGATCCCACACATACCAAGCATTTCAATCATACACACAATATGCTCTACATGTGTAAATACAACATGGCATCTAAACAAGACTCTACGACTCAAACATTTATTCATTAGGCTTCGAGGAGCAAGATATTACAAACATGGGTCTCATGACCCAACAGTCATAGCATACAAATCAAGCACATGCGGAAGCTTAACATGTCTGAGTACAGACATCTACAAATGAAAATGGCTAAGAAGCCTGGCTATCTACCAGATCCTGCCGAGGGCACAAGATCGTAGCTGAGGTATCAAGCTAAACGTCGAAGTCCACATGGAACTACTAGCGAGACTGACGTCTCTCTACAAGAACATCGAATAGGCAAACGTGAGTACAAATGTACCCGGCAAGACTTACATCAGAACTAACTACATATGCACCGGTATCAACAAAGGGGTAGTGGAGTTTAACTTCAGCAAGCCAGCTTTGACTCAGTGGCTAACCTGAACTACGACTGCAAGCAACTCTTTGATGTGGCGCACAGGAGTCCACATATTCACCATATCAATACACCACTATGGGTCCGCTCCCGTCTCCCTACGAGAATGCCATCCATAGCACTCAAACTTATCTTGCGAGTTTTAGGGTACCCACTTTCACTTGTCTATGAACTGTTATAGGCAACCCAGAAGTCCTTTATCGCGGACACGGCTATTCTAATATATCATTTATAACCCTGCAGGGGTGTACTTCTTCACACATGCTCTCGCCACTTACCACCATGTACACGTCGTGTATCTCGGCAACCTTCAAGCAAAAACCTGGCGAGGGAGTCGGCCACGACCTGACTAACCACACAAGTCTCTAGTCCAGGTTTATCGCCTATTCGGGTTCCATCCGCGAGGAGATCCAGCCGGAGTTTCGCTCACAGCCCCAAACGATGTGTGCAGGGTTCCCGAGACACCAAACGGGCGCCCGGTACACCGTGCCATGGTGTATCTACCGCATCATAGCCCACCCCTAGGGTCAGCGCTATGCACGGCCGCCAACACATATCCTACAAACACTAGAAACTAGTTGCAACTCCTGGACAGAGGACAAGGGCAGTTAATAAGTCGAGAGGGTCCATTGGTTTCGGGCCCAATGCATGGTAGTAGCTGGTCATGGATCACAAACACAGAACTCAGTTCCTAAGAACGGTTTCAATGAGACAACCCACCATGTACTCCTACATGGCCTCTCACCGCTACCTTTACCAAATCATGTTCACACACTTAGCTCACACACAGTAGGACATGTTCACACACCTCCGATTCATCCCCGATGAATCAGACCTGACTCAACTCTAAGCAGTAGCAGGCATGACAAACAAACATGAATGAGTAGGCACATCAGGGCTCAAACAAGTCCTATTCATGCTAGTGGGTTTCATCTAATTACTGTGGCAATGACAGGTCATGCAGAGGATAAGGGATTCAACTACCGCAGCAAGTAACAGTTGAATCGTTGTTGTCCTAATGTAGTAAAAGAGAGCAGGAGCGAGAGAGTGGGATTGTATCGGAATGAACAAGGGGGGTTTGCTTGCCTGGCACTTCTGAAGATAATATAGTTCTTCATCGGTGTCATCGATCACGTCGTTGTAAACATCATCGTCTGAGAGGGTACGGTTACCGGTAAACAGGGAAGGACACAATCAATGCAATGCAACAATATGATGCATGAATGTGACATGGCAGTATGCTGTTGATTGGCCTAATGCAACTAGCAACACAATTAAATGAAGTTGGTTTGAATACAAGATTCAAATTCAAACTCCATATATGATTAGTTAAATGCCATTTATTTGTTTTGTCCAAAACAGAGGACAAACATTATTCAAACATGCATGAAAATGCCATAAACAGATTCCTTAATTTTTCTGATAATTTTTAATATATAAATTATTTCATTCTGAGTTACGGTTGATTTTATATGATTTTTCAAAGTTTTGGATATTTTCTGAAAATAAATAAATCATTTAGATTTATTTAAAATCCAGAAAAGGTTTTACTACGTCAGCATGATGTAAGAGTGACGTCATCACGTCAACTGTGGCTCGCCAGGTCAAACCTGACCAGTGGGGCCTACTGGTCAGTGACACACCGCTGGCATGAGTCACTGACGTGTGGGGCCGGTCAAAGGCCACGTCAGCAAGGTCAAAGCTGACGCGTGGGTTCCGTGGGGTTATGACTAATCTAAGTAGAAATAAAGCTGGGGTTAATTAGGGCGTGGAGCCCATTTGTCAGTGAGCAAGGGGGGTTAATTAGGGCGTGATTAGCCCCTAATGACGGCGCCATGTCAGCCTCGCCAGAGTTCAGCCGGCGGCGACCAATGCCGACGATGGAGATGACGTGGGAAGCGCTACAGGGAAGGTTTCGGCCGCGGTCGGTCCTGTTGGAAAGCTGGCGTTCGGCCGCATCCAACGGTGCAAGCGGGGTTGCCGGGAACGGCGTGTCGCGGAGACGGCGGCGGGTAGAAGCGGCGGCCGGAGTTGGGCTCGAGCGGGTCTGGGGCTCTAGTGCTCGAGTGAGCAAACGTAGTGGCTAGGCAGCCTCCTGGAGGCGCCAGGAGCGTGTCGATGCCCCTGCAGCGAGGAGGAGAGGCTTGGGAGCGCGGGCTCGCCGGCCATGGCGGACGGCGGCCTCGGGTGACCTCGGGACTATGGCTAGAGGGCGGGAGCAAGCAAGGGGGTAAGAGGGGAAACGGTCAGTAGCTCACCGCGGTTCGAAAGAGCCAGTCGTGGAGCTCGAGGAGGCAGGGACGACGGCGAATCGGACGGCAACATCCAGCGGCCATGGACGGGGAAGAAAGGTCGCGGCGTCGTCCTAAGGTCGTCCGGCCTTGCTTTGGTCGGCAGAGAGGTGCTTGGGGTTGGGGCGGAGCACGGGTGCACGGAAACGACTCCTGGGGAGCTCGGTGGCCATGCTAAACGGCGGCGGTGGTGACGACTGCGCTCGGGTTGCCGCGAGAGAGAGAGAAGAGGAGGGGAAAGAGGTCCAGGGAGAGAGGGGAGAGGACGAGGGGGTCGGGGGGTGTGCGTGGCGGCGACCAGGCAGTCGAGGGGGGCACGCAGGCAGGGAGGAGCCAGCGCGGCTCGCCTACGCATCGGGCACGCAGCTGCTCCTCCTCCTGGCAGGAGGAAGAAGACAATGTTGCCCCTGGTGGGCCGGGCTAGCTTTGGCCAGTAGGCCACTACAGTGGTGGGCTGCACGGTAAGGTTCCTCTCTTTTTATTATTTCCTGTTTTCTATTATTCTGCAACTTTGTGGCTTTATTTAAAATATGGAAACAATCACTAAATTCATGAAACTGCTCATGACCACTGTTGGGAATATATCCTACAGCAAACATTTCAGTTCATGAATATTTGGCATTTGAAATATTCTTTAGCATTTAAATGCCCAAATGCAAGTATTATATGATTTAATTCAGTGACCCTCTGTTGTCCTAGTAAAATGTGCACCATTTTTGTCAGGGGTTCTGGACCAAGGCAAAGATGATGAACATTTTAGAAGGGCATTTTGGGTTCAGTGAAAATGATTTTATTTGGACCCTAGTTGAATTTCATTTGCTGCTAGGGTTTATCAGCCCCCATTTCAAAGTTTCATAAAAATTTAGACATGATGCATGGAGGCTAATGCAAGACAGGAAAGGCCAGAACTGGGGCTGTGACAATAACTAGTTGAACTAGTTTATTTTTAGTAAAAACTAGTTTATTTTTATTCATATTAAGTGCTTAATTGAACTACTTGAGTTAATCCAACTATTTTATTTTTGGTACGAAAATAAATAGAACTAGTTTATTTTTTTAGTTAAAGCAACTATTTTATTTTTAGTAAGTAAATTAATAAACTAGTTGAACTACTTTAGTTGTAGTTGAACTAGTTTAGTGTGTAAATTAATAAACTAGTTGAACTAGTTCAATTAATAGAACTAATGTATTTTTAGTAAGATAATTAATATAACTAGTTGAACTACTTTACTTTTAGAAAGAACTAGTTTTTTTCTATTTATAGTAAGTTTATATTTAGTAAGAACTAGTTGAATTAATAAAACTAGTTGAACATGTCATATTTGCTCAAATAGGATATGTTGTTGCCCAAGTGGCTGTTCATGTTTAGTTTACACCTCCGAGTGGCCTATGTTTTGCCGGAGTGTTGATTAATTTCCGTTTCGGCAAATTTCAGGCGCTCGATATGTCCTTTTTTAGCAAAGGTCATGCCGGATTTTTCCGTGAATTCTGGCATGACTTGTGCTAGAATATGTAGGAAATATCGAGTGGCCTGGATTTTCTCGAAAAATAATGATCTAAATTAGGTTTTTTAGTACATATATTTAATTGTACAGGTTTAATTTTTGAATTATGAACGTAGGAAATGTCGTACTCGGACGACGACAGTCTCCCGGGGGAGTGCAGCTGGTGCCACGACGATCGAGGTATGTGCGACATGTTCGTTGAGCTGGACGAAGATCGGCGCTTCAGCATTAAGCTCGAGGAGACCTTCGATGTTGAAACGGTACGCAACAACGACAAGTGTTTTTTTCATAATTAAGCATGACTTCAACTATTTCAACGTCTAATTTTCATCTTTTACAATTCGACTAGCTTATCCCATGCCATGCAAGACGCTATGTCTTGGAGAGGATGGGTTTTGAAGCCCATGAAAATTTTCAAACAAAGAAAATACACCTAAGGACCCATCATGATATCAATTTTGAAGTAAATCTGTACAATTCTCAGAGCGTAACCCATTTTGGTTTCCAAAATTGGGAAGCACTTTGCAAAATGTATGGTTTTTATGAGGGTATGATTGTCACCATGGATCTTGGTGATCCTGACATCAAGCAAAACAATATGGACATTTGGGTCCTTGTTGATACGCTTCCGATTCTACCACAATGTGAGTTTCTCAAACATAGTTATTAACTAATTTATGTTGTTTATTTCAAAATAGTTGACAGCTTATTTCCATTGACAGCTTATTTTGAATTTTCAAGGAATGTGTAGAGGATGGTAGACAAAACCCACTACACTGATGGCTCCGAATTAACTTATAGGGAGAAAAATCATCTGATCCCATTTTGTACTTTCTTTGAGAATTACAATACCTATTATAGAACTCCTCCAAATTATGGTGAATACGTGCCACTAGTGCACGTGTTGAACCACGATAACTTCTATGGAGATACCTTGGTAAGATTTTTTACTATTACGACATCCGTTCATCTTTTGCATACTTCTAAAACTAGTACATCATTGCTAACTACGAAGTTATTACTATGTTTTTCAACAGAAAATCCCGATGGATTGTGTGCCTCATGTGATGTAGTACAATGGTCGCCTTGAAGTTCTGAACCTGCAGCCAGGTCATCCTACGGATCTCACCTGTGCATATCGGATTTCTGAAACCGGTGAACACATGCTAATCAAAGAGTGGAAAAAATGTTTGGACATTCGTAAGGAGGTTCTTGGAAGCAACATTAAGCGAAAGGCAAGAATTGGAGACAGGATAATCTGCATTCTCCATAATGGAGAGCCAGGGGCTATCTTGTTTTTTGCTATTTTACCTTAGAGAATATAGTAGGTCCTAAGAGAATGTAGTAGGTCCTATGAGGTACAATAGGTTTATTATGTGGTACAATGTGTTAGAGTTGATGATGAGGAGTAGTTGTGATTATTACTAGTGACCAACTTGCTATGTGATGTCTCATCGATCAAAATGATGATCATGAGGAGGTGTTATATGAAAATGATGTATTATGATGATAAGTTCTTAATGATATGATGATGATATTTATTATATCATTGCGTGAAAGAACCGTGGATTAGTTTCAAGTGGATGTCCATCCACTTGAAACTAGTCCACAGTTCTTTCACCCAATGATGTAATAACTCATTATGATGTAAAAACAATCTCTAAATTGTTGTTGTATGAGAACTTGTATAGAGGTGTATGAATACAACATGAAATAAAAAAGAAATAAAATACGGAATACTAGTAGTAGCGCGGGCTGGGAGAAGCGCTACTAGTAATTACCATTAGCGCTCCTCTGGGAAGTCGCTACTACTAAGTCGATTTAGCAATAGCGTGGGCGGAGGCACGCTACTTCTATACGTTAGCTATAGCGCCTTATCAGTAGCGCATCACGCCGCGCTACTGATAGGCCTAAAACCCGCGCTGCTGCTAGGCTTTTCCCTAGTAGTGTTGGTATCCATATCTTGATATCATATTTTGTGTCACAAGGTTGTCATAGCATATACTTAATTGCTATCTTGGTTCATTAAATTTTGCATGAGAAAGAGATCAAAAGAGAAAGAGCCAAACAATCTTTCAAGCAAAAGGAAAAGAAAAGCAAAGAGCTTTTAAGCAAGAACCATAGCATCATACTACATTAAGATTGTCATACTCGATCATCTTGGATCATGTCATAGAAATATCATACATATAGCATACTTGGGATAGAAGTCATTGCATTTTTGCTTAGTAGGTTGTGAACAAGTCTCGTATCCACCTATTGTGCTAGCGTCTCTCTAGAGTTGTTCAACAAGAGCATTTTCTGTGGATTCCAGATTTTCTGCTCGTTTTGGGCTTGCACAACCCCATTTATCTATTTGCGTGTGTGTTTTCGTGTACCACCACTTTCTATCGGTCTACTGTGGCATTTGCAAATTTGTGAATCTTTTTCAACATCATTGAGTCTCACTGACAATTGCATAAGTTTTGTGCCACCGTCCTAACCGAGCTCGACCGTATGCTTTCTTTGCGTAGGTGTGAGAGATTGACAAGATACAATACCAATTGTGTTATTTCCTTGTTATATCACTGAGTGATCTTTGATCCACCCTCAACATCGGTCAAGGAACACTTGGTATTGTTCTCCCTTTCTCCAACTCACACATTTGCTTGGAATGATGGATAAGCCAAGTTCTTATACAAACCCACTCTTCATCGAGTAAGACAACGACTCGACCTCCTACGTCACCAAGAGCCACCTCTTCGGTGCACAAAGAGCATTACATCAAGAACAAAAAGCTATGAGCGACCACATCGACAACCTCGCCACTGACTTGCGACTCTCTGAGCAATGTACAAGAGACTACTTCGACAACAAGCTCGACGAACAAAAACAAGAGAATAATGCAAGAATGGACAAGATTCGTGCCTTGTTGGTCAACCGCTCTTCTACCACTTCATCATATTCAAGACGGAGCCATTCAAGTCGACACTCTTCCGACACCATCTCAGCCAAGACCATCACACAAGCCGCAATCCTCTACACAACAACGGTCCACAAGAGCAACTTGAAGAGCAAGAATATCGATATCATCAAAATCAAGCTACATTCACGCAAGCACAAGAAAGACAATGTCTACGCCAACAAGAGGAAGCACAAGAACAACGACGCCAACAAGAGCTAATGCAAGAACGGCAACACCAACATCAAGATGAGCAGCAGACTAAGGCATAGCCTAGTGGTGGGAAGGGGCTGATGCCTTCCCGCCCACCCAGGTTGAAAGCATGGTACTTGCAATTTGGGTTTGTTGCACCAATTATACTATAGAGGGTTCCCTTTCAGTCTTTCTGTAAAAAAACATCAAGATGATCAAGACGCCATCGCGCTACGTCAACAACAAGAATGGCGTGAAGCTTGAGCACTTGAGGCGCTATGTGCCCTCCGATATACGAATCGTGTCATTGCCAACCGGAACCACCATACACATCAAGAAGAAGAAGCACTTTGTGACGAAGTTCAAGAAAGAATATATCAAGCACAAGTGCATCGTCAAGTTCCTCAAGCTCCTCCACAAGCTAGACAAGTACCACAAGCTCGACAAGAAGCACAAGTTCGCCAAGAGCAACAACACAATGGAAATCATCCACGCCAAGAGCAAATTGAGGGTGACAATCCTCCACATCAAGGACGTCATCACCCTTGACCCCAATAGAATGAAGAGCAACGCTACGGCAAACTCAAGTTCACCATGCCCGAGTTTTTCAGAAGCAATGATCCCGAAGAGTACCTTTCATGGGCATTGAAGGTTCACAAGATCTTCCATTTGCACAACTATGAGGAAGAGAAGAAGATCTCCATGGCATCCCATCAGTTCCAAGACTATGTTCTAATTCGGTGGGAACAAGTCATTGCATGCCATGAGGCAAGAGGTGAACCACCCATCACTACTTGGGCGCAAATGAAGGATGTCATGAGAGCGCGGTTTGTCCCAACCTACTACAACCGCGACCTCTCAAGCGACTACAACTCCTGATGTAAGGAACAAACAGCGTTGAAGAGTACTACAAGGAAATGGAGATTGCCATGATACGAGCTAATGTCATGGATGATGATGAGAAAACTATGGCATGTTTTTAAATGGACTCAATCATCCTATCAAGAAGATCGTCGATTTCCAACCGTACTCTAACCTCATCGAGCTAGTGCACCAAGCCATCAAGGCGGAGCGACAAGTGCAAGATGACTTCAAGTATTCCAAGTTCTCTTCCAAGTCCTATGGCTTCTCTAATACCCAAGCTTCAACGACTCCAACACCTTCTACGTCAACCAAACCTTCTACAAGCAACGACGACAAGTCAAGTTACAAGAAAACTTCGACAACCTCAAGTCATCCTCCTACTAAAAGCAACTTCAAGCCGAGAGCTTCATCATCTGCAACTCCACGGGATGAGACCACCAAGACAAGTTCCATCAAATGCTTCACATGCGGTGGCCGAGGCCACAAGTCCTTCGAGTGTACCAACAAGTGCATCATGATTCTCAATGACGACGGTACATACGACTCCATGAGTGAAGGAGAAATGGAAGCCCTTGAAAATTTTGCTATGCATCGACAGGTAAACGAAGATGAAGATGATCAAGTCTTTTGTGACAAATATTTGAGCCCCAATATTTTTGTCTCCAAGGTCTTGACACTTCAACATCAACAAGACGAAGACCAAGATGCCATATCTTCCACACCAAGGCCAAGATCAATGGAGGATCCGTGAAGGTCATCATCGATGGAGGAAGTTGTCATAACTTGGCAAGTGAAGAACTATGGTCCAATCTCCAATTGGTCAAGATGAAGCACCCTCATCCCTACAAGGTCCAATGGTTAAGCGACTCCGGCACTATTCAAGTGCAGCACATGGTGCAGGTTTACTTCAAAATTGGAGCATACGAAGACACTTTGGAGTGTGACGTCGTGCCAATGTCCATTTGCCACCTCCTTCTTGGACAACCATGGCAATTCAACTGAGGAATCATCCACAACAGGCCTACTAACCACAATACCTTCAGGATGAAGGGAAAGGAGTACGTGCTACGGCCTATGTCTCCAAGTCAAGTGCTCGCCGACAAGCAAGCCACCCATCATGGAGAGAATAGTGAGAGAGTGAGCCACCCAAAAGGGAGTGAGAGACACAAGCCCAAAACGAGTGCCTCCATGATGAGCGACAAGAAAATCCTAGTATTATTTGCCACCAAAAGTGAGATGAGAGAACTGTGTGAGAACCCATCAAGGGTTACGCACTATGTCCTTTTGTGCAAGGACGAGGCACCAAAAACTAAGACCTCTCACAATCTACCTTTATTGTTATCTTCTCTATTGCAGGAATTCCAAGATGTTTCCCCCGACGAGCTACTTCCGAGTCTACCTCCCCTTCGGGGCATCGAACACCGCATCGACCTCATCCCAAAGCACCTCTTCCTAACAAGGCTCCCTACCGCCTCAACCCCGAGGAAACCAAGGATATCCAACGGCAAGTACAACAACTCATCGACAACGACCATGTACGTGAAAGCTTGAGCCCTTGTGCCATCCCGGTAATCCTTTTTGCCAAGAAAGATGGTACATATCGCATATATTCCGATTGTCATCCTATCAATGCTATGACCGTTCGCTATAGATATCTTATTCCATGACTTGATGATATGTTAGATGAGCTTAGCAGAGCCACTATTCTCTCTAAAATTGATCTTAAAAGTGGCTATTACCAAATATGCATACAAGAAGGTAACGAATGGAAAACTGCATTTAAGACCAAATTTGGCTTATATGAATGGCTTGTTACGCCAATGGGCTTATCCGAAGCACCCGTTACCTTCATGCAAGTAATGCATTTTGTTCTTTGACCATATATTGGCGTATTTGTTGTGGTCTATTCTGACGATATCCTTGTCTTTAGCAAATCTCTTAAAGATCATGTCACCCATCTTAGAACCGTTTTACTAACTCTTAGAAAAGAGCGACTTCATGCTAATATGGAAAAATGCCTTTTTGGTGTTGATAATCTTGTTTTCTTGGGTTTTGTTGTGTCTTCTAAGGGTGTTCATGTAGATGAATCTAAGATCAATGCTATTAAAACTTGGCCTCAACCAACCAACTTGCAACAAGTGTATAGTTTTCTTGGTTTATCCGGTTTCTATCATAGATTCGTTAACGATTTTAGCACCATTGCATCTCCTATGCATGCCTTGAGTAAGAAGAATGCACCATTTATTTGGGACCATCCCAACATACCGCATTCAATGAGCTTAAGAATTTGCTTACACATGCTCTAGTGCTTGCATTACCCAACTTTAACAAAACTTTTGAAGTTCATTGTGATGCTAGAGGTAGTGGCATAGGAGGTGTGTTAATGCAAGAGAAGCGCCCAATTGCTTACTTTAGTGAGAAACTTTCCGGAGCGCAACTCAAATCCCATCTATGACAAAGAGCTATATGATTTATTGTGAGTTTGTGTGAATGGGAACATTATCTTTGCCCTCATTAATTTGTCATTCATACCGACCATGAAACACTTAAGTAACTTAAGGGTCAAACTAAGTTGAATAAGCATCATGCAAAGTGGAGTGAGTTCATTGAGTCATTTCCTTATGTCATTGAATACATCAAAGGCAAAGAAAATGTTGTGGTAGATGCTCTTTCCCGCATATGCATCTTGTTACCAAACTTGAATTGAATGTCATTGGCTTTGAGCACATAAAAGACTTCTATGCGCTTGATACTACTTTTGCTATTATATATGCCAAATGTTTGACGCATACATCTTGGGAATGATATTACATCAAGGATGGTTACCTTATGAGAGCTAACAAACTATGCATCCCCGAGTCTTCTCTTCGTTTGTTACTTCTGCAACAATCTCATGGAGGAGGACTTATGGGACACTTCGGACGCGACAAGACATTTGCTATGCTCTCAAAGAACTACTTTTGGCCCAAGATGCACCGCGACGTCTCACGCTTCATCAACTGATGCTCTACATGTCACAAATCTAAGTCTAAACCTCAGTCCCATGGTATCTATATGCCACTCCCTATTCCATATCACCCATGGGAAGATATTACTATGGATTTCGTGCTTGGTTTACCTAGAACTAGAAACGGAAAAGATTATGTGTTTGTTGTTGTGGACCGATTCTCTAAAATGGCTCATTTCATCCCATGCAACAAGATAGATGATGCTTCACATGTTGCAAATCTCTTTTGTAGGGAAATATCGCGTCTCCATGGAGTACCAAAGACGATTGTCTCGGGCCGCGACGTCAAGTTCTTAAGCTACTTTTGGAAGACCTTATGGCCAAGCTCGGTATCAATCTCTTGTTCTCTTCGCCATACCATCCCCAAACGGACGATCAAACGGAGGTCACGAACAGGATGCTCTCCACTCTACTACGCGTGTTGATCAAGAAGAACATCAAGGAGTGGGAGGAGTATCTACCCATCGCCGAGTGCTCCTACAATCGTGCAAGACATACATCTACCAGCAAGTCCCCTATGAGGCCGTCTACAATTTCAACCCATTGTCCCCATTGGACATCCTTCCTCTACCACTGCAAGAGCGCATCAACATGGACACGAGTGCATGAGTGAACTACCTCAAGAAGATGCATGAAGATACAAGCCACACCATCGAGCGCCAAGTACAATGACTCACGACCAAGATCAACTTCAGCAAGCAACCCATGATATTCAACATTGGAGATCTTGTGTGGCTACACCTTCGCAAGGACCACTTCCCCAATGAACGCAAGTCCAAGCTTCAACCGCGAGCCGATGGACCTTTCAAGGTGCTTGAACGCTACAACAACGCTTACAAGATCGACATCCCACGTGACAAGTACTCCGTTAGCAACATCTTCAACATCAAAGATCTCTCTCTCCATACCATGGTGATGAGATTTTTGAGACGAGGTCGGATCTTTCCCAAGGGGGGAGATGATGCGGAGCATCCCACGGTCATCCCCATGGACACTACCTCAATTACCAAAGCTCCAAGTGGACCCATGACAAGAGCTTGAACACGTGCTATTCCATCCGAGGTGACATCTCTCCTACTTGAGCCTCCCTTACATTCAAGTGAGACATGGTTACTCCCTAAGTCAGAAACACTATGTCTAATCAGGTACAGCGCACAAGCCATGGAACCGAGAGCTGAGGAAGAAGGAATGGCGAAAACTCTCTGGTCAGCATGAAACTTATGGCCAGAGCCCGGAACCTCCGGCCGACCCGGAACATCTGGCCTCCGACGGCCCACACGAGCCCGGGTGTGCCAACTCTCTGGTTTGCTCGGAACCATCTCGGAACTTGGCCCGGACCTTCTCGCCCCTGGAACCTCTGTCCTGCCCGGACCTTCCACCCCCTAGACGCCAGCCCAGCTCTCTCCGTGCCAAGTCTCTGGTTAGGCCGGACCCTCCGCGGACTATGGTCCGAAACCTCCGGTCTCACCTGGAACTTCCGGCCCTGCGTGCGTGCAGTGACTCGGGCCGAGGCCCATGTACCCTTCCGATCCCTAGACTATAAGTACTCTTCTTCTACCTCCGCTTTAGGGTTAGCATTGGTTTAGCTCATACTTGAGATAGGGCTTTTCTCATCCATCCGGATCTACTCCACCGAGAGAGACTGCGGCCTCCACAGAGAAGATACATCTTGGATTCAAGACCCCTAGCGGGAAGACCCTCAAGACCTCCTTAGGGAGAACTTGCTACTTGTATCGTCCCTTGTTGATCGTGGATCGTGTATCTCTTTGTGTTTCGAGGATCTAGCACATGTGTAATCGAATCCCATTGATTTGAGTGATTTCTCTTGTATTTCCCCTCATGTTCTCCGTGGGATCCCGCCAATTGTGAAAGATCGGGCATCTAGGGTTCGACCCTACATCACCGACACTTAGGTGTTGTTATTACTTGAACAAGCCTCCTACTTATTATTAACCCCCTCACGAGCATCCACAACTATGAGAAAATATTTAGATAAAATCTAACCATAGCATTAAACTTTTGGATCCAAATCGGTCCCTTATGGAATAGCGCATAAACTAGGGTTTAAGCTTCTTTCACTCTAGCAACCCATCATCTAATAACTACTCCACAATGCATTCCCTTAGGCCCAAATATGGTGAAGTGTCATGCAGTCGACATTCACATGACACCACTAAGGGTATCACAACATACATACCATCAAAATATCGAACACATATCAAGTTCACATGATTACTTGCAACAAGAATTCTAACGTGACCACGAGAACAAAAGTAACTACTCAGAAATGATAATCATGCTCAAGATCAGAGGGGTATTAAATAGCATAATGGATCTGAACATATAATCTTCCATCAAATAAACCATATAGTAATCAACTACAAGATGTAATAAACACTACTAGTCACCCACAAGCACCAATCCAGGGTCCCGGTGCAAAGATTGAACACAAGAGATGAACTAGGGTTTGAGAGGAGATGGAGTTGTTGAAGATGTTGATGAAGATTGCCCTCCCCAAGGTGGGAGAGTTGTTGGTGAGTGATGATGACGATGATTTGCCCCTCCGGGAGGGAAGTTCCCCCGCGGAATCGCTCTATCAGAGGGAAAAAGTGCTCCTGCCCAAGTTCCGCCTCAAGACAACGACGCTTCTCCGGAAAGTCCTCCCCTTATTTTTTTTCTAGGTCAAAATGACTCATATACCAGAAGAGGGGCAACGGAGGTGGGCCGAGGCGGGCACAACCCACCAGGGCGCGCCTGGGCCCCCTGGCGCGCCCAGGTGGGTTGTACCCACCTGGTGGGCTCCCTGGCACGCCCAGGTGAGTTGTGCCCAACTAGTGGGCCCCCTCTGGTGGTTATTTGCTCCAATATTCCTCATATGTTCCAAAATAATTCTCTGTAAATTTTCAGCTCATTTGGAGATGGGCGGAATAAGTAACTCTGACGTAGCTTTTCCAGGTCCAAAATTCCAGCAGGTATTCTCCCTCTTTGTGTAAACCTTGCATATTATGAGAGAAAAGACATCAGAATTACTCCAAAGGGCATTATTATGTGCTAAAACATAGTAAATAACAGTAGGTAAACATGATGCAAAATGGATGTATCAAAGAGCACGTCAGCCGATGGCGCGGCTAGAGGATGAGGCCGGCCAGGTTGGGGAAGGTGTGCAAGTGGGGTGAAGAACTCGCCGGCGTGGAGGAGCTCGCCGGTCGACGCCGCGGATAGACGATGAGAGGTCACGGAGGGTGTGCAGGCAGGCCGAAGAGCTCGTCGGCCGATGCCGTGGCTGCAGGTGGCAACGCCATCGCTCGGGAGGTCGGCTAGAGGGAGGCCATGGAGGGTAATGCTGGCGAGGCCGAAGAGCTTGCCGGCGAGCCTTAGGAGATGGAAGGCACGAAGAGCTCGCCGGCTGATGCCGCAGCTACAGGAGGCCGAAGCGCGATCGTGGAGGGTGTGCAAGTGGGGCGAAGAGCTCGTCGACCGATGCTGCGGCTGCAGGAGGCGACACCGTCGCTCGGGAGGTGGCCAAAGGGAGGCCGCGGAGGTGACGCTAGCGAGGCCGGAGAGCCAGCTGATGAGCCTGAGGAGGTGGGAAGGTGCGAAGAGCTTGCCGGCGAGCCTGAGGAGGTGGGGAGGCGCGAAGAGCTCGCCGGCTGACGCGCATAGTCTCTGCGGGTGTGGGTGTGTATGCCGGCGTGTGAGGGGAGACGAGGGAGGGCTAGGTCTAGAGGGGGAGCTGTCTGGGCCTGGTGGGCTGGTTTGGACCCTAGGTAGGGATAGAAAGATTTTGTTTGGCCGGGTCATCGATTGCTGAAGAAATTTAAAAGAAAAAACAGAAAATGAAATAGTTGAACTTGGTTCCACAAATGTTTTAAAGGTTTGAATTGAAACGTATTTGAATTCTATTCAAATTGACAACATGAAAATTCACACAAAAACAAATTCACACAAACATCCATAACTTTATTACAAATTACAAATAGGTTTTGGTTGTTACGACATTGAAGGGGAGGAGGCCATGGGGCGGCAGCGACATCTCATGAGGGAGAGACGAACATGGTGGTTTCTTTGTGTGGTGACATGGCCAACACATGGTTGTTAAGAATGCGCGGGAGGGACTTTGGGGACTTGGGGCGGATCACACGCGGCTGACTGGTCGGCCTTCATGTGGCCACAATATAGATGTATAAACTCCAAATTTGTGAGGTCTGCTTGAGCTAGAGCTTTGTCATCCATGCAACATATATTTGTCTTCGTATACCCAATGTAGCTGAAGGAGATAGAGAAGAGAAAGAGGATCTATTTTCATCTCTATATTAGATTAGAAGAACGGTGAAGGGATGGGTAGCACGCCATCTAGTTAGTTGATTAACTTGTGAGGAGTTAGTGATAAAATACTAGAAGATTATATATTTATTTCTTACAATACTAGAAGGTTTCATTTAGATTCGTCTTATTCTATTATTTGTTGCCTCAACTATTTACTATTGGGAAGCCTAAATTTAGTTTTCAAGGAAAAGGCAATGCACATATGTTTTTGGATAAACAGATGACTACACGTCAGAACTTGTTATATACATGCAACAGAAGATTTCATTGCATCAAGCAAACAAACTTCAAATGTGCATGTCACTTAATTTTGGATACACATTACTAAATTTCCCCCACTGTAGTTGGCCTCTGATGTTCTTGCAATGGATTTTTTAGAACGATTTAGCATATGAAGCAAGGTGGATATCACTGCCACTATCGATGAGTGTGGAAAGAAATATAAGAGGGAATACATGTGGGGCACTGTGTTGAAATAAAGGAAGGAGACAACTGTGCATTAACGAGGAGGGATGGGGTGTGATATGTTTTCTTCTCCTGTTACAACACAGAAGAAACTTCAAATGTGCATGTCACTTACTTTTGGATACCCATTACTGAACTCCCACCATTATAGTTGACCTCTTATGTTCTTGCATCAGATTTTTTAGCAGGATTTAGAAGATGACGCAAGGTGCACATCACTGCCACCATCAATAACCGCGGAAAGTGATGTAGGGTAGAACCCTAGATGCCTGATCTTTCACGATATGGGTGGATCCCGCGAAGAGCACGAAGAACAGAAGGGGAAAACACAAGAGAAACATGGGAGAAATCACTCAAACCAAGAAGATTCGGTTACACATGTGCTAGATCCTCGAAACATAAAGAGATATAAGATCCACGATCAACAAGGGACGATACAAGTAGCAAGGTCTTCTCTGTGAGGAGGTCTTGAGGGGCCTTGAATCCACTTGGGGGATCTTCTCCGTGGAGGTCATGAACTCCTATGGAGAAGGGATCAAGTGGAGAGAAAAGCTTCTCAAATGAGCTACTACTTCGCTAACCCTAAAACGTAGGTAGGAGAAGAGTATATACAATCTCGGGGGTGAAAGGGTACACGGGTCACGGCCCAAGTCACTGTGCGCAGGCAATGCCGGAAGTTCAGGGCGAGGCTGGAAGTTCCAAGCGCCGGAGGTTCCGGGGAAGGTCTGGCCTAACCAGAGAGTTGGAACGGTGGGAGCTTGGCTGGTGTCCGGGGGCTGGAGGGTCCGGGCGGGCCAGAAGGTCCGGGCGGGCCGGAAGGTCTGGGCTAGGTTCCGAGCTGGTTTATGGCTAACCAGAGAGTTGGCACGCTAGGCTGTCTGGTTCGTCAGAGGCCGGAAGGTCCAGGTCGGTAGGAGGTTCCGGGGGGTGGAAGTTCCAGGCTCTGGCCGGAAGTTCTGGGCTACACAGAGAGTTGAGGCATGTTCCTTCTTCTTCAGCTCTCGCCTCCATGGCTTGTGGTTTGTACCATATCTCACACGACATTTCAGACTTAGGCAGTAGCCATGTCTCATTCGAAGGAAAGAGAAACTCAAGTAGGAGTGATGTCACCTGGATTGAATAGCATGAGCTCTTGCTCTTGTCATGGGTCCACTTGAAGCTTGCATAGTTGAGGTACTATCCATGGGGATTACTGTGGGATGCTCCGCATCATCTCCCCCCCCCCTTGGGAAAGATCCCACCTCGGATCAAAAGCCTCATCACTATGATCAGGAGAGAGATCTTTGACGTTGAAGATGTCGCTAATGGAGTACTTGTCGCGTGGGATGTTGATCTTGTAGGCGTTGTTGTTGTAGCATTCAAGCACCTTGAAGGGTCCATCGGCTCGTGGTAGAAATTTTGACTTGCATTTGTTGGGGAGGCGTTCCTTGCGAAGGTGTAGCCACACAAGATCTCCAATGTTGAATATCATCGGTTGCTTGTTGACGTTGAGCTTGGTCGCGAGTCATTGTACTTGGTGCTTGATGGTGTGCCTTGTATCTTCATGGATCTTCTTGAGGTAGCTCACTCGGGCACTCGCATCCGTGTTGATGCGCTCTTGTAGTGGTAGAGGAAGAATGTCCAATGGGGACAATAGGTTGAAACCATAGACGATCCCGAAGGGGGACTTACCGGTAGTCGAATGTCTTACACGGTTGTAGGCGTACTCGGCGATGGCTAGACACTCCTCCCACTCCTTGATGTTCTTCTTGATCAACACGCAAAGTAGAGTGGAGAGTGTCATTGGTCACCTCCGTTTGGCTGTCAGTTTTTGGATGGTATGCCGAGGAGAAAAAAAGCTTGATTCCGAGCTTGGCGCATAGAGTCTTCCAAAAGTAGCTCAAGAACTTGACGTCGCGGTCCGAGACATTAGTATTTGGAACTCTATGTAGGCGCAAGATTTCTCTAAAAAAGATTTGCAACATGTGAAGGATTGTCTATGTTGTTGCAAGGAATGAAATGAGCCATCTTAGAGAATCTGTCCACAACAACAAACACGGAATCTTTGTTGTTTCTAGTCCTAGGCAAACCAAGCACAAAACCCATGCTAATATCTTCCCATGGGTTATACGGAATAGGAAGTGGCATGTAGAGACCATGGTATTGAGCTTTAAACTTAGCTTTGCGGCATCTAGAGCACCGGTTGGTGAAGCGTGAGACGTCGCGGAACATCTTAGGCCAAAATAGTTCTTGGAGAGCGCAGCAAATGTCTTGTCGGGTCCAAAGTGTCCCACTAGTCCTCATCCATGAGATTCTTGCAAAAGTAACAAACGAAGAGACGAATCGGAAATACATAGTTTATTATCTCTCATAAGATAATCATCTTTTATGTAATATCACTCCCAAGATATATGCGTCAAACATTTTGCATAAGGAATAGCAAAAGTAGGATCATGTGCATACAAGTCTTTTATGTGCTCAAAGTCAATCACATTTAGTTCAAGTTGGGTAACAAGCATGCATCTACGAGAAAGTGCATTCACCACAACATTCTCGTTGCCTTTGATGTACTTGATGACATAAGGAAATGACTCAATGAATTCACTCCACTTAGCATGACGGTTGTGATAACCCACAAGTATAGGGGGTCAACTATAGCCTCTTTCGATAAGTAGGAGTGTCGAACCCAACGAGGAGCTAAAGGTAGAACAAATATTCCCTCAAGTTCTATCTACCACCGATACAACTCTACGCACGCTTAACGTTCGCTTTACCTAGAACAAGTATGAAACTAGAGGTACTTTATAGGTGTAAGGTTTGCAAGAATATGAAGAGCACGTAAATAAAAACTAGGGGCTATTTTAGGTGAAGAAGCAATAAAGTTAGTATAGCGAGTGTGGAAAAGTGGTGGTAGGAGTTGTGAAATTGTCCCTAAGCAATTGACTACTTTACTAGACCGATAGCAAGTTTTATGAGGGAGAGGCCACTGCTAGCATGTCATCCTTGACTTGGAATTCTATGCACCTATGATTGGAACTATTAGCAAGCATCCGCAACTACTAACGTTCATTAAGGTAAAACCCAACCATAACATTAAGATATATTGGTCCCCCTTCAATCCCGTATGTATCAATTTCTATGCTAGGTTGAAGCTTCTGTCACTCTTGCCCTCCAATACATAGTCCTATCAACATACAATTAACCCTATGGTGTGATCCACGCGCGCGCTCATATGATGGGCACCAAAGGACAGCAACATAACCACAGGCAAATTAAACCAATCATAGCAATTCACCAATTACCGATAGGACAACGAAAATCTACTCGGACATCATAGGATGGGAACACATCATTGGATAATAATATGAAGCATAAAGCAGCATGTTCAAGTAGAGGGTACAATGGGTTGCGGGAGAGTGGACCACTATAGATAGATGGGGGAAGGTGATGAAGACGTTGGTGAAGATGACGGAGGTGTTGGTGTAGATCGCCGTCACACGTCCCGGCGCCATCGGGAGAGAGGGGGAGAGAGCCTCCTTCTTCTTCTTCCTTAACCTTCTCCCTAGATGGGAGAAGGGTTTACCCCCTGGTCCATGGCTTCCATGGCGGTGGAGGGGTGAGAGCCCCTCCGAGAATGGATATGTCTCTCTGTCTCTCTCTGTTTCTGCGTTTAAGATTCTGGCCTTTCACCGTTTCTTATATTCCCGGAGATCCATAACTCTGATTGGGCTGAAATTTTAACATGATTTGTATCCGGATATTGGCTTTCTTGCCACGAAATAAGGGCACCAACCTCCTTACGGGGTGGCCACGAGGGTCAGGGGTGCGCCCACCCCCCTGGGGCGCGCCCCCTGCCTCGTGGCCCCCTTGGGAATCGTCTCTCGTTGATTCATCTTCCCCCAAATCACATATATTCCAAAAAAATCTCCATAAGTTTTTATCCCGTTTGGACTCAGTTTGATATGGATTTTCTGCGAAACAAAAAACATGCAACAAACAGGAACTGGCATTGGGCACTGGGTCAATATGTTAGTCCCAAAATAAGTATAAAAAGTTGCCAAAAGTATATGAAAGCTGTATAATATTGGCATAGAACAATCAAAAAGTATAGATACAACGGAGACGTATAAGCATCCCCAAGCTTAATTCCTGCTCGTCCTCGAGTAGGTAAATGATAAAAAAATAATTTTTGATGTGGAATGCTACCTAGCATAATCTTGATCATGTAATCTAATCATGGCATGAATATTAAGACCCGAGTGATTCAAAGCAATAGTCTATCATTTGGCATTAAGACAATAATACTTCAAGCATACTAATAAAGCAATCACGTCTTTTCAAAATAACATGGCCAAAGAAAGTTATCCCTACAAAATCATATGGTCTGGCTATGCTCCATCTTCACCACACAAAATATTCAAATCATGCACAACCCCGATGACAAGCCAAGCAATTATTTCATACTGTTGATGTTCTCAAGACTTTTCAACTTTCACGCAATACATGAGCGTGAGCCATGGATGTAACATCCCAAATTTTCAATTTGGAATGTTATACATTAGGTCATCATGCATATCATATTTTATATTGCTTTTGGTTTTGATCCTAGAAAATCCTAAGCAACTCAAGGACCCACGGAGAGAGTTGGGGATTTCGTTATTTACATATTTGAGTTTTCTCAAAATTATGTAAACAGGATCATTTGATTTTATTTATTTTATCATCAATTATTTCTATTACAAAAATATAAGAGAGGGAATAAAATGAATTTCCCAAAATATAGAAATATTGAGGATTTAATAAAAAAATCAAATAAGATTTATTTCGGAGTTTTTCGGTATTTTTATTTCAATTTAGGAAAAATGTGCATTTTTCAAAGTTGTAGTTTGGGCCCAGATAAATGTTCACTTTATCAGGCTTGATTTTAGAAACCCGGCAAAATTTATTTTGTGATTTTTGGAGTCCGTTTAGTATTTCTTTTTATTTTTCTTCCGAGCGGATTTAAAAAAAAAACGGAACCGACTCCAGGCCGTACCCGGCCAGGACTCCCTGGCCTGGGGCCTTTATAAGCCGCCCGAGGCCCGACCGAGAAAGCCGCCCCAGCCCAGCCGAAACCCTAGCCGCCGCCGCCTTTAGCCGCCGCCACCGCTGCCGCCGCCCGCCGCCGGAGCACGCGCCTTTCGAGGTTCGCCGCCGCCTCGTTTTCCGTGCTGTTTTTCTTAAATTCTGTTCGTCGTTTTTTCTTTTTCGTCAGATTTTCCGCGGTTATTTTCTGATCGCGATTTCTTATCCGATTTTCGTTTCAGTATAACTTTTCGTTCGTTTATCGGAATCAGGCGATTCAAGCGCCTGGAGTTTCGTCTCGAAACCCTCTTTCCTAATAATCAACTTAAACATGTTTTTTCTACTGTAAAAATTACCCTAGATCCAGATTACTAGAACGAAGTTGTTTTCTTTCGCCGTTTGATTTCTTTTGCTTCGTTCGATTTGATTCTTTTTGCCAACCAGGGTTCTTAAGTTGAACTTTCTGGTTAGATCTTCTATTTGAGTTTTACCTATGCATTAGATGAGTACTTATTGTATGCTTGTTGTTTGTTTGCGATAGAATACCCGGAGTGCGCCACTTGTTACTTCGAATCTCTAGGTTTCGCGGATCATCAGCAAAGCAAGTAACACTTTGATCATACCTTTTCTACAACCCAGTTTTATTGCATTAGATCAATCCTCACACATTGCATGATTAGGATCAAATTAAATTGTGGGATGGGAAGTAGATGAGGTAGTACCTATTACCTGTTTATTATCAAACCTTTGGGAGTTACTTCTACGTTTGCTTATTATGCCATGCTATGCTAGTAGACGTGGATTGGGTGAGTGATATCCATGACAGATGTGAGATTGATAATTAAGGGTTTATCTAAGGTGGCAACTTAACACACATCTAGGTGGATTGAGGAACCTAGGGTTACCAGGACTTTCCTGTTTTTCTTTGGACCGCCACCCAGGCTCAAAGGGATCATGAGATTATTCATACTAGAAACTTCCGTGTGCAGCCACAAGCCATTATGGGCTCTGGCATAGTTGACTAAGTTGTGCGAACTCTTACGGGTAGACTAGCAGATGTAGGGGAAAGTAGGTGTACCGGTCTACCCACTGTAAGGTGCTAGCGCTTCTGAAAGACTGTGTCTCGGTCATCCGTCTTCTCAAACACCCTGTAGTGCGAGAAACCAAACGGAGGCGATCGAGTCTTGTGGGGAAAAGTGCGCAAACCTCTGCACAGTGTAATAAACTAATCATGGTTAGCCATGTCCCCAGTTATGGACATCTTGAGTATCTAGTACCTGGATTATCATGTGAATCTCAACATGTTACTCTAAAATAAATTTTGTGGGATTTTAATGATGTTACTTAATTGGGATTGAGGATGCTGTCAACCATTCTCAATGTTTAACAACCACCATGATAGTAATTAATTTTATTCCTTTGAAGTAGGGAAAAATTGGCTTTATGCAAAAACTGTAACCATAAAGCTTTCCACCAGCCAAATATGCATATAGTATAGTTGTTGCATTCCATTTTTCTCTATGTGTTACCTTGCCAGCATATTCCATGTGCTGACCCGTTTCGGGCTGCAACGTTAATGTTGCAGACTTTTCAGACGACGATTAAGGAGTCTTAGGTCGTGGTTCTATACTCAGTGATGCCGTTGGAGTTGATGGACTCACTTATCTTCCAAGCCTTCCGCTGTTATCGTTATTAGATGGCCTTAAGCCATATTTATTGTATTAAGTTCTCTTTTGAGACACTCGATGAAATAAGTGTGTGATTGCTACTCTGCTATAAATCCTCCGAGTACTGTGTGGTGTCAGCATTACTGATCCAGGGATGACACCGGAGCACAGAGATCAGACTGTTTGAGGTCTGGTCGCTATAGAGATGGTATCAGAGCACACGCTGACTGTAGGACACGACCACTAAGCTAAAGACCTAGATCACTACTCACTCTCTTCTCTTCTGACTTCTCATCTTTTCTACTCTTTAGGATGGCGGATGCAAGGAACAAGTTCACCCAACCAGATGAAGATACCCCCTTTGGATGCCACTTGAAGGAAGTCACTAGATACCTGAACATAGGAATACCAAGCTTCACGGGAACCTACAACGCCACTTTACCTGAAGAAGAGCGCTGGATGATTCAAGTTCAAGTTCCAGGAAGGACGTTCATGCCAGTCACTGAGCCCATAGAGTTTTCTTTTGATGCACCAACTTGGAGTCTAGGAAAGAGCATGGAAGCTCACATCGCCATGGGACGCATTGGAGAAGTCTACCACAAGGATCTCAAGGATACTATCTACCAGATTTGTGGGCGCCAAGATGAACATTGGGAGATGATCAGCACCAGGAAGGATAGATCAATTGCAGCTTTTATCCAGGAGTTAAACCAGCACATTCGATGACAGGAGAATCAGATGTGCGCCGACATGATAGATCTGAAGAAGGCTAAGACTAGAATCAAGGAACTAGAGGAATAACTCAAGGCTACACGCGAAGGTTATGAAGAAGAAATTGAAGTACTGGTGGAGAAGAATGACGATCTGATCAAGAAGATTGGAATATTTATTGGAGGCCCGACACTAGTAGATGAAGACGAAGAACCCAAGGAGATTAGCCCGGAAGACTACATCATCATCGACGGCACCGACTCGGAACAAGATAGTAGCGATGATGTCTATGTTGATGAAGCAGGAGCAGATATCATGGAGTCTACAACCGTAGAATATTTCTAGTAGACCACCTCATCAGTAGTAGTAGTCCACCATGTAAATATAGTAGTCCGAGCACTTTTGCGATAGTTAGATCGATTGTATGCCTTTGTTTGATTGATTGAAGTGAATTGTGTGCTTTTGCCTCATGTGCATATGGGTAGTGTTTTCCCTTTAGACCCCTCTATTCTTATATCTCATCTTTTCTAAACCCTCAGATGCCTCCGAGACGTGACCCCGGATTTGCTTTTCCGCCGGAGCTCACCCAGTTGATCCAGCAGCAGAACACCTTGATGCAGTTGCTAGTTCAGAATCAGAATCAGGGGAACAACAACAACAACCCACCACCACCACCACCTGTTGACCACTTAGCCCATTTTCTTAGGCTGAATCCGCCGGTGTTTTCCAGTAGCACCGAGCCGATAGTAGCAGATGATTGGCTCCGCAAGATAGCTAGGGAGTTGACCACAGCAGGATGCACAGATGTGGAGAAGGTGAAGTTTGCCGCACATCAGTTAGAAGGACCCGCAGCATCTTGGTGGGAGAATTTCACAGCCACCTTCCCAGTCGACACTGTCACATGGGACCAGTTTCAGCAAGCTTTTCGTACTGCCCATGTTTCAGCAGGAGCAATGGCCATGAAGAAGTGTGAGTTTCGTAACTTGCGCCAAGGAGGACAGACAGTTGGCTAGTATGTGGAGGAGTTTAGTAAGCTAGCACGTTATGCCCCAGATGACGTTGCTACGGATGCAGCTAAGCAGGAGAAATTCCTGGAAGGACTGAATGATGAATTGAGTATGCAGTTGATGGTAGCCACCTTCAACAACTACCAGGAGTTGGTAGATCGTGCTCTTATGATTGAAGGGAAGCAGCAGCAAATTGAGAACCGCAAGAGGAAGTATGGACAAGGAAAGTATAATTCAGGAGCTCAGCAGAAGCCTCGTTTTACCCCTAGACCAGGAGGACATTTTCAGCATACCCATGGAGTAGGTAGCTCGCACAATCACAATGGCACCAAGAATGGTAATGGGAATGGAGGAAGTAATGGACAGAATCGCAGCACCCCATCAACCCGAGCCAAGAAGGATTTGAGCCACGTCACTTGCTATAAGTGTTCGAAGCCAGGACATTATGCAAATGACTGTCCTGAAGGACAAAACGGAAATGGAAGTTCTGGAAAGAAGCCGAACTCTTTCAACAGGGGACAGGTGAACCACGTTAATGTGGAGGAGGTTGAAGCTCAGCCCGATGCAGTAATAGGTAAGTTTTTGGTTAAGTCATTTACTGCACTCGTTCTTTTTGATACTGGTGCATCGCATTCATACATATCAAGGGGATTTGTGGAAAAGTATAGCCTGCCCACTAGGATTCTTAAAACACCTATGCTAGTAAGCTCACCAGGAGCGGAGTACATGGCCAGTCAAGGATGTTTTCAAGTGCCATTAAGTATAGGAAGGCATGTTTTCCCAACGGATTTAATTATTTTGGAATCCCAAGGTCTGGATGTGATACTTGGTATGGATTGACTGTCGATGTATGGAGGAAACATCGATTGCGCCAGTAAGACAATTTTGCTCACAACGCCAGAAGGAAGAAGGATCAAGTATGTATCCTGGCATGCGCCAAACCGGACACAAGTAAATTCCTTATCAGGAGTTGTGCAGGAGGAAGTACCGGTGGTAAAGGATTTTCCTGATGTATTTCCCGAAGAGTTGCCAGGCATGGCACCGGATAGAGACATTGAGTTTTTGATTGAGCTTTTGCCAGGTACTGGGCCAATATCAAAGAGACCATGTAGGATGCCAGCAAAAGATTTGGTGGAAATTAAGAAGCAGATTAAGGAGTTACTGGATAAGGGATATATTCGCCCAAGTTCTTCGCCTTGGGGATCGCCAGTACTTCTAGTGGAGAAGAAGGATGGATCGTTAAGGATGGTTGTTGATTATCGAGGATTGAACGAAGTAACGATCAAGAACAAGTACCCACTACCAATGATCAACGATCTGTTTGATCGATTGCAAGGAGCTAAAGTGTTTTCCAAGATCAACTTGCGATCTGGATACCACCAGTTGAAGATTCGAGAACAGGATATACCTAAGACAGCATTCACCACAAGATATGGACTGTATGAGTATACCGTTATGTCATTTGGACTGACTAACGCGCCTGCCTATTTTATGAACATGATTAACAAAGTGTTTATGGAGTTTTTGGATAAGTTCGTCGTAGTGTTCATTGATGATATCCTGGTTTATTCGAGGGATGAAGAGGAGCATAAGGAGCATTTGCGTTTGGTACTTGGAAAGCTCAGAGAACACCAATTATATGCCAAGTTCAGCAAATGTGAGTTTTGGTTGAAGGAAGTAGGATTCCTCGGACATGTTATATCTGGAGAAGGTATAGCAGTAGATCCCTCTAAAGTCGAAACCGTGACCAAGTGGGAAGCACCAACAACAGTTGGAGAGATCCGGAGTTTTCTTGGACTCGCAGGATACTACCGGAGATTTATTGAGAATTTCTCAAAGATTGCAAAGCCTATGACGGAGTTGTTGAAGAAGGATACTAAGTTCAAATGGACAGAGGATTGTGAGGCAAGTTTCCAGGAGTTGAAGAAACGTTTGGTTACCTCACCAGTGTTGATTTTGCCAGATCAAACCAAGGATTATGAGGTGTATTGCGACGCTTCACGTCGAGGACTTGGAGCAGTGCTTATGCAGGAAGGAAGAGTTGTTTCGTATGCTTCACGACAACTGAAGCCCCACGAATTGAATTACGCTACGCATGATTTGGAGTTAGCAGCCGTAGTGCATGCACTGAAGACATGGAGACATTTCCTCATTGGAAATCATTGTGAGGTGTACACGGATCATAAGAGTTTGAAGTACATTTTCACACAGAAGGAGTTGAACCTCGGATAAAGGAGATGGTTGGAGATTATCAAGGATTATGATATGAAATTGCAGTATCATCCCAGAAAGGCTAATGTAGTAGCTGATGCATTAAGCCGCAAGAGCCATGTCAATACACTAATGACGGGAGAAATACCCAAGGAGTTAGCAGAAAATTTTCGTGAACTATGTGTGGAAATAGTTCTGAGAGGCTATGTAGCAGCACTAGAGATTCAGTCAACTTTGATGGATAGAATCAGAGAAGCTCAGAAAATGGACAAAGAGATTGCCGCTATAAAGGAGAAACTGAGCAAAGGAAAAGCTAAAGGATTTCGAGAGGATGAGCACGACATCCTATGGTTTGAAGACCGTGTTTACGTGCCCAATGACCCGGAGATCCAAAAGTTGATTCTGCAAGAGGCACATGACTCACCGTATTCGATTCACCCAGGAAGTACCAAGATGTATTTGGATTTGAAGGATATTTTCTGGTGGACCGGAATGAAAAAGGATGTTGCGGAGTATGTAGCAGTTTGTGATGTATGTCAGAGAGTAAAGGCAGAGCATCAGAAGCCAGCAGGATTGTTGCAACCATTGCCGATACCCGAGTGGAAGTGGGATAAGCTAGGTATGGATTTTATCACGGGATTGCCAAGGACTCGTTCAGGCTATGACTCGATTTGGGTTGTAGTTGATCGATTGACAAAGGTAGCACATTTCATCCTAGTAAAGACCACTTACACCAGTGCTAAGTTGGCAAAGATATACATGACCAGAATCGTATGTTTGCATGGAGTTCCGAGGAGCATCGTATCGGATAGAGGAACCCAGTTTACCTCAAAATTCTGGAAGCAGTTGCATCAGACTTTAGGTACCAGGCTAGAGTTTAGTACAGCTTTTCACCCGCAGACAGATGGACAGACCGAGAGAGTCAATCAGATTTTGGAAGATATGCTGAGAGCTTGTGCGCTAGATTATGGATCTAGTTGGGACGATAATTTGCCGTATGCAGAGTTTTCTTATAATAATAGCTATCAGACGAGTTTGAAGATGGCACCTTTCGAAGCTTTGTACGGAAGGAGGTGCAGGACACCGTTGTTCATGGGACGAAGTTGGAGACCGCCAGTTGTTTGGACCAGATCTGATCAAAGAGTCTGAACAGAAAGTGAAGTTGATTCGCGATAGGCTCAAGGTAGCCTAGTCCAGGCAGAAGAGCTACGCAGATTCTAAACGCAAGGAGACAGTTTACGAAGTTGGAGATAGAGCTTATCTTCGAGTATCCCCACTTCGAGGGATTAAGCGCTTTGGAGTTAAGGGGAAGTTAGCGCCACGATTTGTAGGACCATATCGAGTTTTGGAGCGTATGGGAGAAGTGGCCTACAAGTTGGAATTGCCAGAAGGATTGGCCGGAGTGCATGATGTGTTCCACGTTTCTCATTTGAAGAAGTGTCACGCAGAGATGGCTGACATACCTTTGAGAGACACAGTGCCATTAGAAGCAATTCAGTTGGATAACAATTTGACCTATGAGGAGAAACCAGTCAAGATCCTCGAGTTTGCCAGCCGAGTTACTCGCAACAAGGTTATCAAGTTTTGCAAAGTTCAGTGGAGCCACCACATGGAGGATGAAGCCACCTGGGAGCGATAGGAAGATTTGCTCAAGGACCACCCTCACCTATTTTCTAGCCAACCCGAATCTCGAGGGTGAGATTCATCTTAAGGGGGGTTGGTTTGTAACATCCCAAAATTTCAATTTTAAATGTTATACATTAGGTCATCATGCATATCATATTTTATTTTGCTTTTGGTTTTGATCCTAGAAAATTCTAAGCAACTCAAGGACCCACGGAGAGAGTTGGGGATTTCGTTATTTACATATTTGAGTTTTCTCAAAATTATGTAAACAGGATCATTTGATTTTATTTATTTTATAATCAATTATTTCTATTACAAAAATATAAGAGAGGGAATAAAATGACTTTCCCAAAATATAGAAATATTGAGGATTTAATAAAAAAATCAAATAAGATTTATTTCGGAGTTTTTCGGTATTTTTATTGAATTTAGGAAAAATGTGCGTTTTTCAAAGTTGTAGTTTGGGCCCAGATAAATGTTCACTTTATCAGGCTTGATTTTAGAAACCCGGCAAAATTTATTTCGTGATTTTTGGAGTCCGTTTAGTATTTCTTTTTATTTTTCTTTCGAGCGAATTTAAAAAAAACCGGAACCGACTCCGGGTCGTACCCGGCCAGGACTCCCTGGCCTGGGGCCTTTATAAGCCACCCGAGGCCCGACCGAGAGAGCCGCCCCAGCCCAGCCGAAACCCTAGCCGCCGCCGCCGGAGCGCGTGCCTTTCGAGGTTCGCCGCTGCCTCATTTTCCGTGCTGTTTTTTTTTAAAATTCTGTTCGTCGTTTTTCTTTTTCATCGGATTTTCCGCGGTTATTTTCTGATCGCGATTTCTGATCCGATTTTCGTTTTAGTATAACTTTTCATTCGTTTATCGGAATCAGGCGATTCAAGCGCCTGGAGTTTCGTCTCGAAACCCTCTTTCCGAATAATCAACTTAAACATGTTTTTGCTACTGTAAAAATTGCCCTAGATCCAGATTACTAGAACGAAGTTGTTTTCTTTCGCCGTTTGATTTCTTTTGCTTCGTTCGATTTGATTCTTTTTGCCAACCAGGGTTCTTAAGTAGAACTTTCTGGTTAGATCTTCTATTTGAGTTTTACCTGTGCATTAGATGAGTACTTATTGTATGCTTGTTGTTTGTCTGCGATAGAATACCCGGAGTGCGCTGCTTGTTACTTCAAATCTCTAGGTTTCGCGGATCATCAGCAAGGCAAGTAACACTTTGATCATACCTTTTCTACAACCCAGTTTTATTGCATTAGATCAATCCTCACACATTGCATGATTAGGATCAAATTAAATTGTGGGATGGGAAGTAGATGAGGTAGTACCTATTACCTGTTTATTATCAAACCTTTGGGAGTTACTTCTACGTTTGCTTATTATGCCATGCTATGCTAGTAGACGTGGATTGGGTGAGTGATATCCATGACAGATGTGAGATTGATAATTAAGGGTTTACCTAAGGTGGCAACTTAACACACATCTGGGTGGATTGAGGCAACTGGGGTTACCAGGACTTTCCTGTTTTTCTTTGGACCGCCACCCAGGCTCAAAGGGATCATGAGATTATTCATACTAGAAACTTCCGTGTGCAGCCACAAGCCATTATGGGCTCTGGCATAGTTGACTAAGTTGTGCGAACTCTTACGGGTAGACTAGCAGATGTAGGGGAAAGTAGGTGTACAGGTCTACCCACATGTAAGGTGCTAGCGCTTCTGAAAGACTGTGTCTACGTCATCCATCTTCTCAAACACCCTGTAGTGCGAGAAACCAAACGGAGGCGATCGAGTCTTGTGGGGAAAAGTGCGCAAACCTCTGTAGAGTGTAATAAACTAATCATGGTTAGCCGTGTCCCCGGTTATGGACATCTTGAGTATCTAGTACCTGGATTATCATGTGAATCTCAACATGTTACTCTAAAATAAATTTTGTGGGATTTTAATGATGTTACTTAATTGGGATTGAGGATGCTGTCAACCATTCTCAATGTTTAACAACCACCATGATAGTAATTAATTTTATTCCTTCGAAGTAGGGAAAAATTGGCTTTACGCAAAAACTGTAACCATAGAGCTTTCCACCAGCCAAATATGCATATAGTATAGTTGTTGCATTCCATTATTCTCTATGTGTTACCTTGCCAGCATATTCCATGTGCTGACCCGTTTCGGGCTGCAACGTTAATGTTGCAGACTTTTCAGACGACGATTAAGGAGTCTTAGGTCATGGTTCTATACTCAGTGATGCCGTTGGAGTTGATGGACTCACTTATCTTCCAAGGCTTCCGCTGTTATCGTTATTAGATGGCCTTAAGCCATATTTATTGTATTAAGTTCTCTTTTGAGACACTCGATGAAATAAGTGTGTGATTGCTACTCTGCTATAAATCCTCCGAGTACTGTGTGGTGTCAGCATTACTGATCCAGGGATGACACCGGAGCATAGAGATCAGACTGTTTGAGGTCTGGTCGCTACAATGGATATAGCACTATAGGTGGAATAGAATATGATGGTGGAGGTTGTGTGGGGAAGACAAAAAGGGAGAAAGTCTCACATCAACTAGGCAAATTAATGGGCTATGGAGATGCCCATCAATCGATGTCAATGCGAGGAGTAGGGATTGCCATGCAACAGATGCACTAGAGCTATAAGTGTATGAAAGCTTAAAATGAAAGCTAAGTGGGTGTGCATCCAACTTGCTTGCTCATGAAGACCTCGGGCATTTGAGGAAACCCATCATCGGAATATACAAGCCAAGTTCTATTAATGAAAAATTCCCACTAGTATATGAAAGTGACAACGTAGGAGACTCTCTCTATGAAGAACATGGTGCTACTTTGAAGAACAAGTGTGGTAAAAAGGATAGCAGCATTGCCCCTTCTCTCTTTTTTTCTCATTTTTTTGTTTTTTTGGTGGGCTTCTTTGGCCTCTCTTTTTCTTATCTAGGCTTCTTTGGCCTCTTTTATTTTTCATAAAGTCCGGAGACTCATCCCAACTTGTGAGGGAATCATAGCTTTCATCATCCTTTCCTCACATGGGAAAATGCTCTAATAATGATCATCATCACACTTTTATTTACTTACAACTCAATATTACAACTCGATATCTAGAACAAAAAATGACTCTATATGAATGCCTCTAGCAGTGTACTGGGATGTGCAATGATCTAGCATAGCAATGAAATCAAAAAAAGGACAAGCCATGAAAACATCATGCTAGCTATCTTACGATCATGCAAAGCAATATGACAATAAATGCTCAAGTCATGTATATGATGATGATGGAAGTTGCATGGCAATATATATCGGAATGGCTATGGAAATGCCATGATAGGTAGGTATGGTGGCTGTTTTGAGGAAGATATAAGGAGGCTTATGTGTGATAGAGCATATCATATCATGGGGTTTGGATGCACCGGCGAAGTTTGCACCGACTCTCGAGGTGAGAAGGGGCAATGCACGGTACCGAAGAGGCTAGCAATGATGGAAGGGTGAGAGTGCGTATAATCCATGGACTCAACATTAGTCATAAAGAACTCATATACTTATTAAAAAATTCTATTAGTTATTGAAAAAAAAGTACTACGTGCATGCTCCTAGGGGGGATAGATTGGTAGGAAAAGACCATCGCTCGTCCCCGACCTCCACCCGTAAGGAAGACAATCAGTAAATACCTCATGCCCCAACTTTGTTAGATAACGGTATTTCTACAATCCACAACTACCCACTAGCATGACTCTAATATCACCATCTTTATATCCAAAACTATTGCAAGGAATCAAACATATCATATTCAGTGATCTACAAGTTTTATGTAGGATTTAATGACTAACCATGTGAATGACCAATTCCTGTCATCTCTCTAAATAGATATAAGTGAAGAAAGAGAGTTTAATTCTTTCTACAAAAGATATGCCCACGCTCTAACAAATATAAGTGAAGCAAAAGAGCATTCTACAAATGGCGGTTTTCGATGTGTAGGGAAACAGGCAATCCGAACTTCAAAATATATAAGTGAAGCACACGAAGCGTTCTATAAAGACATACTCAAAAGATATAAGTAAAGTGCAAAGAGCATTCTATAAATCAACCATGGACTATCTCATACCAGCATGGTGCATCAAAGAAAAGTGAAAACTGAATGCAAAAGACGCTCCAAGATTTGCACATATCGCATGAATGAAATGAATCCGAAAACATACCGATACTTGTTGAAGCAAGATGGGATGCCTTCCGGGGCATCCCCAAGCTTAGACGCTTGATTCTCCTTGAATATTTACTTGGGGTTCCTTGGGCATCTCCGAGCTTGAGCTCTTGCCTCTCCTCCTTCTCCTCATATCGAGACCACCTCGATCTTTGATCACTTCATCCACACAAAATTCAACAGAAAGCTCGGTAAGATCCATTAGTATAATAAAGCAAATCACCACTCTAAGTACTGTTTCAAACCAATTCATATTTTGTTTTTGCATTGTAGCTACTGTAATATAACTTTTCCATGGCTTAATCCACTGATAGAAATTGATAGTTTCATCAAAACAAGCAAACAATGCATCAAAAATAGAATATGTATTAAATAGGACAGTCTGTAGTAATCTGAACATTCACCATACTTCTGTACTCCAAAAATTCTAATTTTTTTTATCATATTGGAAACATGGAGAGGCGAAGATGTAGTTCCTCTCTCATAATAATTGCAAGTAGGATCAGAAAGCATATGCATATTATATATATATCAAAACCATCATCTATAGTAGTAAAACGCAACCCATCAATATAATCCTTAATAAGGGAAAACTTCTCCGATATAGTGTAGTCGGCAGAATTCAAAAAGATAATAGGACTATCATGCGTGGGTTCAATGGCAACAATTTCATGTTTAACATAAGTAACTATAGCAAGTCCATCTCCATAAGCATAATTCATATTGGCATCTTGGCAACAAGCATAGCAAGCATCATCAAAAAGGGATATTTCAAAAGAATCAACGGGATCATAACAATCATCATAGAATTCATCCTTCAGTAAATTCAAAGGGAAATTAAACAACGTATGGGATAAAGAGTTACTCTCATTAGATGGTGGGAATGGGTGATCAATCCGCTCTTCCTCCTTTTGGTCTTCACTCTCCTCCTCATCTTTTTCATCCAATGAGCTTAGAATGTCATTAATTTCTTCTTCCATAGACTCCTGCAAAATATTAGTCTCTTCTTGGACAGCGGATGAGTCCTCAATATATGGTTTAATATAAGGATTAGAAGTATTTATCATAGCAATATTTAAGTATGGCCAAATTTTCAGATTTGTAGAGAGTAGTATCACACTCTTCAATAGAAGAAGCAATTTCACAAGTACCCCTAAAAGCAACAAATTCTTAAATTTTTTGAACATCATAGTAACTATAAACACCCTTAGTATACGAAGATACGATTCCATTATCACTAAACCCACATTGGTAAGGAAGGTGTTTCTTAGGGTCTTTAGAACAACAAGTACAATCATATATTTCACATAAATTCCAAGCATAGCACTTCAAACAATGAATTTGATCCAGTAAAAGTTTCCCTTCTTCAGATATGTGGTGTTGCCCATAACAAGCATGCTCATCTAAGCTAGTTGGGGTTTCAACCCAAGCACATAGGGATCGAAGATGATCCAAGTAAAAAGCTTCAGTAGTGTGATAGATTTTGAGTGGTTCTTCAACCATTGGTTCAGTAGGTACCACTAAATTTTTTGGTATTTTGTGTTTCCTACCCATAACTAAAGAGAGAAAACAAGAGCACAAGATAAAAACTACTTAGTGATAAAGCAAACAAGCACACACGAGAATATTCACCCCACGCTATAACTCCCTGGCAACGGTGCCAGAAAAAGGTCTTGATAACCCACAAGTATAGGGGATCAATTGTAGCGTCTTTCGATAAGTAAGACTGTCGAACCCAACAAGGAGCTAATGGTAGAACAAATATTCCCTCAAGTTCTATCGACCACCGATACAACTCTACGCACGCTTAATGTTCGCTTTACCTAGAAAAAGTATGAAACTAGAAGTACTTTGTAGGTGTAACGGGATAGGTTTGCAAGAATATAAAGAGCACGTAAATAAAAACTAGGGGCTGTTTTAGGAAAAGCAGCAATAAAGTTAGTATAGCGAGTGTGGAAAAGTGGTGGTAGGAGTTGCGAAATTGTCCCTAAGCAATTGACTACTTTACTAAAGCGATAGAAAGTTTTATGTGGGAGAGGCCACTGCTAGCATGTCATCCCTGAATTGGAATTGTATGCACTTATGATTGGAACTATTAGCAAGAATCCTCAACTACTAACGTTCATTAAGGTAAAACCCAACCATAGCATTAAGATATATTGGTCCCCCTTCAATCCCGTATGCATCAATTTCTATGCTAGGTTGAAGCTTCTGTCACTCTTGCCCTCCAATACATAGTCCTATCAGCATACAACTAATCCTATGGTGTGATCCACGAGCATGCTCATATGATGGGCACCAAAGGACAGAAACATAATCACAAGCAAATGAAACCCATCATAGCAATTCACCAATTACCGATAGGACAACGAAAATCTACTCACACATCATAGGATGGGCACACATCATTGGATAATAATATGAAGCATAAAGTACCATGTTCAAGTAGAGGGTACAGTGGGTTGCGGGAGAATGGACCGCTGTAGATAGATGGGGGAAGGTGATGAAGACGTTGGTGAAGTTGACAGAGGTGTTGGTGTAGATCGCCATCACACGATGATGGCCCCGGCGGCATTCCGGCGCCACCGAGAGAGAGGGGGGAGCCCCCCTTCTTCTTATTATTCCTTGACCTTGGTTTACCCCCTGGTCCATGGCATCCATGGCGGCGGAGTGGCGAGAGCCCCTCCGAGATTGGAGCTGTCTCTCTCTGTCTCTACGTTTCATATTCTAGCATTTCACCGTTTCTTATATTCCCGGATACCCATAACTCTGATTGGGCTGAAATTTTAACATGATTTGTATCCGAATATTGGCTTTCTTGCAGCGAAAGAAAGGCACCAACCGCCTTGAAGGGTGGCCACGAGGGTTAGGGGCGCGCCCCCTACCTCATTGCCCCCTCAGGCATCGTCTCGCGTTGATTCTTCTACCCAAAAATCACATATATTCCAAAAAAATCTCCGTAAGTTTTTATCCCATTTGGTCTCCATTTGATATGGATTTTTTGTGAAAAAAACATGCAACAAACAGGAACTGGCACTGGGCACTGCATCAATATATTAGTCCCAAAATAGTATAAAAAGTTGCCAAAAGTATATGAAAGTTGTATAATATTGGCATGGAACAATCAAAAATTATAGATGCGACGGAGACGTATAAGCTTGTTCAACTTAGTTTGACCCTTAAGGTACTTAAGTGTTTCATGATCGGTGTGAAGAATGAACTCATGAGGGCGGAGATAATGCTCTCAAATATGCTAGACTCTCACTAAACCATATAGCGCTTTGTGACAGATGGGATAATTGAGTTGCGCTCCAGAAAGTTTTTCACTAAAGTAGGCTATGGAGCGCCTCTCTTGCATTAACGCACCTCCTATGCCATAACTGCTAGCATTGCAATGTATCTCAAAAGGTTTATCAAAGTTGGGTAAAGCAAGCGAAGGAGCATGTGTAAGCAAATTCTTAAGCTCATTGAATGAAGTATCTTGAGATGGACCCCAAACAAAGGGTGCATTCTTCTTACTCAAAGCATGTAAAGGTGAAGCAATGGTGCTAAAATCCTTCACAAATCTGTGGTAGAAACCAGCTAAACTGAGGAAACTTCGCACTTGTTGAAAATTTGTTTGTTGGGGCCAAGTTTCAATAGCATTGATCTTAGATTCATATACATGAACACCTTTAGAAGACACAACAAAACCCAAGAACACAAGCTTATCAACACCAAAAGGCATTTGACCATATAAGCATAAAGGCGCTCTTTCCTAAGGGTTTGCAACATGGTTCTAAGATGGATGACATGATCTTTAAGAGATTTGCTAAAGACAAGGATATCGTCAAAATAGACCACGACAAATACGCCAATATAGGGTCGAAGAACAAAATTCATGAGCCGCATGAAAGTACCGGCTGCTTCGGATAAACCCATTGGCATAACAAACCATTCATATAATCCTAATTTGGTCTTAAATGCGGTTTTCCATTCATCACCTTCTTGGATGCGTATTTGATAGTAGCCACTTTTAAGATCAATCTTAGAAAAATTTGCGGCTCCTCTAAGCTCATCTAGCATATCATCTAGGCGTGGAATGGGGTAATGATAATGCACGGTAATAGCATTTATAGGACAACAATCATAACACATGTGATATGTACCATCTTTCTTGGGAACAAGGATTACCGGGACGGCACAAGGGCTCAAGCTTTCACGTACTTGTCCATTGTTGATGAGTCGTTGTACTTGCCATTGGATCTCCTTAGTTTCATCGGGATTGACATGGTAGGGAGCCTTATTAGGAAGGGGTGCTCCGGGGATGAGGTCCATGCGGTGTTCAATGCCTCGAAGAGGAGGTAGACTCAGATGTAGCTTGTCGGGGAATACATCTTAGAATTCCTGCAATAGAGAAAATAACACTAGAGGTAGAGTGTGAGAGGTGTTAGTTTTTGGTGCCTCATCCTGCACAAAAGGACATAGTGCATGGCACTTGATGGGTTCTCACACACTTCTCTCATCTCACTTTTGGTGTCAAATAGGGCTAAGTTCTTATTTGTGGTTCATCGTGGAGGCACTAAATTTGGGCATGCGGCGCTCACTCTCTTTTGGGTGGTTTGCTCTCTCACTATTCTCTCCATGATGGGTGGCTTGCTTGTCGGCGATCACTTGGCTAGGAGACATAGGTCGTAGAACATACTACTTTCCCTTGATCTTGAAGCTATAGTGATTTGTTCGCCCGTTGTGGATGACACCTCGGTCAAATTTCCATGGTCGTCCAACAAGGAGGTGGCAAACGGACATTGGAACGACATCACACTCCAAACTATCTTCGTCTGCTCCGATCTTGAAGGAAACTTGCGCCATATGCTCAACTTGGATAGTGTCAGAGTCGCTTAGCCATTCGACCTTGTAAGGATGCGGGTGATTCATCTTGACTGATTGGAGCTTGGAGCATAGTTCTTCACTCGCCAAATTATGGCAACTCCCTCCATCGATGATGACCTTCACAGACCTTCCATTGATGTCGGCCTTGGTGTGGAAGATATGGCATCTTCGGTCCTCGTCTTGCTGATGTTGAAGTGTCAAGACCTTCGAGAGAATGAGAGAGGGGCTCGAATCTTCGTCACAAAAGACTTGATCATCTTCATCTTCATTCATGCATCGATGCATGGTCACTTGCTCAAGGGCTTCCGTCTCCTCTTCACTCATGGAGTCATATGTTCCATCGTTGTTGAGGATCATGGTGCACTTGTTGGTACACTGGAAGGACTTGTGGCCGCAGCCGCCGCATGTGAAGCACTTGATGGAACTTGTCTTGACAATCTCATCGGTTGGAGTAGATGATGATGAAGTTCTCGGCTTGAAGTTGCTTGTAGTGGGAGGACGACTTGAAGTTGTCAAAGTTTTCTTGTCACTATTGCTTGAAGAGGGTGTTGGAGTCATTGAAGCTTGGTTCTTAGAGAAGACATAGGACTTGGAAGAGAACTTGGCATACTTGAAGTCATCTTCTACTTCCCGCTCCACCTTGGTGGCTTGGTGCACTAGCTCAATGAGGTTGGAGTAAGGTTGGAAGTCGGCGATCTTCTTGATAGGGTGGTTGAGTCCATTCAAGAAACGTGCCATAATTTGCTCATCATCTTTTGTGAAATTGCCTCATATCATGGAAATCTCCATTGCCTTGTAGTACTCTTCAACGCTCTTTGTTCCTTGCTTGAGGAGTTGAAGTTTCTAGAAGAGGTCACGGTTGTAGTAGGTTGGTTCTAAACGTGATTGGTGGTTCACCTCTTGCCTCACGGCGCTCAATGACTTGTTCCCACCATATGATGACATAGTCTTGGAACTCAAGGGATGCCATGGGGATCTTCTTCTCTTCCTCATAGTTCTGCAAACGGAAGATTTTGTCGACCTTCAATTCCCATCAAAGATACTCTTCAGGATCATTGCTTCTAGTGAACTTGGGCATGGCGAACTTGAGTTTGCCGTAGCGTTGCTCTTCATTGTGTTGTGGCTGGGGATGATGACGCCCTTGACGTGGAGGGTTGTCAAAACTCATGTTGCTCTTGGTGAAGTGGTGGTTCTTGTCGAGCTTGTTGTTCATGTCTAGCTTGAAGAGGAGCTTGATGTTGCATGCGTGCTTGATAGTTCCTCTCTTGAATTTCCTCGCGAAGCGCTTCTTCTTGCGCACAAGTTCATCGGTTGCGCACGGCTATGTTGCGACTTGTGTCTCGGAGGGCACGTTGCACCTCAAGTGCTCGAGCTTCATGCCATTGTTGTTGAAGACGTTGCGCCTCGGCATCTTGCTCATCTTGGTGTTGTCGCGCTCGCTCTTCCTCTTGTTGGCATAGACATTGTCGTTCTTGTTCTTGCACAAGGGTAGCTTGATTTTGGCGATGTCGATGTTCTTGCGCTCGAAGTTTCTCTTGATGATGGTTGTCGTGTAGAGGATTGAGATTTGCTTGACGTTCTTGGCGCGCGACTCGACGTAGAGTGTTCGACGTCGGTGTACTTGAGTTGGCGGAGGAGTATTGACTTGAGTGGATCCGTCTTGAATAGGATGAAGTGATAGAAGAGAGGTTGACCAACAAGGCACGAATCTCATCCATTCTTGCATTGCTCTCTTGTTTTTGTTCGTCAAGATCGTTGTCAAAGTAGTCTCTTGTACATTTCTCAGAGAGTCGCCAATCGGTGGCGAGATTGTCGATGCGGTACCTCAATGCTTGTTGTTCTCGATGCAAAGCTCATTGTGCACCGAAGAGGTGGTTTTTGGTGATGTAGTTGTTCGGGTCGTCGTCTTGCTCAATGAAGAGTGGGTTGTTAGAAGAACTTGGCCTATCCATCATTCCAAGCAAATATGTGAGTGGGAGAAAAAGAACTTATACCAAATGTACCTTGACCAATGTTGACGGTGGATCAAAGATCACTCGATGATGTAATAAGGAAATAGCGCAATTGGTACCAATTCTTGTCAATTCTCACACCTACACAAATAAAGCTTATAGTGGAGCTCGGTTAGGATGGTGGCACAAAATTAATGCAATTGTTAGTGAGACTCAATAATGTTGGAAAAGATTCGCAAATTTGCAATGCAACAAGTAGACCAATGGCGAGATATGGTACACGGAAACACACACACACGGATAGATAAATGGGGTCATGCAACCAACGAATGAGCCAAAATGTGGAATCCCCAAAAATGCTCTTGTTGCTCAACTCTAGAGAGATGCTAGCACGATTGCACAATAGGCAGACACGAAACTTGTGCAAAACCTATAAAGCAAAAAAATGCAACGACTTATGTAGTGACCCGACCTCAAATGGTCAAGTCTTTGTGTTTAAGTGTCATCCATGAATCAGTATTGCTAACACACACAGTACTCGAGTATTTATAACAGAGTTCAATCACACACTTATTACATCAAATGTCTCAAAAGAGAACTATCACAATAATATGGCTGGAGGCCATCTAAATACGATAACAGCGGAAGCTTCGAAGGTAGTAGAGTCCATCCAACTCCACTGCAAAACTGAGTGCATGAAAATGACCTAGTGCACCTTACTCTTCGTCTGAAAACTCTGCAACATAATACGTTGCAGCCTGTGTAGGTCAGCACATGGAATATGCTGGCAAGATAACACTATAGAGCAAAGAACAAATAACAGCTATAAATACATGCATATATGGCTGGTGGAGGCTCTATGGTTATCATTTGCAAAAAGCTAGTTTTTTCCTACAACAAAGGAATATATTTTATTTAACTACAAGTGTGTTGAAAACATTGAGAATGGTAACCCCGTCTCAATCCCAATTAAAAGTTAACAACCCAACAAATTAATTAAGTAGAGTGTTGAGATCAACATAATAATTCAAGCACTAGATACTCAAGATGTCCATAACCGGGGACACGGCTAATCATGATTAGTTTCTACACTCTGCAGAGGTTTGCGCACTTTTCCCCACAAGACTCGATCTCCTCCGTTGGATTTCTCGCACTACATGATGTTTGAGAAACGGATGACCGAGACACAGTCTTTCAGAAGCGTTAGCTCGTTACCATGGGTAAAAAGTACCACGTACACCCCCTACATCTTCTAGTCTACCACTATAAGAGATCACACAACATACTCAACTATGCTAGAGACCATAATGGCTTGTGGCTGCACACGGAAGTTTCTAGCATGAATAACATAATGATCCCTTTGAGCCTGGGTTCTCCAACTTGTACGTGCGATGGGAAGTAGATGAGGTAGTACCTATTACCTGTTTATTATCAAACCTTTGGGAGTTACTTCTACGTTTGCTTATTAGGCCATGCTATGCTAGTAGATGTGGATTGGGGGAGTGTATCCATGACAGATGTGAGATTGTTAATTAATGGTTTATTTAAGGTGGCAACTTAAACACACATCTGGGTGGATTGAGGTACCTGGGTATTCCATGATTGCCTGTTTTTTTGAAGGACCGCCACCCAGGTTCAAAGGGATCACGAGATTATTCATACTAGAAACTTCCGTGTGCAGCCACAAGCTATTATGGGCTCTAGCATAGTTGATTAAGTCGTGTGAACTCTTACAGTGGTAGACTAGCAGATGTAGGGGTTGTAGGTGGAACGGTCTACCCATCGTAAGGTGCAAACGCTTCTGAAAGACTATGTATCGGTAATCCGTTTCTCAAACACCATGTAGTGCGAGAATTCCAACGGAGGAGATCGAGTCTTATGGGGAAAAGTGCGCAAACCTCTGCAGAGTGTACAAACTAATCATGATTAGCCGTGTCCCCGGTTATGGACATCTTGAGTATCTAGTACTTGGATTATCATGTGAATCTCATCATGTTACTTTAAATTAAGTTGTTGGGTTTAATGATGTTACTTAATTGGGATTGGGAATGCTGTCAACCATTCTCAATGTTCAACAACCACCATGATAGTTAATTAAAATGTATTCCTTTGCAGTAGGGAAAAATTGGCTTTTCGCAAAAACATTATAACCCCAGAGCCTTTCGACCAGCCAAATATGCATGTAGTGATAGTCTTTATTCATCATTATCCTCTTTTGTGAATTTGCCAGTACATTCAATGTACTGACACTTCGTGACTGCAACGTCTCATGTTGCAGGATATCTTACGACGAGTAAGTGATACGTTAGGGTTATGATTTCTACACTCAACTTTGCCGTTGGTGTTGATGGGAATCCACAACCTTGTTACTTCCGCTATTTTGGATTGAGGTAATAGTATCTTACGTTACTTATACATGTGATTTACCTCTGTTATAAATCCTCGAGTACTGTGTGTCAGCATACCAATCCAGGGATGACACTTAAGCACAGAGAGTTGATCCATTCGGGTCGGGTCGCTAGAAGATGGTATCAGAGCACATGTTGACTGTAGGACGTGACCCTAGAAACTGGCAAGCCCATAGCAAAGATTTTTCTGTACAACCTTCCCTTTCAAAAAGATCTTTTACCTCTCTTTCTTTCTGAGCTTATTCAAAAATTCCCTTTTAGTGAGACCATATCCCTTTTCCCTTTGGATCACTCGAAGATTCGACGGATGATTCCACTCCAAGAAGTACAAGATATTGGACAACTAAGACCGCTTCGGAATGAAGAGGATTTTACTGTGCATCTGAATAATGGAAACTACAACGGTTGAAGACTCCAAAGACTAGGAGAATTTGAAGGCTCTGAAGAATCCCTAGATTTGTATGACCTAGGAAGGCTTACCTTATGGAACTTGACAGACTATGGAAGTTGTCAATGCCTGAGATCAAGGTGTATCGGAGAAAGACTGAAACAAGGAGCATGAGAACTCGAAGTTTTGTCAAAGAAAACCCTAAGGCAGGAGATATCAACTATGGAATGATAGCTCATGGGAATGATAAGAGCAGAAACACGGTTATCCGTGATGTCATCGCCCGCTGATGCTATTGTCACCGTGCTGAGTTAAGGATGCATTTCTTCAGAATGGATTTGATGAAAGAAGGCTGATGGAGCACCTATTAGTAAGATGAAGTTTTAACCTTAGCCGGAGTATCACCGGGATCTGGAGTAGTACATCAAGAAGTTAAGATGGACCTATAAGAAGCAGTATTTTGACAAGGAAGTATTTCATGAGGAACTCAGGACCCTGAAGATGAGAGTAGCCAAGCTAGAGGATCAAAACCTCGAGAAACCAGAGATTCGTCAGGAACTAGACCATGGTTCATGCCAAGGATGTTGAAACCTAGAAGTTTAAAATGCAACTCCGGAATATTAAAGGATGTCACGAGAGATTTCACGTCAACAGAGATGATCTGGCAAAAGAACTTGAGAAGACAAGCATGATCAGAAGAAGCCATTGGAGGCATGAACAAGGCTTGAAGAGTTTGGAGACGTTGAAGATTTATTGACCTTTAGAAGACCAAACCCCTGTTATATAACTACGTTAGATGCGACGATTGTGAGCTTTCATTTGTTTGATGTTTTTCGACAGCCACAATAAAATCTATGTTTTCAAAACTTTTGTTTGTATTGTGTGTATCCATCTCTATCTCTCTTATCTCACCCCAAACCCATGGACCCAATAGAGGATGAATGAAGATGAGCTTATATTTTCTGGACTAATGAGTCAATTGGAGACGGACCAATGGATTCAGAACATGGAGGATCGCATGAAGAAAAACCTTATAGTCGGAAAGGATATGACCCAGCATGCTCTTCAGTGCTTTGAAAGAGGTGCTACTACTTGGTGGAGAATGTACCAAACCATCAATGGATGGCAAGGAGTAACCACTTGGAAAGAATTTAAGTTGACTTTGCCAAAGTCTCGGCTTGTGTCCCAGAAGTTGAAACCTTATGGAAAGGATATGAAGAAACCTTGTGCATGCAAGATTTGTGGAGAAATCGGACACACCCATAAAGAACACAAGGATGAGTGCCCTAATTGTGAAGGAAGTCACCCAGTTGAAGAATGCCCAACTAGGCAGATTACTTGTTTCTTGTGTGAAGGGACTACCCACTATCCTGCTCAGTGTCACATTTACCCCATGGTACAACGAACCATCCAACAGAAGAAAGAAGTAATGAAAGGAGCCCTCATGGAAATTTTAGAAGAAGTTGTGATGAAGGAAGGGATGGAGGACACACCTAAAGAAGACCCGAGTAAACCCTGCACTAAGTCTTGCTATTCATGTGGAGAAGAAGGACACATCTCCCAAAATTGTTTGAATGGGGATCTTGTAGAATTCCCGACAGAGGAAGTAGAATATGACCCACAAGAAATAGAAGCCATGATTGGCATGGAAAGGTCCAGGAAGAGAAGCAGATTGGATTCCAGGAAGGACCTGAGTGATATCACCTGTTACAGGTGCAAGGAGTCAGGGCACTACCTCAACAATTGCCCAAAAAGGAAACCTCGATACTTTTCAGAAGTAATATGTTTTAGTTGTAATGGAGCAGGGCACTTTGCCAGAGAATGCCCCAAGGAGAAGGAAACTTGTGCTAGATAGTTGAGTTTGCAACAAAAGAAATGGAGTAGTAGAAGTGAGAACATTTTCTTTTATATTGAGGTGTTGAGTTGAGACATGTAATGGAAAAGCGAGAGATTGTAATCACTTGAGAATGAATAAAGTTAGCATCGTTGGTACTGATATGGATTTTATGAGTTGCTACTCTATGAAGAAGAATTTTGACCATTTTTTTAAGGATATGAGAAATATGGTCTATGGAAGATTTGTGCATTTTAAGGGTGGTAGTACCCTATAAGAACCCTTGACCCCTGGAAAAGATAAGGATACTCCACTGAGTGGATTTCAGATAAAATGAATACGAGTTTTGTCTGGATATGTGTGATGCCCCAAGAGTATGTGGGATGAAGTTGGAGACCCTCAGTGGTTGGACCAAATGTGATCAAGGGGTCAGAAGTGAATGTTAAGTTGATTCGAGATAGACTGAAGGTAGCTCAGTCCAGGCAGAAGAGTTATGCGAACTAAAAAAATGCAAGGAGGTAGTCTATGAAATTGGAGACAGAGCGTGTCTTCGTGTGACCCCTCTGCGAGGAGTTAAACGATTTGTAGTTAAGGGAAAGTTAGCCCCGAGATTTGTAGGACCATACCGAGTTTTGGAGCGTATGGGAGAAGTGGCCAACAAGTTGGAGTCACCCGAAGGACTGTCAGGAGTTCAAGATGTGTTTCATGTTTCCCAGTTGAAGAAGTGCCATGCAGAGATGGCCAATATTCCCCTGTAAGGACGCTTGACCCTGGAAAGGATAATGATGTTCCCGAAGTGGAATATGGACTCCATAAGTATAAGTTTTTATCTCGGTATGTGGGATATCCCACGAGGATGAAGAGATAAATTACTATTGGATATAAAGAAGGTATGATGTCGGAAATATGGATCAATGGAAACCCCATGATGAGTCTGAGTAATCATGTCCTAGTTTGGTGCCAATAGAAGGAAGGAAGACTATACAATTGGATGGATTTAAGAATGCTAGGAAGTTGGAAGTTGGAATAATGATCAGTTGCCCGATGATAAGTTCAAGGACTACAAGTGATGAGATGGGCCATAACCCACAGGCCCCAGGACCTGCTAAGAAGCAAGCACATTCTTGCTGAAGGAAAAACCCTGGAGGAAGATACGACGTTTATGGGCAGACGATTTTATAGGAGTAACGCAAAACCTGAGAGTTGTGAAGGAACGATAGATGTTTGTTTGGTTTGCAGAATGAATGGATTTATCCGAACCTTCGTTCATCGACAAGAGAAATTCTGCAATGCTTGTGAGGATGACGGAGTGTTAGAATGTGAGATTCGCTAAACTGTATACAAGGTAATGATTTGGGTGCGGGGTGGATTGATCACCATACCGACTTACTCTTATTGTTCGCCTTGCTATATGGGATGGTAAATCTGAGTGACTTACCTATAGTAGAGTGCCGACGATCAAAACCTTGCTTAAAATTTAGAATGGTATAAGTATTTTCCCTTGTACAAGGCAGCTTTTGCCAACCGTAGGTTATACGGTGAGGATCAACCCAGACCCATTTCCTGCAGGAGAAACCATAATTGGATTACCACCATGAGATATCGATAGTTGTTTCTTATTGGCGCCAGACCCGTCAGCTAAGAAGACCCAGTCTTGGAAGAACCTTACCTAGATGAAAGACAGAAGAATTGTGGTAAAGGTTATGCCACTACCGGAAGAGCCCGGATAAGGAATTACCATGAAGATCCAAGAAGACCGACACTGTTAACAATAAAAATGGAGTATATGAGTTTTGATGGAATCGTAACCATGCTTCTAAGGGTGGTAGCACCCAGACCCCGGAGACGATTGATGAAATTTTGAAGAGACCCCGAACCTAACCTATTTCTTTCTAGCCTCTCCGAATCTCGAGGACGAGATTCCTTTTAAGGGTGGTAGGTTTGTAACATCCCAAAATTCTAAATTTTTGGAATGTTATAATAAATAGATAGATTTTATTGATTGTGTGAAATTGAGTGAAATTCGGAACCTTTTTGAAAGTTAAATGAGAGGTAATAAAAGGACTTTCCCAAACTTTCATTTTGCATTTATGATCTTCGTGAATTCAAATTCTTTTCAAATACAAAACCCTAGAGATAATATGACATGACTTCTTCCATTTAAATAAATGAAAAGGGTGTTTGAAAAATATTTGAATTCTATTGGGAAATATTTTCCAATTCAGAAACTTTATGCAACTCAATGATTTTCACGAGAGAAGATAAAATGACGTCTTCAAATTATGAAATATGAGTTGGGAGTTTCAAAGATCACATTTAAAGTCCTTTTTGAATTTATTTTCAATTTGGAGTTATTTGAGTTTTATTCAAATTATTTTTCTCCAAAAATAAAATATATGGAAAATAGGGTAACATGATTCCCTACATCAGAAAATTGGATATAAATAAATTTGAATTCATTCTGGTATTTCTAAAATGATTTTTATTGGATTTTATTAGACCAGTAGCACTCTTTGAATTTTTAGAATTTGTGTGTATTTTATTTAATGCTATAAAAATGTTCATGTTGTAGAAAATCTTTTTACGAAAATTTTGATATATAATATGCCTCTATAAAGTTTTTATTTTATTTTGTTATTCGGTTTTTCTTCTGTTTCTATTTTTTTAAACTGTACGTGCGGCCCATATTTATTTATCGCCTACATGTGCAGTATAGTAGCTTCTGGCGCCTCATTGTTTTTTTTCTCTCTTAAATAGGCCAGGCCTAGCCAGCCTTTTCAATTTTTTTTAATTTTTTCTTAGGCCGAATTTTGTAAAAAAAAAACTACAGCCGCAGCATGCACGCGGCCGGCCTTTGACCCATGCGAGCCGCTTACCTCTTTTCATCTCTGTTTCGTATATTTTCGTCTATGTTTAGTCCCACATTTCCTAGCCTTTGACCTCTAAACCTCTTTTCCACCAATAAATATAGACCCATAGAGCCTTCAAAAATCATCCGATTAGGGTTAAATCAATATTTTGGTTTGACTAAATTCATTTAAGAAAAATATATTTCTCCTCTCCGGTGCGACTTCTAAAAATTTGTCTCTTCTCTCCAAAGTCGTCTTTTCTCTGCCTTATAAAGGTATCTTTCTTTATTTTATTTTTTCTTCTTATACTTCCGTAGTTTATTATTTCTAGACCAATATGATAAAAATAATTAGATTATCAATTAGTCTACGTATTTATACGTTAGACCTTAACCGTACCTATTTTTTCTTTCGTAAAACAGCTTGGTCCTGATTTTTCAAATAGCCATAACTTTTCACTCATTTATCCAAATTAGATGAAACCAGCGCCTATAGCTTCGTCTTGTTTTCACCTATCCAGTGAACCTGTCACATCAACTTTTTGAAATTTTCAAATTTCGAATTTTGTTCTAATTCATATTCAAACTTCTTTTGAACATAACTTGAGTTTCGTAACTCCGATTTAGTTGATTCTTTTTGCAAATCGAAGCTCTTGACCTAAACTTTCTGATAAGGGCAAATTCACTCAATTTTGGTATTGTTAGAAATTGTTTTATGTTGCAAGAGTTATTTTCTTGGTTTGATGTTTTTCGAATTGTTTTCTTTGTTCTCTCCGATCTTTGAGTTATTGCTTATGTGTGGTTACTATTGCTTACTTACGATAGATTGACCCGAGTGTGACGAGTAGAACTATCAAGAGTTTTGAGTGCGAATCATCTTCATCAACATTGCAAGCAAGTTCACACTTTGATCATACCTCCTACTACCCAGTTTTAATGCATTAGATCAATCCTCACACATTGCATGATTAGGATATAATTAAAATTGTGGGTTTGGGAAGTAGTTGAGGTAGTACCTATTACCTGTTTATTATCAAACCTTTGGGAGTTACTTCTACGTTTGCTTATTATGCAATGCTATGCTAGTAGACGTGGATTGAGGGAGTGTATCCATGACAGATGTGAGATTGTTAATTAATGGTTTATTTAAGGTGGCAACTTAAACACACATCTGGGTGGATTGAGGTACCTGGGTATTCCAGGATTGCCTGTTTTTTTAAGGACCGCCACCCAGGTTCAAAGGGATCATGAGATTATTCATACTAGAAACTTCCGTGTGCAGCCACAAGCTATTATGGGCTCTAGCATAGTTGATTAAGTCGTGTGAACTCTTACAGTGGTAGACTAGCAGATGTAGGGGTTGTAGGTGGAACGGTCTACCCATCGTAAGGTGCAAACGCTTCTGAAAGACTATGTCTTGGTCATCCGTTTCTCAAACACCATGTAGTGCGAGAAATCCAGCTGAGGAGATTGAGTCTTGTGGGGAAAAGTGCGCAAACCTCTGCAGAGTGTACAAACTAATCATGATTAGCCGTGTCCCCGGTTATGGACATCTTGAGTATCTAGTACTTGGATTATCATGTGAATCTCATCATGTTACTTTAAAATTAAGTTGTTGGGTTTAATGATGTTACTTAATTGGGATTGAGAATGTTGTCAACCATTCTCAATGTTCAACAACCACCATGATACTTAATTAAAATGTATTCCTTTACAGTAGGGAAAAATTGGCTTTTCGCAAAAACATTACAACCCCAGAGCCTTTCCACCAGCCAAATATGCATGTAGTGATAGTCTTTATTCATCATTATCCTCTGGTGTGAATTTGCCAGTACATTCAATGTACTGACCCTTCGTGGCTGCAACGTCTCATGTTGCAGGATATCTTACGACGAGTAAGTGATACGTTAGGGTTACGATTTCTACACTCAACTTTGTTGTTGGTGTTGATGGGAATCCACAACCTTGTTACTTCCACTATTTTGGATTGAGGTAATAGTATCTTACGTTACTTATACATGTGATTTACCTCTGTTATAAATCCTCGAGTACTATGTGTGTCAGCATACCGATCCAGGGATGACACTTAAGCACAGAGACTTGATCCATTCGGGTCGGGTCGCTACAATTGCTCATCCACATCGGATCTACTCCACGAGAGAGACCGCGTCCTCTATGGAGAAGATCCCTTTGGATTCAAGACCTCCTTGCGGAGAAGAACATCAAGACCTCCTCATGGAGAAGACCGGTTACCTCTTGTATCATCTGTTGTTGACTTTGGATCTTGTATCTTCCTTTGTGTTCATGGATCTAGCGCATGTGTGATCATTCTTGTTGGTTTGAGTGTTCTCTTGTGTTCCCCTCGTGATTTTCCCCTTGTTTCCCTCCTCGTGTTCATCGTGTTCATCGCGGGATCCGCTCCTTTCGTGAAAGATCGGGCCTCTAGGATTCTACCCTACATCATCTTGGTATCATGAGCCACGTTGATCACAATTTCGGAGCCTCCCCTCATTGTTTTCTAGCCTAATTTTATTGTGTTCCTCCCCAATTTCAAAAATCCCCACCAAAAATAGCCCCAAATTTTTTTGTGATTTGTTGGTTTGACGAAGTTTTGTTGGATTTGATCCATAGATTTGCTTGGTTTCAAGTGGATCTAGCATCTCCCCAAGTTTCCCCATATTTCATCCACGAAATCTCATCAATTTTGACCTTGGAAATTGATTTTTTTTCGCCCCCATTCTCAGATCTGGAATTTAGGGTTCGTCCCGGAAGAAATCCACGACCCCCGGAACTTTCGAACTCCCCCGGAACTTCCGTCCCCCGGAACATCTGTCCTCACCCCGGAACTTCCGGGCTAACCATAAAGTTTACCTCAAAAATCCCCAGACTCCCCGCACTTTTTCTGCGACCCCCGGAACTTCCGGCCTAACCTGAAACATTACACAGAATTTTAGCATCAGCCTCTTTCACCGTTTTGGTCACAACTTTTCACTCCGAACTCCAATTTGAGTGTTCTTTGGCTCGTTTTGAAGCTATAGACGTGCCCGAGGAGCTCACCTTGGTTTCACCACCTTTTTACACCATCAAATGTTTGGAATTTTGGCATATTTGCCTAGGCCTTCCACCATATCATCCGCTACACCACCACCAACTTCCGTAACCTAACCAATTATGTTCCCCATCACATTAGTGGTTGCTTGAGGAGTGATTTGAGTCTCATAAGGTGTCTAGGCTACTTAGGGACGGTTGCTTCTTCATCAACCACCACCACCACTTCCGCATAGGCCTGACCACTATACACTCCCGCCACCCTAACTTAACCAAATTTTGTTTGTGTTGTGAGTTGTGTCTCCTAAGGTGTTTCGGCTACTTAGGGACCAAGCTTCCAACTCTGACACCGTGTATAGTCCACCACCTTACCCTCCATTTCTGCATTGTGTACTCTGCAACCCATCATTGCCATTTAACAATTCCATTGAGCATCCACAAAACCACCACCGCTTTCCCGCTACCACCATTTGACATTTGAGGTTTTGAGTTCGCGGTTTTTCCGTTTCCTAAGGTGTTTCGGCTACTTAGGGACGAGTCTCCATCATCTTGGTATCTCCATCAAGATCACCGCCACTCATCATTGACACGGACGGTAACCTCCATATCATCTTGGTATCGTGGTATCCCTCCATTGTATATTCCCTGGCCATTGCATTGATAACCCCTAGACCATTTTGCGTCACTTGTTGATACGTATCCAACGTATCTATAATTTATGAAGTATTCATGCTATTATATTATCAACCTTGGATGTTTTATATGCATTTATATGCTATTTTATATGATTTTTGGGACTAACCTATTAACCTAGTGCCGAGTGCCAGTTTCTGTTTTTCCCTTGTTTTTGAGTTTTACAGAAAAGGAATATCAAACGGAGTCCAATTGAGGTGCCAATTTTTGACGATTTTTTATGGACCAAAAGAAGACCCCAGAGTAAAAGAGTTGGGACAGGAGAGTCCCGGGGCGCCCACGAGGGTGGGGGGGCACGCCCACCCCCCAGGCGCGTGGGCCTGCCTCGTGGACGCCTCAGGCACCTCCTTCAGGTAAGACCGACACCAAAAATTCCTATAAATACATAACCCTGGAAAATTAACCTAGATCGGGAGTTCTGCCGCCACAAGCCTTCATAGCCACCGAAAACCAAACTAGGCCCTCTCTGGCACCCTGTCGGAAGGGGCCATCATCACCGGAGGGCATGGAGGAGGATCCTGGAGGGTCCATCATCACCATGAAGGCCAAGGACCAGAGGGGGAACCTCTCCCCATCCAGGGGGGAGGCCATGGAGGAGGAAGCACAAGGGAGAGAACCTCTCCTCCTCTCTCTTGGTGGCACTAGAGTGCCATTGAGAGGGGAATCATCGCTGTGGTGATCGTCTACATCAACATCACCATCATCATCACCATCCTCATCTCTTTTACGCGGTCCACTCTCCTGCACCCCGCTGTAATCCCTACTTGAACATGGTTCTTTATGCCACATATTATGATCCAATGATGTGTTGCCATCCTATGATGTTTTGAGTAGACATCCTTTGTCTTTGGGTTGATTGATGATCTAGATTGGTATGAGTTGTATGTTTTACTTTGGTGCTGTCCTATGGTGCCCTCCGTGTCGTGCAAGCATGAGGGATCCCCGCTGTAGGGTGTTGCAATACGTTTATGATTCGCTTATTGTGGGTTGCGTGAGTGACTGAAACACGAACCCGAGTAAGGGGGTTGTTGTGTATGGGATAAAGAGGACTTGATGCTTTAATGCTATGGTTGGGTTTTACCTTAATGATATTTAGTAGTTGAGGATGCTTGCTAGAGTTACAATCATAAGTGCATATGATCCAAGTAGAGAAAGTATGTTTGCTTATGCCTCTCCCTCATATGAAACTGCAATAGTGATTACCGGTCTTGTTAACGATTGCCTAGGACAATTCCGCACACCGATCCACCATTATTCCACACTCTCTATTTATAATATTTAATAATATATTCTAACATTATGATAACAGCACCTACTTTTATATTTTAGCTCTCCGATATCATACAAAGTTATCCACTTCATACCCACAACGTAGTTTTATTTCTCGTTTCTAGTTGGAATCAAACGATCGGTGTACATAGAGTCATATCAGTGGCAGATAGGGCTTGAGAGAATATTTATCTTACCTTTAGCTCCTTGTGGGTTCGACACTCCGTACTCATCATTTCCACCTTTGGAAATTGCTACGATGATTCCCTGCACTTGGGGATTATCAAGCTCTTTTCTAGTGCCGTTGCCGGGGAGCAATAGCGTGGGGTTGATATTCTCGTGTGTGCTTGTTTGCTTTCTTTACTAAGTAGATTTTGTTTTTCCTTTTTTGTTTCTGTTTAGTTGTGGGTGAAGCATACAAAAAAATTAAAAGAATGAAAATCCAAAAAAAATTACTTGCCTCTCATGCCTAAAAAGTTTTTCAAAAAGAGAAGTGATTGGAAAGTTATGCATTGAAGAAGTGAGGGTCGACCTTGAGCACTTGTGTTCATGCTCACGGAAACAATGTAGAATTTTTCATGGAAGTTTATCTATAAATAATTATCCCCTTATATATCCATTGTATTATAAAAATAATGTGCCAAGCTTTGGTTTAAGGATGATTAGACTGCTTGTTTACTATGTGTGCAGAACAAAAACAGAAACTTTGGCTGTAGTGTGTGATTTTACATTTTTTATTGGAAATTAAAATGGGTCTGAAATATTATGCACATTACTTCTGTATAAATCGTTCAAGTTATCAAATTTATTTCATAATTTTTGGAGTTACATAAGTTTACTAAAACCTCTAGATTACTACAGAGTGTCATGTTTTAGACAGATTCTGTTTTCTATGTGTTGTTTGCTTATTTTTATGAATCTATGAGTAGTATCAGAGGGTATGAACCATGGATGAGTTGGAGTACAGTAGATATTACACCAATATGAATTTAGAATGAGTTCACAACAGTACCTAAAGGTAGTGATTTGCTTTATTATACTAACGTATCTCACAAAGTTTTTGTTAAATGTTTTGTGTGGATGAAGTGTTCGAAGAACAAGGAGTTACCGATGTGAGAAGAATAAAGAGAGGCAAGAGCTCAAGCTTGGGGATGTCCAAGGCACCGCAAGTAAATATTCTAAGGATACTCAAGCACCTAAGCTTGGGGATGCCCCGGTTGGCATCCCATCTTTCTTCTTCAACAAACTATTGGTACACCTCGGTTTTTGTCTTGTTCACATGATTTGTGTCCTTTGTGTTTTTCTTTAAGAACCATGCTAGTATGAGATGTCCCTTCATAAATTTATAGAATACTTCATGTGATTCACTTATATATTTTAAGTATGATCTTATAGAATTATTCTTTGAGCTTCACTTAAATCTTTTGAGTATGGTTTTATAGAATGCTTCGTGTGCTTCACTTATACATTTTGAGCTTGGACATTGGTTAGTTTATATTAATTGTAGAATGCACCATGAAATTCACTTATATCTTTTGGAGTATGAATAATACTATCATCTAAAGCGGGTTTGGAAGAGTGTCAACTCTAGGAACTAGTGATCCTGCTATTCCGAATGAGAAGATTTTCCTTATGTGGAGAGTAGAAAAATTTATATGCTTGTAGATCATGAAAAGAATGCTTTATGTGATGGTTATGTTGTTGAATTAATTCATTATGCTGCTGAAAATTATTATGAAGGAGGAATATATGCTTGTAGGAGTTGCAATAATATCAAGTTTCCTCTCTATGTGCTTAAAGTTTTGAAGTTATCCATGTTTTTCCTTCCTATGCTAGTTGATTCTTGTTCCCATAAGTTGTGTACTCACAAAATCCCTAGACATAGGAAGTGGGTTAGGTTTAAATTTTCTATTCATATTCTTCATGATGCTCTCTTTATGTCTCAATTCTTATCTTTTATGTGAGCATCATCAAAGAAAAGCGCTTGTTGGGAGACAACCCAATATTTACCCTTAATGTTTTTGTGTGTTCTCATGATTAAGGTACTGTATTAATCATGTATTATAGCTTTTGTTTCAATAAAGTTCCAAGTAAGACCTTTGGGAAGACTTGGGCGAAAGTTAATGTGATCTTGCTGTAAAAAACAGAAACTTTGCGCTCACGAGATTTGCTGCCATTTTTTATTGGAGAGTGCGATTAGGTTGATTCTTTTTTCAGAAGATTAATAGAAAAATTCCTCACGTCCACCAATTTATTTCATAATTTCTTGAGTAGGATAAGTATGGTTAGTGTTCAGATCATTACAGACTGTTCTGTTTCTGACAGATTCTGTTTTCATTGCACAGTTTGCTTGTTTTCTAGTTTCTATGACTTATATTTCTCAATATAAATTGTAGAAATGATATGGTACAGTAGGAATTGTGTGAGAACAATTATGAACCTTGTCTTTGACAGCACCAAAGTGAATGGTTTACTCTTTATCATACTAACCTATCTCACGAAGTTTCGTTAAGTTTTGTGTGATTGAAGTTTTCAAGCTTTAGGTGAGATATCGATATGAGGAGAATAAGGAGTGGAAAGACCCTAAGCTTGGGGATGCCTAAGGCACCCCAAGGTAATATTCAAGGAAGACTCAAGCGCCTAAGCTTGGGTATGCCCCGGAAGGCATCCCCTCTTTCATCGTCAAAACTATCGGTATACCTTACTCGGAGCTATATTTTTATTCATCACATGATATGTGTTTTGCTTGGAGCGTATTTTGAATTTTACTTGTTGTTTGAATAAAATCATTGGATCTTAATTTTCAAATGAAAAAGAATCCTCCCATGGCTAGTTAATTATTTAACTACTCAGTGTCCTTCACTATTATCTTTTGGAGTAGTTTGTCATTTACTCACGTGCTTCACGTATATCCTATGAGTAAATGGTTGAATAATTGAATATCATAAATATGAATTTATATATGTTTCACATGCTTATACCATGGGGAGTAATGACTTCACATAGAATAAGTATAGGTAGTAAACTTATTAAAAGTTAGCAAATGTATAATTGGTCACTTGAACAATTCATGAAAGAATATTGAAGGAGGAGAGATTTCACATATAAATATACTATCTTGGACATATTTTGTAATTGTGAGCACTCATTAAAATATGACATGCTAAAAGGTTCATGTCGGACAAGGAAGACAACTTAATGGGTTATGTTTTCTTATATCGGAAATAAAGTATATTGTCTTGGATCATACAACATGTTGAGCTTGCTTTTCCCCCTCATGCTAGCCAAATTCTTTGCACCAAGCAGAGAGACTACTTGTGCTTCCAAACATTCCTTAAACCAGTTTTGCCATGAGAGTCCACCATACCTACCTATGGATTGAGTAAGATCCTTCAACTAAGTTGTCATTGGTGCATGTATACCACTCCGGCGACACCTTGGAGTACTTGGATTGCGCAATGTCTTCAACTCCGTCTAACTACAAGTCCATCCACAACAATTGTTTCCATGGTGATGAGGATCACAATCCGAGGTCGGATCTTTCCCAAGGGAGGGGAGATGACATGGAGCATCCTACGATCATCCCCATGTACACTTTGACTACTCCCCAAGCCCCAATAGGACATATGATGAGACCTCGACCATACACCATTGGACACAAGGTGAACTCACTCCTCTTCGAACCATCACTTTCCACATATGAGACATGGCTACTACCTCATGCATGGACCTTGCATATATCAGGTACAACTGAGATGACCATGCAGGATCCAATGACCAAGGCCAAGCATGGAAGAGGAGAAGGAAGAAGAAGCAGGGACAAGCTTCTGGAAAGCCCGGAACTTTCGGCCTCTGCCCGGAACTTCCAGCCCTCGGACCTTCTGGCCTGCCCGGAACCTCCGGCCCCCGGAGTCTAGACCATCCCCGAGCGCGCCAACTCTCTAGATAGCCCGGATCCCGGCCGGAACCTGCCCGGAACTTCGGGCCTGCGTGCGTGCAAAGACTCGGGCCAAGGGCCCATGTATCCCCCCTCTCACTTACCCCTTCGTGGGCTAGCACTATATATACTCCCCCACCTCCTCCTAGTTAGGGTCAACATTGGTTTAGCTTATTTTAGAGATAGAGCATTGCTCATCCACATCGGATCTACTTCATGAGAGAGACTGCAGCCTCTACGGAGAAGATCCCTCTGGATTCAAGACCTCCTTGCGGAGAAGAACATCTAGACCTCCTCACGGAGAAGACCGGTTACCTCTTGTATCGTCCGTCGTTGACTTTGGATCTTGTATCTTCCTTTGTGTTCATGGATCTAGCGCATGTGTGATCATTCTTGTTGGTTTGAGTGTTCTCTTGTGTTCCCCTCATTTCCCTCCTCGTGTTCTTCGTGTTCATCGCGGGATCCGCTCCTTTCGTGAAAGATCGGGCCACTAGGGTTCTACCCTACATCACTTCTCCTGATATAACATGCCCAAGAAATCCAACTTCCTTTGACCAAAACTCACATTTGTTGAACTTAGCATATAGCTGATGTTCTTTGAGCTTCTCGAGAACTAAGCGAAAATGTTCCCTGTGTTCCTCTTGATTCTTCCAATACAACAATATATCATCAATGAACACCACAAAAAACTTATCGAAGAACTCCATAAAGACCGTATTCATCATACTCATGAAATAGGCAGGGGCATTAGTCAATCCAAAAGACATGACTATGTACTCATATAGCCCGTACCTTGTGGTAAAAGCTGTCTTGGGTATATCCTGTTCTCGGATCTTCAATTGGTGGTATCCTGATCGTAAGTCGATCTTGGAGAATACTTTAGCTCCCTACAGCTGGTCGAACAAATCATTGATCATCGGTAGTGGGTACTTGTTCTTGATCATCACTTCATTCAATGCACGATAATCAACAACCATTCTCAAAGATCCATCCTTCTTCTCAACCAAGAGCACCGGGGCTCCCCACGGTGATGAACTAGGTCAAATATAACCTTTCTCCAATAACTCCTTAATTTGCTTCTTAATTTCCTCCACATCATTTGCGGGCATCTGGTACGGTCTCTTCGATATCGGTCTGGTGCCTGGCAACAGCTCTATTAAGAATTATATGTCTCGATCTGGCAGCATGCCTGGTAGTTCCTCTGGAAATACATCCGGGTAATCCTTCACCACAAGCACTTCTTCCTGAACAACTCCCGAGAGGGAATTCACTTGGGTACTCCTTGGCGCATGCCTAGATACATACTTGATCCTCTTTCCTTCAGGGGTGGTGAGTAAAATTGACTTACTAGCACAGGCGATGTTTCCTCCATACTTCGATAGCCAATCCATGCCTAGTATTATATCCAATCCTTGTGACTCCAAAATTATTAGGTCTGAGGGGAAAACATGGCTACCAATGGTTAATGATAACCGATCACACCATCGACTGGCCATATACTGTGCTCCTAGCGAGCTTACTAACATGGGTGACCTAAGGTGTAAGGTTGGCAACATAAAATTGTCCACAGATCCCCTTGATATCTATGAATGTGATGCACCAGTGTCAAAAAGAACGAGAGCGGTAAATTACTTAATCAAAAACTTACCAATCACCGCGTCAGGCTGATCTTCAACTTCCTCCATGTTGATGTGGTTCACCTGACCTCTGGTGAAGGGATTGGGCTTCTTTCCAGAGTTTCCATTTCCATTGTCATTCTTCAACTCTGAACAATCATTGGCTTAGTGTCTAGTCTTCCCGCACTTGTAACAGGTGACATGGCTCAGGTCCTTCTTAGCGGGTGTTGCTGGGTTGGAACGGTTCTGCTTGCTGCTTCCTCCGTTCCCATTTACATTCTTAGGGAAACTATTGTTATGTGAGCTTCCTCCATTGTGAGTATGGCCTCCATGGTTATGGGTGTATCCTCACGAGTTTGGGGTAAATCTTGGCTTTTGCTGAGCTCCAGAATTGTACTTCCCCTGTCGATACTTCCTTTTGTGGTTCTCTATCTGCTGTTGCTTGCCTTCTATCATAAGAGCCCTGTCTACGAACTCCTGGTAGTTAGTGAATGTTGCAACCATCAACTGCATACTCAGCTCATCATTCAGCCCTTCCATAAACTTCTCCTGCTTTGCGGAATCTATGGCCACATCATCTGGGGCATAACGAGCTAACTTATTGAACTCATCCACGTACTGCCCCACAGTACAATTTCCCTGGCTTAAGTTGCGAAACTCACGCTTCTTCATACTCATAGCTCCGGTTGAGACGTGTGGTGTGTGAAATGCCTGCTGAAACTGATCCCAAGTGACATTTGCTATGGGGAAAGTGGTTGTGTAATTCTTCCACCATGAAGCTACGGGTCCATCTAGTTGATGTGCGGCAAAGCGCACCTTCTCAGCATATGTGCAACCTGCGGTGGTCAGCTCCCTTCCAATCCTGCGGAGCCAGTCATCAGCAATAATCGGCTCGGTGCTACTGGAAAACACCGACGGATTCAACCTCAAAAAACAGGCTAAGTTGTCCACTTGAGGTGGTGGCGGTGGGTTGTTGTTGTTGTTGTTGTTGCCTTGGATCTGGACTAGCAACTGCATCAAGGCATTCTGTTGTTGGATCAACTGAGTGAGCTTCGGTGGAAAGACAAATCCGGGGTCACGTCTCGGAGGCATCTGATGGGTTTAGAGTGGTGAGACTAGAATAGAATGAGGTCTAAAGAGAAATCACTACCCATATGCACATGAGACAAACACATTCATTTCACACCACTCAATTCAAGCAAGGGCATACAATCGATCTAAGCTACCGTTACAAAATACTCGGACTACTACAATATACATGGGGGAATACTACTGATAATATGGTGGTCGACTAGAAATTTTGATCGAAGGAAGACTCCATGATATCTGCTCTAGCTTTGTCTTCATAATCATCATCACTATCGGGGCCGGAGTCGGTATCGTCGATGATGATGTAGTTTTTGGGGTTGTTGTCCTCCTCAGGTGCGGGATCTCCCATGAATATTCCTATCTTCTTCTTTAGGTCTTCATTCTTCTCCAGTAGTACTGCAATTTCCTCTTCATATCCATCACGTGTAGACTTGAGTTCCTCTTTGATATCCATGTTCCTGGTCATCACCTTCTTCATGTCTATCATGCTGGCTCACATCTGATTCTCCTGGTGACGAATGTGCTGGTTCAACTCCTGGATGTAGGCTGCAATGGACTTGTCCCTCCTGGTGCAAATCATCTCCCATTGCTCATCTCGGCGTCCACATATCTGGTAGATGGTGTCCTTAAGATCCTTGTGGTATACCTCGCCGATGCATCCCATGACGATGTGGGCTGCCATGCTCTTTCCTAGACTCCAGGTTGGTGCATCAAATGAAAACTCTATGGGCTCAGTAATTGGTGTGAATATCCTTCCTGGAACATGTACTCGAATCGCCCAGCGCTCTTCTTCAGGTAGAGTGGCGGTGTAGGTCCCGGTGAAGCTTGGTATTCCGATGCTCAGGTACCTGGTGGCTTCCTTCAGGTGTTGTTTGAAAGGTGTTGGGGATATAACTACTAAGTATAAACCTCCCAAGTGGGGCCGGGTTATACATGTAATGAGTTATTCATATTGAAGCCCATGAAGAAAAGGAGTATGGCGATTTAATATAAGAGATCTAAAAGCCCAGGGCCCAAAGGCGGATTAGGGCCCGTAGACATAAACCTCCATAAGGTGTGTAACTTATGTTGTAAGATAGGAAAGAGTAGAAACCAAGCCGGACATGTTTATGAGCCGGTCGGGATTCTGTAAACCACTGGGCATCAACATGTGTATATAAAGGGACGACCCGGCGGCGGTTCAAGGACAAGAAACAACAACTCGAGAGCCAGGCAAACCGTATTCGCTCCTTGGTCATCGAAACCATGGCAATCCCATCATAACTGGAGTAGGGGCCGAACCAGTATAATTCTTTGCGTCCTTTATCCGCTTTAACCCCTTTAAGATAACTACGTTGCGATGGCACCATGACTAAGCCCTCACACTAGGACATTTGCCGTGACAATCCCACGACAGTTGGCGCCCACTGTGGGGCTATCGCGCGATGGTTTCAAGTTCTTAGAGGGCGGCTTAGAAGGGGTCAAGGGATACATTGTGGGCCGGATGACCAAGAGTCGTTGCAGCAAGCTCTGCATCAATGACGCGAGCTGGGGCCCCAAGGTTGGTTCAATTGAGTATGGATATCGGGTCCCTTCGGCGGTATTCACGTCTTCATTGGCAAGATCAGCGAACTGGGCCCTGAGCCGGACATCTACACCGACATCGTTGAAATGGCTCGGCGTGCGAGATCCGGTCGGGTTCAGCCTGCCATGAAGTGTGCCTTCGTGGGAGTCATCCACAGAGTGGAATCTGAGGATAGATCGGTATCTGGTGGTGAAACCGTCATTTATTCTAACGACAAGTCATCTACCGGAGAGACCGAGTCATTGTACTGCAGGATGGCCGGTTTGGGGGCTGTTCCGATGGCGACAGTATTCCGGACCCCCTTGTTCCGACGAGCCGAGTTGCGGCCTTCATGGCCGGTACATAGTCAACGTAGCATTCTTCAACCGCAGCAGCAATGATCTCCGGTTTAGTAGCAGCGACAGCAGCTGGGGCAAGGGGCCCTTCGCCATCGCCGGCTCAGGTTTTGTCCGATTTGTTCAACGCTTTAGCAACACTGCTGGCGACTGAATTTAACCCGGCGAATCAGGATCAGCACAACGCAGAAGTCGTGAAGGTGAAGGATCAGATAGCTCAAGCCAAGGCAGACCTGGCAGCCGAGAACACCAGGATGGCTATGGAGCGGTCCGAGTTGGATGCACAGGCTTATCGGCTTATGCTGGATCAGAATGCATCAAATGATGTAATGAGGAGAAGGTACCGGTCCCACCTACCTCCGGTTTATGAGCTAAGGAATCTCTTTAACACGCCAGGAGCAGGAATCAACAACCAACCAGTGGTAAACCAGGTAGAAGCACCTGGAATGGGGGCGCCGGTTCAGCAGCGCATAGTGGATCCAACTCATCAGAATATCCCGTCACAGCGCATGTCAACGCCTCCAGGTCATTTCTCCAACCCCCTGGATAACATAGTCGCCGCCGCTTCACGATTGGCAGCCCTCCCAGTTGAAGGTGACTCCCCCGTAGCGGTTGAGACGCGACGGGCTAGGGAGCTCCTTCAGATAGCTTTGAAGCAGCAACATGCGTATTCATACAGCCGCGAGAGGATTCATTCCACCCCCCGCCCAAGCCGGAGTTACAGCAGGCACTTTGATGAACCGGCCATGTCAAGCAGTGCGTGGGACCGTAACCCGCCTTGAGGGCATAATCCGGCAGGTGGTGGTACTAATGCTTAGGATTTGGTGGATCAGGGCAGAGCGTGTCGAGAAGCTGAGTGGGCGGTGCAGTACGCAGCCCGTTAGCTTACTCCGGTTCGTCCAACAACTTCGGTGGAGCCAGGAGTTACCTCCAGCTCTTTGGGGGTGTTGTGTCTCGTCCCGGATCTACGTAATGTACGGCTGCCCATGGATTTCAAAGGACCCCGCAAAGTGCCCAATTATACTGCCGATTTACCCCCCGAGTCATGGATCGAAAGCTATGAGATGGCGATGGAGATGCTGGATGTGGATGATGCGGCCTATGCTAAATACTTCACCATGATGTTGGAAGGAACAGCTCGCACTTGGCTGGAAAGTTTGCTAGCTAAATCCATCGGGTCGTGGGCTGCGTTAAAAGCCCGGTTTATCCAGAATTTCAAGGACACATGCAAGCAGCCCATGTCAATTGTAGATTTAGCCGCCTATGTCCAAGAAGAAGGTGAATCGACAACCCATTGGGTGCGCCGGGTTTTGGAAATCTTGCATTCATCGGACCGAATCAATGTCGATACAACAGTTCTAACGCTTGAGGGCAATTGCTGGTTCATCCCTTTGAAGCTAAAATTGGGATGGCTCAAGCGCCATTGCAATGACATGGGAACTCTTATGGCAGCTCTGGTTAAGTATGCTGACTCTGATAGTACCAAGGACCCTGAGTCTGAAGATGAAAAGCTGGGGAAGGGAAATAAGAGTGGCAGTAATAAGGGGCAGCAGCATAACCCGGCGGGTCATGGAAAACAACGGTAGGCGCAAAGCAGATAATAGTTTGGATTTTGTGGCTAACACCAACACGCGGAATAATAATCAGCGTCCTAAGGGTAAACCGCCCCCGCGGAGTGGAGGATCAAGTGTCAATCTTGAGCGCCTGTTAAAACAGCCTTGTCCAAGGCACGGGACGCGAGAGAGACCAGCCACACATCTTTGGATGGAGGGAGCAGTATCAATATCCTTAATTATGAAACCTTCCGTCGCATGGGGTTGACAGATTAAAATCTTAAACCGTCGAACACTGTTTTCCACGGTGTGGTACCTAGAAAATCGGCGTATCCAGTTGGTAAGATAGGTCTGGAGGTTGCTTTTGGAGATGATCATGATTCAAGATCAGAGACATTGAGCTTTGAAGTGGTGAAAATCAAGAGCCCATATCATGCCCTGTTTGGACGACTGGCTTATGCTAAGTTCATGGCAAGGCCATGTTATGTTTATCTGTAGCTCAAGATGTCGGGTCATAAGGGGACCATCACGGTACATGGGAGTCGTAAGATTGCTTTGGAATGTGAAGAAGGTGATGTGGCTTATGTTGAGTCTGTTTGTGCAATAGAGGAGTTGAAGTTCTACAAGGACAATGTTGATCCGGCAGATATGACTTCTTTGAAAAAAGTCAACTATAGAGCATGATCCGGCCTTCAAGTTTAAATCGGCTGCGGAGACAAAGCTGGTTGACTTTGTCCCTGGCGATTCATCCAACAGTTTAGCATCAGTGCTAATCTGGATCCGAAATAGGAAAGCGCGCTCATCGAGTTCATCCGTGAGAACCGGGACATCTTTGCATGGAAACCTATTGACATGCCAGGTGTACCAAGGGAACTCGCTGAGCACACTCTTAATATTGATCCTAAGTTTAAACCGGTCAGGTAGTTTGTCCGCCGCTTCAATGAAGAAAGGTGTAAGGCTATTGGTGAGGAGGTAGCCCGGCTCTTGGCAGCAGGGTTTATTGTGGAGGTTTTTCACCCTGAGTGGTTAGCTAACCCGGTGCTAGTACTTAAGAAGAATGGCACTTGGAGGATGTGTGTGGACTACACAGATTTGAAGAAGGCTTGTCCAGCTGATCCCTTTGTTCTCCCTCGTATTGATCAAATCATTGATGCTACGGCGGGTTGTGAGCGTTTGAGCTTTCTGGATGATTATTCTGGTTATCATAAGATCAAAATGGCAGTTAAGGACCAGGAGAGGACAGCTTTTATAACTCCCTTTGGAGCCTTCTGCTTTGTATCTATGACCTTTGGGCTCAAGAGTGCCCAGGCGACTTACCAGCGCTGCGTGCAGAATTTTCTTCATAATCAAATTGGGCGCAATGTTCATGCTTATGTGGATGATATTGTGGTGAAGTCCAGAAAGGAGCAGACGTTGATAGCTGACTTGAAGGAAACTTTTGATAATCTCAGGGTCTATAAGATGATGCTTAATCCGGCCAAAGGTGTTTTCGGTGTTCCGGCAGGCAAGCTCTTGGGTTTTCTAGTGTCTAACAGGGGCATTGAAGCTAATTCGGAAAAGATCAAAGCGATTACGTCTCTGGCTAAACCGGCATGTATTAACGATGTTCAGCGTCTGGCGGGTCGTATTGCAGCATTGAGCCGGATTATCAGCTGATTAGGAGAGAAGGTTATCCCTCTATATCAGATGATGAAAAAGACAAATATTTTTGTCTGGAGGGATGCTGCTAATGCAGAGTTTGAGGACTTGAAAAAGCAGTTAGCTGAGCCACCTGTCCTTGCTGCTCTGGTCGATAAAGATCCATTGTTGTTATATGTGGCTGCTAATGCCCATGCTGTTAGTGTGGCCATTGTGGTGGAGCATAAGGAAGATGGGAAGGAGTATCCGGTTCAAAGGCCGATTTATTATATCAGTGAGGTACTTATTGAGTCTAAACAGAGGTACCCACATTAGCAGAAGCTGGTGTATGGAGTTTTTATGGCAAGCTGGAAGTTGAAGCAGTATTTTGGTCATCCCATCACGGTCGTCAGTTCTGCCCCTTTGGGAGATATAATCCAGAACAGGGAGGCAACTGACCGAGTTGCCAAGTGGGCTATTGAGCTTGGACCTCACGGGTTAAAATATGTGCCTCGTACGGCAATCAAATCCCAAGCGTTTGTGGATTTTATCAATGACTGGACAGATTTATAGGCACCGGAAGAAAAGTTGGATCATACTTATTGGACTATTCATTTTGATGGGTCCAGGCAATTGGAGGGCTCGGGAATGGAGTCGTGTTAACTTCCCCATGAGGTGATAAGTTTTGTTATGTTCTCCGTTTAATGTTCCCTTGCACTAACAATGCAGCTGAATATGAGGCTTTACTCCATGGTCTTTGAATGGCTAAGGAGATGAATCTAAGCCGGGTTAAGTGCTTTGGAGACTCGGACCTGGTGGCTCAGCAAGTATCTGGTACTTGGGATTCCAAGGACCCACTCATGGCAGTGTATCATCGAGAAGTAGATATTGTTGCGGGTCACTTCAAGGGTTATCAGGTTGACCATGTGGACGGTCGAAAGAATGAAGCGGCGGATGCTTTAAGCCGTTTGGGTTACCAACGTAAACCGGTTCCACCCAATGTGTTTCTAGATATTTTGCATAACCCATCGGTCAAGCTACCTATAGAGGAGGATTGGCTGTTCCTGACCCGGAGGCTCAGTTAGTGGCAGTTCTTCATGTTATCCCGGATTGGACGGTCCCATATTTGGTGTATATGAACTGGGGCGAGTTACCGGAGGATGAAACTTTGGCCAGGCAGATAATCCGGCGATCCAAGTCAATGACCATTATCAATGGGGAATTGCATCATTGTAGTGTAACAGGGGCATTTCAGCGCTGTGTGTCGCCTGAAGAAGGTTGTGAGATTTTACGTGAGATCCATGAAGGAGATTGTGGTCACCACGCCAGTTCAAAATCCTTGGTAGCTAAGGCTTTTCGTCACGGCTTCTATTGGTTGACGGCTCATGCTGATGCTGAGGACTTGGTGAAAAGTTGTGATGGTTGTCGGAAGTTCTCATGCCGCGCTCATGTTCCGGCTCAAGAATTGAGGATGATTCCAATCACTTGGCCATTTGCAACTTGGGGGCTGGATATGGTTGGGCCCTTTAAGAGGTCCAAGGATAAGAAGACCCACCTTCTGGTGGCGTTTAATAAGTTCACTAAGTGGGTGGAGGCAGAACCAGTCAGTAAGTGTGATGTAGCCACGGCGGTTCAATTCATCAAGAAGGTGATTTTCCGGTTTGGTTTTCCACACAACATCATAACAGATAATGGTACTAATCTGTCCAAGGGTGCTATGGAAGAATTTTGTCAACGTGAGCACATCCGGCTTGACGTGTCATCAGTGGCTCACCCCCAATCTAATGGTCAGGCGGAGAGAGCCAATCGAGAGATCCTAAGAGGCATCAAGCCACGCCTTATGGTTCCTTTAAAGCAGACGCCGGGTTGTTGGGTGGAGGAGCTACCTTCTGTGTTATGGAGCATCAATACCACGCCCAACAGATCTACAGGTTATACACCTTTCTTCATGGTTTACGGAGCAGAGGCGGTCCTCCCTATTGACATCCGTCATGACTCACCCTGTGTGGCAGCTTATGTTGAGGCCGACAATGAGAAGGCACGCCAGGAAGCACTTGACCTATTAGATGAGGAGCGTGATATTGCAGCGGCGCGTTCGGCGATTTATCAGGAAGATCTGCGTCATTATCACAGTCATCGGGTTAAAACCAGAATGTTTCAAGAAGGGGATCTGCGGCTCATCCAGGATCAGACTGATATGCACAAGTTATCCTCGCCTTGGGAAGGACCCTTCGTGGTCAGCAAGAATCTGCACAACGGGTCATAGTACCTTATAGATGTTAGAGAGCACAAAGACTCACGTAAATCAGAGGAGGAGACCCACTGGCCGTGGAATATAGCTCATCTTCGGCCTTACTACACCTGAGCCATAGGCTCCTCTTATGTACATATTATTGACAATGTATATATTATGATGATCAATATAATAAACCGGCATCCCTGCTAAAGCGGGGCCTCTCATGTTATTCCTTGAAAGGTTTTTGGTTACATGGGGGCTTATATTTATAAAGCGGAGTTCTAATTGCCCATTGATCCGGCTCATAAGCCACACATAAAAAACACTTGGGGGCTTGCCACCCAAGGTCAAAAGGAGCCAAAGAGAGTCTATTGCAAAGCACAACTCAAACATAGGCACCCATTGAGCACAGCTCAAAATATTACTAGCGGGCTCTTCGCTTCTACAAGAACAAAGAGTCTATAACCTTGTAGTAGGCTATAAAAGCCAGGCTTGGAAGCCAGGTGTATTCACCTAAAACCCCAGGTTATCCTGCCATTTTAAGTAAGCCACTCCGTCCAGGTAATCCTGGTAGACCCGTCGAACGTTTGACAAGTCAATCTTATAAAGACCATGAACTTGTCATAGTTAAAATGACAATTGGTTGATGTGAGGTCCATCTTATAAGGCTTTGTGAAATGGTTTAACTCAGTGGCCTGGCAGCCCATGAAAAGCCTCGTTGTTTTTGCATATTTTCTTATGAAATCTTTTTAATATTTCTTTTTAGGTGTTTTATACTAATTCGGTGTTCATTGACCTGTTTTTGCTGTCGATTATAAATTGTTAGTATGCATTCAACTATAATCCGGTGTTGATTGACCCGGTCTGGCTTCGACTACAAGTCGCCAGTATGATATACGAATAAACCGGTGTTTATTACAACCCGGTCCGGTTTGACTATAAACCGGCAAAACAAGGAGAAGTTATCAGTAGTCAAGATTTGGGTTATCACCTTTACTACAGAAAGTTGGTGAGCCAACGATGTGATTCAATGTCACAGGTATGATATATTTTATATTTGGTTGTCATTCCATACAGCCTGGTTATAAACCTGGATTATATGTTGGGCATTATGACCCGTCCAGTGATAAACCGCCAGGACACTTTCAACTTGTTATATGCAGAAACAGGTCAAATAAAGCTGCTAAAGATCATAAGCAGACATAACATAAATCATGACGGATTAAGAGTACCATGAAAAGTGAATATGCACGATGGCATAGCAGACCAAGTGTTTAAACTAGCCGATTACAAGGCGTTTTGATGCCCCAAAGTATAATTGTTCTCAGAAAGTATTTCAGTATGTAGAAGATTAAACCGGCCTCCGGATTATGACTCTTTGCCAGGCTGGCTTGATGGTTGTGGATCATGTTGCACGGATTCACCCTCCTCCTCTTCACCAAGTGGCTGGAAATCAATGGTGGTCCAGTCGATTCCAGTTAGGGCCTTGAATACGGCTTCATCGCTTATAAGGGTGGAGGGTTCAACATCAGGAGCGTAGGTATGCTTACGGATTGGTGGGATAAGATTCTCCACATCATGAGTTGGCGCAACAAGTCGTTTGTTGTCAGCATCATAAACCGGCTGATAGTGAGAAAGATCTGTTTCTTCGGCCAATTTGCTCTCTAATGGGCACATTTCCTTCGACAAAGCACGAAGATCATCATTGTCAAACTCTGACCCGTCTTCCTTTATGCTTGGATAGCCGCGTCCTATGTCCGCCGAATCAAGATCTGGTATCCAGGCTTTAGCCTGGATTAGCGCAGTCAGAGCACCTACCCTTGCAGCTGATCTTTTTAACTCGTCCAATTGGGTAGGCAGCATTGACAGCTTTTCTAATGTTTCCTTGATCAGGCTTGGGGTGGTTTGTTATGAGCGGTAGTACAAATGATCCGCTGTGCGCCGGTATATAACTGCTCTATAAGAGTATAGGCAGCCTTCAACTTCTTCTGCATATCAGAGCCCAAGTGGGTAATGCGAGATCCTGCATCATTGAATATATTGATAAACCAGAAGTTTATGGGATAATACATGTTGAAGCTTATCATAAGGGTACTTACCAAACACAGCAGTGGTCATGGCATTTATTTGCCGCTTCAAGCTAGTCAATTCCTCTGTTACCGGTTTAAGTGCTGTTTCAGCGTCCTCCACCCGCTTTAGCAGAGTTGCTTTTTCAGCGTCCCATCCTTCCCGTTCACCTTTAAAGCCTTCTTTTAGTTGCTCCATGGCTGTTAAAGCGCTAGTCAGCTCTTCTTTAGCCTTGGAAGTTTCTGCCTGCTGGGACTTAATATTTTCCCGAAGGTCGGCAATTTGAGATTCTTTTTGGCTCAGATCGGCCTGCAAGCGACATGTAATGAGTTAGTAGTGCTTATGTGAAGTCCCAAGCACATAACAGGTTATACACTTGGCACTTGGGGGCTAATTCATATGGCTTTTATCAACCGACATTTTCAAGTCCCAAGCACATAACAAGTTATACACTTGGCACTTGGGCGCTAATGTATATTTGCTCAAGTCAAAATTATGGATTTTTCTTCATCAATCAGTTATCAAGAGTTTGGGAAGCTTCATGATAGAAAGGTACCGATTCATCCTAAAGGTATAAACCGATCCCTGGGGACTACACAAGCAAAAAATGCAAGATTCCTACTTTAAAGTCCCGGTTCATCCTGAAACGATAAACCGGCCCTTGGGGGCTACACGGGCAAAGTTGAAGTATTACGAAGACCCGGTTCATGTTGATATCATAAACCGGCCCTTGGGGGCTGCTAGAGTTGATATTAGAAATTGGACACAAGAGAAAAAATTATGAGGAGTTAACAGTGTTTACCTCATATCGCTCCTTCATCAGGCCCACTAAACCGGCTGCATAGTCGCGGCTTGTATACAGGCGGTTTAAAAAGTCGGAATGAATCTCTTGGACGTTGAGGTGGGCATAGCTGGATAAATCCGTTTTCCACTTGCCCTTATCCATAGCAGAAAACTCTTCCTTGGCACTATGCTTTGATAAAGCGATAGGATTGCCAGGGGTGGTGTGGCTGATGCCAGTGACAATGACATCGTCCGATTGGTCTACAGCTGCTTTGGCTGGGCTTGGCGGTTTGTTTGCAGCTCTGGCCGGACTTGGCAGATCAGTAGCATGGCCGGTGGGATCCTCTTCCATCGGTTCAACAAAGGTCTCAGGATGTTCTAGTGGTGGATCATCATGTATAGCATCAGCATTCAGCTCAAATTGTTCTAGGGCCTGTTCCGGGTTATCATCAGTCGGGTTATCATCAGCAAGCTTATTCAATTTGGCCTTTTTGTCGGGCCTGGTTTGGTTCTGAAAGGAAAAGACATAAATGTTAGATATAACAAATAAGTATAAAGCATCAAGAGTTAAGTTTAAAGTGCTCACCCAGGAATAGTCTTCGGAGGAGGGAGTTGTGTGGCTGTTGACTCACCGGATGATGAATGAGGTGTTCCCTGATAGTTTGAATCAGATGGATTAAGAGGTTGCCTGAAATGACCCGCCTTGGGATAAGGAGTATCAGAAATGTATGAGACCTCTGATCGACATTTCCGGGTTGGAGTGTTCGGTAAACCGGATGAAGTAACTACATGGCCGTTGTGCCGGGTTATGCGGCGAGCTTCATGCAGCTGTTTATTCAAAAGAAAGTTGGGATCCAAATAAGCTATAAGGTGTGAAAATTTTACTTTCTGGATTGCTTGACGGGTTTCCTGTGTTGGCTGAGGATCTGAACCAGAGGAAAGAATAATTACCTCTACATCTTCAGCCCGGCTAGCTTCAGCGTCCTCCTGTTAAGGGTCATTGTCAATGAGGTGTATGAAAATGAACCAAGAGAATCAAGTTCTACCTCTGAGTCCGGATTATCAAGATCCTCGTCAAGGATCATCCAGGTGGATTCAGATGTTTTCTTCTTAGCAGGTTTTTTGACAACCTTTGTCTTGGGACGAGGGGTCTTCGCCGGTTTATCCTGTGGTTTCTTCTTCCAAAATGGGTCTTCACCCTGTTAACAGATTGACAAAGGTTATAAGAAACAGTTAAGAATATCAGGTACAAACAGGAGTTAGGCAATTCTTATAGCTGGCGGTTTATTCAAAACGCAGAAGGGACTTAGCCCTGTTTTGTTGTCGACAGCCACTGATTCATCTAGTATCTTTTTAACAGCTTTAGTGACTTCAGCATCAGTCAACTGAATGTCAGTCTGCCGTTGAGGATCTTTTGAGTCCCCTGTGTACTCGCACATTAAATCGGGGCGATGGCTTAAAGGAAAAATACTCCAAGATATCCAGAAACAAACAAATTCAACTCCTGTTAAACCATTAGCCATAAAGGCTCTAAGCTTGGCGAGTTGTGGCGCATATTTGGCCCGTTCCTTTGCAGTCAACCTTTGCGGAAATGGATGTCTGTTGGTAAGCCGGTGAGCACGATAACTCGTCAGAGGATTCTCATCATCAGGGGAAGTATCCTTACAGTAGAACCAAGTCTGGTTCCAATCCTTAGGGTGACTATGATGCTTGGCGTGAGGGAAGCTGACGTCTTTCCTTTTCTAAATTGAAATGCCGCCAAGTTCATTATTGGGCCCGTCTACAAATTCAGTATCACGGTTTAAATAGAAAAAGTCCCTGAACAGTTCAACGGTCGGTTCTTCTTGCAGATAAGCCTCGCAAAAGACTTGGAAATTACAAATATTGGACACAGAGTTAGGTCCCATATCTTGAGGTTGGATCTGGAAGCTAGCAAGCACATCAAGAAAAAACTTTGATCCGGGAGGTTTAAAACCACGGTTCAGATGATCAACAAACAGAACTATCTCGCCATCCTTGGGCTCAGGAGGATTTTCTCAACCAGGGGCTCGCTAGTGGACTTCATTCTATTTTGGTAAAGCACCGGTTATAACACATCCTTTCATATATTCTTCCGTAACGCGGGATGGAACCCAATTACAAGCATAAAAAGTCTTGGCCATTTCTTAGACAACCTGAAGGAAGGTTTGTGCTGGTTTAAGATTCATGGTTGACAAGAATAAAGCGTTGCAGGTTAAGAGACAAAAGGTTTTTAGGCATGCAAAAATGGTTAAACCGGAGGTTAATGCTACTATAAAGGATAAAGCGGTTGGCGGTTTACAAGGGGACTAATGGTATATGGAAGGTTATTTTCTAAAAGATAAACCGCCTACATGGAGAATCAGAGTATAGATCTGAAGCCGAAAAATAACTAAGTGAGGAAGAACAAGTTTTACAGTTTCACATTAGAATTTCAGATCTACCACATGACAGGAAAAGGAAAATATTTAGACCTAAAGGTTGGTGCTTGAGCTGTTCATGAAGTTCCAGATCAGGTTTTTATACACAAAATAGATGATCTGATGGCAAAAGAAGGATTATCATTACTACCGCATAAGAGTATATCAAGTTTGGAGTCTATCCTATAGGCCTTAATGAAGAACAGGGGAAGAACACCATGAAGCTTCGAGGAGCCCATGCAAACCCTAAACAGATCTATGGAGGAAAGGAAGAAGAACTCACCGAAACTGTTCAACAGCGGAGAGGGGCCGCGATTTTCTGGTATGGGTAGGGTGATGCAGCGGCCAAGGTCGGGGCAGAGGTGAAGGTCGACGGCAGCGTCAGCGCTCGAGTGCTGAGGCGACGTGAGGTGGAAGAAAGACGAAGAGGCCAGGGGAGAAAAGGAAAGGGACCCTCGGCCCTATTTATTAGACGAAGAGATAAGCGACAGGCGCGGGAATCGAGGAGCCAAAAAAATGGAAATGTCCCAGAGCTTTCGCCTCGATTTTCAGAGGCTCATTAATAAAAGTAAGGTATATACGGTTTTTTAATGAACAGGTGACATCATGGCGGTTTATTATAATCTTGGAAGGTGACGTCATGGCGGTTTATTATAATCCTAGAAGACGACGTCATGGCGGATTACAAGGTTTACTCGAAGGTACTGAAGAAGAAGTTTTTCTAAAGTGTTGAAGATTGACATGAGCAGGTTCAAATCAATCAGGGGCCTAATGTTGGGGATATAACTACTGAGTATAAACTGCCCAGGAGAGGCCGGGTTATACCTGTAATGAGTTATTCATATTGAAGCCCATGAAGACAAGGAGTATGGAACTTTAATATAAGAGATCTAAAAGCCCAGGGCCCAAAGGCGGATTAGGGCCCATAGACATAAACCGCCATAAGGTGTGTAACTTATGTTGTAAGATAGGAAAGAGTAGAAACCGAGCCGGACACGTTTATGAGCCGGTCGGGATTCTGTAAACCGCCGGGCATCAACCTGTGTATATAAAGGGACGACCCGGCGGCGGTTCAAGGACAAGAAACAACAACCCGAGAGCCAGGCAAAGCGTATTCACTCCCTGGTCATCGAAACCATAGCAACCCCATCATAACTGGAGTAGGCTTTACCTTCAACTTAAGGGGCCGAACTAGTATAATTCCTTGCGTCCTTTGTCTGCTTTAACCCCTTTAAGTTAACTACGTTGTGATGGCTCCACGACTAAGTCCTCACACTAGGACATCAGCCGTGATAATCCCATGACAAAAGGGGTGTCATCATATGGTTGAGTGAACTTGTTCCTCTGGCCCGCCATCTATAGAGTAGAAAATGGAGAGGAGTCAGAAATGAGTAAAGAAGAATGTCCTATGGCTTATCCTAGTGGTCGCGTCCTACAGTCAGCGTGTGCTCTGATACCATGTTGTAGTGACCCGACCTCAAACGGTCAAGTCTCTGTGTTTAAGTGTCATCCCTGGATCGGTATTGCTGACACACACAATACTCGAGGATTTATAACAGAGTTCAATCACACACTTATTACATCCAATGTCTCAAAAGAGAACTATTACAATGATATGGCTGAAGGCCATGTAAATACGATAACAGCGGAAGCTTCAAAGGTAGTAGAGTCCATCCATCTCCACGGCAAAACTGAGTGCATGACAACGACCTAGCGCACCTTACTCTTCGTCTGAAAACTCTGCAACATAATACGTTGCTGCCTGTGTAGGTCAGCACATGGAATATGCTGGCAAGATAATACTATAGAGCAAAGAACAAATAACAGCTATAACTACATGCATATATGGCTGATGGAGGCTCTATGGTTATCATTTGCAGAAATCTAGTTTTTCCCTACAACAAAGGAATATATTTTATTGAACTACAAGTTTGTTGAAAACATTGAGAATGGTAACCCCATCTCAATCCCAATTAAAAGTTAACAACCCCACAGATTAATTAAGTAGAGTGTTGACATCAACATAATAATTCAAGCACCAGATACTCAAGATGTCCATAACCGGGGACACGGGTAATCATGATTAGTTTGTACACTCTGTAGAGGTTTGCACACTTTTCCCCACAAGACTCGATATCCTCCGTTGGATTTCTCGCACTACATGATGTTTGAGAAACGGATGACCGAGACACAGTCTTTCAGAAGCGTTAGCTCATTACGACGGGTAGACAGTACCACCTACATCCCCTGCATATGCTAATCTACCACTGTAAGAGGTCACACAACATACTCAACTATGCCAGAGCCCATAATGGCTTCTGGCTGCACGCGGAAGTTTCCAGCATGAATAACATAAGGGATAAGTATATTTTTCATCCTCGAACTCTGGCGATAGTACAGAAATCGTCCCTCAACTTCAAAACCACCAAAACTCAGTCCCTCAACTATTTAAACCGGATACTTTTCATCCCTCGCAATGCTTAAAGTTGTTTTGGTATGACGTGGACCCGGTTTTGACTAAAACCGCCCAAGTGTCCTCGTTTTTCCAGTTTGGTAACAACAAATTTTATGTCCAGAATTGTATGTGCTATGTAATCTAACCTAACTGAATGAGATTCATAGCAGATTGTTCACATGATTTTAGAGCATTGTGTAAACTGAATGCATGACAGATTGTTCACTTGTTCATAGATGATAGGACAGAGTACTGAAATGAACAAATTGCATGAAAAACATAGTCTAACATAACTACAGAGTACTGATTAGTCTTACAAGCAAACCACAAACAGGAATTCTCAAAGCCTGACAAAGTAAATGAGAAATAGTCTGACATAACCACAAACAGGAATTCTCACTGCCAGCCATAAAATTTATTGTTATTGAACTGGACAAACCAGGCCACATGGACGATTTTAGTCAAAACTGGGTCCATGTCATACCAAAACCACTTTAAGCGTCACAAGGGACGAAAAGTATCTGGTTTAAAAAGTTGAGGGACTGAGTTTTAGTGGTTTCAGAGTTGAGGGATGATTTATATACTATCGTCAGAGTTCGAGGACGAAAAATATACTTATCCCATACCATAATGATCCTTTGAGCCTGGGTGGCAAACCATAGGATGATCACATGGATTCCTCGGGATCTCCTTGGACAACACTGGATTCCCCAGGTACCCACAAACCAATCCACCCAGATGTGTATTAAAGTAGCCACCTTAAGTTAACCTTAGTTAATAATAACTCTCACATCTCTCATGAATTCTCTCAAAACCAAACCACGTCTATGAGCATAGCATAGCAGTGTAAGGATAACGTAATAACACGCATGATTTGAAATAAACGGGCAATAGGTTCCTACCTCATCAACTACTTCCCAAATTCCCACATGTTAACAATCCTACTCATGCAATGTTTGAGGGTTTAAACTAATGCATAAAAACTATGTAATAAAGGGATATGATCAAAGTGTTACTTGCCTTGCTGACGATCTGAAAACCCTATAGATTCGTAATAGCAAGCCTCGCACTCCGGAAACTCTATCGTGAACAAACAATAGCATACATAAGCACTCAAGCATAAGATGGAGTTTCAATTTGCGAAAAGAATCAAAAGAATAGGAGCTACGAAACTCAAAGTACGATCAAAATAAGTTTGAATTCAAATCTGCTTGAAACCAAATTTTAAATTTTCAAAACCAGGTTCAATTTGATTATCTGGAAAGAGGGGAACAAGATGAAGATTTAGGCGTTGGTTTCAGTGGATTTGGACACACGAGTAAAAAGTAGCGAGGGTTTGAAGTTCAGGGACTAATCTATGATAAAAGTATTTGCAGATAGCTCCCTGGACAAAAATTAAAATATAAACAGGAAAAGCTAACGAACAAACGTTCGCTAATAGATCTAAACGAACGAAGTCGTTAATCAACAGAAACTAACCGATGAACGTTCGCCAATTAACCTAATAAATAAAAAACCGATATAACCTAATAAACCAAAAAAACAGCGGCGGGGTCAACGGCGTGATCCAGCAGTGGCGGGGCAACGGCGACGCGGGGTGGCAGCGACGGCAATGGCGGCGGCGCCGGCAGCAGGCAATGGCGCGGCTCGGCTTGGGGAGGAGCTGCGGCGGCGGCAGTGGCGATGTGGAGGAGGAGCGGCGGCGGGGCGGCTTTAAAAGAGGGGACGACTCGGCTTCGGGAGGGGGTCACCAGAGGAGGAGCCCTCCCCGGACTCGGCGGCGGGGCGCCTGCGCCGGCTGGACTCCGCCCGGAGTGTGTTGGGGCGAGGCGGTGGGCGGCTGGGCTCGGCCTGCCTCGCCTAGGCCTTCGGCCCGGTAAGGCGAAGAAGATTTTTTTTAAAAATAAAATTTCGCCCGAAAGGAAAAAATCCTAATAAAATATAAAAAAAATTCTAAAAATTCCATTAACAATTTTCACCGTCCAAACCTAATATTTAGGACAAGCTGGACATTTTTCTGGCCTAAAAATGCAATTTTCAAAAATGAATATTTTTTTCTAATTCAAATAAAATAGGAAATAAAATGCAAATAAAATAATAATTTGATTTTAAAATTTCTTCTCCAATATTTCCCTTTGTTGAAGAAGTCATATTATCTTCTCTCATTTATTTTTGTTATTGAAAATAATTGGAGAGAAAAATATTAAAATCAAATTGATCCTCTTTTGAAATTTGAAAAAAAATCAAATATGAAAATTTATGAAATCTCCAACTCTCTCCTTGGGTACTTTAGTTGCTTAAGATTTCGAGGACCACAACAAAAATGCAAATAAAATATGATATGCATAAGATGACCTATGTATAACATCCAAACTGAAAATTGGGATGTTACAACTTATATCCCAAGTATGCTATATGTATGTTATTCCGATGATATGATATGATACAAGATGATCGAGTATGACAATCTTAATGTAGTATGATGCTATGGTTCTTGCTTAAAAGCTCTTTGCTTATCTTTCCTTTTTGCTTAAAAGCTTGTTTGGCTCTTTCTCTTTCGAGCTCTTTCTCATGCAAAATTGATGAACCAACATAGCAATTGTGTATATGCTATGACAACCTTGTGGCACAAGAGATGATATCAAGATATGGATACAAAGATGATATGATATATGCAACAAGATGATGATCACTGATGTGCACAAGTGACATTGCCGGAAATACTCAAAGGCTAGTCTCGATGGGTAAGCGACGCAAAAGGAAGGCTATGGGGTTATCAATGCAATGGCAAGGTGTAGACAAATATGTCGTCGAAGTTACTGTTGAGGGTTACTCTTTTGTAAGTGTCAAAATGATGTGATTGTTGTCGATGTCATAGTGCATGGTCTTCAGTACGTTGGTGAAGATGCCGTTGCACCGTAGTCGAAGTTATCTAAGTAGCGGAAGTCATCGAAGATGCGTAGTCTTTCTGTCTAGGCCGGAAGTTCTAGGAAAGACGGAAGGTCTGGGGTCCGAAAGTTCTGGGTGGAGCCGGAAGGTTCGGTCGCTAGAAGGTCCGGGCGGGGCTGGAAGTTCCTAGGGTCACGATTCTGCAAGAAAAGGAAATTTGGGGGTCGTGAATTTGGGCAGAAAAACTTCAGGAAAAACCCAAATCCAAGGGGAAAAGAAAAAATTTGGGTGGATGGAAGGGTGGGTGTCGGTGTCAAAACCGGCGGATCTCGGGTAGGGGGTCCCGAACTATGCGTCTAGGCCGGATGGTAAGAGGAGACAGGGGACACTTTGTTTTACCCAGGTTCGGGCCCTCTCGATGGAGGTAAAACCCTACTCCTGCTTGATTAATACTGATGATATTGGTAGTACAAGAGTAGATCTACCACGAGATCAAGGAGGCTAAACCCTAAACCTCTACGGACTACAACCCTCCGGTTTATATAGACACCGGATAGGGTTAGGGTTACACAGAGTCGGTTACAATGGTAGGAGATCTTGAATATCGCATCGCCAAGCTTGCCTTCCACGCCAAGGAAAGTCCCATCCGGACACGGGACGAAGTCTTCAATCTTATATCTTCATAGTCCAGGAGTCCGACTTAAGGTATAGTCCGGCTATCCGAACACCCCCTAATCCAGGACTCCCTCAGTAGCCCCTGAACCAGGCTTCAATGACGATGAGTCCGGCGCGCAAATTGTCTTCGGCATTGCAAGGCGGGTTCCTCCTCCAAGTCCTTCATAGAAGATTGTAATCACCAAGAGTAGTGTCCGGCTCTGTAAAATAAGTTTCCACATATTGCCATAGAGAGAATAATATTAACACAAATCAAATCTGCTGACGTATTCTGCAGTGCGCCATCACACTACAGCGAAGTCCTTTACTCGAATCGTTTTTACTTTTCCACCTCAGCATGTTTTGCGAGGCGGTTTCCTTGGCACGTCTTGTCAAAGCAGAGATCGTGTACCCTTTTTACGGGATTCTCATTAATACAGATGTGGGTAACCCAACCGCGCCATTTATTACGGCGCTCGGGAGGCAAGCGAGTTTTATTAGGCAAGTGGGGACGCATAACCGCATCCGCCTATATAAGGGGATAAGGATCCACCCTATTTACCTACGCCTTCTTCCTCCCTTGCCTACCCATCTCTCGCGCACCCGAGATCCAGCGCCCAAGCCCGCACTTCCAACCTCAACCTTCTCCAGCAATGTCCGGAGCGGGAGGCAAATGGATGGTCTCCACCGTTACGGAGGACAAAATCAAGAAGCTAAGGAAGGCCGGGTATCTGTCCAAGGACATCGCGCACCGGCTTCCCGAGAAGGGACAGCTTATCCCCACCCCAAGGCCCCATGAGAAGGTGGTATTTCTCCTCCACTTCCTCCGCGGACTGGGTTTTCCACTCCACCCATTTGTCCGGGGGCTCATGTTCTACTACGGCCTGGATTTCCACGATCTGGCTTCGAACTTCATTCTCAACATCTCGGCGTTTATCGTTGTGTGCGAGGCCTTTCTCCGCGCCCGCCCCCATTTCGGCCTCTGGCTCAAGACTTTCAACGTCAAGCCCAAGGTGGTGAGCGGCAGCCAGGCGGAGTGCGGAGGCGCCATGGCGGGCAAGATGGCCAACGCCCTATGGTTCGAGGGCTCTTTCGTGGAGACCCTAAAGGGATGGCAATCCGGGTGGTTTTATATCACCGAGCCACGCGATCCAGAATGGACCACGGTCCCTGAGTTCCGATCCGGACCCCCCATGCGGCTTGTGTCCTGGAAAGAGACGGGCCTGTCGTGGGGCGACGAGAAAGAGGTGACCGGATTGCAAACATGCATCCGGTCCCTGGTGAACAAGCCAATTCGGCTTGTCAATATAATCCAGGTTATGCTCATCCGTCGGATCCTCCCGTGCCAACACCGGGATTTCAATCTGTGGGAGTTCGACTCGGTGCAGCATCAAACCCTCAGCAGGCTCTTTGAAACAACGTACGAAGATTCCTGGAAGATGCTATTCAAGGGCGCCGAGGCTCCCGCATCCGCTTCCGAGGACCGCGGATACAGCTCGCAGCGTCACGCTAGCAAGATATGCTATCTACACCTATTACAGGATGTTCAAGCTTTTTTCATAGTTTGACTCTATGTGGGATCTAAACTCCCTTGCCTTTGACAGGCTTGGCGGGCGATGGCCGAACCGATTAACTGTCCGGCTCCGCTGCCCGAAGACCCAGCCCCAGCTCTACTGGTGAAGCTGCTGACTCCGGCGCCTTGTGTGGTGCCGGAGAAGAAGGCCAAGAAGAAGAAGACTACAGGGACTCGAAAGAGTACCCGTAATGTGGTGTTGTCGGACTCGTCATCCGGCGAGTCCGAGACGCCCTCCTCCCATGAAAACGAGGAGGAGGAAGAAGAAACCTCTCCCCCTCCAGCGGGGGGAGGAAAGAAGAGGGAGGCTGCCCCAACTGGGGAGGCCGAGGGGTCCAGGAAGAGGAAGACCCCTCCGCCGGACTATTCCCCCGACGCCGAAGAAGACGAAGAGGAGTGGCCGGACAGGGCCAAGTGTCCGGCGAAATCATAAGTTCGGATATCAGAGTAACTCGTGATGTTCCTTTGTTGCACAACTTTACCTAACGTCGATGATACTTATGTAGTCCGCCCCGGGCCAAACTCAACGAGTCGTCGAGTGGCTCCCTGGATTCATCGGACGTGAACTCTGTTCTGCCTATTGTCTCCCCCCGCACTGTGGACGACGCTGAAGTGGCGTCGCGACAAGCTCTGGGACAGGAGGAGGTGGTCCTAGAGGAGCCGCAAGGCAACCTCCCGGACTCCAGGAGTAAAGGGGACAAGACCCCCCAGGGCTTCAAGTCCGGCCTTAAGCTGGACACCGTGCCGGAATCTTCAACGATTCCGGACCGCGGTAGGCGAGCTCCTTCCAAGAGGAGCAAGCCTTCTGAGCCGGCAACCTCCGTCCAACCAGAGGTGCCGGACAATCTGCTGGAGGTGCTTGAAGGCGCCTCCATCGACGAGGAGCACCATACTATTATGAGTACGGTGATCCAGAAGGTCCAATCCGCCAAAAGCGGGCTGGGTGAAGCTTGCGCTAGCCTCCTAACAGGCTTCAAGGTAAGTAAAAATATGTAAAAATATTACCGCATAGACAGTAGCCCCTGATGCTTTATTTGGCGTTCGAAAAGAAAAGCCGAATAGAGGATCTATTAAATTTCACAGGAGTCTAACAATAAAGAGTCAATATGCGTATGCAGGCTTCGTTGCTGTCCACCGCTGCACTGACTGCGAAGGTGGATGTCCTGAAACAGGGACTCGAGCGGTTCGAGCAAGAGCTCGGCCTTGCCAAGCGGCAACTCAAGGAGAAAGAAGGTAAGAAATACCTTACAGAAAAAATGCCTATAGAGAGGCTTGATTGCAAAAAATAATAGGATTGTACTGCTTATTGTAGGGGCCACGACTGAGGTGGCGACCCTGAAGCAGGCGCTGTCTGAGGCCGAAAAGAAAACGGCCACGGAGCGCACCGAGCGAGAAAAACTTGGGGCTCAGGTCGGCGAGGTGCAGCAAGAGCTTCAGGCTCTCATGAAAAAGCATGAGAGTTTGGAGCTTGAGTCAGAGACCCGAGCGTTCGAGCTCGTGGCGGCCCTTGAGACTGCCAAGTCTGCCAAGGCCGAAGCCCAAAAGGCCCTCCGAGAGTTGGAGGATATGAAGAAGATAGCAGCGGGTAAGGCATTCTTTATGCAAAGCAGAAATATAAAAGTAAACTACTTGTTACTTACCCGAATCCGGAGTTCTCTAAGGGCATTCGCAGATCTTCCCCGCAGCGTATCCGATGCCGCCGCATTCTACCGAGCTGAAGAGGGCAGCTCGACGGAGAAGGTGTTCTGGTCTCAGTATGCTGAGGCCGGACACCCTGTGCCCTTGAGCGACCAGCTGAAACAGCTGGTCGAACTCCACAAGGCGGCCGAACAGGCCATGAAGGGCTTCATAGTTCGGCTGTGGCCCGGAGAGGCCCTTCCTGGGAGCTACTTCGGGCTGGTGCGGCGGCTGGTGGAGGCCTGTCCAAGGCTCGACGTCCTCAAGCGCTCCGTCTGCATCGAAGGTGCCCATAGGGCCCTTGCCCGTGTAAAGGTGCACTGGGGTAAGCTAGACGGTGAGAAGCTTGTGAAGGACGGGCCGCCGCCGGGGAAGGAGCATAGCAAGCCCGAGAACTATTACAAGGATGTTCTTGCGGGTGCTTGCCTTGTGGCAGATGAATGTACCAAGGATGTAATTTTTGAATAAACTCGCTCGTTTTTATCCTGTGCGCTGAAAACTTGTTCATAGGCGCTTAAGCAATGCTTGTTGAATTTAAAATATTATTTTCTGTGCGGCCATTTATCAAAAAATTGAGAGATGGCCAGTCGTCGGCTTCTGCCCCCATGCCACTAGTGCTGGGGTGTTCGGGGATAAACCTGAGCACTCTTTTTCCCATAGTTGGGTCCTTCGAGGGAGGCGCTAAGCATGGCGAACCAGGCAATCGGACTATAATGCTTGAACACTCTCACTTAGCCATAGAACTTTATAATTTTAAATTTTGGCGAAGCCCCTAGTTCGGAAGACCGAGTTCGGGGAGCTATCCACGCCTTGGCTGGGGTTATCCAGCTCCTCGCTCGAAGCGGCATAGGCCTTTAGGGACCCGAAAAACCTCTCGAACAGCGACCGGTCTCTCGCCTCATCATGACAGTCAGTTTTAGCTTTCTCCACTGAGGTGCTTAGCCCAGCTCAACCAGGGCACAATCGCAGTGGTTCTCCTAGTGCTACCTTAGCCGATATAGCGGAACGTAAGGCACCAAAACATAGGAGCCGGGCAAACCCAACTATTGACCCAAATCATGATTCGGAGCCGATGCATATAGTGCTATAAGTTTGGGGTGCCACACTTGTGAAAGTGTACGGACTTCTCACACCATATTGAAAGGGTACTGAATCCCCTGGCGTACTTGTCGTACCATAGTGTACGGGTGCAACATGTCATTAATGAACATATATAAAATAGAGTAATGCAAAAAATAGACAAAAAGCTAAGCATTGTTTATAGAGCGGCTGTTTATCAAAGCCGAACGATACAAATAGTGCGGTAAGCAGAAGATATTGGACTATTCAGTATGTCCTGACCAGGGAAAGGCCGCGGAATTTTATTTAAAACAGGTATACCGCTCGTAATAGAGACCACCTGGGTGTTCCATAATGCGGCATGGCTTGTCTGCCTCCCTGGATCTTGCATCGTTTGTGCGGCAGTCGAGTTGCCGAACAGGTCGTCCGAAGTATGGAGTCCTGAAAGTAAGAAAAAATTAAAAAAAGAATCCGGCAGCCCCTAGTACGTTTTAAGCCGTATGTTGGGCGTGCCGTTTATTGTGCCCCTTCCCCTGTGCCCATGGTATTTCGAGGGCGTAGTTGTGTACGCGAGGTACTGGTTTCTCTAGGTCGCAAAAGCTGGGGTTGGGGCCGCATTGCTACGCTTGCTCAGAGTGTGCCAGGCGGTCCTACTGTAGGTTACTCCGGGCGCGCTTGGCATTGTCTGGCTTTTTAATGGCCGGACTGGGGAATTGCCTAAGAAGGCTAGTTTGTACCTCCGCTGCGAGAGCCGCCGTATGTTCCTCCGTACGGAGGGAGCGTTCGGTGTTTCCGTTGACCGTGATTACTCCTCGAGGGCCTGGCATCTTGAGTTTGAGATATGTGTAATGCGGCACCGCATTGAATTTTGTGAATGCGGTTCGTCCGAGCAGGGCATGGTAGCCACTGCGAAACGGTACTATATCGAAGATTAACTCTTCGCTTCGAAAATTATCCGGGGATCCGAAGACCACGTCAAATGTTACTGAGCCTGTACAGTTGGCTTCTAAACCTGGTATAACGCCTTTAAAGGTCGTTTTTGTGGGTTTGATCCTTGAGGGATCTATGCCCATTTTCCGCACTGTGTCCTGATAAAGCAGGTTCAGGCTACTGCCGCCGTCCATGAGGACTATTGTGAGGTGAAATCCGTCTATGATTGGGTCAAGGACCAATGCGGCGAAGCCGCCATGACGGATGCTAGTGGGATGGTCCCTTCGATCAAAGGTGATCGGGCAGGAGGACCATGGGTTGAACTTTGGGGCGACTGGCTCCATCGCGTATACGTCCCGCAGCGCACGCTTCCGCTCCCGCTTGGGAATGTGGGTTGCGTATATCATGTTCACCGTCTGCACTTGTGGGGGAAAGCCCTTCTGTCCATTGTTGTTCGGCGGCTTGGGCTCTTCGTCGTCGCTGTGCAGCCCCTTGTCTCTGTTTTCGGCTCTTAACTTGCCTGCCTGCTTGAACACCCAACAATCCCTATTAGTGTGATTGGCTGGCTTTTCGGGGGTGCCATGTACCTGGCACAAGCAATCGAGTATTCGGTCCAAACTGGACGGGCCCTGAGTATTCTTTTTGAATGGCTTTTTCCGCTGACCGGATTTGTAGCCTCTGAATCCGGCATTGGCTGCCGTGTCCTCATTGTTGTTGCTGTTAACACGGCGTTTTTGTTTGTTCCGACGTGTCCTGCCACTTTTGTCCTTGGTATCCGAATTACCAGGGTTCTTTGATAAGTTGTTACTACGAGCTAGCCAGCTATCTTCTCTCGCGCAAAAGCGGGTCATGAGTGTCGTGAGGGCTGCCATGGATTTCGGCTTTTCCTGTCCCAGGTGCCGGGCAAGCCACTCGTCGCGGATGTTATGCTTGAAGGCTGCTAGGGCCTATGCGTCCAGACAGTCGACTATCTGGTTTTTCTTTGTTAGGAACCGTGTCCAGAATTGTCTGGCTGATTCTTCTGGCTGCTGGATTATGTGGCTTAAGTCGTCGGCATCCGGTGGCCGCACGTAAGTGCCCTGGAAGTTATCGAGGAATGCGGCTTCCAGGTCCTCCCAAGAACCGATTGAGTCTGCTGGCAAGCTGTTAAGCCAATGCCGGGCCAGTCCTTTAAGTTTGAGCGGGAGGTACTTGATGGCGTGTAGATCATCGCCGCGTGCCATGTGGATGTGAAGGAGATAGTCCTCAATCCATACCGCCGGGTCTGTGGTGCCATCGTATGATTCGATGTTTACGGGTTTGAAGCCCTCTAGGATTTTATGATCCATTACTTTATTCGTGAAGCATAGCGGGTGTGCGGCGCCTCTGTACTGCGCTATATCACGACGTAGCTCGGAAGAGCTATGTCTGTTGTGTTCGGCCCGGCCAGATTTGTTGTATCCGAAATGAAGATCATTGTCACATGCCATAGGGCGCCTGCGCGATCCGTAGATCGATCTTGTTTGTCTTGCTTTATCCTCCAGTATGTCTCGCAGGTCGGGCGCATTTTCCCATGCCTTAGTTGTGCGGCGTCGGGGCATGGCTTGGGTGGAGGGCTGAGCGGCCTCTCTGTCACGGCCACGGGGTGGCCGGTCTGCCATGTCATGCGTAGGTGCTTCCTCCTCTGATCGGGGTAGCGGCCTGTGCTTCGGGTAACTCTTGGAGGGGCGTTCGAGTTCATACTCTTCGGCCGCAAGGACTTCAGTCCATCTGTCAGCTAGCAAATCTTGGGCAGCTCTAAGCTGTTGCTGCTTTTTCTTGAGGCTGCTTGCGGTGGCTAAAAGCTTGCGTTTAAAACGCTCTTGTTCGGCAGGGTCTGATGGTATGACGAATTCGTCGTCATCGAGGCTTGCCTCGTCTTCGGAGGGAGGCGTATAGTTATCATCCTCGACCTCTTGGTCTGCCGCTTTCTCGTGAGGGCTGGCTTCTCCATCTTCCTGTGCCGAATCTTGCTGAGGTGGGTGTTCTTCGGCGCTGTCCGGGGTAGTATTATCTCCCATGCCGGAATCACCGTTTTTGCTTTGGCGGGATTTAGAGCGGCGCCGCTGACGCTGGCGCTTTGGCTGTTTCTTGGGGGCGTCATCCCCCACTGTTCCATCGCCATCTCCATCTTTCGGAGTATCCACCATGTATATGTCGTATGACGAGGTGGCTTTCCAGCGCCCTACAGGTGCTGGTTCCTATTCGTCTCCTATATCGTCGTCCATGCCGTCGATGTCTTCAGAGCCGAAGTCAAGTATGTCGGTTAAATCGTCGACAGTGGCTACAAAGTGGGTGGTGGGTGGGTTTTGAATTTCCTCACCGTCCGTATCCCACCCTTGCTGACCGTAGTCCGGCCAGGGCTCTCCTGATAAAGAGAGAGACTTAAGAGAATTCAGGATGTCGCCAAAAGGCGAATGCTGAATGATGTCCGCTGCGGTGAACTCCATTACCGGCGCCCACTCGGATTCGATTGGCAGGGGCGCGGGGGCTCGAAGTTCGAAGAGGAATCCGGCTCCTCGGAGTCACGGGCCATGCGGAGTGCGGGGCTGGAGTTCGGCTCGATCGCCTCTGAGATCGCAGCCCCTGAGGCAGCGTCCAACCGCTGATCCTCGATCGGCGCAATAGGTTCCAAATCAATGGTCGAAACCGATGCGTGTGCGGCCTCCAAGGCGCTGTTCGGCGGCAGAGCTATATCATGCCCATCGAGACAGTGCGGCACGCTTGGCTGTGGCTCGAATCCGTCGAAGATTAAGTCTCCGCGGATGTCAGCCGTGTAGTTTAGGCTTCCAAACCTGACCTAATGGCCAGGGGCGTAGCTTCCGATCTGCTCAAGGTGGCCAAGTGAATTGGCCCGCAGTGCGAAGCCGCCGAAGACGAAGATCTGTCCGGGGAGGAAAGTCTCACCCTGGACCGCATCGTTGTTGAAGATCAAAGGAGCCATCAGGCCTGAAGGCGACGACACAGAGGAACTCTCAATGAAAGCACCAATGTCGGTGTCAAAACTGGCGGATCTCGGGTAGGGGGTCCCGAACTGTGCGTCTAGGCCGGATGGTAACAGGAGACAGGGGACACTTTGTTTTACCCAGGTTCGGGCCCTCTCGATGGAGGTAAAACCCTACTCCTGCTTGATTAATACTGATGATATGGGTAGTACAAGAGTAGATCTACCACGAGATCAAGGAGGCTAAACCCTAGAAGCTAGCCTATGGTATGATTGTTGTGTATGAAGTTGATCCTCTACGGACTACAACCCTATGGACTACACAGGATAGGGTTAGGGTTACACAGAGTCGGTTACAATGGTAGGAGATCTCGAATATCGCATCTCCAAGCTTGCCTTCCACGCCAAGGAAAGTCCCATCCGGACACAGGACGAAGTCTTCAATCTTATATCTTCATAGTTCAGGAGTCCGGCTGAAGGTACAGTACGGCTATCCGAACACCCCCTAATCCAGGACTCCCTCAGTGGGGAAGCTAGATCTACATGCCACACATGAAATCCATGGATCAAATCCAACAAAACTTCATCACACCAACAAATCACAAAAAATTTGGGAGGGCTATTTTTGTGGGGATTTTCAAAATTGGGACGAATCATAACAAAATTAGGCTAGAAAACAAAGAGGGAGGCTCCAAAATTGTGATCAGCATGGCTCATGGTACCAATATGATGTAGGGTAGAACCCTAGATGCCCGATCTTTCACGATAGGAGTGGATCCCGCGAAGAACATGAAGAACACAAGGGGAAAACACAAGAGAAACACGGGAGAAATCACTCAAACCAGCAAGATTCGGTTACACATGTGCTAGATCCTCGAAACACAAAGAGAAACAAGATCCACGATCAACAAGGGACGATACAAGTAGCAAGGTCTTCTCTGTGAGGAGGTCTTGTGGGGTCTTCCCGTCAGGGGTCTTTAATCCGCTTGGGGGATCTTCTTCGTAGAGGCCGTGAACTCCTATGGAGAAGGGATCTAGTGGAGAGCAAAGATTCTCAAATGAGCTACTACTTTGCTAACCCTACGTAGGTACGAGAAGAGTATATATAGTCTTCGGGGTGAAAGGGTACACGGGTCATGGCCCAAGTCACTACGCGCAAGCAGGGCTGGAAGTTCTGGGCGCCGAGGGTTCCGGCCCAGGTTTCGTGGAAGGTCCGGCCTAACCAGAGAGTTGGCACGGTGGGAGCTTAGCTGGTGATGTCTACTACACAACCTTCTTCTTGTAGACGTTGTTGGGCCTCCAAGTGCAAAGGTTTGTAGCACAGTAGCAAATTTCCCTCAAGTGGATGACCTAAGGTTTATCAATCCGTAGGAGGCGTAGGATGAAGATGGTCTCTCTCAAGCAACCCTGCAACCAAATAACAAAGAGTCTCTTGTGTCCCCAACACACCCAATACAATGGTGAAGAGATGGTGATACAAGTAGTATATGGATGGTAGATAATAGTTTTTGTAATCTGAAAATATAAAAACAGCAAGGTAACTAATGGTAAAAGTGAGGATAAACGGTATTGCAATGATAGGAAATGAGGCCTAGGGTTCATACTTTCACTAGTGCAAGTCCTCTCAACAATAATATCATAACTGGATCACATAACTATCCCTCAACATGCAACAAAGAGTCACTCCAAAGTCACTAATAGCGGAGAACAAACGAAGAGATTATGGTAGGGTACGAAACCACCTCAAAGTTATTCTTTCCAATCAATTTGTTATGCTATTCCTATAAGTGTCACAAACAGCCCTAGAGTTCTTACTAGAATAACACCTTAAGACACAAATCAACCAAAACCCTAATGTTACCTAGATACTTCAATGTCACCTCAAGTATCCGTGGGTATGATTATACGATATGCATCACACAATCTCAGATTCATCTATTCAACCAACACATAGAACCTCAAAGAGTGCCCCAAAGTTTCTACTGGAGAATCACGACGAAAACGTGTGCCAACCCCTATGCATAGGTTCATGGGCGGAACCCGCAAGTTGATCACGAAAACATACATCAAGTTAATCACGTGATATCCCATTGTCACCACATATACACATGGCAAGACATACATCAAGTGTTCTCAAATCTTTAAAGACTCAATCCGATAATATAACTTCAAAGGGGAAACTCAATCCATTACAAGAGAGTAGAGGGGGGAAGAAACATCATAGGATCCAAATATAATAGCAAAGCTCGCGATACATCAAGATCGTATCACCTCAAGAACACGAGAGAGAGAGAGAGATCAAACACATAGCTACTGGTACATACCCTCAGCCCCGAGGGAGAACTACTCCCTCCTCATCATGGAGAGCACCGGGATGATGAAGATGGCCACCGGAGAGGGATTCCCCCTCCGGCAGGGTGCCAGAATGGGTCTAGATTGGCTTTCGGTGACTACGGAGGCTTCTGGCGGCGGAACTCCCGATCTATTGTGCTCCCGGATGTTTTTAGGGTATATGGAGATATATAGGTGGAAGAAGTACATCAGGGGGGCCACGAGGGGCCCACGAGGGTGGAGGGCGCGCCCAGGGGGGTGGGCACGCCCCCTACCTTGTGGCCTCCTTGAAGCTTCCCTTACATAGACTCCAAGTCTTCTAGGCTTCTTCTGATCCAAAAATAAGTTCCGTGAAGTTTCAAGTCATTTGGACACCGTTTGATTTTCCTTTTCTTCGAAACCCTAAAATAGCAAAAAAAAACAGAAACTGGCACTGGGCTCTGGGTTAATAGGTTAGTCCCAAAAATAATATAAAAGTGCATAATAAAGCCCATAAACATCCAAAGTTGATAATATAATAGCATGGAACAATCAAAAATTATAGATACGTTGGAGACGTATCAGCATCCCCAAGCTTAATTCCTGCTCGTCCTCGAGTAGTAAAATGATAAAAACAGAATTTTTGATGTGGAATGCTACCTAACATATTTATCCATGTAGTCTTCTTTATTGTGGCAAGAATATTCAGAAGATTCAAGACAAAATTTTAATACTGACATAAAAATAATAATACTTCAAGCATACTAACTAAGCAATCATGTCTTCTCAAAATAACATGGCCAAAGAAAGCTATCCCTACAAAATCATATAGTCTGGCTATGCTCCATCTTCACCACACAACATATTTAAATCATGCACAACCTCGATGACAAGCCAAGCAATTGTTTCATACTTTTGATGTTCTCAAACTTTTTCAATCTTCACGCAATACATGAGCGTGAGCCATGGACATAGCACTATAGGTGGAATAGAATGGTGGTTGTGGGGAAGACAAAAAGGAGAAGATAGTCTCACATCAACTAGGCGTATCAACGGGCTATGGAGATGCCCATCAATAGATATCAATGTGAGTGAGTAGGGATTGCCATGCAACGGATGCACTAGAGCTATAAGCGTATGAAAGCTCAAAAAGAAACTAAGTGGGTGTGCATCCAACTCGCTTGCTCACGAAGACCTAGAGCATTTTGAGGAAGCCCATCATTGGAATATACAAGCCAAGTTCTATAATGAAAGATTCCCACTAGTATATGAAAGTGACAACATAGGAGACTCTCTATCATGAAGATCATGGTGCTAATTTGAAGCACAAGTGTGGTAAAAGGATAGTAGCATTGTCCCTTCTCTCTTTTTCTCTCATTTTTTTATTTGGGCCTTTTCTCTCTCTTTTTTATGGCTTCTTTTTTATTTTTTATTTGGGCTTCTTTGGCCTCTTTTTATTAATTTATTTTCGTCCGGAGTCTCATCCCGACTTATGGGGGAATCTTAGTCTCCATCATCCTTTCCTCACTGGGACAATGCTCTAATAATGATGATCATCACACTTTTATTTACTTACAACTTAAGAATTACAACTTGATACTTAGAACAAAATATGACTCTATATGAATGCCTCCGGCGGTGTACCGGGATGTGCAATGAATCATGAGTGACATGTATGAAAGAATTATGAACGGTGGCTTTACCACAAATAGAATGTCAACTACATGATCATGCAAAGCAATATGACAATTATGGATTGTGTCATAGTAAACGGAACGGTGGAAAGTTGCATGGCAATATATCTTGGAATGGCTATGGAAATGCAATAATAGGTAGGTATGGTGGCTATTTTGAGGAAGGTATATGGTGGGTTTAAGGTACCGGCGAAAGTTGCGCGGTACTAGACAGGCTAGCAATGGTGGAAGGGTGAGAGTGTGTATAATCCATGGACTCAACATTAGTCATAAAGAACTCACATACTTATTGCAAAAATTTATTAGTTATCGAAACAAAGTACTATGCGCATGCTCCTAGGGGGATAGATTGGTAGGAAAAGACCATCGCTCGTCCCCGACCGCCACTCATAAGGAAGACAATCAATAAATAAATCATGCTCCGACTTCATCACATAACGGTTCACCATACGTGCATGCTACGGGAATCACAAACTTCAACACAAATATTTCTCAAATTCACAACTACTCAACTAGCATGACTCTAATATCACCATCTCCATATCTCAAAACAATTATCAAGAATCAGACATCTCATAGTATTCAATGCACTTTATATGAAAGTTTTTATTATATCCCTCTTGGATGCCCATCATATTAGGACTAAATTCATAACCAAAGAAAATTACCATGCTGTTCTAAAGGACTCTCAAAATAATATAAGTGAAGCATGAGAGATCAATTATTTCTATAAAATAAAACCACCGCCGTGCTCTAAAAAGATATAAGTGAAGCACTAGAGCAACGACAAACTACTCCGAAAGATATAAGTGAAGATCAGTGAGTAGTTGAATAATTATGCAACTAAGTGAAGACTCTCTAACATTTAATAATTTCAGATCTTGGTATTTTATTCAAACAGCAAGCAAAGGAAAATAAAATGACATTCTAAGAATAGCAAACATCATGTGAAGAAGCAAAAACTTAGGATCAACCGAAACTAACCGATAGTTGTTGAAGAAGAAAGGTGGGATGCCAACCGGGGCATCCCCAAGCTTAGATGCTTGAGACTTCTTGAAATATTATCTTGGGATGCCTTGGGAATCCCCAATCTTGAGCTTTTGTGTCTCCTTAATTCCTCTCATATCACAGTCTCCTTAAATCTCAAAAGCTTCATCCACACAAAACTCAACAAGGACTCGTGAGATAAGTTAGTATAAACCATTGCCAAAACCTTATCATACTCTAATGTAGAAAATCACTAAAATTATTATTCAACATTGCATACTAAATGCCTCTGCATATTTAATAGTCCTATCCTCAAATAGGATCATTAAAGAAGCAAACATATGCAAACAATGCAAACATAACGGCAATCTGCCTAAACGGGACAGTCTGTAAAGAATGCAGCAACATCCATACTTCCCTAGCTCCAAAAATTATTAAAGAAAATTACCACTGTAGTAAATTTGTCATATCTTAATATGCAAAAGGTTTCAATATTTTATCACATTCTTACTTTTCTAGGGAATTATTGCAACAGCAGTAAACTTTCGGTTTTCAAACAGCAGCATGTGGACTTCTAAAATAGACATAGTAAAGGCTATCAATGCCACTTTTATTGAAATAAAATATTCAAAACATCGTTATAAATAATAGAAAGAAAATCTTAACAAAATAAATTGACTCTCCAAGCAAAACACATATCATGTGGTGAATAAAAATATAGCTCCAAGTAAAGTTACCGATGAACGAAGACGAAAGAGGGGATGCCTTCCGGGGCATCCCCAAGCTTAGGCTCTTGGCTATCCTTGAATATTACATTGGGGTGCCTTGGGCATCCCCAAGCTTAGGCTCTTGCCACTCCTTATTCCATTTTCCATCGAATCCTTACCCAAAACTTGAAAACTTCACAACACAAAACTTAACAGAAAACTCGTAAGCTCCGTTAGCGATAGAAAACAAAACACCACTTCAAGGTACTGTAATGAACTCATTCTTTATTTATATTTGTGTTAAACATACTGTATTCCAACTTCTCTATGGTTTATAAACTCTTTTACTAGCCATAGATTCATCAAAATAAGTAAACAACACATCGAAAACAGAATCTGTCAAAAACAGAACAGTCTGTAGTAATCTGGATCAAACGTATACTTCTGGAACTCATAAAATTCTCAAATAAATTGATGGACCTGAGGAATTTATCTATTAATCTTCTGAAAAATGAATTAACTAAATAGCACTTTCCAAATAAAAATGGCAGCAATTCTCGTGAGCGCTAAAGTTTCTGTTTTTTTACAGCAATGTCAACAAGACTTTCGCCAAGTCTTCCAAACGGTTCTACTTGGCACCAAAACTAATTAAAAGCATAAAACCACATCTAAACAGAGGATAGATGAATTATTCATTACTAAACAGGAACAAAAAGAAAGGAACAAAAATAAAATTGGGTTGCCTCCCAACAAGCGCTATCGTTTAACGCCCCTAGCTAGGCACGATGATTTCAATGATGCTCACATAAAAGATAAGAATTGTAACATAAAGAGAGCATCATGAAGAACATGACTAGCACATTTAAGTCTAACCCGCTTCCTATGCATAGGGATTTTTTGAGCAAACAACTTGTGGGAACAAGAATCAACTTGCATAGGAAGGTAAAAAGAGCATAACTATAAAATTTTAAGCACATAGAGAGGAAACTTGATATTATTGAAATTAGTACAAGCATATATTCCTCCCTCATAATAATTTTCAGTAGCATCATGAATGAATTCAACAATATAACCAGCACCTAAAGCATTCTTTTCATGATCTACAAGCATAGAAATTTTATTACTCTCCACATAAGCAAAATTCTTCTCATGAATAATAGTGGGAGCAAACTCAACAAAATAATTATCATGTGAGGCATAATCCAATTGAAAACTAAAATCATGATGACAAGTTTCATGGATATCATTATTCTTTATAGCATACAAGTCATCACAATAATCATCATAGATAGCAACTTTGTAACATCCCAAAATTCTAAATTTTGGAATGTTATAATAAATAGATAGATTTGATTGATTGTCTGAAAGTGAGTGAATTCGAAACTTTTTGAAAGTTAAATGAGAGGGAATAAAAGGACTTTCCCAAACTTTCATATTTGCTTTCTGATCTCCATGAATTCAAATTATTTTCAAATACAAAACCCTTGAGCGAAGATGATATGACTTCTTCCATTTAAAAAAATTAAATGAAAGGGTATTTGAAAATAATTGAATTTCATTTGGAAATATTTCAATTCATAAACTTCATGCAACTCAATGATTTTCACGAGAGAAGATAAAATGACTTCTTCAAATTATATGAAATATGAGTTGGGAGTTTCAAAGAATTAAATTCAAAGCTCTTTTGAATTTATTTTCAATTTGGAGTTATTTGAGTTTTATTCAAATTATTTTTCTCCAAAAATAAAATATATGGAAATTAGGGTAACATGATTCCCTACAATAGAAAATTGGAGAAAAATTAAATTGAAATCATTTTGGTATTTAAAAAATGATTTTTGTTGGATTTTAATAGACCAGTAGCACTGTTTGAGTTATTAGAATTTGTGTGTATTTTATTTAATGCCAGGAAAATGTTCATGTCGTAGAAAATCTTTTTCTGAAAATTTTGATATATTATATGCCTATATAATATTTTTATTTATTTTGTTTTTATAATTTTAGTTCTCTGAAAAAACTTCTCCCCGACTGGGCCGGCCCAGCTAGCCAGCCAGGCCCAGCCCAGCCGCCTTCGTCCCCGACTCCAGCGCCCGCACGACAGCGCCGCCGCCGTGTTCGCCAGGGACACCGCCGCCGCCTCCCTTGCCCCTCCTCCATGCCACTTCCTCCCCTCCCCCTTAAATAACGAGGCCCCGGGCCCTGTTCCCCTCTTCCCCGCAAGCCGCGCCGCCGCCCTCGCGGATCCAGCACCGCCGCCGCCGCACTTCACCCGCATCGCCGCCGCCTGCTGCGCCGCCGCCGCCGCACTCCGCCAGCGCCCCGCCTCGCGCCGCCACCGCTCGCCGCTCCTCCTCCTGAGCCGCACCGCCGCTCGCCTCGCCCGCCGGAGCCGCCTTACCGCCGTTGCCGTAGTCACCGGAGACGCCACCCCACCGCCGGAGTTGACCAAACCGGTAAAACCGCCATCGACCGGTCCAGATCGGTTTTTTTTCTAAGAACCGCTTTGATTTACTATGCAGCGGACATTTTCCGTTTAGATCTCTTTAGCGAACAGTTTTGTTAGTTAGCGTTCGGCAGCGAACGTTCGCTCAGTAGAGTTTTTCTTTTTCCTTTTTATTTTAAAATTTCGGCAAGGGACCTATATGTGATTGTTTTTCTTACAGATTAGTCCCTCTGTTTCAAACGATCATATCTTTTTACTCGTTTGTCCAAATCCAACGAAACAAACGCCCACGTCTTCGTTATGATCCCCTCTATCCGGATAAACAACTTAAACATGTTTTTGAAAAGTTTAAAATTTGAATTAGATCAGATTTAAATTCAAACTTCGTTTGATCATAACTTGAGTTTTGTAGCTCCGTTTGAGTTGATTCTTTTTGCAAATCGGAGCTCTTGACCTAAACATTCTAATAAGGCCAAATTCACATAATTTTGGTACTGTTAGAAATTCTTTTATGTTGCAAGAGTTATTTGCTTGGTTTTGATGTTTCCGAATTGTCTTCTTCGATCTTTTTATCTTTTGAGTGATTGCTCATGTGTGGTTACTATTGCTTGCTTACGATAGATTGACCGGAGTGTGACGAGTAGATCTATCAAGATTTTGAGTGCGAATCATCTTCATCAACATTGCAGGAAAGTTCACACTTTGATCATACTTTTTCTACAACCCAGTTTTATTGCATTAGATCAATCCTCACACATTGCATGATTAGGATCTAATTAATTTGTGGGATGGGAAGTAGATGAGGTAGTACCTATTACATGTATTATTATGAAACCTTTGGGAGTTACTTCTACGGTTGCTTATTATGCCATGCTATGCTAGTAGACGTGGATTGGGTGAGTGATATCCATGACAGATGTGAGTTTGTTAATTTTAATGGTTTACTTAAGGTGGCAACTTAAATACACATCTGGGTGGATTGAGGCACCTGATGTCTATCGGGACTTGCCTGTTTTTATTTCGGACCGCCACCTAGGGTCAAAGGGATCATGAGATTATTCATACTAGAAACTTTCGTGTGCAGCCACAAGCCATTATGGGCTCTGGCATAGTTGATTAAGTTGTGCGAACTCTTACAGTGGTAGACTAGCAGATGTAGGGGATGTAGGTGGTATGGTCTACCCGATCGTAAGGTGCTAGCGCTTCCGAAAGACTATGTCTCGGTCATCCGTCTTCTCAAACACCCTGTAGTGCGAGAAACCAAACGGAGGCGATCGAGTCTTGTGGGGAAAAGTGCGCAAACCTCTGCAGAGTGTATAAACTAATCATGATTAGCCGTGTCCCCGGTTATGGACATCTTGAGTATCTAGTTCTTGGATTATCCTGTTGATCTCATCATGTTACTTTAAATGAATATTGTTGGGTTTAATGATGTTACTTAATTGGGATTGAGAATGCTGTCAACCATTCTCAATGTTCAACAACCACCATGATAGTTAAATAAAATTTATTCCTTTGCAGTAGGGAAAAATTGGCTTTACGCAAAACCTTATAACCATAGAGCTTTTCCAGCAGCCATATATGCATGTAGTGATAGTCTTTATTCATCATTCTCTATGGTGTGAATTTGCCAGTACATTCAATGTACTGACCCGTTTCGGGCTGCAACGTCTCATGTTGCAGGATTATCTTATGATGAGTAAGTGATACGTTAGGGTTACGATTTCTACACTCAACTTTGCCGTTGGTGTTGATGGGAATCCACAACCTTGTTGCTTCCGCTATATGGATTGAGGTAATAGTATTTACGTTACTTTATACATGTGATTTACCTCTGTTATAAATCCTTCGAGTACTGTGTGTATCAGCATACCGATCCAGGGATGACACTTAAGCACAGAGACTTGATCCATTCGGGTCGGGTCACTACAAGATGGTATCAGAGCACATGTTGACTGTAGGACGTGACCCTAGAAACCGGCAAGCCCATAGCAAAGATTTCTCTCTACAACTTTCCCCTTTCAAAAAGTTGTTTTACCTCTCTTCTCTTCTGAGCTTATTCAAAAATTCCTTTTTTAGTGAGACCATACCCCTTTTCCCTTTTGACCACAAAGATTCGACTGATGAGACCACTCCAAGAAGTACATGATATCAGACCAGTAAGACCATTCGGAATGAAGAGGATTTTACCATACATTATGATAATGGAAACTACAGCTGTTGAAGACTCTGAAGACTAGGAGAATTGGAGGCTCTGAAGAATCCCCAGATTTGTATGACCTAGGAATGCTACCCTTATGGAACTTGGCAGACTATGGAAGTTGTCAATGCCCGAGATCAAGGTGTGTTTGAGAAAGACCGGAGCATGTAGAGTTAAGAACTCAAGGATTTGTCAAGGAAAACCCTAAGGCAGGAGATATCAACTATGGAGAGATAGCTCATGGAAATGACAAGAGAACAACCACAGCTATCCATGAGGTTATCGCCCGCTTATGCTATTGTCACCGTGCTGAGTTAAGCATGCATATGCATGGAAGGATTAAATGGTAGAAGGCTGATGGAGCACCTATCAGCAAGATGAAGTTTTAACCTTAGCCGGTGTATCACCAGGATCTGGAGTGTTACATCAAGAAGTTAAGATGGACCTAAAAGAAGCATTAATTGATAAGGAAGCATTTCGTGAAGAACTTAAGACCAGAAGCTGAAAGTAGCCAAGCTGGAGGAGCTACAACCTCGAGATACCGGAGTTTTGTCAGGAACGGAAGGACAGCAGGATCATGGTTCATGTCAAGGATGTTGAAACCCGGAAGTTTGGAATGCAACTCAGAAAATATTAAAGGACGTCACGAGAGATTTCACGTCAACAGAGATGATCTGGCAAAAGAACTTGAGAAGGACAAGCATGATTGGAAGAAGCCATTGGAGGCTTGAACAAGGCTTGAAGAGTTTGGAGACGTTGAAGATTTATAGACCTTTAGAAGACCAAACCCCTATTATATACCTACGTTAGATGTGACATTTGTGAGCTGTCATTTGTTTGATGTTTTTCCGGACAGCCACAAATAAAATCTATCTTTTCAAAACTTTTGTTTGTGTTGTGTGTATCCCTTTCTATCTCTCTTATCTCACCCCAAACCCATGGACCCAATAGAGAATGAATGAAGATGAGCTTGTATTTTCTAGACCGATGAGTCAGTTGGAGACAGACCGATGGATTCAGAACATGGAGGATCACATGGAGAATAACCCTATAGTCGAAAAGGATATGACCCAACATGCTCTTTAGTGCTTTGAAAGAGGTGCTGCTACTTGGTGGAGGATATACCAAACCATGAATGGATGGCAAGGAGTAACCACTTGGAAAGAATTTAAGTTGACTTTGCCAAAGTCTCGGTTTGTGTCCCAGAAGTTGAAGCCTTATGGAAAGGATATGAAGAAACCTTGTGCATGCAAGATTTGTGGAGAAATCGGACACACCCATAAAGAACACAAGGATGAGTTCCCTAATGGTGAAGGAAGTCACCCAGTTGAAGAATACCCAACTAGGCAGATTACTTGTTTCTTGTGTGAAGGGGTTTCCCACTATCCTACTCAGTGTCACATTTACCCCATGGTACGAAGGACCATACAACAGAATAAAGAAGTAATGAAAGGAGCCCTTATGGAAAGTTTAGAAGAACCTGTGATGAAGGAAGAGGTGGAGGACACGCCCAAAGAAGAACCAATTAAACCCTGCACCAAGTCATGCTATTCATGTGGAGAAGAAGGACACATCTCCCAAAATTGTTTGAATGGGGATCTAGTAGAATTCCCGACAGAGGAAGTAGAATATGACCCACAGGAAATAGAAGCCATGAATGGCATGGAAAGGTCCGGGAAGAGAAGCAGATTGGATTCCAGGAAGAACCTGAGTCGTATCACCTATTACAGGTGCAAGGAGTCAGGGCACTACCTCAACAGTTGCCCAAAAAGGAAACCTCGAGACTTATCGGAAGTAATATGTTTTCGTTGTAATGAAGCAGGGCACTTTGCCAGAGAATGCCCCAAGGAGAAGGAAACTTGTGCTAGATAGTTGAGTTTGCAACAAAAGAAGTGGAGTAGTAGAAGTGAGAACATTTTCTTTTATATTGAGGTGGTGAGTTGAGACTTGTAATGGAAAAGCAAGAGATTGTAATCATTGGAGAATGAATAAAGTAGCAACGTTGGTACTGATATGGATTTTATGAGTTGTTACTCTATGACGAAGGATTTTGACCATTTTGAGGATAAGATAAATATGGTCTATGGAAGGTTTGTGCATTTTAAGGGTGGTAGTACCCTATAAGAACCCTTGACTCTTGGAAAAGATAAGGATACTCCACTGAGTGGATTTCGGACAAAATGAATATGAGTTTTGTCTCGATATGTGCGATACCCCAAGAGTGTGTGGGATGAAGTTGGAGACCGTTAGTTGTTGGACCAAAAGTGATCAAGGAGTCCGAAGAGAATGTTAAGTTGATTCAAGATAGACTGAAGGTAGCTCAGTCCAGGCAGAAGAGTTATGCAGACTTAAAAATGCAAGGAGGTAGTCTATGAAATTGGAGATAGAGCATGTCTTCGCGTGCCCCCTATGCGAGGAGTTAAACGGATTGGAGTTAAGGGACAGTTAGCCCCGAGATTTGTAGGACCATACCGAGTTTTGGAGCGTATGAGAGAAGTGGCCTACAAGTTGGAGTCACCCGAAGGACTGTCAGGAGTTCACGATGTGTTTCACATTTCCCAGTTGAAGAAGTGCCATGCAGAGATGGCCAATATTCCCCTGTAAGGACGCTTGACCCTGGAAAGGATAATGATGTTCCATGAAGTAGAGTATGGACTTCATAAGTATAAGTTTTTACCTCGGTATGTGGGAAATCCCACGAGGATGAAGAGATGAAGTACTATTGGATATAAAGGAGGTATGATGTTGGTAATATGGAGCAATGGCAACCCCATGACAAGTCTGAGTACTCACGTCTTGGTTTGGTGCCAATAGAAGGAAGGAAGACAGTACAATTGGATGGATTTAAGAATACTAGGAAGTTGGAACAATGATCAGTTGCCCGATGATAAGTTCAAGGACTACAAGTGATGAGATGGGCCATAACCCACAGGCCCCAGGACCTGCCAAGAAGCAAGCACATTCTTGCTGAAGGAAAAACCCTGAAAGAAGTTATGATTTTATCGACAGACGATCTTATAGGAGTTACGAAAAACCTGAGAGTTGTGAAGGAACGATAGATGGTTGTTTGGCTTGCAGAATCTATGGATTTATTCGAACTTAGTTCGTCGACAAGAGAAATTCTGCAATGCTTGTGAGGATGACCGAGTGTTAGAATGCGAGATTCGCTAAACCATATACAAGGTAATGATTTGGGTGCGGGATGGATTAATCACCATACCGACTTACTCTTATTGTTCGCCTTGCTATATGGAATGGTAAATCTGAGTGACTTACCTATAGTAGAGAGACGACGATGAAAACCTTGTTTAAACCTTAGAATGGTATAGCAATTTTTTTCCCTTGTACAAGGCAGCTTTTGCCAACCGTAGGTTATACGGTGAGGATCAACCCAGACCCATTTCCTGCAGGAGAAACCATAAATTGTTGACCACCATGAGATATCGATAGTTGTTTAGTTTTGGCGCCCGACCCGTTAGCTAAGAAGACCCAATCTCGGAATAACCTTACCAAGAGGAAAGGACAGAAGAATTGAGGAAAAGGTTATGCCACTACCGGAAGAGCCAGAGAAGGAATTTTCCGAGGATTTGAGAAGACCGACACTGTTAACAATACGGATGAAGTATATGAGTTTCGATGGAGCTGTAACCATGCTTCTAAGGGTGGTAGCACCCCAGACCCCGGAGACGATTGATGGATTTTTTAGGAGACCCCAACCCTAACCTATTTCTTTCTAGCCTCTCCGAATCTCGAGGACGAGATTCATTTTAAGGGTGGTAGGTTTGTAACATCCCAAAATTCTAAATTTTGGAATGTTATAATAAATAGATAGATTTGATTGATTGTTTGATTGATTGTCTGAAAGTGAGTGAATTCGAAACTTTTTGAAAGTTAAATGAGAGGGAATAAAAGGACTTTCCCAAACTTTCATATTTGCTTTCTGATCTCCATGAATTCAAATTATTTTCAAATACAAAACCCTTGAGCGAAGATGATATGACTTCTTCCATTTAAAAAAATTAAATGAAAGGGTATTTGAAAATAATTGAATTTCATTTGGAAATATTTCAATTCATAAACTTCATGCAACTCAATGATTTTCAGGAGAGAAGATAAAATGACTTCTTCAAATTATATGAAATATGAGTTGGGAGTTTCAAAGAATTAAATTCAAAGTTCTTTTGAATTTATTTTCAATTTGGAGTTATTTGAGTTTTATTCAAATTATTTTTCTCCAAAAATAAAATATATGGAAATTAGGGTAACATGATTCCCTACAATAGAAAATTGGAGAAAAATTAAATTGAAATCATTTTGGTATTTTAAAAATGATTTTTGTTGGATTTTAATAGACCAGTAGCACTGTTTGAGTTATTAGAATTTGTGTGTATTTTATTTAATGCCAGGAAAATGTTCATGTCGTAGAAAATCTTTTTCTGAAAATTCTGATATATTATATGCCTATATAATATTTTTATTTATTTTGTTTTTATTATTTTAGTTCTCTAAAAAAAACTTCTCCCCGACTGGGCCGGCCCAGCTAGCCAGCCAGGCCCAGCCCAGCCGCCTTCGTCCCCGACTCCAGCGCCCGCACGACAGCGCCGCCGCCGTGGTCGCCAGGGACACCGTCGCCGCCTCCCTTGCCCCTCCTCCACGCCACTTCCTCCCCTCCCCCTTAAATAACGAGGCCCTATTAGCAATCGAATCACTAGATAAAGACTGTTTTGCCAGTGTGGTTACCCCTTAGCCAATAAAAGGAGGGCCATGGCATACTGGAAAAGGATTCCGACCCTTGTATACTCGGACGCGCGTAGCTGCTCTCCCCAAGGCAACCTTGATGAGCTTGAGCATTGCGTGTTCACCATGGTCCTTCCCTCAATCCACCAAAGCAGGAGTAGGATTTTATGCTTCCCAGCGGCCCAAAACTGGGTAAAAACCACCAGCGTCACCACTCTCATGCGGTTGCATGGCTTCTGCTCTTTACACAACGTGACCTTCCCCCTTGCCGAACCATAAGGGGTTGATGGTCCCATAGGTGATCGTGTTCCACCCTCAGTGCTTGCTTTACTAGGGTTGCTCTCATTCACTCTCTCATGCTCTCCAGATCTAAACAAGACATAGGTGGACACACTCTCTCTGCTCACTTCTGGTCACAAATCCGGTCGAACCGCCTCAACTATGGTAGGGGGGTAGGTGCATCATTCACGCGGTCGTCGGTGACGAGGGAGGACACCAATAGCTGTCCGCATGTCCCGATTGGTGGCTCGTGCCATTCTTTCCAGCATAGCACCGACTCGGGAGGGCCTTCAAATCATTCTTCCTCTTTGCCGTAGTGTGGCTAGATGAGGCCTCCCGACGCCCTCCTTGCCACATCCCGATGACCCTCAGGTATATCTTCCTTCAAAACCGGCCTTGCTCTACTGCCCCAGCTCTCCATGTGGCTGCATGTGGATCCTTTTCTACTTCCATCGGCTGTTCCAAAGCCACCTAGATTTTTAATATTATTTGAGGTAAAGCTAGTTCACACAGTCGAATCTAAGACTTGGTTCAAACATGGAAGAAAGCTGGAAAGTTGTAGCATGAATCTAGGATTTGGTTCTAAGAGGAAACGGGGGAAAGTAGTAGAGACTGGTTACCCAACTGGTCTCTTGGTTGAAAAGGGGAAGAAAACGGGGTGGATGGCGAAGGGTGGGGAGAAGTGGACCCGTCTCTTGGTCGAAAAAGGAAAGAAGTGAGGGGTGTTGGGGGACAACGCAAATGAGAACAAGCAGGTCTAGATTACCTGTTCTCACATAGGAAAATACCGCGGAGGAGGTAAAAAATGGTACAAATACAGACACGCTGCGTTAATGTTTGCCGGTCTTGGCAACCACATCTACCTCACCACTTTATGCCCCTTCTGTCCCTATGCCCTTATCGCTACCGTTAATGTAAAATCACATGAAAAATGAAGCAATTTCATTGTTAGCCTAATGTAACTATTAATTAATGTTGTTGTCAGTCTAGTGCCACCGATAAATTGAAGCAATGACACCGGCATTTTATGAAGTGGCTCTGTTTTGCTTTATGAATTGTGTTTTGGTAGTTACACTCAAATCACATGCCGGTAACATTGCTTCATCCCAATGGAACTGCACAAATTTGATTACACATTTTGGTTGCACCGAGCACGGAGCTACTGCAATGTGCTACTCGCATGATAGTAATACTAATGCTATTGTTCCACATGTTAATCAAGTGGCTTGTGTCGATGTGATGTGATGCTACTTCTTACTTAATGGCACTTTTCATACTATCAATGTAGTGCCAGTTATAACAAAAGAGATGTTACTGCTAATCATATGCCACTTCAAATACTTGTTACTGCTTAAATAACCATATTACATATTTGCGCAGACATGGATGCCTCTTGATATGTCTCCATCATATCTATAACTTTTCATTGTTTCATGCCAATATTCTACAACTTTTATATACTTTTGGCAATATTTAATATTATTTTTGGGACTAACATATTGATCCAGTGCCCAGTTCCAGTTCATGTTTGTTGCTTGTTTTTTGTTTCACAAAATCTCCATAGCAAACAAAGTCCAAACACGATAAAAATTTACGAAGATTTATTTTGGAATATATGTGATTTTTGGGATGTGGAATCAACGCAAACTGAGGCCGACGAGCTCCACTAGGCACAAGGCTGCGGCCTCCCCCTGGCATGCTATGGTACCAAGTGAGCACCTCGTAAGTCGGTTGACCACCTGATTTCGCCGCAAGAAAGATAATATCCTAAAAAATTGTGTTAGAATTTCAGCCAATCGGAGTTATCGATCTCCAGGAATTTTAGAAAGAGTTTTCAACCAGAAAACAGTAGCGCAAAACAGAAGAGAGCAGATAGAGAGAGAGAAAGAGAGAGAGAGAGAGAACCAATGTAGGAGAGGCTCTTGCCCCTCTACTGCCATGGCGGCCATGGACGAGAGGGGGAACTCTCCTCCCATCTAGGGGAGGCCAAGGAAGAAGAAGAAGGAGGGAGGATCTCTCCCCCTCTCTCCCGGTAGTGCCAGAACACCGCCAGGGCAATCATCGTGACGATGATCTACATCAAAAACTTTGATGCCGTCAACACCAACTCTCTCGCCCTCTATGTAGCTGTGTAACACCTCTTCTCCCCGCTGTAGTCTCTACTTAAACATGGTGCCTAATGCTATATATTATTATCCAATGATGTATGGCCATCCTATGATGTTTGAGTAGATTCGTTTTGTCCTATGGGTTGATTGACAATCGTGATTGGTTTGAGTTTTATGTTTTATTTTAGTGATGTCCTATGGTGCGCTCCGTGTTGCGCAACCGTGAGGGATTCCCGTTGAAGGGTGTTCCAATACGTTCATGATTCGCTTATGATGGGTGGCGAAAGTGATAGAAGCTTATACCCGAGTAAGTGGGTTGTTGCGTATGGGAGTAAAGTGGACTTGATACTTAATGCTATGGTTTGGTTTTACCTTAATGATATTTAGTAGTTGCGGATGCTTGCTAGAGTTCCAATCATAAGTGCATATGATCAAAGTACAGAAAGTATGTTAGCTCATGCCTCTCCCTCATATAAAATTATAATAATGATTATCGGTCCATTATCGATTGCCTATGGACAAGACATTTGCTACGCTCTCAAAGAACTACTTTTGGCCCAAGAAGTTCCGCGACGTCTCATGCTTCATCAGCCGATGCTCTACATGTCGCAAAGCTAAGTCTAAAGCTCAGTCCCATGGTCTCTATATGCCACTCCCTATTCCATATCACCCATGGGAAGATATTAGTATGGACTTTGTGCTTGGTTTACCTAGAACTAGAAACAACAAAGATTTTGTGTTTGTTGTTGTGGACCGATTCTCTAAAATGGCTCATTTCATCCCATGCAACAAGATAGATGATGCTTCACATGTTGCAAATCTGTTTTGTAGGGAAATATTTCGTCTCCGTGGAGTACCAAAGACGATTGTCTCGGATCGCGACGTCAAGTTCTTAAGCTACTTTTGGAAGACCTTATGCGCCATGCTTGGAATCAAGATCTTGTTCTCTTTGGCATACCATACCCAAACCGACGGCCAAACGGAGGTCACGAACTGGACGCTCTCCACTCTACTACGCGTGTTGATCAAGAAGAACACCAAGGAGTGCGAGGAACGTCTACCCATCGGCAAGTACGCCTACAACTGTGCAAGACATACGACGACCGGCAAGTCCCCCTTCAAGGTCATCTACGATTTCAACCTGTGTCCCCATTGGACATCCTTCCTCTACCACTACAAGAGCGCATCAACAAGGACGGAGTGCACAAGTGAACTACGTCAAGAAGATGCATGAAGATACAAGGCACACCATCGAGCGCCAAGTAGAACGACTCGTGACCAAGATCAACTTCAACAAGCAACCCATGATATTCAATAGTGGAGATCTTGTGTGGATACACCTTCGCAAGGACCGCTTCCCCAACAAACGCAAGTCCAAGCTTCTACCACGAGTCGATGGACCTTTAAAGGTGCTTGAACGCACAACAACAACGCCTACAAGATCGACATCCCACGTGACAAGTACTCCATTAGCGACATCTTCAACATCAAAGATCTCTCTCCCTACCATGGTGATGAGGCTTTTGATTTGAGGTCGGATCTTTCCCAAGGGGGGAGATGATGCGGAGCATCCCACGGTCATCCCCATGGATGCTACCTCAACTACCAAAGCTCCAAGTGGACCCATGACAACAGCTCGAGCACGTGCTATTCAATCCGAGGTGACAACTCTCCTACTTGAGCTTCCCTCACATTCAAGTGAGACATGGCTACTACCTAAGTCAGAAACACTATGTGTAATCATGTACAATGCACAAGCCATGGAGCCGAGAGCTGAGGAAGAAGGAATACGCGACAACTCTCTGTTCAGCATGGAACTTCCTGCCAGAGCCCGGAACCTCCTGCCCCCGGAACCTCCGGCCGACCCGGAACTTTTGGTAATCCTGACAAAACCCTCTTCAACTTGATAATGGGATACACGTTGTATTAACGTGAATACTTTAGGGATTATTGCTTGACTCAAAAAGGAAAACTCTTATGGGATCGAATTAATTATTTACAATAGTATGCTTGAGATATGGTTATACTTGTTGCTCTAGGATGAAGGCTCCATAGCTTCCTTTTTCATGTGAATTTAATTATAGTGAAACCTTAGCATCTTATGCTAATAATGGTATATATGATTACTATGATGTGGAAAGATTAGAATAATTTGTTGCTTTTAAGGGTCCTTATGAAATTGAATCTTTGTTTGAAAAGTATGAAGATTTTGATGATGTTGTTTTTAGACCTGAAAATTTTTCTATACTTAAATATTTCTATCAGAATTATAAATGCAATGCCGATATTGATGCATTTATTGAGGAAGTCTCCGTTGTCCAAGAAGAGACTAATATTTTTGCAGAAGTCTATGGAAAAAGGAATTGATGAAATTGTGAGCCCATTAGATGAAAAAGATGGTGAGGAGAGCGAAGAACAAAAGAAGGAAGAGCGGATTAGCTAATCGTGCCCACCTTCTAATGAGAGTAACTCTTCAACTCATACAATTTTTAATTTCCCTTCATGCTTCCCGAAGGATGAATGCTATGGTGATTGCTATGATCCCTTGGATTTATTTGAATATCCCTTTTTGATGAAATTCATGCTTGCTATGGTTGTGGCCAAGATGCCAATTTGAATTATGGTTATGGAGATGAACTTGCTATAGTTCCTTATGTTAAGAATGAAATTGTTGCTACTGTACCCACACATTATAGTCCTATTGTCTTTTTGAATTCTCCAAACTACACTATATTGGAGAAGTTTGCGCTTATTAAGGATTACATTGATGGGTTGTGTTTTTGTTGTAGGAAACCACGGCCACCTATGGGACTAAGAGCCCATTTTTGATTCGGCGGGGGGATGACACGTTGCACAAAGAGAGGAGGAGCATGGAACAACACAGCAGAGATCACGGGGGCAGTTTTTACCTAGGTTCGGGCCGCCGTGATGCGTAAAACTGTACTCCTGCTTTGGTGGATTGATGGTGGAAAAGATGATGGCCAGCGCAACACGTTTGCCCAGCAGGGTTGCCTTGGGGCGAGAACGGCCAGGCATGTGTGGATGCGTGAGGGTTCCAAATAGACAACTCCTTCTACGGTTACCTTGGGCCTCCTTTTATAGATCAAGGGGTCACCACAGTGGCAAATCAGTCATTACGCGCTGATTAGATAGCAAACAATGCTATCATACCTAACTCTGTAGGCTGACAAAACGCATTAAATGCACCACTCAACATTGCATCATATCTTGCCCGGCAGGCCCTGCCGGGTTGTTTTGCCAGCTTCGCACCTACTTGCTTGACACGTCTCAGGATGGGTGTCGCTTGGAGGCATTTTCTGTAGGAAGTGGCTGCCATGTGGCGAATAGGAGCCACTTAGTCACCTTGGAGCTTGACACCACACCGATCGACGTCGTGTGTCATGATTAGGTGGTGCGGTGGAGTGGTTTTGCATTCGTAATCCCTGGCAGGCCTACTGGGATGACCCGAAGGCTTGCTTCCAGGGGTAACCCCTCCTTTCCAGGCTCGCCTGCCAACCTAGATCAGAAGTTCTACCACCGCAGGGCTCCGTAGCCACCGAAAACCAATCTAGATCCGTTCTGGCACCCGGCAGGAGGGGGGAATCATCTCAGGTGGCCATCTTCATCATCCCGGCGGCCACCACGATGAGGAGGGAGTAGTCCACCCTTGGGGTTGAGGGTTTGTACCAGTAGCTATGTGATTAATCTCTCTCTATCATGATCTATATCATGGGCTTTATTAATATAGTCGGATCATATGATGTTTGTCCCCTCTATACTCTTGTTGTGATGAATTGAGTCTTTACCCTTTGAAGTTTTGTCTTGTCGGATTGAATATTGAGAGATGAGAACACATGATATATGTCTTGCGGTATGAATACTTGAGGTGACAATTGGGTTATCTTATTGATTCACTTGATATATGTTCTAGCATTCAACTCACGGATTCCTGCGGTGATATTGGGGTAATTTATGCAGAGGGGTTGATGCACATTTTTATTATCTTTTCTCCGGCGAAAACTATGGGGTCTCTTTATAGTTCTTTGTGTGGATTGAGTATTATGAATATGAACTTGCTAGGCATGTGTGGATGCGTGAGGGTTCCAAATAGACAACTCCATCTACGGTTACCTTGGGCCTCCTTTTATAGATCAAGGGGTCACCACAGTGGCAAATCAGTCATTACGCGCTGATTAGATAGCAAACAATGCTATCATACCTAACTCTGTAGGCTGACAAAACGCATTAAATGCACCACTCAACATTGCATCATATCTTGCCCGGCAGGCCCTGCCGGGTTGTTTTGCCAGCTTCGCACCTACTTGCTTGACACGTCTCAGGATGGGTGTCGCTTGGAGGCATTTTCTGTAGGAAGTGGCTGCCATGTGGCGAATAGGAGCCACTTAGTCACCTTGGAGCTTGACACCACACCGATCGACGTCGTGTGTCATGATTAGGTGGTGCGGTGGAGTGGTTTTGCGTTCGTAATCCCTGGCAGGCCTACTGGGATGACCCGAAGGCTTGCTTCCAGGGGTAACCCCTCCTTTCCAGGCTCGCCTGCCAACCTAGATCAGAAGTTCTACCACCGCAGGGCTCCGTAGCCACCGAAAACCAATCTAGATCCGTTCTGGCACCCGGCAGGAGGGGGGAATCATCTCAGGTGGCCATCTTCATCATCCCGGCGGCCACCACGATGAGGAGGGAGTAGTCCACCCTTGGGGTTGAGGGTTTGTACCAGTAGCTATGTGATTAATCTCTCTCTATCATGATCTATATCATGGGCTTTATTAATATAGTCGGATCATATGATGTTTGTCCCCTCTATACTCTTGTTGTGATGAATTGAGTCTTTACCCTTTGAAGTTTTGTCTTGTCGGATTGAATATTGAGAGATGAGAACACATGATATATGTCTTGCGGTATGAATACTTGAGGTGACAATTGGGTTATCTTATTGATTCACTTGATATATGTTCTAGCATTCAACTCACGGATTCCTGCGGTGATATTGGGGTAATTTATGCAGAGGGGTTGATGCACATTTTTATTATCTTTTCTCCGGCGAAAACTATGGGGTCTCTTTATAGTTCTTTGTGTGGATTGAGTATTATGAATATGAACTTGCTTTGGTGTTATCTTAGTACGGACTCTAGGATATATCGAACGGAAAAAATAGCTTTGTGTTATTTTAGCGGACTCTTGAATAGATCGAACGGAAAGAATATCTCTGAGGTGGTTTAGTACCCTACAAACAATTCCTATCTTTTGTTCTCCATTAATAGGAACTCAGGAGTGATTCTTTATTGCACTTTGAGGGATAATCATTCGATCTAACTATGTTAGCACTGTTGAGAGATTGCACTAGAGAAAGTACGGACCCTAGGCCTTGTTTTTAAGCATTGCAATACCATTTTTGTGCCCGTTTACTATTTTCTACCTTGCTGTTTTTATTTATTCAGATTATAAAAATATATTACTATCATCCATATTACACTTTTATCACCATCTCTTCGACGAACTAGTGCACCTATACAATTTGCCATTGTATTGCGTGTGTTGGGGACACAAGAAATTTCCTGTATTTGGTTGTAGGGTCGTTTGAGAGAGACCATCTTCATCACATGTCTCACGGATTGATAAACCTTAGTTCATCCACTTGAGGTAAAATTGCTACTGTCCTGCAAAACTCTGCGGTTGGAGGCCCAATACGTGTCTACAAGAATAAAGTTGCGTAGTAGACATCAAGCTCTTTTCTGGCGCCATTGCCGGGGAGGTGGGTTCTTGAAGGTATATCTTTATATCTTTCAATCGAATCATTTAGTTTCTTGTTTTATCACTAGTTTGGTTTATAAAAAGAAACTACAAAAGATGGAATTGAGGTTGCATCATATTATTGATCATCTTTATAATATCTTTCTTGAAAATGATGGATCGGAAAATTGTGCTCAAATGTTAGAAGAAGAAGTGAATAAAATGTTTGGCACAAAATCTTTGAATGGTGAGCATGATTGCAATTTTGTTGGTGTGAACTCTTTGAATATCCATGATGCTAATGATATGCAAAGCCATAAGCTTGGGGATGCTATGTTCGATAAAGATGATATTTTTTAGTCCCGCAAGTTTTGATGAGAAAACTTATTATGATGAAAGCATGCCTCCTATCTATGATGATTATGGTGATAACATTTATGCTATAAAGAATAATTATAACCATGAAACTTGTCATCATGATTTTAATTTTCAATCCCATGATATTTATTTTGTTGAGTTTGCTCCCACTACTATTCATGAGAAGAAATTTGCTTATGTGGAGAGTAATAATTTTTCTATCCTTTTGTGTAATGAAAAGAATGCTTTATGTGATAGCTATATTGTTGAATTCCTTCATGATGCTACTGAAAATTATTATGAGAGCGAAACACATGCTTTTACATATTGCAATAATATCAAGTTTCTTCTCTATGTGTTGAAAATCTTGAAGTTTCACTTGTTTTGCCTTCCTATGCTACTGAAAATCTTGTTCCCATAATTTGTTTGCTCACAAAATCCCTATAAATAGGAAGTGGGTTAGACCTAAATGTTCTAGTAATATGCTTCATGATGCTCACTTCATGTTTAAATTCGTATCTTTTATGCGAGCATCATTGAAATCATCATGCCTAGCTAAAAGGCATTAAAGAAAACCAATTATTAGGAGATAACCCAACACTTTTACCTACTGTTTTGTGTGTTCACATGATTAGGCTACTGTAGTAATCATGTTTTATTGCTTTCGTTTCAATAAAATGCCAAGTAAGACCTTTGGGATGGCTTACGGTGATAGTTGATTTGATCCTGCTGAAAAACAGAAACTTCTGCGCTCAGGGAAACAATTCTCATTTTTAACAGAAGCGTGATAAAATGCTCATTATTTTTCAGAAGATTAATAGACAAATTACACAGGTTTTCCTAATGTTTCAGAATTTTTGGAGTAGCATAAGTATGGTTGGAGTACAGATTACTACAGGTTGTTCTGTTTTTGACAGATTCTGTTTTCAATGCATAGTTTCCTAGTTTTCTAGTTTCTATGGCTTATATTGCTCAATATAAATTGTGTAACTGATATGATGTAGTAGGAATTGTGTGAGAACAATTATTAATCTTGTCTTTGACAGTACCAAAAGTGAAATGGTTTGCTCTTTATCATACTAACCTATCTCACAAAGTTTCGTTAAGTTTTGGGTGAGATGTCGATATGAGGAGAATAATGAGTGACAAGACCCTAAGCTTGGGGATGCCCAAGGCACCCCAAGGTAATACTCAAGGAATATCCAAGCAACTAAGCTTGGGGATGCCCTGGAAGGCATCCCCTCTTTCGTCTCCAACATTATCGGTAACCTCACTTGGAGCTATGTTTTCATTCATCACATGATATGTGTTTTGCTTGGAGCATCAATTTATTTTGTTAGGATTTTCTTGATGTTATTTATAATAATTTTTTGCATCGTTTATTTTAATAAAGTGGCAATGATAGCCTTTGCTGGCACCGTTCCCCTGATCGACAGGGTTTTCCGATATACTCGCCCAGTCCCATCGTCGCCGCCCACATTGCACCGATCCCCCCTCCTCTTCCCAAAGAAAACCCCATCCTCTCCCAGAAGCGGCCGGCTATGGCGAACTATGATCTTGACCCACAGCGTTTCGTGCCGGCAGGCCACCACATCATCGATGGTGGAGAAAGGCGGCTTCCTTGCACCTTACGCCTGCGACTCGTCCTCCTCGCCGCCATGAGGATTACATGGTCGCCGAGGTCATGCCTGCTTCGGAGGGACCGCTTTTGCCTATCAGGGATGAGATTGTCCAGTTTCTTCAGAATAGAGGTACTCTGGTTCACTCCGCTCAGCCTTGGTTTCACCGAGTAGGGTTATTCCAAGTCAGGGATCCATCTGTCAGATATACATTGATTCAGCATGCTCCTTTTCCTCTGCGCAATGATCGTTTTGTTAGATTTATGAAACATGATGAGGGAGAGAATTTTAAGGGGAATCATGAGTTTCACAAGGGTTGGATCATGTTCATTTGTATTCCTCTAGATTACCGCAATACGGAGTTCATATCACAGGCAGTGGGCACACCTTTGGGAAATTTCATTCATGGGATAGTGAGGATCCATATTTGCTTTGGACTCTAGTGGAGGAAAGTTTTCCTGACACACCATTGGTGCCACATGATGTGGTCTTTGGAGATTATGCAGAATGGGGAGGAGCTCAGGTCTCGTGGACTGCTGCTTGCTATGTGTTGGGCACTGATTTTGCCGATCAGATGCCAAACGATGAAGATCCAATGCCGCTGGATGGAAATCCGCACCCTTTGCCTGGAAATCTGCTGCAAGATAATTTGATGTTTGTTCTTCCACCATATCCGATGCTGCGGTGGAATGATGCGCCTATAGCACCTCCATTGCCCCAGGAAAATAACATAGGAGATGCTGGATGGGGAAATGCAGTCCGGGGGGACAATGAAGATGAACATCAACAGCCGCCACAACCTGCTGGGTGGGGAAATGTTGTACCTGAGTAGGACCAGGTTTCTATTGTCATTGATCAGCCGGAGGGCTCTGGGTCTGTGGAACAGGAAGTGGAGATTCAGTTTGAGGAGCAAAATCAATTGCAGCCGGTTCAGCAGATGCAGAACAATGTGCAGCAGGGTGTTGAGGAAAATCCTTTAGCAATTGTTCCTTATCAACCTCCTGTCGTACATCAGCACCAGATATTCATTGGCATGGCAAGGATTGTGGCTGGGCCACCTCTTCCTCCAGAGATGATCTGGAAGAGATCTTTTGAAAATTTGTTACCTGAATTTACTGTCAAGGAGGTGCCTCGTCATATCTTCTTCAAGCCACTTGGGACTGTGACATACTCCAAGCGCACATGGACAATTGCTTTTGATGATTCACAGAGGATGTCTTCTTTGGTGCCCCGCTTGCCCAGTAATCTTACACTCAGGAAGCCTATGGTGGCCAAACGACCAGTTGACAGAGCTCTTTTTGGAAGTCCTTCTGATGAGGTTCTCAGTGCTAATGATAATGCAGTGTCTGATTTTGCTGGGACTGGAGAGATGCACCCTGAAGATGTTGTGGCTGGCAGCATGGAGGAGAACTCCTCTTCTTCTGTGGTTTTTTCTTCTGTGCAGGCCAATGATACGAAACAGACAAGAAGAAGGAAGACTGTGGCCCCTTTAGTGGATACTTCTGTACGTCGATGTACAAGAAGCGCGGCAAAACTGGATGGGTTCAAATCAATGACTTTTGAGCAGCTTTCCCTCCAGCCCACCAAAAGGCGTCCTCGGTCCAAGCCCATACAAGCGAAGGCCCAGCCCACCCCTGACGACGCAGGTGATGCTGGCAAGTCTGAATATGCCCCTCCACCCATGCCTCTCAACGTGCTACAAGCAATTGGAGCGGAGCTGGAGATTAACCCCAACCTGCTATCCAAGGAGAAGCTTACGGCTAATCCCAAGGATGACTCCTCCTCAAGTGGTGTTTAAATGTTGCAGTTTAAAACTTTAGCTAGGTGTAGCGAGCCTTTTAAATTCGATGTCATCTATGTCGTTCTAAACTTTATGTTGCGCGGTCTGAACTGGATGCATTTTGTTTCTTATGGTGTGGGATGTATGACATTGTATGTCATACAGTTGTTGATACTTCGCTTTTGGTTATCTCATGAATCAAAGGTCTATGCATAATTGGAAGGTGCTCTACTGGAATGTTCGTGGTCTAAATTCTGAAACATGACAGCACTCTGTTAGAGAGAAAATTTCTGAAAGTCAGTGTGCGGTTGCTTGTTTGCAAGAAACTAAGTTGTCAGATTGCCCTCGAGAGGAGCCTTAGGTTTTGATCAGTTCATAGAATCACCCTCGAGAGGAGCCTCGGGTGGTATTCTGACAGTATGGCGTTCAGATGTTTTTAAGGGTGCATTAGTGGAAGTAAAGCCTTTTGGTATGATCATCAGTTTCAATTCTGTGCATAATAACGACCAGTGGTTTTTAGTCAATGTATATGGGCCTTGTCAGGGTGTATTGAGGGATGTGTTTGTTAACTGGTTGTATAACCTTCAAGTGGAACCGGAACAAAAATGGTTGTTACTGGGATATTTTAATTTTATCAGGTCCATGGACAATCGTAATCTTCCGAGAGGGGATGTTAATGATATTTTTATCTTTAATGAGATCATTGGCCATTTAGGACTGCTGGAACTTCCTTTAAAAGGTAGAAGGTTTACCTGGTCAAAGATGCAGGATGTCCCACTCCTCGAGCAATTGGACTGGTTTTTTACTTCTGCAAGTTGGATAACTCACTATCCTATGACACAAGTTACACCTCTTGCCAGAACTGTGTCTGATCATGTTCCTTGTGTAATTTCTATCTGCACCACAATTCCTAAAGCACATATCTTTAGATTTGAAAACTATTGGGTGCATCAACCTGGGTTCATGGACAGTGTGAGGGAAGTTTGGAACAAACCTTCACATAAGACTCATATATCTGCCGTTATGATGGACAAATTGAAATCCTTGAGGTTTGCACTCAAGAAATGGCAGAAAGGGGCTCTCACACATTAAATCTTTGATTGAAAAGTTCAATTGGGTAATTCTATGGCTGGATGATTTGGAGGACTGGAGGCCCCTATCCATACCTGAACACAACTTCAGGAAGATATGTAAGATACATCATGAACACCTTCTACATTTGCAGTTTTTATACTAGAAGAAAAGGTGTACTATCAGATATATCAAGGTGGGAGAGGAAAATTCAAAATTCTTCCAGGCCATGGCAACAGAGAGGTATAGGAAGAATTCTATTGCTACTCTTCAACTGTCTGATGGAACAGTTTCTTCAGATCATGGGGAAATAGCTAAGGAGTTTTTGGTTGCTTTCAAGGGCAGAATGGGAACTATTAAACCAATATTGTTGGGTAATGAAGTACTCTCACTCATCCCAAGAGTGCAGGGTCTTGAGGTGCTCACACAACCTTTTCAGCTGCAAGAGATTGAAAAGGTCAGAAAAGAAATGCCCATTGATAAAGCACCAGGGCCGGATGGTTTTAATGGTATGTTCATGAAGAGATGCTGGTCAATCATTTCCAGTGATTTTATCCGTTTGGTAAATGAGTTTCATGCTGGAACTACTATTTTGGAAAACCTCAATGAAGCTTTCGTCACTTTAATCCCAAAAAAGCAAACACCCGAGGGTGTTGGAGATTTTAAGCCAATCTCTTTGACAAGTGTGGGACTGAAGTTTCTGACTAAACTGGCAGCTAACAGGTTTCAAGAGGAAATCACCAATTGTGTTCATAAAAATCAATATGGCTTCATTAAATCAAGAACAATTCAGGACTGTATTGCTTGGAGTTTGAGTATATTCATCAATGCAATCATTCCAAGAAGCCAATCATATTGCTCAAGCTTGCCTTTGAAAAAGCTTTTGACTCTATTCAGCATGAGGCAATTTTGAAAATCCTTGTAGCAAAAGGTTTTGATAGCAAATGGATTAAATGGGTTCAGCAGCTATTATCTTCTGCAACCTCCTCTATCCTGTTAAATGATGTGCCTGGAAATCATTTCAAGTGCAAATGTGGTGTCAAGCAAGGATACCCTATCTCTCCTTTGCTTTTTGTGATTGCTGCTGATCTTCTACAAACCATGATCAATGATCTTTTATGTAGGGGCCTGCTTACCTTGCCATTGCCAACACATGATCCTGATTATCCAGTGGTACAATATGCAGATGATACCTTGTTGTTTGTAAATGCTGACTCAACTCAGCTGGAGGTCCTCAAGTCAGTGCTCAACTCCTTTTCCTTGGCAACCGGACTACAAATCAACTTCCATAAGTCTTCAATGTACCCAATCAATGTGGAAGCTTCTGTTGCCTCTGCACTTGCTGCTCAGTTTGGGTGCCAGCTTGGTTCTATGCCCTTCACTTATTTGGGACTTCCTGTTGGAACCACTCGACCCAAAATTGTTGATTTGCTACCTTTGGTGGATTGTATGGAAAGAAGGCTAACTGCTAGTTCCTGGTTTTTACCACAAGGCAGTAGGTTGCAGCTGGTAAATTCAGTGATATCTTCACTCAATATATTCTTCCTTTGCAGTCTATCCCTGCCACAAGGCATTCTAAAATAGTTAGAAAGGATTCAAAGACAGTGCGTCTGGAGGAAATATGGTCAGGAGAAGGGACACTCTTTGGCTGCTTGGCCCCTTATCTGTAGGCCTAAGATGAAAGGGGGGCTTGGAATTCTGAATTGGGGACTGCAGAATGATCCACTGCTCCTTAAATACCTCAACAAATTCTATAACAAAGCAGATGCGCCATGGGTTAGTTTGGTGTGGGACTCATATTACTTTCAGAGAACTCCTCATGACACTATTCTTTGTGGCTCATTCTGGTGGAGGGACATTTGCAAATTAATGGACAAGTTTCGGGCTGTTACTTCTGACAGAAAGGGGGATTATGTTCTGTTTTGGTCTAATTATTGGGAGATTGGCCAGTCTTGCATTCCTCTGCAAGAAGGTTTCCAAGGGTATTTTCTTTTTTCCTGTAGAAGAACCTTTCTGTCATGGAAATGGTACAGGCAGGAAATTTGCAACACATGTTTTCTTTACCTTTGTCTCAACAGGCTTTTAGGGAGTTCAATCAGCTATCTGAGACTTCTTTCAACACTGATTGTAATGATATCTAGGCTCGGAGGCACGGGAAGAAGGGGGAGTACTTGGCCAAAAAGTACTATGACTTTGTCCATCACCCCGTTCTTGCCAATCCTATTCTTAGCTGGGTTTGGAAAAGCAGCTGTACCATGACAATTAAAATGTTTGCCTGGCTGGTCATTATGGACAGAGTTAACACCAAGGATATGATCCAACGACGCCATTTGAGAATTGATGATGGACCTGGTTGTGTCCTATGCCCGACTGGAGTACTTGAGGAATGGAACCATCTATTCTTCCAATGCAACTTCAGTATGAGAATCTGGAACTACCTGCAAGTTTCCTGATGGATAGCAATGATATGGTGCAAATTGCATTACATGCAAGGAAGGAGTTTCAAAAGCCCTTTTTCTCAGAGGTGTTTTTTCTTGCATGGTGGAATATTTGGATAGTTAGGAATAACAGGGCTTTTAGGCATGTCAACCCAACTTTTAGGCACTTGATAAATGGATTTATTCATGACATTACTCTTCTTTCACACCGAATCAAGACCAAGTACAAGGAGGCTCTGCTAAAATGGATTGATTTCCTGCCTCCTTGAGGGCCATCTTTTGCACCCTCTTCCTCTCCTAGCTGTACATTGTAGTGATTTTGCCTTTCTTTTCTTAGTCTTCTTTAGCCTTTCTGTAGCGACCAGACCTCAAACAGTCTGATCTCTGTGCTCCGGTGTCATCTCTGGATCAGTAATGCTGACACCACACAGTACTCGGAGGATTTATAGCAGAGTAGCAATCACACACTTATTACATCGAATGTCTCAAAAGAGAACTTACTACAATAAATATGGCTTAAGGCCATCTAATAACGATAACAGCGGAAGGCTTGGAAGATAAGTGAGTCCATCAACTCCAACGGCATCACTCAGTATAGAACCACGACCTAAAAACTCCTTAATCGTCGTCTGAAAAGTCTGCAACATTAACGTTGCAGCCCGAAAACAGGTCAGCACATGGAATATGCTGGCAAGGTAACACATAGAGAGTAATGGAATGAAACAGCTATACTATATGCATATTTGGCTGGTGGAAAGCTCTATGGTTACAGTTTTGCGTAAAGCCAATTTTTCCCTACTTCAAAGGAATAAAATTTTAATTACTATTAAGGTGGATGTTAAACATTGAGAATGGTTGACAGCATTCTCAATCCCAATTAAGCATCATCATTAAACATAACCCAACAAAATTAATTTAGAGTAACATGTTGAGATTCACATGATAATCCAAGTACTAGATACTCAAGATGTCCATAACCGGGGACACGGCTAACCATGATTAGTTTGTTACACTCTGCAGAGGTTTGCGCACTTTTCCCCACAAGACTCGATCGCCTCCGTTTGTTTTCTCGCACTACATGGTGTTTGAGAAGACGGATGACCGAGACATAGTCTTTCAGAAGCGCTAGCACCTTACGATCGGGTAGACCGTACCACCTACATCCCCTACATCTGCTAGTCTACCACTGTAAGAGTTCGCACAGCTTAGTCAACTATGCTAGAGCCCATAATAGCTTGTGGCTGCACACGGAAGTTTCTAGTATGAATAGTCTCATGATCCCTTTGAGCCTGGGTGGCGGTCCAAAAGAAAACAGGCAAGTCCTGGAATACCCAGGTGCCTCAATCCACCCAGATGTGTGTTTAAGTTGCCACCTTAGATAAACCATTAATTATCAATCTCACATCTGTCATGGATATCACTCACCCAGTCCACGTCTACTAGCATAGCATGGCACAATAAGAAAACGTAGAAGTAACTCCCAAAGGTTTGATAATAGACAGGTAATAGGTGCTACCTCATCTACTTCCCAACCCACAATCTAATTAGATCCTAATCATGCAATGTGGGAGGATTGATCTAATGCAATAAAACTGGGTAGTAGAAAAGGTATGATCAACGTGTTACTTGCCTTGCTGATGATCTGGGAAACCTAGTGATTCAAAGTAACAGGCGGCGCACTCCGGATACTCTATCGCAGACAAACAAACAAGCATACAATAAGTACTGAACTAATGCACAGGTAAAACTCAAATAAGAAATCTAACCAGAAGGTTCAACTTAAGAACTCCAGTTGGTAAAAAGAATCAAATCGAACGAAGCAACGGAGATCAAACGGCGGAAGAAAACAACTTCGTTCTAGTAATCTGGATCTAGGGAAAATTTTACAGTAGCAAAATCTTCTTTAGGTTGGTTAAACGGATAGAGGGTTTCGAGACGAAACTCTAGGCGCTTGAATCGCCTGATTCCGATAAACGAGCGAAAAGTTAAACTAGAACGAAAATCGGATCAGGAATCGCGATCAGAAAAATCGCGGATTTAATCCAAGAAAAAGAAAAACGACGAACGCTCGCTAAAATAAATAAACTGGAAAAACCGATCTATTTAAAAAAAACTGAATCTATTAAACCGATGAAAACCGATCGTTTTTTTTAACCGAAGGCACGAAAAACGAGGCGCGGCGGCGGCGGCGCGGGGCGGCGCGGCGGCGGGCAGCGGCGGCGGCGGCACGGGCGGGTGGCGGCGGCGGCGCGGGCGGCGGGCAGCGGCGGCGGCGGCGCGGGCGGCGGGCAGCGGCGTCGGCGGCGCGGGCGGCGGGCAGCGGCGTCGGCGGCGCGGGCGGCGGGCAGCGGCGGCGGCGGCGCGGGCGGGCGGCGGCGGCGGGTCCGGGCGGCGGCTAGGGTTGGGGCTGGGGCGGCTAGGGTTGGGGGCTGGGGCGTCTAGGGTTCCCCGGGGCTGGGCCTCGGCTTATAAAGCCTAGTCGGACACGGCCCGTTAGGTCGGTTCGTTTTTTTTAATTTATTTCCGCTCGGAAAAAAATAAAAAGAAATACTAAACGGACACCAAAAATCCCGAAATAAATTTTTCCGGGCTTCTAAAATCAAGACCGACAAAGTGAACATTTATTTGGGGCCTAAAGGCAATTTTGAAAAACGCACATTTTCCTAAATTCAAATAAAACACCGAAAAAAATCTTGTTTGATTTTATTATTAAATCCTCAATATTTCTCTATTTTGGGAAAGTCATTTTATTCCCTCTCTCATATTTTTGTAATAGAAATAATTGATGATAAAATAAATAAAATCAAATGATCCTATTCTCAAAATTTGAGAAAACTCAAATATGAAAATAACGAAATCCCCAACTCTCTCCATGGGTCCTTGAGTTGCGTAGAATTTTCTAGGATCAACCAAAATGCAAAAATATGATATGCAATGATGATCTAATGTATAACATTCCAAATTGAAAATTTGGGATGTTACAAACCTACCCCCTTAAGATGAAACTCGCCCTCGAGATTTGGGTTGGCTAGAAAATAGGTGAGGGTGGTCTTTGAGCAAATCTTCCTCTCGCTCCCAGGTGGCTTCATCCTCCGTGTGGTGGCTCCACTGAACTTTGCAAAACTTGATAACCTTGCTGCGAGTAACTCGGCTGGCAAACTCGAGGATCTTAACTGGTTTCTCCTTGTAGGTCAAATCGTTATCCAACTGAATAGTTTCCAAAGGCACCGTATCACTCAACGGTACATCAGCCATCTCCGCGTGACACTTCTTTAACTGAGAAACGTGGAACACATCATGTACTCCTGACAATCCTTCGGGTAATTCCAACTTGTAGGCCACTTCTCCCATACGTTCCAAAACTCGATATGGTCCTACAAATCGTGGCGCTAACTTCCCTTTAACTCCAAAACGCTTTGTTCCCCGAAGTGGAGATACTCGACGATAAGCTCTATCTCCGACTTCGTAAACTGTCTCCGTGCGTTTAGAATCTGCATAACTCTTCTGTCTGGACTGGGCTATCTTGAGCCTATCGCGAATCAATTTCACCTTCTGTTCAGACTCTTTAATCAAGTCAGGTCCAAATAACTGGCGGTCTCCGACTTCGTCCCACGACAGCGGTGTCCTGCACCTCCTTCCGTACAAAGCTTCGAAAGGGGCCATCTTCAAACTGGTTTGGTAACTGTTGTTGTAAGAGAACTCTGCATATGGCAAATTATTGTCCCAACTAGATCCATAATCTAGCGCACAAGCTCTCAGCATATCCTCCAAAATCTGATTTACGCTCTCGGTCTATCCATCTGTCTATGGATGAAAAGTTGTACTGAATTCTAGCCTGGTACCCAAAGTTTCATGCAACTGCTTCTAGAACTTTGAGGTAAACTGGGTTCCTCTATCTGATACGATACTCCTCGGAACTCCATGCAGACATACTATTCTGGTCATGTATATCTTTGCCAACTTAGCACTAGTGTAAGTGGTCTTTACAGGGATGAAATGAGCTACTTTTGTCAATCGATCAACTACAAACCAAATTGAGTCATAGCCTGAACGAGTCCTGGGCAATCCCGTGATAAAATCCATGCCTAACTTATCCCACTTCCATTCGGGTATCGGCAATGGTTGTAACAATCCTACTGGCTTCTGATGCTCTGCCATTACTCTCTGGCATACATCACAAACTGCTACATACTCCGCAATATCCTTCTTCATTCCCGTCCACCAGAAAATATCCTACAAATCCAAATACATCTTGGTATTTCCTAGGTGAATTGAATACGGTGAATCATGTGCCTCTTGCAAAATCAACTTCCTGATCTCCGGTTTATTGGGCACGTAAACACGGTCTTCAAACCATAGGGTATCGTGCTCATCCTCATGAAATCCTTTAGCTTTTCCTTTGCTCAATTTCTCCTTTATAGCGGCAATCTCTTTGTCAGTTTTCTGAGCTTCTCTGATTCTATCCATCAAAGTTGACCAAATCTCTAGTGCTGCTACATAGCCCCTCGGAACTATTTCCACACATAGTTCACGAAGATTTTCTGCTAACTCCTTGGGTATCCCTCCCATCATTAACGTATTGACATGGCTCTTACGGCTTAACGCGTCAGCTACTACATTAGCCTTTCCAGGGTGATAGTGCAATTTCATATCATAATCTTTGATAAGCTCCAACCATCTCCTTTGTCTGAGATTCAACTCCTTCTGTGTGAAAATGTACTTCAAACTCTTATGATCCATGTACACCTCACAATGGTTTCCAATGAGGAAATGTCTCCATGTCTTCAATGCATGCACTACGGCTGCTAACTCCAAATCATGCGTGGCATAATTCAACTCATGGGGCTTTAGTTGTCTTGAGGCATATGAAACAACTCTCCCTTCCTGCATAAGCACTGCTCCAAGTCCTCGACGTGAAGCGTCACAATACACCTCATAATCTTTGGTCTGGTCTGGCAAAATTAACACTGATGAGGTAACCAAGCGTTTCTTCAACTCCTGAAAACTAGCCTCACACTCCTCCGTCCATATGAACTTGGTATCTTTCTATAACAACTCCGTCATAGGCTTCGCAATCTTTGAGAAATTCTCAATAAACCTCCGGTAGTATCATGCGAGTCCAAGAAAACTCCGGATCTCTCCAACTGTTGTTGGGGCTTCCCACTTGGTCACGGTTTCAACTTTAGCGGGATCTACTGCTATACCTTCTCCGGATATAATGTGTCCGAGGAATCCTACTTCCTTCAACCAAAACTCACATTTGCTGAACTTGGCATATAATTGGTGTTCTCTGAGCTTTCCAAGTACCAAACGCAAATGCTCCTCATGCTCCTCTTTATTCTTCGAATATACCAGGATATCATCCATGAACACTACGACGAACTTATCCAAAAACTCCATAAACACTTTGTTCATCATGTTCATAAAATAGGCAGGCGCGTTAGTCAGACCAAATGACATAACGGTATACTCATACAGCCCATACCTGGTGGTAAAAGCTGTCTTCGGAATATCCTATTCTCGAATCTTCAACTGGTGGTATCCTGATCGCAAATCGATCTTGGAAAATACTTTAGCTCCTTGCAATCGATCAAACAGATCGTTGATCATCGGTCGTGGGTACTTGTTCTTGATCGTTACTTTGTTCAATCCTCGATAATCAACAACCATCCTTAACGATCCATCCTTCTTCTCCACTAGAAGTACTGGCGATCCCCAAGGCGAAGAACTTGGGCGAATATATCCCTTATCTAGTAACTCCTTAATCTGCTTCTTAATTTCCACCAAATCCTTTGCTGGCATCCTATATGGTCTCTTTGATATTGGCCCAGTGCCTGGCAATAGCTCAATCAAAAACTCAATATCTCTATCTGGTGGCATGCCTGGCAACTCTTCTGGAAATACATCAGGGAAATCCCTTACCACTAGTACTTCCTCCTGCACAACTCCTGTTAGGCAATTTACTTGGGTCCTCTTTGGCACATGCCGAGATACATACTTGATCCTTCTCCCTTCTGGTGTGGTAAGCAAAATTGACTTACTAGCACACTCAATATTCCCTTCATACTTTGATAACCAATCCATGCCTAATATCACATCCAATCCTTGAGATTCCAATACTACTAGGTCTGAGGGAAAAACATAGTTACCAATCCTTAATGGTAACCGATCACACCATAGACTAGCCACATACTCTGCTCCTGGTGAGGTTACTAACATGGGTGACCTAAGGGCTTGGGTTGGTAGGTTATACTTATCCACAAATCCCCTTGAGATGTATGAATGCGATGCACCAGTATCAAAAAGAACGAGTGTAGTAAATGACTTAACCAAAAGCTTACCTATTACTACATCGGGCTGAGCTTCAACCTCCTCCACGCTAACGTGGTTCACCTGTCCCCTGTTGAAAGGGTTCGGTTTCTTCCCAGAACTTCCATTGCCATTTTGGCCTTCAGGACATTCATTTGCATAATGTCCTGGCTTCGAACACTTATAGCAAGTGACTTGGCTCAAGTCCTTCTTGGCTGGGGTTGATGGGTTGGTGCGGTTCTGGCCGTTGCTTCCTCCATTGCCATTACCATTCTTAGTGCCATTTTGATTGTGCGAGCTACCTCCCCCATGGGTATGCTGAAAATGTCCTCCCGGTCTAGGGGTAAAACGTGGCTTCTGCTGAGCTCCTGAATTGTACTTTCCTTGTCCATACTTCCTCTTGCGATTCTCAATTTGCTGCTGCTTCCCTTCAATCATAAGAGCACGATCTACCAACTCCTGGTAGTTGTTGAAGGTGGCTACCATCAACTGCATGCTCAACTCATCATTCAGTCCTTCCAGAAACTTCTCTTGTTTAGCTGCATCCGTAGCAACGCCATTTGGGGCATAACATGCTAGCTTACTAAACTCCTCCACATACTGGCCAACTATCCGTCCTCCTTGGCGCAAGTTATGAAACTCACGCTTCTTCATGGCCATAGCTCCTTCTGAAACTTGGGCAGTACGGAAATCCTGCTGAAACTGGTCCCATGTGACAGTGTCGACTGGGAATGTGGCTGCAAAATTCTCCCACCATGATGCTGCGGGTCCTTCTAACTGATGTGCAGCAAACTTCACCTTCTCCGCATCTGTGCATCCTGCTGTGGTCAACTCCCTAGCTGTCTTGCGGAGCCAATCATCTACTACTATCAGCTTGGTGCTAATGGAAAACACCGGCGGATTCAGCCTAAGAAAATGGGCTAAGTGGTCAACAGGTGGTGATAGTGGTGGTGGGTTGTTGTTGTTGTTCCCCTGATTCTGATTCTGGACTAGCAACTGCATCAATGTGTTCTGCTGCTGGATCAACTGGGTGAGCTCCGGTGGAAAGGCAAATTCGGGGTCACGTCTCGGAGGCATCTGAGGGTTTAGAAAAGATGAGATATAAGAATAGAGAGGGTCTAAAGAGAAAACACTACCCATATGCACATGAGGCAAAAGCAAAAAATTCACTTCAATCAATCAACCAAAGGCATACAATCGATCTAACTATCGCAAAAGTGCTTGGACTACTATATTTACATGGTGGACTACTACTACTGGTGAGGTGGTCTATTAGAAATATTTTACGGTTGTTGACTCCATAATATCTGCTCCAGCTTCATCAACATAGTCATCATCGCTACTATCTGCTTCCAAGTTGGTGCCGTCGATGATGATGTAGTCTTCCGGGCTAATCTCCTTGGGTTCTTCGTCTTCCTCTACTGGAGTCGGGCCTCCCATAAGTATTCCAAACTTCTTTGTTAGGTCGGCATTATTATCCACCAATACTTCAATTTCCTCTTCATAATCTTCACGTGTAGCCTTGAGTTCTTCCTCCAGTTCCTTGATTCTGGTCTTAGCCTTCTTCAGATCTATCATGTTGGCGCACATCTGGTTCTCCTGTCGTCGAATGTGCTGGTTTAACTCTTGGATAAAAGCTGCAATTGATCTATCCTTTCTGGTGCTGATCATCTCCTAGTGTTCATCTCGGCGCCCACAAATCTGGTAGGTAGTATCCCTGAGATCCTTGCGGTAGACTTCTCCAATGCGTCCCATTGTGATGTGAGCTGCCATGCTCTTTCCTAGACTCCAAGTTGGTGCATCAAAAGAAAATTCTATGGGCTCAGTGACTGGCATGAACGTCCTTCCTGGAACTTGAACTTGAATCATCCAGCGCTCTTCTTCAGGAAAAGTGGCGTTGTAGCTTCCCGTGAAGCTTGGTACTCCTATGTTCAGGTATCTAGTGACTTCCTTCAAGTGGCGTCCAAAGGGTGCATCTTCATCCGTTTGCATAAACTTGTTCCTTGCATCTGCCATCCTAAAGAATAGAAAAGATGAGAGGTCAGAAGAGAAGAGAGTGAGTAGTGATCTAGGTCTTTAGCTTAGTGGTCGTGTCCTACAGTCAGCGTGTGCTCTGATACCATCTCTGTAGCGGCCAGACCTCAAACAGTCTGATCTCTGTGCTCCGGTGTCATCCCTGGATCAGTAATGCTGACACCACACAGTACTCGGAGGATTTATAGTAGAGTAGCAATCACACACTTATTACATCGAATGTCTCAAAAGAGAACTTATTACAATAAATATGGCTTAAGGCCATCTAATAACGATAACAGCGGAAGGCTTGGAAGATAAGTGAGTCCATCAACTCCAACGGCATCAATGAGTATAGAACCACGACCTAAAAACTCCTTAATCATCGTCTGAAAAGTCTGCAACATTAATGTTGCAGCCCGAAAACGGGTCAGCACATGGAATATGCTGGCAAGGTAACACATAGAGAGTAATGGAATGAAACAGCTATACTATATGCATATTTGGCTGGTGGAAAGCTCTATGGTTACAGTTTTGCGTAAAGCCAATTTTTCCCTACTTCAAAGGAATAAAATTTTAATTACTATCAAGGTGGTTGTTAAACATTGAGAATGGTTGACAGCATTCTCAATCCCAATTAAGCATCATCATTAAACATAACCCAACAAAATTAATTTAGAGTAACATGTTGAGATTCACATGATAATCCAAGTACTAGATACTCAAGATGTCCATAACCAGGGACACGGCTAACCATGATTAGTTTGTTACACTCTGCAGAGGTTTGCGCACTTTTCCCCACAAGACTCGATCGCCTCTGTTTGTTTTCTCGCACTACATGGTGTTTGAGAAGATGGATGACCGAGACATAGTCTTTCAGAAGCGCTAGCACCTTACGATCGGGTAGACCGTACCACCTACATCCCCTACATCTGCTAGTCTACAACTGTAAGAGTTCGCACAACTTAGTCAACTATGCTAGAGCCCATAATAGCTTGTGGCTGCACACGGAAGTTTCTAGTATGAATAGTCTCATGATCCCTTTGAGCCTGGGTGGCGGTCCAAAAGAAAACAGGCAAGTCCTGGAATACCCAGGTGTCTCAATCCACCCAGATGTGTGTTTAAGTTGCCACCTTAGATAAACCATTAATTATCAATATCACATCTGTCATGGATATCACTCACCCAATCCACGTCTACTAGCATAGCATGGCATAATAAGCAAACGTAGAAGTAACTCCTAAAGGTTTGATAATAAACAGGTAATAGGTACTACCTCATCTACTTCCCATCCCACAATTTAATTAGATCCTAACCATGCAATGTGTGAGGATTGATCTAATGCAATAAAACTGGGTAGTAGAAAAGGTATGATCAACGTGTTAGTTGCCTTGCTGATGATCCGGGAAACCTAGCGGTTCGAAGTAACAGGCGGTGCACTCCGGATACTCTATCCCAGACAAAAAAACAAGCATACAATAAGTACTGAACTAATGCACAGGTAAAACTCAAATAAGAGATCTAACCAGAAGGTTCAAGTAAAGAACTCCGGTTGGCAAAAAGAATCAAATCGAACGAAGCAAAGGAAATCAAACGGCGGAAGAAAACAACTTCGTTCTAGTAATCTGGATCTAGGGCAAATTTTACAGTAGCAAAATCTTGTTTAGGTTGGTTAAACGGATAGAGGGTTTCGAGACGAAACTCTAGGCGCTAGAATCGCCTGATTCCGATAAACGAGCGAAAAGTTAAACTAAAACGAAAATCGGATCAGGAATCGCGATCAGAAAAATCGCGGATTTAATCCAAGAAAAAGAAAAACGACGAACGCTCGCTAAAATAAATAAATCGGAAAAACCGATCTATTAAAAAAAATGAATCTATTAAACCGACGAAAACCGATGAAAACCAATCGGTTTTTTCTAACTGAAGGCACGAAAAACGAGGCGCGGCGGCGAACCTTGGCGGCGGCGTCCGGCGACGGCGGCGCGGGGCGGTGCGGCAGCAGCGGCGCGGGGCGGCACAGCGGCGGCGGCGCGGGCGGCGGGCAGCGGCGGCGGCGGCGCGGGCTGGCGGGCGGCGGCGGCGGCGGCAGGACCGGACGGCGGCTAGGGTTGGGGCTGCGGCGGCGGCGGCGGCAGGACCGGACGGCGGCTAGGATTGGGGCTGGGGCGGCTAGGGTTCCCCTGGGCTGGGCCTCGGCTTATAAAGCCTAGTCGAGCCAGAGTCCTAGTCGGGCATGGCCTGTTAGGTCGGTTCATTTTTTTTAATTTATTTCCGCTCAGAAAACAAAATAAAAAGAAATACTAAATGGACTCCAAAAATCCCGAAATAAATTTTCCCAGGTTTCTAAAATCAGGCCCGACAAAGTGAACATTTATTTGGGGCCTAGATGCAATTTTGAAAAACGCACATTTTTCCTAAATTCAAATAAAACACCGAAAAACTCCGAAATAAAATCTTGTTTGATTTTATTATTAAATCCTCAATATTTCTCTATTTTGGGAAAGTCATTTTATTCCCTCTCTCATATTTTTGTAATAGAAATAATTGATGATAAAATAAATAAAATCAAATGATCCTATTCTCAAAATTTGAGAAAACTCAAATATGAAAATAACGAAATCCCCAACTCTCTCCATGGGTCCTTGAGTTGCGCAGAATTTTCTAGGATCAACCAAAATGCAAAAATATGATATGCAATGATGATCTAATGTATAACATTCCAAGTTGAAAATTTGGGATGTTACACTTTCTAGTATAGCTTTTTCTTTTCTTTGCTCCTCCTCTTGAGGAACTTTGTACTTGTTATCTTTCTTCTTTCAATAAAATGCTGTGGGGTGTAAGCCCTGCAGTCTTCCAGGTCTAAAAAATGATAGCCTTTGCCATGCTTATTTTGCAAGTATACATGTTGCTGTTGAAAACAAAAAGTTTACCACTGTTACAAAAATTCCCTAGAAAAGACAGAATGTGATAAAATGTTGAAACTTTCTGCAAAATGAGCTCTGATAAGTTTTCTACAGTGTGGTAAATTTTCATATTTTTTGGAGTTTAAAAGTATTGGTGCTCTTGCATTTTTACAGACAATACTGGTTTGGCAGATTGCTGTTATGTTTGCATATGTTTGCTTGTTTAATAATTCTATTTGAGGATAGGAGTATTAAATATGCAGAGGCATTTAGTATGCAACGTTGAATAATAATTTTACCGATTTGCTACAGCAGAGAATGATAAGGATGTTGCATTGGTTTATACTAACTTATCTCATGAGTTCTTGTTGAGTTTTGTGTGGATGAAGCTTTTGAGATTTAGGAAAACCGTGATATGAGAAGAATTAAGGAGACACAAAAGCTCAAGCTTGGGGATGCCCAGGGCATCCCAAGATAATATTTCAATAAGTCTCAAGCATCTAAGCTTGGAGATGCCCCGATAGGCATCCCACCTTTCCTCTTCAACAATTATCGGTTAGTATCGGTTCAGCCTTAGTTTTTGCTTCTTCACATGGGTTGTGCTATTCTTAGAATGTCATTTTTTTCATTTTTCTTGTTGTTTTAATAAAATACTTAGATTTGAAAGTTTTAAATAAAATAGAGTCCCCAAATAGTTGCCAAGGAGGCTAAGTAAGCGGCATTCACATCCCGTCAACCAAGCTCTATCCTATGTCATTTACTCTTGTGCTTCACTTATATCCTATGAGTAAATTGTTGAATAAATTGAATGTAATGAAGTTGAAATCATATCATGCTTAGTGGTAGCTTCACATTGGGTTTGGAAAGTGAAATCTTTTGAGGCTTAACAATCACAATATTGGTCATACAAGCACTTCATGAATAATTAGTATAAGGAAGAGAACTTTCACATGCAAATACACTATCATGGAAATCTTTTGTGATTGGGAGCCCCCATCAAAATATTATATGCCAAAATTGTTGACATTGGACAAGGAAGACAACATAATGGTTTATGTTTGTTCATATTCACACAGAAGTTATATTGTCATAGATCCTTCAACATGTGGTGCTTGCCCCCATATTTGCTAGCCAAAAATTCCACACCAAGTAGAGATACTACTTGTGCATCCAAAAACCCTTAAACCCAAATCTTATTTTCAAGAGTCCACCATACCTACCTAAGTATTGAGCAAGATCCTTCAAGTAAGTTGTCATCGGTGCAATAAGGTAATAAAAATTGCTTCTAAAAGTGTAAGATCATTTAGTGTAAGAGAAAATTGAGCGTTGTACCAACTTGTGATGGTAAAGCAATAAAAGTGACAGACTGCATAATAAAGGTTGTTATCACAAGGGGCAATATAACGTGATGTTCTTTTGCACTATGGGATTGAGAATACAAACAAATAAGCGCATGGCAACCTCTGCTTCCCTCTGCGAAGGGCCTATCTTTTACTTTTATGTATTTACTTTTATGCAAGGGTCAAAGTTTTCCTCTCTATTCCTTTTTATTTTCTCTTTTGGTAAGCATCATGTGGTGAGGAAAGATCTAGGCACATATGTCCAGTTGAATATGGGTAGCATGAGTTATTATTGTTGACATCACCCTTGAGGTGAATATGTTGGGAGGCAAAACAATAAGCCCCTATCTTTCTATGTGTCCAGTTGAAACCTTTTGCTCATGTATACGAGGTGATTGTTAGAAATCATAGAAGACTATATGATGGTTGAGTATGTGGAGCGCTTACTTAAACTCTGTCGAATAAGTTGAATTGCAATTGCTTGGTGACTCAGAGCATAGGTTGTTGGGTTTCAAGAGAATTCGTTGTTTGAACCTTAACATGTGAATTGGTTGATACTATAACATGAGAAGTTTTATAAGAAAGAATTGTTGTTATGATGCTAGGAAAATTGATTGAAATTATCATTGATCAAAATTTTGCACTTTGCTGGCATTCAGACTTCATAAATTATTTCTTTCATCATTTACCAACTCGAGGACGAGTAGGAATTAAGCTTGGGGATGCTGATACGTCTCCAACGTATATATAATTTATGAAGTATTCATGCCAATATATTATCATTCTTGGATGTTTTACAATCATTTTATAGCAACTTCATATCATTTTTTGGGACTAACCTATTGATCCAGTGCCCAGTGCCACTTGCTGTTTTTGCTTGTTTTTTACATCGCAGAAAATCAATATCAAACGGAGTCCAAACACCGCGAAACTTTTTGTAGATTTTTATGGGCCAGAAAACTCCTGATGGGCCAGAGCAGTACCTAGGGGGTGCCCCGAGGGGGGCACAACCCACCAGGGCGCGCTAGGGCCCCCTGGCGCACCCAGGTGGGTTGTGCCCACCTCGGTGGCCTCCCGTACCCCTTCTTTGCACTATAAATTCCCAAATATTCTGTAACCCCTCGGGGTTAACCTAGATTAGAAGTTCTGCGCCGCAGGGCTTCGTAGCCACCGAAAACCAATCTAGACCCGTTCAGGCACCCTGCCGGAGGGGGGAATCATCTCCGGTGGCCATCTTCATCATCCCGGCGGCCACCACGATGAGGAGGGAGTAGTCCACCCTCAGGGCTGAGGGTTTGTACCAGTAGCTATGTGATTAATCACACACTCCCATGTGATCTATATCGTGGGCTTTGTTAATATAGTCGGATCATATGATGTTTCTCTCCTCTATACTCTTGTTGTGATGAATTGAATCTTTACCCTTTGAAGTTTTCTCTTGTCGGATTGAATATTTAGAGATGAGAACACATGATATATGTCTTGCGGTATGAATACTTGAGGTGACAATTGGGGTATCTTATTGATTCACTTGATATACGATATGGCATTCAACTCGTGGATTCCCGCGGTGATATTTGGGTAATCTATGCATAGGGGTTGATGCATGTTTTTATTATATTTTCTCTGACGGAAACTTCGGGGTCTCTTTATAGTTCTTTGTGTGGATTGAGTATTATGAATGTGAACTTGCTTTGGTGTTATCTTAGTACGGGCTCTAGGATAGATCAAGCGGAAAAAATAGTTTTGTGTTATATTAGTACAGACTCTTGAATAGATCGAACGGAAAGAATAGCTTTGAGGTGGTTTAGTACCCTACAAAAAATTCCTATCTTTTGTTCTCCGCTAATAGGAACTCGGGAGTTTTTCTTTATTGCACTTTGAGGGATAATCATATGATCCAACTATGTTAGCACTAGTGAGAGATTGCACTAGTGAAAGTACGGACCCTAGGCCTTGTTTTTTAGCATTGCAATACCGTTTTTGTGCCCTTTTACTATTTCCTACCTTGATGTTTTTATTTATTCAGATTATAAAAATATATTTCTACCATCCAAATTACACTTTTATCACCATCTCTTCACCGAACTAGTGCACCTATAAAATTTGCCATTGTATTGGGTGTGTTGGGTACACAAGAGATTTCTTGTATTTGGTTGCAGGGTCGTTTGAGAGAGACTGTCGGTGTCAAAACCGGCAGATCTCGGGTAGGGGGTCCCGAACTGTGCGTCTAAGGCGGATGGTAACAGGAGGCAGGGGACACGATGTTTTACCCAGGTTCGGGCCCTCTTGATGGAGGTAAAACCCTATGCCCTGCTTGATTAATATTGATGATATAGGTAGTACAAGAGTAGATCTACCACGAGATCAGAGAGGCTAAACCCTAGAAGCTAGCCTATGGTATGATTGCATGTTGTCCTACGGACTAAAACCCTCTGGTTTATATAGACACCGGAGGGGCTAGGGTTACACAAGGTTGGTTACAAAGGAGGAGATATACATATCCATATTGCCTAGCTTGCCTTCCACACCAAGTAGAGTCCCATCCGGACACGAGATGAAGTCTTCAATCTTGTACCTTCGTAGTCCAATAGTCCGGACGAAAGATATAGTCTAGCTGTTCGGATACCCCCTAATCTAGGACTCCCTCAGTAGCCCCTGAACCAGGCTTCAATGACGATGAGTCTGGTGCGCAGTATTGTCTTCGGCATTGCAAGGCGGGTTCTTCTCCAATTTCCAAGTGTTTGTACATAGTATCCGACCCCATAAATGTTTATCCTCTTGGCTTTCTGCGCCCAATAAGGGCAAGTTCTTGAACGAATACGAGGTGCCAGGGCATTTTTGCATTCACCCCCTTAGCTAGATAAATAAATTGTCCATTAAAGGGATTGGGATTCTTAGATCCGATCCACACCATCTTCCCCTCAGCGAGAATCCATCAGAGCGTGTTTCAGAAAGATCCATTCCAGCATGGCCAACCTCCGCAGCTCCTCCTCCCACCCCCGTAGCCCTAAGCATGGCGATTGGGAGAGGTGTTCAGTTCCACATAGTCGATTGGTCGAACTGCAGACCAAAGGATTTCTTCCTCCGGCATACATGGTGCCCGTTCGAGCCGGGCTCGCCACCTACAATGGCGGGGAGCAAGCGGAGAACTTTCCTTGTCCCTCCATGGGGGAACAGGTTTGCCTTGTTCCTTACTTACTAAGGGGACTCGGATTTCCAATTCATCCGTTCCTCCGCGGGCTCCTGGAGTTCTACGGCCTCCAACTACACAATCTCACCCCTGCCTCCATCCTACACATCACCGGCTATGTTGCTCTCTACGAGTTGTTCCTGGGCTGCGATGCTCACTTCGAGCTGTGGAAAAGGCTATTTTTCCTCGTCCCTCGCACATAGAGGGAATCACTTTATCAAGTGGGCGGAGCCGAAGTATGGCGCATCGCCGATACCGGATATCTGTACGGTACCCCAAAGAAGCCCTTCAAAGACTGGCTTTCAGAATGGTTTTATATGGAGGACGTTCCCCTTGCGGACCCTGTCCGGTGGGGTCTTCCTGAGTTCAACAATGCTCCTCTGAAGAAGCACCAAAGTTGGCGCCCGCGGAGCCCCCAGGTGGAAGACGACAGAGAAGTCCTCTATCTGATGAACCGGATTAAGGCACTGGCTCAGTCAGGTTTGACAATAACCGAAGTTATGTCGATTTGCATAATGCGGGGAGTGCAACCACTTCAATATAGTGGGCATCCCTTATGGTGTTTCAACGGGGAGGATGACGCCACCCGCTACGAGCGTAAGGGTTCGGGCGATGCTGCCGCATTAGCCAAAATGTTGTCCGAACTATTCTAGGGAGAGGAGGAGGAGTTTACCCACATCAAGCCACGAGACGGATTCTCCATGTACAATCCTCCAAGATGGCTAAACTATATCCCCTTACTTCCATCTTCCCGCGTTTTTCGTTGTAAGTATTCACCTTGCCACTTTATGGCAGGAACTGCGAAAGGCCATAAAGGAGGTCTGCAGCCCTTCTCCACAACCGAAGGACCCAGACCGGGCCCTCGACTCCGGACTCGAAGAAGATCCGGTTATCTCCGTGGAGCTGATAAACCGGCAGTTCTATCAGTTAAGCTGCAACGACGCCATGGTGGCCATTACGGCTGACAATCCTGGACTGCTCCCTGCATCGCACGTAAGAAAAATCGAAAACTCCCAACTCAAAAAAGTAGGATCCCCTTTTAGACACTTCCCCCACCATATTCACATGGCCTTTTTACAGGGAAGGCATTCGGGACGCCTTGCAGCAACGCGCCAACAAGAGGCGCCGAGGCCAGGTAGGCCAAAAAGGAAGGCGGTTAGGACAGAGATGCCGGCGCAAAGGTACAACAAACCCTGCTCCGTGGTTGACTTCTTTCTCAAAATATAATGACGCCCGTGTTTCTTTAACATAAAAAACGCTCGCCAGAATATGTCCGGCGATGTCGCCGATCACGCTTCCACCAGTCGGGCACCAGGACCAGACACGGAGGCAGAAGCCGATATGGGGCAGGCGCCGGATAATCCCCCTATAGAGGATGCGGACAGGTTATCTTCTACAAACTCAGAAGTGGAAAGTTCCATGAATCATAGGCGCCGCTGGGCCGTATTTTGTGACGCTTGTTTCTCACCAGAGGCGTTTGATGCCTTTAATTCTGGAGAGGCGTATCTCCGTGCCGCTCAAGATGGTCTAGCGAGAGCCATGGATCAGTATGTAAAGGATGTACGGGAGAGTGAAGCTGACGATTTATATGTATCAGTAGCCCCTGAGACTTGAAATAGTTAGCAGAACTGATTTAAGGATCATCTTTATTGTGGAGGTTCTTACAGGGAAGAATACTAGGCTGTCCCAGGAGCTGGAGGAATGCAAGACCCAACTGCGGGCCGCTATTGCCGCATTGCAGGAACAGAAAAAGCCTCCCGCTGGTAACATTTTAAAAAAATAATGGCTACCATATAGTGCGCGGCATGGCTGCCAATGTAACAATAGATTTTGCAGATGATTCCGGAGAAAATCCGGGGGACCAGCATGTTATCCGGCAGTTACAAGCTGGCAAACACGTGCTGACTGAGGTTTAGGCGGGAGAAAAACAATCTCCATGACGCCAATATAAGGCTGAACGTGGAACTAAAAGACGTTCGGGGCCAACTTGCCGACTCCGAGAAGGAGAATAAGAGGCCTCGACGTGGCATTTTTAGTAAGTGCTTGAACGAATCCTTTAAAGGTATTCGGCAAAGAAGCTAACTAACAGTGTTATGTCTGTAGGTATGCTGACGGGTCGTCCCGCGGAGGAAATGCCCGGGTCTGCAGGTGATCTTCTGTCCGAGCTGTCAAATCTGCACGAACAAGTTCGACAGGTGATGCAGGGTGTTTGCCCAGGCTTTGTGACCGTCCGTCTCCCAGCCAGAAGGTGTTGTGGAGCTTGCGGAGAAGCTCAAAGGAGCGCGGCGGCGCTTCCGATTATGGAAGATATCCGCCTGCCGACAAGGTTCCAGAGAAGCCTGGGCCATGGTGAAGACGCGGTATACCAAAGCAGACCCAAATCACATGGCCGAGGTCGGACCTATGGGGCCCGACGGAAAAGAAATTCCCGTTAGCTTAGTTTATGGGCAAGTAGAATTAGCCGCAAAGTATTCCTAATAGGATTGTAAGCTAGACCACCTGTTGGATGGTATAGAAGAAGAATTTAGTCAGTCTGCATGACTATGTAATTTGAAGTGACATGTATAATGCCTTCTAGCCGGATTGTAGATCATTTATCGTTGCGGACCTTTTCGCTTCAGCCTCCGGGCCCAATAGTATGGAGTGTATCCGAATACCCGCTCAGTTATATAAGAACCGGGGTATGCGTGGAGACTAGGCGTAGGGGTCATTAGTGCTTTATCAGACAAGTGCCCAACTAGTTATGTTATATTACATGGGTAGTAAGAAACATCTTCCAGGGAGAATAATTTTGTTAAGGGTTCCTTTCCCTGGGCAAGCATGCCCTAAAGTGCATGTCCGGACTGCGATAGGAAACACATGAAAAACATCTCGGGGCAGATATGAAAAATAAAAATCATCTTTTGTTCACCGACCGAATATTCCCTTAAGAACGCTAGCTTTCGGCTTCACCCAGTCTGAGGTACACATCCGGCTGACCCGGCAGTAACAATCGCAGAGGTGCTCCCCTTATGCCCTAGCCGAATTAACAGGAATGTAGGGCATAAATACAAGAGCCAGGCAACCCAGCTTGGCCAAAACTTAAGTCATATCGATGAATATAATGGTGAAAAAAGGTACATGCAGAAGTATAACAGATGTGTTGGGCATGAAGCCCGGATAAATAATTTAAGCTTCTGTGAAGGAAGCCCCCAGGTATGAAGAGTGCGGCTAGCGCATCTGTAATGTGCAAACAAGGCACACGGTGACCCTTGAAGGCCTAGAGAAATAAGAAAAGAAAGAAAGGAAAACAAGACAGATAATGTATTTGTGAAAAAATGGACAAAGGGAGGGGACTAACATAGAGTCCAGTGCTAGGCGTAGAATCTTCGGAGCCTGGCCGCGTTCCATGGGTTCGGCTCGAGTAGACTAGTCGACGCATCCCGCAGTCGGTACGCTCCACCGGTCAGAACTTGGTCAATAATGAAGGGACCTTCCCATTTGGGCTTGATCTTGTTCTTTTTCTTATCCGGCAGGTGTAGAGCTAGTACGCCAATGTTATAAGTTTTGGCTCGTACTTCTCTGCTTTGGTATCTGCGAGCCTGTTGCTGGTAAAATGCGGAACGGGCTTTGGCTATGTCGCGCTCCTCCTCCAAGGTGTCCAGACTGTCCTGCCGATCGAGCTCGGCTTCTCTTTCTTTGTACATGCGCACTCTAGGTGAGTCATGAATTATGTCACAGGGCAAGACTGCCTCTGCGCCGCACACCATTAAGAAGGGTGTATATCCGGTACTGAAAGTGCGTTATATCGACTAGAGGGGGGGTGAATAGGCGATTTTTATGAAAGTCTTCAAAACTTGGGAGTTATGAAGACAAACAGTGAAGATTATGCCTATTACTATGCAGCGGAAGTTAGATTACACTAGGCCAGCCATGGTCATGTATTCAATAGAGTGAAAGCACAGTGACAAACAGCTTCAGTGTAATAAGGATCAAGTAGGAAGAAGTTATGAAGCCAAACAGATCATGCATTCACGTTGTGAAGACAAATGATAAAGCAAGCACGCAATGACTTCACAATGAGTAACAGCAAGAGAAGGAAGTGAAGATGAAACCAGTGACTCATTGAAGACAATGATATGTTGGACCAGTTCCAGTTGCTGTGACAACTGTACGTCTGGTTGGAGCGGCTAGGTATTTAAATCTTAGGACACACAGTCCCGGACACCCAGTCCTGAACACACAGTTCAGGACACCAAGTCCTCACCGTAATCTCCTTGAGCTAAGGTCACTCAGTCCTCGCCCAATCACTCTGGTAAGTCTTCAAGGTAGACTCCCAAACCTTCACACACTTCGTTCACTGGCAATCCACAATGTCTCTTGGATGCTCTGAACGCGACGCCTAACCGTCTGAAGGATTCACAGTCCTCAAGTGTAATAAGTCTTCAGATCACACAGACAAGAAGACTTAAGTGATGCCCAATTTACTCTGGCTCTGGGTGGTTAGGGCTTTTCTCCTCACTAGGAATTTTCTCTCAAAGGCTTCGAGGTGGGTTGCTCTCAAACGACAAAAGCCGTGCACTGAAATCTGAGCAGCCAACCGTTTATGGTTGTGGGGTGGGCTATTTATAGCCACTTGGCAACCCGACCTGATTTGTCTGAAATGACCCTGGGTCACTAAGGAACTGACACGTGTCTCAACGGTCGGATTTCGAACTCTCATGGCAACTTTACTTGGGCTACAAGCAAAGCTGACTTGTCCGGCTCTGGACAAGATTTGCTCTCATTGTCTTCACTCGAAGACATAGGTTTTTGATTTAGGCATCACTCAAGTCATTCTGACTTGTTCTCCTGGACCCCACTTAACAGTACGGTGGTTCCTATGACTCAACAAAGATAAAAAGAACTACGAAAGATCTAAGTCTTCGAGTTCCATAGGCTTCATAACGTGTCTTCTGTTGTCATAGTCTTCAATGTGAATATCTTCATATACCACCTTTGACTTCAATGTCTTCATTCATTTTTAGGGGTCATCTCTGGTAGTAAACCGAATCAATGAGGGACTTCTACCTGTGTTTTCCTACAATTCTCACAAACACATTAGTCCCTCAACTAGGTTTGTCGTCAATACTCCAAAACCAACTAGGGGTGGCACTAGATGCACTTACAATCTCCCCCTTTTTGGTGATTGATGACAAACTAGTTGAAGTTTTCAACGGGGAATATAAAGTGTGAAGTCTGTAAAGGAATTGTCATCATAAGTTGCAAGAGCTCCCCCTGAAGATGTGCATATAAGTTAATTTGCTTTTGGAATGCAAATGCACATGGCAGGTTGTACTTGTGGAGATCAGCTTCATAATGACATGCATAATGGAAAATGGACGTCTGCAGAATGAGATGAGTGCGGAATTTATCGTCATTGAGAGCCCTTTCCACGTACGACGGCAGGTCTCATGTGTAACGAAGGAATTCTTGGTGGCCAGGTTTCGAAGACGATTGACATCCACCAAGAGGCGCTTCATCTGACGTTTCAGCCAGTCGTGATGCCTATCTTGCTTTTGGTGAAGGGCCACAAGAAGCTCTCGGTCAGTGAGGACACGAGCACGCTTCTTGGGTCTTGGAGCGTTTGTGCTATCTGTGGCTTCAGTTGATGCTGGTGCATGTGTAGTGCCAGCCATCGGATAGACCCTGGACATGGCTTCAACACCTTCAACATTTTGCGTGAAGCTCTGGTGTTCGGCATTCTGAAGACTTATTGGTTGCTTGGCAGGCTCAGGGTATATTGCTTCAGCAGAGGTGTCCACATCTGGCAAGAAGATCCGATGGTTGCGGGCTGAGGGCTGATATGAAGTTGCAGAGTGAATCTTGATCAGCCTCATAACCCAAGGAGCATAAAACTTCAAACCAAAGAGATCTGAGCCGGATGCTGCAAGTTGGCGTATAAAGAGATCCTGTGCGTTGAAGCATTTGCCATGCAGAATACAGAAGATGAGAGTCTTCATTGCACCTTCAACCTTGGCATATGGAGAGTGCCCCTTAATGGGCCATAGAGTCCGCCTGACGATGTGATATATGGTTCTGGGCAGGTACTCTAAGTCTTCAACGAAGAACTCAATTGGATTGGGTGCATCTTGAGGCAATGGCTTCATCATTGAGAGCATCTGACTCATATTTGGCTCAGGACGCTGAAATATGCTCTCAATTGCTTCAGCATGGGGTTGGCAGCCTTCTTCGAAGAATTCGCCAGGAGTGGGAAGGCCGGTAAGCTCAATGATATCGAAAGCATTGGCTTCATGATGGACATTGCCGGTCATCCACTCCAGGACCCAAGTCTTCGGATCTCTGTTGTAGCCTTTGATATGCAGGGTGGCATAGAACTGGAGCAGAAGCTCTTCATTCCAGTGCTCTTCATCGGTGATAAACGGCAGCAGACCCACTTGCTTGAAGCAATCCAGTGCATCTTCCAGGCCAGGCAGGCCAGCAACAGCTTCAACCTCAAGGCGCTTGTGAGGAAAGATGCGGCCTTGGTTGTATAGGATGCATGAATAATAGCTGCACTGTTGATGGCTCCAGAACCTATCTGATACAATCCGTTCCCTTGAATAAGGGTTCTTGGAGCTGTTGAAAAACGTGTTGTCTGCCCTGAAGCTGTTGATGTTGAAGGAGCCAGGAGCTGATGCAGGACCTGGGAACCTTGGCAGTCGTGGGATCGGCTTCTGGACCTGGGGCCTGTACGCAACAGGATAATTGAATTGGGGACCGGCAGCAGACTCAGGCACAGAAGATTCAGGAGCAGTAGCTTCAGTGTCTTCTGAAGCTGTTGTTGGGGAGGGCTCCACATTTGCTTCGGCGTTGTTTGTGGCAGCCTCAACATTTGCAGCCTCCACACGTGTAGTGGGAGGGACGAACTCAGGCACGTTCTCCTGGAGAACTGCTTCTTGTTGGTGCGGGGGAGTTGGAGCTTGTGGTATTTCTGCATGCTCTTCGGCTGATGCAGCCGGAATGTCATCAGCCTGAGCCCTTGGCCCTTTGCGAAGCCTACGGAATATAGGCGACGCCGGTGGAGTTGCAGTGGGCTGGGGCTCATTATCTTCCTCCTGTGGGCGATCTGCCCACGATGCATCTTGTGTGATTGGCGTCAATGGACGACCAATGCCGATCAGTTCGCTTGTCTCAAGCTGAGGAAGGGCTGCATCACCTTGGACATTGTCTTGGAGACCAATGTCTTCAGCAGCGTTGGGGTCGGCTGCTGGAATGTCTTCAGCGTGCGGAGCCTCTATGAAAGCAGGCTCATGCACTGTTAACTGACGATCTGCGTCAGGATAGCGGACGGAGAGGGGTTCAACTATCAAGGGCTCTGTGGGAGCAGCCCGAGATTTCTTGGTCTTGCGCTTTTTGATGGTGGGGTCAGAAGGAGAGGCTTCAGAGTGTTTCCTCTTCCTAGCTTCAGCCTCTGCAGTCCGTGTCTTCTTGAGCTCTGAAGTGGTTGATCGACTCTTTGGCTTCGAGCCAGTCGTTGCAGTGGGGAAGACAATCGGAGCAGTTTCTGACCTTGGCGCCTCTGGTTCAGGCACAGCAGGCTTCTTTTTCTTCTTCGCGGCCACCCTGGGGTCAATGCCTGGACGCCCAAGTGCCTTGCGCTTTTCAGCCTCGTTGTAGGCTTGAACACATTTGTCAGCCAATGACTTCATCCTTTCACGGGAGCCTTGAGCTTCAGCACGCTTCTTCAGAAAGTTTTCTTTGAGATCATGCAGCATGATTTTGAAGCTTCTCACTTCCTGCGCGCTGAGACTGGCCATGTGCTTCTTGAACTGAGCTTTTTCGTGATCAATTTTCTGCTTCAGCTCAACAATGCGCTGAGCAATGGCCAGTTCTGAAGCAATTGCGCCTTGGAAGGCGACGCTGAGTCCAATAGGCAGCTGCAGATCATTGAAGCTTATATCTGGTGTGTCAAACCATTCATCGATGAAGCTGTGGATGATGGCGACATCAAAGAGAGGCAGATTGTTGAAGATTTCCGCTTCCTCCTTGCTTTTGATGAGCTGTTCTAGTGCGTCATCGCCCAGATCTTCATCGCTTGATAGATCAATGGCTTCACTGCGCAGAATGGCAGCAGCAGTAAGCTCTTTGCCTGTGTGTTGCTGGGGCTCCTTATCCTTTAGGGGCTTGGAGATGCGGGATACATCTTCAGACTGCACACTGACTTCAGGAGGTGCATTTTTCAATGGCTTCGCCCTTGAGATTTTTGAGGCAGGGGCCGGCTTCGAAGCTTTTGGTTTCTTTGTCTGCTTTGGCTTCGGCACAGCAAGAGCTTCATCAGACTCAGTATCTGCTGGAGGGTCATTCACGGCAGTCCCTTGGACTAGGATGCGGGTGATGAGGCCTGCAAGATTGGCATACGGCCCGATGATATTGGGATCGGCGTCGCGTGTGCCATCTCCCCTTGGTTCAGAGGGACCAGGGTTGAAGTCTAATCCCAGCTTCTTCTTGTTTTGCTTTGCAGAGTTCTGAGCAAATTGGAAGTTGCACTTGAACAGATTGTCATCGCGACACCAGAGAAGTGATGACGGATGTGCTTCAGCTGGCTGTGGTCCTCTCACCATGCATGGATAGAAGCCTTGAGCAATGGCTTCGTCTCTGGACCTGGGTACGAGATTTTGGTATAATACGTCTCCCCACGGTCTCTTGATGGCGCACTTTTCGGCATACTCCTGAGTGACGAAGCGGTATTGAAACCATTGCTCTGCCCAATATCTTCGAATCCATTGGATTCGTGTCTTGTGCTGACCATAGCTTTCTTCAGGATCAGTTTTGTACATCTCTGCCAATTCATCAGGCAGATCTTTAGACGTCCCACCACGTCTCTGTCTGCCTCCCTTCCTTGCTGCTGTTTCTGAAGCCATGAATCTTAACTTGGAAGGCTTCAAGATGTTCAAAGTCTTCAAAGGCTTCCTTTTGCTTGACCAACAAGAACTGGCTTCAGGAGAGTTGATGTGATGCTGCAAGTACTCTGCAAATGAATGCAGACTATGAGAACCAAAGGATTCTCCCACGGACATGTACCTGTGACAGCATTAAGGTGCAAGGGAAGGGGAAGAGGTCATATGCATTCTCAGAAGATTTTGAAGATAAATTGGTTTAGAAGACATTGACCTCATTGTGCGAAGACATTCACTTATAGACAAGAAGTTGGTTCCAGATTTGTACGAACCCATAGATCAGTACAAGTGAGGAATCTAACTACTTTATGAAGCACAAGTGAATATACTAGGCATGTTATGAGATGCAGCGAGAGATCTAACTGGTGTGAAGAGAAACTTCTTATGGTTGAAAGAGACAGAACCAAGAGATCAAAAGAGGCTGTAAAAAGAAGTTTTATTTACCACACATGGAACTGCTAGACGAAGTGGGAGTTGAGGCCGAGAAGTTCGATCCTCCATGCCCTAACTTGGCGACGGAAGACACCTACGGTGACGGCGGAGAGAGCGATGTCCGCTGTCGTCGTGAAAATGGCGTCGGAGAGGTTGCGGCAGTGAAGCGCTTCGTCGCCGGCGTCGTCGAGAGCTAGCGGTGGCGCTAGGGTTCGTGCGAGGGTGGAAGAAGAGATAATGACCGCAGTGAATCGTGTATTTATAGGGATAGAGGCGGCACTGCGCTATTACTCAGGTGCCCCTGGCGATTCGCATCTGAACAGCACGTGGCCATCATGTGGTATTTTGGGGGCAGTTCCACATCCCACGCACGCCTTGATTGTCGGTGTCGTTCCTACTTCTCCGGATTTCTTGTGGATGAATGAGCATTGAAAATGGTTTTAAAGTTTGTCTCTGTGTCTTCTGCTGACAAGGATGCAGAGAAGACATTCGTCAGTTTCAATAGAATGCATACGACTTGGAGAGATAGAGTTTGAGGTAGAAAGCATGGAGAGGTTAGGGTCCGATCACATTCACTTAGTTCAAAAGATTTAAACAAGAAGACATAGCTATAAGTGAATGTTGTAGAGGACAGAACATCAGTACATATATATATATCTATATAATCAACGCAGTGAAGATAATCATGAAGACATATTAAGATTGAAGCCAAACCAAATGTGAAGACATTGCGAGGTAACGCCATGAGTGAAACACTTCAAAATAGAACGTTTGGTGGTGGCGTTACCCACCGTATAGGAAGTATTAGACCCAGACACGGCGCACAATTATCGTGGCGCTCCGAAGTCAAATTCCACATTAATGTATTCACACTTAGAATGTATGTCTTCATTGATTGAAGATATACGTTACTTCGTGTGTTGCACAACTAAATCATCAATATGCATAAGTGTTAGGATGTGTGTCTGATCATAGGACATTTGAGGATTCCAAGATATTTAGCTCACACCGTAACTTGCAAAACCTCTTCTCATCCAAGGGCTTGGTGAAGATATCTGCCAATTGCTCTTCAGTGTTGACGTGTATGATATCAATGTCTTCCTTCACAACATGATCTCTGAGAAAGTGATGACGAATTTCAATGTGCTTTGTCTTCGAGTGCTGAACTGGGTTGTTGGCAATCTTGATGGCGCTTTCGTTGTCGCAGTAAAGTGGCACTTGCTTCAGATGAATGCCATAATCCTTGAGTGTTTGCTTCATCCACAGAAGCTGAGCGCAGCAAGATCCAGCAGCAATGTATTCAGATTCAGCAGTGGAGAGAGATACACAGTTCTGCTTCTTTGAAGACCAACATACAAGTGATCGTCCCAGAAAGTGACATGTGCCTGATGTAGACTTGCGATCAACTTTGTCACCAGCATAATCAGCATCCGAAAATCCAACCAAATCAAACTCTGAGCCCTTTGGATACCATAATCCTAGAGTTGGGGTGTGAGCCAAATATCGAAGAATTTGCTTCACAGCTAAGTGATGCGACTCCTTTGGTGCCGCTTGAAATCGAGCACACATGCAAACACTAAGCATGATATCTGGCCTAGATGCACATAAATAAAGCAAAGACCCAATCATGGAGCGGTATACCTTTTGATCGAACTCTTTACCATTGTCGTCAGGACCTAGATGATGTTTGGCTGGCATTGGTGTTGTGAAGCCTTTGCAGTCTTGCATACCGAACTTCTTCAGGCAATCTTTGAGATACTTCTCTTGAGATATGAAGATGCCATTGCACTGTTGTCGGATTTGAAGACCAAGAAAGAACTTCAGCTCCCCCATCATGGACATCTGATATTGCTCTTGCATCATATATCCAAACTCTTCACTGTACTTCCGATTGGTGCAGCCGAAGGTGATGTCATCCACATATATTTGGCACACAAACAGTTCACCATCGTATGTCTTCGTGAAAAGAGTGGGATCCAGGGAACCAGGTATGAAGCCTTTGCTCTTTAGAAAGTACTTGAGTGTATCATACCAGGCCCTAGGGGCTTGTTTGAGGCCATACAGTGCCTTGTTGAGCTTGTATACCATATCAGGATGTTTTGGATTTTCAAAACCGGGTGGTTGTGCAACATACACTTCTTCTTCAATCTTGCCATTGAGAAAGGCACTTTTCACATCCATTTGATATAGAAGTATGTTATGATGATTTGCATAGGCCAGCAGTATGCGTATGGCTTCAAGCCTAGCCACAGGAGCAAATGTTTCATCGAAGTCAATACCCTCCACATGAGTATATCCTTGAGCAACGAGACGAGCTTTGTTTCTGACAACTTGACCATGCTCATCTTGCTTGTTGCGGTATATCCAATTGGTGCCTATTATGTTGTGCTTCCGTGGATCAGGACGCTTAACCAGTTCCCATACATTATTCAGCTCAAACGGTTGAAGCTCTTCTTGCATAGCTTGAATCCATTCAGGTTCCATGAAGGCTTCTTCAACTTTCTTGGGTTCTGATATTGAGACGAATGCGAAATGCCCACAGAAGTTTGCTAGCTGAGTTGCCCTTGAACGAGTGAGTGGACCAGGTGCATTGATGCTGTCAAGTATTCTGTCAATCTGTACTTCATTTGCAACATGAGGATGTATAGGGCGAAGACTTTGCTCTTGCTGATCTGCGTTGTTGTTTGGAGGAATGTCTTCATGCTGAGCATTGTCTTCATGTTGATCAGGTGCTGAGATGATAAGTTCTTCTTCAGGATGAGCTTCAGAAGGTACAATCTCTCCAGTTCCCATAAGCTTGATTGATTCACTAGCTGGAACTTCATCTAGCACATTTGGCAATTGCTCTCTTTGTGATCCATTGGTTTCATTGAACCGCACATCCACAGTTTCAACCACTTTGTAGTGGAAGAGATTGAAGACTCTGTAGGAGTGCGAATCCTTTCCATATCCAAGCATGAATCCCTCATGTGCTTTTGGTGCAAACTTTGAGGTGTGGTGTGGGTCCTTGATCCAGCATCTTGCACCAAATACTCTGAAGTAACTGACATTTGGCTTCTTGCCAGTTAGGAGTTCATAAGATGTCTTGTTCAGGAGCTTGTGAAGATAAACACGATTGATTGTATGGCATGTAGTATCAATGGCTTCAGTCCAGAATTTTCTGGGAGTCTTGTATTCATCTAGCATTGTTCTGGCCATCTCAATGAGTGTTCTGTTCTTGCGTTCGACGACGCCATTCTGCTGTGGCGTGTATGGAGCTGAGAATTCATGTGTGATGCCCAAGGTATCCAGATATGTATCAAGGCCAGTGTTCTTGAATTCAGTGCCATTGTCACTTCTAATGTGCTTTATCTTGGCGCCAAAATTGTTCATAGCTCGATTGGCGAAGCGTCTGAAGACATCCTGCACTTCAGTCTTGTAAAGGATTATGTGTACCCAAGTATATCTAGAGTAATCATAAACAATGACGAAGCCATAGAGGCAAGCAGTAGTAGTAAAAGTTGAGTAGTGAGTGGGACCGAAAAGATCCATGTGGAGCAGTTCGAAGGGTTGTGTTGTAGTCATGATTGTCTTCGAAGGATGTTTTGCCCTTGTCATCTTCCCTGCTTCACAGGCACCGCATAAATGATCTTTCTTGAACTTGACGCCCTCGATGCCTATGATATGCTTCTTCTTCGCAAGGGTGCGGAGGTTCCTCATGCCAGCATGCCCAAGCCTCCGATGCCAAAGCCAGCATTCTGAAGCTTTTGCAAGAAGGCATACCGCAAGTTGTGGTCCTGCTGAGAAATCTACCACGTACAAATCACCTTTCCGATACCCTTCAAACACTAGAGATTTGTCAGATTCCATTAGGACTAGGCAGCGATATTTTCCAAACATTACAATCATATTCAGATCGCAAAGCATTGAGACAGACATTAAGTTGAAGCCAAGGGATTCAACAAGCATGACTTTATCCATGTGTTGATCCTTTGAGATTGCAACTCTACCTAGACCCAATACCTTACTTTTACCAGTGTCAGCAAATGTGATGTGGCTCTTGTCGGATGGACGTAATGTTGAGTCCATAAGAAGGCTTCTTCCGCCAGTCATGTGATTTGTACACCCACTGTCAATAATCCATTCTGAAGATTTTGAAGTCGCTGGTGTCGTACCCTACAGTGCAGTTAGGGGGATAGGCTTCACGAAGAGAATTGTGAAGCATAAACATTTGACGAACTAGTGGGTTATGAAAACTTAGATCCAGATTAGGACTAATAGGGAGAGTAGCATGCGATTCAGGAGCAAAGTACATAATGATGCCATTCGGGCATTTTATCTTGCGCCCTACAAGATTTTTAAGGTCCCCAGCAATAGCATCAGAAGATTTTGTTTTTCTGCTGGAGACCTTTCCCTGCAAAAGAGAGTTAAGCTTTCTTAACCACCCACATCTTCAAGGGTGGCTTAGAAGCGATAAGTCTAAGTGCAGCATCTGAGAATTTTGGCTTTGAAGCCTTAGCAAACAGTCTAGCAGGTGGACAATAATACTCATAGGAATAAGCAGAATAATTTTTGGTCACATGAACACGATTCGATGAACCGCTCTCATATTCATATGCCTGAGTATAGTTTCCCTGCAAAATATTTGCGTTAGTGCGACTCAGGTGAGTCCTTTGTCTGTATGAAGCCTTTGGACCATATGAAGCCTTTGGTCTGAGGTTTGTCTTCTTCAAGTGAGGTGTCAAGAAGACATTCACAGGAAGATTTTCCAGACATGTTTTCGGAACCCAGATCTTCTTCAAAGGCGGTCCATTCCTGCAGTTAGTACCAATGTACCTGGCAAATACTTCACCATTCTGACTCTTAAATAGTTTGTAGTTTGCATCAAAGGATTCATCAATCATAATGGGGTTAGCACAAGTGAAGCCAGATAGATTGGATGGATCTGCTGAGGATTCCTTTGCAGCAACCCATGTGGTTTTGGGGTACTGCTCAGGTTTCCAGTAAGAGCCATCTGCATTAATTTTCCTCACGAACCCAACACCCTCTTTCCTAGGGTTTCGGTTCAGAATCTGCTTCTTAAGGACATCACATAGTGTCTGATGCCCTTTCAGACTTTTGTACATCTCTGTTTCAAGCAATGTCTTCAACCTAGCATTCTCATCAGCAATAGCAGTGGTATCCTCAGCAGAGGGGTTAGTTACCATTTCAACAGTTGAAGATATTGCACCAGCAGTAGTAGTGGAACATTCAGCAACAGAAGTAGCATTATCACGCTCAATGCATTTAAGGCATGGTGGTTCAAATCCTTCCTGAGCGGAACTGATCTGTTCGGCTCGAAGTGACTCATTTTCCTTTTGAAGATCTTCATGATCCGCTCTCAACTTCTCAAGATCTTGCTTCTTTTGAAGATAATCATAGGAAAGCTTTTCATGAGTAGTTGAGAGAGTCCCAAGACAATCTTCAAGTTCCTGATACTTAACGTGAAGATTTTTTATGTCTTCAATTAAGGATTCAGAACGAGTCATTTCAGCACCCAACAGATCGTCGCTTCTGTCTAACAGCTTTTGAATATGTTCCATAGCTTTCTGTTGTTCAGTTGCAATTTTAGCAAGTGTTTTGTAGCTAGGTTTTGAATCACATTCAGAGTCATCGTCACTAGATGTTTCATAGCGAGTAGTGCGTGTGTTTACCTTGGCACCGCGTGCCATGAAGCAGTAGGTAGGAGTGGAGTCGTTCTTGTCATTTGCGTCGGTGTCGGTGATGCAGTCATTGTCTTCATTGTTGAAGATGGACTTGGCGACGTATGCTATAGCCAGACTCGCAATGCCAGAATCAGACTCCTCCTCAGACTCCACCTCTGCCTCTTGAGATGCGGACTCCTCCTCTGAATTCATCTCCTTTCCAACAAACGCACGTGCCTTGCCAGATGAGCTCTTCTTGTGTGATGAAGACTTTGATGAAGACTTGGAAGAAGACTTTGAGTATTTCTTCTTCTTCTTGTCGTCAGAATCATATTCCTTGCTCTTCTTCTTCCTTCTGTTCTCATTGTCCCACTGTGGACACTCAGAGATGAAGTGTCCAGTTTTCTTGCACTTGTGACATGTTTTCTTCTTGTAATCATGAGCAGAAGCTTCATCATTCCTTGAGCTTGATCGTGAAGATTTTCTGAAGCCTTTCTTCTTGGTGAATTTTTGGAACTTCTTCACTAGCATTGCAAGTTCTCTTCCAATGTCTTCAGGATCATGAGAACTGCAGTCAGATTCTTCTTCAGATGAGGAGACAGCTTTTGCCTTCAAGGCGCGAGTTCGCCCATAGTTTGGACCGTAGATATCTCTTTTCTCAGAAAGCTGAAACTCGTGTGTGTTGAGCCTCTCAAGTATGTCAAACGGATCGAGTGTCTTGAAATCAGGACGTTCTTGAATCATCAGGGCCAGGATGTCAAACGAACTATCAAGTGATCTCAGCAGCGTTTTGACGATTTCATGTTTGGTGATTTCAGTGGCGCCGAGGGCTTGAAGCTCATTTGTGATGTCAGTGAGTCTATCAAATGTGTGCTGGACATTCTCATTGTCATTTCGCTTGAAGCGGTTGAAGAGATTGCAAAGGACACTGATTCGTTGATCTCTCTGGGTTGAGATGCCTTCATTGACCTTGGAGAGCCAGTCCCAGACTAGTTTGGATGTCTTCAAGGCACTCACACGGCCATACTGTCCTTTGGTCAGATGACCACAAATGATGTTCTTGGCAGTAGAGTCCAGTTGAACGAATTTCTTGACATCAGCAGCAGTGACACCTTCTCCAGCCTTGGGAACGCCGTTCTCGACGACATACCATAGGTCGACGTCAATGGCTTCAAGATGCATGCGCATCTTATTCTTCCAGTAGGGATATTCAGTTCCATCGAAGACGAGGCACGCAGCGGAGACTTTGATTATCCCTACAGTCGACATAGCTAAAACTCCAGGTGGTTAAACCGAATCACACAGAACAAGGGAGCTCCTTGCTCTGATACCAATTGAAAGTGCATTATATCGACTAGAGGGGGGGTGAATAGGTGATTTTTATGAAAGTCTTCAAAACTTGGGAGTTATGAAGACAAACAGTGAAGATTATGCCTATTTAGTATGCAGCGGAAGTTAGATTACACTAGGCCAGCCATGGTCATGTATTCAATAGAGTGAAAGCACAGTGACAAACAGCTTCAGTGTAATAAGGATCAAGTAGGAAGAAGTTATGAAGCCAAACAGATCATGCATTCACGTTGTGAAGACAAATGATAAAGCAAGCACGCAATGACTTCACAATGAGTAACAGCAAGAGAAGGAAGTGAAGATGAAACCAGTGACTCATTGAAGACAATGATATGTTGGACCAGTTCCAGTTGCTGTGACAACTGTATGTCTGGTTGGAGCGGATAGGTATTTAAACCTTAGGACACACAGTCCCGGACACCCAGTCCTGAACACACAGTTCAGGACACCAAGTCCTCACCGTAATCTCCTTGAGCTAAGGTCACTTAGTCCTCGCCCAATCACTCTGGTAAGTCTTCAAGGTAGACTCCCAAACCTCCACACACTTCGTTCACTGGCAATCCACAATGTCTCTTGGATGCTCTGAACGCGACGCCTAACCGTCTGGAGGATTCACAGTCCTCAAGTGTAATAAGTCTTCAGATCACACAGACAAGAAGACTTAAGTGATGCCCAATTTACTCTGGCTCTGGGTGGTTAGGGCTTTTCTCCTCACTAGGAATTTTCTCTCAAAGGCTTTGAGGTGGGTTGCTCTCAAACGACAAAAGCCGTGCACTGAAATCTGAGCAGCCAACCGTTTATGGTTGTGGGGTGGGCTATTTATAGCCACTTGGCAACCCGACCTGATTTGTCCGAAATGACCCTGGGTCACTAAGGAACTGACACATGTCTCAACGGTCGGATTTCGAACTCTCATGGCAACTTTACTTGGGCTACAAGCAAAGCTGACTTGTCCGGCTCTGGACAAGATTTGCTCTCATTGTCTTCACTCGAAGACATAGGTTTTTGATTTAGGCATCACTCAAGTCATTCTGACTTGTTCTCCTGGACCCCACTTAACAGTACGGTGGTTCCTATGACTCAACAAAGATAAAAAGAACTACGAAAGATCTAAGTCTTCGAGTTCCATAGGCTTCATAACGTGTCTTCTGTTGTCATAGTCTTCAATGTGAAAATCTTCATATACCACCTTTGACTTCAATGTCTTCATTCATTTTTAGGGGTCATCTCTGGTAGTAAACCGAATCAATGAGGGACTTCTACCTGTGTTTTCCTGCAATTCTCACAAACACATTAGTCCCTCAACTAGGTTTGTCGTCAATACTCCAAAACCAACTAGGGGTGGCACTAGATGCACTTACAGGTACTATGATTCGGCGTGGTCCGCAGCCCCCAGAGTACGGAGACGAGCTCCTCTACCCAGTGCGTGTTAGACTCCGTTAAGGAACGCACTAATATCGGTTTAATGCCGCTCATTATAAGACCGTTTGCTCGCTCGGCTTGATCGTTGGTTTGTGGGTGATAGACAGAGGCATAATCGAGCTTGATGCCCATTTTGCTGCACCAGAGTTTTACCTCGTCGGCCGTGAAGTTCGTGCCATTATCAGTGATGATGCTGTGGGGGACGCCATAACGGTGTACAACCCCGGATATGAAATCTATCACCGGTCCGGATTCAGCTGTTTTAACTGGTTTGGCCTCTATCCATTTGGTGAATTTATCCACCATGACCAATAAGTATTTTTTTTCTTGTGGGTTCCCCCTTTAAGGGGTCCAACCATGTCAAGCCCCCAGACCGCAAAGGCCTGGCAACCGGCGCAACGTTGGACCAAGTCCTGTGCGTCTGCCCGGGCTGTTGGCCAACAGAATCCTGTATGGAAGGCCTTGCTTACAAGGGCTCGGGCTGCGGCGTGATGACCGCCGAGTCCGGCGTGAATTTCTGCCAAAAGATTCCGCCCATCCTCTTCGGAGATGCACCTTTGAAGGACTCCGGTAGTGCTTTTCTTGTACAATTCTCCCTCATGGACCCTGTAGGCCTTGGATCGCCGCACTATGCAGCGTGCCTCATTTTGGTCCTCCGGAAGTTCCTGTCTAGTTCGGTAGGCCAGGAATGGTTCTGTCCACGGGGCAATAATGGCCATTATTTCGTGGGCTGAAGGTGTTATTTCGGTGGTGGAGCCTCCGATTGTGTCAGAGAGTTCGGTATCGGGTATTTTGGCCGGGTCCGGACTGTTGTTACCGGTGTCCCCTTACCATGCTACGGATGGCTTGAAAAGCCTTTCCAGAAATATGTTGGGGGGGACCGTGTCGCGTTTTGCGCTGATGCAAGCGAGGATATCCGCCGCCTGATTGTTTTCCCGAGTCACATGGTGAAATTCGAGTCCCTCGAACTGAGCTGATATTTTTAGGACGACATTTCGATAGGCCGCCATTTTCGGATCCTTGGCGTCGAAATCTCCGTTTATTTGGGATATTGCGAGGTTTGAATCCCCACGCACCGCCAGGCGTTGAATGCCCATGGAGACTGCCATCCGACGACCATGCAACAGAGCTTCGTATTCAGCTGCATTGTTGGAATCTGTATACAATATTTGCAGTATGTACCGAACGGTATCTCCGGTTGGGGACGTCAGGATGATGCCAGCCCCTAGACCGGCCATCATTTTAGAACCGTCGAAGTGCATGATCCAATTGGAGTATGCGCCGTACTCTTAGGGAGTTCGGCCTCCGTCCATTCGGCGACGAAGTCGGACAGTATTTGCGATTTAATGGCTCGGCGAGGTTTGTATGTTATGTCGAATGGGAGGAGCTCAATGGCACATTTGGCAATCCGGCCCGTAGCGTCGCGGTTGTTGATAATATCATTAAGTGGCACTTTCGAGGCTACTGTAATCGAACACTCTTGAAAGTAGTGTCGTAGTTTCCGCGATGCCATGAATACCGCATATGCTATTTTTTGGTAATGCGGGTACCGTAATTTGCATGGAGTGAGGACAGTGGATACATAGTATACGAGCAACGAGCACCGCTCTTAAGAGGGAATTTGTGTCCATCTGCTTCCTGTTCGACAATGAGCATCGCGCTTACAACTTGATGAGTTGCCACAATGTACAACAACATTGGTTCGCCGATGTTTGGCGCAGCCAGGATCGGGTTGGTTGCCAGAATGGCCTTTATTTCCTCCAATCCGGCTGTGTCTGCGTCCGTCCACTCGAACTGTTCGGTGCGCCGAAGGAGGCGATAAAGGGTAAAGCCTTTTCTCCCAAGCGGGAGATAAAGCGGCTTAGAGCCGCCACGCATCCAGTTAGCTTCTGAATTTGTTTGAGGTCTGTTGGGGTAGCCAACTGTGACAACGCTTGGATTTTGGCCGGATTAGCTTCAATACCTCTACTGGAGACGATGAATCCCAAGAGCTTTCCAGCTGGTACGCCGAAAACGCATTTTTCCGGATTGAGCTTGATGTCATATGTTCGGAGGTTGTCGAATGTGAGCCTCAAGTCGTCTATCAAAGAGTTGACGTGTTTGGTTTTGACGACCACATCGTCTACGTATGCCTCTACTGTTTTGCCAATTTGTTTCTCCAGACATGTCTGAATCATGCGCTGATATGTTGGGACGGCGTTTTTGAGCCCAAAAGGCATTGTGTTGAAATAGAAGGGGCTGTATGGTGTGATGAATGCCGTTGCGGCTTGGTCGGACTCCGCCATCTTGATTTGGTGGTAACCAGAGTAAGCGTCGAGGAAACACAATGACTCGTGTCCTACGGTAGCATCAATGATTTGATTGATGCGTGGGAGGGGGAAGGGATCCTTCGGGCAAGCTTTATTGAGGTCTTTGAAATCGATGCAAAGGCGCCAGGATTTGTCCTTCTTTGGTACCATCACTAGGTTTTGCTAGCCAGTCCGGATGTTTTATTTCTCTGATGAATCCGGCCTCCAATAACTTGGCTAGTTCTTCTCCCATGGCCTGTCTCTTAGGTTCGGAGAAACACCGAAGAGCTTGCTTGACTGGCTTGAATCCCTTTAGGATATTGAGGCTATGCTCGGCCAGCCTGCATGGGATTCCTAGCATGTCTGAGGGATGCCAGGCGAATATGTCCCAATTTTCGCGCAAGAACTCTCATAGTGTGGTGTCCACAGCGGGGTTTAACTATGCCCCGATGGAGGCTGTTTTGGTAGGGTCCGTTGGGTGGACTTGTAATTTAACTATTTCATCCACTGGTTTAAAAGAGGTGGACTTGGTTCTCTTGTCGAGTATCACATCGTCCCTGTCCACTGTGGAGCGTAGCGTGGTTAACTCCTCGGCCGAGAGGGCTTCGGATAATGCCTCGAGGGCCAATGCCGCTTTTTTGTTTTCAGCGCGGAGTGCTGTGTCCGGATCACTGGCAAGAGTGATGATTTCGTTGGTTCCGGGCATTTTAAGCTTCATGTACCCATAATGGGGTATGGCTTGGAAGACTGTGAACGCCTCCCGTCCTAAAAGAGCGTGATAGCCACTGCTGAACGGGGCCACTTGGAATGTAATTTCTTCAGACCTGTAATTGTCTGGCGTGCCGAATACCACATCTAGTGTGATTTTCCCAGCACAGCATGCTTCCTGACTGGGGATAATTCCTCTAAAGGTTGTGCTACTTTGCTCGATGCGGTTCCAGTCTATTTCCATCTTTTGAAGGGTTTCCTCATAGATGAGGTTTAGTCCGCTGCCGCCGTCCATGAGTACTTTGGTGAGTCGAGAGCCGTCCACGATTGGACTAAGGACCTATGCGGCTGGTGCTCGGGCTGTTCGAAATTTGGTTTCATCACTGGAATTGAAGGAAATAGCCATGTCACTCCATGGATTTGTTTCTGCTACGTGGCAGATTTTGGCCATGCTGCGGAGTGTTCGCTTGCACCTATTATTTGACGCAAAGGTCTGGAACACTGTTAACACCGTATTGTTATCCACTGGATGGTGCTCTGTGGTATGTGGGATAAGAACATCCTCACCACTTTTGGCCACCTGCCGGAGTATCCAACATGCTCTAAGGCTGTGCGTTGGTATCATATATGTCGTGCTATGAATTTTGCAGGGTCCGTTGAGCCATCCCTCCAGTACGGTTCCTTGCCCCGTAGAGGGTTTTTGCTTTTTGGTAGTTAACCCGGGTGTATTGTGATAATGCACCCTTTTATTTCGAACTGGGTTTGTGTTCAGGGCCGGATTATCCCAAAAGTTTGTTTCGGTTTTCTAGGCACTTTCTATCACACAGTACTTTCGTACTATGGACGCCAAGTCAACGAAGCGTGTTATCTCATGGCGATTTATGGCGTTAAGGTTTCCCTTGTCCGTGCAATTATTGCAGAAAAATAAGATTGCGTCTTCCTCGCGACAGTCCTTAACCTTGTTCATCGCAAGGAGGAATCTGGCCCAGTAATGATGTACTGTTTCCTGGGGCTCTTGCCTGATATGGGAAAGGTCGCTTGTGTTTGGGTGGGTGGGTGGAATTGAATCCAAACCCCTACCCGATCTGGGATCCAGGGGCCGAGGAGTTTCCAATTTTGGAAGTTCCGGTTCCGGGATGTTACCCGCTAATCCTGGTCCGCTGCCTGACTCTAAGTTCAGGGATTTGATGTTGTCCTCCCGCGAACGGGCGTCCGGCTCGGAGAGCTTGGGAATCCGGACATATTTGGTCCTCAGGATAGAGGAAAGGTCGCCGCATTGTTCCTCCACCACTGCAATATGATGGGTGACCGGTGGAGAATTAATCTCCCTTTGATCGGGTTTAAGCCCAATCCGATCATAGTCCGTAGCGACTCCCAAGGCGGCGATGCGATCCAAGAGCTCGTTTAAGGAGGAGAGCTCCATTGGGTCCATCTGTTCGGCGAGTGCCGATTTGACGTGGAGGCTGTTCTCGATGACCCGAGAATTCATCATCGGCGCGGCGGCCGAACAGGCGGTCATAATGAACCCGCCTAGCCGGAGAGTTTGGCCGACAACCAAAGCTCCCCCAACAGTAGTACCGTCTTTAAAGACGAGACGAGACATCCTTCCTTCTGGCGAAGGCACAGAGGAACTCTCAATGAAAGCACCAATGTCGGTGTCAAATCCGGCAGATCTCCGGTAGGGGGGTCCCGAACTGTGTGTCTAAGGCGGATGGTAATAGGAGGTAGGGGACATGATGTTTTACCCAGGTTCGGGCCCTCTCGATGGAGGTAAAACCCTACATCCTACTTGATTAATATTGATGATATAGGTAGTACAAGAGTAGATCTACCACGAGATCAGAGAGGCTAAACCCTAGAAGCTAGCCTATGGTATGATTGCATGTTGTCCTATGGACTAAAACCCTCTGGTTTATATAGACACCGGAGGGGCTAGGGTTACACAAGGTCGGTTACAAAGGAGGAGATATACATATCCATATTGCCTAGCTTGCCTTCCACGCCAAGTAGAGTCCCATCCGGACACGAGATGAAGTCTTCAATCTTGTACCTTCGTAGTCCAACAGTCCGGACGAAAGATATAGTCCGGCTGTCCGGATACCCCCTAATCTAGGACTCCCTCAGAGACCATCTTCATCCTGCACCTCTCATGGATTGATAAACCTTCGGTCATCCACTTGTGGGAAAATTGCTACTGTCCTACAAAACTCCGCGCTTGGAGGCCCAACACGTGTCTACAAGAATAAAGTTGCATAGTAGACATCAAGCTCTTTTCTGGCACCGTTGCCGGGGAGGTGAGTGCTTGAAGGTATATCTTTATATCTTGCAATCGAATCTTTTAGTTTCTCGTTTTATCACTAGTTTGGTTTATAAAAAGAAAACTATAAAAAGTGGAATTGAGGTTGCATCATATTATTGATCGTCTTTATAATATATTTCTTGAAAATGATGGATCGGAAAATTGTGCTCAAATGTTAGAAGAAGAAGTCAATAAAATGTTTGGCACAAAATCTTTGAATTATGAGCATGATTGCAATGTTGTTGGTGTGAACACTTTGAATATCCATGATGCTCATGATATGCAAAGCCATAAGCTTGGGGATGCTATGTTTGATGAAGATGATATTTCTAGTCCCCCAAGTTTTGATGAGAAAATTTATTATGATGAAAGCATGCCTCATATCTATGATGATTATGGTGATAACATGTATGCTATAAAGAATAATTATAACCATGAAACTTGTCATCATGATTTTAATTTTCAATCCCATGATAGTTATTTTGTTGAGTTTGCTCCCACTACTATTCCTGAGAAGAAATTTGCTTATGTGGAGACTAATAAGTTTTTTATGCTTTTGTGTCATGGAAAGAATGCTTTATGTGATAGCTATATTGTTGAATTCATTCATGATGCTACTGAAAATTATTATGGGAGATAAACACATGCTTTTACATATTGCAATAATATCAAGTTTCCTCTCTATGTGTTGAAAATCTTGAAGTTGCACTTTGTTTTGCCTTCCTATGCTACTAAAAATCTTGTAACCATAATTTTTTTGCTCACAAAATCCCTATGCATAGGAAGTGGGTTAGACCTAAATGTGCTAGTCATATGCTTCATGATGCTCTCTTCATGTTTCAATTTTACCTACTGTTTTTGTGTGTTCACATGATTAGGCTACTGTAGTAATCATGTTTTATTTCTTTCGTTTCAATAAAGTTCCAAGTAAGACCTTTGGGATGGCTTACGGTGATAGTTGATTTGATCTTGCTGAAAAATAGAAACTTTTGCGCTCAGGGAAACAATTCTCATTTTTAACAGAAGCATGATAAACTGCTCATTCTTTTTGCAGAAGATTAATAGACAAATTACACATGTTTTCCTAATGTTTCAGAATTTTTGGAGTAGCATAAGTATGCTTGGAGTACAGATTACTACAAGCTGTTCTGTTTTTGACAGATTCTGTTTTCAATGCATAGTTTCCTTTTTTCTAGTTTCTATGGCTTATATTGCTCAATATAAATTGTGGAAATGATATGATACAGTAGGAATTGTGTGAGAACAATTATGAATCTTGTCTTTGACAGTACCAAAAGTGAAATGGTTTGCTCTTTATCATACTAACCTATCTCACAAAGTTCCGTTAAGTTTTGTGTGATTGAAGTATTCAAGTTTTGGGTGAGATGTCGATATGAGGAGAATAATGAGTGACAAGACCCTAAGCTTGGGTATGCCCAAGGCACCCCAAGGTAATATTCAAGGAAGATCCAAGCAACTAAGCTTGGGGATGCCCCGGAAGGCATCCCCTCTTTCGTCTTCAACATTATCGGTAACCTCACTTGGCGCTATGTTTTCATTCGTCACATGATATGTGTTTTGCTTGGAGCATCAATTTATTTTGTTATAATTTTCTTGCTGTTATTTATAATAGTTTTTTGCATATTTTCTTTCAATAAAAGTGGCAATGATAGCCTTTGCCATGCTTATTTTGCAAGTATACATGTTGCTGTTTGAAAACAGAAAGTTTACCGCTGTTGCAAAAATTCCCTAGAAAATTCTGAATGTGATAAAATGTTGAAACTTTCTGCAAAATGAGCTCTGATAAATTTTCTAAAGTGTGGTAAATTTTCATAATTTTTGAAGTTTAAGAAGTATTGATACTCTTGCATTCTTTATAAACTGTACTGGTTTGGCAGATTGATGTTATGTTTCCTTGTTTAATGATTCTATTTGAGGATAGGAGTATTAAATATGCAGATGCATTTACTATGCAACATTGTATAATAATTTTAGTGATTTTCTACAGTAGAGAATGATAAGGATTTTGCATTGGTTTGTATGTACAAACTTATCTCATGAGTTCTTGTTGAGTTTTGTGTGGATGAAGCTTTTGAGATTTAGGAAAACCATGATATGAGAAGAATTAAGGAGACACAAAAGCTCAAGCTTGGGGATGCCCAGGGCATCCCAAGATAATATTTCAAGAAGTCTCCAGCATCTAAGCTTGGGGATACCCGGATAGGCATCCCACCTTTCTTCTTCAACAATTATCGGTTAGTATCGGTTGAGCCTTAGTTTTTGCTTCTTCACATGGGTTGTGCTATTCTTAGAATGTCACTTTATTTTCATTCTGCTTGCTGTTTTAATAAAATACTTGGATCTGAAAGTTTTAAATAAAATAGAGTCCTCAAATAGTTGCCAAGGAGGCTGAGTAAGCGGCATTCACATCCCGTCAACGAAGCTCTTTCCTATGTCATTTACTCTTGTGCTTCACTTATATCCTATGAATAAATTGTTGAATTAATTGAATGTAATGAAGTTGAAATCATATCATGCTTAGTGGTAGCTTCACATTGTGTTTAGAAAGTGAATTCTTTTGAGGCTTAACAAGCAGAATATTGGTCATACAAGCAATTCATGAATAATTAGTATAAGGAAGAGAACTTTCACATGCAATTACACTATCATGGAAATCTTTTGTGATGGTGAGCCCCCATCAAAATATTATATGCAAAAATTCTTGACGTTGGACAAGGAAGGCAACGTAATGGTTTATGTTTGTTCATATTCACATAGAAGTTATATTGTCATAGATCCTTCAACATGTGCTGCTTGCCCCCCATCTTTGCAAGCCAAAAAATCCGCACCAAGTAGAGATACTAATTATGCATCCAAAAACCCTTAAACCCAAATCTTATTTTCAAGAGTCCACCATACCTACCTAACGATTGAGCAAGATCCTTCAAGTAAGTGGTACGGAAGGTGGCGGCAACCCACGACATGTCAAGAACAGGGACGACCGTTCTCACGAGTCGTGTTTGCCTATGACTCCGCCTCTCCTATCTGGGCCTCCGGCACCGTCACCATCCGCACCTGACCCCCAGATTCTTCCTCCTTGCTAGAAGATGGTGTCGTCCTGATCCTGGCTAGGCGCCGAATCCCAGCCCGGCCTTCCTCCACCTTCTTCATCTCTTCCTATAGTTTCCAAGAATGAGAGGAAAAGGTGAAGGCATCATAGGCATTTTTATATTTTTTTTCTTAAATCTGTAGTCACTTGCCAAATTTTAGTTCAAATAATGTAATCTCTTGAATCCATGACTGTGTCCTGTAAGGTTGGTACTTGTTTGATCGGCATATTAATGAAAAAGATGAACCTTGTCGAGGACTTGTGCATGTATATGTCCATGCAGAGGTGGAATGCCTCCATATTTTTAAATAAACATGTTTCCCCCAGCAGGCTATCGTGCCGGCGCCCTCTATTTTGTTGCCGGGGAGTTAAGCCTACTGGGCACAAATTGTCACGAGGGACCAACCCCCCACAAATCTTTTTTCATCAAGGGCCACTGCGACCATCCTGACCGATGCAAAGTTTGCATCAAGGGACGGGAGCACCTGAGTTTCAAAAAGCGGTGAGGTTCTCTTATGCACAAGTCTTTGCTTATAGAACACGTATGGATAATAGATAGAACTTATCGGTTTGGCTTGCCAGAGATTGCAGTTTTGGATCATCTTTCCAGTTTCCCTTGGAGGCCAAGTTTTCGGTAGGAACCTGCAGTTTTATGCAGATGGAAATGATGCCAGATGCGATCTTATCTATTGAACATGCGATGCTCGTGAAATGCTTATGCATGCATGCAAGTTGTCGGGGGACCCTAGAGCTTTATTTATTTTTCTGTTGCTCAGGGTCTGCGCCTGGCTTTGTACAAGGGGTTACATGCAACGAAGGCAAGGCCTGTACAAAAGGGTGGCTGCCGGGCAAGGCCCGACAGCCGCGCCTTATGGGTAGAACTTGCGGAGATGCTCAATATTCCATGAGTTCTGCAATTGAATGCCATCTCCGGTCTCTAGACGGACTGCGCCAGGTCTGGTGACTCGTACTACCCGGTAAGGACCTTCCCACTTCGGCGTCAACTTGTTTGCACCCTTGGCGGACTGAACGCGCCTAAGGACAAGGTCGCCTTCCTCAAAACACCGGGCATGAACCCTGCGATTGTGATAGTGACGTAGGGCTTGCTGGTAGCATGCAGCACACGTAGCAGCCCAGAGACGATACTCCTTGAGATGCACAGCATCGACATGCTGGTGCTAATCATGTGCTACTTCATCGTAGGCAAGCACTCGAGGCGACCCGTAAATGAGTTCCGTGGGGATAACTGCTTTTGCCCCATAAACTAGGGAGAAGGGAGTCTACCCGGTAGCTCGATTTGGTGCCGTTCCGAGGGACCAGAGAACTACCGGCAGCTCATCCATCCATCGCCTGCCGCACTTTTGCTGCATATACAATGTTCTTGTCTTGAGTGCTCGCAACACTTCAGCATTCGCCTTCTCAGCTTATCCATTGCTTCTGGGACGTGCAACAGAGGCAAATGAGATCTTGCTTCCGAGGGCATGAACATATTGCATGAAGGCACGACTCGTGAACTGGGTACCATTGTCGGTGATGATCCGGGAAGGGACACCAAAGCGGCACACCAATCCTTTCAAGAACTTGATAGCGGACTGAGCAATCACCTTTCTCACGGCATCTACTTCCGGCCACTTTGTAAACTTGTCGATGGTAAAAAACATGAATTCAAAGCCCTCAAGAAGCTCGGGGGAAAGGGCCGAGGATATTGAGCCCCCGGACCTAAAATGACCACGACAAAGGGATTGTCTAAAGAACTTGTCCAGGCAGATGGATGTTCTTGGAATGGAACTGGCAGGCTTCACACTTGGTGACAAGCTCGACTGCATCCTGGAGGGTTGTTGGCCAATAGAATCTTGCCAGAATGCTTTCCCAACTAATGACCTTGATCCAATGTGGGAGTCGCACATGCCTTTGTGTATTTTTGCCAGCAGTTCCTTTCCTTTTTCCAGGAAGATACACTTCAATTTCACACCATTGGGCCTCCTTCTGTATAGAGTGTCATTCACAAACTGATACATACTGGCCCTCCGGGCTACACTTTCAGCTTCCTCTTGCTCATCAGGAAGTTCTCCAGTTTGCAGGAAATGGACTATGTGCCTTGCCCAAGTTGGAGCCTAGGGCTCGGCAACAAGGACTAGCGGCACCTCCTCATCTGCGGGAGCGTGTTCCTCGACCGCGGGGACTAGTGGCTGATATGTCTCCAATTTATCTATAATATTTGATTTTTCCATGCTATTATATTATTTGTTTTGGATGTTTAATGGGCTTTATATACCTTTTATATTATTTTTGGGACTAACCTACTAACCAAAGGCCTAGTGCAAATTGCTGTTTTTTTGCCTATTTCAGTGTTTCGTAGAAAAGAAATATCAAATGGAATCCAAACGGAATAAAACCTTCGGGAGAGTTATTTTTGGAACAAACGTGATCCAGGAGACTTGGAGTGGACGTCAAGAAAGAAGCAAGGAGGCCACAAGGCAGCGAGGCACGCCCCCCCACCCTCGTGGGCCCCTCGCAGCTCCACCGACGTACTTCTTCCTCCTATATATACCCATATAGCCCAAAAACATCAAGTAGCACCACGAAACCATATTTCCACCGCCGCAACCTTCTGTACCCATGAGATCCTATCTTAGGGCCTTTTCCGGCGCTCTGCCGGAGGGGGAATCGATCACGGAGGGCTTCTACATCAACACCATAGCCTCTTCGATGAAGTGTGAGTAGTTTACCACAGACCTTCGGGTCCATAGTTATTAGCTAGTTGGCTTCTTCTCTCTCTTTGGATCTCAATACAAAGTTCTCCTTGATTCTCTTAGAGATCTAATCGATGTAATTCTTTTTGCGGTATGTTTGTCGAGATCCGATGAATTGTGGGTTTATGATCAATACTATCTATGAACAATATTTGATTCTTCTCTGTAATCCTTTATGCCTGATTTAAATATCTTTGCAAGTCTCTTCGAATTATCAGTTTGGTTTGGCCTACTAGATTGATCTTTCTTGCAACGGGAGAAGTGCTTAGCTTTGGGTTCAATCTTGCGATGTCCTTTCCCAGTGACAGCAGGGGCAGCAAAGCACATATTGTATTGTTTCCATCGAGGATAAAAAGATGGGGTTTATATCATATTGCTTGAGTTTATCCCTCTACATCATGTCATCTTGCCTAATGTGTTACTCTGTTCTTATGAACTTAATACTCTAGATGCATGTTGGATAGTGGTCGATGTGTGGAGTAATAGTAGTAGATGCAGAATCATTTCGGTCTACTTGTCGCGGACATGATGCCTGTATACATGATCATGCCTAGATATTCTCATAACTGTGCGCTTTTCTATCAATTGCTCGATAGTAATTTGTTCACCCACCGTAGAATTTGCTATCTTGAGAGAAGCCACTAGTGAAACCTATGGCCCCCGGGTCTATCTTTCATCATATTATTTTCCTATCTATTTACTATTTTTATCATTGTTTATTTTGCAATCTTCATTTTTCAATCTATACAACAAAAATACTAAAAATATTTATCTTATTATCTTTATTAGATCTCACTTTCGAAAGTGACCATGAAGGGATTGACAACCCCTTTATCGCGTTGGTTACGAGGTTCTTGTTTGTTTGTGCTGGTACGAGGGACTTGCGTGTAGTCTCCTACTGGATTGATATCTTGGTTCTCAAAAACTGAGGGAAATACTTACGCTACTGTGATGCATCACCCTTTCCTCTTCAAGGGAAAACCAACGCAAGCTCAAGATGTAGCAAGAAGGATTTTTGGCACCGTTGCTGGGGAGATCTACGCACAAGTCAAGACACACCAAGTACCCATCACAAACTCTTATCCCTCGCATTACATTATTTTCCATTTGCCTCTCGTTTTCCTCTCCCCCACTTCACCCTTGCCGTTTTATTCTCCTTCTTTTCCATCCGCCTCTTTTCCGCCCGTCCCTTTTTGCTTGCTTTTAGTTTGGTTGTGTGTTGGATTGATTGTTAGTCATGATGGCTCAAGATAATACTAAATTGTGTGACTTCTCCAATACCAACAATAATGATTTTATTAGCACTCCGATTGCTCCTCTTACCGATGCTGAATCTTGTGAAATTAATACTGCTTTCCTGAATCTTGTCATGAAAGATCCGTTTTCTGGCCTTCCTGGCGAAGATGTCGCTACCCATCTAAACAGCTTTGTCGATTTATGTGATATGCAAAAGAAAAAAGATGTGGATATTGATATTTTTAAATTGAAGCTATTTCCATTTTCGCTTAGAGATCATGCTAAAACTTGGTTTTCGTCTTTGCCTAAAAATAGTATTGATTCGTGGAATAAGTGCAAAGATGCTTTTATCTCTAAGTATTTTCCTCCCACTAAGATCATCTCTCTTAGAAACGATATCATGAATTTTAAGCAACTTGATCATGAGCATGTTGCACAAGCTTGGGAGAGGATGAAATTAATGATATGTAATTGCCCTACTAATGGATTAAATTTATGGATGATCATACAACAATTTTATGCCAGATTGAATTTTGCTTCTAGAAATCTCTTAGATTCGACCGCAGGAGGCACTTTTATGGAAATCACTTTTGGAGAAGCTACTAAACTCCTAGATAATATTATGGTTAATTATTCTCAATGGCACACCGAAAGATCTACTAGTAAAAAGGTTCATGCTATAGAAGAAATTAATGTTTTGAGTGGAAAGATGGATGAACTTATGAAATTGTTTTCTAATAAGAGTGTTTCTTCTGATCCTAATGATATGCATTTGTCTACTTTGATTGAGAATAATAATGAATCTATGGATGTGAATTTTGTTGGTAGGAGCAATTTTGGTAACAACGCTTATAGAGGAAACTTTAATCCTAGGCCGTTTCCTAGTAATTACTCTAATAATTACGGTAATTACTACAGCAACTCTTATGGAAATTTTAATAAGATGCCCTCTGATTTTGAGAATGGTGTTAAAGAATTTATGATTTTGCAAAAGAATTTCAATGCTTTGCTTGAAGAAAAATTGCCTAAGATTGATGAGTTGGCTAGGAACGTGGATAGAATTTCTCTTGATGTTGATTCTTTGAAACTTAGATGTATTCCACCTAAGCATGATATCAATGAGTCTCTCAAAGCCATGAGAATTTCCATTGATGAGTGTAAAGAAAGAACCGCTAGGATGCGTGCTAAAAAGGATTGCCTTTATAAAAGCGTGTTGTTTGAGTTTTCACGATAATAAGGATGAAGATCTAAAAGTGATTGATGTGTCTCCTATTAAATCTTTGTTTTGCAATATGAATCATGATAATGATGGGACTGGAGATGAGTCAACTTTAGCTAAAAGGCGTCCCAATGATTCGGAGTTTTTAGATCTTGATGCAAAAATTGGGATTGAAGAGGTCAAAACTTTACATAACAATGCACCCACTATTTTGGATTTCAAGGAATTTAGTTATGATAATTGCTCTTTGATAGATTGTATTTCCTTGTTGCAATCTGTGCTAAAGTCTCCTCATGCTTATAGTAAAAATAAAGCTTTTACCCAACATATTGTTGATGCCTTAATGAAATCTTATGAAGAAAAGCTTGAATTAGAAGTTTCTATCCCTAGAAAACATTATGATGAGTGGGAACCTACTACTAAAATTAAAATTAAAGATCATGAATTCGTTTCTTTATGTGATTTGGGTGCTAGTGTTTCCACGATTCCAAAAACTTTCTGTGATGTGTTAGGTTTCCGTGAATTTGATGATTGTTCTTTAAATTTTATCTTGCGGATTCCACCATTAAGAAACCAATGGGAATGATTAATGATGTTCTTATTGTTTCAAATAGGGATTATGTGCCCATAGATTTCATTGTTCTTGATATAGATAGCAATCCTACATGTCCTATTATTCTTGCTAGACATTCCCTTAGAACGATTGGTGCAAGTATTGATATGAAAGAAGGAAACATTAGATTCCAATTTCCATTAAGGAAAGGCATGGAACACTTTCCTAGAAATAAAATAAAATTACCTTTTGAATCTATTATGAGAGCCACTTGTGGATTGCACACCAAAGATGACAATACCTAGATCTATTCTTGTTTTTATGTCTAGCTAGGGGCGTTAAACGATAGCGCTTGTTGGGAGGCAACCCAATTTTGTTTTTGTTTCTTTATTTTTGGTTCTGTTTAGTAATAAATAATTCATCTAGCTTCAGTTTAGATGTGGTTTTATGCTTTTGATTAGTGTTTGTGCCAAGTAGAACCGTTGGGAAGACTTAGGGGAAGTTTATGTGATCTTGCTGTAAAAAACAGAAACTTTAGCTCTCACAAGATTTGCTGCCATTTTTTACTGGAGAGTGCGATTAGGTAGATTCTTTTTGCAGATGATTAATAGAAAAATTCCACACGTCCACCAATCTATTTCTTAATTGTTAGGGTGACAGAAGTATTCGAAACCTACAGATTACTACAGACTGTTCTATTTCTGACAGATTTTGTTTTTCGTGTGTTGTTTTCTTATTTTGATGAATCTATGGATAGTATCGGGGTATGAACCATAGAGAAGTTGGAATAAAGTAGGTTTAAAACCAATATAAATAAATAATTAGTTCATTACAGTACCTTGAATTGGTGGTTTGTTTTCTTATACTAACGGAGCTCATTAGATTTTCTATTGAGTTTTGTGTTGTGAAGTTTTCAAGTTTTTGGTAAAGATTTGATGGATTTTGGAATAAGGAGTGGCACGAGCCTAAGCTTGGGGATGCCCAAGGCACCCCTAGGTAAAATTCAAGTACAACCAAAAGCCTAAGCTTGGGGATGCCCTAGAAGGCATCCCCTCTTTCGTCTTCGTCTATCGGTAACTTTACTTGAGGCTATATTTTTATTCACCACATGATATGTGTTTTGCTTGGAGCGTCTTGTATGATTTCAGTCTTTTCTTTTTAGTTTAACACAATCATCCTTTCTGTACACACCTTTTGTAGAGACACACTTGAATTAGAATTTATTAGAATACTCTATGTGCTTCACTTATATCTTTTGAGCTAGATAATTTTGCTCTAGTGCTTCACTTATATCTTTAAGAGCATGGTGGTGGTTTTATTTTATAGAAAATATTGATATCTCATGCTTCACTTATATCATTTTGAGAGTCCTTTAGAACATCATGGTAATTTTCTTTGGCTATAAAATTAGTCCTAATATGATAGGCATCCAAGATGGGTATAATAAAAACTATCATAAAAAGTGCATTGAATACTATGAGAAGTTTGATACTTGATGATTGTTTTGAGATATGAAGATGGTTATATTAGAGTCATGCTAGTTGAGTAGTTGTGAATTTGAGAAATACTTGTTCTAAAGTTTGTGATTCATGTAGCATGCACGTATGGTGAACCGTTATGTGAAGAAGTCAGAGCATGATTTATTTATTGATTGTCTTCCTTATGAGTGGCGGTCGGGGACGAGCGATGGTCTTTTTCTACCAATCTATCCCCCTAGGAGCATGCGCGTATTACTTTTTTCGATAACTAATAGTTTTTTGCAATAAGTACGTGAGTTCTTTATGACTAATGTTGAGTCCACGGATTTTACGCACTCTCACCCTTCCACCATTGCTAGCCTCTCTAGTATCGCGCAACTTTTGCTGGTACCATAAACCCACCATATACCTTCCTCAAAACAGCCACCATACCTACCTATTATGGCATTTCCATAGCCATTCCGAGATATATTGCCATGCAACTTACCACCGTTCCATTTGTCATGACATGCTTCATCATTGTCATTTTGCTTTGCATGATCATGTAGTTGACATCATATTTGTGGCAAAGCCACTGTTGATAAATTTTCATACATGTCACTCATGAGTCATTGCACATCCCGATACACCGCCGGAGGCATTCACATAGAGTCATATTTTGTTTTAAGTATCGAGTTGTAATTTTTTGAGTTGTAAGTAAATAAAAGTGTGGTGATCATCATTATTAGAGCATTGTCCCATGTGAGGAAAGGATGATGAAGACTATGATTCCCCCACAAGTCGGGATGAGACTCCGGACGAAAGAAAAAAAGAGAAAAAGGCCCTAAAAAGAGAAGGCCCCAAAAAATGAGAGAAAAAGAGAGAAGGGACAATGTTACTATCCTTTTACCACACTTGTGCTTCAATGTAGCACCATGATCTTCATGATAGGGAGTCTCCTATGTTGTCACTTTCATATACTAGTGGGATTTTTACATTATAGAACCTGGCTTGTATATTCCAATGATGGGCTTCCTCAAAATGCCCTAGGTATTCATGAGCAAGCAAGTTGGATGCACACCCACTTAGTTCTTTTGTTGAGTTTTCATACACTTATAGCTCTAGGCATCTGTTGCATGACAATCCCTACTCACTCACATTGATATTTATTGATGGGCATCTCCATAGCCCGTTGATACGCCTAGTTGATGTGAGACTATCTTCTCCTTTTTGTCTTCTGCACAACCACCATTCTATTCCACCAATAGTGCTATGTCCATGGCTCACTCTCATGTATTGCGTGAAGATTGAAAAAGTTTGAGAACATTAAAAGTATGAAACAATTGTTTGGCTTGTCATCGGGGTTCTGCATGATTTAAATATTTTGTGTGGCTTGTCATCAGGGTTCTGCATGATTCCCCCTCGTGGGCCCCTTGCAGCTCCACCGACGTAATTCTTCCTCCTATATATACCCATATACCCCGAAAACATCAAGGAGCACCACGAAACCATATTTCCACCGCCGCAACCTTTTGTACCTGTGAGATCCCATCTTAGGGCCTTTTTGGCGCTCTGCCGGAGGGGGAATCGATCACGGAGGGCTTCTACATCAACACCATAGCCTCTCCGATGATGTGTGAGTAGTTTACCACAGACCTTCGGGTCCATAGTTATTAGCTAGATGGCTTCTTCTCTCTCTTTGGATCTCAATACAAAGTTCTCCTCTATTCTCTTGGAGATCTATTCGATGTAATTCTTTTTGTGGTGTGTTTGTCGAGATCCGATGAATTGTGGGTTTATGATCAAGATTATCTATGAACAATATTAGATTCTTCTCTGAAATCTTTTATGCATGATTTAAATATCTTTGCAAGTCTCTTGGAATTATCAGTTTGGTTTGGCCTACTAGATTGATCTTTCTTTCAATGGGAGAAGTTCTTAGCTTTGGGTTCAATCTTGCGGTGTCCTTTCCCAGTGACAGCAGGGGCAACAAGGCACGTATTGTATTGTTGCCATCGAGGATAAAAAGATGGGGTTTATATCATATTGCTTGAGTTTATCCCTCTATATCATGTCATCTTGCGTAATGTGTTACTCTGTTCTTATGAACTTAATACTCTAGATGCATGTTGGATAGCGGTCGATGTGTGGAGTAATAGTAGTAGATGCAGAATCATTTCGGTCTACTTGTCGCGGACGTGATGCCTATATACATGATCATGCCTAGATATTCTCATAACTATGTGCTTTTCTATCAATTGCTCGACAGTAATTTGTTCACCCACCATAGAATTTGCTATCTTGAGAGAAGACACTAGTGAAACCTATGGCCCCCGGGTCTATCTTTCATTATATTATTTTCCTATCTGTTTACTATTTTATCATTGCTTATTTTGCAATCTTTATTTTCCAATCTATACAACAAAAACACCAAAAAAAATTATCTTATTATCTTTATCAGATCTCACTTTCGTAAGTGACCGTGAAGGGATTGACAACCCCTTTATCGCGTTGGTTACGATGTTCTTGTTTGTTTGTGCAGGTACGAGGGACTTGTGTGTAGTCTCCTACTAGATTGATACGTTGGTTATCAAAAACTGAGGGAAATACTTACGCTACTATGCTGCATCACCCTTTCCACTTCAAGAGAAAACCAGTGCAAGCTCAAGAGGTAGCAGTGGCCCGGCAGGAGGGTGTAGCCCGGCAATTGATAGGGAGTTGTTTCCGGTAGGGTCCCTACCAGGAGCCCGGGAGACTCTACCAGGAGAGGCTTACCGGAGTCCTACTTCCTCCTCTTTCGGGCCATTGTTGCTGGGAATACAGAGGGCTGAGTAAGATGGAGAACAAAAGTTCCTAGTTCCACATGAAGTTTTTGCAAAACACACTTTGATAGATGATCAGCTATGCTGTTTTTCACACGGGGTATGTCCTCTATTTGCAATCCATCAAAACGCTCCTCCAATCTTCTCACTTCCTCAATGTATGCCTCCATCAATGGACTTTGGTAAGCTTTGTTGACTTGTCTCACCACAAGTTGTGAATCTCCTCGAATGATCAGTTTCTTGGTTCCCAATTCTATGGCAATCCTGAGCCCAGCAAGGAGCCCTTCATACTCTGGTGTATAGTTGGTTGCCTCCTCCCGGGGAAAATGCATCTGGACGTCATACTTCAAGTCCTCCCCAGTGGGAGCAACGAGAAGCATGCTAGCCCCTGCACCTTGCAGGGAGAATGCACCATCAAAATACATGATCCATTCTTGGGGCGCTTATTACCGGGGGTAACTGTTTCCAGCATTTCTTCATCAGGGGTTGGTGTCCCTTCTTCAATAAACTCTGCCCATGCCCTACTCTGTAACGAAAAATGGGTGACAACCATGATCTCATAGGCTTGGAAGTAGTGGCATAGTTTCCTTCAGGCTAAAAATCAACTTTTGCACACTAGAGTACCTTGATCTAGCTCCCTGTAACAGGGAACTGAAAAAGTATACTGGGCACTACACCATTTTCTTCCTTGCCGCGTCCTTGGGGTTGTCCCTGTCGTCATGCTCCTCTTTGTACTAATCCTCATCCGGTCCTGCTGGGCTCTGCTCACTCTCTGTTTCCTCTACTTCCCATTGTGCCACTAGGGCTACACTAACCACTTGATTAGTTGCCGCATTCCAAAGCCCACTCCCCTATTCTTGTGGTTTGGGAGCAACCAAAGTGGGCACAGAGGACAAGTAGGTCTTCAAATCTTGTAATGTTGCGTCTGCTTCTGGGGTCCACTTCATGGGCCCTGCCTTCTTCAAAATTTTGAAGAACGGCAGGGCGTGCTCGGCAGACTTGGATATGAATCTATTAAGTGCGACAACGCACCCTATCAGATGCCTCACATCTTTTACTGTCCTGGGTGCCTAGACTTGCTCGATAGCCTTGATCTTATCGTGGTTGGCTTTGATCCCACGATGGGACACGAAGAACACAAGTAGCTTGCCGAAGGGAATGCCAAACACACACTTCTCCAGATTAAGCTTCAAGTTGATCTTGCGTAGATTAGCAAATGTCTCCTCCAAATCCTGGATGAGGGTTGATCTGTCCTTGGTCTTGACCACAATATCATCCATATAAGCCTCAATGTTTCTGTGCAACCGTGGATCGAAACCAATCTGTAGTGCTCTTGCAAAAGTGGACCCAACACTCTTTAACCCGAAAGGCATGCACACGAAACAATACGTACCACATGGGGTGATGAATGAGGTCTTCTCTTCGTCTTCCTTGGACATGAAGATCTGATGATATCCGGAGTAAGCATCCAAAAAAGAGAGAAAATCACAACCCGAAGTGGAGTCCACAATCTGGTCAATGCGTGGCAAGGGAAATGGGTCCTTCGGGCAAGCTTTGTTGAGATCTGTGAAATCTATGCAAAGCCTCCATTTTCCGTTAGCCTTGCGTACGACCACTGGGTTTGCTAACCATGTCAGATGCAGTACTCCTCTAACCAGATCAGCTGCCTCAAGCTTCTTAATCTGAATGGTAATGAACTGTTGCCTCTCCAAAGCCTGCTTTCAAACCTTCTGCTTGACGGGTCGGGCATGTGGGCAGACAACAAGGTGGTGCTCAATTACCTCCCTGGGAACACTGGGGATATCATATGGTTGCCAAGCAAACACAACGATATTCGCCCGCACGAAGGCAACGAGCACGCTTTCCTATTTCTCATCAAAGGTGGCTCTGATAGTGAAGGTATCATCAACACCAGCCAGCCCTGCCGGGACCTTTTTCACATGTGGTGCAACAACCTTGGATCTCTTGCTGTTGGAGCTCTCCGGCAAGTCATCAACAGGTGCATCATACAACGAAGAGGTACGCTTCCCGGATTCCTTGCTGGTGTCCCTACTATCCTTCTTCTTCCCTTTGCTTTCCTTGGCAGGAACTGCTGCTGCGGCGGCCTCTGCCGCGACTGCATCCCGGTACATCTTATCCACACAAATGATTGCGTCTTTCTCATCTGACGAAATTTAAATGACTCCTACCGGCCCTGGCATCTCCAAAGTGTTGTAGGCATAGTGGGATGCCCCCATGAATTTTGCCAGAGGTGGGCGTCCAAGGATCCCATTGTACGGGAGGGGGAGGTTGATGACATCAAACACAACCTTCGTAGTATGATAGTTCAGTTCTCCCCCAAATGTCACTCGCAACATGATCTTTCACTTAGGATGACTCCTGTCGGGATTGATTCCTTGAAAAGTTTCACATGACCTTTAGCGTCGGATTTCGGGTTCCGGCAGACCCTTAAGGTTCGAACTCTGGGGTGCGCGTGAAGATTACGTCTTCTACCTCTCCGTCTCGCAAGGACCTAAACTACTGGAAGAACTACGCAAGAGACACAAGGATTATACTGGTTCGGGCCACCATTGTGGAGTAATACCCTACTCCAGTGTGTGGTGGGTGGATTGCCTCTTGGGGCTGATGATGATGAACAATACAAGGAAGAACAGCCTCGCGAGGGTCTGCTCTTGGCTGGGGCTATGAACTGCTGGGAGGAGTTCAGCCACCTTTCTCTCTCTCTCTCTATGCTTCCAACCTCTCTATCGAGCCTCCCCTTCCTTTTTTCCAACCCCTTGCTCTGTGGGCGGCTGGTCCTATTTATAGAGGCCCTGGTCCTCTTCCCAAATATTGAGCAGGAAGGGAGCCAACAATGGCGGGCTAATTTGAAGGGGGACAGCAAGTATCAGCTATCCTGACAAAAGTAGTCTTCGCCTGCGCAAAGCTCTGGTGATGACGCCGTCTTGGGCACCACGGTGACCTCCATCTCATAGTCCTCCTGGTCTTGGTCTCGTTGCACCGAAATGGCAACCTTTGCCTGATGCCTCGGTACTCCGCGGCTGCGCTTGCACCCTTTGCACCAAAGAGGAAAGGAGAACACTGCGCGGGCTGGCACCCGCCTGGCGCCCTGAGTCGTCATGGCTTGCGTCATGGGCACCTCACGAGGTACCCCGCCTTGATTTCTCCGCCTCCTCGTGAGCCAGCCTGACGAGGCCGCACCTGAGGAAGCTCCACGTCGTCCGCCCCGCGAGCCTTGGCCCCTTGCGAGGGTCTTGAGTCTTTTGTTGGTGAAGATGGGCCGTGCCAGGCCCCCTTTGAGCCACGCCGCAGGCCGCAGGCAGGCAAGTCTGGGGACCCCCGTTCCCAGAATGCCGACAGTAGCCCCCGGGCCCAAGGCGCGTCCGGACTTGGCCGTGCTGAGAGACGAAAGGGCAAGGGCGAGGCGCCGCGGGCCCTAACAGCCTGCTGCCTTGGGCGCCGCATGGCGGTTGATTGGACGTGGGCGTCTCCACTTCCCCATGGCGCCTCGGCAACTGCACGGATTGGACAAGTCCCTACATGCAAAGCGGGTCATAATTACCTGCGATCATGGGGGCCGTTGGTTGGCCATCGCCAGCCATAAGTACGGGTCAGCGTGCGCCCTTTCAGTTCATCCCCCCTTGCTTCTCCTTTTTATTCATGGCCCCGTCGAGGAGATTCCCGGCCGCCGAGAAGGGGAAGGCTTGCCGGGTTGAGCCCGCCTCTTCCCCACCCACGCGGCCGAGGGCACACTCGCAAGCATCCTGTGGCCACCACGGTGGCTTCCCGCGGCCGTGGAGGCGATCTTCAGCACGGCGACGGGTGGATTGCTGCAGTCGGGGGGTATGCTCCGGCTGCGCGTCCCCCTAGGCCGCGTGTTCGTGCTGCTGAAGCGCTGCCGGAGTTTGTCGTGTGGTCGGCGGAGCCAACTAACACCCAGCTCCCGCTTCCTCGCTTCCTCCTCGGCGAGCTCCCGGGCGGCCTCTGGCTCCAGGACGACGGCTGCTGCAGCCGGGCCTCATGGGTATCCCTGGAGGTCTCCGCGGCCGGGAGCCTGTCCCTGGCCCGAGGTTGGCAGACGTTTTCCTGTGTGCATGGTCTGAGCCATCGGTGCACCCTACACTTCAAGTTCGACGGCAACGCCACCCTCTACGTCAGGGTGTTCGGGGAAGATGGTCGCCGCGCAGGGTGTTGCCCCGAGGGTGACGACTGCTGCTGGGAACCCAGCTCCGGTGATGATGGAGGGAGCAGCGCTCGCGCGGCTGGCGGCGTTCGGGGTTCCTCAAGCTTCTCCGGTTCTTCTTCAGGCGGCGACTCCTCTAGCGGTTGCCGTGATCAGCCTCCACGCCGTCGTGTATGCTTGGGGGGTGGCAACGTGTCCGCACGCCGCTGCGCCCTGGTGAAGCACGAGAGGGAGTCTGCCTGAGCTCCGAAGGCAGCTCGGGCCTTCCCCGCGGGCCGGTGTGAGGCGAGCCGCGCCGGATTTGTTCTTCCTTTTCCCTTTTTCCTGCGTAACAAAGACAATAGTGCGGAGCCTCGCGGGGGCGTGTTTGGGTTATCGCTGTTAATCATCGTTTTGCTTTCGTTACCGTTCCTTCCGGCTATGTGCCCGAGCATGGATAGTTCCCGACCCCGTCCGTGAGGGGGGCGACCGACCCAGGCCCTTTGTTTGTGTCGCGGTGCCCGTGGGGCATGGACTGGAGGGGAGCTCCTGTAAGGGGCCCAGGTCGCGAACTCTTTGAATGACTAGGATAGGAACGCTCGCGAGGGCGCTCAACTGCCCCCCCCTCGCGAGGCCTTGCGCAAAAGAACTCGAGGCAGGAGAGTGAAAAGCCGAAGAATCGCAAGCCAAAGATGGCAACAACTTCAATAAAACTTCAAATGCGAACAAACAAGCCAACTGCGGAAAGCAAATGAAAAAGCCGCGTCCGGCACCTAATCTAGTCTTCGACGTCTTCTCACCAGCGCGGAGCTAAGTGCTGCCACTGGGCGTGGGAGGGAGCCCCAGGGCCTGAGGCCGGCGCTCCTGAGACTCCGGGGCATGTACAGCCCCACTCATTATTACGTGAGAGTGTCACGGGCGGCGAGCTTCACAGGCGTTGGCCTTCTTCACAGGCTCCGGGCCTTTCTTCTTAGGGGAAACGAGCTTCACAGGCATTCGCCTTCTTCACAGGCTCCGGGCCTTTTCCAAAAAGGATGATCTTCACAGGCGTTCGCCTTCTTCACATGCTCTGGGCCTTTTCCAAAGAGGATGATCTTCACAGGCGTTCACCTTCTTCACAGGCTCTGGGCCTTTTACAAAGAGGATGATCTTCATAGGCGTTTGCCTTCTTCACAGGCTCTGGGCCTTTTCAAAGAGGATGATCTTCACAGGCGTTTGCCTTCTTCACAGGCTCTGGGCCTTTTCCAAAGAGGATGATCTTCATAGGCGTTCGCCTTCTTCACAGGCTCTGGGCCTTTTTCCAAAACGCGATAGCTTCACAGGCACTCGCCTTGCTTCACAGGCTCTGGGCCTTTTCCAAAACGCGATAGCTTCACAGGCACTCACCTTGCTTCACAGGCTCTGGGCCTTTTCAAGGGTAGAACCTCCGGAGGTGCTGGATGTTCCATGCATTCTGCACCGGCACTCCCTCCTGAGTCTCCAAGCGCGCGGAGCCGGGCCTGGAAACATGAACAACCTTGAACGGGCTCTCCCACATGGGAGACAGCTTGTGCAGTCCCTCCCTGGAGAGAACCCGCCTGAGCACGAGGTCTCCTACCTCGAGAGTCCTGTGACGGATGTTGCGGCAGTGATATCGCCGCAGCGCTTGCTGGTACCTCGCCGCTCGCAGTGCAACTTCTCGGCGACGTTCCTCCCCCAGCACGAGGTCCATCCCCCGCATGGCGTCCTGCTGTGCCTCGTCGAACGCCAGGACCCGCGCGGAGCGACGTCTGACCTCGTGAGGGAGGACCGCTTCTGCTCCGTAGACCAGGAAGAACGGGGTCTCTCCAGTCGGTTTGGTCGCGGTGGTGCGGATGGACCACAGCACGGACTGAAGCTCATCGTACCAACCTCTGCCACAGGCCTCCAGCTTCTTCTTGAACGTCCTGGTCTTGAGGCCCCTCAGGACCTCCGCGTTGGCTCGCTCGACCTGGCCGTTGCTTCGGGGGTGCGCCACTGAGGCGTAGCATATCTGCGTTCCAAGGTTAGCACAGTATGTTTTGAAGAGGTTACTGGTGAACTGCGAACCGTTGTCTGTGATGATGCGATTCGGCACCCCGAACCGGCTCACGATGCCCTTGATGAACTTGATCACGGAACCCTCGGAAATGGTGTGGACAGCCTCTACTTCAGCCCACTTGGTGAATTTATCCAGGGCAACGTAGAGGTAGCGGTAGCCCCCTGGCGCCTGAGGAAACGGGCCCAAGATGTCCAGCCCCCAGACTGCGAATGGCCACGAAAGGGGGATAGTCTGCATGCCTCCTGCTAGCTGGTGGATCTGCTTGGCGTGGAACTGGCAGGCTTCACAAGCTTTCACTAGTTCCACGGCGTCGTTGAGCGCGGTGGGCCAATAAAACCCACTGCGGAACGCCTTGCCGACGAGGGTCCGCGACGATGAATGATGTCCGCAGTCCCCGCCGTGTATATCTTCCAGTAGTTCCTTCCCTTGCTCCCTGGAGATGCAGCGCAGGGATACACCGTTTGGTCGCTTCCGGTAGAGCTCTCCGTCTTTGATGCAGGATGCCGTGGCCTGGCGTGCCACTCGCTCCGCTTCCTCCTCCTTCTCCGGCAAGGTCCCTTGCGTTAAGTAGCTCCGGAGCTCCGTGATCCAACATCCCTCCTGAGGCTCCATCGTCAGGAGCAGGCGCGCTCCTGAGGCCGGGCCACAGGTCGGAGCTCCCGAGGCAGGTGGTTGGGGGAGCTCCTCCCAGGGCTGAGCCGTGTTTGATAATGACGGCAGAGCTGAGGGCTTGAAGAGCCGCTCCTCGAAAACGCCAGGCTCCTGGGGTAACCGTCTGGACGCACCTTTGGCGATGTCGTCGGCCTCCTGATTGGTGCCACGGGGCACATGCTCCAACTCCAACCCCCAGAATTGTTCTCCATCCTGCGGACTTCCGCAAGATAGGCTTCCATGTGCTCATCCTTCAGCTCGTACACCTTGTTGGAGAAGTTGACAAGGAGCTGCGAATCGCCCTTGATGGTGAGGCATTTCACTCCCAGGGCAGCCGCGGCCTTCAAGCCCGCTATTAAAGCTTCATACTCCGCTATGTTGTTGGAGACCTTTTCGCCTTGCTGGAAGCAGAGTTGCACGGCGTAATAGAGCTTGTCCTGTGTGGGCGATATAAGCACCACCCCAGCTCCAGCGCCATGCCTGGAGAATGCCCCATCGAAGTACATGACCCAGCCTTCTGGCGCCTCGCTTCCCGGGGATAGGGACCGATCCTCATCGTCCTTGAGGCCTAGCACCTCCGTCCACTCTACCACAAAATCCGCCAACGCTGCTCCCTTGATGACCTTGGTCGTGCTGAATTCGAGCTGAAACGCTTGCAGTTCTATGTTCCACTCAGTGACCCTTCTAGTTGAATTAGGGCTCCTGAGCACTCTCTCCAGGGGGTATGACGAGACGACCTTGATGGGGTGACCCTGAAAATAGTGCCGCAGCTTGCGCGAAGCCACCAGTAGCGCGAAGAGGAGTTTCTGAGGCATGGGGTACCATGCTCTTGCATCGCGCAGCACTGTGCTGACGAAGTACACTGGGTGCTCAACGAGGCGGAGTGCGTCAGTGCTGGTGGCTCCTTCCGGAGACCATGGCGCCTCTTGAGGCAATGAGGCCTCCTGAGACTGGCCATCTGGAAGAGGGGCCTCTTCTGCCTCTGGTGCGCCCCTCTGCGGCGGCTGATCCTCCTCAGCCGCGGTGGCGGTTTCTGTTGGCCTTCCTTGTCTCTGCTCTGCCTTGTCCCGGGCTACTGCCGTGGTTTTTATTCGGCGCTCCTCTCTGACTGCCACCAAGGCTGCGCTGGCGGAGTAGGGAGTGGCGGCGAGGTAAAGCACCAGGGGCTCCTGAGGGCGCGGAGCCACCATGACCGGTGGGCTGGTCAGGTATCTCTTGAGATCCTGGAATGCCTTGTCGGCCTCTTCAGTCCACTCGAAGGGCCCCTTTTTCTTCATTAGCTGGAAGAAGGGCAGGGCTCGTTCTCCCAACTTGGAGATGAAGCGCCCTAGCGCGGTCACGCGCCCCGTGAGCTTCTGCATTTCTCTGAGAGTCTTTGGCGGGCTCATGTCTTCCACCGCCTTGACCTTCTCTGGGTTAGCCTCGATGCCTCGGTGGCACACGAGGAAACCCAAGAGCTTACCCGAGGGGACTCCGAACACACACTTCTTTGGGTTGAGCCATAGGTTCACTACGTTGAGGCTCGCGAAGGCTTCCTCCAAGTCCTGTATCAAGGTCCCGGCCTCCTGAGACTTTACCACAATGTCATCGACGTAAGCTTCAACATTCTTCCCGAGCTGCGGGCCCAAGGTGATGTGCATCAGCCGCTGAAAGGTCGCCCCTGCGTTACGCAGCCCGAATGGCATGCACGTGTAGCAGTATACCCCACACGGGGTTAGGAAGGCTGTCTTCTCGACGTCTTCTACCGCCATCTTGATCTGGTGATACCCGGAGAAGGCATCCAGGAAGCATAACAGGTCGCATTCCGCAGTGGAATCGATGATCTGGTCGATGCGGGGGAGCGGGAACGGATCTTACGGGCATGCTTTGTTGAGGTTGGTGAAGTCGACACACATACGCTCCTTCCCTCCCTTCTTTGGCACAACAACAGGGTTGGCCAACCAATCTGGGTATCGGACCTCGCGGATGACCCCAGCGGCTTCTAATTTGCGGGTCTCTTGGACGACGAAGGCCTGCTTTTCTGTGGACTGCCGCCTGGCCTTCTGCTTCACAGGGCGCACGTTGGGGCACACGTTGAGGTGATGCTCGATTACACTCCTAGGGATCCCTGCCAACTGGCCCGACTCCCAAGCGAATACCTTCTTGTTTGCGCGCAGGAACCCGACCAGGGCCTCCTGCAGCTTGGGTTTGAGGTGGGCGCCTATGGTGAAAGTGGCGTCAGTGGATCCGTCCTCATCGACGGGTATCTGCTTGGTTTCTGCCTTGTCTTGGGTGAACAACTGCTTCTTCTTGGCGGGTGCAGCCCCCTTGGGCCCAGGGGTCTCCAAGTCGGCGGGCTGTGCCGACGCCGCCGTCTTGAAGGCGAGCTTGAGCGCCCGCAGCGCGTCCCCGGTGTCTCCGTGCACAGTGAGGACACCGCTGCTCCCGGGCATCTTCATGAGGTTGTACGCCGGGTGCATCGCGGCCATGAATTGGGCCAGCGCTGGGTAGCCGAGGTTGGCGTTGTAGGGGAGGCCGATGGGGGCGATGCCGAAGTCAACCAGCTTCGTGCGGAAGTTGTCGTAGGTGCCGAAGCTCACTGGGAGCCGGATCTGCCCCAAGGAACTGGACGACTTGCCCCCAATGCCCGAGAAGGGCCGGCTGGGTTGCAGCCGTTCCAGGGGTATGCGGAGGAGGTTGAAGGCCTCGACCGAGAGCACGCTGAGGCCCGCGCCGCCATCAATGAGGGTTCTGGTGACGGCCACCTGGCAGATGGTGGGGGTGCACAACATGGGGAGCGCGCCCGAGCAGGCCGAGTTGGAGGGGTGGTCCTCCGAGCTGAAGGTCAGGCCGGTCTCGGGCGCCGCCCGATCCAGGGGAGCCCCCTGCCGCGTGGAAGCGGCGCTGACCCAGCGGACGAACGGCTTGACGTGGTGACTTGTGGGCGGCGCCTGCGAGCCGCCCAGGAGGGCCGCGACGACCGGGGGTGTTGGTGTAGCGCGATGGGACGGCGCAGGAGAGCCCCCTGCGGCGCGGACGAGCTCGGGGGCGGCCCGGCGCTCCGCGCGGGCTCATCGAGCGTCAGACATGAGCGTGATGGTCGGAGGAGAACGGAGCGGTGGAAGACGAATTCCGGCGCACCCCTACCTGGCGCGCCAAATCTCGGATTTCGGGTTCCGGCAAACCCTTAAGGTTCGAACTCTGGGGTGCGCGCGAAGATTACGTCTTCTACCTCTCCGCTCACAAGGACCTAAACTACTGGAAGAACTGCGCAAGAGACACAAGGTTATACTGGTTCGGGCCACCGTTGTGGTGTAATACCCTACTCCAGTGTGTGGTGGGTGGATTGCCTCTTGGGGCTGATGATGATGAACAATACAAGGAAGAACAGCCTCACGAGGGTCTGCTCTTGGCTGGGGCTATGAACTGCTGGGAGGAGTTCAGCCACCTTTCTCTCTCTCTCTCTATGCTTCCAACCTCTCTATCGAGCCTCCCCTTCCTTTTTTCCAACCCCTTGCTCTGTGGGCGGCTGGTCCTATTTACAGAGGCCCTGGTCCTCTTCCCAAATATTGAGCAGGAAGGGAGCCAACAATGGTGGGCTAATTTGAAGGGGGACATCAAGTATCAGCTATCCTGACAAAAGTAGTCTTCGCCTGCGCAAAGCTCTGGTGATGACACCGTCTTGGGCCCCACGGTGACGTCCGTCTCGTAGTCCTCCTGGTCTTGGTCTTGGTCTCGTTGCACCGAAATGGCAACCTTTGCCTGATGCCTCGGTACTCCGTGGCTACACTTGCTCCCTTTGCACCAAAGAGGAAAGGAGGACGCTGCGCGGGCTGGCACCCGCCTGGCGCCCTGAGTCATCATGGCTTGCATCAAGGGCACCTCGCGAGGTACCCCGCCTTGATTTCTCCGCCTCCTCGTGAGCCAGCCTAACGAGGCCGTGCCTGAGGAAGCTCCACGTCGTCCGCCCCGCGAGGCTTGGCCCCTTGCGAGGGTCTTGAGTCTTGTGTTGGTGAAGATGGGCCGTGCCGGGCCCCCTTTAAGCCACGCCACAGGCCGCAGGCAGGCAAGTCTGGGGACCCCCGTTCCCAGAACGCCGACATTTAGTTCTTCCTCTATTATCTAAAGCTTGATGATAACCTTTGGGAAATCAAGTTCAACCTGGCCCCACCGTCAACCAACATCTTTGTGACTTTGAGGTTACGAATTGTTGGTGAGATCAACAATGGCAAACACCCTTCCGCAGCGGTGCGGTCAGGATAGTCCTCTCCGTCAAGGACGATGGGCGTGCGTGACCATTTGAGCGGCCTCTGAGATCTGCCGCTGGCTCCATGCATTGACCTCACGCGCACACCGTTTTAGTTGGCGGTGAGAGGAGTGCAAAGATGCACCCCCGTCAATGCACAGGGCATCAGTGGCCTTCTGAAATTCCTGCTCACTGATTTCCTCTTCATCCCCTCCATCACTCTTATCATCGCAACCTTCCTTCTCTCGGACCCTGGCGACTTTTCCTTAGTTCTGAGGAGCCTTGTCGGGGTGATTTGCTCCACCACCTCGGCCCTTCCCGCCAGTGAGTGACATTATGACCTTTTTCCTTATCATGCTTCTCATATTCAGCCCTCTGCCTCAGGATGAGCTGCTCAACCTGATGTGGAGGTCGTGGACTTTGGTCCGATGAATCTTGTAGTGCGGCCCATCGCCTTTCCCAGCCTTCTCGGCAGCCGCAGCCTTCCAGCAGTCAACGCACACGGCAACTTCCTTACCAGGGGCTTTGGCCTTAGCCTTCTTGCCGGTACTAGGCGTGCCCGATCCTTCGACGATCATCCCTTCCTTATCCTTGCACCTCTTGTTGCGCTTCTTGTTCTTCTTCTTCTAACTGGTGGATTCTTCATCATCCTTTGAGTCGATGTCGATGCATTCTTCCTTACCACGGAGTTTCCTTTCGTCCTCCACTCGAGCGCATTTATCCACCAAGGTGTAAAGCTCCTTCACAGTCTTGGGCAACCGAACATTCATCCTGGAACGTATCCTGCGGTTGTGCACATTGGATTGGAAGGCAACTATCACAGCCGTCGGGTGGATATCTGGGATATTTCTGTGGACTATGCTGAATCTCTAAAAATACTTGCGTAGAGTCTCTCCTTTTTTTCAGAAGCTGCAAGTTTCTGGTCCGTCCTTGTTCTTGATGGCCTCCCGTGAAGGCGTCAATGAACTCATGGCACATGTCAGCCCATGTTGAAATGGAGTTCTCTGGCAGGTGCATTGATATGTCTCCAACGTATCTATAATTTTTGATTGCTCCATGCTATATTATCTACTGTTTTGGACTATATTGGGCTTTATTTTCCACTTTTATATTATTTTTGGGACTAACCTATTAACCAGAGGCCCAGCCCAGAATTGTTGTTTTTTGCCTATTTCAGTGTTTCGAAGAAACAAAATATCAAACGGAGTCCAAACGGAATAAAACCTTCGAGAACGTGATTTTCTCACCGAACGTGATCAGGAGACTTGGACCCTACTCCAAGGAGTCAAAGAGGCGGTCACGAGGGTGGGGGCGCGCCCACCCCCCTAGGGCGCGCCCCCTGCCTCGTAGGCCCCTCGGTGCTCCACCGACGTACTCCTTCCTCCTATATATACCCACGTACCCCCAAACGATCAGAACAGGAGCCAAAAACCTAATTCCACCACCGCAACTTTCTGTATCCACGAGATCCCATCTTGGGGCCTATTCCGGAGCTCCGCCGGAGAGGGCCGTCATCACGGAGGGCTTCTACATCATCATAGCCCCTCCGATGAAGTGTGAGTAGTTTACCTCAAACCTTCGGGTCCATAGTTAGTAGCTAGATGGATTGTTCTCTCTTTTTGGATCTCAGTACAATGTTCTCCCCCTCTCTTGTGGAGATCTATTCGATGTAATCTTCTTCTTTTGCGGTGTGTTTGTTGAGACCGATGAATTGTGGGTTTATGATCAAGTCTATCTATGAACCATATTTGAATCTTCTCTGAATTCTTATATGTATGATTGGTTATCTTTGCAAGTCTCTTCGAATTATCTGTTTGGTTTGGCCAACTAGATTGGTAGTTCTTGCCATGGGAGAAGTGCTCAGCTTTGGGTTCGATCTTGCGGTGTTCTTTCCCAGTGAAAGAAGGGGCAGCAAGACACGTATTGTATCGTTGCCATCGAGGATAACAAAATGGGGTTTATTTCATATTGCATGAACTTATCTCTCTACATCATGTCATCTTGCTTAAAGCATTACTCTGTTTTTAACTTAATACTTTAGATCCATGCTGGATAGCGGTTGATGAGTGGAGTAATAGTAGTAGATGCAGAATCGTTTCGATCTACTTGTCACGGACGTGATGCCTATATACATGATCATGCCTAGATATTCTCATAACTATGCTCAATTCTGTCAATTGCTCAATAGTAATTTGTTCACCCACCATAGAAAACTTATGCTCTCGAGAGAAGCCACTAGTGAAACCTATGGCCCCCGAGTCTATTCTCATCATATCAATCTCCATCACTTTTATATTGTTTTTCTATTTACTTTGCTTTTACTTTTTACTTTGCATCTTTATATCAAAAATACCAAAAATATTTTATCTATCAGATCTCACTCTCGTAAGTGACCGTGAAGGGCTTGACAACCCCTAATCGTGTTGGTTGCGGGTAGCTATCGCTTTGTGCAGGTACGAGGGACTTGAGCATGGGCTCCTACTGGATTGATACCTTGGTTCTCAAAAACTAAGGGAAATACTTACGCTACTCTGCTGCATCATCCCTTCCTCTTCGGGGAAAACCAACGCAAGCTCAAGACGTAGCATGCATCAGCCAAGACCTCACATTGGACTTGAGTGCCAAAGGGAAGTAGTTGGCGAACACCTTCTCATCTCTTCCCCCGGCAGCCTAAACAGCGATGGTGTAGATGCTCAAGAACTCTGCCGGGTTCAACCTCCCATCATACTTCTCGGGTATCTCTGGCTTGAACATGCGAGCGGATGGCCAATGGAATTGTCGCAACTCACGAGTGAAGGAAGGGCATCCAACCTCGAAAGGCAGGCACCCGCTACCCTTGAGCGCAGGCTCGTAGATGTCGAGGCCATCGCACCCATTGGTCTGGCGGTGGTCGCCGCGGCATCGCTCGACAATGATGCGCGCGCCTTCCCTCTGCCTGTCCTCCGAGGCTTGCCGTTGGCCTTGACATGCTCGAGGGTCGGAAGACGCTATCAAGACGTTGTCAGGTTCTTGATTTTGTGGCTCCCGCGCTGATTGCCGTGGTGGGGACTGCACAGTGGGGGTGGCCCCTTCCGTATGGCTAGCAGTGCGAGCCGCCGTTGTCGCCTAGGGAGGCCATGGCGGGCCAGCTCGCTATGAGCCCCCAGCCTCGGCGAAGCCAATCAGACACTGAATGGTGGCTCTCCACTCATCCATTTGATCGGCTGGCGTTGGGAACCTCAACAGCAGCTAGGCCCACGCCATGGCCTCTGTAGCGGTGGTTGGCATTGGTGATGATGATGTAGACCGCACCGTCGCCCGGCTTCAGACGGTGCCAGCAGCGACTGCAACGCACCCTCGCTGCTGCGAACTAGCCGCTTGGATGGCATGGTGACACGGTGAAGGCGCTTGAGGGCTAGTAGCTCCATTGGGCACAGTGGCTGGGTCAACCTGCTCCGAGGGAGGCACACGCCCTGTGCTCGCGCCCGGGGCGGGGGTGGCCAGAGGGTGGCTATTCGCCCCAGATTGGGTGCCACCACTGCGGTTGTGCCCTTCGTCTAGGGGAAGAAGTATAGGCAGAATAACCCCTTCATTCGTACCTCGTGGAGCATGACCGCTGGGAATGCTGCGAATGTTGCTCTCCTCTGGTGTCTCCCACGCATGTTGTGGCCGCAGGGGAGGCGGCAACAACGCCGCCTGCGCCGACCGTGTCCCCCGCAGCACCCACATCCCCGTGTACCTCCGCATTCCCCGCAGCGTCAGCGGCCACGGGTGGTGGAGCCTTTGATGTGGACAGGTGAGTTGCGTCCTGGGTTTCTTCTTGGGTGCTGAGGGAGTCCTGGACTAAGGAGTCCTCGGGCGTCCGGCTTGTTATCTATGGGCCGGACTGATGGGCTGTGAAGATATGATGACCGAAGACGGTGCTTGTGTCCAGATGGGACTCTCCTTGGCGCGGAAGGCAAGCTTGGCGAACAACTATGAAGATTCCATATTATGTAACCGACTCTATGTGACCCTAGATCCCCCCGGTGTTTATATAAACCGGAGGACTTAGTCCGGATAGGGGATACTCAATACCTTAGTCATACAGGCTAGACTTCTAGGGTTTAGCCATTACAATCTCATGGTAGATCAACTCTTGTAATACTCGTATTCATCAATATCAATCAAGCAGGACGTAGGGTATTACCTCCATTAAGAGGGCCCGAACCTAGGTAAAGCTTCGTGTCCCCTGTCTCCTGTTACCATCAACCTTAGACGCACAGTTTGGGACCCCCTACCCGAGATCCGCCGGTTTTGACACCGACATTGGTGCTTTCATTGAGAGTTCCACTGTGCCTTCGTCCCAGAGGTTGATGGCTCGACTTATCGTCAAGGAAAATATTACCTCCGGAGGAGCTCTGGCCTCGGGCCAAACCCTCCGACTGGGCGATTTTACCATGATCGCCCGCTCGGCCTCTGAGCCAGCGAGGATGACCTCTTGAGTCATTGAAAAACGCATTTACGTTGATTCTGAATACGCCAAACAAATGGATCCGACGGAGTTATCGTCTTTGAACGAACTCCTAGATAGCATTACCACCTTGGGAGTCGCTGCAGACCATGATCGGATTAGGCTTAAACCCGACCAGAGAAAGATTAATTCTCCACCGATCACCCACAAGATAGCGGTAGTCGAGGAGCAAGATAACCCTTCCTCTACATTGAGGACGAATTATGTTCGAATCTCTGACCTCGAGAAGCCGGACACCAACCGGCATAAGGACATGCCTTGCCCTCCGAACTTAGAATCGGACTGCAGGCTTCAAAAATCAGAAGACACTCTAGAGCCCAGACTGTTCAGTCTGGAAAAACCTCAGACTTGGGATCATTGATCAGGTCAGGGTTCAGATCCAATTCCACCCACCCACCCAAACATAAGTTCTCTCACGAGCACAAAATAGCAGTCTTGAGAAACGGTCCACCACTTCTGGGCCAGATTTCTCCTTGTCAAGGACAAGGTCAAGGATTGCCGCGACGAAGACGCAATATCAGTGTTCCGCAATAACTGCATGAATGAAGGACTCCTCAATGCCATTAATCGCCGCCGCATACTACACTTCGCTGCTTGGCAACTATTGTACAGAAGTACAGCGCAATGGAGAGCACCTGGAGAAATCACACTGTTTGGGAGCTATCGGCCCCAACTCAACCACTGGTCCAGGCAAAAAGGGCACACCCCTGTAACGTGCCCAGACCAATAGCCAAGAAATACAAACCCATTACGCGGTGCGGAACCATTTTGGAGGGATGGCTTGATGGCCCCTGCAAAATACACACCACACCGGATACTATACCAACCCACAGCCTTAGAGCATGTTGGATACTCTGGCAGGTAGCCAAAAATGGCGAGGACATCCTCACCAAGGACATCCCGGAGTAACACCCTCCAGAAGATGACGAACCCAGGGTTCTGACAGTCTTTGAGACATTCACTTCAAACAATAGGTGCAAAAGGGCACTCTGCGAAGTCGCCGAAGTCTGCCAGATCGCAGCAATAAACCCCTGGAACGACACAGCGATAACCTTTAACACTGGCGATGAACCAAAACACAGGACAGTCCGAGCACCAGCCGCCTTGGTCCTCAGCCCAATTGTGGATGGCTTTCAGCTCACCAAGGTTCTCATGGACGGAGGCAGCGGATTAAACCTCATCTATGAGGATACAATACGAAAGATGGAAATAGACAGGAGCCGCATTGAGCAAAGCAGCACGACCTTCCAAGGAATCATTCCCAGTCGGAGGCATGGTGTGCGGGAAAAAATCACACTCGGCGTGGTATTCGGCACGCGGAGAACTATCGGTCCTAAGAAATAACTTTCCAGGTGGCCCCCTTTAACAACGTATATCACGCCCTCTTGGGGCGAGATGCATTCACGCGCTTTCACGCAATACCCCATTACGGGTACATGAAGCTTAATATGCCCGGGCCCAACGGCATAATCACTCTAGTTAGTGATCCAGACATAGCACTCCGCGCCGAGAATAAAACCGCGTCCCTGGCCCTTGAGGCATTATCTAAAGCCCTCATGACCAAATAATTAACCGCACTGTGCTCCACGGTGGACAGAGATGATGCGGTCCTAGACAAACGACCCAAATCCACCTTATTCAAGCCGGCAGAAGAAATAGTCAAATTCTAAGTCCACCCAACGGACCCAAAGAAGACAGCATCCATAGGAGCACAACTAGACCCAATGGTTCACGCCGCTCTACAAAAGTTCCTACACGAGAATTGGGATATATTCGCCTGGCACCCTTCTGACATGCCAGGAATCCCACGCGAGTTGGCCGAACACAGCCTCAATATATTGAAGGGACACAAACCGGTCAAGCAAACACTGCGGCGCTTCTCCAAACCCAAACGCCAAGCTATGGGGGAAGAGCTGCCAAGCTAATCGAGGCTGGATTCATTAGAGAAATAAAACATCCAGACTGGCTGGCAAATTTGGTGATGGTACCAAAGAAGGACAAATCCTGGCGCCTGTGTGTCGATTGTAAAGACCTCAACAAGGCATGCCCCAAGGATCCCTTCCCCCTCCCCCGCATCGATTAAATCATTGACGCCACCACAGGACACGACTCACTGTGTTTTCTTGATGCATATTCCGGATACCATCAAATCATGCAACGGCATTCATCACCCCATATGGGCCATTATGCTTCAACACTATGCCCTTCGGGCTCAAGAACGTCGGCGCCACATACCAACGCATGATTCAAACATGCCTGGAGAAACAGATCGGCAAGACGGTTGAAGCTTACGTGGACGACGTCATCATCGAAACTAGGCACATCGAAACACTAATAGGCGATTTACGTCTCACGTTCGACAACCTCCGCGTGTATGACATTAAGCTCAATCCGGAGAACTGCATTTTCGGCATCCCTACTGGAAAATTGCTGGGCTTCATCATTTCCAATAGAGGAATTGTAGAAAACCCAGCCAAAATCTGGGCTTTGTCACAATTGGCTAAGACAACAGACCTTAAACAAGTTCTAAGCCGCTTTATCTCCAGATTGGGAGAAAAGGCACTGCCACTCTATCGCCTTCTACGGCGAACCAACCACTTCGAGTGGACGGATGCGGCAACAGCCGGACTGGAGGAAATAAAACCCTTCTTGTGAGCAATCCAATCCCGGCCGCACCAAACGCCGGTGAATCAATGTTATTATACATATCGGCAACACATCAGGTGGTGAGCGCCGTACTCGTCGTTGAACGTGAACATGACGGACATAAATTCCCGCTTCAGAGGCCAGTATACTACGTATCTACTGTCCTGACACCATGCAAATCCCGGTACCCTCATTATCAAAAGATAGCATGCGCGGTCTTCATGGCATCCCAAAAGCTCCGTCACTACTTACAGGAGTGTTCGATCACGGTGGCCTCTGAAGTACCACTCAACGACATTATAAAAAACCGTGATGCCATGGGCCGGATTGCCAAATGGCCATCGAGCTCCTCCCATTTGACATTACATATAAGCCACATCGAGATATCAAATCCCAAGTATTGGCCGACTTCGTCGCCGAATGGACAGAGGCCGAACTCCCTAAAGAGTACGACACGTACTCCAATTGGGTCATGTATTTTGACGGCTCCAAAATGCTGGAAGGGTTAGGAGTGGGTGTCTTTTAACATCCCCTACTGGAGACATCGTCCAGTATGTTCTCCAAATACTATACACGGACTCCAATAACGTAGCCGAATACGAGGCCTTATTGCATGGTCTCCGGATGGCTGTCTCCATGGGCATACAACGCCTAGGAGTATGCGGGGACTCAAACCTTGCAATATCTCAAATAAATGGATATTTCGATGCCAAAGATCCGAAGATGGCAGCGTACCATAACGCGGTTATAAAAATGTCGGCCCGGTTCAAAGGGCTCGAGGTCCATCATGTGGCTCAAGAAAGTAATCAAGCGGCGGATGTTCTTGCTTGTATTGGCGCTAAGCGCGACCCCGTCCCACCTAATATTTTCCTGGAAAGGCTCTTTAAGCCATCTGTGGTGTGGCAGGGGGAAAACGGAAAAACTAGTCCGGATCCAAACATAACCCCAGATCCTGGAAACACCGACGTCGTCGGGGGCTCAGCCACCAAAATAACACCGTCGGCGCATCTCATCATGGCAGTCATTGCCCCATGGACCGAACCCTTCCTAGCCTACCTTAACAAGAAAGAGCTTCCTGAGGATCAGAATGAGGCCCGCTGCATTGTCCGGCGTTCAAAGGCATACACAGTTCATGATGGAGAGCTCTATAAGAAAAGCGCCACCGGAGTCCTTCAACGATGTATATCCGAGGAAGAGGGGTGGCATCTCTTGGCGGAAATTCATGCCGTACTCGGCAGTCACCACGCCGCAGATCGAACCCTTGTTAGCAAGGCCTTCCGTACAGGGTTTTATTGGCCGACGACTCGAGCAGATGCACAGGACCTTGTCCAACGTTGCGTCGGATGCCAACTCTTTGCCAATCAAAGCCACATGCCCCCCACTGCCTTACAAACAATCCCCATCAGTTGGCCTTTTGCGGTCTGGGGACTCGATATGGTCGGACCCCTTAAAGGAGGAATCCATATGAGAAAGTATATGCTGGTCATGGTGGATAGATTCACTAAGTGGATACAGGCCAAACCAGTTAAAACGGCCAAAGCGAGTCCATTAATAGATTTCATATCCGGCGTGGTACACCGTTACGATGTCCCGCATAGTATAATCACCGATAATGGCTCGAATTTTACAGCCGATGAGGTGAAAACCTGGTGTGCTAATCTAGGCATTAAGCTCGATTACACCTCTATCTATCACCCGCAAACAAACGGTCAAGTCGAACAGGCTAATGGTCTTATTATGAGCGGCATCAAACCCAGACTAGTGTGATCTTTGAAGGAATAAGATAAGCACTGGGTGGAGGAACTTGACTCCGTACTCTGGGGGCTGCGAACCACGCCCAACCGCTCTACTGGATATACACCCTTCTTCATGGTGTACGGTGCGGAAGCAGTGTTACCCTGTGATATTATTCATGACTCACCTCGAGTGCGTATGTATGAAGAGAGAGAAGCCGAGCTTGATCGGCAGGACAGCTTAGATGCCTTGGAGGAGGAGCGTGACGTCGCCAAAGCCCGTTCCACATTTTATCAACAGTAGGCTCGCAGGTATCAAAGCAGAGAAGTGCGGGCCAAGACGTATAACGTTGGAAAACTCGTTCTACGCTTGCCGGAGAAGAAAAATGACAAACTCAAGCCCAAGTGGGAGGGTGATAACCCACAAGTATAGGGGATCACAACAGTTTTCGAGGGTAGAGTATTCAACACAAATTTATTGATTTGACACAAGGGGAGCCAAAGAATATTCTCAAGTATTAGTATCTGAGTTGTCAATTCAACCACACCTGGAAACTTAATATCTGCAGCAAAGTATTTAGTAGCAAAGTAATATGATAGTGGTGATAACGGTAGCAAAAGGTAACAGTAGTAGAAGTAATGTTTTTGGTATTTTGTAGTGATGATAGCAATAGCAATGGAAAAGTAAATAAGCAGAGAACAATATATGGAAAGCTCATAGGCAATGGATCGGTGATGGAGAATTATGCCGGATGCGGTTCATCATGTAACAATCATAACCTAGGGTGACACAACTAGCTCCAGTTCTTTGATATAATGTAGGCATGTATGCCAAACATAGTCATACGTGCTTATGGAAAAGAACATGCATGACATCTTTTGTCCTACCCTCCCATGGCAGCGGGGTCCTTACGGAAACTAAGGGATATTAAGGCCTCCTTTTAATAGAGAACCGAAACAAAGCATTAACACATAGTGAATACATGAACTCCTCAAACTATGGTCATCACCGGTAATTATCCCGATTATTGTCACTTCGGGGTTAACGGATCATAACACATAATAGGTGACTATAGACTTGCAAGATAGGATCAAGAACACTCATATATTGATGAAAACATAATAGGTTCAGATTTGAAATCATGGCGCTCGGGCCCTAGTGACAAGCATTAAGCATAGCAAAGTCATAGCAACATCAATCTCAGAACATAGTGGACACTAGGGATCAAACCCTAACAAAACTAACTCGATTACATGATAGATCCTATCCAACCCATCCCCATCCAGCAAGCCTACGATGGAATTACTCACGCACGGCGGTGAGCATCATGAAATTGGTGATGAAGGATGGTTGATGATGATGATGGCGACGGATTCCCCTCTCCGGAGCCCCGAATGGACTCTAGATCAGCCCTCCCGAGAGGTTTTAGGGCTTGGCGGCGGCTCCGTATCGTAAAACGCGATGATTTCTTCTCCCTGATTTTTTTCTCATCGAAACTCAATATATGGAGGTGGAGTTGGAGTCAGAGAGGCAACAGGGGGACCACGAGGTAGGGGGGCGCGCCCCCACCCTCGTGGCAAGGTGGTGGCCCCCCTGGCCTTCATCTTTGGCAGGTATTTCTCTTAATTTCTGAAAAGTGTCTTCGTGAAGTTTCAGGTCATTCCGAGAACGTTTGCTCCTGCACATAAATAACACCATGGTAATTTTGCTGAAAACAGCGTCAGTCCGGGTTAGTTCCGTTCAAATCATGCAAGTTAGAGTCCAAAACAAGGGAAAACGTGTTTGGGAAAGTAGATACGTTGGAGACGTATCAACTCCCCCAAGCTTAAACCTTTGCTTGTCCTCAAGCAATTCAGTTTATAAAGTGAAAGTGATAAAGAAAAACTTTTACAAACTCTGTTTGCTCTTGTTGTTGTAAATATGTAAAGCCAGCATTCAAGTTTTCAGCAAAGATTATAACTAACCACATTCACAATAACGCATAGGTCTCAAGTTTACTCATATCAATATCATAATCATCTAGCGAGCCATAATAATAAAACTCGGATGACAACACTTTCTCAGAACAATCATAATATGATATAACAAGGTGGTATCTCGCTAGCCCTTTCTGAGACCGCAAAACATAAATGCAGAGCACCTTTAAAGACCAAGGACTGACTAGACATTGTAATTCATGGTAAAAGAGATCAAGTCAAGTCATACTCAATGTAAACTAACAGTAATGAATGCAAATGATAGCGGTGCTCTCCAACTGGTGCTTTTTAATAAGAGGGTGATGACTCAGCATAAAAGTAAATAGATAGGCCCTTCACAGAGGGAAGTAGGGATTTGTAGAGGTGCCAGAGCTTGGTTTTGAAATAGAGGTGAATAATATTTTGAGTGGTATACTTTCATTGTCAATATAACAACCAAGAGATGGCGATATCTTCCATGCTACACACATTATAGGCGGTTCCCAAACAGAATGGTAAAGTTTATACTCCCCCTTCCACCAACAAGCATCAATCCATGGCTTGCTTGAAACAACGAGTGCCTCCAACTAACAAGAGTCCTAGGGGGAGTTTTGTTTGCAATTATTTTGATTTAGTTTGCATAAAGCATGGTACTAGGCATCCCGGTGACCAGCCATTTATCTCGTGAGTGAGGAGCAGAGTCCACTGCTCTTGAGAATAACCCGCCTAACATGGAAGATACAGACAGCCCCAGTTGATACATGAGCTATTCGAGCATACAAAACAGGATATTTATTTGAAGGTTTAGAGTTTGGCACATAAAAATTTACTTGGAACGGCAGGTAGATACCGTATATAGGTAGGTATAGTGGACTCATGTGGAATAACTTTGGGGTTTAAGGAGTTTGGATGCACAAGCAGCCCGCTTAGTATAGGTGAAGGCTAGCAAAAGACTGGGAAGCGACCAGCTAGAGAGCGACAACAGTCATGAACATGCATTAAAATTAATCAACACCGAACGCAAGCATGAGTAGGATATAATCAACCATGAACATAAATATCATGAAGGCTATGTTGATTTTGTTTCAACTACATGCGTGAACATGTGCCAAGTCAACTCACTTAAATCATTCAGAGGAGGATATCACCCTATCATACCACATCATAACCATTTTAATAGCATGTTGGCACGCAAGGTAAACCATTATAACTCATAGCTAATCAAGCATGGCAAAAGAAACTATGATCTTTAGTTGTCATTGCGAACATGTTTATTCATAATAGGCTGAATCAGGAACGATGAACTAATCATATTTACAAAAACAAAAGAGGTTGAGTTCATACCGGCTTTTCTCATCTCAGCTAGTCCATCATACATCATCAGAATTGCCTTTCACTTGCACGACCAAATGATGTGAATTAATAATAATAGTGCACGTGCATTGGACTAAGCTGGAATCTGCAGGCACTCAATAAATAGGAGAAGACAAGGCAATATGGGCTCTTTTGTCAAATCAACAATAATGCATATAAGAGCCACTTCAACAATTTAATTATGGTCTTCTCCTATCGACCCCCAAAGAAAAGAAAAGAAATAAAACTATTTACACAGGAAAGCTCCCAACAAGCAAAAGAAGAACAAGAAATGTTTTTGGGTTTTCTTTTTAATTACTACTACAAGCATGGAAATTAAATTGATTAAAAGCTACAACTAATTTTTTGGTTTTTCTTAAGGTTTATTAAACAGACAAGAAGAAAGCATAAAAAAGGAAAATAAACTAGCATGGATGATATAATGAAAAAGTATGAGCACCGACATCTAGCAATGAGTGTGTGAGCATAAATGTAATGTCGGTGAGAAATATGTACTCCCCCACGCTTAGGATTTTGGCCTAAGTTGGTCTATGGCCACGGCTGGCCTGGCGGATATCCATAATAATAGTTGGGGTCGTACTGTGGTGCAGACAAGGAAGACTCCGATTGCCACTGGCTGACAATCATCTCCGGATCCCACTGGTAATTAGACTGTCGTGAAGGATCAAATTGTGGTTCCGGCTCTGGCTCCTCGGCTGGTGCAGGGTTCTGCTAGGCGTGGATAGCCGTCAACGGAACAAGGTACGTGCCTACAGTCAAATCAAACAAAGAAGGAGCAGGCAAGGTAATAGTCTCAGGATGATGTTTATTAAAGAACAATTGATATTTAAGTTGTCCTTACCTATTCTTAACAATAAAATCATGTGCTACCATACTTTATAATCTAAATAAACACGAGGCAGCACCTTTTCTTCCTTCTCATAATGCCTAATAGGTATGTTAAAATGTGCAGCTAGGCGTGTGGCATAGATGCCTCCAGAGATGGGGCCCTTGGTACGGTTCAGACTTAACCATTTGGCAATAATGCCGCCCATACTAAAAGAGTTATCACCGTATAAACTATGGTGCAAAATAATAATATCAGGGATACTCAGGTTTCCATAGTTTCCGCGACCAATTAAGAAACGACTAGCAAATAATGCAAAATAACGTAAAACAGGAAAGTGAATGCTAGTGATTCGTGCATCGAAAACCTTCCTTGTTTGCCCTACAGTGATAGTGTCAATAAATCCCTCCACATCATCACGATGTGGTTCTTCTGTATTGCCCTCAAAAGGGACTAAACAAATCCGACAGAAATCATAAAGTGACATCTCCTTATGCTCATCATATAAATGAAACTCCACCGTAGGTGGTGAGTTCCTAGAATGAAAATGAAAGTTCTGCACAAAGGTATTTGTGAGCAAGAGATACTGATCACATTGGTCGTGGAGGAAAGCGGTAAGGCCCATAGTCTGAGCCAACTCATGAAAATCTTCATAAATCCCGGCTGCTCTCAAGAAATCCTCAGAAGGCCATTCACATGCCCGAACCTCCGCAGTGTGAGGCAGATTATACTTAGGCTTTGGTGCCTTTTCCTTCGAACTTTGGCTCGATGAGCCCCTCAAAAGTCTCCTCATCATTTTCTGAAAATTCTGAAATTTTTAGTAACTTCAAAATAAAAGTAAACCAAACTCAATAATATTGATAGCAACTACTCCTACAAGTGCCTAGGGCCTATATCATGCATCAAAACTACTTTTGACCATATAAATTTGACATGCAAGCTCAAGAACAGGGTCACCTAAGCAGCAAAAATTTGCAATGAATAAAGCACTAGAACAAAAACTAATTGGACCAATGGAGGAGTCACATACCAAGGAACAATCTCCCCAAGCAGTTTTGTGAGAGGTGCTTTGAGCAAGGAGATCGAAAATGGCAGCAAAACGAGCTTGGACTCGGGTTTGAGTTGGTTATTCGTGTTTGGGGGAGGAAGGAGTGTATGGGTGAAAGGATAAGTGGAGGAGGGCCACCATGGGCCCACAAGGCAGGGGGGCACGCCCTAGGGGGGTGGGTGCGCCCTCCACCCTCGTGGCAAGGTGGTTGGCCCCCTGGCGTGTTCTTTGTTCCATAAATCCTCAAATATTCTAGAAAAAATCATATTTAAATTTCAGGGCATTGGGAGAACTTTTATTTTCGAGGTATTTTTATATTGCACGGATAATCAGATAATAGACAGACAAATATTTATTTTTATTTTATTGAATATAAATAACATAAAGTAAAAGTGGGGTACAGAAGGTTGTGCCTTCTAGTTTCATCCATCTCATGATCATCAAAAGGGATCCACTAACAAGGTTGATCAAGTCTTGTTAACGAACTCATTCCAAATAACATGGAACCGGAGAAATTTCGAATAACACTATGTTACCTCAACGGGGATATGCACATCCCCAATAATACGAATATCATATTTCTTCTTGATAGTAGGACGAGGAAATTCAAAACCTCCAAATATAATCGATGGAATTTTTCCAATAGAGTAGATACTATGAACTTGAGGTTGTTTCCTCGGAAAGTGTACCGTATGCTCATTACCATTAAAATGAAAAGTGACATTGCCTTTAGTGCAATCAATAACAGCCCCTGCAGTATTCAAAAAGGGTCTTCCAAGAATAATAGACACACTATCGTCCTCGGGAATATCAAGAATAACAAAGTCCGTTAAAATAGTAACGTTTGCAACTACAACAGGCACATTCTCACAAATACCGACAGGTATAGCAGTTGATTTATCAGCCATTTGCAAAGATATTTCAGTAGGTGTCAACTTATTCAAATGAAGTCTATGATATAAAGAGAGAGGCATAACACTAACACCGGCTCCAAGATCACATAAAGCAGTTTTAACATAGTTTCTTTTAATAGAGCATGGTATAGTGGGTACTCCTGGATCTCCCAGTTTCTTTGGTATTCCACCCTTAAAAGTGTAATTAGCAAGCATGGTGGAAATTTCAGCTTCTGGTATCTTTCTTTTATTTGTAATAATATATTTCATGTACTTAGCATAAGGATTGGTTTTGAGCATATCAGTTAATATCATACGCAAAAAGATAGGTCTAATCATTTCAGCAAAGCGCTCAAAATCCTCAACATCCTTTTTCTTGGATGGTTTGGGCGGAAAGGGTATGGGTTTCTGAACCCAAGGCTCTCTTTCTTTACCGTCTTTCCTAGCAACAAAATCTTTCTTATCATAACGTTGATTCTTTGATTGTGGGTTATCAAGATCAATAGCAGGTTCAGTTTCTATATCATTACCATTACTAGGTTGAGCATCATCATGACCATTATTATTAGCATTATCACTAGTTTCAGGTTCATTACCAGGTTGTGTTTCAGCATCAAAAATAGAAATATCATTTGGATTCTCAGGTGTTTCAACAATAGGATCACTAGCAGCGTGCAAAGTCCTATCATTTTTCTTTTTATTCTTTTTAGAAGGACTAGGTGCATCTATATTATTTCTCTGAGAATCTTGCTCAATTCTCTTAGGATGGCCTTCAGGATACAAAGGTTCCTGAGTCATTCTACCAGTTCTAGTAGCCACTCTAACAGCATTATCATTATTCTTATTATTCAATTCATTGAGAAAATCATTTTGAGCTTTAAGTACTTATTCTACTTGAGTGGTAACCATAGAAGCATGTTTACTAATAAGTTTAAGTTCACCTTTGACATTAGCCATATAATCACCCAAGTGTCCTAGCATATTTGAATTGTATTTCAATTTTCTACCAAAATAAGCATTAAAGTCTTCTTGCTTAGCCATAAATTTATCAAACTCATCTAAGCATGGGCTAGCAAACTTAGTAAATGGGATTTCAGCTTTATCATATCTATAGAGAGAATTTACCTTTACTACGTGTGTTGGGTTATCAAGACCATGAGTTTCTTCAATAGGTACAGGATTAAGATTATATGTTTCTTCAACATGCGGTAAATTAAGACCATGTATTTCTTCAATAGGAGATAAATTCTTAACATCTTCAGATTTAATACCCTTTTCTTTCATAGATTTATTTGCCTCTTGCATATCTTCAGGACTGAGAAATAGAATACCCCTCTTCTTCGGAGTTGGTTTAGGAATAGGCTCCGGAGGTGTCCAGTTATTTTCATTTGTCACCATATTATTCAATAGAATTTCAGCTTCATCCGGTGTTCTTTCTCTGAAAACAGAACTAGCACAACTATCCAGGTAATCTCTGGAGGCATTGTTTAGTCCATTACAAAAGATATCAAGTATTTCATTTTTCTTAAGAGGATGATCAGGCAAAGCATTAAGTAATTGGAGAAGCCTCCCCCAAGCTTGTGGGAGACTCTCTTCTTCAATTTGCACAAAATTATATATATCCCTGTAACATCCCAAATTTTCAATTTGGAATGTTATACATTAGATCATCATGCATGTCATATTTTCTTGCATTTTGCCGATCCTAGAAATTTCACGCAACTCAAGGACCTTCGGAGAGAGTTGGAGATTTCGTTATTTTCATATTTGAGAGTTTTCTCAAATTTGAAAAGAGGATCATTTGATTTATTTATTTCATCTTCAATTATTTTCCAATATCAAAAAAATGAGAGAGGGAATAACATGACTTTCCCAAATTTAGGAAAAATGAAGATTTAATAAATAATTCAAATTTTGGTTTTGCCGGAGTTTTGTTTGCATTTTATTTGGATAGGGAAAAATGCGTGTTTTCAAAAATTGCATTCTAGGTCCGGAGTAAAGTTCATTTTGTTCGGCTCATTTTTAGGAGTCGGGGAAAATTTACTTTATATTTTTCGGAGTTCGTTTAGATAGTTTTTCTTTTGTTTTTCTGCGCGCGTAACCGATTTAGAAAAAAGATCCCGCCAGGCCAGCCGGGCCAAAGGCCCAGCCAGCCGCCGCTGCGCCCCAGCATCCCTGCGCGCGTGCGCCAGCGCCAGGCGCCAGGCCGCCGCCTCGCCTCTTAGCCGAGTCCCTCTAGGACTCTAGGCTAGCCCCCTTTCCTTGTTTTGTTTTCCCTCTTTTGCTTGCCCCCTACCCCAAGTAAATCCCCCCTCACCTATATAAATACCCCAAGACCCCCCCCCTCTCCCCACATCAATCCCCAAGCCGCAGCAAGCAGCAGCGCGCAGCCCCAAGCCGCCGTCGCCTTAGCCCGCTCCCACACCCACGTCGCGCCCCAAGCCGCCGCCGCCGCCGCATTACATCGCCGCCGCCGCCCTACGTCGCCGCCACCGCTGCCTTACGCTGCCGTTCGCCGGAGCCCCTCGCCAAGGTTGCCCCGCGCCGCGTCTCTTTTTCCTCCCTCGGTTCGGTTTTTCTTCTAAACCGTTCCGGTTTTCTTTCCGGTCTTTCCTTTCGGTTTTCTTCCGAAACCCTAGATCGGTTTTCCGTTTCTTTTCGGTTTCTTTTTCCGAAAACCCTAGATCGGTTTTCTTTCTTCTTTCGGACCGTTCGTCCTAACGAACGTGATCACCGATTATTCTCGGTTAATGAACGTCCGTTCGTTTAACCGTTCGTCTCTTTCTTTTCGTTGGATTTATTCCGCGATCGTGATCTCAGATCCGATCCTCATTTTAGTCTTTCTTCCCGCTCATTTATCGGAATCAGGTGATTCAAGCGCCTGGAGTTTCGTTTCAAAACCGCCGTACCGTCTAATCAACTTAAACAAGTTTTTGCCCCGGTAAAATTTGACCTAGTTTCAACTTGCTAGAACCGAGTTGTTTCTTCCGCCGTTTGTTTTCCGTTTCTTTGTTCGGTTCGTTCTTTCTTTGCAACCGGAGTTCTTAAGTTGAACTTTCTGGTTCGTTCTCTTGTTCGAGTTTTACCTGTGCATTAGATGAGTACTTATTGTATGCTTGTTGTTTGTCTGCGATAGATCACCCGGATTGCGCCGCTTGTTACTTCGATTCCCTAGGTCTCGCGGATCATCAGCAAGGCAAGTAACACTTTGATCATACCTTTTCTACAACCCATGTTTTATTGCATTAGATCAATCCTCTCACATTGCATGATTAGGATCTAATTAAATTGTGGGATGGGAAGTAGAAGAGGTAGTACCTATTACCTGTTTATTATGAAACCTTTGGGAGTTACCTCTACGTTTGCTTATTATGCCATGCTATGCTAGTAGACGTGGATTGGGTGAGTGATATCCATGACAGATGTGAGATTTGATAATTTAATGGTTTTATCTAAGGTGGCAACTTAAACACACATCTGGGTGGATTGAGGCACCTGATGTCTATCAGGACTTGCCTGTTTTTTTTGGACCGCCACCCAGGCTCAAAGGGATCATAAGATCTTTCATGCTAGAAACTTCCGTGTGCAGCCACAAGCCATTATGGGCTCTGGCATAGTTGATTAAGTTGTGCGAACTCTTACGGGGTGGACTAGCAGATGTAGGGGTTGTAGGTGGTACGGTCTACCCCACATGTAAGGTGCTAGCGCTTCTGAAAGACTATGTCTCGGTCATCTGTCTTCTCAAACACCCTGTAGTGCGAGAAACTAAACGGAGGCGATCGAGTCTTGTGGGGAAAAGTGCGCAAACCTCTGCAGAGTGTACAAACTAATCATGATTAGCCGTGTCCCCGGTTATGGACAACTTGAGTATCTAGTACTTGAATATCATGTGAATCTCATCATGTTACTTCTAATTAATGTTGTTGGGTTTTAATCGTTCACTTATTTGGGATCGGAATGCTGTCAACCATTCTCGATGTTTAACAACTACCATGATAGTTAAATAAATTTATTCCTTTGCAGTAGGAAAAAACTGGCTTTACGCAAAACTGTAACCATAGAGCTTTCCACCAGCCATATATGCATATAGTATAGCTGTTTCATTCCATTACTCTCTATGTGTTACTTTGCCAGCATATTCCATGTGCTGACCCGTTTTCGGGCTGCAACTTCTCATGTTGCAGACTTTTCAGACGACGAGTAATGTGCTTTTAGGTCGTGGTTCTATACTCAGTGATGCCGTTGGAGTTGATGGACCCATTTATCTTCCGAGTCTTCCGCTGTTATCGACATTAGATGGCCTTAAGCCATATTTATTATAATAAGTTCTCTTTGATACAACAATGTAATAAGTGTGTGATTGCCACTCTGCTATAAATCCTTCGCTGTACTGTGTGGTGTCAGCATTACTGATCCAGGGATGACACCGGAGCACAGTAGGCTTGATCCATTCGGGTCGGGTCGCTACAGAGATGGTATCAGAGCACACGCTGACTTTAGGACACGACCACTAAGTTAAAGCCATAGATCACTATTCTCTTCTCATTTTCTAACTCCTCATCTTTTCTACTCTTTTAGGATGACGAACGTGAAGATTAAGTACGCTCAACCGGACGAAGGCACACCTTTTGGATTGCACTTGAAGGAAGTCACCAAGTACCTGAACATTGGATTACCAAGCTTCACGGGAACCTTCAATGCCACTCTGCCTGAAGAGGAGTGCTGGAAGATTCAAGCTCACGTTCCGGGAAGAACATTCGTGCCAATCGCGAAGCCTATAGATAGTGTTTTCAATGCACCAACCTGGAGTCTGGGAAGGAGCATGGCAGCTCATATCACCATGGGACGCATTGGAGAAGTTTACCAAGAAGACCTCAAGGACACTATCTACCAGATTTGCAGACGCCGAGATGAACAATGGGAGTTAGTCAGCACCAAGAAGGATAGATCCATTGCATCTTTCATCCAGGAGTTAAACCAGCACATTCGGCGCCACGAGAACCAGATGTGCAATGACATGATAGAGTTGAAGAATGCGAAGGCAAGGATCATCGAGCTAGAAGGAGAATTGAAGTCTACACGCAAGGACTACATGGACGAGATCGTAGCTCTAGCAAGGCACAATGGCGATCTTAAGCAGGAGATTGAAGAACTCAAGAGGAAGTTAGCATCCACGGAGGAAGACGAGTACGTCGCATGTCCGGACAACTACATCATCATCGACGACACCGATTCGGATCCAAGTGAACCCGACTTTGAAGACGAAGCTGGAGCAGATATCATGGAGTCTTCCACCGGTTCAAATTTCTAGATGACCACCAGATAGTAGTAGTATTTCCCCCATGTAAACATTATAGTCGAGCACTTTTGCGATAGTTTAGACCGATTGTAAGCCCTTGTTTGATTGAATGAAGTGATTTTGTGTGCATTTGCTCATGTGCATTGGGGTAGTGTTTTCCCTTTAGACCTCACTCTATTCTCAATTCTCGTCTTTTCTAAACCCTCAGATGCCTCCGAGACGTGACAATGGATTTCCACCGGAGCTCACTCAGTTGATCCAGCAGCAGAATCAATTGATGCAGATGTTAGTCCAGAACCAGCAGAACAACAACAACAACCCACCACCACCACCACCTGTTGACCACTTAGCTCGTTTCCTTAGGCTAAATCCGCCGGTGTTTTCCAGTAGCACCGAGCCGATAGTAGCAGACGATTGGCTCTGCAAGATAGGAATGGAGTTGACCACTGCAGGATGCACGGATGGTGAGAAAGTGAAGTTTGCCGCTCACCAGCTTGACGGACCCGCGGCAGCATGGTGGGAGAATTTCACAGCCACTTACCCAGTTGACACTGTCACATGGGATCAGTTTCAGCAAGCTTTCCGCACTGCCCATGTTTCAGCAGGAGCTATGGCCATAAAGAAGCGTGAGTTTCGCAACTTACGCCAAGCAGGAAGGACCGTTGGCCAGTACGTTGACGACTTCAGCAAGTTAGCACGTTATGCCCCAGATGGTGTTGCTACGGATGCAGCTAAGCAGGAGAAGTTTCTGGAAGGATTGAATGATGAGCTAAGCATGCAGTTGATGGTAGCAAGTTTCAACAACTACCAGGAGTTGGTAGATCGTGCCATCATGATTGAAGGGAAGCAACAGCAGATTGAGAACCGCAAGAGGAAGTATGGACATGGGAAGAATAAATCTGGAGCCCAGCAGAAGCACCGTTTTGCCCCTAAACCGGGATTTCAGTTTCAGCATACCCATGGAGGAGGTAGCTCGCACAACCATAATGGCCACAAGAATGGTAATGGGAATGGAGGAAGCAACAGCCAGAATCGGACCATCCCATCAACCCCAACCAAGAGAGACCTGAGTCAAGTCACCTGTTTCAAGTGTTCCAAGACCGGACATTATGCCAATGAATGTCCCGAAGGCCAGAATGGAAATGGCAATGGAAGCTCTGGGAAGAAGCCGAACCCTTTCAACAGGGGACAGGTGAACCACATTAGTGTGGAGGAGGTTGAAGATCAGCCTGATGCAGTAATCGGTAAGTTTCTGGTTAAGTCTTACTGCACTTGTTCTTTTTGATACTGGTGCATCGCATTCATACATATCAAGGGGATTTGTGGATAAATATAACCTGCCAACCCAAGCCCTTAGGTCACCCATGTTAGTAAGCTCACCAGGAGCGGAGTTCATGGCTAGATGATGGTGTGATCGGTTACCATTAAGGATTGGTAACTATGTTTTTCCCTCAAATCTAATAGTATTGGAATCTCAAGGATTGGATGTGATATTAGGCATGGATTGGTTGTCGATGTATGGAGGAAACATCGATTGCGCTAGTAAGTCAATTTTGCTTACCACACCAGAAGGAAGAAGGATCAAGTATGTATCCCGGCATGTGCCAAACAGGACACAAGTAAACTGCCTAACAGGAGTTGTGCAAGAAGAAGTACCAGTGGTAAAGGATTTTCCTGATGTATTTCCTGAGGAATTACCAGGCATGCCACCGGATAGAGACATTTAGTTTTTGATTGAGTTATTGCCAGGTACAGGCCCAATATCGAAGCGACCGTACCGGATGCCAGCAAAGGATTTGGTAGAAATTAAGAATCAGATTAAGGAGTTATTGGATAAAGGTTACATTCGCCCAAGTTCTTCGCCTTGGGGATCACCCTTACTTCTAGTGGAAAAGAAGGATGGATCATTAAGGATGGTTGTAGATTATCGGGGATTGAATGAAGTAACCATCAACAACAAGTACCCACTGCCAATGATCAACGATCTGTTTGATCGGTTGCAAGGAGCTAAAGTGTTTTCCAAGATCGATTTGCGATCAGGGTACCATCAGTTGAAGATTCGAGAGCAGGACATACCTAAGACAGCATTCACAACAAGATATGGATTGTATGAGTATACCGTTATGTCATTTGGATTGACTAACGCACCTGCCTATTTTATGAACCTGATGAACAAAGTGTTTATGGAGTTTTTGGATAAGTTCGTCGTAGTGTTCATTGATGACATCCTGGTTTATTCAAAGAATGAAGAGGAGCATAAGGAACATTTGCGTTTGGTTTTGGAGAAACCAAGGGAACATCAGTTATATGCCAAATTCAGCAAATGTGAGTTTTGGTTGAAGGAAGTTGGATTCCTCGGACACGTTATATCCGGAGAAGGTATAGCAGTTGACCCTACTAAGGTTGAGACAGTAACCGAATGGGAATCACCAACGACAGTTGGAGAGATCCAGAGTTTTCTTAGACTCGCAGGATACTACCGGAGGTTTATTGAGAATTTCTGAAAGATTGCAAAGCCTATGACTGAATTGTTGAAGAAGGATACTAAGTTCAAATGGACTGGGGAATGTGAGGCTAGTTTCCAGGAATTGAAGAAACGTTTGGTTACCTCACCAGTATTGATTTTGCCAGATCAGACCAAGGATTATGAGGTGTATTGCGACGCTTCACATCGAGGACTTGGAGCAGTGCTTATGCAGGAAGGGAGAGTTGTTTCGTATGCTTCACGACAACTGAAGCCTCATGAGTTGAATTATGCCACGCATGATTTGGAGTTAGCAGCCGTAGTGCATGCATTGAAAACATGGAGACATTTCCTCATTGGAAATCATTGTGAGGTGTACACGGATCACAAGAGTTTGAAGTACATTTTCACGCAGAAGGAGTTGAACCTCAGACAGAGGAGATGGTTGGGGCTCATCAAGGATTATGATATGAGATTTCATTACCATCCCGGAAAAGCTAATGTAGTAGCTGATGCATTGAGCCGTAAGAGCCATGTCAATACCCTAATGATGGGGAAAATACCCAAGGAGTTAGCAGAAAACCTTCGTGAGCTATGTTTGGAAATAGTTCCGAGAGGCTATGTAGCAGCATTGGAGATTCAGTCAACATTGATGGATAAGATCAGAGAAGCTCAGAAATCTGACAAGGAGATTGTTGCTATAAAAGAGAAATTGAGTGAAGGAAAAGCAAAGGGATTTCGTGAGGATGAGCACGATACCTTATGGTTTGAGGACCGTGTTTATGTGCCAAATGACCCGGAGATCAGGAAGTTGATTTTGCAAGAGGCACATGATTCACCGTATTCGATTCACCCAGGGAATACCAAGATGTATTTGGATTTAAAGGAAACATTCTGGTGGACCGGAATGAAGAAGGATATTGCAGCATATGTAGCAGTTTGTGACGTATGTCAGAGAGTAAAGGCAGAGCATTAGAAGCCAGCAGGATTGTTACAACCATTGCCGATACTCGAATGGAAGTGGGATAAGATAGGCATGGATTTTATCACCGGACTACCCAGGACGAAAGCAGGCTATGACTCGATATGGGTAGTAGTTGATCGTTTGACGAAGGTAGCACATTTTATTCCAGTTAAGACCACTTACACCAGTGCTAAGTTGGCGAAGATATACATGACTAGGATCATTTGTTTGCATGGAGTTCCGAGGAGTATCGTATCAGATAGAGGAACCCAATTTACCTCAAAGTTTTGGAATCAGTTGCATGAAACTTTAGGAACCAGACTAGAGTTCAGCACAGCTTTTCATCCGCAGACGGATGGACAGACCGAGAGAGTCAATCAGATTTTGGAAGATATGTTGAGAGCTTGTGCACTAGATTATGGATCTAGTTGGGACGATAACTTGCCGTATGCGGAGTTTTCCTACAACAATAGTTACCAAACCAGTTTGAAGATGGCACCTTTCGAAGCTTTATACGGAAGGAGGTGCAGGACACCGTTGTCATGGGACGAAGTTGGAGACCGTCAATTCTTTGGACCAGATTTGATTAAGGAGTCTGAACGGAAAGTTAAGTTGATTCGCGATAGGCTCAAGGTAGCCCAATCCAGGCAGAAGAGCTACGCAGATTCTAAACGCACGGAGACAGTTTACGAAACTGGAGACCGAGTTTATCTCCGAGTATCCCCACTTCGAGGAGTTAAGCGCTTTGGAGTTAAGGGAAAGTTAGCACCGCGTTTCGTTGGACCGTACAAGATCTTGCAACGTATGGGAGAAGTCTCTTATAAGTTGGAATTACCAGAGGTACTGTCAGGAGTTCATGATGTATTCCATGTTTCTCAGCTAAAGAAATGTCATGCCGAGATGGCGGAGATACCGCTAAGAGATACCATGCCGCTTGAAGCAATTCAGTTGAAGGACGACTTAACATATGAGGAGAAGCCAGTCAAGATTCTCGAGTTTGCCAGCAGAGTTACTCGTAGCAAGGTTATCAAGTTTTGCAAAGTTCAGTGGAACCACCACTCAGAGGATGAAGCCACCTAGGAGAGAGAAGAAGATTTGCTCAAGGACCACCCTCACCTATTTTCTAGCCAACCCGAATCTCGAGGGCGAGATTCATCTTAAGGGGGGTTAGGTTTGTAACATCCCAAATTTTCAATTTGGAATGTTATACATTAGATCATCATGCATGTCATATTTTCTTGCATTTTGCCGATCCTAGAAATTTCACGCAACTCAAGGACCTTCGGAGAGAGTTGGAGATTTCGTTATTTTCATATCTGAGAGTTTTCTCAAATTTGAAAAGAGGATCATTTGATTTATTTATTTCATCTTCAATTATTTTCCAATATCAAAAAAAATGAGAGAGGGAATAACATGACTTTCCCAAATTTAGGAAAAATGAAGATTTAATAAATAATTCAAATTTTGGTTTTGCCGGAGTTTTGTTTGCATTTTATTTGGATAGGGAAAAATGCCTGTTCTCAAAAATTGCATTCTAGGTCCGGAGTAAAGTTCATTTTGTTCGGCTCATTTTTAGGAGTCGGGGAAAATTTACTTTATATTTTTCGGAGTTCGTTTAGATAGTTTTTCTTTTGTTTTTCTGCGCGCGTAACCGATTTAAAAAAAAGATCCCGCCAGGCCAGCCGGGCCAAAGGCCCAGCCCGCCGCCGCTGCGCCCCAGCCTCCCTGCGCGCGTGCGCCAGCGCCAGGCGCCAGGCGCCAGGCCGCCGCCTCGCCTCTTAGCCGAGTCCCTCTAGGACTCTAGGCTAGCCCCCTTTCCTTGTTTTGTTTTCCCTCTTTTGCTTGCCCCCTACCCCAAGTAAATCCCCCCCTCACCTATATAAATACCCCAAGACCCCCCCCCCTCTCCCCACATCAATCCCCAAGCCGCAGCAAGCAGCAGCGCGCAGCCCCAAGCCGCCGCCGCCTTAGCCCGCTCCCACACCCACGCCGCGCCCCAAGCCGCCGCCGCCGCATTACATCGCCGCCGGCGCCGCCCTACGTCGCCGCCGCCGCCTTACGCCGCCGTTCGCCGGAGCCCCTCGCCAAGGTTGCCCCGCGCCGCGTCTCTTTTTTCTCCCTCGGTTCGGTTTTTCTTCTAAACCGTTCCGGTTTTCTTTCCGGTTTTTCGTTTCGGTTTTCTTCCGAAACCCTAGATTGGTTTTCCGTTTCTTTTCAGTTTCTTTTTCCGAAAACCCTAGATCGGTTTTCTTTCTTCTTTCGGACCGTTCGTCCTAACGAATGTGATCACCGATTATTCTCGGTTAACGAACGTCCGTTCGTTTAACCATTCGTCTCTTTCTTTTCGTCGGATTTATTCCGCGATCATGATCTCAGATCCGATCCTCATTTTAGTCTTTCTTCCCGCTCGTTTATCGGAATCAGGTGATTCAAGCGCCCGGAGTTTCATTTCGAAACCGCCATTCCGTCTAATCAACTTAAACAAGTTTTTGCCCCGGTAAAATTTGACCTAGTTTCAACTTGCTAGAACCGAGTTGTTTCTTCCGCCGTTTGTTTTCCGTTTCTTTGTTCGGTTCATTCTTTCTTTGCAACCGGACTTCTTAAGTTGAACTTTCTGGTTCGTTCTCTCGTTCGAGTTTTACCTGTGCATTAGATGAGTACTTATTGTATGCTTGTTGTTTGTCTGCGATAGATCACCCGGATTGCGTCGCTTGTTACTTCGATTCCCTAGGTCTCGCGGATCATCAGCAAGGCAAGTAACACTTTGATCATACCTTTTCTACAACCCATGTTTTATTGCATTAGATCAATCCTCTCACACTGCATGATTAGGATCTAATTAAATTGTGGGATGGGAAGTAGAAGAGGTAGTACCTATTACCTGTTTATTATGAAACCTTTGGGAGTTACCTCTGCGTTTGCTTATTATGCCATGCTATGCTAGTAGACGTGGATTGGGTGAGTGATATCCATGACAGATGTGAGATTTGATAATTTAATGGTTTTATCTAAGGTGGCAACTTAAACACACATCTGGGTGGATTGAGGCACCTGATGTCTATCAGGACTTGCCTATTTTTTTTTGGACCGCCACCCAGGCTCAAAGGGATCATAAGATCTTTCATGCTAGAAACTTCCGTGTGCAGCCACAAGCCATTATGGGCTCTGGCATAGTTGATTAAGTTGTGCGAACTCTTACGGGGTGTACTAGCAGATGTAGGGGTTGTAGGTGGTACGTCTACCCCACATGTAAGGTGCTAGCGCTTCTAAAAGACTATGTCTCGGTCATCCGTCTTCTCAAACACCCTGTAGTGCGAGAAACTAAACGGAGGCGATCGAGTCTTGTGGGGAAAAGTGCGCAAACCTCTGCAGAGTGTACAAACTAATCATGATTAGCCGTGTCCCCGGTTATGGACAACTTGAGTATCTAGTACTTGAATATCATGTGAATCTCATCATGTTACTTCTAATTAATGTTGTTGGGTTTTAATCGTTCACTTATTTGGGATCGAAATGCTGTCAACCATTCTCGATGTTTAACAACTACCATGATAGGTAAATAAATTTATTCCTTTGCAGTAGGGAAAAACTGGCTTTACGCAAAACTGTAACCATAGAGCTTTCCACCAGCCATATATGCATATAGTATAGCTGTTTCATTCCATTACTCTCTATGTGTTACTTTGCCAGCATATTCCATGTGCTGACCCGTTTTCGGGCTGCAACTTCTCATGTTGCAGACTTTTCAGACGACGAGTAATGTGCTTTTAGGTCGTGGTTCTATACTCAGTGATGCCCTTGGAGTTGATGGACCCATTTATCTTCCGAGTCTTCCGCTGTTATCGACATTAGATGGCCTTAAGCCATATTTATTGTAATAAGTTCTCTTTGAGACAACGATGTAATAAGTGTGTGATTGCCACTCTGCTATAAATCCTTCGATGTACTGTGTGGTGTCAGCATTACTGATCCAGGGATGACACCGGAGCACAGTAGGCTTGATCGATTCGGGTCGGGTCGCTACAATCCCTTAAAGGAGCTTGTTTCTTATGAGCATGGAAATATTTAGCAGAGAAGTAATAAATCATATCCTGGGGACTATGCACACAAGAAGATCAAGAGAATTAAACCATATCTTAGCATCACCTTTTAATGAGAACAGAAATATTTTAAGGATATAAAAGTAGCGAGTTCTCTCATCTTTAGTGAACAGGGTAGCTATATCATTCAGTTTAGTATGATGTGCCACAATAGATTCAGATTCATAACCATGAAAAGGATCAGATTCAACCAAAGTAATTATATCAGGATCAACAGAGAATTCATAATCCTTATCAGTAACAAAGATTGGTGAAGTAGCAAAAGTAGGGTCAGGTTTCATTCTAGCATTTAGAGATTGCTTACTCCATTTAGCTAATAATTGTTTAAGTTCAGTTCTATTTCTGCAAGCTAAAATTGCTAAAGAAGCATCTTGATCAAAAACGTAACCCTTAGGAATAGCAAGTGGTTCTTCATCATCACTTTCATCAGTATCATCAGATTCAATATTTGCAATTTCTCTAGCCCTAGCAAGTTGTTCATCAAGAAAAGCCCTAAGTGGCATAGTAGTATCAGGCATAGAGGTAGTTTCATCATAAGTATCATGCATAGCAGAAGTGGTATCATCAATAAAATGCGACATATCAGAACGAATAGCAGAAGCAGGTGTAGGTGTTGCAAGCTTAATCAAAACAGAAGGTGAATCAAGTGCAGAGCTAGATGGCAGTTCCTTACCTCCCCTCGTAGTTGAGGGATAGATCTTGGTTTTTGATTCTCTCAAGTTCTTCATAATGACAAGCAGATATATATCCCAAGTGACTCAAAGAATAGAGCTATGCTCCCCGGCAACGGCGCCAGAAAATAGTCTTGATAACCCACAAGTATAGGGGATCGCAACAATTTTCGAGGGAAGAGTATTCAACCCAAATTTATTGATTCGACACAATGGGAGCCAAAGAATATTATCAAGTATTAGCAACTGAGTTGTCAATTCAACCACACCTAGAAACTTAATATCTGCAACAAAGTATTTAGTAGCAAAGTAATATGATAGTGGTGATAACGGTAGCAAAAGGTAACGGTAGTAGAAGTAATGTTTTTGGTATTTTGTAGTGATGATAGCAATAGCAACAGAAAAGTAAATAAGCGGAGAACAATATATGGAAAGCTCGTAGGAAATGGATCGGAGACGGAGAATAATGCCGGATGCGGTTCATCATGTAACAGTCATAACCTAGGGTGACACAGAACTAGCTCCAGTTCATTGATATAATGTAGGCATGTATTCCAAACATAGTCATACGTGCTTATGGAAAAGAACTTGCATGACATCTTTTGTCCTACCCTCGTGTGGCAGCGGGGTCCTTACAGAAATTAAGGGATATTAAGGCCTCCTTTTAATAGAGAACCAGAACAAAGCATTAACACATAGTGAATACATGAACTCCTCAAACTACGGTCATCACCGGTAAGTATCCCGATTATTGTCACTTCGGGGTTAATGGATCATAACACATAATAGGTGACTATAGACTTGCAAGATAGGATCAAGAACACTCATATATTGATGAAAACATAATAGGTTCAGATCTGAAATCATGGCACTCGGGCCCTAGTGACAAGCATTAAGCATAGCAAAGTCATAGCAACATCAATCTCAGAACATAGTGGACACTAGGGATCAAACCCTAACAAAACTAACTCGATTACATGATAGATCCCATCCAACTCATCACCGTCCAACAAGCCTACGATGGAATTACTCACACACGTCGGTGAGCATCATGAAATTGGTGACGGAGGATGGTTGATGATGACGATGGCGATGGATTCCCCTCTCCGGAGCCCCGAACGGACTCCAGATCAGCCCTCCCAAGAGGTTTTAGGGCTTGGCGGCGGCTCCATATCGTAAAACGTGATGATTTCTTCTCCCTGATTTTTTTCTCATCGAAACTCAATATATGGAGGTGGAGTTGGAGTCAGAGATGCAACAGGCAGGCCACAAGGTAGGGGGCGTGCCCCCACCCTCGTGGCAAGGTGGTGGGCCCCCTCGCCTTCATCTTTGGCAAGTATTTTTCTTATTTTCTGAAAAGTATCTTCGTGAAGTTTCAGGTCATTTCGAGAACGTTTGCTCCTGCACATAAATAACACCATGGTAATTCTGCTAAAAACAGCGTCAGTCCGGGTTAGTTCCATTCAAATCATGCAAGTTAGAGTCCAAAACAAGGGCAAAAGTGTTTGGAAAAGTAGATACGTTGTGGAAGTATCAACTCCCCCAAGCTTAAACCTTTGCTTGTCCTCAAGCAATTCAGTTGACAAACTGAAATTCATAAAGAAAAACTTCTACAAACTCTATTTGCTCTTGTTGTTGTAAATATGTAAAGCCAGCATTCAAGTTTTCAGCAAAGATTATAACTAACCACATTCACAATAACGCATATGTCTCAAGTTTACTCATATCAATAGCATAATCAACTAGCGAGCCATAATAATAAAACTCCGATGACAACACTTTCTCAAAACAATCATAATACGATATAACAAGGTGGTATCTCGCTAGCCCTTTCTGAGACCACAAACCATAAATGCAGAGCACCTTTAAAGACCAAGGACTGACTAGACATTGTAATTCATGGTAAGAGAGATCAAGTCAAGTCATACTCAATGTAAACTAACAGTAATGAATGCAAACGACAGCGGTGCTCTCCAACTGGTGCTTTTTAATAAGAGGGTGATGACTCAGCATAAAAGTAAATAGATAGGCCCTTCGCAGAGGGAAGCAGGGATTTGTAGAGGTGCCAGAGCTCGGTTTTGAAATAGAGGTGAATAATATTTTGAACGGTATACTTTCATTGTCAACATAACAACCAAGAGATGGCGATATCTTCCATGCTACACACATTATAGGCGGTTCCCAAACAGAATGGTAAAGTTTATACTCCCCCTTCAACAAACAAGCATCAATCCATGGCTTTCTCGAAACAACGAGTGCCTCCAACTAACAAGAGTCCTAGGGGGAGTTTAGTTTGCAATTATTTTGATTTAGTTTGCATAAAGCATGGGACTGGGCATCCCGGTGACTAGCCATTTATCTCGTGAGTGAGGAGCGGAGTCCACTCCTCTTGAGAATAACCCGCCTAACATGGAAGATACAGACAACCGTAGTTGATACATGAGCTATTCGAGCATACAAAACAGGATATTTATTTGAAGGTTTAGAGTTTGGCACATACAAATTTACTTGGAACGGCAGGTAGATACCATATATAGGTAGGTATAGTGGACTCATGTGGAATAACTTTGGGGTTTAAGGAGTTTGGATGCACAAGCAGTATTCCCGCTTAGTACAGGTGAAGGCTAGCAAAATACTGGGAAGCGACCAGCTAGAGAGCAACAACAGTCATGAACATGCATTAAAATTAATCAACACCGAATGCAAGCATGAGTAGGATATAATCCACCATGAACATAAATATCATGAAGGCTATGTTGATTTTGTTTCAACTACATGCGTGAACATGTGCCAAGTAAGAAACTATGATCTCTAGTTCGCATGCAAGGTAAACCATTATAACTCATAGCTAATCAAGCATGGCATAAGAAACTATGATCTCTAGTTGTCATTGCAAACATGTTTATTCATAATAGGCTGAATCAGGAATGATGAACTAATCATATTTACAAAAACAAAAGAGGTCGAGTTCATACCAGCTTTTCTCATCTCAGCCAGTCCATCATATATCATCATAATTGCCTTTCACTTGCACGACCGAACGATGTGAATTAATAATAATAGTGCACGTGCATTGGACTAAGCTGGAATCTGCAAGCATTCATTAAATAGAACAAGACAAGGCAATATGGGCTCTTTTGTCAGATCAACAATAATGCATATAAGATCCACTTCAACAATTTAATTATGGTCTTCTCCTATCGACCCCCAAAGAAAAGAAAAGAAATAAAACTATTTACACGGGAAAGCTCCCAACAAGCAAAAGAAGAACAAGAAATGTTTTTGGGTTTTCTTTTTAATTACTACTACAAGCATGGAAATTAAATTGATTAAAAGCTACAACTAATTTTTTGGTTTTTCTTAAGGTTTATTAAACACACAAGAAGAAAGCATAAAAAAGGAAAATAAACTAGCATGAATGATACAATGAAAAAGTATGAGCACCGACATCTAGCAATGAGTGTGTGAGCATAAATGTAATGTCAGTTAGAAATACGTACTCCCCCAAGCTTAGGATTTTGGCCTAAGTCGGTCTATGGCCACGGCTGGCCTGGCGGATATCCATAATAATAGTTGGGGTTGTACTGTGGTGCAGACGAGGAAGACTCCGATTGCCACTGGCTGACAATCATCTTCGGATCCCACTGGTAATTAGACTGTCGTGAAGGATCAAACTGTGGTTCCGGCTCTGGCTCCTCGGCTGGTGCCGGGTTCCGGTAGGCGTGGATAGCCGTCAACGGAACAAGGTACGTGTCTACAGTCAAATCAAACAAAGAAGGAGCAGGCAAGGTAATAGTCTCAGGATGATGTTTATTAAAGAACAATTGATATTTAAGCTCTCTTCCTTATTCTTAACAATAAAATCATGTGCTACCATACTTTATTATCTAAATAAACACGAGGCAGCACCTTTTCTTCCTTCTCATAATGCCTAATAGGTATGTTAAAATGTGCAGCTAGGCGTGTGGCATAGATGCCTCCAAAGATGGGGCCCTTGGTATGGTTCAGACTTAACCGTTTGGCAATAATGCCACCCATAATAAAAGAGTTATCACCGTATAAACCGTGGTGCAAAATAATAATATCAACGATACTCAAGTTTCCACAGTTTCCACGACCAATTAAGAAACGACTAGCAAATAATGCAAAATAACGTAAAACAGGAAAGTGAATGCTAGTGATTCATGCATCGGAAACCTTCCTTGTTTCCCCTACAGTGATAGTGTCAATAAATCCCTCCACATCATCACGATGTGGTTCTTATGTATTGCCCTCAAAAGGGACTAAACAAATCCGACAGAAATCATAAAGTGACATCTCCTTATGCTCATCATATAAATGAAACTCCCCCGTAGGTGGTGAGTTCCTAGAATGAAAATGAAAGTTCTGCATAAAGGTATTTGTGAGCAAGAGATACTGATCACATTGGTCGTGGAGGAAAGCGGTAAGGCCCATAGTCTGAGCCAACTCATGAAAATCTTCATAAATCCTGGCTGCTCTCAAGAAATCCTCGGAAGGTCATTCACACGCCCGAACCCCCGCGGTGCGAGGCAGATTATACTTAGGCTTTGGTGCCTTTTCCTTCGAACTTTGGCTCGATGAGCCCCTCAAAAGTCTCCTCATCATTTTCTAAAAAATTCTGAAATTTTTAGTTACTTCAAAATAAAAGTAAACCAAACTCAATAATATTGATAGCAACTACTCATACAAGTGCCTAGGGCCTATATCATGCATCAAAACTACTTTTGACCATATAAATTTGACATGCAAGCTCAAGAACAGGGTCACCTAAGTAGCAAAAATTTGCAATGAATAAAGCAGTATAACAAAAACTAATTGGACCAATGGAGGAGTCAGATACCTAGGAACAATCTCCCCAAGCAGTTTTGTGAGAGGTGCTTTGAGCAAGGAGATCGAAAATGGCAGCAAAACGAGCTTAGACTCGGGTTTGAGCTGGTTATTCGTGTTTGGGGGAGGAAGAAGGTGTGTATGGGTGAAAGGATAAGTGGAGGAGGGCCACCGTGGGCCCACGAGGCAGGAAGCGCGCCCTCCACCCTCCTGGCAAGGTGGTTGGCCCCCCTGGTGTGTTCTTTGTTCCATAAATCCTCAAATATTCTAGAAAAAATCATATTTAAATTTCAGGGCATTTGGAGAACTTTTATTTTCGAGGTATTTTTATATTGCACGGATAATCAGATAACAGACAGACAAATATTTATTTTTATTTTATTGAATATAAATAACAGAAAGTAAAAGTGGGGTACAGAAGGTTGTGCCTTCTAGTTTCATCCATCTCATGATCATCAAAAGGAATCCACTAACAAGGTTGATCAAGTCTTGTTAACGAACTCATTCCGAATAACATGGAACCGGAGAAATTTCGAATAACACTATGTTACCTCAACGGGGATATGCACATCCCCAATAATAAGAATATCATATTTCTTCTTGATAGTAGGAAGAGGAAATTCAAAACCTCCAAATATAATTGATGGAATTTTTCCAATAGAGTTGATACTATGAACTTGAGGTTGTTTCCTCAGAAAGTGTACCGTATGCTCATTACCATTAGCATGAAAAGTGACATTGCCTTTAGTGCAATCAATAACAGCCCCTACAATATTCAAAAAGGGTCTTCCAAGAATAATAGACATACTATCGTTCTCGGGAATACCAAGAATAACAAAGTCAGTTAAAATAGTAACATTTGCAACTACAACAGGCACATCCTCACAAATACCGACAGGTATAGCAGTTGATTTATCAGCCATTTGCAAAGATATTTCAGTAGGTGTCAACTTATTCAAATCAAGTCTATGATATACAGAGAGAGGCATAACACTAACACTGTCTCCAAGATAACATAAAGCAGTTTTAACATAGTTTCTTTTAGTAGAGCACGGTATAGTGGGTACTCCTGGATCTCCCGGTTTCTCTGGTATTCCACCCTTAAAAGTGTAATTAGCAAGCATGGTGGAAAATTCAGCTTCCGGTATCTTTCTTTTATTTGTAATAATATATATCATGTACTTAGCATAAGGATTGGTTTTGAGCATATCAGTTAACCGCATACGCAAAAAGATAGGTCTAATCATTTCAGCAAAGCGCTCAAAATCCTCATCATCCTTTTTCTTGGATGGTTTGGGAGGAAAGGGCATGGGTTTCTGAACCCAAGGCCCTCTTTCTTTACCGTGTTTCCTAACAACAAAATCTTTCTTATCATAGCGTTGATTCTTTGATTGTGGGTTATCAAGATCAATAGCAGGTTCAATTTCTATATCATTACCATTACTAGGTTGAGCATCATCATGAACATTATTATTAGCATTATCACTAGTTTCAGGTTCATTACCAGGTTGTGTTTTAGCAACAGAAATAGAAATATCATTTGGATTCTCAGGTGTTTCAACAATAGGATCACCAGGAGCATGCAAAGTCCTATTATTTTTATTTTTCTTCTTTTTAGAAGGACTAGGTGCATCTATATTATTTCTCTGAGAATCTTCCTCAATTCTCTTAGGATGGCCTTCAGGATACAAAGGTTCCTGAGTCATTCTACCAGTTCTAGTAGCCACTCTAACAGCATTATCATTATTCTTATTATTCAATTCATGTACTTAGCATAAGGATTGGTTTTGAGCATATCAGTTAATATCATACGCAAAAAGATAGGTCTAATCATTTCAGCAAAGCACTCAAAATCCTCAACATCCTTTTTCTTGGATGGTTTGGGCGGAAAGGGTATGGGTTTCTGAACCCAAGGCTCTCTTTCTTTACCGTGTTTCCTAGCAACAAAATCTTTCTTATCATAACGTTGATTCTTTGATTGTGGGTTATCAATATCAACAGCAGGTTCAGTTTCTATATCATTACCATTACTAGGTTGAGCATCATCATGACCATTATTATTAGCATTATCACTAGTTTCAGGTTCATTACCAGGTTGTGTTTCAGCATCAAAAATAGAAATATCATTTGGATTCTCAGGTGTTTCAACAATAGGATCACTAGCAGCATGCAAAGTCCTATCATTTTTCTTTTTATTCTTTTTAGAAGGACTAGGTGCATCTATATTATTTCTCTGAGAATCTTGCTCAATTCTCTTAGGATGGCCTTCAGGATACAAAGGTTCCTGAGTCATTCTACCAGTTCTAGTAGCCACTCTAACAGCATTATCATTATTCTTATTATTCAATTCATTGAGAAAATCATTTTGAGCTTTAAGTACTTGTTCTACTTGAGTGGTAACCATAGAAGCATGTTTACTAATAAGTTTAAGTTCACCTTTGACATTAGCCATATAATCACCCAAGTGTCCTAGCATATTTGAATTGTATTTCAATTTTCTACCAAAATAAGCATTAAAGTCTTCTTGCTTAGCCATAAATTTATCAAACTCATCTAAGCATGGGCTAGCAAACTTAGTAAATGGGATTTCAGCTTTATCATATCTATAGAGAGAATTTACCTTTACTACCTGTGTCGGGTTATCAAGACCATGAGTTTCTTCAATAGGTAAAGGATTAAGATTATATATTTCTTCAACGAGCAGTAAATTAAGACCATGTATTTCTTCAATAGGAGATAAATTCTTAACATCTTCAGCTTTAATACCCTTTTCTTTCATAGATTTCTTTGCCTCTTGCATATCTTCAGGACTGAGAAATAGAATACCCCTCTTCTTCACAGTTGGTTTAGGAATAGGCTCCGGAGGTGTCCAATTATTTTCATTTATCACCATATTATTCAATATAATTTCAGCTTCATCCGGTGTTCTTTCGCTGAAAACAGAACTAGCACAACTATCCAGGTAATCTCTGGAGGCATTGGTTAGTCCATTACAAAAGATATCAAGTATTTCATTTTTCTTAAGAGGATGATCAGGCAAAGCATTAAGTAATTGGAGAAGCCTCCCCCAAGCTTGTGGGAGACTCCCTTCTTCAATTTGCACAAAATTATATATATCCCTTAAAGCAGCTTGTTTCTTATGAGCAGGGAAATATTTAGCAGAGAAGTAATAAATATATCCTGGGGACTGTGGACACAACCAGGATGAAGAGAATTAAACCATATCTTGGCATCACCTTTTAATGAGAACGGAAATATTTTAAGGATATAAAAGTAGCGAGTTCTCTCATCTTTAGTGAACAGGGTAGCTATATCATTCAGTTTAGTAAGATGTGCCACAACAGTTTCAGATTCATAACCATGAAAAGGATCAGATTCAACCAAAGTAATTATATCAGGATCAGCAGAGAATTCATAATCCTTATCAGTAACAAAGATTGGTGAAGTAGCAAAAGTAGGGTCAGGTTTCATTCTAGCATTTAGAGTTTGCTTACTCCGTTTAGCTAATAATTTTTTAAGTTCAGTTCTATTTCTACAAGCTAAAATGGCTAAAGAAGCATCTTGATCAAAAACGTAACCCTTAGGAATAGCAAGTGGTTCTTCATCATCACTTTCATCAGTATCATCAGATTCAATATTTTCAATTTCTCTAGCCCTAGCAAGTTGTTCATCAAGAAAAGCACTAAGTGGCATAGTAGTATCAGGCAGAGAGGTAGTTTCATCATAATTATCATGCTTAGTAGAAGTGACATCATCAATAACATGCGACATATCAGAACGAATAGCAGAAGCAGGTGTAGGTGTTGCAAGCTTAATCAAAACAGAAGGTGAATCAAGTGCAGAGCTAGATGGCAGTTCCTTACCTTCCCTCGTAGTTGAGGGATAGATCTTGGTTTTTGGATCTCTCAAGTTCTTCATAATGATAAGCAGATATATATCCCAAGTGACTCAAAGAATAGATCTATGCTCCCCGGCAACGGCGCTAGAAAATAGTCTTGATAACCCACAAGTATAGGGGATCGCAACAGTTTTCGAGGGTAGAGTATTCAACCCAAATTTATTGATCCGACACAAGGGGAGCCAAAGAATATTCTGAAGTATTAACAGCTGAGTTGTCAATTCAACCACACCTGGAAATTTAATATCTGCAACAAAGTATTTAGTAGCAAAGTAATATGATAGTGGTGATAACGGTAGCAAAAGGTAACAGTAGTAGAAGTAATGTTTTTGGTATTTTGTAGTGATGATAGCAATAGCAACGGAAAAGTAAATAAGCGGAGAACAATATATGGAAAGCTCGTAGGAAATGGATCGGTGATGGAGAATTATGCCGGATGCGGTTCATCATGTAACAGTCATAACCTAGGGTGACATAGAACTAGCTCCAGTTCATTGATATAATGTAGGCATGTATTCCAAACATAGTCATACGTGCTTATGGAAAAGAACTTGCATGACATGTTTTGTCCTACCCTCCTGTTGCAGCGGGGTCCTTATGGAAATTAAGGGATATTAAGGCCTCCTTTTAATAGAGAAACGGAACAAAGCATTAACACATAGTGAATACATGAACTCCTCAAACTATGGTCATCACCGGTAAGTATCCCGATTATTGTCACTTCGGGGTTAATGGATCATAATACATAATAGGTGACTATAGACTTTCAAGATAGGATCAAGAACACTCATATATTGATGAAAACATAATAGATTCAGATCTGAAATCATGGCACTCGGGCCCTAGTGACAAGCATTAAGCATAGCAAAGTCATAGCAACATCAATCTCAGAACATAGTGGACACTATGGATCAAACCCTAACAAAACTAACTCGATTACATGATAGATCCCATCCAACCCATCACCGTCCAGCAAGCCTACGATGTAATTACTCACGCACGGCGGTGACCATCATGAAATTGGTGATGGAGGATGGTTGATGATAATGATGGCGACGGATTCCCCTCTCCGGAGCCCCGAACGGACTCCAGATCAGCCCTCCCGGGAGGTTTTAGGGCTTGGCAGCGGCCCCGTATCGTAAAACGCGATGATTTCTTCTCCCTGATTTTTTTCTCATCGAAACTCAATATATGGAGGTGGAGTTGGAGTCAGAGACGCAACAGGGGGCCCAGGAGGTATGGGGCGCGCCCTAGGGGGGCAGGTGCGCCCCCACCCTCATGGCAAGGTGGTGGTCCCCCTGGCCTTCATCTTTAGCAGGTAATTTTCTTATTTTCTGAAAAGTGTCTCCATGAAGTTTCAGGTCATTTCGAGAACGCTTGCTCCTACAGATAAATAACACCATGGTAATTCTGCTGAAAACAACGTCAGTCCGGGTTAGTTCCATTCAAATCATGCAAGTTAGAGTCCAAAACAAGGGCAAAAGTGTTTGGAACAGTAGATACGTTGGAGACGTATCAACTCCCCCAAGCTTAAACCTTTGCTTGTCCTCAAGCAATTCAGTTGACAAACTAAAAGTGATAAAGAAAAACTTTTACAAACTCTGTTTGCTCTTGTTGTTGTAAATATGTAAAGCCAGCATTCAAGTTTTCAACAAAGATTATAACTAACCACATTCACAATAATGCATAGGTCTCAAGTTTACTCATATCAATAGCATAATCAACTAGCGAGCCATAATAATAAAACTCGGATGACAACACTTTCTCAAAACAATCATAATATGATATAACAAGATGGTATCTCGCTAGCCCTTTCTGAGACTGCAAAACATAAATGCAGAGCACCTTTAAGGACCAAGGACTGACTAGACATTGTAATTCATGGTAAAAGAGATCCAATCAAGTCATACTCAATGTAAACTAACAGTAATGAATTCAAATGACAGCGGTGCTCTCCAATTGGTGCTTTTTAATAAGAGGATGATGACTCAGCATAAAAGTAAATAGATAGTCCGTTCGTAGAGGGAAGCAGGGATTTGTAGAGGTGCCAGAGCTCAGTTTTGAAACAGAGGTGAATAATATTTTGAGCGGTATACTTTCATTGTCAACATAACAACCAAGAGATGGCGATATCTTCCATGCTACACACATTATAGGCGGTTCCCAAACAGAATGGTAAAGTTTATACTCCCCCTTCCACCAACAAGCATCAATCATGGCTTGCTCGAAACAACGAGTGCCTCCAACTAACAGGAGTCCCAGGGGGAGTTTTGTTTGCAATTATTTTGATTTAGTTTGCATAAAGCATGGGACTGGGCATCCCTGTGACCAGCCATTTATCTCGTGAGTGAGGAGCGGAGTCCACTCCTCTTGAGAATAACCCGCCTAACATGGAAGATACAGATAGCCCTAGTTGATACATGAGCTATTCGAGCATACAAAACAGGGTATTTATTTGAAGGTTTAGAGTTTGGCACATACAAATTTACTTGGAACAGCATGTAGATACCATATATAGGTAGGTATAGTGGACTCATGTGGAATAACTTTGGGGTTTAAGGAGTTTAGATGCACAAGCAGTATTCTCACTTAGTACAGGTGAAGGCTAGCAAAAGACTGGGAAGCGACCAGCTGGAGAGCAACAATAGTCATGAACATGCATTAAAATTAATCAACACTGAATGCAAGCATGAGTAGGATATAATCCACCATGAACATAAATATCGTGAAGGCTATGTTGATTTTGTTTCAACTACATGCGTGAACATGTGCCAAGTCAAGTCACTTAAATCATTCAGAGGAGGATACCACCCTATCATACCACATCATAACCATTTTAATAGCATGTTAGCACGCAAGGTAAACCATTATAACTCATAGCTAATCAAGCATGGCACAAGAAACTATGATCTCTAGTTGTCACTACAAACATGTTTATTCATAATAGGCTGAATCAAGAACGATGAACTAATCATATTTACAAAAACAAAAGAGGTCGAGTTCATACCAGCTTTTCTCATCTCAGCCAGTCCATCATATATCATCATAATTTCCTTTCACTTGCATGACCGAACGATGTGAATTAATAATAATAGTGCACGTGCATTGGACTAAGCTGGAATCTACAAGCATTCAATACATAGGAGAAGACAAGGCAATATGGGCTCTTTTCTCAGATCAACAATAATGCATATAGGAGCCACTTCTACAATTTAATTATGGTCTTCTCCTATCGACCACCAAACGAAAGAAAAGAAATAAAACTATTTACACGAGAACACTCCCAACAAGCAAAAGAAGAACAGGAAATATTTTTGGGTTTTCTTTTTAATTACTACTACAAGCATGGAAATTAAGTTGATTAAAAGCTACAACTAATTTTTTGGTTTTTCTTAAGGTTTATTAAACACACAAGAAGAAATCATAAAAAAGGAAAATAAACTAGCATGGATGATACAATGAAAAAGTATGAGCAACGACATCTAGCAATGAGTGTGTGAGCATAAATGTAATGTTGGTCAGAAATATGTACTCCCCCAAGCTTAGGAATAGCAAGTGGTTCTTCATCATCACTTTCATCAGTATCATCAGATTCAATATTTTCAATTTCTCTAGCCCTAGCAAGTTGTTCATCAAGAAAAGCACTAAGTGGCATAGTAGTATCAGGCATAGAGGTAGTTTCATCATAAGTATCATGCATAGCAGAAGTGGCATCATCAATAAAATGCGACATATTAGAACGAATAGTAGAAGCAGGTGTAGGTGTCGCAAGCTTACTCAAAACAGAAGGTGAATCAAGTGCAGAGCTAGATGGCAGTTCCTTACCTCCCCTCGTAGTTGAGGGATAGATCTTGGTTTTTGGATCTCTCAAGTCCTTCATAATGACAAGCAGATATATATCCCAAGTGACTCAAAGAATAGAGCTATGCTCGCCGGCAACGACACCAGAAAATAGTCTTGATAACCCACAAGTATAGGGGATCACAACAGTTTTCGAGGGTAGAGTATTCAACCCAAATTTATTGATTCGACACAAGGGGAGCCAAAGAATATTCTCAAGTATTAGAAGCTGAGTTGTCAATTCAACCACACCTGGAAACTTAATATCTGCAGCAAAGTATTTAGTAGCAAAGTAATATGATAGTGGTGATAACGGTAGCAAAAGCTAACAGTAGTAGAAGTAATGTTTTTGGTATTTTGTAGTGATGATAGCAATAGCAACGGAAAAGTAAATAAGGGGAGAAGAGTATATGGAAAGATCGTAAGCAATGGATCGGTGATGGAGAATTATGCCGGATGCGGTTCATCATGTCACAGTCATAACCTAGGGTGACACGGAACTAGCTCCAGTTCATTGATATAATGTAGGCATGTATTCCAAACATAGTAATACGTGCTTTTGGAAAAGAACTTGCATGACATCTTTTATCCTACCTTCCCGTGGCGGCGGGGTCCTTACGGAAACTAAGGGATATTAAGGCCTCCTTTTAATAGAGAATCGGAACAAAGAATTAACACATAGTGAACACATGAACTCCTCAAACCACGGTCATCACCGGTAAGTACCCCGATTATTGTCACTTCGGGGTTAACGGATCATAACACATAGTAGGTGACTATAGACTTGCAAGATAGGGTCAAGAACACTCATATATTGATGAAAACATAATAGGTTTAGATCTGAAATCATGGCACTCGGGCCCTAGTGACAAGCATTAAACATAGCAAAGTCATAGCAATAACAATCTCAGAACATAGTGGACACTAGGGATCAAACCCTAACAAAACTAACTCGATTACATGATAGATCCCATCCAACCCATCACCGTCCAGCAAGCCTACGATGGAATTACTCACGCACGGAGGTGAGCATCATGAAATTGGTGATGGAGGATGGTTTATGATGACGATGGCGACGGATTCCCCTCTCCGGAGCCCCGAACGGACTCCAGATCAGTCCTCCCGAGAGGTTTTAGGGCTTGGCGGCGGCTCCGTATTGTAAAACGCGATGATTTCTTCTCCTTGATTTTTTTCTCATCGAAACTCAATATATGGAGGTGGAGTTGGAGTCGGAGAGGCAACAGGGGGGCCACGAGGTAGGGGGCGCGCCCCCACCCTCGTGGCAAGGTGGTGGGCCCCCTGGCCTTCATCTTTGGCAGGTATTTTTCTTATTTTCTGAAAAGTATCTTTGTGAAGTTTCAGGTCATTCCGAGGACATTTGCTCCTGCACATAAATAACACCATGGTAATTCTGCTGAAAACAGCGTCAGTCCGGGTTAGTTCCTTCAAATCATGCAAGTTAGAGTCCAAAACAAGGGCAAAAATGTTTGGAAAAGTAGATACGTTGGAGACGTATCAGAGGGTCCCTTCATTATTGATGAAGTTCTCACCGGAGGAGCATACCGCCTACGTCATGCGTCAGATAATCACCTGGAGCCGAACCCCTGGAACGCGGCCATACTACGATGATTTTATGCCTAACGCAGAACTCTATGTTCGTTTCCTCCCTCCTGTTATTACCATTATTTATTTTTTCTCTCTTTTCATCTTTTACCTTTTTTTCGTTTTCTCTTTAGCCGTACAGCTTTAGTGCGGCTAGACCATCCCTACCTGACGCATACAACTCTAAATATGTACGTTCATTATACCTAGGGGCTTCTGGTACAGAAGCTTGCGACTATTCTTCGAGCATCAAGCTCAACACATATGCGTTCCTTGTTTCCATATGTACCTTTTCTTCGCCATTATATGCATCGATATGACTTAAGTTTTGGCCAAGCTGGGTTGCCTGGCTCCTGTGCTTATGCCCTACGTTCTCGTTAGTTCGGCTAGGGCATAAAGGGAGCACCTCTGCGATTGTTACTGCCGGGTCATCCGGATGTGTACCTTAGACTGGGTGAAGCCGAAAGCTAGCTTTCTTAAGGGAATATTCGATCGGCGAATTAAAGGTGTTTCCGCATTCACTCCATTGTGAACCCCAGATGTTACTTACTCTACGATTTTATCAATCACAGTTCGGACATGCACATTAACATGCATGCACACCCAGGGAAAGGAACCCTTAACGGAACTATTCTCTCTGGAAGATGTTTCTTACATAATGTAATATAACATAACTAGCCGGATACACATTGTCTGTTTGAGCAATTATGACCCCTACGCCTGGTTTCCACGCATACCCCGGTATATTCTATCGCTACGGTATTCGGAAACTCTCCGAACCTTCGGGTCAAGAGGTTGAAGCGAAAAGGTCGGCCTATTATCCAGCTAGAAGGAAAGTACATAGTCGCTTACGACTCAAACACTTCCTCCTCTATACCATCCAAAAGGTGGTCTAATTTACAATCATGTTGGGAATATTTGGCGGCCACCTCTACTTGGTCATATACTAAACTAACGAGAATTTCTTCCCCATTCGGCCCTAGCGGTCCGACACGAGCCATGGGATTAGGATCCAGCTTGGTATATCGCGTCTTCACCATGGCCCAGGCCTCTCACGCACCCTCTCGGCAGGCCGATATCTTCCACAGCCGGACACGCCGCCGCGCTCCCTTGAACAGCTCTATCAGCTTCTCCATGCTTCTTGGAGGGGAGTCAGATGGCCATAAGGCCTTGGCCACACTCCGCATCGCCTGCCGAGCTTGCTCGTGCAACTGCGACAGCCCTTGCAGAAGATCACTTGATGATCCGGACACCTCCTCTTCGGGGCGGTTCATCAATACACCTGTAATTATAGATATATCAGCTACCGTTACCTCCAAACAGTTATAAGATAAATCGGCCACGCAATGAATATGCCTCCTCGGAGCTTCTTGTTCTCCTTCACAGAATCCGCAGCTGAGCTCGCACATCTTTCAGTTCTTCGCCCAGTTTGGCGTTCGAATCCTGGAGTTTCTTTTTCTCCTCAACGACTTTTGTCAATACACACTCACCCGCTGCTAGTAGCTTTTTGGCTCGTGTTCTTCGCTTCAAGCGGCGTCCAGCTGCTCCCGTACTTGGTCTAACGACCCAACACACAGATAAGTACCCAGATTCACACTATCGGTGTATCATTATGAATTTTTGATAGAGGGAAATATTACCGGGAGATGCCTTGTATTTCTCCAGTTCGGCATTGGCAGCAAGTAGCTGGCGCTGACACTTTTCTAGTTCCTGAGCTAGCTGGGTGTTCTTCTCCGTAAGCACCTGGTTGTACATTGATCCTTAAATCAGTTGTTTCAACTCCTTTAAGTCTCGGGGGCTACTGGCGTATGGTTATCATAGTCAGACAAAACAAATTTACCTGCAAATCTTTCAAATGTTGCTTTGTGGCCCTGTTAATTCCATCTCGAGCAGCTCGGATGTATGCATCAGCCGAGCTTAATGTGTTAAACGACTCTTCTGAGAAGCCAGGGTCTTGTAAAATGGCCCGGCGGCGCCGATGATTCATGGCACTCTCCACTTCCGAGTTGGTGACGGATACATCATCCGAGTCCTCGGCTGGAGGATAGTCCGGCGTTGCCACCGCATCAGCCCCCGTCTTCACGGCAGGATTTGAATCCTGGCTGCGGGAAGTACGACCGCTCGAACCTCCGGATATAGTCCGGTGCACCTTTTTCCTAACACATGGAAAACGGGAAGGTCATGGTTGGACGTGACTGCTCAGGTGCATGTTGGCGAATTCGTACCTCTTCAATGAAGGTACGGCCGTGTCTTCGTTTGCTTTCCTCTTGGAAGACTCGCCCGGAGTAGGGGATGCCCTCTTCGGAGGTACCCCTGGAGTGGTATGTCGCGCCGAACCCTTCCCCTTTTGAGCACAGGATAGTGCGGTGGGTAAGAAGGAAGGAGAGATTTCTTTTGAATAAGGTGTCTTTGGATCACTTACGTGTGAAGCTGGAAGGAGGCCAGGGTAATCAGCAATAATAGGTACATATGTACCATCGTAGCTCATCTGATAGAACGTTCCCTCCTCAAGCTCCACGAATATGTCCGGGTCTTCTTCATATCTGGGGTCAAGATCCCGATTGCGATTCTCTGGCTGAGGGGCAGGGTCATGGATCCCCTCGATAGCCTTTCGCCATTCCTATTATGAGCAGATAAGATGCTGCCTGTCAACGAATGATCCAAGGACAAGATAAATTAAGTGAAGCTGAACCTTACCCAGCTGGGAGGATTGTACATGGAAAGTCCGTCTCGATGTTGGAGATGGCTGAACTCCTCCTTCTCCCCTTTATACAGATCGGCCAGGATCTTGGCTAGAGCGGAGGGGGTCTTCGGGCCTTTTCGGCCATAACATGAGGCGTCGTCTTCCCCGTTATAGTGCCACATGGGCAGTCCTCGGTATTGGAGTGGTTGGACCCCCCGCGTTATGGAAATTGCCATCACTTCGACTATTGACAATCCGAACTGGGCAAGAGTTTTAATCTTGCCCAGTAGCAAGATGATTTCCGTGCTATCCTCTTTCTCGAGGCTCCGAGGATGCCTGCTGTGGCGCTTCTTCTGCGGAGCATTTGAAAACTCGAGGAGGCCTATGCGGACGGGGTCGGGTAGAGCGATGTCGTCAATGTAGAACCATTCGGAAGACCACTCTTCGGGAGCTTTCTTCGGCGTGCCGGACCAATATCCGGTCTCGGCAATGGGCCACACTTCGGCTACTCCCACTTCAAAGATTGATCCACCTTGATTGCGAGGGACGAGGCAGAATAGTCTTCTCCATAAATCAAAATGGGCCTCACAACCCAGGAATAGTTCGCATAGGGAAACATAACCTGGAATGTGGAGGATGGAGCTAGGGGTAAAATTGTGCAGCTAGAGGCCGTAGTACTCCAGCAGCCCTCGGAGGAATGGGTGAATTGGAGACCCCACCCCCTCAGCAGATAGGGGACGAAGCATACCCGTTCTCCCGCAGACGGATTGGGAGAATCCTCTGCCTAGGTTTTGCCATTGAAGGAGGCCAACCCTGCTCGAACAGGGACCAGATCTACTTGAGGGAGAAATCCTTGCGTTTGTAGCTTTGCCAATCGGCTATGGGGCACAGAGCACCTCTCCCACTCGCTTCTCTCTAGGTTGGAACGAGAAGAGGAGCAGGGGTTGTTGGCCATGTTGGAATGGTCCTGACTGGCGGTCTCTGAGGATTTTCTCCGCTTGGTGCCAAAGGGATCTGAGATCCAATCTCTTTAAATAGATACTCTTCCTTACAGTGCTGGGGTGTTATTTGCAAAAAAAATACCCTGACTGTCTACATTCGCTCGACACATGGAAAACGAGGACATTAAGCGCGCAGAAGCCGAGGGGAGACATAGAATCTATGGACGAATACACTACTTAAGGGAGGAACCCGCCTTGCAATACCGAAGATAATCCATGTGCTGAACACCTCGCTATTGAAGACTGGTTCAGGGGCTACTGAGGGAGTCCTGGACTAAGGGGTCCTCGGGCGTCCGGCCTGTTATCTATGGGATGGACTGATGGGCTATGAAGATATGACGACCGAAGACGGTGCCCGTGTCCAGATGGGACTCTCGTTGGTGTGGAAGGCAAGCTTGGCGAACAACTATGAAGATTCCATATTATGTAACCGACTCTATGTGACCCTAGATCCCCCTGGTGTTTATATAAACCCGAGGACTTAGCCCGGATAGGGGATACTCAATACCTTAGTCATACAGGCTAGACTTCTAGGGTTTAGCCATTACAATCTCGTGGTAGATCAACTCTTGTAATACTCGTATTCATCAATATCAATCAAGCAGGATGTAGGGTATTACCTCCATCAAGAGGGCCCGAACCTGGGTAAAGCTTCGTGTCCCCTGTCTCCTGTTACCATCAACCTTAGACGCACAGTTCGGGACCCCTACCCGAGATCCACCAGTTTTGACACCGACGGGCGCCATAGTCGATGGAGCCGCCGATGATGAAAATGGTGATGAAGATGACGCGCTGCTCGCGCTTTCGGGTTCGCCCAAGTGATCTCCCTACCTCGCACGCCAAAGATGTCATGGGAAACCACGGCCACCTGTGAGACCAAGAGCCCCTTTCTAGTTCGGCGAGGGGATGGCACGTGGAGCGTGGAACATCATGACAGAGATCACGCGTGCAGTTTTTACCCAGGTTCAGGTCGCCGTGAGGCGTAAAACCCTACTCCTGCTTTGGTGGATTGATGGTGGAAAAGATGATGGCGAGCGCAGCATGTTTTCCCGGAAGGGTTACCTCGGGGCAAGAACGGCTACGCACGTATTGATGCGTGAGGGTTCCAATCAGCCAACCCTTTCCACGGTTGCCAGGGGCCTCCTTTTATAGATCAAGGGGTCACCACAGTGGCAAATTAGTCATTACACACTGATTAGATAGCAAACAGTGCTATCATACCTAACTCTGCATACTGATAGAGTGCATTAAATGCACCACTCAACGTCGCATCATAGCTCGCCCGGCAGGCCCTATCAGGCTGTTTTGCCAGCTTCGCGCCTGCTTGCTTGACACGTCTCAGGACGGGTGTCACTTGGAGGCATTTTCTATAGGAAGTGGCTGCCATGTGGCGAATAGCAGCCACTTAGTCATCTTGGAGCTTGACACCGCACCGATTGACGACATGCGTCGTGATGAGGTGGTGCAGTGGAGTGGTTTTTGCTCATAAGCCCTGGCAGGCCTATCGGGACGACCCGAAGGCTTGCTTCCGGGGGTAACCCCATCCTTGGCAGGCTCGCCTGCCCAACAAGGGATATTTTCCCTTAGCGATATCTTGCTTCTCTGGCTAGTCTTGGTCCTTTGAAGAACTGATCCCTTGTGCTTCAGTCTGACCTTGGTGATGTGATCTTGTTCTCGTGCCTGTGCACAGTATGGGCAACGGACCCAAGGTTTGTTGCACCGACACTTTTACTACTACAGGTGATGATTTTCATGAATATAATATGCATGTGCTTGGTGCTTGGTGCTCCTACTTGCAATTATTATGAGATAGGAACTACATCACAACCTCTCTATGTTTCCAACACAATAAAATTGCAAGAAACTGTGTATGCTATGTATCGGCCTTTACTTTGTCTGCATGAATTGTTCTTTTATGACATGCCGATGCATTGGAAGAGAGTTAGAATTCGTTGTTGCATGATATATGTTGCTTTGTGCTCACTACAAAATTACAAATCGTTGTTAATTAAAATTGGCTTTGACATACCTTGGGATCCGGGAGGATCAATTACTTGAGCACTATATGCCTAGCTTAATGGCTTTATAGAAAGTGCTACCAGGGAGACAGCCAGAAGTTTTAGAGTCATTTTATTCCGTTCTGTGCTTTTATAAAGTTTAAAAACAAAAAATATAGACGAAAACTTAAAACATTTAAAAAAGAAAAGTGGAAGTAAGAAAGACGAGCACCGTTGAAGTGGAGGAGCTCCGTGAACTTTGTTCATGCCCATGGAAACTTTGCAAACCTTGATGGCAGAAACTCTTCAACGGAAATCATTATCCCCATGTACAAATCTATTGTATTATAAAAATGATGTGCCAAGATTTGCCATTAGGATGTTTAGATTGCTTGTTTGGTATGTGCAACGCCAAAGTAGAAACTTTTGTTGTAGTGCATGAATTCACATTTTTTACTTGATTGTGAATTCTTAGATTTTTACACAGTACTGCAATGCAATTTTTTATTTTGTCCTACTTTTAAAGAATTTTTGGAGTTACAGAAGTGTGGTCAATGTTCAGATTGCTGCAGACTGTTCGGTTTTTGATAGATTCTGTTTTTGATGCATTGTTTTGCTTGTTTTAATGGAACTCTGGATTGTATAAGTGGTATAAGCCATGGAGAATTTAGAATACAGTAGGTATAATTCAAAAATAAAATATGAAATGGTTTGCGATAGTACTTAAAGTAGTGATTTGCTTTATTATACTAACGAATCTCACGAGGGTTCTGTTAAGTTTTGTGTGATTGAAGTTTTGAAGTTTTGGGTGAGATCACAATGGATGAAGGAATAAGGAGTGGCAAGAGCATAAGCTTGGGGATGCCCGAGGCACCCCAAGATAATATACAAGGACTCCCAAGCAACTAATCTTGGGTATGCCCGGAAGACATCCCCTCTTTCTTCTAACGACTATCGGTAATTTTACTTGGAGCTATATTTTTATTCATCACATGGTATGCATAAATTCCTCGAGCATCTTTGTGCTTTTTTCCCTTTTCTTTTATGCACCATGATGTTATTAGATAGTCCTTGGTTGATTTATAGAATGCTCTTTTCACTTCACTTATATCTTTTGAGTATAACTTTATAGAATGCTTCATGTGCTTCACTTATATCATTTGAAGTTTGGATTTCCTGTTTCTCTACGTAGGAAAAACGCCATGTGTAGAATGCTCTTTAGCTTCACTTATATTTATTAAAGCATGGGAAATACTTTTATAGATAGAATTAAACTCTCTGGCTTCACTTATATCTATTTGGAGAGTCGTCGAGAATTGGTCATTTACATGGTTAGTCGTAAAATCCTACATAAAACTTGTAGATCACTGAATATGATATGTTTGATTCCTTGCAATAGTTTTGTGATATAGAGATGGTAATATGTGGGAGGTACTAGTGAATGATTGTGGTTTAGTAAGAATATTGGTGTTAAGGTTTGTGATTCCCTATGCATGCACGTAAAGTCCATAGTTATGCAACAAGGTTATATCTTACTTATGGTGCATTATTCACGGTTAGTTATGTTCAATGCACGTCTCTGACCGTTTTTTCTTTTTGGTTGGTCACTTCACAATCTATTTGCTAGCATCCATTTGTACTAAGCGGGAATGTTGCTTGTGCGTCCAATTCCTTAAACCTAAAGTTTTGCCATATGAGTCCACCATACCTACCTATATGCGGTATTTACATGTCGTCCCATGTAAATTTGCATGTGTCAACTTAATTATTCAAAATAAATTTCCGTTTTGTGTGCCTGTACCGCTCATGGCGGTAGGGGGTGGCCAATATCTTTCATGCTAGGTGGCAGGTGAGTGTTTATTCACTTTTCATTTCATTTCACGAGAAAGTGGCAGGTGATAGGGATGCCTAGTCCCACAATAAATCAAAAATAATAATAACAAAATTCCTTAGAAAGTGTTGGTATGGAAATCACCCATGGATACGGGTAGCCATGGATTGTGAAAGAATGGTGGAAATAAAATGAACTTCATTTTCTGTTTGGGAACTACCTATAATGTGTCTAGCATAGAAGATGTTGGAAACTCCTGGTCGTAGCATTGACAAGAAAAGCATGCCTCTCAAAATGACTTTATCTCTAATCTTTGAACTCTAGAAGCTCTGCAAATCTCTGCTTCCCTCTATGAAGGGCCTATCTATTTACCTTTATGCAATTTTTTTATATTGGGTCTTCACCTTGTCTTATAAGCACCAATTGGAGAGCACTATTGCCATACTTGTGCACTGGGTGTAGCTAATGTTGAGTGTGTTTCATGAATGGATCAATGATTGAGCATGACGGGCTAGGGATAACTTTCTTTAGCATTGATATTTTCAAAGACATGATTGTTTGTTGGGATGCCTGAGTATTAATCTCTTTATTGCAAACTATAAACTATTGTTTTGAATCACTCGTATCTTAACATTCATGCCATGATTAGATTGTATCATCAAGATTATGCTAGGTACATTCTACATCAAAAACTATCTTTTTCTATCATTTACCTACTTGAGGACGAGTAGGAATTAAGCTTGGGGATGTTGATACGTATCCGTCGTATCTATAGTTTTTTTATTGTTTCATGCCAATATTCTAAAATATATACTTTTGGCAACATTTTATATTATTTTTGGGACTAACATATTGGTTCAGTGCCAGTTCCGATTTGTTGCTTGTTTTTTGTTTCGCGGAATAGCTACATCAAATGAAGTCCAAATGTGATAAAAATTTACGGAGATTTATTTTGGAATATATGTGATTTTTGGGAGTGGAATCAACGCAAACGGAGGCTCACGAGCTCCACTAGGCACCAGGCAGCGACCCCCCCCCTAGCGTGCTGTGGTACCTCGTGAGTCGGTTGACCCCCTTCTTTTGCTGCAAGAAAGATAGTATTCAGAAAAATCATGTTAAAATTTCATCCCAATCGGAGTTACGGATCTCCGGGAATTTCAGAAATGATTTTTTGCTAGAAAACAAGAGCATGAAACAGAATAGAACAGAGAGAGAGAGAGAGAGATCCAATCTAGGAGGGGCTCCTGCCCCTCCACCACCATGGTGGCCATGGACCAAAGGGGGAACTCTCCTCCCATCTAGGGGGGAGGCCAAAGAAGAAGGAGGAGGGGGCTCTCTCCCCCTCTCTCCTGGTGGTGCTGGAACGTCGCGGGGGCAATCATCATGATGATGATGTACACCAACAACCTCTCCGCCGTCAACACCAACTCTCGCCCCCTCTATGCAGCGGTGTAACACCTATTATCCCCGCTGTAATCTCTACTTAAACAAGGTGCTTAATGCTATATATTATTATCCAATGATTCATGGCCATCCTATGATGTTTGATTAGATTCGTTTTGTCCGATGGGTTGATTGATGACCGTGATTGGTTTGAGTTGTATTTTTATTTTGCTGTTGTCCTATGGTGCCCTCCGTGTGACGCAAGCTTAAGGGACTCCCACTATAGAGTGTTGCAATACATTCATGATTCGCTTATGCACTACAAAAGAAAAACCACTTCCGTGATGATACATGTTTGTCACAGTAGGTCACGTTTTCTGTCATGCATGTATATCCATGATGATTTTATGACAGAATCAAGATAGTCATACATGTGCTATCGTAGAAGTGTTCCATGGCAATACCAAAATTATCATCACAGAAGTGTCCACTTCCATGACGACAAATGGTGCGTCATGGAAGTGTTTTCATCAAGGGTAACCGACACGTGGCATCCACCATAACGGGTCGCCATTAAGCTATCGGGTTCCGGTTTGGATCCGATAACCCATTAACAGCCTGGACCAATGTGGATTTTCCACGTGTAAAATTCTCATTCGCCGGAGGATCCACGTGTCGGTGAAAGTGCAATCATTCCTTTAATATTTCACTGCTCCAAAAATCACGATGTTGTCACTCGCATGGTCACTTCCAAGAATGCTCTGAAGGCTCGTCCGAGAGACTCCGGAGTTTTTGATGTGAGTGATGATGAACGTCTTCCTGATGATCAACCTTCTGACTTTGGCTTTCCCTCGAGTCCTGATTGGTCTGATTTCCTTAACGAGGCTAGTGGCAGTGGTGCTCATGATGATGATGATGATGATGATGATGATGATGATGATGGTGCTTTATGATGGTCTGACCCCTTTTGGGTACTTGATGCCAAGGGGGAGTAGGCACTTATATATTATGTAATGCTTTGAGATTAGCTTGTATCGAACCAATGTTAGCTTGTATCGAACCAATGTTATGATTATTGTCGTTTTATGTACTATGCTATGAGTGATGAACCTTTATGTGTTGTGTAATACACCTGTCTATGGAGCCTATTATGGTATTATGTTATCTTGTTTACTTTATGAGATTTGGTTGTGTTGGTATCATATTGAGGGGGAGCTCTCTTCATGCTTATTTTATTTATGCACATGTTTAGGGGGAGCTCCACAACAAATCCTTTCGATATTCAAAGTTTTTTTTACACATTGAGGAGTGCATGTATGTTTTCATCAACTACCAAAAAGTGGGAGATTGAACGTGCAATCATGCCCTTAATCTTATTTTGATGTTGATGACAACATGCATATAGGGGACTAATCATTTTTATCAAGTATATCTTAGGATTATGTCTCAAGGGCCATGTGTGGATCATGATTACGGACAAATATATATCACTCAAGAGTGGTGATACAAGACAATAGCTTTGGCTCTCTTTCGGTTTGTTCTTGAGTATAGGGATCCCACACTATTAAGAGGGAATCATTGGATTTTGTGAAAGACTTGCTAAAAACCCACAAAGTATCCTCTCACAACATCTCTGTTTCACCCCTAGCTCTTCCACTAACTTGTGTACAAAGTTCTTTGTGCTTATGAGCTAGTGTGCTCTGTTTTCACCGGACGACCTGTATTCTACGGACGTCCGGCCCTTCACAGCCGACCGGGCATCTGGCTCTCTCCGGATGTTCGGTGCATCCTCATAGAAAGAATATAGCAAAAATCCGGTCCACCTCGGACGACCGGTCACCGGATGTCCGTTTCTCTCCGGAAATCCGATAGAACCTCAATAGAACACTTATTAACGGATTTTCGATCCTCACCGGACGACCGCCACCTTCCGGACGCCCGGTGGCTGTGTGCCTCGTGCTTCTTTTGTGGCCTAATAGGATTCCTAGCGACCGGACGACCAGCGGCCCGGCTGGATTTCCGATCCAATCTGTGCCACCGGACTTCCGGTACTCACCGGACGTTCGACAACTTGAGTACACTAAGTGGCTCAATGGTTGTTTTTTACACTACTACTATATATAGCCTCCTACCTCTAGGGGATGAGGTTGACCATTCACTATTGAGCTCTCCAAGAACACATTTCACTCACTCTCTTGATCCCCTACACCAAATCCTAGATCCCCAAGGGATTTGGGAACATTTGAGAGAAGTTCTCCAATCAAGTGATAGATCCACTCCTTCCCCTTCTCACCAAAGGACTTCGTGATTTGAGCAAGTTCTTGAGCATTTCCCATCGTTCTTGTTACTCTTGGAGGTTGGAGACTCCTAGGCAGTAGGAGTGATTCGGACAGGAATCGATCATCGTGATTACCCCTGGAAAGTTTGTGAGGGTTTGGAGATCACCCCAAGGTCTACCACTAGTGGTTGAGAAATGCCTTCATGGTGTTGTCTCAAAGGGAGAATAGGGCGAGCCTTCGTGGCGTTGGTGTGCCTTCGTGGTAACATCCACCTCTCTAATGGTGATGTAGCTTCCTTCCAAGGAAGTGAACATCGGCATACATCCTCGTCTCTCGGAGTTGCGGTTATTCCTAACCCTAACTCCCTACTTGTGGTTACTTGTCTCTTGTCCTTACTTATATCATATTGTGCTTGCTTACTCACATAGTTGTGTTACTTGTTTACCTTGCTTAGCTCTTAGCATCATACTTGCAATTGTTAGGATCACTTTCATATTCCGCATTATTGCCTAAAATTGCTAAGTAATAATTAAAATTTGTAATTGTACCTATTCACCCCCCTCTAGGTCCATCTCAATCCTTTCAATTGGTATCAGAGCCTCGTGCTCTATTCTTGTGGCTTAACCGCCATAGAGCGAGATGAACCCCGATGGGACTCCCCTTGTTGCAGATCCGAAGAATACGGGCGTAGCTTCCATGGAAGTCGTGTCCTTCACTTCTAAGGATCTGGAACGGGCTCTTTCTTAGCAAAAGGAGGAGCATGATGCTTCTCTTGAGGCCTTGGTTCAAATGAGAATAGCCACACTAACCACGATGCTTGCACCACTTTCTGGTGGTGCGTCCTCGAGGCCAGCTGTGCCTTCTCCTTCACTTGGCCAACAACCTCCTAGTAATGAACACTCCAGTGTTCCTTGGCCTTATGCAAGACCTCAAATAGAGAAACCAAAGTATAACCCTCAAGGCCATCCTCCTTTACTTGATGACACTACCAATATTGCTTTGTGGAGAGTTGCTATGCAGGATCATCTTTGATATGGAAATGATGAGATGTTGGAGATCTTGGAGTATGGCTACAAAGCTATTGACCCGAATAATCTTACTCCAAGAGAGGTATACGACAAGAATCTCAACGACACAGCAACCATGTGCATAAGGAGAGGTATGACTGACAAGCAAAGGAGACCATACATACATATCACAAGTGCCAAGGAATTATGGGATAGCATTGTGAGGACCAATACCAGTACCTCCACTCTCCGGCTTGCTCAATATGAAATTGCCAAGGATCAATTGCAAAACTTTTGTATGGAGAAAGGTGAATCTCCCAATCAACTCCTTGAGTGTCTCATGACTCTCACCGCCGACATAGAGTCATGTGAATGTGACAAGACACAAGATGGATTCAACTTGACTAAGCGATTTCTCGTGGATAAGTTGCTTCATGATCTTGCTCCGTATCATCACCAAATGGTGTGGGACATAAGAAAAAACCATGGATTCAAGGAAATGACTCCAGATGACATCATATCCACCTTCCAACTATTTGAAGAGTCAAAGGGAAATGCTACAAAACATCTTGCCGTGCATGGTACCTCAACATCAAAAATCAATCTTGCATTGAATGCCAAGCATGTATATCAAGAAGAGCAAAGTGAAGAAGAAGAAGATGATGAGGATGAAGACGGTGATGAGATTGACTCTGATGAGAGCCCTTCTTATGAAGACATTTCCCTCTTTGTCAAGAAGTTTAGCGTGTGAAAATTAAAGGGAAGATTCTATAAGAAGAAAGTGAGAAAATGTTACAACTGTGAAGAATCCAACCACTTATCCAATGATTGCCCTTATGAGAAGAGAGAATATAAACCAAGGTTTCTAAGACCTTTCCGAAAAAGAAGTTGCCAAACCCCTTGAACTCAAAGCTCAAGAAGAGAGATGAGAAAGCAATCGTTGCTCATGAAGAATCCAATCCAGATGATGTTAGTGGTGTTGCCGGAGTTGCTCAAGATTCTCAAAACACCTTAAGTCTAGTCAACAAGAGTGGTGATGTTGTCACCTACAACTATATGAAAGACTACAAGGGCAACGCTCACAAGTGCCTAACGGCAAAGGCCGTGGTAGAAGATGGAGAGGACCAAAAATCTCCTAACAAAGTCAAGGTAACCCCACGATCAAATCCTCCTCTCTTCACTCCTCCTACTCCTAGTGATGAGTACCTTGATGCGAAGGATAATTATGATGATAATGATATAGATGACCCCATGTTTCTAAATTAAATAAGGTCATGTCCTCCCTCAAAGGAAAGAAGCTCACTATGTTTCGTATGCTTATGGAGATGGTGGGTAAGCACACCGTCACCATTAAGGAACTCGAAACCCACATAACCGAGGAAATGGAAAAATATGAAATCCTTCAGCAGAAAGTCCAATATGAGGAAGCTGGAATGATGAACTATGCTTGAAAGTTGGTGCAAACATTGATGTTCATGCTAAATTTCTTGCCTCTTTGAAAAAGGCTAAGGACTCTTGCGAAGAGTTGATGAATGATAAAAGTAAGCTTGTGAAGTCTAATGCTTCTCTCTCTAAGGATTCTGAGCTCCTATTTGTGTCCCTCAGAACTAAGGAAGAAGATCTCACCCTTCTTACAAAGAGTTTTGAGACGCTCAAACTTACTTATCTTGAAACTCTAGTCAAGGCTTACTCTTCTCCTATTATCAATGTTGATGCTTGTACTACTAACTCTAGTAGTGATCTAGCATCTATTCTAGAGGAGAATCGTTTTCTCAAGGCTCAAATCGAGAAAGGTCTCATGACATGTGCTCATGGACAAAAGAACCTTAATGAGGTATTGAGCCAACACAATGAGGTGTTTGCCAAAGAGGGCCTCGGGTTTGACCCAAGCACAAGCAAGAAGAAGATGTCTTCTCAAAAGTGCACCACACGTCTAAAAGAAACATTTGTACGAGAAGGGCACAAGGAGAAAGGTAAGGTTGTTAGTGGGAAGGCCATAAGGGGCATGCCCACTCTCTACAAGCCAAAAGAGTTCATGCCTCCATCCTATGTACTTCGTAAGACTAAGTATGGAGAAGTTTATGCAAAATTTGTTGGTCCTCGAAATGCATTCCGGTTCTATGCTATTTGGGTCCCTAAGACCCTTGTGACTAACTTGAGAGGTCCCATTGCAAAATGGGTGCCTCTAACCAAGTCATAATTGTGTGTAGGTTGCTTTCTCTGGTGGAGTAAAATGGGTGATCGATAGTGGATGCACAAATCATATGACCGAAGATAGAAAATTGCTCTATGATTTCATGGAAGCTATTCAACCATTTATGAGCATTATGTTTGGTGGATGATCAAAAGGATAGGTACTCGGATTGGGCAATGTGGCTATCACAAATGACATGTCTCTTGCAAATGTCATGCTTGTTCAATCCCTTAAATTTCTGTTTGTCAATTGGCTTCTGTTGGTTATGATACACTCTTTGGACTAACAGACGTGAAAGTCTTTAAGAGAGATACTCTTGAAGTGGTCTTTGTTGGAGAGTTGGATGGCAACCTTTACACGGTTTATTTCTTGAAAGAGAGCACATTCCATGCAACTTGTCTAATGGCCAAGGCCGACAAGGGGTGGCTATGGCATCGCCGGCTAGCCCATGTCGGCATGAGAAATCTTCAAGATCTCTTAAAGGATAATCACATCCTTGGAGTAACCAATGTCTCTTTTGAGAAAGATCGTGTGTGTAGTGCATGCATAGTTGGGAAGCAACATCAACCAAAGCACCCACCCAAGAATATCGTGTCTACTTTGAAGGCCTTTGGAACTCCTTCATGTGGATCTTTTTGGGCCTCCTTCATGGGATAGTCTTGGTGGGAAAAAGTATGGGCTTGTCATTGTTGATGATTACTCAAGATATACATGGGTGTTTTTCCTCAAGTCCAAGGACGAGACAAAGATCACCTTCATTCATTTTGCCAAGCAAACACAACACAAGTTTGACAAAGAAATCTTGGCAATAAGAAGTGATAATGGCTTTGAGTTCAAGAACTACACCTTGGAAGAATTTCTTAGTGATGAAGGGATTGAGCATCAATATTCAGCTCCATACACTCCCCACCAAAATGGTGTAGCCTAAAGGAAGAACCGTACACTTGTGGAGATGGCAAGGTCCATATTGGATGAATACAAGTCACCACGTAGTTTTTGGGCCGAGGCTGTCAACACTGCATGCCGTGCATCAAACCGGCTCTTCCTCCGCACTATATTGGAAAAGACTCCATATGAGCTCCTAACTGGGAACAAGCCGAATGTCAAGTACTTTCATGTATTTGGATGCAAATGTTTCATCCTCAACAAAAGAGAACGGTTAGGAAAATTTCAATCCAAAACCATTGAGGGCATATTTGTTGGCTATGGATCAAACTCTCACGCCTATAGAGTCTACAACAAATCCAATGGATGTGTTGTAGAAACTTGTGACATGGTGTTTGATGAATTTAATGGCTCCCATGGGGAGCAAGTTGATCTAAGTGATGTAGGTGAAGAAGATTCTTCTCAAGGTATTTTGACCATGGGTGTTGGTGCACTTCTTCCAATGGAACAAGAACCTCATGATGATGAAGAATATGGAAGCTTCACACATCATCAAACAACTTCAACACCCATACCACCACAAGCTCCTGCTGCTCAACCAATGCCCTTTGTCCAAATATAAGAAGATGATCAAGTCCCTCTTCATGATAATCTTCAAGAGCAAGATCATCATCAAGGGCAAGAACAAGAAAGTGCAATCATTGATGATGAACCTCAACAAATGCAATATGAAGAATAAGATCTTCCACAACACATTAATGATCCATATGTTGAGGACGTGGATGATGGACACGAAGTTGAACCGTGCGAAATCCTAACCTCCATCATGCCTCGAGTGGTCGGTCGTGTTGATGTGGACAAAATTCTCACTGGCATATCGGATGGTAGAGTCACTCGTAAACATTTGACAAACTTTTGTGCTCACTTCTCGTTTGTGTCTAGTGTTGAGCCTCTCAAGGTATAAGATGCATTGATGGACAACGCTTGGCTCATTGCTATGCAAGAATAGTTGAATAGTTTTGAACGCAACCAAGTGTGGTCCTTAGTCGAGAGGCAAACTATGGAGCACAATGTCATTGGAACAAAATGGATTTTCAAGAACAAGCAAGATGAGAATGGTGTAATCATACGTAACAAGGCAAGGTTAGTGGCACAAGGGTACTCACAAGTTCAAGGTTTGGAATTGGGTGAGACCTTCACCCCCGTTGCCCGTCTTGAATCTATTCGCGTCTTACTTGCTTATGCTGCTTTCAATGGTTTTACATTACATCAAATGGATGTGAAGAGTGATTTCCTTAACGGTCCTCTACAAGAAGTATATGTATCACAACCACCTGGGTTCGTTGATCCCGATCACAAAGACTATCTATATAAACTTCATAAGGCTTTGTATGGCCTCAAACAAGCACCTCGTGCTTGGTATGATCATCTTAAGAAGTTTTTACTCGATGATGGTTTTGTGAGAGGGGTGATCAATCCCACTCTTTTTACTAAGAGGGAAAAGGGTGATTTGATATTATGCCAAATCTATGTAGATTATATCATTTTTTGTTCTCCTAAAATTCATTTGTGCAAGAAGTTTGTGGCCTCCATGACCAAGAATTTTGAAATGTCACTCAATGCGGGTTTGAAGTTCTTTCTCGGATTCCAAATTCAACAATTTCAAGAAGGAGTTTTCTTGTCTCAAGCAAAATACCTCAAGGATATCCTAGAGAAGTTTGGCATGTCTGATACTAGTCCATGTAAGACACCCATGCCAACCAGAATTGTACTCACTGAAGACATAAATCCCTTTCGACCCATCTATTTACCGCTCTATGATTGGTTCATTGCTTTATCTTTGTGCATCTAGACCAGATATCATGTTTAGTGTATGCAGGTGTGCTAGATTTCCAGCTTCCCCTAGGGAAAGTCATCATAAGGTGGTTAAGCTTATTCTTAGATACCTTATTCACACCCCAAAGTTGGGTCTATGGTACCCCAAGGATGCTAAGTTTGATCGTATTGGGTACACAGATGCGGATTGGGCTGGAGATAAGGTGGATCGTAAGTCCACCTCCGGTGCATGTCAATTTCTTAGATGCTCCTTGGTTACACTACAAAAAAATACACTTCTGTGATGATACGTGTTTGTCACAGTAGGTCACGTTTTCTGTCATGCATGTACATCCATGAAAAATTTATGACAGAATCAAGATAGTCATACCTGTGCTATTGTAGAAGTGTTCCATGACATTAGTAAAATTATCAGCACGGAAGTGTCCATGACGATAAATCGCGCGTCATGGAAGTGCTTTCGTCAAGGGTGACCGACACATGGCATCCACCGTAACGGAACGCCGTTAAGCTATCGGGTCCGATTTTGGATCCGATAACCCGCAAACAGCCCGGACCAATGAGGATTTTCCACGTGTAAAATTCTCATTGGCTGGAGGAAACACGTGTTGGCTCACCGTTAGGACAGATGTCATCCATTCATTCGACAGAGGCGCCTATGATACGTCGACACGTGGCACGGCCCAACAGAGGCCCATTCATGTGAAAAGGTCGGCCCGTTTGACTTGGTCAAAAGGTAACGGGCCGGCCCACGGAAAGCCTATTAACGGCATGTTCGTATATAGCCCATTTACGGCCCGCTAACTCACGGCCAGTTATGGCCTATCCGAATTAAGCCCAGTAGCTTCATTTGGGCCTTCCAATATGATTCCAGCCCGTTGTAACTTCTGGCCCATGTATGGCCCATGATATCTTTCGGCCCATACAAGACCATTTGTAACTCTTGGCCCATTAACGGCCCGTGGTGAATCTGGCCCTCAATGAACAGTGTACCCCTTTATACCCATTAATGGCCCATTATTCCATTGGACTGTTTCCAACCTGTGTTATCTTTCGGCCTTCTTAGGGCCCATTTATTCCTGGGCTCATTTCTAGAATCCAGTTAGATACGGTCCGTTACTGGCCTGTTCCGTTTGTGGGCCAAATACAGCCCGTGGTTACATTCGGCTCGTTTGTGGCCCATTAACCCATTGGGTTGTTTTCATAGCATTATCAAATATGGCCTATTATTGGCCAGTTATGGTCCACGAATAGTACGGCCCATGTCTGGCGAAATCATTATACGCCCCGTAGAAGGCCCATGGATCCTACGGCCCGTAGAAGACCAATGGATCCTATGGCCCATATAAGGCCCATGGATCCTACGGCTCGTAAAAGGCCCATGGATCCTACGGCCCGTAGAAGGCCCACAGATCATACGGCTCGCAGAAGGCCCATGGTTACAACAGTCTGTGTGTTGCCATGATTATTGTGGCCTATTTACCAAAACTAGGTTATTGTGGCCACTAAAAAATGCGAAAAAAGAGCTGCAGTGACTACAAGCAAACAACTAAACAAGATAATAAGGAAATAAATAAGCAAGCAACTAATGCTAGCCTATTACAGCTATTACACATATTACATCCACTGGGAATCAAAGTTCGCCACCAGTGAAAATATAGGGAGCAAAGCAGCATATTACATACACTGGCCATCAAAATTGGCCACCAGTGCAAAGAAACGCAGCAGCAAAACAAGTCCATAACTGAAACTACTTCAGAAGAGCTCAAGAAATGTTATCCTGGGTATCTACCATCCTGGCAATAAGCTTAGCAAGCTTATTAGCTTTGTCCTGTTTAGCGCTAAAGTCCTCCAACGCTTGCTGTTGCACCAGAAAGTATGCATCTGAATGCTCCAGGGACTTCCGAAGTCGTTCCGCTTCTTGTCGCAGCACAGCTGGTCGATGTCTTTCAGCTTGTAGTTGAGACTCAAGAAACCGAACTGATTGAGACAATGAGTTTGAATAGCTTCTGCAAGCGGTAGTGGCCAGTAACTCAAACAGTAAACGAAGATAGGACTTTGCAGTTGCCTCACTATCTTCAAGATAGTTTTCCTTAGCTGTTTTATCAGCTTTGTTGGAGACCAACAAGGATGTCTCACAATTCTGAACCTTATCTGCATTGCTTCCTTTATCATTGCTTAATAAGGCACTCTTCCCCAATATTCTGTCAGCATTCAAAAAGAAGAAACAAGCAGACACATAACATGTTTAGCATGTACTAGTATATGAAACTCATTTCGGTGAACCAGTTCATTAGTAAGGTGGACAAGATTAAACTACCAAGTCTTCTATTTCCATGTAGTACATTATAAAAGCATCAAACAAGCATATATATATATCCTATGGTCACTATATTGTCTTGCCAAATCAAAATAGAGACACGGTTCAAATCATATCAGTTCAAGAGAAAGCAGCACCGAAATAATACAAAGCGTGGGAAACTAAACGGCACAACAAGATTTCAGATGGGTACCACGGGTCTACCTGTACAACAACACTATTGACCCTGTTATGATGCTAGTAATGTGTATGATATGAGAAGTCAACTGTATACACAATTGAAATTGAAATCAACAGAGCTATTTATAAGAGCAAACCTGTTAAAGAAACATGCGTAAACATACCTGTTGTGCCATTGGAGCTTCCATTGGATAGTTCAATTTAAAAATAAGTTTGTATGAGTAAATACAGTGATACAAGAGCAAAACAGTATGCACGATAGCAATGGAATCTTAAATGAGAACAGTTGTTCTTTAGGTTTAAGCACTTGTTCTACATGAATAGAGTATAGTAAGACGCAAGCATATAGTACTTAAAATAAAATGAGCTCATAGACCTTACCACATTCTTGGTTCGGGACAAGTAAAGAACAAGGCATTCCCAGTCATCGTCCAGTAAATGTGTCTTAGGAGAACGTAAGGGAATTGATGAGTTTCTTTGCCAGTGAAGTACGTTTTCTTTAGGTAATTCTGATACTGCCACCAAGCATTCTTGAAGATAGCAGATGTATTAGCACAGGTTACCTCATCCTGAGTTTCCAAATCGGTCCTTCTCTATAGAGAAAAATGGGAAATTTTGCTGTATTATAACCATCATGTAGGTAGAATGTATGGGACAAAGCAAAGTAATTGCCATGAATAACATTACTTACACATAACTCCTGTACAAACACCTGGAACTGGCATTTTCCTTCGTCTTTAGTATAATATTTCCATGATGGGAAGATACGCACGTAGGATTTAACAACATCAAGTGCGATAGATGCTAAACTATGAATGGTTGGTTGTGCTTCCTCCACAGGAATAGGTGTACTGACTGGTGGAGTTGGGGTTCGCCGTGGTAGTACTGACACTTTGGGCACTGGAGCTGCCTTACTAACTGCTCTTGTTTGGGAGCTCTATGGTGGAGATGGTGTTGTCTCAACAGGAACTGGGTTACTATCTGCTGGGGTTGGGGTTAGATTGGGTGAAGCTGATTCTCTGTCCATCGCAGTAGGGGTAAAATCTGCGAGAGTCTGGGCTATGTGTGGTAGGACTGGTTCTCGTGCATGTACAACCGGGGTTCTATCTCCACCAAGAGGTAGCACTGTTTTATTTTAAGACCATGTTTTTACTCCGCTAGATACTGCCATCACCCGCTCCAATTCAAATGGCTGATAAACAGGAAACATAATTGAATGTACAGACATTGTACGAGAGACAGATGCAATAAATAGTGTGGAAAAAAGAGGGCATTAAATAATTGACATGTATATTGTTTAACTAAAATGGATAGCATGACATAATTTCACATATATGATGTCTATCTAAACTGGATAACATAGCATAACATAATTCAAAGATATGATGAGTAACTAAACAGGATTGCATGACGTAATTCACATACATGTTATCTAAGTAACCAGGATCGCATGATTTAATTCACATATGTGATTTATATGCTAAGCGGAGGGCATTCGCATATATGATGTGTGAACTAAGAACATGGTGTTGAATATTGTGTATATGATGTCTAAACTATGCAATGAAAGACACCATATGCATTATATGAGAAGTAGAACCATGCCAAGTTAGAGCATACACCTCGGTGGGGGAATAGGACTGGTCATCTGTCTCTGAATCCATCTCCGAGGACCTATCAGGAGCCAGCAAGAGATCTGCTTCGACAGGTAGCACTGTCTGCTCTGATGGCCTTGTTTTCACTCCAGATTTTTCCATCACCCACTCAAATAGTTGATTCATAGGAAGAGTAGTTTAATGTACAAACATTGTCAACAAATGGAAATTTAATGAAGAAAAGGATGGGCTAGATATCATTCAAATATATGATGCCTGGTTAAACAGGATGGCATTGCACATTTCACATATATTATGGCTGGCTAAAAGACATGAGACTGCATAATTCCCATATATGATATTGAAACTAAACAGGTGGCATTACAGAACATGTCTAAACTAAGAATATGACATATATGATGTCAAAAGTAGGCACTTCAAGGCAACATATGCATGATATGACTAACATCATCATGCCAAGTTAGAGCAAACACCTTGGGGGTTAATAGGAGTGGTCAACTACGTCTGAATCCGCCTCAGAACAGATATCTTCCTCTGGATTACAATCTGGAGAGGGGGGAGGATTTTCCATTGAACCCACCATGGAGCAATGTCTGCATGACATTGTATTGCCACGCAAAACTCTTCTCTTTTTCTCTACATGTTCAGCATGACTGTGTACAATATCTGACATGCATACAAAAAATATAGTGAGATTATGTCAGGAGAGCATGCAGAAATCTAGAGTAATGGTAACAACCAGTGGATGGATCCAAAAGTAATGATAGAAGGCTCATGATTGCTTTAATTTAATAAAACAACAGATGATGATTGCTTTACTATTTGTTTCCCACCAAGATGAACAACATAGGCATACCCTAGGTGAACCAGATATTAGACAGAGATACTATTCATTTCTACCTCGATATGTGCCGCACAATTAATTTCGAACTCAAGTTTGAACATCAATTTGGACCTGACTTGGAGTCTAAGAGGTGAACAGGACAATAAAGTAGCAGGTAATATTAAGCAATGCATAACATAAGCAGAAACAAAAGAGTGCGACCTCTCTTGTGGACCCGTGTACTCCTCAGGTTCATCTGCTGAGTCGATGATGGTGATGCCGCTGCGGTAGATTTTATTGTTCTTGACATAGATTGCAATGTCATGTCCTATTATTCTTGGTAGACCATTCCTTAGAACGATTGGTGCAATTATTCATATGAAGGAAGGAAATATTAGATTCCAATTTCCAATAAGGACAGGCATGGAACACTTTCCTAGAAATAAAATTAAATTACCTTATGAATCTATTATGAGAGCCACTTATGGATTGCCTACCAAAGATGGCAATACCTAGATCTATCCTTGCTTGTTATGCCTAGCTAGCGGCGTTAAACGATAGCGCTTGTTGGGAGGCAACCCAATTTTATTTTTATTGCTTGATTTTTTTTCTCCTGTTTAGTAATAAATAATTTATGTAGCCTCTTTTTTTGTTGTGTTTTTTGTGTTTAATTAGTGTTTGTGCCAAGTAGAACCGTTGGGAAGACTTGGGGAAAGTCTTGTTACACTTTCTGTAAAAAACAGAAACTTTAGCGCTCACGAGAACTGCTGCCCTTTTTATTTGGAAAGTGCTATTTAGTTAATTCTTTTTGAAGATGATTAACAGATAAATTCCTCACGTTCAGGAATTTATTTTAGAATTTTTGGGGTTCCAGATCTTGCGCTAGCTACAGATTACTACAGACTGTTCTGTTTTTGACAGATTCTGTTTTTCGTGTGTTGTTTGCTTATTTTGATGAATCTATGGCTAGTAAAATAGTTTATAAACCATAGAGAAGTTGGAATACAGTAGTTATAACACCAATATAAATAAATAATGAGTTCATTACAGTACCTTGAAGTGGTCTTTTGTTTTCTTTCGCTAACGGAGCTCACGAGATTTTCTACTTTAAGTTTTGTGTTGTGAAGTTTTCAAGTTTTGGGTAAAAGATTTGATGGATTATGGAACAAGGAGTGGAAAGGTCCTAAGCTTGGGGATGCACATGGCACCCCCAAGATAATCTAAGGACACCTAAAAGACAAAGCTTGGGGATGCCCAGGAAAGCATCCCCTCTTTCGTCTACTTCTATCAGTAACTTTACTTGGAGCTATATTTTTATTCGCCACATGATATGTGTTTTGCTTGGAGCGTCTTGTATGATTTGAGTCTTTACCTTTTAGTTTACCACAATAATCCTTGCTGTACACACCTGTTGAGAGATCCATACATGATTTGGAATTTGTTAGAATACTCTATGTGCTTCGCTTATATCTTTTGAGTTATGTAGTTTTGCTCTAGTACTTCACTTATATCTTTTAGAGCACAGTGGTGGATTTGTTTTATAGAAACTATTGATCTCTCATGCTTCACTTAGATTATTTTGAGAGTCTTAAATAGCATGGTAATTTTCTTAAAATCGTAATATGCTTGGTATTTAAGATTAATAATAAAACTTTCTTATGAGTGTGTTGAATACTATGAGAAGTTCGATGCTTGATAATTGTTTTGAGATATGAAGATGGTGATATTAAAGTTGTGCTAGTAGAGTAGTTGTGAATTTGAAGAATACTTGTGTTCCCATAGCATGCACGTATGGTGAACCGTTATGTGATGAAGTCGGAGCATGATTTATTTTTTGATTGTCTTCCTTATGAGTGGCGGTCGGGGACGAGCGATGGTCTTTTCCTACCAATCTATCCCCCTAGGAGCATGCGCGTAATACTTTGCTTTGATAACTTATATATTTTTGCAATAAGTATATGAGTTCTTTATGACTAATGTTGAGTCCATGGATTATACGCACTTTTCTCACCCTTCCACCTTTGCTAGCCTCTCTAATACCGCCCACCTTTCGCTGGTATCAAACACCCACCATATACCTTCCTCAAAACAACCACCATACCTACCTATTATGTAATTTCCATAGCCACTCTGAGATATATTGCCATGCAACTTTCCACCGTTCCGTTTATTATGACACACTCCATAATTGTCATATTGCTTAGCATGATCATGTAGTCGACATCGTATTTGTGGAAAAGCCACCGTTCATAATTCTTTCATACATGTCACTCATGAGTCATTGCATATCCCGGTACACCGCCGGAGGCATTCATATAGAGTCATATTTTGTTCTAAGTATCGAGTTGTAATTGTTGAGTTGTAAGAAAAATAAAAGTGTGATGATCATCATTATTAGAGCATTGTCCCAGTGAGGAAAGGATGATGGAGACTATGATTCCCCCACACGTCGGGATGAGACTCCGGACTAAAAAAAGAGGCCATAAAAAAAGAGAAAAGGCCCAAATAAAAAATGAGAGAAAAATAGAGAAGGGACAATGCTACTATCCTTTTACCACACTTGTGCTTCAAAGTAGCACCATGATATTCATGATAGAGAGTCTCCTATGTTGTCACTTTCATATACTAGTGGGAATTTTTCATTATAGAACTTGGCTTGTAGATTCCAATGACGGGCTTCCTCTAAATGCCCTAGGTCTTCATGAGCAAGCAAGTTGGATGCACACCCACTTAGTTTCTTTTTGAGCTTTCATATACTTATAGCTCTAGCTCATCCGTTGCATGGCAATCCCTACTCACTCACATTGATATCTATTGTTGGGCATCTCCATAGCCCATTGATACGTCTAGTTGATGTGAGACTATCTTCTCCCTTTTTGTATTCTCCACAACCACCATTCTATTCCACCTATAAGTGCTATGTCCATGGCTCACGCTCATGTATTGCGTGAAAATTGAAGAAGTTAGAGAACACCAAAATTATGAAACAATTGCTTGGCTTGTCATCGGGGTTGTGCATGATTTAAATATTTTGTGTGGTGAAGATGGATCATAGCCAGACTCTATGATTTTGTAGGGATAACTTTCTTTGGCCATGTTATTTTGAGAAGACATAATTGCTTTGTTAGTATGCTTGAAGTATTATTATTTTTTATGTCAATATTAAACTTTTGTCTTGAATCTTTCGGATCTGAATATTCATACGATAATTAAGAAGAATTACATTAAAATTATGCGAAGTAGCACTCCGCATCAAAAATTCTATTTTTATCATTTACCTACTCGAGGACGAGCGGGAATTAAGCTTGGGGATGCTTGATACGTCCCCAATGTATCTATAATTTTTGATTGCTCCATGCTATATTATCTACTGTTTTGGACATTATTGGGCTTTATTATCCACTTTTATATTATTTTTGGGACTAACCTATTAACCGGAGGCCCAACCTAGAATTGCTGGTTTTTGCCTGTTTTAGGGTTTTGAAGAAAAGGAATATCAAATGGAGTCCAAACGGAATGAAACCTTCGGGAACGTGACTTTCTCAACAAACAAGACCCGGGAGACTTGGACCGTACGTCAAGACACAAAAGAGGAGGCCACGAGGTAGGGGGGCGTGTCCACCCCCACCAGGCGCGCCCTCCACCCTCGTGGGCCCCCTATTGCTCCACCGACGTACTCCTTCCTTCTATATATACCTACGTACACCCAAACGATCAGATGCGGATCCAAACCCCTAATTCCACCGCCGCAACTTTCTGTATCCACGAGATCCTATCTTGGGGCCTGTTCCGGAGCTTCGCCAAAGGGGGCATCGATTACGGAGGGCTTCTACATCAACACCATAGCCCTTCTGATGAAGTGTGAGTAGTGTACCTCAGACCTACGGGTCCATAGTTATTAGCTAGATGGCTTCTTCTCTCTTTTTGGATCTCAATACAATGTTCTCCCCCTCTCTTGTGGAGAACTATTCGATGTAATCTTCTTTTTGCAGTGTGTTTGTTGAGACCGATGAATTGTGGGTTTATGATCAACTCTATCTATGAACAATATTTGAATCTTCTCTGAATTCTTTTATGTATGATTGGTTATCTTTGCAAGTCTCTTTGAATTATTAGTTTGGTTTGGCCTACTAGATTGATCTTTCTTGCAATGGGAGAAGTGCTTAGCTTTGGGTTCAATCTTGCGGTGTCCTTTCCCAGTGACAGTAGGGGCTGCAAGGCACATATTGTATTGTTGCCATCGAGGATAACAAGATGGGGTTTTCATCATATCGCATGAGTTTATCCCTCTACATCATGTCATCTTGCTTAAGGCGTTACTCTGTTTTAACTTAATACTCTAGATGCATGCTGGATAGCGGTCGATGAGTGGAGTAATAGTAGTAGATGCAGGCAGGAGTCGGTCTACTTGTCTCGGACGTGATGCCTATATACATGATCATACCTACATATTCTCATAACTATGCTCATTTCTGTCAATTGCTCAACAGTAATTTGTTCACCCACCGTAGAATACTTATGTTCTCGAGAGAACCCACTAGTGAAACCTATGGTCCCCGGGTCTATCTTTATCATATTAATCTCCTACTACTTAGTTATTTCTTTTGCTCTTTACTTTGCCTTTATTTTAATTTGCATCTTTATCACAAAAATACCAAAAATATTATCTTATCATATCTATCAGATCTCACTCTTGTAAGTGGCCGTGTAGGGATTGACAACCCCTATTCGCGTTGGTTGCGAGGATTTATTTGTTTTGTGCAGGTACGAGGGACTAGCGCATAGCCTCCTACTGGATTGATACCTTGGTTCTCAAACTGAGGGAAATACTTATGCTACTTTGCATCATCATCCCTTCCTCTTCAGGGAAAACCAACGCAGCGCTCAAGAGGTAGCAGTGGTGCAGGTGAAGACGACGCCACCCAGGAGGGGGCATCTCTTGCAGGTGCCGGCGGTGTCGAGGGATGACTGGCTTGCGGCTTCTTTCATGTTGAAACTCCTATAGCATGTAGCGTGCCTCGTGGAGGCGTTTAAACTTGTGTTTGGTATTCGGAGAACAATATGTCTTGTAATATTTGCTTCGAGATTTTGCAATTTTCTTCCTATTTTCTTTATGTTCTACGCCGGCAGAGCCCGGCCCCGTGCATACCTCAACCGTCGTTGGACTGACCGGAGACTAGGATGGACCCAAGGAGTGAGGGGGTACGTGACCAGTTAGGCTCCTGAGTTGCGATGCTCAGGAGTCCCCCTTGACGCGCAAACAGCTTGTGGAAAGGAGATGCAATGGTTGGTCTTGTGTTCTATGTCGGTAGGGCCCGACCCCGCGCATACCTCAACCGCCGTTGGCCCGACCAGAGACCAGGACGGACCAAGGAGTGAGGGGCTATGTGGCCAGTTAGGCTCCTGAGTCACGATGTTCAGGAGTCCCCCTTGACGTTCAAACGACCTTCATACCTTAGCTCCGCTTGGGAGGGCACGTGACGACCAGGTCCGAGGGACCTGGCGAGGTGGCGTACGCTTGGGCGTGACCCGAGCGCAACCCCCGTGCCCAGCCCCCTCGCGTGGCCCTCCCGGGGGGAGGCGTTGCGTTGAGGCCAGACACTGAGCCCGGAGGCTTCCTGAGGTTGATACGGCCATGAGGCCGCCCTCAGTTGTTTATCACCAAGACGGACCATGGCGCTTCCGCACTTGCATGGGCATAGCCGCTCCTCAGTAGTGTCGACTGCCAGCACGGAGTATGGTGCTTCCACTAGTGCGTGGGAGGGGACTCCCTACTGCGGAGAGCCCCCGGGGCATGTACAGCCCCGCCCTGACACGTGGCTTGCACGGCAGGGCTAGACAAGGTGTGTCTGGGCACTCGTGAGCCAGTGCGGGACTCATGAGGCCCTACCTCAAGGCGGGTTGCGCCTGGTCTTGATTCTTGTTCGCTGTCTTGGTCCTGCGAGGTGGTCAGACAACCTGCGCCGAAAGAATCTCCTGAGGTTATCGCGTGAGAAAGCCAAGCACCAATGGCCCCAGGAGGTGACGTGAACGGGGCCGGACAGCCACACAAAGCTTGGCCATTGGATTTATCGACGCTGCAAGGATGGGCCCGAGCACAGACGCCATGCCTAATCCTCTCATGCGAAGGATCTTGAAGAAAGACGATCGGTGCGCGGCTCCCGCGATGGGCGACAATCAAGCAGGTGATAGTCATAGATAGTTTAAGCATGAAAGGCAACCTAGCTTAGGTAGATGCATAAATGATACGCGCCACTAGGTCCGGACCGAGCGGCTTGGGGATGATGCAGCCCGAGGGGCGCCCCCAGCAAGGTAAGCCAAAGACATAAACAATGAAAGATACATGCCACAGGGTCGGACTGTAACACCCCGGATGTAACTTTCCCAATTTGTACTCCAACTCTTGTCGTTTCCGACGTTAAGTTATATTTATTTTCTCGGGTTCGGGTTTTTGTCTCCGTGTGTTGTTATCATTGTCATGCATCTCGTATCATGTCATCATGTGCATTGCATTTGCATACGTGTTCGTCTCATGCATTCGAGCATTTTCCCCGTTGTCCGTTTCGCATTCCGGCGCTTCGTTCTCCTCCGGTGGTCATTTCTACCTTTCTTTCATGTGTAGGGATTAAATATTTCCGGATTGGACCGAGACTTGCCAAGCAGACTTGGTTTACTACCGGTAGACCGCCTGTCAAGTTTCGTATCATTTGGACTTCGTTTGATACTCCAACGGTTAACCAAGGGACCGAAAAGGCCTCGTGTGTGTTGCAGCCCAACACCCCTCCAATTTGGCCCAAAACCCACCTAAGTCTTCTCCATCATCTAGGGCGTTCGATCATGATCGCATGGCCAAAAACCGCACCTCATTTGGACTCTCCTAGCTCCCTCTACCTCTATTTAAAGAACCCCTCCGTTTTCGGATCTCCTTCTTTCCCCGAAACCCTAAAACCTGCTCACGCCGCCGCCGGACATGTCCGCCTCCTAGCGTATCCTGAGGCGCCACCTGTCCCCTGCCGGCCTCCCACCGCCGCGGCCCGTCCCGGCCCAGGGCGGGCCCTCTCCTCCGCGCGACCGGGCCGCCGCCTCCCACCTGCCCGCGCCGCCTCATGCCGCCATCCGCCGTCAAGCCGCTCCGCCGCTCCTCGCCGCCGCATCGCCGCCTGCCCGCGGGACCCCGCCGCCCGACGCGCCACCCGACGAGCCGCCCCGGCGCCCAAGCCGCCGCCGCCGCCAAGTCCGGGATCCGGCCGCCCTCCGCTGTCCTCCCCGCGAATTCCGGCGAGATCCCGCCAAGTCTGACCACCATGACGCCATCGCCGGCGACCTCAACTCCGGCGTGAACAGTTCCTCACCGGCCGTTCTCGATCCGCGTGCGATCCAGATCTGGGATATTTTTCGTCTCGGTTGACTTTTCCCTCAGAAACCCTAGCCCATGTTGCATACTTTGACCTGCCGTAACTTTGCATCCGTAGCTCCGGTTCATGCATATAGCACATCAAAATGTTCATCTCGGAGAGTACATCATTTCATTCCATTGCATCATTTTCATTTGAGTTCATCTAGATGCCCGAAATGCTGTTAGAAGAGGGCTACTTGAGTTAATTGTCAGATCTGCTACTCCATTTAGGTTTTTGTCATTTTTGCCATGATTAATATGTGCATGATATGCCCTGATGCTCTACATATGTTTTGTTAAGGATTTTGTCATCTTTCCAGAGGTGCAACCCATGTATTTTTGTGATGTGTGTGGTGACTAGTGCAAGCTTGCAAAGTGGTGCACTTGCTAATTCTGTTTTCAGGGACTTAGCAATTCCACTAAGTCCTTGATCTGTTTATCTCATGTTGCCATATGTTCATGTTGTTTCCTAGTGATTCGTGCCTCTTTTGAGGATGATCAGTAAGGATGTTTTGTTAATATTGTAGTGATCTATCGATCCATGTCTTTGTTTGCAATTATTGAGCACCCTAGCTTGAGTCAATCGAGCTCTACGTTTGCTACTTCGTGAATCTGGGCAGATTGTCAACTTGTTTGCAATTTTGCCGCTGATGTTGTAGTTGATCCGTGCATGCTATGCTATTGTTCTTGCCATGTCTAGCTTGCATTTTGTGCCTTCTTGATGGATGTATGCTTGTCTTTCCATGACTTGCACCGTAGTGAGTGCATCAAGCTCGTAAACATGCCTACTTGAGTTATGTTTCAGCATGTGTCAGTTTTCACTAAGTCTGAAAACTGATTATGTTTTTGCTATGTTCACATGCTTGCAATTGTATTTTCTGATCCCTTTTGGCTAAAGGTCACTAAGGGACTTTTGTTAAGCTCTTTGAGTAGCTCCATGCCATGCTTTACTTTGCCATGTTCAAGTCCTGTAGCATGTAGTTTTGTTGCTCCGAAGAGTGCTACCTGATCTGAAATTCCAGACAAGTGTGGATTTCACTAAGTCTGAGATCTGTTTGTCATATGCATTTTTGCCATGCTTGTTTGAACCTGTTAATGGATGAATTGGCCGTAGCTCAGTGCTAGACTTCTGTTAAGAATCTTGAATGCATCCCTGCCATGTATTTTGTTGTCATGTTTGGGTGCTGTAGCATGTTCATCTCATTGCATTTAGATGGCTACTTGCTGTAAATCGCAGACCGGTGTCATTTTTGAATCACTTGCCATTTCCAAACCATAACTCCGATTCCGGCGTTCTTTATATTGTTTTCAAGCGATTTCATCTCATCTTTCCAGTGGCACACTTGGATTTCCATGTTGAGGCCAGGTTCATGCTTTTCCTGTCTTATCTTGCATTTTGCATCTCGCATCGCATCCCGCATAGCATATCATCATTGCATCATATTGCTTGATCCTTGCATGTGGTTGATTGTATCCTTGTTGCTTGTTTGTCTTGTTTGGGTAGAGCCGGGAGACGAGTTCGCTAACGAGGAGCCCGTTGAGTTTGCTTTCGAGGATCCAGTCAACTCTGACAATTGTGCAGCCCTCGAAATCACTACTATCTTTGCTATGCTAGTTTGCTCGCTCTTTTGCTATGCCAATGCTACGATGCCTACCACTTGCTTTCAAGCCTCCCAAATTGCCATGTCAAACCTCTAACCCACCATGTCCTAGCAAACCGTTGATTGGCTATGTTACCGCTTTACTCAGCCCCTCTTATAGCGTTGCTAGTTGCAGGTGAAGATTGAAGGCCGTTCCTTGTTGGAACATTTATTTACTTGTTGGGATATCATTATATTGCTATGTTATCTTAATGCATCTATATACTTGGTAAAGTATGGAAGGCTCGGCCTCTCGCCTAGTGTTTTGTTCCACTCTTGCCGCCCTAGTTTCCGTCATATCGGTGTTATGTTCCCGGATTTTGCGTTCCTTACGCGGTTGGGTTATAATGGGAACCCCTTCATAGTTCGCCTTGATTAAAGCTTTTCCAGCAATGCCCAACCTTGGTTTTACCATTCGCCACCTAGCCTTTTCTTTCCCTTGGGTTCTACAGACTCAAGGGTCATCTTATTTTAACCCCCCCCCGGGCCAATGCTCCTCTGAGTGTTGGTCCAACCGAGCGATGTCCGGGGCTACCAGGGGCAACTCTGGGCTGGCCTACCCGACGTCTGGCTCATCTGAGTGTGCCCTAAGAACGAGATATGTGCAGCTCCTATCGGGATTTGTCGGCACATTCGGGCAGTGTTGCTGGTCTTGTTTTAACCTGTCGAAGTGTCTTGAATAACCGAGATACCGAGTCTGATCGGAACGTCTTGGGAGGAGGTCTATTCCTTCGTTGACCGTGAGAGCTTGTCATGGGCTAAGTTTGGACTCCCCTGCAGGGATTTGAACTTTCGAAAGCCGTGCCCGCGGTTATGGGTAGATGGGAATTTGTTAATGTCCGGTTGTAGATAACTTGAACCTTAACTTAATTAAAATGAATCAACTGAGTGTGTTACCGTGATGGCCTCTTCTCGGCGGAGTCTGGGAAGTGGACACGGTGTTGGAGTAATGTTTGTGCAGGTTGCTCTCTAGTTTCTCGCTCACGCTTTGCCTCCTCTTCTCGCTCTCTTTTGCGAATAAGTTAGCCACCATACTTGCTAGTCGCTTGCTGCAGCTCCACTCATATTTACCTTGCCTTACCTATAAGCTTAAATAGTCTTGATCGCGAGGGTGCGAGATTGCTGAGTCCCTGTGGCTCACAAATTACTATAATACCAGATGCAGGGCCTGGTGATTTCGCTCCAGGAGACGCACTTGAGCTCAAGTGGGAGTTCTACGAGGACTCTCAACGTTACTATGTTTCCTTTCCCGATGATCAGTAGTGGTGCCCAGTTGGGGGTGAACGGGACCGTTGTCGCATGTTGGGTTCTCTTTTATTTTGGCGCCGTAGTCGGGCCATGAGTGTTTGGATGATGTAATGTTATTTATGTACTTGATTGACGTGGCGAGTGTAAGCCAACTATGTTGTCTCCCCTTTATGATTTATATTACATGGGATGTTGTGAAGATTGCCTAACTTGCGACATATGCCTTCAATGCGATTATGCCTCTAAGTTGTGCCTCGACATGTGGGGGCTATAGTCGCATCGAGGGTGTTACAAGTTGGTAATCAGAGCCTTCCCCGACCTTAGGAGCCCCATTGCTTGATCGTTTTTAGTGGCCGAGTTGTGTCTAGAAAAAATGTTTTGAGTCATTCAGGAATTATATATCGGAGAGTTTAGGAATTCTTTTTACTTCCCAGTCTCCTCATCGCTCTGGTAAGGCATCCTGACGTAGAGTTTTGACTCTTCTATTCTCAAATTTCACTAAAAAAACTTTTAGGATCATGCGGGTATCTTGGAATCGTTCCGATGGTTTTATGATGAGAACATTGTCTTGGTGCCTCCTGTCAGGGGTTTAGTGGAAGTGTCCCGGGGAGTTGAGCTTTGAGGTGTTGTCATCATAATTTTATCGTTGTAGTTCTGGAATACCTGAGTTTAGTACGTCGACATCGAAAATCTCTTTTATGCAGTTCGTTGGTGAGATAACCTCGACGCCACCTAGTACTGGGGCGGGAGTTCGGGAGTATTGCCATAACTTGTATAACGGATGCTTTTCGAAGGTTGAGGTAGATGGTTTCCGAAGTTTTCTTGGTTATGTGTTGAAGGATGGATACAGCTGGATGTAGGATTTGCTAGTTTGGGTGAGATATTATGCTTCCCCTGTATCCCCAACACCTGATTGCATAACCGGAAAGGTTCGGGAGTTTCATAGGTGGGAATTCTAGTAGCTCTAGTTCTTCTTCCACAGATATTGGTTTGAGATTGGGTTTTCTTACCGATTATTCGTTCTTGATCCGTACCTTGTTGATTTATTTCTCTACCTTAATTCTATGTGGCTTCTCAATTTATGGATATGTGACCATTTCAAGAGGAATGCAATCGTTCATTTTGTTCGGATGTGAAGACTATATGTTGCAATTTTCATTCCGATGGATTCGGCTTCAATATTTATCTATCAATGTGCTAATGGTGGTCAACCTCTTCAGGATGGCTCCTCCAACGCGCACGACTCCGAATCCTGATCCGCCACCACCTCCACCTCCTCCGGAGGCATGGCAAGCTGTGATGGCCGCAACCAATGCAAATACACAGTTGATCATGCAAATTCTTCAAGAGCACAATCAAGGCAACCAAGGGAATCAAGGCAACAATCAGAATCACTTTGCCACACTCAACCATTTCCTTGCTAACGGGCCAAAGACTTTCAGCAATTGTGTTGAGGCAACCGATGCTGACGATTGGCTTGTGGATCTGTGCAAGCATTTCGAGTGCAGTAACGTCAGGCCTGAGGACTTTGTCAAGTTCGCTTCCTTCCAACTCAAAGATCAAGCTGCAGAATGGTTCCAGCAGTACAAGGATTCCCGAGGTGGACGTGTTATCACTTGGGATGATTTCCGTCGAGATTTCCGAGCCCATCATATTCCCCAGAGCGTGGTTGAAAGCAAGCGTGAGGAATTCCGCAATCTGAAGCAAGGCTCCTTATCTGTCTATGACTACAACAAGTTGTTCCAGAAGCTCGCCCGCTTTGCTAAGCAGGACGTACCTGATGAGAAGAGCATGATATATCAGTTCAGGGGTGGTCTCAGAGGAGAAATTCAGCTCGCTCTTGTTCTCTTTGAGCCCTTGAGATACGATGAGTTCTACAACATGGCACTGAAGCAAGAGGCTGCTCAGTTGAAATGTGATGCTTCCAAGAAGCGAGTCAGAGATGTTACTCCTTCTTCCTCTACTCAAGTGGCCAAGCAGCAGAAGTATTGGCTTCCTCCTCCTCCGTTCCGTCAGCCGTATCAGCAGAAGAGCAAAGGTGGCAGTGGATCTTCCCACCCACCCAACCCTGGCTTTCAGAACAAGACTTCGTCTCAAGCTCCAAGATCGAGTGCTCCGTATCACCGTCCGCTTTCAGAGGTCACGTGCAACAAGTGCCAACAGAAGGGTCACTATGCGAACAAGTGTTTCAACCAGAGGCGTCTTCCTCCTCCTCCTCCTGTCAGATTGGCAAGTACAGCTGTGGTCAAGCATAACCCCAAGTCCGCCAAGGTCAACTTGATGAATGCAGCTCAGGCAGAGGACTCATCAGATGTCATCATGGGTAACCTTCCTGTTAATGATATTCCTGCAGAAGTTCTTTTTGACACGGGTGCATCGCATTGTTTCATCTCGAGACCATTTGTTTCTAAGCATGAGTTGCCTTTGCAAGAATTGCCTAGATAGTTATCTGTTGTTTCTCCGGGTAAATTCATGAATGCAAGCGCTATTGCCCCAGATGTTACAATCACGTTGGGCGATTACAGGTTTCTCTCTTCTCCGGTGGTTCTTGGTAACTCGGATATTGATCTTATTCTCGGAATGGATTGGCTTTCTAAGCACAAGGCACATCTTGATTGTGCTGCCAGGCAGATTCAATTGACTCATTCGTCTGAGGATGTAATTGTCTTTGCCGCTCGGGATAATACCATCCGCCTGTTTTCTCTCAATGAGAAGGGTGAACTCGATGCCATCTCTCAAATTCCAGTCGTTTGCGAATATCAAGACGTCTTTCCAGAAGAGCTTCCAGGAATGCCTCCGCACAGGCCAGTTGAATTCATTATTGATCTTGAGCCTGGCACGGAACCTGTTTGCAAACGTCCTTACAAGCTCGGACCTGAAGAGTTGAAGGAGCTGAAGAAGCAACTCGATATTCAAGAGAAAATGGGTCTCATCCGGCCTAGTTCTTCTCCGTGGGGTTGTGGTGTTCTTTTTGTGAAGAAGAAGGATGGAACGGACTGAATTTGTGTTGATTACCGTCCAGTGAACAAGAAGACCATCAAGAACAAATACCCACTTCCCAACATCAATGAGCTGTTCGAACAACTCAAAGGTGCCCAAGTATTCTCCAAGCTTGATCACCGTATGGGCTATCATCAGATTCGAATCCGTGAGCAAGATATTCCCAAGACGGCTTTCAGGACAAGCTTTGGTTCATATGAATACACTGTCATGTCTTTTGGCCTCGTCAACGCTCCTCCGACGTTCTCTCGCATGATGAACTTCATCTTCAACGCCTACACCAATGACTTCGTTTTGGTCTATCTCGACGACATTCTGGTTTTCTCCAAGAACAAGGAAGATCATGCCAAGCACTTGCGTTTGGTTCTCGATAAGCTCAGGGAACATCAGTTCTACGCCAAGTTCTCCAAGTGTGAATTTTGGCTCGATGAGGTTCTTTATCTTGGTCATATCATCTCTGCCAAGGGCATTGCCGTGAATCCTGAGAAGTTGTCTGCAATTGTGAATTGGGAACCTCCTCAGAACATGAAGCAACTCCGTAGCTTCCTCGGTCTCGCAAGCTATTGCCGAAGATTCGTTGAAAACTTTTCTAAGATCACGAAGCCTCTCTCTAATATTCTTCAGAAGAACGTCAAGTACGTTTGGTCTCCGGAGTGTGATACTGCTTTCAACACTTTGAAAGAGAATTGATCACTACTCCAGTTCTGACTCCGCCTGATGAATCCAAGCCGTACGAGGTCTTTTGTGATGCCTCTCTCCAAGGTCTTGGCGCGGTATTGATGCAAGAGAAGAAAGTTGTTGCTTATACTTCTCGCCAGTTGAAGCCTAATGAGAAGAACTACCCCACTCATGATCTCGAGTTGGCAGCAGTTGTGCATGCTCTTTTGACTTGGAGACATCTTCTATTGGGAAGAAAAGTGGACATTTTCACTGATCACAAGAGTCTCAAGTACATCTTCACTCAGCCTAATCTCAACCTCAGGCAAACTCGATGGGTCGAAATGATTCAAGAGTATAATCTGAGTATCGAGTATACTCCAGGCAAGGCTAATGTGATTGCTGACGCATTGAGCAGGAAAGCTTACTGCAACAGTCTGATTCTTAAGCCTTATCAACCCGAGCTTTGTGAAGCTTTCCGCAAACTTAACCTGCAAATTGTTCCTCAAGGTTTCCTCGCCAACCTTCAAGTCTCTCCTACCTTGGAAGAACAGATTCGCCAAGCCCAGCTTCTTGATGCTATGGTGAAAAAGGTGAAGATTGGGATTGCCAAGAGTCAGTCTAAGTACAAGTGCTACCGCCTTGATGACAAGGACACTCTCTTCTTCGAGGATCGTATTGTTGTACCCAAAGGTGACCTCCATAAAGTGATCATGAATGAGGCTCACAAGTCTCTCCTCTCCATCCACCCTGGGAGCACGAAGATGTATCAGGACCTCAAGCAAGCTTATTGGTGGACTCGAATGAAGCGCGAGATTGCTCAATTCGTGAATATATGTGATGTATGCAGAAGAGTGAAGGCAGAACACCAAAGGACAGCTGGCCTCCTCCAACCTCTTGCCATTCGAGAATGGAAGTTTGACCACATTGAAATGGACTTCGTGACTGGGTTTCCAAAGTCCAAGCGTGGCAATGATGCTATATTCGTTGTCATCGACAAACTCACCAAAGTGGCTCACTTTCTGCCTATCAAAGAGTCGATCACTGCAGCTCAATTGGCGGAACTCTATACCTCTCGTATTGTCTCTCTGCATGGTATTCCTCAAGTGATCTCTTCAGACCGTGGCAGCATCTTTACCTCGAAGTTTTGGGATTCTTTTCAGAAGGCCATGGGCACCAACATCCGCTTCAGCACAACTTTCCATCCTCAAACTAGCGGTCAAGTCGAGCGTGTCAACCAGATTCTTGAAGATATGCTCAGGGCTTGTGTGATCTCCTTCAGCATGAAATGGGAGGATTGTCTTCCTTATGCTGAATTCTCCTACAACAATAGTTTTCAAGCAAGTTCGGGCAAGGCCCCATTTGAAATTCTGTATGGCAGGAAGTGCCGTACCCCTCTCAACTAGTCTGAAACCGGTGAACGTCAGCTTTTGGGTAATGACTTAATCATAGAGGCAGAGGAAATGTGCAAAGTCATTCGTGATAACCTCAAAGCAGCCCAATCCCGTCAGAAGAGCTACTATGATAGTAAGCACCGTGATTTGGCTTTTGAGATCGGAGATTATGTTTACCTCCGCGTCTCTCCTATTAAAGGTACTCGTCACTTCGGTATCAAAGGGAAGCTTGCCCCTAGATATGTGGGACCTTTCAAGATTATCAGCAACAGAGGCGACCTCGCCTACCAACTCGAGCTTCCTCCAAACTTTGCAAATGTTCATGATGTGTTTCATGTCTCTCAGCTTCGAAAGTGCTTTAAGACTCCTGACTGCACTGTCAACTTCGAGGACATTGAGCTTCAAGAAGATCTCTCTTATCGTGAGCACCCAGTTGCTATTCTTGAAGAGACTGAACGCAAGACTCGCAACAAGTCAATCAAATTTCTCAAAGTCAAGTGGTCACACCATTCCGACCGTGAAGCTACCTGGGAAAGCGAGGATCACCTCCGTTCTGAATACCCGGCGTTCTTTCAGTCCTAGATCTCGGGACAAGATCTTTTCGTAGTGGTGGAGTGTTGTAACACCCCGGATGTAACTTTCCCAATTTGTACTCCAACTCTTGCCGTTTCCGGCGTTAAGTTATATTTATTTTCTCGGGTTCAGGTTTTTGTCGCTGTGTGTTGTTATCGTTGTCATGCATCTCATATCAAGTCATCATGTGCATTGCATTTGCATACGTGTTCGTCTCATGCATTCGAGCATTTTCCCCATTGTCCGTTTCGCATTTCGGCGCTTCGTTCTCCTTCGGAGGTCATTTCTACCTTTCTTTCGTGTGTGGGGATTAAATATTTCCAGATTGGACCGAGACTTGCCAAGCGGCCTTGGTTTACTACCGGTAGACCGCCTGTGAAGTTTCGTATCATTTGGACTTCGTTTGATACTCCAACGGTTAACCGAGGGACCGAAAAGGCCTCGCGTGTGTTGCAGCCCAACACCCCTCCAATTTGGCCCAAAACCCACCTAAGCCTTCTCCATCATCTAGAGCGTTCGATCATGATCGCGTGGCCGAAAACCGCACCTCATTTGGACTCGCATAGCTCCCTCTACCTCTATTTAAAGAACCCCTCCGTTTTCGGATCTCCTTCTTTCCCCGAAACCCAAAAACCTACTCACGCCGCTGCCGGACATGTCCGCCTCCTAGCGGACACATCGCCGCCGCCAATCCTGGGGCGCCACCTATCCCGCGCCGGCCTCCCACCGCCGCGGCCCATCCCGGCCCAGGGCGGGCCCTCTCCTCCGCGCGACCGGGCCGCCGCCTCCCGCCTGCCCGCGCCGCCTCACGCCGCCATCCGCCGTCAAGCCGCTCCGCCGCTCCCCGCCGCCGCATCGCCGCCTTCCCGCGGGACCCCGCCGCCCGACGAGCCGCCCCGGCGCCGAAGCCGCCGCCGCCGCCAAGTCCGGGATCCGGCCGCCCTCCGCTGTCCTCCCCGCGAATTCCGGCGAGATCCCGCCAAGTCCGACCACCATGACGCCATCGCCGGCGACCTCAACTCCGGCGTGAACAGTTCCTCGCCGGCCATTCTCGATCCGCGTGCAATCCAGATCTGGGATATTTTTCGTCTCGATTGACTTTTCCCTCAGAAACCCTAGCCCATGTTGCATACTTTGACCTGCCGTCACTTTGCATCCGTAGCTCCGATTCATGCATATAGCACATCAAAATGTTCACCTCGGAGAGTACATCATTTCATTCCATTGCATCATTTTCATTTGAGTTCATCTTGATGCCCGAAATGCTGTTAGAAGAGGGATACTTGAGTTAATTGTCAGATCTGCTACTCCATTTAGGTTTTTGTCATTTTTGCCATGATTAATATGTGCATGATATGCCCTGATGCTCTACATATGTTTTGTTAAGGGTTTTGTCATCTTTCCAGAGGTGCAACCCATGTATTTTTTTGATGTGTGTGGTGACTAGTGCAAGCTTGCAAAGTGGTGCACTTGCTAATTCTGTTTTCAGGGACTTAGCAATTCCACTAAGTCCTTGATCTGTTTATCTCATGTTGCCATATGTTCATGTTGTTTCCTAGTGATCCGTGCCTCTTTTGAGGATGATCAGTAAGGATGTTTTGTTAATATTGTAGTGCTCTATCCATCCATGTCTTTGTTTGCAATTATTGAGCACCCTAGCTTGAGTCAATCGAGCTCTACGTTTGCTACTTCGTGAATCTGGGCAGATTGTCAACTTGTTTGCAATTTTGCCGATAATGTTGTAGTTGATCCGTGCATGCTATGCTATTGTTCTTGCCATGACTAGCTTGCATTTTGTGCCTTATTGATGGATGTATGCTTGTCTTTCCATGACTTGCACCATAGTGAGTGCATCGAGCTCGTAAACATGCCTACTTGAGTTATGTTTCAGCATGTGTCAGTTTTCACTAAGTCTGAAAACTGATTATGTTTTTGCTATGTTCACATGCTTGCAATTGTATTTTCTGATCCCTTTTGGCTCAAGGTCACTAAGGGACTTTTGTTAAGCTCTTTGAGTAGCTCCATGACATGCTTTACTTTGCCATGTTCAGGTCTTGTAGCATGTAGTTTTGTTGCTCCGAAAAGTGCTACCTGATCTGAAATTCCAGACAAGTGTTGATTTCACTAAGTCTGTGATCTGTTTGTCATATGCATTTTTGCCATGCATGTTTGAACCTGTTAATGGATGAATTGGCCGTAGCTCAGTGCTAGACTTTTGATAAGCATCTTGAATGCATCCCTTCCATGTATTTTTTTGTCATGTTTAGGTGCTGTAGCATGTTCATCTCATTGCATTTAGATGGCTACTTGCTGTAAATCGGAGACCCGTGTCATTTTTGAATCGCTTGCCATTTCCAAACCGTAACTCCGATTCCGGCGTTCTTTATATCATTTTCAAGCGATTTAATCTCATCTTTACAGTGGCACACTTGGATTTCCATGTTGAGGCCAGGTTCATGCTTTTCCTGTCTTATCTTGCATTTTGCATCCCGCATCGCATCCCGCATAGCATATCATCATTGCATCATATTGCTTGATCCTTGCACGTGGTTGATTGTATCCTTGTTGCTTGTTTGTCTTGTTTGGGTAGAGCCGGGAGACGAGTTCACTAACGAGGAGCCCGTTGAGTTTGCTTTCGAGGATCCAGTCAACTCTGACAACTGTGCAGGCAAGATGATCACACCCTCGAAATCACTACTATCTTTGCTATGCTAGTTTGCTCGCTCTTTTGCTATGCCAATGCTACGATGCCTACCACTTGCTTTCAAGCCTCCCAAATTGCCATGTCAAACCTCTAACCCACCATGTCCTAGCAAACCGTTGATTGGCTATGTTACCGCTTTACTCAGCCCCTCTTATAGCGTTGCTAGTTGCAGGTGAAGATTGAAGGCCGTTCCTTGTTGGAACATTTATTTACATGTTGGGATATCATTATATTGCTATGTTATCTTAATGCATCTATATACTTGGTAAAGGGTGGAAGGCTCGGCCTCTCGCCTAGTGTTTTGTTCCACTCTTGCCGCCCTAGTTTCTGTCATATCGGTGTTATGTTCCCGGATTTTGCGTTCCTTACGCGGTTGGGTTATAATGGGAACCCCATGATAGTTCGCCTTGATTAAAGCTTTTCTAGCAATGCCCAACCTTCCTTTTACCATTCGCCACCTAGACTTTTCTTTCCCTTGGGTTCTGCAGACTCAAGGGTCATCTTATTTTAACCCCGCCCCCCCCCCCCGGGCCAATGCTCCTCTGAGTGTTGGTCCAACCGAGCGATGTCCGGGGCTACCAGGGGAAACTCTAGGCTGGCCTACCCGACGTCTGGCTCATCTGAGTGTGCCCTAAGAACGAGATATGTGCAGCTCCTATCGGGATTTGTCGGCACATTCGGGCAGTGTTGCTGGTCTTGTTTTAACCTGTCGAAGTGTCTTGAATAACCGAGATACCGAGTCTGATCGGAACATCTTGGGAGGAGGTCTATTCCTTCGTTGACCGTGAGAGCTTGTCATGGGCTAAGTTGGGACTCCCCTGCAGGGATTTGAACTTTCGAAAGTCGTGCCCGCGGTTATGGGCAGATGGGAATTTGTTAATGTCCGATTGTAGATAACTTGAACCTTAACATAATTAAAATGAATCAACTGAGTGTGTTACCGTGATGGCCTCTTCTCGGCGGAGTCCGGGAAGTGGACACGGTGTTGGAGTAATGTTTGCGCAGGTTGCTCTCTAGTTTCTCGCTCGCGCTTTGCCTCCTCTTCTCGCTCTCTTTTGCGAATAAGTTAGCCACCATACTTGCTAGTCGCTTGCTGCAGCTCCACTCATATTTACCTTGCCTTACCTATAAGCTTAAATAGTCTTGATCGCGAGGGTGCGAGATTGCTGAGTCCCTATGGCTCACAGATTACTATAATACGAGATGCAGGGCCTGATGATTCCGCTCTAGGAGACGCACTTGAGCTCAAGTGGGAGTTCGACGAGGACTCTTAATGTTACTATGTTTCCTTTCCCGATGATCAGTAGTGGTGCACAGTTGGGGGTGAACGGGACCGTTGTCGCATGTTGGGTTCTCTTTTATTTTGGTGCCGTAGTCGGGCCATGAGTGTTTGGATGATATAATGTTATTTATGTACTTGATTGATGTGGCGAGTGTAAGCCAACTATGTTGTCTCCCCTTTATGATTTATATTACATGGGATGTTGTGAAGATTGCCTAACTTGCGACATATGCCTTCAATGCGATTATGCCTCTAAGTCGTGCCTCGACACGTGGGAGCTATAGTTGCATAGAGGGTGTTACACGGACCCTCGCGGCCTGGGATTAATGCAGCCCCCTGGGCTCTCCCAGCAAAATGAACTTGGAAAATGTCACCTGGTTCCGTTGATGAAGGGGTGTTGAGGCAGCTGAAGGTACGCGGCGAAGGGGTTGCCCCTCACAAGCCACTGGGGGCCTGAGCCTCGGGAGGCTCTGGGGGTCCAGGCGGTTCCTTGAGGACCATCTCCATCTCCACCAGGACTACATGGTGCCTGGCCTCCTGACCCACCATGATGCTCCGCAGGTTGCACTGGAAGGCAGCGGCCACGCTTGGCAGGCCAAACGACATGCGAACGTAGCTGTGAGGTGGACCTTCGCAGCGCCAAACACGCGAAGGCCAGAAGCGCTCCTGAGATGCGGCTCGGTTGAGCCCTAGTATGTCGATGCAGATGCGCAGATCACCACCCCCGCCTGGGTGGGGAGCAGCGCCAGGTAGGCGGCGGTCGTTGCGTATTGCTCTTGCCTCCTGAAGCTCCTGAGATACCTTTGTGATGAACTCCTGAGCACCGAGCGCTCCATCCCCAGTGTCCTCCTGAAGGAGACATGCCATGGAACACGCCTCCAAGTGGTTCCCAAGCGCCTCCCTCGTGACGTTGGCAAGGTCTAAGGCCCTCCAGAAGATAGCCCCCGAGCCCTGCCCGAGGAGGGCGCCGGGCACGCCTTCCTATGCGATAGAGGGAGACGCCCCAGGTGCGGATGCTGATCCTGACGAGGTGCCACCTACGGCGCTGCCCTCCTGAGGTCCAGCACGGAGTTGCTGCTTCTTCTTCTTGGGGACGACCTCAGGAGGGTACCGAGATACATTGTTGCCGGGGTCTTTGATTGACGCTACGTGGAGGGCGCGCTCGAGGGAGCACACCGCATCTCTTTCTTCATAGGGGACTATGATGATCCTGCCACTTCTTGGCATCTTGAGGACATTGTAGCCGTGGTGCGTCACGGCCATGAACTTGGCCAGGTCCGGATACCCGAGGATGGCATTGTATGGCAGACGGATGTGGGCGACGTCAAAGTCGATGAGCTCGGTGCGGTAGTTATTGCGCTGTCCGAAGGTGACTGGGAGGTGGACCTGACCGATCGGCGTGGTGGAGCCATCGGTCACTCCAGAGAAAGGCTTGGTGGGCTGAAGCTTATCGTACAGCACTTGGAGGTTATCGAACGTCTCGACGGATAGGACGTTGAGCCCTGCGCCGCCGTTGATGAGGGTCTTGGTGACTTGCACGTTGTTGATGACGAGTGAACAAAGCATTGGGAGGACGCCGGCAGTAGCCGCGCACTTGAGCTGGTCTGCTCAGCTGAATGTGATGGCACACTGGGACCACCTGAGCGGGCACGTGGCCTCGAGCTTGAGGAGGACTGCATTCACCTCACGGGCAAATTGTTTGAAGGTATGTTGTGAGGCTGGGGCTTGAGCTCTGCCCAAGATGCAGACGATGGCACGCGGCTCCTGGAAGCCCCCAGCCCCCTCGTCTTGGTGGTGGTGGTCGTTCCTTCTTTGTGGTGGTGGCAGTGGAGGGAGACCGGCATTGCCCTGAGGACGATCCTCACGAGGCTGATCCCTCCAGGCGTCCTCGCGAGGCTGATCCTGCCAGTGGTCCTCATGAGGTCGGTCGCGCCACTCCTGGCGTGGGCCACGGTCATCCCAGCGTCCGCCACCACGTCCTGCTCCTCGGCCGTAGCCCCGGTCGTTGCTCTCACGGCGACAACCGAAGCGTCCTTCTCGAATGGCTCTGAGCTCTTGACAGTCGCTGGTGTTGTGGCTATGCAGGTTATGGAAGGCGCAGAACGGTCGGTTGCTCTTGGATGACTTGGGCTGGTCCCTGCTGCGCTTTGTGTCCGGCTCCGCCGTGAGCACGGCTGCTCCCTTGCGCTTCACGTCTTTGGCCTTCGCTTTCTTCTCCTCCGGGTCCGCAGCCGGGAGCTCGAGGAGGGAGAGGCGCCCCTCCTCCGCTCTTGTGCACTTGGTCGCCAGGTTGAACAACTCCAGAGACGTACACAGCTCCTCGTGGATGGCGAGCTCCTCCTTCATCTTGAAGTCGCGGACGCCATCGGAGAACGCAGAGATGATGGCCTCGTCTGTCACCTTGGGGATCTTGAGGTGAACGTTGTTGAAGCGTTGGATGTACTTCTGGAGGGTCTCTCCTGGTTGTTGCTTGACGCAGCGTAGGTCACCCGCAGCCGGTGGGCGGTTGCTAGTGCGCTGGAAGTTGGCGAAGAAATGGTCGTGCATCTCATTCCAGGAGGAGATCGAGCCTGGAGGCAGGTTCAGGACCCAGGAGCGGGCACCATCCTTGAGAGCCATGGGAAACCAGTTCGCCATGACTTTCTCGTCGCCGTTGTCCGCCTCGATGCTCAGCTTGTCGAGCTGCAGGAACTCCGCTGGGTCGGGGGTGCCATCGTAGCGAGGAGGTAGATCCAGCTTGAACTTGCCCGGCCAAGCGACGCTACGCAGCTCAGGGGTGAAGGGGCGGCAGCCTGCCGTGGTCACCGGGACTCTGTGCTGGTGGAGAACTTGTCCTTGATGGGGTCCGCGCACCACCACCGCAGGCGGCACGCGGTCTTGCCGTGGTGGCGCAGGGAGCGCGGGGGTGTTTTCTCGCGGTCGAGGGACTTCTTGGCAGCTTCTGAAAGTGTATCGACTAGAGGGGGGAATAGGCGATTTTTATGAATTCTTCACTGAGGAATTTCAGGGTGAGGAAATTCCTGAGTGAAGAACTACTTGCAGCGGAATAACTACTTAGAAGTAAACATAAAAGTGCATGAGCATGGTCTTCATGATGAAATGAAAACAAGCACAGAGTACAGAAAGCGTAAACACAGGATAACACAGGATAAGACAAACAGACTGAAGAAATTGAACTAGGGAAAAAAAGAAACTCTTCAGTCAAAGTCTTCAAACAGATATGAACAAGCACTCAACACATAAATGAGGAAATGGAAGGGTTGAGGAAATGGAACCAGGTAGCTTGGTGAAGACAATGATTTGGTAGACCAGTTCCAACTGCTGTGACAGTTGTATGTCTGGTTAGGGTGGCTAGGTTATTAAACCTGAGGACACACAGTCCCGGACACCCAGTTCTGAACACGCAGTTCAGAACACTCAGTCCTCACCATATTCCCCTTGAGCTATGGTCACACAGGCCTCGCCCAATCACTCGTGGTAAGTCTTCAGGCGACTTCCAAACCTTCACAGACTTGGTCACTTGGCAATCCACAATTTCCTCTTGGATGCTCTAGACCATGACGCCTAACCGTTTGGAAGATGCATAGTCTTCAAAGGTAACAAGTGTCGGATCCACGCAGGATCAATCTCTTCAGTGATGCTCAATCACTTTGGGTTTGTAGGTGTTTGGGTTTGGGGTTTCCTCACTTGATGATTTTCACTCAAAGTCCTCGGAGGATGGGATGCTCTCAAATGACAAGTGTCAGTTTCTCTCGGAGTAGCCAACCAGCTAGTGGTTGTAGGGGGCGGCTATTTATAGCCTAGGGAGCAGCCCGACATGATAAGACATAAATGCCCTTCAATGATGTGACCATTAGGTGGGTAGATATTTTGGGACAGCTGGCGCATAGCACAACAACGGTCGGAATTTTGGGTAGCAAAATCCTGAGGGCTATCATGTTCCTCACTGTGTAGGCAATCCGCACTGGCGAATTCCTAACTGACTGAGTTGTATGAGATTTCCAATGGCTTCACTCGAAGGGATTGGTAGGTGTAGGATTTGAGTTGAGCATCACATGGAAATTTTTCCTTAGTATTTCCTCGACCCCCTTTAACAGTACGTTGTTTCCTATGACTCAAGAAAGAGAAAATGAAACTACGAAAACAAAAGTCTTCATGCTTCATGTTCCTCGAATGAATACCAGGTCTTCAGGATTGCACCAATTTCTTCACTTTCAAAGTCTTCAGAAAGTCTTCAAGTCGAAGAACTTCATTTTGAGGGGTCAACTTTCTCTGTAAATATCAAACTCCTCATAGACTTATAGACCTGTATACACTCATAAACACATTAGTCCCTTAACCTATAAGTCTTTAATACACCAAAATCACTAAGGGGCACTAGATGACTTACAATCTCCCCTTTTTTGGTGATTGATGACAATATAGGTTATGTTTTCAGCGGGGATAAACATATGAAGTGTAAATACTGGAATTGAGGAATTTGATTGCAAGATATAGAAGAACTCCCCCTGAAGATGTGCATAGTGAGGAATTTGCTTTTGAAGCAAAGCACACTTGAAGAGTAGAATCATGGAGATCTCCCCCTATATCTTGTAATTCATACACGCATTGACATATAATATGAAGAATTTGAAATGCATGATGAAATATGGTGACTAATGTATTTCAGCATGCGTGCATTAAAATCAATGAGGAATAAGCATGCAGGAAAGCACAGCAAAAGTATCAGGCCACCATTGAGTTTAAGTTTACAACTCGATCGAATAAAGTCTCAGAAGAACGAGAGTTGTAACTTAGAGAAAAAAAATGCCCATATAAGTAGACCCTCTTGAAGACTAACTCAAATTTCTCCCCCTTTGTCATCGAATGACCAAACGGGTTGAAAATGAGGACTAACGCCCCTGAAGAATATCAAGTTGATGGAGGAGCGCTAGCGTTGTTGGGGTCGTTTGTCATTGTAGGGCCTGCCGCAGTGTCGTTCAAGTCTTCATACTCGTCGGTGTCGCGGGATGAAGAATATGAACTGGCCACCCAGGAAGGAACCTTGACCTTCTTGAATTTCTTCGGAGGAGGTGCAGACCAGTCATAATCTTCCTTGAGACCCATTTTCTTCAGATCTTCTTCACCATATAGATGTGATAAGATAGCCCAGGTGCGACCGAAAACTTCATGGAGGTAGTAATGGTTTTTCTTCAATGCATTATGTGTAGCAGTCATGTTGTGATGAAGAGAACCAAACTAACGCTTAAACCATTTATGGTTTCGATCCACCTTCTGGTGAAGACTAAGAAGCAGCTCACGGTCAGTCATCACACGTGGAGATGTGGCTTGAGGAGTAGACTTGGGTGCATTGGCAGCAGAATCATGAGTGGCAGAGTCATCATTGGTGGAGTAAGATGCAGCTTTGCGAAACTAACCATCCAATGGACGAATGCCTTCATCAATGACAAGAGGTGTCTTACCCTTTTCATCAGTTAAAGTAAAAGTCTGCTTGAGGACTTCAATTGGGGGCAAGTAGCTGAGGTGATTCTGAAAATCAGCCTTGTAGTTGAGTGAAGACATTGTTTTGAGGAATCTCATAATCCAAGCAGGATAAAGCTTCAACTCAAACGGAGAGAGTGCAACATTTTCCGGAGTCCTCAAGAAGAAATCATAATAATTGGTTGGAATGCTATAAATGATGTTGAATAGAAGATTCTTCATGATGCCAACAATTTCCTCATCAGATGAGTCGTGGCCTTTGATGGGACTCATTGTCCTCGTCAGAATGCGATAGACTGTTCTGGGCACATAGAGTAGGTCCTTTACGAGGAATTTGGTCCTTCGGGCTTGACCAGGCTTCCGATGCTTCATTAACACTTGCATGTAATGAGCAGTGAGTTCAGGTTCTTGGTACAGGCAGCGAGCTCCTTCACTGGGTGGACTGATGGGCAGGGCGTGAAGCAGTTCAGAGGCCGGTGCCTTATAATGAGTATTATCAGTCATCCAGTCCAAGACCCAGGAGTTCATATCTTCAAGATCACCTGTGATATGCAGTGTAGCGTAGAACTGAAGAATAAGCTCTTCATTCCAATCAACAATGTCAGAGCAAAAGTTGAGGAGGCATGCGTCATGAAGCACACTGAGTACAGGAGTGAAACAAGGCAATGATTCCATGTCCACATGAGGAATATGCTCATGGTAGAAGATTTTGTCCTTGTTGAAAAGTAGCAAAGAATAGAAATTGGTCTGGCTGGCAGTCTAGAAGCGCTTCCTCCTAAGACGAGCAGAGTCACAAGGATTGTAGTCAGTGAAGAATACATGCTCGCCAAAGAAGTCACTAGCCTTGAATTTTTGTTTCTTTGAGAAGGGATCCTTTGGCTTGGGGTGAGGAGTGTCAGTCAATTGCATCACAACCTCAGGGATCTCAATCTCAGGTTCCACAGGATGAGGAATTTCAGGTACTTCTTCAGTGGCAGCCCGGGACTTCAATTCTTCATTTACATGTTCATCAACACTAGTGGCTGGAATTTCTTCATGGATGGACGGAGTTGCACGAGGTTCTTCAGATCCCATTTGGACTTCAGTAGTTACCGGGGACTGAGAAATTTGTTGAAGAGGTGTGAACAGAGGAGAGTTCGGGTGCTGACTTTCCCAAAAGTCATCTTTAATCACTGGAGTAGTGCTTCCAATGTCCACATCGTCTTCTTCATCCATTTCTTCAACACCGGCCTCTTCAGCAGTGAACTGAGGCATGGGCGATGAGATAATTGGTGTTGAAGGGATTGCATCCACTTCAATTTCTTCATCCATCTGCTTTGACGAAGCAGCAGAAGGATTTTCTTCATCGGATTCACTTGGAATCACATAGTCTTCATCAAAAGGAACAAGGTCCTTTGATGGCATGGTTGAGATAGGAACAGCATCAATTGGGTTGGCAAATGAGCTGGTCAATGGCTTCATCTTCTTCGAGGCTGAAGAATCTGATGAAGTTGATGCCTTCCTTTTCTTCACTGTTGCACGCTCTGCAGCCTTGGTCTTCTTCACATCTGATGCAGATGGAAGGATCGAAGTTGGTGTAGGCGCAGGAGGAGCAGAGGAATTTGGTTGAATTTCTTCAGGCGCAACTGATGCAGTTGCCCTGACGTCTTCACTTTCTTCAGGCACAACACTAGTGGTTGCCCTGGCAATTTCTTCAGCGGCTGGAATGCAGTCATCAGCCCTGGAATTAACATTTTCTTCAGTAGCCTGATTGTCATCAGCGGTGCTGGCATTTTCTTCAGTAGGCTAAGCAGATGCTTCATCCTGAGGAATTTCCTATTGTGTTGCGGCTGCAATATTTGAAGTGAAGTTGTCAGCGAGTCTCACAAAACGAACCTTGGCTCCCAGCCAATCAACATGGTATGCGTCAAATTCATCACTGAGTTTCTTGATCTCAGACTATATATTGATGAGTTCTTCAGTTGTCATAGAGACAACGTTTTTCTTCAGGTAGCGCTCCTTTTTGTACTGCGCTTTCTTGATCTGCCTCGCCTTCTCAAACTTCCATTTTTCTTCTTGTATGAAGTGAGTCAACATATGACTTTGGCCAGGAGTCAGCTTGAAATCAGGCATAGGAGTATTTGGGTCCTTGTGCCATAGGTCAATATACTCAAGGATCAACTTTGGATCCAAAAGCAGAGGCACACTTGTGCCCTTGGCTCTAGCGGCCTTGATCTGCCTGTCTCTAATGATTTCTGTAAGTTCATCATCATTAGCTTCGTCTTCATCTGATGGCACTTGAAAAGCAACCTGCTTCTTTTGAGGACTTGGTCGAGAGCCTCGTCCAGCAGTTGCCTTGGTTTTCAATAGAGTGGGACTAGTTGAAGAATGCAGTGGTGCTGAGGAACTAGCGGATGCTCCTGAGGCAATAGAGATGCCTGTCGTCCTTTGGCACGAGGCGAGATGCGCAGGTGCTGAGGATTTGGTCGGAGCAGCTGAGGACTTTGGCGAAGGAGCTGAGGACTTTGGAGTGGGAGCAGCTTGAGGAGTTGGCCGTGAGGGCTTTGAAGAATCTGGCCATGAGGGCATTGCTGAGGAACTTGGCCATGAGGGCATTGCTGGTGAAGCACTTGACTTGTGAGCAGGCTTCTTTGGCATGGCCTTCTTTGGCTTGCTTGCAGAGGCCTCAGCAGTGGCAGCAGCAAAGTCTTCATTGAATTTCCTCACTGCTTCTCTTGCTTGTTTGGCCAACTTGTCCTGGCGCTTGGCCCATTCATTAGGATAATCCTCACCGCGCTTGAGACTGGTGGGATCTGCTTCTTGGCCAGGTGCCAACGCAGGTCTTGGGCATGGAGGATTGAGAGCGAATTTCTTCATGTACTTGGGAGTAACATACCTGTACTCCCTCCACTCTCTTGCCCATCTCCTCTCTATTCTTTGAATGTGGACTTTGCTCTCATTCTTGGTTTCCTTTCCATGAGTGGCCTCATCAGGAGTGCAATAGTCCTTGTATATGTCATTAGGGATCTCAAAAGCAGTATTGACCTCAGGCCTCTTTCCTCCCTTCTGTGGCTTCTTTCCATTAGCCATTTTCTTCAGATGAGGAATTTGAACAATGGATTCTGAAGATGTATGAAACTTTTCTTCGAGGAATGCTGCAAATGAGTTAAGTTGATGAGAACCTAGTGATTCATCAGCTAACATGAGTACCTGCAAACAGAGTATAGTTGTGAGGAATATGGAGAGGTCATATGCGTTCTCAGAGGTTTTTCAAAAAGGAGCAAGTTTGAGGAATTTGACCAGATGAGTCTTGAATAATTTCACTAAGCGTTCTTTGTCTTAGGTTCCAGAGATGTATAGATCGAAAATCCACACATTTGAGGAATCTTGAAGAAAAATATAGCTTTAGAGAAATGAATCAAGAACAGATGACATGTGAGGTGTTAAGTGTGTGATGAATTTGAAGTATAAACACCTTTGAATATTTTGTAGCTATAATTTGAATCAAAGAGGGCAGTAAAAGTAACTTTTAATTACCCTGGACGAAGAACACGACGAACTGAGAGGTGTAGATGTGAAGTTCGTCAGTTCAGATCTTCCACGCCCTAACTTGGCAGAGGAAGACAGCTACGGCGGTGGCGGAGTGAAGAAATCCGCAGTCGGCGCGAGTACGACGGCGACGAGGTCGAGGCAGTGAAGCTCTTCCTCACCGGCGACGATGAAGTAGCGGCGGCGCTTGGGTTTGAGAAGCTCGAGCTGGAGTGAGAACGAGCGGAGTAAAAGTGAAGTGAGGAAGGGAAGGGGTATTTATAGCCACGGTGAAAAAACTGTTCGCCGAAGAAATTGGACGAACGTGCCCCTGACCCTTCTTATTCGGTTGACATGTGTCACCCACATACTAAGAAGTGGAGATCGTGTGAGATCGTGGGTGAATGGATAAGTGTTGTCGTCGGATGTGGAACAGTTTGAGCGGCAAAGCCGAATATTTAGATAAGATAGGTTTTAAAGTTCCGTTCGCAATTTCTTCAGCTGATAAGGACATAGTGAAGATTTTGAACGAGTTTTAAATAGAACGCACATGAAGAATTTGTGAATAGACTAGGTTGAGTTCAGCATAGAGGGGGAAGGGTCCGATCACATTCACTTAGCGGAACAAGCAACTTGAAGAAATAGCAATAAGTGAATGTTGTAGAGGACATAAACTCATATATATATATATATATATATGTATATATATAGCCAATGAAGAAAAATGACGGAAATGGTGAAGACAATGCAAATTGAAAAACAACTGAGGAATTTCAAAGAACTGAGGAAAAAACTCAATTGAAGATTTTCAACATTTTGTGGTGGCGTGACCCATCGTATAAGAATGATGATTTCAGACACCGCGTACAATTGTCATAGGGTTCTGAGAATCAAATTCTTCGTTAATTTCTTCACACTTAGAGTGTTAGTCTTCATTGATTGAAGAAAAACGTTTCTTCATGTGTTGCACATCTAAGTCATCAATTTTGCATAAGTGTTAGGATTGGTGTCCTTTTCAAAGAACATTCAAAGATTCTAGTATATTTAGCTCACACCGCAACTTGCTGAATCTCTTCTCATCCAAGGGCTTATCGAAGATATCGGCTAGCTATTCTTCAGTCTTCACATGCTCAATAGAGATGTCGCCCTTCAACACATAATCACGAAGAAAATGATGACGAATCTGAATGTGCTTTGTCTTCGAGTGCTGAACTGGATTATGAGCAATCTTGATGGAACTCTCATTGTCATAGTAGAGTGGCACATTCTTCACGTTGACGCCGTAGTCCTTGAGAGTTTGCTTCATCCATAGCAGTTGAGCACAGCTAGAACCAGTAGCAATGTACTCAGCTTCAGCAGTAGACACTGATACGTAGTTCTGTTTCTTCGAGGACCAACAGACCAAAGATCATCCGAGGAAATGGCATGTGCCAGATGTTGACTTGCGATCCACACGATCACCAACATAGTCAAAGTCTGAAAATCCAATGAGATCAAAAGCCGGGCCCTTGGGGTACCATAATCCAAGTGTTGGTGTGTGAGCTAGATATCGAAGAATATGCTTCACAGCCTTATGGTGTGATTCCTTCGGTGTAGCTTGAAATTGGGCACACATGCAAACACTAAGCATAATATCTGGCCTAGATGCACATAGGTACAATAAAGAACCAATCATGGAGCGGTATACCTTTTGATCAAAGTCAATACCATTTTCATCAGTGCATAGATGGCCATTTGTGGTCATAGGGATTTTGACTCCTTTGCAATCTTGCATGCCGAATTTCCTCGGTACATCCTTGAGATATTTCTCCTGAGATATGAATATGCCATTGCGCTGTTGATGAATCTGAATACCTAAGAATAATTTCAATTCTCCCATCATAGACATTTGATATTCTTCACTCATCATATAAGCAAATTCATCAGTATAACATTGGTCAGTACAGCCAAAGATAATATCATCAACGTATATTTGGCACACAAACAATTCAACATCATAAGATTTAGTGAAAAGAGTTGGGTCAAGTGAACCGGGTTTGAAGCCTTTCTTCGTGAGGAATTCCTTCAAAGTATCATACCACGCCCGTGGGGCCTGCTAGAGGCCATAGAGGGCCTTATTGAGTCTGAAGACTTTGTCAGGATGCTTTGGATTTTCAAAACCTGGGGGTTGAACAACATATACTTCTTCCTCAAGCTTACCATTGAGGAATGCACTTTTCACATCCATTTGATATAAAGTGATATCATGATGGTTAGCATAAGCAAGTAATATGCGAATAGCTTCAAGTCTAGCAACAGGTGCAAAATTTTCGTTGAAATCAATTCCTTCAACCTGTGTGTAGCCTTGAGCTACAAGTCGTGCCTTATTCCTCACCACAAGGCCGTTTTCATCTTGCTTGTTGAGGTAGATCCACTTTGTGTTGATGATATTGTGCTTGAATTGATGTAAATCCTCTTGCATAGCTTGAATCCACTCAGGCTCCAGAAATGCTTCATGTACCTTAGTGGGCTCTGTGATAGAGACAAAAGCAAAGTGCCCACAAAAGTTAGATAAATGTGAAGCTCTTGAGCGTGTGAGAGGACCTGGAATGTTGATGTCGCTGATGATTTTCTCAATTTGCACTTCATTTGCGACGCGAGGATGAGCGGGTTGACGATGAGGAATTTGATCAGCATTTTCTTCAGCACCATTTTCCTCAGGTGCATTAGCATGACGTTCTTCATGCTCTGGAATAACTTCTTAAGATGATTCTTCAGTAGGAATGACATCCTCTGTAGCCTTGAGCTTAATAGATTCCTCAGGAGGTATTTCATTTGTCACAGGAGGTAGGTGCTCTCTTTGGGAGCCATTAGTCTCATTGAACCGCACATCTATAGTTTCAACAACCTTGTCATGACAGGTGTTGAAGACTCTGTAGGTGTGCGATTCCTTACCATAACCGAGCATAAAACCTTCATGTGCTTTCGGTGCAAATTTAGAACTGTGATGAGGATCTCTAATCCAACATTTAGCACCGAATACTTTGAAATAACTCACATTAGGTTTCTTGTCAGTGAGAAGTTCATATGCTGTCTTCTTGAAGAATTTGTGAATATATACCCTTTTGATGATGTGGCACGCAGTATCAATTGCCTCAGGCCAGAAGCGAGGAGGCGTCTTGTACTCATCAAGCATAGTGCGGGCCATCTCAACAAGAGTCTTGTTCTTGTGCTCCACGACGCCATTTTGCTGAGGAGTATAAGGAGTAGATAACTCATGAGTAATAACAAGTTCATCAAGATAGTCATCAAGGCCAGTGTTCCTGAACTCAGTTCCATTATCACTCCTGATGTGCTTGATCTTCACACCAAAGTTAGTTGAAGCCCTCGAGGAAAATCATTTGAAGACTTCCTGCACTTCAGTTTTGTAAGTGATAATAGGACCCATGTATATCAAGAGTAATCATCAACAATGACAAAGCCATATAGAGATGCAGCATTGGTAAATGTGGCATAGTGAGTAGGGCCAAAGAGATCCATGTGAAGCAATTCAAATGGTCGAGTAGTAGTCATGATAGTCTTTGCTGGATGCTTGGCCTTGCTCATCTTTCAAGCTTCACAGGCTCCGCATAAGTGATCCTTGAGGAATTTGACATTTTCAATGCCAATGACATGCTTCTTCTTCGCGAGCGTGTGAAGATTCCTCATGCCAGCATGACCAAGTCGTCGATGCCATAGCCAGCCTTCTGAAGCTTTTGCAAGAAGACATGTAGCAGGTTGTGGTCCTGTAGAGAAATCAACAATATACAAATCTCCTCTCCTAAAGCCTTCAAAGACTTTGGAATTGTCAGTTTCATGATCACAACACAATGATACTTGCCAAAGACAACCACCATATCAAGATCACAAAGCATTGAGACAGACATGAGGTTGAACCCTAAGGACTCGACAAGCATGACTTTGTCCATGTGTCGATCCTTTGAGATTGCAACCTTACCTAGACTCAATACCTTGCTTTTGCCTTTGTCAGCGTAGGTGATATGCTTCAGATGTGATGGAGATAAAGCAGAGTCCATCAATAAGCTCCTGTCACCAGTCATGTGATCTGTATGTCCACTATCAAGGACCCACTCAGTGGCTTTGGGTTGATCATACTGCAGATGAATTAGTGCAACTTACGAACTCATATACTTCATCAGTGAAGAATATGGTATCAATTTCATCAGACAATAGAACGGATAAAATAGTATGAGGATGTGAGAAATGAAAATTCATTTCTTCATGATTAGCTTGCGTCCTTTCAAGCACATTCAGGTCTCTAGCAAATTCTTCATACAATTAAGTTCGTCTGGAGACCTGACCCTGCATAAGAGGTCAGTTCTTTTTCTTCACCACCCACATTTTTAGGGGTGGCAAAGAGTTCTTCATTATGTGAGCTCCATAAGAGAAAGGTGGAATAGACGCCAATCCACTTCGTTTCACATTAGAGGGGTTAGGATAAGCATAAGAGTAAGCAGAGAAATTCTTGGAGGACTTATGGACATAATGATTTGAAGAATAATGCACATATCCATAATCCTTAGATATTCCCTGTGAAATAGACGGGTTAGCACGATGATGTTCATATGAGGACTTTGATCCTTTTGAGGAATTTGATCCATGAGAGGAGTTTGGTCCGAATGAGGACTTGGATCCATATGAAGAATTGGCCCATATGAAGAATTTGATCTGGGGTTCCTATTCTTCATAGTTGGTGTCATGATGACATTCACCTGAAGATTTTCAAGGCACCTTTTGGGAACCCAAATTTTCTTCATAGGAGGACCATTACTGCAGTTAGTGCCAACATATCTAGCAAATACTTCACCATTCTGATTTTTGAACAGTTTATAGTTAGAGTCAATGGACTCATCAGAAGAATATGATGATTCACATGTAAAGCCAGATAAAGTAGATGGATCCACTGAAGGTCCCTTTGCAGCACCCATGAGGTTTTAGGATACTGCTCAGGTTTCCAGTAGGTCCCATCAGCATTGAGTTTCCTCTCAAAGGCAATACCCTCTTTCCTAGGGTTCTTGTTGAGGATCTGCTTTTTAAGCACATCACAAAGAGCATGATGCCCTTTGAGGCTTTTGTACATGCCTGTCATATACAATTCCTTCAGCCCTACATCATTAGTGATACTAGCAATGTCCTCAGATGAGGAATTAGTGATAGTAGAGGCAGTTGAAGAATTTGCAGCAATGGAAGTATTTGAGCATTCAGGTGAAGAATTAACAGTTTCTCGTTCAATGCACTTCAAACATGGAGGAACAAATTCATCCTGAGTAGCCCTGATCTATTGAGCAAGTAATGAATCACGCTCCTTCTAAAGATCTTCATAACTCACTCTTAGCTTCTCAAGATCTTTCTTTCTTTGAAGAAATTCATAAGAAAGCTTCTCATGATCAGTTAGGAGAGTGTTATGACGAGCTTGAAGATTGTCAAACTTGGACTGATGTCTCTGAAGATTTTTAGTCAAGATTTTAGTGTGATCCATTTCCTCGCCCAACATATCATCGCTTTTATCTAGCATATTTTGAACCTTTTCAAGAGCCTTTTGCAATTTCACAGCAAGTTTAGAATAGCTGGGTTTGAGGTTTTCATCAGATTCATCCTCACTATATTCAGAGGAGGGATATTTGAGTACCTTTGAGCCTTTTGCCATGAAGCAATAGGTGGGAGCGTAGTCCTCATCGCCGTCATCAGTAGTGTTGGGGAGGTCCTTTTCTTCAGAGTTGAAGATGGACTTGCTGACGAACGCGGTAGCGAGGGCTAGGCTCGCCACACCAGAGTCTGACTCCTCAGATTCCTCCTCTTCCTCGTTTTCCTCAGATTCAGACTCAGAATCCATTTCCTTGCCAATGAATGCACGAGCCTTCTTGGAGCTGCTCTTCTTGTGAGATGAGGACCTTGAGGGTCTTGATGACGAGGACTTTGAAGATTTCTTCTTCTTCTTTGAATCATCAGAACTGTAATCCTTGTACTTCTTCTTCTTCTTCTTCGATTCCTTTTCCCACTGAGGACAATCTTGAATGTAGCGTCCAGGTTTTTTGCATTTATGGCAGAGTCTCTTCTTGTAATCATGGTATGAGGAATCTGATCTCAAGTCACCACCTCTTGAGGATTTACCAAAATGACCACGTCTTGAGAACTTTTGAAACTTCCTCACGAGCATTGCTAGCTCCTGGCTCAGTTCTTCAGGGTCACCAAGGCTGCTGTCGGAATCTTCACCATCAGATTCGGATACTGCCTTGGCCTTCAGAGCCCGTGATCTACCATAACTTGGTCCATAGAGATCTCTCTTCTCAGCAAGCTGGAACTCATGAGTGTTTAGTCTCTCGAGGATATCAGCAGGATCAAGTGACTTATAGTCTTCATGTTCTTGTATCATCAATGCCAAGTTATCAAATGAGGAATCAAGAGATCTCAGCAATTTCTTCACCATCTCATGGTCGGTGATGTCAGCAACACCAAGTGCTTGAAGCTCGTTTGAGATGTTAGTGAGGCGATCGAAGGTTTGCTGAACATTTTCATTGTCGAGTCTTTTGAATCGGTTGAAGAGATTTCGAAGAACGTCAACTTGAGAGTCACGCTGTGTTGAGACTCCCTCATTGACCTTGGACAGCCTGTCCCAGATAAGCTTAGTTGTCTCCAGAGCACTCACTCTGCCATACTGCCCTTTGCTCAGATGGCCACATACGATATACTTCGCTTGAGAGTCGAGTTGCTTGAATCTCTTCACATCAGCATCATTGATGGTGGGAGTGACAGAGGGAACACCATTCTCCACAACATACCAGAGATCGGTATCAATTGCCTCAAGATGCATGCGCATCTTATTCTTCTAGTAGGGGTAGTCCGTCCCATCGAAGGTAGGACACTCAGCAGAAACCTTGATCATACCTACAGTCGACATAACTAAAACTCCAGGCGGTTAAACCAAAATCACACAGAACAAGGGAGTACCTTGCTCTGATACCAATTAAAAGTGCATTATATCGACTAGAGGGGGGGAATAGGCGATGTTTATGAATTCTTCACTGAGGAATTTCAGGGTGAGGAAATTCCTGAGTGAAGAACTACTTGCAGCGGAATAAGTACTCAGAAGTAAACATAACAGTGCATGAGCATGATCTTCATGATGAAATGAAAACAAGCACAGAGTACAGAAAGCCTAAACACAGGATAACATAGGATAAGACAAACAGACTGAAGAAATTGAACTGGGGAAATAGAGAAACTCTTCAGTCAAAGTCTTCAAACAGATATGAACAAGCACTCAACACATAAATGAGGAAATGGAAGGGTTGAGGAAATGGAACCAGGTAGCTTGGTGAAGACAATGATTTGGTAGACCAGTTCCAACTGCTGTGACAGTTGTACATCTGGTTAGGGCGGCTAGGTATTTAAACCTGAGGACACACAGTCCCGGACACCCAGTTCTGAACACGCAGTTCAGAACACTCAGTCCTCACTGTATTCCCCTTGAGCTAAGGTCACACAGACCTCGCCCAATCACTCATTGTAAGTCTTCAGGCGACTTCCAAACCTTCACAAACTTGGTCACTCGGCAATCCACAATTTCCTCTTGGATGCTCTAGACCATGACGCCTAACCGTCTGGAAGATGCACAGTCTTCAAAGGTAACAAGCGTCGGATCCACGCAGGATCAATCTCTTCAATGATGCTCCATCACTTTGGGTTTGTAGGTGTTTTGGTTTGGGTTTTCCTCACTTGATGATTTTCACTCAAAGTCCTCGGAGGATGGGATGCTATCAAATGACAAGTGTTAGTTTCTCTCGGAGCAGCCAACCACCTAGTGGTTGTAGGGGCATCTATTTATAGCCTAGGGAGCAGCCCGACATGATAATACATAAATGCCCTTCAATGATATGACCGTTAGGTGGGTAGATATTTTGGGACAGCTGGTGCATAGCACAGCAACGGTCAGAATTTTGGGTAGCAAAATCCTGAGGGCTATCATGTTCCTCACTGTGTAGGCAATCCGCACTGGCGAATTCCTAACTCCTCAGTCAGAACAAATTCCTCAGAGACCAGAAGAACTTCGTCTCTATCACTGAAGAAACTGACTGAGCTGTATGAGATTTCCAATGGCTTCACTCGAAGGGATTGGTAGGTGTAGGATTTGAGTTGAGCATCACATGGAAATTTTTCCTTAGTATTTCCTCGACCCCCTTTAACAGTACGGTGTTTCCTATGAATCAAGAAAGATAAAATGAAACTACGAAAACAAAAGTCTTCATGCTTCATGTTCCTCGAATGAATACCAAGTCTTCAGGATTGCACCAATTTCTTCACTTTCAAAGTCTTCAGAAATCCAAAGTCTCCAGGTCGAAGAACTTCATTTTTAGGGGTCGACTTTCTCTGTAAATATCAAACTCCGCATAGACTTATAGGCATGTGTACACTCATAAACACATTAGTCCCTTAACCTATAAGTCTTCAATACACCAAAATCACTAAGGGGCACTAGATGCACTTACAACTTCTTTCTTCTTGCGCAGGCGCCGGACGCGGCGGGTCACGCCGTGGGGTCGCGCGCCTGGGCGCCAAGACTCCGTCTTGCGGAAGAGGTGGTGGAGGCGCTCCGTGGGCCATGCCGCCCGCGGCTGGTGGAGGGCAAGGTGGCGAGAGGGATGGTGCTGGGGAGCCCCCTGCGACGCTGACAAGCTCGGCGATGCGGTCGAGCCAGTCCTCGTAGAGTTTGTCGACTGGGCGGTAGCGCAGGAGCTTGCACACCATGCACAGAGCGGCCTGCCCGTCCACGAGAGCGCGACGAGCATGGGATGATGAGCCGGACGGGGTCAGTGATGGAGTGACGGTGTGGCCGTCCCACCGCACCGAGGTGCAGCGAAGACGCTTGCTGCTCGTTCCTTGCTGGGCCGGTGGCGGCGTTGGCGGTAGGAGACGGGGAACGACGGGGTGGCCCGCCGACGGGAGCCGTCTAAGCGATGCGGGCGGCGAGCGCAGCCCGGCGCTCAGCGCGAGCACGGTGAGCGTCCGCCATGGAGGTGATAGAGAAACGAGACGCGGAGCGATGAAAGGGAAGCTTCGGCGCACCCCTACCTAGCGCGCCAAATGTTGGATCACAGGTTCCGGCAAAACCCTCAAGGTTCGAACACTGGGTTGCGCGCAAAGATCTCCCCCCTACCGATCCACGTCCTAGCTTTACTAAGATCTTACAGGCTAACTCAACGAACTCGTAACACAAAGGACACAAGACTTATACTGGTTCAGGCCACCGTTGTGGTGTAATACCCTACTCCAGTGTGTGGTGGTGGATTGCCCCTTGGGCTGAGGATGAACAGTACAAGGGGAAGAACGGCCTCCTGAGGAGAGGTGTTCTTGTGCTTGGTGAGCTTGTGGTTGTCTTGGTCTATCTCGGTTTGTTGGATCCCCTCTCTAGCTATGGTGGTGGCTAGTCCTATTTATAGAGGCCCTGGTCCTCTCCCCCAAAATATTGAGTGGGAAGGGAGCCAACAATGGCCAATTTGAAAGGGGACAACTAGTACAACTTATCCTGACAAAAGTGATCTTCGTCTGTCAAAGGCTCTGGTGGTGACGCCGTCTTGGGCACCACAGTGACCTCTGTCTTGCCGTCCTTCTGGTCTTGGTCTTGTTGCACTGATATAGAAACATTTGCTTGACGCCTCCGTACTCCGCGCCTACGCCTGCTTCCTTAGCACCAAAGAGGAAACAAGGACACTATGTGCGCTGGCGCCCGCCTGGCACCTGCCTAGCATTGGTTGTCATGGCTCACGTCATCGGAACCTCACGAGGTTTGCCTGGCCTTGATCTCTCCGCCCCTCGCAAGCCAGCCTGGTGAGGCCGCTCCTGAGGAGGTCTTGTGTCGTCCGCCTCACGAGGCTTGGCCCCTTGCGAGGGTCTTGAGTCCTTGTTGGTGAAGATGGTCCGTATGGGCCCGCTCGCAGAGCCACGCCGTGGGCCGCAGGCACGCAAGTCTGGGGACCCCCATTCCCAGGACGCCGACAGAGTTGCATGTTGTTTCCCTCGTACTGCCCTCCACCTGCCACTACACTGCTGCATCTTCCATGGTTGTTGTTCCTTCCCGTCCGAGGCCTCACCGTCGTTCTCCGCCTTGGTTCGCTCGCTGTGCCTGCCTCCGTCTAGCATTGTCAACATGGTCAACAACCAAGAGGAATCAAGAGATGATTGTACGTGGAGAGGGGGACAGTAGGGACCCACAGGGTCATTGCATTACGCAAGCAGGTGCCTCGTTATTACAAGCTAGGACAAGTCATTGAAGTCTCATCTCACACTGGCGATGCATAGGCTGGCGCGGCGGCGGATTTGTTAAAATTACACAACGAGTGGATAACACCAGGGACCTGGCAGCTCACCCAGTTGTTTTTTTAGTTTCAGAGAAGGAGCTCAACTGCGCGTTGTGCGGGGGCTGTGGCCCGTCTAGCCAACGCTTACGCTTTTATTTAAGCACATGACGAGCACAGTTGATATCTTTTTTCTTTCTGAAAATGGCTAGCCCAGTTCTTTTTTTGAAGAACACCAAAATCGAGGCCTACTTGCTTTTCTCAGCCCTGCTGGGTAGCAAATCTTTCAAGACGAGGAGGGAGGGATGTAAAGTAGTAAGAAATGGGTTGTAAATTTTTAAACCAAAGCCAACCGGCAATTACATTAAAATATCATATATTTTTTTCTGGATTTCTCTAGTATCTACTCTTATAAAAACCAAAGCCAACTGGCAATTACATTAAAAGATCGTCTTTTCTCCCACAAGATAAACTACTCATACAAATGCATCTTCATGTTCCGTGCAATGCACGGGCATCTTGCTAGTTAAGCTTTTAAATTTCATTCATTTTTTGTGGAGAATTGTTTTTTGAATTTTATTTTGATATAATTTTTTAAAAATTATTTTATCGCGACTCGAAATTTCGTGATTAAAAGAGTTCGGACCCCACCGAAATATGAAAAATTTCGTTGAATTTTTTAGCAGTGCCCAGAATATATGGTCTGTAATACTAATAGAAAGAATATGGGCTTCAAATATCCTTAAGAATTAGCAAATGGGCTGTAAATTATTGAAAATAATGGCTAATGGGTTGTATGTTGTTTTCCACAGATTTGGAGGCTGACTTCTGGGACTACTAGGTTGACGATGACGCTATCCTAAAAAAAAATTGACGCGTACGCAAAGCTTTGTCAGCTTAGTCAGCACAGAGCAGTGACTGTTGGATGTCCATCCAACGGCCGCCGTGCTTCTTCAATCTCTAATCTTCCTGCTCTAGCTGCCCAAACCAGCACCGGAGGGACTGCCTGCTCCCTCCTCCCGTGGCTGGCTGTGCTACTGCCAGGCCATCCCTCTACCCACCCGCACATCCTATTATTTTCCGACGACGTCAGCCTCACCCCGCAGCCGACCAGTCAGCGCTCGTACACCCCTCAGCGTGTGCATCCACTGCAGAGGCTTCGCCGGCTCCGGGTCGTTCCCTTCTTGGGCCTCGCCCTCGTCCACCGCGTTTGTGCTCTTGGCGCGGCGAGGTCAACATGGTCAACAAACAACAGCCATCGGAAGAGGCTGACAGTAGGGGTCCACACAAGGAAATGCCTCCTTATTATGCGCAAAATAATGATTCGTCCACCTGACAGCTCGGACCCACCGGAAGGGCCTCTGTATTTCTTGAAAAAAATGTTCCCCCGGTGTCAGCTCGGACCCACCAGCTATATCTTCACACACAGGGAAGTGCCTCCTTATTACGCACAAAAAATGAATACTCCCCCTGCTAGCTGGGACCCACCATTGTGGGAGGCTGACTTGTGGGCCTACTAAGATGATGGGGATGGAGGGCTTTGTCAGCTTAGTCAACATGAACGATTCTAGCTCCAGTGACTGTACGATGCCCATCCAACGGTCATAGTGCTTCTTCAACCTCTGGTCTTCTTGCTCTAGCCGCCCAAACAAGCATCGGTCGTGCCGCCGGCTCCTGCCTCCCGTGTTCGGCTGTGCTGCCACCACTGGCAATGCCATCCCTCTATACTCACCCACACCTCCTGTTATTCTCCGGCGGTGGCAGCCTCACACCATAGCTGAAGCAGTCAACCCACGTACCCCCTCCGCGTGGGCATCCACTTCCGCATCTTCCCCAGCTCCACATCGTCCCCTTCCTAGGCCTCGCCGGCATCCACCGCCCTGGTGCTCTCGACGCGGCGTGGTCAACGTGGTCAAGGAACGACTTCCATCAGAAGAGTACTGTACGTGGAGAGGCTGACAGTTGGGTCCACGGCCACGGCAAGGAAGTGTCTCCTTATTACATGGAAAATAATGATTCCTCCACCTGACAGTAGGGACCCACCGGACGGGCCACCGTATTTCACGAAAAAAATGTTTCCCCCCTGACTACTGGGACCCACCAGCTACATCTTCGCACGCAAGTTCCTGACAGTCGGGACCCACCCGGTCAAAGCGTATGTAGTGTTGTCATTCTGGTCGCGAACGTGTATGTACATACGATCGGTCTATCTGCAAGCTGCAACGATGAACCGTAGCCGTGTAAGGAAGGGCACGTGTGGTAGTAAAGGCGCGCACGTGTGGTAGTACAGGCGCGCACATAGCATGTACACGTACGTACAGTGGCCAGGGTGCAAGAAAGTAAATACGGCCACGTACGTACATATGGGCGGGGTCTCGAATGCCTACTCGCGCATACGTACGGCCAGGGCTCGTGTACATGACTGGGTCGGAAAGGAGAAGTTGCGCCGTTGTTGTGGTCATGGGGAGGCAACCGGCTGGGTCGGAACAGAATGTGTCGTCGTGTTCATTGGGAGCCAACCGGCTTGGACGGAACAGCCGATGGAAACAAGGCCTGGCGTACCGCAGAACGGAGGAAACGACCTTGTGTTTGACCGGCCATGGTGGAAACGAGATCTTGTTCATCGGGACGGGTCTGGCGTACCGCAAAACGAAGGAAACGGACCTCCTACGGTGGAAACGGGGTCCTGTTGATCGGGAGGGGTGTGGCGTACTGCAAAACGGAGGAAACGGACTTGTGTTGGAGCGCTACGGTCGAAACGGGGGTCTTGTTCATCAGGAGTGGTGTGGTGTACCACAAAACAGGACTCCACAGGATACTCTTCATCTCCACCGCCGACCTCCTCCACCCTCCACGGGCTCCTGTTCATCCACCATCGACCTCCTCTAGCCTCCACCTGCGACTGTTCATCCGCGGGCTCCTGTTCATCCAGCCTCCACCACGCTCCATCACCGGCTACTGTTCAACCAGCCCTCTCCACGGGGTCCTATTCAACCACACTGTCGGCTTTCGGGTTCCGGCAGACCCTTGAGGTTCGAACACTGGGGTGCGCGCAGAGATCTCTCCCCTACCGATCTACGTCCGATCCTTGTGTGCGAACTAAGATGAAAATGATGAACAACACAAGAGACATGAGGTTTATACCGGTTCGGGCCATCGTTGTGGTGTAATACCCTACTCCAGTGTGTGGTGTGGTGGATTGCCTCTGGGGCTGATGATGAATAGTACAAGGGAAGAACAGCCTCGCGAGAGGTGTTCTTGAGTTGGTGCGATGAACTGCTAGGGTGAGTTTCGTCGCCTCTCTTTATCTCTACTAGGGTTCTACCAGATCTCTCTCTCTCCTCTTTCTTCCCAGGTGTCCCCCTTCCTTGGTGGAGGCTAGCTCTATTTATAGAGGCCCTGGGCCTCTCCCCGAATAATTGAGAAGGAAGGGCACCAACAATTGGCCATTTTGAAGGGGAACATCTAGTACAAGTTATCCTGACCAAAGGTGGTCTTCGGCTGCCGAAAGCACTGGTGATGACGCCGTCTTGGGCTCCACGGTGACCTCCGTCCTGCTGCTCTACTGGTCTTGGTCTTGTTGCACCGGAATGGCAACCTTTGCCCGATGCCTTGGCCTATGCTTGCCCCCTTTGCACCAAAGGGGAAACAAGGACACTGCGCAGGCCGGCGCCCGCCTGGCCTTGATCGTCATGGCTTGCGTCATGGGATCCTCGCGAGGTACCCCTGCCTTGATCTCTCCGCCTCCTCGCGAGCCTACCTGATGAGGCTGCCTTTGAGGAAGCTTCCTGTCGTCCGCCCCGCGAGGCTTGGCCCCTCGCGAGGGTCTTGATCTTGCGTTGATGAAGATGGGCCGCGCTGGGCCCCCAGTTGAGCCACGCCGCAGGCCGCATGCAGCCAAGTCTGGGGACCCCCATTCCTAGAACACCGACAGTAGCCCCCGGGCCCAAGGCGCGTGCGGGCTTGGCTTAGTAGAGAAGCGAAGGGGCAAGCGCGAAGCGCCGCGGGCCCTAACAGCCTGCGGCCTTGGGCGCCGCGTGGCGGTTGATTGGGCGTGGGCGTCTGCACTTCCCACGACGCCTCGGCAACTGCACTACTGACAACAGGGGGTGCCCGGGCCAGGCTTACTTGCCCTGCTCTCGCCGTCTTGCCCTAGATCCCCTTTCTCGTTCTCCTTCCTCTTGCTCCCAAAATCCTCCAGATCCGTCATGGCGCCTCGCAAGTCCCCGGCTAATGCTTGGTGCTCGCCGGCCCTGGATTCCCCGAATTTTCGGAGAAGAACCTCGCCCTCGCGCGCCTGATGACGATGGCGCAGGGCAGCGAGGGGGCGACTGTGCTCAAGGTCGGCTCTGACCAGCCTGAGGGCAAGGGGAGCACCTTCTACCCGTTCTTCATGAGCACCATTGTCGCCTGTCTGGTGCCTCCTTTCTCTGAGTTCTTCTATGTCGTTCTCCGCCAATACAACTTGCAGGCTCTGCATCTCCACCCCAACTCTGTCCTTCTCCTGGCGATTTTCGCCTACTATTGTGAGGCTCATGTTGGTGTGAAGCCCTCGGTGGCCTTGCTGCGCCACTTTTTCTCCCTCCGGGTTTCTGGCGCTCAGGTCTCCGCATGCGCGAGCTTCATTGCATATTCTAGCTCCAACACCATCTCGAAGCCTGGGAAGAGGATCGAAGGCTACCGGAGCAAGTGGGTCATGATGGATGTTGGGCGCCTCCACCCTCATCTGGTATTGCCCACGGGGCAACCTAAGTCCGTTGACGCATGGTCTCGCGTGGAGCTCGTCGACCCTCGCGCGAAGGCGGTGTTGAGGAGGATGAACGCGGACCTGAGGCCAAGCAACTTGGGGGTGGCGAAGCTGACCGGGGCCACACTCCTGAGGGAGTTCCTGGAGCACCGGGTGGCTCCGCTCCAGGAGCACTCGCTCCCACTGTGGAGGCTCGGACAAGCAGACGCCGCCCTGCGCCTGAGCTCCGAGGCCCGGACCGACGAGGATCTGACTACAGCCCTCCATTCCTTGGTTGGGGGAGACGTGGCGAGCCCGGTGGATACCCCCGTCCCCCTGTTCCTTCGTGACGACTGGGAGCAGGTGGTGAACGCCATGCCCACCTTCAACGGTGAGGGGCTGGTGCCCGCGGCAACTCCCGAAGATCTAGCGGTCCTGGCGACGGTGAACTTGTCCTCCGGCAGCTCCAGTGGGGAAGAAGAGGTGGAGGAGGAAGCGTCCAACTCAGAGGAGACTGGCGAGGATTGGGGGGAGTCCTTCCCTCGGCGCGGGTCCCAGGCCCTCCGCTCCATGCCGGACGACGACGAGGCCAGCGCCAGGCGAGGAAGGGAAGGCTCTTCCTCGGTCACGAGGAAGGGCAGGTCGAGCCTGGTTCCCCCAGAGTCTGCTCTTGATAGAGGCAAAGGTGTCCCGATGTTTCGATGAGATGGTGGCTATCGTTTTCTGTGGGAGTCGACCTTGACGATCCAACTACGAACGTGCGAGACGTCGCGCCTTAGAAATCGCTAAACCAACTTCCGAGGGGTTATTGACCACGCCGGACCACGATCAACTTGACCACGAGGGCCTGTTTCCTGCGAGCAAACGAAGAACAAGCAAGAAACTGAGATTGCAATCTGATTATTGCGAATATAAGATGAAAGCTTTATTGATCAAGGTGGGGTTCTGTGACGTCTTGGTCTGGTCGTTGGACACAAACGAAGTACGCGAAGTTGCAGCTATGGCGAACTTTTAATCTAAACAAAACCCAAAGTCTAAACGACGCCCTAAGGGCTGTATATATGGAGGAAGAGAGGGGAATTTCGTGGCCCTTGAGGGTGGGGTCCGAAACCAACCCTAACTCTTGTTTCCCCACACATACGGACTCTAAAAATAGCCTATACTTAAGTATTTCGAAATTACATGGGCCTGGCCCATTAATAGGGTGACGCAGCACCTAGAATAGCCTATGGACGAATATTATGAAGTGGCATCTTGTATATTTCGTCCATGGCTTCATGCACTCCTTATGGCGGCTTCAAAGTTCTGAAATCATCACTTGTAACTCCGTTCTTGATCCCCTTGCGCATGCCATCAACTTCATGCGTGTTCTTGCTCCAATGTTCATCCTTCTCCAAGCTAGGCCCTTCATTTGAAAGCAAAACAAATATATCCAATTTAGGGAGCATCATAATCTCATGAACATTAGAATCATTACCAAGAAACGAAAGTACCTGGTAATTTAATTGGCGTGCGCGAGCTCTAGTAATTGGTCCAGTATATGTAACAGTAGGGGCTGTGGGTGTAACAATGGTATTGATGTCCTCCTCATCCTCCCCTTCTTGAAATGAAGTCGTCCTCGACGGAAGCTCATCTTCCTCACCCAAATAAGGCTTCAAATCTGCAATATTAAAAGTGGGACTAACCCCAAAATCTGCAGGTAGCTCAAGTTTATATGCATTATCATTTATTTTCTCTAAAACCTTAAAAGGACCATCAGCACGTGGCATTAGCTTTGATTTGCGCAGATTAGGAAATCTATCTTTACGCAAATGTAACCAAACAAGATCTCCAGGTGCAAACACAACATGTTTTCTACCCTTATCTCCAGCAAGTTTATATTTAGCATTCATACGCTCAATGTTTTCCTTAGTTAACTAATGCATTTTTAAAATCAATTCAGAACGTTCTTTAGCATCAAAATTAACCTTCTCCGAAGATGGAAGAGGCAACAAATCAATAGGTGCACGAGGTAGGAAACCATACACAATTTCAAAAGGGCACATCTTAGTAGTAGAATGCAATGAACGATTATAAGCAAATTCAATATGAGGCAAGCATTCTTCCCACATTTTCTTGTTATTCTTCAAAACAGCCCTAAGCATAGTAGACAATGTTCTATTGACTACTTCAGTTTGTCCATCAGTTTGGGGGTGACAAGTAGTACTAAAAAGCAGCTTAGTCCCCAACTTAGCCCATAAACATCTCCAAAAGTGGCTAAGAAATTTAGTATCACGATCTGAAACAATAGTATTTGGCACACCATGTAAGCGAATAATTTCACGAAAGAACAAATCAGCAACATTAACAGCATCATCGCTTTTATGACATGGTATAAAGTGTGCCATTTTCGAGAACCTATACACGACAACAAAGATGCTATCCCTCCCCTTCTTTGTTCTAGGTAAACCTAAAACAAAGTCCATAGATATATCCTCCCAAGGAACACTAGGTACAGGCAAAGGCATATATAAACCATGAGGATTGAGTCGTGACTTAGCTCTTTGACATGTAGTGCAGTGAGCAACAAAACGCTCAACATCCCGTCTCATCTTTGGCCAAAAGAAATGTGTAGCAAGTACGTCCTCCGTCTTCTTCATGCCAAAGTGTCCAATTAATCCTCCTCCATGCGCCTCCTACAACAACAAAAGACGAACGGAGCTAGCTGGAATACATCTTGTAATAACACACCTCCTAATCCAATTCCACTAGCATCACATTCAAGCTCAAAAGTCTTATTGAAATTAGGAAGTTGGAGTAAAGGAGCATGTGTCAACTTATCTTTCAATACCGTGAAGGCTTCTTCCTGTGCGGTACCCCAAACAAAAGGTACATCCTTCTTTGTAAGCTCGTTGAGAGGTGCAGCAATGGTGCTGAAATCTCTCACAAAACGCCTATAAAAACCAACGAGGCCAAGGAAACTCCTCACTTGTGTGACCGTTTTGGGCTGCGGCCAACTCTCAATAGCTTCAATCTTGGCTTTATCAACTTCAATTCCCTGTGGAGTAACAACACAGCCAAGAAAAGATACTCGGTCGGTGCAAAAGGTGCACTTTCCAAGGTTACCAAACAAATGTGCATCACGTAGAGCAATAAAAACAGCACATAAATGTTCCAAATGTTCCTCCAAAGATTTGCTATAAATCAATATGTCATCAAAGTAAACTACCACAAATCGTCCAATGAAAGCACGTAAAACTTCGTTCATTAACCTCATGAAAGTACTAGGTGCATTAGTTAACCCAAAAGGCATGACTAACCACTCATATAATCCAAACTTAGTTTTAAATGCTGTTTTCCATTCATCTCCCAATTTCATACGAATTTGATGGTAACCACTACGCAAATCAACTTTGGAGAATATTGTAGAGCCACTCAATTCATCAAGCATATCATCTAGCCTAGGAATAGGATGACGATAACGAATAGTAATATTATTAATGCCTCTACAATCAACGCACATACGCGACGTACCATCCTTTTTCGGCACTAAAATGACAGGAACAGCACAAGGACTAAGGGATTCGCGTATATAACCTTTGTCGAGCAGTTCTTGTACTTGACGCATAATCTCCTTCATCTCCTCTGGATTGGTACGGTATGGTGCCCGGTTGGGTAATGATGCACCGGGAATTAAGTCAATTTGATGCTCAATCCCGCGAATAGGTGGTAATCCCGGTGGCACGTCTTGTGGAAAGACGTCGGCGTACTCCTGCAAAATGTTAGTGACAGCAGGAGGCAAAGAGGAAGGCACGTCCTCGTATGAAAATAATGCCTCTTTGCACACAAAAGCATAGCAAACAGATTTGCTAAAATCTAGATCATCAATATCAGATTTGGTGGCAAGTAAACATGCACTTTTCAATTTAATTTCAGAAGCAACACTAGATTGTTTATTATTATTAGGCTGCATTTGTTACTCAAATGCTTTTGCCACAATCTGATTTTCACTCTTAGTTTTCTCCTGTTTTTCTTTATTAGCTCTATTAATATCATCTTTCAAAATGGAATCAGGAGTCATAGGAAGCAAAGTAATATTTTTATCCTTATGAACAAGAGTATACTGATTGTTTCTACCATGGTGAATAGAAATTTTATCAAATTGCCATGGTCTACCAAGTAATAAGGAACATGCTTGCATCGGTACCACATCACAATCAACATAATCAGCATATGTAGAGATACTAAAATGCACACGAATAGTACGTGTTACCTTAACCTTGCAGCTGTTGTTGAACCATTGGATGTAGTAAGGATGTGGATGTGGTCTTGTGGTGAGAGATAGCTTCTCCACCATCTCGATGCTAGCCAAGTTGTTGCAACTCCCTCCATCTATGATCACGCGAACAGAACGTTCCTTCACAACTCCCTTTGTATGGAACAAATTATGCCTCTGATTTTGCTCAGCTTGTGTAACCTGCACACTCAAAACACGTTGAGCAACTAAACATTCATACATGTCAGCATCTTCAGGAGCCATGTATTGCGTCTCATGATCAGAATCGTCTCCACCGTGTTCGTCACGTGTAATAAGAGCCAAAGTCTCCTCATCATAGTCACTAGCGGACTCATACCCACCATCCTCAGTAACAATCATCACACGCTTAGATGGGCATTCTCTCGCATAATGACCTCCACCCTTGCAACGTCGACAAATAATATCATGTGTTTGCCCTGTTGATGCCATGGATGAAGAAGAGCTCTTTGCAGGCCAGAAGGTGTGCTCTTGGCAGATAGTGGTGATTGTGCCTGCTTTATTGTATCACGGTTGGAGGTGGCAGCCGACGGAGGCGCCGGTGAAGCAGAACGTGTGGAAGTAGATGATGCACGTGGTGTCCATGAAGAAGGTCGACCTGCAGAAAAGTTAGTCCGCGCCAATGCCTGTCGATCCTGCACTTCACGTTCAGCTTTACAAGCAAGATGGAATAAACGAGTGATATTAGTATACTCCTTATACTCTAGAATCGTCTGAATCTCTCTATTTAATCCACCCATAAAACATGCAAGCATAGCTTCATTCTCCTCAACAATACCACATCTAATCATGCCAGTTTGTAATTCCTGATAATATTCTTCTACAGAAATTTTTCCCTGTCTTAAGCGCTGCAATTTTTGAAGTAATTCACGTTGATAATATGGTGGAACCCAACGAGTACGCATAGCAGTTTTCAAAGCAGCCCAAGTAGCAGGAATGGGATATAATCTACAATGCTCAGACCACCAAACACATGCAAAACTAGTGAATGCACAAACAGCAGCAGGAACACGTCTCTCCTCGGGATATTGTAAACATGTAAATCGTTGTTCAGTTTCTAACTCCCAAGTAAGATATATATCAGGAACATATCTACCCTCAAATGGTGGAATATTCAATTTTAGTTTAGGGAGATGGTCATGATCTCGTACCTGAGGGTGAGCCCTACCATTGCCATTATTTGCATGTGGACGACCTGATGGTTGCTGTGCTGGTGGTGGCACGTAGTTCTGATTTTGATCAACCTCATCCTCGTAATCGCCAGCAAAATCATCCTCCTCCGCATCAGCAGCAGGAGCCACAGAAGTAGCAACAGCAGCACCAACAGTTTGGCCAGGTGCAAGAGGGAGACGGCTCGCTCGGCGGAGGGCTGTTTCACGATGTGTAGGTAGTCGTCGTTGTTGTTGTTGTAGAGGTGCGTTAGGTGCAGCCGGTGGTGGTGGTGGAAGACGCGCGAGCAATTCATTAAACCTGTCATCGAGCTTTGTTTCGAACGTCTTCTCCATGTCATCTATCTTCTCCATGGCCTCTTCAAATCTCTTTAGCACATCCTGCACCTGTCCATTCATCATTTGCTGAAATTTATCATGCAACTCCTGATTCGTCATGTTCTCCCAATCAGTCTCGTCGGCTTGTGATCCTGCCATGGTTAGCAACAATAGAAAACACACAAGAATATGATCCTACAGAATACTAACAAGAGGTGGTGGTGGCGGGTGTCACAAATCCGTCAAGCAAATCTCAAATTCTTACCAGTTCTTACCCAGCAGCACGCGGTGATTGGCAACCGTTGTAGTCAAAACACTCAAAAGCTTGGATAGAGCGATTGCCCGAGAGAGTCAAACGCACGACGTAGAGGTATGTGGAGCTGGGAAGGCTTATAGTATGGTAGCAAAAAGGGTCAGCAATAATCAATTCAGAGATGCAAAGTTGAATAAACGCTCAACGACGGCACTGTGCTGGTCCTAGGCTAGACCGTGCTAGAGACGCAAGCCTAGAACACTAACAAAATCACGGCGCTGCACGTAAATAAGGGAAAAGCACACTCTGGAACTTTTTTTTTCGCTTTTTTTTTGCGCTCCTCTTTTTTTTGCGCTCCTCTTTTTTTTTTTTGCGAAAAATTACTATAATGGCGAGTGTCTCAAAACTCTTCCCTCGTCAAACTGATAGGATGGGCATGAAAATTTGTTTTCCACTTTTTTTTCGGAAATCAGGGCAGCGACGACGAAAAAGTGCGACAAAAAATCACTATGATGGCACGTGGCTCAAAAGACTCAGAAAAGCCTAAAAATAGGATAGGGAAAAAATATTTTTTCCCGTGAAAATTTTGGCCTAAAAACTGCCCGGGGGTCTCCAGACTCTTTTTTTTCCGAGACCTACGCAGGCAAGGAAACACGAATCGGAATTGAGATTGATCTCAAGAACAAACCTAATATGAGAAGAACTCGGATTGGTGGTGGATATATGGTTGTGGTATATGGCAGCGGTGGTGGTATATGGTAGCGGTGGTGGTATATGGATAGAGATTGATGGTGGTATATGGATACGGATTGGTAGTGGTAGATGGATAAGGATTCAGAGCGGTGGCGGATAAGCAAAAGTGGTAGATGGGCGATGATGATGGTGCGGCGGCGGCGTGACAACTAATGACCAGAACTCGAAACTCTAAAAGACTAGACTCTAAGACCAGCAACTTGACACGACGATGCAACCGCAAATTCAACAAAGCAAAAACCCTAAAAAGATTATGCAAAGGCTCAGATTGGTTCGGATATGATGAACTAACCCTAATTTGTTTTGTGTGGCTTTTTCATGGACTGTAGGTATGAAGAACAGACTCGATCTAATCTACGAAAAACTGTAAAATCTCACCGAGCAACCTGGAAATCTGATACCACTTGATAGAGGCAAAGGTGTCCCGATGTTTCGATGAGATGGTGGCTATCGTTTTCTGTGGGAGTCGACCTTGACGATCCGACTACGAACGTGCGAGACGTCGCGCCTTAGCAATCGCTAAACCAACTTCCGAGGGGTTATTGACCACGCCGGAGCACGATCAACCTGACCACGAGGGCCTGTTTCCTGCGAGCAAACGAAGAACAAGCAAGAAACTGAGATTGCAATCTGGATATTGCGAATATAAGATGAAAGCTTTATTGATCAAGGTGGGGTTCTGTGACGTCTTGGTCTGGTCGTTGGACACAAACGAAGTACGCGAAGTTGCAGCTATGGCGAACTTTTAATCTAAACAAAACCCAAAGTCTAAACGATGCCCTAAAGGCTGTATATATGGAGGAAGAGAGGGGAATTTCGTGGCCCTTGAGGGTGGGGTCCGAAACCAACCCTAACTCTTGTTTCCCCACACATACGGACTCTAAAAATAGCCTATACTTAAGTATTTCGAAATTACATGGGCCTGGCCCATTAATAGGGTGACGCAGCACCTAGAATAGCCTATGGACGAATATTATGAAGTGGCATCTTGTATATTTCGTCCATGGCTTCATGCACTCCTTATGGCGGCTTCAAAGTCCTGAAATCATCACTTGTAACTCCGTTCTTGATCCCCTTGCGCATGCCATCAACTTCATGTGTGTTCTTGCTCCAATGTTCATCCTTCTCCAAGCTAGGCCCTTCATTTGAAAGCAAAACAAATGTATCCAATTTAGGCAGCATCATAATCTCATGAACATTAGAATCATTACCAAGAAACGAAAGTACCTGGTAATTTAATTGGCGTGCGCGAGCTCTAGTAATTGGTCCAGTATATGTAACAGTAGGGGCTGTGGGTGTAACAATGGTATTGATGTCCTCATCAGCTCTGGTCCCTGGGGGGTCCAAGGCCAGCTCCATCCCTCCTGACGCGCCTTCTGCTTCCGGGCCCTCCAAGGCTAACCCCCGCTGCAGGCTCTCGAGCTTCAAGTTTGGCCGGAAGTTGCTTGAGCCACGGACGACGTCCAGTAAGTGCTTGATTCATGCTCTGCTTCGTTTCTGCTGCTGAGGCTTGACGTTTGCGCTCCTTTACCAGGCCGGCACCTGCTGCCAAGAGGTTGAAGGAGGCTTCTACGGCCCCACTTGGTGTGAATCCGTCTGCCGGGGCGACATCTTCGGCTGTTCGGGGAGAGGATGGCGAGGCCTACGCCTCTCTGACCCAACCGCCCTCGCGAGGCCAACTGGGGCACCCCGGCGAGGAGCCAGCCCCCGTGGCCCCGCTGGACCTGGAGTCGATTGTGCCCGACGCTGCGGCCATAGCGGCCAAGGCTCAGGAGGTCCCTTCCTGCCAAGCCGTAGTCACGCTGCCATCTTCTCCGCCTGCTCCACAGGTTCTTGTCTCTTCTGCTCCCTCCGCCGCTGTCCTGGACCAGGTTGCCAATGAGCTGAGCCAACTGCGGGAGGATCTCCTGAGCGCGGACCCTCGTCTGGTGGCCGGGCGTCTGGAGTTGGCCTCTGGCTGGGCCCGTTCTGCTGCTTCCGTCCGAGCGGTGCTGAGCCAGGCCGTGTCGTCCTCCGAGGAGAAGCAGGCCGCTAACCAAGCCAAGGCCACTCGCGACGCTGCCCTGGGCGACACTGCAGCTGCCCAGGGCCGCTGCAAGATGCTTGAGGCCGAGCTGCAAGGCCTGCACGACGAGCTCGCCAAGGAGGTGCAGAGCCGCCGGGAGATGGAGAAGGAGATGAAGGCTAGGGAGGCTGCCACCAAGGACCGGGACGCCAAGCTTGATGACCGCCACAGCCGACCGGAGACGACCGAGCTGGACGCCAAGGCGAAGGTCCCGACGGAGGACCGGGTGGCCTTCGCGAGGATGGAAAAGAAGACTCGTGGCATACTGAAGATGCTGTATGAGAGCGGCCTGGAGGAGCCATTGGCTGGTGAGGAGGACGGCCCCGCCAAGCTGCTCCCCTTCCTGGTTGATGCGCTTGAGGACGTCGCGGACGGCCTTGGCCCCATGGTCGTGCCCTGTCTTCTGCGGCGCTGACGCATGTCCTCAGTCATGTCTACCTGCGCGACCCAACGTTGACTTTGACAGCCTGCTGGAGCCCGTGAGCGGCGACCGTGCCACTGCCGCCGCTGAGGCCGTGAGAGGCCGAGCCGAGGTTTTGCTGGGGAAGTTCTGCTCCCCCAGCGTCCTACCCGGGCGCGGTGCCGCCGGCCTCGCGACCTCGGTATGCGAAGCCGTCCAGCGTGACTCCACCACCGGTGACGGCGTTACTGGGGAGTGATCCCTTCGCGACTTCCATCCTATTTTATTCTTGCACATGCACCATGCCTCGCGGAGGCATTTAAACTTATGTTTGGTGTTGTGGAACAGTCTTATGGCTTGTAATATTTGCTTTGAATTTCCGGGAATTTGCATTTTCCTCTCCTACTCGCTTACGCTCTACGTCGGCAGGGCCCGGCCCCGCGCGTACCTTACCCAGCGTTAGCCCCGACCAGAAACCAAGGACGGGACTAAGGAGTGAGGGGCTACGTGGCAAGTTAGGCTCCTGAGTCGCGATGCTCAGGAGTCCACCTTGACGCTCAAACGGGTTTCGTACCTTGGCTCCACTCGGGGAGTGGCGCGTGACGACCAGGTCCAAGGGACCTGGCTGGGTGGCGTGCGCTCGGGCAAGGCCCGGGCGTAGCCCCCGTGTCCAGCCCCCTCGCGCGGCACTCCCGAGGGGAGGCGTTGCGATGGTGCCGGACACTGAGCTCTGGGCTCCCTGAGGTTGCTACGGCCGTGGGCCGCCCTCAGTTGTTTATCACCAGCGCGGAGCATAGCGCTTCCGTATGTGTACGGGCATAGCCGCTCCTCGGTAGTGTCGTCAGCCAGCACGGAGCATGGTGCTTCCACTGGTGCGTGGGAGGGGCTCCCCTCTAGGAGGAGCCCCCGGGGCGTGTACTGCCCCGCCCTGACACATGGCCTGCACGGTAGGGCTAGGAGAGGTGTATCTGGGCACCCGTGAGCTAGCGCGGGACTCACGAGGCCCTACGTCGAGGCGGGTTGCGCCTGGCGCTGGGCCTTTATCAATTGGTGTGTTCCTGCAGGGTTGTTAGAATGCAAATGCTCTACATCCTCAGGTCCCGGCCCTCGAGCGAGATCAGCCGCCGCTAGTATGACAGGTCGTGATGCCGTGGGTCAAGGCCAGGGGGTGAGGGCTGGAGAGCCAGTAGGAGCCCATGAGTCGCGATGCTCAGGTACCGCCCCTTTTAACATGCAAGCGCTTTGCATGACGACAAGCAGTAGGTGATAATTATGGGAATCAGATTAAGCGTGAAAAAACAACTTCACCCTAAGGTAAATGCTGGAAAAACAACTGCCGCTGGGTCGGGCCCGAGCGGCGTGGGGATGATGCAGCCCGAGGGGCGCCCCCAACAAGGTAAGTAAAGAGCATAACCAAAATGGATACATGCCGCGGGGACGGGCCCATGCGGCCTGGGAATGGTGCAGCCCTGTGGGCACTCCCAGCTGAAAGTAGAACTCTGAAAGATGTCACCTGGTGCTGCCGAAGATGAAGTGATGCTGAGGAAGTGAGCGATGCGCGGTGAAGACGTCGGCCCTCATGAGCCCCCAGGCCCAGGGCCTCGGGAGGCTCCGGTGGCACGTGCAGGTCTTCGGGGACCATCGCCACCTCCGCCAGGACCGCACGATGCCTGCCCTCCTGAGCCTCCAGAATGCTCCTCGACAGGCGCTGATGTGCGGCGACCATCCTCGGCAGGCCAAAGGGCATGCGAAGGTAGCTGTGAGGTGGTCCCTCGCAGTGCCCTATGGCCGAAGGCCATAGGCGCTCCTGGGACGCAGCTCGGTTGAGCCCTGGTACGTCGACGCAGACACGCAGTCCTCCATCCTCGCCTGGATGTGGGGCCACGGTAGGTGAACGGCGGCTGCCGCTCATGACTCTGGACTCTTGTAGCTCATGGGTGTTCCTTGCGATGAACTCCTGAGGGTTTGGTCTCCTTTGACTTGTACCTTCCTGAGGGAAGCGTGCTTGAAAGCACACCTCCAAGTGGTGCCCGAGCGCCTCTCCCGCGACCTTGGCAAGGTCGGCGGCTCTCCAAGAGAGAGCCCTGAGCCCTGCCTGAGGAGGGCACCGGGTGCGCTTTCCTATGCGTGAGAGGGCGGCGCTCCCTGATCGGGCGCGAATCCTGATGCAATACCTCCGGAGGTGCCTGCCTCCTTGTGGCTCGGGGCAGGTGAGGTCTTCTTCTTCTTGAGGGTCACCTCAGGAGGCCTCCCGCTCCCGTGGTCTGGGTCTTCGATTGCTGCAGCTTGGAACGCACGCTCAAGCGAGCACACTGCGTCCCTTTCTTCACAGGGTACAGTGATGACTCCACCGCTTCCTGGCATCTTGAGGACATTGTAACCATGGTGAGTCACGGCCATAAACTTGGCTAGGGTTGGGTACCCAAGGATGGCGTTGTACGGCAGGCGAATGTGAGCGACGTTGAAGTCGATGAGCTCGGTGCGGTAGTTGTTGCGTTGCCCGAAGGTGACCGGAAGGCGAACCTGCCCAATTGGAACAGTGGAACCATCGGTGACTCCTGAGAAAGGCTTGGTCGGCTGAAGCTGGTCATACGGCACTTGGAGATTGTTGAATGTCTCGACGGACAGGACGTTGAGTCCTGCCCCGCCTTCGATGAGGGTCCTGGTGACCTGCACGTTGCTGATGACTGGGGAGCAAAGCATCAGGAGGACTCCGGACGTTGCGCACACTTGAGCTGGTCCGCGGAACTGAATGTGATCGCGCATGAAGACCACCTGAGAGGGCGCGTGGCCTCAAGCTTGGGAAGGACTGCATTCACCTCGCGAGAAAACTGCTTGAAGATGCGCTGTGATGCTGGGGCCTGGGCTCCACCCAAGATGCAAGCAATTGCACGCGGCTCTTGGAAGCCCCCAGCCTCATCGTCCTGGTGTTGGTCTTCGTTCCTCCTTGGTGGAGGCGGCAGAGGAGTGAGGCATGCGTTGCCGCGCGGGTGGCCCTCACGAGGCTGGTCCCTCTAGCCTCCCTCGCGAGGCTGGTCCTGCCAGTGGTCCTCGCGAGGGCGGTCACGCCATCCCTGGCGAAGGCCACGGTCTTCCCATCATCCGCCACCTCTTCCTCCTCCTCGGCCATAGCCCCTGTCGTTGCGCTCTGGGCGTCGGCCAATTCGCCCATCTCGCATAGCTCTGAGCTCTTGACATTCGTTGGTGTTGTGGGTGTGGAGGTCGTGGTACACGCAGTACCGTCCGCCCTTGGATGACTCGGGCTGATCCCTGCCTCGCTTGGTGTCTGGTTCCGCTGCTAGCACGGCAGCCCCCTTGCGCTTCACGTCTTTGGCCTTGAGCTTCTTTTCTTCCGGGTCGGCTGTCCGGAGCTCGAGGAGGGAGAGACGCCCTTCCTCAGCCCTGGCACACTTGGTCGCCAAGTTGAACAGCTCCAGGGATGTGCACAGGTCTTCATGGATTGCTAGCTCTTACTTCATCTTCACGTCGTGCACGCCGTCGGAGAAGGCTAAGATGATAGCTTCCTCAGTCACCTTGGGGATCTTGAGGCGAGCGTAGTTGAAGCGCTGGATGTACTTCTGCAGGGTTTCTTCTAGCTGTTGCTTGATGCGGCGCAGGTCGCTCACGGCCGGGGGCCGGTCGCGTGTGCCCTGGAAGTTGGCGATGAAGCGGGTGCGCATCTCGCTCCAAGAGGAGATCATGCCGGGAGCCAGGTTCAGGAGCCAGGTGCGGGCGCCGTCCTTTAGCTCCATGGGGAACCAATTCGCCATGACCTTTTCGTCTCTGTTGGCGGCTACGATGCCCAGCTCGTAGAGCTGCAGGAACTCCGCGGGGTCCACTGTGCCATCGTAGCGGGGAGGGAGGTCAGGCTTGAACTTGCCTGGCCATGTGACTCCGTGCAGCTCTGGGTGAAGGCGAGGCAGCCCGTCGTGGCCACCGGCGCCCTTTGCTGGTGCTGGACTTGTTCTTGCGGGTCACCACGTGCCACCACTGGGAGCAGCGCGGGGTCTCGTCGTGGAGGCGCTGGGGCACGATCTTGGCATGCCAGCGCTGGGAGCGCGCGAGCACCTTGTCGGGGACGTGGGATCTCTTGGCAGCTCCCTTCTTGCTGCACAGGCGCCGGACATGGAGGGTCCCGCCCTGGGGCTGTGCGCCTTGGAGCCAAGGCACCTTCTTGGGGAGGAGGCGGTGGAGGCGCCTCCTGATCCTCGCCCCCTGCACGAGATGGAGGGCGAAGCAGCGAGAGGGACCGCAAGGGTGAGCCCCCTACGGCACTGACGAGCTCGGTGATGTGGGCGAGCCAGTCGTCGACGGGGTGATGGTGGAGGAGCTCCCGCACCAAGAGCAGTGAGGCATGCGCATCCATGGGTGCGCGACGGGCGTGGGACGACGAGCCAGCTGGAGTCAGCGACGGGGTGGCGGTGCGGCCATCCCGCCGCACCGAAGGATGCTGGGACGAGGCCTGCTGCTCGTTTCACACCGGGCCGGTGGCGGCGTTGGCGGCGGGCGACGAGGAACGACGTGGGGGGGCCGCCGACGGGCGCCATCTGGGCGACGCGAGTGGCGCGAGCAGCCCGACGCTCGGCGCGAGCCCGGCGAGCATCAGCCATGGACACGACGGAAGATCAGACGCGAACAGTGGAAGAAAGATTCTGGCGCACCCCTACCTGGCGCGCCAAATGTTGGATTTCGGGTTCCGGCAGACCCTTGAGGTTCGAACACTGGGGTGCGCGCGGAGATCTCTCCCCTACCGATCTACGTCCAATCCTCGCGTGCGAACTAAGATGAAAATGATGAACAACACAAGAGACATGAGGTTTATACCGGTTCGGGCCATCGTTGTGGTGTAATACCCTACTCCAGTGTGTGGTGTGGTGGATTGCCTCTGGGGCTGATGATGAATAGTACAAGGGAAGAATAGCCTCGCGAGAGGTGTTCTTGAGCTTGTGCGATGAACTGCTAGGGTGAGTTCCGTCGCCTCTCTTTCTCTCTACTAGGGTTCTACCAGATCTCTCTCTCTCCTCTTTCTTCTCGGGTGTCCCCCCTTCCTTGGTGGAGGCTAGCTCTATTTATAGAGGCCCTGGGCCTCACCCCGAATAATTGAGCGGGAAGGGCGCCAACAATTGGCCATTTTGAAGGGGAACATCTAGTACAAGTTATCCTGACCAAAGGTGGTCTTCGGCTGCCGAAAGCACTGGTGATGACGCCGTCTTGGGCTCCACGGTGACCTCCGTCCTGCCGCTCTGCTGGTCTTGGTCTTGTTGCACTGGAATGGCAACCTTTGCTCAATGCCTTGGCCTGTGCTTGCCCCCTTTGCACCAAAGGGGAAACAAGGACACTGCGTAGGCCGGCGCCCGCCTGGCCTTGATCGTCATGGCTTGCGTCATGGGATCCTCGGGAGGTACCCCTGCTTTGATCTCTCCACCTTGTCGCGAGCCTGTCTGATGAGGCTGCCTCTGAGGAAGCTTCCTGTCATCCGCCCCGCGAGGGTCTTGAGCTTCCGTTGATGAAGATGGGCCGCGCTGGGCCCCCACTTGAGCCACGCTGCAGGCCGCAGGCAGGCAAGTCTGGGGACCCCCGTTCCCAAAACGCTGACACACCCCTCCACGGGCTACTATTCATCCAGCCCTCCACCGGCTACTGTTCAACCAGCCCTCCACCGTCTACGGTTCATCCATCCCTCCACGGGGTCCTGTTCATCCAGCCCTCCATGGGGTCCTGTTCATCCATCGGCTCGATCGATCGGGGTACTATTCATCCAGCAGCAACGGCCTCTACTACCATGGGGTCATGTTCATCCAACCCCCCACCGGGAACTGTTCATCCAAACCCCCTCAACAACGCTCACTGTTCATCTAGAGGCAGAAGTAGCGAAGGAATCACACTCGGGTTCAGTTAATAGCAAAGGATCGAATCGATCGCTCGGGTTGAGTAACGCGTAGCCTGCAGTGCAATTACTCGGTTTCAGTTAGAGACCAATGCCTCACTCGGATTCAGTCAGAGCCCAATGCCTCGCACACACGCGCGTATGTACGAGAGAAACACGCATCGCTCGGCCCCCAACCACCCATCGTAACCGCGAACTCCCCGACATTTTCCTCACCCTTGCTTCTACCATGGTTTTTTTCGTCATGGAAGGCCCAAAGAATGTCATGCAGCTGCATCTCCGGCCCGCCCAGGACGAAAAGCCCATTTTCTATCATGATTTTTTGTCATAGAAGTAGGACCCCACCATATCTATGATGATACCGGGTTATGTCACAATTATCGTCATAGAAGTGTCATAAGTATGAAAGAATTTTTTTTCGTTCGACCCTAAATGTCACGGATATGTCTTTTTTTTTTAGTGTTAGTTGGCCCTCGAAGAAACAAAATTGTGTTGTTCTTCCACCGCCGAAGCTGAATACATTGCAACCGCTAGTTGGGCAACTCAATTACTATGGATGAGGCAAACTTTGAAGGATTATGGTATCACCTATAGAAATGTGCCTCTTCTATGTGATAATGAAAGTGCCATCAATATTGCTGAGAATCCCAAAGATCATACCCGCACCAAGCACATTGTTAGTAGGTATCATTTCTTGAGGGATCATGTGGAAAAAGGTAACATTGATATTGCTCATGTGGGTACAGATATGCAACTTGCAGACATTTTCACCAAGCCATTGGATGAAGCAAGGTTCTGTCAACTTAGGCGTGAACTTGGTATCTTGGAACTTGACAACATTATGTGAAATCTAGTACCCATGCATGCATTTTTCATCATGTCTTGTCTTGATGTAGGCATATATTTAGGGGGGGGCACTCAACTCATGAGTACTCTCACCCTATGTAATGCATAAAAAGAACAAACAGTCTCAAAGCTACCATGTTATTCTAACTATGGTGCTTTAAATGATGGAGTAGTGATTATGTACCCAAATTTCAAATCCTTGTGGTGCCATGTCACATATACTCACACATGGTGGCATTGGCCACCGCTCTTATCTGTTAGAACATTATCTGAGCAGTGTGTTTTATTTGGGGTAGGATATTCACTGCTTAACATTGTGTCTTTTTATCTTACTTCATACTGAAATCATCATCTCACTACATTGTCATTGGCACCAAAAATATCACCTTGTCCTTCTCAAAAATTCCTGAGAGCTTCCTTTAGTCCGGTAATTACAGGACATCTGTAAAATCCGTTATGTTGTCCTCATACCGGACGTCTGGTATGACCGGACTTCCATTAATTTCAACTCTGTCTCCGTGCATCGGATGCTCGGTTTTTTCGGTTGTCTGGTCATTTTCTAGCCCATATACATATAGGGCGGGTGTGGTTGGGGTAGTTTTGACCTAAATCGATCCCCTTTCTCTCCTCCGCCGCTGCCGCACACCTTGTCCTCGCTGCGGTCGGTGGCCCGGTCGTTCCCATCGTCGTCTCTGCGCAGCCTGGGTCGCCCCAGTCGCCGTCGCCCTGGTTGTCGTCGCGCCTCCGGCGCCGCCCCCGTGGAATTCCGTCCATCTCATTCATCCCTGCGAGGTAGCACCCCTTCTTCTCCTCCTCTCCTCAATCGAATTCTCCTCTGATCTATGGAGATGGATTGTTGATTTGGGTCTCCCTCCTCCTCTAGGTCGGGATGCCAAGGACCAAGCGCTCTGCACGCAAGCAGGCCCTAGGTGGGTCCTCTCGCCCGTCTCGTCGTGGTGGTTCTGATGATTCACAAGAGCGGGATCGTCCTCGGAAGCGTGCCGCCCAGCCTCGCAGCTCTGCTAGTGACTCCTCAACAGAGGACTCCGACTATGAGGATGAGCTGGAAGATATGGAGTAGGCCGAGTATGTTGCTGTTCGCACCACTGCACCTAAGCCGGGAACTCGTCAGCCCACCTTCAAGCCTCCTCCTCCTCGGGTGCAACCTCAAGGTGATTCCCGTTGCATCTCTCTTGAACCTCCACTTCCTCTCGGCCGCAACATTAAAAGGTTCAATGAGGTTCCCATTGCTTCCTATCTTAAGCTTCATCGTGATGTTGACCAATTTTCAGTTGCTAGCGACTCCCAGGACGATTGCTTTCGCACTAACGTCCAGACAGACATTTTTACCATTGTCATCATTCCTAAGGGTCTGTATTTGTATGTGTGCGTTGACTTAGAGCACATTCTTGCTCATCCGATGAAATATCCGAGGCCTATTGAGCTCATCGAATCGTCCAATCTTGCTGCTCCATTTGCATTTCAGCACGATTTTAACCAAGCTTCCATTCATGAATTCTATGCCACATGTTTCTTTGGTCCAAGTAACACTGTCACTTGGATGAACTCCAACACCGTGCTCACGGCTTCTTATTCTCAATTTGTTGATTCCTTTGGTTCTCCTGACACTGGTTTCAAAATCCATAGGGATGACCCAACCATAGGCGCAAGGGCATTGAGGTTTGTGCAGATCTTATCAAACCCATAGATGAAATGACTAATGAGGAGAAACAAAAGGGTCTGAACCAAGTCTCCATTTGGTGCTCTCCTTTCTACATTATCTTTCAGTGTGTCATTCGCACCATTTATCCCAAGATGGGTGACAAGGGGTCTTGCAATAGCTACTGCATCGATCTCATGCATCGCCTCTAAGCGTCTCCCAAAGGGATGATCAATGTCCCTCATTTTCTGTGGCATGAGATCCATCTCGCTTGTCTCAACACAAGCGGGCCTTTCCTCATGCTCCCTTTCTTCAGGCATTCATCGAGAGTGTGGCTCCATTTCCCATTGCCCGCACTCACATGCATGAGCGGTGGGTCATTCCACCTCACATGGCAGATGATTGGGTCCCCAAGGACTCTTCATCTTCTCCTAATGCTCTCCGAACTATTGCTAGCATTCCTCCTGCTGCTCATACTGCTCCTTCCGGATCTGCATCATTCAGGTGCATTGCTCGCTTTCTTGGGAAGGCACACTCTGCCATGATAAAGGTTTTTACCTTTCACTGCTCCCAAAATCATGATGTTGTCACTCGCATGGTCGCTTCCAAGAATGCTCTGAAGGCTCGTCTGAGAGACTCCTGAGTTTTCGATGTGAGTGATGATGAACGTCTTCCTGATGATCCACCTTCTGACTTTGGCTTTCCCTCGGGTCCTGAGTGGTCTGATTTCCTTGACGAGGCTGGTGGCAGTGGTGCTCATGATGATGATGATTTATGATGGTCTGACCCCTTTTGGGTACTTGATGCCAAGGGGGAGTAGGCACTTATCTATTATGTAATGCTTTGAGATTAGCTTGTATTGAACCAATGTGAGCTTGTATCGAACCAATGTTATGATTATTGCCATTTTATGTACTATGCTACGAGTGATGAACCTTTATGGGTTGTGTAATACACCTATCTATGGAGCCTATTATGGTATTATGTTATCTTGTTTACTTTATGAGATTTGGTTGTGCTGGTATCATATTGAGGGGGAGCTCTCTTCATGCTTATTTTATTTATGCACATGTTTAGGGGGAGCTCCACAACAAATCCTTTCGATATTCAAAAAAAATTACATATTGAGAAGTGCATGTATGTTGTCATAAACTACCAAAAAGGGGGAGATTGAAAGTGCAATCATGCCCTTAATCTTATTTTGATGTTGATGACAACATGCATATAGGGGACTAATCATTTTTATCAAGTATATCTCAGGATTATGTCTCAAGGGCCGTGTGTGGATCATGACTACAGACAAATATATATATATATATATATATATATATATATATATATATCACTCAAGAGCAGAGGTACAAGCCAATAGCTTTGGCTCTCTTTCAGTTTGTTCTTGAGTATAGGGATCCCGCACTATTAAGAGGGGATCGTTGGATTTCATGAAAGACTTGCTCAAAACCCACAAAGTATCCTCTCACAACATCTCTGTTTCACCCCTAGCTCTTCCACTAACTTGTGCACAAAGTTCTTTGTGCTCATGAGCTAGTGTGCTCTGTTTTCACTAGACGATCAGTACTCTACGGACGTCCGGCCCTTCACAGCCGATCGGGCATCTGGCTCTCTCCGAATGTCCGGTGCATCCTCACAAAAAGAATATAGTGGAAATCAAGTCCACTCCGGACGATCGGTCACCAGACGTTCGTTTCTGTCCGGTACAGCCTCAACAGAACACTTATTAATGGATTTCCAATCCTCACTGGACGACTGGCACCTTCCGGACGTCCGGTGGTTGTGTGCCTCGTGCTTATTTTTTTGTCTGATAGGATTCCCAGCGACCGGACAACCGGCGGCCCGACCGGACATCCGGTCCAATCTGTGCCATTGGACTTCCGGTACTCACCAGACGTCCGACAACTTCAGTACACTAAGTGGCTTAGCGGTCAGTTTTTACACTACTACCATATATAGCCTCCTCCCTCCATGGGATGAGGTTGACCATTCACTATTGAGATCTCCAAGAACACATTTCACTCACTCTCTTGACCCCCTACACCAAATCCTAGATCCCCAAGGGATTTGGGAACATTTGAGAGAAGTTATCCAATCAAGTGATAGATCCAGTCCTTCCCCTTCTTCTCACCAAAGGAATTTGTGATTTTAGCAAGCTCTTGAGCATTTCCCATTGTTCTTGTTACTCTTGGAGGTTGGAGACTCCTAGGAAGTAGGAGTGATTCAGAGAGGAATCAATCATTTTGATTACCCTAGGAAAGTTTGTGAGGGTTTGGAGATCACCCCAAGGTCTACCACTAGTGGTTGAGAAACGCCTTCGTGGTGTTGTCTCAAAGGGAGAATAGGGTGAGCCTTTGTGGCGTTGGTGTGCCTTCGTGGTAACATCCACCTCTCTAATAGTGACGTAGCTTCCCTCCAAGGAAGTAAACATAGGCATACATCCTCGTCTCTCGGAGTTGCGGTTATTCCTAACCCTAACTCCCTACTTGTGGTTACTTGTCTCTTGTCCTTACTTATATCATATTGTGCTTGCTTACTGACATAGTTGTGTTACTTGTTTACCTTCCTTAGATCTTAGCATCATACTTGCAATTGTCAGGCTCACTTTCATATTCCGCATTATTGCCTAAAATTGCTAAGTAATAATAAAATTTGTAATTGTACCTATTCACCCCCTCTAGGTCCATCTCGATCCTTTCAGGAGGCTTAGTGTTGGGACAGATATCATCCGTACAATGGAGGGAAAGCACCTATGATACCTCGACTCGTGGCACGACCCAACAGTAGCCCATTTAAGAAAAAATAGTGGGCCCAGCAAAGAACCCACAAGATTTTGGAATACTCTACTAGGCCGACCAGTTAACAGCCTGCCACGGTTTGGGCCAAATTACGGCCCACATAAGATACGGCCGGTTAGATGCCTGTCATGTTTTGGGCCAAATGAAAGCCCACATCAGATCCGGCCCATTAACAGTCTGCCATGTTTTGGGCCAAATGACGGCCCATATCAAGTCCGGCCCATTAACTGCCTGACATATTTTCGGCCAAATTACGACCCATATATGATCTGCCCCCTTAACACACACGGTGCTTTCGGCCCCATTGGGGGCCCATTTGAACTACTGCCTCTTAAAGACCCATGTAATAGTTCGGCCCCATATTACTTTTGGCTTGTTAATGTCCATTGGTAGATATGGGTTGTTGTCGGCCCGGTTTCACTTTCGGCCATTTAACGGCATGTGCTGCATGTGGGCCTATTTCTGGGACGGAGTGACTTTCAGCCTCTTAAAGGCCCATAGTCTTTGTGGATACATTTTAGCCCAACCTGACTATTGGCCCATTAGAGGCCCGTGTGATAACTAGGCCTAATGATGGCTCGCTTTGCAACCGACCTGCTTACGACCCATAATGTTATTGGGCCAACTGTGGCCCAACACATATTTTGGCCTGTTAACGACCCGTTTTGTGGTTGGGCCAACCATGTGCCTCCGACACTTTTCAGGCCCAATCTACTTTTCAGACCATTAAAAGCCCATTCTATTTTCTAGCCCACCTTAGGCAACTGGTTTACTCGGCCTGTTAAAGGCCCAGAACTAATAGTTGGCAAGTTTACGTCTAGGCCTCCTATTGGGCGGACATGATTGTAGGCCCACTTTTCGTACCATTCACATCGATTGGCGGGCTGGACAGTTTTAGTACCGTAATTTTTTATATAATAAACTAACGTTTAGGACCATTGCGCTCTGTTGCTACTTCTTGAGCTTGCATTGATTTTTCCCTTGAAGAGGAAAGGGTGATGCAGCAAAGTAGAGGTAAATATTTCCCTTAGTTAAGAACCAAGATATCAATCCAGTAGGAGGCACAAGCAAGTCCCCACTAGATTCACCTGCACAAACTAACAAACACTTGCACACAACGCGAAAAAAGGTTTGTCAATCCCTTCACGTGCACTTGCAAGAGTGAGATCTAATAGAGATAGATATACAAGATAAGTAAAAGGCAAAATAAAGTAAATATAAATAAATTGCAGCAAGGTATTTTTGGGTTTTTGGTTTTATAGATCTGAAAATATATGATGGAAAATAGACTCGGGGGCCATCGGTTTCACTAGAGGCTTCTCTCTTGAAGAAAGCATATGGTGGGTAAACAAATTATTGTTGAGCAATTGATAGAAAAGCGCAAAGTTATGACTATATCTAAGGCAATGAACATGAATATAGGCATCACGTCTGTGACAAGTATACTGACTCCTGCCTGCATCTACTACTATTACTCCACACATCTGCCGCTATCCATCATGCATCTAGAGTATTATGTTCATAAGAATGGAGTAACACCTAAAGCAAGATGACTTGATGTAGAGGGATAGATCCAATAAATATGGTAAAACCCCCATATTATTATCCTTAATGGCAATAATACAATATGTGCCTCGCTACCCCTACTGTGACTGGGTGAGGACACCGCAAGATTGAGCCCATCACAAAGAACCTCTCCCATTGCAAGAAAAACCAATCTAGTAGGCCAAACCAAATTGATAGATTGGAGAGAAATACAAAGCTATCTTAATCATGGATAAAAGAAGTCAGAAAAGACATAAAATAATATTCATAGATAATCTGATCATAAATCCACAATTCGTCAGATCTCAACAAACGCACCGCAAAAGAAGATTACACCGAATAGATCTCCAAGAACATCGAGGAGAACATTGTATTGAAGATCAAAGAGAGAGAAGAAGCCATCTAGCTACTAGCTATGGACCCTTAGGTCTGTGTTAAACTACTCACACATCATTAGAAGGGCAGCAAGGTTGGTTTAGAGGCCCTCCGTGATCGAATCCCCCTTCTACGGAGAGCCGAAAAAAGCCCCAAGATGGGATCTCACGAGAACAAAAGCTTGCGGTGGAGGAATATTTTTGGTGTGTCCTCTGATGTAAGGGGAATATTTGGGGATTTATAGTGCTGAAGTTAGGGTTAGAAGGTCTGCGAGGGGCCCACAAGCCTAGGGGCGCCCCCCTGGGCTGCGCCCCTAAGGCTTGTGGCCCTCGTGGGTCTTCTGGCCTCCTCCCGAACCTTCCTGGGTGTCTTGTTGTCCAAGAAAAATCATCAAAAAGTTTCGTTCCATTTGGACTCCGTTTGGTATTGATTTTTTGTAAAGGACAAAAACAAGGAAAAACAACAACTAGCACTGGGCACTAGGTTAATACATTACTCCCAAAAATAATATAAAACAACATATTAATGCATATAAGACATCCAAAACAGATAATATAATAGCATGGAACAATCAAAAATTATAGATACATTGGAGACGTATCAATCATCCCCAAGCTTAATTCCTGCTCGTCCTTGAGTAGGTAAATGATAAAACATAATTTTTTATGTGGAATGCTACCTAACATATTTATCAATATAATTATTCTTACTGTGGAATGAATGTTCAGATCCATAAGATTCAAAACAAAAGTTTAATATTGACATAAAAACAATAGTACTTCAAGCATACTAATAAAGCAATCATGTCATGTCAAAATAACATGGCTAAAGAAAGTTATCCCTAAAATCATATAATATTGTCATGCTCTATCTTCATCACACAAAGTATTTATCATGCACAACCCCGATGACAAGCCAAGACACCGTTTCACACTTTTAATGTTCTCAAGCTTTTTCAACTTTCACATAATACATCAGCGTGAGCCATGGATATAGCACTATAGGTGGAATAGAATATGGTGAAGGTTGTGAGGAGAAGAGAAAATGTGATAAAGTCTCGCAACAACTAGGCAAATTAATGGGCTATGAAGATGCCCATCAGTTGATACCCATGCAAGTGAGTAGGGATTGCCATGCAATAGATGCACTAGAGCTATAAGTGTATGAAAGATCAAAAGAAAACTAAGTGGGTGTGCACCCAAATTGCTTCACTACAAAAAAATACACTTCCGTGATGATACGTGTTTGTCAGAGTAGGTCGCGTTTTTTGTCATGCATGTACATCCATGAAAAATTTATAACAGAATCAAGATAGTCATACCTGTGCTGTCGTAGAAGTGTTCCATGACATTACCAAAATTATCATCACGGAAGTGTCCACTTCCATGACGATAAATCGCGCGTCATAGAAGTGCTTTCGTCAAGGGTGACCGACACGTGGCATCCACTGTAACAGAACGTCGTTAAGCTACCGGGTCGGGTTTTGGATCCGATAACCCATTAACAGCCCCGACCAATGGGGATTTTCCACGTGTAAAATCATCATTGGCTAGAGGAAACACGTGCCGGCTCATCGTTGGGACATATGTCATCCACTCATTGGACAGGAGGCGCCTATGATAGGTCGACACATGGCACAGCCCAACAGTGGCCCATTCCGGTGAAAAAGGTCGGCCCAGTAAAAATTAGCAGGCTGGCCCATATAAGGCCTACTTGTGTCAGGTCCATTTAAGCCCACGGCCCATACGAGATGTACCAATTCGGCCCGTTAAAGATTTGACACCATTGCAGCCCATCGTCAGTTCGAGCCCATTAACAGCCCGCTATATATTTGGGCTCAATATCGGCCCGATGAGATTTCGGCCTGTTAACGGCCCATTTAATGGATGGGCTAATTTTCAGGATGTACATCTTTCGGCCTTTTAGTGACCCATTGGAATGTTGGGCTAATTTCCGGCCCGGTGTGTCTTTTAGCCTATTGACGGCCCATAAATCTGATGGGCCATTTGTAGTCAGACCTGAGTTTCAGCCTTTTAGCGGCCCATTTAAGTGTTGGGCCAATTTCTGGCCCGGTGTCACTTTCAGCCTATTGACGGCCCATAAATCAGTTGGGCTAATTGTAGTCGGACCTGAGTTTTAGCCTTTTAGCGACCCATTTAAGTGTTGGTCCAATTCCCGGCCCTGTGTGTCTTTCGGCCTGTTAACGGACCATAAATGAGTTGGGCCATTTGTAGTCGGACCTTAGTTTTGGCCTCTTAACGGCCCATGCCCTTCATGGTCCAATACCAGCCCGGTTTCTCTTTCGGCCCGCTAAAGGCCCACAACACAGTTGGGCCGTTTACAATACGACCTGACTTTCGGCCTCTTAGCGGTCCATGCTCTTCATGGTCTAATACAAGCCCAATGTCTCTTTTGGCCTGCTAAAGGCCTACAGTATAGTTGGGCCATATGTAGCCCAAACTTAGTAACAGCCTGTTAACGGCCCGTGAAATAAATTGGGGCCACCTGTTGCCCGCTTCGATGTCGGCCTGTTAACGACCCGGGAGGTAAGAGGGCCGACCATTAACTTTTGGCCTAGTAACGGCCCATTAACTTAATGGGCCCACTAAAGTTCGTTCATGTCTTTAGGCCAAATTAGATAATTTGAGCCCATTACGATGAGCAAAGGTACGGCATACAGGGAATAACGTTGCACATCTAGAATATATTACAGGAAATTACATCCACTGGGCAATCAAAGATTGATGCCAGTGCAAATAAATGAGCAGAACCTAACCATCTACAACGTCACAATATGCAACCTCAGCACAGATGACGCCCATAAGCATGTGGGCAAGTTCTTGCTGCTTTGCCACATTGTCTCTGAAAACATTGATCAGGTGTTGTGTCGCACGACTCTGCACCTCTGATTCATCCACCATTTCCATCATTGCTTCAGCCATTAATTGGTTCACAAACATACATTTATTCCGTTGCATTCAAGACAGAGGATACTGAACAGATTCAGATGGCGATTTTGGTAGGCTTGTATTATTGATAGTGGAGAGTGTCTTGACCACTGCATCATAACATAAATTAGGACGGGAACCAAACATATTAATCATGAGTTATTGCCATATTACCTAGCCTAGATTTACTGGAAAGAAACAATTGGGTTGCCTTGCTGTTTTCAGAGTTTGTCTTCTTATCTTCAGCAGCCTGCACAAAATTAACACACTAGCATTGCTATCATTGGCCAAGTCAGATAATAGGAAAGTAACATTGACACAACGAACGTTTGGGCAACTAGCCTACACCAAATTAACACAATATGGCACAGCTATCATCAGCTAGGTAAGGTAATACAAAAGCAACATTGACACAATGAATGAGTGGGCAACCAGAGAAGCACTACAATTCAGTAATGTGCGTGATATTAGATAGCACATTCATCCAGCTCAGTACGCAAAACTACCAGGCAGTTTTCCTTGAAAAAATCAACATTGGCGCCTTTAACATTTTGCTACAACTAATTTTAGATCAGATAAAGGTTAGATTCACGCCGATTAACAAAATACATGCTGATGTAAAAATATAGTGATATACAATAGGTACTTACATCAGCACTGGAGCACAGAGAATTCCCGCAAGATATTTTCCTCGAATACGATCCCAATGGAGGAAGTCTTGTATCGTTTAACCTTATTTTCTAAAAGAGAGACGGGTAAGAAACATGTAGAAAATATGATCAGAATGCTATAAAATTTCATGATGCGAGGATACGCACACGCTTCTTAGAATGGAGTTGACATTCTTTTGCTGGAGAATCTGCTTATTATCAGTGGGAGTTGGGTTTCTCTGTGCTAGAGCAGTATCTATGAAAAATGGAGTTGGTTTATTATCTCCTAGCATTTGGATCTTTTGCAAAGACCTGGTTTGTAACCCTTCAGATTCTAACATAGCCGTCTTCCCCTTGCATGCCTTATATAGAAGAATGGTGATTCAGTTATAAGACATGCTACAGCAGAGATGGAATGGGTACTGAAGAATAGAAAGGCATGACATATTGACATGTATTCACTCCATCCGGAAATAAATGGATGGGTCTAGGCGTATTTCAGTTCTAGATACATCCAGTTCTATCCATTTCTACGACATTTAATCCGGACGGAGGGAGTATGATGTAAGAGCTAGGGATACGACAGGACAACACAGTAAAAGAACACTGAAAAACCCACTACAGAACCAAAGTATTCAAACCCACTGATATGAGATAGTACACTCATGCAGCTCAGGATGCAAAACTACCAGGCAGTTTTCCTTGCAAAAATCAACATTGTGGCCTTTAATCATACATTTTGCTACAACTAAATTTAGATCAGATAAAGGTTGGATTCACGCCGATTAACAAAATACATGCTGATGTAAAAATATAGTGATATACAATAGGTACTTACATCTACATTGGAGCACAGAGAATTCCTGCAAGAATCTTTCCTCATAAATGATACCATTGCAGAAAATCTTCTATCTGTTAAGCTTATTTTCTAAAAGAGAGATGGGTAAGAAACATGTAGAAAATATGATCAACATGCTATAAAATTTCATGATGCAAGGATACGCACACGCTTCTTAGAATTGAGTTGACATATTTTTGCTGGACTAGAGCGGACTAGTTCTTTGGCCACTGGAATCTGCTTATTATCAGTAGGAGTTGGGTTTCTCTGTGCTGGAGCAGTATCTATAAAAACTAGAGTTGGTTTATTATCTCCTGGCATTTGGATCTTTTGCAAAGGCCTTGTTTGTAACCCTTCAGATTCTAACATAGTCGTCTTCCCCTTGCATGCCTTGTATAGAATAATGGTGCTTTAATTATAAAACATGCAGCAGCAGAGAGATGGAATAGGGACTGAAGAATAGAAAGGCATGACATATTGACATGTATTCCCTCCATCCGGAAAAAATGGATGGGTCTAGGCGTATTTCAGTTCTAGATACATCCTTTTTTATCCATTTCGGCAACATGTAATCCGGACGGAGGGAGTATGGTGTAAGAGCTAGGGATATGACAGGACAACACAACAACAAAAAACACTAGTTGAATATAAAACTGTATGCTAGCGGAATACATATAGAAATAACTAAGGCAACATACACGTGTATGATTGGGAAAATAAGATGGCATTGCAACAGAGCACTAGAACATCTCTTCAATGTAAAAAAACATGGTATGGTAGACAGATGAAGTACATACTGATGAATAACAATGCATAAGATATTCAGAAGCATGATGTCCAAATTAAGCAGATGGCATTGCGATAGAGTAGAATGACAGTAGTTGAATTTGAAAGCATGTTATCATGAATGGAATAGGTACTGAAAAACAGGAAGGCATGCCATATTTACATGCATGATCAGCATGCTAAGCACATGGCATTGCAATAGAGTAGATACACTCCAGGACATTATATGCATGTTGTACCCATATCACAGGCCAAGTTAGAGCAAGGACCTTGTGGGGTGAAGAGGATTCATCATCTTTCTGCAAGTCTTCTGAAGAACTGCATTTACATGTTCCATCATATTGGGTATCATTGACATCAAGTTTATTGGCCTTTACATTGCTCCATGAGGTTCTTGTGGATATATCAGTGTGTGCAATTATATCTGACATGCATGGAAGACAACTAGTAGTTAGATTTATGTAATGAGTGCCTGTAGGAGACGACATAAATAGTAGGACTAGGGTTAACTAGCAGCAACAGGTCTCATAAACTGAAGGGAGAACACAGATGAAAGCTATAGAATATGTATTGTTTGTACTCGAGATTAACTAGATGGCACACAAAAGTATTAAAGAACAACATAGGAAATACTAGAAGTGGTATAATACTATAATCACCAGCCTGTGGGATAGCATTGGCTGATGGATGATAACTATGGAACAGTGTTACCTAAAGAACAAGTATCTTAGCTGAACTATGGAACAGCGTTAACTCCTGAACAAGACCTGTAAGAGATCAGCATGAATATACAGTGAAATGTGATGATCTATTTTCCATGCTTAGATGAATAACAAAGCCATAAATGTTGCACACAAGTAAGATGAGGGTACAACCTATCTGGCTGCCATCCATAGGAGTGAGCATCATGTGCTGACTTGTCGATGGCCCTGCAGTTGTTGTGGCTGTGCATGTCGGGCACGCGCATTCGATGCAGGGAACTGTTGAGTGGGGACTATAGCACCCTTCTGGTGTATGATTACCTTGTTGGAGCAGCTGCGGTGAGTCCGAAGACGGTGTGTCTGAAGATGCAGATAACGCATAATGTTAAGAACGACATATCTCTTTGATCTGAAGAAATACACTAAGAGATCAACAGCAAGGTACGAGAGTGGTCACACGTCTGTTGACTGATGTCAGGACCCCAATTCCAAGTCACATCGATCTAGCCGGTAACACCTCATATCACTTTGCGGCCTTACGCACGGTATTCCCACGGGTGTCGCCTTACCATGGCCCGGGACCGTTTGTGCCTTTCGGCTCACGTATGATAGTGTCGCTAGCATCCATATGACAGAGAACCCGGGCCGACATGACTAGTCATGAACCCAAAGTGGCACTAACTTACGAGGACAGGCATACATGAATCAACATCGAGCATGTCGGTCAGCAGCGTGTGAATCTGGGCTGTAGCAACTGGGCTAACAGGACTCCGGGAACCCGGGCTGTAGCAGGCTAGCAGGACTCCGGATGTCACCGCGTGACATTTCCCCGAAGAGACAAACACAGGAACGAAGTGAATCACATGCCGGCCAGTCTAAGTGTTCTGGAGCAGTAGTGCTGGGCTAGCAGGACTCCGGTGAACCGGGCTGTAGCGGGCTACTATGGCTCATGGAAGCATAAGACTACATTTCCCCGTAAGAGAGGCTACCAAGGATAAACAACTAGGTTGTCGGATCCCACACATACCAAGCATTTCAATCAAACACACAATATGCTTGATATGTGTAAATACAACATGGCATCACAACAAAACTCTACGACTCAAATTATTCATTCATTAGGCTCCGAGGAACGAGATATTACAAACATGGGTCTCATGACCCAACATACAAAGCATGCAAGAAACAAGCACATGCGGAAGCTTAACTTGTCTGAGTACAGACAACTACAAATGAAGAAGGCTAAGAAGCCTGACTATCTACAAGACCCTCCCAAGGGTACAAGATCGTAGCTGAGGTAACGAGCTAAACGTCGAAGTCCATGCGGAACTACTAGTGAGACTGAAGTCTCTCTACAAAAACATAAATTAAGCAAACGTGAGTACAAATGTACCCAGCAAGACTTACATCAGAACTAGCTACATATGCATCAGTATCAAGAAAGGGGTGGTGGAGTTTAACTGCAGCAAGCCAGCTTTGACTCGATGGCTATCCTGAACTACGACTGCAAGTAACTCTTTTGAGGTGGCGCACACGAGTCCACATATTCACCATATCAATACACCACTATGGATCCCCTCCCGTCTCGCTACGAGAATGCCATCCATAGCACTCACGCTTATCTTGCGCATTTTAGAGTATCCACTTTCACTTGTCTATGAACTATGTAAGGGGTCCAAGTTTCCATATCCAAGGAATCCGGCTATTCGAATAGATAATGATAACCCTGCAAGGGTGTACTTCTTCACACACGCTCTCGCCACTTACCACCATGTACACGTCGTGTATCTCGGCAACCTTCAAGCGGAAGCCTAGTGAGGGAGTCGGCCACGACCTGACTAATCACACAAGTCTCTCGTCCAGGTTTATTTCCTATTCGGGTTCCATCCGCAAGGAGATCCAGCCGGGGTGTCGCTCACGGCCCCAAACGATGTGTACAGGGTTCCCAAGCCCACCATCCGGGTGCCACTTGGTACACCGTGCCACTGTGCCTAGTCTGTCCCAAGCCCAGCTGTACCGGGTGCCACTTGGTAGACTACTAACACTACCTACAAACACGAGAAACTAGTTGCAACTCCTGGACATTGATCGAGTTGATTAATAAGTCGAGAGAGCTTGGAGCGCCCGGAGCCCAATGTGTGGTAGTAACTGTTCATGGATCACAAACACAGAACTCAGTTCCTGAGGACGGCTGCAATGAGACAACCCACCATGTACTCCTACATGGCATGTCACCGCTACCTTTACCAAATAGTGTTCACACACTTATCTCACACACAGTAGGACATGTTCATGACCATTCCAATTCATCCCCGATTAATCGGACCTGACTCAACTCTAAGCAGTAGCACGCATGACAAACAAGCATGAATGAGTAGGCACACTAGGGCTCAAACAACTCCCACTCATGCTAGTGGGTTTCATCTATTTACTGTGGCAATGACAGGTCATGCAAAGGAAAGGGGTTCAACTACCGCAGCATGTAATAGTTGAATCGTTGTTGTCCTAATGCATTAAAAGAGAGCAGGAGCGAGAGAGTGGGATTGTATCGGAATGAACAATGGGGTTTTGCTTGCCTGGCACTTCTGAAGATATTATAGCTCTTCATCGGTGTCATCGAACTCATCGTCGGAAGCACGTCTATCGAGAGGGGACAAATACCGGCAACAGAGAAGGAGAGCACAATCAATGCAATGCATAATATGATGCATGATCATGACATGTCAATATGCTGTGTTTTGAGCTAATGCAACTAGCAACATGTTAAATGGAGTTGGTTTGAACCCTAGGTTCAAATTCAAACTCCATATGTGAGGGTTTAAATGCCATTTATATGATTTTGCTTAAACAGTAGCCATAAGTTGTTCTAACATGCATGAAAAAGGTACATATGGATAGATCGTATTTTTCTGATCATTTTTCATATATATAATTTATTTCATTCTGAGCTACGGTTGATTTTATATGATTTTTAGAAGTTTAAAACATTTTCTGGAATTTCTAAACCTTTCCAGATTTATTTCAGTTCCAGAAAGACTTTACTACGTTAGCACTGCTTCATCATGATGTCAGCAGGTCAATAGGGCACAGTCCAGGTCAAACGTGACCTGTGGGGCCCGCACCTCAGTGTAACAGGGCAGGAACAGAGGCTGACTTGTGGGGCCAGGTCAACAGCCACGTCAGCACGGTCAAAGCTGACGCGAGGGTCCCGTAGGGTTATAACTAATCTAAGCAAAAATAAAGCTGGGGTTAATTAGGGCGTGGGGCCGATTTGTCACTGAGCAAGGGGGGTTAATTAGGGGGTGATTAGCCCCTAACAGTGGTTGTCACCGGCGGCTAATCGCTGGCGAGCACACAGACGCGGCGAAGTCGCCCTTCTGGCCAACTCCAGCGATGGATGGATGCGTGGCTGGGTTCTACGGAAGCTGGCATCGCGGCGCGTCCGACGGTGGTCTCGGGAAGGCCCGAGGTGGACGGTAGCGACGACGATGACATCAACAGCGGTGGCCGGGGCTCGGGCGTGCTTGGAGTCGAGGCTATGGTGTGATAATGGACGACCCGAAGCGCTTGAGAGGCTCTACGGTGTGCGGCGAGCTTGCTAGACATGCTAGGGTGACCAAATGGTCGCCGGAGCAACGCCAGCGACAAGCTCTTGCGGCGGTGGGTTCAGTCTTCTTGGGAACAGCGGATAGAGGAAGCAAACGATGGAGGGAATAGGGGAAAAACTTCAGGGCTCACAGCGCGTCGTTTGGAGGCGTCAGAGGGCTCGGGGAGACCGGATGGCGACGTGACGGCGAAGGCGATCCGGCGGCCGGGCGCGGAGAAGACAGGTCGATGGCGAGGCGGCAGGGCGTCCGGTGATGCGTGGCTTGACGGAGGGGTAGAAGCCGACGTGGCGGAGCTCTCGGACACAAAGAGAGGGCGAGGGGGAGGCGGTGGCTGGGCAGGTGAAGCACGACGACGATGGAGCGCTCTCGAGTGAGCTCAAGGAAGGGGGCTAGAGGGCGAGGGAGAAGCAGAGAGTGAGGGAGAAGGGTCCGGGGCTCTAGGTGTCTCCAGGCGCTCGAACGAGGGTGGAGAGGAAGCAGGAGGTGGAAGCAGGAGGTGGCCACGGCTCAGCTGTGCACGCGCCATGCGCAAGGCCAGTAGGCGCGAGGAAGACAACACGCGAGGGGCTAGGATGGGCCTAGCAGGCCGGCTGTCTACTGGGCTGCTAGGGGGCTGCCAGAAAGGCCAGGTGAGTTCTCTCTCTCTCTCTCTCTGTTTGCTATTTAAGTTTCTGTTTTCTATTGCTTTAACTCCGTTTTGATTTAGTATAGTACTAAAACACATCTAAAAATCCTGAAATAAATTGTGGGGACCTTTTGAATTATCTCCAACAATCCACATTTAGTTTTAGAGTTACTTGAGCATTTAAAATAATTATAGCAATTAAATGCCCAAATTCAAATACATGATGATTTAATTCAAATGCCCACAAATGGCCTAGAAATATGTGCATCATTTTTGGCAGAGGTTTTCACCTTTATCAAAAATCATGAACTTTTCTAAAGGGCATTCTGGGTACATTGAAAATGTTTTTAAGTTGAACCTAGTTGAGTTCTTTTGGGTGTTAGGGATTGATCACCCCTATTTCAAGTTTAAGCAAAATTGAAACATGATGCAACAACCAAGACTAGTCCACAAGCAAAGCTAAAGCTAGGGCTGTGACAACTGAAGACTAAATTGGGGTCACATGATTTTATTTTATTTTGGTACTGTCCGATCTACGCCGGATGGCTGGCCGTCTTGTGCCTCCCGGCTGACACTGTTCGGAATCTTCCCCGAAGAGCCAGGGAACCACGGCAGAGCAGCCTGCCTCCGTCGTCCGTGCCCCGGCCAAAACCCCGCTCCCCGCCCCACCGCACTGCCGTGGTTGCGCCGCCCCCGAGCCAATCCACAAAGACTCCCCGTCATCCAGATCCGGTGGCGGCAGTACCTTCAACCCACGCAACTCTAAAAGATAGCCATATAAGCGCTGCTTCCACGGCGAACTTGCGGCCCCGCACCCTTACGTTAAACCCAGCCAACCGGCAGCCTAGGAGCTCCGCCGCCTCGAGGGGTGGTGCTTCACATTGCAAATTGATTGGCCCAGAATAAAAATTCAGACAACTGACGCCTAAATAAAGTGATTTGAGATGAGGGTGCGACCTATCTGGCGGCATGGTGAAGTAGGCAGGTCCAGCTGCCGGGTCGGTGAGGCCGGCGCGGTTGCGGTGGCGACCGGCGGCAGGGAAAGAGCGATGTCGCGATGGTCAACGGCTACGCCAAAGCAGCGCCAGGACTCTGGACGGATCCGAAGTTGGAGCCGCTCCGGTGCCGTGAACAACGGCGGGGGTGAATCGGCTCCGGTACGGTTCACGCGGCCGTCGTTGAGGCAGCACCAGCAGCACTGAGTAAGAGGCACACGACCCAGTGCACGACGGCAAATGGATAGCGTCTCCGGCATTAGGGAGGAGGGCGGCTGTGAAATTGGTGCCGTGGGGGCGCCATGGAGGTGGGGCTGAGGTTTCGCGGCTCAGGAGAAGGGAGCTTCCCGGGGAGAAGGTGATTTGGCGCCCACGAGGTATGAATGGGGGAGGGAGGGCGAAATTGGGAGGGGAGTGGAACCATGTCTTACGGACGCATTTGTCTGAAATGTGAGGGGGAGTTACAGTTCTACCCTTGCCTATAGGCTTCTTGGCTTGGGTCTGTGTACTGAGGGTCGGGGATAGTAGAGTAACTTTGCTTCTCTGGGCGGGAGCGATTTCAGGCGAGGAGGGCGTGTTTTGAACTATAGTGGGCGCGAGCGATTTCGGGCGAGGAAAGCGTGTTTTCAAATAGTGGGCGCGAGCTATTTTGGGCGAGGAGAGCGTGTTTTGCCGACCATGGTTTATGAATTATTCGGCACATGTCATTTCGGCCAAGGAGAAAGCGTGCTTGGATGAAGTTACGAACCTACCCTCGATGTACAACGGGCCAATTGATGTGTGTCCCACATAGGACGGTAATTTCGCGTCTCCCATTTATTTGCTCGGGCGAATTCCACTGAACAGAAAGGATGTTTAACGGTTCATTCAAATTTTGGGAGAACGAGCATCCACGTCTAGCTTACCAAGTCGATTCGGATCAAATTTTGAAATATTAGCTTGCCACTTCTTTTTTAGATGGAGAGATGATGCTCGGGAGTAATGTGATTTTACATGCTCGTTGCTAGCGATTTACTATATGACAAATAGTTGACCCACTCAAAAACGCGAATCAAACTCAAAATGAAATATCTCGATTCAATGAAATAGCTCGTTCAGTAGGTCAAAATAGTGAAATAATCCAAAATTGAACACCTCAATCGAGTAGCATGTTGTACAGTATTATAGCACTCCACGAACATGTTGAAAGTCAAATTAATGAACTTGTTTGATATACGCATATATCCGTTCATGTGTGTCGGGACCCCGATTCTAAGTCACACCGATCTAGCATGTAACACCTCATATCACTTTGCGGCCTCACGCACGGTATTCCCACGGGTGTCGCCTTACCATGGCCCGGGACCGTTTGCGCCTTTTGGCTCACGTATATGATAGTATCGCTAGCATCCATATGACAGAGAACCCGGGCCGACATGACTAGTCGTGAACCCAAAGTGGCACTAACTTACGGGGACAGGCATACATGAATCAACATCGAGCATGTCAGTGAGCAGCATGCGAATCCGGGCTGTAGCACTGGGCTAACAGGACTCCGGTGAACCGGGCTGTAGCAGGCTAGGCAGGACTCCGGATGTCACCGTGTGACATTTCCCCGAAGGGACAGACACACGAACGAAGTGAATCACATGCCGGCCAGTCTAAGTGTTCCGGAGCAGTAGTGCTGGGCTAGCAGGACTCCGGTAAATCGGGCTGTAGCGGACTACCATGGCTCGGTGGAAGCACTAGACTACATTTCCCCATAAGAGAGGCTACCAAGGATAGACAACTAGGATGTCGGATCCCACGCATAGTAATACACGTTACACGTACGCATAACATGCAAGTATGTGTTGTACAACATGGCATCACAACATAACGCAAACTCATATAGATAAAGGCCCAGAAGAGCCACATAGCATTAAATACAAACAGGGGTCACATGACCCATCATTCAGAGCATACAAGCAACGGAAGCATTACATGTCTAAGTACAGACAACTACAAAAGGAAAAGGCTGAGAAGCCTGACTATCTACAAGTCCCTCCCAAGGGTACAAGATCGTAGCTGAGGTAACAAGCTACTCATCGAAGTCCAAGCGGTACTACTAGTGAGACAGATGTCTCACCTGCAAAACATAAATAAAGCAAACGTGAGTACGAAGGTACTCAGCAAGACTTACATCAGATCCTATCATACATGAGTATCAAGGGTTTAGTTGCAGCAAGCCAGCTTTGACTCAGTGGCTATCCTGTTCTATGACAAGGAGAAACTTCTTTGAGGTGAGGCAATGCACACGAGTCCACTAACCACCACATCAATACACTACTATGGATTCATCCCCGTCTCCTTACGAGAAGGCCATCCATAGCACTCACACTTATCTTGAGCATTTTAGAGTATCCATTTCAAGTTGTCTATGTACCACGTAAGCATCCAAGAAGTCCATAACCGAGGACATGGCTATTCGAATAGATCATCATAACCCTGCAGGGGTCTACTTCTTCACACACGCTCTCGCCACTTACCGCCATGTACATGTCATGTACCTCGGGAACCTTCAAGCGGAAGCCTGGCAAGGGTGTTGGCCACGACCTGACTAACCACACAAGTCTCTCATCCAGGTTTGTCGCCTATTCGGGTTCCATCCACAAGGAGATCCGGCTGGGGTGTCGCTCACGGCCCCAAACGATGTGAGCAGGGTTCCCAAGCCCACCATCCGGGTGCCACTTGGTACACCATGCCACTGTGCCTAGTCTGTCCCAAGCCCACCTGGCCGGGTGCCACTTGGTAGACTACTAACACTACCTACAAACACCAGAAACTAGTTGCAACTCCTGGACAGAGATCAAGTTGGTTAATAAGTCGAGAGGGGCACTTAAGCATTACAATGTGTGGTAGTAGCTAGTCATTGGACAACATACACGGAACTCAGTGCTTAAGGACGGTTCCAGTGAGACAACCCACCATGTACTCCTACATGGCCTCTCACCGCTACCTTTACCAAATCGTGTTCACACGCTTAACTCTCAGCACCAGAACATATCGTACCACTCCAATTCATTCCCGATGAATCAGACCTGACACAACTCTAAGCAATAGCAGGCATGGCATGGCAGGAACACAACATGCTTTAATCAACTCCTACACATGCTAGTGGGTTTTAACTATTTACTGTGACAATGACAGGTCATGCAGAGGAATGGTTTCAACTACCGCAACATAAAGTAGCAGTTGAATTGTTGTCGTCCTAATGCAATAAAAGAGAGCAGGAGCGATAGGGTAGGATTGTATCGAAATTGAAAGTGCAACTATCCCTAGGTGGTTTTGGTAATTCATAACAACATATAGCTCATTGAGCTAATGCTATTCCAAGATGATTATTTCAAGAAAGCTCAATGACTGGCATGGCATGGATGTGGAAGTGGAACCCTCAAAATGCTAAGGACAAAGGATTGGCTCAAGCTCAAAAGCTCAAGACTCTTCATTTTATATTTTAGTGATCCAAGATCACATTGAGTCTTTAGGAAAAGCCAATACTATCAAGGAGGGATGAGGTGTTGCTTAATGAGCCTCTTGCTTCATGTGCTTAGTGATATGCTCCAAAACCCTCAACTACTTTCCCATATCCACATATGACCTAAACCCTAAGCCAAACTCGGTCCTATCGATTCTTCCTATCCGGGCCACCGAGTTTCACTTGTCATTAGCCACTGCCAAACCCTAGCAATTCGGTCCTACCGATAGGGATCTCGGTCTCACCGAGATGGGGCTGCAAACTCTCTGTTTCCCTTTCGTAACTTTTCGGTCCCACCGAAAGAGCGAATCGGTCCCACCGAGATTGCAATGTAAACTCAGTGTTTCCCCTTTGTAACTTTTCGGTCTCACCGAGTTCCACTCGGTCTCACCGAAAGAGCAAATCGGTCCCACCGAGTTTGCATGACCAACTCTCTGGTTAGCTAATTACCAAATTCGGTCTCACCGAGTTTGTGTAATCGGTCTCACTGAGATTACGTTATGCCCAAACCCTAACCATATCGGTCCTACCGAGTTGCATGTCAGTCCCACCGAAAATCTCTAACGGTCACTAGGTTTACTTTTTCGGTCCGACTGAGCTTATTGATTCGGTCCCACCGAGATTGGAAAACTGTGTAACGATTGGATTTTGTGTGGAGGCTATATATACCCCTCCACCTTCTTCTCATTCTAAGAGAGAGCCATCAGAACACACACACCATTCCAACTCATATGTTCTGAGAGAGAACCACCTATTCATGTGTTGAGACCAAGACATTCCATTCCTACCATATGAATCTTGATCTCTAGCCTTCCCAAGTTGCTTTCCACTCAAATCCTCTTTCAACCAAATCCAAATCCTATGAGAGAGAGTTGAGTGTTGGGGAGACTATCATTTGAAGCACAAGAGCAAGGAGTTCATTACCTACACACCATTTGTTACTTCTTGGAGAGTGGTGTCTCCTAGATTGGCTAGGTGTCACTTGGGAGCCTCCGACAAGATTGTGGAGTTGAACCAAGGAGTGTGTAAGGGCAAGGAGATCGCCTACTTCGTGAAGATCTACCGCTAGTGAGGCAAGTCCTGTGTGGGCGATGGCCATGGTGGGATAGACAAGGTTGCTTCTTCGTGGACCCTTTGTGGGTGGTTGCTTCTTCGTGGACCCTTCGTGGGTGGAGCCCTGTGTGGACTTGCACAACCGTTACCCTTGGGTGGAGCCCTGTGTGGACTCGCGCAACCGTTACCCTTCGTGGGTTGAAGTCTCCATCAACGTGGATGTAGGATAGCACCACCTATCCGAACCACGGGAAAAACATCCGTGTCTCCAATAGCGTTTGAATTCTCAAAACCCTTCCCTTTACATTCTTGCAAGTTGCATGCTTTACTTTCCGCTGCCAATATAATCTTTTCATGCTTGCTTGAATCATGTGATGATTGCTTGACTTGTCCTAAATTAGCTAAAATCTACCAAGAACTAAAATTGGGAAAAGGTTAAGTTTTTATTTGGTCAAGTAGTCTAATCACCCCCCTCTAGACATACTTTCGATCCTACAAGTGGTATCAGAGCTTTGGTTTCCATTTACTTTGATCTCCATAGCTTTTGGTGGTCATAGCCTTGGTTTCACAACCTAGGAGAGTATGGCGTCTAGCGAGGGAAATTATCACCGTAGAGGTCCTTACTTTGATGGTACTAATTTTGCTAGTTGGAAGCATAAAATGAAAATGCATATTCTTGGACATAACCCCGCCGTTTGGGCTATTGTGTGTGTTGGTTTGCAAGGTGACTTCTTTGATGGGAGAGAACCGAACCGTGAAGCTACCGCGGATGAGTTGAAGATGTTGCAATACAATGCTCAAGCTTGTGACATTCTCTTCAATGGATTGTGCCCCGAAGTATTCAACAAAATCAGCCGCCTTGAGAATGCGAAGGAAATTTGGGACACTTTGATTGATATGCACGAAGGTACCGACTCCGTCAAGGAATCCAAGTTGGATGTGCTTCAAAGCCAACTTGACAAGTTCAAGATGAAGGATGGTGAAGGTGTTGCTGAAATGTACTCTAGGCTTGCTCTCATCACAAATGAGATTGCCGGCTTAGGAAGTGAAGAGATGACCGATAAATTCATCATCAAGAAGATTCTAGGAGCCTTGGATGGAAAATATGATACCGTGTGCACATTGATCCAAATGATGCCCAATTACAAAGATCTCAAGCCAACGGAGGTGATTGGAAGAATTGTTGCTCATGAGATGTCACTTAAGGATAAAGAGGAACTTCACAACAAATCAAGTGGTGCCTATAAAGCCTCATGTGAAGCCCCTACATCATCAAGTGAGAAACAAGACTTCAATGAAGAATTGAGCTTAATGGTGAAGAACTTCAACAAGTTCTACAAGAGTAGAAGCAAAGATAGAAGCTCCAAGTCAAGGTCCTACAATGACAAAAGATCTTCTAGTCGAGAGCGAAACTGCTACAATTGTGGAAGACCCGGACACTATTCCAATGAGTGTACGGCTCCCTACAAGAGAAGAGAAGATTCTCCAAAAAGAAGAAGCAAAGGATCACCACCAAGGGATAGAAGGAGTAGAGATGATCGTTATGAACGAAGATACTCACGGAGAAGCAAGGATTCGGAAAGGAAGGAAAAATCATCAAGGAGATACACAAGACGAAGACATCAAGCTCATGTTGGTGAATGGGTATCCTGCTCCGACTCCGACAGCCACTCCGAGAGAAGTTATTACTCCGGCTCCGAAGATACTCAAGATGAAGGTGTTGCTGGTCTAGCACTTGTGTCAACCAACTCCTACGACATATTTGACTCACCAAATGAAGGAATTGGAAGATGCTTCATGGCCAAAGGTCCTAAGGTAACACACCCTGAGTATGTTGATTTCAATAGTGATGAAGATGACTTGTTAGGTGATGATTTGCTTGGTGACAACTCTAGTGATGAATACTATGATGAAATGTCAATTAAACATGCTAATCAAGATAAAACGAATGACAATGATAAGGAGAAGATTGAGGCCCTAACTAAAGAACTAAAAACTCTTAAGTTAGCTCATGAATCCATCTTCGAAGAGCATCGAGAACTTTTAAGAGCTCATGAGAAATTACACTTTGAGAAGCTCAATCTTGAGCAAGAGCATGAGTTCTTAAAAGCAATCAATGATGATCTCCACAAGAAAAGTTCTTCTTACATTGCCAAGCGTTTACTCTTATCTACTTACATGCCTCAAGTCAAGTCTAGTAACAAGAAAGATTCTTCCTCTAGCAGTAACAATGATCATGCTAAATCCAATATTGTTGCTTCTAGTAGTTCTATTGATTCCACTAATGATTCTCTTAGCCAAGTTACACTTGAGTAAGAAAATAGCTTATTGAAGGGAATTATAGAGAAAGGAGTGTACAAAAGCCTTGCCGGGAGTAAGCAATTCGAGGAAATTGTGCGCAAGCAAGGAATGCACCGGAAGAATCAAGGTGTTGGTTTTGAACGAAAGTTCAATGCCAATGGAGTTGAGTGGGAAGAAGATCAATACCCCAAGACAAAGTTTGTCCCTCAACAAGAGAAGTATGCTTCTTTCAAGGGGACACAAGCTCAAGATGATCTTCCACCACAAGACTATGAACAAAAGGGCAAGGACAAGCTTCAAAAGGAAATTGATGCATTTGAAGAAGCTCCTAAGACCTTAGTCAAGTGGATTACCAAGACTACTTCAAGTTCCACTTCATCAAGTACGACTACAACTCCAAGGATTCCCATCAAGATGATGTGGATCCAAAAGAAGAAGAACTAGAGAGTTCTTGAGGGTGACTCCGCCAACATACTTCACTCTTATCATTTTGGCAAGAACAAGTGCAATCAACTTCCACATCTTGCACTAGTTCAAGGAGTCACAAACCCTCTTGTTGGTAAAACAAGGGACAAGGTAACCTAAAAAGTTTTCATGGACATCATCTTTTGTGTGCATCACTCTATGTCTATGGATATCCTTGTTTGTTCCTTGTGGGACTAACCCCTGTAGGTATTGAAAGTGCAATTCACTCAAATGGATAGCTCCAAGTGATCTACATCAACATTGAGCATCCACATCTTCAACATCTACATGAAGTCATCATCGGCAAAACCCAAGGTTAGTTCATCCCTCTTAGGGGGGATATCACATCTAGGGGGAGCTTTACTCTAAGACTTGAGCTAAAGCAACTCTAAAGATGTGAACAAAACAATGCTTTATGTAAAAGTGGTAACCCCACTTGAGCTTAAACGATGAGTATGACCTATGATCAAGTGCTCTCACTTGACTCCTAAGTCAATATACTCATATATAGGTGACCTAGTCATCGCAAATTGCTTGATAGATGCTAGAATTGGTTGTGCATGCCTTGCCACATATTTCATTTGCCATCTTATTGTGTGAGCATGATGGTTGCATATTTTACTCATTCGAGGACATCCACTTGTTGTTTTGATTGTTTGGTTTTATCTTCTTTTGCCAAGTGGATGGACAAGAATGCCTAAGAACCTCCTCTAGCTATCTATGCTTTTCTCGTCTCAAACTCTATTCATGCTGCATCACAAAACTTGATCGAGTCAGATTCGAACCACTCTGTGTGAGGAGCGCTCGGAGTCCCCGATTTGTCATAGACTTAAACTTCCAAAACCTCTTTATGATTCTCGGTCTGACCGATACTCCACTTTCGGTCCTACCTAGATCATTAAGTTGATCTAGGTTTTCGATCTCGGTGCAACCGATTTGAACCTTTCAGTCACACCGAGTTTCAGTAACTGCTTGCAGTTATGAATCTCGGTGCCACCGAGTTGTTCCACTCGGTCACACCGACAGGGTCGGGCTATATATAGTCACGAGCAAAATTTTGGAAATTTCTCCGAACCCCTTCGCCCGCGCGATAGCCTGCTCTGTCCTCGTGGTCTCCGGATCGTCTTCTCGCCGCCAGCAGCCTCTAGTGCCTGGTCTCCGTCGCCGTCAACAGGAATTCTGCCCCACCGTTGCCGCTGTAGCAAGTCCCCGCCGAACTAGGGTATGGACTTGATCTTTGTGCTATTCCTCAATCTGATTCCTAGCACATTGTGATCATATTGATTCTTGCCACGATTGATAAACTTCTATCCAGTCAAAACGCCCGTAGATTAGGTTTGATTCGAAAATTCTAGGTTTAGTTTTCCGCCGAAACCATCTCGGACCCACCGAGTTGAAAAACTCGGTCCCACCGATTTGGCTTATGCCATTGCACAAGTGAAACCCTAGCAGTCTCGGTGCCACCGAACTATGACTCGGTCCTACCGAGTTCACTAGTTTAGGTTCCAAAACTGCTTGGGTATCACCGAGTTTGAAAATCGGTAGATCCGAGATGATTTCAGTGGGAAACTAAAACTAAGTTTTTGGATCATTCTTTTGCAAAAATGTCTGCATTTTGTGATGCTCATCCTTTCTACCTCATCTATAATCTATTCACAGGGTCAGCTGTGAGTTTGTAGCATGTCTGATCAAAGTGATAGCCAAAATATGTCAGAGCAGCAAGTGGTGATGAGTGAGGGCACTAGTCCCTCCAGTTCATCTGATGAAGGCAGCAGGAGCACTCCTAGCAATTTGCCAAAGGCTGCCACGAGACAAAGGAAGAAGAGGACTTCAGATTCCGAAGATGAGGACTATGTGGCAGAGGAAGAGGCCACTTCCAAGAGAGTTGAGCCAGCTCAAGGCACTAAGCCAGGTCTGAAAATCAAAAGGCCAGTAGGCAGGCAGCCCATGTCAAAGGCAAGAGCCTCAACTGAGAAGCCCACTCCCCAAGAGCCAGTTGCTGCAGAGGGCAAGAAAAGAAAGGAAAGGGTGAAGAAGACTGTGGCTAGAGTGCTTGGCAAAGCTTCCATCATGGAAGAAGAAGAGGAAGAAGAGGTAGCTGCACCAGCACCCAAGGCACCCAAGCTGATGGGTGATGCCATAAGGTCAGGGGCTACTGCATCTAAGCCCAAAGCTGCCTCCAAGCCAAAGCCTAAGATAAATACAAGGAGCATTCCTGCAGCTGAGAAGAACAAGGCCCCAGTGCCTGAGACTGTTGCTGAAGAAGAGGAAGAGAATGTCCTGAGAAAGCTAAAGCCCAAGATCCCAGACCACAACGATGCTCATCCTGTGGCTGAGGATATGAAGCTCAGGAGAGATTCAGGGCTGAGGAAGTGGAGAGAAGCAGACCCATATGCTTCAAGAAGAAGGACTGCCATGGACTACAGGTTTCACACTAAGGAGCAGCAGGATTTCTATGAGACTGTTTTGCTAGATAAGAAGCCAATTGTCTATGACATGAGATGGGTTGACTGGACCTACATCAAGGAGAAGGAGGAGCACTACCCAGGAGTATATGACAGCTTTAATGCTTGTGGAGTAGCTTACTTTGTTGGGCAGAAGCTCACAAAGTGGAACGAGGAACTGATCATGCAATTCTACTCCACGGCACACTTTTATCCATATGGGAGGATCACATGGATGTTTGAGGGTACAAGGTACCAATCCACAGTGGCTGAGTGGGCACAGATCATTAATGCCCCAGAGGAGCAAGATGATGACTTGGATATCTATGACAAGAAGAAGATGGACCATAACTCCATGTCCAATATGTACAAGGAAATTCCCAATGAAGCTCTTGACACCTTCAAGTTTGGCTCTATGCATTACCTTTTGTCAGGACTGCCTACGATCAATTGGATACTAAGGCACACCTTACTGCCCAAGTCTGGAGATCACAAGATGATCAGAGGCCATGCTATCAACTTGCTACATGTGTTTGATGTGCCTCAGAAGTTCAAGGTGATGAGCCTCATAGTGGAAACAATCAAGAGGACTGCAGCAGATCAGAAGAGGAGCTGCGGATATGCCCCTCAAATTCAGGAGCTCATCAACTCCAAGATGGGCACGGGCATATATCTATTGGACAAGGAACACCTGCCCATCCGTCCAGATTTCGAGGACAATCAAGTTGCCATGACTGAGAACGAGCCATCATCTACCCAAGCATACGCGAAGAAGGAGAAGGCGAGGAAGGAGAAAGCTGCCAAGATGCCTACTCAAGAGGAGGCATCTGAGTATTTCTTGAAGACTAAACAAGAGCAGCTTGGTTACTTGATTGCATCCACGCTGAGGATTGAGCAAAGTCTGGCCACCCTCACTCAGAATCAGCAGAGCCTAGAGAGAATCATGGAACAGAAGTTCTATGACTTGGATGTCAAGGTAACGGAAGTTCAGTCTGCAGTGGAGCAGCTCCAGGAGGACATGCAGGAGAGGAGAGGCAGGACTACTACTCATACCTTTGCCAGAGTGCCAAGAGGTCCGAGGTCGTCTGCCGTGCTAGTTGCTGACACAAGAGCCACCACCTCAGCACCAGCCACAGCCTCAGTTCCACCAGCTCCAGCATCCACTTCAGCTCCAACTCCAGCGTCTACTTCAGCATCTACCGAAGCCTTTGTCCTTGGAGTGATCCGGACTCCACCACCACCTGAAGATCAAGCCTGAGCGTCGATCTAGTGCTATGCATTTTCTAGGAACTTTTTGGTAACTTTTTGCCAAAGGGGGAGAAGATGTATAGATCATAGGCTTCGAGAGAGAGAGTGTTGCTTTTCTCTCTTGCTTTATTTGGTGGTTTTTCGAACTTGTTTGCTTTTGAGTGCCTGAGATACTACGTCATTATTTGTGAGACATTGATGATCATGTGTTTGATCATAAGATACACTTAATGTTTGCTTAATGCTATTATCCTATCTATCTTGTGTGATCATTCACTTTTCTTGGTGATGAGTGCATGTATTTCATTCTTATCATTTTGAGCGCTCCACCAAGATGTATGTGACATGGAAGAGTAACCCATGACTCTAACTCTTTGTGCATTTGCAGTCCAAAGCAAATTTTAAATATGCACAAATTTAGGGGGAGCTCTTACTTATCACATACTTCTCAAAGCGACGATATATTTCTTGCTTATTATCATTTGTCGAAGCTTTGATCTATATGTTGTCATCAATTACCAAAAAGGGGGAGATTGAAAGTGCAACTATCCCTAGGTGGTTTTGGTAATTCATAACAACATATAGATCATTGAGCTAATGCTATTCCAAGATGATTATTTCAGGAAAGCTCAATGATTGGCATGGCATGGATGTGGAAGTGGAACCCTCAAAATGCTAAGGACAAAGGATTGGCTCAAGCTCAAAAGCTCAAGACTCTTCATTTTATATTTTAGTGATCCAAGATCACATTGAGTCTTTAGGAAAAGCCAATACTATCAAGGAGGGATGAGGTGTTGCTTAATGAGCCTCTTGCTTCATGTGCTTAGTGATATGCTCCAAAACCCTCAACTACTTTCCCATATCCACATATGACCTAAACCCTAAGCCAAACTCGGTCCTACCGATTATACCTATCCGGAGCCACCGAGATTCACTTGTCATTAGCCACTGCCAAACCCTAGAAATGCGGTCCTACCGATAGGGATCTCGGTCTCACCGAGATGGGGTTGCAAACTCTCTGTTTCCCTTCCGTAACTTTTCGGTCCCACCGAAAGAGCGAATCGGTCCCACGAGATTACAATGTAAACTCAGTGTTTCCCCTTTGTAACTTTTCGGTCTCACCGAGTTCCACTCGGTCTCACCGAAAGAGCAAATCGGTCCCACCGAGTTTGCCTGACCAACTCTCTGGTTAGCTAATTACCAAATTCGGTCTCACCGAGTTTGTGTAATCGGTCTCACCGAGATTACGTTATGCCCAAACCCTAACCATATCGGTCCTACCGAGTTGCATGTCAGTCCCACCGGAAATCTCTAACGGTCACTAGGTTTACTTTTTCGGTCCGACCGAGCTTATTGATTCAGTCCCACCGAGATTGGAAAACTGTGTAACGGTTGGATTTTGTGTGGAGGCTATATATACCCCTCCACCTTCTTCTCATTCTAAGAGAGAGCCATCAGAACACACACACCATTCCAACTCATATGTTCTGAGAGAGAACTACCTACTCATGTGTTGAGACCAAGACATTCCATTCCTACCACATGAATCTTGATCTCTAGACTTCCCAAGTTGCTTTCCACTCAAATCCTCTTTCAACCAAATCCAAATCCTATGAGAGAGAGTTGAGTGTTGGGGAGACTATCATTTGAAGCACAAGAGCAAGGAGTTCATTACCTACACACCATTTGTTACTTCTTGGAGAGTGGTGTCTCCTAGATTGGCTAGGTGTCACTTGGGAGCCTCCGACAAGATTGTGGAGTTGAACCAAGGAGTTTGTAAGGGCAAGGAGATCGCCTACTTCGTGAAGATCTACCGCTAGTGAGGCAAGTCCTGTGTGGGCGATGGCCATGGTGGGATAGACAAGGTTGCTTCTTCGTGGACCCTTTGTGGGTGGTTGCTTCTTCATGGACCCTTCGTGGGTGGAGCCCTGTGTGGACTCGCGCAACCGTTACCCTTGGGTGGAGCCCTGTGTGGACTCGCGCAACCGTTACCCTTCGTGGGTTGAAGTCTCCATCAACGTGTATCTAGGATATCACCACCTATCCGAACCACGGGAAAACATCCGTGTCTCCAATAGCGTTTGAATTCTCCAAACCCTTCCCTTTACATTCTTGCAAGTTGCATGCTTTACTTTCCGCTGCCAATATACTCTTTGCATGCTTGCTTGAATCATGTGATGATTGCTTGACTTGTCCTAAATTAGCTAAAATCTGCCAAGAACTAAAATTGGGAAAAGGTTAAGTTTTTATTTGGTCAAGTAGTCTAATCACCCACCCTCTAGACATACTTTCGATCCTACAGAAATGAACAAGGGGGTTTGCTTGCCTGGTATATCAACAGGGGGGCACTGCTCCTCAGACAGGTACTCTGGATCGGTCTCCGGAGCAGGACCTATCGAGAAGGAACGGTGTCGGCAATCAATACACCATCATATGCAACAATATGATGCACGAACATGGCATGTAGATGTGATGTTGTTTACACTAATGCAACTAGAATTCATTTGGTTGAAGTCCATTTGAACCAAGATTCAAATGCATCTCCAAAATAAGCTCTTATAAATGCCATTTATGTGTTTTCATATATACAGCATGTATAGGTTGGTTGGTCATGCATGAAAATGGTACAGATGGATAGATTGCATTTTTCTGATAATTTTTCATATATAAATTATTTCAATCTGAGCTACGGTTGAATTTCTATGAATTTTTGAAGTTTATAACATTTTCTAGAATTTCCTGATTTATTTTTAAACCAGAAAATCAAATATTGCGTCAGCATGACAGTGGCATGATGTCAGCGAGTCAAACGTGGCTGACCAGGTCAAACCTGACATGTGGGGTCCACACGTCAGTGTCACAGTTAGTTAATAGGGTTAGTTAGTTATTAAACTAATACTAAACTAAAAATTAGCAGGGCCAGGCCCCACATGTCATTGACCCACAAGGGTCAAAGCTGGGTCAACAGGGGGGTTGGACCAGGTCAATCCCGCCGGCGAGGCAGGACGCGGCGGAGGGCTTGGGATCCGCCTTCCGGCGACCAATTGGGCGGCGGAGGCCACGGGCGAGGAGCCAGGGCTCGTCCGCGTCTTCTGGGGCAAGTGGGAGAGGCGGGGACGGCCGGAGCTCACCGGAGCGGAGCTCGGCGTCGGCCGGAGCACGGCTTCGAGCGGGAACGGGCTACGGGGCACGTCAGGGGCTGCGGAAGGCGTCTACGGCGTCCTGGCATTGCGCTGAGCACAGCTATGTGCTCAGTTGTAGCTCTATGTGACAGTGGCCACGGCGGCGACATGGCTGTGCGGCGGCGATCTTCAGGCACGGCGGCGCTAGCGCTACAGGACGTGCGGGGCGACGGGGTTAGGGGCGAAACGAAGAGGGGCTCACCCCGCGTCGTTTGGAGGCGTCAGCAAGCTCGGGGGAGGCCGGACGGCGACGTGGCGTTGTAGGCGATCTCGGGCACTGGAGGTTGAAGACGACGGCGGTGGCAGCATTGCAGGGGATCCCGAGGTGCGTGGCTTGACAGAGAGATGGACGGCGACGTGGCGGAGCTTGCAGACACGAGGAGAGGGCGAGGGGGAGGCGGTGAGCGTGACAACGGCGAGCGGCGGCGACGAAGCCGTTCAGGGGGGGGGGTGAGAGAGAGAGGTCCAGGGGAGGGGATGAGGATGGGGGAGAGTGGGAGAGGGTCGAGGGGAGCGTGTGGCGTCGCCTAGACGCATCTGGGATGAAGCAGGCAGGGAGGAGGTGGCTGGGGCGCGTGCTCGCGCGCGCTAGCCACGCGCTCGTCCTCCTGGCGCGAGCTAGGAGATGACTGGCGTGGCCAGTTGGCTGGGCCGGCCTGCTGGGCCGCACAGTGCCAGGCCGCAGGTAAGGTCCAGGTAAGCGTTTTCCTTTTTGTTTTCTTTTCTATTTTTCTAACATTTGTTTGGTTTAATAAAAATACTAAACCATTTTATTTTCTTATGCCAATTTTGCAGGGGCTAGTGGTATTATTCCAGAGCTCCTCAACTACTGGCATAATTTTTGGACAATATTTTATATATATATATATATAACAATATATATCCAAAGCAAATAATTACTGCATTAATTCCAAATGCCCAAAATAAATACTTATGAGCTCCTGAAAATGTTGGTTTGATTTTTATCTTTGTCCAAGATTTTCAGAGAGCAACATGAGCATTTTCTTAGACCTTTTTGGAGCAATTTTTTATTTGGGTCATTTCTAGAATGATTCTGAGGGTTTCACAAATCCCCATTTCAAATTTCAATGAAATTTAAACATGATGCAACCAGAAGGCTAGCCTAGGTCATACCAGAACTAGGGATGTGACAATGTGTGGATTGCAGACAACATGTTCTCCAATTTAAATATTTGAATGCAAGTTCATATCGAAACATGGTTTATATCAGTCTTTGATGCATAAAACGTGACCTCCCCCTCTCCCGGACTCCTATTCTCTCTCTCTCTCTCTCCGACAATCTTCAATTCTGTCGCACGCATCCGACACAAAAACTTTGTTCGTCCCTCTCCCTTTCTCTCCATCTCTCTCTCTCTCTCTCTTTGTGTGTGTGTGGGGGGGGGGTCTTTCTAGTTCGCATGCATATATAGACCATCTATAGGTCTCTCTCACACACTATGTATGATACTCTAGCTAGTCCAAGATAGATATCTTGGGTGCACTCATCGTACGCACACAGATTCCTTGGCTCTTTGCCTGTAACTCTCTCACGCACCAGTATGTCATCTCGGAGCTCTTCCCCCCCTCTCTCAAACTCTCCATCCACCTGGGTCACACATACACATGCATATCTCACTCGCACTCGATAGGCCAATCTAAAACTCTATCTCTCCCCCTCGTTCTCTCTCCATCTCACACGCACACACACACAATCTCATGCCCAGCTAGCCAAGTATGATGGTCTCTCACTCAATTGTAGGCACACGCAGTCCCCCCTATATGTATATGACTAGCTAATCATAGTCTCCATCACAAACATGTGCATGGTCTATCTCGATTTCTCTCGAGGCATCTTTCTATGACGCACGCACTCCCTCGATCTCCCACCCATATAGTCCTCTCACGATCTCGACGGGATCTCTCTATCACAAACACACCCTCTCTCCCTCCCCATGCGTCCATGCCATCCATGTGTCCCTCTCGACCTTTGTTCCTTGTTGGCCACACCTCTATTGGACATGTGCTACAGGGGTGTATCTCTCCGTTGCAAACAATCACACACTAGCTATCTTCGTTTATCTCCTCGCCTCGCTTTTCCATCTCGGAGATGCATGTGTGATATGTTCGCATAAGAAACAAAAAAACACACACTCTCTCTAATTTATCGTTTGTTGTCACTTTCTCTTTCACACACATACTCTTTTTGCACACTTACTCATTCTCCTTCACACGCACTTGATCTGTCTCGACTGAGGCACTCTCCTCGGTCCATAGCATATAGATTTATTGAAAAGTCAAACATCACAAAGTTTGACCATGTACATGGAGAAAAAGAATTACATCTAGTACGACAAACATATACCATTAGATTCACCATGAGATGTAGTTTTGTATGATGTATCTTTGGTGTTGTAGATATAAATAACATTTGCGTAAACCTTATCAAAGTTTCCAAAGTTTGACTTCTAAAAAATTTACATGCACTGCATTATCGAGCGGATGGAATATCTCTTTCCCCCTCTCAGCTATCTGACGCACCACTCAGCCTTATCGGGGCTCCTCAATCTCTCTCAAACTTTATTGGTCAGTTTGGTTCATGACCTGACCCTCATGCCTTGATGGCCGGTACTGCCTGGTGTGGACGTGAGATGTAAAATATTTCTGCCTGGCCAGGCTTGTGTGGTGCTGAAGCGTTTGGTTCATGCCTGGGCCAGGCAAAGCATCAACGTCCCATCAATCAATCCATGCATCAATTATTTAATGCTAATATCCATCCATCTTGTTGTTAGCCTCGTGGCCACACGACCAGGCGTTCGAAATCGGTCGCCTGGGCCAGACTACTTGCAGTGTCTGGAGTTCAGCCAGGCTAATTAAAGTGCAAGGGAACCCAGGCCAGGCGGGCTTTCTTTTTCACAGGGTAGCAACCAAACAAGCATGCATGAAATCCAGCCACAACCCCAGGCTAGGCAAAAGATGCTCAGGACGCAAGCCAAACTGGCCTTATATCTCCCTGGTTCACACATACACATGTCTCGCTCGCGCTATACATATAGACCCATCCAACACTCTTCGCCCTTGTTCTCTCTCCATGTGACACGCACCCCCTAAGTACCATAATCCATCAATCCATCATAGGCGCAAGCACTCCCCCCCTCCTAAGTATGATTATCTCTTACTAGCCATCAGGAACACACGTATTGTCTCCTTCCATCCATACGTCTATCTCGATATCTCTCGGGGCATCTTCTATCGCGCACACACCTTGTCACTCCATCTCCCACCCATGTAGTACCATCACGATCTCCAGGGGATCTCTATGACAAACATACACTCTCTCCTCCCCATGTCTGCATTTTCTCCATACGTCTCTCTCGACCTCTCTCCCTTGTTTGTCAGACCCCTCTTGGCCACGTGCTAGGGGTCTTGCTCTCTCGGTTCCAAACAACCACACACTATCTCCTCACCTTGCCTCCGTTGTCGAAGATGCATGTGTGATATGTTTGCATAAGACACGCACACTTTTTCTCTACTTTTATCGTGTGTTGTCCATGTCTCTTTCACACACGCACACACACTTTTTTCACTCTCTCTCTCTCTCTCTCTTGTTAGGGACTCTGTCACGTCCATAAGCATATGGATGTTTTGAAAAGTCAAACCTCAGAAACGTTTGACTAGCTATATGTGGAGAAAAACATTTACATCTAGAACGATCATTAGATTCATCACAACATGTACTTACTTCATACTATCATTTATCTTTGGTATTGTAGATATAAGTAATTTCTTTATAAACTTGGTCAAAGTTTCAAAAGTTTGACTTAAAAAAATGTTGGAACTACATTATCGAACAGAGGGAGTAGCTCTCTCTCTCTCTGCTATCTCTCACGGGCCTCCCCTCTCACTCGAACTCTCTATACCGACGGATAATACGCTCACTGTGTCAGTGTATAGCTCTGTATATTGTTTAGTTGACCGGTCAACCAATCCACATGCTGCCTTGTCAGCTCGTGTTCTGTATCTTCGTATGCTGGCCCATGTGGCAGTGGGTGAAAATAAGTAAACTAGAGGCCCATCTGACACGCGGTGAAGTAAACAAAGTTGAAACCACTCGGGGTAGCACCCCGCACGCTAGTAAGTTGAAACCAAATTACGATGACAAGTGTAGTGTTCAAAACTGCATCTACGCACTGCACCGAAAGAAATGTTTTTAGTATTTTTTTCTCATGTGATCACCTGCATCGTTTTTATGCTGTACTACAATAGTAGCCTAGGCTAGTCATAGTGGAAAGTAAGTTAGACTACTCTAGTAACTCTATGGTTACCCTAAGAGCAAGTACTACCTCCGTCCTGGTTTACTCTTCCAATTTTGTAGTATCAAAATTTGACCATAGATTTAACTGAAAAAATGTTAATGCATGTCACTAAGAACTATATCGTTGGATTCGTATTTGAACATAATTTCAAATGGTGTAATTTTTAGTGACATGCATTGGCATTTTCTTAGGTAAATCTATGGTCAAAATTTTATACTATATACGAGGTAGTATTACAAAAGTGGGCTATGTAGGCCAAAACATGTGCCAAATTCACTTGTGATGCATTTGGCATCGATGCCCCTCCATTGCTCACCTGGTGTCCCAATCTGGATCACCTACTTTGCTCCGGTGCCAAATTAACTCACGCAATGAAAAAACACTGCGTGGGAGAGAGAGAGGACTGAGGCAATAAAAACACTTGTTTGGGAGAGTGAGAGGCTGGTCTAGTTGGTCTAATTGATTTGTTTATACATGTGGGTCTGTGTGCATAGCGGTGCCAACTCTCTCACATCGCGAGAGCGGTGCCAACTCTCTCACATCGCGAGAGCGGTGCCAAAATCTTTTGATTTGACATCGATGCATGTTATGGGGCATACTTTTGTGAAATATGGCAGCGGCCACATAGTGGAAGGCAACAAATGCCCAAGCTCTTCACGTGCTCCTAGATAAATGAGAGGAAACATAGAGAGAGAGAGAGAGAGTGAGTGAAAAAAATATCACTAGCCAGCCAACCCTATCGTATGAACGAATGATATTGGTACCTCTTGATGACACGGCAATCTTATGCAGCCAGCTGCTCTAATATGTTCTCTTCTTTTGCAGATAAAAAAAGACCTGAAAGTGAAAAATGTGCTGCGCTATAACAACCTCATCGAATGCCTTGATCTCCATCTTACAGAAATTGATTTGATCGACTACCGAGGCAGCACATCTGAGATTAAATTGGCCAGGTTCTTTGTTCTGGAGGCAAGTGTGCTCAAGGTAATGAGGTTTGGTGTTCCCTGGCGCAACAATGAATGGCGTGCTTATCACCGCAAGCGTCTAAGCCTAAATGACAAAGTCTCCGCAGAAGCTGAATTTTTTTTGAAACATCAAGTGGCCACAGACTCGAAAACTTATTTGCCCATTAGTGACTTGTCAGGGCGGTGGATTTTAGTTTCTACGATAATGCTGCATCCACCTAAAGTAACGAAAGTTCTTACGTAAACTTCCTAGTAATTCCCTCTTCGTAGGTGCAACATTACTCCTAACATTTGTAATATCAGTTTGAAACTTGTAATATTGCCGTGTCCTATTCCCGCGTTTTCAAAATCCTACGAATCAAACAGGTCCTGAGTTGGTGATGATGTTGTGCCTCCCATCTTTCACCCATAGCCGTCGGATCTAGATCTGACGCATACAAACCAAGCTTCTCCATTTTTGCAAAAAGATGCCCGCACTTGTTCCCTATTTACAAATAACTCCTTGTCTCTCACAATCAGCCTCATCTCCTCCCCACCACATCTGGAGTAGAAGGCCATGGAAAAATCTGGCGCGATGGCCACTGCCGGAGCCGTCCACCCCTAATCTTGGTGTTCCGTGCAATGCACGGGCATCTACGCATGGGAAATTATGTCGAACATGGCTAGTTGTAAGCAGGCTAGCTCTACAGCCATGATGATAGTGACTGCAGACGATGAGGCTGACTATGGTATGCCGAACACGGCGCCTATACTCAGGTGTCATCTCCGGCGCAGCGTCTTGTCACTTCACTGTGAGGAGCAGCACGTAATAATTTGACCAACGGGTAGTACAGTGCTAGTACTCCTACTACTACATTGGTAGTACTACTACTAGTTCTAGTGGCACCACCGTCTGGATTTAGGAGTACTACCACGTCCATCTGGATTTTAGTATTTGACTAGCAATATCTAGTAATGCATGTCACCAAAAATGTACTACTCCCTCTGTAAATAAATACATGGTGTTTTATTTCTATCGGCGAGAGAACTTAATGTTTTTTTGCTACTCCTAACTAGAGTACTAATAGGATTACATGCAATGAACTAAACACTGCATGTCATGTTTGGTAGTCTCAAGTCATTGAAAGCATGCATGGCCCACATCTCTCATTGGTTGATATGTCACAAAATAAGAAACAAGGAGGGAGTTAATGCACCGTGCCTAAGTATTTTGGGATTATTTTGTTTTCGTAAGGTGACTTACACAACATTTTTGTTTACATGCATTAACATTTTATTAGTTAAATCAAAGGTCAAAACTTGGCGCAAAATGCAAAGGGGACCAATAAACCAGTAAACATCAAACTTCTCATTTGGCCCCAACTAGAGGTCCGGTGAGATGACTATACTACACCGGCACGGAGGGGGACGTAGCTTCATTGACTTGCGGCAACTGCCTTTGGGTGAATGACACGTGGCCCCAGGGGGTGGCTGGCCCACCTATCATACAGCCAAAGGCAGGTGCAGTAGAGGGCCGAGGAGTAGTACGAAATCCTACGCACCTACACACGCTAACCAAGGGCTGAGTGATCACTCGGATCGCAAGATCAGTTGACTGGCCCTGCGACTGCTCGCCGTCGCGCCGGAGAATGTCCACCTCGAGGTCGCGCTCGCCGCGCAGTGCCAGGCGCAGCAAGACACCATCGACATAATCACCCACGTCTACGTGCAAATCGTCCACAAGGACTACTGCATGCAAGAGGAGGACGATAGGACGCTGGCCTTCTTGGAGCGCAGGGCAACCTTGGACGGCACTGTTCAGAAGCACGTTGAGCTCGCCGCCAATGCCGCTGCTCCTCACACGTCGGTTGGTGACCCGGCGCTAGGGCGTGACGATGTCATTGAACGTTGATGGATCCGTATGTATTTTTATCTTTCTGTCAAATCCATGTAGTAGTATATGATACTACAGTAATTATCTTACCTTTCGCATCAACTTCATAATTTTCGTACGTACTCCATGCATGAATGGTGCCAGAACCAAACTTCTCATTACTCTAGGCAAAATCGTTATTTTCTATCTATCGGTCGCGCCATGGAGCAGAACCAAATTTTACAAGTTACGAGTTCAAAAGGAAAAGCCTGCCATGTTCGCGTTGCACCCCCACACGGCTGGTCCGGCACGCCGCTCAAGCAGGAATGCGTGCGGTGTTGCATTTTCACTTACAAGGGGGACCGCAGTTGAGCAAACCGACTATCGGCAAACCCCCACCCCGCCCACCACTCGATAGCTGAGAAAACATGAGGGAGAAGAGATGGTTGTAGCACGAACTCCAAGAAAATTGGTGTCGGATGGGACTCGTGTGGGTGGCGTGTGCCGTACTACTAGACATGAATGCTAGTTATGGCCCATGCCACCCCACTATATCGAGCCTATATCGTGGTACGTAGAACATATTTCCTGCAGTCCGTGCTCAGCCCTCCTCTATCTCTCTTCTCAGCCAGCCAGCGGACGCGCGGAGCCCATCGTCTGTTTGCTCACATGCGGCCCCACATGTCAGTGAAAACGCAAGAGAACCCACTGAACCTGCACATCTTTCACCTCGACATGCTGGTGATGAAAAATAAATCCAATAAAGATCTTCGGTGGCCGCTTTTGGAGTTACTCAAGAGTAGTAAGATTATATTTACAGTTTAACCCAAGATGCACATCTCGTGGCTTAAACTACCACTCTATTTTCTTTCATGACATGACCTGGATGCTGGATGTCCCACGTGTCGGCAAAAGAAGGAAGAACCCGACCAAATCTTCGGTTCTGCTCTCGGATTGACTAGTTGTGCTAACTTAAAAAATTTATTGTGTACTCCCTCCGTTCCAAAATACTTGACTTCCATTTGTCCAAAAATGGATGTACCTATATACTAAGACATGTCTAGATACATATATATTTTGACAAATAGAAGGCATGTATTGTGCAACGGAGGGAGTAGAATGGATGCAAGTTTTTGTATTGGGAAGAAGAGTGCATCCATATATTGATAGAGCGCAATTTAGTAGATGTTCTATCACTTTTAGCTAGCACAGACGCAAGATCGAGCCTCCGCAGATCAACAATGAATGCATCGAGAAGGCACTAATCCAACTTACAGGAGTAGTAAAATGTATTCTTGTGGTTCTTGTTTTCTTTGGTCTTGCTTTTCTAGTCAAAATTATCGTTGGAGTTCGTGCAAAATGGAGGTGCGTTTGGGGTCGTGCGTTGGAGTTGGCCTTACAAGTGGGACCGCAGTTAAGGAAACCGACTATCGGCAAACCCCCACCTCGCCCGCCGCGCGATGGCTGAAGTTAGAGAAACGACGAGGTTGAAGAGATTGCTCTAGCACGGACTCCAAGAAATAATATGGTGTCAGATGGATGTCGTGGTGGTGGCGTGTGCCGTACTCCTGGACGTGAATGCTTGTTCTGGCCCATGCCACCCTACTACTCCTACTACTTACTACTATATAGTTCTAGTATTGAGGATTCGAGGTGCTGGTTACGTACAGCGAACACATTAACATATGGCTACAGTAAAAACACCCGCCCGACGCGCGAAGCATGTGAAGCTAGTACAAATAGTGTACTACTATTGTTGATTGGCCTCATCCGATAACCTGTTGCAATGCACGTACAATTATGTATTCGGAAAATATTTTTTTGCCTCATCGCACCACTCACTCAGAGAAGCGACTCGAAAGCCATTCATAAATTTAGTAAGTTTATCACAGGCATATCATTTTAATACATACAACAGGTCATTAACCCACATCGACAACGAGGATACATTATAAATACTAAAGTTTTCACCACACAACAAATAACAAGCAATGAAATTAACTTCAACTCAATCATTCCTCGGTGTTGGAAATGCTTGCTTTGAACCACAAGTGATTCTCTGGGACGGGCCATCGATTGTCGATCTGGAAACCAACGCAGGACTGATCATCCAGGCTGAAGCGGCCTACTATACCAGTACCAGGGTAGGGAACCACCCAAATGTCCGAGGTATATACACAGTTGCTTCTCATAAATGGTACTGTTAATGTTGTGTCAACAGCAGTTGGATCGCCTTTCACCATCATCGGATAGTTTTGTCCAAGGAAGAGCGAGTTTTCTCCAAGACTATCAATTCTGTAGCAGGGAGAAGGAGTTGGTGCTAGCACACTAGTATCCATCCCGAATACCATGCAATGGGTGTTGGAATAGGTCTGGAGAGTGCCACCATGGGAGACTACACCTGCTTCCTTAGTAGTAACATCATCAGTGGGGTGTATACACACAAGAAGAGGTGATCCATCAGAATTAGTTGCCAGGCGCCACTGAGTATATGGGTTCTGCTCGTCCTCATGCTCGTGATCATCACCATCGTCATCTCCCCCTTGGTTATAAAAATTTTCAAGTATAGGTGGTGGCATGTTCACAGGACCTTGGAAAGACAAGAAGAAGGTTAATTAGTAAAGGGAAACTTGCTAGCCCGCATGCATGTGGATGAAACAATTATAATTACGGTGGAAGACAAACGTATCGGAACTATGAGGATCCCATGCAAGAACAGTGCCACGAGTGGTGACAGCAAACACAAGGCCCTCATATTGAATTGCATCACAGTACTCATCTGTGTACAGAAACTGATTTTTGAGCAATATCCATCAAGTCGAACCACGAAGGACGGCAACAAGCTTGTCGAAGATAGCAACAACTTGATAGTTGTTGTAATTCCAAGAGTGGTTGGGAACTCAACAAATTGCTATCTTCTGTAGAAGACAGTCACCATGATCGTATTTGAACATGCGTACAATACCGGTGTGCTCAACCTCTGGGCTGTCTGCTAAGATTTTTGGAAGTGGAACCCAGTCACGAGTGTACACGTTCACAAGTTCCCACTCACATTTGGACCCAATGTAAACAACCCAATCTCCATTTGCGCCCGCCGAAGCCTTGCCCTCAAGCGATGGCATCTTAACACCATATGTATCATTATCAAGCGACATCAACTGGCACAGGGCGAGGCGTCCGTCGTGCCAGCGCCAGTCATCAGGGTCACGGCGAAGAAGATAGGGGAGATCAAACCGCTCCTTAACTCTTGGGTTCTTTGTAATGATGTTATTAGTTGAGTCAAGAATGGGCTTGAACAAACCTGCCATGCTAGCCGAGGTGATGACGTCGCACCGATCAATGAGTTCCTCCACCACGTCATCTTTTAGATCGGGGCAAGAATAATGGGGTCATTTCCGGCCTGTTCCCTCCATGGAGAAGACGATCGAATAATGGCAGAAGAAAGGGTGAAGGGCTAAAGGAAAATGGGGGAGGGAGAGGAAGAGCGTGCGACAGCGGTTCCAAATCGAGAGGGAAAGGCGAAGAGTCGGTGGACGGTTGCGAGTTTGCCACAGTTCACGAAGAGGCGCCCCGGCCTACATGTCCGTTCGGAAATACTACTACTACTCGCCGTCGTCTCACTGATATGTTGGAACGGGACCACATGTCAATGAAACATGGTGTGTAATTTCTCGTGCAAAATGCGATCTGGCCGCGTTGGCCCGAGGTACCGCATTAGTTATCGACCTTTATTTTTTTAATGGCGTGCCGATCAGTTTTGAAGCACGACTAACTGGTACTGTACGCAGAGAAAATATAAACTGCTCTACCACTACTCCACCTCTAGTACTAGTAGTATAAAAAAGATATATAGGCTGGAGCTTGAGCGCTTTCTTGCTAAGGGCTTCCCACTTGCTTCTCACACTACCACCCTCTCTCCAGATCTAAAAAAGACGGCCCCTCTCTCCCTCCTCACCGGTGGTCACAGATCCGCCGGGGAAGAAAAGGACGTGCAGCGTTGACGCACTCGTCGTCAGCGAGCGAGGTCACGCACTAACAACAAGGCCGTCCTCTCAGACCTAGCGCCCACGCTGGATGGCCTCTGTCCCCAAGCTTGTTGCCGTAGTGTGTGCGGAGGACGACGACCACGAGCGAAGCCACTTCCCGCCGACCCTCAGGTATGCTACCTCTTTTCGAACCATAACCTTGTTCTATTGCCCCATCTGCCACGTCGTTGCATGTGGATCTTTTTCCACTCCACCATCTTCCCAATTTGTTATCCTCTGCTCTGCTAGCCACGCAGACGAAAACCATAATTTGCACTATTAAAGGAAACCCTACTTCATGCGGACTAATCCATGTCTGGGTTGAATAAGGAAAGGAAGGGAGACTGTACTGTCCAAGAGAGTAGGCATCGAACCCACATCTAGGTTGAAAAGGGGGAAATCAGTAGCTAAGGAACGAGTATCATGTCTCTTGGTTGAAGAAGGGTAGAAAGGCATGACAACGCAATGGAGAATGACCAGGTCGACCGGTTTGTTGTCCTCGCATAGGAAAAAGGTGGCTAAAGAGAACAAAAATGGGACATAATCCACATATGCTGCCTGGATATTTGTTGCTCTGGGCAACCATACCTCCCTCACCACTCTGCGTCTGTGGAGGTACATCGTACTGGTGCGCCCACTGTCCGAATGGGCCTCCCATGCTGTTATTGCCACTTTTTTGCTGTTAGTATAACGCCAGCAGTCAAGTCAAGCAATGCTACTGCTAAAGTGATGCCACATTTAACTAATGCCGCTCTCAGTCTAATGCCACCCATAAATTTAAGCAATGCCATTTAATGTCACTGGATTATTTCAGGGTTAGCTGTTGATTGTGGATGTATTAAAGATTTTTCAGCTAAGGCATTCTAATGCTGTTGCACAGCCAGTATATCAATGATGTAACTTGTTACTACCTTCAGATTTTTGCACTGTTAATGCTTATAGATTACATACCTCACTTTCATGAGATAAGTTAATTTTTTTGTACAATGTCACCAAAATGCCAAGGCACTGATGTCATTTTATTTTGGTTAAATTGCACAGAAAATTATGAAGACAAGAGGAAAGGTCAAGAGTGGGCACCTCCTCCGGCTGTTCTCTTGAGGAGGTCAATATGTTTGTCTCTAATGCCTGTCGACTACATACCTGACATCATGATGTAATGTTAAGTCATTTCATTTTGTACAGTGTCACTGAATTGTCAAGGCGGTGATGGCATTTTATTTTAGTAGAACTGCACAAAATTTGCTTAAAAGAAGAGGAAAGGTCAGGAATGGCTCACTTTTCTAGAAAAAACTAGGTATGCCTTCCTGACATCAGCTGATGTTGCTTTATTTATTCCTTCAAACAGGTGGTTAGAAACAGTCTTGCTACCTTTTCCCATTAAGAAATTGGAATGCTTATATTTGTGAGTCTATGTTTCAACTAGTGCCACTTTTAGAGTAATCACACTTTCAATATCTATGCAAACAGGGATGCTCGATTTTAGTGGAACTACACAAAAAGTCCAACTGGTTCAACATTAGGAGCATGTTTTTTCCAAACCTTTATATCCAATTGGTGGCACAATGAGCTGTTCATTACGAAGGTACATGGTTTGCTACTATCTTGCTACTCTTTTTGTACTGTCATTAGATCGTAATACTAGTGGTTTGCATGTGAATTTATTGGCAGGGTGGACCTACATTGGAGGTGCAGGACAGGATTCAATGATTGGATGCTCAATTTCGGTTGTATCGATTTCACCTCTTCCGTCACTGCGAACATGGATATCCTTGGTCTGATGAAGAATAGGCGCTATATTTCTGCTCTGAACCAGCAAATCAATTCAGTATGAAATTGTCCAGGGCAAACCATAACTGTATCAGATTGTCCAGTGCAGAACATGACAGATGCTAAGCGGAAGAGACATGTTTAAACCGAAAATACAAGGTGTGGCATATGTTTACTAGCTGCTTGATTTTTGTGCAGACAGAGATGTCTGCCCATTGCTATTTGGCAAACAAACAAAGTGCCCGCAATTTTGGTTGAACTGCACAAGAGAATAGTATAGTCACTGCATGCAGTGCCATTTGAAAATAGACACAGAAAGATTGGATAGTCACTTCATGGACTGCAGAAAAGTAGTACTATACTATTTATTGGCCAAGACTAGGTGCTTCATTGCTTTGGTCTGATTATACAATGGGCATCTTTTTGCCTAAGTTAAAGTTTGTATTCCAAAAATAGTCTCGCCGTGTGATCGAGAGAAGACCAAATCATATTGAAGTGGATGTTCCTCCATCATGTGTGGTTCATTCTCATGGTTCCAGCTGTTGGTGAAACCACTTACGTTTGTGAGAGGAATTGTAGACTTCACAAACAAATTTGTCTTTCAGTCTGTACTGAATGTTGGCCAAGAGAAGCATCCATGTTAGTAGGAAGAACAGATGTTTTTTCTAGATCTTTGCTTTTGGAGCTACATATTTGTATATGATCTGTGAATCATTGAGATGCATTAACATGTTGATCTTATGTATGGGAATCGTGCTAGTTAGTTTTAGTTGCGACGCAAGATCCGAAGTGGCTGATCTTTGCTTTTGGAGCTACATATTTGTATATGATCTGTGAATCATTGAGATGCATTAACAATTACTTATTTATGTTCGCTCAGTGTTTACAAGTTACTGATCGATCACTAGCTAGCCTACAAATGCGCTCCTGGTAGTTTTATTTGAGACGCAAGATGTGAAGTGGCAGTTTTGTGAATAAAAATGCCTACCTCTGAAGAAACTGACAGGCTACACTATCAATCCTACACGGATAAAAATGCCTACCTCTGAAGAAACTGACAAGCTACACTATCGATCCTACACGGATAAATAGCGGATCACGCACGTACTACCTCCTTTCCGGTTTGCAGGGCTCAATTCAAGAAATGACCTACTCGATCCTACACGAATAAATAGCGGATCACGCACGTACTAGTACCTCCTTTCCGGTTTGCAAGGCTTAATTCAAACCTCTCACCAACAAAGGTACTCCCTCCGTCCGGGATTTATTGGTTCCGTGAGCAAAGGAGCAAGACCAAGGCATGGAAATAATTAACGGCATGCAGAAGTTTAAGCATAATTAATTCCAGCGATTTAAGTGGCTGCATGCATGCCCTCGGCTGCGACTCGTTGCATGCTGCTTCACGTACTGCCTGCGAGCGATTCTGAGTGCCTGCATGCAGCCGGCCGTAATTAAGGCAGCTAACTGATGCGAAAAAAGATACGCTTTAAATCCGTGGAATCATTATTGACAAGGAGGGATATGATTCGAGTGCACTCGTTTGACCGCCATGCCGGGGTGCGACCCAGACGGGACGGGACGGCACAGTCATAATTTCAGTTTCTCTAGTTTTCCATGGCAAGTTGGCGCGCTAAGCCATTATGCATTGAATTCCGATGACCGTCGTGCTACCTTCCGCCTATAAGTACTATTTCCTGGCCTTCTCAGGTGCCACCGTGACCCAACTCGCCATATCCTCATAAGCCCCCACCGGCCCGACATCACTCACCACGTCCGCCATGCCCCCGCCCGTCCGCGGTAGGCGACGCCGGAGGCGGTCACCGCCGGAACTAGTGTTCGGGTTTTCACCAGAAGGCAGACGGAGGGAGGAGGCATTCTATCTGTCTTTAGATGGCAATGCAGAGATCGAGGAGTTGTTGGAGCGCGACCGCATGGCGGAGGAGCAGGAGTTGGTGGAGCGCGACCGCCTGGCGGAGGAGCAGCGTATCGCCGATTTGCGCCGCCAGCGGGACATGGAGCAGTAGCACACCGATGCTCTGAGTTGTGAGCAGAGCGCCCGCAACTGGGCCGACTACGTGGAGGCCGGTGCCCGGCAAATAGCCCTGGAGGCTGTCGGGCACGCACGGGTTCATGACACCGATTTTTACTACCAGCTCGTCAAGTGGGTTTCCCACTTGGAAGGCAAAGCTTTGGTGGACCATGCCGGCATGGAAAGGGCCAACGCGCGCAGGCAACACGCCCTATCGCACCTCTGGCAAGTCAGAGGCAAGGCAGAGGACGCCGGTGCCGGCGTTTAGCATGGACAGCAAATGGCGGCCGGCATCGTCTAGTTAGCTAAGAGTAAGTTAGTACTTGTATGCTACTAGAGTGTTAGTGGGAGTAGATAGTTAACTTGGCTATGATTGTTGTCAACGTGGAAGTTTAGTACTCTATATGTGGATCAGACCTGTTACTTTGCTCTGAATGTTGAACTTTTCGTTTGAACGTATGGAATGGGTTGTTATTTTTTTAAATGGGTTGTATTTGTCCTCCACGGTTTAAAGGCTGACTTGTGGGCCTAGCAAGTTGATGCGTACACAATCAGGAGATGATTGTACATGGAGAGGATGACAGCAGGGACCCGCCAAGGTCATGGCAGTACACAAGCAAGTGCCTCCTTATTTCAAGCCAATAAAAAATGGCTCCTCCTAGTGGATTTCTGACATCTGGGTCCCATGCCATTATCAACGTAGTCAATAAACGAGAGAATTGCACAATGAGCGGCTGACACTAGGGACCCAGCAGCTCGCCCAGTTATTTTCGTTTTGGGTTAATTTGATAAATGCCACTCCAAATCTGGTGTATCTGAGAAATGCCACTACAATTTCCAAACTTTGAAAAATGCCCTTTCATGCCATTTCTAGTGGCATTTTTCGAAGTCTGGAGCGGCGTTTTTCAAAGTTTGCAAACTGCAGTGGCGTTTTTCAAAGTTTGCAAAAATTGCAGTAGCATTTTTCAAAGTTTGGAAATTGCAGTGGCATTTTTATGAATCGCCATAATTGCAGTGGCGTTTTTGAGACAGAAGCAGGGTGTCAACTGGGCTGTGCGGGACACTCTGGCCTGTCTAGACAGTCTTTTCTTTTATGTTTTACCACAGACCAGCCCAGTGGTTTTTTTTCTTTCTGAAAATGGCTAGCCCAATTCTTTTGTGATTTGTCAAGTAAGTCGCTTTATCAGGCCTGTTGGGCTGCAAATCTTTCAAGACGAGGAGAGCTTCATTCGGCTGGCCGAGAAAATGGCCTATCAGTAATGGGAAATGGGTTGTACATTTTTAAAACACATCAAACCGGCAATTATTTTCAAATATCTTTTTTTCATTTCGAGATTTTAAATTGCATTGATTTTTATGCGTGGACAATTTATTGGATTTTATATTGCTATACATTTATTTTTAAAATCAGTCTGAATGTGACTCGAAATTTTGGGAGTAAAAACAGTTCAGACCGCACCGACATATGCAAAAATTTTGAATAATTTTTTAACCGTGGCCACAATATGGGCTGTAATGCTAACATAAATAATATGGGCTCCAAAAAACCCGTAAGAACTAGCAAATGGGATGTAAATTATTTGAAATAATGGCAGATGGGTTGTATGATGTCTTTCACAGATTTGAGGCTTTCCATAGATGGCTTGTATACTGTTGGATGTCCATCCAACGGCCGTCGTGCTTCTTCAATCTCTGCTCTTCCTGCTCCAGCCGCTCAAACAAGCGCCGGCGGGACTGCCTGCTCCCTCCTCCCCGCGGCCGGCTGTGTTGCCACGCAGGCCTCACCGCCCCACCATACTCCCATCGCTGGCCTAGCCATCCCTCTACTCACCCACACCTGTTGTTATTCTCCGGCGACGGCAGACGAACTAGTAAACCCTCGTACAATCGTACTCCCCTCTGCGTGGGAAACAAAAACAACGGCCGAGTCTTCCCTGCCTCCATGTCGTTCCCTTCCTAGGCCTCGCCGTCGTCCACCGCCCTGGTGCTCTCGGTGTGGCGTGGTCAGTGTGGTCAACGACCGACATGCATCTAAAGTGGACTGTACGTGGAGAGGCTGACAGCTGGGTCCACGGCCGCACGCAAGGAAATGCCTCCTTATTACGCGCAAAATAATGATTTCCTCCACCTGACATCTGGGACCCACCGAAACAGCCTCTGTATTTCGCAAAAAAAACGTTACCGCCGCTGACAGCTCGGACCCACCAGCTATATCTTCGCACGCAAGGAAGTGCCTCCTTATTATGCACAAAAAAATGAATACTCCCCCTGCTAGCTGGGACCCAGTATAGTGGGCCTACTAGGTTGACGGGGACGAAGGGCTTTGTCAACTTACTGAATAAGCACGATTCTAGCTCGACTGACCATACGATGTCCATCCAATGGCCGTAGTGCTTCTTCAACCTCTGGTCTTCTTGCTCCAGCCGCCCAAAGCAGCGCCGGTCGTGCCGCCTGCTCCTGCCTCCCGTGGCCGGCTGTGCTGCCGCGGAGACCTCACCTCCCCCATACTACTCCCACCGCTGGCCAGGCTTGTAACGCCCCGAGACCGATGTGCCAGGTGTCCTCTAGTTATTCGCTGTTGTTGCCATGTCATTGCTTGCGTGTCATGCATTGCATATCATGTCATCATGTGCATTGCATTTGCATACGTGTTCGTCTCATGCATTCGAGCATTTTTCCCCGTTGTCCGTTTTGCATTCCGGCGCTTCGTTCTCCTCCGGTGGTCATGTCTAGCTTTCTTTCATGTGTGGGGATTAAACATTTCCGGATTGGACCGAGACTTGCCAAGCGGCCTTGGTTTACTACCGGTAGACCGCCTGTCAAGTTTCGTGTCATTTGGACTTCGTTTGATACTCCAACGGTTAACCTAGGGACCGAAAAGGCCTCGTGTGTGTTGCAGCCCAACACCCCTCAAATTTGGCCCAAAACCCACCAAACTCTGCTCCATGTCCTAGAGCGTTCGATCACGATCGTGTGGCCAAAAACCGCACCTCATTTGGACTCTCCTAGCTCCTCCTATGCCTATATATACACCCCCATTCCAAATTCCGGATCCCCCTCGTCCCTAACCCTAAAAATTCGTCTTCGCGCCGGCCGGACACGTCCGTCCGGGCCGGACACGTCCGCCGCCGCCCCCTCGCCCAATCGTTGCGCGCCACATCACCGGGCCACGCCCCACTTCGCCGCGCCGCCGTCGTAGCCCGCAGGGCCCGCGGGGAGCCCTCCCCGGCCCGCGCGCCCGCAGCCGCCAGCTCCGCCCCGCGCCTCCTCGCACCCGCGGCCGGAGATCGCCGCTCGCCGCCCGTCGCCGCTCGTCGACCGCCGCCTCGCCAAGCTCGCCGCCCCCGCCAAGAAGATCGTCGCCGGCAGCCACGAGGCCCACGGCCGCCGCCCCGCCTCCTCGTCGCCGGCGGCCTCTCCGGTGAGAGATCCGGCCGCCGCGGTCCTCGAGCTGCTACAGTGCCGCCGCCGCCTCGGGTTGCATGCCCGAAACCCTAGATCCAGATCTGGGGTAGTTTTTTTCACCAAGTCCCGGATATTTTTTTACTCCAAGTGTCCATGTTCGCGGATCCATAACTTTGCATCCGTAACTCCGATTTGAGCATATAGCATATCAAAATGTTCATCTCAGAGAGTACATCATTTCATTCCATTGCATTATTTTCATTTGAGCTCATCTTGATGCCCGAAATGCTGTTAGAAGAGGGCTACTTGAGTTAATTGTCAGATCTGCTACTCCGTTTAGCACTTTTGTCATTTTTGCCATGATTAATGTGTGCATGATATGCCCGTGAGTTCTTCATATGTTTTTTTAAGGGTTTTGTCATCTCTCCAGAGGTGCAACCCATGTATTTTTAGGATGTGTGTGGTGACTTGTGCAAGCTTGCAAAGTGGGGCACTTGCTAATTCTGTTTTCAGGGACTTAGTGATTTCACTAAGTCCTGGGATTGTTTATCTCATGATGCCATATGTTCATGTTGTTTCCTAGTGATCCATGCCTCTTTTGAGGATGATCAGTAAGGGAGTTTTGTTAATCTTGTAGTGCTCTATAAATCCATGTCTTTGTTTGCAATTATGAAGCACCCTAGCTTGAGTCAATCGAGCTCTACTTTTGCTTCGTTGTGAATCTGGGCAGATCGTCAACTTGTTTGCGATTTTGCCGATGTTATTGTGGTTGTTCCGTGCATGCTATGCCATTGTTCTTGCCATGTCTAGCTTGTATTTTGTGCCTTATTAAGGGATGTATACTTGTCTTGCCATGACTTGCACCGTGGTGAGTGCATCGAGCTCGTAAACATGCCTTCGTGAGTTATGTTTCAGCATGTCCCAGTTTTCAGTAAGTCTGAAAACTGATTATGTTTTTGCTATGTTCGTGTGCTTGTTAGTATATTTTGTGATCCCTTTTGGCTCAAGGTCACTAAGGGACTTTTGTTAAGCTTGTTGAGTAGCTCCATGCCATGTCTTTCTTTGTCATTTTCAGGTCCTGTAGCATGTTGTTTTGTTGCTCCGAAGAGGGCTATATGATCTGAAATTTCAGACAAGTGTTAATTTCACAAAGTCTGAGATCTGTTTACCATTTGCGTTTTTGCCATGCTTGTTTGAACCTGTTAATGGATGAATTGGCCGTAGCTCAGTGCTAGACTTTTGTTAAGCATCTTGAATGCTTCCCTGCCATGTATTTTGTTGTCTTGTTTGGGTGCTGTAGCATGTTCATTTCATTGCATTTAGAGGCCTACTTGCTGTGAATCGCAGACCGGTGTCATTTTTGAATCGCTCGCCATTTCCAAACCGTAACTCCGATTCCGGCGTTCTTTATATCGTTTTCAAGAGATTTCATGTCATCTTTCCAGTGGAACACTTGGAATTCCAAGTTGAGGCCAGGTTCATGCATTTCCTATCATATCTTGCATTTTGCATCCCGCATCGCATCCCGCATAGCATATCATCATTTCATCATATTGCTTGGTCTTGCATGTGGTTGATTGTATCCTTGTTGCTTGATTGTCTTGTTTGGGTAGAGCCGGGAGACAAGTTCTCTAACGAGGAGCCCGTTGAGTTTGCTTTCGAGGATCCAGTCAACTCTGACAACTATGCAGGCAAGATGATCATACCCTCGAAATCACTACTATCTTTGCTATGCTAGTTTGCTCGCTCTTTTGCTATGCCATTGCTGCGATGCCTACCACTTGCTTGCAAGCCTCCCAAATTGCCATGTCAAACCTCTAACCCACCATGTCCTAGCAAACCGTTGATTGGCTATGTTACCGCTTTGCTCAGCCCCCTCTTATAGCGTTGCTAGTTGCAGGTGAAGTTTGGAGGCCGTTCCTTGTTGGAACATCTTTTTTTTTACTTGTTGGGATATCATTATATTATCTTATTTAATTAATGCATCTATATACTTGGTAAAGGGTGGAAGGCTCGGCCTTATGCCTGGTGTTTTGTTCCACTCTTGCCGCCCTAGTTTCCGTCATATCGGTGTTATGTTCCCGGATTTTGCGTCCCTTACGCGGTTGGGCTATAATGGGAACCCCTTGACAGTTCGCCTTAAGTAAAGCTCTTCCAGCAATGCCCAACATTGGTTTTACCATTCGCCACCTAGCCTTTTCTTTCCCTTGGGTTCTGCAGACTCAAGGGTCATCTTTATTTTAACCCCCCCCCCCGGGCCAATGCTCCTCTGAGTGTTGGTCCAACCGAGCAGACTGCGGGGCCACCTCGGGGCAACTTGAGGGTTGGTTTTACTCGTAGGATGTCTCATCTGAGTGTGCCCTGAGAAAGAGATATGTGCAGCTCCTATCGGGATTTGTCGGCACATTCGGGCGGTGTTGCTGGTTTAGTTTTACCCTGTCGAAATGTCTTGTTGTACCGGGATACCGAGTCTGATCGGAACGTCTCGGGTGGAGGTCTATTCCTTCATTGACCGTGAGAGCTTGTGATGGGCTAAGTTGGGACTCCCCTGCAGGGATTTGAACTTTCGAAAGCCGTGCCCGCGGTTATGGGCAGATGGGATTTGTTAATGTCCGGTTGTAGAAAACCTGAAGTTGACCTTAATTAAAATGAATCAACCGCGTGTGTAACCGTGATGGTCTCTTTCCGGCGGAGTCCGGGAAGTGAACACGGTTGTTGGAGTTATGCTTGGCGTAGGTTGCTATAGGATCACTTCTTGATCATACTTTTATCGACCGTGCTTTGCCTTCTCTTCTCGCTCTCATTTGCGTAAGTTAGCCACCATACTTGCTAGTCGCTTGCTGCAGCTCCACTCATATTTTACCTTGCCTTACCTATAAGCTCAAATAGTCTTGATCGCGAGGGTGCGAGATTGCTGAGTCCCTGTGGCTCACAGATTACTATTACACCAGATGCAGGGCCTGATGATTCCGCTCCAGGAGACGCGTATGAGCTCAAGTGGGAGTTCGACGAAGACTCTCAACGATCCTATGTTTCCTTTCCCGATGATCAGTAGTGGTGCCTAGTTGGGGGTGATTGGGACCATTGTCGCATGTTGGGTTCTCTTTTATTTTGGCGCCGTAGTCGGGCCATGAGTGTTTGGTTGATGTAATGTTATTTATGTACTTGATTGACGTGGCGAGTGTAAGCCAACTATGTTATCTCCCCTTTTATTATTATATTACATGGGATGTTGTGAAGATTGCCTAACTTGTGACATATGCCTTCAATGCGATTATGTCTCTAAGTCGTGCCTCGACACGTGGGAGCTATAGTCGCATCGAGGGTGTTACAAGGCCATCCCTCTACTTCACTCACCCACACCCCCTGTTATTCTCTGGCGACGGCAGCGCAGCCGAACCAGTGAACCCTCATACTCCTCTCCGCGTGGGCATCCACTGCCGCGTCTTCCCCGGCTCCGCGTCGTCCCCTTCCTAGGCCTCGCCGTCGTCCACCACCGTGGTGCTGTCGGCGTGGCGTGGTCAATGTGGTCAACGACCGAATTCCATCGGAAGAATACTGTACGTGGAGAGGTTGACGGCTGGGTCCATGGCAGCCGCAAGGAAGTGCCTCCTTATTATGCAGAAAATAATTATTCCTCCACCTGACAGCAGGGACCCACCAGACGCCCACCAGTATATCATAAAAAACGTTTGCCACTGACTGCTGGGACCCACCCGACGGGCCACCGTATTTCGGGAAAAAAACGTTCCCCCTGCTGTCAGCTCGGACCCACCGGAAGTGCCTCCTTATTACGCACAAAAAATGAATACCCCCCTGCTAGCTGGGACCCACCTTGGTGGGAGGCTAACTTGTGGGCCTACTAAGTTGACGGGGATGGAGGGCTTTGTCAACTTAGTAAATATGCACGATTCTAGCTCCAGTGACCATACGATGTGCATCCAACGGCCGTAGTGCTTCTTCAACCTCTGGTCTTCTTTCTCTAGCCGCCCAAACCAGCGTCGGTCGTGCCTCATGCTCCTGCCTCTCGTGGCCGTCTTCCCCGGCTCCGTGTCGTCCCCTTCCTAGGCCTCGCCGTCATCCACCGCCCTGGTGCTCTCGGCGCGGCGTGGTCAACGTGGTCAAGGAACGGCTTCCATCGGACGTGGACTGTACGTGGAGAGGCTGACAGCTGGGTCCACGGCCGCAGCAAGGAAGTGCCTCCTTATTACATGCAAAATAATTATTCCTCCACCTGACAGCGGGGACCCACCGGATGGGCCACCGTATTTCGCCTACTCGCGCATACGTACGGCTAGGGCTCGTGTACATGGCTGGGTCGGAACGGAGAAATAGCATTGTCCTCGTGTTCATGTGGAGGCAACGGAATGCGTCGTGTTCATGTGGAGGCAACGGAATGCGTCGTGTTCATGGGGAGGGCTTGGACGGAACAGGCGATGCAAACGAGGCCTGGCGTACCGCAGAACGGAGGAAACGGCCTTGTGTTCGATCGGCCACGTTCGAAACGGGATCCTGTTCATCGGGAGGGGTTTGGCGTATCGCAAAATGGAGGAAACGGACCTCGTACGGTCGAAACGGAGGTCCTGTTCATCGGGAGGGGTGTGGCATACCGCAAAACGGAGGAAACGGACTTGTGTTGGAGCGCTACGGTCGAAACGGGGGTCCTGTTCATTGGGAGGGGTGTGGCGTACCGCAAAACGGGACTCCACGGGATACTGTTCATCTCCACCGTCGACCCCCTCCAGCCTCCACGAGCTACTCATCCACCGTCGACCTCCTCCAGCCTCCACCTGCGACTGTTCATCCATGGGCTCCTGTTCATCCAGCCTCCACCGCGCGCTACTCCACCAGCTACTGTTCAACCAACCCTCTCCACGGGCTCCTGTTCAACTACCCCTCCCACGGGCTACTGTTCATCTTGCCCTCCACCGTCTACCGTTCATCCTGCCCTCCACGGGGTGGTCCTGTTCATCCAGCCCTCCACGGGGTCCTGTTCATCTAGCCCCAACCGGCTCGATCGATCGGGGTCCTGTTCATCCAGAGGCAACACCACGGGGTCCTGTTTATCCACCCCCGCCGGGAACTGTTCATCCACCCCCCCCCTGCAATGCTCACTGTTCATCCAGAGGCAGCATCGATTGGCTTTAGTTAGTAGCAGTAGCGAAGGAATCGCTCGATCGGGTTCGGTTAACAGCCATCGATCGATCGCTCGGGTTCAGTACCGCGTAGCCTGCAGTGCAATTGCTCGGGTTCAGTTAGAGCCCAACGCCTCGCTCGGGTTCAGTTAGAGCCAACACCTCGCACACACGGGCGTACGTGTACGAGAGAAGCGTGCATCGCTCGGCCCCCGACCTCCCACCGTAACCGGGAACTCCCCAAAATTTTCCTCCCCCTCGCTTCTACCACGGTTTTTTTCATCATGGACGGCCCAAAGAATGTCATGCAGCTGCATCTCCGGCCCGCCCAGGACGAAAAGCCCATTTTCTGTCATAATTTTTTGTCATAGAAGTAGGAGCCCACCACATCTATGATGATACCGGGTTTTGTCACAATTATCGTCATAGAAGTGTCATGTGTATGACAGAAAAAAAATTCGTTCGGCCCAAAATGTCACGGATGTGTCTTTTTTGTAGTGCTTGCTCACAAAGACTGATGTCTACTACGCAACTTTTTTCTTGTAGACTCGTGTTGGGCCTCCAAGCATAGAGTTTTGTAGGACAGTGGCAATTTTCCCTCCAGTGAATATTCTAAGGTTTATCAATCCATGGGAGGCATAGGGTGAAGATGGTCTCTCTCAAACAACCCTACAACTAAATAACAAAGAGTCTCTTATGTCCCCAACACACCCAATACAATGGTAAATTGTATAGGTGCACTAGTTCGGCGAAGAGATGGTGATTCAAGTGTAATATGGATAGTAGATATAGGTTTTTGTAATCAGAGAATATAAAAACAGCAAGCTAGCTAGTAACAAAAGTGATTAAAAATGGTAATGCAATGCTTGGAAACAAGGCCTATGGTTCATACTTTCACTACTGCAGATTCTCTCAACAATGATAACATATTTGGATCACATAACAATCCCTTAGTGTGCAATAAAGAGTCACTCCAAAGTTTCTATCGGAGAACGTAGGACGAAAACATGCATCAACCCCTACGCATAGATTACCCCAATGTCACCTGAGGAATCTGCGAGTTGAGTGCCAAAACATGCACCAAGTGAATCAATAGAACATTCCATTGTCACCACAGATATCCCATCGCAAGACATACATCAAGTGTTCTCAAATGCAATACTCAATCCAACATAACGAAACCTCAAAGAGCAAGACTCAATTCATCACAAGAAGGTAGAGGGGGAGAAACACCATATGATCCAACTATAGAAACAAAGCTCGCGGTACATCAAGATCATGCCAAATCAAGAACATGAGAGAGAGAGATCAAACACATAGCTACTGGTACATACCCTTAGCCCCGAGGGTGAACTACTCCCTCCTCGTCATGGAGACCGCCGGGATGATGAAGATGGCCTTCGGTGATGGTTTCCCCCTCCGGCAGGGTCCCGAAACGGGCTCCCGATTGGTTTTTCATGGCTACAGAGGCTTGTGGCAGCGGAACTTCCGATCTAGGTTTCTTTTCATTGCCGGAACGGGCTTGTTTGGACTCCGTTTGATATTCCTTTTCTGTAAAACTCAAAAAAATGGAAAAAAACAGAAACTGGCACAGGGCTCTAGGTTAATATGTTAGTCCCAAAAATAATATAAAATGGCATATTAATGCATATAAAACATCCAAAACAGATAATATAATAGCATGGAACAATAAAGAATTATAGATACGTTGGAGATGTATCAAGCATCCCCAAGCTTAATTCCTGCTCGTCCTCGAGTAGGTAAATGATAAAAACAGAATTTTTGATGTGGAATGCTACCTAACATATTTATCCATGTAATCTTCTTTATTGTGGCAAGAATATTCAGATCCATAAGATTCAAAACAAAAGTTTAATTTTGACATAAAAACAATAATACTTCAAGCATACTAATAAAGCAATCATACTAATAAAGAAGGAGAAGGAGAAGGAGAAGAAGGAGAAGGACAAGGAGAAGACGAAGAAGAAGAAGACGAAGAAGAAGAAGAAGAAGAAGAAGAATAAGGTTATTTTGTCATTTTGGAGGAAAATAAGCTAAGTCTATGTCATTTTGGAGCTAAACCAAGGTTATCATGCCATTTTTTTACCTAAGTATGCTAAGTATGTCATAAATGAACTAAAGAAGCTAAGTATAGGTCTTTTTTAGCTAACCTCGGTAGTTATGCCATTTTTGAGCTAACTAAGCATACTTATTCATTTTGGAGGACAAAATGGTAAGTGTAGGCCATTTTAGAGCTATCCTAGTTAAAATCTTTCATTTGGGAGTTAGGTAAGGTCATTTTGTCATTTTTGAGGAAAATAAACTAATTTTATGATAGTTTGGAGCTAAACCAAGGTTATTATGCCATTTTTTTACCTAAGTAAGCTAATTATGTCATAAATGAACTAGGTAAGCTAAGTATATATCATTATTGAGCTATCCTAGGTAGTTATGCCATTTTTAGCTAACTAAGCATATTAAGTCATTTAGGAGGAAAAAATGTTAAGTATAGGTAATTTTATAGCTATCCTAGGTCAAGTATGTCAGTTTGGGGCTAAGTAAGGTTATCATGTCATTTTCAAGGAAAATAAGCTAAGTATAGGTCATTTTGGAGCTAAACCAAGGTTATTATGCCATTTTTTACCTAAGTGAGCTAATTATGTCATAAATGAACTAGCTAAGCTAAGTATCGATCACTATTGAGTTATGATAGGTAGTTATGCCATTTTTAGCTAACTAAGCATATCAAGTCAATTTGGAGGAAAAAATGCTAAGTATAGGTCATTTTATAGCTATCCTAGGTAAAATATGTCAGTTTGGAGTTAAGTAAGGTTATTATGTCATTTTTGAGGAATATAAGCTAGGTATAGGCCATTTTGGAGCTAAGTAGGTCATTTCTTAAGCTAAGTATGAATTTGTTAAGCAAAACACTTGGGAAAACTTACCATCATCATGGAGGTGAAGGACCGGTTGGGTTTGCGCCAGTGCCAGACAGAGAAGGACCAATCGGGGTTGCGCCAGTGCCAGACGGAGGAGGATCGTTCGATGCTTGTCGGGAGGCATGTTGCACCAAAGATCATTTGCAATTTCTTGTTAGCATGATGCAACTGATATGTGAATACTAGTCACTAATGACCATTCAAATGAAACGCACCGCCAGCGCTATAACAACCTAGGGCATCGGCGGAGGGGTCTGACCATTGTTCTGGCACACGGTCTGCACATTTTGTTTTCACAAGTCATTCATATTAGTTAGTAATGAAATGAACATGACGTGCATGATTTGGCTAATATGCAGGAGAAACTTACCATGACGAGGTCGTATAGGGCCCGGTGAGACGCGTCGTTCCGGTTCCTCTCCGCCTCCAATAGACTAGTCGTCCTCTCCTCTAGGTCCCTCTCCCTCTCCGCCGCCTGCCTATTTGCCTCCCCCAAAATCTCCTGGGCCCTAGCCTCGATGGCGAGCTCCATTGGTCATGGATGAGGCCTTATCTCAGGATCAGAGCTCGTCTAGCGCTTCTTGATCTCTGGGAGAGTTCTAGGACAACGTATCAGTCCATCCCCAATGCCTACCGGGCCATGGTACCTCCCGCCACCAAATAGCATCACTATCTCTGGATCAAAAGGACTCTGGCTCGGGTTGAAGTCCTCCCCTTTCCTCGTCTTACCAACGTCTCTGTACCTCACGAGCTTGTTGTGGGAGGAGATGTTGGTGAAGCTCTCTGGATGATCGAGGTCATCCTCAGAGAATGTTTTTTGGCCTTCTTGTACGGGGTAGTATGGGCCTTTGCATAGAGTTCGAATAGCGGTGGCACGTCCTTCTTGTTGTGTCGCGCCTAAAAGAGAGGAACAAAATATTAGTTATGGGATCAAGATAGCATGAAGAATGAAATTGCATGAATATCATGAAGCGAACCACATACTCAATGATCCCCGTACTCAAATAGGTTGGAGCTCCCTTGATGGTGTGGCACACCTTGCATTTGGACACGCTTATCCCTGGCCTTGTTGTGGACGGCTATCCATTTGGGAGAGCACCACTCATCCACCAACGCCTCCCAACAGTCCATCCTATTCGCACACCATCTCGGGGGCACCTAAGTTAGATAAGAGAAATTTCAGCGCTACGCGTACGAGTCAAATCAAGGAAACTAAGTACAAGCATTAAGAATAGGTAATTACCTTCATGGACTTCTCCTTACTCGGAAACCTGGCGCGACACTTCGTCTTGGACCTCTTAATGTTAGTCGAGGCATAGTATTCTCGAACAACCTGCACCCGATCCTCATGCCGTAAATTCTGAAGTAGGCACTTGCACTCAGCTTTTAGAACCATAGCCGCGTCCGCCTCGTGTTCCTCAAGACACCTGTAGAAGGTCTGCAATCAAACAAGACAACCCTGATTAGTACAATCACTAGGTATTGTTGATTTTTAATTCTATAAAGGAGAAATTACCCAAAACCGCTGGATCACAATGTCGGCCACCGTCTCACACAAGACACCATCGACCCTCTCCTCTGGTGGGGCCGAGGCAGCCACGTACAGCTCCTAGCTCAGTGCTAGCTGTGGAACCTCACCCTCACCGGGCAACATGGCCCACCACGGGAAGTGGTGCCGGCAAGGCACACCAAGGACCTGGTTGGGCCTGCAGACACCAGGGGCGTGTTTCCAACCCCTGAAGTATGACAAGGCCAACACATTAGATATTAATTTGAAGAAACATGAAGGCAAAAGGTTAAAAAAGAGTAAATCCACTTACTTGTCCCCGTTAGGCTCAATCAACCACCTGTGATCGCGGGTCGCCGGCACGGGCGGGAGCTTTGTACCACCATGCTGGTAGACCTTCTTGCCCCCCTCAACCAGCTCGCCCTCGCTATAGCTATCCTCGGAAAAGATGTCCTCGCCACCATCAGCATGGCCACTAGCCTCCGGAGTCACATGGCACGAAGACTCTAGGACCGGAGTCTCGTGGGACGAAGGCTCAGTGACTTGAGGCTCGTCGGCCCGAGGCTTGTGGACCGGAGTCCGAGACGGGTCCTCATCAGACGGGTCCACCTCAAACGAAGTAATCATGTGGTCGGGAGAATCAGCTGGGGTGGTGGCGAGGAAGGCGTAGCAGCCTTCCTACCTCTCCCGCCGCCACGTCCACCTCTAGGACCCCTCACTACTGTAGGATACTGTTAATGCGACACTATGATCAGAGACCCTTTGCCGAAAATGTGTGTGATGCAATAATCGCAAACGGTGGTGTAAAAAAACCGTCAGAAAAGGTGCAAAATGTTTGCAATGCCGGAGCCATCAAACACGGTTCAGATTTTAGTTGCGTGTGCGATGTAGGACACACGGTTAATCCATTCAAACTGTCTGCGATGAGGCAGAACAATAGAAAGGGGTAGCCATAACAATGTGTGTGCGATGCAGGACACGCGGTTAATCCATTTGAATTGTTTGCGATGAGGTAGAACAACAGAAAAGGGCAGCCATATCAAAATGTGTGCGATATATGGCATACGGTTAACTCGGATGAACTGTTTTCGATTAGGGAACACAACAGAAATGGTTCAACTTAACAAGATGTGTGTGATATGCGGCATACAGTTCACATGGATGAACTTTTTGTGATGAGCCAAAAGAACAAAAACGAGTCGTGTAAACAAGATGTGTGTGATACGTGGCAAACAGCCGACTCAAATGAACTGTTTGTGATGAGAAATTACAACACAGACGGTCAATGCAGTTACTTTGTGTGCGATTCTGTGTGTACAAAAAACTTCGAAAATTTAAACTAGTTGCTTGCAATGGCGGAGTATCGCACACGATGCGTCTGCGAGTACTCATGTGCGATGATTAGTATGTTACGCATACATTTCCTTATGTTAACATATGTGTGTGAATTTGCAATATGGACAGTTAATATGCAAATGCCTTCTAGACATCGGGCACACACTTAAAGTCAATGAACTGTGTACGATACTAATACTTTCCATGAAAATTTATGAACTTGGGTAACAGCATTTGAGTAACATATATATAGTGGTTACACTATTCGACAAAAGGAGGATCTTCGTACCATGGTTTTGACAACCATATGGTCCATATCTAGATACTTAACATAGTAACAACTATCACATTTTAAGAGGCTAAGGGCCAACAACCATATGGTCCATATCTACATACTTAACATATATAGTAACAGCTAGCACATTTTAAGAGGCTGAGGGCCAACAACCACAACTATCTACTGGAATAAGCTTGATCACGGCGACTCGGCATCTCGTCAATGAAAAGGAAGAGCCCTCCTATGCCTTGGTAGAGCATGAATAGAACAGTGTCTCCAATTTTCCAATATGGATGCATTGCCACGACAAGCGAGAACTTGTTAATTTGAATGGTTCCATTACTGCGGGAAATGCGGTACCTTGCAATCACTTTGGCTTTATTAGCAGGCACAAGTGTAATTTGACCATGCCGGGAAATCGATCCAGGAACTGCTACAGGGGGCAATTTCTGTTAACATGTAGAATAAAAAACAATTGTAACATATCATTGAAGATATATATAGTTTATGAGCACCAACATTAAAATAAGACTTTTTACCAGCGTTTTGTGCACACAATTGGTCGTGTTCAGTGTGTGCACCATAGGTCTAATTAATCCCATCCAAAGTCCAGCATTCATACATTGTGCTATCTCTGTCAGATTATCAACAAACTTTATGACATGCTTCAAGTCCTTCCAGTGAAATTTGGTACGCTTAGTAACATACAGATCGTTCACTATGCATCCAACATATCCTGCTTAAAAGGTGGAAAGGTATTATTCATTCAGGACATGGCAGAAGAATATATAGTGCGCATAAATTGGTAAATAGAATTTGTTACTGCCTAGGAACGGAGTCATAATATGATATCACAATTGGTTGCGTGATAGTGATCAATTGGTTGCTTAAATAGTAATATGATAGCATGGAGAAAGTTGAAAGGACACTAACCTCGATCAGAGTTTGATCGGCTGATGATGTTGGGGAAGTAAACATCCATGTTAATTAGACCAGGCTGTGGTGCATGCACTAGAATTTTATTGCCAGCTTTCAGTTCATAACACTTAGACATTTTTCTCCAAAGGTCCGCATTAAAATAGGAGTGACCATCTTTATCAAGTTTTATGCTAACCGTCACTGTAAATCCATGTTGCGTTGTCAATATGACATCCTGGGAGTCATCAGCAAAGTAAAGCCCAAGATTTCCTTCTACTCCTATTCTTGCAAAGCAAGGGATGTAATGTTTGAAATGAAAATTAAGATCTTAAATTAGATATATTGAAATAACAGAGCAAGATGGAAATATGGAAGTAACTGATAGAACAGATCCATATATATAGATGAAAGCAAAGTACAAAAATATTGAATTAAAAATAGATAATATAACAAAGATTTGATGCAAATATATAGATAATGTAGCAACAGACAATATATGTTCACAAATTTAGGCCATGCCGATCGTGGTAGGTTGAGATTGAACATACCGGGCGCTCCCTGAAGTCATCCGGAATGGTGAGATAGAACTTCGTTTTTGACTGGCCATGACCACAGTTGCCCGATTTGTGCTCGCACTGTGGACAGATGAATGAACACCCACGAATCAGCTAGAACAAAAATGATTCCACGGCGATTTCCGACGGTTGATTAACAACGACAGACATATTGCGATAAGAGATGAGTGAATATTTCACTAATTAAGTTGATTACCTTCTCCATGAGAAAAATCTCTAGCCCAATCCCGCAAAAAAAACCCAGTCGACCAGAGTCTAGAATGTCGGTGCAGATAGGCGGCAGAAAGTGGTAGGGGCGAAATCCGGTGCTGTTTGGAGCAAGACCTACGCCCGCCGTCAACAGCTGTCGAGCTTAGGGTGCAGAGTTGCGAAGGAGTCCGCGGCGAGTGAGTGGGGATGAAGTGGGCGAGGGTTTTCTTTTTCCTTTTGCATGTGTGAGTGAACACACACGGTTCGCGGAGGCGACGGAGAAGAATCGTGTACGATAGTAAATCACCGAGATTGAATGGGAATCCAAATTTCCTTTGTCCTTCATCCACGAGTTTTTTTCTATGATAAACATAAACCCTGCTAATCACCGTGTTCTAATTTGACACTTTTCCGTGTTCATTTACAATATTTAGGGGATTATGTGCACTTTATAGGCATTAATGCACGTAATTCAAATTCAAACAATCGATGCATGAAAGGGTGCACAAGAACGGTCTGGAAAACCCATACTCGTGGTATTTAGTAATTTGTCAAGCCTTTTACAAGGAATGGGCAGAGATTTTAATGGAATGTGTGGCAATAGTCAACCACAAACGCGTCATTTACTGGGTTATCAACTATAGAACAATGAAATATGTGCTTGAAAACATGACGGCTGGCATGGTGCCATGGTATGGCCTTACTGTGCCCTGGTTAAAACCTGAGAAGGTTTGATTTATGTCATCATGCACGCCCTTCATAAATCGAACCATCACCGAGGAAGTTCAACGCCTTCGAGAGGGAAATCACCAAGATTGAAGGGGAATCCAAATTTCCATCCTAGTTTGTCATTCAGTTTTTTTTCAACGATCAACATACCGCCTCAAATGCAACATGTTCAAATTTGACATTTTTCTGAACTCATTTACCATATTTAGGGGATTATGTGCATTTTCTAGGCATTAATTATGCACATAATTCAAATTCGAACAATCAGTGCATGAAAAGGTGCACAAGAACGGTCTGGAAAACCATGCTCGTGCTATTTAGTACATTATCATGCCTTTTACAAGGAATGGGCAGATATTTCAAGGAAATGTGTGGCAATAGTCAACCATAAACGCGTCGTTTACTGGGTTGACAACTATACAAAAATGAAATACATGCTTGGAAAACATGACGCTTGGTGTGGTGCCATGGTATGACCTCACCGTGCCCTGGTAAAAATGTCATCATGCACGCCTTTCATAAAATGAACCATCACCGAGGAAGTTTCCTCATTTCGAGGGGGAAATCACCAAGATTGAAATGGGGTCCAAATTTCCTTTGTCCTTTGTCCATGAGTTTTTTCTATGATGAACATACAACCTGCAAATCACCATGTTCAAATTTGGCGCTTTTCCTGGTTCATTTGCCATATTTAGGGGATTATGTGCATTTCCTAGGCATTAATGCACATAATTCAAGTTCAAACAATCGGTGCATAAAAGGGTCCACAAGAACGGCCTGGAAAACCATGCTCGTGCCATTTTGTAAATTCTCATGCCTTTTACAAGGAATAATGGACAGATATTTCGATGAAATGTGTGGCAATAGTTAACCACAAATGTTTGTTTGTTGGGTTTTCAACTATAGAAAAAATGAAATAAATGCTTAAAAACATGACTCCTGGCATGGTGCCATGGTATGACCTCACCATGCCCTGGTAAAAATTTGAGAAGGTTTGGCTTATGTCATCATGCACGCCCTTCATAAATCGAACCATCACCGAGGAAGTTCCATGCTTTCGAGAGGGAAATCCCCAAGATTGAAGGGGAATCCAAATTTCCGTCCTATTTTGTCATTCAGTTTTTTTTCCAACAATCAACATACCGCCTCAAATGCAACGTGTTCAAATTTGACATTTTCCCGGGCTCATTTACCATATTTAGGGGATTATGTGCATTTTCTAGGCATTAATGGACATAATTCAAATTCGGACAATCGGTGCATGAGAAGGTGCACGAGAACGGTCTGAAAAACCATGCTCGTGTTATTTAGTACATTCTCATGCCTTTTACAAGGAATGGGCGGATATTTCAAGGAAATGTGTGTCAATAGTCAACCATAAACGTGTCCTTTACTCGGTTAACAACTATACAAAAAATGAAACACATGGTTGGAAAACATGACGCCTGGCGTGGTGCCATGGTATGGCCTCACCATGCCCTGGTAATATTTGCAGAATGTTTTACTTATGTCGTGATGCGCACCTTTCATAAATTGAACCATCACCAAGGAAGTTTCATGGTTTCAAGGGGGAAATCACCAAGATTGAAGGAGGGTCCAAATTTCCATTGTCCTTTGTCCATGAGTTTTTTCTATGATGAACATACAACCTGCAAATCGCCGTGTTCAAACTTGGCTCTTTTCTAGGTTCATTTGCTATATTTAGGGGATTGTGTGCATTTCCTAGGCATTAATGCGCATAATTCAAGTTCAAACAATCAGTGCATGAAAGGGTCCACAAGAATGGCCTAGAAAACCATGCTCGTGCCATTTAGTAAATTCTCATGCCTTTTACAAGGAATGGACAGATATTTCGATGAAATGTGTGGCAATAGTCAACCACAAATGTTTGTTTGTTGGGTTTTCAACTATAGAAAAAATGAAATAAATGCTTAAAAAGCATGACGCCTGGCATGGTGCCATGGTATGACCTGACCATGCCCTGGTAAAAATTTGAGAAGGTTTGGCTTATGTCGTCATGCACGCCCTTCATAAATCGAACCATCACCGAGGAAGTTCCATGCTTTCGAGAGGGAAATACCCAAGATTGAAGGGGAATTCAAATTTTCTTCGTTCTTTGCCCTTTTCTATGACGAACATACACCCTGCAAATCACCTTGTTCATATTTGGCATTTTTTTCGGGTTCATTTACCATATTTAGAGGATTATGTGCGTTTTCTAGGCATTTAGCGCATATAAATCCAATCCAGCTATAGGTGCATGGGTGTGATGTGAGGGACGTGGATTGTCGTTCGATCACGGCCCATCCTACGGTTCACACGTGCGATCTGCGTGGATGGGGTTCCAGCCAATCATGACACAACACACAATAGGCTCAGCGCACACTGTTTTCGGAATCAACAGAGATGAACCGTGTGCGATAATGAAGGAGCAAAATTGTAAGGGAAGCCAAATTTCTGTTGTCGTTTGTCGTTGAGCTCTTGCATACCACCGCACTGTACGACTTCCTGGTCCCTCTGTCCCAGAGCTCTCTCTAAGTGTCGTCCATGGCACCGTGGCGCACAATAACTGGTAAGGAAGTGATGGCATCCCGCAGCCTGCGACCGCACACATGGTAAGGAAGCGATGGCATCTCGCCGCACCGAGTTCATCGCCGCCGACAGCCAGACAGTTATAGGGGCGGACTTTGAGGCTTCCATGGCCGAATGGGTGGTGGATCTAGAGGCGGCCAAAGCCTCATAGAAGGAGCGAAAAAGGCAGAAAGCAGTCAAGAAAAGAGAGTCCCACCGCCGCAAGAAAAAAGAGGACCGCACGCCGGGGTGAGGAGAGCTAGGCGGAGCTCAAAGCACGGTGGGCTGCCGCCTATAAGGGCGGGAAGGAGAACGCCGGTGTCTGGCTAGCATGCCCCGATGGTAGTATGTGAGAAGTAGTTTAAGTTTGTAGTATTAGAGCAAATTACTATTAGTACTTTAAGTTTGTAGTATTAACGTACAATGTCGGTAAGAGCATCCTTTGAGGGCTTTGAGCGTTGATTAGCATGTGTGCCTGTGTGCATTTTTTGCATTAATCATTAGAAAATCACAAAACACATGGTTTCTATGCCATACCCGTCTACGTTTTTTTGCGTTAATGACCCATAAGTCAGTTACCTATGCGATGTTTCCTAATAAACCAGGCGTACCATTGACCAAAAAAATCAAGTACACGTGTACAATTTTTTGGAGACGGGATGTGCCAACCTTCTTTTTTCTCACACACGAGTATTTTACATGCTTCGTCTGCGTTGTGTGTTTCCCCCGCCCAAGTTTCAAGTTTCTCACCGAAATTTTCATTAGGCGCGAGATTTTAGAATTTATTCCTCCAACCACATCCCCTTCCCCTCGGTATCCCCCTCCCTTGCGCCTTCCCCTACTGGCATCTCAAACCACCACCGCCGCAACCACAACTTCAACCACATCTACGTTCTGCTCGGATCCAGTCAGGTAACCCACCAATCTCTATCACGTCACTGGCCTAATTGCTTAAACAGCGCCTGCGAAACATCCTCATGCCTCCAAATCCTCCCCCCCCCCCCCCCGCCAGGAGCTTATGGAGGTCCATGGCACGATGGCCGCTGTGCGTGTTGACCCGGAGGAACACGCCGCCTCCGCCGCCGACGACGACATGGTGCAGGCTCTGGACCAGATGAAGTCCCCCAGCGACTACCCCCCAGGACTTAACAGGTAAGATCTGGCCAGCTAAATCTTACCAATACCACTTGCAATGCCTATGATTTGTACGGTTGATATATTAAGCATGTTCGTGCCTTGTTTATTTCAGTACTGCACACTGTGTGATGTTCAAATATTACCGTGTCCATCTCAATTTCACCAATACCAGCAACAAACTTACAATACATGACTCAGTATATCACTAGAGATGCTGCCCATTCACTATTTTTAGTGGATGCTAACCCTGTTCTACTTAACATGCCTTTCCATGTACTTACGTAGGGTCATAACAGCCGATGCTTTTGTTTGCCGTCAAGGTGAGCTGCATCCCATGTCTTACAGTATTTCACATAATTTGTGTAATTGCAGTTTAACTTCTACCTTTTGTTGGTTGCCTGTAGGTACACATGTCAGTGGCACTAATCTATGCTTCGACCCGAAGGAATAACGCGCCTTCGCCGTCGCTGACTTTGGGTGAGCTCTGGCCAGGATGAAGTGCCCCAGCACCTACCTCTCAGGACTTACCAAGTATGTACTCACCAGTTCAATCTTACCAATAACAGTTGCAATTAATGGCTATGTTCTGTACGGTCGATGGATTAAGCATGCTCTAGTAAACATGCCTAACACGTTTCTGCTACTTTCCTGTAACGCCCTCGATGCGGCTATATCTCCTACGTGTCGAAGCACGACTTAGAGGCATAACCGCATTGAAAGCAATGTCGCAAGTAAGGTAATCTTTACAACAATCCATGTAAATAGATAAAAGGGGAAAAGGTACATAGTTGGCTTACACTCGCCACGTCACACAAATACATGAATAACATTACAATCATCCAATACACTCATGGCCCGACTACGGTACCAAAATAAAGATCAACTCCCACATGCGACACGGTCCCCGATCACCCCAACTGGGCACCAATACTGATCATCTGGGAAAGACACATAGTAACGGCGAGAGTCTTCATCGAACTCCCACTTGAGCTCAAGCGCATCGTCTGGAGCGGTATCATCGGTCACTACATCTGGTTTTGGAAGTAATCTGTGAGTCACGGGGACTCAGCAATCTCGCACCCTCGCGATCAAGACTATTTAAGCTTATAGGTAAGACAAGGTATGATGTGGAGCTGCAGCAAGCGACTAGCATATATGGTGGCTAACATACGCAAAAGAGAGCGAGAAGAGAAGGCAAAAGCATGGTCGAACAACTATGATCAAGAAGTGATCCTAGAACAACCTACGTCAAACATTACTCCAACACCGTGTTCACTTCCCAGACTCCGTCGAGAAGAGACCATCATGGTTACACACGCGGTTGATTCATTTTAATTAAGTTAAGTTTCAAGTTATCTACAACCGGACATTAACAAATTCCCATCTGCCCATAACCGCGGGCACGGCCTTCGAAAGTTCAAATCCCTACAGGGGAGTCCCAACTTAGCCCATCACAAGTTCTCACGGTCAACGAAGGATATTCCTTCTCCTGAGACATTCCGATCAGACTCGGCATCCCGGTTACAAGACATCCTCGACAATGGTAAAACAAGTCCAGCAACACCGCCCGAATGTGCCGACAAATCCCGATAGGAGCTGCACATATCTCGTTCTCAGGGCTCACTCAGATAAGCAATCCGTACAACTAAAACCAGCCCTCGAGTTTCCCCGAGGTGGCGCTGCAAGGGGCTCTAGTTTGGACCAACACTCAGAGGAGCACTGGCCCGGGGGGGTTTAATTAAAGATGACCCTCGGGCTCCGGAAACCCAAGGGAAAAAGAGGCTAGGTGGAAAATGGTAAAACCAAGGTTGGGCATTGCTGGAGGAGTTTTATTCAAGGTGAACTGTCAAGGGGTTCCCATTATAACCCAACCGGGTAAGGAACACAAAATCCGGGAACATAACACCGATATGACGGAAACTAGGGCGGCAAGAGTGGAACAAAACACTAGGCAAAAGGCCGAGCCTTCCATCCTTTACGAAGTATATAGATGCATTAAGATAAACAATATAATATGGTGATATCCCAACAATAAACAATGTTCCAACAAGGAACGTTCTCCAATCTTCACCTGCAACTAGCAACGCTATAAGAGGGGCTGAGCAAAGCGGTAACATAGCCAAATAACGGTTTGCCAGGACATGGTGGGTTAGAGGTTCGACATGGAAATTTGGGAGGCAGGAAAAGCAAGTGGTAGGTATCGTAGCATAGGCATAGCAAAAGAGCGAGCATCTATCAAGCAAAGATAGAAGTGATTTCGAGGGTATGATCATCTTGCCTTCAAAGTTGTCAGAGTTGACTTGATCCTCGTAAGCGAACTCAACGGGCTCCTCGTTCACGAACTCGTCTCCCGGCTCTACCCAAACAAGAACAACAAGCAAACGGAACACAATCAACCACGTGCAATGCTCAAGCAATATGATGCAAACATGGTATGATATGTGGGATGCGGTATATGATGCATATGCAAGATTTGACAAGGAATGATTAAACATGGCCTCAACTTGGAAATCCAAGAGTGCCACTGGAAAGGTGAGGTGATTTCGGTTGAAATCGATATAAAGATCACCGGAATCGGATGCACGGTTTGGAAATGGCAGGCAAAACAAATATGACGCCGGTCTGCGATAATCAGCAAGTGACCAACTAAATGCATCGAGATAAATATGCTACAGCACTCAAACATGACAACAAAATACATGGCAGGGATCCACTCATGATGCTTGACAAAATATGAACACTGAGCTACGGCTAATTCATCCAATAACAGGTTCAAACAAGCATGGCAAAAGTGCAAATGATAACAGGTTTCAGACTTAGTGAAATTAACACAAGTCTGGAATTTATCATCAGGAAGCACACTTTAGAGCATGAAAACTACACGCTGCAGGAACTTAGCATGGAAAATCAATGCATGGCATGAAGCTACACAAAGCACTTAACAAAAGTCCCTTAGTGACCTTGAGCCAAAAGGGATCAGAAAATACAATTGCAAGCATGTGAACATGGCAAAAACATAAACAGATTTCAGACTTAGTGAAAAACTGGAGCATGCAAATCAGTTAACGAGTAGGCATGTTTACGAGCTCGATGCACTCACTACAGAGCATTGCATGACAAACTAAGCATACACCCATCAAGAAGACATGGCATAGGAGCTAGACATGGCAAGAACAATGACATAGCATGCACGGATCAATAGCAACATCCTCGGCAAAATCGCTAAACATGTCAACAATCTGCCAGGATCATCTTATAGCAAAAGTAGAGCTCGATTGACTCAAGCTAGGGTGCTCCATAAATTAAAACAAAGACAAGGATGGATAGAGAACCACAATGTTAACAAAACATCCTTACTGATCATCCTCAAAAGAGGCACGGATCACTAGGAAACAACATGAACATATGGCATAACAACAAAATCAGGACAAGGACTTAGTGAAATTCTAAGTCCCTGAAATCAGCATTACCGATTACGCTACTTTGCAAGCTTGTGCTAGTCACCACAAATATCACAAAAATACATTGCAAGCACCTCTGTAAAGATTGCATGGCATGTAGCAAAACACATGTAGAGCTCAGGATCATAGCATGCACACATTAATCATGGCAAAAATGACAAAAGGCTATTTGCTGAAATAGATCTGCCAAATTCTTCACATAGCCCTCTTCCAACAGCATTTCAGGCATCAAGATGAGCTCAAATAAAAATGATGCAATGAGATAAAATGATGTACTCGTCGAGACGAACATTTTGATATGATACACGCAAGAATCGGAGCTACGGATGTAGAGTTACGACATGTCAAAGAATGCAAATAATCTAGGGTTTGTAGGGAAAAAGTCAACCGTCTCCCGATCCAGATCTGGATCTTTCGTGATTCTCGAGGTTTGCCGGGGATCACTGTTCACCGGTCTTGCCGAGGTCATCGGGGTTCACCGGAGGAGCTTGGCACCGGATCCGGAGGGGAGCTCGCCGGAGCGGCTCGCCGGCCGGAGAGGAAAGCAGCGGAGAGCGGCGTCGGCTTCGGTTGGCGGCGGGGCGGTGCCGGCTGGGTGCGGCGGCGCTCGCCAGCGTGGGGCGGCGGCCGGCCCGGTTTGGCGGCGCTCACCGACACGGGCGGCGGTCGGTGAGGGAGGCGGACGGGCGGTGCCGCGTCATCGGGAGCTCCCAGGCGGCGGGCGGATCCGATGGGCTCCGGGGGCTCGCAGCGGGCTGAGCGGGCCGGCGTGGCTGCGGGTGGCGGCCCCCGGTTGGCTGCGGGCGGCGGCGGAGATGTGTCCGGCACGGACCGGACACGTCCGGCGCGCGGATGGAGAAAGGACTAGGGTGGAAGATCCGAAAATTTCGGGGGAGACCTAGTTTTATAGGTAGACGGAGCTAGGGAGCTCCAAATGGAGTGCAGTTTTTGGCCACGCGATCGTGATCGAACGCTCTAGATGATGGGGAGGGTTTAGGTGGGTTTTGGGCCAAATTGGAAGGGTGTTGGGATGCAACACAAACGAGGCCTTTTCGGTCCCTCGGTTAACCGTTGGAGTATCAAACGAAGTCCAAATGGCACGAAACTTGACAGGCGGTCTACCGGTAGTAAACCAAGGCCGCATGGCAAGTCTCGGTCCAATCCGTAAAAGTTTAACACCCACACACGAAAAGAGGTAGAAAGGACCACCGGGTGACATAGGAGTGCCGGAATGCAAAACGGGCAACGGGGAAAATGCTCGGATGCATGAGACGAACACGTATGCGAATGCAATGCACATGATGACATGATATGAGATGCATGACAAAGGCACCAACACACGAAGACAAAAAAACCCGACAATGACGAAATGAAATAACTTAGTGCCGGAAACGGCAAGAGTTGGGATACATATAAGGTAAATTACATCCGGGATGTTACAAAACTCCACCACTACGAAAGGATCTCGTCCCGAGATCTAGGACTGGAAAAACACCAGGTACTCAAAACGGAGGTGATCCTCACGTTTCCAGGTGGCTTCATGGTCGGAATGGTGTGACCACTTGACTTTTGACTTTGAGGAATTTGATTGATTTGTTGCGAGTCTTGCACTCAGTCTCTTCAAGGATAGCAACGGGGTGCTCGCGATAAGAAAGGTCTTCTTGGAGATCAATGTCTTCGAAGTTGATGGTGCAGTCAGGGGTCTTGAAGCACTTGCAGAGCTGAGAGACATGGAAGACGTCGTGCACATCTGCAAATTTGGAGGGAAGCTCAAGTTGATAGGCGAGATCGCCTCTCTTGCTGACGATCTTGAAAGGACCCACGTATCTAGGGGCAAGCTTCCCTTTGATACCGAAGCGACGAGTACCTTTCATTGGAGAGACGCGGAGGTAAACATGGTCTCCGATCTTGAAAGCCAAATCACGATGCTTACTATCATAGTAGCTCTTCTGGAGCGATTGCGCTGCTTTGAGGTTATCACGAATGACTTTACACATCTCTTCTGCCTCTGTGATCAAGTCATTTCCAAGAAGTTGACATTCACCAGTCTCTGACCAATTAAGAGGAGTACGGCACTTCCTGCCATAGAGAATTTCAAATGGGGCCTTGCCCGAACTCGCTTGGAAGCTGTTGTTGTAGGAGAACTCGGCATATGGAAGACAATCTTCCCACTTCATACCGAAAGAGATAATGCAAGCCCTGAGCATATCTTCAAGGATATGATTGACACGCTCGACTTGGCCGCTAGTTTGAGGATGAAAAGTTGTGCTAAAACGGATGTTGGTGCCCATGGCCTTCTAAAAAGAACCCAAAACTTCGAGGTGAAGATGCTGCCACGATCTGAAGAAATCAACTATGGAATGCCGTGCAGAGAGACAATCCGAGAGGTATAAAGCTCCGCCAATTGAGCTACAGTGATAGACTCTTTGATAGGAAGGAAATGAGCCACTTTAGTGAGTTTCTCGATGACAACGAAGATAGCATCATTGCCACGCTTGGACTTTGGAAACCCAGTCACGAAGTCCATCTCAATGTGGTCAAACTTCCATTCTGGAATGGCAAGAGGTTGAAGGAGACCAGCTGGTCATTGGTGTTCTGCCTTCACTCTTCTGCAGACATCACATTCATTCACGAACTGAGCAATCTCGCGCTTCATTCGAGTCCACCAATACGCCTGCTTGAGATCCTGGTACATCTTTGTGCTCCCAGGGTGGATGGAGAGGAGTGAATTGTGAGCCTCGTTCATAATGACTTTACGAAGGTCACCTTTAGGCACAGCAATGCGATCCTCGAAGAATAGAGTATCCTTGTCATCAAGGCGATAGCACTTGTACTTGGGTTGACTCTTGGCAATCCAAATCTTCACCTTCTTCACCATAGCATCAAGAAGTTGAGCCTCGCGAATCTGATCTTCCAAAGTAGGAGATACTTGGAGGTTGGCGAGGAAACCTTGAGGAACAACTTGCAGATTGAGTTTGCGGAAAGCTTCACAAAGCTCGGGTTGGTAAGGCTTGAGAATCACACTGTTGCAGTAAGCCTTCTTGCTCAATGCGTCAGCAATTACATTGGCCTTGCCTGGAGTATATTCGATGCTCGGATTATACTCTTGAATCATTTCGACCCAACGAGTCTGCCTGAGGTGGAGATTAGGCTGAGTAAAGATGTACTTGAGACTCTTGTGGTCAGTGAAGATGTCCACTTTTCTTCCCAATAAGAGATGTCTCCAAGTCAAAAGAGCATGCACAACTGCCGCCAACTCGAGGTCATGAGTGGGGTAGTTCTTCTCGTTGGGCTTCAACTGGCGAGAGGTATAAGCCACAACTTTCTTCTCTTGCATCAACACTGCACCAAGACCTTGAAGAGAGGCATCACAGAAGACCTTGAACGGTTTGGATTCATCGGGAGGAGTCAGAACTGGAGCAGTGACTAATTTCTCTTTTAGGGTGTTGAAAGCGATGTCACATTCAGGAGACCAAACATACTTGACATGCTTCTGGAGAAGGTTTGAAAGAGGCTTCGCGATCTTTGAAAAGTTCTCAACGAACCTTCGACAATAGCTTGCGAGACCAAGGAAGCTGCGGAGTTGCTTCACATTCTGAGGTGGTTCCCAATTCACAATTGCAGACACCTTCTCAGGATTCACCGCTATGCCCTTGGCAGAGATGATATGTCCAAGATAGAGAACCTCATCGAGCCAAAACTCGCACTTAGAAAACTTGGTGTAGAACTGATGTTCTCTGAGCTTATCCAACACCAAATGCAAGTGCTTGGCATGATCTTCCTTGTTCTTTGAAAAGACCAAAATGTCATCGAGGTAGACCAAGACGAAATCATTTGTGTAGGGATTGAAGATGAAGTTCATCATGCGAGAGAAAGTCGGAGGAGCGTTAACGAGGCCAAAAGACATGACAGTGTATTCATATGAACCATAGCTTGTTCTGAAAGCTGTCTTGGGGATATCTTGCTCACGAATTTGAATCTGGTGATAGCTCATGCGAAGATCAAGCTTGGAGAATACTTGAGCACCTTTGAGTTGTTCAAACAGCTCGTTGATGTTGGGAAGTGGGTACTTGTTCTTTATAGTCTTCTTGTTCAATGGACGGTAGTCAACACAAAGTCGGTCCGTTCCATCCTTCTTCTTCACAAAAAGAACTCCACAACCCCACGGAGAAGAAATAGGTCGGATGAGACCCATACGCTCTTGTTCATCGAGTTGCTTCTTCAGCTCCTTCAACTCTTTGGGTCCCAGCTTGTAAGGACGTTTGCAAACAGGTTCCGTGCCAGGCTCAAGATCGATGACGAATTCAACTGGCCGGTGCGGAGGCGTTCCTGGAAGCTCTTCTGGAAAGACATCTTGATATTCGCAAACGACTGGAATTTGAGAGATGGCATCCAGTTCATCCTTCTCATTGAGAGAAAACAGACGGATGGTATCATCCCTTGCGGCAAAGACAATTACATCCTCAGACGAATGAGTCAATTGAATCTGCCTGGCAGCACAATCAAGCTGAGCCTTGTGCTTAGAAAGCCAATCCATTTCGAGAATAAGATCAATATCCGAGTCACCAAGAACATTTGGAGAAGACAAGAACTTATAGTCAGCCAATGTGATTGAAACATCCGAAACGCATACTCAAGAAGTCATTTGACGGGCCGGAGAGACAATAGCCAACGGTTTCGGCAACACTTGAGTAACAAAATCATGCTTAGATGCAAAAGGTCTCGAGAAGAAACAATGTGATGCACCAGTGTCAAAAAGAACTCTTGCAGGAATATCATTAACAGGAAGGTTACCCATGATGACATCTGACGAGTCCTCTGCCTGAGCTGCATTCACCATGTTGACCTTGGCATACTTGGGGTTATGCTTGAACACAGCTGTATTAGCCGATCACACAGGAGGAGGAGGAGGGAGACGCCTCTGATTGAAGCATTTGTTGGCATAGTGACCCTTCTGTTGGCACTTGTTGCACATGACCTCTGAAAGCGGACGGTGATACGGAGCACTTGATCTTGGAGCTTGAGACGAAGTCTTGTTCTGAAAGCCAGGGTTGGGTGGGTGGGAAGATCCACTACCACCTTTGCTCTTCTGCTGATAAGGCTGGCGGAACGGAGGAGGAGGAAGCCAATACTTTTGTTGCTTAGCCACTTGAGTTGAGGAAGAAGGAGTTGCATCTCTGACTCGCTTCTTGGAAGCATCGCACTTCAATTGAGCAGTCTCTTGCTTCATTGCCATGTTGTAAAACTCATCGTACCTCTTGGGCTCAAAAAGGACGAGAGCTAGCTAGATTTCTTCTCTGAGACCACCCCTGAACTGGTATATCATGCTCTTCTCGTCAGGGACGTCTTGCTTAGCAAAACGGGCGAGCTTCTGAAACATTTTGTTGTACTGGTAAACAGACATAGTGCCTTGCTTCAGGTTGCGGAATTGCTCACGCTTGCTTTCAACCACACTCTAAAGAATGTGATGAGCTTTGAAGTCTTGACGGAATTCATCCCAAGTAATCACACGGCCTCCTCTGGAATATTTGTACTGCTGAAACCATTCTACAGCTTGGTCTTTGAGTTGGAAGGAGGCGAACTTGACAAAGTCCTCAGGCCTGACGTTACTGCACTCGAAATGCTTGCATATGTCCACGAGCCAATCATCAGCGTCTGTTGCCTCAACACAGTTGCTGAAGGGCTTTGGCTGGATAGCGAGGAACTGGTTGAGTGTAGCCAACCGATTCTGATTGTTGCCATGGCCCTGGTTCCCTTGGTTGCGCTCTTGAAGAAGTTGCATGATCAGCTGCGTGTTTGCATTGGTAGCGGCCATCACAGCTTGCCATGCCTCCGGAGGTGGAGGTGGTGGTGGCGGATCAGGATTCGGAGTCGTGCGCGTTGGGGGAGCCATCCTGAAGAGGTTGACATCCGTTAGCAACTTGACAGACAAATATTGAAGCTGAATCAAACGGGTTGAAATTGCAACATATAGTCTTCACATCCGAACAAAATGAACGAATGTATTCCAATTCAAATGGTCACATATCCATAAGTTGAGAAGCCACTTAGAATTGAGGTAGAAGAATAAAACCAACAAGGTACAAACAAGAAAAAATACTTGGTGAGGATTACCAAATCCCAAACCAAATATCCACGGAAGAAGAACTAGAGCTATGAGAATTCCCACCTATGAAACCCCCGAACCTTTCCGGTTATGCAATCAGGTGTTGGGGATACAGGGGAAGCATAATATCTCACACAAATCTAGCAAATCCAACATCCAGCTGTATCCATCCTTCAACACATAACCGAGAAAAACTTCGGAAATCATCTACCTCAACCTTCGAAAAGCATTTGTTATACAAGTTATGGCAATACTCCCGAACTCCCACCCCAGTACTAGGTGGCGTCGAGGTTATCTCACCAACAACTGCATAAAAGAGATTTTCGATGTCGGCGAAACTCAGGTATTCCAGAATCTCAACGATAAAATTGTGACAACAATACCTCGGAGCTCAACTCCCCGGGACACTGCCACAACCCCTAAATGACAGGAGGCACCAAGAACAATGTTCTCGTCACAAATCGATCAGAATGATTCCAAGATACCCGCGTGATCCTAAAAAAATTAGTGAAATTTGAGAAGAGAAGAGTCAAAACTCTATGTTAGGATGCCTCACCAGAGCGATGAAGGGACTGGGGAGTAAAAATAATTCCTAAACTCTCCGATATATAATTCCTAAATGACTCAAAACATTTTTCTAGACTCCACAAGCAAATGATTCGATCAAGTAGGGGGCTCCTAAGGTCGGGGAAGGCTCTGATACCAACTTGTAACGCCCTCGATGCGGCTATATCTCCTACGTGTCGAAGCACGACTTAGAGGCATAACCGCATTGAAAGCAATGTCACAAGTAAGGTAATCTTCACAACAACCCATGTAAATAGATAAAAGGGGAAATGGTACGTAGTTGGCTTACACTCGCCACGTCACACAAATACATGAATAACATTACAATCATCCAATACACTCATGGCCCGACTACGGTACCAAAATAAAGATCAACCCCCACATGCGACACGGTCCCCTATCGCCCCAACTGGGCACCACTACTGAACATCTGGGAAAGACACACAGTAACGGCGAGAGTCTTCATAGAACTCCCACTTGAGCTCAAGCGCATCGTCTGGAGCGGTATCATCGGTCACTACATCTGGTTTTGGAAGTAATCTGTGAGTCACGGGGACTCAGCAATCTCGCACCCTCGCGATCAAGACTATTTACGCTTATAGGTAAGACAAGGTACGATGTGGAGCTGCAGCAAGCGACTAGCATATATGGTGGCTAACATACGCAAAAGAGAGCGAGAAGAGAAGGCAAAAGCACGGTCGAACAACTATGATCAAGAAGTGATCCTAGAACAACCTACGTCAAACATTACTCCAACACCGTGTTCACTTCCCGGACTCCGCCGAGAAGAGACCATCACGGTTACACACGCGGTTGATTCATTTTAATTAAGTTAAGTTTCAAGTTATCTACAACCGGACATTAACAAATTCCCATCTGCCCATAACCGCGGGCACAGCTTTCAAAAGTTCAAATCCCTGCAGGGGAGTCCCAACTTAGCCCATCACAAGCTCTCACGGTCAACGAAGGATATTCCTTCTCCTGAGACATTCCGATCAGACTCGGCATCCCGGTTACAAGACATCCTCGACAATGGTAAAACAAGTCCAGCAACACCGCCCGAATGTGCCGACAAATCCCGATAGGAGCTGCACATATCTCGTTCTCAGGGCTCACTCAGATAAGCAATCCGTACAACTAAAACCAGCCCTCGAGTTTCCCCGAGGAGGCGCTGCAAGGGGCTCTAGTTTGGACCAACACTCAGAGGAGCACTGGCCCGGGGGGGTTTAAATAAAGATGACCCTCGGGCTCCAGAAACCCAAGGGAAAAAGAGGCTAGGCGGAAAATGGTAAAACCAAGGTTGGGCATTGCTGGAGGAGTTTTATTCAAGGTGAACTGTCAAGGGGTTCCCATTATAACCCAACCGCGTAAGGAACGCAAAATCCGGGAACATAACACCGATATGACGGAAATTAGGGCGGCAAGAGTGGAACAAAACACTAGGCAAAAGGCCGAGCCTTCCACCCTTTACCAAGTATATAGATGCATTAAGATAAACAAGATAATATGGTGATATCCCAACAATAAACAATGTTCCAACAAGGAACGTTCTCCAATCTTCACCTGCAACTAGCAACGCTATAAGGGGGGCGGAGCAAAGCGGTAACATAGCCGAACAACGGTTTTCCAGGACATGGTGGGTTAGAGGTTCGACATGGCAATTTGTGAGGCAGGAAAAGCAAGTGGTAGGTATCATAGCATAGGCATAGCAAAAGAGCGAGCATCTAGCAAGCAAAGATAGAAGTGATTTCGAGGGTATGATCACCTTGCCTGCAAAGTTGTCAGAGTTGACTTCATCCTCGTAAGCGAAATCTGAAAGTGCATTATATCGACTAGAGGGGGGGTGAATAGGCGATTTTTGTGGAAGTCTTCAAAACGTGGAAGTTATGAAGACAAACGATAGAAATAAACCTATTACCATGCAGCGGAAGGTAGACTACACTAGGAAAACCATAGTCTAGTATTCAATGGAGTGAAAGCACAATGACTAATAGCAGCAATGTAGTAAGGATCAGGTAGGAAGATATTATGAAGCCAAACAGAACACGCAGTCACTCAGTGAAGATAAAAGATAGTGCAATCATACAATGACTTCACAAGGACCAACAGTAAGTAAAGGGAAGGAAAGGATGAAACCAGTGACACGTTGAAGACAATGATTTGTTGCACCAGTTCCAGTTGCTGTGACAACTGTACGTCTGGTTAGGGCGGCTAGGTATTTAAACCTGAGGACACACAGTCCCGGACACCCAGTCCTGAACACGCAGCTCAGGACACCTAGTCCTCACCGTATTCCCCTTGAGCTAAGGTCACACAGACCTCGCCCAATCACTCTGGTAAGTCTTCAAGGTAGACTCCCAAACCTTCACAGACTTCGTTCACCGGCGATCCACAATGTCTCTTGGATGCTCAGAGCGCGACGCCTAACCGGCTGGAGGATTCACAGTCCTCAAGTGTAATAAGTCTTCAGATCACACAGACAAGAAGACTTAAGTGATGCCTAATTCTCTTTGGCTTTGGGTGGTTAGGGCTTTATCCTCGCAAGGAATTCTCTCTCAAAGGCTTCGAGGTGGGTTGCTCTCAAACGACAAAAGCCGTACACTAACTCTGAGCAGCCAACCATTTATGGTTGTAGGGGGTGGGCTATTTATAGCCACTAGGCAACCCGACCTGATTTGTCCAAAATGACCCTGGGTCACTAAGGAACTGACACGTGTTCCAACGGTCAGATTTCAAACTCACACGGCAACTTTACTTGGAATACAAGCAAAGCTGACTTGTCTGACTCTGGACAAGATTCGCTCTCATAGTCTTCACTTGAAGACATAGGTTTTGGTTAAGCATCACTTCAGTCATTCTGACTGGTTCTCTTGGACCCCACTTAACAGTACGGTGGTTCCTATGACTCAATAAAGAAGAAAAAGAACCACGAAAGATCTAAGTCTTCGAGCTCCATAGGCTTCATGCGATGTCTTCTCTTGTCATAGTATTCAATGTGAATATCTTCATATACCACCTTTGACATCAATGTCTTCATACATTTTTAGGGGTCATCTCTGGTAGGAAAACCGAATCAATGAGGGACTTCTAACTGTGTTATCCTGCAATTATCACAAACACATTAGTCCCTCAACTAGGTTTGTCGTCAATACTCCAAAACCAACTAGGGGTGGCACTAGATGCACTTACAATCTCCCCCTTTTTGGTGATTGATGACAAACTAGTTGAAGTTTTCAACGGGGAATATAATATGTGAAATTGTAAAGGATAAGGAATTGTCTTCATAAGTTGCAAGGGCTCCCCCTGAAGATGTGCATATAAGTAATTTGCTTTTGGAATGCAAATGCACATGGCAGGTTGTGCTTGTGGAGATCCTCTTCAACTTATGATGACAATCCACTATGCATGTGAAGGTATGTGAAGATAATGACATGCATAATGGAAAATGGACGTCTGCAAAATGATCTAAGTGCGGAATTTATCGTCGCACATGCGGAATTTATCATCGCATCACAAAATGGCAAATAAGTAGCAGACGACCATTGAGTTTAAGTGTTACAACTCAAAGAACCAAATGTATCCAAATGAGAGTTGTAAACACGAAGCAAAAATATGAAGCACCCGCCCATATGGACCCGCTTGAAGACTATCAAACTCATATGCTTCTCCCCCTTTTGTCAGTAAGGACCAAAAAGGTTTGAAGACATAGAGCATCTACTCGTTCTCATGAAGAGTAGGTGAAGCAGCAAGGTCGTCGGTGGTGTTCCGCGGTGCAGAAGAGCTTGGAGCAGTGTCAAAGCGTGCGGAAGGAGGTGGCGGTGAAGTAGCATCGTCTTCATCCTCGATCACTTTGGCATTCACAGTTGCAGCAAAGGAAGAGAACTCAGAGTCTTCAAGAGATGGAGTTCGTCGCAGCACTGCCCTTCGAGGAGGTGTGGAGGCGCTCAAAGAAACCATCCTCTTGAAGATCATCTTCAAAACACATCAGCGTCAGCCCTTTCCATGTGCGTCGAGAGGTTTCATGAGCAACAAAGGCATTCTTGGTGGCAAGATTGCGAATGCGATTAACATCCACCAAGAGGCTTTGCATTTGACGCTTTAGCCAGTCATGATGCCTATCCTGTTTCTGATGAAGAGCCACAAGAAGCTCTCGGTCATTGAGAACACGAGTGCGCTTCTTGGGTTGTGGGGCAGTTGTACTGTCAGTGGCTTCAGTGAGAGCAGGATGCGGTGCACGTGTAGTGCCAGCCAAAGGATACACACAAGTGACTGCTTCAACTCCTTCAATGTTCTGAGAAAAACTTTGATGCTCTGCATTCTGAAGACTTAGAGGTTCCTTGGCAGGCTCAGGATAGATGGCTTCAATAGACATATCCACATCAGGCAGAAAAATCCGATGATTGCGAGCAGAGGGCTGATATGAGATAGCGGAGTGAAGTTTGATCAGACGCATTACCCATGGGGCGTAGAACTTCAAGCCAAACAGATCAGAGCCTGATGCAGCAAGTTGGCGAATGAAGAAGTCCTGTGCATTGAAGCATTTTCCATGAAGAATATAGAAGACCAAAGTCTTCATTGCACCTTCCAGCTTGGCATGTGGAGAGTGCCCTTTGATGGGCCAGAGAGTTTGCCTTATGATGTGATAAATAGTCCTTGGCAGATACTCTAGGTCTTCAACAAAGAACTCTTTGGGATATGCAGCATCTTGGGGTAATGGCTTCATCATACTGAGCATCTGACTCATGTTAGGTTCATGCTTCTGAAAGATGCTCTCCACAGCTTCACTGTGAAGTTGACAGCCAGATTCGTAGAGATCGCCGGGAGTGGGTAGACCAGTGAGCTCAATGATGTCAAAGGCTTTGGCTTCGTGATGAATGTTTCCTGTCATCCACTCTAGGACCCAAGTCTTCGGATCTCTGTTATACCCGCGGATGTGCAGTGTGGCATAGAATTGGAGCAGCAACTCTTCATTCCAATGCTCTTGGTCAGTGACGAACCGCAGCAACCCAACCTCTTTGAAGCAATCCAGAGCTTCTTCCAGACAGGGCAGACCAGCTATTGCTTCAATGTCAAGACGCTTGTGTGGGAAGATGCGACCTTGATTGTAAAGAATGCAGGAGTAATAGCTTCGCTGTGGATAGCTCCAGAACCGATCAGATGATATTCTTTCCCTTGAGTAGGGGTTCCTGGAGCTATTGAAGAATGTGTTGTCTGCTCTAAAGCCATTGATATTGAAGGATCCAGGTGCTGATGCAGGACCTGGGAACCTGGGCAATCTTGGGATTGGCTTTTGTACCTGAGGCATGTGCTCAACATGATAGTCAAACTGAGGACCGGCAGCAGGCGCGGGAACAGAAGCAGTGGGATCAGTGGCTTCGCTGACTTCTGGTGCTTTTGTTGGTGAGGGCTCCACATTAGCTTCAGCCATGACATCATCAGTGGCTTCAGTGGTGTTGGTGGTGGCAGCCTCAAGATTTTCAGCCTCCACTTGACGAGCTGGAGGGTCGGTCACAACCACGTTCTCCTCAAGAACCGCTTCTTGGTGGGACAGGGGAGTAGCAGCTTGTGGGACTTCTTCTTCATTGGCTGATGCAGCCGGAATGTCTTCAGTAGCTTTAGCCTCAGACGCAGAGACTGGAGGCCTTGGTCCTTTGCGAAGCCTACGCAACGCAGGCGACGCCTGTGTAGTTAGAGTTGGCTGGGCCTCAAAGTCTTCTTCCTCTTGTGGGCGATCAGCCCATGAAGCATCCTGAGCAATTGGCGTCAGAGGACGACCAATGCTGATGAGTTCTTTGTGCTCGAGCTGAGGAAGGACTGCACCATCTTCTACATGGTCATGGTGGCCAATGTCTTCAGCAGCGATGGGATCAGCTGCTGGAAAGTCTTCAGCTTCATGAGCCTCTGTGAAAGCAGGCTCATGGATTGTCAGTTGACGTTCTTGAGATTCAGCGTCAAGGTGAACCATGAAGATGGGTTCAACAATCAAGGGCTCTGTGGGAGCAGCCCGTTCTTTCTTGGTCTTCCTCTTCTTCTTGGAGGGGGCAGTAGGAGAGGCTTCAGGATGTTTCCTCTCCCTGGCTTCAGCCTCAGCAGTCCTCGTCTTCTTCAGCTCTGAAGCAGTTGACCGGGCTTTTGGCTTCGAGCCAGTCATTTTAGTTGGGAAGACAATGGGATCTGCTTCCTGCCTTGGTGCGAGAGGTTCGGCCACAATGGGCTTCTTCTTCTGCTTAGCAGCCATCCTGGGATCAATGCTCGGACGCCCAAGGGCCTTGCGCTTCTCAGCTTCATTGTAGCCTTGCACACACTTGTCAGCCAGGCTCTTCATACGCTCCCGAGAACCCTGAGCTTCTGCGCGTTTCTTGAGAAAGGCTTCTTTAAGCTCGTGCAGCATAATCTTGAAGTTTTTCACCTCTTGCACGCTGAGCTTGGCCATATGCTTCTTGAACTGAGCCTTTTCATAGTCAATCTTTTGCTTCAGTTCGATGATGCGCTGAGCGAGGGCTAGCTCTGAAGCAATGGCGCCATGGAAGGCGACACTGAGGCCAATGGGTAGTTGCAGATCTTCGAAGCTGATGTTTGGCGTGTCAAACCACTCATCAATGAAGTTGTGGATGATTGTTACATCAAAGAGAGGCAGATCATTGAAGATTTCTGCTTCTTCTTTGCTCTTGGTGAGTTGCTCAAGAGCGTCATCTGCAAGATCTTCATCACTTGACAGATCAATGGCATCATTGCGCAGAATGGCAGCAGCTGTTAGCTCTTGGCCGGTGTGTGGCAGAGGCATCTTGACCTTCTGGGGCTTGGAGATGCGTGACAAATCTTCAGACTGCACACTGTCTTCAGGAGGTGCAGTTGCCAGTGGCTTCGCCTGTGAGATTTTTGGTGCAGAGGCCGGCTTTGAAGCTTTTGGCTGCTTTAGCTTCTTTGGCTTCGGCGCTGTAGGCGCTTCATCTAATTCAGCGTCATCGGCAGGCTCATTCATGGCTGTCCCTTGAACCACGATGTGAGTGATGAGACCTTCAAGGTTGTAGAAGGGCCCAAGAAGATTGGGTTCAGCTTCGCAAGTTCCATCGGCACGGGGAGCAGAGGGACCAGGGTTGAAATCTAAACCCAAAGTTTTCTTGTTCTGCTTTGCTGAGTTCTGGGCAAACTGGAAGTTGCGCTTAAACAGATTGTCATCACGACACCATAGCAGGGGTGATGGGTCAGCATCCGCAGGCTGTGGTCCACGAACCATGCAGGGATAGAAGCCTTGTTCAATGGCTTCATCTCTAGTCCTGGGTTGAAGATTTTTGTAGAGGATGTCTCCCCATGGTCGCTTGATGGCATTCTTTTCAGCATATTCCTTGGTCACAAATCTGTACTTGAACCACTGTTCTGCCCAATAGTGTCGAATCCATTGGATTCGTGTCTTGCACTGATTGTAATCCTCTTCAGGATCTGTCTTGTACAGCTCTGAGAGGTCATCGGGCAGATCTCTTGATGTTTCTCCTCGATGCTTTCTGCCACCCTTCCTTGCTGATTTCTCTGAAGCCATGAACTTTAAACTAAAAGGCTTCAATACGTTCAAAGGCTTCAAAGGTTTTCGCTTGCTGGACAAACAGGAACTGGCTTCGGGAGAATTTATGTGATGCTGTAAGAATTCTGCAAATGAATGCAGACTATGAGAACCAAGGGATTCTCCCACAGACATGTACCTGTGACAGCATTAAGGTGCGAGGGAAGGGGAAGAGGTCATATGCATTCTCAGAAGATTTTGAAGATAAATCAGTTTAGAAGACATTGACCACATCATGCGAAGATATTCACTCATAGATAAGGAGTTGGTTCCAGATTTATACGAATCCACGGATCAGTACAAGTGAGGAATCTAACTACTTTGTGAAGCATAAGTGAATATACTAGGCATGTTATGAGATGCAGTATGAAAGAGATCCAACTTGTGTGAATAGAAATTGCTTGTGGTAGAAAGTGATAAAGCTATAGGGCCGTAAAAAGGAAGTTTTATTTAACACACGAAGAACTGCTAGACGAAGTGGAAGAGGAGGCCGAGCAGTTCGATCGTCCGTGCCCTAACTTGGCGACGGAGGACACCTACGGCGACGGCGGAGAAGACAATGTCCGCGGTCGGCGTGAAGACGGCGTCGGAGAGGTTGCAGCAGTGAAGCGCTTCGTCGCCAGCGTCGTCGAGGGCTAGCGGTGGCGCTAGGGTTCGTGCGAGAGTGGAAGAAGAGATAATGACTGCTGTGAGGTGTGTATTTATAGGTACAGGGGCGGCACTGCGTTATTACACAGGTGCCCCTGGCGATTCGCATCTGAGGAACACGTGGCCATCATGCAGCATATTGGGGTTTGTTCCATTTCCCACGCACGCCTGGATTGTCGGGTGGTCGTTCCCACTTCTCTGGGTTTCAGGTGGAGGAATGAGCATTGAAAACGGACTTAATGGTTGTCTCTGTATCTTCTGCTGACAAGGACGCAGAGAAGACATTCGACAGTTTCAATAGAATGCATATGATTTGGAGAGATAGAGTTTGAGATAGAAAGCATAGAGAGGTTAGGGTCCGATCACATTCACTTAGTTCAAAAGATTCAACAAGAAGACATAGCTATAAGTGAATGCTGTAGAGGACAGAACACTAGTATATATATATATAATCAACATAGTGAAGATAATCATGAAGATATGTTGAGATTGAAGCCAAACCAAATGTGAAGACATAGCAAATGTAACGCCATGAGTGAAACACTTCAAACAGAACATTTGGTGGTGGCGTTACCCACCGTATAGGAAGTATTAGACCCAGACACGGCGCACAATTATCATGGCGCTCCGAAGTCAAATTCCACATTAATGTATTCACACTTAGAATGTATGTTTTCATTGATTGAAGATATACTTTACTTCGTGTGTTGCACATCTAAGTCATCAATATGCATAAGTGTTAGGATGTGTGCCTGATCACAGGACATTTGATGATTCCAGGATATTTAGCTCACACCGTAACTTGCAAAATCTCTTCTCATCCAAGGGCTTGGTGAAGATATCTGCCAATTGCTCTTCAGTGTTGACGTGTATGATATCAATGTCTTCCTTCACAACATGATCTCTGAGAAAGTGATGACGAATTTCAATGTGCTTTGTCTTCGAGTGCTGAACTGGGTTGTTGGCAATCTTGATGGCGCTTTCGTTGTCGCAGTAGAGTGGCACTTGCTTCAGATGAATGCCATAGTATTTGAGCGTTTGCTTCATCCATAGAAGCTGAGCGCAGCAAGATCCAGCAGCAATGTATTCAGATTCAGCAGTGGAGAGAGATACACAGTTCTGCTTCTTTGAAGACCAACATACAAGTGATCATCCCAGAAAGTGACATGTGCCTGATGTAGATTTGCGATCCACTTTGTCACCAGCATAATCAGCATCCAAGAATCCAACCAGATCAAACTCTGAGCCCTTTGGATACCATAATCCTAGAGTTGGGGTGTGAGCCAAATATCGAAGAATTCGCTTCACAGCTAAGTGATGCGACTCCTTTGGTGTCGCTTGAAATCGAGCACACATGCAAACACTAAGCATAATATCTGGCCTAGATGCACATAGATAAAGCAAAGAACCAATCATGGAGCGGTATACCTTTTGGTCGAACTCTTTACCACTGTCGTCAGGACCCAGATGATGCTTGGCTGCCATTGGCGTCGTGAAGCCTTTGCAGTCTTGCATACCGAACTTCTTCAGGCAATCTTTGAGATACTTCTCTTGAGATATGAAGATGTCGTTGCGTTGCTGTCGTATTTGGAGACCGAGGAAGAACTTCAGCTCTCCCATCATGGACATCTGATATTGCTCTTGCATCATATATCCAAACTCTTCACTGTACTTCTGATTGGTGCAGCCGAAGATAATGTCATCCACATATATTTGGCACACAAATAGTTCACCATCATATGTCTTCGTGAAGAGAGTGGGGTCTAGGGAACCAGGTATGAAGCCTTTGCTCTTCAGGAAGTATTTGAGTGTGTCATACCAGGCCCGAGGGGCTTGTTTGAGGCCATACAGTGCCTTGTTGAGCTTGTATACCATGTCAGGATGTTTTGGATCTTCAAAGCCAGGCGGTTGTGCAACATACACTTCTTCTTCAATCTTGCCATTGAGAAAGGCGCTCTTCACATCCATTTGATATAGAAGTATGTTGTGATGATTGGCATAGGCCAGCAGTATGCGTATGGCTTCAAGTCTAGCCACAGGAGCAAATGTTTCATCGAAGTCAATGCCTTCCACTTGAGTATATCCTTGAGCAACGAGACGAGCTTTGTTTCTGACAACTTGACCATGCTCATCTTGCTTGTTGCGGTATATCCATTTGGTGCCTATTATGTTGTGCTTCCGAGGATCAGGACGCTTAACCAGTTCCCATACATTATTTAGCTCAAACTGTTGAAGCTCTTCTTGCATAGCTTGAATCCATTCAGGTTCCATGAAGGCTTCTTCAACTTTCTTCGGTTCTGTAATTGAGACGAATGCGAAGTGCCCACAGAAATTTGCTAGCTGAGTTGCCCTTGAACGAGTGAGCGGACCAGGTGCATTGATGCTGTCAATTATTCTCTCAATTTGCACTTCATTGGCAACACGAGGATGTACAAGGCGAAGGTTTTGCTCTTGCTGATCATTGTCATTGTTAGTGGGATTGTCTTCAGGCTGAGCATTGTCTTCAGGTTGATCAGGTGCGGAGATGATAAGTTCCTCTTCAGGTTGAGCTTCAGAGGGTATGATTTCTCCGGTTCCCATAAGCTTGATTGATTCGCTGGATGGAACTTCATCTAGCACATTTGGGAGGTACTCTCTTTGTGAACCGTTAGTCTCATCAAACCGCACATCCACTGTTTCAACCACTTTATAATGAAAGAGATTGAAGACTTTGTAGGAGTGTGAATCCTTTACATATCCAAGCATAAAACCCTCATGTGCTTTTGGTGCAAATTTTGAAGTGTGTTGTGGATCTTTAATCCAGCACCTCGCACCAAATACTCTGAAGTAACTGACATTTGGCTTCTTGCGCTCATAAGATGTCTTGTTCAGAAGCTTGTGAAGATAAACACGATTGATTGTATGGCATGCAGTATCAATGGCTTCAGGCTAGAATTTTCTTGGAGTCTTGTATTCATCAAGCATCGTTCGGGCCATCTCAATGAGTGTTCTGTTCTTGCGTTCGACGATGCCATTCTGCTGTGGCGTGTACGAGGCTGAGAATTCATGTGTGATGCCCAAGGTATCAAGATATGTATCAAGGCCGGTGTTCTTGAATTCAGTGCCATTGTCACTTCTGATGTGCTTTATCTTGGCGCCATAGTTGTTCATTGCTCGATTGGCGAAGCGTCTGAAGACATCCTGCACTTCAGTCTTGTAGAGGATTATGTGCACCCAAGTATATCTAGAATAATCATCAACAATAACAAAGCCATAGAGGCAAGCAGTAGTAGTAAGAGTTGAGTAATGAGTGGGACCGAAAAGATCCATGTGGAGCAGTTCGAAGGGTCGAGTGGTTGTCATGATTGTCTTCGAGGGATGTTTGGCCCTCGTCATCTTCCCTGCTTCACAGGCACCGCATAAGTGATCTTTCTTGAACTTGACGCCCTCGATGCCGATGACATGCTTCTTCTTTGCAAGGGTGTGGAGGTTCCTCATGCCAGCATGCCCTAGCCTCCGATGCCAGAGCCAGCATTCTGAAGCCTTTGCTAGAAGACATACGGCAAGCTGTGGTCCTGCCGAGAAATCTACTACGTACAAATCATCTTTCCGATACCCTTCAAACACTAGAGACTTGTCAGATTCCATTAGTACAAGGCAGCGATATTTTCCAAATATTACGATCATGTTCAAATCGCAAAGCATTGAGACAGACATTAAGTTGAAGCTAAGGGATTCAACACGCATGACTTTATCCATGTGTTGATCCTTTGAGATTGCAACTCTACCTAGACCCAGTACCTTACTTTTACCAATGTCAGCAAATGTGATGTGACTCTCGTCGGATGGACGTAAGGTTGAGTCCATAAGAAGGCTTCTTTTGCCAATCATGTGATTGGTACACCCACTATCAATAATCCATTCTGAAGTCGCTGGTGTCGTACCCTACAGTGCAGTTAGGGGGATAGGCTTCACGAAGAGAATTGTGAAGCAAAAACATTTGACGAACCAGTGGGTTATGAAAGCATAGATCCAGATTAGGACTAATAGGGAGAGTAGCAAGCAATTCAGGAACGAAGTACATAGTAAGACCATTCGGGCATTTGATCTTGCGCCCTACAAGATGTTTAAGGTCCCCAGCAATAGCGTCAGATGATTTTGGTTTTCTGCTGGAGACCTTTCCCTGCAAAAGAGAGTTAAGCTTTCTTAGCCATCCACATCTTCAAGGGTGGCTTAGAAGCAATAAGTCTAAGTGCAGCGTCTGAGAACTTTGGCTTTGGAGCCCTAGCAAAAAGTCTTGCAGGCGGACAATAGTACTCATAAGAATAAGCAGAATAGTTCTTGGTCTTATGAACATGGCGGTTTGAAGAACCGCACTCATATTCATAGGCCTGAGTATGGTTTCCCTGCAAAACATTTGCGTTAGTGCGACTCAGGTGAGTCCTCGGTCTGTATGACGCCTTTGGACCGTATGAAGCCTGTGGTTTGAGGTTTGTCTTCTTCACATGTGGTGTCATGATGACATTCACAGGAAGATTCTCCAGACACTTTTTCAGAACCCAGATCTTCTTCATAGGCGGTCCATTCCTGCAGTTAGTACCAATGTACCTGGCAAACACTTCACCATTCTGATTCTTAAACAGTTTATAGTTTGCATCAAAGGATTTATCAATGACAATGGGGTTTGCACAACAGAAGCCAGATAGATTGGATAGATCTGCTGAAGATTCCTTTGCAGCAACCCATGTGGTTTTGGGGTACTGCTAAGTTTTCCAGTAAGAGCCATCAGCATTAATTTTCCTTACGAACCCAACACCCTCTTTCCTCGGGTCTCGGTTCAAGATCTGCTTTTTGAGGACATCACATAGTGTCTGATGCCCTTTAAGACTTTGTACATCCCTGTTTCAAGCAATGTCTTCAACCTAGCATTCTCATCAGCAATAGCAGTGGAATCCTCAGCAGAGGGGTTAGTTCCCACATCAACAGTTGAAGATATTGCAACAGTAGCAGCAGTAGAACATTCAGCAATAGTAGTAGCATTATCACGCTCAATGCACTTAAGACATGGTGGTTCAAATCCTTCCTGAGCGGAGCTGATCTGTTCGGCGCGAAGTGACTTGTTTTACTTTTGAAGATCTTCATGAGCCGCTCTCAATTTCTCAAGATCTTGCTTCTTTGAAGATAATCATAGGAAAGCTTTTCATGAGTTGTTGAGAGCATTTCATGACGACTTTCAAGTTCCTCATACTTAACATGAAGATTTTTTATGTCTTCAATTAAGGACTCAGATCAAGTCATTTCAGCGCCTAACAGATCATCGCTTTTGTCTAACAGTTTTTGAATATGTTCCATGGCTTTCTGTTGTTCAATTGCAATTTTAGCAAGTGTTTTGTAGCTGGGTTTTGAACCACAATCAGAGTCATCGTCAGTGGATGTTTGATAGTGAGTAGTGCGTGTGTTTACCTTGGCACCGCGTGCCATGAAGCAGTAGGTAGGAGCGGAGTAGTCCTTGTCATTTGCATCGGTGTCGGTGATGAGGTCATTGTCTTCAGTGTTGAAGATGGACTTGGCAACATATGCTGTAGCCAGACTTGCGACGCCAGAATCGGACTCCTCCTCAGACTCCACCTCCGCCTCCTCAGAAGCGGACTCCTCCTCTGAATCCATTTCCTTGCCAACAAACGCACGTGCCTTGCCATATGAGCTCTTCTTGTGTGATGAAGACTTTGAAGAAGACTTGGAAGAAGACTTTGAGTATTTCTTCTTCTTCTTGTCGTCAGAGTCATATTCCTTGCTCTTCTTCTTCTTTTTGTTCTCATTGTCCCACTGAGGACACTCAGAGATGAAGTGGCCAGGTTTCTTGCACTTGTGACATGTTTTATTCTTGTAGTCATGAGCAGAAGCTTCATCATTCCTTGAGCTTGATCGTGAAGACATTCTGAAACCTTTCTTCTTGGTGAATTTTTGGAACTTCTTCACAAGCATAGCAAGTTCCCTTCTAATGTCTTTAGGATCATCAGAACTGCTGTCAGATTCTTCTTGAGATGAGGAGACAGCTTTTTCCTTCAAGGCATGAGTTCGCCCATAGTTAGGACCGTAGATATCTCTTTTCTCAGAAAGCTGAAACTCATGTGTGTTAAGCCTCTCAAGTATGTCAGACGGGTCGAGTGTCTTGAAATCAGGACGTTCTTGAATCATCAGGGCTAGGATGTCAAACGAACTGTCAAGTGATCTCAGTAGTGTCTTGACGACTTCATGCTTGGTGATCTCAGTAGCGCCAAGGGCTTAAAGCTCATTCGTGATGTCAGTGAGTCGATCAAATGTGAGCCGGACATTCTCATTGTCATTTCTCTTGAAGTGGTTGAAGAGGTTGCGAAGGACACTGATTCTCTGATCTCTCTGGGTTGAGACGCCTTCGTTGACCTTGGAGAGCCAGTCCCAGACTAGCTTAGATGTTTCCAAAGCACTCACGCGGCCATACTATCCTTTGGTTAGATGACCACAGATGATATTCTTGGTAGTAGAGTCCGGTTGAACGAACTTCTTGACGTCAGCAGCAGTGACACCTTCTCCAGCCTTGGGAACGCCGTTCTTGACGACATACCATAGGTCGACGTCAATGGCTTCAAGATGCATGTGCATCTTATTCTTCCAGTAGGGATATTCAGTTCCATCGAAGACGGGGCACGCAGCTGAGACTTTAATTATCCCTGCAGTCGACATGGCTAAAACCCCAGGTGGTTAAACCGAATCACACAGAACAAGGGAGTACCTTGCTCTGATACCAATTGAAAGTGCGTTATATCGACTAGAGGGGGGTGAATAGGCGATTTTTGTGGAAGTCTTCAAAACGTGGAAGTTATGAAGACAAACGATAGAAATAAACCTATTACCATGCAGCAGAAGGTAGACTACACTAGGCAAACCATAGTCAAGTATTCAATGGAGTGAAAGCACAATGACTAATAGCAGCAATGTAGTAAGGATCAGGTAGGAAGATATTATGAAGCCAAACAGAACACGCAGTCACTCAGTGAAGATAAAAGATAGTGCAATCATACAATGACTTCACAAGGACCAACAGTAAGTAAAGGGAAGGAAAGGATGAAACCAGTGACACATTGAAGACAATGATTTGTTGCACCAGTTCCAGTTGCTGTGACAACTGTACGTCTGGTTAGGGCGGCTAGGTATTTAAACCTGAGGACACACAGTCCCGGACACCCAGTCCTGAACACGCAGCTCAGGACACCCAGTCCTCACCGTATTCCCCTTGATCTAAGGTCACACAGACCTCGCCCAATCACTCTGGTAAGTCTTCAAGGTAGACTCCCAAACCTTCACAGACTTCGTTCACCGGCGATCCACAATGTCTCTTGGATGCTCAGAGCGCGACGCCTAACCGGCTGGAGGATTCACAGTCCTCAAGTGTAATAAGTCTTCAGATCACACAGACAAGAAGACTTAAGTGATGCCTAATTCTCTTTGGCTTTGGGTGGTTAGGGCTTTATCCTCGCAAGGAATTCTCTCTCAAAGGCTTCGAGGTGGGTTGCTCTCAAACGACAAAAGCCGTACACTAACTCTGAGCAGCCAACCATTTATGGTTGTAGGGGGTGGGCTATTTATAGCCACTAGGCAACCCGACCTGATTTGTCCGAAATGACCCTGGGTCACTAAGGAACTGACACGTGTTCCAACGGTCAGATTTCAAACTCACACGGCAACTTTACTTGGGCTACAAGCAAAGCTGACTTGTCCGACTCTGGACAAGATTCGCTCTCATAGTCTTCACTTGAAGATATAGGTTTTGGTTAAGCATCACTTCAGTCATTCTGACTGGTTCTCTTGAACCCCACTTAACAGTACGGTGGTTCCTATGACTCAATAAAGAAGAAAAAGAACCATGAAAGATCTAAGTCTTCGAGCTCCATAGGCTTCATGCGATGTCTTCTCTTGTCATAGTCTTCAATGTGAATATCTTCATATACCACCTTTGACATCAATGTCTTCATACATTTTTAGGGGTCATCTCTGGTAGGAAAACCGAATCAATGAGGGACTTCTAACTGTGTTATCCTGCAATTCTCACAAACACATTAGTCCCTCAACTAGGTTTGTCGTCAATACTCCAAAACCAACTAGGGGTGGCACTAGATGCACTTACAAACTCAACGGGCTCCTCTTCACGAACTCGTCTCCCAGCTCTACCCAAAAAAGAACACCAAGCAAATGGAACACAATCAACCACGTGCAATGCTCAAGCAATATGATGCAAACATGGTATGATATGCGGGATGCGGTATGTGATGCATATGCAAGATTTAACAAGGAATTATTAAACCTGGCCTCAACTTGTAAATCCAAGAGTGCCACTGGAAAGGTGAGGTGATTTCGGTTGAAATCGATATAAAGATCACCGGAATCGGATGCATGGTTTGGAAATGGCAAGCAAAACAAATATGACGTCGGTCTGCGATAATCAGCAAGTAACCAACTAAATGCATCAAGATAAATATGCTACAGCACTCAAACATGACAACAAAATACATGGCAGGGATCCACTCATGATTCTTGACAAAATATGACCACTGAGCTACGGCTAATTCATCCAATAACAGGTTCAAACAAGCATGGCAAAAGTGCAAATGATAACAGGTTTCAGACTTAGTGAAATTAACACAAGTCTGGAATTTATCATCAGGAAGCACAATTTAGAGCATGAAAACTACAAGCTACAGGAACTTAACATGGCAAAGCAAGGCATGGCATGAAGCTACTCAAATCACTTCACAAAAGTCCCTTAGATACCTGGAGCCAAAAGGGATCAGAAAATACAATTGCAAGCATGTGAACATGGCAAAAACATAAACAGATTTCAGACTTAGTGAAAAACTGGAGCATGCAAATCAGTTAACGAGTAGGCATGTTAAGAGCTCGATGCACTCACTACGGAGCATTGCATGACAAACTAAGCATACACACATCAAGAAGACATGGCATAGGAGCTAGACATGGCAAGAACAATGACATAGCATGCGCGGATCAATAGCAACATCCTCGGCAAAATCGCTAAACATGTCAACAATCTGCCAGGATCATCTTATAGCAAAAGTAGAGCTCGATTGACTCAAACTAGGGTGCTCCATAAATGCAAACAAAGACATGGATGGATAGAGCACCACAATGTTAACAAAAACATCCTTACTGATCATCCTCAAAAGAGGCATGGATCACTAGGAAACAACATGAACATATGGCATAACAACAAAATCAGGACAAGGACTTAGTGAAATTCTAAGTCCCTGAAATCAGCATTACCGATTACGCTACTTTGCAAGCTTGTGCTAGTCACCACAAATATCACAAAAATACATGGCAAGCACCTCTGTAAAGATGGCATGACATGTAGCAAAACACATGTAGAGCTCAGGATCATAGCATGCACACATTAATCATGGAAAAAATGACAAAAGGCTATTTGCTGAAACAGATCTGCCAAATTCTTCACATGGCCCTCTTCCAACAGCATTTCGGGCATCAAGATGGGCTCAAATGAAAATGATGCAATGATATAAAATGATGTACTCGTCGAGGCAAACATTTTGATATGCTACACGCACAAATCGGAGCTACGGATGCAGAGTTACGACATGTCAAAGATTCTCGAGGTTCGCCGGGGATCACTGTTCACCGGACTTGCCGAGGTCGTCGGGGTTCACCGGAGGAGCTTGGCACCGGATCCGGAGGGGAGCTCGCCGGAGCGGCTCGCCGGCCGGAGAGGAAAGCGGCGGAGGGCGTCATCGGCTTCGGTTGGCGGCGGGGCGGCGGCCGGCCCGGTGCGGCGGCGCTCACCGACACGGGCGGCGGTCGGTGAGGGAGGCAGACGGGCGGTGCCGCGTCATCGGGAGCTCCCAGGCGGCGGGCGGATCCGATGGGCTCTGGGGCTCGCAGCAGGCCGGCGTGGCTGCGGGTGGTGACGCGCCACATGGCGGCCCCTGGTTGGCTTCGAGCGGCGGCGGAGATGTGTCCGGCACGGACCGGACATGTCCGGCGCGCGGATGGAGAAAGGACTAGGGTTTGGGGGTGGAAGATCCGAAAATTTCGGGGGAGACCTAGTTTTATAGGTAGAGGGAGCTAGGGAGCTCCAAATGGAGTGCGGTTTTCGGCCACGCGGTCGTGATAGAACGCTCTAGATGATGGGGACGGTTTAGGTGGGTTTTGGGCCAAATTGGAAGGGTGTTGGGCTGCAACACAAACGAGTACTTTTCGGTCCCTCGGTTAACCGTTGGAGTATCAAACGAAGTCCAAATGGCACAAAAGTTGACAGGCAGTCTACCGGTAGTAAACCAAGGCCGCATGACAAGTCTCGGTCCAATCTGGAAACGTTTAACGCCCACACACGAAAATATGTAGAAAGGACCACCGGGTGACATAGGAGCGCCGGAATGCAAAACGGGCAACGGGGAAAATGCTCGGATGCATGAGACGAACACGTATGCGAATGCAATGCACATGATGACATGATATGAGATGCATGACAAAGGCAACAACACACGAAGACAAAAAAACCCGACAATGACGAAATGAAATAACTTAGTGCCAGAAACGGCAAGAGTTGGGATACATATAAGGTAAATTACATCCGGGGTGTTACATTTCCCTACCATTTTATAGACATCTCGGCCATTCTCTACGGCAAGAGTTGAGGTTAGCTGCATCCCATGTCTTACAGTATTTCACATCATTTGTGCAATTGCAGTTTAACTTGTACCATTTACTGGTTGCCTGTAGGTACACATGTCAGTGGCACTGATCCATGCTTCGACCCAAAGGAATAGCTGGCCTCCGCCGCCGCTGACTTTGGGCGGGCTCTGGCCAAGATGAAGTGCCCCAGCAGCTACCTCTCAGGACTTACCAAGTATGTACCCACCAGTTCAATCTTACCAATACCAGTTGCAATTAATAGCTATGTTTTGTACGGTCGATGTATTAAGCATGTTGTAGTAAACATGCCTAACGCGTTTTAGCTATTTTCCCTACATTTTTATAGACAATTGGGCCATTGTTTTCTCTGGTAGCACCTGCCCTGTGATGTTTAACTCTGCCAATTGCATTTTTATTAGTACCAATTTCAATGGCCATTAAGCCTGTTGCAATTAACAGTAGTATCCATTTTTAAAGAGTTGTATTTCAATGGCTACAAACTTACAAAACATGAATTAGGATGTTGTTAAGCATGTTGCAATTAACAGATGTATCCATTTTTTAATCCGTCCCTTTGCTACTGTGCTACTCTTTCGAAATGAAGATATCACTAGAGATGTTGTCGTTTTATTACCATTTGCTATTTTTGGTGGATGTTAACCCTTTTGTAGTTAACATTGGCTTTCCATGTACTTACACAAGGCTACAATGGGCTATGCTGTTGTTTGCCATCGAGGTTAGCTGCATCCCATGTCTTATACACCATCTATTCCTAAATATAAGTATTTTTAGAGATTCCAATATAGACTACATAAGGAGCAAAATGAGTGAATCTAGATTCTAATCTAAACTATATCTATAATTCTATATACATCCGTATGTAGTTCATATTGAAATCTCAAAAAAAATACTTGTACTTAGGAACATAGGTAGTTGTAGTTTACATCATTTGTGCAATCTCAGTTTAGCTTCTAACATTTACTGGTTGCTTGTAGGTACATATATGAGCGGTACTGATCCATGCTTCGATCCCTTTTGCGTATGGGGCAATGAGATATTCATGAACAAGCGTCAAGTGAGGAAACTAAGAAAGAGTGTTATGCGAAAGAAACGGGTGATTGGAATAAAGCTCTTTATTTACACTTTGTCGAAGACAACAGTGAACTTTAGGATGGTAAGTAATGTGTTGCCTTTTCCCCTGCCCACAACAAGTTACTCTATTAGACGTCAGTATCTGATATTTTTCTCTTTTCAGTGGTTTCTGAAGCTATTTACTGATGATTACCTTGCAAACTACATGACCGGAGTGGAGGCAACTAAGGTTAAAGTATATAATTCATGCTACCATGATAATGCTCTAAAACTCTTCCTGAAGGCGGTGAAGGATGAGCGGGCAATCATCACAAGGGGTTGGACGAAAGTGGTTCGTGCCTATGGCATGCAGGAAGGCACATTATGGGCATTCCGCTTCTTCAACACCGTCGGCAGTCAAAATGATTTACACTTGTCTCTTCACCTTTAGCGCCTTTAAATATTATGGTTCATCATAGTTAATTGCTGCCTAATCCTATAATTACTGAACATATTGTACTGGCAATTTTATTTATGGATTCGTTGTTGAACCATTATGCTAAGAATTTGAATTGCACGTTTCATATTTCAAAATTTCCAATTCGAATAATAAATTATAGGCAAAAATAAAAAGAGAACAGACGGTCATGGAACTATGCAAACGGTTCTGGCAGTAAAAGCGCTTGTGATGGATAGCCCAATACGACACAATTTCTACATCAAATCTTGTGTGATGTAGTTAATGAAAGCAAACAGTTAACCAAGGCAGAGGGTGTGTGATAGTTACACCTTTCACACACGAGCGTATACATAAAACTGTGTGGGATGTACATACGAACGGAAATGTTTTCCCTGGATTGACTATGCGGGATGTACATAAGAACGGAAATGTATTCCTTGGATTCACCATGTGGGATGTACATACCTACGGAAATGATTTTCTGGGATTCACTGTGTGGATTGTACATACCTACGGAAATGATTTTCTCGGATTACCGTGTGGGATGTACATACCTACGGAAATGATAGGATTTCAATGCCTCGCCCGATCACACACGGCCCCAACCTGTGTCCCAGGAGGGCCTATCCCCGACGATTTCTAGGACGTGTGGGAAGGACACCCCTATCGCCCACACTCACTTGGCGACGGTTCCAAATGCCATTGCGGAAAGGGGTGAAAAACTGCTTGTTTAGCACCGACGCGTACCAGTGCCTCTTCATCTTCCCCCAACCTCTCTCGGCCGAAGAAGAAGCACCTGCCAGTGGTGTCTGCATACTGTGTAGCAGCACTCTCTAGAGGTGCTGGAGTGGAATGGAAACACCCCTCCCAGCACGCGCTGAGGAAGGAGGCTCGGAGCGCTCTCGACCCGCGCCCACCATCTGTCAACACTTGCAATGACAAAGAGTAAACTAAATTAGTACAACATAAACATAATAATAATTGAATACCTGACATTACTAATATTACTCTTATCATCTATATATTCTCCGGGATCAATAATCGAAAAATATATGACCTAACTCATAATTCACAAATATATGACCCCGTCGGCCTCTGGAATGCGGAAGAGCACCTTTTTTGGGAGGTGTCGAGAGTCGGGGTGTCGGGGATGGGGTGTCGGGGGTGTCGTGTCGGGGTCGGGGTGCTGTGTCGGGGTCGGAGGTGCCGTGTCGGGGTCGGGGTGCTGTGTCGGGGTCGCGGTGTCGGGGTGTCGTGTCAGGGTCGGGGTGTCGGGGTCAGGGGTCGGGGTGTCAGGGTCGGGATGGCAAATCCTCGACCCCTCGGTGACCCTCGACCCCTCGACCCCTTTTCCCCTTGACCCTCGACCCCTCGACACCTCAACACCTTGATCCTCGAACCCTAGACCCTCGACTCCTTTTCCCCTCGATCCTCGGCCCCTTGACCCCTTTTCCCCTCGACCCTCGACACCCCGATCCTCGACCCCTAGACCCGCGACTCCTGTTCCCCTCAATCCTCGACCCCTCGACCCCTTTTCCCCTCAACCCTTGACCCCTCGGCACCTTGATCCTTGACCCCTAGACCCTCGACTCCTTTTCCCCTCGATCCTCGACCCCTCGACCACTCGGCGACCCTCGACCATCGGCAACCATCTTTTTCTACTTTTCCTACTTCTCTTTTTCATCTTCTACTTCTACTTCTTTTTTTAATCTTCTTCTTCTTCTATTCTCCTCCTCCTCCTCCTCCTCTTCTTCTTCTTCTTCCTTTTTCCTCTCCTTCTTTTTTCTTCTTCTTCCTTCTTTTCCCTCTTCCTCTTGTCTTCTTTTTCTTCTTCATTGTCCTTATTTTCCTTTTTCCTCTCCACTTCTACTTTTTCTTCTTTTCTCCTTTTTTTCATCTCAAAAATGTACTAATAACCTGAAATATGACTAACCTAAAATATGACTAAATATAAAAAAAACTAACCTACAATCTACTAACCAAAAATATACTAACCTAAAAAAAGAAACTAAATCAACTAACCTAAAACATTACAACCTAAATCAAAAAATAGCAAGAAAAAAATAAAGAAAAAAGGGAAGAACCTCACCAGGGGGAGGATGGACGGAGAGGCGCCTGGGCGGCGGGCTGTAACACCCACAATGCGGCTATATCTCCCACGTGTCGGGGCACGACTTAGAGGCATAGCCGCATGGTAGATTTGTCGCAAGAGGGGTAATCTTCACACAATCCCATGTATTGGATAAGGGATAAAGAGTTGGCTTACAATCGCCACTTCGCACAATACATAAATAATTCATACATCATCCAAAGTACAACAAATGGTCCGACTATGGAACCAAAATAAAGGAAGACAATCGCAAATGCTAGGTCCTCGATCGTCCCAATTGGGCTCCACTACTGATCATCGGGAAACGAAATGTAGTAACGACCCAGATCCTTGTCGAACTCCCACTTGAGTTCAGTAGCATCACCTGCACTGGTATCATCGGCACCTGCAACTGTTTAGAAGTATCCGTGAGTCACGAGGACTTGGCAATCTCACACCCGCGAGATCAAGACTATTTAAGCTTATGGGTAGGAGAAGGTCTTGAGGTGGAGTTGCAGCAAGCACTAAGCATATATGGTGGCTAACATACGCAAATAAGAGCGAGAAGAGAAGCAACGCAATAGTCGAGAAGCTAGAAGTGATCAAGAAGTGATCCTGAAACTACTTACGTTCATACATAACCCAAACCGTGTTCACTTCCCGGACCGCCGAAAAGAGACCATCACGGCTACACACGCGGTTGATGTATTTTAATTAAGTCAAGTGTCAAGTTCTATACAACCGAACATCAACAAATTCCCATCTGATAGAGGCGAGGGTGTCCCGATCTTTCGATGAGATGATAACTATCGATTTGGTGGAGACGACTTTGATGATCCAACTACAAACGTGCACGACGTTGTGCCTTAGCAATCGCTAAACAAATCTCGTGAGGTTACTAACGATGCCGGAAGCATGGTCAGCCTGACCACGAAGGTCTATTCCTGCAAGCAATCGAAGAACGAGAAAGAATATGATAAAGCAATCTGAATATTGCAAATATATATGAAGTATTGATAATGGTGGAGATCCGTAAGCGGTCTTGGTCTGGTCGTTGGACACAAACAAAGTACACGAAGTTGCAATGGCTAACTTTTAACTAAACAAATCCCCAGGAAAAAGCTACTAGATGGATCTACTTATATAGGAGCAAGGGGTGGCAGTCAAGGAGGTGGGAGGACGTCCCAAGGCAGCCTAAATAACCCTAGGTCGTACAAGGCTCATGGGCCCAAGTGGAGGTGATGCAACACCTTTGGGTTTGTAGTTTGACTCGGATTCTGCTACAACATCGGATTGTTTCGTCCATAACTCAACGCTCCGGACGAATTTCAAGGTGAATCCAATTGGGTTGGAAAGAGCACGAAATCTAGTTTCCAGTAGACAAAGAATCACCCAATTCGGAGTACGTATGAAAAAGTTGTTGGCGTTTTGAGTCAGGTATATCTGTGCAGTCCGAATCTGAATCCAGAACGTGAGAGACTTGGACTCTATCTTCTCTTGGCCCAAAAGTGACGTGAGAGGACTTTTTGAACAGAACCTAAACTTCTTCTTTTCCCTTATCTTCATATGTGGATTGTACAAATGTCCCATACACCTGCAATTAGACAAAACACAAAAGTGTGTGAAGTATTTTTGTTCTGGATAACATAAATAGATTATTGAATAGTTTGCATTAGAAATCACCTGACAAATATGCATGTATGCAATATTTTTGGTCGTATCCAACGTAGTCATGTCCTCATCATCCTCCCCTTGTTGAAAACAAAGCCGTCCTCGGCGTTGCTTAATCTGAAATGTGGCTAACAAAAGAGACAAGGTGTACATGTTGTATATGTATATGTCATCCATTTTAACTTCCCTTGATTTTTGCACATATGACATATGTATACATGAGTAACTTTCATAGTTCATAAAATCTAAAGCCAAAAAATTATCACAAGAAGTAGAAGGCATGAAAATATTGCAACTCAGTTTGCACATATAAGTGAAGCTCTTATTCATTTCAAAAGATTGGCAATGTTCATCATTAAACCATCTTAACTTTGATGAATAAACCTTACTTGCATCAAATTTACATGCTACAACATGCTTAAATAAGCAAACATGCAATATGTCATTGGACACAGAATCATCACCAAGATTGGAGGTCATGTCAAAATGATTAAACATTGGTTCTTCTGTATCAATAGTTAATTCAATGGGTGCACTCAAAATTGTTGATATTTCAGTTGTTTGATCACATGACGCATTCATGACAGTAACAAGATTCTCTAAAATAGGTGGTGTGCTCAAATCAACAGGCAACTCAACACATGATGCATTCAAGTTAACTAGGCATGCATCATTCTCATGTGAAGTTATATCATCAATACCTTTATTGTTACCTTGTCGCAGAGATGTAGCTGATGTAGGTAAGGACGTTGTCATTGTACCATACTCTTGATATGATGTCGCGCTTGCAATCCGAGGTGGGGCTGATCTAGTTGGTGCAACGGTGGAGTAACCAACCGGCGGTGGTGAGCATGAACTAGAATAGTAGTTGTTGTAGTCACCCAATGCATCCTCATGTATCTGTCTCTCAAAGGTACAAGCAAGGACATACATACCAGTAATGCAACGAGGAATATACCGAAATCTTGCCTAAATATCATGGTTGAAACCACCAAAATATCTATTCATTGTATCATCCTCAGATTCTTCCATGTCACAATGATGCATATAAGATTTGAACTCTTGGTAGTAAGCATGAACAGTGTTGTTGCCTTGTTTAAATTGTTCAAATTTGCGAAGCAATTCACGACGATAGTAAGGAGGGAAAAATTGTTGTCTCATTACAGCTTTCAAAACTTTCCAAGTTATGGGTTGGTTATCAATGTTTTTCTTACAATGTACACTCCACCAAACAGAAGCAAAACCAGTAAATGCTCTAGTGGTAGCTCGTACTCTCTCAAGTTCAAAAAAATCATGGTGACTAAAAACTTGTTCTACTTCAAGCTCCCAAGCTAGATAAATAGAAGGATTAAATCTACCCTCAAATGATGGTAAAGAGATAACCTGGCCATATGCTTGTGTGTGTTGTCTCAACTCTCGTGATGGTGAAGATGTGTCTGTCGTACAAGAACTTCTATCTCCGGAACCTGTCATGATTAGTAGAAACAAGAAACAAAATTTAAGAATAATGTTCCTATGAACTACTAGGGTATGGTGGTAAAACGCTCACAGTATAACAAATATCAATATCTTACAAGTTCTTACCATGCAGCAGGTGGTGACAGGCAACCAGTAGTGTCAAATAACTCCGAAGATTGTGTAAAGCGATTGCCAGTGGAACGTATGTATACACGGTGTAGAAATATGTGGAGCTGGGTTGGCTATATATGGTAGCAAAATATTAGCAATAATCAATTCAAAGATGCAATGTTGAATAAACGCTCAACAACGGTACTGTGCTGGTCCTAGGCTAGACCGGACTAGAGACGCGAGCCTAGAACACTAATGAGGTCACGCCGTAGCACAACTATCATCAATAAAAGATAAGAAGTAGCTCTGGACAGCAAAATATAAGTGAAGATCACAATAGTCATAAAGATAATGATGTGAAACAACAGCCAAGCAGGATATATCAACAACTTTCTCTCAAACTTTTCTCTAGAAAAGTTTGTGTCAATTTTTTTTTGATGGTTTTTCAAGAATGGTATTGACTCAAGCTTTCAAACGCAAAAGGAATCACTCAATTCCAAGTTGATATGAGCAGTCCAAAAATTCTAAAACTGGCCTGAAAAACTGGAATCAGCTGTGTTCATGAACTTCGGAGGGCAAAAAGACCTATTTAGATGCCGATTTTGAGGTGCCAAATATTGAAACAGCTTATGCAACCATTTAGATGTGGCTCATCGCTAGCTTTCATTTGAGTACTTGCGGAGCCAAAACGGACTTCGTATGAGGAAGTTATGCCTGTTTTACTAAACAGTGCACAAAACAGATTTCAATTCGAATTCAACTACGAGATTGAGTCTATAGATCCGAATTTTGTTTTTATTTCTTCTCTCTTTTTTTATCTCTTTTTTCCTCACACTTTTTTTTATTTTTCTTTCTTCGACTTTTTTTTACTTTTTTTCTTTTTATTTCAATCTCCCTCTTTCCAAACAAACTAGATAAGATGCAGATTGGATCGAGCGAAGATGTGAACGACCTCAACTATGATTGTGACAATGAACGATGGGTAGCGCGTGGTGGAAATTGATGGATGGTTGGTGGACAGCGGAAGGGATAACGATGCAGCGGCGGCGTGACTAATGTGAACAGAACTCGAAACTCTAAACAAACTAGACACTAAGACCAGCAACTCGACATGACGATGCAACCGATAATTCAACTATGCAAGCAATGAAAAGAAAATTGCAAAGGATCAGATTGGCTTGGACAAAGGATGAATAGATCTAACCTTTTTTGTGGCTATTTCTTGGACAATAGGTATGAAAATAAATCTAATCTAGGAAAAACTGGAAATTCTCACCGAGCAACCTGAAAACTGATACCACTTGATAGAGGCGAGGGTGTCCTGATCTTTCGATGAGATGATAATGATCGATTTGGTGCAGACGACTTTGACGATCCGACTACAAACCTGCATGGCGTTGAGCCTGAGCAATCGCTAAACCAATCTCTTGAGGTTACTAACGATGCCAGAAGCACGGTCAGCCTGACCATGAAGGTCTATTCCTGCAAGCAGTCAAAGAACGAGCAATAATATGATAAAGCAATCTGAATATTGCAAATATATATGAAGTTTTGATAATGGTGGGGATCCATAAGCGGTCTTGGTCTGGTCGTTGGACACAAACGAAGTACACGAAGTTGCAATGGCTAACTTTTAACTAAACAAATTCCCAGGAAAAAGCTACTAGATGGATCTACTTATATAGGAGCAAGGGGTGGCAGCCAAGGAGGTGGGAGGACGTCCAAGGCAGCCTAAAACTAACCCTAGGTCGTACAAGGCTCATGGGCCCAAGTGGAGGTGATGCAACACCTTTGGGTTTGTCGTTTGACTCGGATTCTGCTACAACGTCAGATTGTTTCGTCCATAACTCAACGCTCCGGACGAATTTCAAGGTGAATCCAATTGGGTTGGAAAAAGCACGAAATCTAGTTTCCAACAGAAAAAGAATCACCCAATTCGAAGTACGTATGAAAAAGTTGTTGGCGTTTTGAGTTAGGTATGTCTGTGCAGTCTGAATCTGAATCCACAACGTGAGAGACTTGGACTCTATCTTCTCTTGGCCCAAAAGTGACGCGAGAGGACTTTTTGAACATAACCTAAACTTCTTATTTTCCCTTATCTTCATATGTGGATTGTACAAATGTCCCATACACCTGCAATTAGACAAAACACAAAAGTGTGTGAAGTATTTTTGTTCTGGATAACATAAATAGATTATTGAATAGTTTGCATTAGAAATCACCTGACAAATATGCATGTATGCAATATTTTTGGTCGTATCAAAGGTAGTCATGTCCTCATCATCCTCCCCTTCTTGAAAACAAAGCCGTCCTCGGCGTTTCTTAATCTGAAATGTGGCTAACAAAAGAGACAAGGTGTACATGTTGTATATGTATATGTCATCCATTTTAACTTCCCTTGATTTTTGCACATATGACACATGTATACATGAGTAACTTTCATAGTTCATAAAATCTAAAGACAAAAAATTATCACAAGAAGTAGAAGGCATGAAAATATTGCAACTCAGTTTGCACATATAAGTGAAGCTCTTATTCATTTCAAAAGATTGGCAATGTTCATCATTAAACCATCCTAACTTTGATGAATAAACCTTACTTGCATCAAATTTACATGCTACAGCATGCTTAAATAAGCAAACATGCAATATGTCATTGGACACAGAATCATCACCAAGATTAGAGGTCATATCAAAATGATTAAACATTGGTTGTTTTGCATCGACAGTTAATTCAAAGGGTGCACTCAAAATTGTTGATATTTCAGTTGTTTGATCACATGACGCATTCATGATAGTAACAAGATTCTCTAAAATAGGTGGTGTGCTCAAATCAACAGGCAACTAAACACATGATGCATTCAAGTTAACTAGGCATGCATCATTCTCATGTGAAGTTATATCATCAATACCTTTACTGTTACCTTGTCGCAGAGATGTAGCTGATGTAGGTAAGGACGTTGTCATTGTACCATACTCTTGATATGATGTCGCGCTCACAATCCGAGGTGGGGCTGATCTAGTTGGTGCAACGGTGGAGTAACCAACCGGCGGTGGTGAGCATGAACTGGAATAGTAGTTGTTGTAGTCACCCAATGCATCCTCATGTATCTGTCTCTCAAAGGTACAAGCAAGGACATACATACCAGTAATGCAACGAGGAATATACCGAAATCTTGCCTGAATATCATGGTTGAAACCACCAAAAAATCTATTCATTGTATCATCCTCAGATTCTTCCATGTCACAATGATGCATATAAGATTTGAACTCTTGGTAGTAAGCATGAACAGTGTTGTTGCCTTGTTTAAATTGTTCAAATTTGCGAAGCAATTCACGACGATAGTAAGGAGGGGAAAATGTTGTCTCATTGCAGCTTTCAAAACTTTCCAAGTTATGGGTTGGTTATTAATGTTTTTCTTACAATGTACACTCCACCAAACAGAAGCAAAACCAGTAAATGCTCTAGTGGTAGCTCGTACTCTCTCAAGTTCAAAAAAATCATGGTGACTAAAAACTTGTTCTACTTCAAGCTCCCAAGCTAGATAAATAGAAGGATTAAATCTACCCTCAAATGATGGTAAAGAGATAACCTGGCCATATGCTTGTGTGTGTTGTCTCAACTCTCGTGATGGTGAAGATGTGTCTGTCGTACAAGAACTTCTATCTCCGGAACCTGTCATGATTAGTAGAAACAAGAAACAAAATTTAAGAATAATGTTCCTATGAACTACTAGGGTATGGTGGTAAAACGCTCACAGTATAACAAATATCAATATCTTACAAGTTCTTACCATGCAGCAGGTGGTGACAGGCAACCAGTAGTGTCAAATAACTCCGAAGATTGTGTAAAGCGATTGCCAGTGGAACGTATGTATACACGGTGTAGAAATATGTGGAGCTGGGTTGGCTATATATGGTAGCAAAATATTAGCAATAATCAATTCAAAGATGCAATGTTGAATAAACGCTCAACAACGGTACTGTGCTGGTCCTAGGCTAGACCGGACTAGAGACGCGAGCCTAGAACACTAATGAGGTCACGCCGTAGCACAACTATCATCAATAAAAGATAAGAAGTAGCTTTGGACAGCAAAATATAAGTGAAGATCACAATAGTCGTAAAGATAATGATGTGAAACAACAGCCAAGCAGGATATATCAACAACTTTCTCTCAAACTTTTCTCTAGAAAAGTTTGTGGCAATATTTTTTGATGATTTTTCAAGAATGGTATTGACTCAAGCTTACAAATGCAAAAGGAATCACTCAATTACAAGTTGATATGAGCAGTCCAAAAATTCTAAAGCTGGCCTGAAAAACTGGAATCAACTGTGTTCGTGAACTTCGGAGGGCAAAAAGACCTATTTAGAAGCCGATTTTGAGGTGCCAAATATTGAAATAGCTTATGCAACTATTTAGATGTGGCTCTTCGCTAGCTTTCATTTGAGTACTTGCGGAGCCAAAACGGACTTCGTATGAGGAAGTTATGCCTGTTTTACTGGACAGTGTACAAAACAGATTTCAATTCGAATTCAACTACGAGATTGAGTCTATAGATCCGAATTTTGTTTTTATTTCTTCTCTCTTTTTTTCTCTCTTTTTTTCCTCACACTTTTTTATATTTTCTTTCTTTGACTTTTTTTTTACTTTTTTACTTTTTTTCAATCTCCCACTTTCCAAACAAACTAGATAAGATGCAGATTGGATCTAGCGAAGATGTGAACGACCTCAAATATGATTGTGACAATGAACGATGGGTAGCGCATGGTGGAAATTGATGGATGGTTGGTGGACAGAGGAAGGGATAACGATGCAGCGGCGGGGTGACTAATGTGAACAGAACTCGATACTCTAAACGAACTAGACACTAAGACCAGCAACTCGACATGACGATGCAACCAATAATTCAACTATGCAAGCAATGAAAAGAAAATTGCAAAGCCTCAGATTGGCTTGGACAAAGGATGAATAGATCTAACCTTTTTTGTGGCTATTTCTTGGACAATAGGTAAGAAAATAAATCTAATCTAGGAAAAACAGGAAATTCTCATCGAGCAACCTGAAAACTGATTCCACTTGATAGAGGCGAGGGTGTCCTGATCTTTCGATGAGATGATAACGATCGATTTGGTGCAGACGACTTTGACGATCCGACTACAAACATGCACGACGTTGAGCCTTAGCAATCGCTAAACCAATCTCTTGAGGTTACTGACGATGCCGGAAGCACGGTCAGCCTGACCACGAAGGTCTATTCCTGCAAGCAATCAAAGAACGAGCGATAATATGATAAGGCAATCTGAATATTGCAAATATATATGAACTATTGATAATGGTGGGGATCCGTAAGCGGTCTTGGTCTAGTCGTTGGAAACAAACGAAGTACACGAAGTTGCAATGGCTAACTTTTAACTAAACAAATTCCCAGGAAAAAGCTACTAGATGGGTCTACTTATATAGGAGCAAGGGGTGGCGGCCAAGGAGGTGGGAGGATGTCCAAGGCAGCCTAAAACTAACCCTAGGTCGTACAAGGCTCATGGGCCCAAGTGGAGATGATGCAACACCTTTGGGTTTGTAGTTTGACTCGGATTCTGCTACAACATCGGATTGTTTCGTCCATAACTCAATGCTCCGGACGAATTTCAAGGTGAATCCAATTGGGTTGGAAAGAGCACGAAATCTAGTTTCCAGTAGACAAAGAATCACCCAATTCGGAGTACGTATGAAAAAGTTGTTGGCGTTTTGAGTCAGGTATATCTGTGCAGTCCGAATCTGAATCCAGAACGTGAGAGACTTGGACTCTATCTTCTCTTGGCCAAAAACTGACGTGAGAGGACTTTTTGAACATAACCTAAACTTCTTATTTTCCCTTATCTTCATATGTGGATTGTACAAATGTCCCATACACCTACAATTAGACAAAACACAAAAGTGTGTGAAGTATTTTTGTTCTGGATAACATAAATAGATTACTGAATAGTTTGCATTAGAAATCACCTGACAAATATGCATGTATGCAATATTTTTGGTCGTATCCAAGGTAGTCATGTCCTCATCATCCTCCCCTTCTTGAAAACAAAGCCGTCCTTGGCGTTTGTTAATCTGAAATGTGGCTAACAAAAGAGACAAGGTGTACATGTTGTATATGTATATGTCATCCACTTTAACTTCCCTTGATTTTTGCACATATGACACATGTATACATGAGTAACTTTCATAGTTCATAAAATCTAAAGCCAAAAAATTATCACAAGAAGTAGAAGGCATGAAAATATTGCAACTCAGTTTGCACATATAAGTGAAGCTCTTATTCATTTCAAAAGATTGGCAATGTTCATCATTAAACCATCCTAACTTTGATGAATAAACCTTACTTGCATCAAATTTACATGCTACAGCATGCTTAAATAAGCAAACATGCAATATGTCATTGGACACAGAATCATCACCAAGATTAGAGGTCATATCAAAATGATTAAACATTGGTTCTTTTGCATCAACAGTTAATTCAAAGGGTGCGCTCAAAATTGTTGATATTTCAGTTGTTTGATCACATGACGCATTCATGACAGTAACAAGATTCTCTAAAATAGGTGGTGTGCTCAAACCAACAGGCAACTCAACACATGATGCATTCAAGTTAACTAGGCATGCATCATTCTCATGTGAAGTTATATCATCAATACCTTTATTGTTACCTTGTCGCAGAGATGTAGCTGATGTAGGTAAGGACGTTGTCATTGTACCATACTCTTGATATGATGTCGCGCTTGCAATCCGAGGTGGGGCTAATCTAGTTGGTGCAACGGTGGAGTAACCAACCGGCGGTGGTGAGCATGAACTGGAATAGTAGTTGTTGTAGTCACCCAATGCATCCTCATGTATCTGTCTCTCAAAGGTACAAGCAAGGACATACATACCAGTAATGCAACGAGGAATATACTGAAATCTTGCCTAAATATCATGGTTGAAACCACCAAAATATCTATTCATTGTATCATCCTTAGATTCTTCCATGTCACAATGATGCATATAAGATTTGAACTCTTGGTAGTAAGCATGAACAGTGTTGTTGCCTTGTTTAAATTGTTCAAATTTGCGAAGCAATTCACGATGATAGTAAGGAGGGAAAAATTGTTGTCTCATTACAGCTTTCAAAACTTTCCAAGTTATGGGTTGGTTATCAATGTTTTTCTTACAATGTACACTCCACCAAACAGAAGCAAAACCAGTAAATGCTCTAGTGGTAGCTCGTACTCTCTCAAGTTCAAAAAAATCATGGTGACTAAAAACTTGTTCTACTTCAAGCTCCCAAGCTAGATAAATAGAAGGATTAAATCTACCCTCAAATGATGGTAAAGAGATAACCTGGCCATATGCTTGTGTGTGTTGTCTCAACTCTCGTGATGGTGAAGATGTGTCTGTCGTACAAGAACTTCTATCTCCGGAACCTGTCATGATTAGTAGAAACAAGAAACAAAATTTAAGAATAATGTTCCTATGAACTACTAGGGTATGGTGGTAAAACGCTCACAGTATAACAAATATCAATATCTTACAAGTTCTTACCATGCAGCAGGTGGTGACAGGCAACCAGTAGTGTCAAATAACTCCGAAGATTGTGTAAAGCGATTGCCAGTGGAACGTATGTATACACGGTGTAGAAATATGTGGAGCTGGGTTGGCTATATATGGTAGCAAAATATTAGCAATAATCAATTCAAAGATGCAATGTTGAATAAACGCTCAACAACGGTACTATGCTGGTCCTAGGCTAGACCAGACTAGAGACGCGAGCCTAGAACACTAATGAGGTCACGCCGTAGCACAACTATCATCAATAAAAGATAAGAAGTAGCTCTGGACAGCAAAATATAAGTGAAGATCACAATAGTCATAAAGATAATGATGTGAAACAACAGCCAAGCAGGATATATCAACAACTTTCTCTCAAACTTTTCTCTAGAAAAGTTTGTGTCAATTTTTTTTGATGATTTTTCAAGAATGGTATTGACTCAAGCTTTCAAACGCAAAAGGAATCACTCAATTCCAAGTTGATATGAGCAGTCCAAAAATTCTAAAACTGGCCTGAAAAACTGGAATCAGCTGTGTTCATGAACTTCGGAGGGCAAAAAGACCTATTTAGATGCCGATTTTGAGGTGCCAAATATTGAAACAGCTTATGCAACCATTTAGATGTGGCTCATCGCTATCTTTCATTTGAGTACTTGCGGAGCCAAAACGGACTTCGTATGAGGAAGTTATGCCTGTTTTACTGAACAGTGCACAAAACAGATTTCAATTCGAATTCAACTACGAGATTGAGTCTATAGATCCGAATTTTGTTTTTATTTCTTCTCTCTTTTTTTATCTCTTTTTTCCTCACACTTTTTTTTATTTTTCTTTCTTCGACTTTTTTTTACTTTTTTTCTTTTTTTTTTCAATCTCCCTCTTTCCAAACAAACTAGATAAGATGCAGATTGGATCGAGCGAAGATGTGAACGACCTCAACTATGATTGTGACAATGAACGATGGGTAGCGCGTGGTGGAAATTGATGGATGGTTGGTGGACAGCAGAAGGGATAACGATGCAGCGGCGGCGTGACTAATGTGAACAGAACTCGAAACTCTAAACAAACTAGACACTAAGACCAGCAACTCGACATGACGATGCAACCGATAATTCAACTATGCAAGCAATGAAAAGAAAATTGCAAAGGATCAGATTGGCTTGGACAAAGGATGAATAGATCTAACCTTTTTTGTGGCTATTTCTTGGACAATAGGTAAGAAAATAAATCTAATCTAGGTAAGGACGTTGTGACTGTACCATACTCTTGATATGATGTCGCGCTTGCAATCCGAGGTGGGGCTGATCTAGTTGGTGCAACGTTGGAGTAACCAACCGGCGGTGGTGAGCATGAACTGGAATAGTAGTTGTTATAGTCACCCAATGCATCCTCATGTATCTTTCTCTCAAAGGTACAAGCACGGACATACATACCAGTAATGCAACGAGGAATATACCGAAATCTTGCCTGAATATCATGGTTGAAACCACCAAAAAATCTATTCATTGTATCATCCTCAGATTCTTCCATGTCACAATGATGCATATAAGATTTGAACTCTTGGTAGTAAGCATGAACAGTGTTGTTGCCTTGTTTAAATTGTTCAAATTTGTGAAGCAATTCACGACAATAGTAAGGAGGGAAAAATTATTGTCTCATTACAGCTTTCAAAACTTTCCAAGTTATGGGCTGGTTATCAATGTTTTTCTTACAATGTACACTCCACCAAACAGAAGCAAAACTAGTAAATGCTCTAGTGGTAGCTCGTACTCTCTCAAGTTCAAAAAAATCATGGTGACTAAAAACTTGTTCTACTTCAAGCTCCCAAGCTAGATAAATAGAAGGATTAAATCTACCCTCAAATGATGGTAAAGAGATAACCTGGCCATATGCTTGTGTGTGTTGTCCCAACTCTCGTGATGGTGAAGATATGTCTGTCGTACAAGAACTTCTATCTCCGGAGCCTGTCATGATTAGTAGAAACAAGAAACAAAATTCAAGAATAATGTTCCTATGAACTACTAGGGTATGGTGGTAAAACGCTCACAGTATAACAAATATCAATATCTTACAAGTTCTTACCATGCAGCAGGTGGTGACAGGCAACCAGCAGTGTCAAATAACTCCGAAGATTGTGTAAAGCGATTGCCAGTGGAATGTACGTATACACGACCTAGAAATATGTGGAGCTGGGTTGGCTATATATGGTAGCAAAATATTAGCAATAATAAATTCAAAGATGCAATGTTGAATAAACGCTCAACGACGGTACTGTGCTGGTCCTAGGCTAGACCAGACTAGAGACGCGAGCCTAGAACACTAATGAGGTCACGCCATAGCACAACTAGCATCAATAAAATATAAGAAGTAGCTCTGGAGAGCAAAATATAAGTGAAGATCACAATAGCCGTAAAGATAATGATGTGAAACAACAGCCAAGCAGGATATATCAACAACTTTCTCTCCAACTTTCCTCTAGAAACGTTTGTGCCAAAAAAATTTTGATGATTTTTCAAGAATGGTATTGACTCAAGCTTTCAAACGCAAAAGAAATCACTCAATTCCAAGTTGATATGAGCAGTCAAAAAATTCTAAAACTGGCCTGAAAAACTGGAATAAACTGTGTTCGTGAACTTCGGAGGGCAAAAAGACCTATTTAGAAGCTGATTTTGAGGTGCCAAATATTGGAATAGCTTATGCAACTATTTAGATGCGGCTCGTCGCTAGCTTTCATTTGAGTACCTGCGGAGCCAAAACGGACTTCGTATGAGGAAGTTATGCCTGTTTTACTGAACAGTGCACAAAACAGATTTCAATTCGAATTCAACTACGAGATTGAGTCTATAGATCTGAATTTTGTTTTTTTTTCTTCTCTCTTTTTTTCTCACAATTTTTTTATTTTTCTTTCTCTGACTTTTTTTTATTTTTTTTAATTTTTTTCTATCTCCCTCTTTCCAAACAAACTAGATAAGATGCAGATTGGATCGAGCGAAGATGTGAACGACCTCAACTATGATTGTGACAATGAACGATGGGTAGCGCGTGGTGGAAATTGATGGATGGGTGGTGGACAGCGGAAGGGATAACGATGCAGCGGCGGCGTGACTAATGTGAACAGAACTCGAAACTCTAAACAAACTAGACAGTAAGACCAGCAAGTCGACACGACGATGCAACCGATAATTCAACTATGCAAGCAATGAAAAGAAAATTGCAAGGGCTTAGATTGACTTGGACAAAGGATGAATAGATCTAATATTTTTTGTGGCTATTTCTTGGACAATGGGTAAGAAAATAAATCTAATCTAGGAAAAACTGGAAATTCTCACCGAGCAACCTGAAAACTGATACCACTTGATAGAGGTGAGGGTGTCTTGATCTTTCGATGAGATGATAACTATCGATTTGGTGGAGACTACTTTGACAATCCGACTACAAACGTGCATGATGTTGAGCCTTAGCAATCGCTAAACCAATCTCCTAAGGTTACCGACGATGCCGGAAGCACGGTCAGCCTGACCACGAAGGTCTATTCCTGCAAGAAATCAAAAACGAGCAGGAATATGATAAAGAAATCTAAATATTGCAAATATATATATGAAGTATTGATAATGGTGGGGATCCGTAAGCGGTGTTGGTCTAGTTGTTGGACACCAACGAAGTACACGAAGTTGCAATGGCTAACTTTTAACTAAACAAATCCCCAGGAAAAAGCTACTAGATGGATCTACTTATATAGGTGCAAGGGGTGGCGGCCAAGGAGGTGCGAGGATGTCCCAAGGCAGCCTAAAACTAACCCTAGGTCGTGTAACATCCCAAATTTTCAATTTGGAATGTTATACATTAGGTCATCATGCATATCATATTTTATTTTGCTTTTGCTTTTGATCCTAGAAAATCCTAAGCAACTCAAGGACCCACGGAGAGAGTTGGGGATTTCGTTATTTACGTATTTGAGTTTTCTCAAATTATGTAAACAGGATCATTTGATTTTATTTATTTTATCATCAATTATTTCTATTACAAAAATATGAGAGAGGGAATAAAATGACTTTCCCAAAATATAGAAATATTGAAGATTTAATAAAAAAATCAAATAAGATTTATTTCAGAGTTTTTTGGTATTTTTATTTGAATTTAGGAAAAATGCGCGTTTTTAAAAGTTGTAGTTTGGGCCCAGATAAATGTTCACTTTATCGGGCTTGATTTTAGAAACCCGGCAAAATTTATTTCGTGATTTTTGGAGTCCGTTTAGTATTTCTTTTTATTTTTCTTCCGAGCGGATTTATAAAAAAAAATAAAAAAACTGGAACCGACTCCTGGCCGTACCCGGCTAGGAAACCGCCGGCCAGGCCTTTATATAGCGCCCGCCCGGGCGAGAGAGAGAGCCAGCCCAGCCCCTGCGAAACCCTAGCCGCCGCCACCTTTAGCCGCCGCCGCCGAAGCCGCGCGCCTTTCGAGGTTCGCCGCTGCCTCGTTTTCCGTGCTGTTTAAAATATATATATATATATTTCTATTCGTCGTTTTTCCTTTTTCGTTGGATTTTCCGCGGTTATTTTCTGATCGCGATTTCTGATCCGATTTTCGTTTTAGTATAACTTTTCGCTCGTTTATCGGAATCAGGCGATTCAAGCGCCTGGAGTTTCGTCTCGAAACCCTCTTTCGGAATAATCAACTTAAACATGTTTTTGCTACTGTAAAATTTGCCCTAGATACAGATTACTAGAACGAAGTTGTTTTATTTCGCCGTTTGATTTCTTTTGCTTCGTTCGATTTGATTCTTTTTGCCAACCGGAGTTCTTAAGTTGAACTTTCTGGTTAGATCTTTTATTTGAGTTCTACCTGTGCATTAGATGAGTACTTATTGTATGCTTGTTGTTTGTCTGCGATAGAATACCCGGAGTGCGCCGCCTGTTACTTCGAATCTCTAGGTTACGCGGATCATCAGCAAGGCAAGTAACACTTTGATCATACCTTTTCTACAACCCAGTTTTATTGCATTAGATCAATCCTCACACATTGCATGATTAGGATCTAATTAAACTGTGGGATGGGAAGTAGATGAGGTAGTACCTATTACCTGTTTATTATCAAACCTTTGGGAGTTACTTCTACGTTTGCTTATTAGGCCATGCTATGCTAGTAGACGTGGATTGGGTGAGTGATATCCATGACAGATGTGAGATTTATAATTAAGGGTTTATCTAAGGTGACAACCTAACACACATCTGGGTGGATTGAGGCACCTGGGGTTACCAGGACTTGCCTGTTTTCTTTGGACCGCCACCTAGGCTCAAAGGGATCATGAGATTTTTCATACTAGAAACTTCCGTGTGCAGCCACAAGCCATTATGGGCTCTGGCATAGTTGACTAAGTTGTGCGAACTCTTACAGTGGTAGACTAGCAAATGTAGGGGAAAGTAGGTGTACCGGTCTACCCGTCGTAAGGTGCTAGCGCTTCTGAAAGACTGTGTCTCGGTCATCCGTCTTCTCAAACACACTGCAGTGCGAGAAACCAAACAGAGGCGATCGAGTCTTGTGGGGAAAAGTGCGCAAACCTCTGCAGAGTGTATAAACTAATCATGGTTAGCCATGTCCCCGGTTATGGACATCTTGAGTATCTAGTACCTGGATTATCATGTGAATCTCAACATGTTACTCTAAAATTAATATTGTTGGGTTTTAATGATGTTACTTAATTGGGATTGAGGATGCTGTCAACCATTCTCAATGTTTCACAACCACCATGATAGTAATTAAATTTATTCCTTTGAAGTAGGGAAAAATTGGCTTTATGCAAAAACTGTAACCATAGAGCTTTCCACCAGCCAAATATGCATATAGTATAGCTGTTGCATTCCATTACTCTCTATGTGTTACCTTGCCAGCATATTCCATGTGCTGACCCGTTTTCGGGCTGCAACGTTAATGTTGCAGACTTTTCAGACGACGATTGAGGATTTTTAGGTCGTGGTTCTATACTCAGTGATGCCGTTGGAGTTGATGGACTCACTTATCTTCCAAGCCTTCCGTTGTTATCGTTACTAGATGGCCTTAAGCCATATTTATTGTAATAAGTTCTCTTTTGAGACACTCGATGTAATAAGTGTGTGATTGCTACTCTGCTATAAATCCTCCAAGTACTGTGTGGTGTCAGCATTACTGATCCAGGGATGACACCAGAGCACAGAGATCAGACTGTTTGAGGTCTGGTCGCTACAGAGATGGTATCAGAGCACACGCTGACTGTAGGACACGACCACTAAGCTAAAGACCTAGATCACTACTCACTCTCTTCTCTTCTGACTTCTCATCTTTTCTACTCTTTAGGATGACGGATGCAAGGAACAAGTTCGCCCAACTGGATGAAGATACACCCTTTGGACGCCACTTGAAGGAAGTCACTAGATACCTGAACATAGGACTACCAAGCTTCACGGGAACCTACAATGCCACTTTACCTGAAGAAGAGCGCTGGATGATTCAAGTTCAAGTTCCAGGAAGGACGTTCATGCCAGTCACTGAGCCCATAGAGTTTTCTTTTGATGCACCAACTTGGAGTCTAGGAAAGAGCATGGCAGCTCACATCGCCATGGGACGCACTGGAGAAGTCTACCGCAAGGATCTTAAGGATATTATCTACCAGATTTATGGACTCTGAGATGAACACTGGGAGATGATCAGCACCAGGAAGGATCGATCAATTGCAGCTTTTATCCAGGAGTTAAACCAGCACATTCGACGACAGGAGAATCAGATGTGCGCCGACATGATAGATCTGAAGAAGGCTAAGACTAGAATCAAGGAACTGGAGGAAGAACTCAAGGCTACACGCGAAGATTATGAAGAAGAAATTGAAGTATTGGTGGATAAGAATGCCGACCTAACTATGAAGCTAGCAGTATTTATGGGAGGCCCGACACCAGTAGATGAAGACGAAGAACCCAAGGAGATTAGCCCGGAGGACCACATCATCATTGACGGCACCGACTCAGAACAAGATAGTAGCGATGATGTCTATGTTGATGAAGCAGGAGCAGATATCATGGAGTCTACAACCGTAGAATATTTCTAGTAGACCACCTCATCAGTAGTAGTAGTAGTCCACCATGTAAATATAGTAGTCCGAGCACTTTTGCGATAGCTAGATCGATTGTATGTCCTTGTTTGATTGATTGAAGTGAATTGTGTGCTTTTGCCTCATGTGCATATGGGTAGTGTTTTCCCTTTAGACCCCCTCTATTCTTATATCTCATCTTTTCTAAAAACCCTCAGATGCCTCCGAAATGTGACCCCGGATTTACCTTTCCGCCGGAGCTCACCCAGTTGATCCAGCAGCAGAACACCTTGATGCAGTTGCTAGTTCAGAATCAGAATCAGGGGAACAACAACAATAACCCACCCACCACCACCACCTGTTGACCACTTAGCCCGTTTTCTTAGCCTGAATCCGCCGGTGTTTTCCAGTAGCACCGAGCCGATTGTAGCAGATGATTGGCTCCGCAAGATAGCTAGAGAGTTGACCACAGCAGGATGCACAGATGTGGAGAAGGTTAAGTTTGCCGCACATCAGTTAGAGGGACCCGCAGCATCTTGGTGGGAGAATTTCACAGCCACCTTGCCAGTCGACACTGTCACATGGGACCAGTTTCAGCAGGCTTTTCGTACTGCCCATGTTTCAGTAGGAGCAATGGCCATGAGGAAGCGTGAGTTTCATAACTTGCGCCAAGGAGGACGGACAGTTGGCCAGTATGTGGAGGAGTTTAGTAAGCTAGCACGTTATGCCCCAGATGACGTTGCTACAGATGCAGCTAAGCAGGAGAAATTCCTGGAAGGACTGAATGATGAGTTGAGTATGCAGTTGATGGTAGCCACCTTCAACAACTACCAGGAGTTGTAGATCGTGCTCTTATGATTGAAGGGAAGCAGCAACAAATTGAGAACCGCAAGAGGAAGTATGGACAAGGAAAGTATAGTTCAGGAGCTCAGCAGAAGCCTCATTTTACCCCTAGACCAGGAGGACATTTTCAGCATACCCATGGAGTAGGTAGCTCGCACAATCACAATGGCACCAAGAATGGTAATGGGAATGGAGGAAGCAATGGCCAGAACCGCAGCACCCCATCAACCCCAGCCAAGAAGGACTTGAGCCACGTCACTTGCTATAAGTGTTCGAAGCCAGGACATTATGCAAATGACTGTCCTGAAGGACAAAACGGCAATGGAAGTTCTGGAAAGAAGCCGAACCCTTTCAATAGGGGACAGGTAAACCACGTTAGCGTGGAGGAGGTTGAAGCTCAGCCCGATGCAGTAATAGGTAAGTTTTTGGTTAAGTCATTTACTGCACTCGTTCTTTTTGATACTGGTGCATCGCATTCATACATATCAAGGGGATTTGTGGAGAAGTATAGCCTGCCCACTAGGATTCTTAAAACACATATGCTAGTAAGCTCACCAGGAGCGGAGTACATGGCCAGTCAAGGATGTTTTCAAGTGCCATTAAGTATAGGAAGGCATGTTTTCCCAACGGATTTAATTATTTTGGAATCCCAAGGTCTGGATGTGATGCTTAGTATGGATTGGCTGTCGATGTATAGAGGAAACATCGATTGCGCCAGTAAGACAATTTTGCTCACAACGCCAGAAGGAAGAAGGATCAAGTATGTATCCCGACATACGCCAAACAGGACACAAGTAAATTCCTTATCAGGAGTTGTGCAGGAGGAAGTACCAGTGGTAAAGGATTTTCCAGATGTATTTCCCGAAGAGTTGCCAGGCATGCCACCGGATAGAGACATTGAGTGTTTGATTGAGCTTTTGCCAGGCACTGGGCCAATATCGAAGAGACCATATAGGATGCCAGCAAAAGATTTGGTGGAAATTAAGAAGCAGATTAAGGAGTTACTGGATAAGGGATATATTCGCCCAAGTTCTTCGCCTTGGGGATCACCAGTACTTCTAGTGGAGAAGAAGGATGGATCGTTAAGGATGGTTGTTGACTATCGAGGATTGAATGAAGTAACGATCAAGAACAAGTACCCACTACCAATGATCAACAATCTGTTTGATCGATTGCAAGGAGCTAAAGTGTTTTCCAAGATCGATTTGCGATCAGGATACCACCAGTTGAAGATTCGAGAACAGGATATACCTAAGACAGCATTCACCACAAGATATGGACTATATGAGTATACCGTTATGTCATTTGGACTGACTAACGCGCCTGCCTATTTTATGAACATGATGAACAAAGTGTTTATGGAGTTTTTGGATAAGTTCGTCGTAGTGTTCATTGATGATATCCTGGTTTATTCGAAGAATGAAGAGGAGCATAAGGAGCATTTGCGTTTGATACTTGGAAAGCTCAGAGAACACCAATTATATGCCAAGTTCAGCAAATGTGAATTTTGGTTGAAGGAAGTAGGATTCCTCGGACATGTTATATCTGTAGAAGGTATAGCAGTAGATCCCGCTAAAGTTGAAACCGTGACCAAGTGGGAAGCCCCAACTACTGTTGGAGAGATCCGGAGTTTTCTTGGACTCGCAGGATACTACCGGAGATTTATTGAGAACTTCTCAAAGATCGCAAAGCCTATGACGGAGTTGCTGAAGAAGGATACTAAGTTCAAATGGACTGAGGAGTGTGAGGCTAGTTTCCAGGAGTTGAAGAACCGTTTGGTTACCTCACCAGTGTTGATTTTGCCAGATCAGACCAAGGATTATGAGGTGTATTGCGACGCTTCACGTCGAGGACTTGGAGCAGTGCTTATGCAGGAAGGAAGAGTTGTTTCGTATGCTTCACGGCAACTGAAGCCCCACGAATTGAATTATGCTACGCATGATTTGGAGTTAGCAGCCGTAGTGCATGCATTGAAGACATGGAGACATTTCCTCATCGGAAATCATTGTGAGGTGTACACGGATCACAAGAGTTTGAAGTACATTTTCACACAGAAGGAGTTGAACCTCAGACAAAGGAGATGGTTGGAGCTTATCAAGGATTATGATATGAAATTACATTACCATCCCGGAAAAGCTAATGTAGTAGCTGATGCATTAAGCCGCAAGAGCCATGTCAATACGTTAATGACGGGAGAAATACCCAAGGAGTTAGCAGAAAATTTTCGTGAACTATGTTTGGAAATAGTTCCGAGAGGCTATGTAGCAGCATTGGAGATTCAGTCAACTTTGATGGATAGAATCAGAGAAGCTCAGAAAACTGAGATTGCCGCTATAAAGGAGAAACTGAGCAAAGGAAAAGCTAAAGGATTTCGTGAGGATGAGCATGACACCCTATGGTTTGAAGACCGTGTTTACGTGCCCAATGACCCGGAGATCAGAAAGTTGATTCTGCAAGAGGCACATGACTCGCCGTATTCTATTCACCCAGGAAATACCAAGATGTATTTGGATTTGAAGGATATTTTCTGGTGGACCAGAATGAAAAAGGATATTGCGGAGTATGTAGCAGTTTGTGATGTATGTCAGAGAGTAAAGGCAGAGCATCAGAAGCCAGCAGGATTGTTGCAACCATTGCCGATACCCGAATGGAAGTGGGATAAGCTAGGCATGGATTTTATCACGGGATTACCAAGGAATCGTTCAGGCTATGACTCGATTTGGGTCGTAGTTGATCGATTGACGAAGGTAGCACATTTCATCCCAGTAAAGACCACTTACACCAGTGCTAAGTTGGCAAAGATATACATGACCAGGATCGTATGTTTGCATGGAGTTCCGAGGAGAATCGTATCAGATAGAGGAACCCAGTTTACCTCAAAGTTCTGGAAGCAGTTGCATGAGACTTTGGGTACTAGGCTAGAATTTAGTACAGCTTTTCATCCACAGACAGATGGACAGACCGAGAGAGTCAATCAGATTTTGGAGGATATGCTGAGAGCTTGTGCACTAGATTATGGATCTAGTTGGGACGATAATTTGCCATATGCAGAGTTCTCTTACAATAATAGCTATCAGACCAGTTTGAAGATGGCACCTTTCGAAGCTTTGTACGGAAGGAGGTGTAGGACACCATTGTCATGGGACGAAGTTGGAGACCGCCAGTTGTTTGGACCAGATCTGATTAAGGAGTCTGAACGGAAGGTGAAGTTGATTCGCGATAGGCTCAAGGTAGCCCAGTCCAGGCAGAAGAGCTACGCAGATTCTAAACGCAAGGAGACAGTTTACGAAGTTGGAGACAGAGTTTATCTTCGAGTATCCCCACTTTGAGGGATTAAGCGTTTTGGAGTTAAGGGGAAGTTAGCGCCACGATTTGTAGGGCCATATCGAGTTTTGGAGCATATGGGAGAAGTGGCCTACAAGTTGGAATTGCCAGAAGGATTGGCCGGAGTGCATGATGTGTTCCACGTTTCTCAGTTGAAGAAGTGTCACGCGGAGATGGCTGACATACCTTTAAGAGACACAGTGCCATTGGAAGCAATTCAGTTGGATAACAATTTGACCTATGAGGAGAAACCAGTCAAGATCCTCGAGTTTGCCAGTCGAGTTACTCGCAGCAAGGTTATCAAGTTTTGTAAAGTTCAGTGGAGCCACCATACGGAGGATGAAGCCACCTGGGAGCGAGTGGAAGATTTGCTCAAAGACCACACTCACCTATTTTCTAGCCAACCCGAATCTCGAGGGTGAGATTCATCTTAAGGGGGGTAGGTTTGTAACATCCCAAATTTTCAATTTGGAATGTTATACATTAGGTCATCATGCATATCATATTTTATTTTGCTTTTGGTTTTGATCCTAGAAAAATCCTAAGCAACTCAAGGACCCCCGGAGAGAGTTGGGGATTTCGTTATTTACGTATTTGAGTTTTCTCAAATTATGTAAACAGGATCATTTGATTTTATTTTTTTTATCATCAATTATTTCTATTACAAAAATATGAGAGAGGGAATAAAATGACTTTCCCAAAATATAGAAATATTGAAGATTTAATAAAAAAATCAAATAAGATTTATTTCGGAGTTTTTTGGTATTTTTATTTGAATTTAGGAAAAATGCGCGTTTTTCAAAGTTGTAGTTTGGGCCCAGATAAATGTTCACTTTATCGGGCTTGATTTTAGAAACCCGGCAAAATTTATTTCGTGATTTTTGGAGTCCGTTTAGTATTTCTTTTTATTTTTCTTCCGAGCGGATTTATAAAAAAAAACTGAAACCGACTCCGGGCCGTACCCGGCCAGGAAACCGCCGGCCAGGCCTTTATATGGCGCCCGCCCGGGCGAGAGAGAGAGCCAGCCCAGCCCCTGCAAAACCCTAGCCGCCGCCACCTTTAGCCGCCGCCCGCCGCCGCCGGAGCGGCGCAACTTTCGAGGTTCGCCGCCGCCTCGTTTTCCATGCTGTTTAAAAAATATATTTCTGTTCGTCGTTTTTCCTTTTTCGTCGGATTTTCCGCGGTTATTTTCTGATCGCGATTTCTGATCCGATTTTCGTTTTAGTATAACTTTTCGCTCGTTTATCGAAATCAGGCGATTCAAGCGCCTGGAGTTTCGTCTCGAAACCCTCTTTCCGAATAATCAACTTAAACATGTTTTTGCTACTGTAAAATTTGCCCTAGATCCAGATTACTAGAACGAAGTTGTTTTCTTTCGCCGTTTGATTTCTTTTGCTTCGTTCGATTTGATTCTTTTTGCCAACCGGAGTTCTTAAGTTGAACTTTCTGGTTAGATCTTTTATTTGAGTTTTACCTGTGCATTAGATGAGTACTTATTGTATGCTTGTTGTTTGTCTGCGATAGAATACCCGGAATGCGCCGCATGTTACTTCGAATCTCTAGGTTACGCGGATCATCAGCAAGGCAAGTAACACTTTGATCATACCTTTTCTACAACCCAGTTTTATTGCATTAGATCAATCCTCACACATTGCATGATTAGGATCTAATTAAACTGTGGGATGGGAAGTAGATGAGGTAGTACCTATTACCTGTTTATTATCAAACCTTTGGGAGTTACTTCTACGTTTGCTTATTAGGCCATGCTATGCTAGTAGACCTGGATTGGGTGAGTGATATCCATGACAGATGTGAGATTTATAATTAAGGGTTTATCTAAGGTGACAACCTAACACACATCTGGGTGGATTGAGGCACCTGGGGTTACCAGGACTTGCCTGTTTTCTTTGGACCGCCACCTAGGCTCAAAGGGATCATGAGATTTTTCATACTAGAAACTTCCGTGTGCAGCCACAAGCCATTATGGGCTCTGGCATAGTTGACTAAGTTGTGCGAACTCTTACAGTGGTAGACTAGCAAATGTAGGGGAAAGTAGGTGTACCGGTCTACCCGTCGTAAGGTGCTAGCGCTTCTGAAAGACTGTGTCTCGGTCATCCGTCTTCTCAAACACACTGCAGTGCGAGAAACCAAACAGAGGCGATCGAGTCTTGTGGGGAAAAGTGCGCAAACCTCTGCAGAGTGTATAAACTAATCATGGTTAGCCGTGTCCCCGGTTATGGACATCTTGAGTATCTAGTACCTGGATTATCATGTGAATCTCAACATGTTACTCTAAAATTAATATTGTTGGGTTTTAATGATGTTACTTAATTGGGATTGAGGATGCTGTCAACCATTCTCAATGTTTCACAACCACCATGATAGTAATTAAATTTATTCCTTTGAAGTAGGGAAAAATTGGCTTTACGCAAAAACTGTAACCATAGAGCTTTCCACCAGCCAAATATGCATATAGTATAGCTGTTGCATTCCATTACTCTCTATGTGTTACCTTGCCAGCATATTCCATGTGCTGACCCGTTTTCGGGCTGCAACGTTAATGTTGCAGACTTTTCAGACGACGATTGAGGATTTTTAGGTCGTGGTTCTATACTCAGTGATGCCGTTGGAGTTGATGGACTCACTTATCTTCCAAGCCTTCCGTTGTTATCGTTACTAGATGGCCTTAAGCCATATTTATTGTAATAAGTTCCCTTTTGAGACACTCGATGTAATAAGTGTGTGATTGCTACTCTGCTATAAATCCTCCGAGTACTGTGTGGTGTCAGCATTACTGATCCAGGGATGACACCGGAGCACAGAGATCAGACTGTTTGAGGTCTGGTCGCTACAGGTCGTACAAGGCTCATGGGCCCAAGTGGAGGTGATGCAACACCTTTGGGTTTGTAGTTTGACTCGGATTCTACTGCAACATCTGATTGTTTTGTCCATAACTCAACTCTCCAGGCGAATTTGAAGGTGAATCCAATTGGGTTGGAAAGAGCACGAAATCTAGTATCCAACAGAAAAAGAATCACCCAATTCGGAGTACGTATGAAAAAGTTGTTGGCATTTTGAGTCAGGTATGTCTGTGTAGTCCGAATCTGAATCCAGAACGTGAGAGACTTGGAGTCTATCTTCTCTTGGCCCAAAAGTGACGTGAGAGGACTTTTTGAACATAACCTAAACTTCTTCTTTCCCCTTATCTTCATATGTGGATTGTACAAATGTCCCATACACCTGCAATTAGACAAAACACAAAAGTGTGTGAAGTATTTTTGTTCTGGATAACATAAATAGATTATTGAATAGTTTGCATTAGAAATCACCTGACAAATATGCATGTATGCAATATTTTTGGTCATATCCAAGGTAGTCATGTCCTCATCACCATCTGTGACAAAACCACGGGTAGGGCTCTCGAAAGTTTATACCCTGCAGGGGTGTCCCAACTTAACCCATCACAAGTTCTCATGGTCAACGAAGGATGTTCCTTCTCCCGGGAAGACCCGATCAGTCTCGGAATCCCGGTTACAAGACATTTCGACAATGGTAAAACAAGACCTGCAAAGCCGCCCGATGTGCCAACAAGTCCCGATAGGAGCTGCACATATCTCGTTCTCAGGGCACACCGGATAGGTCAAGCTACGAGTAAAACCATCCCTCAAGTTGCCCCGAGGTGGCCCCGCAGGCTGCCCAGTTCAGACCAACACTTAGAGAAGCACTGGCCCGGGGGGTTAAAATAAAGATGACCCTCAGGCTCCAAAAACCCAAGGGAAAAAGGCTTAAGTTGTTAGGCAAATGTAAAACCAAGGTTGGGCCTTGCTAGAGGAGTTTTATTCAAAGCGAACTATCAAGGGGTTCCCATAACACCCAACCGCGCAAGGAACGCGAAATCAAGGAACATAACACCGGTATGATGGAAACTAGGGCGGCAAGAGTGGAACAAAACACCATGCATAAGGCCGAGCCTTCCACCCTTTACCAAGTATATAGATGCATTAATTAAAAATAAGAGATATTGTGATATCCCAACATATCCATGTTCCAACATGGAACAATCTTCAACTTCACCTGCAACTAACAACGCTATAAGAGGGGCTGAGAAAAAGAGGTAACTTAGCCAAACAACGGTTTGCTAGGAAGGAGGGTTAGAGGCTTGACATGGCAAAATGGGAGGCATGATATAACAAGTGGTAGGTAGCGCGACATAGCGGTAGAGCGAACAACTAGCAAGCAAAGATAGAAGTGATATCGAGGGTATGGTCATCTTGCCTGAAATCCCACAAGGAAGGAGAAGGAGTCCAAGAAGTAGACGACCCAACGTAGTCGAACAAATCCTCACAACTCCGGAACGAAACCAAAGCTAACGAGAGAAGCAACCCGGAAAGAAGCAAGCAACATAGTAAACAACCATCACATAAACATGGCATGATGCACAACCAAGTATGATGCATGTCCGGTTTAATGAGCATGGCATGGCAATATGCACAAACTATACTACAAATTTAGTGGAGCTCAATATGCAACGAGTTGCATATTGACGAAACACCACATTCAAACATTTAGTTCACTCACGTTTATGTACCCAAAAATATTAAATGTTATTAAACATGGCAAGGGGTGAAGCATATGAAAACTACCTATCTAGGCAAGTATAAATGAGGCTGGAAATAACAAACAACAATTCTGGAAAATCCTCATATGCAATTTATGGATTTGGTAATGTTCTGCCCTAAACCATATTTTAGAGTTGTTAAACATGCAAAGTAATGCCACCATATTAAACTAGACATTTTTCCACCCCAATTACATATAAAGACTATTTACAAAGGAGCTACGGTTATTTAGTTATGAAATAAAACATATTAACATGGCATTTAAGCAAATTAATGCAAACAACAAGTTTAACATTTTAAACATGGATGAAAGTGGCATATTATGAAAGTAGACAGAATTCTAAGCATTTTACATATAAAGTTTGTTTAATTCCAATGCATGGATGAGAAGTTATTAGATGCATGATTCTAGGGACTAAACTGCGAAACTGGTTTCCCCTGAATAAAAGACAAAATTGCAACGCATGAAAAAAAACACTGGACCGAAACTAGCTGGCCCGATAGTGTACAGGAGAGGGACCGGAGGGGGTTACTCACGTTGGGCCTTGAGGCCGAATCTGGAGCTGGGCCAGGGCACTGGGATGAGGCAGGCCGGCTGGAGTGCTGGGCCTCGGGTGGGTCACGGCCCACGCGCAGGCGTTGACGAGCAAACGAGGCGGATCGGGCGCGTCTCCTCCTCGCATTTAGGGAGCAGCGGCGCGGAGGTGCAGTGGGGTCGAGGAGGAGCGTGATCCGACCTGAATGGACGCGGGGCAGCGTGAGCTTCCCGGATCCTACAACGGGGAGGCCGTATCGGGCGGCTGACGACGGATTCCGGCGATGGCGGCGTAGATCCGAGGCCATGGCGGCTCTGCATGCAGAGGGAGAGAGAGATGGTGAGGCCTGCGAGAGAGAGAGAGAGAGAGAGAGAGAGAGAGAGAGGAGAAGGAGAAGGCGACTGGGGGTGGTAACGACCTGACGGAGGCACGGTGGAGCAGTCTCCTGCGACGGCAGCTGCGCGCTGGCGACAGGGTCGGGCAGAGGCGGCGGGAGGAGGGAGCGGGGCGCTCGGGCTGGTCGGGCGCGAGCGGCGGCGGGGTTCGGCCCGGTCGGGCCCGCGGCGGGCCGCGTGCGGACTCAGTAGGCCACGTGGTGGAGGGAGGCAGGGGCGACGTGGCGCATAGGGGTTGGCTGCGCGCGGTGGCTGGCGAAGGCGTTGCGAATCGGAGCATGCCAAGTGGCGGGGATGCGGTGGCTGGCGCGGAAACATAGGGGAGTAGCGGCGCTGATGATTGGGGCCGCACGGAAAACAAGGAGGGGGTTAGGAGGCTGCCAAAAATGGAAAGGGAGGGGGTTTAAATAGGAAAGGAGGCTAGGATTAGGGTTTGGATGGGTTTTTGGAGCGTTTCAGAGCCTCCGATCATGATCGTGCGGCTCCGGACAAAGGGGGGGGACTAGGTGGGGTTTGTGGGCTGTGTAGGAGGGTTGGGCTGAGAGGAGGGGGAGAGATGCAGCCCGACACGGGTTTTCGGAGACCGAAAATGTCCGACGTTTGACCGGCTATAATGCCGCTATAAGTTTAACGGTTGGGCAATCAAACGAGCTCCGAATGCGATGAAACTTGACAGGCGGCCTACCTACACATAACAAGACCGCACCCAACTCTCATCCCACTCTGAGAACATTTTCGGCCACTTACAAAATAATATTTCGGACGTGTCGCGAGCGCGTGCAAGTGTGTATGGGCTCAGAATGGACAACAGAAGGAACTGGGAGACCCGGACGAATGCAAGTTTCGAAAACATGATGATGCAATGCACATGATGGCAAGGCAAAATGCAACACGCAAGCAAATGACATGGCAACGACGGCGAATAACTGGAAGACACCTGGCGCATCGGACTCGGGGTGTTACAACACTCCACCACTACAAGAGGATCTCGTCCCGAGATCTAAGGATGGCACCAGAGAAAACGGAAGAGGAAGGGGAAAAGGTAAAACTAAGTTGCTTCTTTGACAAATGAGTGTAACCAAAGAACCTTGCGAGGTTGAACAAATTGAAAGAAAGAATATAACGAAGATGAACAGAGTTGAAAACACTCCGCTAGAAAAGAGTAACAACGAACATTACGAGAACCTTGCAGGTTGAAAGACATAAGAAAAGTGTTACAATGGACAAGAGGTAGATGCAAGCACTCCGATTGAAACGATATGTAGAAGGAACGATAAGGATCAATTGCGACAACAATCCGGTTGAGAATGGAAGGCATAGAATATGAACTTGGCAAAATGAAAGCACTTGGATGAGACTCCGGTTAGAAGAGGAATGATAGACACAACACTCCGGTTAAAACAAGATAGAGAAGGAATAAGAATGATATAATTTGGGCAGCACTCCGACTGTAAATGGAAGGAATTGAACATGAACTAGACAAGATGAGAGGATACTTGAAAAGAGGACACGACACTCCGCTTGAATGGATAAGCACGAAAAGAACATGGTCCTCACAATCCGAGACGATGAGTGAAGAGAGCAACAACACAATGCCTCCGAAAGAAAGAATAGAAGATAGCTCATTGGAATAAAAGAATGTAGAATAAAATGCCAACTTCTGCCACAAATGAGCTTGGATAGCACCCTTCCAAGAAGGTTAAAACGGAATTGTTGGAAAACCAACAACGAAACGAATAAGCTTATAGTGGGCTTTTGAAAAGCATCTCAAAATTGAGGCGAAATTCTGCCACTAATGGAAACAATAGATTGGATTGATATCAACAAGGAGATGAGAAACTTATTTCACCGGGAGGATAAATGAAGAACTTGGGTCATTTATAAGCACCATAAATAGCAACAATCCTTAGGAAAAGCTTTAGGTGAAATATAACCCAAGATAACTCCAACGAAGAGATTGATGGATTGAGAAGAGCTCATGCTCGAAGAAATTGATGGGTTTAACTATCTCATTCTTGACAGCTGTTGAATCATGACACACGAAGGGAAATTGTCAAGAGTGACATAACACCACCTCAAAAGATAAGGTAGAACGAATTGTATTTCGGAATGCAAGATGAAGAATACTTGAACTCCTCAAAACAAAACATGTGTTGAACACCATGTTTATTTTAGAGTATAGCTTGGCGGAACTTAACTTCGAGAGAAATCTTGAAGAACAAATGAAGAATGAAAAGAATCCTTGACGAACCACCATTTAGAGCCTCCATGAAGAACTTCGGTAATAAAAGAATGATCAAATGAAAGGGAAAGTTGAAGAGAACTCTGGGAGAAGCCTTGCAATGATTAGATGAACCTTCGAAATGATATAATTGAAATAACTTGGAGCTCCATAAAATAAAGATGAACAACTCTGAAAGAAGAAATTAGAACCCTTGGATGAAACAATAATAAGAATTATGTTATGTATATCCTTCATCTATTAAATTGGTGACAAGCAACGGATTTGGCATACTACTTATTATCGTAGAAAGGATTAAGAGAGATATAGTGCAAACTTGAGAAAAGACTTCAACGATCCGTCGGTAGGATTGGAAAGAACGAATGAAGTGATATGATAACGAAGGAAGAGAAATGTTGAACGAACCACCGTAAGAATTGAAAATGAAAGTAGCAAAGGCACAATTCACCGGGAAGAATTGGAAAACGAAAGAAGATACTTGAGGGGATTTAGATACATGAGAACGAAGAGATCATGAACTGATTAGAGGATATTTGAACGATGCACCGGTAAGATTTGGAGAACGAGAGCTGAAAGCTGAAATGAATAATTCTGAGATGATGGGCTCCGGAAAATCAAACTAAAAAGACTCCTGAATTGCTTTAGATGGGTGAAAAAAATTCTCACAATCGAAAATAATTATGAGAGGATGGCATCAAGCTTGAACTGTGAATCTTTGAGAGAACGGATAAAATTTGAAGGAGAAACTCTTCTTCGGTCTTCAAAATTCGAGAATGACGACGAGAAACACCACCATGAATTGTTGAGACACTCCGGAATAATCAAGAATAGAAAGATTGATCCAACGAGGAAAAAAAATTGAAAGATCTTGGAGAAAGACATATGACTGATGATAATTCATTCTTACGTGAAACTTGGAGAAGAATTTGAGAGTAACTCTAGGAAAATTAGAAGAGTTAGGTAAGATCCTGGAAAAAGACTTGTGGGTTAGGGCCCACTCACGAGAAATACCGTTGGAATGATTTAAAAGAGAGATTGCACCGATTGAATTAAATGGCTTGAATGAGATAACATCCTCGAAATAGCTTGAAAGGATTACGAATAGAAACTTGAATCTTCTGTGATATCTTCAGCACTCCAGATAAACAAGAATAGCAAGAGGTGGATGATTAAGAGGTGCATCGGCATGAGAAAACATTTGAAACGAAGAAAAATGTATGAGCAACACCGAAAGCTTGAATTGAATCCAACGGAGAAGAAAAGAGAACGAAGAATGATGAACTTGAAGCTCCATTAGTATCTTCCTGAGAATCACCGGATAAGAACATTGAAGGAAAAGAAAGAAGAGACCTCACATCAATAAGATGGATATTTGACTAAGAAATCTGAGTCCTTGAAGAAAAAGGGTGGGAGGGTGGGAAAACAAAGACAACTTGGGACGGATGAAACAAACACCATTGACAGAACTTAGAATTGATCTTGCAGATGTTGAAATTGATCGGATCCACTTGAGGAGGAACACGTCGGTTGAAAAGGATTGACAAGACAATCTTGACGATCAAGAAGGATTGGTGTTCACATAGGAATATGAGAACACCGCTTAGGAAAGGTATGGATTCAACACTTGACATTGGAGCAACTCGAATACCGCAACTCAAAACAAACAAAGGATTGGCTTGCAGATAAGCCGGAAACAAACATATGATAGATCCCATATTGTATCATGTGTCTGTTGGAAAGATATTCTAGGAGCTACCTGAAATCCCACTTATAAATTCCCGAAACTTTCTGGTTATGCAATCAGGTGTTGGGGATACAGGGGAAGCATAATATCCCACCCAAACTAACAATCCCTACATCCAGCTGTATCCATCCTTCAACACATAACCAAGAAACCTTCGGAAATCATGGACCTCAATCTTTGAAAAGCATCTGTTATACGAGTTATGGCAATACTCCTGAACTCCCGCCCCAGTACTAGGTGGCGTCGAGGTTATCTCACCAACAACTACATAAAAGAGATTTTTGATGTCGGCGAAACTCAGGTATTCCAGAACTGCAACGATAAAATTGTGATGACAACACCTCGGAGCTCAACTCCCCGGGACACTGCCACAATCCCTAAATGTCAGGAGGCACCGAGAACAATGTTCTCATCACAAAAATATCGGAACAATTCCAAGATACCCGATTGACCCTAAATTTATTTTTCGTGAAATTTGAGGAGAGGAAAGTTAAAACTTCTATATTAGGAGGCCTCACCAGAGCGACGAAGGGACTGAGGAGTAAAAAGAATCCTACTCTCCGATGTATATAATCTGAAGACTCAAAACATTTTGTTCTATACTCAACAACGTCAGTGATTCGATCAAGCAGGGGGCTCCTAAGTCGGGGATGGCTCTGATTACCAACTTGTAACACCCACAATGCGGCTATATCTCCCACATGTCGGGGCACGACTTAGAGGCATAGCCACATGGTAGATTTGTCGTAAGAGGGGTAATCTTCACACAATCCCATGTATTAAATAAGAAAGGGATAAAGAGTTGGCTTACAATCGCCACTTCACACAATACATAAATAATTCATACATCTTGAAGAACAAATGAAGAATGAAAAGAATCCTTGACAAACCACCATGTAGAGCCTCCATGAAGAACTCCGGTAATAAAAGAATGATCAAACGAAAGGGAAAGTTGAAAAGAACTCTGGGAGAAGCCTTGCAATGATTAGATGAACCTTTGAAATGATATAATTGAAATAACTTGGAGCTCCATAAAAGAAAGATTAACAACTCTGAAAGAAGAAATTAGAACCCTTGGATGAAACAATAATAAGAATTACATTATGCGTATCCTTCATCAATTAAATTGATGGCAAGCAACAGATTTGGCATACTACTTATTCTCGTAGAAAGGATTAAGTGAGATATAGCGCAAACTTGAGAAAAGTCTTCAACGATCTGTCCGTAGGATTGGAAAGAACGAATGAATTGATATGATAACGAAGGAAGAGAAATCTTGAACGAAACACCGTAAGAATTGAAAATGAAAGTAGCAAAGGCACAATTCACTGGGAACCACTATAGCTTTAAGACAAAGGGCAAGGAGTACGTGTTACGACCAATGTCACCAAGTCAAGTGATCGCCGACAAGCAAGCTTCCACACATCGGGGAGATACTAATGAGAGAGTGAACCATCATAAAGAAAGTGAGCGCCACAAGCCCAAATTGAGTGACTCTTCGCCAAGAGAGAAAAACTTAGTCCTCCTAAAGAGAGACGAGAGAAGTGTGTGAGAACCCATCGAGTATCATCCACTATGTCCTACTATGTAAAGATGAGGTGGCAAAAACTAACACTCCTAATCCTCTTCCTCTAGTGTTCTCTAACTTGTTGCAGGAATTCACAGATGTCTTTCCCGATGAGCTACCTCCCTGTCTTCCTCCTCTACGTGGCATTGAACATCGGATCGACCTCATCCCCGGCGCACCTCTTCCTAACAAGGCTCCATACTGCGTCAACCCCGAAGAAACTAAGGAGAACCAACGGCAAGTACAACAACTCATTGACAATGGTCATGTACGTGAAAGCTTAAGTCCTTGTGTCGTTCCGGTTATCCTTGTGCCTAAGAAAGACAGTAGTTTTTTGCATGTGCTCCAATTGTAGACCCATCAATGCTATCACTGTTCATTATAGGCACCTCATTCCTCGCCTTGATGATATGCTAGATGAGCTTAGCGCTGCCACCATTTTCTCCAAAATTGATCTTAAAAGTGGCTATTACCAAATATGCATTCAAGAAGGTGATGAATGGAAAACCGCTTTAAAAACTAAATTTGGCTTGTACGAGTGGTTAGTTATGCCTATGGGTTTATCGGAAGCTCCCGCTACTTTCATGCGTCTTATGCATTTCGTGCTTCGTCCATACATTGGAGTGTTTGTTGTGGTCTACTTTGATGACATACTTGTATTTAGCAAATTCATCAAATATCATGTAAATCATGTTAGGGTCGTCTTGCAAACTCTTCGCAAGGAACGTATTTATGCCAACATGGAAATATGCACCTTTGGTGTTGACAAACTTGTTTTCTTGGGTTTCGTTGTTTCTTCCAAGGGTGTTCATGTTGATGAGTCAAAAACTTAAGCAATTAAAACTTGGCCACAACCAACTAATTTGCAACAAGTGCATAGTTTCCTTGGTCTTGCGGGTTTTTATCGTCACTTTGTGAAAGATTTTAGCACTATCACCGCACTATTGCATGCCTTGAGTAAGAAAAATGCTCCCTATGTTTGGGGACCCTTCAATCTACCGCATTTGATGAGCTCAAATCTTTTCTTACTCATGCTCCGATTCTTGCTTTGCCTAACTTTGACAAAACTTTTGAGGTTCATTGTGATGCTAGTGGTAATAGAATTGGTGGAGTTTTGATGCAAGAAAAGCGAGCCATTGCATATTTTAGTGAAAAACTTTCCGGTGCTCAACTTAATTATCCCATCTATGACAAAGAATTGTATGCTTTAGTGCATGTGTTGCATGTTTGGGAGCATTATCTTCGCCCACATGAGTTTGTCATACACACCGATCATGAGACACTTAAATACCTTAAAGGTCAAACCAAGTTGAATAAACAGCATGCTAAACGGAGTGAATTTATTGAATCTTTCCCTTATGTGATCAACTACATTAAGGGCAAAGAGAATGTTGTGCGGATGCTCTTTCCCGCAAATGCATGTTAATTACTCAACTTGAATTGAATGTTGTTGGATTTGATCATATCAAAGATTTGTATGAGTGATGTGTCTTTTGCTACCCCTTTTGCTAAGTGTGCGACGCATACATCTTCGGAACGATATTATATCAAAGATGGTTATCTAATGAGAGCTAACAAACTATGTATGTCGAGTCTTCTCTTTGTTTGTTACTTTTGCAAGAGGCTCATGGAGGAGGACTCATGGGACATTTTGGACACGACAAGACTTTTACCACACTCTCCAAGAACTACTTTTGTCCCAAGATGTTTCGCGATGTCTCACGCTTCACCAACCGGTGCTCTACATGTCGCAAAGCTAAGTCACAATCTCAATCCCATGGTTTACATATGCCTCTTCCTATTCCACATCAACCATGGGAAGATATTAGCATGGATTTTGTGCTTGGATTACCTAGGACTCAAAATGGCAAGGATTCCGTATTTGTTATTGTGAATCGATTCTCTAAAATGGCTCATTTTATCCCATGCAATAAAATAGACGATGCTTCACATGTTGCAAATCTTTTTTGTAGGGAAATCTTGAGGTTACACAAAGTGCCAAAGACAATTATGTCAAACCGAGACGTCAAGTTCTTAAGCTACTTTTGGAAGACGTTATGCGCCAAGCTTGGAATCAAGCTACTCTTCTCCATGGCATATCACCCTCAAACCGATGGCCAAGAGGAAGTCACCAACCGGACGCTCGCCACTCTCCTACGCGTGTTGATCAAGAAGAACATCAAGGAGTGGGAGGAGTGCTTACCCATCACCAAGTACGCCAACAACCGCGCAACTCACTCTACTACCGGTAAGTCCCCCTTTGAGCTTGTCTACGGTTTCAACCCTTTGTTTCCGTTGGACATCCTTCCTCTACCGCTACAAGAACGAGCGAACATGGACGCTAGCGCAAGAGCCACCTACTTCAAGAAGATGCATGAAGAAACAAGGTCCATGATCGAGCGTCAAGTACACCGCCTCGCCTCCAAGCTCAACATCAATAGTCACCCATGGTGTTCCAAGCGGGCAATCTTGCATGGTTACATCTCCGCAAGGACCGCTTCCCCAAGGAGCTCAAGTCCAAGCTACTTCCGAGAGTCGATCGACCATTCAAGGTGCTCGCACGCTACAACGACAACGCCTACAAGATCGACATTCCACGTCACAAGTACAACGTAAGTGACATCTTCAACGTCAAATACTTGGCCAAGTTCCATGGTGATGAAGATCACGATCCGCAGACGGATCTCTCCCAGGGGGGAGATGATGCGGAGCACCACTCGACCATCCCCATGGACACACCATCACCATCGCAAGCACTAAGAGGACCAATGACAAGAGCTCGCGCATGTGCCATCGAAACCGAGGTTAACTCCTTCCTCTTCGAGCTCCATTCGAATTCACACGAGAGTTGGGCCATACCTTAAACGGAAGTGTTATGCATGCTCAGGTATCAAGAAGAAGACTGTGAAGAGGCAAGGACGGAGGTACAAGCAGCTATGGAGGATGGGAAGGAAGAAAGGAGCGAGAAGGACAAAGATGGAGATGTCCTGGACACTCCGGGTGCCCGGCCACTTTGGCCCTGGGTGCCCAGCCACTTTGGCCCCGGGTGCCCGGCCTCAACCTGGGCGCGGCCCTTGCCCACCCTGGGTGCCCGACCATGAGGGCCCCGGGTGCCGGGCCCCTCCCTGGCCGCTGCCCCAGCCGACCCCGGGTGCCCGGCCTTGGAGCCTCGAGTGCCCGGCCCTCCCGCCTAGTGTCGCGAGCCACGCCCCGCGTACCCGGCCTCCTTCCCCTAGCCGCCTGGCGCCACTCCGGGTGCCCGGGCTTGGAACCCCCGGGTGCTCGCCCCCCTACAGCCGGCCACTGACTGGTCCGGGTGCTCGGGCCCCTTTACCCCGGGTGCCCGGACCCCTCCGAGAGTGCCTGCGTGCACTATGGCCTTTTGACCCTTGTACCCCTCTCTCCCTCACATTCTGTCCTTAGCCTTTAAGTACTCACCTCCTAGCTCATGAGAGAGGATAGAAAAGTATTTGATATACAGTAGAGAGCTTTTCTCCTTGTATCCCCTCCCCTTGGAGATCAAGCCTGTGACGCCCTTGATTTGAACATACACTAATCATACATGCAAATGTGTACGATCAAGATCAAGGACTCACGGGAAGATATCACAACACAACTCTAGACACAAATTAAAATAATACAGGCTTTATATTACAAGCCAGGGGCCTCGAGGGCTCGAATACATAAGCTCGAAAACACAAGAGTCAGCGGAAGCAACAATATCTGTGTACAGACATAAGTTAAACAAGTTTGCCTTAAGAAGGCTAGCACAAAAGTAGCAACGATCGAAAAGGAAAGGCCTCCTGCCTGGGACCTCCTAACTACTCCTCGAAGTCGAACTCCACGTAGAATCAACCTCGGGATCCTCTGGCTCCTGGACTCCATCATATGATCACAATAACCGGGAAAAGGGGAAAAGAAGTAGCAAAGCAACCGTGAGTACTCATCCAAAGTACTCGCAAGCAAGGATCTACACTACATATGCATTGGTATCAATGAAATGGATAGTATCTGTGGACTGAACTGCAGAATGCCAAAATAAGAGGGGGATAGCTAGTCCTATCAAAGACTACACCTCTGGCAGCCTCCATCTTGAAGCATATAGAAAAGAGTAGATGGTAAGTTCACCAAGTATCATTGCATCGCATAATCCTACCCGGCGATCCTCCCCTTGTCGCCATGTGAGAGAGCAATCACTGGTTTGTATCTAGCACTTGAAAGGGTGTGTTTTATTAAGTATCTGGTTCTAGTTGTCATAAGGTAAAGGCACAACTCCGGGTCATCCTTTTACCGAGGTACATGGCTATTCGAATAGATAAACTTCCCTGCAGGAGTGCACCACATTTCCCAACACGCTCGATCCCCTTTGGCCGGACACACTTTCCTGGGTCATGCCCGGCCTCGGAAGATCAACACGTTGCAGCCCTACCTAGGCACAACAGAGAGGTCAGCACGCTGGTCTAAATCCTATGCACGCAGGGGTCTGGGCCCATCGCCCATTGCACACATGCACATTGCGTACGCGGCCGGTGAGCAGACCTAGCAACCTCCATTACAAAGGAAGTTGCGTTACGTGGTCCAACTCGGCGCGCGCCGCTCAGTCGCTGACGTCAAGAAGGCTTTGGCTGATACCACGACGTGAGTGCCCATAATTGTTTCCGCATAGTTGGTTAGTGCGTATAGGCCAGTGGCCAGACTTAGATCAAATACCAAGATCTCGTTAAGCGTGTTAATTGATGTAACCGCGGACGCCGACAAGGGCCAGGCCCACCTCTCTCCTAGGTGGTCTCAACCTGCCCTGTCGCTCCGCCCCAAAGTAACAGTTGGGGGCCATCGGGAACCCAGGCCCACCACTACCGGGATGGAACCACCTGTCCTTTCAGCCCCCACACCAGAATCACTCGCGGGTACTCTACGAGCCGACCCGACTTTCGTCACCAAGTATCACATATTATGTATATAAGTATATACCCGGGATCACCTCCCGAGTGATCACGACCCGATAGTATAGCATGGCAGACGGACAAGAATGTAGGGCCACTGATGGAATACTAGCATCCTATACTAAGCATTTAGGATTGCAGGCAAAGGTAAGAACGGTAGTAGCAAAGGCGGGCTATGCATCAGGATAGGATTAACGAAAGCAGTAACATGCTACACTACTCTAATGCAAGCAGTAGAGAGAAGGAATAGGCGATATCTGGTGATCAAGGGGGGGCTTGCCTGGTTGCTCTGGCAAGAAGGAAGGGTCGTCAACACCGTAGTCGAGCTGGGGTCGCCGGCAGTCTCGGGGTCTACTGAAAAGAAGTAATGGAGGGGGAACACAATAAATAACAAAGCAATCAAAAGCATCACAAAGCATAACATGGCAATACGCGATGCTAGGGGTGACCTAACGCAGTACTAGATGATACCGGCAAAGGGGGAAAACATCCGGGAAAGTATCCCCAGTGTTTCGCATTTTCGGACAGATGAACTGGAGGGGGAAATTTACGTGTTCGCTATGCTAGGGATGTGTGGTAGATGAACGGGTTGCGTATTCGGATTCGTCTCGTCGTTTTGAGCAACTTTTATGTACAAAGTATTTTCATCCGAGTTACGGTTTATTTCCTATGATTTATCAAAGTTTTAGGCATTTTTCTAAGTTTATTTAATTATTTAAATCAAACATTATCCAGAACAGTGAAAGGTGATGTCAACTTGACATCACCATGATGTCAGCAGGTCAAACCCAGCTGACTAGAGTCTAACCTGGCCTGTGGGTCCAGTGGGACCCACCTGTCATAGACTAAGGCTAACTAAACATGTTCCATTAGTTTAGTTAATTGATTAGGTTAATCAAACACAATAATTTAGTCAATTAATTAATTAATATTTTTATTTATTTATTATTATTCTTAATTCTTTTTTTAACAACAGGGGGTCCGGCCCCACTTGCCATAGGCCCAAGTGGCCTAGCGAGGCAGGTTAATGGGCGCGGGCGGCAGGGGCGCCTCGCATGGGCGAACCCACCTGGGCGCCGGCCAGGGCAGCCGTGGTGACACACTGCAAGCCGGAGCGGCGAGAGGTAGGGCCGCGAGCACGACGCACGGGGCTAAGCGGCCACGCGGGGCTAGCAGCGGCCGGACGCGCGCGGGGCGAGGAGAGGCATGGCTAGGCGGCGAGCTGTAGGCGGCAGAGGAGCAGGACACCGACGCGGAGCGAGCAGCAGGCGCGGCCAGCGGCTACAGGGTCCGGCAGCAGCACACGTGAGTGGAGGCGCACAGGCGTGGGTGGAAGCAGGCGCCGGTGGGCGGGCGAGGGCAGCGCACGCTTAGGCGGGGCAAAGCGAGCGTGTGACGCCCCGAGACCGTTGCGCCAGGTGTCTTCCAGTTATTCGCTGTTGTTGCCTTGTCATTTGTTTGCGTGTCATGCATTTCATATCATGTCATCATGTGCATCTCATTTGGATACGTGTTCGTCTCATGCAACCGAGCATTTTCCCCGTTGTCCGTTTTGCAATTCGGTACTCCTACGTCCTCCGGCGTCCCCTTTTGTCTCTTTTCATATGCGGGTGTTAAACGTTCTCGGATTGGACCAAGATTTGCCAAGCGGCCTTGGTACACCACCGGTAGACCGCCTGTCAAGTTTCGTGCCATTTGGAGTCCATTTGATACTCCAACGGTTAACCGGGGAACCGTAAAGGCCTTGTGTGTGTTGCAGCCCAACACCCCTCCAAGTCAGCTCACAAACCCATCCAAACCCCCTCCATCCTCTCGGTCGTTCGATCACGATCACGTGGCCGAAAACCGCACCTCATTTGGACTCTCCTAGCTCCCTCTATCTATATATATGTGTCTCCCTCCGAAATCTCACGGACGCCCCTAGATCTTCCTCCTTCGCGCGCTGGACATGTCCACTCCGCCGCTGGACATGTCCGCCGGCCACCTCACCCCGACCAATCGACAGCCGCCACGTCACCCTGCCGCCTCTCTCCTCCAACCACGAGTCGCCATGTCAGCCGGCCTCCTCCCTCTCTCTCCTCCGCGCCCGCCGCCGGCCGGCGGGGCCCAAGGCCGGCCCACCCGAGCCGCAACCGGGCCCGAGCGCCCGAGCCCCCGCGCGCCGCCACCTTCTCCTCCGCGCCTGCCGCCGCGAGCACGTGCCGCCCGAGCGGCCCGTCTCCACCGGCGCCGGCAACCGCGCCGCCCGCCGCCAGCTCCATCCGCCGCCTTCTCGCCGGCCGATGTCGCCGGTCTCCGCCCGCGCCGCCCCGGTGAGCGAGCCCGGCCACGCCACCCCGGACCCTCCGCGCCAGCGAGCTCCACGCCCACTTCTTCTTCCTCTCCGGCGAAGTCCTCCGGCGATCCTCGATATCCACACCGGAGTAAACCCTAGATCTGAGGTCTAACCTCCCCCTCTTTTTCTCTAAGTTATTTTCTAAGATATTTTCTAGCTTTGTTCGACATGCCATAACTATGTGCTCGTCCCTCCGTTTTGCATGCATGATATTTCAAAATGTTCATTTGGATGTCCTCTTCATTTTGTTCCATTGTGCCATGCTAGTTTGAGTCCATCTTGACGCCCAAATTGTTGATGCAAGAGTGCTATAAAATGTTAGTTCCTGATTCTTATCAGTTTATGAGCATTTGTCATTTTTGCCATAATTATTGTGTGCTGCATATGAGCATGAGTTCTACATGTGTTTTGGGCTATGCCATGCCATCTTTATAGGGGTGTATGCCATGTATTTTTGTGATCAATGAGGTGACTAGCACAAGCATGCAAAGTAGCTCTCGTGTTATTGCTGATTTCAGGGACTTAGAATTTCACCAAGTCTTTGCTCTGCTGTTATTTTAATGCCATGTATTCATGCTGCTACAGAGTGATCCATGCTTCTTTTGAGTATGTTCAGTAAGGATGATTTTGAGATATGGTTGTGCTCTATCTATCCATGTCCCTATTTGCATTTATGGAGTAACCTAGCATGACTCAATCTTACTCTACTTTTGCTATAAAATGTTCCTGGGAGATTGTTTACGTGTTAATCAATTTTGCCAAGGTTGTTGTAGTTGATCCATGCATGCTATGAACTTGTCTTGCCATGGTTAGCTTCTTGATCATGTCTTCTTGCTGGGAGTATGCTTAGTTTGTCATGCAATACCTTGTGTTGAGTGCATCGAGCTTGCAAACATGCCTTCATAATTCTGTTTATGCCATGTCCAGTTTTCTGCTGTGTCTGAATCTGTTAACCAAACTTGCTATGTTTACATGGGTGCCATCATATCTTCTGATCCTTTTTGGCTTATGGTCGGTAAGGGACTTCTGTTATATGCTTTGAGTAGATTCATGCCATGCCTTGTATTGCTATGATCTGATCCTGTAGCATGTTGTTATCTTGCTCTAAACATTGCTTCCTGATATTAATTCCTGGCATGTTAGTATTTTCACTAAGTCTGTGAAGCTGATATCTTTTGCACTTTTGTCATGCTTGTTTCAACCTGCTCTTGTGTGATTTAGCCGTAGCTCAGTGTTCATCTTTTGTCAAGCATCTTGAGTAGATCACTACCATGTGCTTTGTTGCTATGTTGGAGTGCAGTAGCTTAGTTTCTTGTTGCATTCTAGATGGCATCGTGCTGTAATCGTAGGAATGTGCCATTATTGTTTTGCTTGCCATTTGCAAACCGTGCATCCAATTCCGGTGATCTTTATATCGATTTCGACCGAAATCAACTTATCTTTCCAGCGATGCACTTGGTTTGCCAAGTTGAGGCCTGGTTCAACCTTTTCCTTCCGAAGCCCGCATATGCATTGCATATTACATCCCGCATATCATGCCATGTTTCGCATCATGTTGCTTGCGCATTGCACCGTGGTTGATTGTGTTTTCCCTTGCTTGTGTTCTTGCGTTGGTTAGAGCCGGGAGACGAGTACGTGATCGAGGAACCCGTTGAGTACGCTTACGAGGATCAAGCTTACGTCAACTCGGAGAACTTTGCAGGCAAGATGACCATACCCTCGAAATCACTTCTATCTTTGCTTGCTAGTTGCTCACGCTATTGCTATGCCGCGATACCTACCACTTGCTATATCATGCCTCCCATATTGCCATGTCAAGCCTTTAACCCACCTTTCCTAGCAAACCGTTGTTTGGCTATGTTACCGCTTTGCTCAGCCCCTCTTATAGCGTTGCTAGTTGCAGGTGAAGATGAAGTTTGTTCCATGTTGGAACATGGATATTGTTGGGATATCATTATTATATCTTGGTTACTTTAATGCACCTGTATACTTGGTAAAGGGTGGAAGGCTCGGCCTTATGCCTGGTGTTTTGTTCCACTCTTGCGGCCCTAGTTTCCGTCATACCGGTGTTATGTTCCTTTATTTTGCGTTCCTTACGCGGTTGGGTTATAATGGGAACCCCTTGATAGTCCGCTTTGAATAAAACTCCTCCAGTAAGGCCCAACCTTGGTTGTACATTTGCACTAACAACATGTCACCTTCCCTTGGGTTCTGCAGACTCAAGGGTCATCTTTATTTTAACCCTCCTGGGCCAGTGCTTCTCTAAGTGTTGGTCCAACCTGAGCGATGTCCGGCGCCCCCTGGGCAACCAGGGTCTATGCCAACCCGACGTCTTGCTCATCTGGTGTTTCCCTGAGAACGAGATATGTGCAGCTCCTATCAGGATGTCGGCGCATCGGGCGGCTTTGCTGGTCTTGTTTTACCATTGTCGAAATGTTTTGTAACCGGGATTCCGAGTCTGATCGGGTCGTCCTGGGAGAAGGAATATCCTTCGTTGACCGTGAGAGCTTGTGATGGGCTAAGTTGGGACACCCTTGCAGGGTTTTGAACTTTCGAAAGTCGTGCCCGCGGTTATGGGCAGATGGGAATTTGTTAATGTCCGGTTGTAGAGAACTTGACACTTAACTTAATTAAAATGCATCAACCGCGTGTGTAGCCGTGATGGTCTCTTTCCGGCAGAGTTCGGGAAGTGAACACGGTTTCCGTGTTATGCTTGAATGTAAGTAGTTTCAGGATCACTTCTTGATCACTTCTAGTTCACGACCGTGCTTTGCTTCTCTTCTCGCTCTCATTTGCGTAAGTTAGCCACCATAAATGCTAGTGCTTGCTGCAGATCCACCTCACTACCTTTTTCCCTACCCATAAGCTTAAATAGTCTTGATCGCGAGGGTGTGAGATTGCTGAGTCCTCGTGACTCACAGATTACTTCCAAAACCAGTTGCAGGTGTCGTTGATCCCAGTGCAGATGACGTAGCTGAGCTCAAGTGGGAGCTCGATGAAGATCGTGTTCGTTGTGTTGTTTCGTCTCCGGTTTATTAGTAGTGGAGCCCAGTCGGGGCGGTCGGGGATCTTTTGCATTAGGGGTGGTATTTCTTTATTTTGGTTCCGTAGTCGGACCTTGATTTTATTCTGGATGATGTAATGCTATATTTATGTATTGTGTGAAGTGGCGATTGTAAGCCAACTCTTTATCCCTTTCTTATTCAGTACATGGGATGTGTAAAGATTACAACGCTTGTGACACGCCTACTATGCGGTTATGCATCTAAGTCATGCTCTGACACGTGGGATATATAGCCGCATCCTGGGTGTTACAAGTTGGTATCAGAGCCTTCCCCGACTTAGGAGCCCCCTGCTTGATCGAATCGTTGGCGTTGTTGAGTCTAGAAAAAATGTTTTGAGTCTTTTAGGATTATATATATCGGAGAGTAGGATTCTTTTTACTCCTCAGTCCCTTCGTCGCTCTGGTGAGGCTTCCTGACGTAGAGTTTTGACTCTTCTCTTCTCAAATTTCACTAAAAAAATTTAGGATCACGCGGGTATCTTGAGATCGTTTCGATGGTTTTGTGACGAGAACATTGTTCTTGGTGCCTCCTGACATTTAGGGGTTGTGGCAGTGTCCCGGGGAGTTGAGCTCCGAGGTGTTGTCATCACAATTTTATCGTTGCAGTTCTGCAATACCTGAGTTTCGCCGACATCGAAAATCTCTTTTATGCAGTTGTTGGTGAGATAACCTTGACGCCACCTAGTACTGCGGCGGGAGTTCAGGAGTATTGCCATAACTCGTATAACGGATGCTTTTCGAAGGTTGAGGTAAATGATTTCTGAAGGTTTCTTGGTTATGTGTTGAAGGATGGATAAAGCTGGATGTAGGATTTGTTGGTTTGGGTGAGATATTATGCTTCCCCTGTATCCCCAACACCTGATTGCATAACCAGAAAGTTTCAGGAGTTTATAAGTGGGAATTCAAGTAGCTCCTAGAATATCTTTCCAAAAGACACATGATACGATACGGGATCTATCATATGTTTGTTCCGGCTTATTTTGCAAGCCAATCCTTTGTTTTGTTTTGAGTTGTGGTATCTGAGTTGCTTCGAAGGCAAATGTTGATTCCATACCTTTCCTAAATGGTGTTCTCATACTCCTATGTGAGTACCAATTCTTCTTGATCATCGAGTTTGTCATGTCAATTCTTTTCAACCCATGCGATTCTCTTCGAGATGATATCTTCATTCTCCACATCCGCAAGATCAATTATCAGTTCTTCTCAACGGTGTTTGCTTCATCCGTCCCAAGTTGCCTTTGTTTTTCCCGCCCTCCCACCCTTTTTCTTCAAGGACTCAGATCACTTAATTGAGTACCCTTTTTATTGATGGGAAGTCTCTCCATTCTTTTTGGTCAATATTCTTACCCGGTGGTTCTCATGAAGATGTTCTACTAGTTCATCATTATTCGTTCTCTTTCTTCTCCGGTGGATTCAAATAAAGCTTTTGGTGTTGATCATATCCCTTTTCCTCCTTTCAAATACCTTCTCATACCGGTGCACCTCATAATCATTCACTTCTCGCTATTCATGTGTTCGGGAGTGCTGAAGATATCTCAGAAGGCTCGTCTTTTCATTCAAGATCCGTTCAAATCTATCTCGAGGTTGTTATCTTATTCAAGCCATTTAACTCAACCAGTGCAATCTATCTTTTAAATCGCTCAACGGTGTTTCTTTTGAGTGGGCCCTAACCCACAGGTCTTTTCCCAGGATCTTACCTGATTCTTCTAATTTTCCCGGAGCTAACCTAAATTCATTTCAAAGTTGACGTAAGAATGAGTTATCATCAGTCAAATGCTTTCTCCAAGATCTTCTAAATTCTTTTCATCGTTGGCTCAACCTTTCTATTCGTCATCCCGGAGTATCTCAACAATTCTTGGTGGCGTTTCTCGTCGTCATTCTCGGATTTGAAGACCGGAGAAAAGTTTCTCCTCCAAATCCTATCCGTTCTCTCAAAGATTCGTGGTTCTAGCTTGGTGCCATCCTCTCATAATTGTTTTCGATTGTGAGAATTCTTTTCAACCATCCGGAGCATTTCAGGAACCTTTGCCAGTTTGATTCTCCGGAGGCTATCATTTCATAAGATTTATTCATTCTCATCTTTCAATGCTCGTTCTCCAAATCTTACCGGTGCATCATTCAAGTATTCTCTAATCAGCTCGTGATCTATTCGTTCTCATGTATCTAAATTCCTTCAAGTACCTTCATTCGCTTTCCAATTCTTCCCGGTGAATTGTGCCTTTGCTAATTTCATTTTCAATTCTTACGGTAGTTTGTTCGAGAGTTCTGCTCCTTGGTTATCATATCAATTCATTCATTCTTTCTAAATCCTATCGATGGTTCATTGAAGACCTTCCCAAGTTTGCGCTATATCTCTCTTTAATTCTTTTCAACGAGAATAAGTAGTATGCCAAATCCGTGGCTTGTCATCAATCTAAATTGGTGAAGGATAAGCATAATGTAATTCTTATTCTTTGTTTCATTCAAGTGATTAATCCTTTATTCCAGAGGCTCATCAAATTCTTGGTTTAAATTGTTTCATCTTTTCTTTTTCGGAGTTCCAAGTTTTTCCGCTTTATCTCGTTGCGAAGCTCCATCTAAATCATCGCAAGGCTTCACCTTGTGTTTTCAACTTCTCTTTCCTTTCGTTTGATCATCCGTTTGTTACCGGAGTTCTTCATGGAGGTTTTACATGATGGTTCATCAAGGATTTAATTCCTTCTCGAAGCATTCATCAAGATTCTTTTCAAGGAGCTCAAGCATTCTTCATCTTGCATTCCGAAGTGCAATTCTTTCATATCTCATCTTTTGAGGTGGTGTTATGTCATTCTTGATAATTTCCCTTCGTGTTTCATGATTCACAAGTTCTCAAGAGTGGCATACCTAAATCCATCATTTTTCTCTTCGCTCAAGACTTCTTCTCAACCAATCAATCTCTTCGTTGGGGTTATCTTGTGTCATTTTTCACCTTAAGCCTTCCCCAAGGATTGTTGCTATTTATGGTGCTTATAAATGACCCAAGTTCTTCATTTATCCTCCCGGTGAAATAGTTTCTCGTCTCCTTGTTCATATCAATCCAAATCCATTGTTTCCGTTAGTGGCAGAATTTCACCTCATAATTTTGAGATGTCTTCTATAAGCCCACATCAAGCTTATCCTTTCGTTGTTGATAATCCAACAACTCCGTTCTAGCATTTGTTGTAAGTGTGCTCTCTCAAGATCTTGTTTCCCTCCGTTCAATCCATTCTATTCTTTTATTTATTCTGGAGGCTTTATGTTGTTGCTCTCTTCAACCCATCATCTTGTTTTGTCAAAATCTTGTTCAATTCCTTCCATTTACAGTCGGAATGCTGCCCAAATTATATCATTCTTATTCCTTCTCTATCTTGTTTTAATCGGAGTGTTGTGTCTATCATTCCTCTTCTAACCGAAGTCTCATCCAAGTGCTTTCATTTTGCGAAGTTCATATTCTTTGCCTTCCATTTCCAACCGGAGTGTTGTCCGAATTTGTTCTTCCTTGTTCCTCTTTTCTAATGGGGTGTTTTCAACTTCGTTCATCTCCGTGGTATTATTTTCTCGAAATGGTTTAAACTTTCAAGGTTCTTTGGTTTCACTCGTTTGTCAAAGAAGCAACTTAGTTTTACCTCTTCTCTTCCTCTTCCGTTTTCCCTCCGGTGCCATCCTAGATCTCGGGACGAGATCCTCTTGTAGTGGTGGAGTGTTGTGACGCCCCGAGACCGTTGCGCTAGGTGTCTTCCAGTTATTCGTTGTTGTTGCCTTGTCATTTGTTTGCGTGTCATGCATTTCATATCATTTCATCATGTGCATCTCATTTGCATACGTGTTCGTCTCATGCATCCGAGCATTTTCCCTGTTGTCCATTTTGCAATCCGGCACTCCTACGTCCTCCGGCGTCCCCTTTTGTCTCTTTTCGTGTGTGGGTGTTAAACGTTCTCGGATTGGACCGAGATTTTCCAAGCGGCCTTGGTACACCGCCTATCAAGTTTCGTGCCATTTGTAGTCCATTTGATACTCCAACGGTTAACCGGGGAACCGTAAAGGCCTCGTGTGTGTTGCAGCCCAACACCCCTCCAAGTCAGCCCACAAACCCATCCAAACCCCCTCCATCCTCTTGGTCGTTCGATCACGATCGCGTGGCTGAAAACTACACATCATTTGGACTCTCCTAGCTCCCTCTATCTATATATATGTGTCTCCCTCCGAAATCTCGCGGACGAACCCTAGATCTTCTTCCTCCGCGCGCTGGACATGTCCACTCCGCCGGCCACCTCACCCCGACCAATCGGTAGCCGCCACGTCACCCCGCCGCCTCTCTCCTCCAACCACACGTCGCCACGTCAGCCGGCCTCCTCCCTCTCTCTCCTCCGCGCCCGCCGCCGACCGACGGGGCCCGAGGCCGGCCCGCCCGAGCCGCGACCGGGCCCGGGCCCCCGCACGCCGCCGCCTTCTCCTCCGCACCCGCCGCCGCGAGCACGCGCCGCCCGCGCGGCCCATCTCCGTCGGCACCGGCAACCGCGCTGCCCGCCGCTAGCTCCATCCGCCGCCTCCTCGCCGGTTGACGTCGCCGGTCTCCGCCCGCGCCACCCCGGCAGGAGCCGCTCGCGCTGCCCCGGCGAGCGCGTCCGGCCGCGCCGCCCCAGACCCTCCGCGTCGGCGAGCTCCACGCCCACCTCTTCTTCCTCTCCGGCGAAGTCCTCCGGTGATCCTCGATATCCGTGCTGGAGTAAACCCTAGATTTGAGGTCTAACCTTCCCCTCTTTTTCTCTAAGTTATTTTCTGAGATATTTTCTAGCTCTGTTCGACATGCCATAACTTTGTGCTCGTCCCTCCGTTTTGCGTGCATGATATATCAAAATGTTCATTTGGATGTCCTCTTCATTTCGTTCCATTGTGCCATGCTTGCTTGAGTCCATCTTGATGCCCAAATTATTGATCCAAGAGTGCTATAAAATGTTAGTTCATGATTTTTATCAGTTTATGAGCATTTGTCAATTTTGCCATGATTATTGTGTGCTGCATATGAGCATGAGTTCTACATGTGTTTTGGGCTATGCCATGCCATCTTTACAGGGGTGTATGCCATGTATTTTTGTGATCAATGTGGTGACTAGCACAAGCATGCAAAGTAGCTCTCGTGTTATTGCTGATTTCAGGGACTTAGAATTTCACCAAGTATTTGCTCTGCTGTTATTTTAATGCCATGTATTCATGCTGCTACAGAGTGATCCATGCTTCTTTTGAGTATGTTCAGTAAGGATGATTTTGATATATGGTTGTGCTCTATCCATCCATGTCCCTGTTTGCATTTATGGAGTAACCTAGCATGACTAAATCTTGCTCTACTTTTCCTATAAAATGTTCCTGGCAGATTGTTTACGTGTTAATCAATTTTGCCAAGGTTGTTGTAGTTGATCCATGCATGCTATGACTTGTTCTTGCCATGGTTAGCTTCTTGATCATGTCTTCTTGCTGGGAGTATGCTTAGTTTGTCATGCAATACCTTGTGTTGAGTGCATCGAGCTTGCAAACATGCCTTCATAATTCTGTTTATGCCATGTCCAGTTTTCTGCTGTGTCTGAATCTGTTAACCAAACTTGCTATGTTTACATGGGTGCCATCATATCTTCTGATCCTTTTTGGCTTATGGTCAGTAAGGGACTTTTGTTATATGCTTTGAGTAGATTCATGCCATGCCTTGTATTGCTATGATCTGATCCTGTAGCATGTTGTTATCTTGCTCTAAACATTGCTTCCTGATGTTAATTACTGGCATGTTAGTATTTTCACTAAGTCTGTGAAGCTGATATCTTTTGCACTTTTGCCATGCTTGTTTGAACCTACTCTTGTGTGATTTAGTCGTAGCTCAGTGTTCATCTTTTGTCAAGCATCTTGAGTAGATCACTACCATGTGCTTTGTTGCTATGTTGGAGTGCAGTAGCTTAGTTTCTTGTTGCATTCTAGATGGCATCGTGCTGTAATCGCAGGATTGTGCCATTATTGTTTTGCTTGCCATTTGCAAATTATGCATCCGATTCTGGTGATCTTTATATCGATTTCGACCGAAATCAACTCATCTTTCCAGCGGCGCACTTGATTTTCCAAGTTGAGGCCTGGTTCAATCTTTTCCTTCCTAAGCCCGCATATGCATTGCATATTACATCCCGCATATCATGCCATGTTTTGCATCATGTTGCTTGCGCATTGCACCATGGTTGATTGTGTTTTCCCTTGCTTGTGTTCTTGCGTTGGGTAGAGCCGGGAGACGATTACGTGATCGAGGAACCCGTTGAGTATGCTTACGAGGATCAAGCTTACGTCAACTCGGAGAACTTTGCAGGCAAGATGACCATACCCTCGAAATCACTTCTATCTTTGCTTGCTAGTTGCTCGCTCTATTGCTATGCCGCGATACCTACCACTTGCTATATCATGCCTCCCATATTGCCATGTCAAGCCACTAACCCACCTTTCCTAGCAAACCGTTGTTTGTCTATGTTACCGCTTTGCTCAGCCCCTCTTATAGCGTTGCTAGTTGCAGGTGAAGATGAAGTTTGTTCCATGTTGGAACATGGATATTGTTGGGATATCATTATTATATCTTGGTTACTTTAATGCACCTGTATACTTGGTAAAGGGTGGAAGGCTCGGCCTTATGCCTGGTGTTTTGTTCCACTCTTGCCGCCCTAGTTTCCGTCATACCGGTGTTATGTTCCTTTATTTTGCGTTCCTTACACGGTTGGGTTATAATGGGAACCCCTTGATAGTCCGCTTTAAATAAAACTCCTCCAGTAAGGCCCAACCTTGGTTGTACATTTGCGCTAACAACATGTCGCCTTCCCTTGGGTTCTGCAGACTCAAGGGTTATCTTTATTTTAACCCCCCTGGGCCAGTGCTTCTCTAAGTGTTGGTCCAACCTGAGCGATGTCTGGCGCCCCCTGGGCAACCAGGGTCTATGCCAGCCTGACGTCTTGCTCATCCGGTGTTGCCCTAAGAACGAGATATGTGCAGCTCCTATCAGGATGTCGGCGCATCGGGCGGCTTTGCTGGTCTTGTTTTACCATTGTCGAAATGTCTTGTAACCGGGATTCCGAGTCTGATCGGGTCGTCCTGGGAGAAGGAATATCCTTCGTTGACCGTGAGATCTTGTGATGGGCTAAGTTGGGACACCCCTACAGGGTTTTGAACTTTCGAAAGCCGTGCCCGCGGTTATGGGCAGATGGGAATTTGTTAATGTCCGGTTTGTAGAGAACTTGACACTTAACTTAGTTAAAATGCATCAACCGCATGTGTAGCCGTGATGGTCTCTTTCCGGCAGAGTCCGGGAAGTGAACACGGTTTCCGTGTTATGCTTGAACGTAAGTAGTTTCAGGATCACTTCTTGATCACTTCTAGTTCACGACCGTGCTTTGCTTCTCTTCTCGCTCTCATTTGCGTAAGTTAGCCACCATAAATGCTAGTGCCTACTATGCGGTTATGCCTCTAAGTCGTGCTCTAACACGTGGGAGATATAGCCGCATCGTGGGTGTTACAGAGTGGCGCAGGGGCGCGCCTGGGCACGGCAGCTTTGGTCGAGGCGCGGTCCAGGCGAGGCGGTGCGTGTGGAAGCAGGCGAGCGGGCGCCACTGAGCAGCAAGCGGGGTGAGGTGTGCGGTGAACGAGCACGCGTACGCGTTCATGGCGCGTGCAACGTGCGGTGGCAGTAGGATTAGCACGAGCGCGGGATGTTGACCACGGCGAGCTCAAGGCGTGGCTAAGGCAACAGATCGAGGGGGAAAGTCGGGGCACAGAGCGAGGAGCTCACCACGGTCGGGTAGGGCAGGTTAGTGGGTTCGGGGTGGCTCTGATGATGGAGAATCGACGACAGCATCCATCGGCAACCGACGGAGAAGAAGAAGGCGAAGACGACGAGCTACGGCCTCCCAGCTCAGATCCAGAGTTGGAGGCGATGAAGACGACCCCCGCGAAACTCCTAGATGGTGGTGAGGTGTGGGGTAGCCGGAGACCGTGACGACGGCGATGGCCATTGCGGCAGCAGCTACGGGTGGTCATGAACGCGGCAACAGTGATGCGAGGGGAACGAGAGAGAGGGGAGGGGATCTGGGGGTCTAGGGTTCGTCCAAGGGCGTGGGGAGGGGGTTGCCGGCGTCTTGTGGTCGGGGGCAGGGGCGGATTGCCGCCTTGTGGCCATCCATGGCCATGGACGGGGCTCACGCGTCCATGACGCTCCTGGTGAGCAGTAGGAAGGAGGAAGTGGCAAGGTGGGCTGGACTCCCACTGTTGATCTAGAGCCCAGTCCACCAGTAGTTTAGGTTTTTTTACAATAATTCTTTACTACTTTGCTTTTATTTGAGCTACTAAATGAGTTTTTTTACCACAAAATTTGGCACAAAAATACAGAGCGACATTTTGGGTTGTTACAACAAGTTCCAAAGCATTTGGGAGTGTCCAGCTATTTTTAGAAATTGAAAAGGCCAATTTTAAATGCTGCTGGACCACTAAATAAATTCTAGGGACACTTTAGGAATCTAAAAGAGGTTGGTTCCAACATGACAAATATCCAGGGATTATTTGCCACACTTTGAACATTTTAGTTTTCATATTTGGAAAATTTGAATTTTTGACTTTGAATTTTGAATTTGATTTTGAATCATGATTTGGATCAAGTGAGGATTGGCAACAATAATCGTGGTGAAGTGGCAATATTAGTGAAGGGTTATTGTAGCTTAAATATCCGGGCGTCACAAAGCCCCCATCTTGAGAAGAATCCTTGTGGATTATCAAGGCCTCCTTTTGAAGAAGATCAACATCAAGACCACATCTCCTAGGAGTGGGAAGAACTTTTACCCTAGTGTTATTTTCCTTGAATTGTCCTTGTATACTTGTGGATTTCATGTATGCTACTCTAGTGGATGTGTTATTTGGGTTTGTTTGAGTGATTTCCTCCTTGTATTCTTGTGTGTTCTTCCTCGTTCCCCCTCCAAGTGTGAAAATATCCTCTTTAGGGTTTCACCCTACAACAAATAACCTGACATTCCCTCAACCATACAGGAAGCCATCCTCTCTATAATTTGTTGGGTAGGCAACTGCTTGAAAGTTCACCGAAGGAATCCTCATGCAACCTCGTCTCCTGCGTCATAGACATGCCAGGTTGTACCGCTGCACAGCTGCCGCTGTCTCGTGCCGCCGCTCCACTGTATGCCCGTCTCGTGCAAGTCTGACCACACCACCATGCCGACTCAGGCCTACGCCCCGCTATTGGCCTGCGCCATTCCGCCTCTCCACCTGCCCACCCCGTCCAGCCACTGGCCGTCCCGCCTCCCAACGCGGCCACGCCATGCCTCCCCGCGTCGCCGCCGCTAGGAGCTCACTACGGGTCACCCAACTCGCGTAAGTGGATCCTCTGACTTGTAGAGGGAAGCCAGGGAGCTACATTATTCTCCTTTAGTGAAATAGAGAAGGCAAGTCAGAGACCTAGCACGATGAACAAACTACTGTAGACAGCCAACTACTGTACATCAATTACCATTGTGAAATCGTTGTATTATAGCACTGTTCATGAAACTGCTGAAGGAAAGCCAGGTTCATGTAGCTTCCTTGACTTCCCTTAGTAAGTCTGAGGATTCACTTCCACAACTCGCAAGGCAATGGTGTCAGACAACATCGTCCAGTGATTTACGGGTCCTAAGCTTGTTTAATGAAAAACAGAAAATAAAGAACTTTAAGTGAAAAATTTACGAAACCGAGAAAAGTTGTTGTCTGACATCTGACAACTTCATGACAGATTTTTACACTGGCTATTGGAGTTGCTCTTGATATCTAGTGAAGCAGGCCTTCGCTCCGCAGCTCAGCTCCTGAAGCGGCCGGTGTAGCTGCGGAGTGGCACCGAACGCGTTAGCTCCATGCCCTCCTATAGCGGAGCGGCTTGTATGCCATTTTTTCGGAGTTGCAAAAATGCCGCTTCACACACTGTGCATGCAGATGAAGCTGAGAGTTGAAAAGTGGGGAGAGTATCAGGTGATACGGAGCCTTAGATGCTCCCATGATACGAGCTTCTAGGAGCCGAAGGCTTTCAACATTTTGCGAAAAAGACCTTTTGAAGTCTAAAAATTCCGAACAAGTATGGCAACCTTTCAGAACCTTCTAGGAACCATTGGATCTGAGATCCGACGGACCAGAAGATCGTATCATGGGAGCATCTAAGGCATGGTATCACCTGATATTTTTCCTTGAAAAATGGGGACTGGAGACCTGCCGAACAGGGCCCTGCTGGTAGTCTAGTTTTTTTTAGGGGGACTCGTAGTCTAGTCGTAGTAGTATATTTTCCGGGCGGACGACGTGGCCCGCCTCGCAGCGCACACAGCCGCAGCCACCAAAGCCATGGCCGTTATCCTCCAAGGCTCCGCCGCCTTCCTCCCGCCCTACAAAACCCCCCAAACCCACCCAAGCCACCCGCCGCGGCAGCATCCATTCGCCTAGTCATGCAGATGCAGACCATCACCCTCCGCGCCGGCCCCTCCGCCCACCGCCTCGCGCCGCCGCCGGCGTCGGCCAGCTCCTCGAACCTCTCCGCCGGCCGATGCTTCCTCCTGCGGCCTCCCCACTCCCGCTGCCGGCGGCCCCGCTCCATCAGGGCCTCAGCTTCCCTTGAGCAGGAGGTCAAGGAGCGCGCCGACTCCCCGTCTCCGTCTGGTAAGTGAAATCTTTGCTTGCTTCCTTCTTCCTCGGCACGATTGGAAACCCGGAATTTAGATTCAGGGACGAAACGGTGGCATGATACTGGGAACAAACTGAGGTAGTTCAGTGCGCGAGGCTGTTGAGTGCCTTGTAAGTGATTTCTTTTAGGGGATCCTGTAAGTGATTTCGCAGAGTGTGTCAATGATGATTTTCATGTGCCCACCAGTTTGGTGACACGGACTGAAATGAGCCTGTAATGTGCAAGAGATGGTTAACTTTGTCTGCATGGCTCCAGTGTTTTCTGGTCATGTAATAACTGGAGGAGTGAGCACCCTGTTGCTTTAGAATTGAAGAGGAGACGCTCATTCGTGTCAGCGCACAGATGTGGCGATCGTGGCTTTACACACCGATAGCTCCTAAGCGCTGCGATCGTGGCTTTACACACCGATAGCTCCTAAGCGCTAACCAATGACGGTGCAAGGTTCTGATATTTTTTCTAATGTTAGATTGAGTTTGTTGAAATAGTAATTTATGTAAAATACATGCACACTTGGGCCTTTCTACGTCGAAATTCATCTTCATCTGGATACTTGGTACTTTAGTTAAAAAAAAACAGTTTGACTTGCTATCATCAGAACCCAGTGCTTATGCATTCTCCATGAAATTTTCCTACGTATATTGACTTCACTTCTTTTTGGATGATGCTAATTTATATACTTCACTGGATTATTTAGCAGGGACTAGTAGTCAAGCAACTAGAAGAGATGTGAGAAATATTGCAATTGTTGCTCATGTTGATCATGGGAAGACAACTTTGGTGGATTCAATGTTAAGACAATCCAAGGTACATCCCAGAAGTACTATGTTTTGCTCTGTGAGGCTAATTTACTTCAAGTGAGTTGGCTGCGAATTAAATTTCTCAGTGATGGAAGCTTTATTTAGAAGGCAAGCACAGTTTGCAAATATAAGACAAGCTCTTCCCACATATTGCCATACTATTGTTCCGTTTGATTCCTTGATATTTGATCTTGTTTGGTTTGTTAGTATAATAGAACTGATTTTTTGGTCTGGTCTTGGTGGGTTGCTTTCACATTGTTTGTATGGGCTCTAAATTATTGATCTTTACTCTTTGTTCAGTCTGGCAGGTTCATAGAACTGGTTTGAGTCATCACAAACATGGTGTTGTTTAGAGTCCCATAGGTGCTGTGGAGGCTACTCCTATACCCACCTGAAACTGTTGTGCATACTTATTTACTTTTAGTTGTGTGGGTTTTCTCCACAAAATATCTGCGTAACTTTTGTTTGCTGTGTCATTCTTCAGTTTACCTCCTATCCTGTATTGTGACACAAAATTGCAGGCTTTAGTAATATTAAGAGCTGTGCTCAGATATATTTTATTTTTGTGTGACTTATTTCTGTTGAATCACCATGTTGTAGCACAAATCTAGAGTGTATTTACTATGAAATTTTCAATCGTCTTATTACCCTGAATGTTTACCTTATGCAGGTTTTCCGAGACAATCAAGTTGTGCAGGAAAGGATAATGGACTCTAATGATCTGGAGAGGGAAAGAGGAATTACTATACTGAGCAAAAATACATCAATAACCTATAAGGGTACCAAAATCAATATAATTGATACTCCTGGGCATTCAGATTTTGGTGGGGAGGTGGAACGTGTTCTCAACATGGTGGAAGGAATTCTCCTAGTGGTACTATGCTACTAGCTACTGTTTTGTTTTTATTAAATGGCATGTTTCTTATTTAATGCCTATGACCTTTTTGAGGACACATATTTGAATTCCTATGAGCATTACCGTAGCTGTTCATTCTTCCACTGCATGTCTCCCTAGATCCTGTCAAACATATTTTCCAAATAGTGTCTAGTGTCACTTGAGGCAACATGTGAACGACCATCTGATTCATTAAGCCTTTCTCCTATGTAGGTTGATTCTGTGGAGGGACCTATGCCACAAACAAGATTTGTTCTGAAGAAAGCTCTAGAATTTGGACATGCTGTTGTGGTAGTTGTAAACAAGGTTGACAGACCTATTGCTCGTCCAGAGTTTGTAGTTAATTCAACGTTTGAGCTATTTATCGAATTAAATGCAACAGATGAACAGGTGAGGAGCTATGCCTGGATTGTTATTCATTTAACTTACTCTTTTTTGAGTATTAGGTTTTAACACTGGTCATATCCTAGTACTCATGTTTTTGTTTTGCCAACAATAGTGTGATTTCCAAACAGTCTATGCAATTGGCCTCAAAGGAAAGGCTGGGATCTCCGCAGATAATCTGGCTGACGATCTTGGACCCCTTTTTGAGGCTATTCTTAGATGTATACCTGAACCACGCATTGAGAAAGATGGTGCCCTCCAAATGCTTGTGAGTTATAAAGTTTGTCGTTTATATGTCAAATTTTCATGTATCATCTGCAATGCTTGATTTTCTATGATTATGCTGGATTACATTTACACAATACCTCCTAAGCTATAATACTATAAATTGGGTCTCAACTATAGTTGTATTTTCATCTATTATGAAGCATACGTTTGAGATGCTCCAATCCATTCTATGGTTAGGAATACATTTATTCTAAGATGCTCAAAGCCATGTTATGGAAATTAAGTTATGTATGTTTGAGATAGCTGAAATTTTACATTCTCAATGAAGAAAAAAAAATCTTTGTACTCATGGAGAGCTAATGTCGCTTGTACCATAATTCATGTTTAAGTTCAGGTCAACATGATTGATATCACATGCACATTTACATAATTCTGTTACAAGTATGCCATTGCTATTTTGAAGTCGGAGAAACTTACCATGCACACTATGTCAGTACCTTCCTTTGAAATATTCCGGAGAGAATATAGAGCAGCTTTCATAGTCATGAATTATGCTCTATATTCCATATTCACTGACTTATTTCTGTTGAAACTTACCATGCATTATTTCACGCATTGCTTTCTTTTTTTTGACAATCAAAGGTATCTCTTTATTTATTGGAAAATAAGGTTACATCATTGACTAAAAGAGATACAATTGAGGGAGGAGGAACATCTATCCATGTGCTAGAATCATTATACTTAGCAAGCTGGGAAAGTGTTCATGAGCAATCGTATTTGCCTCTCGGTTCTCATGTTCGAAGGAAGCTTTCACAAACTCTCTGGGCATGAAGTAGCAATCATTGACGATCGCTGCTTCATTAGCCGCAGCATGCATGTCACTCTTCATGGCCTCAATCACTTCAGTGCTATCAGAACTAATAGTCAACCTGTTGCATCCCAACCCTTCGGCCAGCAAGAGACCCTCCTTCTTTCTTTGTTAACATGGTCGATCTATCTTCCTTTGAAATATCTCACCAAAATTGGTTTCATGAATTCCCAGCATATTTCGATGGTCATGAGTAATATTAGTAGTTATATTTCACTGCTTCCAATTCTGCACTCAATTGCTCATTTATATACAGGTAACTAGTACCGAATATGATGAACATAAAGGAAGGATAGCAATTGGACGACTGCATGCAGGAGAACTAAAACGAGGCATGGAAGTGAAGGTATTATTTTGATCAATTCGTTCTTCTGCATGATAGCATAAGCAACAATATTCCAACACCTATAAGGAGGAGTGTCCCACCATGGGGAGACACAAGTTTAGGGATAAATAAACTAATCCTGGCGCAACAGAAAATTAAAGGATAAAGTTTCTACGTGCCATCACAATTGTTACGGAGTTGCGAATCACCATTGATAATAAGTTTGCCTTTAGTTGCATATACCCAATGTTCAAAAATTTACCCTTACTGAAAGGTTGTCGCCCAGCTCTTGGCGATTGAAACATAGGAAATAGAGGAGAATTAAGTCCTAGTTTTTTTTGTTTGCATTGTTCTCTCCTGAGCAGGCTTATTCCTCACCGGAGAATGCCTATTTCTCATTGTGGTTGTCGATTCCTTGCCGGAGAATGCCTAATTACCTATTCCTCACCGGGGTTGTCAATTCCTCGCCGAAGGACTACCACTCAGTCCTCATCTGAGAAGGCCGATTTCTCACCGGCGAAGACCAATTTCTCACAGAAGTACCTCGTTGTCCCCCTAATGCTTCCCCTAGGCCAAAGCGAGGCATTTTATCATCGCTCAGCGCTTATAAGAAAGCTAAAGCGTACACTCGAGACTGTTTTTTTGTTAATGCCAATAATAAAGATTAAAGATACATTTTCCGGAATGACAAATTTTCTTCCTGCCGTTCTTGTTATCGGGACCGAGCCTCATTCCTTGTGATGTATTCCAAGGTTGAAGGTTGACACAGCATAGCCGTGATGATTCTCTCAAATAGCATGGTAGGAGTTGAAGCAATAGCCGCCACCAAAATAAAGACTTAAAGAAGCTTATTGAGTAACATGCGGGAGTTGCGAAAGGACATAGCAGGAGGGGGAGGAGACGGAACTCGTTGCTGTCGTGGTACATGCTATGCCACACTCCACATTTCTTGGAGGACTTGGGAGCGCAGTGAGCAAGTATTGCAAGATAAAGAGCAGACGAATCCTGTGGCAGCTCTGCACTTGTGCAGATGCGACTCTAGGAGAGAGCTAGGCAGCTCTATCTCCCTCTTTTGGCTACCGCATTCTGGCTGTAGACTCCCTTCTATGTGGCACTTTCCATGTTTATTTGGCCGTGAATTTCTTCTGAAGATCTTGTTTTATTCCCTTTCCATCTTTCCATTCTGAGGCTTGCAGAAAAATGGCAACCCAGTGCACGTAGCTCCTGCTTGCCAGGGCCGGCCCTAGGATTTTGGGGGCCCAGGGCAAAACTACAACTCGGGGCCCTTTAGTATAAAAACATCACTATAGTAATCAATATGCATATGTTTCCAATAGAAACTTTAATGCATCCAAAATCAACATTTATGTCAAATAATTTATTGATATTATCGTAAAGTTTTCTTTTAAATGTTTTGATCCATAAACAACGACTATTGCCAACTCATCAGTTGAAGTACTGGTGTTACTCTTGATATTTTTTGTCAATAGCTTCTCAATGTGTAATCAAGTCATCCGTACAGTGTTTTCTTTTTTCTATTATGCACATGTAATAACACAGTGCTAAATTTAAATAAAAAGATGCACCAAAAGTTTGTAAGCTATGCATAGTGTATGTGAAGATAAATTACTTAATTACCAATACTCATATGAATATAGACAATAATAAATTAGTAATACTGTATACCTCCGGTCGGTCAAATCTTTGTTGATGATCAGGCGTCGGGCGATGTGGATCGGTGGAAGAAGGTGCTTGGTGATGTGCATGTCCATCTAGCGCCTGAAGAGTGGAGACTGGAGAATGGAGTTCATCTGTGTGCGTACTATGGCCTAACGGCAGCGCTGACTCGCCTGGTGATGGAGGCTCGAGATTAGGGATTGTCGTGACCGCGATCGGAAGGATATGTGCGATCGCAACTTCTCGTGATCGGATGTCGTTTATTCCTTCCTGGGCTACCTATGTCGCAGCGTCTGGGTGGTAATGGGATGCATATGCATGCGAACGTTGCTGTCAACTAGTACATGGCCCGTTCCTCATGGTCACAGGCATTTGCGTCTAGCGTTCTTGCTTCCCTTGGCCTGTAGGTCATGGGCTATATACGTACGTGGCAGGTCCCCCTGGATTTTGGGGGCCCTGGGAGGCCGCCCCCTTCCCCTCCCCAGGCCCGGCCCTGCCGCTTGCGCAGGGTCGAGGGAAGGGTCCGACCACTTTGGGTCTTTTGTACCCAAAGTTCTGAAAAAATACTCTTCACTATCTTTACATGTGTTAGCACACGATCATGTCACCGCTACCTCCAACGCCAAGGGTGATGCACCGCAGCTCACGTCAAAGGAGACCCGTCTGGAAGCGTGGTGCGCAAGCAATCCGGCACGCCCGGGAGGAGAACCCCGTGTGGGCGTGCAACGGCTATGGGCTGCCCTAGGTCGACCTGATCGCCCCTAGAGCCTTGAGGTTCGCCGCCCTTCAACAAGAAGAACGAACGAAGAACGAGGAAGAAGAAGAACAAAGGGAGAAGATAAAAATAAAGGTAAAAGTGGTATATTGATTGTTTGATTTTGTATTGTTCAATCGACCGTCATCTCTCATCTATTTATGAGGCGTCTGGACTTCCCGTACAAGAAAAAGACTTCTAATCCCATCCAAAATCTTTCCAAAATTAACCAAGCTCGGTTTTTGGGTCTCACAATCCACAAACGACCTCGGATGAAGATGCACCCAAAAGGAAATTTAACTGTTTCAACGAGACGAACAACTTTCGTGTTGAACGTTTTTTGATTCGGGGTCATCTTGAAGACGTAACGCTCTCAGCGACGCGCCACATCGGAACCTGGGTGTGGTGGAAAATGGGCAAGGGCCGGGCTGCCACCCCCCTGATGGTGCGCCGTATCTTGATCCGGATATGGTGGCAAGTGAGCGAGGATCGGGTCGTCGCATCCTTAGTGGCGCGCTACATCGGCGCCCGGATGTAGTGGAAAATGAGCAAGGGTCTTCGCATTTGACTCGACGAGTGTGAAGGGTAAGGAAGCTAGCCGAGCCTAGGAGGATTCACTTAGGTAGCTGGAACGTAGGATCTCTGACAAGGAAGCTTCGGGAGCTAGTGGATGCAGCGGTGAGGAGAAGTGTCGATATCCTTTGTGTCCAAGAAACCAAATGGAGGGGACAGAAGGCGAAGGAGGTGGAGGATACCGGCTTCAAGCTGTGGTACACGGGGACGGCTGCAAACAGAAATGGCGTAGGCATCTTGATCAACAAGAGCCTCAAGTTTGGAGTGGTAGACGTCAAGAGACGTGGGGACCGGATTATCCTGGTCAAGCTGGTAGTTGGGGACTTAGTTCTCAATGTTATCAGCGCGTATGCCCTGCAAGTAGGCCACAATGAGAACACCAAGAGGGAGTTCTGGGAAGGCTTGGAAGACATGGTTAGGAGTGTATCGATTCGCGAGAAGCTCTTCATAGGAGGAGACCTCAATGGCAACGTGGGTACATCTAACACAGGTTTTGAAGGGGCACATGGGGGCTTTGGCTATGGCATCAGGAATCAAGAAGGAGAAGATGTCTTAAGCTTTGCTCTAGCCCACGACATGATTGTAGCTAACACCCTCTTTAGAAAGAGAGAATCACATCTCGTGACTTTTAGTAGTGGCCAACACTCTAGCCAGATTGATTTCATCCTCTTGAGAAGAGAAGATAGGCGTGCGTGCCTAGACTGTAAGGTGATACCTGGAGAGAGTGTTGTACCTCAGCATAAGCTGGTGGTTGCTGACTTCTGCTTTCGGATTCGTGTCCAGCGGGATAACGCCAAAGTCGCCATAATGAAGTGGTGGAAGCTCAAGGGGGAGGTAGCTTAGGCATTCAAGGAGAGGGTCATTAAGGAGGGCCCTTCTGAGGAAGGAGGGGATGCGGACAATGTGTGGATGAAGATGGCGACTTGCATTCGTAAGGTGGCCTCGGGGGAGTTTGGAATGTCCAAGGGGAGAAGAAGCGAAGATAAGGATACCTGGTGGTGGAATGATGTTGTCCAGAAGGCGATTAAAGAGAAGAAAGATTGCTTCAAACGCCTATACCTAGATAGGAGTGCGGACAACATAGAGAAGTACAAGATGGCGAAGAAGGCCGCAAAGCGAGCTGTCAGTGAAGCGAGGGGTCGGGCATATGAGAACCTCTACCAACGGTTAGGCACGAAGGAAGGCGAAAGGGACATCTATAAGATGGCCAAGATCCTAGAGAGGAAGACGAGGGATATTGGCCAAGTCAAATGCATCAAGGACGAAGCAGACCAACTCTTGGTGAACGACGAGGAGATTAAGCATAGATGGCGGGAGTACTTTGACAAACTGTTCAATGGGGAGAATGAGAGTTCTACCATTGAAATGGAAGACTCCTTTGATGAGATCAGCATGCGTTTTGTGCGGCGAATCCAGGAGTCTGAGGTCAAGGAAGCTTTAAAAAGGATGAAAGTAGGCAAGGCGATGGGCCCTGATTGTATCCCCATTGAGGTGTGGAAAGGCCTCACGGACATAGCGATAGTATGGCTAACCAAGCTTTTTAACCTCATTTTTTGGGCAAACAAGATGCCAGAAGAATGGAGACGGAGTATATTAGTACCAATCTTCAAGAACAAGGGGGATGTTCAGAGTTGTACTATCGTGGACATAGCGATAGTATGGCTAACCAAGCTTTTTAACCTCATTTTTTGGGCAAACAAGATGCCAGAAGAATGGAGACGGAGTATATTAGTACCAATCTTCAAGAACAAGGGGGATGTTCAGAGTTGTACTATCGCGGACATAGCGATAGTATGGCTAACCAAGCTTTTTAACCTCATTTTTTGGGTAAACAAGATGCCAGAAGAATGGAGACGGAGTATATTAGTACCAATCTTCAAGAACAAGGGGGATGTTCAGAGTTGTACTAATTACCGTGGAATTAAGCGGATGAGCCATACAATGAAGCTATGGCAGAGAGTCATTGAGCACCGCTTAAGAAGAATGACAAGCATGACCAAAAATCAGTTTGGTTTCATGCCTGGGAGGTCGACCATGGAAGCCATTTTCTTGGTACGACAACTTATGGAGAGATACAGGGAGCAGAAGAATGACTTGCTTCATTGACTTGGAGAAGGCCTATGATAAGATACCGCGGAATGTCATGTGGTGGGCCTTGGAGAAACACAGAGTCCCAACAAAGTACATTAACCTCATCAAGGACATGCACGATAATGTTGTGACAAGTGTTCGAACAAGTGATGTCGACACTGATGACTTCCCGATTAAGATAGGATTGCATCAGGGGTCAGCTTTCAACCCTTATCTTTTTGCCTTGGTGATGGATGAGGTCACAAGGGATATACAAGGAGATATCTCATGGTGTATGCTTTTTGCCATACAACATTGTGGGTCAAACAATTGTCCTGTAGAACTTGTCTTTTAGCTTTTGTGGCACTCTCTTGTCACAGAGAATGCCAGAAGCTTGGCGCCACTTCATCCATCCGGCTTTGATTCGATGGTTCACATCTTCATCAATACCCCCATCCTCCTGCAACATTGACCCCAAATATCGAAAGGCGTCCTTCTGAGGTACCACCTGCCCATCAAGGCTAACCTCCTCCTCACACCTAGTAGTACTAAAACCGCACATCATGTACCCGGTTAGGTGTGGCGCAGTTAGGTGTGGCGGAGATGCGTATGTTGAGATGGATGTGTGGCCACATGAGGAAGGATAGAGTCCGGAATGATGATATACGGGATAGAGTTGGGGTAGCACCAATTGAAGAGAAGCTTGTCCAACATCGTCTGAGATGGTTTGGGCATATTCAGCGCAGGCCTCCAGAAGCTCCAGTGCATAGCGGACGGCTAAAGCGTGCGGAGAATGTCAAGAGAGGTCGGGGTAGACCGAATTTGACATGGGAGGAGTCCGTTAAGAGAGACCTGAAGGATTGGAGTATCACCAAAGAACTAGCTATGGACAGGGGTGCGTGGAAGCTTGCTATCCGTGTGCTTATTTTTTTACATGAGAGTCGTGAGATCTTATGGGTTTCACCTCTAGCCTACCCCAACTTGTTTGGGACTAAAGGCTTTGTTGTTGTTGTTGTTGTTGTTGGTCATCTTGAAGACCTAATCGCCCCTGCAATCGCCAGATTCGTGGAGATACACAATTTCGGTTCGGACCAGACTCTCTGCTCGACCGGACCAGAATGTCCAGTCACAACAGAAGGTTTTGATGTATTTCTCGACCCAGATCGGACAGTCTGGTCCCAATTACCGGACAGTCCGGTAGCAACGTGAGGTTTTGGGCGTTTGGCCATCTCCATGATTTTTGCAACATTGCACGTTTTTTGCTCTAACTTTTGCATACGATCTCGGATTAAGACAATTTATATATTAAAATCATCCCTTTCGACGAGACAACGAACTTTCATGTTGAAACTTTTTCCATCCGAGATCATCTTAATTGGGTTTTATATCATGCCAAAATTTGGTGTTAACACATGCCCCCTGTTTTTCGGCAAAGCTTGCGCGCTGAAAAATAACTTGCAATACTTCGGTGTAAGGACGATGTCAATACTCCATCGGCCATTTATATGTGCTTAGGCCGATAATGATATATCGGCCATGTATTTGCTTAGGGCGATGGTTATATAGGCCACTTTGATTAGCAACACTATACATCTAATCTAATGTATGGTGATGTGGTAAAACCCTTGCATGATGTAAGAAGTTATATTGCGTCCATGGATCAAAATAAGTCCTTGGAGGGTAACCAATCATACCCGAGGATGAATTCCATGTCATCAACATCAATAGCATAGTTGGAGAATGTGGATAATATGTGGACCAAAGATGTTGAAACCTTCGGCTTGGTCGTTCATAGTTTCCACTCTTTTCCTTCTTCACCTTTGCCGCACTTCTTGCGATGGAATCTTGCACACCATTCTTGTTTGGAGTACTTTGGGAACCCATGCCATGTTCGACATAAGATGCGGCTGTGATTTTGTTTAAAGTAATGACAAGTCTTGTTTTACCTTGTGCACTTTCAGCTTCTTCTCTTGAGATTTGGCACTTGATTGACTCATCTCATTGTCTTTAGTAGCCAATGTCAACACTTTAATTTTATCCTTTAAGATCAAATCTGAAGTAGCACACTTACAACCATCTTTTTTAACGCGATAGACTTGCTCAACCACCTCCTTATTCTTCCTTGTGCTCCGGACCGATTCTTTTGGAGTGAAGCGGTCTTTAACATATGATTGTTTATTGAACGTGGGCCTTTTTGGAGCTGCATGATCTTTGTGAGATGGTCTAAAATAAGATGAAGAATGTGCACTTGAATCATACCTGTCCCATGGTGAATATGGATAAAAATTAGCATAGGGAGGTATCCATGGCATTGGCATTGACGGCCCAAAATATGGATATGAATATGATTCATTGAAATTTCCCCTTTGCCAATGCCGGTCCTCAGATTTGCGCCTGCGGAATGATCTTGATGCTTTTAAATTACTTGGCCGATAAGTAATCTTCTCCTCACTTATCTTCTGATATTTTTCCAATAGCTGTGCGGAAGTGACTTTTGACTTTTTACCTTTGCGCTTACCTCGGCCTTTGCTTTCTTTGGTTGTGCTTGCATCGATCTTTGTATTTTCTTGTTGCCCCCCGGTACTTGGCGTCTTCATTGCAACTTTGGTGGAATTTTCGCCCTCAAGAATATTATCATTGTGCTCTTGAACAACTTCCTTACTTGAAAGCTTGATCCCAATATCCGAAGTTTTTACTTTCTCATGTTTAAATGGATCAGCTTGAAGCAGCTGATGCAAAAACCGTTTGCCATCAGGACCAATCGGAATAGACCGGTCATCTCTTGGTGTCTCAACAAATTTCAGTCGTCCTTTGTCAATGGCCGATTTAACTATTTGACGAAACATATTGCAATCCTCAAAATTATGTTTGAACGAATGATGCAACCTACAATACATTCGTCCTTGAATTGATGGCTTGACATGGTGATCAAGAATTCTTATGTAATTATTTTTCAGCAACAAATCAAATATTTGATCACACATGCTTGAATTGAAGGTAAACTTTTTATTTTCTAGCCGATCTTGTTGTGAGAACGGCTTTGGAGTTAAGCAAACGAATGGTTCAGATTTTACGTCACCCCATTCGGCTATGCATTGTGTTTTGCATTCTATGCCCGATGTCTTTGAAAAACAAATTATACTATCATCGGTTTTCTCAATAGAGTATAACCTTGGCTTTAAATTTCTGAAATCAAAATAATTATAACATACGTGTCTCAATTGAGACCATGCGTAAGCCAAGTATGGAGCAAGCAAAGCTACCCAATTAAATATGAACTTCAAATAAAGCAATGCGAAAAGCTTTGGCTGCAATAATAAGTCACTATCGGTCTCTTTGAATGGTACAATGTATTGACCGATATGCTTTGTAACAATTTTATTGCTAACAAGTAAATTAACCTTCATCATTGGTCTTTCAAAATTATTTATAAGATTTCTCCTAATAGATACATCAACAATAAAGTTGTGACCAAATCTGAAAATAGGTAAATCACTTGCTAGACATACCTCTTCATACACACTGGGAGAGCATGATGGTTGTATCACTTGAATAATACTTTGCTCCACTTTTGAATGAGTCTCTAATGCCTTGGCATCCTCTTTTTCTCCAATAGATTCGGTACACATGCTATTTGATTCGGCTTTTTCAATAACCGAATTTTCTTTGTTACCTGAATCAATACTTTTATATTTTTGAATTTGCAAGGCTTCTTGCTCTTGTCTAATTTTAGCCCACATCTCAGCTTGGCGACCTTTAAACTTTTTCATCGCAATTTCCATCAACTCCTCATGAATTGCCCCCAAATACTTTGAGGTTCTTTCAGCAATGAGGTGCCGACACTTTGCAATTGTTTAGGGGGTACACTGGATGGTACAACACTGGTCGAATGCATCATTTGCACAACTCTAGCTTTTACAATAGTAAAGTCATGAGGCCTCCGCCTTCTATTAGTTCCTGGCGAATATAGTTGCACAAATCCCAAGAGAATGTAAGCTTGTTCTCAATTACCCAGTCTGGATATAGTTGCCCCCCGATGCTTTTAGACTCTTTCGGCAATGAGATGTTGCCGAAATTCTATAGTTGTGTATGGGGAACATGATATTCCATGGTAGTAGGTGAAGGCATTTGTGCTCCTGCAGAAGTTTCACTTATTCGGCCATAACCCTGAAGGTGCGGAGCCGAATTATGAATATCAACAGTTGCATATGGTGCCAAAAAATTAGTAGCATGAGGTGTAGCATATGATGTTTGAGGGTAATTGACCGAATAACTAGTAGTAGTATGGCCAATTCCCCTATCCACCGGCATGTTTGGATTAACATACTGCAATATTTGCCGATGAATAAAAAGTTGGAACACTTTGTTGCATACTTTGGAAGTTCCTACATGTGGTGTCTCAACTTGATTAACTGAACTCATCATGTTGTTCATCGGCATATAGATTTGTGGGGTTGCCGATGCATGGGAGTTGGGATACATATGTTGCATGTTGCTAAAATTATATGAAGTTGGAGCATGAAGATTATTTTAAATCGGCTGTTGCGCATAATTAGATGCATGATTGATAAAACTAGGGCTAGCCGGCACATTATGCTCATTAAACGATCTAGCAACAACATACGCATTATTTGTATCTAAATAGTGAATTGGGTATTCATATTACCTTTGTAGATTACAAACCGTAGATGACGATCTCTTCGTAGCAAGAACGGGCTGGAGACCGCTCAAAGCTTCGTCCCCAGCGGAGTCGCCAATAAGTGTGTTCGCACACGAACATGTCACCGTGTACCTCCAACGCCGAGGGTGATGCATTGCAGCTTACGTCGAAGAAAACCCGTCTGGAAGCGCGGTGCGCAAGCAATCCGGCGGGCGCTTTTGTAGACCTGAAACCCCACACGTCCGGGAGAAACCCCGTCTGGGCGTGCGGCGGCTATGGGCTGCCCTAGGTCGACCTGATCACCCCCAGGGCCTTGAGGTTCGCCGCCCTGCAACAAGAAGAATGAACGAAGAACGAGGAAGAAGAACAAAGGCAGAATAAAAGTAAAGGTAAAAGTGGTAGATTGATTGTTCGATTGTGTGTTGTTTAATCGGCCGTCACCTCTCATCTATTTATGAACTCGGATTTAGGCAAGTCTGAGATAGCAGTTCGGTTTTTGGGTCTCACAAGCCACAAACGACCTCAGATGAAGATGCACCTAAAAGCAAATTTAACCGTTTCGACGAGACGAATAACTTTCGTGTTGAACGTTTTTTGATTTGAGGTCATCTTGAAGGCCTAATCGCCACCGCAAGCATCAGATTCGTGGAGATACAGACGTATTTATTGACCCAGACCGTACAGTCTGGTCCCAATTACCGGACAGTCCGGTAGCAACAGAAGGTTTTGGGCATCTGGCCATCTCCATGATTTCTGCAACATTGTGCGTTTTTGGCTCTAACTTTTGCATACAATCTCGGATTAAGACGATTTATATATTAAAATCATCTGTCTCGACGAGACGAAGAACTTTCATGTTGAAACTTTTTCCATCCAAGATCATCTTAATTGGGTTTTGTATCATGACAAAATCTGGTGTCAACAACATGTAAAAGGAACCCACACATTTTAAGAATCAAATTTGATTGACAATCAGTGAAATAATATGTGGGGCATGGAATGGAAGTGGTATCATTGGATTTATATTTATAAGCATTTTCCAGTGATATCACTTTTTGTTTCACACATAAGGTGCATATTGCTCTGATTGTTAGTCAAACTTGGATCTGTAGATGTGCGGCGTATTACGTGAAACTAAAGGCGGGAGTACCAAACACCAAACCAAGAATGTTTAAGGTTAGTTCCTAACTAGCACAACAGAGCACACATCCAGGAAAAGTGTACTATTGGGTGAGAAAGATGTATAGTTTGAGCTCTAACTGACGTGCATAGGCTACAAAAGTGACTACTAGAGTTGAAAAAATGCAGAGTGGAGCTTATTGGAGAGGGTCATTTTACATGCAACTAGTTGAAAAATGGATGGCGTCGGCGATGCCATATTCTCGAATATTGGGCCTTTCAAATAGCATTGTGAAATCAACCTTCTTTGTCATGCTATTTTCCAACTCAAGCCAATTGTGATGGCACTGAGTGAATTTGTGGAAAATAAATAAATTATAATAAGGCGGTAGGTATACGCTGTCTCAGTAGATGTATTTTATGGAAAAATGTTACCTAATTGATGCCTCAAAGCAGCTTTTATCAGTACCAACATGTCTCAGTCTTATATTTAAGGTTACCTTCTTTTTATCCATATTAAGGTTTGTGGAGGTATTAAGAGAATACATCAACTATATAAGATCATGCAATCACTTTAGTATTTCCAGTTCTGAGTAACCTCTAGATCTCTTTGGAAGCTCAGTTAAATGTTAGTGCAACCCTTTCTCATTGGCTCCCCGTATGTTGCATATATGTGAGCAACTATTAAATATCTCGGTTAATGAAAAAATCATTCCAGTCTATACTTTTTAAAAACTAAATATGTTATGGCCTCTTTGATTTCCAGGATTTTAATGCCGTAGGAATAGGAAAACCATAGGATTGCAGTGTCATGCCCATTTGAATCCTACATGATTTTTGTTTGTTTGATTGCATCACACAAAGGATTCTTTCCAAGTGGTTTGAATGGATGCTAAAATTCCTATGGAATGGTACAAAGGAATCCTTAGGAAAAAATCCTATAGGATTCAATCCTATGTCTCAAACGCCCAACATAGGAAAAATTCCTAACAATTCTAATCCTCCAAATACCTATGGAATTCCTTATAATCAAAGATACCCTTAATAATGACGGTAGACTAGCTATTGGTGGTACTCGAAATTTATTTTTCTCTGCCAAAGGTGCTTGTAATCTTAATAAACAGAAACCATCATAATAATCTTCATACCTAGCCATGTTATCTCATTTGTTTTCTTTGTTGGCCCGTAACTGATGTGTATCTTGCTAGGCCTTGTTTGAGAAAAAAAGCAAATCAATATATAGCTTCTACTGATTAAGATATTGGGCAGGTGTGTACACCAGATGATGCTTGTAGAATTGGCAAAATAGGTGAGCTTTTTGTGTACGAGAACTTCGGACGCGTTCCAGTTGAATCTGTTAGTGCTGGTGACATTTGTGCTGTATGTGGAATCAATGATATCATGGTTGGTGCTCTTCATGTTCATTCATATATTTAGTATATATTTACCCTTATAACCTGTTCTGATTTTTTTTTTAAACTTTGCAGATTGGGGAAACTATAGCTGATAAAGTTTCTGGAACAGCGTTGCCCACTATCAAAATTGAGGAACCAACAGTTAGAATGTCTTTCTCCATCAACACTTCACCTTTTGTTGGAAAAGAGGTGTCTCAAAAGTTAACTTTAACTTACAACATTGTATCCCTACTTTTTAGGATCTTCTGCTGGAATAAAAAGAGATTTGAAAACTGGCTAAGAGAATCTTAATTATAACGCTTTTGGTCCAAATGAGAGTAATGCTTGTACTGCACATTGTATGCCCATATAGGTAAGCTAAATAGAAGTAGTACTACGCTTTCCTGAAACTGAAATGCTTAGGAAGTTGAAGTCAGTGTATTGCACGGATGTAAAGCTTTACTCCATTGTGTTCCAATGTGGTGGAAAATGATCCATTAATTATTAAAGCTCTTCTGTCAAGAATGGCCTATTCTAATTCAATAGTTTATAGTAAATTACAGTAGTTGAGTTTCTTCTTTCTTAGTGCTGAAACTATGTCTCTCTTTGGCTTTATCCCAGGGGAAATTTGTCACTAGCCGAAATCTTCGTGATAGGCTATATCGTGAGCTTGAAAGGAACTTGGCTATGAAAGTAGAAGATGGGGAAACTGCTGATACATTTCTTGTTAGTGGCAGAGGCACACTGCACCTCACCATATTGATAGAGAACATGTAAGAACTTCTAACCTTTCGACATTATCAGCCACTTGGTATGTTCTCTAATTTTGGTATTCTCTTTAATAATTGCTTACAGGCGGAGGGAAGGATATGAATTTATGATTGGACCTCCAAAGGTCATAAACAAGACAGTAAATGGGAAGCTATTGGAGCCATATGAGGTATTTCCCTCCCTAAATGACAAAACTGAAATTTTGTATATATTTGATTTGATAGGTATGTACCCATGCCTTGCCACGGGAGCCAAAACAATTTAATGTATAAAGGCTAGGTCTGTGTTAAGGTGGAAGGGGGCGTAATTCCACCTTATATGGCATGGGGCAGGAAGGAAGCACTAAGGGTTAGAATTTTGATTTTGGCGCCATTATAATTTGGTAGCCTAGGTCATGCATGCTAAGTAAATTAATGTGATTGAGCGGCGTACGGGAAGGTGTGGTAAAATATGGCGCGGAATTGAGCGGCGTAATTCCATGTTATTGCAAAAGGTAAGTCAATTAAGGTGGAGTTGATGTAGTGCTGCAAAAGGCAAGTAAATTAATGTGATTTGAGTGGCGTACTGGGAAGGTGCGGCCAAATATGACGTAGTGAAAAAAAAAAACGGCTGGATGAAAAAATAAGTGGAGGGATGTGGTGGGAGGGGTGGAACCGGTTGACGAAGAGTTCTACCTCGCAGGAAAAGGAATGCTACTTATTTTTTAAGTAGTAGAGATAAAGAGGTTCTTGGAGTGCCTAAACTTGCGCTCGATGGACACCCCCACAGAGGTGCTGCCCACAGTGTCCTTGTACAGTCCCATGAAGCACATGGTCACAAAGCTTGGCAGCCTCCTCGGCGACCTCCGCGCCAACACCCCGTTGCAATGCTGCATCTGGCTCGTGGCCACAACCAGGTACCAGGCCTACAACATAAGAGGCCCCGGGTAACAATGTATCGAAGAGATAAGGCCTCTAGGTTATACGAAGCATACATATAACACAAATCGATGGCTAGCACAGTGCCTATACACTAAGGGCCTGTTTGGTTGCCTGTATCCAGCCCAACCAGGCCCTGGCAGTGCAAAATTGGCCCGTTTGGTTGCTTGGGCTGCATTAGCTTCCTGGCCCACACGAACCATAAAGCAATCTTGGGCTAGGTTGAGCGGGAATGGCCAAATCGGCCATTTTTTCCAGAGCTACATGTGGCTCTCGCCTGCATGCCTGGGGAAGTGTAGGAGACGGATGGGAAGTCCCACCCCTCTCGCCTCATTGCCCAAATGCATTCACACCTCACTATTTCACCACCCCTTTGGTGCCTCCGATGACTTCTCCACCTCCATGCCGCCCCACACCCATTCCTGCCGACCCCGAGAACCGCAACCACTGGGTCGATGGCTTGCCCGACCGGGGGGGGGGGGGGAGGGGTGACCACCGTCAGTTGCTTAGGGCTCTGAAGGCCCTGACCCCCTTCTGCACGAGGCCGCGGTCCGCGGCCGTCGACCACCTGTCACCATTTCTTCCTGTGCCTGCGGCGGCCGGTAGTTCTTCGGCTGCGGCGGCAACGTCGATGGGTGCTGCTGGTGCATGCACCTTGAGTGCGGCCGGAGCAGGGATTTTGACTTCCCTGCGAAGGTTTTCTTCCCTTGCTCTGGCCCCAATCCGATAATTGGTGGCAATGACGAGGGCCGGGGTAATGACGGGGTCATCGTCTGCGGTTCCGGCATATCCGCCGCGGCGGGGCCATTGTTCCCGCCAGGGTTTGGTTTGTTGCTATTTGCTCCACCTCCACTTTTACGGCACCCTCTCCAGCACATACGAACGCGCTAAGTACACATCTCTCTTTTGCATATTTGACTTTTGGACCGGTTAGGTTTTCTTTGGGTAGTTGCTTCGATTCGATTTGATTCTCCTCCAATCGATTTGATCCAAGCGGCGATAACTATGAGTAGTGTACCATTGTTAGTACTGCTAGGATTGGTAGAATTACTATGATTGCTATCATGAGTGTAGGATTGCTTGCCTAGAATGTGTGCATGCTATGTAGGATTGACAGGATTGCTCGAGTAGAACGTGCATGATCAGTGTAGGACTATGTGTGCTTGCTACATGTGCATACTATGTGTTTCCTATGTGTGCATGTATAATGTGCACACTGATCAAGGCAATGTGATTGCTATGATGAGTGCATTGAACTAGGCAATGCACATTGCTATGATCGGTGCATTGATTATACCAATACCCATTGCTCAAATCATAGTCGTGGTCCTCTCTCCTCCTCGCGTCGTCCCCGCGGGCGGCCGGGGGGAGCCCCAGATACGCCGCCCCTCACCTCTCCCCCCTCCTCCACCCCTCCTCGTCGCCGCCGGCGCAGGTCGCCGGGCAAAGCCCGCTCGGCCTGAGCGGCGGCACGGCGCGAGCGTGGGGCGTGGCGGCGCGACAGCACGGGCTGGCGGCGGTGACTGTTGGGCGTGTGGCGTGGCGGCGCGACGGCACGGGCTGGCGCGGGCTGCAGGCTGCTGCTCGTGCGCAGGGACGACGGCCAGTGGTGGTGCGGGCGGGCTGGGCTTCGGCCAGATCCGGCCGGATCTGTGGCCGGGCGGCCAGCTGGTGACGTAGGGAGGTGGTGGGGGTCCTTCTGTGCTTCCTGGTGGGTGGATGGCGGCGGTGTGGGCTGTGCATCTCATCTCATGTGGTGCTGGCGGCGCGGGGTGGTGGTGGTTGCCTCCTTTTCCGGGGTTTGGATCAACGGAGGTCCAGATCTAGGGTTCGTGCCTGGGCGAGCCAGCTCAGGGCCCGAGGCGGATCGGAGCTTGAGCTTGGGGTAGGAGAGGTCAGGCTTGGCCCGGGATGTGCTTGCGTGTGGTGCTCGTTCTCCTCTCGCGGGTATGGTGGTCGGGTCTCCGTTATCCTGTCGGGCAGATCGGCGCCGGTGACCACGGGTGAGGCTTCGCGCGAGTGGGCTCGGCGGCGGCCATCGGTAGTCACGGGGTTGTGTTTCCCCAGTCCGTCGGGACTGGCTGGGGACGCAGGTGTGGATGCCCCCTACTGTGGGGGCATTGACCCAAATCTCGTGACTGATGCCGGGCTAGGAATGAAAGGAGACCCCTCTTTCCTCCTTCTGAGGTTGGTGTTCCATGATGCGGATGGATGGTGGCGGCTTGGACGTGGATGCCGGAGCGGCGGCTTCGGATGGCGGCCTGCATGGTTGGCTCTCCGGCGGGCACCATGTCGGTGGTGGTGGTTCTCCCTCTTAGCCGTGTGGGCGGCGAGAGGGTAGCGGTGGGTGGCTTGGGCGTTCTCCCTGTCTTTGGCAGTGGCGTTGCCTCGATCCGGACCTGGGATGCCGAACTTGCTGCTCCTGTCCTGAAGACCTCGTGGTGGCACGGGGGAGATGCCGAGTGAAAGCTCCGCGCTTTGTTGCCGACGATGGCGACGCTTGCGGGCGCCGTTATCTTCCTGAAGACGTCGTCCTGGTGCTCCTCTTCGTGCCAGATTTCCGGGTGAAGACCTTTGTCCTTTCTGGACTCGGCAACGGCAACGCTCTACGGCGTTCTCCCTCCTGGGGGCGTTGTCATGGAGCTTAGGTGTTTAGGACATTGCGTAGCGTCGTACTCGGTTTTCCCAATGCTTTCTTTTGGTAGCGTAGTCGTGTTCTGCGTGACCCGATTATCTTGGGATTGACATTGTATGAGAGCTAAGTCACCATCTTGTATCGTTCGGCCGTGTACTTGGTTCGGTGATTGCTTTATATATAAAGCGGGGAAAGCCTGTTTCGACAGAATCATAGTTGTGCAATTCTCACCCGTGTGTTGTTAACTGTCAAGGTGATAAAGAAGGTGTGGGGTCGAGTCAGTGGTGGGTGAAGGCACGGAGGACATCATCCCTGAAAACCATTGGTGAGCAAAGATTGCAGTGCCGGGGAGGAGGTAGGCAGTTGTGTGGAGGACATCATCCCTGAAGACCGTGGGCAAGCAAAGATCACAGTGCCGGGGAGGAGGGAGGCGGGTGCGATGCCTTTGCCGACGGTTGGCTGCAGGCCGAGGCTTGAGCAGGAGCCAACAGAACTAGTGTCGGTTCTATGTGCAGATCGTCAACAAAGACGATCTAGCCTTCCTCATCATCCCCAGGGCTTTCCAGCAGTGATGCGAAGGTGGATCTAGATTCGCCTTCTGTGACATCCCGGCTTAATAGGAATGATAGATTACTCATATCGAAAGGAACCTCAAAGTTAAGTGTGCTCAGCTTGGAGAAATTTAAGGATGGGTGATCGACTGGGAAGTTGTTGCGCACAAGTGAGGACAAATGCACATGAAAGACTAGTGTTGCTCTATGGGGCCAATCTAGATCCCGGGCGCAACGGTCAGGTACCGGTGGGTTTGGTCGGAGAGTTACAATTGGTATCAGAGCCGACCCTCGTGGTGCACGGACGTGTGCCAAGAGGGTACGTCCCATTGGGCCGACGGGGACGCTGTTCCTTTGAGGGGGGGGGGGGTATATGTGACATCCCGGCTTACTATGAATGGTAGACTACTCATATCAACAAAGTGCACCTTCTTTCCCGGGAGCCCATCCGAAAGGAACCTCAAAGTTAAGCGTGCTCGGCTCGGATCAATTTAAGGATGGGTGGTTGACTGGGAAGTTGTTCCTAGGTGCGCACGAGTGAGGACAAAGTGTGCAGGAAAAACTAGTGTTGATCTGTAGGGCCAGTCTAGATCCCACATGCAACGGCTAGGAACTGGTGGGTTTGGTCGGAGTATTACACCTTCAATGCGTCGTGTTGCTCTCTGCTAGCAGGTGGTGCCATTTCTTTGTGCAGGTCCAGGAGTTTGGTGGCGAGCTAGAGGGGCTGGCAATATTTCTGCCGGAAGCACAAGGTGTGGCCCGGCGACATTGTTGTCCTGAAGCCCTCCAACCTCGGCCTGAAGGTCCAGATCTACGACAGGAAAACCTCCACGATCTGCTGTCGATGCCAAAAGCGTGTCTGCGGAGGGCCCTATGACCAGGCCATCTGATGTTCTGAACTAAGTAGTAGTACTGGAGTAGTATGAACGGTGTCTTTGCTTTTGCTGCTAAACTGTCTATATTTTGTTCAAGGAACAACACACCCTGATCAAATTGTGCAGGGGCATGGGATGCCCCTGATGTCTTACAGCTCTACCCCTCTACTAATGTAGGTACTGCACGCTTGCTAATGCCAGTGTTAATTGTGTGTCCTGTTCATCTGTTGTGTGCTTGCTAGTGTGAAGTTCATATGCTGATTGCTTGCTAGTGTGGCGCAAAGTGGTGGAAAGGTCACCACTTTTGAAAGGGGGGGTGAGCAGAACAGCACATTGCACACAACCAAACAGCTGTGATTTGTATCTGCTCACCGCTAAACCACACATGCAGGCGTCCAAACATCAGGCACAAAACTGCTCAGCAGTGCGATGCAGACAACCTCACGGCTAAACCACACATGCAGGCGTCCAAATATCAGGCACAAAACTGCTCAGCGGTGCAATGCAGACAACCAAACTAGTTGCACAACGTGGCTCAGAGGCTGTTTCCACTCAGCCAGGCCCAACCGAGCCACATATGCAAAAGGCCAAAAAACGACACAGGTAACCAAACAGGCCCTAGGTGACCTGACGTCTGAATCCTGGCACATTTTTCTCGGGTTCGATTTATTTCTCTGTTCAACTGACAAGGGGGACTAACACGTTGCACTGAGATACAATGATTTATTATTCCAATATATGCTGATAAGTGGGACCCACACGCCACATAGGCAGGTTTAACGGCTACGAACAGAATATGCGCCACGTAGGCAGAGGTTAAGGGCTACAGACAGAAAGGGCAGTTGCACTGTATTTGCACGTTGGGGTAAGTTTGAGCGAAACGTGTATTTTACAACTTTAGGTACCAAAGTGACCATCGAGCGCAAGTTTAGGCACTCCCAGTGTATTTACCAAGAAAGGGTTTCCCCCCGCTACTCCCAGTGTATTTACATCGTTTGATTTCTAAGGACTTCTGTGACATTAAAATTGCTCTTGGTACACCTGGAACTCCTTTATTCTCAGTTTTCATGTTACTAACCTGTTATTATTACTACGATACAGATCGCTGCTATAGAGGTTCCAGAGGAATATATGGGATCAGTTGTCGAGCTATTGGGGAAAAGGCGCGGACAAATGCTTGACATGGAAGCTAGTGGGTTCGTGCTGTACTCTAGATTATCTTCACTCGAAAAATCTTTTGCATTTTTCTTTGATACAGAAGAGAAAGAAACTAAGGCTTGTTGCCAACAAAGTTACTTATGTTCCAACTCAACTATATTGCATGCATCGTTGCCAGTCTACTACAACTTGCTTGTTCCTGATATTGACTTGTTGCCATAACGAGACCTTTCAAATGGCAGGCCAGAGGGAACTTCATTGCTGAAATACAAGGTTCCAACCAGAGGCCTCATTGGGCTCCGGAATGCAATTCTAACAGCTTCTAGGGGCAGAGCTATACTTAACACAATCTTTGACAGCTATGGCCCGTGGGCTGGAGATATTAGTTCACGTGATCAAGGCTCATTGGTACGAATAAATGCCAACTTGAATATGAACTAGGCGATGATTATGTACATCCAGTTTGATCAAGTAAATATTGTGACAGACTAATAATGGTAGCTAAGATTCATTCAAGTAAATAATTTGATAGACAAATAAGTAGGTAAGATACATTCAAAACGTGACACTACAACAGCGCATGTATATCGAAAGAGAAAAATAGTTTATCACTTAATTACCTTGCCACTCTAGCCATCCTATTGCAGGGAATTATTTATTTTTACTTGCAAGTACGAACGCAATATGAGAAATTCACCTATAGGTATGATGGAGAAGCTGTAAAAATACTCCCTCCGTTCATAAATATAAGATGTTCTAACTTTTTTCTGAATCGGATGTATATAGACATGTTTTAGTGTATTTGTTCACTCATTTCAGTCCGTATGTAGTCCATATTGAAATATCCAAAACATCTTATATTTTTTACTTCTGGGAGTAGATATTTGCACTATTCGAGTTGTGGATCATCCCATTGCATATATATACCTTGCACTGGATGGCATATTAATCCTTAACAAAAACAAGGAATGTCATAGTAATCTATTTCAGGTTTCCTTACCAGATTGGAGTACCCAAAAATAAATAAATTATGTAGGCCATATATACATGCCTTCATGTTGATGCACCATAATTTCATTTAGGTATATATTGACGAGCATAAGGTAAGCTCAACGTTCACCCTGGTAGCAACTCGAAAAGTAAATTTTAATTTTTGTTAACCTACTGGCAATCTGGAATGCCGCAATGAAAAACATATAGTAATATGGAAAACATATTTGATGTCGAGGCGCATTATATCCTACAGTTATTGAAAACACGTGAATGCACCGGAGGAAACACAAAAGAGTTCTTAAGAGATTGTGTGTTTGTCATAGTTCACATAAGCATGAACATTTTTCGTGAAGATATTTTCTTTTAAAACAGAGTAGAAAGTGGCTGTAGGAAAATTAATAAGCTTCCTATCCTACAAAATCAAACAAGCTGAACTTCTCTCTGAACCAGTTCATTTGAATTAAAGGAGGCTATATTAGGCCTATAGGCTAATATTAACGATTTGGCATCACTTGGTTTATGAAAAAGATTACCACGGGAATTTACCTTGATCCAACGCATGGATAAGAGTGATAAAGAATGATAACTCTTTATGACGTGGAATGATAATTCTGTATGACATGGAATGATAATTCTTTATGGCGTGGAATGATAATTCAGATAGCAGCATCCTAATTTGAAGATCAATACAATTGAAAATCTGCCAATAGACTACTACATTATGCAAAATACTAAAGGTAATGCACTGACATAGAGTTTAAGGTATTTCACGTAGACTATGAATTTCTTTTGTGCTATTACAGAGATGACGTACACCAGGCTTGCCTTTGTGCAGTGTTAAAGTTGTTGCCTTGGTGCAGTGGTAAAGCTGTTGCCTTGGAGCTACATGCACCGGGCTGCTCTTTTTTATTACAGAGATGACGTACACATGAACACCCACATGACATGCAAACACGAGTCCGCCTTCACTGGCTGGATCTAAGGAATCCTAAAAATAAATCCGTGGATCTCACAAGATCTGTATATATTTTATCTTGTATGAAAGACGTTTACATTTTAGCAAGTATATACATAGTAAAATTAGACTACCGAGTTTGCACTGACAACTTTGAAATCCTATAGCATATCATTTCAAATTTTATGCATAATATAAACAGGTGCATGATAAACCTATCTCCAGTACAACATATCTCTGCATAGGCCAAACATGCTCTAGAAATTGCATGGTTAATTACATGTCATTTTTTTCGTTTGGTCCTTCCAAAAATTGAAAATTACGAAATTGTCAACACATCAGCTATATCTTAAACATGGTTCTTTTAGGGAATGCCAACTAATTTTACCCACTGACTTTTTACAAACTTATCTGCCTACCTATTGCGCGGAACTTATTTACCTAATTTGGCTTACAGTTTTCTTCAATATCTAACATAGTGGGAATGATCCAGGTGGCATTCGAAGGTGGAAGTACTACTTCTTATGCTTGCGTTAATGCACAAGAAAGAGGTATACTATTTGTCAAACCAGGGCAGGATATTTACAAAGGCCAGATAGTTGGTATCCATCAGCGTCCAGGTGATTTAGCACTTAATGTGTGCAAGAAAAAGGCTGCAACAAATGTCCGTTCCAACAAGGAAACTACAGGTGAAATTTCATAAGCATTCAATGCTTTGATGATATTATTTTCTAGAAAGAACTTGGAACAAACTTTAATTACCCTAGCCCTAACAGAAAGTAAATACTCTGGATTCTCATTTTTTCTTTTTGAGAAGGAGGAAAACCTCCGGCCTCTGCATCAGTCGATGCATGCAGCCATATTATTAGAAATCGAAACAGAGTCTTAACATCCAATGAAGCTCAAAATCCGAGCAAAAAAGGAGAAACTAAGTATGCAAAGTGCCACATCCGGCAATAAAGCGCCACATCCGGTGATAAAGAACAGGCTACGATGTCTACACACCTAGCCTATTATTAACTCGCCATCCAAATCGGCTGAAGATAGCTCGTGCTACCGTCTCCCAGCGGTTGCACCCAATAACCATAGGCCCCCTGTAGTCCGCATGAGTGAGTAACGATCATATACGGATCCAGGCTGTAGCTTTGTAGATAACCTGCAAAAAATTGGTGAATGTTGTACCATTAAAATCATATCGTTTCTCGTGTTCCATATAGCCCATAATAAAGCACATATCCCTATCCGAATATGTTTAGTTATGTGTATGTCTACTCCATTAAGCCATGTCCCAAATAACGTGTTTATGCTTATTGGAGGTTGTATGTTAAAAGCTATATGGATAGATCGCCATAACAATTTTGCAAGTGGACAAAGAGGTGTTTAATCGTTTTGTTTTGATCACAAAAACAGCACCTGGGGTTACCAACCCAATTCCTTTTCATCAGATTATCTTTGGTAAAGATGACTTCTTTGTGGACGAACCACATAAAGATCTTGATGCGGAGTGGAACTTTAATCTTCCATATGTGCAAAACCTCGACAATGGCCCGGTGTCAATTAAGTCCAAATACATGGATTTCACAGAGAATAATCCATTTGTGGTTAACTTCCAACTAATTTTATCCGCCTGGTCTGAAAGTTGAACATCCATCAACCTACGGACCAGGTGTAACCAAGCATTCCAACGTTCCCTTACAAGAGATCTCCTAAATTGGATGTTAAGTGGTACTGAATTTAATACTGTGGCAACATAATCCTCCTTACGTTGCACAATATTGTATAGGGAAGGATATTGTAAAGCCAGAGGCGTCTTCCCTAGCCATGTGTCCTCCCAAAATCTAATAGAGGTACCACTACCAATTAGGAACTGTTGAGTATATGTGTTATGTGCATATTGTGTATTAGGCCCGCCTCCTAGTTCCTTGTATAGTTGAAGTCCGTGGCCCACCGTTGTACATCATATATACGTGCCTATGCACGAGAGCAATACATCATGCAATTCCAACAACATACATGGTATCAGTTTCCGGGTTCTAACCCTAGTCTTCCGCCGCCGCGCGCCTTCTCCGCGCCGCCACCGCCACTCGCGCGCCATCCGCGCCGGCCGCCGCTCCTCCCGCTTCTCCCGATCGCTACCTCGTGTCGCCGCTTCGCTCCTTCATGCCAGCCCCGCGCGCCATCTCCACTCCAGCCGCCACCGTGATCCCGCGTCGCTGCTTCACTAGCCTAGCTGATTAAGCTAGCTACTACTCGTGCGTGAGTGTCCAGCAGAAATCGATCCACTAGCTAGTCTGCCTGCTTGCTCCTGTGTACGTACGCATCATCAGACGGAATCAATTGGCTGGCTTGTGTCGCTAGCGGCTGCTGCATCTCCCGCTAGCCGCCAGCCGCGCGACGCACTACCCGTGCGGCCGCACATCGCTACTGCCGTCCAACAGTGCCGATCGCCGCTGTCGGACCAGCAATGGCGTCACGAGGCCCGTCTGCCGCCGCCTCAGCCGTCCCCCCGCCGGCGCCCTACGGTGCGGCCCCGCCGCCATACGGGGCAGCCACCACCTACGATGCGCCTATTCTCACGTACGGGGTATACGGGACTCCGCCCGCATTCATGTACGGGTCTCCGCCTGTGTACGGGGCTCTGCCCGCGTACGAGTCTCTCGGACATTGGTGGGGGTCGTCAGCGGGCCAGCACTCGTCCGCTGGGCAGCAGCCAGATGGCGCCCAGCACTTGCAGCATCTGTCAGCGGGCCCGCGGGTTTTTTCGGCAGGCCATTCGGCCTACCCGGCACCGCAGTTGCAGCCGGGGTTGTATGGAGTGTACCCACCGAAGTCGTTGAGCGGCGGCTACGACTTCTCCATGGCGTCTCCGTCCCTGCCGCCGGCACCCTGGGACCCGGTGCTCCTCACCGGGCTGCATGCCGCTCATACGCCGAACAACTACACTGGAGGTGGTGATTGGTACATGGACACCGGTGCTACGGCTCACATGTTTGCTCATCTTGGTAACCTTGCCTCCTTCACTCCTGTCTCCACCGACCGCCGCATCATTGTCGGCGACGGTTCCACACTTCCTATCACACATGTTGGGCACACTTCTTTTCCTTCTACTTTCACTCCATTATCTTTGTCTAACATACTTGTGTCACCTCATCTTATTAAGAATCTTATTAAGAATCTCATTTCCGTTCGTTGTTTCACTCGTGAAAATCCTGTTACCGTTGAATTTGACGAGCTTGGTTTTTGTGTCAAAGACGCTCGAACCAGGATGGTACTTCATCGATGTGACAGCCCCGACGAGCTCTATCCGGTGCACTCGCCTTCATCCGCCACCACCGCACCGGTTGCTCTCTCCGTTGGCGTTGATCTTTGGCACGCTCGCTTGGGTCATCCCAACCCCATCACACTTCGTCATATTCTTAGGAGTTTCAGTTTCAGTTGCAATAAGATCGAGGATCACACTTGTCATGCCTGTCGAGTCGGCAAACATGTTCGCTTGCCGTTTACTAATTCCACCACCATTGCTTCTTTTCCTTTTCAGTTGATTCATAGCGATGTGTGGACTTCTCCGGTTCCCAGTAACTCGGGCTATTTATATTATCTGGTCATTCTTGATGATTATTCTCACTATGTGTGGACTTTTCCTTTGCGCAGAAAGTCGGATGCACTCTCTACCTTGACGGCCTTTTAGTCCTATGTCCGCACGCAGTTTGGGCGTCCCATCCTTGTGCTTCAGACGGACAATGGAAAAGAGTTCGACAACCTCGCTTTCCGCACCTTTTTGTCGCATCACGACACAATTTTCCGCCTCACATGCCCGTACACTTCACAGCAGAACGGTCGAGCCGAACGCGTCCTTCGCACTTTGAATGACTGCGTTTGCACGCTCCTGTTTCATGCCAATGTGTTGTCTCGTTTCTGGCCGGACGCACTCGCCACTGCATCACTTCTTCTTAACATTAGACCCTGCCGCCCACGGTGGAACTACGCACCTCACCATCTTCTCTTTGGTACGCCCCCGTCTTATGACGACTTGCGTATTTTTGGGTGCCTTTGCTATCCCAACACTGCTTCTCACAAGCTTGCACCTCGATCCGTCGCTTGCATCTTCATCGGCTACCCCTCCGACTCCAAGGGATATCGGTGCTATGATCCCGTCTCCCATCGTGTGTTCACTTCCCGGCACGTTTACTTTGATGAGCATGTGTTTCCATTTCACCAGGTACCCCCGGCTGTTCCTCCCGCCACTGATGACGCGGGCTCCTCGACGCCTCTCCCAGGGCGCTCGCGCGCCTCTCTTGGCCCGCCCCCTGGCTTTGAGGCGCGCCCCCTGCATGCGGCGCCTCCTACAGCCGCGGCACTGGTGCCCCCGCCCCCTCCCCCGACGTTGGTGCCCGCGGCCCCTGCGGCTCCTCCAGTGCCCGCGGCCCCTGCGGCTCCTCCAGTGCCCGCGGCCCCCACGGCTCCCTCGGCGCCCGCGGCCCCCTCGGCGCCTGTGGCCGGTCCGGTCACCGATGCCCGTACGGGCGTTTTTCGCCCGAGCTCACACTACGCCTCGGATGACTACGTCCATGCGGCGTCCACCTCTGAGCCGTCGCCGTTGCCGTCCTCCGTTCGAGCCGCTCTTCGTGACCCGCTCTGGATGGCTGCAATGCAAGACGAGTTTGACGCCCTGTTGCGCAACCGGACGTGGCAGCTTGTTCCCCGTCCCCGGCACGCCAACGTGATTACCGGGAAGTGGGTCTTCAAACACAAGCTCCGTCCTGATGGTACCCTTGATTGCTACAAAGCGCGCTGGGTTGTTCGTGGCTTCCGACAGCGTGCTGGCATCGACTTCAGCGACACCTTCGCTCCGGTCGTCAAGCCCGGCACGATACACACGGTTCTCCACCTTGCGGTCTCCCGTGCTTGGCCGGTGCACCAGATGGACGTCTCCAACGCCTTCCTTCATGGTCACCTCGAGGAGCAGGTCTTCTGCCAGCAACCCACCGGGTTTGTTGACCCGGCGCTTCCCGACCACGTGTGCCTGCTTTCGCGGTCCTTGTACGGACTCAAGCAGGCTCCGCGCGCTTGGTACCAGCGCATCGCGGCGTTTCTCCACCAGCTTGGGTTCCGCTCTACCCGCTCGGATGCCTCGCTCTTCGTCTATCATCAGGGCTCTGACATGGCCTACTTGCTGCTCTATGTCGACGACATCATCCTGACGGCATGTACGGCTGGTCTCCTCAGTCAGCTCACGGCTCGTCTTCGCGCTGAGTTCGCCATCAAGGACTTGGGTCCTTTGCACTACTTCCTCGGTGTCGAGGTGGTGCGCCGTCCGGATGGCTTCTTCCTTCATCAGCGGAACTACGCTCACGAGCTCCTCGAGCGCGCCGGCATGCTTAACTGCAAGCCCGCCGGCATGCTTAACTGCAAGCCCGCCGCTACGCCTGTTGATACGAAGGCCAAGCTTTCTGCCACGGATGGGTCTCCTGCTTCGGATGCTGTCTTCTATCGGTCTATTGTTGGTGCTCTCCAGTACCTCACTCTAACTTGCCCGGACATCCAGTATGCCGTGCAGCAGGTGTGTCTTCATATGCATGCTCCTCGAGACGTTCACTGGGCTGTCGTCAAGCGGATTCTCCGCTATATCTGTGGCACTATGGATCTTGGCATCACACTACGCCTCCGCCGACACCGCCCTCACCGCCTACTCCGATGCAGACTGGGCGGGCTGCCCTGACACTCGTCGCTCCACTTCAGGCTATTGTGTCTATCTTGGACCCTCACTCATCTCGTGGTCGTCCAAGCAGCAGCCTACGGTCTCTCATTCCAGTGCTGAGGCTGAGTATGGTGCGGTGGCCAACGCCGTAGCCGAGTGTTCGTGGCTTCGCTAGCTGCTTCAGGAGCTCTCTTGCCCTGTTGACCGTGCCACGGTGGTCTACTGCGACAACGTCTCGGCGGTCTACCTCTCCGCTAACCCGGTGCATCATCGACGGACCAAGCATATTGAGTTGGATATTCATTTTGTTCGGGAACAGGTGGCCCTTGGCCATATTCGTGTTTTGCACGTCCCTACTTCCCAACAATTTGCCGATATCATGACCAAGGGCTTGCCTACGGCGTCATTTGAGGAGTTCCGGTCCAGTCTCTGCGTCAGCCGCGGTGCCGCTTCGACTGCGGGGGGGGGGGTGTTGAGTATATGTGTTATGTGCATATTGTGTATTAGGCCCGCCTCCTAGTTCCTTGTATAGTTGAGGTCCGTGGCCCACCGTTGTACATCATATATATGTGCCTATGCACGAGAGCGATACATCGTGCAATTCCAACAACATACAGGAACTTCACTTGCTGGAAGAAGGTTACTTTTGTCTTCATTAACCCTTTCCAAAACGGTGAGTCCGTGGGCCTTGCATTCACCTGGGCCAAAGTCTTAGTATGTAGGTATTTATTTCGCAAGATTTGTATCCACATGCCTTCGGTCTCCGTAGATAGTCTGTATAGCCATTTGCTAAGCAAACATCTATTCTTTACCTCTAAATTCTCGATCCCTAACCCACCCTGGTCTTTTGGTCTACACATGATATCCCATCTAGCCAGTCTGTATTTCTTCTTGGCCTCATCGCTTTCCCAGAAGAATTGGGATCTGTAGAAGTCTAATCTTTTCCGTACCCCCACCGGTACTTCAAAGAAAGATAGGAGGAACATCGGCAAACTCGTCAAAACCGAGTTAATCAACACCAGCCGGCCTCCGTAAGACATTAGCTTGCCCTTCCAGCAGCATAATCTTTTTTCAAATCTATCTTCTATACATTTCCATTCTTTGTTCGTTAACCGTCTATAATGGATTGGGATCCCGAGATAACTAAAAGGTAAGGATCCCATTTCACAACCGAACAAGTTTCTGTAATTGTCTTGTTCTTCTTTAGCTCTCCCAAAGCAGAACAATTCGCTTTTATTGAAGTTGATTTTGAGCCCAGACAGTTGCTCAAAAAGGCATAAAATAAGCTTCATATTCCTAGCTTTTGCAAGATCTTGTTCCATGAAAATAACAGTATCATCCGCCTATTGTAGGACAGAAACGGCTCCCTCTACGAGATGGGGAACGAGACCTCCTACTTGGCCACTCTCTTTAGCCCGACTAATAAGTACTGCCAACATATCCGCTACAATGTTGAACAACATAGGAGACATGGAATCTCCCTGTCGTAACCCCTTGCATGAAATAATGACCTATGTCATCATTGACTTTTATCCCGACACTGCCTTTCTGTATGAATGAATCCACCTGAGACCTCCAGGCTTCGTTGAAGCTTGTTGAAGGAAGGGCCATTTGACCTTATCATACGCTTTTTCAAAATCCACTTTGAAGACAACCCCATCTAGTTTCTTTGAATGGATTTCATGCAATGTTTCATGTAGGACTACCACCCCTTCTAGGATTTGTCGTCCTGGCATGAACGCAGTTTGAGTGGGTTGCATGACCGAATGGGCTATCTGTGTCAACCTATTCGTGCCAACCTTTGTAAAGATCTTAAAACTTACATTGAGAAGACATCGGTCTAAACTGCTCAATGCGAACCGCTTCCACCTTCTTTGGCAACAACGTTATCATTCCAAAATTGAGGTGAAATAAGTTTAAGTGGCCTTTGAACAAATCATGGAACATAGGCATAACATCACTCTTTATGATATGCCAGCAATTTTTGATAAAATTCTGCCGGGAACCCATCTGGCCCGGGCGCTTTATTATGCTTCATTTGCGTTATAGCATCGAACACCTCTTTCTCAGTGAAAGGGGCAGACAACACCTCATTCTCTTCTAAGTTGAGTTGCGGTATGTCCCCGATCACATTGTCATCAAGAGAAACGAAACTTTCTCGGGTGCTCCAAAAAGTTTCTTATAATATTCGGAAATGTATAGTTTAGATTCTCGTGTCCTACAATTGTACCCTCATCTTGTTCTAGTTGTATTATCTTTTTCTTTCTGTGCTTCCCATTAGGTATCATGTGAAAGAATTGTGTATTATCATCCCCTTGGACGATCTTAGAAACCTTTGCTCTAAGCGCCCATTTCATCTCCTCTCTCATAAGGGCTTGTAACTTCTTCTCAGCCTCATTCTTAATATCTCTCTCGGAAGTATTAAGAAGTATGGATTCTGCTTTCACATCAAGTTCATTAATAATTTGTGTCAATCTTTCTTTTTCCACTTTATAGATACCACTTTGATGTTTGGCCCAGCCTCTCAAAAACTGGTGCAGGTGTCTAATTTTGTTTTGCCATCTCTCCACACTAGAAGACCCTCCCATGTCTCTGGCCCATTCAGCCGCAATGAGCGCCATGAAGCCCTCCCTCTCAAACCATCCTAATTCGAAAGAGAAAGTATTTTTGTTTCCCACATGGGTTGCTTCCCCGGAATCAACCAATAGTGGGGTATGATCAGAGATGGCCCTCTGTAGGGCCTGAACCGTAACCAGCGGAAATTTTTGTTCCCACTCAACACTAGTGAGAACCCTGTCCAATTTCTCGTAAGTAGGAATTGGCAAAGAATTGGCCCACGTGAATTGCCTACCAGTGAGGTCAATCTCCCTCAGACCGAGACTTTCAATTATCATATTAAACATGAATGACCATCTTCCATCAAAGTTGTCATTATTTTGTTCTTCTTGTCTTCTAATGATATTGAAATCTCCCCCCACCAGAATTGGCAACCTTTCATCCCCACAAATTCTCACCAGATCTGCGAGGAATTCCGGCTTAAGCTCTGGTTGTGCCGCACCGTATACTGCCACCAAAGCCCATCGGAAACCGTCAATTTTCGACCTTACATGAAATTTGACAGCAAAATCACCGTGGACCACATTCAATACCTCTAAAGTTTCGCACTTCACCCCAAGTAGTATCCCTCCGGATCTCCCCCTTGGAGGTAAACAGTGCCAGTCAAAATCAACCCCCCCTGAAATGGTGTTAAGAAACTGGGAGGTGAAATTATCTCTACCGCTCTCCAATAAAGCCATAAAATCTAATTTTTGTTCTACTAATGTATCGTAAGGAATCTCCTTTTAGCCAAGTCCGCTAGACCTCTGCTATTCCGGAATATCCCTTTCATATGTCATCATGGAATTTTTTTCTTTTGTTTAACTCTCGCACTCCGACGCATCGTCGATGTAGGATAAACCTTCCTCTTCCAGGTTTTTTTTGGTTTGTCCTTCATCTCCTGAACATGTTGAGTATCGGTGTTAGGAGTGGCCTCTGGCTGCAAAGGGGCCACATACCCCTCTGGAACCATATCCTCCTCCTCTGCCTCTAAGCCCTCCATGGGGACCAAATCCTCACAGAGGCTCTGAAGCGCAGTTACTCCAAGATCATTGATATCTACTTCATTCATGGGTTTTACTGCTGCTAGATGTCGTATTAAATCCACAGCTCTATCTGTCTCTAAATCTAGGAGATCATTAATTGATTTTGTGGTTTCTTTGTCATTACTACCAAGAGAGATCCCTAGGTTGTTGGCTTTATCAACTATATCATGCTCAGAAAAGTGCAGAATTGAACAACTTGTATTAACTGACATACCTGTATGAACTTCGATGTCTCGAAGTTTGGCGGCCCTCATGGCTCACCCCATCTGTATGTCATCCGCGTCCGGCCGACCCTGGATCCGGTGACTGAACCGTCTGTCACCGGAACTAGGTTTCGGAATACCTCCAAAGGCGATGACGTCCTCCAAAGCGACTCTGGCCGGGCTATGGCCGCCAGCCGTATGCCCGACTAAGTCAGAAGCAATGGGAGACACCGGCCTCCCGAACTGCTCCACCACGGTATCAGTATTCGCGACATCCGAAGCACAGATCTCCGCCGATGTGCTATCATCATTGCCCGACCTGGACACCACCTGTGTCGAGCTGGTCGAACGTGGTGACAAAGAGCGAGATGGTCTAGAGCCCTCCACTGTAGGAGAAGGCGAGATCGCCGACGGCCGTCCCTCCACTGTCACCGCCGCCATAGACACCTCTGTCACCACTGGGGTGACTGGGCGGCGAGGAGACGTCAGCTGCGGTGGAACCTCATTCGTCATCTGTCGGTGCTCCTCCACCACCACCCCCTGTGTTGGAAGATCATCATCAGAGTCCTCTATCTCCACACGGTCACCCCAAAGACAACTCGGTGCGGACATCGCCTGAAACGAACCAAAACGGAGAGATGCTGCCGGAGTGGTTGGGGGTGCCGACCCCTTGTCGGTCTTCGGCTCAGTCGACTGTGTGGGTTTTCTGGCCGGCTTGTCCTTTCCACTGTGGTCGCTGGGGTTGCCTCCCATCCCTGGGTCGCCACCACCATCACCACTACCATCTCCACCATCAGTCATATCAACATCAGTATTCCCATAATTATTATTTGCCTGCTGAACCTCCTCAACCACAATATCGAGATCATAAGACATCCCATCATAAGTCCATGGTACGAAGTCTGGAATATAATCCGCATTCACAACACCGACAAGTAGCCTCGCCTCTCCATGCAGGCCTGTGAATGGCATGTCCACCTTCTCTGTTTTACCTAACAGAGAGCCAAGACTCACAACAATAAGATAGTCATTAAGAAGAGTCACTCCTGAGAGTCTGACCCAAACCTTTTCTAGCGGTATCCCCATTGGCTCAGGTTTTTTGCACTCATCAAACTCAAGAATGCACTTACTTCCGGGCACCTTACTGGGTCCACACTTCAGCAGGTGGTGAAGGTCCTCTCTCCTAGGGAACTCCACTCTGTAAACCTGATCCTCCATCCTGACGAGAGACCAGTGAAAAGACTCAGACACTAGCCGTCTGAGCTGCTGACACACCTGTTCCTCTGTCAATGTCCCCTGAGTAACCCTGACCAGACCAAACTTCGAACTGTCCACCGCAGGAGTCACTGAAATCGTGCATGGAGTCTCAAAGAACATAAGCTTGGTAGTACAGACACCATAAATGTTCACCACAGGTATAGGCACCAAAAGCAACAGATAGTCGCCAGATGAGTGTCCCGACTTCAAACATATATCACAAAGCACCGCCGTGCAGTCAATCACAAAGTGGCCCGGCACACCACAACGATAGCAAGTCATTTTTTCTTTCTTGCGTGCCGCTTTGTTAGCACGCACCGCATCCGCTTTATCATTACATTTGTCACTGTGGCCATCTTTGTCATCTGAAGGTGTGGAAGTTGGAATGGTGACCCCAGCCAGAGCCTTAACCGCCGCCGCCGCCTCTGGTAGCGCTGCAGAAGAGGAAGTGGCGGCATCTGCCACTTTGGTCGCCCCACTGACAGTCCCCTTCAGCGGGAGGACCGGTTTGGGTGCCGCCTTCGGTACAAACGGACGGCGTGGAGGAGGGTTACGACCACCCCCACCTCGACCACCTCTCTAACGGTAATGAGGACCCGTGGCGCCTTCAACAAACTCGCCGGGTGGAGGGTTAAAGTTCCGCTGCCATTGATTCCCGGCGAATCCACGACCTCCACCATTATTCCATTGGTTCCAACCACGACGATCATATTCTCCATCGTATCCGCGACCAGCACCGTATCCGCCTCGACCACCATTGAAACCACCATGACCCATGCCGTGACCAGCACGCCCAGCAGCAAGTCCCGTACGCCCCGCGACATTGGCTGGGCTGCCTTCGGCGGACCCCCTGCCCGGGCCGTCACCGGCCGGCTGCCTCGGCGGCTCCTGCTGCCCACGCAGCGGCGGCTGTGCCCCATCACCCTGGCCGACCATCAGTGGCGCCGGTGGCAGACTCACGGCCGGCACTCGACGTGCCCTGCCGCTCCGGGTAGGGAACCCTGGTGAGGTGCGATGTCTAGCCCTAGCTGTCGTCGTAGCATGTACGTACGCAACAGGAGTTTCGATCGATCTGGATGGAACCGTCGAAGACTGTCGATACTCGTCGCATCTCGGGCTCTCGCATGGCGCGATACGCTGGGCCGTATACCCAGGTATGCCCGCATCGCCCGTCTCATGTATCTCCTTAGGCTGGGCCAAATACCCAGCACTCAAAATGGGCTGAACCACTTCCGGCCCGTCATGGCCAAGAAGCAAATTCAAACGCCCTTTCCTGGCCGCCCGGATCTGCGCAGCCGGATCGGCAGCCGGCGGCGGCGACTCCGCCACCCGTCGCCCGTTCTTTCTTCGTCGTTGCATCTTGTCTGCGGCGCCTAGCCCATTCCACGCCTTGTCGCTTACTGGGATGATCCCGTCGATGCAATCCGCCATTTCCTGCTCGGAATATCCCTCCCCGAGAGATTCGCAAATGAAGTCCGATGGTGTCGGAGATGCCGCCGCCTGCCCGGCGACTTGGTCATCTTCATCGTCAGAGTCCTCGGCGTCTGAACCAGCGAGGGCCCAGAATCTGTTCCCCTTCCAGTTGGAGTTGGCGGTGCCGGACGGGGGAACGCCCCTACCGCCCCCATCGCCCATCGCCTAATTGTCCGTCAGACGCGATCCTGTGTGTTGATGGCTAACACCCACATGACCCTCATATCTCTGCCTACTCGCGCCCCTCTGGATTCTCATGGTTTATTGATCGTGGGAGAAGCCCATTATATAGGAGGGATACCTTGGGCTGTGAAGATGACTTAGAGGAAATACGATCTGACTCTGAAACGGATTCTAATCTGGACTCTGCACCTAATACGAATCTGAACCTAATGAAATACTCCCTCCGTACCAAAATATAAGACGTTTTTGTAGTTCAAATTGAACTGCAAAAACGACTTATATTTTGATACAGAGGTAGTAGCTTGTATTAGTATGGGAATCCTAGCCACTTTGGGCTGGATCAGTGGGCGTTGTGGCCAGGGCTGGGGCCCTCCGACCATATGTGGCTCCATGCATAACAGCTCTCCCTTCCTCCACAAACAGCTCGTCCTCGAGCTGAAACGAGCGAAAACGAGCAATGTGTTAGATGAGCAAGTTGGATGTATTGTATATCCCAAGGGGCAAATATATAGTACAAATGACTGGGCATACAAGTAAGGACATCTAGACTAATATGAATATGTAAGGGGACCTAAACTGATACCACTACTCCTTAAGAACCCTCCTCAAATGCAAAGTGTATGCAATAACATTACATTTGAACAAGTATAACACTAAACCAAAAAGTAGTGAAAGTCCAAAATTTGCATCTCGAGAGTGTCGTCATAGCATGGAGTCTTCGAAACCTGTTGAGTCAAGCCAAAGAGGGATAGAAGAAGCATGTCGCAAAGATCACAGCACAAGAAGTCTGCGGCAAAAAATACTCGGCAGCAAGAGAATGTCCATAGAGCAACGACAATGCAAAGGATCACCATACGACCATCCTCAATGGCGGGAAGTACAGCAGGGGTGGCCGGCGGGTCACCATGAAGCTTTTTGAGGAGACATAAATGTTACGCATCATGGAGCCGAGTTTTAGGATACTCCTTGTGTCCTGGGCGCGCTCGAGCTATCCATCGTTTTGCTGCCTTGTATTTCTATCGGGTCTCTTGGGCTCCGAAATTCTTTCCGGGGGTAACAGAAACAAAATGGGCGGAAACAACAACAACAACAACAACAAAGCCTTTAGTCCCAAACAAATTGGGGCAGGCTAGAGTTGAAACCCATAAGATCTCATAACCAACTCATGGTTCTGGCACATGGATAGCAAGCTTCCACGCATCCCATGTCAAGCACTGTTTTTGAGACGGGTTGTTTTTTCTTTGTCCTCCGTAAAATACCGGGGTATTCGGCCCTAATCCGCTGAACCAATTGGGGCATTGGCATATTAAAAATGTTGACATGTCACTGGGCATACTTAAAACTTGATTATGCCTTCAGAGAAGTGATAAGTGGTCCAATACCCTATTGCAGCGATGTGTCCTTGTGCACTTAGAACTGAAAACTTATTTTTATCAAGTGTGGTTAATTCAAATAATTTGTTCTTTTTTTTGCAGTGGTTCTGGATGAACCTTTAAGCTACAGTCTGGATGACTGCATAGAGTATATTCAAGAAGATGAGCTAGTCGAGGTTACACCTGAGAGCATCCGCATGTCCAAGAACCCAAAAATTTCGAAGAAGAAGAACAACTAGGCCTCCTGGAAGGATAAAAAAAGGAATACGCTATTGGATCATTTCATACTGGAAGCATCGGTTTCAGATAGAAGACCTGGACTTGGTTTGATAATGACTAGTATATGACGAGAGATACCATGAGTCAGTCAGCAAGCTATTTTTGGTGGTCTATACTTTTCAGATTAGGTTTATACCCAATTTTAACAACAAAAGTCTTGCCTTCGGATCTGTAATAGAAGGTGTATTCAATAGTTTCCTTTGGATATCTATGAAGATTTACTTCTCTGATTTGGGTTCGAGCTTATCATGTTGAAACTTTTTCACATAAGCATCGCAGTCTCAAACTTTAAGAAACGACAGCTTAGGTTTCTTGCCAAACCATAGTTCATATGGTGTCGTCTCAACGGATTTAGATGGTGCCTTATTTAACGTGAATGTAGCTGTCTCTAATGCATAACCCCAAAACGATAGTGGTAGATCGGTAAGAGACATCATAGATTGCACTATATTCAATAAAGTACGGTTATGACGTTCGGACACACCATTATGCTGTGGTGTTTCATGTGGCATGAGTTTGTGAAACTATTCCACATTGTTTTAATTGAAGACCAAACTCGTAACTCAAATATTTGTCTCCGCGATCAGATCGTAGAAACTTTATTTTCTTGTCACGATGATTTTCCACTTCATTCTGAAATTCTTTAAACTTTTCAAATGTTTCAGACTTATGTTTCATCAAGTAGATATACCCATATCTGCTCAAATCATCTGTGAAGTTCAGAAAATAACGATACTTGCCGTGAGCCTTAACACTCATCGGACCGCATACATCAATATGTATTATTTCCAATAAGTCAGTTGCTCGCTTCGGAGAACGGAGTCTTAGTCATCTTGCCCATGTGGCATGGTTCACAAGCATCAAGTGATTCATAATCAAGTGATTCCAAAATCCCATCAGCATGGAGTTTCTTCATGCGCTTTACACCAATATGACCTAAACGGCAGTGCCACAAATAAGTTACACTTATCATTATTAACTTTGCATCTTTTGGTTTCAATATTACGATTATGTGTATCACTAAGATCGAGATCCAACGAACTATTTTCATTGGGTGTGTAACCATAAGGTTTTATTCATGTAAACAGAACAACAATTTATTCTCTTACTTAAATGAATAACCGTATTACAATAAACATGATCAAATCATATTCATGCTCAACGCAAACACAAAATAACACTTATTCAGGTTCAACACTAATCCCGAATGTATAGGGAGTGTGCGATGATGATCATATTAATCTTGGAACCACTTTCAACACACATCGTCACTTCACCCTTAACTAGTCTCTGTTTATTCTGCAACTCCCGTTTCGAGTTACTAATCTTAGCAACTGAACTAGTATCAAATACTGAGGGGTTGCTATAAACACTAGTAAAGTACACATCAATAACATGTATATCAAATATACATGTGTTCACTTTGCCATCCTTCTTATCTGCCAATCACTTGGGGTAGTTCCGCCTCCAGTGACCAGTCCCTTTGCAGTAGAAACACTTAGTCTCAGGCTTAGGACCAGACTTGGGCTTCTTCACTTGAGCAGCAACTTGCTTGCTGTTCTTCTTGAAGTTTCCTTTCTTCCCTCTGCCCTTTTCTTGAAACTAGTGGTCTTGTCTACCATCAACACTTGATGTTTTTCTTGATTTCTACCTTCGTCAATTTCCGCATTACGAAGAGCTTGGGAATCGTTTCCGTTATCCCTTGCATATCATAGTTCATCACGAAGTTCTACTAACTTGGTGATGGTGACTAGAGAATTCTGTCAATCACTATCTTATCTGGAAGATTAACTCCCACTTGATTCAAGCGATTGTAGTACTCAGACAATCTGAGCACATGCTCACTAGTTGAGCGACTCTCCTCCATCTTTTAGCTATAGAACTTGTTGGAGACTTCATATCTCTCAACTCGGGTATTTGCTTGAAATATTAACTTCAACTCCTGGAACATCTCATATGCTCCATGACGTTCAAAACGTCTTTGAAGTCCCGATTCTAAGCCATTAAGTATGGTGCACTAAACTATCAAGTAGTCATCATATTGAGCTAGCCAAACGTTCATAACGTCTGCATCTGCTCCTGCAATAGGTCCGTCACCTAGCGGTGCATCAAGGACATAATTCTTCTGTGCAGCAATGGGGATAAACCTCAGATCACGGATCCAATCCGCATCATTGCTACTAACATCTTTCAACACAATTTTCTCTAGGAACATATCAAAATAAACACAGGGAAGCAACAACGTGAGCTATTGATCTACAACATAATTTGCAAAATACTACTAGGACTAAGTTCATGATAAATTTAAGTTCAATTAATCATATTACTTAAGAACTCCCACTTAGATAGACATCCCTCTAATCCTCTAAGTGATCACGTGATCCAAATCAACTAAACCATGTCCGATCATCACGTGAGATGGAGTAGTTTCATTGGTGAACATCACTATGTTGATCATATCTACTATATGATTCACGCTCGACCTTTCGGTCTCCGTGTTCCGAGGCCATATCTGTATATGCTTGGCTCGTCAAGTATAACCTGAGTATTCCGCGTGTGCAACTGTTTTGCACCCGTTGTATTTGAACATAGAGCCTATCACACCCGATCATCACGTGGTGTCTCAGCACGAAGAACTTTCGCAACGGTGCATACTTAGGGAGAACACTTCTTGATAATTTAGTGAGAGATCATCTTATAATGCTACCGTCAAACAAAGCAAGATAAGATGCATAAAAGATAAACATCACATGCAATCAATATAAGTGATATGATATGGCCATCATCATCTTGTGCTTGTGATCTCCATCTCTGAAGCACCGTCGTGATCACCATCGTCATCAGCGTGACACCTTGATCTCCATCGTAGCATCGTTGTCGTCTCGCCAAGCTTGTGCTTCCACGACTATCGCTACCGTTTAGTGATAAAGTAAAGCATTACATCGCGATTGCATTGCATACAATAAAGCGACAACCATATGGCTCCTGCCGGTTGCCGATAACTCGGTTACAAAACATGATCACCTCATACAATAAAATTCAGCATCATGTCTTGACCATATCACATCACAACATGCCCTGCAAAAACAAGTTAGACGTCCTCTACTTTGTTGTTGCAAGTTTTACTTGGCTGCTACGGGCTTAAGTAAGAACCAATCTCACCTACGCATCAAAACCACAACGATAGTTTGTCAATTTGACTCCGTTTTAACCTTCGCAAGGATCGAGCGTAGCCATACTTGGTTCAACTAAAGTTGGAGAAACTGTCACCCACAAGCCACCTCTGTGCAAAGCACGTCGGGAGAACCGGTCTCGCGTAAGCGTACACGTAATGTCGGTCTGGGCCGCTTCATCCAACAATACCGCCGAACCAAAGTATGACATGCTGGTAGGCAGTATGACTTATATCGCCCACAACTCACTTGTGTTCTACTCGTGCATATAACATCAACATATAAAACCTAGGCTCTGATGCCACTGTTGGGTTTCGTAGTAATTTCAAAAAATTTCCTATGCACACGCAAGATCATGTGATGCATAGCAACGAGAGGGGAGAGTATGATCTACATACCTAGTAGATCGACAACGGAAGCGTTTGGTTGATGTAGTCGTACGTATTCACGATCCGACCGATCAAGCACCGAAACTACGGCACCTCCGAGTTCTAGCACACGTTCAGCTCGATGACGATCCCCGGACTCCGATCCAGTAAAGTGTCGGGGTAGAGTTCCGTCAGCACGACGGCGTGGTGACGATCTTGATGCACTACAGCAGCAGGGCTTCGCCTAAACTCCGCTACAATATTATCGAGGACTATGGTGGCTGGGGCCGCCGCACACGGCTAAGGAATAGATCACGTGGATCAACTTGTGTCTCTCTGGGGTGCCCCTGCCTCCGTATATAAAGGACTAAGGGGGGGAGGCTGGCCGGCCAAGGAGGGTGCGCCAGGAGAGTCCTACTCCCTCTGGGAGTAGGATTCCCCCCCCCCCCCCCAATCCTAGTTGGAATAGGATTCGCGGAGGGGGAAAAGAGAGAGGGGGGCCGGCCACCTCTCCTTGTCCTAATAGGACTAGGGGAGGGGGGAGGCACGCGGCCCATCATGGGCTGCCCCTTCTCTTTTCCACTAAAGCCCACTAAGGTCCATATAGCTCCCGGGGGGTTCCGGTAACCTCCCGGTACTCCGGTAAAATCCCGATTTCACCCGGAACACTTCCGATATCCAAACATAGGCTTCCAATATATCAATCTTTACGTCTCGACCATTTCGAGACTCCTCGTCATGTCCGTGATCACATCCGGGACTCCGAACAACCTTCGGCACATCAAAATGCATAAACTCATAATATAACTGTCATCGTAACCTTAAGCATGCGGACCCTACGGGTTCGAGAACAATGTAGACATGACCGAGACACGTCTCCGGTCAATAACCAATAGCGGGACCTGGATGCCCATATTGGCTCCTACAATTCTACGAAGATCTTTATCGGTCAGACCGCATAACAACATATGTCGTTCCCTTTGTCATCGGTATGTTACTTGCCCGAGATTCGATCGTCGGTATTCCAAATACCTAGTTCAATCTCGTTACCGGCAAGTCTCTTTACTCGTTCTGTAATACATCATCCCGCAACTAACTTATTAGTTGCAATGCTTGCAAGGCTTAAGTGATGTGCATTACCGAGAGGGCCCAGAGATACCTCTCCGACAATCGGAGTGACAAATCCTTATCTCGAAATACGCCAACCCAACATGTACCTTTGGAGACACCTGTAAGTACTCCTTTATAATCACCCAGTTACGTTGTGACGTTTCGTAGCACCCAAAGTGTTCCTCCGGCAAACGGGAGTTGCATAATCTCATAGTTATAGGAACATGTATAAGTTATGAAGAAAGCAATAGCAACATACTAAACGATCAGGTGCTAAGCTAATGGAATGGGTCATGTCAATCAGATCATTCTCTCAATGATGTGATCCCGTTAATCAAATAACAACTCATTGTTCATGGTTAGGAAACATAACCATCTTTGATTAACGAGCTAGTCAAGTAGAGGCATACTAGTGACACTCTGTTTGTCTATGTATTCACACATGTATTATGTTTCCGGTTAATACAATTCTAGCATGAATAATAAACATTTATCATGATATAAGGAAATAAATAATAACTTTATTATTGCCTCTAGGGCATATTTCCTTCAACCTTTTGCTTCGTCCCTCGCCTTCTGCAAGTTCTCCTGAGCAAGCTTCAAGTCAAGGTTCAGCTGGATCTGTTTGTTCTCCAACTCAGTGTAGCGAGCCACAAGTTCGCAGGATTTCTGCAAAAAATCAGTCGACAGACATCCAAGATAAGTTGCTTCCGAGTAACCAAGAGACAATGATGGCGTTTCTAAGACTACAGCCGAATCAAAAACATTCGACAGTAGTCTCGGGGACTACACCCAGTGGGTGCACTCAGCATGCCCCCACTGGTTCGACCAAAAAAAAATCAAGGCCTGACCAGACCGAGTGAAAAAGTTCAGCTAAAGCAACACAATATAAAGACTACAGTCGACTACCAGCAGTCCACCGTAGTCTCGGGGACTACACCCAGTGGGTGCACTTAGCGTGCCCCCACTCGTCAAAAAGATTAATAGACACACACAGTGGGCGTACAGATATAAAGATCTTCGAAAAGAGATTCTTCAGATAGCATATCCTAACAGAACAAGCGGTGAATCGACTGACCTGGACATTGCTCTGAAGAGCTGAGCTCGCGTCATAAGCTGCTTGGCTGGCTTCCCGAACCACCTTCACTTGCTCCATCATGATCCCCGCCTGGCGTATAGCCTCTTTAGCGGCACCCACTTGGTCCTCAGGGACGTGGTGTGTGGCAAAAAGTGAAGGCGGATTTGCAGTCGACGTCGAAGGCCGGACACTCGTCAGAGGTTCAGCGAAGGTCACAGAAACCCGAGTGGTATCACCACCCTCCCAGACTGCGCCCTCAGGCGCCGGAGTAGTTTGTGGGGTCTTGCCAGCCGGCGCCCTCCTGTTCCTTCGCGCCCTCAGCGGCACTTCGTCGTCATCATCAGGGAGGTCAATGACATGAGGAGGAGCTACAAGAAAAATCCAATCGACCGGAATTATAAGAAATTGTCAGTTGACTAAAAGTAGAGCATCAGTAATTGTACCGGGGTTGGAGGTAACAGCGTCTTCCATCTCTTGATCATCGTCCTTGGCGGAGATCTCCGAGGTGGCAGCACTGCAAATTTCGAAAGTCAGTCAGCTTATTCAATGAGTCGACCAAGAGTCCGTCACGTTCGACAAAGGAAAACAAATTCTACTATTATCCAGAAATGGTGGGGACAGTCATCTTCATCTTGGGCAGAGCCTTGGGCGGCTTGGACGGCGTCGCGCGTGGGTGCTTGGGAGCTTTTTCTGTCGGCGCTGGAGATGAGGTCCGAGGGCGCTTCGACGACTGCCCAACAGGGACAGTCGCCTTACCACGTTCCCGCGCAGGGTCGTGTGTAAGCTTGGATCGCCGTTCCGAGCGGGGAGGTTCGACTTCTTCCTCCTCCTCTTCACTGGAGTCGTCGTCGTCATCCCCCTCTCCTTCGCCGTCAGATTCCCACTCTTCTCCCTCATCTCCACTTTCGCCTCCGCTCGCCTCTCCTTCCTCGGCCTGCTCCTGTGCTCCATTGGGCGTCGAGTACATCTCAGTAGTGGCCTAGAGGACAACAAACGAGACAAAAGTCAATCGACTGATCCAAAAAGAACAAATAAAGAAAGCAAGATCACAGTCGGAAACGCAAGGTCAGACCTTGTCCACTTCGTATGTTTGGTCGAGTGGAGGAATCCTCCTGGCTCCTCGGAGGCTGTCCTTGTTCCCTGTGATACTCGACAGCCACCCTTCCAACATCTCGTCAGTGACCTCCTCTGGGTGAATCCGAGTGGTGTCTTCGAGACCCGAGTACAGCCACATCGGGTGGTCACGAGCTTGAAGCGGTTGGATGCGCCTCCGAAGGAAGACTTCCAACAAGTCCATGCCAGTCACACCCTCCCAGACAAGCTGAACCACTCGACCGACCAGCACCTTGACTTGTGCCTTTTCCTCCGACGTCACTTTCAGAGAGGCAGGTTTTTGTGCTTGATTCAGAGAAAAAGGGGGAAGCCCAGTCGACTGTCCTGGGGTCACCTGGTCTTTACAGTAAAACCAAGTCGACTGCCACCCACAGACTGACTCGGGAAAAGTGATAGACAGAAAGGAACTTTTTCCCCTCATTTGGATCGCCAGGCCCCCGCACAGCTGGATCACCTGCGTCCGTTCGTCACTCGACTTGGCCTTCTTGACCGACTAAGAGCGGCAAGTGAAGATGTGCTTGAAGAGTCCCCAATGGGGGCGGCAACCCAAGAAGTTTTCACACAAGGAAACGAAAGCAGCAAGATACACAATAGAATTGGGAGTAAAGTGATGGAGCTGCGCTCCGAAGAAGTTCAAGAAGCTCCGGAAAAAAGGATGAGGAGGCAGAGAGAATCCACGATCGATATGGGTGGCGAGGAGGATGCACTCACCATCAAGAGGCTGGGGTTCGACTTCTTTCCCCGGGAGGCGCGCAGATTCATGGGGAATGAATCCCCCCTCGACCAGATCATCGAGATCATCCTGCCGAATCACCGACGGCATCCAGTCGCGCTGGATCCAATCCTTGGGCAGAGCAGTCCTCGAGGAAGATCCGTCCCGAGCGGACTTCTTCCCCTTCCCCTGCACTGCCACCTTCTTCGCACCGAATAGACCTACGGCACCAAGGTGGGAGCGGAGGTGGCGGAGGATCTTGTGAAGGAAGGGGGAAAAGTGAAGGCGCACTGTTCGGGGGTCCCGAGCCGGCAGCTTATAAGAGGTCGCTTCCGAGTGGCTGATTGGTAGGCCCAGGCAATCCCGTCAAATCCCGCAACAGGCGCGCGCGGTACGTGGCAAAAAAGGTGGCGCGGGGATCGAGGAGCTTCCGTCCTATCCCATCCGATTACTGCGGCCGCCCCCGTTCCGCGCGCTTCCCGAAATTCAAATCCCGCAAAATCCGCGGGCCGCAGAACAACTCGTCAAACAGAAGATCCCTTTCACACCGTCACTCGGAACTTCACAAGTAAAGAAATTCACTCGACAAGAGGCCAAGAATGGATCAAGGCGACTGAAAGAAGTTGACGACGTCATCCATGACAATTGATCCAAAACAAGACGTTCATATAACATGAAGAACCAGTCGGAAAGATCCCCAACTCCTTCCCCACTCGAACCTTGATCCATTCGGGGGCTAATGATGAAGCTATGTACCTAGGATAGGGGCATGGACCTGTCCTAAGTACCCTACCCAAGGACATCCCTAGAAGAAGTCACCTTTCAATCGACTTGGAGGTATCCCACTCGACAGATTCAAGACACTCGACCACGAAGCAATCACTCGACCAAATTCCAACCACTCGACTGCCAGGGGATCTAAAGTCACCCTGCACACAAACGGTCGGTCATTAAGTAGCTTTTATGGTCATCATAGCACTTTATTAGGGGCGTTACCAGTAACCCCCAATCTTAATGTACTTTAAACCTTGCATTACTGAGGGCTGGAGGGGCCTGGCGAACTCTATATAAGCCACCCCCCTCCTCAGTATCAAGGGTTGGCACCCCTGTTATTCATACACACATAATTCAGTCGACCGCCTCCGGGCACCGAGACATAGGGCTGTTACTTCCTCCGAGAAGGGCCTGAACTCGTAATCCTCGTGTGCTTACAACTCCTCCATAGCTAAGATCTAGCCTCTCCATACATACCCCCCTACATCACTGTTAGAGTTAGAACCACGACACTTAGTACCTCACCTTTTTTTGTTGGACTTATTACCTCACCTTAGCACTAGTGTCATGCATGTGACACTCTGTTATTGGTTCTATAGTCTAAAGTATCATAAATGACTTCATTTATTAACTTGTAGACGCATTTTGCTTGAAAAACACAATGTGATGGTAACATAATATAATATAGTTAAATACACTTGGAGTCCTAAAAGTTTCTACACGGTGTCACGTTAGTCCTATTTCTTCTAAAATGCATCTTTATGTCCTTATTCTGTACTAAGTGGTTCGCCTCAGGCCCCCTTTTGCATGAGCCTTAGCTGACCTGCTCGCGTGGTATGTTAACCCACGCCGTGTCGACATGGGACAAAAATTAAGAAAATAAGAAATGGGCACTTGTAGAACACCCGTCTAGGGTTAGCACTTGTATTCGACTGAAGCCTAATGGTGGTACGGATCCGGCAGCAAGGACACACCACCAACAACATACCCGACAAAGGAGGCCGCGGAGGTAGCGCCGCTGATGATGATTTGATGCTCCTCTTCCTCACCTGCTTCCCCGCCGAGGATCTTGGTGTCCCAGCCATGGTGGCGGTGTGGGGATGAGAGAGAGAGAGAGATTTGAGTAGGGATTGGGAAATGTGAAGATGAGGGTTTGTAAGAGGCTTTCTGTAAAAAAGAAGAGCAGCTGAAGAGGCTCCTAAGTCGACGTGGCGTGGGTCAACGCACCACGTGTGCAGGTCAGTGAGTGCTCATGCAAAAATGGACCTCGGGTGAACTGCTTACTATAGAATTATGACCTAACGGTGCATTTTGAAAGAAATAGGGCTGAAGTGACACTGCGCATAAACTTTTAGGACCTTTAATGTATTTAAATCTATAATATATTACTATCCCCATCTTTTCCCTCATTTAATACTATGCCATGTCACTAGTATGCCTAATTGTCATTGCTTGAGTATGCATGTTACTCCCACTATGGCTTTGAGCCGCGTCTTGGTTTGTCAACATGTGGGCCTGGCTTTTTTAATTTGCTTGTGATATACAAATGTCAATAAAAATATATATTAAATACTCTAGACAAGATATACATGCTTCCATGTATATGTGTACAAGACAAATCATGGCAAGACGTGCGGCTCGGATACCATACCCGCTTGGCACCATGATCTATTAGGCATTTTCGCACATCTCTATGACTAACTACTATACAAGTTGGATATTAAATTGGCTATAGATGACATGCAACTGCTCTATTTTGCAAGAAAAATGTCTAATATGTCATCATATGTCATTGTACTACATGAAACACCGAAAATAACAAAAAAATGCATCCATGTTGTAGACCACCTAGCGGTGACTACAAGCATTGGAGCGAGGCATGATAACCCAAAGGTATAGGGGAACACAACAATTTTTTAGGGAAGTATTTCAACCCAAATATATTAATTCGACATAAGGGGAGTCAAAGAATATTTATAAGCCTTAGTAGTTGAGTTGTCAATTCAACCACACCTGGAGAGATAATTTGCTCATGATAATTTATTATTAGGACAGTAATATTGTGATGGCCTGGCTTATTAGGGATGATAGACTACTCATATCAATAAGGAATTCCTTCTTTTCCGGGAGCCCATTCGGACAGAACTCCAAAGTTAATCGTGTTCAGCTTGGAGTAGTGTCAGGATGGGTGACCGATCGGGAAGTTGCTCCCGGTTGCGCACGAGTGAGGACAAAGTGTGTAGAAAAGACTAGTATTGATCTGTGGGGCCAGTCTAGATCCCGCCAGGAGTAACGACCACCGGCGGGTGTGTCCGGGGCGTTACAAGTTGGTATCAGAGCCGGCCCTCGCGGTTACACGGATGTTTGCGGACAAGTGCGCGGTCATGTTGTTCATGACGTTTATGACCCGTCGTGGCACCCGACATGGCACATGTACCGGACTGGATGCACAGACGTATGTGCCAAGAGGAAACGTTCCTGTGGCCTGACGAGGACGCCGGTTCCTCTGAGTGGGGGTGTATGTGATGGCCTGTCTTATTAGGGATGATAGACTACTCATATCAATAAGGAATCCTTCTTTTCCGGGAGCCCATTCGGACAGAACTCCAAAGTTAAGCGTGCTCAGCTTGGAGTAGTGTCAGGATGAGTGACCGATCGGGAAGTTGCTCCCGGGTGTGCACGAGTGAGGACAAAGTGCGCAGAAAAGACTAGTATTGATCTGTGGGGCTAGTCTAGATCCCGTCAGGAGTAACGACAACCGGCGGGTGTGTCCGGGGCGTTACAAATATGATAGCAGTAGTGATAGACATAGTAACAAGTTTGTAGAGTAGTAGCTGAGTAAGGCAGTAGTTGTTGTAACAAAAGTAATAGTAGTAGGAAAACGTAAGTATGGAGTAAGCGATGGGTTGTTCAGATGAAATTCAATATGCAATGGTCGTAACCTAGAGCGATAACAAATTAGCTCCAATTCACCAATTATATGTAGGCATGCATTCCATAAGTAGTCATGCGTGGTTGCGATAAGAACTTGCATAACATCTTTTGTCCTGCCCTCATGTGGTAGGAGGGTCCTAATGGAAACTAAAGGTAATTAAGGCACTCTGTTTTTCCTTTTAATAGAGAACCGGAGCAACGCATTAACACATAGTGAATACATGTAATCCTCAAGTTAAAGTCATCCCCGTCGATATCCCAATTATTGTTAGCTTGGGGTCTAGGGTTCAGAATGATAGCATGTGCATACAACTTGGAAGTAATATCAAGAACACAAATATATTCATTCAAACATAGAGGGCTCAGATCAGAAATCACGACACTCGGGCCCTAGTGACAAGCATTAAGCACAACAAAGTCATAGCAACATCAATCTTAGAACATAATGGTTACATAAGAAATCTTATACAATTCCCATCCACCTCCATAATGCCCGATGAGTGTTATTTTTACACTCCTCTAACCCGAGTTTAAACTAATATATTTCATTAAAACCGAGATACTCACTCCGATATTGCCACTAACGACTATTGAATGGATAGGATTCCAAAATTCCTTTCTTTATTTTGTTTCGACAGGAAATGGGCTATTTATGGACGAAATCAAGCCATAACAAGGAAAGGAGTAAAGGAGGAGATAGAAGAAATCAAATAGAGGTGCACCAGAAGAAACAAAGTAAAAGATGGTGTTCCATGAGAACGAGCCCGCTCGCATGAGCGGTTGTATGGCTTGGAAATCGATGCTTCTCGTCCACCTGAACATACTTTATAAAGGGGTCAAGGCCGAAATGTTAATAGAGGAGCTGCAGAACCACAAAACAGAGAGTCATCTTCATCCCATATTCATCAAACCAAACCACCGCCATTTCCCATCCGCATAGCCACCATCTCCATCTCCACCATAGTTATTCCTCCTCTAGTCATACTAGAGTCATCTTCATCCCATCTTCATCAACCCTAACCACTGTCATTTCCCATCTCCATAGCCACCATCTCCATCTCCACCATAATTCTTCCTCCTCTAGTCATACTTGTAATCATGTATCCATTGTAAGACATATTATCAATCAATCTACCTTCATGATGCGTTCTTCGTGTGATCTGATCTCCATGTGTGAGTAGTCCGGTAAGGAATGGGTTGAGGCAAGGGCCTTGCAACCTGATGTATTTGTTGGGGGGATCAATGGAAGTGCTTTGAATGAACGTCTATATGTGTGAAATAAAATTGTTCTGTAGTTGTCTCTTGTTTCGTTCGCGTTCTTCATCCCTGCAGGTACCCAGGGTCATGGAGAACGAGCCATGGAGAGGCTAAGGGTAGGGAGGCCGTGAAGTGTTATTCCAAACACTAGTGACAGAAAGGTTTAGTACAGTAACACATATCATATCTATGAGGATTAAAGAGGTGTAGTCATTAGACACCCAATGCTTTTGTCTAATTATTGTAATCTTAATTATCGAGGTAACCCCGGGAGATGGATAGGTCCTTTGGTTGGACAACTGGCTCTTGATGCAGGATGTGTGCTAGTCAATACATAATTTGGACACATCTCACGCTTCGGTTCGTAACAAGCACATCTCGATGGGTGACTTCCAGTGCATATATTAAGATCATATCTGACCCCTCCACAAATATATGGTTCTAAGCGTTAAGACCTCATACACGTACCTATTTTTATTATAAGTGTTTGTAGTGTCAAGTTTGATTTATGATCCGATCAAAAGTTGGAATTAATCCTTAGCAAATGTTTGTCTGAGACCCTAGCTTAAAGTGCATCATCCTCCCGTGGGTTCGATAACCCAGGCTCACCTCTGGGAAAAAGGTGTGAATCCTTTCTGTTGCATTTTTGGATAGCCAAAGGAAGTAATAAAACCTTTTTCTCGCGTCGTTGCCGAGGAGGCTTTGTGTGCCTAGTCTTTGTGTTTAGAGTTTTTGTTAAAAGTTTAGTTTCAATTTTTGTTTTGGATTTTAGTTTTTCTTTTTGTTGCGAGTCTTGTCAGTTGAAATCTCAAAAAGATTACGATGTCTCATAATCTTGGAAGTTTTTCTACTCCTATAAATACCTTTATGCGTGAACCTATAGCACAACCTGATGTTGCTGGTCGTGAGTATGAGATAAAACCGAACCTAGTCTCTATGGTTCAACATGACCAATTTGGAGGCTCTGCTTCTGAAGATGCCGATATGCACTTGCATAATTTTACTGAATTGTGCAACATGACTGACTTGGCTAGACTGCGTTGGTATTTTCCCAAAGAGGAAGGGATGATGTAGCACAACCATGGTAAGTATTTTCCCGAGTTGTGAAACCAAGGTATCAATCTAGTAGGAGAACCAAGCAACACTATGTAAACAGTACCTGCACACAAAGAATAAATACTTGCAACCCGACGCATAAGAGGGGTTGTCAATCCCTCCTCGGGAAAAAGATAGATTGGTTCGTATGAGTTTGGGTAAATAGATCTCGCAAAAACACAAAAAAAGTAAATAAAAAGTGCAGCAATGTATTTTTGGGTTTTTGGAATAATAGATCTGAAAACAAATGCGGCAAAAATAGATCGAGAAGCAAATATGATAAAAGATAGACCCCGGGGGCCGTAGATTTCACTAGTGGTCACTCAAGAAATAGCGCATGATGGGTAAACAAATTACTATTGGGCAATTGATAGAAAATCAAATAATTATGATGATTGATACATCTCCAACGTATCTATAATTTATGAAGTATTCATGCCATGTTTAAAACAATTTTATATGGTTTTGGTATGATTTGCATGGAACTAACCCGAACTGACGCTGTTTTCAGCAGAACTACCGTGGTGTTGTTTTTTGTGCAGAAATAAAAGTTCTCGGAATTGGACGATATTTTTGACGATTTTTTTGGAACAAAAGAGACCCCCGAAGAGCCACGAGGAGGGCACAACCCACCAGGGCGCGCCTGGTGGGCCGTCCGTGCGCCCATGGGTTGTGCTCACCTCGAGGCCCATCTTCGCGTGATTTCAACTCTGAAAGATCCTATAAATACCAAAACCCCCAGGGGTTAGCCTAGATCAGAAGTTCCGCCGCCGCAGGGCTCCATAGCCACTGAAAACCAATCTAAACCCGTTCCAGCACCCTGCCGGAGGGGGGAATCATGTCCAGTGGCCATCTTCATCATCCCGGCGGCCACCACGATGAGTAGGGAGTAGTCCACCCTCAGGGCCGAGGGTTGTACCATTAGCTATGTGTTTAATCTCTCTCTCTCTCTCTCTTGTGTTCTTGAGATGTCACGATCTTGATGTATTGCAGGCTTTGTTAATATAGTCAGATCATATGGTGTTTTCCCCTCTCTATCTTGTGATGAATTGATTTTTCCCTTTGAGATTTCGTGGTTATTGGATTGAATACTTTTATGGATTTGAGAACACTTGATATATGTATTGCAATTGAATACTCGTGGTGACAATGGGGTATCGTATTGATTCACTTGATATATGTTTTGGCACTCAGCTTGCGGATTCCCGCGATGACATTGGGGTAATCTATGCATAGGGGTTGATGCATGTTCTTGTCCTTATTTCTCCAGTAGAAATCTTGGGGCACTCTTGTAGTTCTTTGTCTGGATTGAGTATTATGAATATGAATATGCTTTGGTGTTATTCTAGTACGAACTCTAGGATAGATCGAACAGAAAAAATAGCTTTGCGTTATTTTAGTACGAACTCTTGAATAGATCGAATGGAAAGAATAGCTTTGAGGTGGTTTAGTACCCTACAAACAATTCCTATCTTTTGTTCTCCGCTAACAGGAACTCAGGAGTGATTCTTCGTTAGACTTTGAGGGATAATCATATGATCCAACTATGTTAGCATTGTTGAGAGATTGCACTAGCGAAAGTACGGACCCTAGGCCTTGTTTTTAAGCATTGCAATACCATTTTTGTGCCCGTTTACTATTTGCTACCTTGCTGTTTTTATTTATTCAGATTATAAAAATATATTTCTACCATCAATATTACACTTTTATCACCATCTCTTCACCGAACTAGTGCACCTATACAATTTGCCATTTGTATTGGGTGTGTTGGGGACACAAGAGATTGCTTATATTTGGTTGCAGGGTCGTTTGAGAGAGACCATCTTCATCCTACACCTCTCACGGATTGATAAACCCTAGGTCATCCACTTGAGGGGAAATTACTACTGTCCTACAAAACTCTACGCTTGGAGGCCCAACACGTCTCTACAAGAATAAAGTTGCGTAGTAGACGTCAATGATATCCAAGGCAATGATCAATATATAGGCATCACGTCCAAGATTAGTAGACGGACTCCTGCCTGCATCTACTACTATTACTCCACACGTCGGCCGCTATCCAGCATGGATCTAGTGTATTAAGTTTATGGAGAAACAGAGTAATGTAATAAGAACGATGACATGATGTAGACAAGCTCTATTCATGCAGGAATAGCCCCCATATTGTTATCCATAATAGCAATGATACATGTGTGCCTCGCTGCCCCTTCTGTCACTGGGAAAGGACACCGCAAGATTGAACCCATCACAAAGCACCTCTTCCCATTGTAAGAAAAACAATCTAGTTGGCCTAACTAAACCAACGATTCGGAGAAGAAATACGAGGCTATAAATAATCATGCATATAAGAGATCAAAGAAGACTCAAATAATATTCATGGATAAAAATTTGATCATAAACTCGAACTTCATCGGATCCCAACAAACACATCGCAAAAGTCATTACATCAAATAGATCTCCAAGAGACCATTGTATTGAGAATTAAAAAGAGAGAAAAATCCATCTAGCTACTGCCCACGGACCCGTAGGTCTGTGGTGAAGTACTCATGCATCATCGGAGGAGCACCAATGAGGATGATGAACCCCTCCGTGATCGTGTTCCCCTCCGGCAGAGTGCCGGAATAGGGCTCTAGATTGGATCTCGTGGTTCTGGAACTTGCGGCGGCTGGAATTGTTTTTCGTCAAATCCCTAGGGTTTCTGGAATATTTGGTTATTTATAGAGCTGAGAGGCAGTGGAGGAGACCCCCTGAAACGCCCTCGATGCGGCTATATCTCCCACGTGTCGAAGCACGACTTAGAGGCATAACCGCATTGAAAGCAATGTCGCAAGTGAGGTAATCTTCACAAACAACGCATGTAATACAATAGGGGAAAAGATACATAGTTGGCTTACAATCGCCACTTCACACAATTACATGAATAAAGCATTACATCATCCAGATAAAATCAAGGTCCGACTACGGAACCAAAATAAAAGGAGAACCCCAAATGCGACAAAGGTCCCCGATCGACCCCAATTGGGCTCCACTACTGATCAACTAGAACGAAACAACACAAAGGACAAGATCTTCATCGAGCTCCTCCGTGAGCTTGGTTGCGTCATCTGCATGGTTCAATGGCACCTGCAAGCTGGTTTTGGAAGTATCTGTGAGCCACGGGGACTCAGCAATCTCAGACCCTCGCGATCAAGACTATTTAAGCTTATAGGTAGGGTAAAAGGTATGAGGTGGAGCTGCAGCAAGCGACTAGCATATATGGTGAATAACATACGCAAAAGAGAGCGAGAAGAGAAGGTAAAGCACGATCGAGGAAACTATGATCAAGAAGTGATCCTAGAGCAACCTACGTCAAGCATAACTCCAACACCGTGTTCACTTCCCGGACTCCACCGGAAAGAGACCATCACGGTTACACACGCGGTTGGTGCATTTTAATTAAGGTCATCTTCAGGTTTTCTACAACCGGACATTAACAAATTCCCATCTGCCCATAACCGCGGGCATGACTTTCGAAAGTTCAAATCCCTGTAGGGGTGTCCCAACTTAGCCCATGACAAGCTCTCACAGTCAACGAAGGAATAGACCTCCTCCCGAGACATTCCGATCAGACTCGGTATCCCGGTTCTACAAGACATCCTCGACAATGGTAAAACAAGTCCAGCAAGACCGCCCGATGCGCCGACATCCTGATGGGAGCTGCACATATCTCGTTCTCAGGGCAACACTGGATAAGCAATCCGTACAACTAAAACCAGCCCTCGAGTTTCCCCGAGGTGGCGCTGCAAGGGGCTCTAGTTTGGACCAACACTTAGACAAGCACTGGCCCGGGGGGTTAAAATAAAGATGACCCTTGGGCTGGCCTAACCCAAGGAAAAAAGAGGCTAGGTGGCAAATGGTAAAACCAAGGTTGGGCCTTGCTGGAGGAGTTTTATTCAAAGCGAACTGTCAAGGGGTTCCCATTATAACCCAACCGCGTAAGGAACGCAAAATCCAGGAACATAACACCGATATGACGGAAACTAGGGCGGCAAGAGTGGAACAAAACCCCAGGCATAAGGCCGAGCCTTCCACCCTTTACCAAGTATATAGATGCATTAATTAAATAAGATATATCGCGGTATCCCAACTAAATATCCATGTTCCAACATGGAACAAGCTTCAATCTTCACCTACAACTAACAACGCTATAAGAGGGGCTGAGCAAAGTGGTAACATAGCCAAACAATGGTTTGCTAGGACAAGGTGGGTTAGAGGCTTGGTTCAACAATATAGGAGGCATGATAAGCAAGTGGTAGGTATCGCAGCATAGGCATAGCAAAAGAGCGAGCATCTAGCAAAGCAAAGATAGTAGTGATTTCGAGGGTATGGTCATCTTGCCTGAAATCCCGCAAGGAAGAAGAACGAGTCCATGAAGAAGACAAACGGACGTAGTCGAATGGATCCTCACAGACGCAACGTTATCGGAACCAACCCGAAGAAGCAACACTAGAAAGAAGCAAACAACATAGTAAACAACCACCACATAAGCATGACACGATGCGCAAACAAGTATGATGCATGTCCGGTTTAATGAGGCATGCCATGGCAAAGTGCACAAGTAAATTCTACAAATTAAGTGGAGCTCAATATGCAACGAGTTGCATATTGACGGAACACCACATCAATTATTTAGTTCTCTCTCGTTTATGTACCCAACAATATTAAATGTTGTTAAACATGGCAAGAGGGTGAAGCAAATGAAAACTACCTATCTAGGCAAGTTTAAATGAGGCCGGAACAACAAAACAACAAGTCCGGAAAAATCCTCATATGCATATATTAGGTTTGGTACTGTTCTGCCCTAAACACAATTTTAGAGTTGTTAAACATGCAAAACAAGTAGACCATGTTGAACTAGGCATTTTTCTACCCCATTTACATATATAATTTATTTAAAACCGAGCTACGGTTATTAAGTTATGAAATAAACCGTTTTAGCATGGCATAAGAGTAAATTTAATCAAACAACATTTTAAACATTTCAAACATAGATGAAAGTAGCATATTATGAAACTAAACACAATTTTAAGCATTTTACATATATAGATCTTTTTAATCCGATGCACCGTTTGTGAGTTATTAAATGCGTGAAGATGAGGGCTTTTCTGTAAAACTGCACTCTCTGGGAAATAGCTAAATTCACTAGACAGGAAAAAACATGATGGGCTGTAACTGACTTGGCCCAGCAGCAGGAAAATAAAGGTGGGGCGCTGGGGTAGCCTGACCCATGGGCCTTGGCCTGACTCGGTGGAGAGGCTGGGCCGCAGCGACTTGCTGGGCCACGGGCGGGGCGCGATGAGGCACGAAGCGAGGGTGGCCCGTGCGAGCGATGCGGTCAACGCGTCGACTGAAGCGGCGCTTGTCTTTCGATCCAGAGGAAGCAGGGCGCGGCGCTGGTCTGCGCGTGGAGACGAATCAAGGCGAGCTGGGCCTTGGCGCGGATCTGGACCAAGGGGAGGTGAAGCAGGTCACGAAGCAGAGGATCGAGCGGGCCGTGCTTGGCCTTGGAGCAGGACGACGGCAGCGACCTAGCACAATGCAGATGGAGTGGCGCTGGGACTTGGCGTGGGCAGGGCGTCGCAAGGTGACGGCGCAAGAGGAACCGGGCGCAGGCAACGACACAGGTGGTCGGGGACGGGGCCCAGCCGGTGGAATCCGGCAGGAACGATCAAGGGCAGCGGAGGCCCGCCGGATCCGGTGGTTTTCGACGAGGTTCCCTGTAGCAGTGCTCCATTGGGCGCCCATGGCGAACCTACGACGGGTCAGAGAGGGGAGGTGAGAGAGAGAAGAACAGGAAGATGGAATGGGAGGTAGGGAAGAGAGGGGTGGTACGGCACAGGTGGTCGGCGGGACGAGCTGCTCCTGAACCCCTCGGTATCGAGCATAGGAGAGGCTCCGGTTAGTGGGATGGGTGGATCGAATGCGAGGTGATTGGCCTGGTTTTGAAAACGAGGAGGAGAGTGGTGCTGTGGATGGATGGATTTGATAGATGGCGGCGGCGGCTGATCCTAGGAGGGGGGAGCCTGTAGGTGGCGGCGGCTAGGGAGGACAAATGTCCTAGTTTCTAGGGTTGGGTCCGTATATATAGTAAGTGGGTTTTTGGTCAGGGGCTAAAAGGACCCTCGGATCGCAATCGGACGATCGCGAATAAAATAGCTAGGAAGTCCAAATACGAAAACAGTGACGTTTAGTAGATGTTTGGGGATGATCCGGACACAACGGTGGCGACAGTCCGGGTCGGGTCCAGGACAGATTTCGGACGCGCGCGGTAGGAGGTCCGCGGGCTGACGAGAGAGGTTATGTAGGGCCTGGCGGTGAGAGGTAGTGGAGAAGGCAAAGGTCTGAGAAGAGAGAGGAGGAGAGGCCCGACGACTGTTTCCGGAGACCGAAAACGTCCGACGTTAGACCGGCTATAATGCCGCTATAGTTATCCGTTGGGGCATCAAACGAACTCTGAATGCGATGAAACTTGGCAGGCGGTCTACCTACACTATAACAAGACCACTTGCGAACTTTCAACCCAATCCGAGAACATTTTCCGGCCACTTATAGAATAATATTTTGGACATGCCGCGGGCGCGTGCAAGTGTGGTTGGGCTCAGAACGGACAACGGAGAGAACTCGAAGAACCCGGGAGAATGCAAGTTTTGAAAACATGATGATGATGCAATGCACATGATGACATGAAAAATATGCAACACGCAAGCGAATGACATGGCAACAACAGCGAATAACTACACCTGGCACATCGGTCACGGGGCGTTACAACACTCCACCACTACGAGAGGATCTCCACCCGAGATCCTAGGGATGGCACCGGAGGGACAAGGAAGAGGAGTAGAAGAGGTAAACCAAATTGCTTCTTTGACAAACGAGTGAAACCACGAACCTTGAGAGGTTGAACAAATAGAAAGAAAGAAAGAATGCAACGAAGATGAACAAAGATGAAAACACCCCGTTAGGAAAGAGGAACAATGAACATTGTGAAAACCTTGGGGTTGCACAGACATGAATGAAGAGCTCCTGTGACTAGAAGGACATGTAACCACTCCGATTGAAACGGAATAAGCACGGGATAAGACCGAATGGATGCAGGAAGCACTCCGATAGAAAAGAGAAGTGAAACTTGATAAAAATGGGAAGAACTTGAAAAGAGGAGAAGACACACCGGTTAAATGGATAAGCATGAAAACAACATGTTCCTCACAATTCAAGATGATGAGTGCAGAGAGAAACATCACAATGCCTCCGGAAGGAAAAATAGAAAAAAAGATCATTGGAAAACAGAGTGGAGAAGAAAATGACAACTTCTGCCACAAATGAGCTTGGGAAACACCCTTCCAAGAAGGTTATCATGGAGTTGTTGGAAAACCAACAACGAAAAGAATAAGTTTGTAGTGGGCTTATGGAAAACATCTCAAAACTATGAGGTGAAATTCTGCCACTAACTAAAACAATAGATTGGATTGATCTCAACAGGGAGACGAGAAGCTTATTTCGCCGGAAGGATAAAACAAGAACTTGGGTCATTTATGAGCACCATAATAGCAACCATCCTTAGGGAAGTCTTAAGGTGAAATATAACCCAAGATAACTCTAGGGAAGAGATAGATTGGTTGGAAAGATGGCTTGAGCGAAGAGAAAATGATGGATTTAAATACCTCACTCTTGAAAACATGTGAAACATGAAACATGAAAGGAAATTGTCAAGAGTGACATAACACCACCTCAAAAGATATGCGTGAAAGAATTGCACTCCGGATTACAATATGAAGAAAGCTTGAGTTTCTTAGAAAAGAATCTCAATGAAAAAGTTGGAGAAGGAATTAAATCCTTGATGAACCATCATCTAGAACCTCCATGAAGAACTCCGGTAACAAAAGGATGATCAAACGAAAAGAAAGAGAAGTTGAAAGCACAAGGTGAAGCCTTGCAATGATTTAGATGGACCTCTGTGGAGATGTAATTGCGAAAGCTTGGAACTCTTGGGAAAGAAAAGATAAAGCACCTCGAACCAAGAATGTGATATGATGCACCTCCGGAATAAGGAATTAATCATTTGGATGAAACAAGAATAAGAATTACATTATGCTTATCCTTCACCAATTAAACTGATGACAATCAACGGATTCGACATATTACTTATTCTCGTAGAAAAGATTACACTACTAGGAAAAGGGCTATAGATAGGATTGATACTAATGGCGCACCACGGAAGCAGTGCGTCACTACTATATACTAATGGCGCACCGGTTGGTGATGCGCCATTAGTGTGGAAGACACTAATGGCGCACCAGAAACAGGATGCGCCACTAGTATTAATTTTTTTTCCATTTTTCCATACATACTAATGGCGCATCAGGTCAAAGTGCGCCATTACTAGTTCTAAGTAGTAATGGCGCACCAAGCAGACAGTGCGCCATTACTGTAATTTTTTTTGTTCTTTTTTTTGCAAAACTACTAATGGCGCATCGTTTCACAGTGCGCCATTACTAGTTTAAACTAGTAATGGCGCACTATTACCCGGTGCGCCATTAGTATATATATATATATATATATATTTTACTTTTTTGCAAAACTACTAATGGCGCACCACCTTCAGGTGCGCCATTAGTAACCAAGGTTACTAATGGCGCATTTGCTAGTGGTGCGCCATTAGTAACCTGGGACCCCAACAAGATATTTTGGACAGCCCCACACCTACCCACTCACTTTCCCCACTTCATTCCCTCCACCTCCTTCTCCAAGCTTTCGGCCATCTCCTCCTCCTCACCTCATTTCCACCATAGATTCATCAAAATTAAGTGGTGAAATTACCTTTTTTTGATAGGTAAGTAAGGGGAAAGCTATCTTCATGATGTAGATCTACTTTTTTTCTCCCTAGCTCGCTCCAACAACGTGTACATGCACTTTTTGTGGCCTAGCTAGATCTATGTATGTTTGTGGTGTTGCATATATGTTTGTGTTTGAAGGTACCGGTATTTGAAATGCGATAGTTGCCAATATTTTGCCGGAATGTTTTGATTCATTTCCGTTTCGGCGAGGATTTTGGCACTATGCATTCTTTTTGGTCCTATTTTTAGGGAAGGTCATGCCAAATTTTTTCTTGGTTCTAAAATATCGTTTTGCTCTACCCCGCAGGCGACCATGGTCCGCACGATGACTGAAGGCATCGTGAATAGGTTTTTGAGCTCTGCGAAGGCCGAGATGCTTCAAAAGAACGAGACGGAGATAAGATGTCCGTGTCGAAGATGCAAGCTGAAGAGCCTTATTGCGGACCCGGATTCCGGGCAGGTGCGGGACCACCTGCTCTTGCATGGTTTCATGGATGGCTATCGGTGGCAAGGCGATGAAGATGACTATGAAGTCGTCCATGGGGGCCGGGCAAGAAATGAGGAAGGGCAACAAGACAAGTACCACCGCGGCGAGGGCGGGCGAGAAGATGAAGAATCTCCAGGACATGATCACGACGGTGATGCTGTACACAGTCATCATGTAGAAGATGTCGTACATGATGATGAGGAAGATCAAGACGAAGGGATGATCATGAAGATGAAGATGCCGGAGCAGACGACGATGGAGGCTGGGTGCAGGACCCTCATATTCAAGAGCTGCTTCTCAAGCAGACGGATAACGCAAGAGCTGCCGCTCGAGAGAAAGCCAAGCTGGATCAACTGGAGATAGATGCGGTTACTCCATTGTATGAAGGATGCAGGCCCGAGGATACCCGCCTGAAAGTAACGCTCATGGCTCTGAAGATGAAGGTAAAACACAAAATGACCGACGCATGCTTTGACGAGAACATGTCATTCTGGCACGAACGTCTTCGCAAAGGCAAAAAGGCCAAGAAGACCGGAAATGACTACCCTCCCGCGTGCTTCACTCTAAGTTAGGAGGAGATCGAGCAGTTTTTCACCTGCCTCCTAGGAGTAAAACTTCCTTACAGTCACGCGGGGAAGATAAGCAGATACCTAGACCCAGCGAAGCAGAAGTTCAGCGGGATGAAGTCTCACGACTATAACATGCTGATGACGCAGATACTTCCAGTTGCAATCTATGGGATCATGGACGCGCACGTCCGTGAAATGCTATTTGGCCTATGCAATCCGTGGGATCATGGACGCGCTCGTCCGTGAAACGCTATTATCTAGGCATCGAGAACCCCGTTGGTTTGCCCGTCAACAGGCACCTCGGCAGGCTCGCTGGATGGGGTCACCGTGAGGGTCGCCGCGAAATGCATGTCGACTTCGAGGGTCGACTCGCCGACTTTGAAAGAGCAAACCTAGTCGCGCTACAACACATAGACATGGTCGATCCTTGGGTGGTAGAGCACAAAACCTTTATTGAGAAGACGTACAATGACCGAGGCCAACAGAGGACGGACGGAGATATACTCAAAGAGCACAACTCATGTTTCACGCATTGGTTCAAGCAGAAGCTTCTGTCGTACCCTTTACATGAAGATTCTTCCGCGGAAGAACAACTCATATTCGCCTTGTCACAGGGCGCCGAGCACAACCTGATGACCTATGAGGCGTACGATATCAACGGCTACACATTCTACACCAAGGACAAGGACATGAAGAGCGATGGTTATCAGAACTCCGGGGTAACGATGGAAGCCTACACCGGTAACGACAAGGACAGATACTACGGAAGGATCGAGGAGATCTGGGAGCTGAGCTACGCTGGAGAGAAGGTCCCGATGTTCCGTGTCAGATGGGCCAAGAGCGTCCTAAAAGAAGATCGGTATTTCACCACCATGGTTATACCCGAAGCCAAATCCAAGACCGCGGGCGCAAATGTCACCGCGAAAAATGAGCCATGGGTACTGGCTTCCCAACTGGACCAATGCTTCTTCATTACCGACCCGTCAAAGCCCAGTCGTGTTGTTGTGAGGAGAGGCAAAAGGAAGATCATCGGAATGGATGGAGTAGCCAATGAGCAAGACTTCGACAAGTACGGCGACCCGAAGATTGAACATGACGACGACGATGAAGTAGCAGCACACACCACAAGAAGAAGCAGGACCACCCTACCTAAAGGACGTCCGTTCCAAGAAGAACTCCATTTGCGAAAAAGAAGGGCAAGAAGATTGTGAATAGATAGCTAGCTAAGATCGATTGTATTTAAATCGTAGTCTTCATTTCTCGATTGTATTTCATGGGCACTTTTTGATATCATGAATATTTTTAAATTTCATGGACACTCGATCTCGATCCCCCTCCATCTCGTTCGCTATCCCACCTTGCCAGATCCGGTCCCCCTCGCCGCCGAGCACCCCCCGCACCATCTCCCCCGCTCCACCGGCCGCCGCCACCGACCCCCCGCACCCTCCCCCACTCCACCGCCGCCGACGACCCACCGCACCCTCCCCCGCTCCACCGACCGCCGCCGCCGACCCCCGGCCCGCACCCTCCCCCACTCCACCGTCGCCGACGACCCACCGCACCCTCTCCCCAGCACCCTCCCCGTCCCGCTTCATCGTCACAAATGAATGCAACTAAAATTGCAAAAAAACAAATTTGATTATATTTTCAAATAAAAATTTTGATGATATTTTCAAATAATAAATTTGATGATATTTTTTCATATTCATAAATTTTTTCAAACTACAAATTTGATGATATTTTTTAAAAAATTATTACTATTTTTATAAAAAAATATTAATGTCATGATTTAAACAAGTTTGAACATATTTAAACAAATGAATGTCAAACAGCATTTTAAATGCATAAAAACAAAAATTGGGGAGCCTGGGAATCAAACCCAGGACCTCCTAGTGTGTGTGCTGCGTGCTGACCAGTCAGGCTAGTGGGCGTGTTCTGATGGAGATAGGGTTAGGTGGAATATAACCTGACTAGTCGGGCTAGTAATTGAAACAAAATTCTAATGTCGCACCAGGGGGAGGTGCGCCATTAGAATCGTCGTACTTATGGCGCACTAGGGGGAGGTGCGCCATTGCTAACCCTCCCCCACTCCACCTATTCCCCTCGCACTGTGGCCTCCCTCCCTTGCCAGATCCTGCACTCGACCCCAACCCCACGCCGCCGCCCCCTTGCTCCGCCCCTCCGTCCGCCGTGCCTGCACGCCGTCGGCGACGCCGCCGCCACTGTGGTCTTGCGCTGCCCCTGCTGCCGCTGCCGGCCCTCCGCCGCGGCGCGCCCAGCCGGCCGAACCCTCCGCGGCCCCCGCCTCCCCTAGCGCGGCCACCGCACGTCACCGCGGCCACCGACCACCCCGTGCCCCGTCGTCGTGCCTAGGAGCTGCGCCAAGCTCTGCTACGCCGTCTTGGAGGATTCGTTCGAGCTCCACCTCAACTCCGGTCTCCGCTCCACCTCAACTCCGGCCCTACCCCAGCGCGGCCCGGATCACCGACTCCTCCTGCTTCCCCCAGTACACCGCCTCCCTCAAGTGTACGCGCATCCTTCCCCCAGTACTCCTCTTCCGTGATTGGAAATGCTTTGTGTTACGAGCCTGCTAGGGATCCTGCAGTAGAATCATGCTTGATTTTCAGTATGGCCTTTAGTTTTGTAGGATTCATTTTGCTGTGGCTTAACTGCTGAAGAATCTGCAAGTGCTCACAACTACAACTTCGATCTTCAAGCACTGTTGGTACGACATGAACTGGACTTCTTGTGCCAAAATCTTTGGACTGCGTATTTTTATATTAAAAAATGTTTGGTTCTGTTCTAGAGGAAAATGATCTAGTGGTAGTAGTAGTAGTTCTGAGCATTTGGTTGTTTGTCTATTAAAAAAAGTTCAACTAAAAAGAAGTGCAGCCACTTTGGTGCTGAAATGTGACATTGCCATGGCTGATTGTTCTGAATGGTTCACCCACAACCAATGGGCATGTTTAAATGCAATGCAAGTGCAAATTTGAAACTTTAAAGGAACTGCACTTTTTTGCAAGAGAGAGATAGCACAAGAGAGAGATAGCACCTTTTTTACATGTCTCATTGTAGTTGCTTGAAATTTTAATACAATTAGCCTGAAATAACAGGTAAGTTGCCCCCTATGGGTTTACTCTTTTCGCAAACAACACGATCCACGGCTCATACATGCATGAACTATTTTTTATGGCTATATACTTGAAATCTTGAAGTACCTATGGCGTAGTTTCTTTTTCAAGTTCTTACAGGAAATTGTGTCTTTTTCCCAACTGCTTATCTATGTGTGAAAGGAGCTAAACTAAGTTTTTACAAGTATCCCCAGTCATTTAGGGTCTGTTTGGATAGTGTCCACACTGAATCGTGTCTGGCTTGGAGCCTCCCTAAACTGTGCCTGGACAGTGTTTGGTTGCTGTCCTGGCACTGTTTCCATGCCTCATTAAGCGGAGAGGGGTGTGCAAGTTTTGTCACATGTTTTTTGTTACATATACTTCGGGTGCTGTTGGGGGCTTCCTGCTCAATGATTTTGCAGGTACCCCGAGAGGCCCTTGAGTTTGCCGGAATGTCGATTAACTTCCGTTCCGGCAAATTCGGGTACTCCATATGTCCTATTTTCAGCAAAGGTCATGCTGAAATTTTCCGTGAATTTTAGCATGACTTTGCTAAAAATAGGGCATATGGGGTACTTGCGACTAATGCATGGGCCGGGTATCTTAGTACTTAATCTGTAGATTTCCAAAATTGTTCCTTGGCAATTATTGGAAACTAGCTGTATTCCTCTATCTGAGATATTCTGTGTACATGCAATATATATCCAATCAGTGGGACAAAAAGCCACGAGAAAGTAGAGCTGGACATGTAAGATGCAATCTACTAATGCTTCATTATCACCCTGTTATGCTCAGCCCAACACTCCCAGTCAAGATTGGTGATAGATAGATATCATTCCCATCTTTTGTTACAAGCTAAATTATGTTCCTTGACTCCAAAACCCTTAGTTAGACCATCTGCTACTTGATTAAGTACTAATATACCCCGGCCCTAAATGATGAAAGCTTAGGCTTTTAGGGTGCCTTAGCGTCGACAAACCCTAAATGATTAAACCTTGGCTTTTAGGGTGCCTCGGTGTCGATAAAAACCTAAATGATGAAAGCTTAGGCTTTTAGGGTGCCTCGGCGTCGACCTAGGTGGCAATAGAGCCAAGTGATTAGTGCCAAGTGATTAGGCCCAACCTAGGGTGCCTCAGCATCGATAAACCCTAAATGATGAAAACTTAACTTGGCTGCCCCGGATGCCTCGGTGGCGATGAGAACCTAAATGATGTACGCTTAGGCTTTTAGGGTGCCTCGGCGTCGACAAACCCTAAATGATGAAAGCTTAGGCTTTTAGGGTGCCTCGGTGTCGACAAACCCTAAATGATGAGACCATGATCTTGTTCCTTGACAATAACCAACTTTTTGTCCAAACTTTTTTCCTATTTAGAGTGAAACATGGCCCACAACGATGAGGCCGGTGGTTCGGGCGGCAAGCAATTCTGGGAGCTGTCCCAGGATATGTCGTCATCATCATCGGACGACGAAAGTCTCCTGGCGGAGTGCGACTAGTGCCACGACGATCGAGGTCTATGCGACATGCCTCACCTGGACGATGATCGGCGCTTCAGCATTAAGCTCGAGGAGACCTTCAAAGTTGAAATGGTACACAACAATGACAAGTGTTATTTTCATAATTAAGCATGACTTCAACTATTTCAACGTGTAATTTTCATCTTTTACAATTCGAGTATAGCTTATCCCATGCCATGCAAGACGCTATGTCTTGGAGAGGATGGATTTTGAAGACCATGAAATTTCTGAAACAAAGAAAATTCACCTAAGGACTCATCACGATGTGGACTTTGAAGTAAATCTATATAATTCTGAGAGCGTAACCCATTTTTGTTGCAAAAATTGGGAAGCATTTTTCAAGATGTATGGTTTTGATGAGGGTATGCTTATCACCATGGATCTTGGTAATCCTGACATCAACCAAGACAATATGGACATTTGGGTCCTTGTTGATACGCCTCCAGTTCTACCGCTATGTGAGTTTCTCAAACATAGTTATTAGCTAATTTATATTGTTTATTTCAAAATAGTTGACAGCTTATTTCCATTGACAGCTTATTTTTATTGTTCAAAGAATGTGCGGGAGATGGTAGACAAAACTCACTACACCGATGGCTCCGAATTAACAACTTACAAGGAGAAAAATCATTTGGTCGGATTTTGTACTGACATTGAGAATTACAATATCTACAATCAAACTCCTCAACATTATGGAAAATACGTGCCACTAGTGCATGTGTTCAACTACGGTAACTACCATGGAGATACCCTGGTAAGATTTTTACTATTATGACATCCGTGCATCTTTTGCTAACTATGAAGTTATTACTATGTTTTTCAACAGATAATCCTAGAGAATTGTGTGCCTCATATGATGTATCTGAAAGGTAGTGTTAATGTTTTGAACATACAGCCAAGTCATCCTACGAATCTCAACTGTCCATACGAGATTTCTAAAATAAGTGGAGACATGAAAATCAAAGGATGGAAAAAATGTATGGACAGTCGTAAGGAGCTTCTTGGAAGCAAAAGGAAGCGAAGCGCAAGAATTGGAGACATGATGTTCTCCATTCTCCATAATGGAGAGTCAGGGTCTATATTGTTTTATGCTATTTTAGCTTAAATAGGGTATTTAGGTCCTGCCTAATACCGATGATCATGTGCTAAGAACAATTAAGTAGGGTTGGTTCGAAGACTATCAAGATGATGATCGTATGACTTGTTATGAATAACGAGTAGAAGTTGTATGATGATGATTAGTAGGACTTGTTAGGATTAGTATTACTTCTGACAAACTCGATACTCACGGTCTTGAGACTTGTAATGTTTTATCTTTGTTCGGTCTTTTGAATTCGGAGACTAATATGATGAATTGTATTCGGAGACTAATCTTCTATTGTATTCGATGAATCTGATGTTGCTGTGTGCTGCTGTCTATATTCTGTCCAATAATATATTTTATATTCTGTCTAATAATATATTTTGTAACCTGCGCAAAAATCAGAAAAGGAAAAAAAACCAAATATTCATACTAATGGCGCATCACCACCAGGTGCGCCATTAGTATGCCAAAGGATACTAATGGCGCATCAACAGAGAATGCGCCATTAGTATGACAAAGCCATGCTTACGTATGGCCCCCCGGGAGGCACACTAATGGCGCATGTTGTTACATACTAATGGCGCACTAGTTGGTGCGCCATTAGTAAGATATACTAGTGGCGTGCTACTAATGGCGCACTGGTAATGGCCATTAGTAGGCAAAACCAGTGCGCCATTAGTAGGCCTTTTCCTAGTAGTGTTAAGAGAGATATAGCGTCAAACTTGGGAAGATCTTCAACGAACCACCGTAAGAATTGAAACAACGAATAAATTGATATGATAAATGAAGGAAGAAGAATCTTGAGCGAACCCCCGTAAGAATTAAAAATGAACAAAGAAAAGACAAGGAAGACAGCGGGAAGAATTAGTAAATAAACGAAGATGCTTGAGAGAATTTAGATACATAAGAACGAAGAGATCGCGAGCTGGTAAGAGAAAACTTGAATGATGCACCGGTAAGATTGGAGGATGACCACTGAAAGCTGAGAATGAATAAACCTGAATTGATGGACTCCGGATAATCAAACTGAGGAGACTCTTGAATTGCTTCAGATGGGTGAAAAGAATTCTCACGATCGAAAACAATTACGAGAGGATGGCAACAAGCTAGAATCACGAATCTTGAAGAGAATGGAGCAAGATTAAAGAGAAACTCTTCTTCGGTCTTCAAAATCCAAGAATGACGACGAGAAACATCACCAAGAATTATTTAGACACCCCGGAAGAATCAAAACGAAGATGTTGAGCCAACGATGAAAAGAATTGTGAAAGATCTAGGAGATGGCATTTGACTGATGATAACTCATTCTTACGTCAAACTTTAAAAGGAATTTAGGATAGCTCCGGGAAAATAAGAAGAGTCAGGTAAGATCCTGGGAAAAGACCTGTGGGTTAGGGCCCACTCAAAAGAAATACCGTTGAGGGATTTAAAAGAGAGAATGCACCGATTGAATTAAATGGCTTGAATGAGATAAACAACCTCGAAATAGATTGAACGGATCTTGAATGACAAGACGAGCCTTTTGAGAAAGCTTTGAGCACGCCGGAACAAATGAATAGTGAGAAGTGAATGATTAAGAGGTGTACCGTTATGGGAAAGCATTTGAAATGAGGAAAAAGATATGACCAACACTGAAAGCTTGAATTGGTTCCACCGGAGAAGAAAAACGAGTGATGAGAGACGAACTTGAAGCTCCGTTAGAATCTTCATGAGAATCACCGGATAAGAATATTGATAGAAAAGAATGGAGAGACTTCACATCAATAAGATGGATACTTGAATAAGAAATCTGAATCCTTCCAAAAAAACAAGGGTGGGTGGGCGGGAAAACGAAGGCAACTTGGGGACGGATCAAATGAACACCGTTGATGAAAAACTGAGATTGGATTTTGCGGATGTTGAGATGATCAGATCCACTTGAAGAGAAGCACACTGGTTGACAAGGATTGACATGATAATCTCGATTATCATGAGGATTGGTATTCACATCGGAGTATGAGAACACCGCTTAGGAAAATATGGAATCAACACTTGACATTGAAGCAACTCGAATACCACAACTCAAAACAAAAACAAAGGGTTGGCTTGCAGAATAAGCCGGAACAAACATATGATAGAGATTTCGTCCGAAGTTTTCGTTGTGGGGCCTACATGGGCTCGATCTTACAACACCATCATGTACAAGGCAGTGCACATGACATACGAAGCGTCCCCGAGTCGGCATAGCCAAGGACTCTTTAAGACACAACGAGACCACTGTAAAACCGACCGTGAATAGGCGGACCACTAGACGTCGAACCCCAATTTCATATCATACATCTGTCGGAAAGATATCCTAAGAGCTACTTGAATTCCCACTTATGAAACTCCCGAAATTTTTTCGGTTATGCAATCAGGTGTTGGGGATACAGGGGAAGCATAATATCTCACCCAAAACTAGCAAATCCTACATCCAGCTGTATCCATTCTTCAACACATAACCAAGAAACCTTCGAAAATCATCTACCTCAACCTTCGAAAAGCATCCGTTATACGAGTTATGGAAATACTCCTGAACTCCCGCCCCAGTACTGGGTGGTGTCGAGGTTATCTCACCAACAACTGCATAAAAGAGATTTTCGATGTCGGCGAACTAAACTCAGGTATTCCAGAACTGCAACGATAAAATTATGACGACAACACCTCGGAGCTCAACTCCCCGGGACACTGCCACAAAACCCCTGACAGGAGGCACCAAGACTATGTTCTCGTCATAAAACCATCGGAACGATTCCAAGATACCCGCGTGATCCTAAAATTTTATTAGTGAAATTTGAGAAGAGAAGAGTCAAAACTCTACGTCAGGATGCCTTACCAGAGCGATGAGGAGACTGGGAAGTAAAAAGAATTCCTAAACTCTCCGATATATAATTCCTAAATGACTCAAAACATTTTTTCTAGACACAACTCGGCCGCTAAAAACGATCAAGCAATGGGGCTCCTAAGGTCGGGGAAGGCTCTGATACCAACTTGAAACGCCCTCGATGCGGCTATATCTCCCACGTGTCGAAGCACGACTAAGAGGCATAACCGCATTGAAAGCAATGTCGCAAGTGAGGTAATCTTCGCAAACAACCCATGTAATACAATAGGGGAAAAGATACATAGTTGGCTTACAATCGCCACTTCACACAATTACATGAATAAAGCATTACATCATCCAGATACAATCAAGGTCCGACTATGGAACCAAAATAAAAGGAGAACCCCAAATGCGACAAAGGTCCCCGATCGACCCCAACTGGGCTCCACTAATGATCAACTAGAACAAAACAACACAAAGGACAAGATCTTCATCGAGCTCCTCCGTGAGCTTGGTTGCATCATCTGCATGGTTCAACGGCACCTGCAAGCTGGTTTTGGAAGTATTTAAGCCACGGGGACTCAGCAATCTCACACCCTCGCGATCAAGACTATTTAAGCTTATAGGTAGGGTAAAAGGTATGAGGTGGAGCTGCAGCAAGCGACTAGCATATATGGTGGCTAACATACGCAAAAGAGAGCGAGAAGAGAAGGCAAAGCACGATCGAGGAAACTATGATCAAGAAGTGATCCTAGAGCAACCTACGTCAAGCATAACTCCAACACCGTGTTCACTTCCCGGACTCCACCGGAAAGAGACCATCACGGTTACACACGCGGTTGGTGCATTTTAATTAAGGTCATCTTCAGGTTTTCTACAACCGAACATTAACAAATTCCCATCTGCCCATAACCGCGGGCACGGCTTTCGAAAGTTCAAATCCCTATAGGGGTGTCCCAACTTAGCCCATGACAAGCTCTCACGGTCAACGAAGGAATAGACCTCCTCCCGAGACATTCCGATCAGACTCGGTATCCCGGTTCTACAAGTCATCCTCGACAATGGTAAAACAAGTCTAGCAAGACCGCCCGATGCGCCAACATCCTGATGGGAGCTGCACATATCTCGTTCTCAGGGCAACACCGGATAAGCAATCCGTACAACTAAAACCAGCCCTCGAGTTTCCCCGAGGTGGCGCTGCAAGGGGCTCTAGTTTGGACCAACACTTAGACAAGCACTGGCCCGGGGGGGTTAAAATAAAGATGACCCTTGGGCTGGCCTAACCCAAGGGAAAAAGAGGCTAGGTGGCAAATGGTAAAACCAAGGTTGGGCCTTGCTGAAGGAGTTTTATTCATAGCGAACTATCAAGGGGTTCCCATTATAACCCAACCGCGTAAGGAACGCAAAATCCGGGAACATAACACCGATATGACGGAAACTAGGGCGGCAAGAGTGGAACAAAACACTAGGCATAAGGCCGAGCCTTCCACCCTTTACCAAGTATATAGATGCATTAATTAAATAAGATATATCATGATATCCCAACAAAATATCCATGTTCCAACATGGAACAAGCTTCAATCTTCACCTGCAACTAACAACGCTATAAGAGGGGCTGAGCAAAGCGGTAACATAGCCAAACAATGGTTTGCTAGGACAAGGTGGGTTAGAGGCTTGGTTCAACAATATAGGAGGCATGATAAGCAAGTGGTAGGTATCGCAGCATAGGCATAGCAAAAGAGCGAGCATCTAGCAAAGCAAAGATAGTAGTGATTTCGAGGGTATGGTCATCTTGCCTGAAATCCCGCAAGGAAGAAGAACGAGTCCATGAAGAAGACAAACGGACGTAGTCGAATGGATCCTCACAAATGCAACGTTATCGGAACCAACCCGAAGAAGCAACACCGGAAAGAAGCAAACAACATAGTAAACAACCACCACATAAGCATGACACGATGCACAAAAAAGTATGATGCATGTCCGATTTAATGAGGCATGGCATGGCAAAGTGCACAAGCAAATTCTACAAATTAAGTGGAGCTCAATATGCAACGAGTTGCATATTGACGGAACACCACATCAATTATTTAGTTCTCTCTCATTTATGTACCCAACAATACTAAATGTTGTTAAACATGGCAATAGGGTGAAGCAAATGAAAACTACCTATCTAGGAAAGTTTAAATGAGGCCGGAACAACAAAACAACAAGTCCAGAAAAATCCTCATATGCATATATTAGGTTTGGTACTGTTCTGCCCTAAACACAATTTTAGAGTTGTTAAACATGCAAAACAAGTATACCATGTTGAACTAGGCATTTTTCTACCCCATTTACATATATAATTTATTTAAAACCGAGCTACGGTTATTAAGTTATGAAATAAACCGTTTTAGCATGGCATAAGAGTAAATTTAATCAAACACCATTTAAAAAATTTCAAACATAGATGAAAGTAGCATATTATGAAACTAAACACAATTTTAAGCATTTTACATATATAGATCTTTTTAATCCGATGCACCGTTTGTGAGTTATTAAATGCATGAAGATGAGGGCTTTTCTGTAAAACTGCACTCTCTGGGAAATAGCTAAATTCACTGGACAGGAAAAAAACATGATGGGCTGTAACTGACTTAGCCCAGCAGCAGGAAAAGAAAGGTGGGGCGCTGGGGTAGCCTGACCCATGGGCCTTGGCCCGACTCGGTGGAGAGGCTGGGCCGCAGCGACTTGCTGGGCCGCGGGCGGGGCGCGATGAGGCACAAAGCGAGGCCGGCCCGTGCGAGCGATGCGGTCAACGCGTCGACTGAAGCGGCGCTTGTCTTTCGATCCAGAGGAAGCAGGGCGCGGCGCTGGTCTGCGCGTGGAGACGAATCAAGGCGAGCTGGGCCTTGGCGCGGATCTGGACCAAGGGGAGGTGAAGCAGGTCACGAAGCAGAGGATCGAGCGGGCCGCGCTTGGCCTTGGAGCAGGACGACGGCATCGACCTAGCGTGATGCAGATGGAGTGGCGCTGGGACTTGGCGTGGGCAGGGCGTCGCAAGGCGACAGCGCGAGAGGAACCGGGTGCAGGCGACGGCACAGGTGGTCGGGGACGGGGCCCAGCCGGTGGAGTCCGGCAGGAACGGTCAAGGGCAGCGGAGGCCCACCGGATCCGGTGGTTTTTGACGAGGTTCCCTGCAGCAATGCTCCATCGAGCGCCCATGGCGAACCTGCGACGGGTCAGAGAGGGGAGGTGAGAGAGAGAAGAACAGGAAGATGGAATGGGAGGCAGGAAAGAGAGGGGTGGTACGGCACAGGTGGTCGGCGGGACGAGCTGCTCCTGAACCCCTCGGGATCGAGCATAGGAGAGGCTCCGGTTAGTGGGATGGATGGATCGAATGCGAGGTGATTGGCCTGGTTTTGAAAATGAGGAGGAGGGTGGCGCTGTGGATGGATGGATTTGATAGATGGCGGCGGCGGCTGATCCTAAGAGGGGGGAGCCTGTAGGTGGCGGCGGCTAGGGAGGACAAATGTCCTAGTTTCAAGGGTTGGGTCCGTATATATAGTAAGTGGGTTTTTGGTCAGGGGCTAAAAGGACCCTCCGATCGCAATCGGATGATCGCGAATAAAATAGCTAGGAAGTCCAAATATGAAAATGGTGACGTTTAGTAGATGTTTGGGGATGATCCGGACACAACGGTGTCGACAGTCCGGGTCGGGTCCGGGACAGATTTCGGACGCGCGCGGTAGGAGGTCCGCGGGCTGACGAGAGAGCTTATGTAGGGCCTGGCGGTGAGAGGTAGTGCAGAAGGCAAAGGTCTGAGAAGAGAGAAGAGGAGAGGCCCGGCGACTATTTCCGGAGACCGAAAACGTCCGACGTTAGACCGGCTATAATGCCGCTATAGTTATCTGTTGGGGCATCAAACGAACTCCGAATGCGATGAAACTTGGCAGGCGGTCTACCTACACTATAACAAGACCACTTGCCAACTTTCAACCCTATCCGAGAACATTTTCTGGCCACTTATAAAATAATATTTTGGACATGCCGCGGGCGCGTGCAAGTGTGGTTGGGCTCAGAACGGACAACAGAGAGAACTCGGAGAACCCGGACGAATGCAAGTTTTGAAAACATGATGATCCAATGCACATGATGACATGAAAAATATGCAACACGCAAGCGAATGGCATGGCAACAACAGCGAATAACTAGACGACACCTGGCACATTGAGCACGGGGCGTTACACCCCCGTGGGCCCCACAACCCACCAGGGCGCGCCCTGGTGTCTTGTGGTCCCCACGGGCCTCCCCCTAAGTGCTTCCTTGGCTCCCAAGTTGTCTTCTGGTCCAAAAAAAATCTTCAAAAAGTTTCGCTGTGTTTGGACTCCGTTTGATAGGGATATTCTGCGAAGTAAAAAACAAGCAAAAAATAGCAACTGGCACTGGGCACTATGTCAATAGGTTAGTCCTAAAAAATGATATAAAATTGCTATAAGATGATTGTAAAACATCCAAGATTGATAATATAACAACATGGAATAATAAAAAAAATTATAGATACATAGGAGATGTATCAACATCCCCAAGCTTAATTCCTTCTCGTCCTCGAGTAGGTAAATGATAAAAACAGAATTCTTGATGTGGAGTGCTGCCTAACATGTTGGACTTTTATATGGTTCAAAGTAATAGTCTATTTTTTACATGAAGATTTCAATACTCAAGCATATCAATAAGCAACCATGTCTTTCAAAATATCAACACTAAAGAAAGTTATCCCTAGCCCATCATACTCAATTATTGATCCATTCACGAAACACAATCGCACATTAGCAACATCCAATGCTCAAGTATGATCATAGTGCTCCCTAGTTGGTGCTTTGTAAGAGAAGATGGAGACTCAAATAAAAAAAATTGCATAAAGTAAATTGATAGTCCCTTCACAGAGGGAAGCAGAGATTTGTAGAGGTGCCAGAGCTCAAAGCTTAAATTAAGAGATAAAAATATTTTGGGAGGCATACTTTTCCCGTCAACGAAAACGACTGAGTAATTCCCAACTCCTTCCATGCTAGATATATCATAGGCGGTTCCCAAACATAAAATAAAGTTTATTCCTTTTTCCACCATACTTTCACACTCCACGGCTAGCCGTATCCATGGGCACTGTCCATGCCAACACTTTCCAAGGAGTTTATTATTTGACATCATAAAGTAAATTTGTTTTTCATTTCGGGACTGGGCATCCCTATTACCATCATACTCTCATACAATGACAATTGAATAAACACTCATCTTGAGAATAACACATCTAGCACGGAAAATATTGGCCACCCCCTACTGCTTCATCAGTGGTACAAGCACACAAAAAGGAAATTCATTTTGAAATTTTAGAGATGGCACATACAAATTTACTTAGAATGACACAGAAATACCGCATATAGGTAGGTATGGTGGACTCATATGGCAAAACCAGGTTTAAGGATTTTGGATGCACAAGTAGTATTCCCACTTAGTACAAATGAAGTCTAGCAAATAGATTGAGAAGCATCCAACCAAGAAACGAAAATTCACATAAGCGAGCATTGAGTATAACTAACACCGAATAATGCACCACAAGTAGGATACAATTGAAGGAAATATGCTCTAGAGGCAATAATAAAGTTATTATTTATTTCCTTATTTCATGATAAATGTTTATTATTCATGCTAGAATTGTATTAACTTGAAACATAATACATGTGTGAATACATAGACAAACAAAGTGTCCCTAGTATGCCTCCACTCGACTAGCTCGTTGAATCAAAGATGGTTAAGTTTCCTAGCCATAGACATGAGTTGTCATTTGATTAACGGGATCACATCATTAGAGAATGATGTGATTGACTTGACCCATTCTGCTAGCTTAGCACTTGATCGTTTTAGTTTACTGCTATTGCTTTCTTCATGACTTATACATGTTCCTATGACTATGAGATTATGCAACTCCCGATTACCGGAGGAACACTTTGTGTGATACCAAACGTCACAACATAATTGGGTGATTATAAAGGTGCTCTACAACTGTCTTCGATGGTACTTGTTGAGTTGGCATAGATCGAGATTAGGATTTGTCACTCCGATTGTCGGAGAGGTATCTCTAGGCCCTCTCGGTAATGCACATCACTATAAGCCTTGCAAGCAATGCAACAAATGAGTTAGTTGCGGGATGATGCATTACGGAAACGAGTAAAGAGACTTGCCGGTAACGAGATTGAACTAGGTATTGAGATACCGACGATCGAATCTCGGGCAAGTAACATACCGATGACAAAGGGAACAACGTATGTTGTTATGCGGTTTGACCGATAAAGATCTTCTTAGAATATGTAGGAGCCAATATGAGCATATAGGTTCCGCTATTGGTTATTAACCAGAGACAAGTCTCGGTCATGTCTACATAGTTCTCGAACCCGTAGGGTCCGCACGCTTAAAGTTCGGTGACAATCGGTATTATGAGTTTATGTGCTTTGATGTAACGAAGGTAGTTCGGAGTCTCGTATGTGATCACGGACATGATGAGGAGTCTCGAAATGGTCGAGACGTAAAGATTGATATATTGGACGGCTATATTCGGATACCGGAAGTGTTCCGGATGATTTCGGAGAAAACCGTAGTGCCGGAGGGGTTACCGGAACCCCCCAGGGAAGTATTGTGCCTTAGTGGGCCTGAGGGGAGAGAGAGGGCTGCAGCCCAGGAGGTGGCGCACCCCCTCCCATGGGGAGTCCGAATTGGACTAGGGGAGGGGGGGTGCAACCCCTCTTTCCCTCTCCCTCTCCCTCTCTTTCCTTCCCCCTTCCCTTTTCCTAGTTGGACTAGGAAAGGGTGAATCCTCTTCCTAGTAGGAAGAGGGTTCCTCATCTCCTTGGGGCGCACCAAGGCTGGCCGGCCTCCCCCTTGCTCCTTTATATACGTGGGCGGGGGGGGGGGGCACCCAAAGACACACAAGTTGATTGTTCCAAGCCGTGTGCGGTGCCCCCTCCACCATAATCCACCTCGATCATATCGTAGCGGTGCTTAGGCGAAGCCCTGCATCAGTAGCAACATCATCACCGTCATCACGCCGTCGTGCTGACGGAACTCTCCCGTGAAGCTCTGCTGGATCGGAGTTCATGGGACATTATCGAGCTGAACGTGTGCTGAACTCGGAGGTGCCATGCATTCGGTACTTGGATCGGTCGGATCATGAAGACATTCAACTACATCAACCACGTTCTCATAACACTTCCGCTTACGGTCTACGTGGGTACGTGGACAATACTCTCCCCTCTCATTGCTATGCATCACCATGATCTTGCGTGTGCGTAGGATTTTTTTGAAATTACTACGTTCCCCAACAGTGGCATCCGAGCCAGGTTTATGCGTAGATGTTATATTCACAAGTAGGACACAAGTTAGTTGTGGGCAATACAAGTCATACTACTTACCAGCATGTCATACTTTGGTTCGGCGGTATTGTTGGATGAAGCGGCACGGATCGACAATACGCGTACGCTTACGCGAGACTGGTTCTACAGACGTGCTATGCACACAGGTGGCTGGCGGGTGTCAGTTTCTCCAACTTTAGTTGAACCGAGTGTGACTACGCCTGGTCCTTGTTGAAGGTTAAAACAACACTAACTTGACGAAACATCATTGTGGTTTTGATGCGTAGGTACGAACGGTTCTTGCTCAGCCTGTAGCAGCCATGTAAAACTTGCAACAACAAAGTAGAGGACGCCTAACTTATTTTTGCAGGGCATGTTGTGATGTGATATGGTCAAGGCATGATGCTATATTTTATTGTATGAGATGATCATGTTTTGTAACAGAGTTATCGGCAACTGGCAGGAGCCATATGGTTGTCGCTTTTTTGTATGCAATGTAATTGCCCTGTAATTGTTTTACTTTATCACTAAACGGTAACGATAGTCGTAGAAGCAATATTTGGCAAGATGACAACGATGCTACAATGGAGATCAAGGTGTCACACCAGTGACGATGGTAATCATGACAATGCTTTGGAGATGGAGATCAAAGGCACAAGATGATGATGGCCATATCATATCACTTATATTGGTTGCATGTGATGTTTATCCTTTATGCATCTTATTCTGCTTGATTGACGGTAGCACTATAAGATGATCTCTCACTAAATTTCAAGGTACAAGTGTTCTCCCTGAGTATGCACCATTGCCAAAGTTCGTCGTGCCGAGACACCACGTGATGATCGGGTGTGATAAGCTCTACGTTCACATACAACGGGTGCAAGCCAGTTTTTGCACACGCAGAAATACTCGGGTTAAACTTGACGAGCCTAGCATATGCAGATATGTCCTCGGAACACTGAGACCGAAAGGTCGAGCGTGAATCATATAGTAGATATGATCAACACAGTGATGTTCACCATTGGAAACTACTCCATTTCACGTGATGATCGGTCATGGTTTAGTTGATTTGGATCACGTGATCACTTAGATGATTAGAGGGATGTCTATGTTGATATGGTTTAGTTGATTTAGTTGATTTTCGTAACTATGTTGTAGATCAATAGCTCGCGATGTAGCTCTCCGTTTATTTTGATATGTTCCTAGAGAAAAACTAAGTTGAAAGATGTTAGTAGCAATGATGCAGATTGGATCCGTGATCTGAGGATTATCCTCATTGCTGCACAGAAGAATTATGTCCTTGATGCACCGCTAGGTGAAAGACCGATTGCAGGAGCAGATGTAGACGTTATGAACGTTTGGCGAGCTCAATATGATGACTACTTGATAGTTTAGTGCACCATGCTTTACGGATTAGAATCGGGGCTTCAAAGACGTTTTTGAACACCACAGAGCATATGAGATGTTCTAAGAGTTGAAATTAGTATTTCAGACTCATGCCCATGTCTAAAGGTATGAGACCTTTGACAAGCACTTTGCCTACAAGATGGAGGAGAATAACTCAGCTAGTGAGCATGTGCTCAGAATGTCTGAGTACTACAATCACTTGAATCAAGAGTGGGAGTTAATCTTCCAAATAAGATAGTGATTGACAGAGTTCTCTAGTCACTATCACCAAGTTACTGGAACTTCGTGATGAACTATAATATGCAAGGGATAACAGAAAAGATTCCCATGAGTCTGAAATCGACGAAGGTAGAAAGCAAGAAAAGCATCAAGTGTTGATGGTTGACAAGACCACTAGTTTCAAGAAAAGGGCAAAGGGCAGAAGGGGGACTTCAAGAAGAATGGCAAGCAAGTTGCTGCTCAAGTGAAGAAGCCCAAGTCTAGACCTAAGCCTAAGACTAAGTGCTGCTACTACAAAGGGACTGGTCACTGGAAGCAGAACTACCCCAAGTATTTGGCGGATAAGAAGGATGGCAAAGTGAAGAAAGGTATATTTGATATACATGTTATTGATGTGTACTTTACTAGTGTTTATAGCTGTAACACCCACAATGCGGCTATATCTCCCACGTGTCGAGGCACGACTTAGAGTCATAACCGCATTGTGGTTTTGTCGCAAGAGGGGTAATCTTCACACAATCCCATATACTGAATAAGAAAGGGATAAAGAGTTGGCTTATAATCGCCACTTCACACAAATAACAAGTTAAACATACATCATCCAGAGTACAATCAAGGTTCGACTATGGAACCAAAATAAAAGAAGACAGCCCCAAATGCTAGATCCCCGATCATCCCAACTGGGCTCCACTACTGATCATCCGGAAAAGACCCAAAACAACGACCAAGATCTTTATCGAGCTCCCATTTGAGCGCGGTTGCGCCCCCTGCACTGGTATCATCGGCACCTGCAACTGTTTGGAAGTATCCGTGAGTCACGAGGACTCATCAATCTCACACCCACGAGATCACAACTATTTAAGCTTATGGGTAGGATAAGGTAGTGAGGTGGAGCTGCAGCAAGCACTAAGCAGATATAGTGCTAACATACGCAAATAAGAGCGAGAAGAGAAGCAACGCAACGGTCCTGAAGCTAGAAGTGATCAAGAAGTGATCCTGAAACTACTTACGTTCAAGCATAACACAAGAACCGTGTTCACTTCCCGGACTCCGCCGAAAAGAGACCATCACGGCTACACACGCGGTTGATGCATTTTAATTAAGTCAAGTGTCAAGTTATCTACAACCGGATATTAACAAATTCCCATCTACCACATAACTGCGGGCACGACTCTCGAAAGTTTAAACCTTGCAGGGGTGTCCCAACTTATCCCATCACAAGCTCTCATGGTCAACGAAGGATATTCCTTCTCCCGGAAAGACCCGATCAGTCTCGGAATCCTGGTTACAAGACATTTCGACAATGGTAAAACAAGACTAGCAAAGCCGCCCGGATGTGCCGAAAAATCCTGATAGGAGCTGTACATATCTCGTTCTCAGGGCACACCGGATGAACACTACATACAGCTAAAACCAACCCTCAAGTTTCCCCGAGGTGGCACTGCAAGTGGGTCTGTTTTGGACCAACACTCAAAGGAGCACTGGCCCCCGAGAGGGGGGGGGGGTTAAAATAAAGATGACCCTCGGGCTCCGGAAACCCAAGGGAAAAAGGCTTTGGCTGTTAGGCAAATGTAAAACCAAGGTTGGGCCTTGCTGGAGGAGTTTTATTCAAAGCGAAGTGTCAAGGGGTTCCCATAACACCCAACCGCGTAATGAATGCAAAATCAAGGAACATAACACCGGTATGACGAAAACTAGGGCGGCAAGAGTGGAAGAAAACACCAGGCATAAGGCCGAGCCTTCCACCCTTTACCAAGGATATATATGCATTAAATTAAATAAGAGATATTGTGATATCCCAACATAACCATGTTCCAACATGGAACAAAATTGAACTTCACCTGCAACTAGCAACACTATAAGAGGGGCTGAGCAAACGCGGTAACATGGCCAAACAACAGTTTTCTAGGAAGGTGGGTTAGAGGCTTGACAAGGCAATATGGGAGGCATGATATAACAAGTGGTAGGTAGCGCGACATAGCGGTAGAGCGAACAACTAGCAAGCAAAGATAGAAGTGATTTTGAGGGTATGGTCATCTTGCCTGGGATCCCGCAAGGAAGAAGAACGAGTCCATGAAGAAGACAAACAGACGTAGTCGAATGGATCCTCACAAATGCGACGTTACCAAAACTAACAAGAAGAAGCAACACCGGAAAGGAGCAAACAACATGGTAAACAACCATCACATAAACATGGCATGATGCACAATCAAGTATGATGCATGTCCGGTTTAAAAATGCATGGCATGGAAAAGTGCACAAACAATACTACAAGTTAAGTGGAGCTCAATATGCAACGAGTTGCATATTGATGAAACACCACATTCGATTATTTAGTTCACTCCCGATTATGTACCCAACAATATTAAATGTTATTAAACATGGCAAGAGGCGAAGCATAATAAAACTACCTAACTAGGCAAGTTTAAATGAGGCCGGAAACAACAAACAACAATTCCGGAAAAACCTCATGTGCATTAGCAATTTAATGCAACAACAATTTAAACATTCTTGATGTTGTTATCATGATGCGGATGACATGTACAAGTTTTATGCAATTTTATGAAAATGTTAGTATAATAAGATATGAGGCATTTGTCGCCATGGCGGAAGGAAAAGGGTGCCACGGAGGTGAAAATTGGAAATGGTGCCATGGCAACATTCTGGGTTCCGATAACTCGATTGAGATACCGGTGCAAAAGAAAGTGTGACGGGAGTGTGTCATTCGACGAACGGTAGGGTGCTCACGGTTACCGGGTTCCCACATGTGGGTGTCAAGGCAAAAGAGGGGCAACGTGCACCGACAATTCAGACTCGAGGTAAACAAGGGTGCATCTCATACAACACACATGCATATGCTCCACGGCGTCGTCTTGGGGTTATACCTTTGAAACGTGCGTTTTCAAAATGGGTCGAGTTCGATGCGGTGTAGGGGAAGTAGGCGTTCTCGGGACGGTCGTAGTGGAAGTAGTGGTACTATCGGTCATCGATGATCATCAGGACGGTAGTGGAAGTAGAGGTACACGGCGTCTTGTCGAAAATCACGGCGGCGGTAGTTGTACCCATGTTGTCATCGAACTTGACGGAACTAATGTCGTCGAGGGTAGTCATGGGAAGTAGTCGTACTCGTGAACTTGTCGGATCCATGACGACGGTAGTTGTTCACGGCGCTTGTGACCCGTGGTTCTTCGGGCAATGGTAGTCGTACACGTCCGTAGATGTTCGGGGTCGTCACCGTTCATAGCCAATGTAGTTGAACTTGACGAAATCCTCGGCGACAGTAGTAGTGGATGTCATCGGTATTGTGGTACTTGGCGATATCCGTGCGTAGAGGTACTTTGCCGTTTCGACGATGGTCATACACGTTTTCGTAGATAAACTTGACTGAACTGAGGGATCTGGGTGTCGCGGTACTTGGCGAAAAACACATCGAGGGTACTTGTACTCGCATTGTCGTGGAAGTAGTTATTCGGGCTCCCGTGTGGACTTGCCGGTCTTGGTGTCCGCAGCGTAGATGTACAAAAGCATCATCGGACTTGGACGAATCCAGAGGTGTGCAAGGGCGGTGGTGGTCTTGGAGGTTTGTGACCGAAGCATGGAGGTCAAAGCAGTGGCGGCAACAGCATATGAAGTGCAGCAGAGGTGGCGATCATGTGGCTGCCACGGTCGTACACAGCGCACCATAGGGAGACGAAGGGCTCGGGCAGGAGCTCCTCAGCACAGGGGGTGAGGCCGACGGAGATGCAATAGGGGAAGGGCACGCAGGAGGCAAGAAGGCGCGATGGCGGCCTCCTGCAAGGTCACACGGATGACGGCGGGGTTGGGGCGATCCAACGAGGTGGAGATGGGGCCGGCGACGATGTCCAGAAGGTCGGCGAGGTCGAGGTCCGGGTGCTCGAGGTGTCCGGGTTGGAGAAGGAGGGCAAGGTAGGGAGGACGAGGGGGATAGGGAAAGAGGTAGCGGTGCTGTGGCCCTGGGAGGACGATGGCTGTTAATCTTATGGATGTGGGTTCAAGCCCCATGATGGGGGTTATATCATATGATGTTATTTCGATTGAAGTATATATCAAGTCCTAGCTCAATATTATCTTACTGAGCCGGCCCTTGGGGGATACACGTTGCTGTTCAAAGTTTACATGATTATATTTGCAAAGTCCCTGCTCATTATTTTATAATGACCCGGCCCTTGGGGGCTACACTGGTTGAAGTTTTTATGAGCATCAGGCAATTACAAGTCCTAGGTTGCTGCAAGCATGAGAACCCAACACTTGGGGGCTACATATGTGGAATACTCAGTTCTGATTGGTGATTCAGATGAACAACCTGGATTTCTTCAAGCTTGTGACATTCATATTGAAGCAAATCTTAAGCTGTTACTACGTTACCTTCTTAAGACTCGGGGGCTACAAGTGATATGCATATAAGAGGTATATTTTCAAGCCTGACGTTAACTACAATTATGACCCGGTGCTATCAATATTTATAAACTGACAATCTTGGCAATGATAAACCGGCAAGTTCTACATCCTTAAACCGGCTGAAGATCAGATGAGTATTTCAAGGACCAATATTTTTGTTAAGCATTGGGAGCTGAGTCAAATGAATTATTCTTCATAATATTTTTCTGTGACAAACCAATGTTAGCAAATTGATTATGAAGCTGGCCTATTGACCCGGATTTTCTATAAGAAGGAAACGACAAGGACTTAAGGTTGATCAGGATCAGTTTAACATGGATAAATCCAAATTAATCTAGGGGCTAATGTCGGGGATATACCCCGCGGTATGACCCGGCCGGAGTTATAACCTTGCTGGGAACTAGTAAGCTGGCACACAGTTATAACTGGCAGACAGTCATAACCCGGCAGACAGTGATAACTGGTTGACAGTCATAACCCGGCAGACAGTGATAACTGGCAGACAGTCATAACCCGGCAGGCAGTCATAACTGGTTGACAGTCATAACCCGGTAGACGGTGATAACTGGCAGATACTCATAACCGGCAGACAATGGTAACTGGTTGATAGTCATAACCCGGCAGACAGTGACAACTGGTTGACAGTCATAACCCGGCAAATAGAGTCGCTTGGGGTTATGAAGCTTGAGATGTTATTAAGCCCAAGACGTTATGAAGCCCAAGACGTTAAGAAGCCCATGAAGAGAAGTCAGAATAGTTTAAGTCTTAATCCGAGTTGGACTCTACATGTAACCCACCCCTTAAAAATATATAAGGAGGGGCAGGGCACCCCAAGAGGAGGGGAATAATCTTTAGGGCTAGACATAACTGGGAGAGCCGGTTTATAGCGAATCCCTCGTGATGATAATGAGACCTAGCCTCAAACAACATGTAGGGTTGTTACTGAATGATGTTTCCCGGGGACCGAAGCTGTCTAAATCCCTGTCTTGTGTTGCCTCTCTCGATTCCGCTCAACCCCTCTCAAGCTACCACATAGATGCGTTGGCCTCACGACTAAGGCCTCACATTAGGACATCTGCCATGACTAATCCACGACACCGTGGCTATATAAGCCGCCCTCGAGCTTCCTCGTAGTCCTCAACCCCTCCCCGAGCCTCTCCCCGAGCCCTAAGCCTCTCCACGACCCACATAATCGCCATGGCCGCCGCCTCGGGCTCCGCTCGATCTCGGCGCTGCCGTGCCTCTCTCTCCGTTCCCTCACCACCACTGCAACCCCCAGAGTCCAGAAGTCTCCCCGTAGCCTCGGCCTCTCCGATCCCCCACCGTAGCTCCATATCCACCACCGCCCGAATCTTCTCCTCGCTGCGAGCTCGACTACGGCCGCTACAGGGCTCGTCGGCGGCAACAACCACCCCCATCCGATGCGCCTCTCCACCCTCATCTTCTGGGTAGGTCACGCGCTCCGAGAGGTGGACGGACGCGCCAGCGATCATCGTCGGGGCAGATGCCTCCCTCGGCCAGGTGCGTGCCCGAGCGGGAGGAAGAAGAAGGCCAGGCCAGGCAGGCCGCACCCCCTCTCGGGTCCCCTCGTCAGCCACACCCGCGTTGACCCCACCTCGCCACGTCGGATAAGTGGCGGCGCCCCGTCGCGAAGCCTTTTCCCTCGCACTAAAAACATATTTCCCCGTTAGAAAGTTTACCAGGTCAAAAAGCATGTTCTTTTGTTCCTCTAGGTGAAAATACATTTTCACATCTCTGAAGGCGTATTCTCAGAAAGGCGCTTTCTGTTTTTCAGCCACGCCCACCGAAAAGGTTAAATTGTGAATGTTCACTGCTTAAGCCACTTTTCTTCCTAAAAAGTGAATGGCCACAACTTTGCAACCGTAACTCCAATTGAAGTGATTCCAACGCTCACGTTCTCTGTTCGTCGAGCTCTTTCCGTTGGTATAATTTTCATTATGTTTTCACATAGTGAAAATAACCACTTTGCCCTTGCCCGTAAACAGCCCCCTCCGAGAGAGAACTGTTGCCGGCAACTCTTTCCGTGATCGTTTCACAATTCTTCCCGAAGTATTTATCGACCTCTAGGCAAGCCAGCCCCTTATCATGAGCCTCGAACTTGTATGTTGACTTTTCTTGCACCTCGTGTGTGTGTGTTTAGTTGTAGTAGTTTCTTGGCTGTTCCGTCTGCTATTATTTCAGTCATGCTATATGTTTTTATTTTGTGCCATGCATGCTTGTGTTCTCATGAATCATGCCTCCGTCTAGTTTAATGTTAGTAGTATCGATGTTATGGTGATTTTTTTGCACTAGTGGTATTACGAGTACTTGGTATTGCCATGTTTCGCATGCTATCATTGTTCACTTGAAAAGCTTGATGTTTTGTTACTGCATCTGTATGTTGCATGTTAGTTGTTGCATTCACGTTAAAATGCTCGCATGATGATTGATGATGGAGAAGTTAATAATATGACTTAATAACAAACCTCCTCCATCATCAATGAGATCGAGTCATAGTGCCACCAAATCGAGCTTTCTCCAGTGCAACCACATTTACCTTTATGGGAGGTCCTAGCTGGGTCTATTATCATGCCTCTCGCTGGTGCCTCCAACGAGGGAAGGTTATGGGAAAACGCTACCCTAATCAGGTAGGTGGACATGAACCTTGTGAGGCCGAGTTGTTTTGAGTGCTTTGTTCCCGTTTGGGACCATTTTTGTTTTGCCATGATGGTGGCCGTTGGTGTCTTGGTAGGCACGGGGCCACCCAGGACTGAACCCCAAGGGGGTGTTGGTCGGAGTGGCCGGGAGAGTGTCATGGTGGTAGGTTGGTTTTGTCGGAACGTCGTTGGTCCACACGTATGGGAGTGCGAGGCCATGGGTTACGTGGTGTGGGTAAAGTGCGCTACCTCTGCAGAGTGTGTGTGTTAAATCTATCGATAGCCGCGTCCTCGGTCATGGGCACAAGTTCGTAACAGGTCACACTATCAGGTCTTGGTCGAAATGGAGGATAAACCTGAAATAACTAAGTTGATGAATTATGTGCAATAAAAGAATGTGATGACTTGGACTATGAGATAGTCGGGAGTAATCATGGTGGTGTGTTGATATGATCATGAGATGAGATCTCGATGAGTGATGAACCCAGTATGGCTTCGTTTGTGATCCGTGAATGATCATCGCTTGGTTACGAGGTAACCCGTTGTTAAGAGAGTCCGAGGGACTCCGTGCACAAGTTTGGTTGCATTGCATGAGTTTTAAGTTGTTATTTGCATTTAAAGAACCATGGTAGAATAGGAGATGTTTTCATAAGGTTAACATGTTATGTTTGCACTGGATCTGATTGGTAGTTTTATTTTCAGCATAGTTTCCTGATGCCATGCCATGTCTTGATTGAATTTATGTCATGTTTAGATTATGTCATGTTATGATTGAAATGTTGTGCTATGTTTTGCCATTGCCATGTTTGAAGTAAGTTTGATATGCCATACTATTGCCATGCTAGTAGATGCCATGATGTTGTTCATGCTTATTTTGATCCATGTCTCTAGTTAATATCATGCCATGTTTAGCTTCTGCTATGAGATAGGTTATTGCAGATGCTTTGTTCTTGCTTTGTCATCTGCTTGTTTGGATGTTATGTATTTGGTTGTCTTGCAAGTACATTCAATGTACTGACCTGGTGTGTCATGTCAGTTTTGTAGGTCGTGCCCAACTTGTTCGCTTGTTCCGTCGTGCTAGGCCATAATCTTGCCAGTCCTGTGAGTTGTGGAGCCCAGCCAGAGTTGTTATGTTGCCAAACCAAGACTTCCGCTGCCATTTAAATAGCTGTAGGGCTATGCCAGATAATTGTATTCATCAATGATGTAATCTCATACACATGTATTTGATGAATATTATTGTACGTGGAATGCTGTATCATGGACCTGTCGTACATCAGGTGTTATCCTGGGCTGATGTGCGAAGGCCCCCTGCTCCATGCAGATCGGGGTGCCACAGGAGATGGTATCAGAGCAGCCAGGCTGGCATAGGTTATCCTAGCATTAGATCACCGCTACCATCAACCCGTAATGACCCCAAGAGATTAGACCCATCCCTGGCATCTGGCATGGCCACTATTAATCAACAGGTGGCGCAGTCGGGACCGACACGTTCTCACCCCACTGTCCCCGCCTAGTTATCCGTGGAATGAATAGCAACCCTATCCTTTCTAGTCGGCCTCATCGCTTACCGTTCGCCATTAAATGAAAGGGGCCACACCATGCGGACATGTCCCGCATAGCTACCTATAAAATCCCCTTTCCGCTAGCCGTATCGCTCTCTCCTCATTCAACCATGTCCCTGCAAAGAAGCCTAGCTAGCAACACTCCAGCCATGGCTAGCACCCTCAAAGCTCCCAGGCTTTACACCCGCACCTTTGCCGTCAACCACCCTGGTTTTCCACCTCTCCTTACTGAGATGCTCACCAAAGCCTTTGGCTGTAATGCTAGCCCCGATTACCTGGTGTTCCAGTCGACACCCGTCCCTCACCTTCACCGCTATGATGCAAGAGTGCACTTCGGCCCAGGTCCCGCAGTAGATGGCCAACCTTTGGCTTTTAAGGGTAGGGCCATGCCTACCGCTGATTTAGCCATTCAGGCCGCTGCTGTGGAGGCTATCCTATACCTTCGAACCAAGTTTCCGCAGGTGGCACAAAGGCGGGAGTTCTGCTTTTTCCCCATTGTGGCAGAAGCAGGAATTCAACCTTCTCCCACTATCCAAGGAGATGACCCCGCAATCGCTCGCCTGGTGCAATATATCACTGCCCAGGGGATGATGATTTCAAACATGCTTGCCGAATTTAGAACCCTAGACAACGATCCGGTACGAGTTGTCAAGGAAGCTTATCGTGAGGCTCGTAAATTCGCATCTCAAGCTGTTCACCCCATGCCATCTGAACCAGTGCTACCCTCTCAGCATGTGTTGTGACCTAGACCAAACATCATCACCCTAGACAAGGCTCTTTACCAAATCCACCAGCAGCATTTGCTTGGGTCATTTTCAGCCACACCCCTAGCAGTCGAATCCCGACCCATAGTAGTGTCGGATGATGAAGATGGAGATTGGCTCAGTCTTCGTCCTCCAGGAGAGCCCCGACAAGGCCAGCCCTCAGCTTGACCTCAGTCGCACAATTAATTGTTTCGGCAAGTAGGCCGGTCTGTCGGTTCATCCCTGATATGAGGATAGAACCATGTATCCTGGAGTGAGTAGTTTCGTTTAGCGCGTAGAGCATTCGTGCTTTGTTGTATGCTTGCACTGTTTGTAACCCGTGATGTTTTTATGTATGCTTTCTTGCTTTTGATTTTTGTGCTTATTTTGTTTGTCTCTCTGTCAAACAAAGATGTTTGATAGGGCTGGCAATGTGTGCTAACAAGATTTTAATCATTAGAGCACATACACTAAAAACAACATTGGCTCGTCCCAAGTCTTTAATAAAATGCGCGCTGGTGTAGGTATATGTATACCAGGAGTACATATACCCACTAGCATTAAAACACTTTAGTATGATTTGCCTGATGTGTTTTTCCGTTGCATATTCGTGGCGTCTGTCTGTTTGCTAGTTTAGATTTTACTGCATACTGCACGCCTACCCGGTTCACCCGCGAGTACATTCGGGCAGTACTCAGGGGAATGCAAAGTCACATATCCCTCTCTATGTGTGCATACCCCGTGTTCCATATTTTTAAATACAGAGCCTCGCAGAGGCATTTCCGTCTGGCAATTCCTCGTCACAAATTCTTTTTCCCGATTTCATTTTTGGAGGAACATTGCCAATTTTATTTCATTCGATCCAGTACATCTACCCCAATACAAATTTCAACTCCGATTCTACCTCGACACCTACTTTTTCATGGAGCTATCCGCGAAATTTTCCCGTACCCCAGTGTGTTTCCGGAGCTGGTGCCGCCACCTCATCTGCATCTGGACCCCACCACCAGCACCGTCACTGCCTTGCGTGGCGCAGGCAGATTGCCACCACCGCTCCACCGCAACGCGCGATCACTCAGCCGCCGCAAAGCGACGGAGGATCAAGCCTGGCAGAGGACCACCCAGTGCACCATATTCTCCCGCATCTCGAGCAACCACACCTAGTCGCGCGTTTTCCCGAACCCGATCATTCTGATGAGAATCAGCAGGAGGATCGATGAGCCGATCAGCGTGCCCAGCAGCACCGTTAGGAACAACCACAATGCCGCCAGGAACACCTCCTCGCCGAAGGAGCTCGGCTTGATCTCGCTCAAACCGAAGAGGTAGTAGAGCGGCATTGTGTTTGTGCATTGGAGGAATGCCGTGCTGCCGTCTTTTATAGCCCAACCCCGGTGTACGGTGAGCGAGGCCCAGATAAACCGCTCGTCGCTCGATCATCGGCGTCCAGGAGGTGAATCCGCGAGCCGTGCCGACAAGGTGCTGGCCCGCAGCGTGAGTGCTCGCCGCACCGGCTTCGTGCACGCCGCACACTAGGGCGCTAGGGTCCTCATCGCCCTAGGAGCTAGATGCGTGCTGTGCCAAGCTGCACGCAGTGCAGCATCGTAGGAGAAGCAGCAAGCTGGAGGTAGAAGAAGGAGGATGCCAGTGGGGCCTAGACCCACGTGTCAGCAGGTGAAACTACTATTCATTGGGGTGCATCCAGCATTTCTTTCGGGAGCCTGATCTTGAGTGCCCTAGCCATGGAGGTAACCCTGTTTTGCTCATATCTCTCTGGGTGTACCAATTATCGGTACCCCAACTCATTGAAATCTGACCGAAGGGTTAAAAATTTACCCCGAGTTTTCCCCAGAGTGGTTATCTTTTCATTATTGCTATAACCCTAGAAATCTCGAGGACGAGATTCTTTTTAAAGGGGGAAGAGTTGTAACAGCCCCAAAATTGGGTTATCAATTTTTGTGCTGTTATTCCTTCCTGGCAAAAATTTTCAAAATCTTTCTCCTGAGTTTGCTGGACGACTCTGAGAATTCTTGCCATTTCCAACCTTTCAAAACCTCTCATGTCTTTGTCAGTGGGCCAGACCTCATTTGCATCATCCCAAACCCTCTCAAACCCTAATTCCAAATTTTTGGAATTTGAATGTGGCATTTGTGATTACAAAGGAGTCATCATTTTCCTTGATCTGTTGATCATTACATCTGTTCCCAGAGACCCTCCTATCCTTCTAATCCTTGAATATGCAAAAATATTGCTAAGTCTTATGCAATATTTTTCATTTGGGATTTCTTGCTTTTCTTGTCTTTTTGAGGAATAAAATCCAAAGGCATAGCTAGTCATCTCCTAAATTCATGAAAATTTGTGGAGATGATATTTATGTCTAATCCTAGCTCTGGCAAAAATATTGTCCACATTTTAAAAAGGAAAAATTGCATTTTCCTATTTTAAGCCAATATTGCATTTCCAAAGGAACTACTATTTTTATAGAAGATAAATTTCCCACATAAATTGTGGAGCTTGTCCTTGCTATATAATCACTAGTTCCATCCTTATCTCCTGTTCCACAGATAAAAAATTGGGCACATGATCCAATGCAAGTTTCCGCCTTCTTTGAAATTTTGCAAAGGAAGTGCTTTATTCCTAATTCCAATTGAGCTGCAATTTGGCAAGGTGATTAACATGGATAAATAACCCATGGATACCAAAGATGAGCTCAATCCCCTCCTCCTAGCTCCCTATGCAGTTTTTCAAAGTTTTTGACCAGGTTGCAACTTGGTGAAGGAAGTACCTTCATAGAGTTTCCAAATGGGATGAAACTTTTCCATCTTCTCATATATCCTAAATAATTAGCCTCCACCTAAATTCAGTTCATTTCACTGAACTACGTGAGCACATGAGCAATTCTTGGTTTCTGTCAAAATTTTCAGTTTGTGAAGCAAATATATTTTATCTTGCTCCATTATGGCTGAAAATATTCCCAGGCCTTCTCCTATCCATATGATACATCTCCACAAAACTTTGGCTCATTTTAGTTAGCCATTTGCCCTGAGGATTTTTCTCAAGTTTTTGGGCAGAAATGATAGCTGTGAAGGAAGTACCATTTTGGCAAGTCCATTTGGTATGATATTTTTGCAGCATCTACCTATGATCAAATCATCAAGCTTTAACAAGTTTTAGCTCAGTCCATCATTCCTAGTGAGTGCTCCTTCCTCATTTAGTTTCTAGACCAGATTGGGCAGTTGCACTGCAACTATGCTAAATCCTTGCCCAAATCCCCTCCAACTTCCCAGGACTGTAGTCCTTGCTACCCTAAACCTCCCAGACATCACGTTTAGTCCTTAATCTCACCAGCTAGATCACCAGGATGTGGCCAAGTTTGTAACAGCAAACTTGTCGAGCTTGTTCTCCTCTGCTCCCAACACTTCTGCTCGTGCCATCACCTCTTCTTTAATGTGCCTTGGAAGAACTCCACTGCTGACAAGGTTTGTCATGAAGTAGATGGCCAGAGCGCGTGTTGTCCTTGGTGACCACGGGCATTGCCAGCCAAATCGGTGGTCACGCCACTGTTCTTGTCGGCAGCCTTGCTCCAGCTGGTTCTGGCTTGTCCAAGCGTGTCACACAGCTTCCCCTCGACGTCGTCTTCCCCTGGTCTCCTTTCCACCTTCGTTTGCATCCTCATTGAGCCATCGCCGTCACCGAACACAGTACGCTCCCATGTGCACCATCGTTTCCTCGCTCCTGTCCTCTTCTCCCTCTCGTCTCCGAGCGCAGCTCGACTCGTGACCTCCTACACGTCGTCCGCATCCTCCTTGTCACCTTCCCGCCGCTTCCCGTGAGTCTTGGCTGCGTGTGCTCGTCGCCAGAGCGCCGACACGTAGCTATGCACGTGCAACCTCGCCCCTCTCCTTCTCAAGCTCTCCCCATTTCCATATAAGCCGCCCTCGAGCTTCATCGTAGTCCTCAACCCCTCCTCGAGCCTCTCTCCGAGCCCTAAGCCTCTCCCCGACCCACACCGCCGCCATGGCCGCTGCCTTGGGCTATGCTCGATCCCGGTGCTGCCGTGCCCCTCTCTCCAGTCCCTCACCACTACTTCAACCCCCAGAGTCTAGCAAGTCTCCCCGTAGCCTCTGCCTCTTCGCTCCCCCACCATAGCCCCATATCCACCGCCGCCCGAATCCTCTCCCTGCTGCGAGCTCGACTGCGGCCGCTACAGGGCTCGTCGGCGACAGCAACCACCCCCATCCGATGCGCCTCTCCACCCTGATCTTCTGGGTAGGTCGCGCGCCCCGAGAGGTGGCCGGACGCACCGGCGATCGTCGACGGGGCAGACTCCTCCCTCAGCCAGGCGCGTGCCCGAGCGGGAGGAAGAAGAAGGCCAGGCCAGGCGGGCCCCACCCACTCTCTGCCCCCTCATCGGCCACACCCATGTTGACCCCACCTCGCCACGTCGGATAAGTGGCGACGCCCCGCCGCGAAGCCGTTTCCCTCGCAATAAAAATGTATTTCCCCGTGAGTACATTTCCCAGGTTAGAAAGCGTATTCTTTTGTTCCTCTAGGTGAAAATACGTTTTCACTTCTCTGAAGGTGTATTCTCAGAAAGGTGCTTTCTGTTTTTCAGCCACACCCGCCGAAAAGGTTAAATTGTGGACGTTTACTGCTTAAGCCACTTTTCTGGCTAAAAAGTGAACGGCCACAACTTTGCAACCGTAACTCCGATTAAGGTGATTCCAACGCTCACGTTCTCTGTTTGTCAAGCTCTTTCTGTTGGATCATTTTCATTATGTTTTCACATAGTGAAAATAACCACTTTGCCCTTGCCCGTAAACAGCCCCCTCCAAGAGAGAACTGTTTCCGGCAACTCTTTCCGCGATCGACTCGCACTTCTTCCCGAAGTATTTGTCGACCCCCAGGCAAGCCAACCTCTTATCATGAGCCCCGAACTTGCATGTTGACTTTGGTTGCACCTCGTGTGTGTGTTTAGTTGCAGTAATTTCTTGGCTGTTCCGTCTGCTGTAATTTCAGTCGTGCTATATGTTTTTGTTTTGTGCCATGCATGCTTGTGTTCTCATGAAATAAATTGACATGCTAGATGGATGTTGTTATTGATAATATCATGCCTCTGTCTAGTTTAATGTTGGTAGTATCGATGTTATGATGATTTTGTTGCACTAGTGGTATTACGAGTACTTGGTATTGCCATGTTTCACAGCTTGGTGTTTTGTTACTGCATCTGTATGTTGCATGTTAGTTGTTGCATTCAGGTTAAAATGCTCGCAGGATGATTGATGATGGAGAAGTTAATAATATGAATTAATAACAAACCTCCTCCGTCATCGATGAGATCGAGTCATAGTGCCACCAAATCGAGCTTTCTCCAGTGCAACCACATTTACCTTTATGGGAGGTCCTAGCCGAGTCTATTGTCATGCCTCTCGCCGGTGTCTCCAACGAGGGAAGGTTATTGGCACGCTCTACCCTGATCAGGTAGGTGGACATGAACCTTGTGAGCCCGAGTTGTTTTGCACGCTTTGTCCCCTTTTGGGACCATTTTTGTTTTGCCACGACGGTGGCCGTTGGTGTCTTTGGTAGGTACGGGGCCACCCAAGACTGAACCCCAAGGGGGTGTTGGTCGGAGTGGCTGGGAGAGGTCATGGCGGTAGGTCGGTTTTGTCGGAATGCCGTTGGTCCACACGTGTGGAAGTGCGAGGCCATGGGTTCCGTGGTGTGTGTAAAGTGCGCTACCTCTACAGTGTGTGTGTGTGTGTGTGTGTGTGTTAAATCTATCGATAGCTGCGTCCTCGGTCATGGGCACAAGTTCGTAACAGGTCACACTGTCAGGTCTTCGTCGAAATGGAGGATAAACCTGAAATAACTAAGTTGATGAATTATGTTCAATAAAAGAATGTGATGAGTTGGACTATGAGATAGTCGGGAGTAATCACGGTGGTGTGTTGATATGATCACGAGACGAGGTCTTGGTGAGTGATGAACCCAATATGGCTCCGTTTGTGATCCGTGAATGATCATCGCTTGGTTACGAGGTAACCCGTTGTTAAGAGAGTCCGAGGGACTCCGTGCACAAGTTTGGTTGCATTGCATGAGTCCTAAGTTGTTATTTGCATAAGGTTAACATGTTATGTTTGCACTGGATCTGATTGGTAGTTTATTTTCAGCATAGTTTCCTGATGCCATGCCATGTCTTGATTGAATTTATGTCATGTTTAGATTATGTCACGTTATGATTGAAATGTTGTGCTATGTTTTTCCATTGCCATGTTAGAAGTAAGTTTGATATGACATACTATTGCCATGCTAGTAGATGCCATGATGTTGTTCATGCTTATTTTGATCCATGTCTCTAGTTAATATCATGCCATGTTTAGCTTCTTCTATGAGATAGGTTATTGCAGACGCTTGGTTCTTGCTTTGTCATATGCTTGTTTGGATGCTATGCATTTGGTTGTCTTGCAAGGACATTCAATGTACTGACCTGGCGTGTCATGCCAGTTTTGTAGGTCGTGCCCAACTTGTTCGCTTGTTCCTTCATGCTAGGCCATAATCTTGCCAGTCCTGTGAGTTGTGGAGCCCAGCCAGAGTTGTTATGCTACCAAACTAAGACTTCCGCTGCCATTTAAATAGCCATAGGGCTATGCTAGATAATTGTATTCATCAATGATGTAATCTCATACACATGTATTTGATGAATATTATTGTACCTGGAATGCTGTATCATGGACCTGTCGTGCGTTAGGTGTTATCCTGGGCTGACGTGCTAAGGCCCCATGCTCCATGCGGATCGGGGTGCCACAGTCCATAGCTAGATGGATCAGATCTCCGGCTGGGCGAGGTTGCAGGACGACATGAAAGCTTCTTTTGAAGAGGCTACCGGCGTCATCCGACAACTAAATGAGAGCAATGCGAAGCTCCAGACCGAGCACGACCTGTTGAGGGTGAAGATCGTGGAAGTGCGGAGCAGCAGGAGGAGACCACTGCCTTGTTGGAGAGGACCAACATCATCGTCAAGAAACTTATGGACGAGAATACCATGTTGTGCATCGAGCGCAGAAGGATGGTGGAGGAATCCGTGGATGCTCTCAAGCAGCATCTTGAGGATAAGAAAGAGCTCATCACCGCTAGCCGTGGAGACTAGTTCCCGCGGCCTGCAGCAACGTAGAGATCAGTGAGGCATATCGTTGTCTTCCTTCTTCTTTTTCCCTTGTGTATTTTGGGCGTTGCCGCATGTGGCTTTTATTAATTATGTTCCTAAATATGTAAGACAATTATTATCCACTATCATCGTTCTTATATTCATCATGCTTGCTATAAGTCGCAGTCGATGCTATATTGGTCCGTCAGATCTTACATCAAGATCCGTGCAAAACTTTCTTTTCAGATTTTCGTTTCTCTCTCTTAAATCTCAGTCCAGTGAGACACATAGCCACGCCGTAGAACAGGGGCTCGGGCGCCATTAATGGATACATTGGGAGGGAGGTGCGCGGCGGGTAGCGGTCAAAGGGCTCTCCTCCCGATGAGCACGCGTAGGGGTCTGATCGCACACCTCTCATACTCAAATAGCTACCCCTCACGACACCAAAGCTTACATCAAAGCTTGTCCCAATTCGCCCAAAAAATTTACCGCAGCATGTTGGTGCCATGTCATGACACCATGCCAAGTTTCATGATTTTCAGGCGTGTTTTAGATTTACAGGAATTTAAAAACCAAGTCTCTCAATCTTTCCGGCCGAGCCACGACACCCAGATGTTTGAATTTCATTCCCATTTCTTGCATGGGACCTATAAATACACCCAAGGACACACATGTGATTTTTCAACCAACTTTGGTGCATTGGAGCATGTGCTTGTAGTTCAAATTTGAATTATGCACATTAAATGCGCAGAAACTCAATTAGTGTATAAAAGGCCAAACGAACCTGGAATAAATCCAAAATTTAGCACGATACTTCTATTTGGTCTAATCTGCCCGTGTAAAAAAATTAAGGCGGGAGAAGGCAGTGTACGTATCTCGTTTCGCATATGGAGGTGACACGTTCCCTCTCGGAACCACGAGCCTTCTTGAGGGAAGCTCCGGTTTGCAAGAATCTTACACCAAATCTTGTCCCAATTCGGCCAAAAAATTTACCGCAGCATGTTGGTGCCATGTCATGACACCATGCCAAGTTTCATGATTTTCAGGCGTGTTTTGGATTTACAGGAATTAAACAACCAAGTTTCTCAATCTTTACGGCCGAGCCACGACGCCCAAATGTTGGAATTTCATTCCCATTTCTTGCATGGGACCTATAAATACCCCCAAGGACACACATGTGATTTTTCAACCAACTTTGGTGCATTGGAGCAGGTGCTTGTAGTTCAAATTTGAATTATGCACATTAAATGGGTAGAAACTCAATTAATGTATAAAAAGGGCCAAACGAACCCGGAATAATTCCAAAATTTAGCACGATACTTCTATTTGGTGTAATCTGCCTGTGTAAAAAAATTAAGGCTGGAGAAGTCAGTGTACATATCTTGTTTCACACACGTAGGTGACACGTTCCCTCTCGGAACCACGAACCTTCTTGAGGGAAGCTCCGGTTTGCAAGAAGCTGACACCAATTCTTGTCCCAATTTAGCAAAAAAAATTACCGCAGCATTTTCGTGCCATGTCATGATACCTTGCCAAGTTTCATGATTTTCAGGCGTGTTTTGGATTTACAGGAATTTAAAAACCAAGTTTCTCAATCTTTCCAGCCGAGCCATGACGCCCAGATGTTTGAATTTCATTCCCATTTCTTGCATGGGACCTATAAATTCACCCAAATACACACATGTCATTTTTCAACAAACTTTGGTGCATTGGAGCATGTGCTTGAAGTTCAAATTTTAATTATGCACATTAAATGCCCAGAAACTCAATTAATGCATAAAAATGCCAAACGAACCCGGAATAATTCCAAATTTAAACACAACACTCATGTACTAGTTGCATGTTCACTGTACATAAATGTTCTAGCAATTCAAACACCATCCTTTCCCTCCATAACACCATTTTGTCTTTCAAAACATAATGAAAAAAAATCAGGTATACCACAAACAGTTTACTAGAAAGAATCATGTGGGATGCGATATAAAATATCTTGGCGCACCGTCTTGTCTGGCTTACACAGGAATCTTTGTCGTTTATAGTCCACCGCCCCAGCTTGAATCACACTTGTGTGCCATTTTCTCGCGGCACCGAGCGAATTTTTTTGCCACCGCAGAAATATCTATCTCTCCGCCCCTCCCTGCTACCAAAAGCCACATTTCCAGTGTTCCTCCTTGCTTTCGAAGTTCAAACCTTTACTGCTGCTTACTGGCAGCTCAGCCGCCTCGCCGGCGACCCTTGTCTTGCAGCGCCGGCAACCCGTCTTCTTGCTGCGCGGCCTCCTCGCCGCCGACCCTTCTTCTTGCTGCGCGACCTCATCGATATGGTCATGTAATCCACACCCCACCCACACCATCCTCTTGCTTTCCCGTCCCACATGCCCCGACAGACGACGTGACACCTTCCACCGAAATCACTGCCCCTCCTCCAATTAAGCGCCGCCCACAGCGATTTTGCACGTAGTATAATGTGGAGCTTAGTAGCATGCGTCTGCACGCGCGCACGAGGTCGCTATGGCTGCCATGCGTGTCGACCACCAGATCTTGGAGGAGCACCTCGTCTCGAGGCCACCGCCAGTGCCTTCTAGTGGTTTGTTCTCTGTAATGTTAATATGCAATCTGATGTTGAGTTAACAGTTTGGTCCTCTGAAATGTAATGTTCCGTTAACATTTTGGTCCAACAATTGCTACATTTCATAGTACTGTTCTCAAGCATTCTTTGTTTTGTTAACTGTCTTATCTTCTAGTACATGTTTCAATTCTGCAATATCATGCTCAGTTAACTATTTTGGTTCATTTGGTATGCTGTCCATTTAACTGTTTGGTTCAGTTCCACAATTTGATTTTCATTTTCTGTGGGTACAATTTTGTATTGTTATGCATGTGACACCAATCGAATTTGGCTGTACTCAATACATATTCTACTGATAGTATGGAAACTCTTAGTTAACCTGATCAAAACCTTCCTCATGTGTGTTGCAGGGAAACAATGGGAGACACTGCGGTTTACCATCGAGGTTTGTTCAAGCAGGGTCCTTTAGCTAATAGCACATTATTGTGCAGTTGCAGGAATCATTCTAATATTTAGGTTTCTTACAATTTGATCTTGCACATGTAGGTCCTACTGTGAGAGGCTTAGACCCACTGTTTGACCCATTTTGCATATGGGGAAATGAGATGTCCATGAATATCAGTCAAGTAAAGAAACTCAGAATGATTGTTAGGATGAAGAAACTTGCGACGAATAACAGCAATATCTTTTTTTGCACAATGAAGAAGACATCAGTCAACTATAGGATGGTACCAACTCTTTTACCTTGTTTTTACCCCTTGCGCCATTTCAAAATTTACAACAGCGATTTATGCATAGCTTTGTTTTCAGTACTTTTCAAAGCAGTTCACTGATGATTACCTCTCAAACCACCTGCATGGTCAAGAGGCGAGGAAGGTATTCATTCAACACCCACAGTACAATATTGAAGTCTTCCTGAAGAGGATGAAGGTTGGGCGGGCAATTATCCATAGCCACTGGCCTAAAGTTACAAGGACATTCAACATAACTGAAGGCTCAATATTTGCCTTCCGCTTCTCCAGTTTCCTAGATGAGATTCATCTGTCTATTTACCGTGTATGATGCTACTTTCCAAAGATTTTTGATGCTGCATGTGAAACTTGGTGTTGTTTTGTAATGGCGTAACTGAGTGCCGAAGCTATCTAATGTAATTCGATTATGAAATCTCGGTTGCTTTTATATGGATATGAAATATCTGGCATGTTTTATAAGAAATATCAGTTTGATTAGTACATGGATTATCAACAATTGGCTAATTACCCTACTTATTGGGGTTTTCTATTGCAGACGATTACTCAGACCGCATCATGGGCGATGAACTCAAACAACCCGCACAGCTTCTAGAAAGTAGGCGTGTTCGATCAACTAACAATCACACACGGCTTCCAGCAGCAAACTGTTTGCGTTAGGCCACCTTGCACAAACATTTCCACACAAAGAACTGTGTGTGATATACATACATACGGAAATGTTTTGCTAGGATTCACCGTGTGGGATGTACATTCCTACGGAAATGATTTTCTGGGATTCACCGTGTGGGATGTACATACCTACGGAAATGATTTTCTGGGATTCACCGTGTGGGATGTACATACCTACGGAAATGTTTTCCTCAAATTACCGTGTGGGATGTACACACCTACGGAAATGATTGGGCTTCGATGCCTCGCCCGATCACACACGGCCCCAGCCTGTGTCCCAGGAGGGCCTATCCCCGATGATTTCTGGGTCATGTGGGAAGGACCCCCCTATCTCCCACACTCACTTGGCAACGGTTCTAAATGCCGTCGCGGAAAGGGGTTAAAAACTGTTTGTATAGCACGTCGCTGTACCAGTGTCTCATTGAAACCGTCCTCAGGAAATGAGTTCCATGTTTATGATCCAAGACAGTTACTACCAAACATTGTGTACCAGTAACTCAACCCCTCTCAACTTATTAATCGCCTTGATCTCTGTCCAGGTGTTGCAACTAGTTTCTGGTGTTTGTTGGATATGTGTTGGAGGCCATGCATAGCGCTGACCCTCGGGGTGGTCTATGATGCGGTAGATACACCGTGGCATGATGTACCGAGGCACCTGTTCGGTGGGCTTTGGAACCCTGCACATATCGTTTGAGGCTGTGAGTGAAACCTCAGCCAGACTTCCTTTACGTGTACAACCTCAAATAGGCGATAAACCTGGACTAGAGTCTTGTGTGGTTAGTCAGGTCATGGCCGACACTCTCGCTAGGCTTTCACTTGAAGGTTGCCGAGTACATGTCATGTAAATGGCAGTAAGTGGTGGGAGCGTGTGTGTGAAGAAGTACACCCCTGTAGGGTTATTAATGATCTATTCGAATAGCCACGTCCATGGATATGGACTACTTGGAAATCTTACATTGTTCATTGATTACTTGAAGTGGATACTCTAAAATGTGCAAAATAAGTGTGAGTGCTATTGATGGCCTTCTCGTAGGGAGACGGGAGCGAATCAATAGTAGTGTAATGATATGGTGAATATGTGGACTCGTGTGTGCTTTCTCGCCTCAAAGAAAGTATTGGTAGTCGTAGCATGGGATAGCCACTGAGTCAAAGCTGGCTTGCTGCAGTTAAACTCCACCACCCCTTTGTTGATACTGATGCATATGTAGCTAGTTCTGATGTAAGTCTTGCTGGGTTCTACGTGGGCTTCAACAATTAGCTTGGGAATCCCAGATAGAGGTCTGGTTCCTATGGAGGGTCTTGTAGATAGACATGCTTCCTAGCCTTCTTTCTTTTCAGCTGTCTTTTCTCAGACAGGATTAGCTTCCGCATGTGCATGTTGCTTGTATGACTTTGTATGTTGGGTCATGAGACCCATGTTGTAATATCATGCTATGTATGGCTCCTCGAAGCCTTTTAATTAAATACTTTGATTCATAGAGTTATGTTGTGATGCCATGTTGTATCTGCACATATCGAGCATATTGTGTCTATGTTATTGAAATGCTTTGGTATGTGTGGGGTCAGACACCTAGTTGTTTATTCTTGGTAGCCTTCCTTATGGGGAAATGTCTCCTAGTGCTTCCATCGGAACACATGGATTGATCGACATCTATCCTTCTTTGCTCATGCGTCTGTCCCTACGGGGAAATGTCACGCGGTCTTTTACTGGAGTCCCTGTAGCTTGCTACGACTCGGTTACACTCGCTGCTGACTGGCACGTGCATTCTTGGGTCATGTATGCCTGTCCCTGTAAGTTTGAGCCACCTTGGGTTTATGACTAGTCATATCAGCCTGGGTTCTCTGTCATATGGATGCTAGCAAAATAATCGTAAATGTGAGCCAAAGGGCGCAAATGGTCCCGACCTAGGTAAGGCTCCAACCATGGGAATACCGTGTGTGAGGCCACAAAGTGATATGATGTGTTACATGCTAGATCGGTGTGACTTAGGATCGGGGTCCTGACACTTCCAATTGCCTGGACCCATCAAAGTGTATCATCCAATATGTATTGTCTGGCCTTTTCTCAAGTGCTTGTAGCTCTGTCCAGTCATTGATAAAATCCACCAAAGCCTGAGACTTGATGGCGGTCCTGGACACATATTTCAGATGATGTGGCCCAAGCTCAATTGCCCACTTAGCAACCCATCATGTGGCTTCTCTGTTTTGGATGATATCCCCCAGAGGAGTTGAACTGACCACAGTGGTTGGATGCCCAAGGAAATAATGCTTTAACTTGCGGGTAGCCATGAACACCCCAAACACCAATTTCCTCCAATGTTGGTATCTTTTCTTGGACTCCATCAAGACTTCGCTGACATAATAAACCGACCGTTGGACTGGATATTCTTTTCCTGCTTCCTTGCGCTCCATGAAAACTGCCACGCTTACGACATTATTATTAGCCGCCACATATAGGAGCAGAGGCTCTTTGTCTATCAGAGCAGCCAAGATGGGTGGCTCAGCCAACTACTTATTAATTGCCTCGAAAGCCTCATTAGCAGCATCACTACAGATGAAATTATCAATGTTTTTCATCATCTGGTACAAGGGAATGGCCTTCTCAGCCAGGCGGCTTATGAACCGACTTAAGGTTGCGATACAACCCGTCAGGCGCTGAACGTCATTGATACAGGCCAGCTTAGACAGAGAGGTGATAACGTTGATATCTGGGTTAGCTTCGAGACACCTCTCTGAAACCAGAAAACCTAGCAACTTTCTTGCAGGTATGCCAAAAACACACTTGACCGGGTTAAGCATCATCTTGTACATGCGGAGATTGTCAAAGGTTACCTTCAAATCATCAAGCAAGGTTTCCTTCTTCCTTGACTTAACGACAATGTTGTCCACATAAGAATGAACATTGCATGCAATCTACCCATGAAAGCAATTCTGAACACAGCGCTGATAAGTCGCCTGAGTGCTCTTGAGCCCAAAATGCGTAGAAACATAGCAGAAAGCTCCAAAGAGTGTGATAAAGGCTGTTTTCTCCTGATCTTAGCTGCCATCTTGATCTGATGATAACCAGAATAAGCATTCAGAAAACATAGGCTCTCACAACCCGCTGTTGCATCAATTATCTGGTCGATATGAGGGAGAGCAAATGGATCGGCTGGGCAAGCCTTGTTGATATCTATGGAATCCACACATACGCCAAGTGTCATTCTTCTTGAGCATAAGCACATGATTACCCAAATACTGAGGGTGAAAAACTTCAACTATGAATCGGGCAGCTAAAAGCCGGGCCACTTGTTCTCCGATAGCCTTACGCCTCTCCTCGTTAAAACGGCGGAGGAACTGTCGAACAGGTTTCATCTTAGGATCGACATTAAGGTGGTGATCAACGAATTCTCTCGGTACACCCAGCATGTCATGCAAAGATGTCCCAGTTCTCATGGATGAACTCGACGAGCGCGCTTTCCTATTTGGGATCCATCCCTGTCCCAATGGTGAACTGCTGCGATGAATCACCGGGAACAAAGTCAACTTGCTGCATGTCCTTTGTCGACTGGAATTTGAGCAGAGGGTCCTCCTCGGTGAGGGGTTTCTTCACAGGGGTCATGTCAGACGGGTCAACATTCTCCTTGTAAAACTTAAGTTCTGTGGTAGCACAGGCCGTCTCTGCATAAGCCGCATCTCCTTCTTCACATTCCTAGGCTATCTTATGATCCTCGTGAACCGTGATCGTCCCTCGTGGCCCTGGCATCTAAACCTGCAAATATATGTAACAAGGGCGAGCCATGAATTTAGCATAAGCCGGACGTCCAAACAGTGAATGATATGGACTTTTGATCTTGACCACCTCAAACCTTAGTGTGTCTGCTCTGTAATTATACTCATCACCGAAATCCACCTCTAGAGCAATCTTCCCTACAAGGTAAGCTGATTTGCTAGGAACAACTCCGTGAAATACCATAGAGGACGGCTTAAGATCCTTCTCTATCAGATTCGTTCGTTTCCGGTCGTAAGTGCACCCCACACAGTCAGTCCCCGCTGAACGTTTCCGATTGTATGTACATTCTACACAGTCAATCCAAGGAATACGTTTCCATTAGTATGTACATCCCACATAGTTAATCCGAGAAGTACGTTTCCGTGCATATATACATCCCACACAGTCACTCCAAGGAAATCGTTTCCGTTCGCAGGTACATCACACACAATTTTCCCCATTAAATCATTTGTGACAGCATTGCCATTGCACATGATATTAACAATTTTATCGTTTGTGTTACTGAATGCATCACACACGGTGCATAGAAGAAACTGTGTGGCAAAGGCTGTCCATTAGACACACTTTTTATGTGGTAAACATTTGCACAAGGTGGCCTAACGCAAATAGTTTTCAAGAGGATGTCGTGTGTGATTGTTCATTGATCCAACACAGTTTATTCCTAGAAACTATGTGCGTTGCCTTAGGTCATCGCCCATGGTGTTTTCTCAATAACCGTTTGCAATATGAAAACCCAATTTGCAGGATAACTGACCATTAGCAGGCTAATTTCCCTACTATTAATAATCCATTTATTAATCTAATTGACATTTCATATTAAGCACACAACATATTTCATTTCCATATTAAGGAAGCATGATTTCATAATTGAAATACATCAGAGTACACCATCATACAGCTTCGGCACTCAGCTACCCCATTACACAACTGCACCAGCACCAAGTTTCACATGCAACATCTAAAACCTTTCGAAATTAGCATCATAGAAGGAACATAGACAGATGAACCTCATCTGGAAAACTGCTGAAGCAAAAGGCGAATATTGAGCCTTCATTGATGTTGAAGGTCTTTGCAACTTTAAGCCAGTGACTGTGGATGATTGACCATCCATCCTTCGTGTTAGTGCAACAAACCCTGGGTCCGTTACCCAGACTGTGCATAGGCACGAGAATAAGACTGCAACACCAAGGTCAGATTGGAGCACAAGGGATTAGTCCTTCCAAGGACTAGCATGCAGCACAAGAGGACCAAGACTAGTTAGAGAAGCAAAATCATTCTAAGGGAAAACTCCCCTTGTTGGGAAGGAGATCCTGGCAAGGATGGGGTTACCCCTGGAAGCAAGCCTTCAGGACGTGCCAGCAGGCCTGCCAGGGCTCACGAAGGTAGAACCACCTCACCGCACCACCTCAACACAACGCACGCTGTTGATCCGTGTGGTGCCAAGCTCCAAAGTGACTAAGTGGCTGCTATTTGCCACAGGGCAGCCACTTCCTACAGGAAATGCCTCCAAACGACACCCATCCTGCGGCGTGTCGAGCGAGCAGATGCGAAGCTGGCAAAACAGCCCGACAGGACCTGCCGGGTGAGTTGTGATGTGACGTAGAGCGGCGCATTTAATGCACCCTGTTAGCCTGCAGAGTTAGGTATGATAGCACTGTTTGCTATCTAATTAGTGCATAATGACTGATTTGCCACTATGGTGACCCCTTTGTCTATAAAAAAGCCCAGGGCAACCGTAGAAAGGGTTGGGAGGTTGACTAATCCACCCCCTCACACACTCATACACGCGTAGCCGTTTTTGCCTCGAGGCAACCCTACCGGGCAAAGCGTGTTGCGCTCACCACCATTTTTCCACCATCAGTCCACCAAAGCAGGAGTAGGGTTTTACGCCTCACGGCAACCCGAACCTGGGTAAAGACCGCCCGTATGATTGTAACACCTGGATAATCGTGCTACAGTAATCCAATGCTAATCATGCCACGTCACCACGGTTACTGTTGCTAACCTATCGCTAGTTCAAAACCGACTCAAATTCAAGTTTAAAATAAGGTTAAATAATAAAAGTTTTCAAAAATTAAAACAAAATTGTTCGGTGTGTGCAAATAAATGCCTAGGAATTTATGGTGTAGTAAACACATTTTTATAAAAGGCCTAAATAATTTAAAATGATTTAAAACAGAAAAGAGAAATAAAAAGAAAAGGGAAAAGCCTACTCTAACAAAATACTAAAAGGAGGCAGACCCCCCACTTGGCCATTTGTGGCCCAGCTGGCCAGCCCAACTGGGCAAGGGCCCAGCCTACTGGCCTAGCTGGCCACACCAACCCCACTCCCTTATCCCATAACCCCCCGAAACCCTAACCCACTCCCCGTCGTCCCACACCCCACTCCCCCACTCCCTCGTTTGGATCTGGATCGGGAGGAGCCCGATCCCATCGCCCACCCCCTCCCATTCACCACCGCCGCGGCCACCTCGCCGACGCCGGAGCCCCTCCACCGGCCTGCCTCCTCTACGCCGTCGTCCCCGTCACCCCCCTCGACCCCCGCTGCCATTTCCCTACCACTCGCCGTGAGCAAGCCCCTCCCTCTCCTCTCTCCCTCCCACGTCGACCGTGCCACCGCGCCCCGCGCCCCCCGCTCCGCTCCACTCCGGCGGCCCGCGCTCACCGTGGTCTCTCCCCGCTTCGGCCCCTCCTGCTTCTCGCGCCCTCGCAAGCGCACGTCCGCCCGCGCGCGCTCGCTCAGTTGGCCGCGCCCGGCTGCGCCTACCACCTACCCCGCCGCGGCTTCTGCTCTGCTCCGGGCACGCGCCTCGCCTCCATCGCTGCGCGTTGCCGCTCCCCGCTACCCTCGCGCCGCCTCCACCGCATCCCTCGCCGGCACCCGCGCGGTCCCCACCGCTCGCGCCCACAGCCGCCACGCTCGGTGCCCTACTGCGCCGATGGCCGCGCGCCGCCTTGCCGTCGTCGCGCTGCGCGCGTCGCCCCCATCGTCCGCCCTCGCCTCCTCTATGCCCTGGCCTCGCCTCGTCCTCCCCTCGCCGTGGTACCGACTGGCCGCGCCCAGTCCGGGTGCCCGCGCCCGCAGCGTCACACCACCCGCACCCGGTCCGGTTGGCCTTTGGCCCTATGACAAACGAGGCCCACCTCCTGAGAACAAAAATGAAAAAATATAAAAATTAAATAAATATATGAATAAATAAATAATAATTAAAATATTTAATTAAATAATTAATCAATGAACTAATTAAGTTAATTAATCTAATTAACATGTTAGTTTAATTATGCAGTAGTTACTTTAACCTAGACCCTAATCAACCTAAAAGTCTATGACAGGTGGGTCCCACTGGACCCACATGCCAGGTTTGACTCTGGTCAGCTGGGTTTGACCTGCTGACGTCATGGTGATGTCATGCTGACATCACCTTTCACTGTTCTGGATAATGTTCTATTTAAATAATTAAATAAATTTCAAAAATGCATAAAACTTTGATAAATCATATAAAATAAACCGTAGCTCAGATGAAAAAACTTTGTACATGAAAGCTGCTCAGAACGATGAGACGAATCCGGATACGCAGCTCGTTCGTCTGCCACACACCCCTAGCATATCGAACATGCAACTTTCCCCCTCCGATACATCTATCTGAAAACGCGAAACACCGTGGATACTTTCCCGGATGTTTCCCCCCTTCGCCGGTATCACCTCTTACCGCGTTAGGGCACACCCAACACCGCTGTTTGCTTTGTCATGCATCGTTATGCATCTGTTTGCATTGTATTCATTGTTTCTTCCCCCTCTTCTCACCGGTAGACTACGAGACCGACGCTGCTGCTGGTGCCCCATCCGAGTACGTCAGCGACGACCCCTCCTTGTCTGAGCAACCAGGCAAGCCCCCCCTTGATCACCAGATATCACCTACTCTCCTCTATACTCCTTGCATTAGAGTAGTGTAGCATGTTACTGCTTTCCGTTAATCCTATCCTGATGCATAGCCTGTCCTTGCTACTACTGTTGTTACCTTTACCTGCAATCCTAATGCTTAGTATAGGATGCTAGTTTATCATCAGTGGCCATACATTCTTGTCCGTCTGCCATGCTATACTATCGGGCCGTGATCACTCGGGAGGTGATCACGGGTATATACTATATACTTTATACATGATACATGTATTGACTAAAGTCGGGTTGGCTTGAGGAGTACCCGCGTTTGATTCATGAATTGGGGGCTGGAAGGACATACTTTCCCGACAGCCCTCTGTGTGGATCTTTGTGGCGAAGTGACAGGGCAGGTTGAGACCACCTAGGAGAGAGGTGGGCCTGGTCCTGGTCGGCGTTCGCGGTTATTTCAAGATAACACGTTTAACGAGATCTTGGTATTTGATCTGAGTCAGGCCACTGGCCTATACGCACTAACCATCTACGCGGGGACAGTTATGGGCACTCTACGTCGTGGTATCAGCCGAAGCCTTCGTGATGTCAGCGACTGAGCGGCACGCGCCGGATTGGACTGGAATGCCTGCTAGGCTAGGTCTGCTTCCTGCCACCCTCGCAACGTGCAGGTGTGCAATGGGCGATGGGCCCAGACCCCTGCACCATAGGATTTAGACCGGCGTGCTGACCTCTCTGTTGTGCCTAGGTAGGGCTGCAACGTGTTGATCTTCCGAGGCCGGGCATGACCCAGGAAAGTGCGTCTGGCCAAATGGGACCGAGCGTGTTGGGTTATGTGGTGCACCCCTGCAGGGAAGTTAATATATTCGAATAGCCATGATCTTCGGTAACAGGAAGACTTGGAGTTGTACCTTGACCTTATGACAACTAGAACCGGATACTTAATAAAACACACCCTTCCAAGTGCCAGATACAACTGGTGGTCGCTCTCTCACAGGGCGACGAGGGGAGGATCATCAGTTAGGATTATGCTATGCGATGTTAATTGGTGAACTTACCATCTACTCTCTTCTTCTGCTGCAAGATGGAGGTTACCAGAAGCATAGTCTTCGAAAGGACTAGCTATCCCCCTCTTATTCCGGCATTCTGTAGTTCAGTCCACATATGATACTCCTTTTCCATTTGATACCAATGCATACATATGTAGTGTAGTTCCTTGCTTGCGAGTACTTTGGATGAGTACTCACGGTTGCTTTGCTCCCTCTTTTCTTCCTTTCTATACTCGATTGCTGCGACCAGACGTTGGAACCCAGGAGCCAGACGCCACCGTCGATGACGACTACTACTACTCGGGAGGTGCCTACTACTACGTGCAGCCCGCTGACGACGACCAGGAGTAGTTTAGGAGGATCCAAGGTAGGAGGCCTGCGCCTCTTTCGATCTGTATCCCAGTTTGTGCTAGCCTTCTTAAGGAAAACTTGTTTACTTATGTCTGTACTCAGATATTGTTGCTTCCGCTGACTCGTTTATGATCGAGCTCTTGTATTCGAGCCCTCGAGGCCCCCTGGCTTGTAATATGATGCTTGTATGACTTATATTTATTTGTAGAGTTGTGTTGTGATATCTTCCCGTGAGTCCCTGATCTTGATCGTACACATTTGCGTGTATGATTAGTGTACGATTGAATCGGGGGCGTCCCAAGTTGGTATCAGAGCCGACTGCCTGTAGGAATCCCCCTTCCACACTCCTTGGCCGAAGTTGAGTCTAGACATTACAAAAACTTTTACTAACATGGCTGTGTGCCTTACGGGCCCACGTCGCCATCTGGGTGGTATTAGGATCTTTTACTCCTCGATCCTTACTCTAGGACTCTGAACTCTTTGCTACTCGGGTTAAACGATTTTACTAACTCTAACATTAGGATCCCGTGACCACGTTGACCCCAAAGTTGGATAAGCCCTAGTTATTCTTTAGAGTAGTATTTGAACATTATCCACATTGTCATTTGACTCCTGTGAAAACATCTTTGTTTTCAGATGGAACCCACGAGACAGGTCGTGCGCCACACGACGGCCATTGGTGCCTCAGGATCACCTGCTGTGTTGGTTGAGATGATGACCTATCTGGGTTATCGATGGCACCCTGAGTACACCGTCTATGAGGAGTACCAGGACTTCAACCAGTAGCAGTACCTTGCCATCGTCCACCTCTACTCTCGGGAGTATGACTAAACTACCGTGCTGCACACTGCTCATGGTGTTGGAGTGACTATCGACATGGCGGTCCACGATGCTGCTTATGCTACTCTGACACGTCTTCATGGAGAGTACCAGGAGTTGGACACCTCCCCCTTCAGGCACATTGCTATCGCATCCGATGTTGGTGCGGAGCGATACTACACTGCTGCCTACCCCACTGTCACCCGAGAGCCCTTCTACCATCAGAACCTGGTTCTGCATGCTGATGGGCTGGATAGAGCTAACCGAGCTCTTCGCCACGAGCTGTACACCACCCGTCAGCACCTGTACCGTGCTCTGACGCTGTTGCACCCCTCTGTCCGATCTGGTGATCTGTCGCGTTCTGTGATCTACCCTGCCAGGACTGTGATGCCCCAGGGCGTCGGATGGCCAGATGTGGAAGGCTACTCTCCCGCACTTGGTCCTCTCCTGCCACCTACGCGTTGGGTTCCGCACCAGAGTATCCGCGGACCCCAAGCTACTCGCGTGGAGGTCTTCCCTTCACATCACTACCAACTGTCAGGCTACACCTACCTCCACAGTTCCTCCTGGGACTGATGTAGGCTTGCTTGTTAGTGTTAGGCACCTTCGCCGCGAGCCTGCGGCCGCCTATGATGTTCTTAGTCTGTGTACCGAACTCTATGCATGATCACTTTTGTAAGATGTGCCAACTACTATGTAGTACCTATCGTGTTCCTTTCATTATGCATGTTTCATCATGAATGATTCTTGCCCTCGCAATTTCTCAATGCTGAACTACCCCTGTTATATATTAGCAGGATGGTTAGACCAGGTGGTCGTGGTCGTGGTGGCAACGCCCCACCACCGCCTGAGTACATGGCTTGTATGATCCAACAGCTTGAGATGAATCGCCAGTTCATGGAGAATATGATGGCTCAGTTTCCTCGCCCCAATATGAACCAACAACCAACCCCAGTAACTTTGCAGGATTTCATGCGCCTGAACCCAACTGTGTTCCGCAGCTCAACTCAGCCTCTGGATGCTGATTACTTGCTCCGTGACATCACCTATGAGATGGAGTCTGCTGATGTAGCCCCTGCCAGCTATGTCACCTTTGCTTCCTTCTTCTTGAAGGGACCCGCTGCTCAATGGTGGGACAGCCATAGGCATACTTTGCCAGTTGGAACAATCATCACCTGGCCAGACTTCCAAGCTACTTTCCGTGCTCGCTTAATTCCTCAGGGAGTCATGGACCGTAAGAAGCGTGAGTTCCGCAACCTCACCCAAGGCAACAAAACTGTTGAAGCTTATCAGCGGGAGTTTCTTGACTTGTCCCACTATGCTGAAGATGCACACAGACAGGAGAAGTTTCGTGATGGCCTTCAAGCTGACATCAAGCTCGCACTTATAGTTCATGACTTTGCTGATTTCGCCACCCTGGTGAACAAGGCCATCAATGTCAAAACTGGTCTGCAGGAATACCAGAGCTCTCACAGGCGCAACCGTGACACAGGCTCATCTTCGGGCCCGTCTTCGCAGAAGCGTAGGATATGGATTCCCAACAACATGTATCAGCCAACTGCACCTGCTCCAAGGCAGTCATATGCTGCACCGCGTCTGCCTCCCCCCACCAACTAGGCAACCAAGACTTCCAGCTCCACCACCACAAGCTCCTGTTCCCACTCCCAATAATGGTCTGTGCTTCAGGTGTGGTCAACCAGGACACCGTGCTAGGGAATGCAACCAGAACCAGAATCAACTGGCCCTCCCAGCAACTGGCCGTGGAAGCAACCGACTCCGCAACAACAATGCCAAGTCTTATGGTCGTGTTCATACCAACCACGTTGATCTCAATGAAGTTCTAGACCAGCCTGCTACCATGATGGGTACACTCCTCGTAAATTCAGCACCAGCATCTGTTTATTTGATACAGGTGCATCACATTCATTCATGTCAGAGGATTTTGCATTCATGCATGGCATTAAAAGCGAGGACATGAACACTTCGCTATTAGTACACACTCCCGCGGGCCAATGTCAGACCTCCATGATTTGCAACGACGTCCCCGTTGAAATTGAAGGACTGGAATTCCTTGCCTCTCCCATCGTACCGAAGTCCTGTAGCATCGACCTCATTCTGGGAATGGATTGGATGAAAGCGCATACTGCTTCTATAGTTTGCGCCACTAAGGTCGTCCATCTGCTACACCCTTCTGATGAAATAATTTCTTACCAAGCTCATCTAGTTCAGAACGCCGAGGCACGTCTTTATGCCTTGAATGCGTTGAACTCTGCACCACTCGAGGGCATTGAAAACATTCTCGTCGTTTGTGAATTCCAAGACGTCTTCCCAGAAGAACTTCCAGGGATTCCCCCTGCTAGAGCTGTCGAATTCATCATCGACTTGAAACCCGACACCACCCCTATAGCCAAGCGACCCCACAAGATGCCGCCACATGAACTCATTGAGCTTAAGGAGGAAATCGACAAATCTCTTGTCAAAGGTTTCATTCGCCCAAGTTGCTCTCCTTGGGGAGCACCTTCTCTCTTTGTTAAGAAGAAGGATGGGACAAACCGATTAGTCCAAGACTACCGTCCTATAAACCAAGCTACCATTCAGAATAAATATCCTCTTCCTCGGATCAATGATCTTTATGATCAACTGGCTGGCTCATCAGTGTTCTCCAAACTCGACTTGAGGTTGGGTTACCACCAGATCCGTGTTCGTGAAGAGGACATCCCAAAAACCGCCTTCGTGACTCAGTATGGATCATACGAGTACACCGTCATGTCATTCGGCTTAACGAATGTTCCAGCCACCTTCTCTCGTCTGATGAACTATATATTCATGGATTACCTCGACAAGTTTGTCGTGGTTTATTCAGACGATATCCTTGTATTTTCCAAGAACAAGGAAGAACATGCTGAACATCTTCGTCTTGTGCTGGAAAAGCTTCGAGAGCATCAACTGTATGCTAAGTATTCCAAGTGTGAATTCTGGCTCCCCGAAGTAACCTATCTTGGGCATGTCATCTCCAAGGATGGTATTGCCGTCAACCCTAAACGAGTTCAGGCTATTCTCGATTGGACTCCTCCGAAGAATGTCAAGCAAGTCCGAAGTTTTCTCGGTCTCGCCAGCTATTGCCATCGATTCGTCGAGAACTTCTCCAAGATTGCCAGGCCTCTGACTAATCTGTTGCATAAGGGTGTCAAGTTCGAATGGACAGACAAGTGTCAGGAAAGTTTCTAGGCGCTCAAAGACAAGTTGACTTCTGCCCTAGTGCTTGCTCCACCTGATACTAAGAAGGACTTCGTCATTTACTGCGACGCTTCCCGTCAAGGATTAGGCTGTGTCCTAATGCAAGAGCGTAGAGTGATTGCTTATGCCTCTCGTCAACTGCGCCCTCACGAAGAAAACTACCCATTTCACGACCTCGAGCTTGCTGCTATCATTCATGCACTGAAGGAGTGGCGACATTACCTTCTCGGTAATCGTTGCGAAATCTTCACTGACCACCAAAGCCTGAAGTATCTGTTTACTCAGCCAGATCTGAACCTCCGTCAACAGAGATGGATGGTGACTGTTGCAGACTTTGATGTGGGTATATCATATACCCCCGGCAAGGCTAATGTAATGGCTGATGCCTTGAGCCGCAAGTCTTACTGCAATCACCTCCAGGTTCACAAAGTTCAGCCCTCGCTTGTCGAAGAATTTAGAAAGCTGAACCTTCATATTGTTCCCCCTAGTGCACTTGCTCCCCTCCCCCGCAGTTCCGCAAGACGAATCTTCATGTTGTTACTAAGGGTTCTCTAAATACCCTAGCCGCCGTACCAGATCTCGTAGCTGGTATAAAGACTATTCAAGGTTATGACTCTGAAGTCCATAAGATTAAACGCCATCTAGCAGAAGGAAAGCCCTCATTCTTCACTATCGCCGATAATGGCGCCTTGTACTTCAAAGGCCGCCTAGTGGTACCATGTTCGAAGAAAAACCTAGATAAGACTAAAAGGGTTATGAAAGAAGCTCATGATACGCCTCTATCCATCCATCCTGGTAGTACAAAGATGTACCAAGATATTCGTCAAAGATTCTGGTGGTCTAATATGAAGCAAGACATTGCTCGTTATGTTGCTGAGTGTGACGTTTGCCGCCGTATCAAAGCAGAGCATCAAAGGCCTGCTGGAACTCTACAACCTATCTCTATTCCTGAATGGAAATGGGACCATGTTGAAATGGACTTTGTCACTGGATTTCCCAAATCTAAGAAAGGTAATGATGCTATTATTGTCGTCATTGACCGGCTTTCTAAAGTTGCACATTTTCTGGCGGTCAAAGAGACAATCACCGCTAGTTAGCTTGCTACTCTCTACATGTCCAGAATTGTTTCACTTCACGGTATTCCACTGGTTATCAGTTCAGACCGTGGCAGCTTGTTCACTTCAAGATTTTGGGCAAGTTTCCAAGAAGCTATGGGAACTCATCTGTCGTTCAGTATGGTGTTTCATCCTCAGTCGCAAGGACAGGTTGAATGTGTCAACCAAGTTCTCGAAGACATGCTTCGAGCTTGTGTAATTTCCTTCGGCAACAAATGGGAGGAATCTCTTCCATATGCCGAGTTCTCTTATAATAATAGCTATCAAGCTAGTCTGAAGATGTCCCCCTTCGAAGTGCTATATGGACGAAAGTGTCGAACCCCTCTGAACTGGTCAGAAACTGGGGAACATCCACTCTTCGGTCCGGATATTATCCAACAGGCCGAAGAACAAGTTCGCATTATTTGCGAGAATCTCAAGACTGCTCAGTCACGTCAGAAAAGTCAGTATGACCGTCATCACAAAGCCATGGTCTATCAACCTGGCGAAAAGGCTTATCTTCGAGTTACACCAATGAAGGGTGCTCACCGCTTTGGGATCAAGGGCAAGCTAGCTCCTCGCTATATTGGCCATTCACTATTCTCGAAAGGCGTGGAAAAGTGGCATATCAACTAGAGCTTCCACCGAACCTTTCTCAGGTTCACGATGTGTTCCACATGTCACAGCTCTGCTGTTGCTTCAAGGATCCAATCCGAGTAGTGGATCATGAAGTGCTCGAATTACAACAGGACCTCTCCTATAAAGAGCATCTGGTCCGCATTCTCGACCAAGCTGAACGCCGCACACGTCAGAAGGCGATCAATTTCCTCGAAGTCCAGTGGTCGCACCATTCTGAAGATGAGGCCACTCGGGAACGCGAGGACCGTCTGCGTGATGAATACCCCACACTGTTTCCTTCTACCTCCTAAATCTCGGGACGAGATTTCTTGTAGTGGAGGAGATTTGTAACGCCCAGATAATCATGCTACAGTAATCCAATGCTAATCATGCCACATCACCACGGTTACTGTTGCTAACCTATCGCTAGTTCAAAACCGACTCAAATTCAAGTTTAAAATAAGGTCATCATATCCAAATCAGAACCTAGTAGCTTAATCGGCAACTGGCAGGAGCCATATGGTTGTCGCTTTATTATATGCAATACAATCGCCCCGTAATTGCTTTACCTTATTACTAAACCGTAGCGATAGTCGTAGAAGCAATATTTGGCGAGACGACAATGATGCTACGATGGAGATCAAGGTGTCGCGCCGGTGACGATGGTGATCATGACGGTGCTTTGGGGATGGAGATCAAAGGCACAAGATGATGATGGCCATACCGTATCACTTATATTGATTGCATGTGATGTTTATCCTTTATGCATCTTATTCTGCTTGATTGACGGTAGCATTACAAGATGATCTCTCACTAAATTTCAAGGTACAAGTGTTCTCCCTGAGTATGCACCATTGCCAAAGTTCGTCGTGCCGAGACACCACGTGATGATCGGGTGTGATAAGCTCTACGTTCACATACAACGGGTGCAAGCCAGTTTTGCACACGCAGAAATACTCGGGTTAAACTTGACGAGCCTAGCATATGCAGATATGGCCTCGAAACACTGAGGCCGAAAGGTCGAGCGTGAATCATATAGTAGATATGATCAACATAGTGATGTTCACCATTGAAAACTACTCCATTTCACATGATGATCGGTCATGGTTTAGTTGATTTGGATCTCGTGATCACTTAGATGATTAGAGGGATGTCTATCTAAGTGGGAGTTCTTAAATATGATTAATTGAACTTTAATTTATCATGAACTTAGTACCTGATAGTATTTTGCTTGTCTATGTTGTTGCAGATAGATGGCCTGTGCTGTTGTTCCGTTGAATTTTAATGCGTTCCTTGAGAAAGCAAAGTTGAAAGATGATGGTAGCAATTACACGGACTGTGTCCGTAACTTGAGGATTATCCTCATTGCTGCAAAGAAGAATTATGTCCCGGAAGCACCGCTAGGTGCCAAACCTGCTGCAGGAGCTGAACCAGATGTTATGAATGTCTGGGAAAGTAAAGCTGATGACTACTCGATAGTTCAGTGTGCCATGCTTTACGGCTTAGAACTGGGACTTCAACGATGTTTTGAACGTCACGGAGCATGTGAGATGTTCTAGGAGTTGAAGTTAATATTTCAAGCAAATTCCTAGATTGAGAGATATGAGGTCTCCAATAATTTCTATAGCTGCAAGATGGAGGAGAATAGTTCTGTCAGTGAACATATACTCAAAATGTCTGGGTATAACAATCACTCGATTCAACTGGGAGTTAATCTTCCGGATGATAGTGTCATTGACAGAATTCTTCAATCACTGCCACCAAGCTACAAGATCTTCGTGATGAACTATAACATGCAAGGGATGGATAAGACAATTCCCGAGCACTTCGCAGTGCTAAAGGCTGCGGAGGTAGAAATCAAGAAGGAGCATCAAGTGTTGATGGTCAACAAGACCACGAGTTTCAAGAAAAACGGTAAAGGGAAGAAGAAAGGGAAATTCAAGAAGAACGGCAAACAAGTTGCTGCTCAAGAGAAGAAACACAAGTCTAGGCCTAAGTCTGAGACTGAGTGCTTCTACTGCAAAGGGACTGGTCACTGGAAGCGGAACTACGCCAAGTGTTTGGCGGATAAGAAGGATGGCAAGGTGAACAAAGGTATATGTGATATACATGTTATTGATGTGTACCTTACTAAAGCTCGCAGTAGCACCTGGGTATTTGATACTGGTTCTGTTGCTAATATTTGCAACTCGAAACAGGCACTACGGATTAAGCGAAGATTGGCTATGGATGAGGTGACGATGCTTGTGGGAAATGGTTCCAAAGTCAATGTGATCGCCATCGGCACACTACCTCTATATCTACCTTTGGGATTAGTTTTAGACCAGAATAATTGTTATTTTGTGCCAGCATTGAGCATGACCATCATATCTGGATCTTGTTTGATGCGGGACGGTTATTCATTTAAATCAGAGAATAATGGTTGTTCTATTTACATGAGTAATATCTTTTATGGTCATGCACCCTTGAAGAGTGGTCTATTTTTAATGAATCTCGATGGTAGTGATACACATATTCATAATGTTGAAGCCAAAAGATGCCCAATTGATAATGATACTGCAACTTATTTGTGGCACTGCCATTTAGGTCATATTGGTGTAAAGCGCATGAAGAAACTCCATTGTGATGGACTTTTGGAATCACTTGATTATGAATCACTTGGTACTTGCGAACCATGCCTCATGGGCAAGATGACTAAAACGCCGTTCTCCGGAACTATGGAGCGAGCAAAAGATTTGTTGGAAATCATACATACTGATGTATGTGGTCCGATGAATGTTCAGGCTCGCGGTGGGTATCGTTATTTTCTCACCTTCATGGATCATTTGAGCAGATATGGGTATATCTACTTGATGAAACGTAAGTCTGAAACATTTGAAAAATTCAAAGAATTTCAGAGTGAAGTGGAAAATCATCGTAACAAGAAAATAAAGTTTCCACGATCTGATCGTGGAGGAGAATATTTGAGTTACGAGTTTGGTCTTCATTTGAAACAATGCAAAATAGTTTCGCAACTCACGCCACCCGGAACAGCATAGCGTAATGGTGTGTCCGAATGTCGTAATCGTACTTTACTAGATATGGTGCGATCTATGATGTCTCTTACTAATTTACCGGTATCGTTTTGGGGTTATGCTTTAGAGACAGCTGCATTCACGTTAAATAGGGCACCATCTAAATCCATTGAGACGACGCCTTATGAACTATGGTTTGGCAAGAAACCAAAGTTGTCATTTCTTAAATTTTGAGGCTGCGATGCTTGTGTGAAAAAGCTTCAACCTGATAAGCTCGAACCTATATCGGAGAAATGTGTCTTCATAGGATACCCCAAAGGAGACTGTTGGGTACACATTCTATCACAGATCCGAAGGCAAGACATTTGTTGCTAAGAATGGATCCTTTCTAGAGAGGGAGTTTCTATCGAAAGAAGTGAGTGGGAGGTAACTGTACCTGCTCCCTTATTGGAAAGTAATCCATCACAAAAACCGGTTCCTGTGACACCTACACCAAATAGAGAGGAAGCCAATGATGATGATCATGAAACTTCAGATCAAGTTACTACCGAACCTCATAGGTAAACCAGAGTAAGATCCGCATCAGACTGGCATGGTAATCCTGTTCTGGAGGTCATGTTACTTGACCATGACGAACCTACGAACTATGAGGAAGCAATGATGAGCCCAGATTCCGCAAAATGGCTTGAGGCCATGAAATCTGAGATGGGATCCATGTATGAGAACAAAGTTTGGACTTTGGTTGACTTGCCCAATGATCGGCAAGCCATCAAGAATAAATGGATCTTCAAGAAGAAGATTCACGCTGATGGTAACGTTACTGTATATAAAGCTCGACTTGTTGTGAAAGGTTTTCGACAAGTTCAAGGAGTTGACTACGATGAGACCTTCTCACCGGTAGCGATGCTTAAGTCCGTCCAAATCATGTTAGCAATTGCCGCATTTTATGATTATGAAATTTGGCAAATGGATGTGACGACTGCATTCCTGAATGGATTTCTGCAAGAAGATTTGTATATGATGCAACCTGAAGGTTTTATCCATCCAAAGGGTGCTAACAAAGTGTGCAAGCTCCAGCGATCCATTTATGGACTGGTGCAAGCCTCTCGGAGTTGGAATAAACATTTTGATAGTGTGATCAAAGCATATGGTTTTATACAGACTTTTGGAGAAGCCTGTATTTACAAGAAAGTGAGTGGGAGCTCTGTAGCATTTCTAATATTATATGTGGATGACATATTGTTGATTGGAAATGATATAGAATTTCTGGATAGCATAAAAGGATACTTGAATAAGAGTTTTTCAATGAAAGACCTCGGTGAAGCTGCTTATATATTGGGCATCAAGATCTATAGAGATAGATCAAGACGCTTAATTGGACTTTCACAAAGCACATACCTTGATAAAGTTTTGAAGAAGTTCAAAATGGATCAAGCTAAGAAAGGGTTCTTGCCTATGTTACAAGGTGTGAAGTTGAGTAAGACTCAATGCCCGACCACTGCAGAAGATAGAGAGAAAATGAATAGTGTTCCCTATGCTTCAGCCATAGGCTCTATCATGTATGCAATGCTGTGTACCAGACCTGATGTGTGCCTTGCTATTAGTTTAGCAGGGAGGTACCAAAGTAATCCAGGAGTGGATCACTGGACAACGGTCAAGAACATCCTGAAATACCTAAAAAGGACGAAGGATATGTTTCTCGTTTATGGAGGTGACAAAGAGCTCATCGTAAATGGTTACGTCGATGCAAGCTTTGACACCGATCCGGACGATTCTAAATCGCAAACCGGATACGTGTTTTTATTAAACAGTGGAGCTGTCAGTTGGTGCAGTTCTAAACAAAGCGTCGTAGCGGGATCTACATGTGAAGCGGAGTACATAGCTGGTTCGGAAGTAGCAAATGAACGAGTCTGGATGAAGGAGTCCATATCCGATCTAGGTGTCATACCTACTGCATTGGATCCGATGAAAATCTTTTGTGACAATACTAGTGCAATTCCCTTGGCAAGGAATCCAGATTTCACAAGAGAACCAAACACATCAAGAGACGCTTCAATTCCATCCGCGATCAAGTCCAGGTGGGAGACATAGAGATTTGCAAGATACATATGGATTTGAATGTTGCAGACCCGTTGACTAAGCCTCTCTCACGAGCAAAACATGATCAACACCAAGGCTCCATGGGTGTTAGAATCATTACTGTGTAATCTAGATTATTGACTCTAGTGCAAGTGGGAGACTGAAGGAAATATGCCCTAGAGGCAATAATAAAGTTATTATTTATTTCCTTATTTCATGATAAATGTTTATTATTCATGCTAGAATTGTATTAACCGAAAACCTAATACATGTGTGAATACATAGACAAACAGAGTGTCACTAGTATGCCTCTACTTGACTAGCTCGTTGGTCAAAGATGGTTATGTTTCCTAACCATAGAGATGAGTTGTCATTTGATAAACAGGATGACATCATTAGGAGAATGATGTGATTGACTTGACCCATTCCGTTAGCTTAGCACTTGATCATTTTAGTTTACTGCTATTGCTTTCTTCATGACTTATACATGTTCCCATGACTATGCGACTATGCAACTCCCGATTACCGGAGGAACACTTTGTGTGCTACCAAACGTCACAACGTAACTGGGTGATTATAAAGGTGCACTACAGGTGTCTCCGATGGTACTTGTTGAGTTGGCATAGATCGAGATTATGATTTGTCACTTTGATTGTCGGAGAGGTATCTCTGGGCCCTCTCGATAATGCACATCACTATAAGCCTTGCAAGCAATACAACTAATGAGTTAGTTGAGGGATGATGCATTATGGAACGAGTAAAGAGACTTGCCGGTAACAAGATTGAGCTAGGTATTGAGATACCGACAATCGAATCTCGGGCAAGTAACATACAGATGACAAAGGGAACAACGTATGTTGTTATGTGGTTTGACCGATAAATATCTTCGTAGAATATGTAGGAGCCAATATGAGCATCCAGGTTCCGCTATTGGTTATTGACCGGAGACGTGTCTCCGTCATGTCTACATAGTTCTCGAACCCGCAGGGTCCGCACGCTTAACGTTCGGTGACGATCGGTATTATGAGTTTATGTGATTTGATGTACCAAAGGTAGTTCAGAGTCCCGGATGTGATTACGGACATGACGAGGAGTCTCGAAATGGTCGAGACATAAAGATTGACATATTGGACGACTATATTCGGACACCGGAAGTGTTCCGGGTGATTTTGGAGAAAACTGGAGTGCCGGAGGGTTACCGGAACCCCCCGGGGGAAGTAATGGGCCTCATGGGCGTTAGTGGAGAGAGAGAGGGCCGGCCAGGGCAGGCCGCGCGCCCCCTCCCCTCTGGTCCGAATGGGACTAGGGAAGGGGGGGGGGGCGGCGCCCCCCTTTCCTTATCCCTCTCCTCCTTCCTTTCCCCCTCCTAGTAGGAGTAGGAAAGGGGAGTCCTACTCCTACTAGGAGGAGGACTCCTCCTCCTGGCATGCCCTACAAGGGCCGGCCGGCCTCCCCCTTGCTCCTTTATATAAGGGGGAATGGGGGAACCCTAGGACACACAAGTTGATTGTTCCAAGCCATGTGCGGTGCCCCCTCCACCATAATCCACCTCTATCATATCGTAGCGGTGCTTAGGCGAAGCCCTGCGTCGGTAGCAGCATCATCACCGTCATCACGCCGTCATGCTGACGGAACTCTCCTATGAAGCTCTGCTGGGTCGGAGTTCGTGGGACGTCATCGAGCTGAACGTGTGCTGAACTCGGAGGTGCCGTACGTTCGGTACTTGGATCGGTCGGATCGTGAAGACGTACGACTACATCAACCGCGTTCTCATAATGCTTCCTATTACGGTCTACGAGGGTACGTGGACAATACTCTCCTCTCTCGTTGCTATGCATAACCATGATCTTGCGTGTGCGTAGGATTTTTTTGAAATTACTACGTTCCCCAACACTATAATCACTAATTGTCATTGCAAACACGTTTCATTCATAATAGGCTGAATCAGGAACGATGAACTAATCATATTTACAAAAACAAGATAGGTCGAGTTCATACCAACTTTTCCTCATCTCAATCATTTCATCATATATATTATTGCCTTTCACTTGCACGACCGAACGCTGTGGATAATAATAAGAGTGCACGTGCATTGGACTAAGCTAGAATCTACAAACATTTATTCGAAGGAGAAGATAAGGTAATATGGGCTCTCTGTTAGATCAACAATAATGCATATGAGAGCCACTCAACATTTTCATCGTGGTCTTCTCCTCTCGACCCCCAAAGAAAAGAAAAGAATTTCAAAGAAACACACTGAAATATTTTTGGAGTTTTTGTTTTTCTGAAGAAAGTAAAACAAGAACGAGAAAAACTATTTACACGAGAAAGCTCCCAACAAGCAAAAGAAGAACGGGACATGTTTTTTGGTTTTGTTTTAATTTTACTACTACTAAGCATGCATGGAAAGTAAACTAAAGTAATAAAGTGTCATTTGTTTGTACTCATCATATAAGTGAAAATCTACCGTGGGTGGTGATCTCATAGGATGAAAATGAAAATTTTGCACGAAAGTATTGATGAGTAGGAGATACTGATTACACCGGTCGAGTAGGAAGTCGGTGATGCCGACATTCCTAGCCAAATAATAGAAATCATCATAAATCTCGGCTGCTTGTAAGAATGCATCACATGGCCATTCGCACAGCCAAATTTCCGCTGCGCGAGGAAGATTATACTTGGGCTTTTCCCTCTTCTCATTTTCTTTTTCCTTCGAACCACGGATCAAGGAACCTCTCAACAATTCTGCTCATCATTTTCTCCCTCTGATAATTTCTGAAATTTTTAGTGACTCAAAATAAAAGTGAACCAAACTCAACAAGATTAATAGCAGCTACTCCTACAAGTGCCTAGAGGCTATATCATGCATTAAAACTACTTTGGACCATATAAATTTGACATGCATGCTCAAGAACAGGGTCACCAAAGCAGCAAAAATTTGCAATAAATAAATCACTAGAACAAAAACTAATTGGACCATTGGAGGAGTCACATGCCGAAGAACAATCCCCCAAAGCAGTTTTGTGAATGGAGCTTTGAGGAAGGAGATCGAAAATGGCAGCAAGATGAGCAAGAACATGGGTTTGAGCTATCGAGTGATTTTTTCTGGAGAAAGAGGAAGAGGTTGAGTGCTGGAATAAGTGGAGGGGGGCCACGTGGGGCCCACGAGGTCAGGGGCGCGCCCCAGGGGGCTGGGCGCGCCCTCCACCATTTTGGCCAACTGGTGTGTTCTTTGCACCAGAAATTCTTAAATATTAAATAAAAAATCATATCAAATTTTTAGGGCATTTGGAGAACTTTTATTTTCAAGACATTTTTATTGCATGGATAATTCGGAAAGCAGACAGAAAATACTATTTTGGCTTTATTTAAACTAAATAACAGAAAGTAAAAGATGGGTACAGAGAGTTGTGCTTTCTAAATTTATCCATCTCATGCTCATCAAAAGGAATCCATTAACAAGGTTGATCAAGTCTTATTAATAAACTTCTTCTGAATGACATGAAACCGGAGAACTTTCGAATAACACTAGGTTACCTCAACGGGGATATGCAATTTCCCCAACAATAAGAATATCATATTTCGTTTTGGCAGTTGGAAGAGGAAATTCAAAACCTCCAATAGTGATAGTTGAATTTTTTCCAATAAAATTGATACTATGAACTTGAGGTTGTTTCTTCGGAAAGCGTACCGTATGCTCATTACCATCAACATGAAAAGTGACATTGCCTTTGTTGCAATCAATAACAACACCTGTAGTATTCAAAAAGGGTCTACCAAGGATAACCGACATACTATCATCCTTGGGAATATCAAGAATAACAAAGTCCGTTAAGATAGAAAAGTTTGCAACCACAACAGGCACATCCTCACAAATACTAATGGGTATAGCAGTTGATTTATCAGCCATTTGCAAAGAAATTTCAGTAGGTGTCAACTTATTCAAATCAAGTCTACGATACAAAGAGAAAGGCATAACACTAACACTGGCTCCAAGATCACAGAAGGCAGTTTTAACATAGTTTCTTTTAATGGAGCATGGTATAGTCGGTACTCCTGGATCTCTAAGTTTCTTTGGTATTCCACCCTTAAAAGTATAATTAGCAAGCATGGTGGAAATCTCAGCATCCGATATCTTTCTTTTATTAGTAACAATTTCTTTCATATACTTAGCATAAGGAGGCATTTTAAGCATACCAGTCAAACGCATACGCAAGAAGATAGGTCTAATCATTTCAGCAAAGCGCTCAAAATCCTCATCATCCTTTTTCTTGGATGGCTTCGGAGGAAAGGGCATTGGTTTCTGAACACATGGTTCTCTTTCTTTACCATGTTTTCTAGCAACAAAACCTCTCTTATCATAACATTGATTCTTTGATTGCGGGTTATCAAGATCAACAACAGGTTCAGTCTCTACACCATTATCATTACTAGGTTGAGCATCAACATGAACATCATTATTAATGTTAGCACTAGGTTCATGTTCATTACCATATTGTGTCTCAGCATCAGAAATAGAAATATCATTGGGATTCTCAGGTGTGTCTATAACAGGTTCACTAGCATGCAAAGTCCTATCAGTTTTTTTATTTTTAGTACAAGGACTGGGTGCATCAGTATTAGTTCTTCGAGAATCTTGCTCAATTCTCTTAGGATGACCCTCAGGATACAAAGGTTCCTGGGTCATCTTAACACCTTTAGTCATAACCCTAACAACATTATCATTATTCTTACTATTCAACTCATTAAGTAAATCATCTTGTGCCTTAAGTACTTGTTCTACTTGAGTTGTAACCATGGAAGCATGTTTACTAATAAGCTTAAGATCATTAACAGTACTATTCATGTAATTACTCAAGTGATCAAGCATGTAAGCATTACATTTCAATTTTCTACTAACACAAGCATTGAAGTTTTCTTGTTTAACAATAAAGTTATCAAACTCATCCAAGCATTGTCTATTAGACTTATTATAAGGAATATCACTTTCATGAAATCTACGGAGAGAGTTTACCTTTACTACCCGTGTTGGGTGATCAAGACCATGTATTTCTTCAATAGGTGGTAGATTTTTAACATCTTCTACTTTAGTACCTTTTTCTTTCATAGATTTCTTTGCCTCTTGCATATCTTCAGGACTGAGAAATAGAATACCCCTTTTCTTCGGAGTTGGCTTCGGAGTTGGTTCAGGAAGTGTCCAATCATTTTCATTACTCAATATATTATTCAATAGCAATTCAGCTTGCTCAGCAGTTCTTTCCCTGAAAACACAACCAACACAATTATCCAGGTGGTCTCTGGAAGTATCGGTTAGTCTATTATAAAATATATCAAGTATTTCATTTTTATTGAGAGGATGATCAGACAAAGCATTAAGTAATCAGAGAAGCCTCCCCCAAGCTCATGGGAGACTCTCTTCTTTAATTTGCACAAAATTAAATATTTCCTTTAAAGCAACTTGTTTCTTATGAGCGGGGAAATATTTTGCAGAGAAGTGATAAATCATATCCTAGGGACTACACACACAACCAGGAGCAAGAGAATTAAACCATATCTTAGCATCACCCTTTAACGAGAAAGGAAACAATTTGAGAATATAATAATAGCGCATTTTTTCCTCATGAGCCAATAGGGTGGCTATATCATTTAATTTAGTAACCATGAAAAGGATCAGATTCAACCAAAGTAACTAACTCTGGATCGACACAGAATTCATAACCTTATCAGTAACAAAGATAGGTGATGTAGCAAAAGCGGGATCATATTTCATTCTAGCATTCAAGGATTTTTCTTTCTGCTTAGCTAACAATTTGTTAAGATCTTCTCTATCATTGCAAGAAAAGAAGTCTCTAGCAGTTTCTTCACCCATAACATAACCCTCAGGAACAACAAGCAATTCATATCTAGGGGGATAATCATAATCATCATTTTCAATAATATCATGAGTTTCAGTAATTTTATTCTCTCTGACCCTAGCATGTTGTTCATCAAGAAAATCACCTAGTGGCATAGTATTATCAAGCAGAGAAGTAGTTTCATCATAAGCATAATGCATAGTAGAAGTGGCATCATCAATAACATGCGACGTATCAGAATCAATAGCAGGAGTAGGTGTCGCAAGTTTACTCAAAACATAAGGAGAATCAAGTGTAGAGCTAGATGGCAGTTCCTTACCTCCCCTCATAGTTGAGGGAAAAATCTTAGTTCTTTGATCTTTCAAGTTCCTCATAGTGATCAACAGATATAAATCCCAAGTGACTCAGATAGTAGAGCCCTGCTCCTCGGCAACGGCGCCAGAAAAAGGTCTTGATAACCCACAAGTATAGGGGATCGCAACAATTTTCGAGGGTAGAGTATTCAACCCAAATTTATTGATTCGACACAAGTAGAGCCAAAGAATATTCTTGAGTATTAGCAGCTGAGTTGTCAATTAAACCACACCTGAAAGACTTAATATCTGCAGCAAAGTATTTAGTAGCAAAGTAGTATGGAAGTAACGGGGATGGTGGCAAAAGTAACAGTAGCAGTTTTGTAGCAATCGTAACAGTGGCAACAAAAAAGTAACTAAGCAAAGATCAATATGTGAAAAGCTCGTAGGCAATGGATCAGTGATGGATGATTATGTCGTATGTCACTCATCATGCACCGGTTATAACATAGGGTGACACAGAACTAGGTCCAATATAATGTAGGCATGTATTCTGAATATAGTCATACGTGCTTATGGAAAATAACTTGCATGGCATCTTTTGTCCTACCCTCCGTGGCAGTGGGGTCCTATTGGAAACTAATGGATATTAAGGCCTCCTTTTAATAGAGTATCAGACCAAAGCATTAGCACTTAGTGAATACATGAACTCCTCAAACTACGGTCATCACTGGGAGTGCTCCCGACTATTGTCACTCCGGGGTTGCCGGATCATAACACATAGTAGGTGACTATAACTTGCAATATTGGATCAAGAACACAAATATATTCATGAAAAAATAATAGGTTCAGATCTGAAATCATGGCACTCAGGCCCTAGTGACAAGCATTAAGCATAGCAAGGTCATAGCAACATCAATCTTTGAACATAGTGGATACTAGGGATCAAATACTAACAAAACTAACTCGATTACATGGTAAATCTCATCCAACCCATGACGGTCCAGCAAGCCTACGATGGAATTACTCACGCACGGCGGTGAGCATCATGAAATTGGTGATGGAGGATGGTAGATGATGACGATGACGACAGATTCCCCTCTCTGGAGCCCCGAACGGACTCCAGATCTGCCCTCCCAAGGAAGAACAGGGCTTGGCAGCAGCTCCATATTGTAAAACGCGATGAATCCTTCTCTCTGATTTTTTTCTCCCCAAAAAAGAATATATGGAGTTGGAGTTGAGGTCGGTGGAGGTCCAGGGGGCCCACAAGGTCGGAGGGCGCGCCCCCACCCTTGTCGCTAGGGTGTGGGCCCCTGCTGCTGATTCTTTCGCCAATATTTTTTATTAATTCCAAAAGTTATCTCCATGAAGTTTCAGGTCATTCCGAGAACTTTTTATTCTACAAAAAATTAACACCATGGCAATTCTGCTGAAAACAACGTCAGTCCAGGTTAGTTCCATTCAAATCATGCAAGTTAGAGTCCAAAACAAGGGCAAAAGAGTTTGGAAAAGTAGATACGATGGAGACGTATGAAAAACTACCATGCAGTTTTCCTTACAAAAATCAAAATTGTCGCCTTTAATTATACATTTTGCTACAACTAAATTTAGATCAGATAAAGGTTGGATTCACGCCGATTAACAAAATACATGCTGATGTAAAAATATAGTGATACCCAATAGTGAAAGTGCGTTATATCGACTAGAGCGGGGGTGAATAGGCGATTTTTATGAAATCTTCACTGAGGAATTTCAGGGTGAGGAAATTCCTGAGTGAAGAACTACTTGCAGCGGAATAAGTACTCAGAAGTAAACATAACAGAACATGATCATGGTCTTCATGATGAAATGAAAAAACACAAGCACGGAGTACAGAAAGCGTAAACACAGGATAACACAGGATAAGACAGACAGACTGAAGAAATTGAACTAAGGAAATAGAGAAAGTCTTGAGTCAAAGTCTTGAAACACATATGAACAAGCACACAACACAGAAATGAGGAAATGGAAGGGTTGAGGAAATGGAACCAGGTAGCTTTGTGAAGACAATGATTTGGTAGACCAGTTCCAACTGTTGTGACTGTTGTACGTCTGGTTAGGGCGGCTAGGTATTTAAACCTGAGGACACACAGTCCCGGACACCTAGTTCTGAACACGCAGTCCACAACACTCAGTGCTCACCCTATTCCCCTTGAGCTAAGGTCACACAGACCTCGCCCAATCACTCGTGGTAAGTCTTCAGGTGTCTTCCAAACCTTCACAAACTTGGTCACTCGGCGATCCACAATTTCCTCTTGGATGCTCTAGACCATGACGCCTAACTGTCTGGAAGATGCACAGTCTTCAAAGGTAACAAGCGTCGGATCCACGCAGGATCAATCTCTTCAGTGATGCTCAATCACTTGGTTTTGTAGGTGTTTGGGTTTGGGTTTTCCTTACTTGATGATTTTCACTCAAAGTCCTCAGAGGATGGGATGCTCTTAGATGACAAGTGTCAGTTTCTCTCGGAGCAGCCAACTAGCTAGTGGTTGTAGGGGGCGGTTATTTATAGCCTAGGGAGCAGTCCAACATGATAAGACATAAATGCCCTTCAATGATATGACTGTTAGGTGGGTACATATTTTGGGACAGCTGGCGCATAGCACAACAACGGTCAGAATTTTGAGTATCAAATTCCTCAGGGCTATCATGTTCCTCACTGTGTAAGCAATCTGCACTTGCGAATTCCTAACTCCTCAGTTAGAACAAATTCCTCAGAGACCAGAAGAACTTCGTCTCTGTTACTAAAGAATATGACTGAACTGTATGAGATTTCCAATGGCTTCACTTGAAGGGTTTGGTAGGTGTAGGATTTTGAGTTGAGCATCACATGGAAAATTTTCCTTAGTATTTTTTTGGTGAATACGCTTAGCAGCGTATCATTTCATTTATAGGTAGAAGGGCGAACACAGGTTACAGGGATGCTCCCTCGCAGACGTACACAAGCCGGCGTCTGAGAGGTTGCAAGGTGGAGCAGGGGGAAGGAGGATGCTCAGCCTCGAGACACAAGGTTTAAGTTACAGGGATACTCGCAGCAAGCTCTCGAGCATCCGCCTTAGCCCAGAGGCAGGCATCATCTTTAATCGAGCATATAAGGTCTTCAATGGAGGGGCACCGGTTCTCGAAGATGACCGCGATGCGGTGCTTCCAAATGGACCAAGCGGAGAGTGCCACGATGGAGTTGAGGCCCTTCCGTAGGCAGCCCGGGGATTCGTCGACGGCCTTGGACCACCATGTGAAGAAGGTGGTGTCGCCATCCATCGGTGGGGTGATGAGCCGACACCATGACAGGATTTCATGCCATGTGATCCTGGAGAAGACGCACCCAAAGAGCAGGTGGTCAATGGACTTGCTCTCTTGCGCGCATAAGGCGCACACCGTGTCGATGGTGAGGCCATGGTGTGCCCGCCTCTCAGCCGTCCAGCACCTGTCGAGGGAGGTAAGCCAGAGAAAGATTTTGTTGTTCATGGGTGCCCAATTCTTCCAAAGAAGACGCCACCATGGGGATGAAGTGGAACCGTGGAAGAGAGCTTTGTAGGACGAGCTAGCGGAGTAGACGCCATTGGAAGTCCATCGCCATATGACGCAGTCTGGCTCGGAGGTGAGGGTAGTGGCTTGCAATGCACGCCAAACACTGACATACTCAAGCACTGCCTGGGGTCCGAGGCTACCATGGATGTCGGCAATCCAGGATTGATGTGCGAGGCCCGCGCAAACCGTAGTGTGGCAGCGCCGGCGGCGAGGAACTAGCCGGAGGAGGGAGGGAGCAAGCTCAGCGATCGACTGCCCATCGAGCCAGTGGCCGGTCCAGAATAAGCATGCCGTGCCATTCCCGAGCTGCCAGGAAGTGGAGGCGTGGAAGAACTGGGCGGTGACCTCGTCGCTGGGGAGCTGAAGGTGGTGCCATGGGCGAGAGGGATCGGTGGCCCTGAGCCAGAGCCAACGGCAGCATAGGGAGATGCCCACACGGTGCAGGTCACGCACGCCAAGACCGCCAAGCTCGAGTGGGCGACAGACGCGGGGCCAGTTGACCAGGCAGCTGCCAGTGCAGGCATCATTGCGCCCATGCCAAAGGAAGTCGCGGATGACGCGCGTGATCTTCAGAAGAATTGTCGGGGTGATAGCGATTGCCATAAGGATGTGGATGGGCATGTCGGATAGCACATGCCGGACCAGAGCCAGCCGTTCGCCGCGGGAAAGAAGCGTCGCCTTCCAAGTTGTGAGCTTCCGCACGAGTTTATCCACCAGGAGGAGCAGGGCAGAGGCTGGCGTCTTACGGATAGATAGAGGAAGGCCCAAGTAGATGATGGGGAACGAGGTGACCACGCAGGCCAGCATGGAGGTGACGGCCGGTTCACGTCGTCATCGCATCGGATCGGGGTGGCCGAGCATTTAAGGAAGTTGGTGTGGAGCCCAGAGGCCTCGCCAAAGATCTGAAGGAGTGCCCGGATGGTGGCGAGCTCGGTGGTGGTCGGGTGGCAGAAGATCACGACATCATCGGCAAAGAGAGAAATGCTCGATGCCGCGTGTTGAGGCATGAGTCGATGCAACATGCCAGCGTTGAGCGCATGTTGCATAAGGGAGTGGAGAGTGTCGACCACAATGGCAAAAAGGAGGGGGGAGACAGGGTCACCATGCCGCAGGCCACACACATGATCGACTGGCGGTCCGGGGTTGCCATTGATGAGGACTCGCGTGGTCGCTGTGGAGACGAGGATGCTGATCCACTCACACCACCGGCACCCAAAACCAAGGTGGCGGAGAACTTGGAGAAGGAAGGCCCAGGAAACGGTATCGAAGGCATTGGCGATGTCAAGCTTAAGCATGATTCTGGGGGCCTTGAGATTATGCAGTAAGCACGCAGTTTGCTGCACTAAGAGGAAATTGTCATGCACGTTGTGCCCGGCGATGAACGCGCTTTGGTTGACGGAGACAAGCTGGCCCATCCGGGGCGCCAAGCGGAGAGACAGAACTTTCACAAAGAGCTTGCCCATGATGTGAATCAGACTGATGGGTCTATAATCAGAGAGCGTTGCGGCATCGGGCTTCTTGGGGAGTAAGGTGATCAGGGCTTCATTAAGCTTGTGGAAGCCGCAGCCATTCATAGCATAGAGCTTGTCGAAGGCGGCACAAATGTCGACCTTGATAACCGGCCAGCAGGAGCGCAAGAACTCAGTTGTGAACCCATTGGGGATAGGCGCCTTCCCTGTGGGAAGCATCTTGATGGCGCGCCAGACTTTGTCCTCGGTAAAAGGCCGCTCGAGATCCACGAGGTCAAAGTGGCGATGATCGACACCATCGAGGTCGATGGAGTGATCACAGTGAGTGGAAGAGCCTAGGATAGACGTGAAGTGCTCAAAGGCCGCCTCGTCAGAGACGGTCTCAGAGCTGACCTTGATGCTCGCCATGTGGTTCTTTTGAGTGCGGTGGGCAGTGTGGATCTTGAAGAATGCGGAATTGGTGTCTCCCTCCCTAAGCCAGCCGAGGCGCACATGCTGGCGAAGGATGGAGTGCTGTAGAGACGCGAGGCCGAGGTAGGCGCGTTTAAGCTCACGGCGTAGCTAGCCTTCGGCAGTCGAGAGGGGCCTGGTGTCCTGCGTGGCATCCATACGGTAGATGATCTTGCGCGTGATCTATAACTGCAAAGAGATGTTGCCCGTGGTGCATGCCCCCCAGCTCTGGAGACGGCGAGCGGTGGCTTTCAACCTGCTGAATAAGCGCCGAAATGGGTCTGGGTCTGGTGGGATAGAGCACCAAGCCTCATGAACTGTGGAGATGAAGCCATCATGTTTCGGCCACAACCGTTCGAAGTGGAATCTGCGCTTTCCCAGGCTCCGGGGAGCACAATCGATCATCAGGGGGCAATGATCCGAGGTGGCAGTGGCCATGCAGCGAAGGAGGTGGTGAGGGTGCAAGGTCTCCCAGGAAGGGTTGCAGAGAACTCGATCGTTATGGACGAGCGTGGAGATGGCCTGCTCGTTAGACCATGTGTATCGTCTCCCGTGTAGGTAGATGTCAGGGAGGCCATGATCGGCAATGAATCTCCGGAATCGGCCAGAGGTGCGCTGGTTGATGTTGCCATTGCTCTTATCGGCGCTCGAGGTGACCAGGTTGAAATCGCCGCCAATGAGCCATGGACCAGCAATGATGTGCCGCAGCTCGTGGAGCTCGGACACAAAGGTGAGCTTGTCGGCCACGGCCTACGGCCCGTAGATAGACGTGAGCCACCAGGGGGTGGAATCAGGACCGCGAGAGATGGTGGCCGAGATGTGGTAGACCCCAATGATGGGGTTACCGAGGGAGACGTGGTCACTGCGCCAGGCCAGGAGAACACCGCCACGGGTGCCAGTGGCTGGGAGAAAAAAGAAATCTGCAAAGGAAGCACCCAGGGTTTCCATCACAGCGAGGGATACTTAAGAGAGTCTTCAGAAATCCTGATCATCACCCAGGGTTTTCTTAGTATTTCCTCGACCCTGTTTAACAGTACGATGTTTCCTATGACTCAAGAAAGAGAAAATGAAACTATGAAAACAAAAGTCTTCATGCTCCATGTTCCTCGAATGAATACCAAGTCTTCAAGGTCACACCAACTTCTTCACTTTCAAAATCTTCAGAAAGTCTTCAGAAATCCAAAGTCTTCAGTCGAAGAACTTCATTCTTAGGGGTCAACTTTCTCTGTAACTATCAAACTCCTCATAGACTTATAGACCTGTGTACACTCACAAATGCATCAGTCCCTTAACCTATAAGTCTTCAATACACCGAAATCACTAAGGGGCACTAGATGCACTTACAATCTCCCCCTTTTTGGTGATTGATGACAATATAGGTTAAGTTTTCAACAGGGATAAACATATGAAGTGTAAATACTAGAATTGAGGAATTTGATTGCAAGATATAGAAGAACTCCCCCTGAAGATGTGCATACTGAGGAATTTTCTTTTGAAGCAATGAAGACTTTGAAGAGTAGAATCATGGAGATCTCCCCCTATATCTTGTAATTCATACACGCATTTAACATATAATATGAAGAATCTGAAATGCATGATGAAATATGGTGACTGATGTAATTCAGCATGCGTGCATTAATATTAACGAGGAATAAGCATGCGGGAAAACACAGCAAAAGTATCAGGCCACCATAGAGTTTAAGATTACAACTCGATCCAGCAAAGTCTTCAAAAGAACAAGAGTTGTAACTTAGAAAAAGCGCCCATATAGGTAGACCCGCTTGAAGACTAACTCAAATTTCTCCCTCTTTGTCATTGAATGACCAAAAGGATCGAAAATGAGGACTAATCCCCCTGAAGAATATCAAGTTGATGGAGGAGCGCCAATGTTGTTGGGGTTGTTTGTCGTTGTAGGGCCTGCCGCAGTGTTGTCCAAGTCTTCAGACTCGTCGGTTTCGCTCGATAAAGAATATGAGCTGGTTACCAATGAAGGAACCTTGACCTTCTTGAATTTCTTTGGTGGAGGTGCAGACCAGTCAAAATCTTCCTTGAGACCCATTTTCTTTAGATCTTCTTCACCATACAGATGTGATAGGACAACCGAGGTGCGACCAAAAACTTCATGGAGGTAGTAATGGTTTTTCTTCACTACATTATGTGTAGCAATCATGTTGTGAAGAATAGAACCAAACTGACACTTAACCCATTTGTGGTTTCGATCCACCTTCTGGTGAAGACTAAGAAGCAGCTCACGGTCAGTTATCACACGTGGAGCTGTGGCTTGAGGAGTAGACTTGGGTGCATTGGCAACAGAATCATGAGTGGCAGAGTCATCATTGGTGGAGTAAGATGCAGCTTTGCGAAACAGACCATCCAATGGACGAATGCCTTCATCAATGACCAGAGGTGCCTTGCCCTTTTCATCAGTTGAAGTAAAAGCCTGCTTGAGGACTTCAATCGGGGGCAGGTAGCTGAGGTGATTCTGAAAATCAGCCTTGTAGTTGAGTGAAGACCTTGTTCTGAGGAATCTCATAATCCAAGGAGCATAAGGCTTCAACTCAAACGGAGAGAGTGCAACATTTTCCAGATTCCTCATGAAGAAATCAAAATAATTGATAGTAATGCTGTGAATGATGTTGAATAGCAGATTCTTCATGATGCCAACTATTTCCTCATGAGATGAGTCGTGTCCTCGTCAGAATGCGATAGACTGTTCTGGGCACATAGAGTAAGTCCTTTACAAGGAATTTGGTCCTTGGGGCTTGTCCGGGCTTTAGAGGCTTCATTAACACTTGCATGTAATGAGCGGTGAGTTCAGGTTCTTGGTACATGCAGCGAGCTCCTTCACTGGGTGGACTGATGGGCAGGGCATGAAGCAATTCAGAGGCCCGTGCCTTATAATGAGTATTATTGGTCATCCAGTCAAAGACCCAGGTGTTGATGTCTTTAGGATCACTGGTGATGTGCAGTGTCGCATAGAACTGAAGAATGAGCTCTTCATTCCAATCAACAATGTCAGAACAAAAGTTGAGGAGGCCTGCGTCATGAAGCACACTGAGCACAGGAGTGAAACAAGGCAATGATTCCATGTCCACATGAGGAATATGCTCATGGTAGAAGATTTTGTCCTTGTTGAAGAGTAGTGAAGAATAGAAATTGGCCTGGCTGGCAGTCCAGAAGCGCTTCCTCCTAAGACGAGCAGAGTCATAAGGATTGTAGTCAGTGAACAATACATGCTCGCCACAGAAGTCATCAGCCTTGAATTTTTTCTTCTTCGAGAAGGGATCCTTTGGCTTGGGGTGAGGAGTGTCAGTCAATTGCATCACAACCTCAGGGATCTTGATCTCAGGTTCCACAGGCTGAGGAATTTCAGGTACTTCTTCAGTGGTAGCCTGGGACTTCAATTCTTCATTTACATTTTCATCAGCACTAGTGGCTGGAATTTCTTCATGGACAGACGGAGTTGCAGGAGGTTCGTCAGATCCCATTTGTACTTCAGTAGCTACAGGGGACTGAGGAATTTGTTGAAGAGGTGTGAACAGAGGAGAGTTGGGGTGCTGACTTTCCCAATAGTCATCATTCATCACCGGAGTAGTGCTTCCAATGTCCACATCTACATCTTCTTCTTCAACGCCGGCCTCTTCAGCAGTAAACTGAGGCATGGGCGAGGAGACAATTGGTGTTGAAGGGATTGCATCCACTTCAATTTGTTCATCAAGCTGTTCTGACAAAGCAGCTGAGGGAATGTCATCATTTGATTCACTTGGAATCACATATTCTTCATCAAAAGGAACAAGGTCCTTTGATGGCATGGTTGAGATAGGAACAACATCAATTGGGTTGTCAAATGAGCTAGTCAATGGCTTCATCTTCTTCAGGGCTGAAGAATTTGATGAAGTTGATGCCTTCCTTTTCTTCACAGCGGCACACTCTGCAGCCTTGGTCTTCTTCACATCTGATGCAGATGGAAGGACCGGAGTTGGTGTAGGCGTAGGAGGAGCAGAGGAATTTGGTTGAATTTCTTCAGGCGCAACTGACACAGTTGCCCTGACGTCTTCACTTTCTTCAGGCACAACACTAGTGGTTGCCCTGGCAATTTCTTCAGCAGCTGGAATGCAGTAATCAGCTCTGGAATTAGCATTTTCTTCAGCATCCTGATTGTCATTAGCGATGCTGGCATTTTGTTCAGTAGGTTGAGCAGATGCTTTAGCCTGAGGAATTTCCTGTTGCGTTGGGGCTGCAACATTTGAAGTGAATTGATCAGTGAGTTTCACAAAACGGACCTTGGCTGCAAGCCAATCAGCACGGTATGCGTCAAATTCATCACTTAGTTTCTTGATCTTAGATTGAATAGTGACAAGTTCTTCAGTTGTCATAGAGACAACGTTTTTCTTCAGGAAACGCTCCTTCTTGTACTGCGCTTTCTTGATCTGCCTGGCCTTCTCAAACTTACATTTTTCTTCCTGAATGAAGTGAGTCAACATATGAATTTGGCCAGGAGTCAACTTGAAGTCAGGCATAGGAGTATTGTGGTCCTTGTGCCATAGACCAATGTACTCAAGGATCAACTTTGGATCCAAAAGCAGAGGCACACTTGTGCCCTTGGCTCTAGCGGCCTTGACCTGCCTGTCTCTGATGATTTCTGCAAGTTCATCATCATCAGCTTCGTCTTCATCGGATAGCACTTGAAAAGCGACCTGCTTCTTTTGAGGACTTGGTCGAGAGCCTCGTCCAGCAGTTGCCTTGGTCTTCAACAGAGTGGGACCAGTTGAAGAATGCAGTGGTGCTGAGGAACTAGCAGATGCTCCTGAGGAAATAGAGACGCCCACTATCCTTTGGCACGTGGCAAGATGCACAGGTGCAGAGGATTTGGTCGGAGCAGCTGAGGGCTTTGGCGGAGGAGCTGAGGACTTTGGAGTGGGAGCAGCATGAGGAGTTGGCCATGAGGGCTTTAAAGAAACTGGCCACGAGGGCATTGCTGAGGAACTTGGCCGAGAGGGCATTGAGGGCGAAGCACTTGGCTTATGAGTAGGCTTCTTTGGCATGGCCTTCTTTGGCTTGCTTGCAGAGGCCTCAGAGGTGGCAGCAGCAGCAATAGCAGAGTCTTCATTGAATTTCCTCGCTGCTTCTCTTGCTTGTCTGGCCAACTTGGCCTGGCACTTCGCCCATTCATCAGGATAATCCTCACTGTGCTTGAGGCTGGTGGGATCTACTTCTTGGCCAGGTGCCAACGGAGGTCTTGGGCATGGAGGATTGAGAGCGAATTTCTTCATGTACTTGGGAGTAACATACCTGTACTCCCTCCACTCTCTTGCCCATCTCCTCTCTATTCTTTGAGTGCGCACCTTGCGCTGATTTTTGTCCTCCTTACCAAACTTGGCCTCATCAGGAGTGCAATAGTCCTTGTATATATCTTCAGGGATCTCAAAAGCAGTATTGGCCTCATGCCTCTTTCCTCCCTTTTGTGGCTTCTTTCCATCAGCCATTTTCTTCAGATGAGGAATTTGAACAATGGAATTCTCTGAAGATGTATGCAACTTTACTTCGAGGAATGCTGCATATGAGTTAAGTTGATGAGAACCTAGTGATTCAGCAGCTGACATGAGTACCTGTGAACAAAGTATAGTTGCGAGGAATATGGAGAGGTCATATGCGTTCTCAGAGATTTTTCAAAAAGAACAAGTTTGGGGATTTTGACCAGATGAGTCTTGAAGAATTTCACTAAGCGTTTTTAGTCTTAGGTTCCAGAGTTGTATAGATCGAAAATCCACACAATTGAGGAAACTTGAAGAAAAATATAGCTTAGAGAAATGAATCAAGAACAGATGACATGTGAGGTGTTCAGTGTGTGACGAATTTGAAGAATAAACACCTTTGAAGATTTTGTAGTTATCATTTGAATCAAAGAGGGCAGTAAAAGTAACTTTTAATTACCCTGGACGAAGAACATGATGAACTAAGAGGTGTAGATGTGAAGTTCGTCAGTTCAGATATTCCATGCCCTAACTTGGCAGAGGAAGACAGCTACAGCGGCGGCAGAGTGAAGAAATACGCAGTGGGCACGAGTACGACAACAACGAGGTCGAGGTAGTGAAGCTCTTCCTCACGGGCGATGATGAAGTAGCGGTGGCGCTAGGGTTTGAGAAGCTTGAGCTGGAGTGAGAACGAGCGGACTAAAAAGTGAAGTGAGGAAGGGAAGGGGTATTTATAGCCACGGTGAAAAAACTGTCCGCCCGAAGAAATTGGACGAACATGCCCCTGACACTTCTCATTCGCTTGACATGTGTCACCCACGTACTGAGAAGTGGAGATCGTGTGAGATTGTGGGTGAATGGATAAGTGTTGTCGTGGGATGTGGAACGGTTTGAGCGGCAAAGCCGAAAATTTAGATAGGATAAGTAAAAAAGTTCCGTTTGCAAATTCTTCAGCTGACAAGGACACAGTGAAGATTTTGAACGAGTTTCAAATAGAACGCACATGAAGAATTTGTGAATAGATTGGGTTGAGTATAGCATAGAGGGGGAAGAGTCCGATCACATTCACATAGCAGAAAAGGCAATACGAAGAAATAACTATAAGTGAATGCTATAGAGGACATAAACTCACATATATATATATATAGCCAATGAAGAAAAACGACAGAAAAGGTGAAGACAATGCAAAGTTGAAGAATTGGAACAACTGAAGAAAAACTCAAATTGAAGATTCTGAACATTTGCTGGTGGCGTGACCCAGCGTATAAGAATGATGATTTCAGACACCACGTACAATTGTCGTAGGGTTATGAGAATCAAATAATTTGTTAATTTCTTCATACTTAGAGTGTGTCTTCATTCATTGAAGAAAAACGTTTCTTCATGTATTGCACATCTAAGTCATCAATTTTGCATAAGTGTTAGGATGAGTGTCCTTTTCAAAGAACATTAGAAGATTCTAGGATATTTAGCTCACACTGCAACTTGCTAAATCTCTTCTCATCCAAGTGCTTAGTGAAGATATCGGCTAGCTGTTCTTCAGTCTTCACATGCTCAATAGAAATGTCGCCATTCAACACATGATTCCGAAGAAAATGATGACGAATCTGAATGTGCTTTGTCTTCGAGTGCTGAACCGGGTTATGAGCAATCTTGATGGCACTCTCACTGTCCCAGTAGAGTGGCACATTCTTCACATTGACGCCGTAGTCCTTGAGAGTTTGCTTCATCCATAGTAGTTGAGCACAGCAAGAACCAACAGCAATGTACTCAGCTTCAGCAGTAGACAGTGATACGCAGTTCTGTTACTTCGAGGACCAACAGACCAAAGATCGTCCGAGGAAATGGCATGTGCCAGATGTTGACTTGCGGTCCACACGATCACCATCATAGTCAGAGTCTGAAAATCCAATGAGATCAAAAGCCGAGCCCTTGGGGTACCATAATCCAAGTGTTGGTGTGTGAGCTAGATATCGAAGAATATGCTTCACAGCCTTACGGTGTGATTCCTTCGGTGTATCCTGAAATCAGGCACACATGCAAACACTAAGCATAATATCTGGCCTAGATGCACATAGGTACAATAAAGAACCAATCATGGAGTGGTATACCTTTTGATCGAAGTCAATACCATTTTCATCAGTGCATAGATGGCCATTTGTGGGCATAGGGATTTTGACTCCTTTGCAATCTTGCATGTCGAATTTCCTCAATACATCCTTGAGGTATTTCTCCTGAGATATGAATATGCCATTTCGCTATTGACGAATCTGAAGACCTAAGAAGAATTTCAATTCTCCCATCATAGACATTTGATATTCTTCACTCATCATATAGGCAAATTCATCACTGTAATGTTGGTCAGTACAGCCAAAAATGATGTCATCAACATAAATTTGGCACACAAATAGTTCACCATCATAAGATTTAGTGAAAAGAGTTGGGTCAAGTGAACCGGGTTTGAAGCCTTTCTTCATGAGGAATTCCTTCAAGGTATCATACCACGCCCATGGGGCCTGCTTCAGGCCATAGAGGGCCTTATCGAGTATGAAGACTTTGTTAGGATGCTTTGGATCTTCAAAACCCAGGGGTTGAGCAACATATACTTCTTCCTCAAGCTTACCATTGAGGAATGCACTTTTCACATCCATTTGATATAAGATGATATCATGATGGTTAGCATAAGCAAGTAATATGCGAATAGCTTCAAGTCTAGCAACAGGTGCAAAAGTTTCATCGAAATCAATTCCTTCAACCTGTGTGTAGCCTTGAGCTACAAGCCATGCCTTATTCCTCACCACAATGCCATTTTCATTTTCCTTGTTGCGGTAGATCCAGTTTGTGCCGATGATATTGTGCTTGCGAGGATCTAGACGTTTAACCAGTTCCCAGACGTTGTTGAGCTCGAATTGATGTAATTCCTCTTGCATAGCTTGAATCCACTCAGGCTCCAGAAATGCTTCATCTATCTTAGTGGGCTCTGTAATAGAGACGAAAGCAAAGTGCCCACAAAAGTTAGATAAATGTGAAGCTCTTGAGCGTGTGAGAGGACCTGGAATGTTGATGTTGCTGATGATTTTCTCAATTTGCACTTCATTGGCAACGCGAGGGTGAGCGGGTTGGCGTTGAGGAATTTGATCAGTATTTTCTTCAGCACCATTTTCTTCAGGTGCATCGGCATGACGTTCTTCATGTTCTGGAATGACTTCTTCAGCAGATTCTTAAGTAGGAAATGACATCCTCAGTAGCCTTGAACTTAATAGATTCCTCAGGAGGTATTTCATCTGTCATAGGAGGTAGGTGCTCTCTTTGCGAGCCATTAGTCTCATCGAACCGCACATCTACAGTTTCAACAACCTTGTGGTGATAGGTGTTGAAGACTCTGTAGGTGTGCGAGTCCTTACCATAACCGAGCATAAAACCTTCATGTGCTTTTGGTGCAAATTTAGAATTGTGATGAGGATCTCTAATCCAACATTTAGCACCGAAGACTTTGATAATAAATCACATTGGGTTTCTTGTCAGTGAAAAGTTCATATGCTGTCTTCTTGAAGAATTTGTGAAGATATACCCTGTTGATGATGTGGCACGCAGTATTGAAACTGCGTTATATCGACTAGAGGGGGGGTGAATAGGCGATTTTTATGAAATTCTTCACTGAGGAATTTGCCGGTGAGGAAATTCCTTAGCGAAGAACTACTAGCAGCGGAATAAGTACTCAAAAGTAAACATAACAGAATATAAGCATAGTCATCATGATGAAATGAAGACAGGCACATAGTACAGGAAGCGTAAGTATAGGATAACACAGGATGAAGACAAACAGACTGAAGAAATTGAACTAAGGAAATTGAGAAAGTCTTCATTCAAAGTCTTCAAACACATATATGAACAAACACACAACACAGTTATGAGGAAATGAACGAGTTGAGGGAATAGAACTAGTAAGCTTGGTGAAGACAATGATTTGGTAGACCAGTTCCAACTGCTGTCTCAGTTGTACGTCTGGTTGGAACGGCTGAGTATTTAAACTCGAGGACACACAGTCCCGGACATCCAGTCCTGAACACGCAGCTCAGGACACCAAGTCCTCACCGTATTCTCCTTGAACTAAGGTCACACAGACCTTGTCCAATCACTTGTGGTAAGTCTTCAGGTGACTTCCGAACCTTCACAAACTTGGTCACTCGGCGATACACAATTCCTCTTGGATGCTCTACACCATGACGCCTAACCGTCTGGAAGAAGCACAATTTTCAAAGGTAACAAGCGTCGGATCCACGCAGGATCAATCTCTTCAGTGATGCTCAATCACTTGGGGTTTGTAGGTGTTTGGGTTTTTCCTCACTTGATGATTTTCGCTCAAAGTCCTCGGAGGATGGGTTGCTCTCAAATGACAAGTGTTAGTTTCTCTCGGAGCAGCCAATCAGCTAGTGGTTGTAGGGGCGGCTATTTATAGCCTAGGGAGCAGCCCGACATGATAAGACATAAATGCCCTTCAATGATATGACCATTAGGTGGATAGATATTTTGGGACAGCTGGTGCATAGCACAGCAATGGTCGGAATTTTGAGTAGCAAAATCCTCAGGGCTATCATGTTCCTCATTGTGTAGGCAATCCACACTGGCGAATTCCTAACTCCTCAGTCAGAACAAATTCCTCAGAGACCAGAAGAACTTCGTCTCTGTCACTGAAGAATATGACTGGACTGTATGAGATTTCCAATGGCTTCACTCGAAGGGATTGGTAGGTGTAGGATTTTGAGTTGAGCATCACATGGAAATTTTTCCTTAGTATTTCCTCGACCCCCTTTAACACTACGGTGTTTCCTATGACTCAAGAAAGAGAAAATGAAACTACGAAAACAAAAGTCTTCACGCTTCATGTTCCTCGAATGAACACCAAGTCTTCAAGGTCACACCAATTTCTTCACTTTGAAAGTCTTCAGAAAGTATTGAGAAAGCCAAAGTCTTCAGTCGAAGAACTTCATTTTTAGGGGTCGATTTCTCTATAAATATCAAACTCCTCATAAACTTATAGACCTGTGTACACTCACAAATGCATTAGTCCCTTAACCTATAAGTCTTCAATACACCAAAATCACTAAGGGGCACTAGATGCACTTACAATCTCCCCCTTTTTGGTGATTGATGACAATATAGGTTAAGTTTTCAACGGGGATAAACATATGAAGTGTAAATACTGATATTGAGGTATTGATTGCAAGATATAGAAGAACTCCCCCTGAATATGTGCATAGTGAGGAATTTGCTTTCGAAGCAAGGCACACTTGAAGAGTTGAATCATGGAGATCTCCCCCTATATCTTGTAATTAATACACGCATTTGACATATAACAGTGTAGAATTTGAAATGCATGATGAAATATGGTGACTGATGTAATTCAGCATGCGTGCAAAAATATTAACGAGGAATAAGCATGCTAAAAAACGTCTCAAAAGTATCAGAGCACCATCGGGTTTAAGTTTACAACTCGATCCAATAAAGTCTCACAAGAACGAGAGTTGTAACTTGAAAAAAACGCCCATATAGAAAGACCCGCTTGGAAAGTAACTCAAAATTCTCCCCCTTTGTCATCAAATGACCAAAAGGATCGAATATGAGGACTAACGCCCCTGAAGAATATCAAGTTGATGAAGGAGCGCTAGCGTTGTTGGGGTCGTTTGTCGTAGTAGGGCCTGCCGCAGTGTCGTTCAAGTCTTCATTCTCATCAGTGTCGTGCGATGAAGAATATGAGCTGGCCACCAAGGAAGGAACCTTGACCTTCTTGAATTTCTTCGGTGGAGGTGCAGACCAGTCAAAATCTTCCTTGAGACTCATTTTCTTCAGATCTTCTTCACCATACAGATGTGACAGTATTGCCCAGGTGCGACCGAAGACTTCATGGAGGTAGTAATGGTTTTTCTTCACTGCATTGTGTGTAGCAGTCATGTTGTGAAGAAATGAACCAGACTGACGCTTAACCCACTTATGATTTCGATCCACCTTCTGGTGAAGACTAAGCAGAAGCTCACGATCAGTCATCACACGAGGAGCAGTGGCTTGAGGAGTAGACGTGGGTGCATTGGCAGAGTCATGTGTGGCAGAGTCATCATTGGTGGAATAAGAGGCAGCTTTGCGAAACTGTCCATCTAATGGACGAATGCCTTCATCTATAATAGCTGGTGCCTTGCCCTTTTCATCAACTGAGGAATAGGTCTGCTTGAGGACTTCAATCGGGGGCAAGTAGCTAAGGTGATTCTGAAAATCAGCTTTGTAGTTGAGTGAAGACCTTGTCCTGAGGAATCTCATAATCCAAGGTGCATAAGGCTTTAGCTCAAACGGAGACAGTGCAGCATTTGCCAGAGTCCTCATGAATAAATCATGATAATTGACAGGAATGCCATGAACGATGTTGAATACCAGATTCTTCATGATGCCAACAATTTCCTCATCAGATGAGTCGTGGCCTTTGATAGGACTCATTGTCCTTGTAAGAATATGATAGATAGTTCTGGGCACATAAAGTAATTCCTTCACAAGGAATTTGGTTTGTGGGGCCTGACCTAGCTTCAAAGGTTTCATCAGAACCTGCATGTAGTGATTTGTAAGCTCAGGTTCACTGTAGATGCAACAAGCTTATTCAAGGGGAGGACTGAGTGGTAAGTCACGAAGCAATTCAGAAGCTGGTGCTGTGTAGTGAGTGTTTTCAGACATCCAGTCTAGCACCCATGAATTCACATCTTCAGAATCTCCTGTGATGTGCAGCGTCGCATAAAATTGAAGAATCACTTCTTCATTCCAATCACAGATGTCAGAGCAAAAGTTTAACAGTCCAGCGTCGTGAAGAACACTGAGAACTGGCACGAAACATGGCAGAGATTCCATATCCACGTGAGGAATGTGCTCATGGTAGAAGATTTTCTCTTTGTTGAACAACACTGAGGAACAGAAATTTGCTTGACTAGTAGTCCAGAAACGCCTCTTCCTTATACGAGCAGAATCATATGGGTTGTAGTCTTCGAAGAATATGTGCTCGCCGAAGAAATCATCAGCCTTGAACTTTTGCTTGCGTGAGAATGGATCCTTTGGCTTGGGCAGAGGAGTGTCAGTGAGTTGCATCACGACCTCAGGAATCGCAATCTCAGGTTCTTCAGGCTGAGGAATTTCTGGTTCCTCTTCAGTGGCAGTCTGTGTCTTCAGATGTTCAGCAGCAGCAGTTTCTTCAGCACTAGTGGCTGGAATTTCCTCATGTACAGATGCAGTGGGGTGAGTTTCTTCAGAGCCCATTTGAACAGTTTGTGTGGGGGAATGAGGTATTTGCTGCAACGGTGTGAACATTGGAGAGTTTGGATGCTGACTTTCCCAGAATTCATCACTCATCACTGGTGTGGAGCAGCCAACGTCCACATCTTCATCTTCCATTTCTTCAACGCCAGCCTCTTCAGCTGTGAACTGAGGCATAGGTGAGGAGATAACAGGTGTTGAAGGGATCACATCCACTTCAATTTCTTCATCAATCTGCTCTGACGAAGCAGCAGAATGATTTTCTTCATCAGATCTGCTAAGTATCTCATATTCTTCACGAAAAGGAACAAAGTCCTTTGATGGCATGGTTGAGATTGGAACAACATCAATGGGATTAGCAAATGAATTGGTCAAAGGCTTCATCTTCTTCGGAGCTGAAGAATCTGAAGTAGCTGATGCTTTCCTTTTCTTCACTACTGCACGCTCTGCAGCCTTGGTCTTCTTCACATCTGATGCAGATGGAAGGATCAGAGTTGGTGTTGGCTCAGGAGGAGCAGAGGAATCATGTTGATTTTCTTCAGGCACAACTGATGCAGTTGTCCTGATTTCTTCAGTTTCTTCAGGCGCACCACTAGTGGATGCCCTGGCAATTTCTTCAGCGGCTAGAATGCAGTCATCAGCCCTGGAACTCACATTTTCTTCAGCAGCCTAATTTTCATTAGTGGTGCTGGCATGTTCTTCAGTCGGCTGAGCAGATGCTTCAGCCTGAGGAACTTCCTGTTGCGTTGGGGCTGCAACATTTGAGGTGAAGTTATCAGCGAGTCTCAGAAAACGAACTTTGGCTCCAAGCCAATCAGCATGATATGCGTCAAATTCATCACTGAGTTTCTTGATCTTAGATTGAGTAGTGACAAGTTCTTCAGTTGTCATAGAGACAACATTTTTCTTCAGATAGCGCTCCTTCTTGTATTGCGCTTTCTTAATCTTCCTCGCCTTCTCAAATTTCCATTTTTCTTCTTGGATGAAGTGGGTCAGCATGTGACTTTGGCCAGGAGTCAGCTTGAAGTCAGACATGGGAGTGTTGGGGTCCTTGTGCCAAACGTCAATGTATTCTAGGATCAACTTGGGATCCAACAACAGTGGCACATTTTTCCCTTGGTTCTAGCGACCCTGACTTGCCTATCTCTGATGATTTCAGCAAGTTCATCATCATCAGCTTCGTCTTCTTCATACGGCTCTTGGAAGGTGACCTGCTTCTTCTGATGACTAGGGCGAGGACCTCGTCCAGCAGTGGCCTTTGTCTTCAGTAGAGAGGGTCCTGTTGAAGAATTTGATGTAGCTGAGGAACTAGCTGAGACACCTAAGGCAATGGAGATGCCTGCGGTCCTTTGGCACGAGGCAAGATGCACAGGTGCTGAGGACTTTGTTGGAACAACCGAGGACTTTGGAGGAGCTGAGGATTTTGGAGGAGCAGGAGCAGTATGAGGAATTGGCCTTGAGGGCTTTGAAGATTCTGGTCGTGAGGGCATAGCTGAGGAACTTGGCCTTGACGGCATTGTTGGTGAAGCACTCGGCTTGCACGCAGGCTTCTTTGACATAGCCTTCTTCGGCTTGACAGCAGAGGCCTCAGCAGAGGCAACAGCAACAGAGTCTTGATTGAATTTTCTCACTGCTTCTCTGGCTTGCTTAGCCAACTTGGCTTGGCACTTGGCCCATTCATCAGGATAATCCTCACCACGCTTGAGGCTGGTGGGATCAACTATTTTGCCAGGAGCCAATGGAGGTCTTGGGCATGGAGGATTGAGTGCGAATTTCTTCATGTATTTGGGAGTGACATATCTGTACTCCCTCCACTCTCTAGCCCATCTCCTCTCTATCTTCTGAATGCGCACCTTGCGCTGATTTTTGTCTTCCTTAGGAGGTGTGCAGTACCCAGCATATATATCATCAGGGATCTCAAACGTTGTGTTGACCTCAGCCCTCTTTCCTCCTTTCTATGGCTTTTTACCGTCATCCATTTTCTTCAGTTGAGGAATTTGAACAATTGAATTCTATGAAGAAGTATGCAACTTTTCTTCGAGGAACGCTGCAAATGAGTTAAGTTGATGAGAACCTAGTGATTCAGCAGCTGACAAGAGTACCTGTGAATAGATTATAGTTGCGAGGAATTTGGAGAGGTCATATGCGTTCTTAGAAGGTTTTATAAAGAACAAGTTTGAAGAATTTGACCAGATGAATCTTGAAGAATTTCACTAAGCGTTCTTTGTCTTAGGTTCCAGAGATGTATAGATCTAAAAATCCACACATTTGAGGAATGATGAAGAAAAACATAGCTTAGAGAAACGAATCAAGAACAGATGATATAAGAGGTGTTTTAGTGTGTGAAGATATGAAGAAAAACACCTTTGAAGATTTCGTAGATAATCATTCGAATCAGTGAGGGCAGTAAAAGTAAATTTTAATTACCCTGGATGAAGAACACGACGAACAGTGAGGTGGAGAGGTGAAGTTCGTCTGTATAGATCTTCCATGCCCTAACTTGGCGGAGGAAGACGGCTACGGCGGCGGCGGAGTGAAGATTTCCGCGGCCGGCGCGAGTACGGTGGCGATGAGGTCGAGGCAGTGAAGCTCTTCCTCACCGGCGACGATGAAGTAGCACGGCGCTAGGGTTTGAGAAGCTCGAGCTGGAGAGAGGTCGAGCGGAGTAAAAGAAGTGAGGAAGGGGAAGAGGGGTATTTATAGCCACGGTGAAAACTGTTCGCCCGAAGAAATTGGACGAACGTGCCCCTGACCCTTCTCATTCGCATGACATGTGTCACCCATGTACTGAGAGGTGGAGATCGTGTACGATCGTGGGTGAATGGATAAGTGTATCGTGGGATGCGGAACGGTTTGAGCAGCAAAGCCGAAAATTTAGATAAGATAGGTTTTAAAGTTTCGTTCGCAATTTCTTCAGCTCACAAGGACACAGTGAAGATTTGAACGAGTTTCAAATAGAATGCACATGAAGAATTTGTGAACAGATTGGGTTGAGTTTAGCATAGAGAGGCAAGGGTCTGATCACATTCACTTAGCAAAAAAAAAAACAACTTGAAGAATTAGCAATAAGTGAATGCTGTAGAGGACATAAACTCATATATATATATATATATATATATATAGACAATGAAGAAAAACGACATAAACAGAGAAGACAATGCAAAATTGAAGAATATGAACAATTGAGGAATTTCAACTTTTGGTGGTGGCGTGACCCACCATATAAGAATGATGATTTCAGACACCGCGTACAATTATCGTAGGGTTCTGAGAATAAAATTCTTCGTTAATTTCTTCACACTAAGAGTGTTATTCTTCATTGATTGAAGAAAAATGTTTATTCATGTGTTGCACATCTAAGTCATCAATTTTGCATAAGTGTTAGGATGAGTGTCCTTTTCAAAGAACATTCGAAGATTCTAGGATATTTAGCTCACACCGCAACTTGATAAATCTCTTCTCATCCAAGGGCTTTGTGAAGATATCGGCTAGCTATTCTTCAGTCTTCACATGCTCAATAGAAATGTCGCCCTTCAACACATGATCATGAAGAAAATGATGACGAATCTGAATGTGCTTAGTCTTCGAGTGCTGAACTGGGTTGTGAGAAATCTTGATGCTACTCTCATTGTCACAAAAGAGAGGCACATTCTTCATGTTGACGCCGTAGTCCTTGAGAGTTTGCTTCATCCATAGCAATTGAGCACAGCAAGAACCAGCGGCAATGTAGTCAGCTTCAGCAGTAGATAGTGATACACAGTTCTGTTTCTTCGAGGACCAACAGACCAAAGATCGTCCGAGGAAATGACATGTACCAGATGTTGACTTGCGGTCCACACGATCACCAGCATAGTCAGAGTCAGAATATCCAGTGAGATCAAAAGCCGAGCCCTTGGGGTACCATAATCCAAGTGTTGGTGTGTGAGCTAGATATCGAAGAATATGCTTCACAGCCTTATGGTGTGATTCCTTCGGTGTGGCTTGAAATCAGGCACACATGCAAACACTAAGCATTATATCTGGCCTAGATGCACATAAGTACAATAAAGAGCCAATCATGGAGCGGTATACCTTATGATCGAAGTCAATACCATTTTCATCAGTGCACAAATGGCCATTTGTGGGCATAGGAATTTTGACACCTTTGCAATCTTGCATGCCGAATTTCCTCAGTACATCCTTGAGGTATTTCTCCTGAGATATGAATATGACATTGCGTTGTAGACGAATTTGAAGACCTAAGAAGAATTTCAACTCTCCCATCATAGACATTTGATATTCTTCATTCATCATATAGGCAAATTCATCACTATAACATTGGTCAGTACAACCAAAGATAATATCATCAACATATATTTGGCACACAAACAATTCACCATCATAAGATTTAGTGAAAAGAGTAGGGTCGAATAAACCGGGTTTGAAGCCTTTCTTCATGAAGAATTCCTTCAAGGTATCATACCACGCCCGAGGGGCCTGCTTGAGGCCATAGAGGGCCTTGTTGAGTCTGAAGACTTGTCAGGATTCTTTGGATCTTCAAAACCTGGGGGTTGAGCCACATATACTTCTTCCTCAAGCTTACCATTGAGGAATGCACTTTTCACATCCATTTGATATAAAGTGATATCATGATGGTTAGCATAAGCAAGTAATATTCGAATAGCCTCAAGTCTAGCAACAGGTGCAAAAGTTTCATTGAAATCAATTCCTTCAACCTGTGTGTAGGCTTGAGCTACAAGCCGTGCCTTATTCCTCACCACAAGGCCATTTTCATCTTGTTTGTTGTGGTAGATCCACTTTGTGCCAATGATATTGTGCTTGCGAGGATCTGGACGTTTGACCAGTTCCTAGACATTGTTGAGCTCGAGCTGATGTAATTCTTCTTGCATGGCCTGAATCCACTCAGGCTCCATAAATGCTTCATCTACCTTAGTGGGCTCCGTGATAGAGACAAAAGCATTGTGCCCACAAAAGTTAGATGAATGTGAAGCTTTTGAGCGTGTGAGAGGTCCTGGTGCTTTGATGTTATTGATGATCTTTTCAACTTGCACTTCTTTTGCAATGCGAGGATGAGCCGGTTGTCGTTGAGGAATTTGATTAGCATTCTCTCTAGCACCATTTTCTTCAGTATTTTCTTTAGGTGCATTAGCTCGACGTTCTTCTTGTTCTGGAATGAATTCTTCAGCAGATTCTTCGGTAGGGATGACATCCTCAGTAGCCTTGAACTTGATAGTTTCCTTAGGTGCTGGTTCATCTATCACAGTAGGTAGGTGCTCTCTTTGCAAGCCATTAGTTTCATCGAACCACACATCTACAATTTCAACAACCTTGTGAAGAACGTTGTTGAAGAATCTGTAGGTGTGCGAGTCCTTTCTGTAACCAAGCATAAAAATTTCATGTGCTTCCGGTTCAAATTTAGAGTTGTGATGAGGATTTCTAATCCAACATTTAGCACCAAAGACTTTGAAATAACTTACATTGGGTTTCTTATCAGTGAGGAGTTCATAGGCAGTCTTCTTGAAGAATTTGTGAAGATATACTCTATTGATGATGTGGCATGCAGTATCAATTGCCTCAGTCCAGAAATGACGAGGCGTTTTGTATTCATCAAGCATTGTGCGAGCCATCTCAGCAAGAGTCATGTTCTTGCGCTCCACGACGCCATTCTGCTGAGGAGTATAAGGAGCAGATAACTCATGAGTAATACCAAGTTCATCAAGATAGTCATGGAGACCAGAATTCTTGAACTCAGTGCCATTTTCACTTCTGATGTGCTTGATCTTCACACCAAATTTGGTTGAAGCCCACGAGCAAAATCGTTTGAAGACTTCCTGCACTTCATGTTTGTAAGTAACAAGGTGTACCCATGTGTAACGAGAGTAATCATCAACAATAAAAAGCCATATTGAGATGCTTCATTTGAAACAGCAGAATAATGATTAGGACCGAAGAGATCCATGTGAAGCAATTCAAATGGGCGAGTAGTGGTGATGATAGTCTTCGCTGGATGCTTGGCCTTTGTCATCGTCCCAGCTTCACAGGCTCCGCATAGGTGATCCTTGAGGAATTTGACATTCTCGATGCCAATGACATGCTTCTTCTTCGCAAGCGTGTGCAAATTCCTCATGCCTGCATGACCAAGTCGTCGATGGCGGAGCCAGCCTTCTGAAGCTTTTGCAAGTAGGCACACGGCTGGTTGTGGTCCTGTAGAGAAATCAACAATATACAGGTCTCCTCTCCTAAAGCCTTCAAAGACTTTGGAATTGTCAGCTTCCATAACCACAACACAACGATACTTGCCAAAGACAACAACCATATCAAGATCACAAAGCATTGAGACAGACATAAGGTTGTATCTTAAGGACTCGACAAGCATGACTTTGTCCATGTGTCGATCCTTTGTGATTGCAACCTTACCTAGAACCAATACCTGACTTTTGCCTTTGTCGGCAAATATGATATGCTTCAGATGCGACGGAGATCATGGAGCATCCTTCAATAGATTCTTGTCACCAGTCATGCGATTTGTACATCCACTATCGAGGACCCACTCAGTGGCTTTTGGTTGATCATCCTGCAGATTAATTAGTGCAACTTACGAACTCATATACTTCATCAGTGAAGAATATGACATCAATTCATCAGATCAATTTCATCAAGCAAAAGAACAGATAAATCAGTATGAGGACGTGAGAAATGAAAGTTCATTTCTTCATGATTAGCCTGTGTCCTATTAGGCATACTTAGGTCTCTAGCAAATTCTTCAAACGATTACGTACGTCTGGAGACCTGACCCTGCAGAAGAGATTAGTTCTATTTCTTCACCACCCACATCTGAAGGGGTGGCAAAGAGTTCATCACACTGCGAGCTCCATACGAGAAGGATGGCATAGAAGCCAGTCCATTTCGTTTCACATAAGAGGGGTTAGAGTAAGCATAAGAGTAGGCAGAGGAATTCTTCGAGGACTTATGGACATAATGATTTGAAGAATAATGCACATATCCATAATCCTTAGATCTTCCCTGCGAAACAGACGGGTTAGCACGATGATGTTCATATGAGGACTTTGATCCTTTTGAGGAATATGATCCATGTGAAGAGTTTGGTCCGTATGAGGACTTGGATCCATATGAAGAATTTGGTCCATATGAAGAATTTGATCTAGGGTTCCTATTCTTCACAGGTGGTGTCATGATGACATTCACCTGAAGATTTTCAAGGCATCTTTTGGGAACCTAGATTTTCTTCATGGGGGAACCGTTCCTGCAGTTAGTGCCAACATATCTAGCAAATACTTCACCATTCTGATTTTTGAACAGTTTATAGTTGGATTCAAATGACTCATCATCAGAACGAGGAGATTCACATGCAAATCCAGATAAGTTAGAAGGATCAACTGGAGGTCCCTTTGCAGCAACCCATGTAATTTTGGGGTACTACTCAGGCTTCCAATATGTACCATCAGCATCAAGTTTCCTCTCAAAGGCAATACCCTCTTTCCTAGGGTTCCTGTTGAGGATCTGCTTTTTAAGCACATCACAAAGAGTCTGATGCCCTTTGAGGGTTTTGTACATGCCTGTCATGTACAATTCCTTCAATCCTGCATCGTCAGTGATACTAGCAATGTCCTTAGATGAGGAATTAGTGATAGCAGAGGCATGTGAAGAATTTGAAACATTAGCAGCACTTGAACATTCAGGTGAAGAATTAGTAGATTCACGTTCAATGCACTTCAAGCATGGAGGAACAAATTCTTCATGATAAGCGCTGATTTGTTGAGAAAGTAATGAACCGCGTTCCTTCTGAAGGTCTTCATAACTCACTCTTAGCTTCTCAAGATCTTGCTTTCTTTAAAGAAATTCATAAGAAAGCTTCTCATTATCGGATAAGAGAGTGTTATGATGACCTTGAAGATTGTCAAACCTAGTCTGAAGTCTCTGAAGATTTTCAGTCAAGGCTTTAGTGCGATCCATTTCTTCACCCAACATATCATCACTTTTGTCTAGCATGTTTTGAACCTTTTCTAAAGCTCTTTGTTGTTTTACAGCAATCTTAGCAAGTTTAGAATAGCTAGGCTAAAGGTTTTCATCAGATTCATTCTCACTAGATTCAGAGGAGGTATATTTGAGTACCTTGTCACCCGTTGCCATGAAGCAATAGGTGGGACCGTACTCATCATCGCCTTCATCAGCCTTGTTGGTGAGGTCATTTTCTTCAGTGTTGAAGATAGACTTGCTGACGAATGCAGTAGAGAGAGCTAGGCTCGCCACTCCAGATTCGGACTCCTCAGATGTCTCCTCTTCCTCATTTTCTTCAGATTCAGCCTCAGAGTCCATTTCCTTGCCAATGAATGCCCTAGCCTTCTTGGAGCTGCTCTTCTTGTGATATGAAGGCTTTGAGGATTTTGATGATGAAGATTTTGTGGATTTCTTATTTTTCTTCGCATCATCAGAACTGTAATCCTTGTATTTCTTCTTCTTTGATTCCTTTCCCCACCGAGGATAGTCTTGAATGTAATGTCCAGGTTTCTTGCATTTGTGACAAAGCCTCCTCTTATAGTCACTGGATGAGGAATCATTGCTCCTTGAGGGTCTTCCAAGGCGACCACATCTTGAGAACTTTTGTAACTTCTTCACGAGCAGAGCCAGATCATGGCTTAGTTCTTTAGGATCACCAAGGCTGCTACCAGAGTCTTCATCTTTGGACTCAGATACTGCCTTGGCCTTGAGTGCATGTGATCTGCCATATCTCAAACCATAGAGATCTCTTTTTTCAACAAGTTGGAACTCATGAGTATTTAGCCTCTCGAGAATATCAGCGGGATCAAGTGACTTGTAATTAGCACGTTCTTGTATCATCAATGCCAGAGTGTCAAATGAGGAATCAAGCGATCTCAACAATTTCTTCACCACCTCATGGTCGGTGATGTCAGTGGCACCAAGTGCTTGAAGCTCATTTGAGATGTCAGTGAGGCGATTGAAGGTTTGTTGAACATTTTCATTTTTGAGTCTCTTGAAGCGGTTGAAGAGATTGTGAAGAACATCAACTCGAGAGTCACGCTGTGTTGATACTCCTTCATTCACTTTGGACAACCTGTCCCAGATAAGATTCGATGTCTCCAAAGCACTCACTCTGCCATACTATCCTTTGCTCAGATGGCCACACGTGATATTCTTCCCTTGAGAGTCGAGTTTCTTGAATCTCTTCACATCATCAGCATTCAGAGAAGGTGTGACTGAGGGAACATCATTTTCCACAACATACCAGAGATCGTTATCAATTGCCTCAAGATGCATTCACATCTTATTCTTCCAGTAGGGGTAGTCCGTCCCATCGAAGGTAGGGCACCCAGCAGAGACCTTGATCATACATGTGATCAACATAACTAAACTCCAGGCGGTTAAACCAAAATCACACAGAACAAGGGAGTACCTTGCTCTGATACCAATTGAAAGTGCGTTATATCGACTAGAGGGGGGGGGGTGAATAGGCAATTTTATGAAATTCTTCACTGAGGAATTTGCCGGTGAGGAAATTCCCTAGCGAAGAACTACTAGCAGCGGAATAAGTACTCAAAAGTAAACATAACAGAATACAAGCATAGTCATCATGATGAAATGAGGACAGGCACAGAGTGCAGGAAGCGTAAGTACAGGATAACACGGGATGAAGACAAACAGACTGAAGAAATTGAACTGAGGAAATTGAGAAAGTCTCCAGTCAAAGTCTTCAAACACAGATATGAACAAACACACAACACAGTTATGAGGAAATGAACGAGTTGAGGGAATAGAACCAGTAAGCTTGGTGAAGACAATGATTTGGTAGACCAGTTCCAACTGCTGTCTCAGTTGTACGTCTGGTTGGAGCGGCTGAGTATTTAAACTCAAGGACACATAGTCCCGGACACCCAGTCCTGAACACGCAGCTCAGGACACCAAGTCCTCACCATATTCTCCTTGAATTAAGGTCACACAAACCTCGTCCAATCACTCGTGGTAAGTCTTCAGGTGACTTCCGAACCTTCACAAACTTGGTCACTCGGCGATCCACAATTCCTCTTGGATGCTCTAGACCATGACGCCTAACCGTCTGGAAGAAGCACAGTCTTCAAAGGTAACATGTGTCAGATCCACGCAGGATCAATCTCTTCAGTGATGGTCAATCACTTGGGGTTTGTAGGTGTTTGGGTTTGGGTTTTTCCTCACTTGATGATTTTCGCTCAAAGTCCTCGGAGGTTGGGTTGCTCTCAAATGACAAGTGTCAGTTTCTCTCGGAGCAGCCAACCAGCTAGTGGTTGTAGGGGGTGGCTATTTATAGCCTAGGGAGCAGCCCGACATGATAAGACATAAATGCCCTTCAATGATATGACCGTTAGGTGGATAGATATTTTGGGGCAGCTGGCTCATAGTACAGCAACGGTCGGAATTTTGAGTAGCAAAATCCTCAGGGCTATCATGTTCCTCACTGTGTAGGTGATCCGCACTGGCGAATTCCTAACTCCTCAGTCAGAACAAATTCCTCAGAGACTAGAAGAACTTCATCTCTGTCACTGAAGAATATGACTGGACTGTATGAGATCTCCATGGGTTCACTCAAAGGGATTGGTTGGTGTAGGATTTTGAGCTGGGCATCACATGGAAATTTTTCCTTAGTATTTCCTCGACCCCCTTTAACAGTATGGTGTTTCCTATGACTCAAGAAAGAGAAAATGAAACTACGAAAACAAAAGTCTTCACGCTTCATGTTCCTCGAATGAACACCAAGTCTTCAAGGTCACACCCATTTATTCACTTTCAAAGTCTTCAGAAAGCCAAAGTCTTCAGTCGAAGAACTTCATTTTTAGGGGTCGACTTTCTCTGTAAATATCAAACTCCTCATAGACTTATACACATGTGTACACTCACAAATGCATTAGTCCCTTAACCTATAAGTCTTCAATACACCAAAATCACTAAGGGGCACTAGATGCACTTACAAGTATCAAATGCCTCAGGCCAGAAGGGAGGAGGCGTCTTGTACTCATCAAGCATAGTGTGGGCCATCTCAACAAGAGTCCTATTCTTGCACTCCACGACGCCATTTTGCTGAGGAGTATAAGGAGTAGATAACTCATGAGTAATACCAAGTTCATCAAGATACTCATCAAGGCCAGTGTTCTTGAACTCAGTTCCATTATCACTTCTGATGTGCTTGATCTTCACACCAAAGTTGGTTAAAGCCCTCGAGGAAAATCGTTCGAAGACTTCCTGCACTTTAGTTTTGTAAGTGATAATATGGACCCATGTATATCGAGAATAATCATCAACAATGACAAAGCCATATAAAGATGCAACATTAGTAAATGTGGCATAGTGAGATCCATGTGAAGTAATTCAAATGGTCGAGTAGTAGTCATGATAGTCTTTGCTAGATGCTTGGCCTTGGTCATCTTTCCAGCTTCACAGGCTCCGCATAAGTGATCCTTGAGGAATTTGACATTTTTAATGCCAATGACATGCTTCTTCTTCGCGAGCGTGTGCAGATTCCTCATGCTAGCATGACCAAGTCGTCGATGCCATATCAACCTTCTGTAGCTTTTGCAAGTAGACATGTGGCAGGTTGTGGTCCTGTAGAGAAATCAACAATATACAAATCTCCTCTCCTAAAGCCTTCGAAGACTTTGGAATTGTCAGCTTCCATGATCACAACACAATGATACTTGCCAAAGACAACAACGATATCAAGATCACAAAGCATTAAGATAGACATGAGGTTGAACCCTAAGGATTCGACAAGCATGACTTTGTCCATGTGTCAATCCTTTGAGATTGCAACCTTACCTTGACCCAATACCTTGCTTTCGCCTTTGTCAGCGTAGGTGATATGCTTCAGATGTGATGGAGATAAAGCAGTGTCCATCAATAAGCTCCTGTCACCAGTCATGTGATTTGTACATCCACTATCGAGGACCCACTCAGTGGCTTTGGGTTGATCATCCTGCAGATGAAATAGTGCAACTTATGAACTCATATACTTCAGTAGTTAAGAATATGGTATCAAATTCATCAGACCAATTTCATCAAGTAATATAATAGATAAATCAGTATAAGGACATGAGAAATGAAATTCATTTCTCATGATTAGCTTGCGTCCTTTCAAGCATATTCAGGTCTCCAGCAAATTCTTCAGACGGTTAAGTTTGTCTGGTGACCTGACCCTACATAAGAGGTTAGTTCTTTTTCTTCACCACCCACATCTGAAGGGGTGGCAAAGAGTTCATCATTCTGCGAGCTCCATAAGAGAAAGGTGGCATAGATGCCAATCCACTTCGTTTTACATAAGAGGGGTTAGGATAAGCATAAGAGTAAGCAGAGAAATTCTTCGAGGACTTATGAACATAATGATTTGAAGAATAATGCACATATCCATAATCCTTAGATCTTCCCTGCAAAACAGACGGGTTAGCACGATGATGTTCATATGAGGACTTTGATCCTTTTAAGGAATATGATCCATGTGAGGAGTTTGGTCCGTATGAGGACTTGGATCCATATGAAGAATTTGATCTGGGGCTCCTATTCTTCACAGGTGGCGTCATGATGACATTCACCTGAAGATTTTCAAGGCATCTTTTGGGAACCCAGATTTTCTTCATAGGAGGACCGTTCTTGCAGTTAGTGCCAATATATCTAGCAAATACTTCACCATTCTGATTTTTGAACAGTTTATAGTTGGAGTCAATCGACTCATCAGAAGAATATGAAGATTCACATGTAAAGCCAGATAAAGTAGATGGATCCACTGTAGGTCCCTTTGCAATAACCCATGAGGTTTTGGGATACTTCTCAGGTTTCTAGTAGGTCCCATCAACATTGATTTTCCTCTCAAAGGCAATACCCTCTTTCCTAGGGTTCCTGTTGGGGATCTGCTTTTTAGGCACGTCCCAAAGAGCCTGATGCCCTTTGAGGCTTTTGTACATGCCTATCATATACAATTCCTTCAGCCTTGCATCATCAGTGATACTAGCAATGTCCTCAGATGAGGAATTAGTGATAGCACAGGCAGTTGAAGAATTTGTAGCAATGGAAGTATTTGAGCATTCAGGTGAAGAATTAGCAGTTTCATGTTCAATGCACTTCAAACATGGAGGAACAAATTCATCCTGAGTAGCGCTGATCTGTTGAGCAAGTAATGAATCACGCTCCTTCTGAAGATCTTCATAACTCACTCTTAACTGCTCAAGATCTTGGTTTCTTTGAAGAAATTCATAAGAAAGCTTCTCATGATCAGATAGGAGAGTGTTATGATGACCTTGAAGATTGTCAAACTTGGACTGAAGTCTCTGAAGATTTTCTGTCAAGATTTTAGTGTGATCCATTTCCTCGCCCAACATATCATCGCTTTTATCTAGCATATTTTCAACATTTTCAAGAGCCTTTTGCAGTTTCACAGCAATCTTAGCAAGTTTAGAATAGCTAGGTTTGAGGTTTTCATCAGATTCATCCTCACTAGATTCAAAGGAGGGATATTTGAGTACCTTTGAGCCTTTCGCCATGAAGCAGTAGGTGGGAGCATAGTCCTCATCGCCGTCATCAGTAGTGTTGGGGAGGTCCTTTTCTTCAGAGTTGAAGATGACTTGCTGACGAATGCGGTAGCGAGGGCTAGGCTCGCCACACTAGAGTCTGACTCCTCAGATTCCTCCTCTTCCTCATTTTCCTCAGATTCATCCTCAGAATGCATTTCCTTGCCAATGAATGCTCGAGCCTTCTTGGAGCTGCTCTTCTTGTGAGATGAGGACCTTGAGGGTCTTGATGAAGAGGACTTTGAAGATTTCTTCTTCTTCTTTGAATCATCAGAACTGTAATCCTTGTAATTCTTCTTCTTCGATTCCTTTTCCCACTGAGGACAATCTTGAATGTAGTGTCCAGGTTTTTTGCATTTATGGCAGAGTCTCTTCTTGTAATCATGGGATGAGGAATCTGATCTCAAGTCACCACCTCTTGAGGACTTACCAAAACGACCACGTCTTGAGAACTTCTGGAACTTCCTCATGAGCATTGCTAGCTCCTGGCTTAGTTCTTCAGGGTCACCAAGGCTGCTGTCAGAATCTTCACCATCAGATTCGGATACTGCCGTGGCCTTCAGAGCCCGTGATCTACCATAACTTGGTCCATAGAGATCTCCCTTCTCAGCAAGCTGGAACTCATGAGTGTTTAGTCTCTCGAGTATATCAGCGGGATCAAGTGACTTATAGTCTCCACGTTCTTGTATCATCAATGCCGAGGTATCAAATGAGGAATCGAGTGATCTCAGCCATTTCTTCACCACCTCATGGTCGGTGATATCAGCGGCACCAAGTGCTTGAAGCTCATTTGAGATGTCAGTGAGGCGATCGAAGGTTTGTTGAACATTTTCATTTTCGAGTCTTTTAAAGCGGTTGAAGATATTTTGAAGAACGTCAACTCGAGAGTCACGCTGTGTTGAGACTCCCTCATTGACCTTGCATAACCCGTCCCAGATAAGCTTAGCTGTTTCCAAGGCACTCACTCTGTCATACTTCCCTTTGCTCAGATGGCCACATATGATATTCTTTGCTTGAGAGTCGAGTTGCTTAAATCTCTTCACATCAGCAGCGTTGATGGTGGGAGTGACAGAGGGAACACCATTCTCCACAATGTACCAGAGATCATTATCAATTGCCTTAAGATGCATGCGCATCTTATTCTTCCAGTAGGGGTAGTCTGTCCCATCGAAGGTAGGACACCCTATAGAAACCTTGATCATACCTGCGGTCGACATAACTAAAAGTCCAGGCGGTTAAACCAAAATCACACAGAACAAGGGAGTACCTTGCTCTGATACCAATTGAAAGTGCCTTATATCGACTAGAGAGGGGGGTGAATAGACGATTTTTATGAAATCTTCACTGAGGAATTGCAGGGTGAGGAAATTCCTGAGTGAAGAACTACTTGCAGCGGAATAAGTACTCAAAAGTAAACATAACAGAACATGAGCATGGTCTTCATGATGAAATGAAAAAAAACAAGCACGGAGTACAGAAAGCATAAACACAGGATAACACTGGATAAGATAGACAAACTGAAGAAATTAAACTGAGGAAATAGAGAAAGTCTTCAGTCAATGTCTTCAAACAGATATGAACAAGCACACAACACAGAAATGAGGAAATGGAAGGGTTGAGGAAATGGAACTAGATAGCTTGGTGAAGACAATGATTTGGTAGACCAGTTCCAACTGCTGTGACAGTTATACGTCTGGTTAGGGCGGCTAGGTATTTAAACCCGAGGACACATAGTCCCGGACACCCAGTTCTGAACACGCAGTCCAAAACACTCAGTCCTCACCGTATTCCCCTTGAGATAAGGTCACACAGACCTCGCCCAATCACTCGTGGTTAGTCATGAGGTGACTTCCAAACCTTCACAGACTTGGTCACTCGGCGATCCACAATTTCCTCTTGGATGCTCTATACCATGACGCCTAACCATCTGGAAGATGCACAGTCTTCAAAGGTAACAAGCATCGGATCCATGCAGGATCAATCTCTTCAGTGATGCTCAATCTGTTGGGTTCGTAGGTGTTTGGGTTTGGGTATTCCTCACTTGATGATTTTCACTCAAAGTCCTCGGAGGATGGTATGCTCTCAAATGAAAGTGTCAGTTTCTCTCGGAGCAGCCAACCAGCTAGTGGTTGTAGGGGGCGGCTATTTATATCCTAGGGAGTAGTCCGACATGATAAGACATAAATGCCCTTCAATGATATGACCGTTAGGTGGGTAGATATTTTGGGACAGCTGGCGCATATCACAGCAGCGGTCGGAATTTTGAGTATCAAATTCCTCAGGGCTATCATGTTCCTCACTGTGTAGGCAATCCACACTAGCGAATTCCTAACTCCTTAGTCAGAACAAATTCCTCAAAGACCAGAAGAACTTCATCTCTGTTACTGAAGAATATGATTGAACTATATGAGATTTCTAATGGCTTCACTCGAAGGGATTGGTAGGTGTAGGATTTTGAGTTGAGCATCACATGCAAATTTTTCCTTAGTATTTCCTCGACCCCCTTTAACAGTACGGTGTTTCCTATGACTCAAGAAAGAGAGAATGAAACTAAGAAAACAAAATTCTTCATGCTCCATGTTCCTCGAATGAATACCAAGACTTCAAGGTCACACCAATTTCTTCACTTTCAAAATCTTCAGAAAGTCTTCAGTCAAAGAACTTCATTCTTAGGGGTCAACTTTCTCTGTAAATATCAAACTCCTCATAGACTTATAGACATGTGTACACTCACAAACGCATCAGTCCCTTAACCTATAAGTCTTCAATACACCAAAATCACTAAGGGGCACTAGATGGACTTACAAATAGGTACTTACATCAGCGTTGGAGCACAGAGAATTCCCGCAAGATACTTTCCTCGAATATGATCCCAGTGCAGAAAGTCTTCTATCCTTTAAGATTATTTTCTAAAAGAGAGATGGGTAAGAAACATGTAGAAAATATGACCATAATGCTATAAAATTTCATGATGCGAGGATACACACACGCTTCTTAGAATGGAGTTAACATATTTTTGCTGGACTGGAGCGGACTAGTTCTTTGGCGACCGAAATCTGCTTATTATCAGTAGGAGTTGGGTTTCTCTATGCTGGAGTAGTATCTATGAAAACTGGAGTTGGTTTACTATATCCTGGCATTTGGATCTTTTGCAAAGACCTGGTTTTTAACCCTTCAGATTCTAACATAGTCGTCTTCCCCTTGCATGCCTTATATAGAAGAATGGTGCTTCAATTATAAAACATGGTACAACAGAGAGATGGAATAGGTACTGAAAAATAGAAATGCATGACATATTTACCTGTATTCCCTCCATCCAGAAATAAATGGATGGGTCTAGGCGTATTTCAGTTCTAGATACATCCATTTTTATCCATTTCGCAACATGTAATCCCGACGGAGGGAGTATGATGTAAGAGCTAGGGATACGACATGATAACAGTATAAAAAAACACAAGTTGAATGTAAAACTGTATGCTAGCGGAATACATACAGAAAAACACTAAGGCAACATTTGCGTCTATGATTGGGAAACTAAGATAGCATTGCAACAGACCACTAGAACAACACTTCAATGTAAAAAAACATGGTATGGGAGATAGATGAAGTACATACTGATGAATAACAATGCGTAAGATATTCAAAAGCATGATGTCCAAACTAAGCAGATGTCATTGCGATGGAGAAGAATGACAGTACTTGAATTTGAAAACATGTTATCATGAATGGAATAGGTATCGAAAAACAGGAAGGCATGCCATATTTACATGCATGATCAGCAGGTAAGCACAAGGCATTGCAACAGAGTAGATGCACTCCAGGACATTATATGCATGTTGTAGCCATATCACGGGCCAAGTTAGAGCAAGGACCTTGTGGGGTGAATAGGATTAATCATCTTTCTGCAAGTCTTCTGAAGAACTTCCTTTACATGTTCCATCATATTGGGTATCATTGACGTCAAGTTTGTTGGCCGTTACATTGCTTCGTGAGGTTCTTGTGGATAAATCAGTGTGTGCAATTATATTTGACATGCATGGAAGACAACTAGTAGTTAGATTTATGTAATGAGTGCCTATAGGAGACGACATAAATAGTAGGACTGGGGTTAACTAGCAGCAACATGTCTAAAAAACTAAAGGGAGAACAAAATGAAAGCTACAGAATATGTATCGTTTGTACTCGAGATTAACTAGATGGCACACAAGAGTATTAAAGAACAATATAGGTAATACTAGAAGTGGTATAATACTATAATCACCAGCCTGTGGAATAGCATTAGCTGATGGATGATAACTATGGAATAGAGTTACCTAAAGAACAAGTCTCTTAGCTGAACTATGGAACACCGTTAACTCCTGAACAAGACCCGTAAGAGATCAGCATGAATATACAGTGAAATGTGAAAATCTATTTTCCATGCTTAGATGAATAAGAAAGCCATAAATGTTGCACACAAGTAAGATGAGGGTAAAACCTATCTGGCTGCCATCCATAGGAGTGAGCATCATGTGCTGACTTGTCGATGGCCCTACAATTGTTGTGGTTGTCCATGTCGGGAACGCGCATTCGATGCAGGGAACTGTTGAGTGGGGACTATAGCTCCCTTCTGGCGTATGCTTCCCTTGTTGGAGCAGCTGCGGTGAGTCGGAAGACAGTGTGGCTGAAGATGCAGAAAACACATAATGTTAAGAACGACACATATCTCTGATCTGAAGAAATACCCTAAGAGATCAAAAGTAAGGTACGAGAGTGGCCACAGTCTGTTGACTGAAGACTAAACTGGGGTCAGACGATTTTGTTTTATTTTGGTACTGTCCGATCTACGCCGGATGGCTTTATGGCCGTCTTGTGCCTCCCGGCTGACGCTGTTCAGAATCTTCCCTGAAGAGCGAGCGATCACCGGCAGAGCAGCCTGCCTCCGCCGTCCGTGGCCGCGAGAGCTCCGACCAAAACCCTGCTCCCCGCCCCACTGCACTGGCGTGGTTACGCCGCCCCAGACTAATCCATAAAGCCTCGCCGCATCCAGATTCCGTGACAATAGTACCTTCAACCCACGCAACTCTAAGATAGCCATCTAAGCACTGCTTCCGCGACGAACTTGCGCCCCCGCACCCTTACGTTAAACACCAGCCAACCGATAACTTAGGAGCTTCGTCGCCTTGAGGTGTGCTGCTTCCCATTGGGAATCGATTGGACCAGAAAAAAATTCAGACAACTGATGCCTAAATAAAGTGATTTGAGATGCGGGTACAACCTATCTTGCGGCCCGGTGAAGTAGGCAGCTCTAGCTGCCAAGTCAGTAAGGCCGATGTGATTGCTGTGGCTACCGGCGGCAGGAAAGTAGAGATGCCATGACAGTCGACTGCTACGAGGAAGCAGCGCCGGGGCCCTGGACGCATCCGAAGTTGGAGCCGCTCCGGCGCCGTGCACAAAGCCGGGATTGAATCGGCTCCGGTACGGTTCATGTGGCCGTCGTCGAGGCAACTCCGGTAGCACGGAGTAAGTGGCACATGGCCCAGTGCATGACGGCAAACGTACAATGTCTCCGGCATTGGGGAGGAGGTCGGTGATGAATTTGGTGCGGTGGGGGCACCATGGAGGAGGGGCTGAGGTTTCGCGGCTAGGGAGAAGGGAGCTTCCGGGGAGAAGGTGATTTGGCGCCCACGAGGTATGAATGGGGAATTGGGAGGGGGAGCCATGTCTTACAGACGCATTTGTCTAAAATGTGTGTGTGTGTGTGGGGGGGGGGGGTTACAGTTCTACCCCTGTCTTTAGGCTTCTGGGCTAGGCTCTGTGTACTGAGGGTCGAGGATAGTAGAGTAACTTTGCTTCTCCCAAATAGTGGGCGCGAGCGATTTCAGGCGAGGAGGGTGTGTTTTGAAATAATGGGCGCGAGCAATTTCGAGCGATGAGGGCGTGTTTTGAAATAGTGGGCGCGAGCTATTTCGAGCGAGGACAGCGTGTTTTGAAATAGTCGGCGCGAGCGATTTCGGGCGAGGAGAGGGTGTTTTTCCACCCATGGTTTATGAATTATTCGGCACATGTCATTTCGACCGAGGAGAAGGCGCGCTTGGATGAAGTTAGAAACCTACCCTCGATGTACAACGGGCCAATTGATGTGTGTACCACATAGGCTAGTAGTTTCCCATCTCCCATTTATTTGCTTGGGAGAATTCCACTAAGCAGAGGGTGTTTAGCGGTTCGTTCAAATTTTGGGAGAACGAGCATCCACGTCTACCTTGCCAAGTCGATTCGAATCAAATTTTGAAATATTAGCTTGCCACTTATTTTTTTAGATGGAGAAACGATGCTCGGGACTAATGTGTTTTTACATGCTTGTTGCTAACGATTTACTATATGACAAATAGTTGACCCACTCAAAAACGGGAATCAAACCCAAAATGAAATATCTCGATTCAATGAAATAGCTCGTTCACCAGGCCAAAATAGTGAACTAAATCCAAAGTTGAACACCTCAATCGACTAGCATGTTGTACAATATTATAGTACTCCATGAACATGTTGAAAGTCAAATTAATGAATGTGTTTGATACACATATCTCCGTTCATGTGTGGATTGCAGACAACATGTTCTCCAATTTAAATATCTGAATGCAAGTTTATATCGAAACATGGTTTATATCAGTCTTTGATGCATAAAACGCGACCTCCCCCTCTCTCAGACTCCTGCTGTCTCTCTCGCCGACAATCTTCAACTCTATTGCATGCATCCAAACACAAACCTTGTTGGTCCCTCTCCCCCCCCTCTCTCTCTCTTTGTCTATGTGTGTGGGATCATTATAGTTCGCATGCACACTCCATGTATAGGTCTCTCTCGCACACTATGTATGATTCTCTAGTCCAAGCTAAATATCTTTGGTGCACTCATCGTACACACACAAATTCCCTGGCTCATTGCCCATAACTCTCTCACGCACAACTCTGCCATCTCGGAGCTCTTCCCTCTCTCTCTCTCTCTCTCTCTCAAACTCCCCATCTCCCTGGGTCACACATACACATGTATATTTCAGTCGCACTCGATAGACCAATCTAAAACTCTATCTCTCTCCCTCGTTCTCTCTCCATCACACACACACAATCTCACACCTAGCCAAGTATGATGGTCTCTCACTCAATTGTAGGCACACGCATCCCCCCTATACGTATATGAGTAGTTAATTCTTTGTCTCCATCACAAACATGTGCATGGTCTATCTCGATTTCTCTCGGGGCATCTTTCTATCGCACACACACCTCGTCCCTCGATCTCCCACCCATATAGCCCCCTCACGATCTTAAGGGGATCTCTCTATCACAAACACACACTCTCTCCCTCCCCACGCGTCCATCTTCTCCATGCGTCCCTCTCGACATTTGTTCCTTGTTGGGCAGACCTCTATTGGACATGTGCTATAGGGGTGTCTCTCTCCGTTGCAAACAATCACACACCAGCTATCTTCGTGTATCTCCTCACCTCGCTTTTCTATCTCGCAGATGCATGCGTGATATGTTTGCATAAGAAATGAACAAACACTCTCTCTCTAATTTATCATTTTTTGTCCATTTCTCTTTCACACATGTCGGATTTCGGGTTCCACAGACCCTTGAGAGGTACAAACTCTGGGGTGCGTGCGAAGAACTCAACCTCCCCAGTCTACCTACTCACCAATCTCACAGCCTAGCTCGATGAACAGGAAGGAAACGGGACACAGGAGTTTACCCAGGTTCGGGCCACCTTACGCTGTAAAACCCTACTCCTGCTTTGTGGTGGATTGGCCTCGAGGGGGTGAGGATGAACTAGTACAATGGGAGAACAACCTTAGGAGGTGGTGTGTTCTTGTGCTCGAGTGAGCTAGTGAGTGTGAGGATGGAATGGATCCGATCCGGTCCCTTCTCTACAGTGGTGCTGCTGCTCTATTTATAGTGGCTTCGGTCCTCTTCCCAAATGAAGGCGGGTAGGGATCCCACAACGGCCAAATTTGAAGGGAGACAACTAGTAAATCCTATCCTGACAAAAGTAGTCTTCTCCTGCAAAGCCTCTGGTCGTGCCGCCGTGGTGGGCTCGGTGATGACCTCCGTCCTGCCAACCTGGCGCTCTTGGTTTTGTTGCATGGGAATGGAAACCTTTGGCTGGTTCCTCGGGACTCCGCGCCTGCACTTGCCTCTTTAGCACCAAAGAGGAAACTGGTGCACTACTCCCGCTTGCTCTTTAGCATCAGGGAAGGCGATGGGCCATCTCGCCGTCGTGCTCCGGTGAAGCGGGAGGAAGGCTCAGACTGAGCTTTGGGCATTGCTAGAGCCTGGCCTTGGGAGCTGCTGCAGGCGCGCGGCTCGCTTTGGTTTAACCTTTCCTTTCTCCTGCATTTTGAAAAAAGTAGAGGGCCCCGCTAGGGTGTGTAATGAACCATGGCACTTATGCCACTATGCTATGTTTGTTGTTTTGATGTTGTGTCGTGATATCTATGTTCTGAGTAGGTGTGGTTAGGGTAACTTTTCTCGGGGTGCTTGCAGTAGTTTCCCGCCTCGCAAGGGCCCGCCTTTCCAGCAACATCTGGCGAAGCTCCCTTCATGATGACCTAGGAGCCGTCGGGCCTTGGGGACATTGTAGAGCTGTAGAGTTATTAGAAAGATTGCCGAGGTGTCTCATTCTTCCTCGTGCGAGCCCTGCCTGGAGGACGGACTTAAGAGGGTGTGCACACCCATGAGCTCATTCAAGAGGATCTCTCCAGGATTAAGGAAGCCGAAGCTCTGGGCAACGAGGCTTCGACGAGGTGTGTTTGCGGCGCGGGCGGCCCAAGCATACACACCTGCCTAGCCCTGTGTGCAGGACGTGCGATGAGGAGCGACGGGCAACTGCCGCTCTTCCCGGGGCAAGACTGGAGAAGCGAGATAAGCAAGAGGAGAAAAATTCCAACTTTGGCAAACGAAAAACGCGAAAACTCCAAATTCCATTAAAAAGTTGCAAACCAACTACATAAAGCAGGCAAAAGAATAGCCGCGTCCGGCACCTAGTCTAGTCTTCTCACCAGTGCGGAGCTAAGTGCTACCACTAGGACGTGGGAGGGAGCCCCTGTGAGGCCCGCGGGCGGTGCTCAGGAGACTCTGGGGCGCGTATAGCCCCACTCATTATTACATGAGAGTGTCACGAGCGCAGACCTTCACAGGGACGGGGCCTTGCTTCATGGGTGGAACTTCTGGAGGTGCTGGATGTTCCAGGCGTTCTGGATGGGGATACCGTCCTGTGTCTCCAGGCACTCGGCGTCTGGCCTGGAGACACTAGCAATCCTGAACGGGCTCTCACACATGGCGAGAGTTTATGCAGCCCCTCCCTGGAGAGCACCTGCCTTAGGACGAGATCACCCACCTCGAGAGTCCTGGGGCGGACGCTGAGGCAGTGGTATCGCCGCAATGCCTGCTGGTACCTTGCTGCTTGGAGCAAGGCTTGGCAGCGGCATTCCTCCTCCAGCACGAGGTCCCATCCCCCGTGAGGTGTCCTAGCGTGCCTCGTCAAACGCCAAGACCCATGCGGAGCGATGCCTGACCTCATGAGGGAGAACCGCTTCAGCTCCGTAGACGAAGAAGAATGGAGTTTCGCCCGTTGAATTGGTCGCGGTGGTGCGGATGGACCACATCACGGACTGGAGCTCATCGGCCAGCCCCTGCCGCGGGCCTCGAGCTTCTTTGTTGCAGGATGGAACCCTAAGATGGATCTTTCACAAATTGGAGGGGAAATCCCAAAAGAACACAAAGAACACAAGAGAGGGGAAACACTCAAATCAACTAGATTCAGTCACACATATGCTAGATCCAAGAACACACAAGAGGTCACAATGATCCAAGGACAACAAAGGAAAGATACAAGGTAACTAGTTCATCCAAATCCTATGAGGAAAGAGGTCTTGATGATAGTCTTCTCCAAGAGAAGGGCTTGAATCCACAAGGGGATCTTCTCCAAAGGAGCACTACTGCAGGATGCTGCTAACATGACATTACGATCAGAGACCCTTTGACGAAACTATGTGGGATGCATTAATCACAAATGGGGATGTAAAAAACCATCAAAAAAGGTGTAAAATGTTTGCGATGGAGGATGCATCAAACATGGTTCAGATTTTAGTTGCGTGTGCGATGCTGGGCACACAGTTAACCCATTCGAACTATTTGCGATGAGGCAGAACAACACAAATGGGCAGCCATATCAATGTGTGTGCGATATACACCATACAGTTCGCTCTGATGAACCGTTTGCTATTAGGAAGTGCAACATAAATGGTTAGCCAGATCAAGAAGTGTGTGATATAGGGCATACGGTTCACTCAGACGAACTGTTTTCGATTAGCGAACGCAACAGGAATGGTTCAACTTAACAAGATGTGTGTGATACATGGCAAACAACCGACTCGGATGAACTGTTTGCGATGAGAATTTACAACACAGACGGTTAATACAGTTAGTTCGTGTTCGATTCTGTGTGTACAAAAAACTTTGAAAAATGCAAACTAGTTACAACGCAATAAGTAATTGCAAATCTGTTCACACCTATCAAGCTAATATGTGTTCACACTTAGCACCGGGCTATAAAAACTACCCACTCGAAAATTACTTCACAGTTCCTCTCCTCATTACCCGCAAAACTGGTTTTTTCTGTCAAGTCGTTCTGCCATGGCCAGTAGGAGGAGTTTAGGGTGGACGTATAACCAGGCAGCAAAGACCAAGGCCGCGGAAGCACTAGAGAGGTCCCACCGCGAAGCCGCAGCAGAGATGTCCTGGCGCGCCGCGGAGCCTTCGAATGAGCTCTCACGGGAACGCGAGGGATCTCACAAGAGCATTCGCTGTGACGGCCATCACGACAAGCCGGCGTTCCTGAAGTCCTTCTCCGACAACGACGACCTTCTCGCTGGCGTCACTACACGGCAGGAGCTGGTTGACGGCTTGATGAAGCTGCTCAAGATCAGCGATGCCACGGTTGACAAGGTGACCGGCCTCGTCGAGCAAGTCATGGGTGAGAATGCGAAGCTCCTCAAGTTGGTCACCGAGAAGGAGGAGGAAGCCGCCGGCTGGAAGATGCTAGATGAGCAGAGCAGTGCCTCGGAGATGACACTAAAAGCGGTTGTTGAGGAACTGATGGGTGCCTTGAGGAAGCTTCGGATCGAGCGCGATCAGGAGGTAGAGGAATCCGTGGCTGCTTTCAAGCAAAGTTGTGAGGAATTGAAGAAGGAGCTGGAGGATTTCAACGAGTAGTGACAGTAGCGACCCAGATCGTTGTCTGCAATTTCCTTCTTCCCTTGCCCCCGTGTCTTCCGGGCTTTGCCGCATGTGGCATTTTAAGTTATCCGGAATATGTAAGACAATTATTATCTGTGCCATTCTAAATTTGTCGTTGTATTATCCGTTGCCATTTTATTTGTGGTTGTATTATCCGTTTCCCTATGTGGCAATTTAAATTAGGGCGGAATACAAGTTGAAAACACGAATAAAGCAAATGCTGCCATAGGATCACAAGCAAACACCCTCCGTCCAGGTGCTTTAATTAACCCATTAATGGAGAAGTTGTGAGCGAGGCGGGCGGCGGCTGGTGCATGGAGGTCAAAGAGCTCACTTCCCAGTGAGCATGGGCGGCCTTGCTTCTCACACATGTACCGTCGAGCCTGCGAGGTGGAGAGGATGCACACATCCCGTCGAGCCTGCGCGGAGGACTGCTCGCGCGCGCCCTGTTGAGCCTGCACGACGGACTTCTCGTGCTCGTCCCGTCTAATCAAACAGCTGCACGCACGCCACCGAGTATGGTTAAATTTCGACACGGTAAATATAATACAACCGTTTGCGATATTAACGTGTTAGCTTTTTGTTTCAAAAAGGACTTTGTTGGCTACTAATGTGTGCGCCTCTTCTCAAACTGGATGATTTTTTTACCACGACATATATGTGCCATGTCATGAAACCATGCCAAGTTTCTTGTTTTTTGGGTGACTTTTTGATTTACTGGGATTTAAAAACCGAGATTCTCAATGTTTCAAGACGACGACAAGTTTGTAATTCATTCTCATTCCTTAAACGAGACCTAAACATGCACCCAATGACACATGCACGATTTCCCACCCATTTTGCTTCACTGGAGCATGTGGTTGTAGTTCAAATTTGAATTATGGACTACATTAAATGCATAGAAAACTTTGTAATTAGTAATATATATATACAAAGGACAAACGAACCCTGAACAGTTTCAAATTTCAGACTGACACTCCTGTTATTCTATGTTGCCTGTAGAAAAAAAAGTTCAAGGCGAGAAGAGGCAGCGATTATCGTTTAAATTTCAGTACGGATATCCTGTCATTCCATGTTGCCCGTAGAAGAAAATACAAGGCGAAAAGAGGCATTGCATACGTTTCGCCCACAAGGGGACATGTTTCCCTATCGGAACCATGAGGCTTCTTTGAGAGAAGCTCCAGTTTTTGTAAGAGGTTTGTAATAAAGCTTGGCCCAAATTGGATAATTTTTTACCACAACATATGTGTGCCATGACGTGACACCATGCCACCTTTTATGACTTTCTAGTGAGTCTAGGATTTACGAGGACTTAAAAACCGACATTCGAAATGTTTGAGGATGAGCCATGACACCGGTACGGTTGTAATTCGTTCCCATTCCTGGCATGGGACCTAAACATGCACCCAAGGACACATGTATATTTTTTCTAGCCATTTTGGTGAACTAGAGCATGTATTTGTAGTTCAGATTTGAATTATGGACATTAAATGCCCAGGAAACTCAATTAGTGTATAAAAAGGCAAAACAAACCCTGAATAAGTTTAAATTTCAGCGCGGATATCCTGTCGTTCCATGTTGCCGTGGAAGAAAATACAAGGAGAAAAGAGGCAGTGATTACATTTCGCCCACAAGGGGAACACGTTTCCCTATCGGAACCACGAGGCTTATTTGAGAGAAGCTCCAGTTTTTGTAAGAGTTTTGTAATAAAGCTTGGGCCAAATTGGACAATATTTTTACCATGACATATATGTGCCATGACGTGACACCATGCCACCTTTGATGACTTTATGGTGAATTTAGGATTTATGGGGACTTAAAACTGAGATTAGAAATGTTTGAGGATGAGCCATGACACTGGTATGGTTGTAATTCGTTCCCATTCCTGGCATGGGACCTAAACATGCACCCAAGGACACATGTATAATTTTTTTATCCATTTTGGTGAACTCGAGCATGTATTTGTAGTTCAGATTTGAATTATGGACATTAAATGCCTAGGAAACTCAATTAGTGGATAAAAAGGCCAAACGAACCCTGAATAAGTTTAAATTTCAGCACGGGTATCCTGTCGTTCCATGTTGCCCGTAGAAGAAAATACAAGGCGAAAAGAGGCAGTGATTACGTTTTTCCCACAAGGGGGACACGTTTCCCTATCGGAACCATGAGGCTTCTTTGAGAGAAGCTCCGGTTTGTAAGAGGCTTGTAATAGAACTTGCGCCACAATGGATGAAAAAATTCCTTGACATATAAGTGCCATGTCATGACACCATGGCAGGTTTCATGATTTTCATCTTAGTTTTGGATTTACGGGGATATAAAAACTGAGATTATTGTCACGAAATGTTTTCAAATAGCACAAGATTCACTCATGAAAGCCGATATTCAATGAAAACTTCGTGGAAACCATATTTTAAAGTTTCATAATAATCTGAAAAAATGTGGGATGTTAAGAAGCTGATGTTTTATTGCGACACAAAATTTCAAGTTGAAAAATATTACGAGATGTGAGCTATGAAAAAGACAAATTCTGCCCTGAATAGTGACATTACTATTCGGCGCTATTCAACACTTATTTTGTCTGTTCATAGCTCACATCTCGTAATGTGTTTCAACTTGAAATTTTGTGTGGCAATAAAACATCATCCTATTAACATCCCACATTTCTTTGGATTTTTTTGAAAGTTCAAAACATCTTTTTCTCGTGGTTTTCACTGGTTTTCACCGAATGTTGGTTTCCGTATGATATTCCCCCTGCTGCACGCGCGATCCGAGTCGTGCGTTCCGACTGGCTAGAACCCAAACCGCACGGATCGTACGTGTGCACCGTTGGATGCTCCCAGATCAAACGGCAACCCTAAGCCCTTTCGACAGCACATGCAGTACATGGGTAAGCACTGTGCGCATGCGTCATGTAGCTCATGCTTCCTTCTCTACTAGGTTTTCATTCAAAACAGTCTACCATTTCTCGGCACTCTTCTCATCGGTTTCCCGCCTCTTCTCTGAGATATGCATGATGTAGATGTTCGTTTAATTCTTATAGTTCATCTCATCCAAAAGCAATCAGTTTTATAAAAAAAACTATTTTAAGATTTATGGAATTGTGCATTGTAAAGGTAAAAACAAAAAGTGACAATTCATTTAGAAAAAAAGGTTTGGGCAATTAAGATATGGAAGATTCTAGAGAACAGAGGAGAAGTGCTTGTGTTTTGAGGTTTGTGCATTATGCTTAAGTTCAACCATGGAGTCTTCTAGATTGTACATGTGGCAGAATCTGGTGGAATGTAGATGATATCCAACGGCCAGTAGTGCTTGGATTTGCCATCTCTGTACCATCGGATTGGCCTCATCCAATGAGCAACTTTCAAAGTTATTTACACACTATATAGGTGTATAGATATAGATCTATAGATATATATAGATGTGTCCCATGCTAGACAAAATAAAGTTTGAGCGCATGCATGGGACGACCCCCCCCCTGCCGTCTCAAAGTTGGGAAACTGACATCATAGGTATTGAACCATGCTTGGAGTCGGGTACGGTGTTTGGTTTGTAATGTAGTTGGCGTGGCCCATCGAAGTTGTGCATTTGGGATTTAAACATATCATACACCATCGCACCCATACATATTTTCGGGCCGCATGCAGTGTATACGTGGTCTCTTGATCGACCACGTCTCCCTTGTGCGGTTTTTTGTGACGACATGGATATCTGTGGGCTCCCTGAGTGTATGTATATCATCCCTTTGACCGATAATGAGGGGTATGTGTTGGCCATGAATGGATTCCTCCTAGTTCGTGTTAGGTCTGGCCACCGTCAAATGTCGGTCAAGCAAAGCTCGAGCTCATGAGTTGTCAGGATTCCCTCCCAGATGCTTGGATTGCTGGGTTTGACATACATCAAACCCTGCGTACGTATCTCGTCTACCTTGCCTTCATGCTTGTTGTCTGTATCGAGAGATAGGCACCACATCTAAATTGTACATTATTCTATATTGAAGACACACATCACCCCTTCCCAGCGTACATCATTTTGGGCCGCATGCAAGAGGTGCTGGTTTTGTGGTCCCTCTCGTGTGATTTTTATGATGGCTCAATCTATTGGCCCAAGCGGTTTATCGACAACAACAACTGTCATTTGACAAAACGATAGATTCATTGGTCTGTCTTATGGTAGGTCATGGCGACATGCATGTATGACCAAAGTATCGATCATTACGTGCATCCGCCTCGCTGACATGAAGTGGGAGGTGGTGGGCCAAGCATCCTAGCTAGGTACGACATTATGTCATTATATATATCCTAGCTAGGTGGTTGTTAGGGTGCTTTCGGGTTTGCGAGGCAGGTGCCACCAAAGTTATGCATTGTGTATTTAAAGTTTTAAACATCCCCAATATTCGTACATATATTTGGCCACTTCCAGGTGGTTCTTGACTTCTGGCCCCTCTCATCGATGTTCAACGACGCGCCCAACCATGGGCCCGCGGGGTCAAAGTTGTGCATTGGAATTTTGAACATCACAGAGAACCCTTTTCACTCATATATATATTTGGGCCACATGCTGGCGTGGCTGTCTTTTTGACCCTCTCTATCATTAATTTTTGCTGCAAAGACTCTAATGACCCTCAACGGACACGAGGTATAATATCTTAACCGTGTGCGATACACGTGCGATGTGAATCACCACACCCGCGCAAGCGTGAGCAAATTAAGGTGGAGGTACTGGCTCAACTGTGTGTGATGCAAGTGCGCTTAAATCACCACGACCGCGCAAGTGCGAAAAAATTAAGGTGGAGGTACTGGCTCAACCGTGTGCGTTGCAAGTGTGCTGAAATCACAAGGATCGCGCAAGCGCGAGTAAAGGGTGGAGGTACTGGCTTAACCATGTGCGATGCAAGTGCACTGTAAAACCACCACCTGTGCAAGCTAAAGGCGGGTAAGTTTATTTGGAAATTAGGACAAACCGTGTGCAATAGACGAGCTAGCTAGAAATATAAAAAACAAACTACCTGGCTTGAGCGTTGCAAAAATCGGCGGATCCGCGCCACTTTTCCTTATTATCATACACGCATATTGTTATTGGACCGTGCACGATCTTGGGCACTCCCGCCCCGCATCAATTCCTTTACCCAAATTGTAGTAGCCACCGTACTTCAACCGTCGCCCACACTCCTCCAGCACCGACCTTATAGTAAAATTGCAGTAGCCTAGGCATTTGAACCGTCGCCCTCCCTCGTCCACCACCATCTCCACCCACCATTACTACAAATTTCAGTAGTCGCGGCGTATCCTCAAACACCACACCCCCCTCCACAGCCCCCCACCCGCCCCCTCCCCCTTGAACCCTAGCTCGCGGCCGCCGCCGGCGCCGCCGCCAACCCCTGCCGGTCTTCCCGTTCCTCCTAGCTTAGATAATAAAGTTCAGCTTACCAAGTGATTCCCATACCTTCGCCCCACTCCCCCATGTTTTTAGATGAGGCCTGCGGTGTCCTATCATTGTCAAAACCGGCGAATCTCGGGTAGGGGGTCCCGAACTGTGCGTCTAAGATCGATGGTAACAAGAGACAGGGGACACGATGTTTACCCAGGTTCGGGCCCTCTATATGGAGGTAATACCCTACGTCCTGCTTGATTGATATTGATGAATATGAGTATTACAAGAGTTGATCTACCTCGAGATCGTAATGGCTAAACCCTAGAGGTCTAGCTTGTATGACTATGATAATGAATATCTCTCCTCTTCGGACTAAGTCATCCGGTTTATATAGACACCGGGAGGATCTAGGGTTACACAAGGTCGGTTACAAAGAAAGGAATCTACATATTTGGTCGCCAAGCTTGCCTTCCACACGAAGGAGAGTCCCATCCGGACACGAGTGTAGTCTTCGGTCTTCGTATGTTCCCATCAGTCCGACCCATGGCTAACAGGTCGGATGCTCGAGGATCCCTTAGTCCAGGACTCCCTCAGTAGCCCCTGAACCTGGCTTCAATGACAAGGTATCCGGTGCGTAGATCTGTCTTCGGCATTGCAAGGCGGGTTCCTCCTTCCAAACTCCAAGATAGTCTTCGGACAAAAGAAACATGTCCGGATCTATAACACACAGCCGTAGAGAGTATAATATTTCACGAATCCAATCTGCTGACCATTTTAGTAATGTGACGTCACGCTGGCCCGGTTATTATTTTGAACCGTTTCCTGTCCTGCCGTTCCACGTTTCGGGGCGTGATTTTTGTTGGCACGTCCTGTCGAAGCAGAGATCGTGCCCCCTTATAACGGGATTCTCATCAATACGAGTGTGGGTAACCCAACCATCCTACGGGAAAGATTCCTTAGGAATAGGCAGGTTCTCAGGCTTAGGAGGAGGCGTTCAATACCCGCTGCCTTTATAAAGGAACCAAGGGCCGTCATTTTTAAGTCAAACCTATCTTAGCCTTCCCAACCTTGAGTTCTAGAATCCAAGGTCCGGCTTCATTGCTTTGAGCCTCCCCATCATGTCAGGATCCAGACCTCAATGCTGATGGGTGGCTTCCTCCGTTATAGAGAAGGATATTGCGAAGCTTCAGGTGGCCAGATACTTGACCGCAGAGATCCACCACAGGCTTCCTGCTCAAGGCCAGGTTATTCCGACCCCCAGATTTGGCAAGAGGGTCGTATTCATCTCCCACTTCCTCCTAGGGCTAGGGTTCGCTCTTCACCCCTTCGTCCGGGGGCTAATGTTTTATTACGGACTAGATTTTCATGATCTATCTTCGGATTCTCTCCTCCACATCTCGGTGTTCATCATTACATGCGAGGCCTTCCTCCGAATCCCCCCACACTTCGGCTTATGGCTTAAGACTTTTAGTGTGAAGCCAAAGGTGGTCGATGGGGAACAAGTGGAGTGTGGTGGTGCTGTAGTGAGCAAGCTTACCAACACTCTCTGGCCAAAAGGCTCTTTCACCGAAACCTCCAACCAATGGCAGCGAGAGTGGTTTTATGTCACGGAACCCCGTAGCACCAAGTGGGCAGCTATACCTGCGTTCCGTTCCGGCCCTCCGCCACAACTTGCATCATGGATTACCAAGGGGCTGGACTGGGGATTAGTTGATGAAGTGCAAACTCTACAGAGCCGCATCCGAACCCTCCTTGAGAGAGACATTGATCTTGTCAACGTGATTCAAGTGATGCTAGTTCGCCGAATCTTGCCATGCCAATGCAGGTCTCGCCGCATGTGGGAGTTTAATCCAGAAGGACCACGAACCATCCAACACTTTTCCGGGACTACACACGATGGGATGTGGAAGCTGTTTTTCGGGAAGCGAAAACATTGGTTGGACACTACTGAGGACGCTGGCCTTGACTGCCACCGTCCGGATACCCCGGTAAGCACTTGTCTTCCGAACACTTTGTAGTTACGCATACCCTAATATGGTATTGAGCAAACTATCTTCTTCCAGGGCTGGATAAAGAAAGCGGAACAAATCATGTGTTCGGCCCCGTGCCCGAAGGCCTTGCGAATCCTGTTTTAACAAGGATGCTGGCCCTGGTTCCATATCAGATGCCTGTGAAGGGGGGCAAGGCGGAGAGGACCAAAGATGGTCTCCATCCCGAAGGTGCATTAGGCATTGTGTCCAGAGGAATCAAGATCCCATCGTCCGAAGACAAAATGAGGGGGAGGTCAAAGCTTCTCCCCCCATGGAAAGAAAAGGGCTGCCTCCGAAGATTGGGAGGAAAATGCTTCTAAGAGAGGCAAGATGGCTCTATCCGGCGGCTCAGGCTTGGAGGACGTCGACGCGCAGTCTCATGATGAGGACAAGCCTCAGGCCAAATCGTAAGTAAACAAGGACGTTTTAGATCTATCCCGTTCTTTTTCTGGTGATACCTAGAATATATATTTTTTGCAGTTCGGCATGCAGTCTTCTTCAACAATCCTCTTCCTCGGGGGACCTTCTCCCAGAGATGATGGAAAGCGAGACACCTCCACCGACCTCTCCGCCCCATAGGGCGGACGACTTCGAGGTGTCGTCGCGAAGGGTCTCCCCTGATTAACAGGTTGTGCGAGGGACGATGGATATATTACCCGAAGGTGATACTTGGGTGGCCGAGGGTCTAGGGACCAGTAATGAAGGTCCAGAACAATCCGGTCTATAGTCGGATACAAACAAACGGATCCCTTCAAAGGGTGGCCGTACTCCTACAGCAGCCTCCGGAGATCCAGAGGTGCCGGATATATAGATTAACATGCTGCAACAGGCGTCCGTCTCAGAGGAACATCGTACCTTGATGGGCACGGTGGTTGAAAAGGTCCTGTCCGCGAAGCGCGGATTGAATGAGGCTTTTGTGGGCCTTCTAAGAGGTTTTGAGGTTTGTACTATAATATGTTCCATTGTGATTTATTCATGAAATGTACCTGTGTATAGATAGTAGCCCCTGAGACTCTGATTGGCTTCCCGAGGGAGGCAATCAGAGGATCAAAAGAAATGCCCAGGGACTGACCTGATTAATTGGAACACAGGTTGTTTCTCCCCTGACGACTTCCCGGACTACGGATATTGTCGAGCTGCAGCGGAAGCTTGATGTGGTAGGGGATGACATTGCGTTAATCAATAGGTGTCTTGACGAGTCGCAAGGTATGTATTCAGAGTAGTCCTTATACATATGTGTCTGTAATATAAGCGTGACACTGAAAATTGCATATCGGGATATATATGGCTGCAGATGGTGCCGCCGCCGTTGAGATTCTTCGGGCGGAGCTGGCCCGGGCCAAGAAGCAGGCCCGGTTTAGTAATGCGGCTGCCGAAAAGGCGTCGGCTGAGCTAAAGGCCGAACAAGCTGCTCGGCACCAAGACAAGGAGAAAATATCCGCGATGGCGCTCGAACTAAAAAATGCTACTAGCTGCTGTGAATCCCTTGAGAAGGAGAATGAAGCCAAAATGGCTGAACTTGACAAGGCCTTGCGAGAGGCGAGAGAAGTGCAGTCTGAATCCAGAGCAGCTCGTGAGGAGATCCAGCAAGCTGGGGAGATTGTGGCCGGTAAGCCCTTTTTGCTATAGACTAAGTTCGGCGATCCGAACTATGCTTAGCTTAACCAAGTGTGGAGTTCTCCCGACGAGTTTTCAGACTTGCCAAAGAGTTCTTCTGATGTGGAGCAGTTTTACCAAGCGCAAGAGGGGTATACAACGGAGAAGCTTTTCTGGTCACAATTTGGCGCATCAAAGCGCCCTGTGTTGCTGAATGAACAGATGTCCCAATGGGTCGAGCTTCATAGGACATCCGGCGCTGCCATGAAGAACATCATAATCCGGCTGTGGCCGACTGAGCCTATTCCGAATAGCTACTTCGGCTTGGTGCGGCGGCTTGTTGATGCGGCGCCATGTATCGACACTGTTAAGCGGTCGACGTGCATTGAGGGTGCATGGATGGCCTTTGCCCGTGTCAAGACATACTGGGGGAAGATGAAGGCCATCGATGTTGCAGCGAAGAGTCCACCCAAGGGTAAGGACCATCACACGCCGGAGCATTATTTTGAGGACGTTTTAGAGGTTGCCTGCTTGATAGAGGGTCGATGCTCAAAAAACATAATATTCGAGTGAGATGTGTGGGAATTGTAAAAGACAATTTGATATTTAATCTATGTTTATGTTTTACTCGAAAGCTTTTGTTCCTCCTGTGTGGCCGTTTTTATATAATCTGAAAGTTTTCCAATCGTCGGCTTTAGCCCCCTCGTAGGAAATAAAGGAGTGTTCCGAAAAGCATCTGATCAGTCTTAACCCAATGTCTTGGTCCGTGAAGGAGGTGTCAATGCAACGAACCAGGCAATCGGACTATAGGGCGTTAACACTGTCACTTAGCCATAGGAGTTTTATGGTGGGTCTACGATATAGCCCCGTGTATGTATGAGGCTTATTCATACGATGCGGTTACATATTTGACCGGAAAGAGGTCCTTCGTGTGACACTGAGGGAATCGCGAAAGATTCCAATAATACATCGAGTGGTTGACCAGCTCTCGCCACATCATGACAGTCAGTTTTCGGCTTTCTCTACTGAGGTGCTTAACCAGGTGAACCGGAAGCACAATCGCAGTAGTTCTCCCTTTACTACCCTAGACGATAGAGCGGAACGTAGGATAGCAAGCACAGGAGCTGGGCAACCCAACTATTGACCCAAGACATGATTCAGAGGTGATGCATATAAGGCCAAACTCGCGATGCCGAAGTACGCTATAGAGCTATTCGGACTTGTCGGCAATTCATTTGCTCCCATACCAAGCCCCTGGCGAGTTATGTTGGGGTGTATGTTTAAAACAACCGTAGGGGAAAAACTCAGTTCTTTAGAAAAGAGTGGATTACTTTTACTGGGGTCTGAGTGATGTGCCAATCATTTATATAGATAACAAAGCCGCAACCCCGGCTATTTGACATGCCATGGGTTGAACGCGGAGGAAAAAGGCACCTTACAGGCTAAAAATAGAGAGTGCGGTCTACAAAAAGTTATTTTGGACCTCCTGTCGCACGTCTGCGCCGCCTGTCCTCGGTTAACGGATTCCTTGACAGGAATAACCCTTGGGTGATTGTACGAACCCGAACTCTGGTAGAGTCCTTGGGGTGACCGGCCCTTGAGCTACCTATAGAGGGAAAAGTAAAAAGGAAAAGGGCAGTTAGAAAAGTAGGGGGGTTGGTTTGCAAGCCCACCCTCATTGTGCTTCCGCCGATGCCCAGGGTATTTCAAGTGCATAATTATGTATGAGCGGTACCCACTTCGAAGGCATATTAGGCGAACGGCGGAAGTCGGATTGCTAGTCCAATATGGACATTGGTCGGTCATGTTGAATGGAGACCGGCGGCATGATGACCGACATGGTATGCAGTGTAATAGGGCCGCTACGTAGTTTGGCTGAGGTAGCCGTAGCATGATCTCCTGTACGGAGGGGGTGTTCCGTGTGCTCACCTCTAGGGGTGTGTGTCACGTATACCATGTTTACTGTTTTTGCGTCGGGGGGAAACTGCTTCGGACCCCCGTTGTTCGGTTGGTGAGCCTGTTCGTCGTCGCTATCGCCGCGCGCCCTCTTCCGCTTGTGTTCGACATTTAACTTGCCAGCCTGTTTGAAGACCCAACAACTTCTGTTGGTGTGATTAGCTGGTTTATTGGGGTGGCCATGGATCTGGCAGGGCCTATCCAATATTTTGCCTAAATTGGATGGTCCGTCTTTGTTTGCCGTAAACAGCTTTTTCCATTGGCCGGGTTTGGGGCCGCTAAATCCAGCGTTGACCGCTGTGTCCTGTGCACCCTCATTATTATTGCGACGTTTGTTTTTATTGCGTCGTGGCTTTCCATTACCGTCCCGCACTTCGGAGGTGCCCGGATCGCTGGCGCTATTGCTTCTACGGGCAAGCCATCTGTCTTCTCCCGCGCAAAAGCGGGTCATCAGAGTGGTAATGGCTGACATAGACTTTGGTTTCTCCTGACCGAGGTGGCGGGCAAGCCACTCGTCCCGGACGCTATGTTTGAAGGCCGCGAGGGCTTCCGCGTCCGGACAGTCAATAATTTGGATCTTTTTAACTAAAAACCTAGTCCAGAGCTTTCTAGCGGACTCTTTCGGCTGCTGGACAATGTGACTTAGGTCATCGGCATCCGGTGACCGGACATATGTACCTTGAAAGTTATCACGGAAGGCATCTTCCAACTCCTCCCAGCTGCCAATTGAGCATTCAGGCAGACTGTTTAACCAGTGCCGAGCTGGTCCTTTGAGTTTTAACGGGAGGTATTTCATGGCATGAAGGTCATCTCCATGGGCCATGTGGATATGGAGAAGGAAATCGGCAATCCACACTGTGGGATCTGTTGTTCCGTCATATGATTCGATATTCACGGGTTTAAACCCTTCTGGGAATTCATGCTCCATTACTTCGTTAGTGAAGCAGAGTGGGTGTGCGGCGCCTCTATATTGGCCCACGTCACGACGTAGCTTAGATGGAGTCCATCTGCGGTTTTCGGCCCGGTCGTGACTAGACTTTTCATGTCCGAATAGGTAGCCGCCATTGCGCGTTGAGGAGCATCCTTGCGATCCGTCGATCGATCTGGTGTGTTCTGCTCAACTGTCCAGATCCTGCCGAGGGTCATATGTATGATCCTGAGCTGTTTTATCTCTGCTTTTTCATTGGGTTGAGGTGGGATGCTGTTCGGCTTGAGCTGCCTCTTTATCCCGACCGCATGGTGGTCGGTTAACCGCATTATCCCGACCGCGTGGTACAGGTTCCGGCGCCTCCTCATTGAACTGAGGTAGCAATCGGCGCTTCCGGTAACCCTTGGTTGTGCACTTGAGGCTGTATTCTTTGGCTATTAGGATGTCTCTCCATCTATCGTTGAGCAGGTATTGGTCAGCTTGGAGCTACTGCTGCTTCTTATTTAGGCTCCTTGCGGTGGCCAATAGCCGGCGTTTAAAGCGCTCCTGCTCGAGAGGTTCCTCAGGCACGATGAAATCCTCGTTGCCGAGGATCTCCTCATCCTCGGAGGGCAGAAGATAATTACTGTCCTTCGAGTCTACGTGTATGGCCTGTTCATCAGGGCTATCGTGCCCGTCTTCTCGTTCATCCTGTTCAGATGTTGCCTCAACAGGGTCTTCGTTGTCTCCGGCATTATCCGGGGTGTTGTTTTCTATGATGTCGACATTGCTATCTTTTGCATGACGTGACTTAGAGCGGCGCCGCTGACGCCGGTGTCTAGGCTGTGTCTCAGGAGGTTTATCCTCAACTAGATCTGCTTTGTCATCGTCGTTAGTTTCTTTAGGTCTATCCACCATGTATACGTCATATGAAGAAGTGACCGTCCAACATCCGGCAAACGACGGGTTTTGTCCCTGCTCCTTATCGGCATCGTCGTCTACACCGTCGAGGTCTTCGGAGCCGCAATCGAGCATGTCGGTTAAGTCCTCGACAGTGGCTATGGAGTGGGTGGCGGGTGGGAAGCAAAATTCTCCATCATCAGCCCCTAGTTCGAACCGAACATAGTTCGGCTGTTAGTCCCCCACATGACATGCTTTTTAATGAGCTTAGCACATCGCCCAAGGGTGAGCGCTGGAAGATCTCTACGGCGCTGAACTCAAAGATCGATAAACGATCAAGTTCGGCATCCATGGACTCATATGGTTCGGAACTTACACCCAGAGACGAGTCCGGGGTTCCGGTGACACAAATATTGTGTGAGTTTAAGTCCATGTGCGGCTCAAATGTCGGGGAATATGTGGCCTCCGTGGCGGGGTTGAGCTTCCCGTCCTTGGATGACGCTGTCTGCTCTGAATCTAAGGCCAGAGCGGTTACAGGAGCTATCTCCTGGATGTGGTCCGATGACAGATTTAGGTCATGTTCACCGAGGTGACCAGGTGCGATTGCCGCGGTCTCGAATCCAGCGAAGCTCAAATCTCCATGGGCGTCCGCGACATAGTTCAAGCTCCCAAATCTGACCTGATGGCCAGGGGCATAGCTATCGATCTGCTCCAGATGGCCAAATGAGTTGGCCCGCAGTGCGAAGCCGCCGAACACAAAAATCTATCTGGGAAGGAAGGTTTCTCCTTGGACAGCGTCATTGTTGACGGTTGAAGGGGCCATCGAACCTTTTGAGTACAACACAGTGGAACTCTCAATGAAAGCACCAATGTCGGTGTCAAAACCGGCGGATCTCGGGTAGGGGGTCCCAAATTGTGGATCTAAGATCAATGGTAACAGGAGATAGGGGACACGATGTTTACCCAGGTTCGGGCCCTCTCTATGGAGGTAATACCCTACGTCCTACTTGATTGATATTGATGAATATGAGTATTACAAGAGTTGATCTACCTCGAGATCATAATGGCTAAACCCTAGAGGTCTAGCTTGTATGGTTATGATAATGAATCTGTCTCCTCTCCAGACTAAGTCCTCTGGTTTATATAGACACCGGGAGGATCTAGGGTTACACAAGGTCGGTTACAAAGAAAGGAATCTACATATTTGGTCGCCAAAGTTGCCTTCCACGCCAAGGAGAGTCCCATCCAGACACGGGTGTAGTCTTCGGTCTTCGTATCTTCACAGCCCATAAGTCCGACCCATGGCTAACAGGCCGGACGCCCGAGGACCCCTTAGTCTAGGACTCCCTCTTGTCCCTCCCCGCCAGATCCACATCCCCTGCTCCAGAATGTCACAGCCTAAGCTCATCCACGTATCCCAGGGAGCCCGACGAGCATTCGTCCAAGAAGAGGTTTATTATGGCCTCTCCGGCGGACGTTCGCGAGGTGGCCGCTGTTCGCCCTGACCTGTCGATCCCGGAGCAACACGTCACCGCAGAAGCCGGTGAATATGTTGACTACATTTCCATGCCGAAGGCTTCATGTCAGCGGGCTAGCGTATTATGTATCTCGGGAAAGCTGGCTATGACATCAAGCTCGTCCACACCGACGGCTTCACGCGGGCCATGTCACATGTTAAGTGGTCCATCCCCAACCCCGCTGGTTCAACCACCATCGATCTCTTTGACGGCCCTGCCACTGATCTCCTCCGCCAAGCGGTCAAGGATTTGTGAGCTTTATACGCCATCGAGCCCATTTTGTCACTTTTGAAGGACACGTTCTACGGCAGTGGCTTGGGATCCTCAATTGCCAAGTCAGATCTCATCGACCACGACCATGAGGAGGGCACCCACGAAGGTTCTTCCAAGGTGAAACAACCCATCTGTGACATCAGAGAGCACACCATGGGTCTGTGCTCTTCCAACTGGAAGGATCCCGTCCATGAAATGTGAGGCGACATTCTATCAGCAAATCTTACCTGTTCTAGCTTGCCAACCTGTACCCTTTGTTGTAGTAGCATTTGCCGTGCGGTGCTTTAACTGTGTCGTGTTTAATTATTTCAGTTATGCAAAAAAATGTTGTGTTCAATAGGTCTATGTGATGTTTAAGTATGAATTGTCCACTTTAGTTTCATGAATGGCTATATTGGTTATTTATAGTGAGTAGATGCCTTGTTTATCTGTATTTGGTTGTTAGGTTGGTTGGAGTGAGCATTTTTCCAGTTATCGAGTAGATGCCTTGTTTATCTGTATTTGGTTCTTCGTTTGGTTGCAATGAGTATTTGTCCAGTTATCAAGCAGATGCCTTGTTTATCTGTATTTGGTTGTTAGGTTGTTTTTTTAGCATTTGTCCAGTTAACAAGCAGATGCCTTGTTTATCTGTATTTGGTTGTTAGGTTGCTTTTTTAGCATTTGTCCAGTTATCAAGCAGATGTCTTGTTTATCTTTATCTGCTTGTTAGGTTGGTTGCAGTGAGCATTTGTCCAATTTTCAAGCATATGCCCTATTTATCTGTATTTGCTTGTTAGGTTGGTTGTAGTGAGACCCTGTCCAGCTTTCAATGGCTATATTTGATTGTTATACTGGTCATTTATGCCTTGTTTATTTCAGTCATTCACAATGTGTTGTTCATTATGTGCAAGTCGGAATTGTGCCGCTCGACTACATCAATACCAGTTTGAACGGCTATATTTGGTTCCAGTTATTCCTGGTGTAGTTAACACATGCCCTTTATTTCAATTTTACACATTTATCCAGTGTGATGTTTAAGAATTACCTACGTTCTATTCATTTTCAACAATACCGGTTTGAATTGCAATATTTGATGGTTGTTAAGCCTGCTGCACATTGCCTTCCATTTTATATCTGCTTTAACAGCATGCTGAAACCAACACATTCAAGCTATCATTTGGAGACGATGTTGTTTACCTTTGCTATATTTGTTTGATGTTAAGATTGTTGTACTTATCATGCCTTTCCACTACTTATGCAGGACAACAACGGGAGTGGCCACCATTTTCCGCCGAGGTTAGCTTCATCCCTCGGCTTGTACTCCCCCCGTTGTTCCATAATGTAGTGCATATAGATCTAGGCCTGGACACTAGTTAGATTCTAATATTGACTTATTTCTTGTAGGTACATATGCCCTTGGCAAGGATCCACGCATCGACCCTTTTTGCGTATGGGGCAATGGGATATTGATGAACAAGCATCAAGTGAGGAAACTGATAAGCATTATTAGAAGAAAGTTACAAATGGTGGCAAACAAATTATTTGTTTATTCTCTATCCAACACAACAGTTAGCTGTAGGATCGTAACTACAAACTCTGCAGCCTTCTCTTTTTACTGCCCATAATGAGTTGTTAGACAACAATGTCTGAATCTTTTTCGTTCCCAGTGGTTCCCGAAGCAGTTCACTCAAGATTACCTTGCAAAGTACATGATTGGTGGACACACAATGTGTTGGGGATCGTTGCAGAAATTTAAATTTTTTTCTACGCATCACCAAGATCAATCTATGGAGTAACTAGCAACGAGAGAGAAGGGAGTGCATCTTCATACCCTTGAAGATCGCGAGTGGGAAGCGTTGCAAGAACATGGTTGGAGGAGTCGTACACGTAGCGATTCAGATCGCGGCCGAATCCGATCTAAGCACTGAACAACGGTGCCTCCGTGTTGAACACACATGCAGGCGGATGACGTCTCCCGCGCCTTGATCCAGCAAGGAGGAGGGAGAGGTTGAGGAAGAAGGCTCCAACAGCAGCACGACGGGTGGTGATGGAGTGGCAGTTCTCCGGCAGGGCTTCGCCAAGCTCACGTGGAGGAGGAGAGGTGTTGGGGAGGGGAGGGGCTGCGCCTTGGATGTGGTGCTGTAGCCCTCCCCTCACCCCTCTATTTATAGGGAGAAGGGGGAAGGGGGCCGGCCCCTCTAGATGGGATCTAGAGGGGGGGCGGCGGCCAAGGGGGAGGGGGCTTGCCCCCCAAGCCAAGGGGGGGCGCCCCCTTTAGGGTTCCCCCCAACCCTAGGCGCAAGGGCCCTAGGGGGTTTTGGCGCCCCAGCCCACTTGGGGCTGCTTCCCTTCCACCTACAGCCCATAAGGCCCTCCGGGGCAAGTGGACCCTCCCGGTGGACCCCCGGAACCCCTCCGGTGGTCCCGCTACAATAGCGGTATACCCCTGACTATTTCTGGTGACCGTATGATGACTTCCCATATATAAATCTTCACCTCCGGACTATTCTGGATCTCCTCGTGACGTCCGGGATCTCATCCGGGACTCCGAACAACATTTGGTAATCACATACAAGTCTTCCTAATAACCCTAGCGTCATCGAACCTTAAGTGTGTAGACCCTACGGGTTCAGGAACCATGCAGACATGACCGAGACAACTCTCCGGCCAATAACCAATAGCGGGATATGGATACCCATGTTGACTCCCACATGTTCCACGACGATCTCATCGGATGAACCACGATGTCGAGGATTCAAGCAATCCCGTATACAATTCCCTTTGTCAATCGGTACGTTACTTGCCTGAGATTCGATCGTCGGTATCCCAATACCTCGTTCAATCTCGTTACCGGCAAGTCACTTTACTCGTTGCGTAACACATCATCCCGTGACCAACCCTTAGTCACATTGAGCTCATTACGATGATGTCTTACCGAGTGGGCCTAGAGATACCTCTCCGTCATACAGAGTGACAGATCTCAGTCTCGATTCGTGCCAACCCAACAGACACTTTCAGAGATACCCGTAGTGCACCTTTATAGTCACCCAGTTACGTTGTGACGTTTGGAACACCCAAAGTATTCCTACAGTATCCGGGAGTTGCACAATCTCATGGTCTAAGGAAAAGATACTTGACATTAGAAAAGCTTTAGCAGACGAACTACATGATCTTGCGCTATGCTTAGGATTGGGTCTTGTCCATCACATCATTCTCCTAATGATGTGATCCCATTATCATGACATCCAATGTCCATGGTCAGGAAACCGTAACCATCTATTGATCAACGAGCTAGTCAACTAGAGGCTCACTAGGGACATGTTGTGGTCTATGTATTCACACATGTATTACGATTTATGGATAACACAATTATAGCATGAACAATAGACAATTATCATGAACAAGGAAATATAATAATAACCATTTTATTATTGCCTCTAGGGCATATTTCCAACAGTCTCCCACTTGCACTAGAGTCAATAATCTAGTTACATTGTGATGAATCGAACACCCATAGAGTTCTGGTGTTGATCATGTTTTGCTCGAGGAAGAGGTTTAGTCAACGGATCTGCGACATTCAGGTCCGTATGCACTTTACAAATATCTATGTCTCCATTTTGAACATTTTCACGAATGGAGTTGAAGCGACGCTTGATATGCCTGGTCTTCCTGTGAAACCTGGGCTCCTTGGAAAGGGCAATAGCTCCAGTGTTGTCACAGAAGAGATTCATCGGGCCCGACGCTTTGGGAATAACTCCTAGGTCGGTAATGAACTCCTTCATCCAGATTGCTTCTTGTGTTGCCTCCGAGGCTGCCATGTACTCCGCTTCACATGTACATCCTACCACGATGCTTTGCTTGCAACTACACCAGCTGACTGCCCCACCATTCAAAATATACACGTATTCGGTTTGTGACTTAGAGTCATCCAGATCTGTTTCGAAGCTAGCATCGACGTAACCCTTTACGACGAGCTCTTCGTCACCTCCATAAACGAGAAACATATCCTTAGTCCTTTTCAGGTACTTCAGGATATTCTTGACCGCTGTCCAGTGTTCCATGTCGGGATTACTTTGGTACCTTCCTACCAAACTCACGGCAAGGTTTACATCAGGTCTGGTACACAGCATGGCATACATAATAGACCCTATGGCCGAGGCATAGGGGACGACACTCATCTTTTCTCTATCTTCTGCCGTGGTCGGGCATTGAGCCATGCTCAATCTCATAGCTTGCAATACAGGCAATAACCCCTTCTTGGACTGATCCATATTGAACTTCTTCAATATCTTGTCAAGGTACGTACTTTGTGAAAGACCAATGAGGCGTCTCGATCTATCTCTATAGATCTTGATGCCTAATATATATGCAGCTTCTCCAAGGTCCTTCATTGAAAAACACTTGTTCAGGTAGGCCTTTATGCTTTCCAAGAATTCTATATCATTTCCCATCAATAGTATGTCACCACATATAATATGAGAAATGCTATAGAGCTCCCACTCACTTTCTTGTAAACACAGGCTTCTCCATAAGTCTGCGTAAACCCAAACGCTTTGATCATCTCATCAAATCGAATGTTCCAACTCCGAGAGGCTTGCACCGGCCCATAGATTGAGCGTTGGAGCTTGCACACCTTGTCAGCATTCTTAGGATCGACAAAACCTTCCGGCTGCATCATATACAATTCTTCCTTAAGGAAACCATTAAGGAATGCCGTTTTGACGTCCATTTGCCATATCTCATAATCATAGAATGCGGCAATTGCTAACATGATTCAGATGGACTTCAGCTTCGCTACGGGTGAGAAAGTCTCATCGTAGTCAACCCCTTGAACTTGTCGATAACCCTTAGCGACAAGCCGAGCCTTATAGATGGTCACATTACCATCAGCGTCTGTCTTCTTCTTAAAGATCCATTTATTTTATATGGCTCGCCGATCATCGGGCAAGTCAGTCAAAGTCCATACTTCGTTTTCATACATGGATCCTATCTTGGATTTCATGGCTTCCAGCCATTTGTCAGAATCTGGGCCCGCCATCGCTTCTTCATAGTTCGAAGGTTCACCATTGTCTAACAACATGATTTCCAGGACAGGGTTGCCGTACCACTCTGGTGTAGAACGTGTCCTTGTGGACCTACGAAGTTCAGTAGCAACTTGATCTGAAGTTTCATGATCATCATCATTAACTTCCTCTCTAGTCGGTGCAGGCACCTCAGGAACATTTTCTTGAGTTGCGCCACTCTCCGGTTCAAGAGGCAATACTTCATCAAGTTCTACTTTCCTCCCACTTACTTCTTTCGAGAGAAACTCTTTCTCTAGAAAGGATCCATTCTTGGCAACAAAGATCTTGCCTTCAGATCTGAGGTAGAAGGTATACCCAATAGTTTCTTTAGGGTATCCTATGAAGATGCATTTTTCCGATTTGGGTTCGAGCTTTTCAGGTTGAAGTTTCTTGACATAAGCATCGCATCCCCAAACTTTCAGAAATGATAGCTTAGGTTTCTTACCAAACCACAATTCATACGGTGTCGTCTCAACGGATTTCGACGGAGCCCTATTTAAAGTGAATGCAGCAGTCTCTATAGCATAACCCCAAAATGACAGCGGTAGATCGGTAAGAAATAACATAGATCGTACCATATCCAATAGAGTGTGATTACGATGTTCGGACACACCATTACGCTGAGGTGTTCCAGGCGGCATGAGTTGTGAAACAATTCCTCATTTCCTTAAGTGCGTGCCAAATTCGTGACTCAAATATTCTCCCCCACGATCTCATCGTAAGAACTTGATTTTCCTGTCACATTGATTCTCAACCTCACTCTGAAATTCGTTGAACTTTTCAAAGGTCTTAGACTTGTGTTTCATTAAGTAGACATACCCATATCTACTCAAGTCATCATTGAGGGTGAGAACATAACGATAGCCACCGCGAGCCTCAACACTCATTGGACCGCACACATCAGTATGTATGATCTCCAATAAGTTGGTTGCTCGCTCCATTGTTCCGGAGAACGGAGTCTTGGTCATTTTTCCCATGAGGCATGGTTCGCACGTGTCAAATGATTCATAATCAAGAGACTCCAAAAGTCCATTTGCATGGAGTTTCTTCATGCGTTTGACACCAATGTGACCAAGGCGGCAGTGCCACAAGTATGTGGGACTATCATTATCAACCTTACATCTTTTGCCATTCACACTATGAATATGTGTAACATCACATTCGAGATTAAATAAGAATAAACCATTGACCAGCGGGGCATGACCATAAAACATGTCTCTCATATAAATAGAACAACCATTATTCTCAGATTTAAATGAGTAGCCATCTCGCATTAAACGAGATCCAGATACAATGTTCATGCTCAAAGCTGGTACTAAATAACAATTATTGAGGTTTAAAACTAATCCCGTAGTAAATGTAAAGGTAGTGTGCCGACGGCGATCACATCGACCTTGGAACCATTCCCGACGCGCATCGTCACCTCGTCCTTCACTAGTCTCCGTTTATTCCGCAGTTCCTATTTTGAGTTACAAATATGAGCAACTGCACCAGTATCAAATACCCAGGAGCTACTACGAGCGCTGGTTAGGTACACATCAATAATGTATATCACATATAACTTTGGCATTGGCAGCCTTCTTATCCGCTAAGTAATTGGGGCAGTTCCGCTTCCAGTGACCGTTTCCCTTGCAATAAAAGAACTGAGTCTCAGGCTTGGGTCCATTCTTTGGCTTCTTCCTAGCAGCTTGCTTACCAGGCGCGGCAACTCCCTTGCCGTCCTTCTTGAAGTTCTTTTTACCCTTGCCTTTCTTGAATTTAGTGGTTTTATTCACCATCAACACTTGATGTTTCTTTTCGATTTCCACCTCCGCTGATTTCAGCATTGAATATACCTCAGGAATGGTCTTTTCCATCCCTTGCATATTGAAGTTCATCACAAAGCTCTTGTAGCTAGGTGGGAGCGACTGAAGGATTCTGTCAATGACCGCATCATCTGGAAGATTAACTCCCAGCTGAGATAAGCGGTTGTGCAACCCAGACATTTTGAGTATGTGCTCGCTGATGGAACTATTCTCCTCCATCTTGAAACTGTAGAACTTGTCGGAGACTTCATATCTCTCGACCTGGGCATGAGCTTGAAAAACCATTTTCAGCTCTTGGAACATCTCATATGCTCCGTGTTTCTCAAAACGCTTTTGGAGCCCCGGTTCTAAGTTGTAAAGCATGCCGCACTGAACCAGGGAGTAATCATCACTACGCGTGTGCCAAGCGTTCATAACGTCTTGTTCTGCTGGGAAAACAGGTGCTTCACCTAGCTGTGCATCAAGGACATATGCTTTCCTGGCAGCTATGAGCATAATCCTTAGGTTACAGACCTAGTCCGTGTAGTTGCTGCCATCGTCTTTCAGCTTGGTTTTCTCTAGGAACGCGTTGAAGTTGAGGGCAACATTAGTGTGGGCCATTTGATCTACAAGATATATTGCAAAGATTTTTAGACTATGTTCATGATAATTAAGTTCATCTAATCAAATTATTTAATGAACTCCCACTCAGATAGACATCCCTCTAGTCATCTAAGTGATACATGATCTGAGTCAACTAGGCCGTGTCTGAAAGTGCTAGTGATCGACTAGAGGGGGGGTGAATAGGCGATTTTTATGAAAGTCTTCAAAACATGGAAGTTTCGAAGACAAATGATAGAAATAAACCTATTACCATGCAGTGGAAGGTAGACTACGCTAGGCAAACCATAGTCAAGTATTCAATGAAGTGAAAGCATAATGACTAATAGCATCTAGGCAGTAAGGATTAGGTAGGAAGATATTGTGAAGCCAATCAGAACAAGTAGTCACTCAGTGAAGACAAAAGATAATGCAATCATACAATGACTTCACAAGAACCAACAGTAAGCAAAGGGAAGGGAAGGATGAAACCAGTGACTCGTTGAAGACAATGATTTGTTGGACCAGTTCCAGTTGCTGTGACAACTGTACGTATGGTTAGGGAGGCTGAGATTCAACTCAGAAGACCTCGTCTTCACCTTATTCCCCTTGAGCTAAGGACACCCAGTCCTCGCCCAATCTCTCTGGTAAGTCTTCAAGGTAGACTTCCAAACCTTCATAGACTTCGTTCACCGGTGATCCACAATGACTCTTGGATGCTCAGAACGCGACGCCTAACCGGCTGGAGGATTCACAGTCCTCAAGTGTAATAAGTCTTCAGATCACACAGACAGGAAGACTTAAGTGATGCCTAACACTCTTTGGCTCTGGGTGTTTAGGGCTTTATCCTCGCAAGGAATTCTCTCTCAAAGGCTTCGAGGTGGGTTGCTCTCAAACGACAAAAGCCGTACTCTAACTCTGAGGAGCCAACCGTTTATGGTTGTAGGGGGTGGGCTATTTATAGCCACTAGGCAACCCGACCTGATTTGTCCGAAATGACCCTGGGTCACTAAGGAACTGACACGTGTTCCAACGGTCAGATTTCAAACACACATGGCAGCTTTACTTGGGCTACAAGCAAAGCTGACTTATCCAACTCTAGACAAGATTTGCTCTCATAGTCTTCACTCGAAGACATAGGATTTTGGGTAAGCATCACTTCAGTCATTCTGACTGGTTCTCTTGGACCCCACTTAACAGTACGGTGGTTCCTATGACTCAACAAAGAAGAAAAAGAACGACGAAAGAACTAAGTCTTCGTGCTCCATAGTCTTCATGCGATGTCTTCTCTTGTCATAGTCTTCAATGTGAATGTCTTCACATACCACCTTTGTCTTCAATGTCTTCTTACATTTTTAAGGGTCATCTCTGGTAGGAAAACCGAATCAATGAGGGACTTCTACCTGTGTTATCCTGCAATTCTCACAAACACATTAGTCCCTCAACTAGGTTTGTCGTCAATACTCCAAAACCAACTAGGGGTGGCACTAGATGCACTTACAATCTCCCCCTTTTTGGTGATTGATGACAAACTAGTTGAAGTTTTCAACGGGGAATAAAATATGTGAAATTGTAAAGGATAGGTTATTGTCTTCATAAGTGGAAAAGGCTCCCCCTGAAGATGTGCATATAAGTAATTTGCTTTTGGTATGCAAATGCACATGGCAGGTTGTACTTGTGGAGATCCTCTTCAACTTATGATGACAATTCATCATGCATGAAAAGTATGTGAAGATAATGACATGCGTAATGAAAAATGGACGTCTGCAAAATGATCTAAGTGCGGAATTTATCGTCGCACATGCGGAATTTATCATCGCATCACAGTAAAGCAAATAAGTAGCAGACGACCATCGAGTTTGAGTGTTACAACTCAAAGAACCAAATGTATCAAAACGCAAGAGTTGTAAACACTAGGCAAAATATAAAACCACCGCCCATATGGACCCGCTTGAAGACTATCAAACTCATATGCTTCTCCCCCTTTTGTCAGTAAGGACCAAAAAGGTTTGAAGACATAGAGCATCTACTCGTTCCCATGAGGAGTAGGTGAAGCAGTAGGGTCATCGGTGTTGATAGGCGGTGCAGACGAACTTGGGGCAGTGTCGATGCGTGCAGAAGTAGGGGGTAGTGAAGTAGCATCGTCTTCATCATCGATCACTCTGGCATTCACAGTTGCCGCGGAGGAAGAGAACTCAGAGTCTTCAAGAGACGGAGTTCATCGCAGCACAGTCCTTCTTGGAGGTGTGGAGTCAAACTTGAAGAATTCAGAGAAGCCATCCTCTTGAAGATCATCCTCAGAGCACATAAGCGTCAGCCCTTTCCATGTATGCCAACAGGTTTCATGGGCAAGAAAGGCATTCTTGGTGGCAAGATTGCGAATCCTGTTTATGTCCACCAAGAGGCTTTGCATTTGGCGCTTTAGCCATTCATGATGCTTATCCTGTTTCTGATGAAGGGAAACTAGAAGCTCTCGGTCATTGAGAACACGAGATCGCTTCTTGGGCCGTTGGGCAATGGTGCTTTCAGTGGCTTCAGTGAGGGCACGATGAGGTGCACGTGTAGTACCAGCCAGAGGATAAATACGAGTGACTGCTTGAACTCCTTCAATGTTTTGAGAGAAGCTTTGATTCTCAGCATTTTGAAGACTAAGGGGCTCCTTGGTAGGCTCTGGATTGATGGCTTCAACTGACATATCGACATCAGGCAGAAAGATCCGATGATTGCGAGCAGAGGGCTGATAGGTGACAGCTGAATGTAGTTTGATCAGCCGCATAATCCATGGAGCGTAAAACTTCAAGCCAAAAATGTCAGATCCTGATGCAGCAAGCTGGCGAATGAAGAAATCTTTTGCATTGAAGCTTTTGCCATGAAGAATATGAAAGACCAAAGTCTTCATTGGGCCTTCTGGCTTGGCATGTGGAGAATGTCCTTTGATGGGCCAGAGAGTTCGCCTTATGATGTGATAGATAGTACGTGGCAGATACTCAAGGTCTTCAACAAAGAACTCCTTAGGATATTCAGCATCTGGAGGCAAAGGCTACATCATGCTGAGCATCTGACTCATATTGTGCTCAGGCTTGTGGAAGATGCTTTCCATAGCAGCACTGTGAAGCTGACAACCAGGTTCATACAGATCTCCTGGAGTGGACAGGCTAGTAAGCTCAATGATATCAAAGGCTTTGGCTTCATGATGAGCATTGCCTGTCATCCACTCAAGGACCCAAGTCTTCGGATCCCTGTTGTAGCCACGGATATGAAGAGTGGCATAGAATTGGAGCAGCAATTCTTCATTCCAGTGCTCCTTATCAGTGACGAACTGCAGCAAGCCAGACTCTCTGAAGCAATCCAGAGCTTCTTCCAAACAGGGCAGCCCAGTTATGGCTTCTGTGTCAAGACGCATATGTGGGAAAATGCGACCTTGATTGTACAGAATGCATGAGTAATAACTTCGCTGCTGATAGCTCCAGAACCGATCAGAAGATATTCTTGCCTTTGAGTAGGGGTTCTTCGCGCTATTGAAGAAGGTGTTGTGTGCCTTGAAGCCATTGATATTGAACGATTCGGGTGCAGATGCAGTGCCTGGAAACCTGGGCAACCTTGGTATTGGCTTCTGAACCTGAGGCCTGTGCTCAACGTGATAGTCAAACTGAGGACCAGCAGCAGGCAGAGGAGTCAGAAAAGGCCATTTGATAGTGACAAGTTGGCCATAGTTGAATGCTTGCTCGATAGTGTGTGGCCGAGGTGGTGGAATAGGAGAAGTGGCATTAAGAGAGGCGTTAGGCTGCACAACAGAGGCTTTAGGAGCAGTTGCATCATTGGCTTCATTGACTTCTGGCACATTGGTTGGTGCAGGCTCCACATTTGCTTCAGCCATGACTACGTCATTGGCTTCATTTGTGTTGGTGGTGGAAGCCTCAAGATTCTCAACCTCCAGTTGATGAGCTGGAGGGTTGGGCACAGACACGTTCTCCTCGAGAACAGCTTCTTTAGTAATGGGGGAGTAGGGACACGTTCTTCTTCTTGTTTGTCGTCGGCTGATGCAGCCGGAATGTCTTCAGCAGCTTTAGCCTCAGACTCGGAGACATTCATAGTAGTAGTGGCATCTGGAAACACTTGACGTGCAACAGATTGGTGGGTCACTTCTCCTTCTGGAACGCTCGAAAGAGGGACTTGAGGCCTTGGTCCTTTGCGAAGCCTGCGTAGCGCCGGCGACGCCTGTGGAGATGGAGTTGGCTGGGCCTCAAAGTCATCTTCTTCTTGCACTGATGGGGTTGCTTGCGGTTGGGGAGAGCTTGGAGTGTCTTGTCTCTATGGGTGATCAGCCCACGATGCATCCTGAGCAGTTGGCGTCAGAGGTCGACCAATGCTGATGAGTTCGCTGTGTGTAAGCACAGGCGATGATACCAGTTGGTGCTCGATCTGAGGAAGGACTTCATTATCTTCAACATTGTCATGGTGACCAATGTCTTCAGCAGCGGTGGGGTCAACTGCTGGAATGCCTTCAGCATCAGGAGCCTCTGTGGAAGCAGGCTCATGAACAATCAGTTGGCACTTGTGGTGTTCAGATGCAGGGCAAACCATTGAGATAGGTTCAACAACTAAGGGCTCTGTGGGAGCAGCCCGATCCTTCTTGGTTTTGCGCTTCTTCTTAGAGGGAGCAACATCAGAAGCTTCAGGATTTTTCCTTTTTCTGGCTTCAGCCTCGGCAGTCCTCGTCTTCTTCAGTTCTGAAGTAGTTGACCTAACCTTTGGCTTCAAGCCAGTCATGCTGCTTGGGAAGACTATGCGAGGTTCTTCCTGCCTTGAAGGTGCAGATTGGTCAGTTGAGGGCTTCTTCTTCTTTGCAGCCATTCTTGGGTCGATGCCAGGATGACCAAGAGCCTTGCGCTTCTCAGCCTCATTGTAGGCTTGCACACACTTGTCAGCCAGGCTCTTCATGCGTTCACGAGAACCTTGAGCTTCTCCACGCTTTTTGAGAAAGGCTTCCTTGAGCTCGTGCAGCATAATCTTGAAGTTTTTCACATCTTGCACGCTGAGCTTGGCCATGTGCTTCTTGAACTGAGCTTTCTCATAGTCGATCTTTTGCTTCAGTTCAACGATGCGCTGAGCTAGAAATAGCTCAGAAGCAATGGCGCCAGTGAAGGCGACACTGAGGCCAACTGGAAGTTGCAGGTCTTCAAAGCTGAGGTTGGGCGTGTCAAACCACTCATCGATGAAGTTATGGATGATTGCCACATCAAAGAGAGGCAAATCATTGAAGATCTCTGCTTCTTCCTTGCTCTTGATCAGTTGCTCAAGAGCGTCATCTGCAAGATCTTCATCATTGGACAGATCAATGGCGTCATTGCGCAGAATAGCAGCAGCAATCAGTGCCTGATCAGTATTCTTTCTCATCTCAGTCTTCTTGGAGATACATGACAGATCTTCAGACTGCACACTGTCTTCAGGAGGTGCAGTAGCTAGTGGCTTCGCATGTAAGACCTTTGGTGCAGGAGCAGGCTTTGAAGCTTTAGGCTTCTTCAGTTTCTTTGGCTTCGGCGGTGCAGGCGCTTCATCAGATTCAGCATCATCTACAGGCTCATCCACGGCTGTCCCTTGAACCATGATATGAGTGATGAGACCTTCCAGGTTGTAGAAGGGCCCAACAAGATTGGGTTCAGCTTCGCGGGTGCCATCGGCACGGGGAGCAGAAGGACCAGGGTTGAAGTCTAGTCCCAATGACTTCTTGTTCTGCTTAGCCGAATTCTTGGCAAACTAGAAGTTGCGCTTGAATAGATTGTCATCACGACACCATAGCAATGACGATGGGTCAGCATCTGCAGGCTGTGGTCCATGAACCATGCAGGGATAGAAGCCTTGTTCAATGGCTTCATCTCTGGACCTGGGTTGAAGATTTCTGTATAGGATGTCTCCCCATGGTCGCTTGATGGCATTCTTCTCTGCATATTCCTGGGTCACAAACCTGTACTTGAACCATTGCTCAGCCCAGTACCTTCGAATCCATTGGATTCGTGTCTTGCGCTGATTGTAATGCTCTTCTGGGTCTGTCTTGTACAGCTCTGAGAGGTCATCAGGCAGATCTCTTGATGTTCCCCCTTGACGCTGTCAGCCACCCTTCCTTGCTGATTTCTCTGTAGCCATGAGCTTCAAACTGAATGGTTTCAGCACGTTCAAAGGTTTCAAAGGCTTTCGCTTGCTGGTCAAACAGAAACTAGCTTCGGAAGAATTTATATGATGCTGTAAGAATTCTGCAAATGAATGCAGACTATGAGAACCAAGGGATTCTCCCACGGACATGTACCTGTGACAGCATTAAGGTGCGAAGGAAGGGGAAGAGGTCATATGCATTCTCAGAAGATTTTGAAGATAAATCAGTTTAGAAGACATTGACCTCATAGTGCAAAGACATTCACTCATAGATAGAGAGTTGGTTCCAGATTTGTACGAATCCACGAATAAGTACAAGTGAGGAATCTAACTACTTTGTGAAGCATAAGTGAACATACTAGGCATTTATGAGATGCAGTATGAAATAGATCCAACTTGTGTGAATAGAAACTGCTTGTGGTAGGAAGTGTTGGATCTATAGAATCAAAGGGGCCGTAAGAAGGAGGTTTTATTAACCACACAAAGAACTGCTTAGACGGAGTGGGAGAGGATGCCGAGCAGATCGATCGTCCGTGCCCTAACTTGGCGATGGAGGACACCTACGGCGACGGCGGAGAAGACGATGTCCGCGGCCGGCGTGAAGACGGCGTCGATGAGGTTGCAGCAACTAAGCGCTTGGTCGCCAGCGTCGTCGAGGGTGAGCGGTGGCGCTAGGGTTTGTGCGAGAGTGGAAGAAAGGATAATGACTGTGGTGAGGCGTGTATTTATAGAGACAGGGACAACACAATGTTATTACACAGGTGCCCCTGGCGATTCACATCTGAAGGACACGTGGACATCATGCAACATATCGGAGGTTGTTCCACGTTCCCACACACGCCTGGATTGTCGGGTGGTCGTTCCCACTTCTCCGGGTTTCAGGTGAAGGAATTAGCATTGAAAACGGACTTAATGTTTGTCTCTGTATCTTCTGCTGACAAGGATGCAGAGAAGATATTCGACAGTTTCAATAGAATGCATATGATTTGGAGAGATAGAGTTTGAGATAGAAAGCATAGAGAGGTTAGGGTCCGATTACATTCACTTAGTTCAAAAGATTCAATAAGAAGACGTAGCTATAAGTGAATGTTGTAGAGGACAGAACACTAGTATATATATATATATATATATAGATGAGAAGGACAGTCAAATCAACATAGTGAAGATAATCATGAAGACAAGTTGAGATTGAAGCCAAACCAAATGTGAAGACATACCAAACGTAACGCCATGAGTGAAGCAATTCAAACAGAAAAATTTGGTGGTGGCGTTACCCACCGTATAGGAAGTATTAGACCCAGACACGGCGCACAATTATCGTGGCGCTCCGAAGTCAAATTCCACATTTATGTATTCACACTTAGAGTGTAAGTCTTCATTGATTGAAGATATACTTTACTTCATGTGTTGCACATCTAAGTCATCAATATGCATAAGTGTTAGGATGTGTGCCTGATCACAGGACATTTGAGGATTCCAAGATATTTAGCTCACACCGTAACTTGCAAAACCTCTTCTCATCCAAGGGCTTGGTGAAGATATCCGCCAATTACTCTTCAGTGTTGACGTGTATGATATCAATATCTTCCTTCACAACATGATCTCTAAGAAAGTGATGACGAATTTCAATGTGCTTTGTCTTCGAGTGCTGAACTGGGTTGTTGGCAATCTTGATGGCGCTTTTGTTGTCGCAGTAGAGTGGCACTTGCTTCAGATGAATGCCATAATCTTTGAGTGTTTGCTTCATCCATAGAAGCTGGGCGCAGCAAGATCCAACAACAATGTATTCAGATTCAGCAGTGGAGAGAGATACACAGTTCTGCTTCTTTGAGGACCATCATACAAGTGATCGTCCCAGAAAATGACATGTGCCTGATGTAGACTTGCGATCCACCTTGTCACCAGCATAATCAGCATTCGAGAATCCAACCAGATCAAACTCTGAGCCCTTTGGATACCATAATCCTAATGTTGGGGTGTGAGCCAAATATCAAAGAATTCGCTTCACAGCTAAGTGATGCGATTCCTGTGGTGCCGCTTGGAATCGAGTACACATGCAAACACTAAGCATAATATCTGGCCTAGATGCACATAGATAAAGTAAAGAACCAATCATGGAGCGGTATACCTTTTGATCGAACTCTTTACCATTGTCATCGGGACCCAGATGATGTTTGGTGGGCATTGGCGTCGTGAAGCCTTTGCAGTCTTGCATCCCAAATTTCTTCAGGCAATCTTTGAGGTACTTCTCTTGAGATATGAAGATGCCTTTGCGTTGCTGACGTATTTGAAGACCAAGGAAGAACTTCAGCTCACCCATCATGGACATCTGATATTGCTCTTGCATCATATATCCAAACTCGTCTGTGTATTTCTGATTGGTGCAGCCGAAGATAATGTCATCCACATATATTTGGCACACAAACAGTTCACCATCATATGTCTTCCTGAAGAGAGTGGGGTCGAGGGAACCAGGTTTGAAGCCTTTGCTCTTCAGGAAGTATTTGAGTGTGTCGTACCAAGCCCGAGGGGCTTGTTTGAGGCCATACAGCGCCTTGTTGAGCTTGTACACCATGTCAGGATGTTTTGGATCTTCAAAGCCAGGCGGTTGTGCAACATACACTTCTTCGTCAATCTTGCCATTGAGAAAAGCGCTCTTCACATCCATTTGATACAGAAGAATGTTATGATGATTTGCATAGGCCAGCAGTATGCGTATGGATTCAAGTCTAGCCACAGGAGCAAATGTTTCATCGAAGTCAATCCCTTCAACTTGAGTGTACCCTTGAGCAACGAGACGAGCTTTGTTTCTGACAACTTGACCATGCTCATATTGCTTGTTGCGATATATCCATTTGGTGCCTATTATATTGTGCTTGCGAGGATCAGGACGCTTAACTAGTTCCCATACATTATTCAGCTCAAACTGTTGAAGCTCTTCTTGCATAGCTTGAATCCATTCAGGTTCCATGAAGGCTTCTTCAACTTTCTTGGGTTCATATATTGAGACAAATGCGAAGTGCCCACAGAAATTTGCTAGCTGTGTTGCCCTTGAACGAGTGAGTGGACCTGGTGCATTGATGCTATCAATTATTCTCTCAATCTGTACTTCATTTGCGACACGAGGATGTACAGGACGAAGATTTTGCTCTTGCTGATCATTGTTATCGTTAGAAGGATTGTCTTCAGGCTGAGCATTGTCTTCAGTTTGATCATTGTCTTCAAGTTGCTCAGGTGCGGAGATGATAAGTTCCTCTTTAGGCTGAGTTTAAGAAGGTATTATTTCTCTAGTTCCCATAAGTTTGATTGATTCACTTGATGGAACTTCATCTAGCACATTTGGCAGGTGCTCTCTTTGTGAGCCGTTAGTCTCATCGAACCGCACATCTATTGTTTCAACCACTTTATAATTAAAGAGGTTGAAGACTCTGTAGGAGTGCGAATCCTTTCCATATCCAAGCATAAAACCTTCATGTGCTTTTGGTGCAAATTTTGAAGTGTGATGTGGATCCTTGATCCAGCACCTGGCACCAAATACTCTGAAGTAACTGACATTTGGCTTCTTGCCAGTAAGGAGCTCATAGGATGTCTTGTTGAGAAGCTTGTGAAGATAAACACGGTTGATGATATGGCATGCAGTATCAATGGCTTCAGGCCAGAACTTTCTTGGAGTCTTGTATTCATCAAGCATCGTCCGGGCCATCTCAATAAGTGTTCTGTTCTTGCGTTCCACGGTGCCATTCTGCTGTCGTGTGTACGGAGCTGAGAATTCATGTGTAATGCCCAAAGTATCAAGATAAGTGTCTAGACCAGTGTTCTTGAATTCAGTGCCGTTATCACTTCTGATGTGCTTGATCTTGACGCCATAGTTGTTCATGGCTCGTTTGGCGAAGCGTCTGAAGACATCCTGCTCTTCAGTCTTGTAGAGGATTATATGCACCCAAGTATATCTTGAATAATCATCAACAATGACAAAGCCATAGAGACAAGAAGTAGTAGTAAGAGTTGAGTAATGAGTGGGACCGAAAAGATCCATGTGGAGCAGTTCGAAGGGTTGAGTCGTTGTCATGATTGTCTTCAAGGGATGCTTGGCCCTTGTCATCTTTCCGGCTTCACATGCACCACATAAGTGATCCTTCTTGAACTTGACGCCCTCGATGCCTATTACATGCTTCTTCCTTGCAAGGGTGTGGAGGTTCCTCATGCCAGCATGCCCTAGCCTCCGATGCCAGAGCCAGCATTTAGAAGCTTTTGATAGAAGACATATAGCAAGTTGTGGTCCTGCTGAGAAATCTACCATGTACAAATCATCTTTCCGATACCCTTCAAACACTAGAGACTTGTTAGATTCCATTAGTACAAGGCAATGATATTTTCCAAACATCACAATCATGTTTAAATCACAAAGCATTGAAACAGACATTAAGTTGAAACCAAGGGATTCAACAAGCATGACTTTATTCATGTGTTGATCCTTTGAGATTGCAACTCTACCTAGACCCAATACCTTGCTTTTACCAGTGTTAGCAAATGTGATGTGACTTTTGTCAGATGGATGTAGTGTTGAGTCCATAAGAAGGCTTCGCTTGCCAGTCATGTGATTGGTACACCCACTATCAATAATCCATTCTGAAGCAGCTGGTGTCGTACCCTACAGTGCAGTTAGGGGGATAGGCTTCACGAAGAGAATTGTGAAGCAAAAACATTTGATGAACCAGTGGATTATGAAAGCTTAGATCGAGATTTGTACTGATAGGGCGAGTAGCAAGCGATTCAGGAACAAAGTACATAATAAGACCATTTGGGCATTTGATCTTGCGCCCTACAAGATGTTTAAGGTCCCCAGCAGTAGCGTCAGACGATTTTGGTTTTCGGCTGGAGACCTTTCCCTGCAAAAGAGAGTTAAGCTTTCTTAGCCACCCACATCTTCAAGGGTGGCTTCGAAGCAATGAGTCTAAGTGCAGCATCTGGGAACTTTGGCTTTGGAGCCCTAGCAAAAAGTCTTGCAGGTGGACAATAGTACTCATAAGAATAAGTAGAATAGTTCTTGGTATTATGAACATGGCGGTTTGATGAAACGCGCTCATATTCACAGGCCTGAGTACGGTTTCCCTGCAAAACATTTGCGTTAGTGCGACTCAGGTGAGTCCTCTGTCTGTATGAAGCCTTTGGACCGTATGAAGCCTGTGGTCTGTGGTTTGTCTTCTTCACCTGTGGTATCATGATGACATTCACAGGAAGATTATCCAAACACCTTTTTGGCACCCAGACCTTTTTCATAGGCGGTCCATTCCTGCAGTTAGTACCAATATACCTGGCAAACACTTCACCATTCTGATTCTTAAACAATTTATAGGTTGCATCAAAGGATTCATCAATAACAATGGGATTAGCACAAGTGAAGCCAGATAGAGTGGATGGATCCGCTGAAGGTTCCTTTGCAGCAACCCATGTGGTTTTGGGGTACTGCTCAGGTTTCCAGTAAGAGCCATCAGCATTCATTTTCCTTTCGAACCCAACACCCTCTTTCCTTGGGTTTCGGTTCAGGATCTGCCTTTTGAGGAGATCACATAGTGTCTGATGCCCTTTGAGACTTTTGTACATCCCTGTTTCAAGCAATGTCTTCAACCTAGCATTCTCATCAGCAATAGTAGTGGTATCCTCAGCAGTGGGGTTAGTTACCACATCAACAGTTGAAGATATTGCAACAGTAGCAACAGTAGAACACTCAGCAACAGAAGTAGCATTGTCACGCTCGATGCATTTAAGACATGGTGGTTCAAATCCTTCCTGAGCGGAACTGATCTGTTCGGCGTGAAGTGACTCGTTTTCCTTTTGAAGATCTTCATGAGCCGCTCTCAATTTCTCAAGATCTTGCTTCCTTTGAGGATAATTGTAGGAAAGCTTTTCATGAGTTGTTGAGAGCGTTTCATGACGACTTTCAAGTTTCTCATACTTAACGTGAAGATTTTTTATGTCTTCAATTAAGGACTGAGATCGAGTCATTTCAGCGTCTAACAGATCATCACTTTTGTCTAACAGTTTTTGAATGTGTTCCATAGCTTTCTGTTGTTCAGTTGCAATTTTAGCAAGTGTTTTGTAGCTGGGTTTTGAACCACAATCAGAGTCATCTTCACTAGATGTTTGATAGTGAGTAGTGTGTGTGTTTACCTTGGCACCACGTGCCATGAAGCAGTAGGTAGGAGCGGAGTAGTCCTTATCATTTGCATCGGTGTCGGTGATGAAGTCATTGTCATCAGTGTTGAAGATGGACTTGGCAACGTATGCTGTAGCCAGACTTGCAACGCCATAATCGGACTCCTCCTCAGACTCCACCTCCGCCTCCTCAGAAGTGGACTCCTCCTCTGAATCCATTTCCTTGCCAACAAACGCACGTGCCTTGCCAGATGAGCTCTTCTTGTGTGATGAAGACTTTGAGGAAGACTTGGAAGAAGACTTTGAGTATTTCTTCTTCTTCTTCTTGTCATCAGAGTCATATTCCTTGCTCTTCTTCTTCTTGTTGTTCTCATTGTCCCACTACGAACACTCAGAGATGTAGTGGCCAGGTTTCTTGCACTTGTGGCATGTTCTCTTCTTGTAGTCACGAGCAGAAGCTTCATCATTCCTTGAGCTTGATCGTGAAGACTTTCTGAAGCCTTTCTTCTTGGTGAATTTTTGGAACTTCTTCACAAGCATAGCAAGCTCCTTTCCAATGTCTTCAGGATCATCAGAACTGCTGTCAGATTCTTCTTCAGATGAGGAGACAGCTTTTGCCTTCAAGGCACGAGTTCGCCCATAGTTGGGACCGTAGATGTCTCTTTTCTCAGAAAGCTGAAACTCTTGTGTGTTGAGCCTCTCAAGTATGTCAGACGGATCGAGTGCCTTGAAATCAGGACGTTCTTGAATCATCAGGCCTAGGGTGTCAAACGAGCTGTCAAGTGATCTCAGGAGTGTCTTGACGACTTCATGCTTGGTGATCTCAGTGGCGCCGAGAGCTTGAAGCTCATTTGTGATGTTAGTGAGTCGATCAAACGTAAGCCGGACGTTCTCATTGTCATTTCTCTTGAAGCGGTTGAAGAGGTTGCGAAGGACACTGATTCTCTGATCTCTCTGGGTTGAGACGCCTTCATTGACCTTGGAGAGCCAATCCTAGACTAGCTTAGATGTTTCCAAAGCACTCACGCGGCCATACTGTCCTTTGGTCAGATGACCACAGATGATGTTCTTGGCAGTGGAGTCCAGCTGAACGAACTTCTTGACATCAACATCGGTGACACCTTCACCATCCTTGGGAACACCATTCTTGACGACATACCATAGGTCGACATCAATGGCTTCAAGATGCATGCGCATCTTATTCTTCCAGTAGGGATATTCAGTTCCATCGAAGACAGGGCAAGCAGTGGAGACTTTAATTATCCCTGCAGTCGACATAGCTAAAACTCCAGGTGGTTAAACCGAATCACACAGAACAAGGGAGTACCTTGCTCTGATACCAATTGAAAGTGCTAGTGATCGACTAGAGGGGGGTGAATAGGCGATTTTTATGGAAGTCTTCAAAACATGGAAGTTTCAAAGATAAACGATAGAAATAAACCTATTACCATGCAGTGGAAGGTAGACTACGCTAGGCAAACCATAGTCAAGTATTAAATGAAGTGAAAGCATAATGACTAATAGAAGCTAGGAAGTAAGGATCAGGTAGGAAGATATTGTGAATCCAATCAGAACAAGTAGTCACTCAGTGAAGACAAAAGATAATGCAATCATACAATGACTTCACAAGAACCAACAGTAAGCAAAGGGAAGGGAATGATGTAACATCCCAAATTTTCAATTTGGAATGTTATACATTAGATCATCATGCATAACATATTTTTCTTGCATTTTGGTTGATCCTAGAAATTTCACGCAACTCAAGGACCTTCGGAGAGAGTTGGAGATTTCGTTATTTTCATATTTGAGAGTTTCCTCGAATTTGAAAAGGGGATCATTTGATTTATTTATTTCATCTTCAATAATTTTTCTGATATCAAAAATATGAGAGAGGGAATAATATGACTTTCCCAAAATTGAGGAAAAATGAAGATTTAATGAATAAATCAAATTTTGGTTTGACGGAGTTTTGTTTGCTTTCTTTTGGATAGGGAAAAATGCGCGTTTTCAAAAAAATTGCATTTTAGGCCCGGAGTAAAGTTCATTTTGTTCAGCTCATTTTTAGGAGTCGGGGAAAATTTACTTTAGGAATTTTGGAGTTCGTTTAGATTTTCTTTCTTTTGTTTTTCTGCGCGCAAAACTATTTAAAAAAAACTCTCCCGCAGGCCAGCCGGGCCAAGGCCCAGCCGGCCAGGCCGCCGCCGCCCCAGCGCCCTGCGCGCCAGCCGCCACCCCGCCCTAGGCCGAGTCCTGGGAGGACTCTAGGCCGGCGCCCCCCCTTGCCCCTTGCCCAAGCATCTACCCTCTCCCCCTCCCTCCTAGTATATATACCCAAGCACCCCCCCTCTCCTCCCCACACCAGCCCGCCGCCCCGCAGCAAGCAGCAGCAGCAGCAGCCGCCGCCGCCTCGCCACCGCCGCCGCCGCCTCGCCGCCGCCGCCGCCGCCTCGCCGCCGCCGCCGCTGCCTAGCCGCCGCCGCCCTAGCGCCGCTGCCGCCTAGCCGCCGCCGCCTTTGCACCCCGCCGCCGCCGGAGCCCCTCGCCGGAGCCTCTCGAGGTAGCGACGCCTCTCTTTTTCTTCCCCGGTCCGGTTTTTCCTAAAAGAACCGTTCCGTTTTCCCTCCGATTCTTTTCTTTTTCTTTCGGCTTTGTTTCGGTTTTCTTCCGAAACCCTAGATCGGTTTTCCGTTTCTTTTTCGGTTTCTTTTCCGAAAACCCTAGATTGGTTTTTGTTCTTCTTTCGGACCGTTCGTCTCAGCGAACGTGATCACCGATTCTTTCCCGGTTAACGACGTCCGTTAGTTTAACCGTTCGTCTCTTTCTTTTCGTCGGACTTATTCCGCAATCGTGATCTCAGATCCGAGCTTCATTCTAGTCTTTCTTCTCGCTCGTTTGTCGGAATCAGGTGATTCAAGCGCCTGGAGTTTCGTCTCGAAACCGTCGTTCCGTCTAATTAACTTGAACAAGCCTTTGCTACAGTAAAATTTGACCTAGTTTCAATTTGCTAGAACCGAGTTGTTTTCTTCCGCCGTTTGTTTTTCCGTCGTTTGTTCGGTTCGTTCTTTCTTTGCAACCGGAGTTCTTAAGTTGAACTTTCTGGTTCGTTCTCTTGTTCGAGTTTTACCTGTGCATTAGATGAGTACTTATTGTGTGCTTGTTGTTTGTCTGTGATAGATCACCCGGATTGCGCCGCTTGTTACTTCGAAACCCTAGGTCTCGCGGATCATCAGCAAGGCAAGTAACACTTTGATCATACCTTTTCTACAACCCATGTTTTATTGCATTAGATCAATCCTCTCACACTACATCATTAGGATCTAATTAAATTGTGGGATGGGAAGTAGATGAGGTAGTACCTATTACCTGTTTATTATGAAACCTTTGGGAGTTACTTCTACGTTTGCTTATTATGCCATGCTATGCTAGTAGACGTGGATTGGGTGAGTGATATCCATGACAGATGTGAGATTTGATAATTTAATGGTTTATCTAAGGTGGCAACTTAAACACACATCTGGGTGGATTGAGGCACCTGATGTCTATCAGGACTTGCCTGTTTTCTTTCGGACCGCCACCCAGGCTCAAAGGGATCATAAGATCTTCCATGCTAGAAACTTACGTGTGCAGCCACAAGCCATTATGGGCTCTGGCATAGTTGATTAAGTCGTGCGAACTCTTACGGGTAAACTAGCAGATGTAGGGGTTGTAGGTGGTACGGTCTACCCACATGTAAGGTGCTAGCGCTTCTGAAAGACTGTGTCTCGGTCATCCGTCTTCTCAAACACCACGTAGTGCGAGAAACCAAACGGAGGCGATCGAGTCTTGTGGGGAAAAGTGCGCAAACCTCTGCAGAGTGTACAAACTAATCATGATTAGCCGTGTCCCCGGTTATGGACAACTTGAGTATCTAGTACTTGAATATCATGTGAATCTCAACATGTTACTTCTAATTAATGTTGTTGGGTTTTAATTGTTCACTTAATTGGGATCGGAATGCTGTCAACCATTCTCGATGTTTAACAACTACCATGATAGTTAAATAAATTTATTCCTTTGAAGTAGGGAAAAACTACCATTCTATGTGTTACATTGCCAGCATATTCCATGCGCTGACCCGTTTTCGGGCTGCAACTTCTCATGTTGCAGACTTTTCAGATGACGAGTAAGGTGCTTTTAGGTCGTGGTTCTATACTCAGTGATGCCGTTGGAGTTGATGGACCCATTTATCTTCCGAGTCTTCCGCTGTTATCATTATTAGATGGCCTTAAGCCATATTTATTGTAATAAGTTCTCTTTGAGACAACGATGTAATAAGTGTGTGATTGCCACTCTGCTATAAATCCTTCGATGTACTGTGTGGTGTCAGCATTACTGATCCAGGGATGACACCTGAGCACAGAGCACTTGATCCATTCGGGTCGGGTCGCTACAAAGGATGAAACCAGTGACTCGTTGAAGACAATGATTTGTTGGACCAGTTCCAGTTGCTGTGACAACTGTACGTCTGGTTAGGGAGGCTGAGATTCAACACAGTCCTCAAGTGTAATAAGTCTCCAGATCACACAGACAGGAAGACTTAAGTGATGCCTAACACTCTTTGGCTCTGGGTGTTTAGGGCTTTATCCTCGCAAGGAATTCTCTCTCAAAGGCTTCGAGGTGGGTTGCTCTCAAACGACAAAAGCCGTACTCTAACTCTGAGCAGCCAACCATTTATGGTTGTAGGGGGTGGGCTATTTATAGCCACTAGGCAACCCGACCTGATTTGTCCGAAATGACCCTGGGTCACTAAGGAACTGACATGTGTTCCAACGGTCAGATTTCAAACACACACGGCAGCTTTACTTGGGCTACAAGAAAAGCTGACTTATCCAACTCTGGACAAGATTTGCTCTCATAGTCTTCACTCGAAGACATAGGATTTTGGTTAAGCATCACTTCAGTCATTCTGACTGGTTCTCTTGGACCCCACTTAACAGTACGGTGGTTCCTATGACTCAACAAATAAGAAAAAGAACAACGAAAGAACTAAGTCTTCGCGCTCCATAGTCTTCATGCGATGTCTTCTCTTGTCATAGTCTTCAATGTGAATGTCTTCACATACCACCTTTGTCTTCAATGTCTTCTTACATTTTTAGGGGTTGTCTCTGGTAGGAAAACTGAATCAATGATGGACTTCTACCTGTGTTATCATGCAATTCTCACAAACACATTAGTCCCTCAACTAGGTTTGTCGTCAATACTCCAAAACCAACTAGGGGTGGCACTAGATGCAATTACAGTGTCCGATCATCATGTAAGACGGACTAGTCATCATCGGTGAACATCTTCATGTTGATCGTATCTTCTATATGACTCATGTTCGACCTTTCGGTCTTCCGTGTTCCGAGGCCATCTATGTACATGCTAGGCTCGTCAAGTTAACCTAAGTGTGTTGCGTGTGTAAATCTGGCTTACACCCGTTGTATGCGAATGTTAGAACCTATCACACCCGATCATCACGTGGTGCTTCGGAACAACGGACCTTAGCAACGGTGCACAGTTAGGGGTAACACCATTCTTGATATTTTAATGAGGGATCATCTTATTTATGCTACCGTCGTTCTAAGCAAATAAGATGTAAAACATGATAAACATCACATGCAATCAAATAGTGACATGATATGGCCAATATCATTTTGCTCCTTTTGATCTCCATCTTCGGGGCGCCATGATCATCATCGTCACCGGCATGACACCATGACCTCCATCATCATGATCTCCATCATCGTGTCTTCATGAAGTTGTCTCGCCAACTATTACTTCTACTGCTATGGCTAATAGTTAGCGATACAGTAAAGTAATTACATGACGTTTATGTTGACACGTAGGTCATAAATAAATTAAGACAACTCCTATGGCTCCTGCCGGTTGTCATACTCATCAACATGCAAGTCGTGATTCCTATTACAAGAACATGATCAATCTCATACATCACATATATCATTCATCACATCCTTTTGGGCATATCACATCACACGGCATATGCTGCAAAAACAAGTTAGACGTCCTCTAATTGTTGTTGCATGTTTTTACGTGGCTGCTATAGGTTTCTAGCAAGAACGTTTCTTACCTACGCCAAAACCACAACGTGATATGCGAATTTCTATTTACCCTTCATAAGGACCCTTTTCATCGAATCCGATCCGACTAAAGTGGGAGAGATAGATACCCGCTAGCCACCTTATGCAACTAGTGCATGTCTGTCGGTGGAACCAGTCTCACGTAAGCGTACGTGTAAGGTCGGTCCGGGCCGCTTCATCCCACGATGCCGCCGAATCAAGATAAGACTAGTAACGGCAAGTAAATTGACAAAATCGACGCCCACAACAACTTGTGTTCTACTCATGCTTAGAAACTACGCATAGACCTTGCTCATGATGCCACTATTGGGGATCGTTGCAGAAATTTAAATTTTTTTTACGCATCACCAAGATCAATCTATGGAGTAACTAGCAACGAGAGAGAAGGGAGTGCATCTTCATACCCTTGAAGATCGCGAGTCGGAAGCGTTGCAAGAACGCGGTTGGAGGAGTCGTACACGTAGCGATTCAGATCGCGGCCCAATCCGATCTAAGCACCGAACAACGGTGCCTCCACGTTCAACACACGTGCAGCCCGGTGACGTCTCCCGCGCCTTGATCCAGCAAGGAGGAGGGAGAGGTTGAGGAAGAAGGCTCCAACAGCAGCACGATGGCGTGGTGGTGATGGAGTGGCAGTTCTCTGGCAGGGCTTCGCCAAGCTCACGCGGAGGAGGAGAGGTTTGGGGAGGGGAGGGGTTGCGCCTTGGATGTGGTGCTGCAGCCCTCCCCTCAACCCTCTATTTATAGGGAGAAGGGGGAAGGGGACCGGCCCCTCTAGATGGGATCTAGAGGGTGGGCGGCGGCCAAGGGGGAGGGGGCTTGCCCCCCAAGCCAAGGGGGGCGCCTCCATTAGGGTTTCCCCAACCCTAGGCGCATGGGCCCTAGGGGATTTTGGCGCCCTACCCCACTTGGGGCTTGGTCCCTTCCACCTACAGCCCATAAGGCCCTCCGGGGCAAGTGGACCCTCCCGGTGGACCCCCGGAACCCCTCCGGTGGTCCCGGTACAATACCGGTATACCCCCGAATATTTCCAGTGACCGCATGATGACTTCCCATATATAAATCTTCACCTCCGGACTATTCCGGAATTCCTCGTGATGTTCGGGATCTCATACGGGACTCCGAACAACATTCGGTAATCACATACAAGTCTTCCTAATGACCCTAGTGTCATCGAACCTTAAGTGTGTAGACCCTACAGGTTCGGGAACCATGCAGACATGACCGAGACAACTCTTCGGCCAATAACCAACAACGGGATCTGGATACCCATGTTGACTCCCACATGTTCCACGATGATCTCAATAGACAAACCACGATGTCGGGGATTCAAGCAATCCCGTATACAATTCCCTTTGTCAATCGGTACGTTACTTGCCTAAGATTCGATCGTCGGTATCCCAATACCCCGTCCAATCTCATTACCGGCAAGTCACTTTACTCGTTGCGTAACACATCATCCCGTGACCAACCCTTAGTCACATTGAGCTCATTATGATGATGTCTTACCGAGTGGGCCCAGAGATACCTCTCCATCATATGGAGTGACAAATCCCAGTCTCGATTCGTGCCAACCCAACAGACACTTTCAGAGATACCTGTAGTGCACCTTTATAGTCACCCAGTTATGTTGTGACGTTTGGCACACCCAAAGTATTCCTATAGTATCCGGGAGTTGCACAATCTCATGGTCTAAGGAAAAGGTACTTGACATTAGAAAAGCTTTAGCAGACGAACTACATGATCTTGTGCTATGCTTAGGATTGGGTCTTGTCCATCACATCATTCTCCTAATGATGTGATCCCGTTATCAATGACATCCAGTGTCCATGGTCAGGAAACCGTAACCATCTATTGATCAACGAGCTAGTCAACTAGAGGCTCACTAGGGACATGTTGTGGTCTATGTATTCGCACATGTATTACGATTTCCGGATAACACAATTATAGCATGAACGATAGACAATTATCATGAACAAGGAAATATAATAATAACCATTTTATTATTGCCTCTAGGGCATATTTCCAACACAATGAAGGTTAAAGTATTTCATCCAGACTACAATGAGCATCAAGAAGTCCTAATAAATACAGTGAAGGATGGATGGGCAGCCATCACAAGGGGTTGGCCTAGAGTCGTGCGCGCATTACGCATGGAGGAGGGCACAATATGGGCATTCCGCTTCACCTTCTCCAGCAAGCATAATGTCTTTCGCCTCTCTCTTTATAGTCTTTAGTACAACTGTGGTTCATCATTCTTTATTTCGTGCTTCTGTAGTTCTTCAGTATATGTACCTGTGCATCGAATTATGGATTCGTGGTTGAACCTATATTTGTAATAAACATGGTTGGATATGAAAAAAGTGATTGCCTACTTTCAAATTCAAAACATGTGATTTTTAAATTAGGGGTTAATTAGGGATTACATTGCACATGGTTTGCGAAAGCGAAACGTCTATGATATACGTGGAGATCAGAAATGTTTCTAGGATCCACTACGTGTGCGATCAATCTCCACTGCACACACAACTATCTCTTGAAAACTGTTTGTGTTAGGCCACCTTGCGCAAACGTTTACCACATAAAAAGTGTCTGTGATGGACAACCTTTGCCACATAGTTTCTTCTATGCACCATGTGTGATGCATTCAATAACGCAAACGATAAAATTATTAATATCGTGTGCAATGGCAATGCTATCACAAACGATTTAACGGGAAAATTGTGTGTGATGTACCTGTGAACGGAAACATTTTCCTTCAAGCGACTATGTGGGATGTACAAACGAACGGAAACGTTTAGTGGGGACTGACTATGTGGGATGTACTTGCGACCGGAAACAATTTCGCCGTATAATTATTTTTTAGCTCTACTATACGTATTTCCGTATTTGAGTGCTCGCCGGTCGCACACGACCTCATTTTACCGAGCTGGTGTGCCAGGAGGGCATATCCCCAATGGTTTCTGGGTCGTGTGGGAAGGACCCCCCTATCGCCCACACTAACTTGGCGACGGTTCCAAATGCCGTCGCAGAAAGGGGTTAAAAACCGTTTGTTTAGGACCGACGCATACCAGTGGAGGTCTTGAACTCCAATGTAGTGGTCTCTCTCACTCTCAAGAGGAGGAGTGGTACAAGGAGCAAATCTCACATACATCAAGTCATATCCTTTGCTAAGTCTACATGGAGGAGGGAGAGGGATATATATATATAGGTAGGTGGAGGAAAGGGACAAAGTGGAGGCCTAACAGGCGACTCTCCACCGTCCATCCTAATGAGCCCGTGCGCACGGGGGTCCCATGGGCACGGTACAAGCCCGTGTGCATGGGGTGCTCCAGCGCCAGCTCCCTATGTAGCCCGTGCGCATGGGGTCTTCGAGGGCCGTGGGCCCGGGGTCGCCTCGGAAGTGCAGAGATGAACTTCGTTCACTCCTTCTTCTTCCTTGTGTCCTTGGGGTCCTTCTCCTTAGCGCCCGGGAAGCTCCCTAACTTCTTGGTGGCGGTCTCCCTTGAACCTAATGATGCACAACGTTTCATGGTGAGGTAGCAACCAAGTCCAATAGATATTCATGTAAATCTCGAAGAGGAGCGGGTTCACATTAAGCCCGGTCGGTCCACTTGGGGCTTGAGGTGCTATGAAGGTGTACATGGAGATGACCGTGGGATGCTCCGCATCATGCCCTCCCCCTTGGGAAAGATCCGACCTCGGATCGTAAACCATATCGCCTTGTAAACCACGGTAGGCATGGATGTACTTGTTGTCGGACGGAGTGTATGTGATGGTGCAATCCAAGTACTTCAAGATGTCTTTGGGATGGTATACATGCAAAATGAGCAAACACAAGGGATACTTGGATATACAATGGTTAGCGCGCAAAATGCATGCATCAAGGAAGTATGAGTCCAATCGAAAAGATTGTGTGTGGAAATACACATGATGCTTATCCAAAAGATGTAGAATGATATGTAATGCATTCATGGGAGCAAAAGCATTCATTGAGCACACAAATGTGTTGTGAATATGATCGATGCAACCGTTGTGCAAAATGATGTCATAATGGGACGGTTTATCAATAGCATGAACATGGAAATGGATGCTCAATATGATTATGTTATCATGCAATTGATGGTTGGCAATGTGATCATTATGTATGAATATGCCATCAAGGAATATCACAACAAATTTGCTAAGAATGTGCACAAGCTCATATATCATGGATGACATGGGAATGCAAGATGCGACAAGGCAATCATAATGTGAGTCAATCCATGTACAATATGCAAATTTGTTATGGGTGGTGTTGTACCATAGCTCAATGTCATGGCACTCCTAAACTTGAAGGTCCATAGGGTCCATCTCCAATGCCGATCCTCCATCCAATAGATGTATCATGTAGACAAGAAGAGAGAGACAACAATGAAAGAATGACCAGTCCAATATGTGTATGTGAGTATTGCTCAAAGGGAAGGAGGTCACCTTTAGTAGTTTCTCAAGGATGTTGGAGTTGCGCATCTTGTATGCCTTCACATAACCAATATGTCTCGTGATGGTACCGCCTTGTGAATTCTTCAAAATGAGAGAACATGACAAACACTCGGAAAAACAAATGAGGTTAGTGCAAATGCGACACCTATCATTCGAGTGGTGAGATACCCAACAAGTGTTTTCATCATTCTTATCATAAGAAAGTACAAGGTTGTAGTTCATGGTATGTAGGCATAAGATGCTAGAACAACCAAACAGATTAAGCTCAATCAAACATTCATGCATCACAAGTAATATGTCCAAGTCTCCAAGATCAATAAGCATAGCATGGTTGCACTCACTACAAGTGGATATGAGAGTTGCAACTAATGCAGACAAGTGACAATGATCAAGATATATCATAAGAGAGGCATGAACATATATGTCATCAACCCAAGAAAGCGAGGAAGAATGGAACATGGGTGATGCAACAAAGCAAGCAATCATAGCATTCAAGTCATGTAAGCTAGTAGTGCGAAGATGTAACGTACTAGGAGGAATCATGGCAAGCATGTCATGTGTGCAAATAGTGAGCATGAATAATGCACATGACATATCACAAGCATGAAAGGAAGATATGAGAAAAATATCATCAATGTATTGGTGAGAGGCCATGTGTACATAGCAATGGGGCATAATGACTCTCCCAAAACAACAAGCATCAATAGCATTGGGCACAAAGAAATCATGGCAATAACTACTAGGATCTCCACTAAGCATGCAAATACACATAGAAGTAGTATAATGGTGAATCATATTTAAGTGCAAGCAAGGGTCACAATTGCATGGTAAAGGCATGGAAAGAGGGATAACATGAAAAGTGAACATGATACAATGGGCATAAAGTAACAAGTGATATATAGCCCATAGCCCTGTGAGCCAAGTAAAAGAGATGCGCGTAGTCGTAGCGCGAAGGGAATGGTGGTAAGTATAGTCCACGGACTCCCAAATCATCGTTGCTCTCAAGATCTCGTTTTGTCAACTCATGGGATTGTGAGGTTGACGAGTTTGCATAAGTACCTACACAAAACAAAGGCAAAGGAAAAATTGTGTGCACGTGGTATATGTACACATCATCCATTAAGATGTGCATGAGCAAGTGTTAGTTAGCACAAAATATCCAATTCTCAAATAAATGAGATGCGTGATATAGAAACATGTCATCCATCATGATGGGTTTGTTGTTATGTATAGCATAATGGAGACTCAAATTATGTAATGCATCACGAGAAATATGTAGAGCATTGTTATTCATGGAATGCATATGGTGCACACAATTATGGGAATCATGCAAAGGATGGAATGAATCAAAATCTCCTAATATGTATGAGGAAACTATGGGGGTCTCCTCATGATCATTAGTGGAAACATCACATGGAGAATATTGACAACATGCAATACAATGAATATCCGAAGCAATGTGTTCATGGCATGGCATAGTAGATGAATTGCGCAAATCATGTAAATGAAGCATGGCAATATCATCGCATGAAAAACAAAAGCCAATAACCAACATCTTGTCATATATGCCATAAGTGCAAATGGGATTTATTTTAATGGGGCGTGCATAGTTACTATGGTGAGTTTGTAATGATGCAATATGGGAGATCTCACTCATAGCATATGACAAGTTTAAAGGGTTCTCAAACAGGATGTGACCAAAAGAATTTTCACATGATATCCTATGGAGCATAGCATCACAACTAGGCAACTCGACATGCTCATCATCATATTCATCCTAAATCGGTAAGTCATGACATGAGGGAGTAGCACTAGCATGAAGCATCATAATAGGTGTGTCAACATCATGCAAGCAATCATTGGTAAGATAGTCCACTAGTGGGACAAGAGAAGCACTGTCACCTATGTTACCTTTGGAGCTCCACTCATGTGGTGTAGGTGAGGTGTCGTGATGGAACCATGTGGGGGTGCATCATCGTCCACCATGGCCATCGTCGTCGCCGTTGGAGGTATGGACTAGTCGAGGATAGGCATGTCCTCATGTAGGGTACCTAGCACCAAAGAAGAAAACACACTCGGAGTGGAGGTTAAGTCGATAGAAATCATAGTGGCCTCACGTGCCGTCTCAACTACCTCACTCACTAAGTGTTGTGGCTCACTCACTCTCTGCAAGATGCTCTCACTTATATGGTTGGTGGAGTCACTCAAATGGCTCTCAACCTCACATAGGATGTGTGGCATAAACTCATGTGTGGGGCAAGTGGTGGTCACACTCATCCTCTCAGAGGAAATGCTCTCAATGGCACATATGGTGGAGGCACTCATATCACTCATGGTGGGGTGGTTCTCCTCACATGGGAACTGGGGCACCTCGTCATATGTGGGTGTCGGAGAGATGTAGGTGCAAATGTCTCCATGCTCAATCATGTCGTAGTCATAGCCGTGGATGAAGGCCGATGATGGCACATCATCACTCTCCCCCAAGACCAAAGATAAGGTCTCATGTGTGGTCTCATAGATTGAATCGGAGAATGAGTCCTTTTGGGGCACCGCCTTCATGTTGTTGAAGAGGTTCATGCTCGTCGCAGTGGTCGAAGGGGATGGCCCTTGCTCGACCTTCTTGTCACTGTATTGTTGTTGGAGGCCCATATGATGTGGCACCTCGTAGCTCATCTCCATGACCGAAGGGAATTTCCCATGCTCAGCCATCTTCCTAGAGGGGCTTCCGAAGATGGAAGGGTTGCCCTCACTCGTATGTGGTCGCCTTGTTGTTGAATATGTCGATGTAGGAGAACTCGTGGGAAGTCGGCGAAGATGCCGTACGTCCAAAGGCGAAGATGCCTTCAAGTCACTTGGCGAAGATGCCAAAGTTGTTGATGAAGCCGCAAATTTGTTGTCAATGTTGTGGTTGTGTAAGGCCCGTGTGCACGGGGGTGTAGGCGGCCGTGTGCACGGGGTCCCGTGTGCATAAGGTCCAAGGCCCGTGTGCATGTGGGTGGAAGAGAAGCCATCTCTCGTCCCGAAGGTCACTCTTCATGGTCTTGTCTGTGGTCTTGGCGGTCGTCTCGAAGATTATGACGGTGTCGCGTGGTACTTGCATCGCGTGGCCGCTCCAAATGCGATCGACTTGCTCGCCGTTGCCTTGAAGATGACGAAGGGGAAGTAGACTTGACCAAAGCCCGAATCTCCTCCATCCTTGCATCTTTCTCCTCCTTTTGTGCAGAAAACTTGTGGTCAAAGTAGTCTCTTGTACGTGCTTCGGAGTTTCGTATGTCGATGGCGAGGTTGTCGATGTGCTCTCGCAATCTTGATTGTGCGCCTTGCATTTGTCGTTGTAGATCGAAGATGGACGCTTTGGTGTTGTAGTTGTTCGCACCGTCGTTGTTGTCGAAGACCGGAGATGAAATACCTTGCCTATCCATCACAAACTCGAGCAAATGTGAGTTGAAGAAAGGAAAGAACTAGACCAATGTAACTTATCCAATGTTGAAGATGGATCAAAGATCACTCATTAAGGTATCGAGGAAATATCACAATTGGTACCGGATCTTGTCAATTCTCACACCTACACAAGTAAGGCTTATGGTGGGGCTTGGTGAGGATAGTGGCAGAAAAATTTGATGCAAAAAGTAAGCAAGAGTCAATAATGTTGGAAAAGATTCACGAATTCGCAAGTAAAACAAGTAGACCAATAGAACTATGTGGCACACGGAAACACACACACACGGATAGATAAATGGGGTCGTGCAACCAAGGAATGAGCAAAAAATGTGGAATCCATGGAAAACACTCGTGTTGCACAACTCAAGAGAGACGCTAGCATGATTGCTCAATAGGCAGATATGACACTTGTGCACAACCTATAAGATGCAAAATGTATGAGCTTTCTATCCCAAGTATGCTATGTGTATGATGTTCCCGGTGTTCTTCTCAAGATGATCCAAGATGATCGGGCATGACAATCTTATGTGCAATGTGGTATGATGCTATCGGTATTGCTTACAAGCTGTTTGCTCTCTCTTTTTTTGCTTAAAAGCTTATTCTTTTTTTTGATATGGCCACTATGCAAAATGCACAAACCAAGATAGCAATTTTGTATATGCGGGAACAATCTTGTGACACAAGAGATGATATGATACCAAGATGATACCAATATGATATGGTATGTATGCAATGGAAGGTGTAGATCGATGATCACTAATGTGCACAAGTAACGTTGCCGGCTCAATGGCTAGTCTCGATAGGCAAGTGACACAAAATGGGCCAAGGGTTATTAATGCAATGGCAAGAATGTACAATGATGGGATACCATGATACCAAGATGATATAGAGGTTACCGTTCTTGCTTATGGCTAGTGTGTCAAAATGGTGAATGTGGTCGATGTCGAATCCTTGGCGAAGTTGAGCAATGGTGTTGTCGATGTCGAACCGTTCCTAGTTAGCCGAAACACGCTAGGAAACGGAAAAAACCGCAAACTCAAAATGTCCAATGGCAAATGTCAAATGGTGGTAGCGGACATGCGGTGGTAGTTCCGAAGTTGGCAATGCGGAAGTGGTGGTGGTGGTTGATGAAGAACCAACCATCCCTAAGTAGCTGAAACACCTTAGGAGACTCAGGTCACAACTCAAACAACCACAAATGCTAAATGGAGCGAAATGGGTTAGGTTGCGGAAAGCTATGGTGGTTTTGCGAATGATATGGTGGAAGGCCTAGGCAAAGATGCCAAAATGTCAAAATTTTGATGGAGCCAAATTCTGTTGGAACCTATCTAGATGGATGGGGGATGTCAATGGCTACTCAACGAGCTAAAGAACGCGAAAATCGGACTCCATATGTGGAAGTTATAGCCGAAACGGGAAGTGCACGCGGCTATCGTAGGGGGGCCGTGCGCACGGGTGTGGGAGCCCGTGGGCACGGGGTGGGCGGAAAATTCGCGATTTTGGGGCAGAAATTTGAGATTTCTTGGGCAAAATTGGAGAGATTTGGGGGATGGAAGGTGGGGAAAAGATAGGGAAAGCTAGATCCACTTGAAACCAAGCAAATCCATGGATCAAATCCAATAAAACCTTATCAAACCAACAAATCACAAAAAAATTAGGGCTATTTTGGTGGGGATTTTCGAAATTGGGGATGAACACAATAAAATCAGGCTAGAAAACAAGGAGGTGGGCTCCAATTTCATGAGAAACCATGGATGATGATACCAAGATGTTCATGAGCAAGGGCGGGAGCTCCAATTTCGTGATCAACGTGGCTCTAGATACCAATATGTTGTAGGGTGGAATCCTAAGATGGATCTTTCACAAATTAGAGGGGAAATCCCACAAAGATCATGAAGAACACAAGAGAGGGGAAATACTCAAATCAACTAGATACAATCACACATATGCTATATCCAAAAACACACAAGAGGTCACAATGATCCAAGGACAACAAAGGAAAGATACAAGTTAACTAGTTCATCCCAATCCTATGAGGAAACAGGTCTTGATGATAGTCTTCTCCAAGAGAAGGGATTGAATCCACAAGGGGATCTTCTCCAAAGGAGGTCTTGAACTCTAATGGAGTGGTCTCTCTCTCTCTCTAGAGGAGGAGTGGTACAAGGAGCAAAGCTCACATAGATCAAGTCATATCCTTTGTTAAGTCTAAATGGAGGAGGGAGAGGGATATATATAGGTAGGTGGAGGAAAGGGACGAAGTGGAGGCCCAACAGGCGACTATCGACCATCCATCCTGATGAGCCCGTGTGCACGGGGTGCTCCAGCACCAGCTCCCTGTGTAGCTCGTGCGCACGGGGTCTTCGAGGGCCGTGGGCACGGGGTCGCTTGGGAAGTGCAGAGTTGAACTTCATGCACTCCTTCTTCCTTGTGGCCTTGGGGTCCTTCTCCTTGGCCTCAGGGAAGCGCCCGAGCTTCTTGGTGGTGGTCTCCCTTGAGCTTAATGATGCAGAAGATTCCATGGTGAGGTATCAACCAAGTCCAATAGATATTCATGTAAATCTCGAAGATGAGTGGGGTCACCTTATGTCCGATCGGTCCACTTGGGGCTTGAGGTGCTATGAAGGTGATGAGGACATAACTACCTTGGATATGACCAAAAATATTGCATATATGCATATTTGTCAGGTGATTTCTAGTGCAAACTATTCAATAATCTATTTATGTTATCCAGAACAAAAATACTTCATACACTTTTCCGTTTTGTCTAATTGCAGGTGTATGGGACATTTGTACAATCCCCATATGAAGATAAGGGAAAAGGAGAATTTTAGGTTCTGTTCAAAAAGTTCTTTCACGTCACTTTTGGGCCAAGAGAAGATAGAGTCCAAGTCTCTCACATTCGAGATTCAGATTCGGACTGCACAGACATGCATGACTCAAAACGCCAACAACTTTTTCATACGGACTCCGAATTGGGTGATACTTTTTTTGTTGGAAAGTAGATTTCGTGCTCTTTCCAACCCAATTGGATTCACCTTCAAATTTGTCCGGAGCGTTGAGATATCGACAAAAAAATCTAACCCTGCAGCAGAATCCGAGTCAAACAACAAGTCCAAAGGTGTTGCATCACCTCCACTTAGGCCCATGAGCCTTGTACGACCTAGGGTTAGTTTTAGGCTGCCTTGGGACGTCCTCCCACCTCCTTGGATGCCACCCATTGCTCCTATATAAGTAGATCCATCTAGTAGCTTTTTCTTGGGATTTTTAGTTAAAAGTTAGCCATTGCAACTTCGTGTACTATGTTTGTGTCCAACGACTAGACCAAGACCGCTTTCGGATCCACCTTTACCAATACTTCATCTATATTCGCAATATTCAGATTGCATTATCATATTCTTGCTTGTTCTTAGATTGCTTGCAGTAATAGACCATCGTGGTTAGGCTGACCGTGCTTCCGACATCGTCAGTAACCTCAGGAGATTGGTTTAGCGATTGCTAAGGCGCAATGTCGTGCATGTTTGTAGTCGGATCATCAAAGTCGTCTCCACCAAGTCGATAGTTATCATCTCATCGAAAGATAGGGACACCCTCGCCTCTATCAAGTGGTATCAGTTTTCAGGTTGCTCGGTGAGAATTTCCAGTTTTTCCTAGATTAGATTTATTTTCTTACCTATTGTCCAAGAAAAAGCAACAAAAAAGTTAGATATATTCATCCTTTGTCCAAGCCACTCTGAGCCTTTGCAATTTTCTTTTCATTGCTTACATAGTTCAATTATCGGTTTCATCGTCGTGTCGAGTTGCTGGTCTTAGTGTCTAGTTCGTTTAGAGTTTCGAGTTCTGTTCACATTAGTCACGCCGCCGCTATATCGTTATCCCTTCCGATGTCCACCACTCATCCATCATTTTCCACCACGTGCTACCCATAGTTCATTGTCATAATGATAGTTGAGATCGTTCATATCTTGACTTGATCCAATCTGCATCTTATCTAGTTTGTTTTGGAAAGAGGGAGAGAGAAAAAAAAGACAGAAAAAAACGAGAGCAAAAAAAAGTAACAAAAAAGTTAGAGAAAAAAGAGAAAGAAAAAAATGTGTGAGAGAAAAAAGAGAGAGAAGAAAGAAAAACAAAATTTGGATCTATCTTGATAGAGGCGAGGGTCCCGATCTTTCGATGAGTTGGTGGCTATCTGTGACGCCCCAAGACCGAAGCTTTAGATGCTTTCCAGGGTTTCCAGGTTTCCTTGTGTGTTTTGTTTGGTTCATTGCATTCATCTTTGCATCATGTGCATTGCATCATGTCATTTCTTTTTGCAACTCAACTAAATAAATTGCATGGATCTTCGGTCCATTTAAATCGAGGGAATTCACATGGTGATTCTCTCTATAACATATCCTCCCAATATTAGGGAGCTATGATAAATAATCCATTCTTATGGAATCACCTAAAACACACTTGCAAAATTTCCCCATGCCTTTGTTATCTCGCTTCTTGACCTCAAACCTTGTCCATAAATTCTTTCGTCGTTTTCCGGAATTCCACCAAAAACCTCAACATTTTTGGACCTTCCTTTTACCAAGTCCCAGTTCAAACCCATTTGAATTAAATTCAAATGAGTTTGAATTTATATCTTTCAATCTTGCTGTTTCTAATTTTCTTGGGTCAAACTTATTTTTTGTGAGTCCAAGAAAATTAACCACTTGTCCAAATTCTTTTTCAACCTTCTCCTCTGTCCTTTTTCCTTTCTTTTAGTTCTCTGTTTTTAAAAAAAAATCAAAGGAGTGGGGGAGAGAGAGAGAGAGTAGCCGAGCTGGCCACTTGGGCCTCAGTCCAGGCCGGCCCGCTTCCCAGTCCCGCTCTAACCCTAGTACCGCAGCCCGATCCCCATCTCCCATCTCTCCCTCCTCTCGCTAACCTCGCGCCGCCAGGAGAGGATGCACGCGCCCGATGCCCGCATCCCGATCCCCATCTCCCTCTCGATCCCCAGGGCCACCCCCACTTCCCTCGTTCCTCTCCTCGATCTCCCTCGACCCCCTCCTATGGCACTGCCCTTGCCCCGAGCTCGCCACTGCTGCGCTATCTTTGCCATGCTCCAGCGCCGCACCGTTGCATCCTTGCTGCACGCCGCGACCCTGCCTTCTCGACCTTCCCGGAGCACCAGTTGACGCCGGCGCCCACCTTCCTCCGCCCCGCGGTCCTGTCCTCCAACCGCGCCAAGCCCCGCAGGTTCCGGCCCTACCTCGAGCGCCCCCGCGCTCCTACATCGAGCCGCCAGGGCCGTGGGTCGTCGGATGCCGCCTCCTTTGCTTCGAGCTGCCTCCTGTGCCTCGATCTCCTTCAAGACTGGCCGGGTCCATCTTCCTGCACCCGTTCCCCGTCTCCGGCGCCGCGCTAGACCTCCCTCATGCCTCGCTAGCTACTGCTGTGCCGCCGTGTTCCTGCTTCAAGCAGGCAGAGGGTCGATCCACCACCAGCACTCGCCTCTGCCATGGACCTCCCCAGCGAGGCCCATCTGCGTCATCCGCCCCGGCCTCCTGCACTCATGTCGGACCACGACGCACCGCTGTCATCATGCACCTCCAATTGTCGTTGCTTTTGATGCCAAGTCCAACGACCACTGAACAGGGAACAACGCCAAGTACCACGACAGACCGCCAAGTACCCCTTCGAATCCTTCAAGACCATCAAGTGAACGACTACCATCGCTCCAAGATCCGAATGGCTACGACGACATGAACATCTACGAAAAGTTTACGACTACACGATGAACCGCCAAGGCCGGCTACAACCCTTGTACCACTCTTATCGCCAAGTACCACGATGACCGAAGCATAGTACCTCTACATTTGCCATGTACATCGACCATCACCGAAGACCCGTGTAGCACTAACGCCAAGTTCCCCTACCGTCCCCTCGGAAACATCGAATGCGTCAAGTCCTTCTCCGAGACGTGTACCACTACTTCCTCTACCGTCGTGAGAACGCCTACTTCCGCTACAAACTTGAACTGTCCCGCTTGCACGCTTCGAAGGTATAACCTCGAGACGACGTCCGTGAATGGATGCTTGCGATGTTTGAGATGCTCGTGTCTGCACCCTGTCCTTTGTCACTCATTTCCTTGTCGCCAACTCGTGGGAAAACCGCAATCCGGGAGCACCCCACCATCTTTTGCACGCATCCGCACACTTCTCCTTTGCATCGGTATCTCAATCGAGTTACCGGAACCAGAACATTGCCGTGGCACCGTTTTTGTTACCGTTGCCGTGGCACCCCTTTCCTTTCCACCACGGTGACAAATGCTTCATAATGCTCTTGTCATCTTTTAATAAAAAAATTGCATAAACTTGTTCATGTCATCCGCATCATGATAACAACATTTAAAATGTTTATATTTGTTGTTTCCATCAATTTGCTAAATGCATATGGGGATTTACCGGTTTTGTTGTTTCTTATATCCGGCCCCATTTAAATTGTTTAGATGGTATAGTTTTTTATGCTACACCCCTTGCCATGCTTAACAACATTTAATTTGGTTGGGTACATAAGCAGGAGTGAACTAAATAATTGATGTGGTGTTTCGTCAATATGCAACTCGTTTCATATTGAGCTCCACTTAACTTGTAGAGTTGTTTGTGCACTTTGCCATGCCATGCCCCTTTAATCCGGACATGCATCATACTTGGTTGTGCATCATGCCATGTTTATGTGTTGGTTGTTTACTATGTTGTGTGCTTCTTTCAGGTGTTTGCTTCTTCGGGTTGGTTCCGGTAACGTCGCGTTTGTGAGGACCCGTTCGTCTACGTCCGTTTGTCTTCTTCATGGACTCGTTCTTCTTCCTTGCGGGATCTCAGGCAAGATGATCATACCCTCGAAATCACTTCTATCTTTGCTTGCTAGATGCTCGCTCTTTTGCTATGCCTATGCTGCGATACCTACCACTCGCTTATCATGCCACCCATATTGTTGAACCAAGCCTCTAACCCACCTTGTCCTAGCAAACCGTTGTTTTGCTATGTTACCGCTTTGCTCAGCCCCTCTTATAGCGTTGTTAGTTGCAGGTGAAGATTGAAGTTTTGTTCCTTTTTGGAACATGGAGATGTTGTTCCTTGTTGGAACATGTTTACTTGTTGGGATATCACAATATCTCTTATTTAATTAATGCATCTATATACTTGGTAAAGGGTGGAAGGCTCAGCCTTATGCCTGGTGTTTTGTTCCACTCTTGCCGCCCTAGTTTCCGTCATATCGGTGTTATGTTCCTGGATTTTTGTCACGACCGGTTTTCCAATAAAAATGTTTATTGAGAAACCAATCTTTTGAGTCCAGTATGAGAAAAATCCTCCTTACTGGTAGACAAATTCTTGATACAATAAGCCAGTAGCATAAAATATATTACAGGGTCGAGCTATGGTTGCTCAACCAAATTATTACAAGCACGCCAATAATTATACATAATGGCGGATATGACACAGTGGTGTGGAGGCATACTACTGACACGAGGATAAGGTGGTGGTGGAAAATCACAGCGGGGAGTGAGATACATGACTCTAAAACTGGCATCTCATCAAGCGTCGAGGTGAGGCTCGATGAATTTATTTGGTAGCGGAAGCGGATATAATACAGTGACCAAATCCAGGGTCGTACGAGACTGACTGGGATTCCTCTAGGCGTCGGACTCGCTATCAAATTCTTCATCCATGAGATCGCCTTTATCAGCATCTGGCCAAATCAACAAGCCAGGTGAGTACTTTGAAAGTACTCGCAAAACACTTCGGACGTAAGATATAAAAATGCATGCATGGATGCATCATAATTAATTTACCAATGCACATTCAAAATTTAGCAAGCAAGGTAAGTAAAAAGGGAATCGGCGGTAGTCCGCTTGAAACCCCAACAAAAGGAAATAATAGGAAACCGATCGGGTGTCTGAAGCAACGCCTCGAAGGGTGAAAAATAAATAAAGATCATGCCGCAGTCGGGCGTCTAAGCGACACCACGTAAAGGGCTTAAACTGAAATAAAAGACATGCGTGCCACAGTCGGACGTCGGGGCGACATCACAGAAAGGGCTTATATTGAAAGTAAATAATAGTACTGCCGCAGTCGGACGTCTGAGCGACATCGCAGAAAGGGCTTTTATTGAAAGTAAATAATAACAATGCCACAGTCGGACATCTGAGCGACATCGCAGAAAGGGCTTTTATTGAAAGTAAATAATAACAATGCCACAGTCGGACGTCTGAGCGACATAGAAGAAAGGGCTTTTATTGAAAGTAAATAATAACAATGCCACAGTCAGACATCTGAGCGACATCGCAGAAAGGGATTTTATTCACAAGTAAATAATACTCAAAATAAATATTCAATTCATGATAATAAACGGGATAGTCCATCCACAGGAATAAACATTTAACCGGACTTAGCACTCATGTGATTCACCGGAGTCTCTATCATCAAAACTGACATTTGTCAGGATAAGATAATACCGAACTTGGACATGGAATAGATGATTCAAAGGAATATATGACTCTGCAGAGTTTGTACGAAATTTTTTCCCACAGCCAACGGATTTCCATAGTCACGAAGGACTAGTTCCGTTTACGGTATTTCGGAAGAAAACACAGCTAACCAGTACACACCCATCCTACCTCTCGATGCCAGGAATCACCCTAGACATCGTCCAAGAAAAACTTTTGAGACGGGGAGATCACAATCTCGAATAGCATGGGATCAAATTTATATACGCGCGCTCTAAGGGGTGCCCCCCTCTCGGTCCCAACCGGAAACACCCATGCCCCCTGACTGGATGACTGGCTTTAATCCAGGGCCATGGAACCATCATCACGGCCTCTCCTTTTGGTGTGTACCAAGAAAGCGGTTTGCAACTTACTAAGCCATATTCCTTGCGGAAAACATGTGGTAGTACAGGGAAGGAAAAATGGAAGGAACTGGATCGATACGGGTTGACACTGAAGTCATATAGTCTGGCATAAGACTGGCATGCTACAACATTGCCATCTTACCCATCCTCATGCCAACACATGGCCATGCATACTCACATCCATCCACTTATGGATTTTTGAAACTCACTTGCCTCAACGTTGCATGTAACATGACATTCGTCGGTATGCTCATCAACATGCCATGAAACTACTTAATGCAAACATGTCAAAACAATCATCATATCAAAAGTTCAAACATGCTTGCCTGGTTCAGAGTAGTCGGAGCCTAGCTCGGTGAAGTTCGCGGTCCCGTCACCTCCTTCGGTATCTACGGTATAAAGAAACATACGCGCTAACGTAGATACCGTGAGGTGCACAAAATAATTCCAAATATTTTTCAAATAAATCTGATAAAAAAACTAGACAAAATTCTAAGGAGGACAGAAAAAGAATCAATCAAAAATACTTTTTTGTTTAAAAGTAATAAGGGTTTTAGTCCAGGGACTCATCTGTAATGAAACAGAAAGTTCCCAGGGGCTAACTTATAAAAACAGAAAACGCTTCGATTGAGAATACGCCGGCCTAGAGGGGAGACGCATTTTGGCAGAAGACCTTTTCAGAAAACGGTTTGTTTAAAAGATCAGAGAGGCTGACAGGCGGGTCCCGCCCGTCAGGTTTGAAATTTCAAAAGAGGCGGCAGAGCTCGACGATGCCCGAGAGCCGCGGTGGTCGCCGGCGGCGATCCACGGCGAGGCAGGGGGATCATAGGTTACCAACGTGTTCGTCGTGTCCTTCCGCGTCGGTGGGTGGTGGTGGTCGCCGGCGAGCACCACGTCGATGGCGGCCCTTGCTCCAGCGGACGGTGGTTCGGGCGTTGATGGAGCTCGCCGAGGAGGGTTACAAGGATCGAATCGAAGTGGGGGTTAGCTCTCTGGTTGCTCGAGGAGGTTACTGACGAAGTTTGGGCGCCGGGGATGGTCTCACCGGAGTGAATCAAGACGGAGGCCGAGGCGGAACGAGGCGGCCGGAGTCGAGGAAGAAGGGCCCCTCGAGGCTCTTCCAGTTGCTGGGCGGGGTCCATTGTGGTGGTGGAGGTGTGCGGGGGCGAGAGTGAGCTTGGGGGCGCTATATATAGCCGGCCCGAGGCGGTTGCCGTGAACGGGATAAGTCCGGCGAGTGATTACGGCGGCGCTGTGGTTGGGTAGTTGGATTAGGGGCTTGGGCATCGACTAGATGAAGTAACGAGCCCATCCCGGTGCGTAACTCAACAAGGGGGGGAGGAGGTTACGGCCTGTCCCAACAGAACGGCCGTGCGACACGTCGGCAGCAGGGAGCGCGCCCTGCGCGTGCCAGGCCACGGCGACGGTGCTGCATGCGTGCGCTGGCAAGGGAGACGGCCACGCGGAGCTCCCAGGTGGCTTAGGTGGTGCAGTACGGCGTTGTGCCGTAGGGTGCCTTCTGTCGGCCGCCACGGGAGGTCCCGACGCCGCAGAAGACGCCGGCGAGGGCGGGCCAGTACGCCACCGATGCCAGGAACCGGCCAAGCGTGCGTGCGGTGCTCCGGACAGGGAGGAGGGGCTGTGCGCAACGCGCCAGGCGCACTGTCGACGCGTGACTGAACTCTAACGAAGGAAAAACGACACTGAACTCTGAAACTCTGAACTTTTCTGAAAATGCAGGGGAAACAGTGCCGGCCAGGTGTTCGACAGAATGATTTTGGTATGTAGGTGTTTCTCCTTGAGCTGAAACTTGGTGGGGTGGCCTCTCATTGCACCAGGAGGCTGCCTGAATTTTGGTAGAATTTTTGGAGAAGAGGAGATATGAATTTCACCAAATTTGGCAAATCTAGTCCAAACTTGCAGAGACTGAAATTTGAAAAATTTGAAAAGAGGGAGAGTGGATCAAGATGGTTCTGGGTTGTGGATGCTAAGGACAATCCAGAGGAGTTGGTTTGAGATAAAAACTCAAAGGCAATGAGGTACTTGCTTTGAAAATTACTTAGGCTCATAATGAAAGACAGAATTGTTTTGGGAGATAAAATAAATGAAATAAAATTCAAAAATGGTTTGGACTTGATGGGACAGAGAATTTAGATTGTTCCAAAGTGGAGGGAGGGGTTTTGGGAGGTCTCTCCACATGAGGCAAAATAAAATCATGGGTGGTTCCAAAATGAGAGAAGCCCCAAAAACTCCTAGGGTTTTCCTTTTAAATGAAAATAATCAAATTCATAAAAATACATTTGAGAGGAGAAGAATTCAGAAGAAAAGTTTCCATAATTCAAACACCCAATTTGAAAAGGATGTAAATGAAAATCCTTGCCAAAGGTGAATGTTTTTAAGAGAGAGGTTTTCTGAAAAAAAAAATTAAATGGCCTCTCTTCAAAAACCAACAAGGTTTTTGCTAAAAACCAAAAGAAAATTTTGGAGTGTCACAACACCTACCCCCTTAGGAAAAATCTCGTCCCCGAGATTTCAGCTGATCCTTAAGTAAGTGTGGATGCTCTGCCTGAAGAAAATCCTCTCTTTCCCAAGTTGCTTCACTTTCGGTGTGATTGCTCCATTGAACTTTGAAAAACTTGATGGTTTTCTGTCGGGTCCTCCTTTCAGACTTCTCTAATAATTTTACTGGACGTTCCCGATAGGTGAGGTCTGGCTGCACGTCAATGTTCTCATGGGATACTTGTTTCTCTGGGTTGCTTACGCACTTCCTTAACTGCGAAACGTGGAACACGTTGTGGACATCGGATAATTCCTCGGGTAAGTCTAGCTGGTAGGCTACCGTGCCCCTTCGTGCCACTATATAGAATGGTCCGATGAATCTTGGCGCTAGCTTTCCCTTAATCTTGAATCGTTGCAATCCCCTCATAGGGGATACTCGTAGGTACACGAACTCACCGGGTTCGAAGCTGACCCCACGATGTTTTTGATCGTAATAACTCTTCTGTCGACTTTGAGCGGTCTTGAGTCGGTCTCTGATTAGCTTGACCTTTTCCTCGGCTTCTTTGAGCATATCTGGGCCGAAAATGCGGCTGTCTCCGGTCTCTGACCAATTTAGCGGGGTACGACATTTCCGTCCGTATAAAGCTTCAAATGGTGCCATTTGCAGGCTGGCCTGGTAACTGTCGTTGTATGCGAACTCGACATATGGCAGGCTGTCTTCCCAACTGGTTCCATAGGTGAGGACACATGCTCTCAGCATGTCTTCTAGAATTTGGTTTACGCGTTCAGTTTGTCCATCAGTTTGGGGATGGTATGCTGTACTGAAGGCCAGTTGAGTTCCCAGAGCCTGTTGTAGATGATCCCAGAACCTCGAGACGAATTGGGTGCCCCTGTCGGATATTATAGTCTTCGGGACACCGTGCAGACAAACTATGCGGGAGAGATAAATCCTGGCAAGCCTCTGAGTGGTGTGGGTCGTCTTTACTGGAATAAAGTGTGCCACCTTGGTTAATCTATCGGTGATGACCCATATGGCATCATTCCCGTGTCATGACCGAGGTAGTCCGACAATGAAATCCATCCCTATTTCATCCCATTTCCACTCAGGTATTTTGTTTGGTTGCAGTAGTCCGGCTGGTCTTTGATGCTCAACTTTTATGCGTTGACAAGAATCGCAACATGCAACGAATATGGCTATGTCCCTCTTCATACCGTGCCACCAAAATCTTTCCTGAATATCCTTATACATTTTGGTTCCTCCAGGGTGGATCGAATATGGGGCGGTGTGGGCTTCAGCTAGAATTTGCTATTTGAGGTCCTCTATATTTGGCACGCAGAGTCTGTCTCCGTACCATAATATTCCTCCATCGTCTATGACGAACTCCGAGGCCTTGCCCATACTCACCTTTCTTCTAATTCCTTCGTTGCTGGGGTGACCAGGCTGAGCTTCTTTAATTCTCTCCACAAGGTCGGGCTGTATTTCCAAGTTTGATATGGTGCCTTCCGCGATCATTAACAAGTTGAGTTTGGCAAATTCTTGTTGGAATTCAGGTCTCAAGCTTTGCAGACTGTTTTCGTCGGAGCTGGGGTTCCGACTAAGAGCATGGGCCACTACATTTGCTTTTCCTGGATGATAGTGGATACCAACATCATAATCCTTTACCAATTCCAACCAGCATTGTTGCCGTAAGTTTAGTTCTGGCTGTGTGAAAATATATTTGAGACTTTTATGGTCCGTGTATATTTCACATCGATTTCCAAGTAAGAAATGCCTCCATTCCTTGAGTGCATGAATGACTGCTGCTATTTCTAAGTCATGAGTGGGATAATTTTCCTCATGCTTGCGAAGTTGCCTTGAAGCGTATGCGACAACCTTGCCTTCTTGCATCAACACGCACCCGAGGCCCTTTCGGGATGCGTCACAATACACTTCAAAATTCTTGTGTATGTCTGGCACAATTAATACCGGTGCTGTCGTTAATTTCCGTTTTAGCTCTGGAAACTTTTCTCGCAGGCTTCTGTCCATTCAAACTTCTTGTCCTTCTTGAGTAACTGCGTCATTGGCTTGGCTATGGTGGAGAATCCTTCAATAAATCTGCGGTAATATCCTGCCATTCCCAAGAAGCTTCGTATGTCCGTTACGCTGGCTGGTGACTTCTAGCCAAGTACGGCCCTGACTTTCTCCGGGTCCACTGCGATACCGTCTTGGGTCAGTACATGGCCTAGAAAACCTACTTGTCTTAGCCAAAATTCGCACTTGCTGAACTTGGCATACAATTGATGTTTCCTGAGTTCTCCTAGCACAATCCTGAGATGTTCCGCGTGCTCTTCTGGTGTCTTGGAGTATACCAGAATATCGTCGATGAATACCACAACAAACTTGTCCATAAACTTCATAAATACTTTGTTCATGAGGTGAACAAAATATGCGGGGGCGTTTGTTAATCCAAATGGCAAATAAAATAGCCAAGATTACTTAAGGAAAACAAATCGATTTGCGCACGGAGAAGGACTGCTCATTACGTATCTTACACGCGGGTGATAATTATACAATACATCACTCAGGATATGCGTACATAATCCTGACATGTTATTTAGGCTAGTGCACTTCTCCAGTTCCTACATGATGCGCAAACAAGCTACTTCTCACAACCTATGTACATGCCTTACAAGGCGGTACATCGCATGACGGCTAAGCGTACTCAGTCGGAGATGTTGACGATCTCCTTTGCCCTGCCGAGGGTGAGGCGTAGCGAGGCTGGGGACTCGACTTCCTCCTCGCTAATAGGCTCCATACGTGTAGTGTTGCGCCGAGTAGATGGAGTGGGTGCCAGGGGCGGAACAACACGAACAGGAGTGGGCGCGAAGGGTGGTGCAGTGCGTGCTGGAGTGGGTGCGATGACTTGGTTGAACTCTTCGGTGGTAGGCAGGCGGCGAGTAGGTGCATAAGATGCTGAGGACGAGACAAAAGTCAGTGGCGGTGCGGTGGGCAGGAGCTCCCTCCTGTTGGCGGCATAGCCATGGACTGAGTCCATGCGGGCAGCCACGAAGTCATCCACCAGGTTGTCGAAGGCTGCCTCCAGGGCCCGGAGATACTCAATAAGCATCTCAAAAGCCTCGTCTCGTTCTCCTCTGGGGCAGGAGAATGCGTAGTGACAGGTGTAAGGCACATGGCATGGAAGATAACGGTAACGACGAGCCTTCATCACGGGAAGGACATCCCTGAGACGAGCTATCGCCTCGCGGGCTGCCATCTGCATAGCATGCCTCTCCGTAGGCATGGCTCTTCCCAAGAACCGGAAGCGGCGTAACTCACCACGCCCTCCCTTGAACTGTACCGCGGCCTGGTGCATGGTCAGACTGTCGTTGTCTCGGTGCTGGCAGAGTGTGAAGACTGGGCGCACAGATGGCCCCATCGCGACCTGAACGATGAAGGAGAGAAGCTTGACGAACCCATCGGGCATGTTGGCGAAGGTCTGAGACTCGCAGCTGTTGTCGGCCATCTACAAAAGTAGGCAAAAATTCTGAATGGTCAGATCATAAATTTATGCTGACTGTCAGAAAATGACTACAATTGCAAAAATATGAATTAGCTCTTATGCTAATAACCAATTAGCGATCGCACCTAGTGGCTTCCTACAGTCAGCCTGGCTCTGGTACCAAGCTTGTCATGACCGGTTTTCCAATAAAAATGTTTATTGAGAAACCAATCTTTTGAGTCCAGTATGAGAAAAATCCTCCTTACTGGTAGACAAATTCTTGATACAATAAGCCAGTAGCATAAAATATATTACAGGGTCGAGCTATGGTTGCTCAACCAAATTATTACAAGCACGCCAATAATTATACATAATGGCGGATATGACACAGTGGTGTGGAGGCATACTACTGACACGAGGATAGGGTGGTGGTGGAAAATCACAGTGGGGAGTGAGATACATGACTCTAAAACTGGCATCTCATCGAGCGTCGAGGTGAGGCTCGATGAATTTATTTGGTAGCGGAAGCGGATATAATACAGTGACCAAATCCAGGGTCGTACGAGACTGACTGGGATTCCTCTAGGCGTCGGACTCGCTATCAAATTCTTCATCCATGAGATCGCCTTCGTCAGCATCTGGCCAAATCAACAAGCCAGGTGAGTACTTTGAAAGTACTCGCAAAACACTTCGGACGTAAGATATAAAAATGCATGCATGGATGCATCATAATTAATTTACCAATGCACATTCAAAATTTAGCAAGCAAGGTAAGTAAAAAGGGAATCGGCGGTAGTCCGCCTGAAAACCCAACAAAAGGAAATAATAGGAAACCGATCGGGTGTCTGAAGCGACGCCTCGAAGGGTGAACAAATAAATAAAGATCATGCCGCAGTCGGGCGTCTAAGCGACACCACGTAAAGGGCTTAAACTGAAAATAAAAGACATGCGTGCCACAGTCGGACGTCGGGGCGACATCACAGAAAAGGCTTATATTGAAAGTAAATAACAGTACTGCCGCAGTCGGACGTCTGAGCGACATCGCAGAAAGGGCTTTTATTGAAAGTAAATAATAACAATGCCACAGTCGGACGTCTGAGCGACATCACAGAAAGGGCTTTTATTGAAAGTAAATAATAACAATGCCACAGTCGGACGTCTGAGCGACATCGCAGAAAGGGCTTTTATTGAAAGTAAATAATAACAATGCCACAGTCGGACGTCTGAGCGACATCACAGAAAGGGCTTTTATTCACAAGTAAATAATACTCATAATAAATATTCAATTCATGATAATAAACGGGTTAGTCCATCCACAGGAATAAACATTTAACCGGACTTAGCACTCATGTGATTCACCGGAGTCTCTGTCATCAAAACTGGCATTTGTCAGGATAAGATAATACCGAACTTGGACATGGAATAGATGATTCAAAGGAATATATGACTCTGCAGAGTTTGTACGAAATTTTTTCCCACAGCCAACGGATTTCCATAGTCACGAAGGACTAGTTCCGTTTACGGTATTTCGGAAGAAAACACAGCTAACCAGTACACACCCATCCTACCTCTCGATGCCAGGAATCACCCTAGACATCGTCCAAGAAAAAGTTTGAGACGGGGAGATCACAATCTCGAATAGCATGGGATCAAATTTATATACGCGCGCTCTAAGGGGTGCCCCCCTCTCGGTCCCAACCGAAACACCCATGCCCCCTGACCGGATGACTGGCTTTAATCCAGGGCCATGGAACCATCATCACGGCCTCTCCTTTTGGTGTGTACCAAGAAAGCGGTTTGCAACTTACTAAGCCATATTCCTTACGGAAAACATGTGGTAGTACAGGGAAGGAAAAATGGAAGGAACTGGACCGATACAGGTTGACACTGAAGTCATATAGTCTGGCATAAGACTGGCATGCTACAACATTGCCATCTTACCCATCCTCAGGCCAACACATGGCCATGCATACCCACATCCATCCACTTCTGGATTTTCGAAACTCACTTGCCTCAACGTTGCATGTAACATGACATTCGTCGGTATGCTCATCAACATGCCATGAAACTACTTAATGCAAACATGTCAAAACAATCATCATATCAAAAGTTCAAACATGCTTGCCTGGTTCAGAGTAGTCGGAGCCTAGCTCGGTGAAGTTCGCGGTCCCGTCACCTCCTTCGGTATCTATGGTATAAAGAAACATACGCGCTAACATAAATACCGTGAGGTGCACAAAATTATTCCAAATATTTTTCAAATAAATCTGACAAAAAAAACTAGACAAAATTCTAAGGAGGACAGAAAAAGAATCAATCAAAAATACTTTTTTGTTTAAAAGTTATAAGGGTTTTAGTCCAGGGACTCATCTGTAATGAAACAGAAAGTTCCTAGGGGCTAACTTATAAAAACAGAAAACGCTTCGATTGAGAATACACCGTCCCAGAGGGGAGACGCATTTTGGCAGAAGACGTTTTCAGAAAACGGTTCGTTTAAAAGATCAGAGAGGCTGACAGGCGGGTCCCGCCCGTCAGGTTTGAAATTTCAAAAGAGGCGGCAGAGCTCGACGGTGCCCGAGAGCCGCGGTGGTCGCCGGCGGCGATCCACGGCGAGGCAGGGGGATCGTAGGTTACCAACGTGTTCGTCGTGTCCTTCCGCGTCGGTGGGTGGTGGTGGTCGCCGGCGAGCACCACGTCGATGGCGGCCCTTGCTCCAGCGGACGGTGGTTCGGGCGTTGATGGAGCTCGCCGAGGAGGGTTACAAGGATCGAATCGAAGTGGGGGTTAGCTCTCTGGTTGCTCGAGGAGGTTACTGACGAAGTTTGGGCGCCGGGGATGGTCTCACCGGAGTGAATCAAGACGGAGGCCGAGGCGGAACGAGGCGGCCGGAGTCGAGGAAGAAGGGCCCCTCGAGGCTCTTCCAGTTGCTGGGCGGGGTCCATTGTGGTGGTGGAGGTGTGCGGGGGCGAGAGTGAGCTTGGGGGCGCTATATATAGCCGGCCCGAGGCGGTTGCCGTGAACGGGATAAGTTCGGCGAGTGATTACGGCGGCGCTGTGGTTGGGCAGTTGGATTAGGGGCTTGGGCATCGACTAGATGAAGTAACGAGCCCATCCCGGTGCGTAACTCAGCAAGGGGGGAGGAGGTTACAGCCTGTCCCAACAGAACGGCCGTGCGGCACGTCGGCGGCAGGGAGCACGCCCTGCGCGTGCCAGGCCACGGCGACGGTGCTGCATGCGTGTGCTGGCAAGGGAGACGGCCACGCGGAGCTCCCAGGTGGCTTGGGCGGTGCAGAACGGCGTTGTGCCGTAGGGTGCCTTCTGTCGGCCGCCACGGGAGGTCCCGACGCCGCAGAAGACGCCGGAGAGGGCGGGCCAGTGCGCCACCGACGCCAGGAACCGGCCAAGCGTGCGTGCGGTGCTCCGGACAGGGAGGAGGGGCTGTGCGCAACGCGCTAGGCGCACTGTCGACGCGTGACTGAACTCTGACGAAGGAAAAACGACACTGAACTCTGAAACTCTGAACTTTTCTGAAATTGCAGGGGAAACAGTGCCGGCCAGGTGTTCGACAGAATGATTTTGGTATGTAGGGGTTTCTCCTTGAGCTGAAACTTGGTGGGGTGGCCTCTCATTGCACCAGGAGGCTGCCTGAATTTTGGTAGAATTTTTGGAGAAGAGGAGATATGAATTTCACCAAATTTGGCAAATCTGGTCCAAACTTGCAGAGACTGAAAGTTGAAAAATTTGAAAAGAGGGAGAGTGGATCAAGATGGTTCTGGGTTGTGGATGCTAAGGACAATCCAGAGGAGTTGGTTTGAGATAAAAACTCAAAGGCAATGAGGTACTTGCTTTGAAAATTACTTAGGCTCATAATGAAAGACAGAATTGTTTTGGGAGATAAAATAAATGAAATAAAATTCAAAAATGGTTTGGACTTGATGGGACAGAGAATTTAGATTGTTCCAAAGTGGAGGGAGGGGTTTTGGGAGGTCTCTCCACATGAGGCAAAATAAAATCATGGGTGGTTCCAAAATGAGAGAAGCCCCAAAAACTCCTAGGGTTTTCCTTTTAAATGAAAATAATCAAATTCAAAAAAATACATTTGAGAGGAGAAGAATTCAGAAGAAAAGTTTCCATAATTCAAACACCCAATTTGAAAAGGATGTAAATGAAAATCCTTGCCAAAGGTGAAAGTTTTTAAGAGAGAGGTTTTCTGAAAAAAAAATTTAAATGGCCTCTCTTCAAAAACCAACAAGGTTTTTGCTAAAAACCAAAAGAAAATTTTGGAGTGTCACAATTTTGCGTTCCTTACGCGGTTGGGTTATAATGGGAACCCCTTGACAGTTCGCTTTGAATAAAACTCCTCCAGCAAGGCCCAACCTTGGATTTACCATTCGCCACCTAGCCTCTTTTTCCCTTGGGTTAGGCCAGACCAAGGGTCATCTTTATTTTAACCCCCCCGGGCCAGTGCTTGTCTAAGTGTTGGTCCGAAATGGGCAGCCTGCAGGGCCACCTCGGGGAAACTTGAGGGCTGGTTTTACTTGTAGCTTGACCTATCCGGTGTTGCCCTGAGAACGAGATATGTGCAGCTCCCATCAGGATGTCGGCACATCGGGCGGCTTTGCTGGACTTGTTTTACCATTGTTGAGGATGTCTTGTAGAACCGGGATACCGAGTCTGATCGGAATGTCTCGGGAGGAGGTCTATTCCATCGTTGACCGTGAGAGCCTGTCATGGGCTAAGTTGGGACTCCCCTGCAGGGTTATGAACTTTCGAAAGCCGTGCCCGTGGTTATGGGAAGATGGGAATTTGTTAATGTCTAGTTGTAGAAAACCTGAAGTTGACCTTAATTAAAATACATCAACCGCGTGTGTAACCATGATGGTCTCTTCTCGGCGGAGTCCGGGAAGTGAACACGGTGTTGGAGTTATGCTTGACGTAGGTTGCTCTAGGATCACTTCTTGATCATAGATTTTTGACCGTGCTTTTGCCTTCTCTTCTCGCTCTGATTTGCGTATGTTAGCCACCATATATGCTAGTCGCTTGCTGCAGCTCCACCTCATACCTTTACCTTACCCATAAGCTTAAATAGTCTTGATCGCGAGGGTGTGAGATTGCTGAGTCCCCGTGACTCACAGATACTTCCAAAACCAGCTTGCAGGTGCCGATGAGTCCGTGCAGATGATGCAACCAAGCTCAAGGAGGAGCTCGATGAAGATCTTCTCCTTTGTGTTGTTTCGTTCTAGTTGATCAGTAGTGGAGCCCAGTCGGGACGATCGGGGATCTGTGTAGCATTTGGGGTAGTCTTCTTTTATTTTGGTTCCGTAGTCGGACCTTGATTGTATTTGGATGTTGTAATGCTTTATTCATGTAATTGTGTGAAGTGGCGATTGTAAGCCAACTATGTATCTCTTTCCCTTATTGTATTACATGGGTTGTTTGCGAAGATTACCTCACTTGCGACATTGCTTTCAATGCGGTTATGCCTCTAAGTCGTGCTTCGACACGTGGGAGATATAGCCGCATCGAGGGCGTTACAAGTTGGTAATAAGAGCCTTCCCCGACCTTAGGAGCCCCCACTGCTTGATCGAATTAGCTGACGAGTTGAGTCTAGAGAAATGTTTTGAGTCATTTAGGAATTATATATCGGAGAGTTAGGACTTCTTTTTACTCCTCAGTCCCTTCGTTGCTCTGGTGAGGCATCCTGACGTAGAGTTTTGACTCTTCTCTTCTCAAATTTCACTAATTTTTTTTAGGATCACGGGGGTATCTTGGAATCGATCCGATGGTTTTGTGACGAGAACATTGTTCTTGGTGCCTCCTATCTTTAGGGGTTGCGGCAGTGTCCCGGGGAGTTGAGCTCCAAGGTGTTGTCGTCACAATTTTATCGTTGCAGTTCTGGAATACCTGAGTTTAGTACGCCGACATCGAAAATCTCTTTTATGCAGTTGTTGGTGAGATAACCTCGACGCCACCTAGTACTGGGATGGGAGTTCGGGAGTATTGCCATAACTCGTATAACGGATGCTTTTCGAAGGTTGAGGTAAACGATTTCCAAAGTTTTTCTTGGTTATGTGTTGAAGGATGGATACAGCTGGATGTAGGATTTGCTAGTTTTGGGTAAGATATTATGCTTCCCCTGTATCCCCAACACCTGATTGCATAACCGGGAAAATTTCGGGAGTTTATAAGTGGGAATTCAAGTAGCTCCTAGGATATCTTTCTGACAGATGTATGATATGAAATTGGGGTTCGACGTCTAGTGGTCCGCCTATTCACGGTTGGTTTTACAGTGGTCTCGTTGTGTCTTAAAGAGTCCTTGGCTATGCCGACTCGGGGACGCTTCGTATGTCATGTGCACTGCCTTGTACATGATGGTGCTGTGCGATCGAGCCCGTGTAGGCCCCACCACGAAAACTCGGACGAAATCTCTATCATATGTTTGTTCTGGCTTATTCTGCAAGCCAACCCTTTGTTTTTGGTTTTGAGTTGTGGTATTCGAGTTGCTTCAAAGTCAAGTGTTGATTCCATACCATTTCCAAGCGGTGTTCTCATATTTCTATGTGAATACTAATCCTTCATGATAATCGAGATTGTCATGTCAATCCTTTTCAACCGTTGTGTTTTCTCCTCAAGCGGTTCCGTTCATTTTCAACAACCGCAAGATCAATCCAAATTGTCTTTGTTTTTTCCCACCCTCCCTCCCTTTGTTTTCTTCAAGGACTCAGATTTCTCAATCAAGTATCATTTTATTGGTGGAAGTCTCTCCATTCTTTTCTTTCAATGTTCGCATCCGGTGATTCTCATGAAGATTCTAACGGGCCTCAAGTTCATCATCCTTCATTTTTTTTCTTCTCCAATGGAACCAATTTAAGCTTTCGGTGTTGATCATATTCTTTTCCGTATTTCAATGCTTTCTCATGCCGGTGCAATTCTTAATCATTCACCTCTCGCTATTCAATTGTTCTAGAGTGCTGAAGATATCTCGAGTTTCGTGTTTCCATTTTTAATCCGTTCAAGCTATTTTGAGGATGTTATCTCATTCAAGCCTTTTAATTCAACCGGTGCAATCTCTCTTTTTAAATCATTCTACGGTGTTTCTTTTGAGTGGTCCCTAACCCATAGGTCTTTTCCCAGGATCTTACCTGACTCTTCTTATTTTTGGAGCATCTCAAATTATTTTTCAAAGTTTGACGTAAGAATGAGTTATCATCAGTCAAATTTCTTTCCCCAATATCGTTTTCAAATTCTTTTCATCGTTGGCTCAATCTCTTCGCTTTGATTCTTCCGGAGCGTCTAAATAATTCATGGTGGTGTTTCTCGTCGGCATTTTCAGATTGGAAGACCGAAGAAGATTTTTTCTCTCTAAATCTTGCTCCTTTCTCTTAAAGATTCATGGTTCTAGCTTCATACCATCCTCTCCTAATTGTTTGATTGTGAGAATTCTTTTCACCCATCCGGAGCAATTCAAGATTCTTTTCAGTTTGAATATCCGGAGTCCATCATCTCAGATTTATTCATTCTAGCTTTCAGCTCTCGTTCTCCAAACCTTACCGGTGCATCGATCAAATATCCTGTAATCAGCTCGTGCTCTCTTCGTTCTCTTGTATCAAATTCCCTCAAGTATCCTGATTCGTTCTCTAATTCTTACCGGTGATTCATCCTTTACTTTGTTCATTTTAATTCTTACGGTGGTTCAATCAAGATTCCTTTTCTCTTGGTATCTTATCGATTCATACGTTCTTTCCAAATCATACCGGTGGTTCGTTGAAGACCTTCTCAAGTTATGCTATATCTATCTTAATCCTTTTCAAAGAGAGTAAGTAGTATGCCAAATCCATTGTTTGTCATCAATTTAATTGGTGAAGGATGAGCATAATATAATTCTTATTCTTGTTTCATCGAGTAAATTCAATTCCTTATTCCGGAGGCTCATCAAATTCTCGGTTTCATTTGTTTCATCTTTTCTTTTCCCGGAGTTCCAAGCTCTCTCAATTTTCTCGTCATGAAGATCCATCTAATCATTGCAAGTCTTCACGTTGTGTTTTCAACTTCTCTTTCATTTCAATTGATCATTTCTTTTGTTACCAGAGTTTCTTCTTGGAGGCTATACATGATGGTTCATCAAGGATTTATTTCCTTCTCGAAGCGTTCATCAAGATTCTTTTCTAAGGAGCTTAAGTTTCTTCATCTTGCAATCCGGAGTGCAATTTTTTATTCCATATCATTGAAGGTGGTATTATGTCATTCTTGATAACTTGAGTTCATGTTCCATGATTCACATGTTGTTAAGAATGAGATACTTTAAATCCATCAATCTTGTCATTGGAGTTATCTTGGGTTATATTTCACCTAAAGCCTTCCCTAAGGATTGTCACACTATTGTTCTGGAGGAAGCTGACTTTGATGATACGACTACGAACATGCGAGGACGTCGCACCTTAGCAATAGCTAAACCAACTCCGAGGGGTTATTGACCACGCCGAAGCATGATCAACAAGACCACGAAGGTCTGTTTCCTGCAGGAAAACGAAGAACAAGCAAGAAACTGAGATTACAATCTGGATATTGCGAATATAAGAGGAAAGCTTTATTGATCAAGGTGGGGTTCTGTGACGTCTTGGTCTAGTCGTTTGACACAAACGAAGTACGTGAAGTTGTAGCTATGGAGTACTTTTAACCTAAACAAAACCCAAAGTCTAAACGACGCCCTAAGGGATGTATATATGGAGGAAGAGGGGCGAATTTCGTGGCCCTCGGAGGAGGGGTCTGAAACCAACCCTAACCCTTGCTTCCCCACACGTACTCTAAAAACGGCCTATACTTAAGTATTTCGAAAATACATGGGCCTGGCCCAATAATACGGTGACGTAGCACCTTGAGTAGCCTTTGGACGAAATTTATGAAGTGGCATCTTGTATATTTCATCCAAGGCTTCATGCACTCCTTATGGTGGCTTCAAAGTCATGAAATCATCACTTGTAACTCCGTTCTTGATCCCCTTGCGCATGCCATCATCTCCATGCTTGAACTTGCTCCAAGGTTCATCTTTCTTGTCCAAACTAGGCCCTTCATTTGTAAGCAAAACAAATGTATCCAATTTAGGAAGCATCATATTCTCATGATCATTAGAATCGTTACCAAGAAATGAAATTACCTGATAATTCAATTGGCGTGCGCGAGCTCTAGTAATTGGTCCAGTATGTATAGCAGCAGGGGTTGTGGGTGTAACAATGGTATTGATGTCCTCATCATTCGAAATCTATGAAGTGGCATCTTGTATATTTCGTCCAAGGCTTCATGCACTCCTTATGGTGGCTTCAAAGTCCTGAAATCATCACTTGTAACTCTATTCTTGATCCCCTTGCGCATGCCATCATCTCCATGCTTGAACTTGCTCCAATGTTCATCTTTCTTGTCCAAGCTAGGCCCTTCATTTGTAAGCAAAACAAATGTATCCAATTTAGGCAGCATCATATTCTCATGAACATTAGAATCATTACCAAGAAACGAAAGTACCTAATAATTCAATTGGCGCGCGCGAGCTCTAGTAATCGGTCCAGTATGTATAGCAGCAGGGGTTGTGGATGTAACAATGGTATTGATGTCCTCATCATCCTCCCCTTCTTGAAAGGAAGTCGTCCTCGATGAAAGCTCATCTTCCTCACCCAAATAAGGCTTCAAATCTGCAATGTTAAAAGTGGCACTAACCCCAATATCTGCAGGTAGCTCAAGTTTATATGCATTATCATTTATTTTCTCTAACACCTTAAAAGGACCATCAGCACGTGGCATTAGCTTTGATTTGCGCAAATTAGGAAATCTATCCTTACGCAAATGTAACCAAACAAGATCTCCAGGTGCAAACACAACATGTTTTCTACCCTTATCTCCAACAAGTTTATACTTAGCATTCATACGCTCAATGTTTTCCTTAGTTAACTCATGCATTTTTAAAATCAATTCACCACGTTCTTTAGCATCAAAATCAACCTTCTCCGAAGATGGAAGAGGCAACAAATCAATAGGTGCACGAGGTAGGAAACCACCGATAATTTCAAAAGGGCACATCTTAGTAGTAGAATGCAATGAACAATTATAAGCAAATTCAATATGAGGCAAGCATTCTTCCCACATTTTCTTATTATTCTTCAAAACAACCGTAAGAATAGTAGCCAATGTTCTATTGACTACTTCAGTTTGTCCATCAGTTTGGGGGTGACAAGTAGTACTAAAAAGCAGTTTAGTCCCCAACTTAGCCCATAAACATCTCCAAAAGTTTCTAAGAAATTTAGTATCACGATCTGAAACAATATTATTTGGCACACCATGCAAGTGAATAATTTCACGAAAGAACAAATCAGCAACATTAACAGCATCATCGCTTTTATAACATGGTATAAAGTGTGCCATTTTCGAGAACCTATCCACAACAACAAATATGCTATCCCTCCCCTTCTTTGTTCGAGGTAAACCTAAAACAAAGTCCATAGATATATCCTCCCAAGGAACACTAGATACAGGCAAAGGCATATATAAACCATGAGGATGGAGTCGTTACTTAGCTTTTTGACATGTAGTGCAGTGAGCAACAAAACGCTCAACATCCCATCTCATCTTTGGCCAAAAGAAATGTGTAGCAAGTATATCCTCCGTCTTCTTGACGCCAAAGTACCCCATAGTCCTCCTCCATGCGCCTCCTGCAACAACAAAAGACGAACGGAGCTAGCTGGAATGCATATCTTGTTAGCACGAAACAGAAATCCATCGTTAAGAACAAACTTGTTCCAAGTTCTCCCTTCCTTACAATTCTGCAATACATCGTTAAATTTAGCATCATGCACATATTGATCTTTGATGGTCTCCAAACCAAATACTTTAAAGTCAAGTTGTGAAAACATAGTATAACGATGAGACAATGCATCAGCAATAACATTTTCTTTACCCTTCTTGTGTTTAATGACATAAGGGAAAGTCTCAATGAATTCAACCCATTTAGCATGTCTACGGTTCAGTTTTGCTTGACTTTTAATGTGTTTCAAAGATTCATGATCAAAATTTATAACAAATTCCTTGGGCCATAAATAATGTTGCCATGTTTCTAATGTCCGAACAAGAGCATATAATTCTTTATCATAAGTAGAATAGTTCAGACTAGGCCCACTCAATTTTTCAGAAAAGTATGAAACAGGTTTGCCATCTTGTAATAACACACCTCCTAATCCAATTCCACTAGCATCACATTCAAGCTCATAAGTCTTATTAAAATCAGGAAGTTGGAGTAAAGGAGCATGTGTCAACTTATCTTTCAATACCGTGAAGGCTTCTTCCTGTGCAGTACCCAAAACAAAAGGCACATCCTTCTTTGTAAGCTCGTTGAGAGGTGCAGCAATGGTGCTAAAATCTCTCACAAAACGCCTATAGAATCTAGCGAGGCCAAGGAAACTCCTCACTTGTGTGACCGTTTTGGGCTGCGGCCAACTCTCAATAGCTTCAATCTTGGCTTTATCAACTTCAATTCCCTATGGAGTAAGAACATAGCCAAGACAAGATACTCGATCGGTGCAAAAGGTGCACTTTCCAAGGTTACCAAACAAACGTGCATCACGTAGAGCAATAAAAACAGCATGTAAATGTTCCAAATGTTCCTCCAAAGATTTGCTATAAATCAATATGTCATCAAAGTAAACTACCACAAATCGTCCAATGAAAGCATGTAAAACTTCGTTCATTAATCTCATGAAAGTACTAGGTGCATTAGTTAACCCAAAAGGCATGACTAACCACTCATATAATCCAAACTAAGTTTTAAATGTTTTTTTCCATTCATCTCCCAATTTCATACGAATTTGATGGTATCCACTACGCAAATCAACTTTGGAGAATATTGTAAAGCCACTCAATTCATCAAGCATATCATCTAGCCTAGGAATAGGATGACGATAATGAATTGTAATATTATTAATGCCTCTACAATCAACGCACATACACGACGTACCATCCTTTTTCGGCACTAAAATGATAGGAACAGCACAAGGACTAATGGATTCGCGTATATAACCTTTGTCGAGCAGTTCTTGTACTTGACGCATAATCTCCTTCGTCTCCTCTGGATTGGTATGGTATGGTGACGGTTGGGTAATGATGCACCGGGAATTAAGTCAATTTGATGCTCAATCCCTCGAATAGGTGGTAATCAGTGTGGCACGTCTTGTGGAAAGACGTCAGCGAACTCCTGCAAAATGTTAGTGACAACAGGAGGCAAAGATGAAGGCACGTCCTTGAATGAAAATAATGCCTCTTTCCACACAAAAGCATAGCAAACAGATTTGCTAAAATCTAGATCATCAATATCAGATTTGGTGGCAAGTAAACATGAACTTTTCAATTTAATTTCAGAAGCAATACTAGATGGTTAATTATTAGGCTTCATTCGTTGCTCAAATTCTTTTGTCACAATCTGATTTTCACTCTTATTTTTCTCCTGTTTTGCTTTATTAGCTCTATTAATATCATCTATCAAGTGGTATCAGATTTTCAGGTTGCTCGGTGAGATTTTATAGTTTTTTGTAGTTTAGATCGAGTCTGTTCTTCATACCTACAGTCCACGAAAAAAATAGGGTTACTTCATCATATCCGAACCAATCTGAGCCTTTGCATAGTCTTCCCGGTGCATCAAATTAGGGCAACCATGTATCTCATAGTTGAATTCGGATTGGAACCTGTTTTGTGCACTGTTCAGTAAAACAGGCATAACTTCCTCATATGAAGTCCGTTTTGGCTCCGCGAGTGCTCAAATGAAAGCTAGCGATGAGCCGCATCTAAATAGTTGTAGTAGCTATTTCAATATTTGGCACCTCAAAATCGGCTTCTAAATTGGTCATTTTGCCCTCCAAAGTTCACGAATACAGCTTATTCCAGTTTTTCAAGCCAGTTTTAGAATTTTTTGACTCCTCATATCAACTCATAATTGAGTGATTTCTTTTGCATTTTAAAGCTTGAGTCAATACCATTCTTGATAAAAATTATCAAAAAAATTGGCACAAATTTTTCCATAGGAAAGTTGGAGAGAAAGTTGTTGATATATCCTGCTTGGCTGTTGTTTCACATCATTATCTTTACGGCTATTGTGATCTTCACTTATATTTTGCTGTCCAGAGCTACTTCATGTCCTTTATTGATGCTAGTTATGCTACGATGTGACCTCATTAGTGTTCTAGGCTCGCGTCTCTAGTCCGGTCTAGCCTAGGACCAGCACAATACCGTCGTTGAGCATTTATTCAATATTGCATCTCTGAATTGATTATTACTAATCTTTTGCTACCATATATAGCCAACCCAGCTCCACATATTTCTACACCGTGTATAAGTACATTCCCCTGGCAATCGCTTTACACAATCTTCAGAGTTATTGGACACTGCTGGTTGCCTGTCACCACCTGCTGCATGGTAAGAACTTGTAAGATATTGATATTTGCTTTACTGTGAGCACTTTACAACCACATCCTAGTAGTTCATAGCAACATTATTCTCAAATTTTGTTTCTTGTTTCTACTAATCATGACAGGTTCCGGAGATAGAAGTTCTTGGACAACGGACACATCTTCACCATCACGAGAGTTGGGACAACACACACAAGCACATGGCCAGGTTATCTTTAATCCTACTATTTATCTAGCTTGGGAGCTTGAAGTAGAACAAGTTTTTAGTCACCATGACTTTTCTGAACTTGAGCGAGTGCGAGCAGCCATTAGAGCATTTACTGGTTTTGCTTCTGTTTGGTGGAGTGTCCATTGTAAGAAAAACATTGATAACCAACCCACAACTTGGAAATATTTGAAATATGTAATGAGACAACAATTTTTCCCTCCTTACTATCATCGTGAATTGCTTCACAAATTTAAACAATTTAAACAAGGCAACAACATTGTTCATGCTTACTACCAAGAGTTCAAATCTTATATGCATCATTGTGACATAGAAGAATCTGAGGATGATACAATGAATAGATTTTTTTGGTGGTTTGAACCATGATATTCAGGCAAGATTTCAGTATATTCCTCGTTGCATTACTGGTATGTATGTTCGTGCTTGTACCTTTGAGAGACAGATACATGAGGATGCATTGGGTGACTACAACAACTACTATTCCAGTTCATGCTCACCACCACCGGTTGGTTCCTCCACCGTTGCACCTACTAGAGCAGCCCCACCTCAGATTGTGAGTGTGACATCATCTCAAGTGTATGGTACATTGTCATTGTCCATACCTACATCAGCTACGTCTTTGCGACAAGGTAACAGTAAAAGTATTGATGATATCACTTCACATAAGAATGATGCATGCCTAGTTAACTTGAATGCATAATGTGTTGAGTTACCTGTTGATTTAAGCACACCACCTATTTAGAGAATCTTGTTACTGTCATGAATGCGTCATGTGATCAAACAACCGAAATACCAACAATTTTGAGTGCACCCATTGAATTAACTGTTGATGCAAAAGAATCAATGTTTAATCATTTTGATATGACCTCTAATCTTGGTGATGGTTCTGTGTCCAATGACTTATTGCATGTTTGCTTATTTAAGGATGTTGTAGCATGTAAATTGGATGCAACTAAGGTTTATTCACCAATGTTGGGATGGTTTAATGATGACCATTGTCAATCTTTTGAAATGAATAAGAGCTTCACTTATATGTGCGAACTGAGTTGCAATATTTTCATGCCTTCTAATTCTTGTGATAATTTTTTTGCTTTATATGTTTTGAACTATGAAAGTTACTCATGTATACATGTGTCATATGTGCAAAAATCAAGGGAAGTAAAAATGGATGACATATACATATACAACATGTACACCTTGTCTCTTTTGTTAGCCACATTTCAGATTAAGCAACGCCGAGGATGGCTTTGTTTTCAAGAAGGGGAGGATGATGAGGACATAACTACCTTGGATACGACCAAAAAATTTGCATACATGCATATTTGTCAGGTGATTTCTAGTGCAAACTATTCAATAATCTATTTATGTTATCCAGAACAAAAATACTTCATACACTTTTGTGTTTTGTCTAATTGCAGGTGTATAGGACATTTGTACAATCCCCATATGAAGAAGATAAGGGAAAAGGAGAAGTTTAGTTCTGTTCAAAAAGTTCTCTCACGTCACTTTTGGGCCAAGAGAAGATAGAGTCCAAGTCTCTCATGTTCTAGATTCAGATTCGGACAGCACAGACATATATGACTCAAAACGCCAACAACTTTTTCATACGGACTCCGAATTGGGTGATTCTTTTTTTTGTTGGAAAGTAGATTTCGTGCTCTTTCCAACCAATTGGATTCACCTTCAAATTTGTCCGGAGCGTTGAGATATCGACGAAACAATCTGACACTGCAGCAGAATTCGAGTAACAACAAGTCCAAAGGTGTTGCATCACCTCCACTTGGGCCCATGAGCCTTGTATGACCTAGGGTTAGTTTTAGGCTGCCTTGGGACGTCCTCCCACCTCCTTGGCCACCACCCCTTGCTCCTATATAAGTAGATCCATCTAGTAGCTTTTTCATTGGGATTTATTTAGTTAAAAGTTATCCATTGCATCTTCGTGTACTTTGTTTGTGTCCAACGACCAGACCAGGACCACTTTCGGATCTCCACCTTTATCAATACTTCATCTATATTCGCAATATTCAGATTGCATTATCGTATTCTTGATTGTTCTTTGATTGCTTGCAGGAATAGACCTTTGTGGTCAGGCTGACCGTGCTTCCGGCATCATCAGTAACCTCAGGAGATTGGTTTAGCGATTGATAAGGCGCAACGTCGTGCATGTTTGTAGTCGGATCGTTAAAGTCGTCTCCACCAAATCGATAGTTATCATCTCATCGAAAGATCAGGACACCCTCGCCTCTATCAGAAGGTGTACATGGAGATGACTGTGGGATGCTCCACATCATTCTTCTTGAAGGTTCTTTCCTTGAGGCCTCTCAGGACCTCCGCGTTGGCGTGCTCGGCCTGGCTATTGCTCCTGGGGTGTGCCAATGAGGAGTAGCATATCTGCATTCCAAGGTTAGCACAGTATGTTTTGAAAAGGTTGTTAGTGAACTGCGAGCCATTGTTGGTGATGATGCGATTAGGGACCCCGAACCGGCTCACGAGGCCCTTGATGAACTTGACTACCGAGCTGGCTGGGATAGTGCAGACGGCCTCCACCTCTGCCCACTTGGTGAACTTGTCAATGGCAACGTAGAGGTAGCGGTAGCCCCCGGGCGCTCGAGGGAATAGGCCCAAGATGTCCAGCCCCCAGACCACGAACGACCATGAGAGCGGGATGGTCTAGAGACCCTGAGCGGGCTGGTGGATCTGCTTGGCATGGAACTGGCAGGCTTCACAGGATCTCACCAGCTCGGTGGCATCCTTGAGCTTCATGGGCCAGTAGAATCCACTGCCGAATGCCTTGCCCACGAGGGTGCGCGACGAAGAGTGATGCCCGCAGTCCCTGCTCCCTGGAGATGCACCGCAGAGAGACATCGTTTGGCCGCTTTCGGTAGAGCTCACCGTTCTGGATGCAGTAGGCAGTGGCCTGGCGATCCACATGCTCCGTGTCTTCCTCCTTCTCCAGCAGGGTCCCCTGGAGCAGGTATGCCTTGAACTCCTCGGTCCAGCACTGCTACCCCTCTTGAGCACTGCGTTGGTTTTCCCTGAAGAGGAAGGGATGATGCAGCAAAGTAGCGTAAGTATTTCCCTCAGTTTTGAGAACCAAGGTATCAATCTAGTAGGAGGCTACGCGCGAGTCCCTCGCACCTGCACAAAACAAATAAATCCTCGCAACCAACGCGATAAGGGGTTGTCAATCCCTACAGGGCCACTTACGAGAGTGAGATCTGATAGATATGATAAGATAATATTTTTTGTATTTTTGTGATAAAGATTCAAAGTAAAGTAAAAGCAAAGTAAAAAGCAAAGGAATTAACTAAGTAGTAAGAGATTAATATGATGAAGATAGACCCGGGGGCCGTAGGTTTCACTAGTGGCTTCTCTCGAGAGCATAAGTATTCTACGGTGGGTGAACAAATTACTGCTGAGCAATTGACAGAATTGAGCATAGTTATGAGAATATCTAGGCATGATCATGTATATAGGCATCACGTCCGAGACAAGTAGACCGACTCCTGCCTGCATCTACTACTATTACTCCACTCATCGACCGCTATCCAACATGCATCTAGAGTATTAAGTTAAAAACAGAGTAACACCTTAAGCAAGATGACATGATGCAGAGGGATAAACTCATGCAATATGATGAAAACCCCATCTTGTTATCCTCGATGGCAACAATACAATACGTGCCTTGTTGCCCCTACTGTCACTGGGAAAGGACACCGCAAGATTGAACCCAAAGCTAAGCACTTCTCCCATTGCAAGAAAGATCAATCTAGTAGGCCAAACCAAACTGATAATTTGAAGAGACTTGCAAAGATAACCAATCATACATAAAAGAATTCAGAGAAGATTCAAATATTGTTCATAGATAGACTTGATCATAAAACCACAATTCATCGGTCTCAAGAAACACACCGCAAAAAGAAGATTACATCGAATAGTTCTCCACAAGAGAGGGGGAGAACATTGTATTGATATCCAAAAAGAGAGAAGACGCCATCTAGCTAATAACTATGGACCCATAGGTCTGAGGTGAACTACTCACACTTCATCGGAGGGGCTATGCTGTTGATGTAGAAGCCCTCCGTGATCGATGCCCCCTCCGATGGAGCTCCGGAACAGGCCCCAAGATGGGATCTTATGGATACAGAAAGTTATGGCGGTGGAATTAGGGTGTTTTCTCCGTATCTGATTGTTTGGGGGTACATAGGTATATATAGGAGGAAGGAGTACGTTGGTGGAGCAACAGGGGGCCCACGAGGGTGGAGGGCGCGCCTGGGGAGGGTAGGCGCGCTCCCCTACCTCGTGGCCTCCTCTTTTGTGTCTTGACGTAGGGTCCAAGTCTCGTGGGTCTTGTTCGTTGAGAAAATCACGTTCCCGAAGGTTTCATTCTGTTTGGACTCCGTTTGATATTCCTTTTCTTTGAAACCCTAAAACCGGCAAAAAAACAGCAATTCTGGGCTGGGCCTCCGGTTAATAGGTCAGTCCCAAAAATAATATAAAAGTGGATAATAAAGCCCAATAATGTCCAAAACAGTAGATAATATATCATGGAGCAATCAAAAATTATAGATACGTTGGAGACGTATCAAGCATCCCCAAGCCTAATTCCTGCTCGTCCTCGAGTAGGTAAATGATAAAAAACAGATTTTTTGATGCGGAGTGCTACTTGGCATAATTTTAATGTAATTCTTCTTAATTGTGGTATGAATATTCAGATCTGAAAGATTCAAGACAAAAGTTCATATTGACATAAAAATAATAATACTTCAAGCATACTAACAAAGCAATTATGTCTTCTCAAAATAACATGGCCAAAGAAAGTTATCCCTACAAAATCATATAGTCTGGCTATGCTCTATCTTCACCACACAAAGTATTTAAATCATGCACAACTCCGATGACAAGCCAAGCAATTGTTTCATACTTTTGACATTCTCAAAACTTTTTCAATCTTCACGCAATACATGAGCTTGAGCCATGGATATAGCACTATAGGTGGAATAGAATGGTGGTTGTGGAGAAGACAAAAAGGGAGAAGATAGTCTCACATCAATTAGGCGTATCAACGGGCTATGGAGATACCCATCAATAGATATCAATGTGAGTGAGTAGGGATTGGCATGCAACGGATGCACTAGAGCTATAAGTATATGAAAGCACAAAAAGAAACTAAGTGGGTGTGCATCCAACTTGCTTTCTCATGAAGACCTAGGGCATTTTGAGGAAGCCCATCATTGGAATATACAAGCCAAGTTCTATAATGAAAAATTCCCACTAGTATATGAAAGTGTCGGATTTCGGGTTCCAGCAGACCCTTGAGGTTCGAACACTGTGGTGCGCGCGGAGATTTCGCCTCCTACCTACCTGCACTCCTCCGCCTTACTAGGATCTAAACTAAGGAAAGAACAACACAAGAGACACAGGGTTTATACTGGTTTGGGCCACCGTTGTGGTGTAATACCCTACTCCAGTGTGTGGTGTGGTGGATTGCCTCTTGGGCTGATGATGATGAACGATACAAGGAAGAAAAGCCTCAAGAAGGTCTATTCTTAGCTGGGGCGATGAACTGCCGGGAGGAGCTCAGTCACCCCTCTCTCTCTCTACCTGATCTTCTCTATCTTTCCAACTCTCTGGCCAGCTCTTTTTCCCCAGCCTCCGGCCTCTTTTGGCTCTGTGGGTGGCTGGTCCTATTTATAGAGGCCTTGGTCCTCTTCCCAAATATCGAGCGGGAAGGGAGCCAACAATGGCGGGCTAATTTGAACGAGGGCAGCTAGTATCAATTATCCTGACAAAAGTAGTCTTCGCCTGCGAAAAGCTCTGGTGATGACGCCGTCTTGGGCTCCACGGTGACCTCCGTCTCGTAGTCCTTCTGGTCTTGGTCTCTTTGCACCGAAATGGCAACCTTTGCCTGATGCCTTGGTACTCCGCGGCTGCGCTTGCCCCCTTTGGACCAAAGAGGAAGGGAGGACGCTGCGCGGGCTGGCACCCGCCTGGCGCCCCCGGTCGTCATGGCTTGCGTAACGGGCACCTCGTGAGATACCCCGCCTTGATCTCTCCGCCTCCTCGTGAGCCAGCCTGACGAGGCCGCGCTTGAGGAAGCTCCGCGTTGTCTGCCCCGCGAGGCTTGGCCCCTCGCGAGGGTCTTGGGTTTGTGTTGGTGAAGATGGGCCGCACTGGGCCCCCCTTTGAGCCACGCCGCAGGCAGGCAAGTCTGGGGACCCCCATTCCCAGAACGCCAACAGTAGCCCCGGGCCCAAGGCGCGCCCGGACTTGGCCGTGCAGGGAGGCGGAAGGGCAAGAGCGAAGCGCCACGGGCCCTAACAGCCTGCGGCCTTGGGCGCCGCGTGGCGGTTGGTTGGTCATGGGCGTCTCCACTTCCCCATGGTGCCTGGGCAACTGCACGGATTGGACAAGTCCCTGCATGCAAAGTGGGTCATGATTACCTGTAATCGTGGAGGTCGGCGGTTGGCCTTCGCCGGCGATAAGTACGGGACAGCGCTCGCCCTTCCAATCCATCCCTCCTTGCTTCTCCTTCTTCCCGATCCTTTCTCCGTCTTGCTGCGATGGCTCCGATCCGCCGGTTCTCGGCGGCAGAGAAGGGAAAAGCTCCCCGAGAGGAGCCAGACCCACTCCCGCCGAAGAAACGGCTCGTCCCCCGTGGCCCGGACGAAGAGGCCCTTCAGGTGGCGTCGAGGCCTTGGGGCGAGCGGGTGCCGCCGGGGTTCCCGCTGCCATTGTACTCCCATGTCGAGGGCCCCGAAGGAGCTGATGCTGACCGCCATGGGCGGCGCCGCCGTCGGCGCCGACGGGTCACGAAGGTGTCGGTCGTCCCCCCTAGGGTCCACACCGAGGGCTCCTCCCGAGAGTTCGTACTCCACGTCGCCATTCCTCTTCAGTCTTGGATCCGCCTTCCTCCCTTCTTCGCCTCCATCATCCCGTAGGGGGAGCCCCTGGAGCTCTGGCTGCAGCACGCCGGCTGCAGCACCCTCGCAACCGAGGCAGAGGTCGCGGTCGTTGCCCCGGGCGAGGTCTTCATGACTCGGGGCTGGAGAGAGATCGCCCGGGTTTGCAGGGTAAGGGGCGTCTTCGCGGTCCACTTGGATTACGACGGTGCTTCGATGATGCTCTTCAAGGTCTTCGATGCGAGCGGGCGCCGGCTGGAGTGCTGCCCCGGGGAAGGTGGCCCAGACCCTGCCACGACGAGGACTGGGCCCGCCAACCGCTCCCTTGGCGGCTCCTCAGGCGGTGGAGGTGTCGGAGGCTCCAGCGACTCCTGCGAGCTCTTCGCGAGTCCGGAGACGAGCGACGACAGCTACGAGCCCCCGAGCCAGCGCCGCTCCTGGAGCAGGGCGGGCTCGTCAGGCCGCCGCCGTCTCTGATCTGGATGGGGTTGGCGTCGGTGCTTGACGGCCCACTGTTGATGATGGCGTCTTTTGTAGGGTCGTGCGTAGTTTGTGTCCCTTTAGGATCTGTTCCCTGCGAGGAATCAAAAACGCGCCCCGTGGGGGCTTGTAAGGTGCCTGTGATCCTGCTTTGTCAATATGACCCTTGTCGTAGAATTGCGCGAGTTGCTCATTCCGTCTTAGCTCAGTCCTCCCTTTCGAACCTCACAAGGGCTTGGTGCTCTGCGCCGACAGGTCCCAGTCCCAAGGCGGCTTCAGCCGTCGCTGGTATGCCAGGTCGCGATGCCGTGGTCAAGGCCAGGAGGTGAGCGACCCGGAGTTCGGTAAGAGCCCCTGAGTAGCGATGCTGAGGAGGTCCCCTTTGGCGCCCAAGCAGCCGTTGTTTGGTGAGAAAGGAGAGCGGCGTCACTAACACGGGGTAGCATTAGGTGCGGGGATGGTGCCACGGCAGCTGGCGCTTCCGGGTGATGACTTATGTCGAGGATCAGGGGCCGCTCTCTAGTGTGTCACTGGGTCCGTGCATCGGCAGGCGCGAGGTTGCTCGGTGAGGTCCTCACGTGTCTCTCCCCTCTCGCCTTTGCTCCCCTTTCTGCTATACGTCCTCGGGTCCCGGCCCTCGAGCGAGTGTCAGCCGTCGCTGGTATGCCAGGTCGCGATGCCGTGGTCAAGGCCAGAGGGTGAGGGCTGGAGAGCCAGTAGGAGCCCTGAGTCGCGATGCTCAGGCACCCCCCCTTTAACATGCAAGTGGTTCGCGCGGACGAGAGCGAAGGAGACACCACAAGGGCCTCGCCTGACGCAGCTCCTTCGGGAGGTCCTGCAGGTCCATCATAGAAAAAACAAGGGGTTGCCATGACAATTGACAGTTAGCCGTTGGTTGCTTCCGAGGGGTAGTGAGGCACTGAAGGCTTGACGAGGTGATGCTATGCGGGGCTGCCGCGGCCAGAGCTCAGCCATCCAGGTTTGTCGGCGTTGCAGGGACGGACCCATGCGCAAGCGTCGTGCTGTTTGGGAGCAGCTCCGTTAGTTGGCGTCAGCTGAGCAGGCAACTAGGTAAAACACATTAGCCGCGAAGGAGTGGATTCGTTCAAATAGATGCTGGGAAAGCGGACATCACTGGGTCAGGCCCGAGTGGCTTGGGGATCATGCAGCCCGAGGGCCCCCCCAACAAGGTAAGCTAACAACATGGAATAAAAAGGGATATACGCCGCAGGGATGGACCCACGCGGCCTGGGAATAATGCAGCCCTGGGGGGGCGCTCCCGGCTGGAAATAGAACTCGAAAAGATGTCACCTGATGATGTTGAGGACGAAGGAGCGTTGGTGTAGCAAACTCGCCGGGCTGCGGAAGCCGATCCTCACGAGCCCCCAGGCCCAGGGGCCTCGGGAGGCTCCGGATGCGCTGGCGGCTCTTCACGGGCCATCTCCATCCCTACCAGGTCTGCGGAACGCCCTGCCTCTCGTGCCTCCGTGATGCCCCTCATGAGGCACTGGTACATGCCAGCCGCGTTCGGCAAGCCGTAAGGCATGCGAACGTAGCTGTGGGGTGGGCCTCCGCAGCACCCCACTCGCGAGGGCCAGCGGCGCTCTAGAGAGGCGACTCGATTGAGCCCTGGTATGTCGATGCAGACGCACAGCCCACCATCCTCGCCTGGATGGGGAGCCACTGCTGGTAGGCGGCGGCCGCCTTTCATGACTCTTGACTCCTGTAGCTCCTGAATGGCCTTGCTGACGAACTCCTGAGGGTCTGGATCTCCTTGCCTTGCTCCTTCTTGAGGGAAACGTGCTTCGAAACACGCCTCCATGTGCTGCCCAAGCGCCTCCCTCGTGACCCTGGCTAGGTCTGTGGCCCTCCAGGGGAGAGCCCCCGAGCCCTGCCTGAGGAGGGCGCCGGGCGCGCTTCCCTATGCAATGGAAGGAGGTTCCCCCCGGGCAGGCGCGGGCCCAGAGGGGCCTGCCTCCTGAGTGGTCGGGCCGGACGATGTCTTCTTCTTCTTAGGGGCGGTCTCGGGAGGCCTCCTGCTTCCATGATCCAGGTCTTCCAATGACGCGGCCTGAAAGGCTCGTTCTAGGGAACACACCGCATCCTTCTCTTCACAGGGCACCGTGATGACTCTGCCGCTTCCTGGCATCTTGAGGACGTTGTAGCCGTGGTGAGTTACGGCCATGAACTTGGCCAGCGCTGGGTACCCAAGGATGGCGTTGTACGGCAGGCGAATGTGAGCGACGTCGAAGTCAATGAGCTCGGTGCGGTAGTTGTCGCATGCCCCGAAGGTGACAGGGAGGCGGACCTGCCCAATAGGGACCGTGGAGCCGTCGGTGATACCGGAGAAAGGATTGGTTGGCTGAAGCTGGCTGTAGGGCACTTGGAGGTTGTTAAATGTTTCCACGGACAGGACGTTGAGCCCTGCCCCGCCATCGATGAGGGTCTTGGTGACCACCACATTGCTGATGATTGGGGAAGAAAGCATCGGGAGGACTCCGGCTGTAGCCGCACACTTGAGCTGATCTGCTGAGCTGAACGTGATGGCGCATGCCGACCACCTGAGAGGGCGCGTGGCTTCGAGCCTGGGGAGGACTGCGTTCACTTCATGGGCGAACTGCTTGAAGATGCGCTGAGAGGCTGGGGCTTGGGCCCCACCCAGGATGCAGGCGATCGCGCGCGGCTCCTAGAAGCCCCCAGCCCCCTCGTCCTGGTGACGGTCTTCGTTTCTCCTTGGCTGCGGTGGCAGCGGTGGGAGGCCTGCGTTGCCTTGCGGGCGATCCTCGCGAGCCTGATCCCTCCAGTCTCCTTCGCAAGGCTGATCCCTCCAGCCTCCATCACGAGGTGGGTCTTGCCAGCGATCCTCGCGAGGTTGATCGCGCCACCCTTGGCGCAGGCCATGGTCTTCCCAGCGTCCTGCATTCCTTCCTCCTCCTTGGCCGTAGCCCCGGTCACTGCGGTCAGGGCGATGGCCGATCCTTCCTTCCCGCACGGCTCGGAGCTCTTGACATTCGTTGGTGTTGTGGGTGTGGAGGTCGTGGTACACACAGTACCGGCTGCCCTTGGGAGGTTCGGGCTGATCTCTGCCTCGCTTGGTGTCTGGTTCTGCCGCGAGCACGGCAGCCCCCTTGCGCTTCACATCCTTGGCCTTGGGCTTCTTCTCTTCCAGGTCTGCGGCAGGCAGCTCGAGGAGGGAGAGACGCCCTTCCTCGGCCCTGGCGCACTTTGTTGCCAGGTTGAACAGTTCCAAGGAAGTGCACAGATCTTCATGCATCTCCAGCTCCTCCTTCATCTTGACGTCGCGCACGCCGTCGGAGAAGGCCGAGATGATGGCCTCCTCAGTCACCTTGGGAATCTTGAGGCGCGGTTGTTGGAGCGCTGGATGTACTTCTGCAGGGTCTCCCCGGGCTGTTGCTTGATGCGGCGGATGTCGCTCACGGCGGGCGGCCGGTCGTGAGTGCCTTGGAAGTTGGCGATGAAGCGGGTGCGCATCTCGTCCCAGGAGGAGATTGTGCCTGGAGCCAGGTTCAGGAGCCAGGTGCGGGCCCCGTCCTTGAGTTCCATGGGGAACCAGTTTGCCATGACCTTCTCGTCTCCGTTGGCAGCTTTGATGCCCAGCTCGTAGAGCTGGAGGAACTCTGCAGGGTCAGCCATGCCGTCGTAGCGAGGAGGCAAGTCTGGCTTGAACTTGCCGGGCCACGCGACGTTGCATAGCTCGGCGGTGAAGGGGCGGCAGCCTACTGTGGCCACGTGAGGCCTTGGATGACGGGGAACTTGGTCTTGCATGTCCTCACGCGCTGCAGCTAGGAGCAGCGCGGGGTCTTGACGCGCGGGAGCAGGAGCATGGTCACGACGGCTGGAGCAGGGAGCGCCCGGGTAGCTTCCTGCGGGCGAGGGACTTCTTGACAGCTCTGCTCTTGCTGCGCTGGCGCCTGATGGAGCGGGTTCCGCCCAGAGGCCACGCACCTTGGAGCCATGGCGCCTTCCCGAGGAGGAGGCGGCCGGGGCGCCGCCGGGGCTTCACTGCCCGCGCGGGGCGGGGTGCGGTGCAGCGGAACGGACGGCGCAGGAGAGCCCCCTGCGGCGCGGACGAGCTCGGCGACGCGGTCGAGTCATTCTTTGTAGACGTCGTCGACGGGACGGTAGTGCAGGAGCTCGTTCGCCGCGAGGAGTGCAGCCCGAGCCTCCATGGGTGCGCGGAGCGCGCGGGACGAAGAACCAGCTGGGGTGAGCGAGGGAGTTGCGGTGCAGCCGTCTTGCCGCACGGACGGATGCTGGGACGATGCTTGCTGCTTATCCCCCGCCGGGCCGGTGGCGGCATTGACGGCAGGTGTAGGGGAACGGCGAGGACGCCCGCCGACAAGGGCTGTCTTGGCAACACGGGCAGCGAGCGCGGCCCGGCGCTCGGCGCGGGCCCGACGAGCGTCAGACATGGGCGTGATGGTCGGAGGAGAATGGGGTGGTGGAAGACGAATCCCGGCGCACCCCTACCTGGCGCGCCAAATGTCGGATTTCGGGTTCCGGCAGACCCTTGAGGTTTGAACACTAGGGTGCGCGCGGAGATTTCGCCTCCTACCTACCTGCACTCCTCCGCCTTACTAGGATCTAAACTAAGGAAAGAACAACACAAGAGACACAGGGTTTATACTGGTTCGGGCCACCATTGTGGTGTAATACCCTACTCCAGTGTGTGGTGTGGTGGATTGCCTCTTGGGATGATGATGATGAACGATACAAGGAAGAACAGCCTCGCGAGGGTCTGTTCTTAGCTGGGGCGATGACCTGCTGGGAGGAGCTCAGTCACCCCTCTCTCTCTCTCTACCTGATCTTCTCTATCTTTCCAACTCTCTGGCCAGCTCTTTTTCCCCAGCCTCCGGCCTCTTTTAGCTCTGTGGGTGGCTGGTCCTATTTATAGAGGCCCTGGTCCTCTTCCCAAATATCGAGCGGGAAGGGAGCCAACAATGGTGGGCTAACTTGAAGGGGGACAGCTAGTATCAACTATCCTGACAAAAGTAGTCTTCGCCTGCGAAAAGCTCTGGTGATGACGCCGTCTTGGGCTCCACGGTGACCTCCGTCTCGTAGTCCTTCTGGTCTTGGTCTCGTTGCACCGAAATGGCAACCTTTGCCTGATGCCTCGGTACTCTTGCCCCCTTTGCACCAAAGAGGAAGGGAGGACGCTGCGCGGGCTGGCACCCGCCTGGCGCCCCCGGTCGTCATGGCTTGCGTCACGGGCACCTCGTGAGATACCCCGCCTTGATCTCTCCGCCTCCTCGTGAGCCAGCCTGACGAAGCCGCACCTAAGGAAGCTCCGCGTCGTCCGCCCCGCGAGGCTTGGCCCCTCGCGAGGGTCTTGGGTTTGTGTTGGTGAAGATGGGCCACGCTGGGCCCCCCTTTGAGCCACGCTGCAGGCCGCAGGAGGGCAAGTCTGGGGACCCCCGTTCCCAGAACGCCGACAGTAAGTGACAAAATGAGAGACTCTCTACTATGAATATCATGGCGCTACTTTGAAGCACAAGTGTGGTAAAAGGATAGTAGCATTGCCCCTTCTCTCTTTTTCTCTCCCTTTTTTTTATTTGGGCCTTTTCTCTTTTTTATGGCCTCTTTTCTTTCTCTTTTTTTTCGTCCGGAGTCTCATCCCGACTTGTGGGGGAATCATAGTCTCCATCATCCTTTCCTCACTGGGACAATGCTCTAATAATGATGATCATCACACTTTTATTTTCTTAGAACTCAACAATTACAACTTGATACTTAGAACAAAATATGACTCTATATGAATGCCTCCGGCGGTGTACCGGGATATGCAATGACTCATGAGTGACATGTATGAAAGAATTATGAACGGTGGCTTTGCCACAAATACTATGTCAACTACATGATGATGCTAAGTAATATGACAATGATGGAGTGTGTCATAATAAACGGAATGGTGGAAAGTTGCATGGCAATATATCTCAGAATGGCTATGGAAATGCCATAATAGGTAGGTATGGTGGCTGTTTTGAGGAAGGTATATGGTGGGTGTATGATACCGGCGAAAGGTGCGCGGTATTAGAGAGGCTAGCAATGGTGGAAGGCTGAGAGTGCGTATGATCCATGGACTCAACATTAGTCATAAAGAACTCATATACTTATTGCAAAAATCTACAAGTCATCACATCAAAGTATTACGCGCATACTCCTAGGGGGATAGATTGGTAGGAAAAGGCCATCGCTCGTCCCCGACCGCCACTCATAAGGAAGAAAATTTAACACGTGCATGCTACGGGAATCACAAACTTTAACGCAAGTACTTCTCAAATTCACAACTACTCAATTAGCACAACTTTAATATCACCATCTTCATATCTCAAAACAATTATCAAGCATCAAACTTCTCATAATATTCAACACACTCATAAGAAAGTTTTATTATTAATCTTGTATACCAAGCATATTAGGATTTTAAGAAAATTACCATGCTATTTAAGACTCTCAAAATAATCTAAGTTAAGCATGATAGATCAATAGTTTCTATAAAACAAATCTACCACCGTGCTCTAAAAGATATAAGTGAAGTACTAGAGCAAAACTATATAACTCAAAAGATATTAGCGAAGCCCATAGAGTATTCTAACAAATTCCAAATCATGTATGGATCTCTAAAAATGTGTGTACATCAAGGATGATTGTGGTAAACTAACAAATAAATACTCAAATCATACAAGATGCTCCAAGCAAAACACATATCATGTGGCGAATAAAAATATAGCTCCAAGTAAAGTTACCGATAGAAGTAGACGAAAGAGGGGATGCCTTCCGGGGCATCCCCAAGCTTTGGCTTTTAGGTGTCCTTAGATTATCTTGGGGGTGCCATGGGAATGCCCAATCTTAGTCTCTTGCCACTCCTTGTTCAATAATCCATCAAATCTTTACCCAAAACCTGAAAACTTCACAACACAAAACTCAAAGTAGAAAATCTCGTGAGCTCCGTTAGCGAAAGAAAACAAAAGAACACTTCAAGGTACTGTAATGAACTCATTCTTTATTTATAATGGTGTTAAACCTACTGTATTCCAACTTCTCTATGCTTCATAAACTATTTTACTAGCCATAGATTCATCAAAATAAGCAAACAACACACGAAAAACAGAATCTGTCAAAAACAGAACAGCCTGTAGTAATATGTAGCTAGCGCAATATCTGTAACCCAAAAAATTATAAAATAAATTTATGGACGTGACTAATTTATATATTAATCATTTGCAAAAATAATTATCTAAATAGCACTTTCCAACTAAAAATGGCAGCAGTTCTCGTGAGCGCTATAGTTTCTGTTTTTACAGGAAGTGTAACAAGACTTTCCCCAAGACTTCCCAACGGTTCTACTTGGCACAAACACTAATTAACACACAAAAAACACAACCAAAACAGAGGCTAGATAAATTATTTATTACTAAACATGAGCAAAAATCAAGGAATAAAAATAAAATTGGGTTGCCTCCCAACAAGCGCTATCGTTTAACGCCCCTAGCTAGGCATAACAAGCAAGGATAGATCTAGGTATTGCCATCTTTGGTAGGCAATCCATAAGTGGCTCTCATAATAGATTCATAAGGTAATTTTATTTTATTTCTAGGAAAGTGTTCCATGCCTTTCCTTAATGGAAATTGTAATCTAATATTTCCTTCCTTCATATCAATAATTGCACCAATCGTTCTAAGGAAAGGTCTACCAAGAATAATAGGACATGAAGGATTGCAATCTATGTCAAGAACAATAAAATCTACGGGCACATAATTCTTATATGCAACAATAAGAACATCATTAATTCTTACCATAGGTTTCTTAATAGTGGAATCCACAAGGTGCAAGTTTAGAGAGCAATCAGCAAAATCACGGAAACCTAACAAATCACACAAAGTCTTTGGAATCGTAGAAAAACTAGCACCCAAATCACATAAAGCATAGCGTTCATGATATTTAATTTTAATTTTAATAGTTGGTACCCACTCATCATAAGGTTTTCCAGGGATAGAAACTTCCAATTCAAGTTTTACTTCATAAGATTGCATCAAGGCATCAACGATATGTTTAGTAAACGCGTTATTTTGACTATAAGCATGAGGAGAATTTAGCACGGATTGCAACAAGGAAATACAATCAATCAAAGAGCAATTTTCATAGTTAAATTCCTTCAAATCCATAATAGTGGGTTTAGCAACATCTAGGGTTTTAATTTCTTCGATCCCACTTTTATCAATTTTAGCATCAGGATCAAAAAATTCCGAATTCTTGGAACGCCTTCTAGGTAAAGGTGGATAATATTCAGTCCCATCATTATCAAGATTAATATTGCAAAACAAAGATTTAATAGGGGACACATCAATAACTTTTAGACCTTCATCTTTATTTTCATAGCAACTAGAAGAACACACTCTTATAAAGGCATCTTTCTTCTTTTTCATATCACACAAATCAACGAAGCTATTTAGATGGGTAGCGGCATCTTCACTAGGAAGGCCGGAAAACGGATATTTCATGACAAGATTCAGCAAAGCAGTATTAATTTCACAAGATTCAGCATCGGTAAGAGGAGCAATCGGAGTGCTAATAAAATCATTGTTGTTGGTATTGGTGAAGTCACACAATTTAGTGTTATCTTGAGCCATTGTGACAAGCAAGCAAACTAACACACAAGCAAACAAAAAGCAAGCGGGAAAAAAGAGGCAAATAGAGAAGGAGAGGGAGGATAGAGAGAGAGGGCGAATAAAACGACAAGGGTGAAGTGGGGGAGAGGAAAATGAGAGGCAAATGGCAAATAAGGTAATGCGGGAGATAAGGGTATGTGATGGGTACTTGGTATATTGAATTTTGCGTAGACCTCCCCGGCAACGGCACCAGAAATCCTTCTTGCTACCTCTTGAGCACTGCGTTGGTTTTCCCTGAAGAGGAAGGGATGATGCAGCAAAGTAGCATAAGTATTTCCCTCAGTTTTGAGAACCAAGGTATCAATCTAGTAGGAGGCTACGCGCGAGTCCCTCGCACCTGCACAAAACAAATAAATCCTCACAACCAACGCGATAAGGGGTTGTCAATCCCTACACGGCCACTTACGAGAGTGAGATCTGATAGATATGATAAGCTAATATTTTTGGTACTTTTGTGATAAAGATGCAAAGAAAAGTAAAATCAAAGTAAAAGGCAAAGGAAATAACTAAGTAGTAAGAGATTAATATGATGAAGATAGACCCGGGGGCCATAGGTTTCACTAGTGGCTTCTCTAGAGAGCATAAGTATTCTACGGTGGGTGAACAAATTACTATTGACCAATTGACTTAATTGAGCATAGTTATGAGAGTATCTAGGCATGATCATTGTAGCGACCTGACCCGAATGGATCACGTCTACTGTGCTACGGTGTCATCCCTGGATCAGTAATGCTGACACCACACAGTACATCGAGGTTTTATAGCAGAGTTGCAACCACACACTTATTACATCGATGGCTCAAAAAGAACTTATTACAATAAATATGACTTAAGGCCATATTTTAAAGATAACAGCGGAAGACTTGGAAGATAAATGGGTCCATCAACTCCAGCGGCATCACTGAGTATAGGGCCACGACCTAAAAGCTCTTTACTCGTCGTCTAAAAAGTCTGCAACATGAGAAGTTGCAGCCCGAAAACAGGTCAGCACATGGAATATGCTGGCAAAGTAACACATAGAGAGTAATGGAATGAAACAGCTATACTACATGCATATATGGCTGGTGGAAAGCTCTATGGTTACAGTTTTGCGTAAAGCCAGTTTTTCCCTACTGCAAAGGAATAAATTTTATTTACTATCATGGTGGTTGTGAAACATTGAGAATGGTTGACAGCATTCTCAATCCCAATTAAAAGTAATTAAAACCCAATAACATTAATTAGAAGTAACATGTTGAGATTCACAATGATATTCAAGTACTAGATACTCAAGTTGTCCATAACCGGGGACACGGCTAATCATGATTAGTTTGTTACTCTGCAGAGGTTGCGCACTTTTCCCCACATGGCTCGATCGCCTCCGTTTGTTTTCTCGCACTACATGGTGTTTGAGAAGACGGATGACCGAGACATAGTCTTTCAGAAGCGCTAGCACCTTACATGTGGGGTAGACCGGTAGACCTACATCCCCTACATCTGCTAGTCCACCCCGTAAGAGTTCGCACAACTTAGTCAACTATGCCAGAGCCCATAGTAGCATGTGGCTGCACACGGAAGTTTCTAGCATGAAAGATCTTATGATCCCTTTGAGCCTGGGTGGCGGTCCGAAAAAAACAGGCAAGTCCTGATAGACATCAGGTGCCTCAATCCACCCAGATGTGTGTTTAAGTTGCCACCTTAGATAAACCATTAAAATTATCAATTCACATCTGTCATGAATATCACTCACCCAATCCACGTCTACTAGCATAGCATGGCATAATAAGCAACGTAGAAGTAACTCCCAAAGGTTTCATAATAATACAGGTAATAGGTACTACCTCATCTACTTCCCATCCCACAATTTAATTAGATCCTAATCATGCAATGTGTGAGGATTGATCTAATGCAATAAAACATGGGTTGTAGAAAAGGTATGATCAAAGTGTTACTTGCCTTGCTGATGATCCGCGAGTCCTAGGGTTTCGAAGTAACAAGCGGCGCAATCTGGGTAATCTATCGCAGACAAACAACAAGCATACAATAAGTACTCATCTAATGCACAGGTAAAACTCGAACAAGAGAACGAACCAGGTAGTTCAACTTAAGAACTCCGGTTGCAAAGAAAGAACGAAAACAAATGGCGGAAGAAAACAACTCGGTTCTAGCAAGTTGAATCTAGGTCAAAATTTTACTGTAACAAAAGCTTGTTCAAGTTGATTAGACGGAACGGCGGTTTCGAGACGAAACTCCAGGCGCTTGAATCACCTGATTCCGATAAACGAGCGAAAAGATAGACTAGGAAGAAGATCGGATCTGAGATCGCGATCGCGGAATAAATCCGACGAAAAGAAAAAGAAGAACGGTTAAACGAACGGACGTTCGTTAACCTAGAAGAATCCGGTGATCACGTTCGTTAGGACGAACGGTCCGGCGAATGGTCCAAAGCAACTAAATCGGAGAAGAAAACGAATCCGATCTAGGGTTTCGGAGAAGAAAAACCGAACGAAAAACCGATCTAGAAAACCGGAACGGTTTAGAGAAGAAAAGAATCGGAACGATTAGAAGAAAACGATCCGAGAAAAAGAATAGATGTAGCGCGGGGCAACCTTGGCAAGGTCTCCGGTGAGGGGCTCCGGCGGCGTCGGCGTAGGGCGGCGGCGTGGGCAAGGTGCGGCGGCGGCGCGGGGTGTGGGGCGGCGGCGGCAAGGTGCGGCGGCGGCGCGGGTGTGGGGTGGCGGCGGCAAGGTGCGGCAGCGGCGCGGGTGTGGGGTGGCGGCGGCAAGGTGCGGCGGCGCGGCGGCGGTGACGCGAGTGTGGGGTGGCGGCGCGGGTGAGGCGGCGCGGCGGCGGTGACGCAGGGCGCGGTGTGGAGGAGGGCTTTGTTTTGATGTGTTTAGAGGGGGGGGTGCTTGGGTATTTATATTGGGGAGGGGAGGGGTTTACTTGGGGTAGAGGACAAGGAATTAGAATAGGAGTAGGAAAGATCTAGAAAATAAACGGAGTAGGACTAAAGAAAACAAAATAAGGAAAAGGGGACAAGGGGGCGCCCTAGAATCCTAAAAGGATTCGGTCCTAGCAAGAGGCGGCGGTGGCCGACCGGCTCCTGGCTCGGCGCCTGGCGCCTGGGAGCGCGGCGGTAGGTGGCTTGGCTTGGGCCTTTGGCCCAAGGCGCTGCTCAATATTTTTTTTTAAAACGGTTCAGCGTGCAGAAAAAAAAACAAAAAGGGATCTAAATGAACTCCGAAAAATCTAAAGTAAATTTTCCCCGACTCCTAAAAATGAGCCGAACAAAATGAACTTTTCTCCGGACCTAAAATGCAATTTTCGAAAACGCGCATTTTTCCCTATCCAAATAAAATGCAAATAAACACCGGAAAGCAAAATTGATCTATTTATTATATCTTCATTTTTCCTAAATTTGGGAAAGTCATATTATTCCCTCTCTCATATATTTTGACACCGGAAAAATTATTGAAGATAAAATAAATAAATCAAATGATCCTATTTTCAAAACTCGAGAGAACTCTCAAATATGAAAATAACGAAATCTCCAACTCTCTCCGAGGGTCCTTGAGTTGCGTGAAATTTCTAGGATCAACCAAAATGCAAGAAAATATGATATGCATATGATCTAGTGTATAACATTCCAAATTGAAAATTTGGGATGTTACAAACCTACCCCCCTTAAGATGAATCTCGCCCTCGAGATTCGGGTTGGCTAGAAAATAGGTGAGGGTGGTCTTTGAGCAAATCTTCTTCTCTCTCCCAGGTGGCTTCATCTTCTGAGTGGTGGTTCCACTGAACTTTGCAAAACTTGATAACCTTGCTGCGAGTAACTCTACTGGCAACATCGAGAATCTTGACTGGCTTCTCCTCATATGTTAGGTCATCCTTTAACTGAATTGCTTCTAATGGCACTGTATCTCTTAGCGGTACCTCCGCCATCTCGGCGTGACATTTCTTCAGCTGAGAAACATGGAATACATCATGAACTCCTGACAGTCCTTCTGGTAATTCCAACTTATAAGCGACTTCTCCCATACGTTTCAAGAGCTTAAATGGTCCAACGAAACGCGGTGCTAACTTTCCCTTAACTCCAAAGCGCTTAACTCCTCGAAGTGGGGATACTCGAAGGTAAACTCTGTCTCCGGTTTCGTAAACTGTCTCCTTGCGTTTAGAATCTGCATAGCTCTTCTGCCTGGACTGGGCTACCTTGAGCCTATCGCGAATCAACTTAACTTTCCGTTCAGACTCCTTAATCAAATCTGATCCAAAGAATCGATGGTCTCCAACTTCGTTCCAGGACAACGGTGTCCTGCACCTCCTTCCGTATAAAGCTTCGAAGGGGGCCATCTTCAAACTGGTTTGGTAACTGTTGTTATAAGAAAACTCAGCATACGGCAAGTTTTCGTCCCAACAAGATCCATAATCTAGTGCACAAGCTCTCAGCATATCTTCCAAAATCTGATCGACTCTCTCGGTCTGTCCATCTGTCTGCGGATGAAAAGCTGTGCTGAACTCTAGTCTGGTTCCTAAAGTTTCATGCAACTGATTCCAAAACTTTGAGGTAAATTGGGTTCCTCTATCTGATACGATACTCCTCGGAACTCCATGTAAACAAACGATTCTAGTCATGTATATCTTTGCCAACTTAGCACTGGTGTAAGTGGTCTTAACTGGAATGAAATGTGCTACCTTCGTCAAACGATCAACTACTACCCATATCGAGTCATATCCGGCTTTTGTCCTGGGTAGCCCTGTGATAAAATCCATGCCTATCTTATCCCACTTCCATTCGGGTATCAGCAGTGGTTGTAACAATCCTGCTGGCTTTTGATGTTCTGCTTTTACTCTCTGACATACGTCACAAACTGCTACATACGCTGCAATATCCTTCTTCATTCCGGTCCACCAGAATGTTTCCTTTAAATCCAAATACATCTTGGTATTCCCTGGGTGAATCGAATATGGTGAATTATGTGCCTCCTGCAAAATGAACTTCCTGATCTCCGGGTCATTGGGCACATAAACACGGTCCTCAAACCATAAGGTATCGTGCTCATCCTCACGAAATCCCTTTGCTTTTCCTTCGCTCAATTTCTCTTTTATAGAGGCAATCTCTTTGTCAGATTTCTGAGCTCCTCTGATCTTATCCATCAATGTTGACTGAATCTCCAATGCTTCTACATAGCCTCTCGGAACTATTTCCAAACATAGCTCACGAAGGTTTTTTGCTAATTCCTTTGTTATTTTCCCCGTCACTAGGGTATTGACATGGCTCTTACGGCTCAATGCGTCAGCTACTACATTAGCTTTTCCGGGATGATAATGCAATCTCATGTCATAATCCTTGATGAGCTCCAACCATCTCCTCTGTCGGAGGTTCAACTCCTTCTGAGTGAAAATGTACTTCAAACTCTTATGATCCGTGTACACCTCACAATGATTTCCAATGAGGAAATGTCTCCATGTCTTCAATGCATGCACTACGGCTGCTAACTCCAAATCATGCGTGGCATAATTCAACTCATGAGGCTTCAGTTGTCGTGATGCATACGAAACAACTCTCCCTTCCTGCATAAGCACTGCTCCAAGTCCTCGACGTGAAGCGTCGCAATACACCTCATAAGCCTTGGTCTGATCTGGCAAAATCAATACCGGTGAGGTAACCAATCGTTTCTTCAACTCCTGGAAACTAGCCTCACACTCCTCAGTCCATTTGAACTTAGTATCCTTCTTCAACAACTCCGTCATAGGCTTCGCAATCTTTGAGAAATTCTCAATGAATCTCCGGTAGTATCCTGCGAGTCCAAGAAAACTCCGGATCTCTCCAACTGTCGTTGGTGCTTCCCATTCGGTTACGGTCTCAACCTTTGTGGGGTCAACTGCTATACCTTCTCCGGATATAACGTGTCCGAGGAATCCAACTTCCTTCAACCAAAACTCACATTTGCTGAATTTGGCATATAACTGATGTTCCCTTAATTTCTCCAAAACCAAACGCAAATGTTCCTTATGCTCCTCTTCATTCTTTGAATAAACTAGGATGTCATCAATGAACACTACGACGAACTTATCCAAAAACTCCATAAACACTTTATTCATCAGGTTCATAAAATAGGCAGGTGCGTCAGTCAATCCAAATGACATAACGGTATACTCATACAGTCCATATCTTGTGGTGAATGCTGTCTTAGGTATGTCCTGCTCTCGAATCTTCAACTGATGGTACCCTGATCGCAAATCGATCTTGGAAAACACTTTAGCTCCTTGCAATCGATCAAACAGATCGTTGATCATTGGCAGTGGGTACTTGTTCTTGATGGTTACTTCATTCAATCCCCGATAATCTACAACCATCCTTAATGATTCATCCTTCTTTTCCACTAGAAGTACGGGTGATCCCCAAGGCGAAGAACTTGGGCGAATGTAACCTTTATCCAATAGCTCCTTAATCTGATTCTTAATTTCCACCAAATCCTTTGCTGGCATCCTATATGGTCGCTTCGATATTGGGCCTGTGCCTGGCAATAACTCAATCAAAAACTCAATGTCTCTATCCGGTGGCATGCCTGGCAATTTCTCAAGAAATACATCAGGAAAATCCTATACCACTGGTACTTCCTCCTGCACAACTCCTGATAAGCAATTCACTTGTGTCCTGTTTGGCACATGCCGGGATACATACTTGATCCTTCTTCCTTCTGGTGTGGTAAGCAAAATTGTCTTACTGGCGCAATCGATGTTTCCTCCATACATCGACAGCCAATCCATACCAAGAATCACATCCAGACCTTGGGATTCCAGAATAATTAAATCCGTTGGGAATACATGCCTTCCTATACTCAATGGTACTTGAAAACATCCTTGTCTGGCCATGTATTCTGCTCCTGGCGAGCTTACTAGCATAAGTGTTTTAAGAATCCTAGTGGGCAGGCTATACTTCTCCACAAATCCCCTTGATATGTATGAATGCTTGAAACAGGTGACTTGACTCAGGTCTCTCTTGGTTGGGGTCGATGGGGTGGTCCGGTTCTGGCCGTTGCTTCCTCCATTCCCATTACCATTCTTGTGGCCATTATGGTTGTGCGAGCTACCTCCTCCATGGGTGTGCTGAAACTTAAATCCCGGTTTAGGGGTAAAACGGGGCTTCTGCTGGGCTCCAGAGTTATACTTCCCCTATCCATACTTCCTCTTACGGTTCTCAATCTGCTGTTGCTTCCCTTCAATCATGATGGCACGATCTACCAACTCCTGGTAGTTGTTGAAATTTGCTACCATCAACTGCATGCTTAGTTCATCATTCAGTCCTTCCAGAAACTTCTCCTGCTTAGCTACATCCGTAGCAACGTCTTCTGGGGCATAACGGGCTAGCTTACTAAACTCTTCCACATACTGGCCAACAGTCCTTCCTCCTTGGCGTAAGTTGCGAAACTCACGCTTCTTTATGGCCATAGCTCCTGCTGAAACATGGGCAGTGCGGAAAGCTTGCTGAAACTGATCCCTTGTGACAGTGTCAACTGGGTAAGTGGCTGTGAAATTCTCCCACCATGCTGCCACGGGTCCGTCAAGCTGGTGTGCGGCAAACTTCACTTTCTCACCATCCGTGCATCCTGCAGTGGTCAACTCCCTTCCTATCTTGCGGAGCCAATCGTCTGCTACTATCGGCTCGGTGCTACTAGAAAACACTGGCGGATTCAGCCTAAGGAAACGGGCTAAGTGGTCAACAGGTGGTGGTGGTGGTGGGTTGTTGTTGTTGTTGTTCTGCTGATTCTGAACTAACATCTGCATCAATTGATTCTGCTGCTGGATCAACTGAGTGAGCTCCGGTGGAAATCCATTGTCACGTCTCGGAGGCATCTGAGGGTTTAGAAAAGACGAGAATTGAGAATAGAATGAGGTCTAAAGGGAAAACACTACCCATATGCACATGAGCAAATGCACACAAAATCACTTCAATCAATCAAACAAGGGCTTACAAACGGTCTATCTATCGCAAAAGTGCTCGACTATAATGTGTTTACATGGGGGGAATACTACTACTATCTGGTGGTCATCTAGAAATTTGAACCGGTGGAAGACTCCATGATATCTACTCCAGCTTCGTCTTCAAAGTCGGGTTCACTTGGATCCGAGTCGGTGTTGTCGATGATGATGTAGTTGTCCGGACATGCGACGTACTTGTCGTCCTCCTGGGATGCTAACTTGCTCTTGAGTTCTTCAATCTCCTGCTTAAGATCGCAATTGTGCCTTGCTAGAGCTACGATCTCGTCCATGTAGTCCTTGCGTGTAGACTTTAGTTCTCCTTCTAGCTCGATGATCCTTGCCTTCGCATTCTTCAACTCTACCATATCATTGCACATCTGGTTCTCGTGGCGTCGAATGTGCTGGTTTAACTCCTGGATGAAAGATGCAATGGATCTATCCTTCTTGGTGCTGACTAACTCCCATTGTTCATCACGGCGTCCGCAAATCTGGTAGATAGTGTCCTTGAGGTCTTCTTGATAAACTTCTCCAATGCGTCCTATGGTGATATGAGCTGCCATGCTCCTTCCTAGACTCCAGGTTGGTGCATTGAAAACACTATCTATGGGCTTCGTGATTGGCGTGAATGTCCTTCCCGGAACGTGAGCTTGAATCTTCCAGCGCTCCTCTTCAGGCAGAGTGGCGTTGAAGGTTCCCGTGAAGCTTGGTAATCCAATGTTCAGGTACTTGGTGACTTCCTTCAGGTGAAATCCAAATGGTGTGCCTTCATCCGGTTGAGCGTACTTAATCTTCGCGTTCGTCATCCTAATAGAGTAGAAAAGATGAGGAGTTAGAAAATGAGAAGAGAAGGGTGATCTATGGCTTTAACTTAGTGGTCGTGTCCTACAGTCAGCGTGTGCTCTGATACCATCTCTGTAGCGACCTGACCCGAATGGATCACGTCTACTGTGCTACGGTGTCATCCCTGGATCAGTAATGCTGACACCACACAGTACATCGAGGTTTTATAGCAGGGTTGCAACCACACACTTATTACATTGATGGCTCAAAAAGAACTTATTACAATAAATATGACTTAAGGCCATATTTTAAAGATAACAGCGGAAGACTTGGAAGATAAATGGGTCCATCAACTCCAGCGGCATCACTGAGTATAGGGCCACGACCTAAAAGCTCTTTACTCGTCGTCTGAAAAGTCTGCAACATGAGAAGTTGCAGCCCGAAAACGGGTCAGCACATGGAATATGCTGGCAAAGTAACACATAGAGAGTAATGGAATGAAACAGCTATACTACATGCATATATGGCTGGTGGAAAGCTCTATGGTTACAGTTTTGCGTAAAGCCAGTTTTTCCCTACTGCAAAGGAATAAATTTTATTTACTATCATGGTGGTTGTGAAACATTGAGAATGGTTGACAGCATTCTCAATCCCAATTAAAAGTAATTAAAACCCAATAACATTAATTAGAAGTAACATGTTGAGATTCACAATGATATTCAAGTACTAGATACTCAAGTTGTCCATAACCGGGGACACGGCTAATCATGATTAGTTTGTTACTCTGCAGAGGTTGCGCACTTTTCCCCACATGACTCGATCGCCTCCGTTTGTTTTCTCGCACTACATGGTGTTTGAGAAGACGGATGACCGAGACATAGTCTTTCAGAAGCGCTAGCACCTTACATGTGGGGTAGACCGGTACACCTACATCCCCTACATCTGCTAGTCCACCCCGTAAGAGTTCGCACAACTTAGTCAACTATGCCAGAGCCCATAGTAGCATGTGGCTGCACACGGAAGTTTCTAGCATGAAAGATCTTATGATCCCTTTGAGCCTGGGTGGCGGTCCGAAAAAAACAGGCAAGTCCTGATAGACATCAGGTGCCTCAATCCACCCAGATGTGTGTTTAAGTTGCCACCTTAGATAAACCATTAAAATTATCAACTCACATCTGTCATGAATATCACTCACCCAATCCACGTCTACTAGCATAGCATGGCATAATAAGCAACGTAGAAGTAACTCCCAAAGGTTTCATAATAATACAGGTAATAGGTACTACCTCATCTACTTCCCATCCCACAATTTAATTAGATCCTAATCATGCAATGTGTGAGGATTGATCTAATGCAATAAAACATGGGTTGTAGAAAAGGTATGATCAAAGTGTTACTTGCCTTGCTGATGATCCGCGAGTCCTAGGGTTTCGAAGTAACAAGCGGCGCAATCTGGGTAATCTATCGCAGACAAACAACAAGCATACAATAAGTACTCATCTAATGCACAAGTAAAACTCGAACAAGAGAACGAACCAGGTAGTTCAACTTAAGAACTCCGGTTGCAAAGAAAGAACGAAAACAAACGGCGGAAGAAAACAACTCGGTTCTAGCAAGTTGAATCTAGGTCAAAATTTTACTGTAACAAAAGCTTGTTCAAGTTGATTAGACGGAACGGCGGTTTCGAGATGAAACTCCAGGCGCTTGAATCACCTGATTCCGATAAACGAGCGAAAAGATAGACTAGGAAGAAGATCGGATCTGAGATCGCGATCGCGGAATAAATCCGACGAAAAGAAAAAGAAGAACGGTTAAACGAACGGACGTTCGTTAACCTAGAAGAATCCGGTGATCACGTTCGTTAGGACGAACGGTCCGGCGAACAGTCCAAAGCAACTAAATCGGAGAAGAAAACGAATCCGATCTAGCGTTTCGGAGAAGAAAAACCGAACGAAAAACCGATCTAGAAAACCGGAACGGTTTAGAGAAGAAAAGAATCGGAACGATTAGAAGAAAACGATCCGAGAAAAAGAATAGATGTAGCGCGGGGCAACCTTGGCAAGGTCTCCGGTGAGGGGCTCCGGCGGCGTCGGCGTAGGGCGGCGACGTGGGCAAGGTGCGGCGGCGGCGCGGGGTGTGCGGCGGCGGCGGCAAGGTGCGGCGGCGGCGCGGGTGTGGGGTGGCGGCGGCAAGGTGCGGCGGCGGCGCGGATGTGGGGTGGCGGCGGCAAGGTGCCGCGGCGCGGCGGCGGTGACGCGAGTGTGGGGTGGCGGCGCGGGTGAGGCGGCGCGGCGGCGGTGACGCAGGGCGCGGTGTGGAGGAGGGCTTTGTTTTGATGTGTTTAGAGGGGGGGGGTGCTTGGGTATTTATATTGGGGAGGGGAGGGGTTTACTTTGGGTAGAGGACAAGGAATTAGAATAGGAGTAGGAAAGATCTAGAAAATAAACGGAGTAGGACTAAAGAAAACAAAATAAGGAAAAGGGGACAAGGGGGCGCCCTAGAATCCTAAAAGGATTCGGTCCTAGCAAGAGGCGGCGGCGGCCGACCGGCTCCTGGCTCGGTGCCTGGCGCCTGGGAGCGCGGCGGTAGGTGGCTTGGCTTGGGCCTTTGGCCCAAGGCGCTGCTCAATATTTTTTTTTAAAACGGTTCAGCGCGTAGAAAAAAAAACAAAAAGGGATCTAAACGAACTCCGAAAAATCTAAAGTAAATTTTCCCCGACTCCTAAAAATGAGCCGAACAAAATGAACTTTTCTCCGGACCTAAAATGCAATTTTCGAAAACGCGCATTTTTCCCTATCCAAATAAAATGCAAATAAACACAAGAAAGGAAAATTGATCTATTTATTATATCTTCATTTTTCCTAAATTTGGGAAAGTCATATTATTCCCTCTCTCATATATTTTGACACCAGAAAAATTATTGAAGATAAAATAAATAAATCAAATGATCCTATTTTCAAAACTCGAGAGAACGCTCAAATATGAAAATAACGAAATCTCCAACTCTCTCCGAGGGTCCTTGAGTTGCGTGAAATTTCTAGGATCAACCAAAATGCAAGAAAATATGATATGCATATGATCTAGTGTATAACATTCCAAATTGAAAATTTGGGATGTTACAGTATCTAGGCATGATCATGTATATAGGCATCGCGTCCGAGACAAGTAGACCAACTCCTGCCTGCATCTACTACTATTACTCCACTCATCGACCGCTATCCAGCATGCATCTAGAGGTATTAAGTTAAAAATAGAATAACGCCTTAAGCAAGATGACATGATGTAGAGGGATAGACTCATGCAATATGAAGAAAACCCCATCTTGTTATCCTTGATGGCAACAATACAATACGTGCCTTGCTGCCCCTACTGTCACCGGGAAAGGACACCGCAAGATTGAACCCAAAGCTAAGCACTTCTCCCATTGCAAGAAAGGTCAATCTAGTAGGCCAAACCAAACTGATAATTCGAAGAGACTTGCAAAGATAACCAATCATACATAAAAGAATTCAGAGAAGATTCAAATATTGTTCATAGATAGACTTGATCATAAACCCACAATTCATCGGTCTCAACAAACACACCGCAAAAAGAAGATTACATCGAATAGATCTCCACAAGAGAGGGGGAGAACATTGTATTGAGATCCAAAAAGAGAGAAGAAGCCATCAAGCTACTAACTATGGACCCGTATGTCTGAGGTAAACTACTCACACTTCATCGGAGGGGCTATGGTGTTGATGTAGAAGCCCTCCGTGATCTATGCCCCCTCCGACGGAGCTCCGGAACAGGACCCAAGATGGGATCTCATGGATACAGAAAGTTACGATGGTGGAATTAGGGTTTTTGCTCCGTATCTGATCGTTTGGGGGTACGTAGGTATATATAGGAGGAAGGAGTACGTCGGTGGAGCAATAGGGGGCCCACGAGGGTGGAGGGTGTGCCTAGGGAGGGTAGGCACGCCCCCCTACCTTGTGGCCTCCTCTTTTGTGTCTTGACGTAGGGTCCAAGTCTCCTGGGTCTTGTTCGTTGAGAAAACCACATTCCCAAAGGTTTCATTCCATTTGGACTCCGTTTGATATTCCTTTTCTTCGAAACCCTAAAACCGGCAAAAAACGGCAATTCTGGGCTGGGCCTCTGGTTAATAGGTTAGTCCCAAAAATAATATAAAAGTGGGTAATAAAGCCCAATAATGTCCAAAACAGTAGATAATATAGCATGGAGAAATATATATCAGACGTATCAAGCACCTCTCCTGAGGCTCAAGCACGAGGAGCAGATGGGCTCCCGAGGTTGGGCCGCAAGTGGGGGTGCCCGAGAGGGGTGCTGGGGGGGAGCTCCTCCCGAGGCGATGCTAGAACCACGGTGGGTGGGGTTGCCGACGGCTTGAAGAGCCGCTCTTCAAAGACGCCAGGCTCGTGAGGCTAGCGGTGAGACGCCCTCTTGGCGATGTCGTCTGCCTCCTTGTTCATGCCGTGCCGCACGTGCTACAACTTCAGGACCAAGAATTGTTTCTCAATTTTGTGTACCTCCTCAAGGTATGCCTCCATGTGCTCGTCCATCGGCTTGTACGCTTTGTTGGAGAAGTTAACGAAGAGCTGGGAGTCGCCCTTGATGGTGAGGCGCTTTACTCCCAAAGCCGCCGCAGCCTTGAGACCGGCGATCAGGCCTTCGTATTCTATGATGTTGTTGGATACCTTCTCGCCCGGCTAGAAGCAGAGCTGCATGGTGTAGTAGAGCTTGTCCGGTGTGGGCGAGATGAGCACGGCTCCATCCTCCGTGCCCTGATGCGCGAACGCGTCGTCAAAGTACATGACCCAACCGTCCGGTGCCTCGTTTCCAGTCGAGAGGGGATGGTCCTTGCCCACTTCTAGGCTAGTAACGTCGCTCCATTCCGCCATGAAATCGGCGAGTGCCGCACCCTTGATGACTCTGGTGGTGCCGAACTCCAACTGGATGCCTGTAGTTTGATGTTCCACTCGTCGACTCTCCCTGCGGCATTGGGGCTCCGGAGCACTCTCTCCAGTGGGTAAGTCGAGACAAATTTGATGGGGTGGCCTTGGAAGTAGTGGCGCACCTTTCGGGAGGCGACGAGGAGCACAAGAAAGAGCTTCTGCAGCATTGGGTATGATACATCTCCAACGTATCTATAATTTTTGATTGTTCCATGCTGTTATATTATCTATTTTGGATGTTTATGGGCTTTATGATGCACTTTTATATTATTTTTGGGACTAACCTATTAACCCAGAGCCTAGTGCCAGTTTCAAACGGAGTCCAAACGGAATGAAACCTTCGGGAGCGTGATTTTTGGAACGAACGTGATCCACGAGACTTGGAGTTGAAGTCAAAGAAGCTTCGAGGTGGCCACAAGGCAGGGAGGCGCGCCTGCCCCCCTGGGCGCACCCCACACTCGCGGGCCCCTCGTGGCTCCCCTGACCGACTTCTTTCGCCTATATATGTCCATATACCCTAAAACATCAGAGAGCAGAATAGATCGGGAGTTCCGCCGCTAGAAGCCTACATAGCCACCAAAAACCAATCTAGACCCATTCCGGCACCCACCTGGAGGAGGGAATCCCTTTCTGGTGGCCATCTTCATCATCCCGGTGCTCTCCATGACGAGGAGGGAGTAGTTCTCCCTCGGGGCTGAGGGTATGTACCAGTAGCTATGTGTTTGATCTCTCTCTCTCTCTCGTGTTCTTGAGGTGATACGATATTGATGTATCGCGAGCTTTGCTATTATAGTTGGATGTTATGATGTTTCTCCCCCTCTACTCTCTTGTGATGAATTGAGTTTTCCCTTTGAAGTTGTCTTATCAAATTGAGTCTTTAAGGATTTGAGAACACTTGATGTATGTCTTGCACGTGCTCCACTTGATGTATGTTTTGGTGATCAACTTGCGAGTTTCGTGACCACGTGAACTTATGCATAGGGGTTGGCACACGTTTTTGTCTTGACTCTCCGGTAGAAACTTTGGGGCACTCTTTGAAGTTCTTTGTGTTGGTTGAATAGATGAATCTGAGATTGTGTGATGCATATCGTATAATCATACCAATGGATACTTGAGGTGACATTGGAGTATTTAGGTGACATTAGGGTTTTGGTTTGTGTCTTAAGGTATTATTCTAGTATGAACTCTATGATAGATTGAACGGAAAGAATAGCTTCATGTTATTTTACTACAGACTCTTGAATAGATTGATCAGAAAGGAGAACTTTGAGGTGGTTTCGTACCCTACCATAATCTCTTCGTTTGTTCTCCGCTATTAGTGAATTTGGAGTGAATCTTTGTTGCATGTTGAGGGATAGTTATATGATCCAATTATGTTATTATTGTTGAGAGAACTTGCACTAGTGAAAGTATGAACCCTAGGCCTTGTTTCAACGCATTGCAATACCGTTTGTGCTCACTTTTATCATTAGTTACCTTGCTGTTTTCATATTTTCAGATTACAAAAACCTATATCTACCATCCAAATTGCACTTGTATCACCATCTCTTCGCCGAACTAGTGCACCTATACAATTTACCATTGTATTGGGTGTGTTGGGGACACAAGAGACTCTTTGTTATTTGGTTGCAGGGTTGCTTGAGAGAGACCATCTTCATCCTACGTCTCCCACGGATTGATAAACCTTAGATCATCCACTTGAGGGAAATTTGCTACTGTCCTACAAACCTATGCACTTGGAGGCCCAACAATGTCTACAAGAAGAAGGTTGTGTAGTAGACATCAAGCTCTTTTCTGGCGCCGTTGCCGGGGAGGTTAGCGCTTGAAGGTATATCTTTAGATCTTGCAATCAAATCTTTTTGTTTCTTGTTTTATCACTAGTTTAGTCTATAAAAGAAAACTACAAAAAATGGAATTGAGGATACTTCATATGCTTCATCTTTTTAATGTCTTTCATGAAAATAAGGATTCCAATAATTGTGCCAAAGTGTTAGAAGAAGAATGCATTAGAATGTTTGGCAATAAATTTTTGGATGATTATTGCAATTTTGTTAGTATGAATTCTTTGAATATCCATGATGCTAATGATATGCAAATCTACAAGCTTGGGGATGCTATGTTTGATGAAGATGATATTTTTTGTCCCCCAAGTTTTGATGAGCAAATTTATTATGATGTTATCATGCCTCCTATTTATGATGATTATTGCGATGACACTTATGCTATAAAGAGTAGTGATGATTATATTTATAGAACTTGTCATGATTATTATTACCCTTTTCCTGAAAACTACTCTTTTAACGTGGAAACAATTTATAGTATTCGAGTCTCTTATGATACTCCCACTATTCTGAATGAGAAGAATTTTGCCTATGTGAAGAGTAGTAAATTTTCTATACTTGTAGATCATGAAAAGAATGCTTTATGTGATGGTTATATTGTTGAATTCATTCATGATGCTACTGAAAATTATTATGAGGGAGGAATATATGCTTGTAGGAATTGCAATAATATCAAGTTTCCTCTCTATGTGCTTAAAGTTTTAAAGTTATGCTTGTTTTACCTTCCTATGCAAGTTGATTCTTGTTCCCACAAGTTGTTTGATCACAAAATCCCTATGCATAGGAAGTGGGTTAGGCTTAAATGTGATACTTATATTCTTCATGATGCTCTCTTTATGTTTCAATTCTTATCTTTTAGGTGAGCATCATTGAAATCATCATGCCCAGCTAGGGGCGTTAAACGATAGCGCTTGTTGGGAGGCAACCCAATTTTATTCTTGTTCTTTGCTTTTTGCTCCTGTTTAGTAATAAATAATTAGTGTTTGTTCTTTGATTTTTGCTCCTTTTTGCTCCTGTTGGGCGTTAAATGATGTGGTTTTATTCTTTTAATTAGTGTTTGTGCCAAGTAGAACCTTTGGAAAGACTTGGGGAAAGTCTTTATGATCTTGCTGTAAAAAATAGAAACTTTAGCGCTCACGAGATTAGCTGCCATTTTTTACTGGAGAGTGCTATTTAGTTAATTCTTTTTGAAGATGATTACTATATAAATTTCTCACGTCCAGATATTTATTTTAGAATTTTTGGGGTTCCATAGGTATACGTTTGATCCAGATTACTACAGACTGTTCTGTTTTTGACAGATTCTATTCTCTATGTGTTGTTTGCTTATTTTGATGAATCTATAAGTAGTATCGGAGGGTATGAACCATAGAGAAGTTGGAATACATTATATATTACACCAATATGAATTTAGAATGAGTTAACAACAGTACTTAAGTGGTGATTTATTTTCTTATACAAACGGATCTTACGAGTTTTCTGTCAAGTTTTGTGTTGTGAAGTTTTCAAGTTTTCGGTGAAGATTCGATGGACTATGGAATAAGGAGTGGAAAGAGCCTAAGCTTGGAGATGCCCATGGAACCCCAAGGTAATATTCAAGGACAATCAAGAGCCTAAGCTTGGGGATGCCCCGGAAGGCATCCCTCTTTCATCTTCGTCTATCGGTAACTTTACTTGGAGCTATATTTTTATTCACCACATGATATGTGTTTTGCTTGGAGCGTCATTTTATTTTCTTTTGCTTTGCTTGCTATTTGAATAAAATACCAAGATCTGAAATTCTTAAATGTTAGAGAGTCTTCACATAGTTGCATAATTATTCGACTACTCATTGATCTTCACTTATATCTTTTGGAGTAGTTTGTCATTTGCTCTAGTGCTTCACTTATATCTTTTTAGAGCACGGCGGTGGTTTTATTTTGAAGAAATTGTTGAACTCTCGTGCTTCACTTATATTATTTTGAGAGTCCTTTAGAACAACATGGCATTATAAAAACTTTCATATAAGTGCATTGAATACTAAGAGAAGTTTGATAATTGATGATTGTTTTGAGATATGAAGATGGTGATATTAGAGTCATGCTAGTTGAGTATTTGTGAATTTGAGAAATACTTGTGTTAAAGTTTGTGATTCCCGTAGCATGCACATATGGTGAACCGTTATGTGACGAAGTCGGAGCATGATTTATTTATTGATTGTCTTCCTTATGAGTGGCGGTCGGGGACGAGCGATGGTCTTTTCCTACCAATCTATCCACCTAGGAGCATGTGCGTAGTAGTTTGTTTCGATAACTAATAGATTTTTGCAATAAGTGTGTGAGTTCTTTATGACTAATGTTGATTCCATGGATTATACGCGCTCTCACCCTTTCACCATTGCTAGCCTCTCTAGTACCGCACAACTTTCACCGGTACCATAAACCCACCATATACCTTCCTCAAAACAGCCACCATACCTACCTATTATGGCATTTCCATAGCCATTCAGAGATATATTGCCATGCAACTTTCCACCGTTCCATTATTATGACACGCTTCATCATTTTTATATTGCTTTGCATCATCATGTAGTTGACATTGTATTTGTGGCAAAGCCACAGTTCATAATTCTTCCATACATGTCACTCATGAGTCATTGCACATCCCGGTACACCGCCAGAGGCATTCATATAGAGTCATATCTTGTTCTAAGTATTGAGTTGTAATTATTGAGTTGTAAGTAAATTAAAGTGTGATGATCATTATTATTAGAGCATTGTCCCAGTGAGGAAAGGATGATGGAGACTAGGATTCCCCCACAAGTTGGGATGAGACTCTGGACGAAAAAAAAGAAAGAAAAAAGGCCAAAAAAAGAAAGAAGGCCCAAAAAAGATTGAAAAAGAGAGAAGGGGCAATGTTACTATCCTTTTTCCACACTTGTGCTTCAAAGTAGCACCATGATTTTCATGATAGAGAGTCTCCTATGTTATCGCTTTCATACACTAGTGGGAATTTTACATTATAGAACTTGGCTTGTATATTCCAATGATGGGCTTCCTCAAAATTGCCCTAGGTCTTCATGAGCAAGCAAGTTGGATGCACACCCACTTAGTTATTTTGTTGAGCTTTCATACACTTATAGCTCTAGTGCATCCATTGCATGGCAATCCCTACTTACTCACATTGATATCTGTTGATGGTCATCTCCATAGCCCGTTGATACGCCTAGTTGATGTGAGACTATCTTCTCTTTTTTGTGTTCTCCAAAACCACTACTAGGGAAAACCTTATACACAAAAATTTAGAAGTAGCGTGTGTCAAAAATGGGCGCTAGTGCTAAATAGCAGTAGCGCGCGTTCGTAAACCCCGCTACATATACAATAGTAGCAGTAGCGCGTGCGCATGAAAATGCGCTACCACTAATATTCCCTTTGCTAAACCGAGAGGCTACGCATAGCAGTAGCGGTCTTGAGGGAAGCGAGCTACCGCTAGAACATAAGTAGCAGCGTGTTTCGCCCGGAGAGCGCTACTGCTAATGGAAATAAAGTAAAATGAAAAACAAATGGAAAATTAAATGAAAAAGAAAGAAATAGAAAAAGGAGAAAGGCGTAGCAGTAACGTTTGTTCGTAAGAGGCGCTATAGCTAACGTAGCTGCAGTGCGTTTCCTAGACCCCCGCTATAGAAACAGAAAAGGAAATAAGAAAGATGAAGGAAATTACATAGATATAGTAGTAGTGTGTTTTTGTGAAAATCGCTATAGCTAACTTAGCTATAACGTGTTTCGCGAAAAGCGCTACCGCTAAGTTTGACTTAATCAAAAAACCGTTTCCCCCCGGCCACCACTTCTCCCCAAAATCCCTCGACCCACCCCGCCGCCGTCTGCCCGATTCGCCGTCGCCCCACTTCGTCGCCGTCTCCTGCCGACGTCGACGCCCCCAGAGCCACCAGAGCCGCGCGCCGTCGATGCCACCGGAGCCGCCCCAACGCCACCGGAGCCGCGCGGCCTCATCAACGCCACCGGAGCCGCAGTCGACGCCGTCGGATCCTCCCTCGCCACAACTGCCTCCCTCGCCGTCACCCGAGATGCCCCTGCCTCCCTTTCCACCACTACCTCCTGTGCCACCACTGGAGCCATTCTCTGTAAGCCCCCACCTCTCTCTCTCTAAATTAGTTAGGTTAATTTTGTTAGGAAAAGAATTTAGTTAGGTTAATTAGTGTGCAATTTTCGAGAATCTATCGACATGGTATAAAGTGTGCCATTTTCGAGAATCTATCGATGACAACAAATATCCTATCCCTCCCCTTGTTTGTTGAAGGTAAACCTAAAAAAAAGTCCATAGATATATCCTCCCAGGGAACACTAGGTACCGGCAAAGGCATATATAAACCATGAGGATTGAGTCGTGACTTAGGTATTTGACATATAGTGCAGCGAGCTACAAAACGCTCAACATTCCGTCTCGTCTTTGGCCAAAAGAAATGTCTAGCAAGTAAATCTCCGTCTTATTCATGCCAAAGTGTCTGATTAATCTTCCTCCATGCGCCTCCTGCAACAACAAAAGACGAACAGAGCTAGCTGGAATGCATAGCTTGTCAGCACGAAAGACAAATCCATCGTTAACGACGAACTTGTTCCATGTTATCCCTTCTTTACAATTCTGCAATACATCTTTAGATTCAGCATCATGCACATATTGATCTTTGATGGTCTCCAAACCAAATATTTTAAAGGCAAGTTGTGAAAGAATAGTATAACGATGAGACAATGCATCAACAATAACATTTTCTTTATCCTTCTTGTGTTTAATGAAATAAGGGAAAGTCTCAATGAATTCAACCCATTTAGCATGTCTACAGTTCAATTTTGCTTGACTTTTATTGTGTTTCAAAGATTCATGATCAGAATGTATAACAAATTCTTTGGGCCATAAATAATGTTGCCATGCTTCTATGGTCCGAACAAGAGCATATTATTCTTTATCATAAGTAGAATAGTTCAGACTAGGCCCACTCAATTTTTCAGAAAAGTATGCAACAGGTTTGCCATCTTGTAATAACACACCTCCTAATCCAATTCCACTAGCATCACATTCAAGCTCAAAAGTCTTAGTAAAATCAGGAAGTTGGAGTGAAGGAGCATGTGTCAACTTATCTTTCAACACCGTGAAGGCTTCTTCCTGTGCAGTACCCCAAACAAAAGGCACATCCTTCTTTGTAAGCTCATTTTGATGGGCAGCAATGGTGCTAAAATCTCTCACAAAACGCCTGTAGAAACTAGCGAGTCCAAGAAAACTCCTCACTTGTGTGACCGTTTTGGGCTGTGGCCAACTCTCAATACCTTCAATCTTGGCTTTATCAACTTCAATTCCCTATGGAGTAACAACATAGCCAAGAAAAGATACTTGATCGGTGCAAAAGGAGCACTTCCCAAGGTTACCAAACAAACATGCATCACGTAGAGCAATAAAAACAACACATAAATGTTCCAAATGTTCTTATAAAGATTTGTTATAAACCGGTATATCATCAAACTAGACTACCACAAATCGTCAATGAAAGCACGTAAAACTTCGTTCATTAATCTCATGAAATTACTAGGTGCATTAGTTAATCCAAAAGGCATGACTAACCACTTATATAAATCAAACTTAGTTTTAAATGTTGTTTTCCATTCATCTCCCAATTTCATACGAATTTGATAGTATCCACTACGCAAATCAACTTTGGAGAATATTGTAGAGCCACTCAATTCATCAAGCATATCATCTAGCCTAGGAATAGGATGACGATAACGAATAGTAATATTATTAGTGCCTCTACAATCAACACACATACGCGACGTACGATCCTTTTTTGGCACTAGTATAATAGGAACAACACTAGTATAATAGGAGGGCTGTTTCACGATGTGGAGGTGGTTGTTGTTGTTGCAATGGTGCAGGAGAGGCCGCTGATGGTTGTGGTAGACGCGCGAGTACTTCATCAAACTTGGCATCCAACTTGGTGTCAATTGTCTTATCAATGTCATCAAGCCTCTCTAGTGCCTTTCCAAAGATGGCCATCACGTCTTCCACCTGTTGACCTAACATTTGCTGAAATTTGTCATGAAGCTCTTTCTTCGTCATGTTCTCCCAATCAATCTCATCGGCTTGTGATCCTGCCATGGTTAGCAGAAATAGAAACACATAAGAATATGATCCTATAGACTACTAGAAATTGGCAGTGGTGGGGTGTCAAGCGAATCTCAAATTCTTACCAGTTCTTACCCAGTAGCAGGTGGTGATCGGCACCCGTTGTAGTCAAAACTCGCAAAGCTTGGATAGAGCAATTACCAGGGAGAGTAAAATAGACAACGTAGATGTATGTGGAGCTAGGAAGGCTTATAATATGGTAGGAAAAGGGGTCGGCAATAATCAATTCAGAGATGCAAAGTTGAATAAACGCTCAACGATGGTACTGTGCTGGTCCTAGGCTACACCGTGCTAGAGACGCGAGCCTAGAACACTAACAAAATCGCGGCGCGACACGTAATCAAGGGAGGAGCACACTCTAAAAAAAATTCACTTTTTTGCACTTTTTCCCTCTTTTTTCCCCGCAACAATTTTTTTTTTGAAGAAGTCTACAAATGGTCTAAAAACTGCCTAGCCAGAATTTTCTATACTTAGTTTTTTTTAGTTTGGAACTATTTTTCTACTGCGGGTAGCATGGAAATTGGGGAGTCCGACTTGGTCACAACTCGTAGTATCGCGTGATCTGGAACTCAAAAATAAAGGAACAAATACTGGACTCGGACTGGTGGCGGATATGAATCTGGTGGAACTCGGACTCGTGATGATGGTATATGATGGGCAGTGGAGCACGGCCTAGTGGTGAATCTGTGGTGGAGGTGGACTCGGATTGGCGTGATGGTGACCTAATGGATGTATATGACTCGGATTGGCAGCGGATATTTGGTCATGGTAGATGGCGGTGGCGATGACGATGGTGTGGTGGCGACGTGAAAACCTGTGACCAGAACTCTAAACTCTAAGGTAACTAGGTGCTAAGACCAGCAACTCTACACGACGATGCAACCACACATTCAAAAAAGTAAGACACTAAAAATATTATGCAAATGCTCAGATTGGTTCAGATATGACGAACTAACCTAATTTTTTGGCTTTTTGTGGACTATAGGTATGAAGAACAGACTCGATATAAACTACGAAAAACTGGAAACTCTCACCGAGCAACCTGGAAATCTGATACCACTTGATAGAGGCGAAGGTGTCCCAATGTTTCGATGAGATAGCTATCGTTTGCTATGGGAGTCGACTTTGACGATCCAACTACGAACGTGCGAAGACGTCGTGCCTTAGCAATCGCTAAATCAACTTCCGAGGGGTTATTGACCTAGCCGGAGCACAATCAACCTGACCACGAGGGTCTATTTCCTATGAGCAAACGAAGAACAAGCAACAAACTGAGATTGCAATCTGGATATTGTGAATATAAGAGGAAAACTTTATTAATGAAGGTGGGGTTCTGTGATGTCTTGGTCTGGTCGTTGGACACAAACGAAGTACATGAAGTTGCAGCTATGGCGAACTTTTAATCTAAACAAAACCCAAAGTCTAAACGACGCCCTAAGGGCTGTATATATGGAGGCAGAGGTGGAATTTCATGACCCTTGGAAGAGGGGTCTGAAACCAGCCCTAACTCTTGTTTCCCCAAGATACGGACACTAAAAACGTCCTATACTTAGGTATTTCGAAATTACATGGGCCTGGCCCAAAAATAAGGCGACGCATCACCTATAATAGCCTCTGGATGAATTTATGAACTAGCATCTTGTATATTTTGTCCAAGGCTTCATGCACTCATTATGGTGGCTTCAAAGTCCTAAAATCATCACTTGTAACTCCGTTCTTGTTCCCATTGCGCATGCCATCATCTCCATGCTTGATCTTGCTCCAATGTTCATCCCTCTTGTCCCAGCTAGGCCCTTCATTTGTAAGCAAGAAAAATGTATCCAAGTTAGGCAGCATCATATTCTCATGAACAATAGAATCATTACCAAGAAACAAAACTACCTAATAATTTAATTGGCGTGTGCGAGCTCTAGTAATTGGTCCAGTATGTATAGCAGCAGGGTCTGTCAGTTTAACAATGGTATTGATGTCCTCATCAGCGCCTGCGCTTGCCTCTTTAGCACCAAAGAGGAAACTGGTGCACTGCGCCCGCTGGCGCCCGCCCGGCCTTGGTTGTCATGGCTCACGTTACCCGAACCTCATGAGGTGAGGCTTGCATAGAAATCTCCGCTCCTCCGGAGCCATCCTAAGGAGGATGCTCCTCGTGGAGGTCTTGGTGTCGTCTGCCTCGTGAGGCCTGGCCCCTCATGAGGGACTTGAGTTGTTGATACTGAAGGTGGGCCGTACCAGGCCGTCGATGAAGCCACACCGTGGGCCGCAGGCAAGCAAGTCTGGGTACCCCCGTTCCCAAAATGTCGACAACACTGAAAGAGCAACTATCCCTGGGTGGTTTTGGTAATTCCTAACAACATATAACTCATTAAGCTAATGCTACTTAAAGATAAACATTTCAGGAAAGCTCAATGTTTGGCATGGCATGGATGAGAAAAGTGGATCCCTCAAAATTATAAGGACAAAGAATTGGCTCAAGCTCAAAGCTCAGGACTCTATATCTTTTCATTTTAAGTGATCCAAGATCACTTTTGAGTCCATAGGAAAAGCCAATACTATTAAGAGGGGTTGAGGTGGGCTTTCTTGCTCAGTGTGCTTAGTGATATGCTCCAAAAGCCCTCAACTACTTTCTCACATCCACATATGTCCCAAACCAAAATTCAAACTCGGCCCCACCGAAACCTTTTATCCGGGGCCACCGAGTTCAGTTGACATAGCCACTGCCAGAAACCCTAGTCTTTTCGGTCTCACCGATAGGGATCTCGGTCTCACCGAGATGGGATTGTAATCTCTCTATTTCGGTGAAACCGAGATGAGTGATCGGTCCCATCGAGATTGCAATGCAAACTTTCTGTTTCCCTTTCATAACTTTTTGGTCCAACCGAGATGAGCGAATCAGTCCCACCGAGTTTGCCCGACCAACTCTCTGTTAGTTCATTACCAAAATCGGTCTGATCAAGTTTGCAAAGTCGGGCTCACCGAGATTACGTTATGCCCTAACCCTAACAAAATCGGTCCCACCGAGTTGACATGTCGGTCCCACCGAGAATCCTAACGTTCACATTTTGAACTAGATCGGTCTGACCGAGTTTCATGATTCGGTCCCACCGAGTTTGGTGATTTGTGTGTAACGGCTAGATTTTGTGTGGAGGCTATTTATACCCCTCCAGCCACTCTTCATTTATGAAGAGAGCCATCAGAACATGCCTACACTTCCAACATACATTTTTTGAGAGAGAACCACCTACACTTGTGTTGAGATCAAGATATTCCACTCCAACCACATATATCTTGATCTCTAGCCTTCCCAAGTTGCTTTCCACTCAAATCATCTTTCCACCAAATCCAAATCTTGTGAGAGAGAGTTGAGTGTTGGGGAGACTATCATTTGAAGAACAAGAGCAAGGAGTTCATCATCAACACACTATCTATTACCTCTTGGAGAGTGGTGTCTCCTAGATTGGTTAGGTGTCACTTGGGAGCCTCCGTCAAAATTGTGGAGTTGAACCAAGGAGTTTGTAAGGGCAAGGAGATCGCCTACTTCGTGAAGATCTACCCGAGTGAGGCAAGTCCTTCGTGGGCGATGACCATGGTGGGATAGACAAGGTTGCTTCTTTGTGGACCCTTTGTGGGTGGAGCCCTCCGTGGACTCGCGCAACCGTTACCCTTCGTGGGTTGAAGTCTCCATCAACGTGGATGTATGATAGCACCACCTATCGGAACCACGCCAAAAATCTCCATGTCTCCAATTGCGTTTGCACACTCCAAACTCCTCCCTTTACCTTCATATGCAATTGTTTTACTTTCCGCTGCTATACTCTTAGAATTGCATTTGTAGGTTGATTGCTTGACTTGTGCTAAGTTGTTAAAATCTGCATAGAACTAAAATTGGGAAAAGGCTAGATTTTTATTTGGTCAGTAGTCTAATCACCCCCTCTAGACATACTTTTGATCCTAAAAACACACATACTATTTTTGCACACTCACTCATTCTCCTTCACACGCACTTTATCTCTCTCGACTTAGTCACTCTCTTCGGTCCATAGCATATAGATTTATTGAAAAGTCAAACATCACAAAGTTTGACCATGTACATGGAGAAAAACATTTACATCTAGAATGGCAAACATATATCATTATATTCATCATGAGATGTAGTTCCGTATGATGTATCTTTGGTATTGTAGATATAAATAATATTTGTGTAAACCTGGTCAAAGTTTTCAAAGTTCGACTTCTAGAAAATTTATATGCACTGCATTATCGAGCGGATGGAATATCTCTTCCCCCCTCTCAGCTATCTGACGCACCACTCAGCCGTATCGGGGCTCCTCTATCTCTCTCAAACTTTATATCTCCCTAGTTCACACATACACATATCTCGCTCGTGCTACATCACTACTAGGGAAAACCCTAGCAGTAGCGCTGGTTTTATGCTCACTAGTAGCGCGGGTAGGCATGCTACTAATAAGGCGCTACAGCTATTGCTTAGCAGTAATGCATGCCCGCATGCGCTACTGCTAGGACAAATAGCTGCAGCGTTTGTTCACTCCCACGCTACTTCTAATGTAACTACTGGCAGCATGTTTTCTCTCCATCGCTACTAGTGTTCTTTTTTTAGTGTATTTATGCGCCATCGTACAAATATTGGTACAATACCAGTTATGAGGTTTACATCATTATGTCCATAACAGTGTGTCAAATGAAGGTGGATTAGGTTCAAGTGGAGGCAATATGTGGTGCATGTCAAAAGTATACTACTAATCCAAACTTGATCAGTTAGGACTAGTAGTACTTTTGGTGTGCACCACATGTTGCCTCCACTTGAATCTAATGTGCCAGCACAAGCTATTTAATCATCATCATAGTCATTACCACCAACAGTATTTATTTAATCACCACTAACAATAGCTAATAATAATCATCATAGTCATTACCACCAACACTAGCTATTTTATCATCATAGTAATAGTGTAGCACAACATCATCCTCAAACTCATTTCTAGCTAGCTAATCACTCCTGCTGCTCTCTCTTAGGTAAAATAACATAAAACATGTGTAGCTCTCCTCCTTGATCAAGTTGGAGCATGCAGATGAACCTGTCTCCTAATCGTGGGTAGCGCATCTGTTTGCTGCCCCCTAGTACTTCTCTGCGCTTCTCCATCACACATTTGGTCCAGTCTTGCACTATTAAGCACCCATCGCTAATCTTGAATGCACTAAAGTAATATGTAGGATATCTTGGCCGTAAGGTAATAATACTCATGGTACCTTTAGTCTCGATCCCATAAGGCACAACATTCATCGGGAGTCCCTATTGAAGAACATCGTATGGTAACATACTTAGCAATGAAGTTTAGCTTCAAAAATAATGTATGGAAAAGATGCAGTAAGGACAAATAGTAAAAATCTTACCATCCTTCCTAAATAGATGTGACCGTAGTTCATTACGAACACTATTGGTCGCACGTTTTCAGTACTAACATTTCTAAATGCAGGAAGAAAATTTGTCTTGACAGTATCAAGATCCTCAAGCCATGAAACATAATGACTTAGCTCCTCGCAGTTTAGTTCAGCCTCGGGACAGTAGTAGGTCCTGTCTACCAAGCGATGGACATGTTTGCTTGCACTGAAATAAGCTGACAATACAAATTAGTTGTCAACTATTTTTGAATAAACAATATCAAAGACATAAATATGGTTGAGAAACTTACATAATGGTATAACTGGAGGCGTCTGGACATCGACCCAGATGTCGGTATTACGTTTAATATCATCTTCCGGACGAATATCAAAGGTGATAACCATATCAGGCTCAAATGCATAAGTCTTGCATAGTGCTCGCCATGCTTTGCATCCAAAATAGGTGTAGTCGTCTGAATTGTATAATTTTGCATGGAAAATATAACCATTCTCGGTCTTCAAGTAAACTTTCTTTTCCTCCATAGTACGACTGAAACCTATCTTATCCAATACAAAAACTCTTGCATGGCAGGGGATACGCTAGTAGAATAGTAAAAAAAGACTTGTCATGCTTAATGTCATGCTTAAATTATAAGTTGAAGCAAATGTCATGCTTAATTACGAAAAAAGACTTGTCATTGTGACTTACTGTATCCACTTCGAAGTTCTCGTTCAGCTTGATGCTGAAGCGCCTATCATCATCTAGGAAGATTCCGTCGCACAGGCCGCGCTCGTCTTCGCAATATTTGGAAATACCGAAATCCTTTTCGTTGTCAGACATTTCCTATGTTCATAGTAAAAACATTAATTGAAAATCGATCGAAGACAACTACCAGGATACTCAACACACAAATCCGGGGCACTCAATATTTCCTACATCTTCTGGCACAAGTCATGCCAAAATTCACGGAAAAATCCGGCATGACCTTTGCTAAAATAGGACATATCGAGCGCCTGAAATTTTCCGGAACGGAAATGAATCAACACTCCGGCAAAACATAGGCCACTCGGAGGTGTAACCAGCAAACATGACCGGCCACTTGGGCAAGCACATATCCTATTTGAGCCACACAAGATATACATTTCAAAATATCTTATAGGACTCAAATTAGCATGCATTCAATAAGCAAAAGTAAATCATCTCATGCATCCATACATCGTCGAATATTATCACTAATACACCCCGAATAGTGTCATACATATAACATCACTAATACAACTAAAACCCTAGCACACGACAGGTATCGGCGCGGACGGTGGACAACCACAGAGAAGGAACCATCACAGGATCATAGCTCTAGTGAGATCCCTGGAGAACCTGCCAGGTATTGGAGAACCTGTGCTCCAACGCAAACAACTAGCGACGGACGTGCACATCCTCCTCACTGACACGGTGACGCACCACCTCCATGGGGTCCTTGAGCCTCTGGACCGTCACTGGCCCACGCGACCGCCACCAAAGAAGGTTTGGGACAACGACAGGCTGGCTCCTTACCAACCTGCGCCCCTCGGTAGGTAGCGCCTCCCAGTACCACCCCGGCGGAGCCCAGCCCCGGACATGGCCCATCTGGTCAAGCAGGTGTCGTCCTCCACCGACTCGACGACGAGGATGCGGGATAGGCATCGTCCACGTCGATGCGGGAAAAATTGCTTTAACTAAAAAAATAGCAACAAGTTCTTATTCAACTAGTTCTTATTAAAAATAAACTTACTATAAATAAAAATAAACTAGTACCTAATTAGTACATAGTTCTTACTAACTAATTAGTACCTAGGAACTACTGCCCTAATTACCATCTAATTTGATGAAGCTAGGGGTGGAAAGTGGTAGCGGATATTCCAATTATCCAACTATAAAGTGAAATAAGTGGTCAAATTTTACTCGTTTTATGATTCATCTTAGAAATTTGATTCGTTTCCACCCTTACATGAACCCTAACTCATTTGAGCCACATCCGTATCCGATTCGTTTCCACCCTTACATGAACCCTAACTAATTTGATGCAACTAAAATATAAAGAAACCCTAGGCAGAGGTAGGGGAGAGGGAGGAGCAGGCGTGCTCACCTCGGGTGCCTGCAACGAGTGAGGGGCAGGCAGCGTTGAGGTCGGGGTCGGGGCTCGGGCGCGCGACGGATGGCGGTGTCGAGGTCGGGGTCGGGGGCGGCGTCCGGGGCGGCGTTGAGGTCGGGGGCGGGGGCGGCGTTGAATCTGGGGTCGGGGGCGGTGTAGAGGGTGTGCGGAGAGCACGCGGCGGCCGACGGGCGACAGCGGCGGCGAGAGTGTCGAGCTGGGTTTGGGGGAAGTGGCCGTGGGGAAGGACGAACCCCATGGTTAAGTCAGAAGTAGCAGTAGCGCGTTCCGGAAAGCGCGCTCACAGCGCATTCTGGGATACACGCTACTGCTACTCCTATCACTTTTCCCCCTTTTTCATTTAGTTTTCTTCACATTTTATTTTTTTCCTTTCACCTTATTCTATTTCTTTCATTTTCAATTACCTTTCTATGTGCTTTACATTTAATTTTATATCCTTTAGCAGTAGCGAGTTTAGATTAAAATGCGCTGCTACAAAGAAAGTAGCGGTAGCGCGGTTCGATATAGGTCGCTACTACTATGTGTAGCCTATCGTCTAAGCCGTGGGAATTTTAGTAGTAACGTGTTTAGAACAAGACGCGCTACTGCTAAAACTTTATCTACAGCGCGGTTTGCGCAGGCGCGCTACTGCTACTTAGCACCAGCGTGCTTCTTTGACCCGTGCTACTGCTAAAGTTCTGTGTATAATGTTTTCCCTAGTAGTGCATAGACCCATCTAACACTCTCCGCCCTTGTTCTCTCTCTATGTGACATGCACCCCCCTAAGTACCATAATCCCTCACTCCATCATAGGCACACGCACTCCCCCCTAAGTATTACTATCTCTCACTATCCATCAGGAACACACATATTGTCTCCTTCCATCCATACGCGATATCTCTCGGGGTATCTTCTATCGCACACATACCTTGTCATTCGATCTCCCACCCATGTAGTCCCATCACAATCTCCAGGGGATCTCTATCACAAACATACACTCTCTCCTCCCCATGCCTGTATTTTCTCCATACGTCTCTCTTGACCTCTTTTCCTTGTTTGTCAGACCTCTCTTGGCCAAGTGCCAGGGGTCTTTCTCTCTCGGTTGCAAAGAACTACGCTTTTTCTCTACTTTTATCGTGTGGTGTCCATGTCTCTTTCACACATGCACACACACTTTTTTCAGTCACTCTTTCTATTTCACACACACACTCTCTCCCTCTCTCTAGTTAGGTACTCTCTCATGTCCATAAGCATATGGATGTTTTGAAAAGTCAAACGTTAGAAAAGTTTGACCAGGTATATGTGGAGAAAAAACATTTACATCTAGAACAATCATTAGATTCATCACAACATGCAGTTACTTCATAATATCATTTATCTTTGGTATTGTAGATATAAGTAATTTTTTTATAAACTTGGTCAAAGTTTCAAAAGTTTGACTTTAAAAAAAATTAGGCACTACATTATCCAATGAAGAGAGTATGTAGCGACCAAACCTCAGACGGTGAAGTCTCTGTGCTTAAGTGTCATCCCTGGATCGGTATTGCTGACACACACGGTACTCGAGGATTTATTGCAGAGTTTGAATCACACACTTATTACACCGAGAGTCTCAAGAAGAGCACTTATTACAATAATATGGTTGAAGTCCACCTAAATAAGATTACAACGGAAGCTTCAAAGATAAATGAGTCCATCCAACTCCATGGCAAAACTGAGTGCACGACAACGACCTAGCGCACGTTACTCTTCTTCTAAAAATTCTACAACATGATACGTTGCAGCCGTGTAGGTCAGCACATGGAATATGCTGGCAAGATAACACCATAGAGAAATGAACATAATAACAGCTATCACTACATGCATATATGGCTGATGGAGGCTTTATGGTTATCATTTGCATAAAGATAGTTTTTCCCTACAACAAAGGAATATATTTTATTTAACTACATAGTTTGTTGAAATTATTGAGAAGGTAATCCCAACTCAATCCCAAAATGAAAAATTAATAACCCGACAAATTAATTCAGTGAAGTGATGAGATCAACATAATAATTCAAGCACCAGATACTCAAGATGTCCATAACCAAGGACACGGGTAATCATGATTAGTTTGTACACTCTGCAGAGGTTTGCGCACTTTTTCCCACAAGACACGATCTCCTTCGTTGAATTTCTCGCACTACATGATGTTTGAGAAACGGATGACCGAGACACAGTCTTTCAGAAGCATTAACTCTTTACTATGGGTAGATAGTACCACCTACATCCCCTACATCTGCTAGCCTACCATTGAAAGAGGTCACACAACATACTCAACTATGCCAGAGCCCATAATGGCTTGTGGCTGCACACGAAAGTTTCCAGCATGAATAACATTATGATCCCTTTGAGCTTGGGTGGCAAACCATAGGATGATCACACGGGTTCCCCGGGATCTCCTTGGACAACACTGGTATATCCTTAGGTGCCCACAACCACTCCACCCATATGTGTATTAAAGTAGCCACCTTAAGTTCCCTTAGTTAATAATAACTCTCACATCTTTCATGAATTCTCTCAAACCAAACCATGTCTACTAGCATAGCAAAGCAATATAAGCACAACGTAGTAACACCCAAGGTTTGAATATAAGACAATAGGTTCCTACCTCATTAACTACTTTCCAAATACCCACATGTTATAAAATCCTACTCATGCAATGTTTGAGGGTTGAAACTAATGCATAAAAACTGGGTAATAAAGGGATATGATCAAAGTGTTACTTGCCTTGCTGACGATCGGAAAACTCTAGAGATTCGTAGTAGCAAGCCTCACACTCCGGAAAATCTATCATGAACAAACAATAACATCAAGAATAAGATGCAAAGGTAAAACCCACAAGAAAATAAGTAAACTGAAAGTCAAGTGAGGAGCTACGATTTGCAAAAAGAATGAATCGAATCGGAGTTACGAAACTCAAACTACGATTAAAAGAAGTTCGAAATCAAATCTGCTTGAAAACAAATTATAAATTTCCAAAATCATGTTCAAGTTGATTATCTGGACAGAGAGGAACAAGACGAAGATTTTGGCGTTGGTTTCACTTGATTTGGATAAACGAGCAAAAAGTAGCGAAGGTTTGAAGATCAGGGACTAATCTGCAATAAAAGTAATTATGGATACGTCCCTAGCCAAAAATAAAACTAAAAAGAAAAACCTAGTGAACGAACGTTCGCTAACAGAAACTAACAAACGAATTCGTTCGCTAACAGAGAAGAGCGGGTGAACGTTCGCTAATTAGCGAACCCTAAAAATAAAACCGATCTAAACGAATAAACCGAAAAACCGGGGCAGGCGGTTCGGTTTTATACTGGCTCGGGGTCGTTCGGGGCGGAAAAACCAGCGGTGGCGGCGTCTTGCTCCGGCGAGCGGCGGTGGTGGCAGGCGGCGTCGGCGGCGGGAAGCGGCGGGAGGCACCAGCAGCGCGGGCGGCAGCGTGCGGCAGGCGGCGGCGTGCAGCTGGTGGGGAGAGAGAGGGGCCGGGGCGGCGCCTTATAATGGCCGGGGGAGGGGGCCTACTTGGGGGAGGGGCAAAGGCAGGCGGTGGTAGTCTGAGCTGGACTTTCTGGCGGCGGCGCGTGCTGGAGGCGGACTCCGGGGAGGCGGCGACGCGCGTGGGCTGGCTGGGTTTCAGCCCAAGCCGTACGGCATTTTTTAAATAATTTCGCTTGAACGGAAAATTCCAAAATAAAATAAATAAAAATCCTAAAATCCCAAAAACAATTTTCACAGTCCTCTACAAATATTTAGGACAACATGAACATTTTTCTGGGCTTAAATGCAATTTTAAAAATGCAATTTTTCCCTAATTTCTCGAATAAAACCTCAAATAAAATTCAAATAAAATAAATATTTTTATTTCAAATTAAATTTCCATTATTTCCTCTTTTTTGAAGAAGTCATATTATCTTCTCTCATTATTTTATTTATTTTGAAATAATCAGAAAAATAATTTCAAATAAAAATCACTTGGATCCAATTTACCAATTTTGAAAAATTCAAAAATGGATTTAATGAAAACCTCCAACTCTCTCAAATAGTCCTTGAGTTGCTCAAGGTCTCTAGGATCAAAATGTGCAAAGAAAACCAATTCAAAATGCAAGAACCATGGATGCATATGATGACCTAACGATTAACATCCAAATTCAAAATTGGGATGTTACAAACATAGCCCCTTAAGATGAATCTTGCCCTCGAGATTCGGGTTGGCTATCAAATACGTGTGGGTGGTCTTTCCGTAGGTCTTCTTCTCGCTCCCAGGTGGCTACTTCCTTGGTATGGTGTCTCCACTGAACTTTGCAAAATTTAATGACCTTGCTGCGTGTAACTCGGCTAGCAAACTCGAGAATCTTGACGGGTTTCTACTCGTAGGTTAGGTCACTCTCCAATTGAATTGCTTCCAGGGGCACTATATCTCTCAGTGGAATATCGGCCATCTCTGCATGGCACATCTTCAACTGGGAAACATGAAACACATCATGAACACCTAACAAACCTTTAGGTAACTCCAACTTGTAGGTCACTTCTCCCATACGTTCCAAAACTCGGTATGGTCCTCCAAACCTCGGGGCTAACTTTCCCTTGACTCCAAATCGTTTAACTCCTTGAAATGGTGACACACGGAGATATGCTCTATCTCCGATTTCATAGACTACCTCCTTGCATTTAGTGTCGGCATAACTCTTCTGCCTGGACTGAGCTACCTTTAGTCTATCACGAATCAACTTAACCTTCTCTTCAGACTCTTTTATTAAATCAATGGTGTCCCGCACCTCCTTCCATACAAGGCTTCAAAAGGGGCCATCTTCAAACTAGCCTGATAACTGTTGTTATACGAGAACTCTGCGTAAGGCAAATTATCAACCCAACTAGATCCATAATCTAGTGCACAAGCTCTCAACATGTCTTCCAGAATCTGATTGACTCTCTCAGTCTGTCCATCTGTCTGTGGATGAAAGGCTGTACTGAACTCTAGCCTGGTACCCAAAGTCTGGTGTAATTGATTCCAAAACTTCAAGTTAAACTGTGTTCCTCTATCTGATACGATGGTCCTTAGAACTCCATGCAGACATACGATCCTGGTCATATATATCTTGGCCAACTTCACGCTTGTATAAGTGGTTTTCACAGGGATAAAGTGAGCCACTTTGGTTATGCGATCAACTATGACCCAGATGGAGTCATATCCTGATCTGCATGTTGGTCCTTCGAATCCCTTGGTTTCTTGTACATATTGGCTTGGTCTTGACTTTTCCGTGCACGAGTCACGGGAAAACATATACCCCGTCTATTTTCCCCGACATAAGCCCCTGGGTCTGATCCATACGTGTCGCGGGGCATGTTGGGCTAGGCCCAAAAAGTGCATGGACACATGGTAGGAGATGGTTGTGCACGCCGGTTTGCCATGGTGACTAGTCAATCTAACGTCCACTTTGCGTAATTACTGCACATCGCGGGGTCGTGGGACTGTGGCAGTTAAGGTAAAACGACAACTTTCTGAAGCGTCACCCCCCGTTCATCTTTTCCCCCTTAAGAGCGGGGAAAACAGAGCGACATGATTCACCTGTCTCTTGCTCCACTCCCCCACCTTCTTCCTTTGCAAGCCAGGCGACAGTTCCTCGCCTAGTTCTTCCTTCCTCCGTCGTCCTCCCCATCGAATCCTTCTCCCCTCCGTGTCGCCGCAGGAATGGGGAAGAAACCCACAGAGAAGAAGTAGCCGACGACCGCGACGAAGGAAGCCGCCGTCGAGGGAAGCAAGAGGCCGGCGGAGCTGAACAAGAAACGGAGCGAAGACTTTGTCTTCGTCCCGTCTACTTTGAGCGGCCCCGTTCTTCTGGCGAAGCATGGGTATCTATGGGGGAGGACCGTCGAGAAAGGGCATGGAGCGCCTATAGTTTATGCGGCGGGGAAGGAAGATCCGTCGGATCAGCGCATACTTCATCTGCGGCCTCTGTCCCCCCTTCTCCGAGTTCTTCGAGGCGATCATGAACATCTATGGGTTACACCTCCTCAACTTCACGCCAAATGCAATGGTGACCATGGCCCATTTTGTGCATTTGTGCGAGAATTTCGTCGGAGTGATGCCCAATGTGGATCTGTTCCGGCATTACTTCGTCCCGCAGGTGGAGAGCAAAGTTAACCATTCTGGAATCATCAGCTGGATGCCATGTATGGCGAGGAGGATCTGGGATTACCCCCCTGGGAATAAACGTGAAAGGTGGGATGAATGGAGAGGGGACTGGTGCTGGATCCAAGATAAGGAAGCCCCGGGGTTTTATGAAGCACGGAAGGAGTGCGTCGAGCGCGGCAAGGACTGGAGCGCCAAAGGCCTTACCGAGGATAGGTTGTGCCTGACAATCAACAGGATCACTCGTTTGGCGATTGCTGGGTTAACCATTGAGCACGTGTGGGTAGATTTTCTTCTCCGCCACATCTTGCCACTTCAGGAAAGGGACAGTCCAGCGTGGCTGTATGGTGACTCTATAGATAGGATGCGGTTGCTCCTGGGCTTGGCCAATAACTTGTTAGTTTATGGCCATGGCTGGTTGTGTGACCAACTGTTTGGTCGCTTCGAACTGTTCAAGCTCCCGGCAACCATCATCCCCCTGAATATCAATTTTGCCCGGGACCAAGTACTAAAATGGATGTCCGACTGCAATGCTGAAGGGGTATCGGGCTCTTGGAAGCTCCCCACTCTGGAGGAAGAGCTCTAGTGGTCGAGCACCCAGGTGGAAAGGGCCACCGGGACTGAAGATGGGATGTATAAACGCACCTCCACTTCGGAGGTGGCGTATATTCTGAAGAGGGTCAAGGAGGACAAGGCTTCCTGCCGTGCGGAGATGGAGAAGGCCACAAAGGCCGAGAAGGGAAAATGGAAAATTGGGGACATAAGTTCTTCCCAGGGCGGCAACGAGGTGCAAGCCACAGAAGATGCTACCGGGGAAGAGCTTGCCGGGGATAATTTTGTCGGGCTAGACGCCCTAGCCATGGCAGCAACAGAGCTCCAGGAGGGAGAGGAGGAGGAGGAGGCAGAGGACACGGTGGCGGCCCCTGATGACGATTGGCTCACGCATGGACCGCAAGCCCCCGCACCGGACCCAGATCAGCGTAGCCACAGGCACGCCGCAGCCCGAGGGCGGCGACTTCCAACCCAATGCCATCCACCAAGAGGGTGAAGAAGACCTCCACCAAGTCCACCAAGGTCGAGGTCGCGTGCCGCCAATCCCCTCGTTTGGCTCAGAGCAAGGCCTCCTCCGCCAAGCGGCCAACGGCCGCGGAGGCGGAGTCCAGCCCCCGCTCCAGCTCGAGCACCTCGTAGAGCTCGTCTTCCCCGGAGCTCCTAGCGCCACGGCAAGCACCAAAGCTACCTGGGAGTTCCAGCCTTCCATCTCTGAAGAGAGGACGGGAGTCCCCTCCTTCCATGGAGTTCAACTTGAACTCCATGCTCATCGCGGAAGAGTAAGGGAGATTTCCCTTTGAGATAGATATCTCTTTGGCAGACTCGAATGCTTTTGCTGACTAACCTCTTGTTCTTGTTGTTGCCAGTAGGGAAGTCAAGGAGTACACGGAGACCCTTATCCCCGAAATAGGCTCCGGTGCCTTGGGTCGCTGGAGGGCGTGGAGAGCTCGGCCTTCGTGGGGAAGGATGCAGAAGACCCCATGCGGAGCCCCTAGTCCAGCCCTCGGCTCGGGAGCGTAGACTTGGTCCCATCCGCCAGAGGTGATGGGGATGGTCTCCCCGTCTTGCCCGGCGGCGGAGGAGGAGAGGTGATGGAGGACAGGGCCCTCCCCGAGGGGTGCGCTTCCTCTGTCACTCGAGCCGAAGAAACCACCATGGAACCTTCTGTGGTTGAGATTGTGTAGAAGGCTACCGAGCCTACCCCAGTAGAGGACGAAGCTCATGACCCGGCAGCGGCTGTTGCCGGGGAAACAGAGACCCCTGCCCGACAGACCTCCCCAGGAATCTTGCTTAATTCTTCTTTTCTTTCATGCTCTGATTGCTTCCACTGGTTTCTTCATTCGTTCGAGACTTCCATTTCTTTGTTATTCACTGGCCCTTTCATATGCAGCCCCTTAAACCGAGGAACCAGATCTGTTGGAGTTGGTGGCTGACATAGGGAGGGATGCCGCGGACGAAGCCGCAGAGCTCGCAGCTGCCGAGGAGCAGGATCTCGCTGCCAGGGATGTACAGGGCTCCTTGGCAGTGACGGGGCATTCTTCAGAGGATGCCCCGGTAGGGGAAGTGGCCGTTGAGGTGAAAATCCCACTCCAGACCATGGGCCCACTCCCCGCCACCGGGACCGTTGCTGAGATTCCGCCACCCTCCTCGAGTACACATGCAATGGTGTTGTTGCCACCCGGAGCTGGAGCCCCTGGCCTATCCCTGACCATGGATGCAGAGCTTGACGAAGAGCTCCAACGCCTCCTGGCTCCGCTTTACCATGGAGCCGGAGAAGCCGATGACTCAGCCGCTGTCACCATGGACTTGTCTTTCATGGAATCCATGGCGGTGGGCGTGAAGGAGATGTAGGCACGGTACCACCAGAAGTGGCAGGCACTTAAGGAGCAGTGTGAGTCTACCAACATGGTGGACCAGAGGCTGAAGGACAAGTGCCTGGAGAACGTAAGCAGTTCAAAGTGCTCATGAGGCAGCAAGAGACCCTCCTGATGACGAGGGAGGATGTCATGGCTCGGGAGATGGGCTTGGCGGACCACAAGGCATCTCTAGACGCTAGAGAGTGAGAGATATCCCTCCGGGAGGAGAAGCTTGAAGCCACCCTTCGTGCCAAGGATGAATGCCTAGAGGCTCTGGTGCCACAACGCACCAAGGAACTGGAAGAGAAGCATGAAGCTGCTCCGAACACCCTTGCCACTGACCATGCTGCCCAGCTGAATAAGCTTACTAAAGATCTGGATGCCACATTCGTCGCCAAGAATGATCTCAACCGGCAGGTGGCTAAGCTGAATGAGGATCTCGTGGAGAGCGCTAAAGAAGTGGAGGCACTCAAAGAGGGAGCTCGACAGATAGAGATCCACTTAACTGATGTGTATTCGCAGCTCTCCTCCAAGACCCAGATACTTGAGACTGCCAATGGCAACATCACGGATATGTAGGTGAGGATCGGCTCGCTGGAGCGGTTGATGGAGTCCCTCGAGTCCCGACAACAGCTGTTGTCCAAGGATTTGGAAACCGCCAAGCGTCTCTAGCAAGATGCAGAGGACAAGTTGAAGAATCAGGTTGACATGAGCAACCTCTGGATCAAGAGCCTGATTGATATTGCCGAACGCCTTGGCGCTCAAGCTGCGGTGATGGGCATGGATAACCTTGTCTTCTCAGTCAACAAGTAGGAGGTCCCGAGCATCAAGTTGGGGCTCTTCTTCAACGAGCTGATCGACAAGCTGAAGGTGCATGAAGAGGGGAGGACCGACTGCTTCGTGACCGAGTCCTGGAAGCTTGCCCGCAATGCCCTCTTCATGATCATGAGCAATATCGCGTGCCACCATCCAGAGCTCGACCTCGATGATGGATTCAAGAAGCCGCCAGCAGGTGATGACATCGCGGCGGCCGAGAAGGAAGCTGCTCCCCGCGCCGACAGGGTTCTTCGAATTTAAGCTGTCCCTCCTGGACACCGGATCAAGTATCAGGCCACTGTTGTTTCCACCGGGCCCTGTAATGGAACATGATACCTATTTCGCGTTTAGTCATTCTGTCTCTAGTGTTTGTGCGAAACTGATATTTCTAGCTGGATTTTAAATGCGTGTTTATCCCTTTGAGCCCTACACGTTTGCGTTCGGATGCCTGTCGATATCATATTGTTGCGATTGTCGTAAGGGTCCGGCCCTTAACAGTCATCTTGGCGTGGATGCGTCTCGGCAGGTTTTTCCTGAGTAGCTCTCGATGCAGCCTCTCGACCCATGAGCATGGCTCTGGACAGGACGATGGTGCAATCAAAGAAACTAGCCAAGGTTCTGTCGCATGAGGGCTTTCACGATACGAATGCTCACTAGGGTTAAGGGATAAAAGACTGCGAGGATTTGAAAGGCATCAATAAGGGGTGATAACGCAAACCTAGCTTTTCTTTCGAGCCCCCTTTTTCCTCTACCGGGTCGCGCTTCTGGGCGCGCCCGCAGCACTTGGAGGAGCAGGATCCAATCAGGTGAGTTCTTTGTTCCCGGCAAGGATCGACATGCATTTCTTGTGGCTGGCGAGCATCAGGGCATAGTATCGGGCTTCCCTGGTCCTCTTCCTTCTCACTCCGCTCCCCTTGAGTCAGTGCAATGGCTGCCATTGCGTGGGTCGTGCCAACGCAGGCAGCCTCACTGAAGTGTGTGTGCCGGGGCATCAATCGAAGAATCATACCAGCGCTTTGCTCAGGATTTCCCAACATGGGGGAAATACTGGACCAAGCGCCGCACGGTAATCGTTGACATCGACAACACCGAGGCTAGAGCAGTTCGACTGCCCATGAGGGGGAGGGGGGGAGGGTGCTCGCGCCCGCATGTCTCGTGCCCATTCTTCGAGGGGCGCCCAGATGGTGGGTGCGCCATATGGGCCGCCGGGAAGGGTCTATCGCCATCAGGGGCAGTCTTCGTCGTAACCGCGGCTATGTCAAGGCGTGGAGACCAATAAAATGGCGCGGGGATGACCCCGCTTTGCTTCTGTGTCTTCATGGGCGCCATGATCGATGACGCCGTCGAAGATGAAGATGGTGGTGAAGATGACGCGCTACGCATGCCTTCAGGTTCGCGCAAGAGAGCTCCTACCTAGTGCGCCAAAGATGTCGCGGGAAATCATGGCCACCTATGGGACCAGGAGGTCCCTTTCTGGTTCGGCAGGGGGCGACACGTTGCACAAAGAGTAGACGTGCGTGGAGGTAGCACGGCAGAGATCACACGGGCAGAGATCACCCAGGTTTGGGCCGCCGCGAGGCGTAAAACCCTAATCCTGCTTTGGTGGATTGGTGGTGGAAAAGATGTTGGTAGTGCATAGTACAATTGCCCGGCAGGGGTTGCCTCAGGCAGCAGCGACTACGCACCTATGGGGGTGTTAGTTATCCAATCTTCTAACCCTTTCTACGGTTGCCATTGGCCTCCTTTTATAGATCAAGGGGCAACCACAGTGGCAAAGTAGTCATTATGCACTGATAAGATAGCAAACAGTGCTATCATACCTAACTCTGCGGGCTGACAGGGCGCATTTAATGCACCGCTTAACGTCACATCGTAGGTTGCCCGGCAAGGCTTGCCGAGCTATCTTGCCAGCTCCGCGCCTGTTCTCTTAACACGTTGCAGGACAGGTGTCATCTCTTTGTTTCTTCTGTAGGAAATGGATGCCATGTGGCTAATGGCTCCCACTGAATCACTTTGCGGCTTGACACCGCACTGATTGATGACGAGGATCTTGGTGGAGTGGTTGGTGAGGCGGTTCTGCCTCCCTGAGCCCCGGCAGTCCTTACCGGGGCGCCTCGGTTGTCTGCTTCTGGGGGTGGCCTCGCCCCTTTCTGGGCTCGCTTCCCCAGCAAGGGAGGCTTCTTCTCTTGACGATTTCCTGATTCCTTGGCTCGTTCTTGGTCCTTCTAATCTGCATGTTGGTCCTTCGAATCCCTTGGTTTGTTGTACATCTTGCCTTGGTCTTGACTTGTCCATGCACGAGTGAGGGGAAAACATATACCCCTGTATGTTTTCCCTGACGCACACACACACAGACACATACACACTTCATGTTGCTGGGAGGTGAATCCAAGCTATGAACGCATGCCCCCAAATAGCTAGGTCTGACATCTCACCGTACCGTAACACAAAACCGAAAGGAGTACATCAACCCCCCCTTTGCTTCCGATCAATGTGGACCATGTGCGGGCCCACAAATGTGTACTTCTGGCGTTACCAAATCACAAATTTGATGTGGCACATGTGCATCGCAAATTAACCGGGCATCCCTGACCCCACAGAGGTTCATCTAGTGTAAAATAGTACTATGCCCCCCCACACACACTTTGAGTCGGCGGGAGGGGGCATCTCACCAAGGCGTATTGTAAGACTGACCAAGAAGAATCACCACCTTGGTCATATAACCTCCCTTGTTTTTGGGTGAAATTCATGCACTGGCGTTCCACACGTGGCCCCACAAAATAGGCTAGCTTGTTGCCGATAACCACGCGAGGGAGTGCCTGAAGACAACCATTGCATGCATGTGGCCCAAACTTATGTATGAAGTGTCATGTGGTATTTGAATATACACTACTACATGTTGCTGCTAACGCGACACTACGATCAGAGACCCTTCGACAAAACTGTGTGAGATGCAATAATCACAAACGGTGGTGTAAAATAACCGTCAAAAAAGGTGCAAAATGTTTGTGATGACGGATGCATCAAACACGGTTCAAATTTTAGTTGCGTGTGCGATGCAGGGCATACGGTTTAGTTCAATTAACTGTTTGCGATGTGGCAGAACAAAAGAAACGGGCAACCAGATGAAGGCGTGTGCGATATACAGCTTATGGTTCACTCGGATGAACTATTTGTGATTAGGCAACACAACAGAAACGGTCAGCCAGATCAAGGTGTGTGCGATATATGACATACGGTTCACTCGGATGAACTGCTTTCGATTAGGCAACGCAACCGAAACGGTTCAACCAGATCAAGGTGTGTGCAATGGAGGGCATACAGTTCATTCTGATAAACTGTTTGTGTTGAGCCAAGAGAACAGAAACGTTTCATATAAACAAGATGTGTGTAATATGCGGTAAACATCCAATTACATAGGTGGCTAATACACACATGACATTTCCACACACCAAAGTAAACTATTACATGCATAATTAACTAGGATAAACGATCATCTGATTATCATCTACTTCTTGTGCTATCTCAATGTTCCTTATATGCTAAGTTTCCCTTAATTGATGGAATTTTATGAACACACCACTGTTTCCCGCCATTTCCTCACCGGTTTCCCGCCACCCAGCGATATTGCGCATAAACCTAGGAAGCACACGACGCACGGAGGCAGCAAGCACAACCTGTAGCACATCCACCTTTTCCAAGCATGCCTACCCACAAAAGTGCCGCCTCTGCCATCAACCTCGTCGACGAGGATAATGAGCAGGCACCATGGCCTGTCAAGGCTGAGGCGCTCCCCGGCAACGCGATGGACGATGTCGTGATGCGCGTCATGGCCAGGGTTCAGGAGACCCTTGGCGCATGGCGCTTCAGCACCATGGATCAAGATTGGCATGTCAGCGCCGACAGGCTGCAGCTCGCCGCACAACATGATCGATGGCGCACCACAGAGCAAGCTAGGCATGTCTGCGCCTATAGGCTACGGCTCGCCGCATGGCGAGACATTTGGAGCACCGCAGAGCGAGAGGCATGGCGCGCTGCACAGCAAGAGCGGATCCATCGGCGCTTTTCCTGCTATCGACATGGCGTCACAGCTGGGTACATGTCCCGTCAGTATACCCATTCCTCGCTAGGAGTGGGCATAGGCCCTCTGCGCCATACTAGCACCAGAGGCCGGCAACGCCGTACTTGCACCAGACGCCCGCCACACTATTCACATGGGTCACGCCGTTCGCCTTGTTCGTGGACCGCTCGATGCCAATGCGCTGATCGGTAGGCTCGACCGCCTCCTTGGCCCAGGTGTCCGCCTAGGCGTGGTAGAGGAACATGGCCATCGCATCCTTGAGTTGGTGATCTCCGACGAAATAGCCAACTTGGAGCTCGAGATCGCGCTCCAGATGTACCGCGAGCATGTCGACCTCTTGGACGAACGCCTGCACGAGTTCAGGTAGAGCCAAGAGCTATCGTAGGCAAGGGCTGCTGGTCATGGTCTCAAGGACGCGTTTTATTTTGTTGAGTCGTTTCGACGTGGATAGCTACGTATTCACATCAATCATAGTATTGCTCTATTTATTGCTCTCATTCAATGTGTGTACTCTGTTTTCTATCTATTTTTCTCACACACATTGAATTGCATTCTCTCTCTCTCTATATATATATATGTGTGTGTGTGTGTGTGTGTGTGTGTTCTGTCGGTGGCACGCTGGAGCTTATTGGCCCACCTCCATGCAGCGATGAGGCGCCCAATGCCTATGACCTTCCTCGCGAAGTACCCGTCTTCGTACACCTCCTCCGCACGACGACGCGCCCGCGCCCAAAGCTCCGTCGCCTCCTTTTTCTAGGTAGCATCACGGGCTTCATAGTCCGCCTGGTACCTGGCTGCCTCCTCTACCATCTCCTTCTTGAATGCCACTTGCCCGGCTTTCTGAGCCAGTGGCAGTGACTTCCACAGACAAAGGTTGTACTGGCTCCAAAACCAATCCAAACATGGGGGGTCCGGCGCAACCTCGTCCAGTGGCATGTAGGGGTCCTTGTCGCTGCTATTCGAGTGACCGTCATTGGGGGGCAGCGACTCCTCGTCGGCGCATAGGCAGACCGGCGGCGCCATGTCAGAGATTTGAGAGAGATAGGGCGAGCGAGGGGAGGATGTAGATGAGAATGCAGGTGGGACGACGTGAGCAAGATAGTATTTATTGGTGTCCGGAATCTAGATCGACGGGAACAGTACCCACGCTGGTCGCCGGAATTTACGAGTACTGTAGTTTGAATTACACATGATTCCCGCAGCAAAATCCGTGTGTGAACATAATAGCTGACGGTTTCCAATACAAAACCCTGTCCGATTAATGATCCCAGCCACTCACCTACCAAACCTCGAGCAGTGAGATAGACTGCCTATTGTGTGGGGGTCATTTGTCTTTACAGATCTTTACATTTTCTTTTTTGAACACCAGAGATTTACATCGTCTGATGATTTTGTAACTCGCACACAAGTACACAAAAATATGTTTTTTCAAATTGTTATGGTTACCCGTTGCATGTAGATGTAGTTCAAATTTGAATTACGGTCATTAAATGGCTAGCAAATCACTTAAATATCTTTAAAAGGTCAAATGAACCCTGAAATTTTCCAAATTTTCACATGAGGTTGTATTAGTGCACGTTAAACATAGAAAAAAATTGAAGGTCGTAAGAGGAAGCTGTCTCCCCTTCATCATCAAACATGCATTGTTCCCTCTCGGAACCACGAACCTTCTAGTGAGTTGCTTCGATTTATGAGGGGGGTGTGTCCAAAATTTTGTCAAACAGGCCAATTTTTTTACCACATCATCTTGGTGGGATGACATTACAACAAGCAAGGTGTCATGTTTGAAATGTTTGGAATTAAAATGACATGGCACTCCATGCATGCGCCCATGTCGTGAGACTAATATGTTTGAAAATTCCTTCTAATGTACTGCACATGGAATTAACTCGCACACAAGTACACAAAATATGATTTTTCAAACCGTTATGGTTAGCCGTTACATGTATATGTAGTTCAAATTTGAATTACGGTCATTACATGGCTAGAAAATCACTTAAATGTCTTTAAAAGGTCAAATGACCCCTGCAATTTTCCAAATTTTCACATAACAGTTGTATTAGTGCACGTTAAATGTAGAAAAAAATTTGAAGGCCATAAGAGGAAGCTATCTCCTGTTCGTCATCAAAAATGCATTGTTCCCTCTCAGAACCAAGGACCTTCTAGTGAGTTGCTCCGGTTTCTGACATGGGTGTGTCCAAACTTTCGTCAAACAGGCCAATTTTTTACCACATCATCTTGGTGGCATGACATTACATCAAGCAAGGTTTCTTGTTTTTCTGATCATTTTTTAATTTTTGGGAATTAAAATGTCATGGCACTCCATGCATACATATGCATGTGTCCATGTCGTGAGACCAGTATGTTTGTAAATTCCTTCTAATTTACTGCACATGGAATTAACTCGCACACAAGTAGACAAATATGATTTTTCAAACCGTTATGGTTAGCCGTTGCATGTAGATGTAGTTCAAATTTGAATTACGGTCATTAAATGGCTAGAAAATCACTTAAATGTCATTAAAAGGTCAAGTGACCCCTAGAATTTTCCAAATTTTCACATTACAGTTCTATTAGTGCATGTTAAACGTAGAAAAAAATTTGAAGGCCGTAAGAGGAAGCTATCTCCTGTTCGTCACCAAACATGCATTGTCCCCTCTCGGCACCACGAGCCTTCTAGTGAGTTGCTTTGGTTTATGGAGGGGTGTGTCCAAACTTTCGTCAAATAGGACAATTTTTTTACCACATCATCTTAGTGGCATGACATTACATCAAGCAATGTTTCATGTTTTTTTTTATCATTTTTTTAATTTTTTGGAATTAAAATGCCATGGCACTCCATGCATACATATGCATGTGTCCATGTCGTGAGACCTATATGTCTGAAAATTCCTTCGAATTTACTGCACATGGAATTAACTCGCACACAAGTACACAAAAATATGTTTTTTCAAACCATTATGGTTAGCCGTTGCATGTAGATGTAGTGCAAATTTGAATTACGGTCATTAAATGGCTAGAAAATCACTTAAATGTCTTTAAAAGGTCAAATGACCCTTAGAATTTTTCAAATTTTCACATTACAGTTTTATTAGTGCATGTTAAATGTAGAAACAATTTGAAGGCCATAAGAGGAAGCTATCTCCCGTTCGTCATCAAACATGCATTGTTCCCTCTCGGAACCACGAGCCTTCTAGTGAGTTGCTCCGGTTTGTGAGGGGGTGTGTCCAAATTTCGTCAAATAGGCCAATTTTTTTACCACATCCTCTTGGTGGCATGACATTACATCAAGCAAGGTTTCATGTTTTTCTGATCATGTTTTAATTTTTTGAAATTAAAATGCCATGGAACTCCTTGCATACATATGCATGTGTCCATGTCGTGAGACCACTATGTTTGAAAATTCCATCTAATTTACCGCACATGGAATTAACTGGCACACAAGTGCATAAATATGATTTTTCCAACCGTTATGATTAGGCGTTGCATGTTAATGTAGTTCAAATTTCAATTACGGACATTAAATGGCTAGAAATCACTTAAATGTCTTTGAAAGGTCAAATGACCCCTATAATTTTCCTAATTTTCACATTATAGTTGTAGTAGTGCACATTAAATGTAGAAACAATTTGAAGGCCGTAAGAGGAAGCTATCTCCTATTCGTCATCAAACATGTATTGTTCCCTCTCGGAACCATGAGCCTTCTAGTGAGTTGCTCCGGTTTGTGAGGGGGTGTATCCAAACTTTCGTCAAACATGCCAATTTTTTTACCACATCATCTTGCTGGCACGACATTACATCAACCAACGTTTCATGTGTTTCTGATCTTTTTTAATTTTTTGGAATTAAAATGCCATGGCACTCCATGCATACATATGCATGTGTGCATGTCGTGAGACCAATATGTTTGAAAATTCCTTCTAATTTTATGCACATGGAATTAACTCGCACAAATGTACACAAATATGATTTTTCAAACCGTTATGGTTAGCCGTTGCATGTAGATGTAGTTCAAATTTGAATTACGGTCATTAAATGGCTAGAAAATCACTTCAATGTCTTTATAAGGTCAAATGACCCCTGAAATTTTCCAAATTTTCACATGACAATTGTATTAGTGCACGTTACACGTAGAAAAATTTGAAGCTTGTAAGAGGAAGCTATCTCACATTCGTCATCAAACATGCATTGTTCCCTCTCGGAACCACGAGCCTTCTAGTGAGTTGCTCCGGTTTGTGAGGGATGTGTGTCCAAACTTTCGTCGCACATGCCAAATTTTCTACCACATCGTCTTTGTGGCATGACATTACATCAACCAAGGTTTAATATGTTTCTGAATTTTTTTTAATTTTTTGGAATTTAAATGCCATGGCACTCCATGCTTAATTGTGTCATAGCCGTTAGACCAATATTTTTGAAATTTTCTTCTAATTTACTGCACATGGAATTAAATCGCACATAAGTACACAAAATATGACTGTTCAAACCGTTATGGTTAGCTGTTGCATGTACATGTAGTTAAAATTTCAATTACGGTCATTAAATGGCTAGAAAACCACTTAAATGTCTTAAAAGGTCGAATGACCCCTGAAATTTTCCGAAATTTGACATGACAGTTGTATTAGTACTACAAATTTTCTCGTACATTTAAAACACCATCCGTTGCCACATTACTCCAAATTCGTCTTTCACAGCTAATAAAAAAATATGCACAACATCACACACAGTTGTTTTCTAGGAACCCTTTGCAATGAAAATATCTAGTTCTATTTAAGTCTTCCTCCTTAAGCTTCGTCAGCTCGTCTGCTCCAGTGCCGGCAACCCCTGAATCCATGAATCTCAATCCCCATTCCCACACCCCCTTCTTGCAAAGATGACACCATGGAAACTCTTCGTGAAGGCCCGTACGATGGTTGTGTCCCCTCCGAGTGCGGTCGCCTGCGCCGAGAGTGCAGCCGCCTACACCGAGAGTGTTGCCGCATCCGCATTGAGCACCCCCACTTCCGCCGAGAGGGAGTCTATGGCAGCCGGGACGTCTGTAGCTGCTACTACAACGGCGGCTGCAAACACCGAGAGCGATCGCGCTGCCGTTCGTGCCGCCGATGTCGCCCAGGCCCAGGTCGAGGCCATCCACGCCAAGATCAAGTATGCACACGCGAAGATATTCCACGCCATCTCGGACTCCAGCATGCAACCCACGTCCGAAAGCGGCGGTGGTCATGGAGTACCTACTTCCTCATGAGGTCATCGAGCGGGAGCTGGAGATGCAAGAGGCGGCAGAGATCAAGGAGCACCGGGTGGAGGAGTTGCGCGTGGCGGAGGTCGAGGTAGAGAAGAGTCTGTCCATCGAGGAATCAGCGGTGGAGTACCAACGCGAGCTTTGGCACAGTCACTACTATGAGTACTACAACCTTGAGGGCGGCGTCGAGGACGAGGACGAGGACGCGGCCGACTTCAGCAGGGGGGGCGTGGAGTCCACCAATGGCGGCATGTCGCCAGGACAAGTCATCGACATCTCATCTCACACCGGCGATGCATAGGCTGGCGCGACGGTGGATTTGTTAAAATTATGCATACTTAGGCTTTGTTTTTAATGCTGGTCTTTTGTTAGAGCAATGTTTAGGTCAACTAGCTCCGTTTAATTACTAAAATTGCTCGATTCAGTAAGTTTGGTCTGTCTGTTGTACGCTCTTTTGTGTGCCCAAATTAGCAAGCGATATTAAATTATGCAATGACATACCTGGGAAATTTCCACCAAAATTTGAATGATCAAACTCATCCCATGCACGTAAAGCAGAAGAATCATTTTTGATGCACACAATCATTCAAAGTGAATGGTCCGACGGCACCGCGTGCAAAGTTTCCCTCCACATTTCCAAAATTTTGGCCTACTGCCAAAATATCTACCCCGCCCCCTCCCCCCTTCCCACCCCCTCTTCTCCCCGACCACAAGGTACATTCCCCTGTTTCCTCCTTCCTTCCTTCCTTCCTTCCTAAGCTATAGCCGCTACCTCGTTCTCGCCATCTCGCATCCTACCGTCGAGGTCGCCATGGTCTTCTTCAAAGACCTCTCCACTGGTTCCTCCTCCGGCGACGACTCCTTCACCAACTGGGTATGCCTCTCTTCTCTCTCTTGGGCTATGACTTGGAATGAAGGATTTTTACCTGGCAGTCGATTTGAGTCACTTCTTCCTCTTGTAGCTCCCTAGGACCATCGGTGGTAATGAATGAGCCGGGTGGCTGAAGATCTATCTACTCGTTGTCACCATCAATCTCCATGCGTGAAGCTAGTTGTGTTTGAATCTGTGGACAGTTGGAGGAAGTTTCTGGCATGTGCAGAGAAGGCTCGACCCTCTTTCGTTGTTACAAATCATTTGTTAGATGTGATTCAGACATCGTCACGGTCCCACGCATCCTAAGACAGTGTCACAGTTTGTACCTAGTATCTAAAATTGTTGCCATCTCATCAGCGGTGCCATTAGAAAACTATTTGGCACCGCTTCAGCAGTTTGTGCAGCCAACTCTGGTCCACACATCTGAGCAGACAAACAGTAAAATACTAAATCTTTATGTCATGAAGGAACTGGGCATCGGAGCAACAAGGTGCTTCAGAGTCTGGGTCCCTGATTTTTTTCTGCTGCATCGGCTCGCCAGTGCAGGGCACCGGTGTGAGATGTAGCAACAGTTGTATTTACACCAGTTTTGGCATACATAGTGGACGACCTTAGTTCTATTAGTTCTATGTTACTAAATTTGTGCATGTACACACCTGTTAGTATCAATTTTCTATCATCCAAACATTGTTGCTATGCTATTGCAGTTATATTTACCTTCCTCATAAAATGTTCAATTTGTTATTTATTGTACATGAGTAAGAACTTGTAGTGTTGTTGTAGTTAATTATAGCTTCTGATGTTCCAAAATTTGGTTGTTGTCTCAGTAGCAATTAGTTCATTTGCACATTGATCTTTTTGAGAAGATATGTCATAACTAACATGTTTCTTTAGTTTTCCAAAATAAGCATTGGTGATTTTCTATGTTGCTATAAACCCATTTCCCCTAGAATTGTTACTGATCTAGTTTCAAATATTATAGGATGAATGGAAGGGTTCTTACTTGGAGTGTGTTCATTTAGAGTGGACACAATCTTTGAAGATGTGCCTAGTGAAGCTCGGGAGCATGTATGAGGAAGAGAAGAGAGAAAGTGTTGTCAACGCTGAAGAATATTTGAAGATGCGAGATAAAAATAGGAAGGTGTAGAATGAGCTCAGATTTTTTAAATTAGACTTTGCTAAGATGGTGTTGGCGATGGAGGAGGCACATTCCCAGTTGGCCGGTGCAAAACAGGTTCTTACTGAACTGAAAGCAGAGGTGGATAAGACGAGTCTGGATTATCTCGATTAGGGAAATGAATATATTGTTCTAATATTGTTCTTATGAAGTTGAACTAGCTATATGTTGTACTGTGCTGTTTTCATGTAGCTATCGTACTGTGATGTTAAAATTTATTTATGTTCCTGATATGAAATTGGCAAACAACTGTTCGATATGAAATGTGGTTTTGCATAATACTGGAGTTATTAATTGTAAACTAATAAACCTGCTAAATGTGTGATGGAACTTTGCAAACGGTTCTAGCAGTAAGAGCGCTTGTGATGGATAGCCCAATGCCACACAGTTTTCTTCATCAAATCATGTGTGGTGTAGTTGATAAAAGCAAACAGTTAACCAAGGTAGAGCGTGTGTGATAGTTACACCTTTCACACACGAGCCTACACATAAAACTGTGTGGGATGAACATACGAACGGAAACGTTTTCCCTGGATTGATTGTGTGGGATTTACATAAGAACGGAAATGTATTCCTTGGATTGACTGTGTGTGATATACATATGAACGGAAACGTTTTCCCTGGATTGACTGTGTGGTATGTACATAAGAACGGAAACGTATTCCTTGGATTTACTGTGTGTGATATACATATGAACGGAAATGTTTTTTCTAGGATTCACCGTGTGGGATGTACATACGAACGGAAATGATTGGGTTTTGATTCCTCGCCCGATCGCACGCGAGCTCATATTGCCCCAGCCTGTGTCCCAGGAGGGCCTATCCCCGACGATTTCTGGGTCGTGTGGGAAGGACCCCCTATCACCCACACTCACTTGGCGACGGTTTCAAATGCCATCGTGGAAAGGGGTTAAAAACTGTTTGTATAGCATCGACGAGTACCAATGATACCCAATGCACAACTTTGATGTGGTCACGTGCTTTTTGAACCGGAAAGTCCCCAGACGTAGCAAGGGTTCATGATGCATATTATACTATATATATAGTGATTCATGTGTATGCGAGCCCTCAAACTTAGGTCTCAAATCTCACCATGATTGACGTACGACTATATGGTAACACGAACCAAGAGAAGAAGAATCCACCCTGCTAAGCTCTCTCGCGTTGTTGGTCGAAGTGATGGACGTCCACGCGGGCCCATGAATATATAGGCCGTCGATGATAACCAAGTGAGGGAGAGTGTCCAAAGACAAACACTCCATGTATATATGTGCCTCAAACATATGTATGGGCATGCATGATACATGCATATATGTTTGAATATCAAAAGCACAACATTTTGATGTGGCGCTTGCATGCGTCCAAAAAGCATAGTCCCCACACATATCTAGTTCATGATGCGCCGCGTGCTTGCCCGCCCCCACTTCGACCCAGTGGGAGGGATTCATGCATACACATGTGCGCGAAGTATACAGTTGCATGTACCGAACCGTATAAGACGAACCAAAATTTAATCCCCTCCTAATTATAAGTCAAATTAACCACTATCGTTCTCGGTCGAAGTGATTGACCAAGCGGGAACACAGAGATGGACGAAGCATCTCGCTGATAACTCTGTGAGTGAGTGCTAGAGGACAACCACCATCGCTTGCTTGTGGGCCGAACACATGTATGGAGATGTGTGGTTGTGATGTTTGAATACCATAATTAATATATATGTAGAACTTTGATGTGGCACCTGCCTCGGAAACCTTTAAGTCCCCCACACGAACCGAGGTTCATGACACGTAGTATAAATATGTTGCCCCCTCCCATCTTCAACGCGTAATATATACTCCTATGTACCGTAACACAACTCGAAAATAATCCTCCTTTGTTCGTCAAATTACTTTCTCGTTGTGTCATATATTAGATGGACGATGACCTCGCAGGCCTATGGAGGGAAGAGTCACAGGCAAATGAGTGACAACCATCGCCTGCATGTGGCCCAATGTGTTGGTGATGTTCTTAATACCCAATATGCACAACTTCTTTGCGGCACCTGCCTCGGAAACTGAGAAGTCCTCACACGGAGCAAGATCGATTCATGACGTGTGTGTAGTATATATGTCATGCCCCGACCCCCTCCTCCCCTCTTAGACGCGTACTATATACACCTACCGCAACAACCTCCTTGCTGGTCAAAGTGATGGAGGACAACCTCGCGGGCTCACGGATGGAAGCATCGCATGTGAGTGAGTGTCCTATATGACGCATAGTATTGCCCCCGACCACCCTCTACAACGCGTACTATATATATACTCCTACCGTACGTATAACAAACACCAAAAAATGACCATCCTTGTTGGTCAAATTAACCTCTCTCGCCGCATGTTATAGTGCTGGATGGTGACCTCGTGGGCCCACGCGAGTGAGTGTCCTATGACCACCGCGTGCATGTGGCTGAAAGATGCATGTCAATCTTTTTCAGCAGCGAACATGCGACCAAAGGAGTTTAGTGTTGAAAATTTAAAAAATAGATAACATCTATTTGTTTTTATACATTGATTGATTTCCTGGGATTTAAATGTGCAGAAATCAAATTTGATCTACATGAGACCCGCGATAGTGCACGAAAATGGATTGCAAAATCATATGTGTACGTGTTCCTGGGTGCATGTTTAGTCTCCATGCAAGATATTTCTAACATCTAGAATCTTGATTTTAAAATCCAATAAATCCCAAACTAAGTCGAAACTCATGAAACTTATCGTGCTGTCATATGGACACCAATAGACTATGATAATTTTTTTCAGATTTGAGACAAGTTTTGATATAATCTTCTTACATACAGGAAATTATAAATAATTATCATCCAATATAGCAAATGAACTCTTTATTCGAACCTTGTGCTTTAGACCAGCAATGTAAGTGCAGTGCTTCAGTTAAGCAATAAAGTGATCGAATTATAATCATCAAAAAGGAAAAATCAATATAATACGTGCCACAAGCGCGTCCCGTGTGCCGTACGAGCATGCATGAGTTGACGAGACGCATGCTAGCAGGAAGACCGGGAGGCCGAGGCATGCGCGTGTTCGCTACACACTCATAGTGGGGCATGCTGGTAGCTGTGTGAAATGACGGTAGGCATGCCAGCAGTCCGTTGTGCAGTGAGCCAGCCCTTTGACCGCTGCCCACCTTGCTCCCACTGCTCCATATTAATGTCGTGATGAGGACATCAATACAATTGTTACACCCATAGCCCGTACTACTACATATACTGGACCAATTACTATAGCTCGCGCACACCAAGTAAATTATCAGGTACTTTCGTTTGTTGGTAATGATTCTAATGTTCATGAGAATATCATGCTGCCTAAATCGGATACATTTGTTTTGCTTACAAATGAAGGGCCTGGCATGGATAAGAGGGATGAACACTGTAGCAAGACCAAGCATGGAGATGATGGCATGCACAAGGGGAACAAGAATGGAGTTGCAAGTGATCATTTCAGGACTTTGAAGCCACCATAAGGAGTGCATGAATCCTTGGACAAAATATACAAGATGCCACTTCATAAGTTTCGTCCAGAGGCTATTCTAGGTGCTGCATCACCTTATTATTGGGCCAGGCCCATGTAAATTCGAAATACTTAAGTATAGGCTATTTTTAGAGTCCGTATGTGTGGGGAAACAAGATTTAGGGTTGATTTCGGACCCGTCCTCCAAGGGCCACGAAATTGCCCCCTGTTCCTCCATATACACAGCCCTTAGGGCGCCGTTTAGACTTTGGGTTTTGTTTAGATTAAAAGTTCGCCATGGATGCAACTTCGCGTACTTCGTTTGTGTTCAATGACCAGACCAAGACGTCACAGAACCCCACCTTGATCAATACAGCTTTCATATTATATTTGCAATATCCATATTTCAATCTCAGTTTCTTGCTTGTTCTTCGTTTGCTTGCAGGAAATAGACCCTCGTGGTCAAGTTGATTGTGCTCCGGCGTGGTCAATAACATCTCGGAGTTTGTTAAGAGGTTGATAAGGCGCGACGTCCTCGCACATTCGTAATCGGATCGTCAAAGTCTACTCCACCTAAATGATAATCACCTTCTCCTCGAAAGACGGGACAACCTTGCCTCTATCAAGTGGTATCTGATTTCTAGGTTGCTCAGTGAGATTTTACAGTTTTTCATTGTTTAGATCGAGTCTGTACTTCATACCTATAGTCCACGAAAAAGCCAAAAAATAGGATTAGTTCATCATATCTGGACCAATCTGAGCCTTTGCATAATCTTTTTAGGGTTTTGCTTTGTTGAATTTGCGGTTGCATCATCGTGTCTAGTTGCTGGTCTTAGCGTCTAGTCCTTTAGAGTTTCGAGTTCTGTCACAGTTTGTCACACTGTCGCTGCACCATCTTCATCGCTGCTGCCATATACCACCACCACTGCCATATCCCACCACCGCTTCAATATACCACCACCGCTTCCATATCCCACCAACGCTGCCATATCATACCACTGCTACCATATACTAGCACCGCTGCCATATCCCACTAACACTGCCATATGCTTCCACCATATACCCACCACCAATCCGAGTTCTTTTCATATTAGGTTTGTTTTCGAGATCCATCTATGTTAGATCCTGGGCTCCGCAGACCCTTGAGAGGTTCGAACACTGGGGTGCGTATGAAGAACTCCTTCTTCCCAACCTGCTAGCCCAATGATTCCAAAGCCTAGCTTGATGAACCCAAGAGACAAGAGACACAACAGTTTATCTTGGTTCGGGCCACCTTGCGGTGTAATACCCTACTCCAGCTTTGTGGTGGATTGCCTCGAGGGGCTGAGGATGAACTAGTACAGTGGTTGAACAGCCTCAGGAGGTGATGTTTTCTTGAGCTCAGTGAGCTAGTCGGTGTGAGGATGGTCTGAATGATGCGATCCCTCTCTCGAGTGGTGGCTAAGTCCTATTTATAGTGGCCATGGTCCTCTTCCCAAATGTAGGCTGGAAGGGATCCCACAACGGCTAAATTCAAAGGGAGAAAACTAGTACAGGTTATCCCGACAAAAGTAGTCTTTGCCTGCAAAGGCTCTGGTGGTGACGCTATAGAGGGCTTCGCGATGACCTCCATCCTGTCGTCCTGGCGGTCTTGATCTCATTGCACCAATATGGAAACCTTTGCCTAATTCCTCGAGACTCCGCGCCCGCGCTTGCCTCTTTGGCACCAAAGGGGAAACTGGTACACTGCGCCCGCTGGCGCCCGCCTGGCCTTGGTCGTCATGGCTCACGTCATGTGAACCCCGCGAGGTGCACCTTGCATTGATATCTCCGCTCCTTGGGAGCCATCCTAGTGAGGCTGCCCCCCAAGGAGGTCTTGGTGTCATCCCCCTCGCGAGGGTTGATGCGAGCACGAGCCATGACACGAGCACGAGCTGGAGCTCTCGAGAATGAGGTGACTTCATTCCTTAGTGATATCATGTATGACCCACTTGAGACATGGCTACTACCTCAAACGCAGATGTTTTATGTGCTTAGGTACCAAGGAACTAGCCTAGAAGGAGCTACGGTGCGAGATGGACATCAAGAGCATGAAGAGGATCCGCACCCGCCAGGACGAGTGGCACTACTGCCGGCGAGCGGTACTACCGCTGAAACCCTCCAAGCAGTACTACCGCTGGGCTCCCGCTCCACTGCTGCTCAAACCGACAAATCCCTGTGTTCGCATGACCCGGGCCCAGTACTACCGCCTGTGCAAGCGGCACTACCGCTTAAACGGTACTACCGCGCGATGTTCGGTACTACCGCCCTGCCTATGCGCACAGAACGGGTCTAGGGCCCATGTATCCCCCTTTCACTTACCCTTTCGTGGATTTTAGACTATATATACTCCCCTACCTCATCCTAGCGAGGGTTAGCATTGGTTTAGCTCATTTTAGAGATAGAGCATTGCTCATCCACATCGGATCTACTCCATGAGAGAGACCGCGGCCTCTACAGAGAAGATCCCTTTGGATTCAAGACCTCCTTGCGGAGAAGACCATCAAGACCTCCTCATGGAGAAGACCGGTTACCGTGTATCGTCCATTGTTGACTTTGGATCTTGTATCTCCTATCGTGTTTCGAGGATCTAGCACTTGTGTGATCATTCTTGTTGGTTTGAGTGTCTCTCTTGTGTTTCCCCCATGTTTTCCCTCGTTTCCCTCCTCATGTTCTTCCTGTTCATTGCGGGATCCGCTCCTTTCGTGAAAGATCAGCCGCTTAGGGTTCCTACCCTACATCATGTTGGTATCATGAGCCACGTTTATCACGATTTTGGAGCCCCCCCGTTGTGTTGCTAGCCTAGTTTTTGTTGATTTTGTCCATAGTTCGAAAATTCCCCACAAATATAGCCCCAATTTTTTTGTGATTTGTTGGTGTGTTGAAATTTGGTTGGATTTGATCCATGGATTTGCCTTGTTACTAGTGGATCAAGCATCTCCCCAATTTTCTCCACTTTCCATCCACGTAATCAGCTGTACTACCGCCCCACCGAGCCGCCCTACCGCTTAAGTATCACAAGCGGTACTACCGCCCACCCAAGCGGTACTACCATCCCTCCCAGTTTCATTCAAAACCGATTGGAATGTTTGCCTAGACCATCAACCAATTCCGCATCGCTGCTACCTCTTGAGCATTGCGTTGGTTTTCCCCGAAGAGGAAGGGATGATGCAGCAAAGTAGCGTAAGTATTTCCCTCTGTTTTTGAGAACCAAGGTATCAATCCAGTAGGAGGCTACGCGCGAGTCCCTCGTACCTGCACAACACAAATAAATCCTCGCAACCAACGCAAATAGGGGTTTTCAATCCCTATAAGACCACTTACGAGAGTGAGATCTGATAGATATGATAAAGATAATATTTTTGGTATTTTTGTGATAAACATGCAAAGTAAAATAAAGGCAAAGTAAATAACAAAGGAAATAACTAAGTAGTAGGAGATCAATATGATAAAGATAGACCCGGGGGCCATAGGTTTGACTAGTGGCTTCTCTCGAGAGCATAAGTATTCTACGGTGGGTGAACAAATTACTGTTGAGCAATTGACAGAATTGAGCATAGTTATGAGAATATCTAGGTATGATCATGTATATAGGCATCACGTCCGAGACAAGTAGACCGACTCCTGCCTGCATCTACTACTATTACTCCACTCATCGACTGCTATCCAGCATGCATCTAGAGTATTAAGTTAAAAACAGAGTAACGCCTTAAGCAAGATGACATGATGTAGAGGGATAGACTCATGCAATATGAAGAAAACCCCATCTTGTTATCCTCGATGGCAACAATACAATACGTGCCTTGCTGCCCTTACTGTCACCGGGAAAGGACACCGAAAGATTGAACCCAAAGCTAAGCACTTCTCCCATTGCAAGAAAGATCAATCTAGTAGGCCAAACCAAACTGATAATTCGAAGAGACTTGCAAAGATAACCAATCATACATAAAAGAATTCAGAGAAGATTCAAATATTATTCATAGATAGACTTGATCATAAACCCACAATTCATCGGTCTCAACAAACACACCGCAAAAAGAAGATTACATCGAATAGTTCTCCACAAGAGGGGGGAAGAACATTGTATTGAGATCCAAAAAGAGAAAAGAAGCCATCTAGCTACTAACTATGGACCCGTAGGTCTAAGGTAAACTACTCACACTTCATCGAAGAGGCTATGGTGTTGATGTAGAAGCCCTCCATGATCGATGCCCCCTCCGGCGGAGCTCCGGAACAGGCCCCAAGATGGGATCTCGTGGATACAGAAAGTTACGGCGGTGGAAATAGGGTTTTTGCTCTATATCTGATCGTTTGGGGGTACGTGGATATATATAGGAGGAAGGAGTACATCGGTGGAGCAATAGGGGTCCCACGAGGATGGAGGGCACGCCTAGGGTAGGCAGGCGCGCCCCCTACCTCATGGCCTCCTCTCTTGTGCCTTGACGTAGGGTCCAAGTCTCCTGGGTCTTATTCGATGAGAAAATCACGTTCCCGAAGGTTTCATTCCGTTTGGACTCCGTTTGATATTCATTTTCTTCGAAACCCTAAAACAGGAAAAAAAAACAACAATTCTGGGCTGGGCCTCCGGTTAATAGGTTAGTCCCAAAAATAATATAAAAGTGGATAATAAAGCCCAATAATGTCGAAAACAGTAGGTAATATAGCATGGAGCAATCAAAAATTATAGATATGTTGGAGACATATCAAGCATCCCCAAGCTTAATTCCTGCTCATCCTCGAGTAGGTAAATGATAAAAACATAATTTTTGATGCAGAGTGCTACTTGGCATAATTTTAATGTAATTATTCTTAATTGTGGTATGAATATTCAGATCCGAAAGATTCAAGACAAAAGTTCATATTGACATAAAAATAATAGTACTTCAAGCATACTAACTAAGCAATTATGTCTTCTCAAAATAACATGGCTAAAGAAAGTTATCCCTACAAAATCGTATAGTCTGGCTATGCTCTATCTTCACCACACAAAATATTTAAATCATGCACAACCCCGATGACAAGCCAAGCAATTGTTTCATACTTTTGACATTCTCAAAACTTTTTCGATTTTCATGCAATAAATGAGCGTGAGCCATGGACATAGCACTATAGGTGGAATAGAGTGGTGGTTGTGGAGAAGACAAAAAGGGAGAAGATAGTCTCACATCAACTAGGCGTATCAACGGGCTATGGAGATGCCCATCAATAGATATCAATGCGAGTGAGTAGGGATTGCCATGCAACGGATGCACTAGAGCTATAAGTATATGAAAGCTCAAAAAGAAACTAAGTGGGTGTGCATCCAACTTGCTTGCTCATGAAGACCTAGGGCAATTTGTGGAAGCCCATCATTGGAATATACAAGCCAAGTTCTATAATGAAAAATTCCCACTAGTTTATGAAATTGATAACATGAGAGACTCTCTACTATGAAGACCATGGTGCTACTTTGAAGCACAAGTGTGGTAAAAGGATAGTAGCATTGTCCCTTCTCTTTTTCTCTCATATTTTTTTATTTGGGCCTTTTCTCTTTTTTTATGGCCTCTTTTCTTTCTCTTTTTGTCCGTCCAGAGTCTCATCCCGACTTGTGGGGGAATCATAGTTTCCATCATCCTTTCCTTACTAGGACAATGCTCTAATAATGATGATCATCACACTTTTATTTTTCTTACAACTCAACAAGTACAACTCGATACTTAGAACAAAATATGACTCTATATGAATGCCTCCGGCGGTGTACCGGGGTATGCAATGACTCATGAGTGACATGTATGAAAGAATTATGAACGGTGGCTTTGCCACAAATACGATGTCGACTACATGATCATGCTAAGCAATATGACAATGATGGAGTGTGCCATAATAAACGGAACGGTGGAAAGTTGCATGGAAATATATCTTGGAATGGCTATGGAAATGACATAATATGTAGGTATGGTGGTTGTTTTGAGGAAGGTATCTTGGACCGCGGCCTCTTATGGTGGTTGTTTAGAGAGGCTAGCAAAGATGGAAGGGTGAGAGTGCGTATAATCCATGGACTCAACATTAGTCATAGAGAACTCATATACTTATTGCAAAAATATACAAGTTATCAAAGCAAAGTATTACTTGCATGCTCCTAGGGGGATAGATTGGTAGGAAAAGACCATCGCTCGTCCCCGACCGCCACTCATAAGGAAGAAAATCAATAAATAAATCATGCTCCGACTGCATCACATAACAGTTCACCATACGTGCATGGTACGGGAATCACAAACTTCAACACAAGTATTTCTCAAATTCACAACTACTCAACTAGCACAACTTTAATATTACCATCTTCGTATCTCAAAACAATTATCAACCATCAAACTTATCATAGTATTCAACACAATCATAAGAAAGTTTTATTATTAATCTTGTGTACCAAGCATATTAGGATTTTAAGAAAATTACCATGCTATTAAAGACTCTCAAAATAATCTAAGTGAAGCATGAGAGATCAATAGTTTCTATAAAACAAATCCACCATAGTACTCTAAAAGATATAAGTGAAGTACTAGAGCAAAATTATATAAGTCAAAAGATATAACTGAAGTACATAGATTATTCTAACAAATTCCAAATCAAGTATGGCTCTCTCAAAAGGTGTGTACAGCAAGGATGGTTGTGGTAAACTAACAAGCAAAGACTCAAATCATACAAGACACTCCAAGGAAAACACATATCATGTGGCGAATAAAAATATAGCTCCAAGTAAAGTTACCGATAGAAGTAGACGAAAGAGGGGATGCCTTCCGGGGCATCCCCAAGCTTTGGCTTTTAGGTGTACTTAGATTATCTTGGGGGTGCCAAGGGCATCGCCAAGCTTAGGCTCTTGCCACTCCTTGTTCCATAATCCATCAAATCTTTACCCAAAACTTGAAAACTTCACAACACAAAACTTAAAGTAGAAAATCTCGTGAGCTCCGTTAGCGAAAGAAAACAAAATACCACTTCAAGGTACTTTAATGAACTTATTATTTATTTATATTGGTGTTATACCTAATGTATTTCAACTTCTCTATGGTTTATAAACTATTTTACTAGCCATAGATTCATCAAAATAAGCAAACAACACACGAAAAACAGAATCTGTCAAGAACAGAACAGTCTGTAGTAATCTGTAGCTAGCGCAAGATATGGAACCCCAAAAATTCTAAAATAAATTGCTGGACGTGAGGAATTTATCTATTAATCGTCTTCAAAAAGAATTAACTAAATATCACTTACCAAATAAATATGGCAGCAGTTCTCATGAGCGCTAAAGTTTCTGTTTTTTTACAGCAAGTATAACAAAACTTTCCCCAAGTCTTCCCAACGGTTCTACTTGGCGCAAACACTAATTAAACAAAAAAAACACAATGAAAACAGAGGCTAGATAAATTATTTATTACTAAACAGGGTCAAAAAGCAAGGAATAAAAATAAAATTGGGTTTCCTCCCAACAAGCGCTATCGTTTAACGCCCCTAACTAGGCATAACAAGCAAGAATAGATCTAGGTATTGCCATCTTTGGTAGGCAATCCATAAGTGGCTCTCATAATAGATGCATAAGGTAATTTAATATTCTTTTTAGGAAAGTGTTCCATGCCTTTCCTTAATGGAAATTGGAATCTAATATTTCCTTCCTTCATATCAATAATTGCACCAATTGTTTTAAGGAAAGGTCTACCAAGAATAATAGGACATGAAGGATTGCAATCTATGTCAAGAACAATAAAATCTACAGGCACATAATTTATATTTGCAACAATAAGAACATCATTAATTATTCCCATAGGTTTCTTAATAGTGGAATCCACAAGGTGCAGGTTTAAAGAGCAATCATCAAAATCACGGAAACCAAACAAATCACACAAAGTCTTTGGAATCGTGGAAACACTAGCATCCAAATCACATAAAGCATAGCATTCATGATCTTTAATTTTAATTTTAATAGTTGGTTCCCATTCATCATAAAGTTTTCTAGGGATAGAAGCTTCCAATTCAAGTTTTTCTTCATAAGATTGCATCAAGGCATCAACGATATGTTTAGTAAACGCTTTATTTTGACTATAAGCGTGAGGAGAATTTAGCATGGATTGCAATAAGGAAATACAATCAATCAAAGAGAAATTTTCATAGTTAAATTCCTTTAAATCCATAATAGTGGGTTTAGCAATATGTAGGGTCTTAATTTCTTCAATCCCACTTTTATCAATTTTAGCATCAAGATCAATAAATTCCGATTCTTAGAACGCCTTATAGGTAAAGGTGGATCATATTCAGTCCCATCATTATCAAGATTCATATTGCAAAACAAAGATTTAATAGGGGACACATCAATAACTTTTAGATCTTCATCATTATTTTCATAGGAACTAGAAGAACACGCTTTTATAAAGGCATGTTTCTTAGCACGCATCCGAGCGGTTCTTTCTTTGCACTCATAAATGGAAATTCTCATGGCTTTAAGAGACTCATTGATATCATGCTTAGGTGGAATAGATCTAAGTTTCAAAGAATCAACATCAAGAGCAATTCTATCAATGTTCTAGCCAAATCATCAATCTTAAGCAATTTTTCTTCAATCCTAGCATTAAAATTCTTTTGCGAGGTAATAAATTCTTTAATATTAGATTCAAAATCAGAGGGCATCTTCTTATAATTTCCATAAGAATTGTTGTAGTAATTACCATAATTATTAGAGGAATTACTAGGATAAGGCCTAGGATTAAAATTTCCTCTACACGCGTTGTTACCAAAATTGTTCCTACCAACAAAATTCATATCCATAGATTCATTATTATTTTCAATCAAAGTAGACAAGGGCATATCATTAGGATCAGAAGAAGCACTCTTATTAGCAAATAATTTCATAAGTTCATCCATCTTTCCACTCAAAACATTAATTTCTTCTATCGCATGCACCTTTTTATTAGTAGACTTTCAGTATGCCATTGAGAATAATTAACCATAATATTATCTAGGAGTTTAGTAGCTTCTCCTAAGGTGATTTCCATAAAAGTGCCCCCGCGGCCGAATCTAAAAGATTTCTAGAAGCAAAATTCAATCCGGCATAAAATTTTTGTATAATCATCCACAAATTTAAACCATGAGTAGGGCAATTATGTATCATTAATTTCATTCTCTCCCAAGCTTGTGCAACATGTTCATGATCAAGTTTCTTAAAGTTCATAATATCGTCTCTAAGAGAGATGATCTTAGCGGGAGGAAAATACTTAGAGATAAAAGCATCTTTGCACTTATTCCATGAATCAATACTATTTTTAGGCAAAGACGAAAACCATACTTTAGCACGATCTCTAAGCGAAAAAGGAAATAGCTTCAATTTAACAATATCATTATCCACATCTCTCTTCTTTTGCATGCCACACAAATCAAAGAAGCTATTTAGATGGGTAGCGTCATCTTCACTAGGAAGGCCGGAAAACGGATCTTTCATGACAAGATTCAGCAAAGCAGTATTAATTTCACAAGATTCAGCATCGGTAAGAGGAGCAATCGGAGTGCTAATAAAATCATTGTTGTTGGTATTGGTGAAGTCACACAATTTAGTATTATCTTGAGCCATCGTGACAAGCAAGCAAACTAACACACAAGCAAACAAAAAGCAAACGGGCAAAAAGAGGCAAATAGAGAAAGAGAGGGAGGATAGAGAGAGAGAGGGCAAATAAAACGGCAAGGGTGAAGTGGGGGAGAGGAAAACGAGAGGCAAATGGCAAATAATGTAATGCGGGAGATAAGGGTATGTGATGGGTACTTGGTATGTTGACTTTTGCGAAGACCTCCCCGGCAACGGCGCCAGAAATCCTTCTTGCTACCTCTTGACCACTGCGTTGGTTTTCCCCGAAGATGAAGGGATGATGCAGCAAAGTAGCGTAAGTATTTCCCTCAGTTTTTGAGAACCAAGGTATCAATCCAGTAGGAGGCTACGCGCGAGTCCCTCGTACCTGCACAAAACAAATAAATCCTCACAACTAACGCAAATAGGGGTTGTCAATCCCTATAAGGCCACTTACGAGAGTGAGATCTGATAGATACGATAAAGATAATATTTTTGGTATTTTTGTGATAAATATGCAAAGTAAAATAAAGGAAAAGTAAATAAAAAAAGAAATAACTAAGTAGTAGGAGATCAATATGATAAAGACAGACCCGGTGGCCATAGGTTTCACTAGTGGCTTCTCTCGAGAGCATAAGTATTCTACGGTGGGTGAAAAAATTACTGTTGAGCAATTGACAGAATTGAGCATAGTTATGAGAATATCTAGGTATGATCATCTATATAGGCATCACGCCCGAGACAAGTAGACCGACTCCTGCCTGCATCTACTACTATTACTCCACTCATCGACCGCTATCCAGCATGCATCTAGAGTATTAAGTTAAAAACAGAGTAACACTTTAAGCAAGATGACATGATGTAGAGGGATAGACTCATGCAATATGAAGAAAACCCCATCTTGTTATCCTCGATGGCAACAATACAATACGTTCCTTGCAGCCCTTACTATCACCGGGAAAGGACATCGCAAGATTGAACCCAAAGCTAAGCACTTCTTCCATTGCAAGAAAGATCAATCTAGTAGGGCAAACCAAACTGATAATTCAAAGAGACTTGCAAAGATTACCAATCATACATAAAATAATACAGAGAAGATTCAAATATTATTCATAGATAGACTTAATCATAAACCCACAATTCATCGGTCTTAACAAACACACCGTAAAAAAATATTACATCGAATAGTTCTCCACAAGAGAGGGGGAGAACATTGTATTGAGATCCAAAAAGAGAGAAGAAGCCATGTAGCTACTAACTATGGACCTGTAGGTCTGAGGTAAACTACTCACACTTCATCAGAGAGGCTATGGTGTTGATGTAGAAGCCCTCCGTGATCGATGCCCCCTCCGGCGGAGCTCCGGAACAGGCCCCAAGATGGGATCTCGTGGATATAGAAAGTTACGGCGGTGGAATTAGGGTTTTTGCTCCGTATCTGATCGTTTGGGGGTACGTGGATATATATAGGAGGAAGGAGTACGTCGGTGGAGAGACAGTGGGCCCACAAGAGTGGAGGGTGCGCCTGGGGTAGGCAGGCGCGCCCCTACCTCGTGGCCTCCTCTCTTGTGCCTTGACGTAGGGTCCAAGTCTCTTGGGTCTTATTCGATGAGAACATCACGTTCCCGAAGGTTTCATTCCTTTTGGACTCCGTTTGATATTACTTTTTTCGAAACCCTAAAACAGGCAATAAACAGCAATTCTGGGCTGGGCCTCCGATTAATAGGTTAGTCCCAAAAATAATATAAAAGTGGATAATAAAGCCCAATAATGTCCAAAACAGTAGATAATATAGCATGGAGCAATCAAAAATTATAGATACGTTGGAGACGTATCAATCGCCATATTTGTTACATCAACTTGACTTTTGTTTTGAGAATTTGAGTTGTGTTTCATCGTTTCCTAACGTGTTTCGGCTACTTAGGGACGGTTCGACATCAACATCACCACCGCTCATCTTCGCCACAGACTACAACGACCGGCTACATCACTTTGGTATCAACCTCATCTTGGATTGGACATATCATTCTTGCCATTACATTGATAGCCATCATAGCCTTACTCCTTTTGCGTCACTTACCCATCTAGACTATCCTTTGAGTATTGCCAGCAACGAGACTTGTGCACATTAGTGATCATACTTCCCATAGCATACATACATCATTGTTGCATATCTTGGTATCATCTCTTGTGTCACAAGGTTGTCATCGCATACGCACTTGCTATCTTTGTTCATCAAGCATTGCATGAGAAAAGAGCTCAAACATCAATGAACCAAACAAGATTTTAAGCAAAGAGCTTTTAAGCAAGAACCATAGCATCATACAACATTAAGATTGTCATACTCGATCATCTTGGATCATATCATAGAAACACCGTGCATAGAGCATACTTGGGATAGAAGTCATTGCATTTTTGCTTAGTAGGTTGTGCACAAGTCTTTGTATCCGCCTATTGTGCAATCGTGCTAGCGTCTCTCTAGTGTTGTGCAACACGAGCATTTTTGTGGATTCCACATTTTGGCTCATCCTTGGTTGCCCAACCCCACCTATATTTTTGCTTGTGTATTTCCATGTACATTACATTGCTAGGTCTACTTGTTGCATTGCAATCTTGCGAATCTTTTCCAACATTATTCAAGCTCACTTACAATTGCATAAAATTTTGTGCCACCATCCTAACCAAGCTCCACCATAAGCTTTTACTTGTTTAGGTGTGAGAAACCGACAAGAATTGGTACCAATTGTGCTATTTCCTTGTCCACATTGGAGAGATCATTGATCCACTTTCAACTTCGGTCAAGGTACATTTGGTATTCGTTCTTCTCTTTCTACCACTCACTTTCTTCCATTGGAATGATGGATAGGCCAAGTACTTCTACCAACCCACTTTTCATTGAGCACGATGACGACATGAACTCCTACGTCACCAAGAGTCACCTCTTTGGTGCACAACGTGCTTTGCATCAAGAGCAACAAGTAATGAGTGAATGCATCGACAACCTTGCTGCCGACTTGCGACTCTACGAGCAACGTACAAGGGACTACTTCGACCACAGGCTCGACGATCACAAGCAAGAGAATGACACAAGGATGGACGAGATTCGTGCTTTGTTGCTCAACCGCTCTTCTGCCACTTCATCCGCTTCAAGAAGGCGCCGTTCAAGTCGACACTCCGACTTCACCCTCTCCGGCTCAAGTACACCGACATCGAACACTCTACGCCGTGCCGCGTGCAATGATCGTCAAGCAAGCATAAATCCTCTACGTGACACCAACTCTCAAGAGCACCAACAACGTCAAACCCAAGAGGCTTTTGCGCTAGCACGCGAACGGCAACGACAATGCCAACACGAAGAGGAAGAGCGCGCGCGTCTACAACAAGATGCACAAGATGCCAATGCACAACACCAAGAACAACAACCCCGTGAAGCTCAAGCACTTGAGGTGCAACAAGCCCTCCAAGATTCAAGTGGAGCAGTAGCCAACCGAGGCTGACAAGCTCGTGAACATGAAGAAGCACTTCGCGAAGAAGTTCAAGAACGAAGATTTCAAGCTCGCATGCATCGTCAAGTTCCTCAAGTTCCTCCTCGAGCTCGACAAGCTCCTTCACAAGCTCGCCAAGAACATCAAGTTCATCAAGAGCATGACGACAATGGAAATCCTCCACGACAAGAGCAACATGAGGTTGACAACCCTCCTCACCAAGAGCAACACGAGTTTGACAATCATCGACAACATGGGCGTCATCATCCCCGACCCCAACATAATGAAGAGCAATGCTACGACAAACTCAAGTTCACCATGCCCAAGTTCAATGGAAGCAACGACCCCGAAGAGTAACTTTCATGGGCATTGAAGGTCGAAAAATCTTCCGTTTGCACAACTATGAAGAAGAGAAGAAGATCGCGATGGCATCACTTGAGTTCCAAGGGAGGGGAGATGATGCGTAGCATCCTATGGTCATCCCCATGGACCTACCATCGTCTCACCAAGAGCCAAGAGGACCCATGACACAAGCACGAGCTAGAGCTCTCGAGAACGAGGTGACTTCATTCCTTAGTGATATCACGTATGACCCACTTGAGACATGGCTACTACCTCAAATGGAGATGTTTTGTGTGCTTAGGTACCAAGGAACCATCCTAGAAGGAGCTACGGTGCGAGATGGACATCAAGAGAATGATGAGGATCTGCACCCGCCAGGACGAGCGGCACTACCGCCAGCGAGGGGTACTACCGCTGAAACCCTCCAAGCGGTACTACCACCGGGCTCCTGCTCCACTGCCGCTCAACCCGACAAATCCCTATGTTCAAACGACCCGGTCCCGGTACTACCGCCCGATGTCCAATACTACCGCCCTGCCTATGCACAGAGAATGGGTCTAGGGCCCATGTATCCCCCTTTCACTTACCCTTTCGTGGACTTTAGACTATATATACTCCCCCACCTCATTCTAGCGAGGGTTAGCATTGGTTTAGCTCATTGTAGAGATAGAGCATTGCTCATCCACATCAGATCTACTCCACGAGAGAGACCGCGGCCTCTACGGAGAAAATCCCTTTGGATGCAAGACCTCCTTGCGGAGAAGACCATCAAGACATCCTCACGGAGAAGACCGGTTACCGTGTATCGTCCGATGTTGACTTTGGATCTTGTATCTTCTATCGTGTTTTGAGGATCTAGCACTTTTGTGATCATTCTTGTTGGTTTGAGTGTCTCTCTTGTGTTTCCCTCGTGTTTTCCCTCGTTTCCCTCCTCGTGTTCTTCGTGTTCATCGCGGGATCTGCTCCTTTCGTGAAAGATCGGCCGATTAGGGTTCCTACCCTACATCAAGGGTCTTGAGTCGTTGTTGCTAAAACTAGGTTGTACCGGGCCACCGATGAAGCCACGCTGTGGGCCGCGGGTAGGCAAGTCTGGGCACCCCCATTCCCAGGACCCCGACAATCTATTTTCTGATTCGTATTTCCTTGCCTGAGTAGGCTTCGAGAAAAAATAGTCTGTAGAACCCCGCACAGTTTTTAGGACAAAATTTTGGCACGCGAATTTTTTCCCTATCCCATTTTTAGGCTTTTCTGAGTCTTTTGAGACATTCGCCATCATAGTGATTTTTTGTCGCACTTTTTCATCGTTGCTGCCCTGATTTCCAAAAAAGTAGGCAATTTTTTTTCTGCCTATCTTATCAATTTGACTTGGGAATAGTTTTGAGACACTCGCCATTATAGTGATTTTTCACAAAAAAAGAGGAGCGCAAAAAAAAGAGCGCAAAAAGAATTCCAGAGTGGGCCTTGTTTCTGTGCCGCGTCGTGATTTTGTTAGCTTCTAGGCTCGCGTCTCTAGTACGGTCTAGCCTAGGACCAACACAGTGCTGTCGTTGAGCGTTTATTCAACTGTGCATCTCTGAATTGATTATTGCTGACCCTTTTTTGCTACCATATTATAAGCCTTCCCAATGCCACATACATCTACGTCTTGCGTTTGACTCTCCCTGGTAATCGCTCTATCCAAGCTTTGAGAGTTTTCACTACAACAGTTGCCAATCACCACCTGCCGCTTGGTAAGAACTGGTTCGAATTTGAGATTTGCTTGACGGATTTGTGACACACTGCCACTTTCTAGTAGTATGTAGGATCATATTCTTGTGTGTTTCTATTGCTGCTAACCATGGCAGGACTACAAGCCGATGAGATTGACTGGGAGAACATGACGAAGGAGCTTCATGATAAATTTCAGCGAATGTTGAGTCAACAGGTGGAAGACGTCATGGCCACCTTCGGAAAGGCACTAAAGAGGATTGATGACATTGAGAAGACAATTGACACCAAGTTGGATGCCAAGTTCGATGAAGTACTTGCGCGTCTTCCACAACCACCGCCTGTTGCACCTGTCGCACCTCAACATCATCAACAAGAACAACATCGCCTTCCAAATCAAGTGGGATGAACATTGCGCGTTCCCCTTGAGCCTAGTCAAACTTCTGGTGCCGCTGTACCTACTGTTGATGCTTCTGTAGTTCCTGCTGCTACTACAGAGGTGGAGGACCATTACGAGGATGAGGTTGATCAAAATCAAAACTACGTGCAACCACCACCAGGTCGTCCTCATGCATATCATCGCAATGGTAGGGCTGCACCACCACCTGAGGTACAAGATCATGATCATCTGCCTAGACTAAAATTGAATATTCCACCATCTGAGGGTAGACATGTTCCTGATATATATCTTACTTGGAAGTTAGAAAACTGAACAATTTTTTACATGTTTACAAAATCCTTAGGAGAGACGTGTTCCTGGTGCTATTTGTGCTTTCACTAGTTTTGCATGTGTTTGGTGGTCTGAACATTGTAGATTATATCCTATTCCAGCTACTTGGGCTTCTTTAAAAAATGCCATGCGTACTTGCGGGGTTCCACCATATTGCTTTGAAAATTGCAGCGTTTGAGACAAGGAAAAAATTGCAGCGTTTGAGACAAGGGAAAAAATTATGTAGAAGAATATTATCAGGAATTACAAACTGGTATGATTAGCTGTGGTATTGTTTAGGATAATGAAGCTATGCTTCTATGTTTTATGGGTGGATTAAATAAATAGATTCAGACCATTCTAGAGCATAAGGGATATAATAATATCACTCGTTTATTCCATCTTGCTTGCAAAGCTGAACGTGAAGTGCAGGATCGACAGGCATTGACGCGAACTAGCTTTTCTGCAGGTCAACCTTCATCATGGGCACCGCGTGCATCCCCTACTTCCACACCTTCTGCTACACCGGCACCTCCGTCAGCTGCCACCTCCAACCGTGATACATGAAAACAGGCACAACCACCACTATCTGCCAAGAGCACACCTTCTGGGCCTGCACAGAGCTCTTCTTCCTTCATGGCATCAACAGGGCAAACACATGATATTATTTGTCATCATTGCAAGGGTGGAGGTCATTATGTGAGAGAATGCCCATCTAAGCGTGTGATGATTGTTACTGAGGATGGTGGATATGAGTCCTCTAGTGACTATGATGAGGAGACTTTGGCCCTTATTACAAGTGAAGAACACGGTGGAGATGATTCTGATCATGAGACGCAATACATGGCTGCTGAAGATGGCGACAGGTATGAATGTTTAGTTGCTCAACGTGTTTTGAGTGTGCAGGTTACACAAGCAGAGCAAAATCAGAGGCATAATTTGTTCCATACAATGGGAGTTGTGAAGGAACGTTATGTTTGCGTTATCATAGATGGAGGGAGCTGCAACAACTTGGCTAGCATGGAGATGGTGGAGAAGCTATCCCTCACCACAAGACCACATCCACATCCTTAGTACATCCAATGGTTCAACAAAAGCGGCAAGGTTAAGGTAACATGTACTGTTCGTGTGCATTTTAGTATCTCTACATATGCTGATTATGTTGATTGTGATGTGGTACCAATGCAAGCATGTTCTTTATTACTTGGTAGACCATGGCAATTTGACAAAAAATTTGTACACCATGGTAGAAACAATTAGTATACTCTTGTTCATAAGGATAAAAATATTACTTTGCTTCCTATGACTCCTGATTCCATTTTGAAAGATGATATTAATAGAGCTAATAAAGCAACACAGGAGAAAAATAAGAGTGAATATCAGATTGTGGCAAAAGAATTTGAGCAACAAATGAAGCCTAATAATAAACCAACTAGTGTTGCTTCTGAAATTACATTGAAAAGTGCATGTTTACTTGCAACCAAATCTCATATTGATGATCTAGATTTTAGCAAATCTGTTTGCTTTGCTTTTGTGTGCAAAGAGGCATTATTTTCGTTCGAGGATGTGCCTTCCTCTTTGCCTCCTGCTGTTACTAACATTTTGCAAGAGTTCGCTGACGTCTTTCCACAAGACATGCAACCAGGATTACCACCTATTCAAGGGATTGAGCATCAGATTGACTTAATTCCCGGTGCATCGCTACCCAACCGTGCACCATACCGTACCAATCCAGAGGAGATGAAGGAGATTATGCGTCATGTCCAGGAGCTGCTCGACAAAGGTTATATACATGAATCCCTTAGTCCTTGGGCTATTCCTATTATTCTAGTGCCGAAAAAGGATGGTACATCGCGTATGTGTGTTGATTGTAGAGGCATTAATAATATTACTATTCGTTATCGTTATCGTCATCCTATTCCTAGGCTAGATGATATGCTTGATGAATTGAGTGGCTCTACAACATTCTCCAAAGTTGATTTGCGTAGTGGATACCATCAAATTCGTATGAAATTGGGAGATGAATGGAAAGCAACATTTAAAACTAAGTTTGGATTATATGAGTGGTTAGTCATGCCTTTTGGGTTAACTAATGCACCTAGTACTTTCATGAGATTAATGAATGAAGTTTTACGTGCTTTCATTGGACGATTTGTGGTAGTCCATTTTGATGATATACTGATTTATGGCAGATCTTTGGAGGAACATTTGGAACATTTACGTGTTATTTTTTATTACACTATGTGATGCACGTTTGTTTGGTAACCTTGGGAAGTGCACTTTTTGCACCGACCGAGTATCTTTTCTTGGCTATGTTGTTACTCCATGGGGAATTGAAGTTGATAAAGCCAAGATTGAAGCTATTCAGAGTTGGTCGCAGCCCAAAACGGTCACACAAGTGAGGAGTTTTCTTGGCGTCACTGGATTCTATAGGCGTTTTGTGAGAGATTTCAGCACCATTGTTGCACCTCTCAATGAGCTCACAAAGAAGGATGTGCCTTTTGTTTGGGGTACCGCACAGGAAGAAGCCTTCACAATATTGAAAGATAAGTTGACACATGCTCCTTTTCCAACTTCCTGATTTTAATAAGACTTTTTAGCTTGAATGTGATGCTAGTGCAATTCGATTAGGAGGTGTGTTATTACAAGATGGCAAACCCATTGCATACTTTTCTGAAAAAATGAGTGGGCCCAGTCTGAATTATTCTACTTATGATAAAGAATTATCTGCTCGTGTTCGTACTTTAGAAACATGGCAAGATTATTTATGGCCCAAAGAATTCGTTATACATTCTGATCATGAATCTTTGAAATATATTAGATGTCAAGCTAAACAGAATCGTAGACATGCTAAATGGGTTGAATTCATTGAGACTTTCCCTTATGTCATTAAACACAAGAAGGGTAAACAAAATGTTATTGTTGATGCATTTTCTCGTCGCTATACTATGCTTTCACAACTTGACTTCAAAATATTTTGTTTGGAGACCATCAAAGATCAATATGTGCATGATGCTGATTTTAAAGATGTAATGCATAATTGTAAAGAAGGAAGAACATGGAACAAGTTCGTCGTTAATGATGGATTTCTGTTCCGTGCTAACAAGCTATGCATTCCGGCTAGCTCCGTTCATCTTTTGTTGTTGCAGGAGGCGCATGGAGGAGGATTAATGGGACACTTTGGCATGAAGAAGACAGATGACGTACTTGCTACACATTTCTTTGGGCCAAAGATGAGACGTGATGTTGAGTGTTTTGTTCCTCGCTGCACTACATGTCAAAATGCTAAGTCAAGACTCAATCCTCATGGTTTATATGTGACTTTGCCTGTACCTAGTGTTCCCTGGGAGGATACTATGGACATTGTTTTAGGTTTACCTCGAACAAAGAAGGGGAGGGTTAGCATATTTGTTGTCCTGGATAGATTCTCGAAAATGGCACACTTTATACCATGTCGTAAAAGCGATGATGCTGTTAATGTTCCTGATTTGTTCTTTCGTGAAATTATTCGCTTGCATGGTATGCCAAATACTATTGTTTTAGATCGCGATACTAAATTTCTTAGCCACTTTTGGAGACGTTTATGGGCTAAGTTGGGGACTAAACTTGTTTTTAGTACTACTTGTCACCCCCAAACTGATGGACAAACTGAAGTAGTCAATAGAACATTGTTTACTATGCTTAGGGCTGTTTTGAAGAATAATAAGAAAATGTGGGAAGAATGCTTGCCTCATAATGAATTTGCTTATAATCGTTCATTGCATTCTACTACTAAGATGTGCCATTTTGAAATTGTGTATGGTTTCCTACCTCGTGCACCTATTGATTTGTTGCTTCTTCCATCTTCGGAGAAGGCTAATTTTGATGCTAAACAACGTGTTGAATTGATTTAAAAATGCATGAGTTAACTAAGGAAAACATTGAGCATATGAATGCTAAATATAAACTTGCTGGAGATAAGGGTAGAAAACATGTTGTGTTTGCACCTGGAAATGTTGTTTGGTTACATTTGTGTAAGGATAGATTTCCTAATTTGTGCAAATCAAAGCTAATGCCATGTGCTGATGGTCCCTTTAAGGTGTTAGAGAAAATAAATAAAAATGCATATAAACTTGAGCTGCCTGCAGATTTTGGGGTTAGTCCCACTTTTAACACTGCAGGTTTCATGCCTTATTTGGGCGAGGAAGACGAGTTTCCGTCGAGGATGACTTCATTTCAAGAAGGGGAGGATGATGAGGACATCAATACCATTGTTACACCCACAGCCCCTACTGCTACATATACTGGACCAATTACTAGAGCTCGCACACGCCAATTAAATTATCAAGTACTTCTGTTTCTTGGTAATGATTCTAATGTTCATGAGAATATCATGCTGCCTGAATTGGATACATTTGTTTTGCTTACAAATGAAGGGTCTGGCATGGATAAGGCGGACGAACATTGTAGCAAGACCAAGCATGGAGATGATGGCATGCGCAAGGGAAACAAGAACGGAGTTGTAAGTGATGATTTCAGGACTTTGAAGCTACCATAAGGAGTGCATGAAGCCTTGGACGAAATATACAAGATGCCACTTCATAAATTTCGTCCAGAGGCTATTCTAGGTGCTGCGTCACCTTATTATTGGGCCAGGCCCATGTAATTTCAAAATACTTAAGTATAGGCTGTTTTTAGAGTCCATATGTGTGGGGAAACAAGACTTAGGGTTCGTTTCGGACCCCTCCTCCCAGGGCCACAAATCCCCCCCTCTTCCTGCATATATACAGCCCTTAGGGTGTCGTTTAGAGTTTGGGTTTTGTTTAGATTAAAAGTTCGCCATAGCTGCAACTTCGCGTACTTCTTTGTGTTTAATGACCAGACCAAGACGTCACAGAACCCCACCTTGGTCAATAAAGCTTTCATCTTATATTCGCAATATCCAGATTGCAATCTCAGTTTCTCGCTTGTTCTTTGTTTGCTTGCAGGAAATAGACCCTTGTGGTCAGGTTGATCGTGCTCCGGCGTGGCCAATAACCTCTCGGAGTTTTTTTAGCGGTTGCTAAGGCGCGACGTCCTCGCACGTTCATAGTCGGATCGTCCAAGTCTAGTCCACCGATACGATAATCACCGTCCCATTGAAAGACGGGACAACTTTGCCTCTAGCATGGCGCGCTAGATCTGCGGCCGCACACCCTGTCCACAGTTGTCACTACCGCATGGAGTGTATTAGGATTTTGCGGAAACGCACCATTGGTGGGAGTGGCGATGTCGGGGCTGGTGAAGCACCCGCGAAACGCTTGAAGCTAGGCGTATAGGTTGCTGTCGCCGCTGATGAGGTCGCGCGCGGGCAACAACACGACCTTGACTTCGTCGCCGTCGTCGTGCCTCCCCAGCTAGAGCCAAAGGTCTACAACTCTTTCGGCAACGATTCCGACTCCAACGGAAAACTGGTTTGCCCCCCCCCCTTTGTTGGGAACATAAAACCTTGGTTGTGTTCACGCAGTCCATGAAATCACAGTAAGATTTGATAGAGACGAGGGGCCCGATCTTTCAATGAGATCGTGGCTATCGTTTTTGGTGGAGTAGACTTTGATGATCCGACTACGAACGTGCGAGGACGTCGTGCCTTAGCAGTCGCTAAACCAACTCCGAGGGCTTATTGACCACGCCGGAGCATGATCAACCTAACCATGAAGGTCTATTTCCTGCAAGCAAACGAATAACAAGCAAGAAACCGAAATTACAATCTGGATATTGCGAATACAAGAGGAAAGCTTTATTAATGAAAGTGGGGTTCTGTGACGTCTTGGTCTGGTCGTTGAACACAAAGGAAGTATGCGAAGTTGCAGCTATGGAGAACTTTTAATCTAAACAAAAGCCAAAGTCTAAACGACGCCCTAAGGGTTGAATATATGGAGGAAGAGGGGGGCATTACGTGGCCCTTGGAGGAGGGGTCCGAAACAAACCCTAACTCTTGTTTCCCTACAGATACGGACTCTAAAAACAGCCTATACTTAAGTATTTCAAAATTACATGGGCCTGGCCCAATAATATGGTGACACATCACCTAGAATAGCCTCTGGACAAAATTTGTGAAGTGAAATCTTGTATATTTCGTCCAAGGCTTCATGCACTCCTTATGGTGGCTTCAAAGTCCTGAAATCATCACTTGTAACTCCGTTCTTGTTCCCCTTGCGCATGTCATCATCTCCATGCTTGATCTTGCTCCAGTGTTCATCCCTCTTATCCATGCTAGGCCCTTCATTTGTAAGCAAAACAAATGTATCCAATTTAGGCAGCATCATATTCTCATGAACATTAGAATCATTACCAAGAAATGAAAGTACCTAATAATTTAATTGGCGTGCGCGAGCTCTAGTAACTGGTCCAGTATATGTAGAAGTAGGGGTTGTGGGTGTAACAATTGTGTTGATGTCCTCATCATCCTCCCCTTCTTAAAATGAAGTCGTCCTGGACGGAAGCTCATCTTCTTCACCCAAATAAGACTTCAAATCGGCAATGTTAAAAGTGGGACTAACCCCAAAATCTGCAAGCAGCTCAAGTTTATATGCATTATCATTTATTTTCTCTAACACCTTAAATGGACCATCAGCACGTGGCATTAGCTTTGATTTGCGCAAATCATGAAATCTATCCTTACGCAATTGTAACCAAACAAGATCTCTAGGTGCAAAGACAACACGTTTTCTACCCTATCTACAGCAAGTTTATATTTAGCATTCATACGCTCAATGTTCTCCTTAGATAGCTCATGCCTTTTTAAGATGAATTCAGCATGTTGTTTAGCATCAAAATTAACCTTCTCCGAAGATGGAAGAGGCAACAAATCTATAGGTGCACGAGGAAGGAAACCGTACACAATTTCAAAAGGGCACATCTTAGTAGTAGAATGCAATGAACGATTATAAACAAATTCAATATGAGGCAAGCATTCTTCCCACATTTTCTTGTTATTCTTCAAAACAGCCCTAAGAATAGTAGACAATGTTCTATTGACTACTTCAGTTTGTCCATCAGTTTGGGGGTCACATGTAGTACTAAAGAGCAGTTTAGTCCCAAACTTAGCCCATAAACATCTCCAAAAGTGGCTAAGAAATTTAGTATCATGATCTGAAACAATTGTATTAGGCACACCATGCAAGTGAATAATTTCATGAAAGAACAAATCGACAACATTAGCAGCATAATCGCTTTTATGACATGGTATAAAGTGTGCCATTTTCGAGAACCTATCCACAATAACAAATATGCTATCCCTCCCCTGCTTTGTTCGAGGTAAACCTTAAACAATGCCGTTAGATATATCCTCCCAAGGAACACTAGGTACAGGCAAAGGCATATATAAACCATGAGGATTGAGTCGCGACTTAGCTTTCTGACATGTAGTGCAGTGAGCAACAAAACGCTCAACATCCCGTCTCATCTTTGGCCAAAAGAAATGTGTAGCAAGTATATCCTCCATCTTCTTCATGCCAAAGTGTCACATTAATCCTCCTCCATGCGCCTCCTGCAACAACAAAAGACGAATGGAGCTAGTTGGAATGCATAGCTTGTTAGCACGAAACACAAATCCATCGTTAACGATGAACTTGTCCCATGTTCTCCCTTCCTTACAATTCTGCAATACATCTTTAAATTTAGAATCATGCACATATTGATCTCTGATGGTCTCCAAACCAAATATTTTGAAGTTAATTTGTAAAAGCATAATATAACAACGAGACAATGCATCAGCGATAACATTTTCTTTACCCTTCTTGTGTTTAATGATATAAGGGAAAGTCTAAATGAATTCAACCCATTTAGCATGTCTACGGTTCAGTTTTGCTTGACTTCTAATGTGTTTCAAAGATTCATGATCAGAATGTATAACAAATTCTTTCGGCCATAAATAATGTTGCCATGTTTCTAAGTCCGAACAAGAGCATATAATTCTTTATCATAAGTAGAATAGTTCAAACTAGGCCCACTCAATTTTTAGGAAAGTATGCAATAGGTTTGCCATCGATCTTGTAATAACACACCTCCTAATCCAATTCAACTAGCATCACATTCAAGCTCAAAATTCTTATTAAAATCAGGAAGTTGGAGTAGAGGAGCATGTGTCAACTTATCTTTCAATCGTGAAGGCTTCTTCCGGTGCGGTACCCCAAACAAAAGGCACATCCTTCTTTGTAAGCTCAATGAGAGGTGCATCAATGGTGCTGAAATCTCTCACGAAACGCCTATAGAAACCAGCGAGTCCAAGAAAACTCCTCACTTGTGTGACCGGTTTGGGTTGCGGCCAACTCTCAATAGCTTCAGTCTTGGCTTTATCAACTTCAATTCTCTATGGAGTAACAACATAGGCAAGAAAAGATACTCGGTCGGTGCAAAAGGTGCACTTCACAAGGTTACCAAACAAACGTGCATCACGTAAAGCAATAAAAACATCACGTAAATGTTCCAAATGTGCCTCCAAAGATCCGCTATAAATCAGTATATCATCAAAACAGACTACCACAAATCATCCAATGAAAGCATGTAAAACTTCGTTCATTAATCTAATGAAAGTACTAGGTGCATTAGTTAACCCAAAAGGCATGACTAACCACTCATATAATCCAAACTTAGTTTTAAATGTTGTTTTTCATTCATCCCCCAATTTCATATGAATTTGATGGTATCCACTATGCAGATCAACTTTGGAGAATATTGTAGACCCACTCAATTCATCAAGCATATCATCAAGCCTAGGAATAGGATGATCATAACGAATAGTAATATTATTAATGCCTCTACAATCAACACACATACGCGATGTACCATCCTTTTTCGGCACTAGAATAATAGGAACAACATAAGGACTATGGGTTTCGCGTATATAACCTCTATCGAGCTGCTCCTGGACTTGACGCATAATCTCCTTTGTCTCCTCTGTATTGGTATGGTATGCTGCATGGTTGGGTAGTGATGCACCGGGAATTAAGTCAATCTGATGCTCAATCCTTCGAATAGGTGGTAATCCCGGTGGCACGTCTTATGGAAAGACGTCACCGAACTCCTACAAAATGTTAGTAACAGCAGGAGGCAAAGAGGAAGGCACGTCCTTGAATTAAAATAATGCCTCTTTGCACAAAAAAGCATAGCAAACAGATTTTCTAAAATCTAGCTCATCAATATCAGATTTGGTGGCAAGTAAACATGCATTTTAGAATTTAATTTCAGAAGCAACACTAGATGGTTTATTATTTTGCTTCATTTGTTGCTCAAATTCTTTTGCCACAATCTGATTTTCACTCTTAATTTTTCCTTATTTTGCTTTATTAGCTCTATTAATATCATCTTTCAAAATGGAATCAGGAGACATAGGAACCAAAGTAATATGTTTATCCTTGTGAACAAGAGTATACTGATTGTTTCTACCATGGTGTACAAATTTTTTATCAAATTGCCATGGTCTACCAAGTAACAAGGAACACGCTTGCATGGGTACCACATCACAATCAACATAATCAGCATATGTAGAGATACTAAAATGCACACGAACACTATGTGTTACCTTAACCTTGTCGCTGTTGTTGAACCATTTGATGTAGTAAGGATGTGGATGTGGTCTTGTGGTGAGAGATAGCTTCTCCACCATCTCCATGCTAGCCAAGTTGTTACAACTCCCTCCATCTATGATGACGCGAACAGAACGTTCCTTGACAACTCCCTTTGCATGGAACATATTATGCCTCTGATTTTGCTTGGCTTGTGTAACCTGCCCACTCAAAACACGTTGAGCAACTAAACATTCATACCTGTCAGCATCTTCAGCAGCCATGTATTGCGTCTCATGATCAAAATCATCTACACCGTGTTCTTCACTTGTAATAAGAGCCAAAGTGTCCTCGTCATAGTCACTAGCGGACTCATACCCACCATCCTCAGTAACAATCATCACACGCTTAGATCGGCATTCTCTCACATAATGACCTCCACCCTTGCAACAATGACAAATAATATCATGTGTTTGCCCTGGTTATGCCATGGATGACGAAGAGCTCTGTGCAGGCCCAAAAGGTGTGCTCTTGGCAGATAGTGGTGGTTGTGCCTACTTTCTTGTATCACGGTTGGAGGTGGCAGCTGATGGAGGTGCCCGTGCAGCAGAACGTGTGGAAGTACAGCATGCACGCGGTGTCCATGATGAAGGTCGTCCTGCAAAAAAGTTAGTTCTCCCTAATGCCTGTCGTTCCTGCACTTCACGTTCAGCTTTGCAAGCAAGATGGAATAAAGGAGTGATATTATTATATTCATTATACTTTAGAATGGTTTGAATCTCTTTATTTAATCCACCCATAAAATGTGCAAGCATAGCTTCATTATCCTCAACAATACCACATCTAATCATACCAGTTTGTAATTCCTGATAATATTCTTCTACAAAAAATTTTCCTTGTCTCAAATGCTACAATTTTTGAAGCAATTCACGTTGATAATATGGTGGAACCCAACGAGTACGCGTAGCATTTTTCAAAGCAGCCCAAGTAGCTAAAATAGGATATAGTCTACAATGTTCAGACCACCAAACACATGCAAAACTAGTGAAAGCACAAATAGCAGTACCAACACGTCTTTCCTCGGGATATTGTAAACATGTAAAACGTTGTTTAGCTCCTAACTCCCAAGTAAGATATATATCAGGAACATATCTACCCTTGAATGGTGGAATATTCAATTTTAATTTAGGAAGATGGTCATGATCTCGTACCTGAGGTGCTGCTGTAGCCCTACTATTGCAATTATATGCCTGAGGTCGAACTGCTGGTGGTGGTGCTGGTGGTTGCACGTAGTTTTGATTTTGATAAACCTCATCCTTGTAGTAGTCCTCCACCTCTACAGTAGCAGGAGGAGCTATAGAAGCATCAACAACAGTAGCAGCAGCACCAAAATTTTGTCCAGGCTCAAGGGGAACGCGCAGTGTTCGTCCCACTTGATTTAGAAGGCGACGTTGTTGTTGTTGTTGTTGTTGTTGATGTTGTAGAGGTGCGACAAGTACAACCGGCGGTGGTGGTGGAAGACGTGCGAGAAATTCATTAAACTTGTTATCGAGCTTTGTTTCGAATATCTTTCTCAATGCCATCTATCTTCTCCATGGCCTCTTCAAATCTATTTAGCACATCTCGCACCTGTCCACTCATCATTTGCTGAAATTTATCATGTAGCTGTTTGTTCGTCATGTTCTCCCAATCAGTCTCATCAGCTTGTGATCCTGCCATGGTCAGCAATAGAAAAACACAAGAATGTGATCCTACAGACTACTAGGAAGTGGTGGTGGTGGTGCTGGTGTTTCACAAATCCGTCAAACGAATCTCAAATTCTTACCAATTCTTACCCAGCAGCAGGTGGTGATCAGCAACCGTTGTAGTCAAAACTCTCAAAGCTTGGACAGAGCGATTGCCAGGTGGTGTCAAACGCTTGACGTAGATGTATGTGGAGTTGGGAAGGCTTATGATATGGTAGCAAAAATGTAAGCAATAATCAATTCAGAGATGCAAAGTTGAATAAACGCTCAATGACTGTACTATGCTGGTCCTAGGCTAGACCGTGCTAGAGACGCGAGCCTAGAACACTAACAAAATCTTGGCGCTACACATAAATAAGGGAGGAGCACACTCTGAATTTTTCTTCTTCTTTTTTTCACTTTTTTTTGCCCGTTTTTCCTGTTTTTTTGCTCCGCAACAATTTTTTCAAAAAGTCTACAAATGGTCTAAAAACTGCCTAGCCAGAATTTTCCAGATTTAGTTTTTCTTAAACTGGAACTATTTTTCTACTGCGGGTAGCACGAAAGTTGGGGAGTCCGACTTGGTCATGACTCGGAGTATGGTGTGATCTGGAAATCAACAAAAGAACAAATACTGGACTCGGACTAGGACTGGTGGCGGAGATGGATCTGGTGGAAACTCGGACTGGTGGCGGATATATGTAGGGCGGTGGAATATGGACTAGTGGCGAATCTGTGATGGAGGTAGACTCGGATTATCGTGATGGCGGTGGACATGTGGTATATGGAAGCAGTGATGAGGATGGTGGTATATGGCAGCGGTGACGACGATGGTGGTATATGACAGTGGTGACGATGATAGTGGTATATGGCAGCGGTGATGACGATGATGCGGCGGCGGCGTGACAACTTGTGAACAGAACTCAAAACTCTAAAGGACTAGACACTAAGACCAGCAACTAGACACGACAATGCAACTGCAAATTCAACAATGCAAAAACCTAAAAATGTTATGCAAAGTCTCAGATTGGTTCGGATATGATGAACTAACCGTAATTTTTTTGGCTTTTTCGTGGACTGTAGGTATGAAGAATAGACTCGATCTAAACTACGAAAAACTGTAAAATCTCACCGAGCAACCTGGAGCTCTGATACCACTTGATAGAGACGAGGGGCCCGATCTTCTGATGAGATGCTGGCTATCATTTTTGGTGGAGTAGATTTGCCGATCCGACTACGAATGTGCGAGGACGTCACGCCTTAGCAATTGCTAAACCAACTCCGAGGAGTTATTGACCATGACGGAGCACGATCAACCTGACCATGAAGGTCTATTTCCTGCAAGCAAATGAAGAACAAGCAACAAACTGAAATTGCAATCTGGATATTGCGAATATAAGAGGAAAGCTTTATTAATGAAAGTGGGGTTCTGTGACATCTTGGTCTGCTTGTTGAACACAAATGAAGTACGCGAAGTTGCAGCTATGGCGAACTTTTAATCTAAGCAAAACACAAAGTCTAAACGACGCCCTAAGGCTGTATATATGGAGGAAGAGGGGGGGATTTCGTGGCCCTTGGATGAGGGTTCTGAAACCAATCCTAACTCTTGTTTCCCCACACATACAGACTCTAAAAATAACCTATACTTAAGTATTTCGAAATTACATGGGCCTGGCCCAATAATAAGGTGACACAGGACCTAGAATAGCTTCTGGACGAAATTTATGACGTGATATCTTGTATATTTCATCAAAGGCTTCATGCACTCCTTATGGTGGCTTCAAAGTCCTGAAATCATCACTTGTAACTCCGTTCTTGTTCCCCTTGCACATGCCATCATCTCCATGTTTGGTCTTGCTCTAATGTTCATCCCTCTTATCCATGCCAGACCCTTCATTTGTAGGCAAAACAAATGTATCCAATTTAGGTAGCATCATATTCTCATGAACACTAGAATCACTACCAAGAAACGGAAGTACCTGATAATTTAATTAGCATCCGCGAGCTCTAGTAATTGGTCCAGTATATGTAACAGTAGGGGTTGTGGGTGTAACAATGGTGTTGATGTCCTCATCAAGATTCGTTAGATCCATGTAGTGTATTGATTGTTTGAATAGTATTTGTGGTTAGTGATTAATCGTTTGTTCTATAAAAATGATTTTTTTTGCTAATAATTCGACTAGGGTTAGCGTGCGTGCTAATAATTCGTAGCCAGATCTTGAGAATTGATTTTGGATGTCCTACATATATGTTTGTGTCCTTTTTTCTTCCATATCTTAAGAATTGATTTTGAATGTCCTACATGTATGTTTCCGCCTTTTTTCCATCCAGATTGCATGTACACAGATGAGGCTCCGGCCAGCGGCGCCCCCGGCTGTAGATCCTGCACCCGGCAGTGCGCACAGAAGCGGCCTCACCCCCTGGATCTAAGGAACCCATAGTATATCGGGCGGACCGCATCAGCGATCTCCCAGGTGCCATCCTTGGGGAGATCATCTTCCTTCTCCCCACCAAGGATGGCTGCCGCACAGAGGTCCTCGCATCTCAGTGGCGCACTCTGTGGTGCACCGCACCTCTTAATCTCGACTGTCTCTGGCTATCTGTCGTTCATGATTTTGAACTCCACGGGGCCATGCTCCCACTAGGGCTCCATTCAACGCCTATGCATCTCGGCATGCTGCCTGCTGCACATACCCTTCATAGTGAACGCCTGGCTGACATCCCGTCAATTCGAAAAACTTCAACATCTTGAGTTCTACCATTACTATGCAAATAGCTGTCCACCAAGCATTCTGGCTATGCCCTCAGCACCAATTTCCATATCATGGTTTTCCTCCTCTCTCTCCAGACCACCACCCTGGCCCGGTGTCATCTACTAGACAATCTGGTACAAATTCTTCGACTCCCACTTCGAAAAAAGCTCGTGCTTGTGGTGGTCGATCTGTTGGGGGCCTCACTGCACAGCACCATCCACTCTTGCTGCCCTACCCTGGAGCACTTGCTACTTGTTTTTGTAAAAGAAATCCGTATCCCTTGTCTCCAAATAAAGTGGCCTCACCTTGTAAGCATTGGAATTTGCTTTAAAGGAGAGGAGCTCATCATCAAAGATGCCCCTTCACTCGAAAGGTTGCTCCTTGATTATCGTTACGCACCTTCGTAAATAACTGTGGTCTCTGCACCTAAACTGGAGACCTTCGGTGTAATTCCTGATCCATTTGAAGGTTACAAGATGGTGGTTGGCTCCACACTTATTCAGGTACTGTATATTATCACCAACACTTTTGTAGTCAAAAGCTGCATTTTTCATTTGTGTGCGTAAGTTTTATATCATCAACACTTTTGTAATCATAAGTTGCATTTGTCATTTGTTTGCATAATCTTTATGTAATCTTGGAGTACGCTTTTGGTACTAATATTATGTCCTATGCTCGGTGAAGAGTTTGTCCATGGGTACCCTATCAATGGTGTTGGATTCTGTCAAGCCATTACATATCAGTATGTGGTGTTTTGATCTGAACATGGTTATAAGCATTCTGTGATGCTTTCCATGTTTGGAGAATTTGTATATACAGGTGATGATATCAAGCACATTGATATACTTTATTAGAACTAACCGTTCAGCAGTACTATTTTTTAGACATTAACTGTTTTTAGTCTTCATGTCTATTTAGGCTAAAGGACATGGACAAAAAGGTATAACCAATCGGTGGCATAAGAAGCACCGGGATTTTCTCAATTCTCATGACATTCGTTTGAGGACAATAACGCTGCAAGGATATGCATCCAACCATGCAAACACTAGCTTTGTCACATTCTTCCAGTTGAATGCGAGAGTTCTATTGTCCATGAGGATTATGTTTTTTGATAGACACTTTCTCATGGATGGACACATTGAACAACATAAAAAGAAGTTTCAGGTGGACAAAAGGGCTTCTAAACGTGCTCGGCTTCTATTTACAAGAACTTGTTATCATGTACCAGTAGATTTTCTGGTCCAGGATCTTGATTTTATGGATCAGACCGATCCATTTCACTATGACTGCTCAAAACTTTGGTTGACTTAGTTGCTGTTGTCCTATTCTATCAGGATTTCATGTAAACTTGATGAACAATTAATCATCATGCTTTTGTACCTTCTGTAAGATGGGGTTAGTTATTGCTGCCTTTTTCAACTCGTCTTTGACCCGTATTTTCTTTCATACAAACCGAAGCTTCTATAAAGAAGCCTCATGGTTCCAAGAATGAACTTGGTCACATGATCTGGTCGCGAAACGACATACTCTGTATCTTCCTGCCTTGATTTATTTTACAGAGCAACATGCAACTGTGCTAAATATATGAAATTATTTAGCTTTCATTTCTCCTTTTTATACATTGATTTTCCTAGTCATTTTTAACAAATAGCCACCATGTTATTATCGCAAACGGTCATATTAGTCAAACCATGGGTGTTCAACTAACCATTTACTACCGCGGGGAGCTGTTTGATTAGATGTGACAACTATGAGCAGTCCACCACGCACGCCGCTAGTGCTACAATTTATTGCTAGTTTTGGACTTTTGTTTCGGCCGCCTCAGGGAGGTACGTAGAACAGTCCTCCATTCTTATCTACAAGCACCGCCGCCGAGGATGGCCACTTGCTGTGAGGTGGAGGACGAGCCGGCCAACAAGCGGGGGCGGGTCCAGCCAGAACCGCAAGATCCTCCGGCAAACGTGGACTTCATCAGCAGCCTCCCCGACGAGATGTTGGTAACCATCATATCCCACCTCACCGTCAAATATGGTGTGAGGACCATTGTCTTCTTGCAGCGGTGGCCCCTCTCTGGCGCTGCACCCCTTAGACCTCATCGTTGACCATGAGTTCTGCAGCGGGGAGCAGCAATGCCTGGACACATTGTCCCACGTCCTCGAGACGCGCCCTGGGCCAGCCAGACGCCTTGCTATCGGTAGGCTCAATCCCCACAACAAGACCGAACCCAGGTTGCACTACTCATTCCTATCCCCAAGCCTGGATCGGCTCGAGGAGCTCAGCCTTCATGCTAGATGTCCTTGCTCGCTGCCGCCATCCGTGTTCCGCCTTGCGCTCATGCTGTGCGGCGCTACATCCATGCGGTTTTCCACTGGATCGATGCCGCGCGTGCTCTTCATCTCCCTAAACTTAAGAACCTCGAGCTCATTGCTGTCCGCATCTCAAAGGAGTATTTGGAGCGCCTACTCCTCAGCCGTACATCGCTCGAGTACCATCGTCTTCATGCGATGGATAGGTTGAGTAGCCTCCACATCACCTCGACGAATGTCCATGCAATTTATGTGCATTGCTGGTGTTGGGGAACGTCGTAATTTCAAAAAAATTCCTACGCACACGCAAGATCATGGTGATGCATAGAAAACGAGAGGGGAGAGTATCGTCCACGTACCCTCGTAGACCATAAGCGGAAGCGTTATGAGAACGCGGTTGATGTAGTCGAACGTCTTCATGATCCGAACGATCCAAGTACCGAACGCACAACACCTACGAGTTCAGCACACTTCATCTCGATGACGTCCGACGAACTCCGATCCAGCAGAGCATCATGGGAGAGTTCCGTCAGCACGACGGCGTGATGACGGGGATGATGATGCAACCGACGCAGGGCTTCGCCTTAGCACCGCTACGATATGATCGAGGTGGATTATGGTGGAGGGGTGCCCCGCACATGGCTTGGAACAATCAACTTGTGTGTCTCCATGGGGTGCCCCCCTCCCCGTATATAAAGGAGTGGAGGAGGGGGAGGGCCGGCCCTCTACTATGGCGCGCCCTGGGGAGTCCTACTCCCACCGGGAGTAGGATTCCCCCCCCTTCCATGTAGTAGGAGTAGGAGGGAAGGAAAGGGAAAAGAGAAGACAAGGAAGGAGGGGGCGCCGCCCCTCCCCCTAGTCCAATTCGGACTAAGCCTTGGGGGTCGCACAGCCTCCCCTCTCTCTTTCGCCTAAAGCCCAATACGGCCCATATACTCCCCGGCGAATTCCCGTAACTCTCCCGTACTCCCAAAAAAACCCGAATCACTCGGAACCTTTCCAATGTCCGAATATAGTCGTCCAATATATCGATCTTTATGTCTCGACCATTTCAAGACTCCTCGACATGTCACCGATCTTATCCGGGACTCCGAACTACCTTCGATACATCAAAACACATGAACTCATATTACCGATCGTCACCGAATGTTAAGCATGCGGACCCTATGGGTTCGAGAACTATGTATACATGACCGAGACTCGTCTCCGGTCAATAACCAATAGCAGAACCTGGATGCTCATATTGGCTCCTACATATTCTACGAAGATCTTTATCGGACAAACCGCATAACAACATATGGTGTTCCCTTTGTCATCGGTATGTTACTTGCCCGAGATTCGATCGTCGGTATCTCAATACCTAGTTCAATCTCGTTACCGACAAGTCTCTTTACTTGTTCCGTAATACATCAGCACGCAACTAACTCATTAGTTGCATTGCTTGCAAGGCTTAAAGTGATGTGAACTACCGAGAGGTCCTAGAGATACCTCTCCGACAATCGGAGTGACAAATCCTAATCTTGATCTATGCCAACTCAACAAGTACCATTGGAGACACTTGTAGAGCACCTTTATAATCACCCAGTTACGTTGTGATGTTTGGTAGCACACGAAGTGTTCCTCCGGTATTCGGGAGTTGCATAATCTCATAGTCATAGGAACATGTATAAGTCATGAAGAAAGCAATAGCAACAAACTAAACGATCATCGTGCTAAGCTAACAGATGGGTCAAGTCAATCACATTATTCTCTAATGATGTGATACAGTTAATCAAATGAGAACTCATGTCTATGGCTAGGAAACATAACCATCATTGATTCAACGAGCTAGTCAAGTAGAGGCATACTAGTGACAGTATGTTTGTCTATGTATTCACACATGTATTAAGTTTCTGGTTAATACAATTCTAGCATGAATAATAAACATTTATCATGATATAAGGAAATATTATTGCCTCTAGCGCATATTTCCTTCAGTCCCCACTTGCACTAGAGTCAATAGTCTAGTTCACATCTTTATGTCATTTGTTCAGATCTCCATGTGACTAATACCCAAAGGGTTTACTAGAGTCAATAATCCAGTTCACATCGCTATGTGATTAACTCCCAAAGAGTGATCATGTTTTGCTTGTGAGAGAAATTTATTCAACGGGTCTGCCACATTCAGAGCCGTATGTATTTTGCAAATTTTCTATGTCTACAATGCTTTGCACGGAGCAACTCTAGCTAATTGCTCCCACTTCCAATATGTATCCAAATCGAGACTTAGAGTCATCTAGATCAATGTAAAAAGCTTGCATCGACGTAACTCTTTATGATGAACTCTTTTATCACCTCCATAACCGAGAAATATTTCCTTAGTCCTCTAAGGATAATTTTGACCGCTGTCTAGTGATCTACTCCTAGATCACTATCGTACTCCTTTGCCAAACTCAGGGCAGGGTATACAATAGGTCTGGTACATAGCATGACATACTTTATAGAACCTATGACTGAGGCATAGGGAATGACTTTTCATTCTCTTTCTATTTTCTGACGTGGTCGGGTTTTGAGTCTTTACTCAACTTCACACCTTGCAACACAGGCAAGAACTCCTTCTTTGACTGTTCCATTTTGAACTACTTCAAAATCTTGTCAAGGTATGTACTCATTGAAAATATATCAAGCGTCTTGATCTATCTCTATAGATCTTGATGCTCAATATGTAAGTAGCTTCACCAAGGTCTTTCTTTGAAAAACTCCTTTCAAACACTCCTTTATGCTTTCCAGAAAATTCTACATTATTTCCGATCAACAATATGTCATTTACATATACTTATCAGGAATGCTATAGTGCTCCCACTCACTTTCTTGTAAATACATGCTTCACCACAAGCCTGTATAAAACCATATGCTTTGATCACTTTATCAAAGTATATATTCCAACTCCAAGATGCTTGCACCAGTCCATAGATGGAACGCTGGAGCTTGCACACTTTGTTAGCACCTCTAGGATTGACAAAACCTTCTGGTTGCATCATATACAACTCTTCTTTAAGAAATCCATTAAGGAATATAGTTTTGACATCCATTTGCCAGATTTCGTAAAATGCGGCAACTGCTAACATGATTCAGACAGACTTTTAAGCATCAATACGAGTGAGAAAATCTCATCGTAGTGAACACCTTGAACTTGTCGAAAACATTTTTGCGACAATTCGAACTTTGTAGATAGTAACACTGTTGGGGAACGTTGCAGAAAACAAAAATTTTCCTACGGTTTCACCAAGATCCATCTAGGAGTTCATCTAGCAACGAGTGATCGGATTGCATCTACATACCTTTGTAGATCATGCGCGGAAGCGTTCAAAGAACGGGGATGAGGAAGGCGTACTCGACGTGATCCAAATCACCGGAGATCCTAGCGCCGAACGGATGGCACCTCCGTGTTCAACACACGTATGGTCAGCGTAACGTATCCTCCTTCTTGATCCAGCAAGGGGGAGAAGAGGTTGAGGAAGGTGGCTCCAGCAGCAGCACGACGGCGTGGTGGTGATGGAGCTGCAGTACTCCGGCAGGGCTTCGCCAAGCTCTATGGAGGAGGAGGATGTGTTGGAGAGGGAGAGGGAGGCACCAAAGGCGTGGTGTGAGAGGCCCTCCTTCCCCCACTATATATAGGGAGCCTAGGGGGGGGGGCGGCCAAGGGAGGAATCCCTCCTCCCCAAGGCACCTAGGAGGTGCCTTCCCCCTTTAGGACTCTTCCTTTCTTGATCTCCTGGCGCATGGGCCTCTTGGGGCTGGTGCCCTTGGCCCATATAGGCCAAGGCGCACACCCCTACATCCCATGTGGCCCCCCGGGGCAGGTGGCCCCAACCGGTGGACCCCCGGGACCCTTCCGGTGGTCCCGGTACAATACCGGTGACCCTAAAACTTGTCCCGACGGCCAAAATAGAACTTCCTATATATAATTCTTTACCTACGGACCATTCCGGAACTCCTCGTGACGTCCGGGATCTCATCCGGGACTCCGAACAACATTCAGGTTACTGCATATACATATCCCTACAACCCTAGCGTCACCGAACCTTAAGTGTGTAGACCCTACGGGTTCGGGAGACATGTAGACATGACCGAGCTCGCTCTCCGGTCAATAACCAACAGCGGGATCTGGATACCCATGTTGGCTCCCACATGCTCCTCGATGATCTCATCGGATGAACCACGATGTCGAGGATTCAAGCAACCCCGTATACAATTCCCTTCGTCAATCGGTATGCTACTTGCCCGAGATTCGATCGTCGGTATCCCAATACCTCGTTCAATCTCGTTACTGGCAAGTCACTTTACTCGTACCGTAATGCATGATCCCGTGACTAGACACTTGGTCACTTTGAGCTCATAATGATGATGCATTACCGAGTGGGCCCAGTGATACCTCTCCGTCATACGGACTGACAAATCCCAGTCTTGATCCGTGTCAACCAAACAGACACTTTCAGAGATACCCATAGTATACCTTTATAGTCACCCAGTTACGTTGTGACGTTTGGTACACCCAAAGCACTCCTACGGTATCCGGGAGTTACACGATCTCATGGTCTAAGGAAAATATACTTGACATTGGAAAACTCTAGCAAACGAACTATACGATCTTGTGCTATGTTTAGGATTGGGTCTTGTCCATCACATCATTCTCCTAATGATGCGATCTCGTTATCAATGACATCCAATGTCCATAGTCAGGAAACCATGACTATCTGTTGATCAACGAGCTAGTCAACTAGAGGCTTACTAGGGACATGTTGGTGTCTATTATTCACACATGTATTATGATTTCCGGATAACACAATTATAGCATGAATAAAGACAATTATCATGAACAAGGAAATATAATAATAATGCTTTTATTATTGCCTCTAGGGCATATTTCCAACAAAAACTACTATCAGCGTTCGTCTTCCTATTGAAGATCCATTTATTCCTAATGACTTGCCGATCATCGGGCAAGTCAACCAAAGTCCACACTTTGTTCTGATACATGGATCCCATCTCAGATTTCATGGCCTCAAGCAATTTTGCAGAATCTGGGCTCATCATTGCTTCCTCATAGTTCGTAGGTTCGTTATGGTCAAGTAACATGACCTCCAAAACAGGATTACAGTACCACTCTAGTGCGGATCTTACTTTGGTTGACCTACGAGGTTCGATAGTAACTTGATCTGAAGTTTCATGATCATCATCATTGGCTTTCTCACTAATTAGTGTAGGTGTCACAGGAACCAGTTTCTGTGATGGACTACTTTCCAATAAGGGAGCAGGTACAGTTACCTCATCAAGTTCTACTTTCCTCCCACTCACTTCTTTCGAGAGAAACTCCCTCCCTAGAAAGGATCCATTCTTAGCAACAAATGTCTTTCCTTTGGATCTGTGATAGAAGGTGTACCCAACAGTCTCCTTTGGGTATCCTATGAAGACACATTTCTCCAATTTGGGTTCGAGCTTATCAGGTTGAAGCTTTTTCACATAAGCATCGCTGCCCCAAACTTTAAGAAACGACAACTTTGGTTTCTTGCCAAACCATAGTTCATAAGGTGTCATCTCAACGGATTTAGATGGTGCCCTATTTAACGTGAATGCAGCTATCTCTAATGCATAACACCAAAACGATAGCGGTAAATCAGTAATAGACATCATAGATCGCACCATATCTAGTAAAGTGTGATTACGACATTGGGACACACCATTACGCTGTGGTGTTCCAGGTGGCGTGAGTTGCAAAACTATTCCGCATTGTTTCAAATGAAGACCAAACTGGTAACTCCAATATTCTCCTCCACGATCAGATCGTAGAAACTTTATTTTCTTGTTACGATGATTTTCCACTTCACTCAAAAATTCTTTGAACTTTTCAAATGTTTCAGACTTATGTTTCATCATGTAGATATACCCATATCTGCTCAAATCATCTATGAAGGTCAGAAAATAACGATACCCACCGCGAGCCTCAACACTCATCGGACCCCATACATCAGTATGTATTATTTCCAATAATTCAGTTGCTCGCTCCATTGTTCCGGAGAATGGAGTCTTAGTCATCTTGCCCATGAGGCATGGTTCGCAAGCATCAAGTGATTCATAATCAAGTGATTCCAAAAGCCCATCAGCATGGAGTTTCTTCATGCGCTTTACACCAATATGACCTAAACGGCACTGCCACAAATAAGTTGCACTATCATTATTAACTTTGCATCTTTTGGCTTCAATATTATAAATATGTGTATCACTACGATCGAGATTCAATAAACCATTCACCTTGGGTGTATGACCACAGAATGTTTTATTCATGTAAACAGAATAACAATTATTCTTTAACTTAAATGAATAACGGTATTGCAATAAACATGAACCAATCATATTATGCTCAACGCAAACACCAAATAACATTTATATTAGGTTCAACACTAATCCGGAAGGTAAAGAGAGTGTGCGATGGTGATCTTATCAACCTTTGGAATTACTTCGAACACACATCGTCACCTTGCCCTCAACTAGTCTTTTGTTTATTTTGCAACTCCCGTTTTGAGTTACTACTTTTAGCAACTGAACCAGTATCAAATATCGAGGGGTTTGCTATAAACACTAGTAAAGTACACATCATGTATATCAAATATACCTTTATTCACTTTGCCATCCTTCTTATCCGCCAAGTACCTAGGGCAGTTCCACTTCTAGTGACCATTTCCTTTGCAGTAGAAGCACTCAGTTTCAGGCTTGGGTCTAGCTTTGGGCTTCTTCATGGGAGTGACAACTTGCTTGCCATTATTCTTGAAGTTCCCTTTCTTTCCCCTGCCCTTTTACTTGAAACTAGTGGTTTTTTCAACCATCAACACTTGATGCTTTTCTTGATTTCTACCTTTGTCGATTTCAGCATCACGAAGAGCTTGGGAATTGTCTCCGTTATCCCTTGCATATTATAGTTCATCGCAAAGTTCTAGTAACTTGGGGATAGTGACTAGAGAACTCTGTCAATCACTATCTTATCTGGAAGATTAACTCCCAATTGATTCAAGTTATTGTACTCAGACAATCTGAGCACATGCTCACTGGTTGAGCTATTCTCCTCCATATTGTAGGCAAAGTACTTGTCAGAGGACTCATACCTCTCGACTCGGGCATGAGTCTAAAATACCAATTTCAACTCTTGGAACATCTTATATGCTCCGTGGCGTTCAAAATGTTTTTGACGTCCTGGTTCTAAGACGTAAAGCATGGTGCACTAAACTATCAAGTAGTCATCATACCAAGCTTTGTCAAACGTTCATAATGTTTGTATCTGCTCCTGCAATAGGTCTGTCATCTAGCGGTGCATCAAGGACATAATACTTTTGTGCAGCAATGAGGATAACCCTCAGATCACGGAGCTAGTCCGTATCATTGCTACTAACATCTTTCAACTTATTTTACTCTAGGAACATATCAAAAATAATCAGGGAGCTACATCGGAAGCAATTGATCTACAACATAGATACGCAAATACAATCAGTACTAAGTTCATGATAAATTAAAGTTCAATTTAATAATATTACTAAAGAACTCCCACTTAGATAGACATCCCTCTAATAATCTAAGTGATCACGTGATCCATATCAACTAAACCATGTCCGATCATCACGTGAGATGGGGTAGTTTTCAATGGTGAACGTCACTATGTTGATCATATCTACTATAAGATTCACACTCGACCTTTCGGTCTCAGTGTTCCGAGGCCATATCTGCATATGCTAGCCTCGTCAAGTTTAACCCGAGTATTTCTGCATGTGCAAAACTGGCTTGCACCCGTTGTATGTGAACGTAGAGCTTATCACACCCGATCATCACGTGGTGTCTCGGCACGACGAACTTTGGCAACGGTGCATACTCAGGGAGAACACTTGTACCTTGAAATTTAGTGAGAGATCATCTTATAATGCTACCGTCAATCAAGAAGAATAAGATGCATAAAGGATAAACATCACATGCAATCAATATAAGTGATATGATATGGCCATCATCATCTTGTGCCTGTGATCTCCATCTCCCAAGCACCGTCATGATCACCATCATCACCGGCTTGACACCTTGATCTCCATCGAAGCATAGTTGTCGTTATGCCAACTATTGCCTCCACGACTATCGCTATCGCTTAGTGATAAAGTAAAGCAATTACATGGCGATTGAATTTCATACAATAAAGCGACAACCATATGGCTCCTGGTAGTTACCGATAATTGTGTTACAAAACATGATCATCTCATACAAAAAGGGGGGTGCACAGCCTCCCCTCTCTCTTTCCCCTAAAGCCCAATAAGGCCCATATACTCCCCAGCGAATTCCCGTAACTCTCCCGTACTTCCAAAAAAACCCGAATCACTCGAAACATTTCCAATGTCTGAATATTGTCGTCCAATATATCGATCTTTACGTCTTGACCATTTTAAGACTCCTCGACATGTCCCCGATCTCATCCGGGACTCCGAACTATCTTCGATACATCAAAACACATGAACTCATATTACCGATCGTCACCGAACGTTAAGCGTGCGGACCCTACGGGTTCGAGAACTATGTATACATGACCGAGACTCATCTCCAGTCAATAACCAATAGCGGAACCTGGATGCTCATATTGGCTCCTACATATTCTATGAAGATCTTTATCGGTCAAACCGCATAACCACATACGTTGTTCCGTTTGTCATCGGTATGTTACTTGCCCGAGATTCGATCCTCGGTATCTCAATACCTAGTTCAATCTTGTTACCGGCAAGTTTCTTTACTCGTTCCGTAATACAACATCCCGCAACTAACTCATTAGTTGCATTGCTTGCAAGGCTTAAAGTGATGTGCACTACCGAGAGGGCCCAGAGATACCTCTCTGACAATCGGAGTGACAAATCCCAATCTTGAGACACCTGTAGAGCACCTTTATAATCACCCAGTTACGTTGTGATGTTTGGTAGCACACAAAGTGTTCCTCCGGTATTCGGGAGTTGCATAATCTCATAGTCATAGGAACATGTATAAGTCATGAAGAAAACAATAGCAACAAACTAAACGATCATCGTGCTAAGCTAACGGATGGGTCAAGTCAATCACATCATTCTCTAATGATGTGATCCCGTTAATCAAATGACAACTCATGTCTATGGTTAGGAAACATAACCATCATTGATTCAACGAGCTAGTCAAGTAGAGGCATACTAGTGACAATCTGTTTGTCTATGTGTTCACGCATGTATTAAGTTTCCGGTTAATACAATTCTAGCATGAATAATAAACATTTATAATGATATAAGGAAATATTATTGCCTCATATAAGGAAATATTATTGCTTCTAGGGCATATTTCCTTTAGCTGGCGCCGCCCAAGGCTGTCAGTTGAGGTGTTTCACGATATTGTCATTGAGGATGTTTATTTCCTTGAGAGATTGTATGTACATGATAAATTAGGTCCAGCAAGAATCAGGGTCATTCACGCACCGAAATTGACAGTGTTGGGCTATTCGTGTGTTGGATTCAATGAACTTGTTACTAGATCATTATCCGTTTAGGTACAACAGTTTTCTTCTTCTCCTTCTTATATACATGACAACACATTTTATCTAGTTGTTGTTGATTTATATGTTCGCCTGTCATCCCAAAAATGATTCCCACAAGCTTGAGCCGGCCTCTGCGCATAGTGAAAATCTTGGTACTACAATCTGTCGGCCTCGATCTGGATGAAATTGTTAGATTCCTTAGATGCTTTCCTTGCACAAAGAAGCTATACATCAAGGTGATGCTCCTTTCCTGTTAATTTTTAACCACAACAGAGTCAATTTTTCGTTACTTTTACCCATCATTACAATGACAAATGTAGAATGATTTCTAAAGGAAATTTGGAGGATTTCAATACATATATTTTTTCAGATGCTAGTGTTGTACGCATTTTATTCCTTCGCCCGACGTGCTTTCATGATAAAAATTTATCATGAAAGATTGAATGTGGCATTTCACTCTTTTCGTGTATTTTAGAAATCCTACAAATCAAAGAGGCCCGAAGTGTTAAAATCCGCAGCTATGCACTAATATGTTGTCTTCGTTTGCAGATACTAGCAGGCCCGAAAGTAGAAAATGTTGGGCAATATAACAATCCCATTGAATGACTTGATATTCATCTCACAGAAATTACTTTTAATGAGTACCGAGGCACCACACCAGAAATTAAATTCGCCAGGTTCATTTTTGAGAAAGCTAGATTGCTCAAGGTAATGAGTTTTGTCCTATATTTACGGTGCAGAAGTGAATGGATTGCTAAAGAGCGCATGCGTCTACAGCTGAATGGAGAAGGCTCTGCACAAGCTGAATTTCAGTTTGTAACTTCATATGACAGATTATTCGGAAGTCACTGTATCGAGTTGGTATATGACTTCTCGGTGGCTGATCCTTTCGCGGAAATAATGCATGAAAAAGATTCTGAAGAAGATGATTTTTATGTGTCTAAATAGTTCGAACCTTGTAATCTTTGAATTTGGGCCTTGTAATGTTGGAATTTGAACCTTGCAATATTTATGGTATTTGTTATATAACGTAATTGGATGTTTAATTTGGTCTTACAATCATGTCATGTTACAAGTATATATATGTTGTTCTTCTCTACATAGAGCATAGATGTTCTATAGACAGAGGATATCACATCGCACACGGACCACACTAGGTAACCCATCGGTGATGAATTCATCAATCGCAAACAGTTATATACCAGCAAGCATTTTCCCACAACACACATGGCTTATTCCATCCCAAACAGCTCGGATGGATCAACTGTATGCCACGTATCACACATGCAATGCTAATCTGATTTGTGCTTGATGTCTCCGCCATTGCTCGCACAGTTCTTATTTGCCACATATCACTATGTCGGCCTCTGCACGTGTCCCTCGACGCGCTGTGTTCGATGTTAGGCGCCGCGGCACGCTCTACTCGCGTCCGTCGGCGTGCCCTGCTCGTGTACCTCCACACGCTCGGCTTGTGGAAAACTTTTCCTTGCGTGTTCAACTGTTGAGGCGACCGCGGAGTGCTCTGCTCGCGTCCCTCTACGCCTGTTCTGCCAGCTGTTGGGCCTGTGCACGATCACATCGGAGGCCCCATAAGCATGCGGTTGCATCGCGCGCATCGCCACGCGATACAGTTACGTGTGGCACGATGGAATTACAGGCCGCAAATTAGAGCTGCCATCTGGGCGTGCCGATATTCTAGGTCGTACAGCTTCCCCTTTAATTCCCGTGGCCATTATAATAACCTCAGTCTCTTCAACCTTTTGATCGCGCCTGACAACACAACAAGCACACCCACGACGACACATAGAGAGGGGATGTCTAGCGGCGCTCCAATGGAGTTCGGCGAGCATAAAGTGGAGACCCACGTGAGGGAGACGGATCTCTCGGTGGTGCACACCATCGGCCCGGCCGTGGTGGACGACTACATCAACACCGTTGAGCAGTTACTTGCTCGAGACAAGTACAAGGTGGTCGGCATCGACCTCCAGTACACCAGGGGTCATCCCAACATAGATCAGAAGGTTGCCGTTGCATAGTTGTGTGTGCGCCATCATGTCCTCATCTACCACTACTGCATGGCCACAGAGTCGTGCGACCGTTTCACCAGGTTTGTCAACAGCACCGACTACAAGTTCTCTATGGTGGAAACCACCGACGATGTAAAAGCGCTCAGGGTTATGGGCCTGGCCTGCAAGAATCTTGTCGAAATTCGTGAGCACTACAGTGTCTAGGGAAGCACAAAGAAGGACTCCCTGGTTGAACTCGCCCCGGCCATCATCAACCCATACTACGAAAAGATGAAGCAGGATGCCAACAGAACACATCCCGTATCCTGGCATGGGGCTTGGATGCATCAACTGGATGAACCTCACCTTAGGTTCACGACCAAGAGCTTGTACACAAGCTACCAGATGCACAGGCGGATCATTGACATGAGGAAGTGCATGGTTACCAAAATCGATGACGCCGGATCGAGCCACAAGTAGAGTAGTAGCGGCAAGCGTCAAAAGAAGTAGATTATGATAAGATGATCATTTATCCTAGTTAATTATGCATGTAATATATAGTTGACTTTGGTGTGTGGAAATGTCATGTGTGTAGTAGCCACCTATATAATTATGCATGTAATACTTTAGTTTGGTGTGTGCAAATGTCATGTGTGTAGTAGCCACCTATGTAATTGGATGTTTAATTTGGTTATGCAACCATGTCCTTATAAGTGTGTGTATATATATGTTGTTGTTCTGTATGCAATCCCAATGCACAACACACACACACACACACCTTATTAGTTGCAATCGCCTGTGTTATTATTGGTCTTCACACAAATTTCTGATTAAAGACTTGTTTGCCGTGTATCACACACATCTTGTCATATTGAACCATTTTTGTTATCTTGGCTCAACGCAAACAGTTCATTTGAGTGAACTATTTGCCCTCTATCGCACACACCTTGATCTGGCTGACTATTTCTTTTGTTCCACCTAATCACAAACAGTTCATCCGAGTGAACTGTATACCGTATATCGCACGCACCTTCATCTGGATGCCCATTTTTGTTCTTCTGCCTCATCGCAAAAAGTTCATTGAACTGAACCGTATGCCTGCATTGCACACGCAACTAAAATCTGAACCGTGTTTGATGCATCCGTCATCACAAATGTTTTGCATCTTTTTTGATGGTTTTTACATCACCGTTTGCCATTATTGCATCGCACACAGTTTCGTCAAAGGGTCTCTGGTCATAGTGTCGCATTAGCAGCATCTTGCAGTAGTGATATAACAGTCCTTCCAAGCATGAGAAGATGGCTTGTTAGGATAACTGTGCTTTGGACATGACACGTTAAGACCTTCCTGATAATTCTTGTGTTTCCCCCCGTTATAAGGCTGCTTGGCATTGCGACGCTGATTTTTGAACCCTGTGTTGGTGTTAGCCACAAAATCTGACGCGCCATAGGGGTGTTTGCGTTTTCCACCATTACTATCGTTAGTGTGATTACCATTCTGTGCTGATGCACTTTGTTGCTGACCCTTGCCACCAACGTTTTTCTTGCCCTTATTAGATTTATCATCATCAGAGCTAGGATCTTTCATACCGTCAGAGTCAGTATATCTGGTGAACACATCCATGAGATTACCCATATCCGTGCACTTGCGTTTAAGCGGCCTGAGTTTTTGCACAAGAGGCTGAAAGTGGAATTTCTTCTCCAAGATCACAATTTGAGCCGCCCCAATGCTATTTGAAGAGTGGATAATGCTCGCAACCCGGCGAGTCTAATGATGGGCCGACTCATCCTCACGCTACACACAGTGCTGCAAATCAACAATTGTCATCGGCTGCTTGCAAGTCCCTTGAAAATTCTTGATGAAGCACCCCTTCAACTCCGCCCAGGTGTTGATACAATTGGAGGGCAGGTTCTTCAGCCATGTGCGAGCCGACCCTTCCAACATGATAGTGAAATACTTGGAACATACCGCATCACTGACATCCAACATATCCATGGTCAGCTCATAACTCTCAATCCAAGCCGCCGGCTCAAGATCCATTGTGTAGTTGGTAACTTTGCGAGGTCCCTTAAAATCCTTAGGCACACGCTTGTTATGTAAAGCAGACACTAGGCACGACACTCTGATGATTCTGTTGCTCGACCCGGCTCCCAGAGAAGTTGAAGGAATTACCGGGGCGGCTGATAAGCCCCCTGGTTTGCTGCCTCCACCTCACGACGGGCCCTTTCCTCATCCACAATTGCCTAGGCATCAGACCGTGTGTTCCGGGGCGGGTTATGACGTCGTTCACTGCTGGACACTGCTAGCGACTCAACATGTCGGCTGTAGCAACCGCTCAGTAATGGGGTCGAGTGTACACGATGTCGACTATCTTATATGTACTAATTGGAAGCACCAATCGAGCCTCCACGTTATATCTAGAAAATATTATAATTGTCTGTTAGATCCGCAAATGATTAATTTGCAGCCGTGGGATGATGTGCCTCAAAGAGTCCTCATAATGTATCCCACGTTCACAACTAAAAAGAGAAAAATGGCGCCTCAAAGATTCCTCATAATCTATCCCAGGTTCACTGCTAATTTTTTTTTATAAAATTGTAGTTGTGAGATATATTGCATGAAAGAGTCCTCACAATCTATCCCACTTCTCACAACTAAAAGAAAAATATATCTCACATTCATGATAGAAATCTGCCTAGCAACCTCTAAAAAACTCTACAAAAATTCTCAAGCAATCCTTGCCGTCAGCCCTCATGCACGTCTCCTTCCCTCGGGTAATTCTTTGATGTCGCATCTCTGCCACTGCTTCTTCCTGTTTGTGTATGTCTGCTCTCCTAGATCAGTTGCTGATGTCAATACCTAAGCAGCCAGCTTCCTGTAGAACATGTACTGTCCTTTCTACGCTTTCTCTCCACACGCAAAATCACTCCTACGTGATGAAATAATAGAGTAAGAAAGAGAATAAGAGGGTTGTTCTAAGTTGGCAAATGAGTCTCAAGGGCGAGGCAAATTACAATGGTGCGACTATCAGGAACTCGACGATGCACCCACAAAGTATCGTCCTTGCAAGCGTGGCAGAGCTACATCTCCCCGTCGGCTACTTCGACGAAGACACAATCAACCCTAAGTTGTATTCTGTCCTATTTAGAGCATGGTACATATCATTTACCTACTCTATCCCTAGTTCTATTGTTTTATTTCATGGCTTGTGAAGTGCATGCACTCAGGATGTTCATCCCTCAAAATTTCTTCTATTCCATCCTTCAATCTAGATTTCGCCAAATTCCTCACATTCATGAAGCCTCCAGATTATAACTTATTATATTTGTAGCCGTTCATGAAGCCTAAAATGCCCTTCCACTATCCCACGCAAGTGAGTTCTCTTATCCATGGTCTCTATCTCCCCGTGATTCCTTGAATAAACAAATTAATGTTTGTTGCCTTGTCAAGATATGTGCCACAGCAAGAAGCATTGGCACAAGCCCGACCTGGGGATTTTCCTGAGAAAAATTAACGTCTTTCGGCTGGCGTTATGGCACTTTTCAAAAGCTGGCCTCCAATATGTGTTGATTGCCAATTCTTTTGGCCTTGAGAAACAAACATAGATGAAGCTAGCAGGCGGCTGGATGCCTATATGATGCAGGGTGCACACGCGTATAGTCGTACGCTCCTAGATCTTGGAGCCGATCCATGACGCCGATGGTGTTCATTCTTTTGAGCAGACAAAATTGCTGCGGAAGAATATGCAAACAACCTCTTTTCTTCATTTCCAGGTTTTGCCGGTGTTTGCTGATGGCCTGCGGATCACATTCTGGCTGCTTGCTCTTGGAGAGTAGATGATCAAGACATGGTATAATCTCTGCCTCAAAATCTACTCTGATCTCCGGTAAGCAATTGTGATAACGTTAATCAAAATAACATGGTCCCTATATATATATATATATTCACTGACACAGTAGTCTGTATGATTTTCTACAGGCCAACAATATAAAATTGCAAGTTGAACTAAAGTTTGTGTCTTGATATTCATTTTTTCAGTAACTACATTCGCTGATGAGGTGCTCAATGAATCTCCCTGTAGTAAAACAGTGGGTTACTTTCAAGTGTATGATTTGTTCGGATATGCAGCCATGTGAATATATGTGCAAATTTGAGTTAACACTTAACAAGCTCCCCATGGAGTTACATGCACGCATATACCTTAACTCCAAAAATTTCCAAAAAAGTAGCACAACCTCCACTAACCAGACATCATGATGAAGTAACTTAGGGAAATCATATACTATATTACTTTAAAATATGAAAATTTACGTGCATGTAAAGATATATAGACATGTATATACGTATCAGGAAATATCATTTCAAGCTATGAAAATAAAAAATTAAGTTCTTTGTGCACTAAGCGACACTAGGTAACTGTAATATATGCCGTAAAAATGTGTCAAAATTACATACATATCATAAATTATAGTTTTATTTTCTTTAGGATAAAAATTATCATGTTATTTTACCAAATTTCACGTATGTATGTCGTGTGTGTATCCATTTTTAAAACATAAATCGTCATATGCCTTACTAAGTTGAATATTGTGACTGAGGTTAAATGATTAGTTTTAGTGTTGAGAAAAAGTAAGTTAGTGTGTAACAGGAAATAATTATAGAGTACTTTGAACTGAACCGATTGAGTTAACAAGAAATAAATTATGTGTCACTTGGAGTTTGTTATCTGAGTGTGTCACTTTAAGTTTTGGTTTGGGAATCCGATAAAGTTATTACAAATATTTGGTGCCGAATGTGCTAAAACTAATTTTAAGTTATAATTTCCAAAGGTAGAGTTCAAAAATGTAAGCATAATGATTAAAATCGGCGATTTAAAAATAATAGCATGGTAATATATGATGAAAAAAATTACATAATAAAAATCACATTCAAAATAAGGGTGTACTTATTTCATAGACATGTATGTGGCAAAAGAGAACATTTTGTGTCATATTTCCTAAAATATTTCCAAAGTACAAAGGTACGACATAGTTTTTTCAAAATTGAAAGTATTCAAGAAAACTGACATGTAAAACAGTGTTCTAACTCATTAGAAATAAATACAGAATTTTCTTTCGTAATGTAACATCCCAAAATTCTAAATTTTGGAATGTTATGTTAAATAAATAGTTTTGATTGATTGTTTGATTGTGGTAGGGTTGCTTGTGTGAAATTGAGTGGAAATTTGAAACTTTTTGAAAGTTGAATGAGAGGGAATAAAATGTGACGCCCCCGATTCAATCGTACACTAATCGTACACGCAAACGTGTACAATCAAGATCAGGGACTCACGGGAAGATATCACAACACAACTCTATAAATAAAATAAGTCATACAAGCATCATATTACAAGCCAGGGGCCTCGAGGGCTCGAATACAAGAGCTCGATCATAGACGAGTTAGCGGAAGCAACAATATCTGAGTACAGACATAAGTTAAACAAGTTTGCCTTAAGAAGGCTAGCACAAACTGGGATACATATCGAAAGAGGCGCAGGCCTCCTGCTTGGGATCCTCCTAAACAACTCCTGGTCGTCGTCAGTGGCCTGCACGTAGTAGTAGGCACCTCCCGAGTAGTAGCAGTCGTCATCGACGGTGGCGTCTGGCTCCTGGACTCCAACGTCGGGTCGCAACAGTCGAATAGAGGAAGGGGGAAAAGGGGGAAGCAAAGCAACCGTGAGTACTCATCCAAAGTACTCGCAAGCAAGGAGCTACACTACATATGCATTGGTATCAATGAAAGGGGGGGTAGTATATGTGGACTGAACTGCAGAATGCCAGAATAAGAGGGGGATAGCTAGTCCTATCAAAGACTACGGTTCTGGCAACCTCCATCTTGCAGCATGTAGAAGAGAGTAGATGGTAAGTTCACCAAGTATCATCGCATAGCATAATCCTACCCGATGATCCTCCCCTCGTCGCCCTATGAGAGAGCGATCATCGGTTGTATCTGGCACTTGGAAGGGTGTGTTTTATTAAGTATCCAACTAGTTGTCATAAGGTCAAGGTACAACTCCAGCTCGTCCTTTTACCGAGGGACACGACTATTCGAATAGATCAACTTCCCTGCATGGGGTGCAGCACATTTCCCAACACGCTCGATCCCCTTTGTCCGGACAGACTTTTCTGGGTCATGCTTGGCCTCGGAAGATCAACATGTCGCAGCCCTACCTAGGCACAACAGAAAGGTCAGCACGCCGGTCTAAATCCTATGGTGCGGGGGTTTGGGGCCAACGCCCATTGCACACCTGCATGTTTCGTACGCGGCCGGTGTGCAGACCTAGCAACCTCCACTACAAAGGAAGTTGCGTTACGCGGTCCAACCCGGCGTGCGCCGCTCAGTCGCTGATGTCATGAAGGCTTCGGCTAATACCACAACGTCGAGTTCCCATAACTGTTCCTTCATAGTTGGTTAATGCGTATAGGCCAGTGGCCAGACTTAGATCAAATACCAAGATCTCGTTAAGCATGTTATCTTGAAGTAACCATGAACGCCGACCAGGGCCAGGCCCACCTCTCTCCTAGGTGGTCTCAAACTACCATGTCGCTCCGCCACAAAGATCCACACAAAGGGCGGTCGGGAAAGTATTTCCTTTCAGCCCCCAATTCACGAATCAACCGCCGGTACTCAATGAGCCGACCCGACTTTAGTCACCACATGTATCATGTGTAATATGTATAGTATATACCCGTGATCAACACCCGACATGATCACGGCCCGAGAGTATAGCTTGGCAGACTAACAAGAATGTAGGGCCAATGATGATAAACTAGCATCCTATACTAAGCATTTAGGATTACAGGTAAGGTATCAACAACTGTAGCAACAATGACAGGGTATGCATCAGAATAGGATTAACGGAAAGCAGTAACATGCTACACTACTCTAATGCAAGCAGTAGAGAGAGAATAGGCGATATCTGGTGATCAACGGGGGGGGGGGGGGGGCTTGCCTGGTTGCTCTAGCAAGTAGGGGTCGTCAACAACGTAGTCGATTGGGGCACCAGCAGCGGCGTCAGTATCGTAGTCTACTGGAGAGAAGAGGGGGAAGAAACAATGAATACAATGCAAACAGATGCATAATGATGCATGACATGACAAGTAACAGTGTAGGTGTGCCCTAACACGGCATGAGGTGATACCGGTGAAGGGGGGAAATATCCGGGAAAGTATCCCCGATGTTTCACGTTTTTGGACAGATGAATCGAAGGGGGAAAGTTTTGTGTTTTCTATCTACGGGTGTGTGGCGGACGAACGTGTTGCGTATCCGGATTCGTCTCGTCGTTCTGAGCAACTTTCGTGTACAAAGTTTTTCCATCCGAGCTACGGTTTATTTTATATTAATTTGAAAAGATTTAAATCATTTTTAGGATTTATCTAATTAATTTAATTCAGCATTATCTAGAACAGTGCATGCTGGCGTCAGCATGATGTCAGCATGACGTCAGCAGTCAACAGTGGTGTTGACTGGTCAAACTGACGTGTGGGTCCCGTTCGTCATTGACTAGACTAACTAATCATGATTAATTAGTTTAATTAGTTTTTAGTTGAATTAATCAAACTTAATTAAGTTAATTAATTCTTTAATTAATTAATTACTTAACTAATTAATTAATTATGATTTTTATTATTTTTAATTCCTTTTTTATAAAACGTTCTGTGGGCGGGGCCCCTTTGTCATAGGCCCAGGGGGGCAGGACCCATTGGTCAGTGGCCCATAGGCCACTACGGGCGGGGGCGACGGGCGCTGGGCACCTGGTGCGGGCGCACCCGAGTGGGGCAAGCCGGTGGGGCCATCTCCGGCGATGGCTGGATCGATGGGTGGGCTCGGCAGAGGCGCCGGCATCGAGTGGAGCAGCGTTGGGGCTTGGCTTCGCAACGCGTGCGACGAGGACGGCAAGGCATGTCCGTCAGCGGGCGGTGTAGGCGAGCGCGGGGGTGACGGGTGCGTTCGAGTTCGCGAGGAGGGCCGAGCCAAGGCGGGAGCGCCGTCGCGCGCGCAGTCTATGCGGACGGCGGGTGATGCGCAGGGGCGGCAGAGGCGGGGCTTGGCGCGACTGCAAGCAACGGGGATGGCCACGACGCGGAAGTGAAGCAGCGATGGAGGCGGGGCACGCTGCCGAGGGAGTTGGGCGCGGCCAGGCCATGTGCCAACGCAGGCCACGGCGATGCAGGGAGTGGGGGCGGGGCGCGTCCCCGAGCGGCGTGCGTGGCGAGGCTAGAGCGGCGGGGCCACAGCAGGCGAGCAGGGAGTGCATGGGGCGGCTAGGCAAGGCGGGTACGGAGCGGCAGGAGCGGGGCAGCAGAGCAGAGGCCAGCGGTGGAGCGCGGCGGGGTGAGCTGGTACGGCAGGACGGCGAGGTAGGCGAGCGAGAGGGCAGAGGTGGGCAACGCGGGCAGCCAGCAGTAGAGGAGCGGTAGAGGCAGCGGCAATGCCGCGCGAGGGAGAGGGAAGGACGTGGGGCACAACGCAGGGCTGGGGCGGCTCCGAGCGGCGTGTCAAGTTGGTGGCCAGAGCGGGCGTGAGGCATGGGAGAGAGGGGAGGTGGAGGCCGAGCCTCACCGCGGGATTGTAGGGCTACGGGCAGCGGGGACCGAGGAGGTGGACGGGGACGACGTCGGCGTGGAGGAGGTAGGCCGATGAGGAGGTCCTAGGCGGCGGCGGCGTGGTCCCTATGAGGTTCGAGCTCCCCCTCTCCCGATCCAGATCAGGATCGATGGGGGTGGAGGAGAGACGTGCGGGAGTGGGAGGGAGCGAGTGGGGAGTGGGGTAGGTTAGGGTTTCGGTGGGTGAGGGGATAAGGAAGAGTTGGGGGGAAGTGGCCGGCTGGGCCGGCCCATTCGGGCGGCTGGGTTCCACGTGGATGGTCAGCTGGGCCAAAAGGCCCAGCGGGGGGGGGGGGGGCTTTTATTCTTTTTTTGTATTTTCTTTTTCTTTTATTTCCTTTTCTGTTTTAAAGCTCTTTAAAATGTTTAGGCAATTTCTAAAAATGAGCTTTCTCCACAACAATTACCAGTGCAATGTTTGGCACCCACTGAACATTTTTGATTCGATGTTTGCAAACTTTTGATGTTTTACATTATTTAAATTTTGAATTTGAAAAGTTTTGATCCAACGCGAGATTAGCAACAGTAACCGGGGTGACGTGGCACCGTTAACATGGGATTACTGTAGCATGATTATCCGGGCTTTGCAAAACTCCTCCACTACAAGAAATCTCGTCCCCAGATTTAGGAGTTAGAAGGAAACAGTGCGGGGTATTCATCACGCAGGCGGTCCTCACGTTCCCAAGTGGCTTCATCTTCAGAGTGATGCGATCACTGGACTTGACGAACTTGATCGCTTTCTGACTTGTGCGGCGTTCAGCTTGGTCGATAATGCGGACCGGTTGCTCTTTATAGGAGAGGTCCTGTTGCAATTCGAGCACTTCATGATCCACTGATCGGAATGGGTCCTTGAAGCAATGGCGGAGCTGTGACACGTGGAACACATCATGAACCTGAGAAAGGTTCAGCGGAAGCTCCAGTTGATATGCCACTTTTCCACGACTTTCGAGAATAGTGAATGGGACAATATAGCAAGGAGCTAGCTTGCCCTTGATCCCAAAGCGGTGAGCACCCTTCATTGGTGTAACTCGAAGATAAGCCTTTTCGCCAGGTTGATAGACCATGTCTTTGTGATGACGGTCATACTGACTTTTCTGACGTGACTGAGCAGTCTTGAGATTCTCGCGAATAATGCGGACTTGTTCTTCGGCCTGTTGGATGATACCCGGACTGAAGAGTGAACGTTCCCCAGTTTCTAACCAGTTCAGCGGGGTCCGACAGTTTTGTCCATACAACACTTCGAAGGGGGCCATCTTCAGACTAGCTTGATAGCTATTATTATAAGAGAACTCGGCATACGGAAGAGATTCCTCCCATTTCTTGCCAAAGGAAATTACACAAGCTCGAAGCATGTCTTCGAGAACTTGGTTGACATGTTCAACTTGTCCTTGCGACTGAGGATGAAACGCAGTATTGAACGACAGATGAGTTCCCATAGCTTCTTGGAAACTTGCCCAGAATCTTGAAGTGAACAAGCTGCCATGGTCTGAACTGATAACCAGTGGAATACCGTGAAGTGAAACAATTCTGGACATATAGAGAGTTGCAAGCCAGTCGATGACGACAAGAATAACATCATTACCTTTCTGCGATTTGGGAAATCCGGTGACGAAGTCCATCTCGACATGGTCCCATTTCCATTGAGGAATAGTGATAGGTTGCAGAGTTCCAGCAGGCCTTTGATGTTCTGCTTTGATACGACGGCAAACGTCACACTCTGCAACATAACGAGCAATGTCTTGCTTCATATTAGACCACCAGAATCTCTGACGAATATCCTGATACATCTTTGTACTACCAGGATGGATGGACAGAGGCGTATCATGAGCTTCTTTCATAACCTTTTTAGTCTGATCCAGGTTTTTCCTCGAACATGGTACCACTAGGCGGCCTTTGAAGTACAAGGCACCATCATTGGCGATTGTGAAGAATGAGGGCTTTCCTTCTGCGAGATGGCGTTTAATCTTCTGGACTTTAGAGTCATAACCTTGAATAGTCTTTATACCATCTACGAGATCTGGTACAACAGCCAGGGTATATAGAGAACCCTTAGTAACAACACGAAGATTCATCTTTTGGAACTCTGGGGGAGGGGGAGCGAGTGCACCAGGAAGAACAATATGAAGGTTCAGCTTTCTAAATTCCTCGACAAGCGAGGGCTAAACTTTGTGAACCTGGAGGTGGTTGCAGTAAGACTTGCGGCTCAAGACATCAGCCATTACATTAGCCTTGCCTGGGGTATAGGATATACCCACGTCAAAGCCTGCAACAGTCTCCATCCATCTCTGCTAACGGAGGTTCAAGTCTGGTTGAGTAAACAGATACTTCAGACTTTGGTGGTCGGTGAAGATCTCGCAACGATCACCGAGAAGGTAATGTCGCCACTGCTTTAGTGCATGAATGACAGCAGCAAGGTCGAGGTCGTGAACTGGGTAGTTTTCTTCATGAGGGCACAGTTGACGAGAGGCATAAGCAATCACTCTGCGCTCTTGCATTAGGACACCGCCTAATCCCTGACGGGAAGCGTCGCAGTAAATGATGAAGTCCTTCTTAGTATCAGGTGGAGCAAGCAATGGGGAAGAAGTCAACTTGTCTTTGAGTGTCTGGAAACTTTCCTGACACTTGTCTGTCCATTGGAACTTGACGCCCTTATGCAACAGGTTAGTTAGAGGCTTGGCGATCTTGGAGAAGTTCTCGACAAATTGATGGCAATAGCTGGCGAGACCGAGAAAACTCCGGACTTGCTTGACATTCTTCGGAGGAGTCCAATCGAGAATAGCTTGGACTTGTTCAGGGTTGACAGCAATACCATCCTTGGAGATGACATGCCCAAGATAGGTTACTTCGGGGAGCCATAATTCACACTTGGAATACTTAGCGTAGAGTTGATGCTCTCGAAGCTTTTCCAGCACAAGACAAAGATGTTCAGCATGTTCTTCTTTGTTCTTGGAAAACACAAGGATATCATCCAGGTAAACCACAACAAATTTGTCGAGGTAATCCATAAATATGTAGTTCATCAGACAAGAGAAGGTGGCTGGAGCATTCGTTAAGCCAAATGACATGACGGTGTACTCGTCTGATCCATACCGAGTCACGAAGGTGATCTTTGGGATATCCTCTTCACGAACACAAATCTGGTGGTAACCCAACCTCAAGTCGAGTTTGGAGAACACTGATGAACCAGCCAGTTGATCATAAAGATCATTGATCTGAGGGAGGGGATATTTGTTCTAAATAGTAGCTTGGTTAATAGGTCGGTAGTCTTGGACCAATCGATTCGTCCCATCCTTCTTCTTAATGAAGAGAGAAGGTGCTCCCAAAGGAGAGCAACTAGGGCGAATGAAACCTTTGCTAAGAGATCTGTCGATTTCCTCCTTAAGCTCAGTGAGTTCATGCAGTGGCATCTTGTAGGGTCGCTTGGCTATAGGGGTGGTGCCTGGTTTCAAGTGGATGATGAATTCGACAGCTCTAGTAGAGGGAATCCCTCGAATTTCTTCAGGAAAGACGTCTTGGAATTCGTGAATGACGGGAATGTTTTCAATGCCCTCGAGTGGTGCAGTGTTCAATGCATTCAAGGCATAAAGCCGTGCCTCGGCATTCTGATCCAGATGAGCCCGGTAAGTAATTATTTCATCAGAAGGGTGTAGCAGATGGACGGTCTTAGTGGCGCAAACTATAGAAGCAGTATGCGCATTCAACCAATCCATCCCCAGAATGAGGTCGATGTTAGACGACTTCAGGATAATGGGAGAGGCATAGAATTCCAGCCCTTCGATTTCCATGGGGACGTCGATGCCAACCAGTGAGGTTTGACATTGTCCCACGGGGTTTTTTGCCACTACCGAAGTGTTCATCTCCTCACATTTAACGTTGTGCTTGTATGCAAAATCTTCTGACATGAATGAATGTGATGCTCCTGAATCGAATAAAATAGATGCAGGTACTGAATTTAGGAGGAGTGTACCAGGGCCTCTATAAATAGGACCAGCCACCCACAGGCAGAGAAGGAGACAGAAAGAGAGAGAGGCTAGAGGCTGGGGAAGAAAGAGCTGGCCAGAGTGTTGGAAAGATAGAGAAGGTCAGGTAGAGAGAGAGAGAGGGGTGACTGAGCTCCTCCCAGCAGTTGATCGCCCCACCCAAGAGCAGACCCTCGTGAGGCTGTTCTTCCTTGTATTGTTCATCATCATCAGCCTAAGAGGCAATCCACCACACCACACACTGGAGTAGGGTATTACACCACAACGATGGCCTGAACCAGTATAAATCCTGTGTCTCTTGTGTTGTTCTTTCCTTAGTTTAGATCCTAGTAAGGCGGAGGAGCGCAGGTAGGTAGGAGGCGAAATCTCCACGCGCACCCTAGTGTTCGAACCTCAAGGGTCTGCCGGAACCCGAAATCCGACATTTGGCGCGCCAGGTAGGGGTGCGCCGGGATTCGTCTTCCACCACCCCGTTCTCCTCCGACCATCACGCCCATGTCTGACGCTCGTCGGGCCCGCGCCGAGCACCGGGCCGCGCTCGTTGCCCGCGTCGCCCAGACGGCCCCTGTCGGCGGGCATCCTCGCCGTTCCCCGTCACCTGCCGTCAACGCCACCACCGGCCCGGCGGGGGACGAGCAGCAAGCATCGTCCCAGCATCCGTCCGTGCGGCAAGACGGCCGCACCGCAACTCCCTCACTCACCCTAGCTGGTTCTTCGTCCCGCGCGCTCCGCGCGCCCATGGAGGCTCGGGCTACACTCATCGCGGCGAACGAGCTCCTGCGCTACCGTCCCGTCGACGACGTCTACGAAGAATGGCTCGACCGCGTTGCCGAGCTCGTCCGTGCCGCAGGGGGCTCTCCTGCGCTGTCCGTTCCGCTGCACCGCACCCCGCCCCGCGTGGGCAATGAAGCTCCGGCGGCGCCTCGGCCGCCTCCTCCTCAGGAAGGCACCATGGCTCCAAGGCGCATGGCCCCTGGGCGGAACCCGCTCCGTCAGGCGCCAGCGCAGCAAGAGCAGAGCTGTCAAGAAGTCCCTCGCCCGCAAGAAGCTGCCCGGGCGCTCCCTGCTCCAGCACGTCGCGACCATGCTCCTACTCCTGCGCGTCCAGACCCCGCGCTGCTCCTAGCTGCAGCGCGTGGGGACATGCAAGACCAAGTTCCCTGTCATCCAAGGCCTCCCGTGGCCACAGCAGGCTGCCGCGCCTTCACCGCCGAGCTACGCCACGTCGCGTGGCCCGGCAAGTTCAAGCCAGACTTGCCTCCTCGCTACGACGGCATGGCTGACCCTGCGGAGTTCCTCCAGCTCTACGAGCTGGGCATCGAAGCTGCCAACGGAGACGAGAAGGTCATGGCGAACTGGTTCCCCATGGCACTCAAGGATGGGGCCTGCACCTGGCTCCTGAACTTGGCTCCAGGCACAATCTCCTCCTGGGACGAGATGCGCACCCGCTTCATTGCCAACTTCCAAGGCACTCGTGACCGGCCACCCGCCATGAGCGACATGCGCCGCATCAAGCAACAGCCCGGGGAGACCCTGCAGAAGTACATCCAGCGCTTCAACAACGCGCGCCTCAAGATTCCCAAGGTGACTGAGGAGGCCATCATCTCGGCCTTCTCCGACGGTGTGCACGACGTCAAGATGAAGGAGGAGCTGGCAATGCATGAAGACATGTGCACTTCCCTGGAACTGTTCAATCTGGCAACCAAGTGCGCCAGAGCCCAGGAAGGGCGTTTCTCCCTCCTCGAGCTGCCTGCCGCAGACCCAGAAGAGAAGAAGCCCAAGGCCAAGGGTGTGAAGTGCAAGGGGGCTGCCGTGCTCGCGGCAGAACCAGACACCAAGCGGGGCAGAGATCAGCCCGAACCTTCCAAGGGCAGCCGGTACTGTGTGTACCACGACCTCCACACCCACAACACCAACGAATGTCAAGAGCTCCGAGCCGTGCGAGAAGGAAGGATCAGCTGTCGCCCTGACCGCAGTGACCGGGGCTACGGCCGAGGAGGAGGAAAGAACGCAGGACGCTGGGAAGGCCGTGGCCCGTGCCAAGGGTGGCGCGATCAACCTCGCGAGGATCGCTGGCAAGACCCGCCTCGCGAGGGAGGCTGGAAGGATCAGCCTCGCGAGGGAGACTGGAGGGATCAGCCTCGCGAGGATCGCCCGCAAGGCAACGCAGGCCTCCCACCGCTGCCACCGCAGCCAAGGAGAAACGAAGACCGCCACTAGGACGAGGGGGCTGGGGGCTTCCAGGAGCCGCGCGCGATCGCCTGCATCCTAGGCGGGGCACAAGCCCCAGCCTCTCAGCGCATCTTCAAGCAGTTCGCCCGCGAAGTGAACGTAGTCCTCCCCAGGCTCGAAGCCACGCGCCCTCTCAGGTGGTCAGCATGCGCCATCACGTTCAGCTCAGCAGATCAGCTCAAGTGTGCGGCTACAGCCGGAGTCCTCCCGATGCTTTGTTCTCCAATCATCAGCAATGTGGTGGTCACCAAGACCCTCATCGATGGCGGGGCAGGGCTCAACGTCCTGTCCGTGGAAACATGCAATAACCTCCAAGTGCCCTACAGCCAGCTTCAGCCAACCAAGCCTTTCTCCGGTATCACCGACGGCTCCACGGTCCCGATTGGGCAGGTCCGCCTCCCTGTCACCTTCGGGGCACGCAACAACTACCGCACCGAGCTCATCGACTTCGACGTCGCTCACATTCACCTGCCGTACAACGCCATCCTTGGGTACCCAGCGCTGGCCAAGTTCATGGCCGTAACTCACCACGGCTACAATGTCCTCAAGATGCCAGGAAGCGGCGGAGTCATCACTGTGCCATGTGAAGAGAAGGACGTGGTGTGTTCCCTGGAACGAGCCTTTCAGGCTGCGTCACTGGAAGACCCGGATCGTGGAAGCAGGAGGCCTCCCGAGACCGCCCCTAAGAAGAAGAAGACATCGTCCGGCCCGACCACTCAGGAGGCAGGCCCCACTGGGCCCGCGCCTGCCCGGGGGGAACCTCCTTCCATTGCATAGGAAAGCGCGCCCGGCTCCCTCCTCAGGCAGGGCTCGGGGGCTCTCCCCTGGAGGGCCACCGACCTAGCCAGGGTCACGAGGGAGGCGCTTGGGCACCACATGGAGGCGTGTTTCGAAGCACGTTTCCCTCAAGAAGGAGTAAGGCAAGGAGACCCAGACCCTCAGGGGTTCGTCAGCAAGGCCATTCAGGAGCTACAGGAGTCAAGAGTCATGAAAGGTGGCCGCCGCCTACCAGAAGTGGCTCCCCATCCAGGCGAGGATGGTGGGCTACGCGTCTACATCGACATACCAGGGCTCAACCGAGTCGCCTCTCTGGAGCGCCTCTGGCCCTCGCGAGTGGGGAGCTGCCGAGGCCCACCCCACAGCTACGTTCGCATGCCTTACGGTTTGCCGAACGCGGCTGACACGTACCAGCGCCACATGAGGGGCATCACGGAGGCACAGGAGGCCAGGCGTTCTGAAGCCCTGGCAGGGATGGAGATGGCCCGTGAGGAGCCGCCAGCGCCTCCGGAGCCTCCCGAGGCCACTGGGCCCGGGGGCTCGTGAGGATCGGCTCCTGCAGCCCACCGAGCTTGCTACACCAATGCTCCTTCGTCCTCGACATCATCAGGTGACATCTTTTCGAGTTCTATTTCCAGCTGGGAGCGCCCTCCAGGGCTGCATTATTCCCAGGCCGCGTGGGTCCGTCCCTATGATGTGTATCCCTTTTTATTCCATGTTGTTAGCTTACCTTGTTGGGGCGCCCCTCGGGCTGCATGATCCCCAAGCCGCTCGGGCCTGACCCAGTGATGTTTGCATTCCCAGCATCTATTTAAACGAATCCACTCCTTCACGGCTAATGTGTTTTACCTAGTTGTCTGCTCAGCCAAAACCAACTAATGGAGCTGCTCCCAAATGGTACGATGCTTGCGCATGGGTCCGTCCCTGCAACACCGACAAACCTGGATGGCTGAGCTCTGGCCGCGGCAGCCCTGCATAGCGTCACCTCATCAAGCCTTCAGTGCCTCACTACCCCTCGGAAGCAACCAATGGCTGACTGTCAATTGTCATGGCAACCCCTTGTTTTTTCTATGATGGACCTGCAGGACCTCCCGAAGGAGCTGCGTCAGGCGAGGCCCTTGTGGTATCTCCTTCGCTCTCGTCCGCGCGAACCGGTTGCATGTTAAAGGGGGGGTGCCTGAGCATCGCGACTCAGGGCTCCTACTGGCTCTCCAGCCCTCACCCTCTGGCCTTGACCACGGCATCGCGACCTGGCATACCAGCGACGACTAAGACTCGCTCGAGGGCCGGGACCCGAGGACGTAGAGCAGAAAGGGGAGCAAAGGCGAGAGGGGAGAGACACGTGAGGACCTCACCGAGCAACCTCGCGCCTGCCGATGCACGAACCCGGTGACACACTAGAGAGCGGCCCCTGATCCTCGAGATAAGTCATCACCCGAAAGCGCCAGCTGCCGTGGCACCATCCCCGCACCTAATGCTACCCTGTGTTAGCGATGCCGCTCTCCTTTCTCACCAAACAACGGATGCTTGGGCGCCAAAGGGGACCTCCTGAGCATCGCGACTCAGGGGCTCTTACCGGACTCCGGGTCGCTCACCTCCTGGCCTTGACCACAGCATCGCGACCTGGCATACCAGCGACGGCTGAAGCCGCCTTGGGACTGAGACCTGTCGGCGCAGAGCACCAAGCTCTCGTGAGGATCGAAAGGGAGGACTGAGCTAAGACGGAATGAGCAACTCACGCAATTCTACGACAAGGGTTATATTAACAAAATAGGATCACAGGCACCTTACAAGCCCCCACGGGGCGCGTTTTTGATTCCTCACAGGGAACAGATCCAAAAGGGACACAAACTACGCACGACCCTACAAAAGACACCATCATCAACAGTGGGCCGTCGAGCACCGACGCCAACCCCATCCACATAAGAGATGGCGGCGGCCTGACGAGCCCGCCCTGCTCCAGGAGCGGCGCCGGCTCGGGGCTCGTAGCTATCGTCGCTCGTCTCCGGAGTCACGAAGAGCTCGCCGGAGTCGCTGGAGCCTCCGAAGCCTCCACCGCCTGAGGAGCCGCCAAGGGAGCGGTTGGCGGGCCCAGTCCTCGTCGCGGCAGGGTCCGGGCCTCCTTCCCCGGGGCAGCACTCCAGCCAGCGCCCGCTCGCATCGAAGACCTTGAAGAGCATCATCGAAGCACCGTCATAATCCAAGTGGACCATGAAGACGCCCCTTACCCTGCAAACCCGCACGATCTCTCTCCAGCCCCGAGTCATGAAGACCTCGCCCGGGGCCACGACCGAGACCTCTGCCTTGGTCGCGAGGGTGCTACAGCCGGCGTGCTGCAGCCAGAGCTCTAGGGGCTCCCCCTACGGGATGATGGAGGCGAAGAAGGGAGGAAGGCGGATCCAAGACTGAAGAGGAATGGCGACGTGGAGAACGAACTCTCGGGAGGAGCCCTCAGTGTGGACCCCAGGGGGGACGACCCACAGCTTCGTGACCCGTCGGCGCCGACGGCGGCGCCACCCATGGCGATCAGCATCAGCTCCTTCGGGGCCCTCGACGTGGGTGTACAATGGCAGCAGGAACCCCGGCGGCACCCGCTCGCACCAAGGCCTGGACACCACCTGAAGGGCCCCTTCGTCCGGGCCACGGGGGACGAGCCGTTTCTTCGGCGGGAGTGGGTCTGGCTCCTCTCGAGGAGCTTTTCCCTTCTCTGCCGCTGAGAACCTGTGGATTGGAGCCATCGCAGCAAGACGGAGCAAGGATCGGGAAGAAGGAGAAGCAAGGAGGGATGGACTGGAAGGGCACGCGCTGTCCCGTACTTATGGCCGGCGAAGACCAACCGCCGACCTCCACGATTACAGGTAATCGTGACCCACTTTGCATGCAGGGACTTGTTCAATCCGTGCAGTTGCCGAGGCGCCATGGGGAAGTGGAGACGCCCACGACCAATCAACCGCCACGCGGCGCCCAAGGCCGCAGGCTGTTAGGGCCCGCGGTGCTTCGCTCTTGCCCTTCCGCCTCCCTGCACGGCCAAGTCCAGGTGCGCCTTCGGCCCAGGGGCTACTATCGGCGTTCTGGAAACGGGGGTCCCCAGACTTGCCTGCCTGCGGCCTGCGGCGTGGCTCAAAGGGGGGCCCAGCGCGGCCCATCTTCACCAACACAAACCCAAGACCCTCGCGAGGGGCCAAGCCTCGCGGGGCGGACGACGCGGAGCTTCCTCAGGCGCGGCCTCGTCAGGCTGGCTCACGAGGAGGCAGAGAGATCAAGGCGGGGTACCTCATGAGGTGTCCGTGACGCAAGCCATGACGACCAGGGGCGCCAGGCGGGTCCCAGCCCGCGCAGCGTCCTCCCTTCCTCTTTGGTGCAAAGGGGGCAAGCGCAGCCGCGGAGTACCGAGGCATCAGGCAAAGGTTGCCATTTCGGTGCAACGAGACCAAGACCAGGAGGACTATGAGACGGATGTCACCGTGGAGCCCAAGACGGCGTCATCACCAGAGCTTTGCGCAGGCGAAGACCACTTTGGTCAGGATAGTTGATACTAGCTGTCCCCCTTCAAATTAGCCCGCCATTGTTGGCTCCCTTCCCGCTCGATATTTGGGAAGAGGACCAGGGCCTCTATAAATAGGACCAGCCACCCACAGGCAGAGGAGGAGACAGAAAGAGAGAGAGGCTAGTGGTTGGGGAAGAGAGAGTTGGCCAGAGAGTTGGAAAGATAGAGAAGGTCAGGTAGAGAGAGAGAGAGGGGTGACAGAGCTCCTCCCAGCAGTTCATCGCCCCAGCCAAGAGCAGACCCTCGCGAGGCTGTTCTTCCTTGTATTGTTCATCATAATCAGCCCAAGAGGCAATCCACCACACCACACACTGGAGTAGGGTATTACACCACAACGGTGGCCCGAACCAATATAAACCCTGTGTCTCTTGTGATGTTCTTTCCTTAGTTTAGATCCTAGTAAGGCGGAGGAGCGCAGGTAGGTAGGAGGCGAAATCTCCGCGCGCACCCCAGTGTTCGAACCTCAAGGGTCTGCCGGAACCCAAAATCCGACAAGTTCCTTGTAACGCCCCAAGACCGGAGCTTCATATGCCTTCCAGGGTTTCCGGGATTTTCATCATGTGAGTTGGTTTGGTCCGTCGCATTTAATCTTTGCATCATGTGCATTGCATCATGTCATCATGCCATCATCTCATAAATCTTTTGCATCTCAACTAAATAAATCGTATGGACCTTCGATCCATTTAAATCGAGGGAAGGATGATTTCTCTTTATAATATATCCTCCCGATATTAGTGGAGCTATTATAAAATAATCCATTCTTATGGAATCACCAAAAACACACTTGCAAATTTCCCCATGCCTTTGTTATCTCGCTGCTTGACCTCGAACCTTGCCATTTATTCTTTCATCATTTTCCAGAGCTCTACCAAAATTCTCAACATTTTTGGAAACTCCTAGAACCTAGTCCTAGTTCAAACACATTTGAATTAAATTCAAATGACTTTGAATTTACATCTTCCAATCTTGGCTTTTTCTATTTTCTCGGAACAAGCGTATTTTTGTGAGTTCGGGAAATTATCCCCTTGTCCAAAATCTTTTCCTAAACCTCTCTTTCTTTTCCTCTCTTTTTTTTGGTCTTTTCTGCTAAAGTAATATGAGAGAGGGAGTGGAGAGCCCAGCAGCCTCCCTCTCCTCTTGGCCGGCCAACCAGGCCCAGGCATCCCCGCGGCCACCTAGGCCCAGCCGCACCTAACCTCTAACCCTAGCCGCCAGGGAGCCGACCCCCTCCTCTCGATCTCTCCCTCGTGCTTCCCCTCAGCGCCGTCATCTCTCTCGATCCCCCTCGTCCTCCTCCCGACCGCGCCGCCAGGGGAAGCCGCGGCTCGACCCCAATCCTCCTCCACCCCACGCCGGAGTCCCACCTCGCCAGAGCACAGGACCTCCTCTGCCACCGCGCCATGCCTTGCTGCAGCTCAAGCCGCGTCCTCGCCGGGCCTCTCACGCGCCCGAGCTCCATCACGCATGCCCGCCTCCTCGTCCTCGTGGGCGAAGCAGCCGAACAGGAGGCCTTGTGCCTGAGCCTCCCCGCTCTCCTCATCGACCCAGGGAGAGGAGCTCCTCCCGAAACCCTTTCTTGTCATCGCCGTTCGACGCTGTCGGAGCAACCCGCCGCCTTGGATGCCCGACCTCGCTGCCGTCCTGGAGCTCGTCCGCCTCCCCATACCGCCGCCCTGGCCTCGGATCCGGCAGGATCTTGTCAGGTCGTCCCCGCCGCCAAGTCCATCGCCGGAGCCGCCGTCCTCTGCCACACCATCGCCGCCTGTTCTGCCCGTCCCTGCATCGGACCCCGACGAGCTGGCTGCCCCGTCGGCCTTGCTGCCTTTGTCGTGGCCAGGTCAACACAGACACCCGGAGTCCATCTTTGGTTGCATGCCAAGTACCACGGCATATGGCGCCCGAATGACCACCGAACCGGAAACGCCAAGTATCCCTACGCGTGAAGATGCCAAGTCCGTTTCGGGATTCGTCAAGTACCGCTACCGATATGGCTCGAACGTCTATGAAACGTGTACCACTACCGTCGACCTCAAAGACCTCGGATTCACCAAGTTCCACTATCGTCGTCTTCGGCAACCTCGGATGCGTCAAGTACCTCTTTAAAACGAATGTGTACCACTACCGGCGAGGACCAATTGTACCACTACTTCTTCTACCATCGCGGAACGACTACTTCCCTCGATGAACTCGAACCGTACCGTTTGCACGCTTTTAAGGTATAACCCGAGACGACGCCCATGAACGAATGTTGTGTGATTTATGAGATGCTTGTGTTTGCACCGTGTCCGAATTGTCACTCGTTTCCATGCCACTAACCCGTGGGAACCCGGTAGTTGGGAGCACCCCACCATCTCTAGCATGTTTCGCACATCCGCACGCTTCCTTTTGCACCGGTATCTCCATGAGCTACCGGAACCGATATGTTGCCGTGGCATCATTTTCGGATTCGTTACCATGGCACCCCTTTCTTCCACCATGGTGACAAATGCTTCATAACATGCTCATGTCAACATTTTCATAAAATTTCTTAAAACTTGCATATGTCATTCGCATCATAATAACAACATTTAAAATGATTATATTTGTTGCTTCCATCAATTTGCTAAATGCATATGGGGATTTACCGGATTTGTTGTTTGTTATATCCGGCCCCATTTAAATTGTTTAGATGGTATAGTTTTATTATGCTTCACCTCTTGCCATGTTTAACAACTTTTAATATTGTTGAGTACCTAACCGAGAGTGAACTAAATAAGTGATGTGGTGTTCCGTCAATATGCAACGGAGTTGCATATTGAGCTCCACTTAATTTGTAGGATTGCTTGTGCACCTTGCCATGCCATGCCTCTTTGATCCGGACATGCATCATACTTGTTTGTGCATCATGCCATGATTATGTGAGGGTTGTTTACTATGTTGTGTGCTTCTTTCCGGTGTTGCTTCTTCGGGTTGGTTCCGGTAACGTCGCGTTTGTGAGGACCTGTTCGTCTACGTCCGTTTGTCTTCTTCATGGACTCGTTCTTCTTCCTTGCGGGATTTCAGGCAAGATGATCATACACTTGAAATCACTTCTATCTTTGCTTGCTAGTTGCTCGCTCTTTTGCTATGCCTATGCTGCGATACCTACCACTTGTTTATCATGCCTTCCATATTGTTGAACCAAGCCTCTAACCCAACTTGTCCTAGCAAACCTTTGTTTGGCTATGTTACCGCTTCGCTCAGCCCCTCCTATAGCGTTGTTAGTTGCAGGTGAAGATTGAAGTCTGTTCCTTGTTGGAACATGGAGATGTTGTTCCTTGTTGGAACATGTTTACTTGTTGAGATATCACAATATATCCTATTTAATTAATGCATCTATATACTTGGTAAAGGGTGGAAGGCTCGGCCTTATGCCTGGTGTTTTGTTCCACTCTTGCCGCCCTAGTTTCCGTCATATCGGTGTTATGTTCCCGGATTTTGCGTTCCTTACGCGGTTGGGCTATAATGGGAACCCCTTGACAGTTCAACTTAAGTAAAGCTCTTCCAGCAATGCCCAACATTGGTTTTACCATTTGCCACCTAGCCTTTTCTTTTCTCTTGGGAGTCGCGCTCCTGAGGGTCATCATTATTTTACCCCCCCCCCCCCGGGCCAGTGCTCCTCTGAGTGCTGGTCCAAACTAGAGTCCTGTGCAGCGCCCCCTCGGGGAAACTCGAGGTTTGGTTTTAGTTGTATGGAGCGCTCATCTGAGTGTGCCCTGATAAAGAGATATGTGCAGCTCCTATCGGGATTTGTCGGCACATTCGGGCGGTGTTGCTGGTTTAGTTTTACCCTGTCAAAATGTCTTGTTGTACCGGGGCGCCGAGTCTGATCGGAATGTCTCGGGAGGAGGTCTATTCCTTCGTTGACCGTGAGAGCTTGTCATGGGCTAAGTTGGGACACCCCTGCAGGGATTTGAACTTTCGAAAGCCGTGCCCGCGGTTATGGGCAGATGGGAATTTGTTAATGTTCGGTTGTAGAAAACCTGAACTTGGTGTGTTACCGTGATTAAAATACATCAACCACGTGTGTTACCGTGATGGTCTCTTTCCGGCGGAGTCCGGGAAGTGAACACGGTGTTGGAGTTATGCTTGACGTAGGTTGTTTAGGATCACTTCTTGATCATACTTTTATCGACCGTGCTTTGCCTTCTCTTCTCGCTCTCATTTGCGTATGTTAGTCACCATATATGCTAGTCGCTTGCTGCAGCTCCACCTCATACCTTTACCTTTCCCATAAGCTTAAATAGTCTTGATCGCGAGGGTGCGAGATTGCTGAGTCCCCGTGACTCATAGATACTTCCAAAACCAGCTTGCAGGTGCCGATGAGATCGTGCAGTTGACGCAACCAAGCTCAGGAGGAGCTCGATGAAGATCTTGTCCTTTGTGGTGTTTCGTTCTAGTTGATCAGTAGTGGAGCCCAGTTGGGGTCGATCGGGGACCTTTGTCGCATTTGGGGTTCTTCTCTTATTTTGGCTCCGTAGTCGGGCCCTGATTGTATTTGGTTGTTGTCATGCTTTATCCATGTAATTGTGTGAAGTGGCGATTGTAAGCCAACTATGTAATCTCTTTCCCTTATTATATTACATGGGTTGTGTGAAGATTACCTCACTTGCGACATATGCCTTCAATGCGATTATGCCTCTAAGTCGTGCCTCGACACGTGGGAGATATAGTCGCATCGAGGGTGTTACAATTTGGTAATCAGAGCCTTCCCCAACCATAGGAGCCCCATTGCTTGATCGTATTTAGCGGCCGAGTTGTGTCTAGAAAAATGTTTTGAGTCTTTAGGAATTATATATCAGAGAGTTTAGGAATTCTTTTTACTTCCCAGTCTCCTCATCGCTCTGGTAAGGCATCCTGACGTATAGTTTTGACTCTTCTCTTCTCAAATTTCACTAAAAAAAATTTTAGGATCACGCGGGTATCTTGGAATGGTTCCGATGGATTTATGATGAGAACATTGTCTTGGTGCCTCCTGTCAAGGGTTTAGTGGAAGTGTCCCGGGGATTTGAGCTCTGACGTGTTGTCGTCATAATTTTATCATTGCAATTCTGGAATACCTGAGTTGTAGCACGCCGACATCGAAAATCTCTTTTATGCAGTTCGTTGGTGAGATAACCTCGACGCCACCCAGTACTGGGGCGGGAGTTCGGGAGTATTGCCATAACTTGTATAACGGATGCTTTTCGAAGGTTGAGGTAGATGATTTCCGAAGGTTTCTTGGTTATGTGTTGAAGGATGGATACAGCTGGATGTAGGTTTTGCTAGTTTTGGGTGAGATATTATGCTTCCCCTGTATCCCCAACACCTGATTGCATAACCGGAAAATTTTGGGAGTTTATAAGTGGGAATTCAAGTAGCTCTTAGGATATCCTTCCGACGGATGTATGATACGAAATTGGGGTTCGACGTCTAGTGGTCCGCCTATTCACGGTTGGTTTTACAGTGGTCTCGTTGTGTCTTAAAGAGTCCTTGGCTATGCCGACTCGGGGGCGCTTCGTATGTCATGTGCACTGCCTTGTACATGATGGTGCTGTACGATCGAGCCCGTGTAGGCCCCACCACGAAAACTTCAGACGAAATCTCTATCATATGTTTGTTCTGGCTTATTCTGCAAGCCAACCCTTTGTTTTGTTTTGAGTTGTGGTATTCGAGTTGCTTCGAAGTCAAATGTTGATTCCATAACTTCCCCAAATGGTTTTCTCATACTCCGATGTGGATACCAATCCTCCTTGATAATCGAGATTGTTATGCCAATCTTGTTCAACCGGTGTGCTTCTCTTCAAGTGGATCTGATCATTTCAATTTCTGCAAGATCAAGTATCAGCTCTCTCAACGGCGTTCGTTTCATCCATCTCCAAGTTGTCCTTCTTTTTCCCACCCTCCCTCCCTTTTTGTTTCTTCGAGGACCCAGATTTCTTCATCGGGTATCCATTCAATTCATGTGAAGTCACTCCATTCTTTTTCGTCAATATTCTTACCCGATGGTTCTCAAGGAGATGTTCTACTAGTTCGTCATTCTTCATTCTTTTCTTCTCCGGTGGAACCAATTCAAGCTTTCGGTGTTGATCATATCTTTTTCATTGTTTCAAATATCTTCTCATGCCGGTGCACCTCATATTCATTCACTTCTCGCCATTTAATTGTTCTGGAGTGCTCAAGATATCTCGAAGATTCGTGTTTCCACTCTGCATTCATTCAAGCTCTTTCGAGGTTGTTATCTCATTCAAGTCATTTAATTCAACCAGTGCAACCTCCCTTTTAAATCATTTCAACGGTGCTTCTTTTGAGTGGGCCCTAACCCACAGGTCTTTTCCCAAGATTTTACCTGACTCTTCTTATTTCCCGGAGCTATCCTAAATTACTTTCAAAATTTGATGTAAGAATGAGTTATCATCAGTCAAATGTCTTCTCCAAGATCTTCCAAATTCTTTTCATCGTTGGTTCAACCTTTCCATTTTTCATTCCGGAGTATCTCAACGATTCATGGTGATTGTTTCTCGTCGTCATTCTCAGATTTTGAAGACCGAAGAAGAGTTTTCCCTCCATATTTTATCCGTTCTCTCAGAGATTCGTGATTCTAGCTTAATGCCATCCTCTCAAAATTGTTTTCGATGTGCCATCCGGAGTAATTCAGGAGCCTTTTCAGTTTGTTCATCCGGAGCCCATCATTTCATAAGATTTATTAATTCTCAGTTTCAGTTATCATTCTCCAATTTTACCGGTGCTTCATTAAAATGATCTTTAATCGGCTCGTGATCTCTTCGCCCTCATGTATCTAAATCCTCTCAAGCTTCTTCATTCATTTGCTAATTCTTACCCGGTGTTTCTTTTTCTTCTCATCGTCCTTTTCAACTTTTACGGTGGTTTGCTCAAGATCTCTTCCTTGGTTGTCATACTAATTCTTTCGTTGTTTTTTTCTATCCTACCGGTGACTTCCTGAAGACTTTCTCAAGTTGGCGCTATATCTATCATAATCCTTTCTACGAGAATAAGTAGTATGCCAATTCCATTGCTTGTCATCAATTTTAATTGGTGAAGGATACACATAATGTAATTCTTATTCTTGTTTCATCGAGTTTATTTAATTCCTGTTTTCTGGAGTGGCTCATTATTCTTATTCTTGGTTCCAATAGCTCATCTTTCTTTCCCGGAGTTCCAAGCTCTAATTATCACGGAGATCCATCTAAATCATTACAAGGTTTCACTTTGTGTTTTCAACTTCTTTTCCTTTTCGTTTGATACTCCTTCTCGAAGTGTTCATCGAGATTCTTCTCTAAGGAGCTCAAGCATTCTTCATCTTGCAATCCGGAGTTCAATTCTCTCTACCGTATCATTTGAGGTGGTATTATGTCATTCTTGATGATTTCCCTATGTGGTTCATGATTCACATGTTGTCAAGATTGAGATATCTTAAATCCATCAAGCTCGTCATGGGAGTTATCTTGGGTTATATTTCACCTAAAGCCTTCCCTAAGGATTGTTGCTATCTAAAGTGCACATAAATGATCCAAGCTCTTCTTTATCCTCCCGGCGAAATAAGTTTCTCGTCTCCTTGTTCAAATAAATACAATTCTTTCCCGTGAGTGGCAGATTGTCACCTCATAATTTCGAGATGTATTCCGTAAGACCATATCAAGCTTATTCTTTTTGTTGTGGGTTTTTCCAACAACTCTGTTCTAGCATTTGTTGTAAGCGTGCTACCTCGAGATCGTGTTTTCCTTCTTCCATCCCATTCCATTCTTACTTTTGTTCTGGAGGCATTGCGATGTTGTTTTCTTCAACCATCATCTCGTTTCATCTAAGATCATGTTCTTTTCGTGCTTATCCATTTAACCGGAGTGTTGTACCCTTTTGCTTAAGTTCTTTTAATATTATCAAGTCTTGCTTAACTTCTTAACCGGAGTGGTTTCAATATATATCTTGCCCTCCAACCTCAAGGTTTTTCCCAATGTTCTTTGTTCCTCTTTTCTATCGGAATGTTTTCGACCTTATTCACCTTCATTGTGTTCTTTCTCAAATTTGTTCAACCTCGCAAGGTTCCTTGGTTTCACTCGTTTGTCAAAGAAGCAACTTAGTTTTACCTCTTATCTTCCTCTTCCTTTTCCCTCCAGTGCCATTCTAGATCTCGGGACGAGATCCTCTCGTAGTGGTGGAGTGTTGTAACGCCCCAAGACCGGAGCTTCAGATGCCTTCCAGGGTTTCCGGGTTTTTCGTCGTGTGAGTTGGTTTGGTCCGTTGCATTTAATCTTTGCATCATGTGCATTGCATCATGTCATCATGCCATCATCTCATAAATCTTTTGCATCTCAACTAAATAAATCGTATGGACCTTCGATCCATTTAAATCGAGGGAAGGATGATTTCTCTTTATAATATATGTAGGATCGAAAGTATGTCTAGAGGGGGGGTGATTAGACTACTTGACCAAATAAAAACTTAACCTTTTCCCAATTTTAGTTCTTGGCAGATTTTAGCTATTCTAGGACAAGTCAAGCAATCATCACACAATTCAAGCAAGCATGCAAAGAGTTTATGGGCAGCGGAAAGTAAAGCATGCAACTTGCGAGAATGTAAAGGGAAGGGTTTGGAGAGTTCAAACGCTATTGGAGACACGGATGTTTTCCCGTGGTTCGGATAGGTGGTGCTATCCTACATCCACGTTGATGGAGACTTCAACCCACGAAGGGTAACGGTTGCGTGAGTCCACACAGGGCTCCACCCAAGGGCAATGGTTGCGCGAGTCCACGAAGGGCTCCACCCACGAAGGGTCCACGAAGAAGCAACCACCCACAAAGGGTCCACGAAGAAGCAACCTTGTCTATCCCACCATGGCCATCGCCCACGAAGGACTTGCCTCACTAGCGGTAGATCTTCACGAAGTAGGCGATCTCCTTGCCCTTACAAACTCCTTGGTTCAACTCCACAATCTTGTCAGAGGCTCCCAAGTGACACCTAGCCAATCTAGGAGACACCACTCTCCAAGAAGTAACAAATGGTGTGTAGGTAATGAACTCCTTGCTCTTGTGCTTCAAATGATAGTCTCCCCAACACTCAACTCTCTCTCATAGGATTTGGATTTGGTGGAAAGAAGATTTGAGTGGAAAGCAACTTGGGAAGGCTAGAGATCAAGATTCATATGGTAGGAATGGAATGTCTTGGTCTCAACACATGAGTAGGTGGTTCTCTCTCAGAACAAATGAGTTGGAATGATGTGTGTGTTCTGATGGCTCTCTCACTGAATGAGAAAGAGGTGGAGGGGTATATATAACCTCCACACAAAATCCAACCGTTACACACAATTTACCAATCTCGGTGGGACCGAATCAGAAAACTCGGTCTGACCGAAATAGTAAACCTAGTGACCGTTAGGAATTTCGGTGGGACTGACATGCAACTCGATAGGACCGATTCGGTTAGGGTTTGGGCATAACGTAATCTCGGTGAGACCGATTACACAAACTCGGTGAGACCGAATTTGGTAATTAGCTAACCAGAGAGTTGGTCAGGCAAACTCGGTGGGACCGATTTGCTCTTTCGGTGAGACCGAAAAGTTACATAGGGGAAACACTGAGTTTACATTGCAATCTCGGTGGGACCGATTCGCTCTTTCGGTGGGACCGAAAAGTTACGAAAGGGAAACAGAGAGTTTGCAACCCCATCTCGGTGGGACCGAGATCCTTATCGGTAGAACTGAATTGCTAGGGTTTGGCAGTGGCTAATGACAAGTGAAACTCGGTGGCGCCGGATAGGAAGAATCGGTAGGACCGAGTTTGGCTTAGAGTTTTGGTCATATGTGGATATGGGAAAGTAGTTGAGGGTTTTGGAGCGTATCACTAGGCACATGAAGCAAGAGGCTCATTAAGCAACACCTCATCCCTCCTTAATAGTATTGGCTTTTCCTATGGACTCAATGTGATCTTGGATCACTAAAATATAAAATGAAGAGTCTTGAGCTTTTGAGCTTGAGCCAATACATTGTCCTTAGCATTTTGAGGGTTCCACTTTCACATCCATGCCATGCCAATCATTGAGCTTTCCTGAAATAATTATCTTCGAATAGTATTAGCTCAATGAGCTATATGTTGTTATGAATTACCAAAACCACCTAGGGATAGTTGCACTTTCAATCTCCCCCTTTTTGGTAATTGATGACAACATATAGATCAAAGCTTCGACAAATGATAATAAGCATGAAATATATCGTCGCTTTGAGAGGTATGTGATAAGTAAGAGCTCCCCCTAAATTTGTGCATATTTAAAATTTGCTTTGGACTGCAAATGCACAAAGAATTAGAATCATGGGTTACTCTTCCATGTCACATACATCTTGGTGGAGCGCTCAAAAAATGATAAGATCGAAATACATGCACTCATCACCAAGAATAGTGAATGATCACAAACGATAGATAGAATGATAATATTTAAGCAAGCATCAAGCAAACATTAAGTGTAGCTTATGATCAAACACATGATCATCGATGTCTCACGGGCATAAGGACGTAGTATCTCACACACAAGCAAACAAAGTTCGAAGAAACCACCAAATAAAACAAGAGAGAATAAAGCAACACTCTCTCTCAAAGCCTATGATCTATACATTTTCTCCCCCTTTGGCAACAAGTTACCAAAAAGTTCCTAGAAAATGCATAGTGCTAAGTCGACGCTCAGGCTTGATCTTTAGGTGGTGGTGGAGTCCGGATCACTCCAAGGACGAAGCCTTCGGTAGACGTGGTCGGAGTGGAAGCTGAAGTGGATGCTGGAGCTGGTGGAACTGAGGCTGTGGCTGGTGCAGATGTTGTAGCTCTGGTGTCAGCAACTGGCAGTGCAGACGACCTCGGACCTCGTGGCACCCTCGCAAACGCATGAGTCGTGGTCCTGCCTCTCCTCTCATTCCTGTCCTCCTGGAGCTGCTCCACTGCAGACTGAACTTCTGTTACCTTGATGTCCAAGTCATAGAACCTCTGTTCCATGATCCTCTCTAAACTCGCCTGGTTCTGAGTCAGGGTGGCTATACTCTGCTCAATCCGTAGGGTGGACGCAATCAAGTAACTGAGCTGCTCTTGTTTGGTCTTGAAGAAATAGTCAGATGCCTCCGCTTGAGTAGGCATCCTGGCAGCTTTCTCCTTCTTCGCCTTCTCCTTCTGAGCTTGTGCATGGGCAGATGATGGTTCATTCTCTGTCATCACAATTTCATTGTTCTCAAAATCTGGACGGATGGGTAGGTGTTCCTTGTCCAACAAATATACGCCCGTGCCCATCTTGGAGTTGATGAGCTCCTGAATCTGAGGGGCATATCCACAGCTCCTCTTCTGATCTGCCGCAGTCCTTTTGATTGTTTCCACTATAAGGCTCATGACTTTGAATTTTTGAGGCACGTCAAAAACATGAAGCAAATTGATCATGTGACCTCTGATCATCTTGTGATCTTCAGACTTGGGAAGAAGGGTGTGCCTAAGGATCCAGTTGATCGTAGGCAATCCTGAGAGCAGATAATGCACTGAGCCCAACTTGAACGTGTCAAGTGCTTCATTCGGAATCTCCTTGTACATGTTGGACATGGAGTTGTGGTCCATCTTTTTCTTGGCATAAATGTCCAAGTCATTTGCTTGCTCCTCTGGGGCATTGATCAGCTTCGCCCATTCCTCAACAGTAGAGTGGTACCTCGTACCCTCAGACATCCATGTAATCCTCCCATCTGGATAAAAGTGAGCTGTGGAGTAGAACTGCATGATGAGTTCCTCGTTCCACTTTGTGAGCTTCTGCCCAACAAAGTCCTCTACTCCACACGCCTTAAAGCTGTCCCGAACTCCTGGGTAGTACTCTTCATTATCCTTGATATAGGTCCAGTCGACCCATCTCATGTCACATACAATTGGCTTCTTGTCAAGTAGCAATGTCTCATAGAAATCCTGTTGCTCCTTGGTATGAAACCTGTAGTCCACTGCAGTCCTTCTCCTAGAAGCATATGGATCTGCTTTTCTCCATTTCCTGAGCCCTGAGTCTCTCCTTAGCTTCATATCCTCAGCCACAGGATGAGCATTGTTGTGGTCTGGGATCTTGGGCTTGAGCTTCCGAAGGACACTCTCTTCCTCTTCATCTGCAACAGTCTCAGGCACTGGGGCCTTGTTCTTCTCAGTGGCTGGGATGCTTCTTGTGTTTCTCTTTGGTGCACTTTTAGGCTTAGATGCAGCCTTAGGTGCTTCCTTGGGCTTGGATGCAGCTCCCCCTGACCTTATGGCATCTCCCATAAGTTTGGCTGCCTTGGGCGCTGGTGCAGCTGCCTCTTCTTCCTCCTCCTCTTCTACCATGATGGAGGCCTTCCCAAGCACTCTAGCCACAGTCTTCTTCACTCTCTCTTTCCTCTTCTTGCCCTCAGCTGCAACGGGCTCAATGGGAGCAGGCTTCTCAGTTGAGGCTCTAGCCTTTGACATGGGCTGCCTGCCTGCTGGCCTTTTGATTTTCAGGCCTGGCTTTGAGCCTTGAGCTGGCTCATCTCTCTTGGAAGTGGCCTCTTCCTCTGCCACATAGTCCTCATCTTCAAAATCTGATGTTTTCTTCTTCCTTTGTCTCGTGGCAGCTTTAGGCAGGTTGCTGGGTATGCTCCTGCTGCCATCATCTGAGGAACTTGAGGGGCTAGTGCCCTCACTCAGCTGCACTTGCTGCTCTGACAAGTTTTGGCTATCACTCTGGTTTGACATGATGCAAACTGACTGCTGACCTTGTCAATAGATTATAGAGGAGATAGAGTGGATGAGCATCACAAAATATAGAGATTTTTGCAAAAAGGAATGATTCAAAAACTTAGTTTTAGTTTCCCACTGAAATCATCTCGGATCTACCGACTTTCAAACTCGGTGATACTGAAGCAGTTTTGGAACCTAAACTAGTGAACTCAGTAGGACCGAGTCACAGTTCGGTGGCACCGAGACTGCTAGGGTTTCACTGAGTTCAAAAATCGGTCACACCGATAAGTAATTTTCGGTCAGACCGAGTCTCACTTGTGCAATGGCATAAGCCAAATCGGTGGGACCGAGTTTTTCAACTCGGTGGGTCCGAGATGGTTTCAGCGGAGACCTAAACCTAGAATTTTTGAATCAAACCTAATCTATGAGCGTTTTGACTGGATAGAAGTGTTTCAATCGTGGCAAGAATCAATATGATCATAATGTGTTAGGAATCAGATTGAGGAATAGCACAAAGATCAAGTCCATACCCTAGTTCAGCGGGGACTTGCTACGGCGGCAACGGCGGGGCAGAAATCCCGTTGACGGCGACGGAGACCAGCGACTGGAGGCTGCTGGCGGAGAGAAGATCCGGAGACCTCGGGGGCAGAGCAGGCTATCGCGCGGGCGAAGGGGTTCGGAGAAATTTCCAAATTTTGCCCGTGACTATATATAGCCCGACCCTGTCGGTGTGACCGAGTTGAACAACTCGGTGGCACCGAGATTTATAACTGCGTGCAGTTACTGAAACTCGGTGAGACCGAAAGGTTCAAATCGGTTGCACCGAGATCGAAAACTTAGATCAACTTAATGATCTCGGTAGGACCGAAGTGGAGTATCGGTCAGACCGAGAATCATAAAGAGGTTTTGGAAGTTTAAGTCTATGACGAATCGGGGACTCCGAGCGCTCCTCACACAGAGTGGTTCGAATCTGACTTGATCAAATTTTGTGATGCAGCATGAATAGAGTTTGAGACGAGAAAAGCATAGATAGCTAGAGGAGGTTCTTAGGCATTCTTGTCCATCCACTTGGAAAAAAGAAATAAAACCGAACAATCAAAGCAACAAGTGGATGTCCTCGAATGAGTAAAATATGCAATCAGCATGCTCACACAATAAGATGGCAAATGAAATATGTGGCAAGGCATGCACAACCAATTCTAGCATCTATCAAGAAATTTGCAATGACTAGGTCATCTATATATGAGTATGTTGACTTAGGAGTCAAGTGAACACTTGATCGTAGGTCATACTCATCGTTTAAGCTCAAGTGGGGTTACCACTTTTATATAAACAATTGTTTTGTTCACATCTTTAGAGTTGCTTTAGCTCAAGTCTTAGAGTAAAGCTCCCCCTAGATGTGATATCCCCCCTAAGAGGGATGAACTAACCTTGGGTTTTGTCGATGATGACTTCATGTAGATATTGAAGATGTGGATGCTCAACGTTGATGTAGATCTCTTGGAGCTATCCATTTGAGTGAATTGCACTTTCAATACCTACATGGGTTAGTCCCACAAGGATCAAGCAAGGATATCCATAGACATAGAGTGATGCACACAAAAGATGATGTCCATGAAAGCTTTTAGGTTACCTTGTCCCTTGTCTTACCAACAAGAGGGTTTGTGACTCCTTGAACTAGTGCAAGATGTGGAAGTTGATTGCACTTGTTCTTGCCAAAATGATAAGAGTGAAGTATGTTGGCGGAGTCACCCTCAAGAACTCTCTAGTTCTTCTTCTTTTGGATCCACATCATCTTGATGGGAATCCTTGGAGTTGTAGTTGTACTTGATGAAGTGGAACTTGAAGAAGTCTTGGGAATCCACTTGACTAAGGTCTTAGGAGCTTCTTCAAATGCATCAATTTCCTCTTGAAGCTTGTCCTTGCCTTTTTGCTCGTAGTCTTGTGGTGGAAGATCATCTTGAGCTTGTGTCCCCTTGAAAGAAGTATACTTCTCTTGTTGAGGGACAAACTTTGTCTTGGGGTATTGATCTTCTACCCATTCAACTCCATTGGCATTGAACTTTCGTTCAAAACCAACACCTTGATTCTTCCGGTGCATTCCTTGCTTGCGCACAATTTCCTCGAATTGCTTACTCCCGGCAAGGCTTTTGTACACTCCTTTCTCTATAATTCCCTTCAATAAGCTATTTTCTTGTTCAAGTGTAACTTGGCTAAGAGAATCATTAGTGGAATCAAGAGAACTACTAGAAGCAACAATATTGAATTTAGCATGATCATTGTTACAACTAGAGGAAGAATCTTTCTTGTTAGACTTGACTTGAGGCATGTAAGTGGATAAGAGTAAACGCTTGGCAATGTAAGAAGAACTTTTCTTGCGGAGATCATCATTGATTGCCTTTAAGAACTCATGCTCTTGCTCAAGATTGAGCTTTTCAAAGCGTAGTTTCTCATGAGCTCTTAAAAGTTATCGATGATCTTCGAAGATAGTGTCATGAGCCAACTTAAGAGTTTTTAGTTCTTTAGTTAGAGCCTTAATCTTCTCCTTATCATTGTCACTCGTTTTATCTTGATTAGCATGATTAATTGGTCTTTCATCATAGTATTCATCACTAGAGTTGTCGCCAAGCAAATCATCACCTAACAAGTCATCTTCATCACTATTGAAATCAACATACTCGGGGTGTGTTACCTTAGGACCTTTGGCCATGAAGCATCTTCCAACTCCTTCATTTGGTGAGTCAAATATGTCGTAGGAGTTGGTTGACACAAGTGCTAGACCGGCAACACCTTCATCTTGAGTATCTTCAGAGTCGGAGTGATAACTTCTCTCGGAGTGGCTGTCGGAGTCGGAGCCGGATACCCATTCACCAACATGAGCTTGATGTCTTCGTCTTGTGTAGCTCCTTGATGATTTTTCCTTCCTTTCCGAATCCTTGCTTCTCCGTGAGTATCTTCGTTCATAACGATCATCTCTACTCCTTCTCTCTCTTGGTGGTGATCCTTTGCTTCTTCTTTTTGGAGAATCTTCTCTTCTCTTGTAGGGAGCCGTACACTCATTGGAATAGTGTCCGGGTCTTCCACAATTGTAACAGTTTCTCTCTCGACTAGAAGATCTTTTGTCATTGTAGGACCTTGATTTGGAGCTTCTATCTTTGCTTCTACTCTTGTAGAACTTGTTGAAGTTCTTCACCATTAAGCTCAGTTCTTCATTGAAGTCTTGTTTCTCACTTGATGATGTAGGGGCTTCACATGAGGCTTTATAGGCACCACTTGATTTGTTGTGAAGTTCCTCTTTATCCTTAAGTGACATCTCATGAGAAACAATTCTTCCAATCACCTCCATTGGCTTGAGATCTTTGTAATTGGGCATCATTTGGATCAATGTGCACACGGTATCATATTTTCCATCCAAGGCTCTTAGGATCTTCTTGATGATGAATTTATCGGTCATCTCTTCACTTCCTAAGCCGGCAATCTCATTTGTGATGAGAGCAAGCCTAGAGTAAATTTCAGCGACACCTTCACCATCCTTCATCTTGAACTTGTCAAGTTGGCTTTGAAGCACATCCAACTTGGATTCCTTGACGGAGTCGGTACCTTCGTGCATATCAATCAAAGTGTCCCAAATTTCCTTTGCATTCTCAAGGCGGCTGATTTTGTTGAATTCTTCGGGGCACAATCCGTTGAAGAGAATATCACAAGCTTGAGCATTGTATTGCAACATCTTCAACTCATCCGTGGTAGCTTCACAGTTTGGTTCTCTCCCATCAAAGAAGTCACCTTGCAAACCAACACACACAATAGCCCAAACAGCAGGGTTATGTCCAAGAATATGCATTTTCATTTTATGCTTCCAACTAGCAAAATTAGTACCATCAAAGTAAGGACCTCTACGGTGATAATTTCCCTCGCTAGACGCCATACTCTCCTAGGTTGTGAAACCAAGGCTATGACCACCAAAAGCTATGGAGATCTAGCAAATGGAGACCAAAGCTCTGATACCACTTGTAGGATCGAAAGTATGTCTAGAGGGGGGGTGATTAGACTACTTGACCAAATAAAAACTTAACCTTTTCCCAATTTTAGTTCTTGGCAGATTTTAGCTATTCTAGGACAAGTCAAGCAATCATCACACAATTCAAGCAAGCATGCAAAGAGTTTATGGGCAGCGGAAAGTAAAGCATGCAACTTGCGAGAATGTAAAGGGAAGGGTTTGGAGAGTTCAAACGCTATTGGAGACATGGATGTTTTTCCCGTGGTTCGGATAGGTGGTGCTATCGTACATCCACGTTGATGGAGACTTCAACCCACGAAGGGTAACGGTTGCGCGAGTCCACACAGGGCTCCACCCAAGGGCAATGGTTGCGCGAGTCCACGAAGGGCTCCACCCACGAAGGGTCCACGAAGAAGCAACCACCCACAAAGGGTCCACGAAGAAGCAACCTTGTCTATCCCACCATGGTCATCGCCCACGTAGGACTTGCCTCACTAGCGGTAGATCTTCACGAAGTAGGCGATCTCCTTGCCCTTACAAACTCCTTGGTTCAACTCCACAATCTTGTCGGAGGCTCCCAAGTGACACCTAGCCAATCTAGGAGACACCACTCTCCAAGAAGTAACAAATGGTGTGTAGGTAATGAACTCCTTGCTCTTGTGCTTCAAATGATAGTCTCCCCAACACTCAACTCTCTCTCATAGGATTTGGATTTGGTGGAAAGAAGATTTGAGTGGAAAGCAACTTGGGAAGGCTAGAGATCAAGATTCATATGGTAGGAATGGAATGTCTTGGTCTCAACACATGAGTAGGTGGTTCTCTCTCAGAACAAATGAGTTGGAATGATGTGTGTGTTCTGATGGCTCTCTCACTGAATGAGAAAGGGGTGGAGGGGTATATATAGCCTCCACACAAAATCCAACCGTTACACACAATTTACCAATCTCGGTTGGACCAAATCAGAAAACTCGGTCTGACTGAAATAGTAAACCTAGTGACCGTTAGGAATTTCGGTGGGATTGACATGCAACTCGGTAGGACCGATTCAGTTAGGGTTTGGGAATAACGTAATCTCGGTGAGACCGCTGACACAAACTCAGTGAGACCAAATTTGGTAATTAGCTAACCAGAGAGTTGGTCAGGCAAACTCTGTGGGACCGATTTGCTCTTTCGGTGAGACCGAGTGGAACTCGGTGAGACCGAAAAGTTACAAAGGGGAAACACTGAGTTTACATTGCAATCTCGGTGGGACCAATTCGCTCTTTCGGTGGGACCGAAAAGTTCTGAAAGGGAAATAGAGAGTTTGCAACCCCATCTCGGTGGGACCGAGATCCTTATCGATAGAACCGAATTGCTAGGGTTTGGCAGTGGCAAATGACAAGTGAAACTCGGTGGCGCCGGATAGGAAGAATCGGTAGGACCGAGTTTGGCTTAGAGTTTTGGTCATATGTGGATATGGGAAAGTAGTTGAGGGTTTTGGAGCATATCACTAAGCACATGAAGCAAGAGGCTCATTAAGCAACAACTCATCCCTCCTTAATAGTATTGGCTTTTCCTATGGACTCAATGTGATCTTGGATCAGTAAAATATAAAATGAAGAGTCTTGAGCTTTTGAGCTTGAGCAAATCCATTGTCCTTAGCATTTTGAGGGTTCCACTTTCACATCCATGCCATGCCAATCATTGAGCTTTCCTGAAATAATTATATTGGAATAGTATTAGCTCAATGAGCTATATGTTGTTATGAATTACCAAAACCACCTAGGGATAGTTGCACTTTCAATATATCCTCCCGATATTAGTGGAGCTATTATAAAATAATCCATTCTTATGGAATCACCAAAAACACACTTGCAAATTTCCCCATGCCTTTGTTATCTCGCTGCTTGACCTCGAACCTTGCCATTTATTCTTTCATCATTTTCCGGAGCTCTACCAAAATTCTCAACATTTTTGGAAACTCCTAGAACCTAGTCCTAGTTCAAACACATTTGAATTAAATTCAAATGAGTTTGAATTTACATCTTCCAATCTTGGCTTTTTCTATTTTCTTGGAACAAGCGTATTTTTGTGAGTTCGGGGAAATTATCCCCTTGTCCAAAATCTTTTCCTAAACCTCTCTTTTTTTGGTCTTTTCTGCTAAAGTAATATGAGAGAGGGAGTGGAGAGCCCAGCAGCCTCCCTCTCCTCTGGGCCGGCCAACCAGGCCCAGGCATCCCCGTGGCCACCTAGGCCCAGCCGCACCTAACCTCTAACCCTAGCCGCCAGGGAGCCGACCCCCTCCTCTCGATCTCTCCCTCGTGCTTCCCCTCAGCGCCGTCATCTCTCTCGATCCCCCTCGTCCTCCTCCCGACCGCGCCGCCAGGGGAAGCCGCGGCTCGACCCCAATCCTCCTCCACCCCATGCCGGAGTCCCACCTCGCCGGAGCACAAGACCTCCTCTACCGCCGCGCCATGGCTTGCTGCAGCTCAAGCCGCGTCCTCGTCGGGCCTCTCGCGCGCCCGAGCTCCATCACGCATGCCCGCCTCGACGTCCTCGTGGCCGAAGCAGCCGAACAGGAGGCCTTGTGCCTGAGCCTCCTCGCTCTCCTCATCGACCCAGGGAGAGGAGCTCCTCCCGAAACCCTTTCTCGTCATCGCCGTTTGACGCTGTCGGAGCAACCCGCCGCCTTGGACGCCCGACCTCGCTGCCGTCCTGGAGCTCGTCCGCCTCCCCATACCGCCGCCCTGGCCTCGGATCCGGCGGGATCTCGTCCGGTCGTCCCTGCCGCCAAGTCCTTCGCCGGAGCCGCCGTCCTCTGCCACACCATCGCCGCCTGTTCTGCCCGTCCCTGCATCAGACCCCGACGAGCTGGCTGCCCCGTTGGCCTTGCTACCTTTGTCGTGGCCAGGTCAACACAGACACCCGGAGTCCATCTTTGGTTGCACGCCAAGTACCACGGCATACGGCGCCCGAACGACCACCGAACCGGAAACGCCAAGTATCCCTACGCGTGAAGACGCCAAGTCTGTTTCAGGATTCGTCAAGTACCGCTACCGATATGGCTCGAATGTCTACGAAACGTGTACCACTACCGTCGACCTCAAAGACCTCGGATTCACCAAGTTCCACTACCGTTGTCTTTGGAACCTCGGATGCGTCAAGTACCTCTTTAAAACGAACGTGTACCACTACCGGCGAGGACCAATTGTACCACTACTTCTTCTACCATCGCGGAACGACTACTTCCCTCGACGAACTCGAACCGTACCGTTTGCACGCTTTGAAGGTATAACCCAAGACGACGCCCATGAACGAATGTTGTGTGATGTATGAGATGCTTGTGTTTGCACCGTGTCCGAATTGTCACTCGTTTCCATGCCACAAACCTGTGGGAACCCGGTAGTCGGGAGCACCCCACCATCTCTAGCATGTTTCGCACATCCGCATGCTTCCTTTTGCACCGGTATCTCCATGAGCTACCGGAACCGATATGTTGCCGTGGCATCATTTTCGGATTCGTTGCCGTGGCACCCCTTTCTTCCACCATGGTGACAAATGCTTCATAACATGCTCATGTCAACATTTTCATAAAATTGCTTAAAACTTGCATATGTCATTCGCATTATAATAACAACATTTAAAATGATTATATTTGTTGTTTCCATCAATTTGCTAAATGCATATGGGGATTTACCGGATTTGTTGTTTGTTATATCCGGCCCCATTTAAATTGTTTAGATGGTATAGTTTTATTATTCTTCACCTCTTGCCATGTTTAACAACTTTTAATATTGTTGAGTACCTAACCGAGAGTGAACTAAATAAGTGATGTCGTGTTCCGTCAATATGCAACGGAGTTGCATATTGAGCTCCACTTAATTTGTAGGATTGCTTGTGCACCTTGCCATGCCATGCCTCTTTAATCCGGACATGCATCATACTTGTTTGTGCATCATGCCATGATTATGTGAGGGTTTTTTACTATGTTGTGTGCTTCTTTCCAGTGTTGCTTCTTCGGGTTGGTTCCGGTAACGTCGCGTTTGTGAGGACCCATTCGTCTACGTCCGTTTGTCTTCTTCATGGACTCGTTCTTCTTCCTTGCGGGATTTCAGGCAAGATGATCATACCCTCGAAATCACTTCTATCTTTGCTTGCTAGTTGCTCGCTCTTTTGCTATGCCTATGCTGTGATACCTACCACTTGCTTATCATGCCTCCCATATTGTTGAACCAAGCCTCTAACCCAACTTGTCCTAGCAAACCGTTGTTTGGCTATGTTACCGCTTCGCTCAGCCCCTCCTATAGCGTTGTTAGTAACAGGTGAAGATTGAAGTCTGTTCCTTGTTGGAACATGGAGATGTTGTTCCTTGTTGGAACATGTTTACTTGTTGGGATATCACAATATATCCTATTTAATTAATGCATCTATATACTTGGTAAAGGGTGGAAGGCTCGGCCTTATGCCTGGTGTTTTGTTCCACTCTTGCCGCCCTAGTTTCCGTCATATCGGTGTTATGTTCCCGGATTTTGCGTTCCTTACGCGGTTGGGCTATAATGGGAACCCCTTGACAGTTCGACTTAAGTAAAGCTCTTCCAGCAATGCCCAACATTGGTTTTACCATTCGCCACCTAGCCTTTTCTTTTCTCTTGGGAGTCGCGCTCCTGAGGGTCATCATTATTTTACCCCCCCGGGCCAGTGCTCCTCTGAGTGTTGGTCCAAACTAGAGTCCTGTGTAGCGCCCCCTCGGGGAAACTCGAGGTTTGGTTTTAGTTGTATGGAGCGCTCATCTGAGTGTGCCCTGAGAAAGAGATATGTGCAGCTCCTATCGGGATTTGTCGGCACATTCGGGCGGTGTTGCTGGTTTAGTTTTACCCTGTCGAAATGTCTTGTTGTACCGGGGCGCCGAGTCTGATCGGAACGTCTCGGGAGGAGGTCTATTCCTTCGTTGACCATGAGAGCTTGTCATGGGCTAAGTTGGGACACCCCTGCAGGGATTTGAACTTTCGAAAGCCATGCCCGCGGTTATGGGCAGATGGGAATTTGTTAATGTCCGGTTGTAGAAAACCTGAACTTGACCTTAATTAAAATACATCAACCGCGTGTGTTACCGTGATGGTCTCTTTCCGGCGGAGTCCGGGAAGTGAACACGGTGTTGGAGTTATGCTTGACGTAGGTTGTTTAGGATCACTTCTTGATCATACTTTTATCGACCGTGCTTTGCCTTCTCTTCTCGCTCTCATTTGCGTATGTTAGTCACCATATATGCTAGTCGCTTGCTGCAGCTCCACCTCATACCTTTACCTTTCCCATAAGCTTAAATAGTCTTGATCGCGAGGGTGCGAGATTGCTGAGTCCCCGTGACTCATAGATACTTCCAAAACCAGCTTGCAGGTGCCGATGAGACCGTGCAGTTGACGCAACCAAGCTCAGGAGGAGCTCGATGAAGATCTTGTCCTTTGTGGTGTTTCGTTCTAATTGATCAGTAGTGGAGCCCAGTTGGGGTCGATCGGGGACCTTTGTCGCATTTGGGGTTCTTCTTTTATTTTGGCTCCGTAGTCGGGCCCTGATTGTATTTGGTTGTTGTAATGCTTTATCCATGTAATTGTGTGAAGTGGCGATTGTAAGCCAACTATGTAATCTCTTTCCCTTATTATATTACATGGGTTGTGTGAAGATTACCTCACTTGCGACATATGCCTTCAATGCGATTATGCCTCTAAGTCGTGCCTCAACACGTGGGAGATATAGTCGCATCGAGGGTGTTACATTCCTAGCGAGGTGACCTGGTTGACCACACTTGTAGCACAGACCATTATTGGGAGTGGGAACAGGAGCTTGGAGTGGTGGAGCTGGAAGTCTTGGGTGCCTAGTTGGTGGGGGAGGCACGGTGCAGCATAGGACTGTCTTGGTGCAGGTGCAGCTGGCTGGTACATACTGTTGGGAATCCATATCCTACGCTTCTACGAGGACGGGCCCGAAGATGAGCCCGTGTCACGGTTGCGCCTGTGAGAGCTCTGGTGTTCCTGCAGACCAGTTTCGACATTGATGGCCTTGTTCACCAAGGTGGCGAAATCAACAAAGTCATTCACTAGAAGTGCGAGCTTGATGTCAGCTTGAAGGCCATCACGAAACTTCTCCTGTCTGCGTGCATCAGTTGCAATGTCTTCTTCAGCATAGCGGGATAAATCCAGAAACTCCCGCTGATAAGCTTCGATGGTTTTGTTTCCCTGGGTGAGGCTGCGGAACTCATGTTTCTTCCGATCCATGACTCCTCGAGGAATGAAGCGGGCATGGAAAGCAGCTTGGAAGTCTGGCCAGGTGATGATTGTTCCAACCGGTAGAGTACGCATGTGGCTGTCCCACCATTGAGCAGCGGGTCCTTTCAGGAAGAAGGAAGCAAAGGTGACATAGCTGGCAGGGGCTGCATCAGTAGACTCCATCTCATAGGTGATGTCACGGAGCCAGTCATCAGCATCCAGAGGCTGAGTTGAGCTGCGGTACACAGTTGGGTTGAGGCGCATGAAATCCTGCAGAGTCACTTGGGCTGGCTGTTGGTTCATATTGGGGCGAGGAAACTGAGCCATAATATTCTCCATGAACTGGCGATTCAGCTCGAACTGTTGCATCATACCAGCCATGTACTCAGGCAGTGGTGGGGGATGGCCACCACGACCATGACCACCTGGTCTAACCATCCTGCTAATATATAACAGGGGGTAGTTCAGCATTGGGAAATTTTCAAAGACAGAAGCTTTCATGATGAAACATGCATAATGACAACGAGCAAGATAGATACTACATAGCAGTTGGCATATCTTACAAAAGATAACATGCACAGAGTTTGGTACTCAGAGTTCAGTACATAGACTAAGAACATCATAGGCGGCACGCAGGCTCGCGGTGAATGCATCTAATACTAATAAGCAAGCCTACATCAGTCCTAGGAGGAACTGTGGAGGTAGGTGTAGCCGGATAGCTGGTAGTGACGCGACGGGAAGTCCTCCACGTCAGTAGCCTAGGGTCCGCAGGTACTCTGGTGCAGAACCCGACACATAGGTGGAAGAAGAGGACCAAGTGCGGGAGAGTAGCCTCCCACCTCTGGCCAGCCGACACCCTGGGGCATCACGGTCCTGGCAGGGTAGATCTCAGAACGCGACAGATCACCAGATCGGATAAGGGGGTGCAACAGCGTCAGAGCATGGTACAGGTGCTGACGGGTGGTGTACAACTCGTGGAGAAGAGCTCGGTTAGCTCTATCCAGCCCATCAGCATGCAGAACCAGGTTCTGATGGTAGAAGGGCTCTCAGGTGACAGTGGAGTAGGAAGCACTGTATTACCCCTCCGCACCAACATCGGATGCGATAGCAATGTGCCTGAAAGGGAGGTGTCCAACTCCCGATACTCTCTATGAAGACGTGTCAGTGCAGCATAAGCAACATCATGGACTGCCATGTCGATAGTCACTCCAACACCATGAGCATTGTGCAGCACGGTAGTAGAGTCATATTCCCGAGAGTAGAGGTGGACGATGGCACGATACTGCTCCTGGTTAAAGTCGTGGTACTCCTCATAGACGGTGTACTCAGGGTGCCAGCGATAACCCAGATAGGTCATCATCTCAACCAACACAGCAGGTGATCCTGAGGCACCAATGGCCATGGTGTGGCGCACGACCTATCTTGTGGGTTCCATCTAAAAACAAAGATGTTTCAAAGGAGTCAAATGACAGTGTGGATAATGTTCAATATACTACTCTAAGGAATAGCTAGGGCTTATCCAACTTTGGGGTGAACGTGGTCCCAGGATCCTAATGTTAGAGTTAGTAAATTCGTTTAACCCGAGTAGAAGAGAGTTCAGAGCCCCAGAGTAAGGACCGAGGAGTAAAAGATCCTAATACCACCCAAATGGCGACGTGGGCCCGTAAGACACACAACCATGTTAGTAAAAGTTTTTTCAATGTCTAGACTCAACTTCGGCCAAGGAGTGTAGAAGGGGGATTCCTACAGGCAGTCGGCTCTGATACCAACTTGGGACGCCCCCGATTCAATCGTACACTAATCATACACGCAAACGTGTACGATCAAGATCAGGGACTCATGGGGAGATATCACAACACAACTCTACAAAAAAAATAAGTCATACAAGCATCATATTACAAGCCAGGGGCCTCGAGGGCTCGAATACACGAGCTCGATCATAGACGAGTCAGCGGAAACAACAATATCTGAGTACAGACATAAGTTAAAAAAGTTTGCCTTGAGAAGGCTAGCACAAACTGGGATAAATAATGAAAGAGGCGCAGGCCTCCTACCTGGGATCCTTCTAAACTACTCATAGTCGTCGTCAGCGGCCTGCACGTAGTAGTAGGCACCTCCCGACTAGTAGCAGTCGTCATCGACAATGGCGTCTGACTGACTCCAACGTCTGGTGGCAACAATCCAATAGAGGAAGGGGGGAAAGGGGGAAGCAAAGCAACCGTGAGTACTCATCCAAAGTACTCGCAAGAAAGGAGCTACAATACATATGCATTGATATCAATGAAAGGGGGGGTAGTATATGTGGACTGAACTGCAGAATGCCAGAATAGGAGGGGGATAGCTAGTCCTATCGAAGACTATGCTTCTGGCAACCTCCATCTTGCAGCATGTAGAAGAGAGTAGATGGTAAGTTTACCAAGTATCATTGCATAGCATAATCCTACCCGGTGATCCTCCCCTCGTCGCCCTATGGGAGAGCGATCACCGGTTGTATCTAGCACTTGGAAGGGTGTGTTTTATTAATTATCCGGTTCTAGTTGTCATAAGGTCAAGGTACAGCTCCGGGTCGTCCTTTTACCGAGGGACACAACTATTTGAATAGATCAACATCCTTGTAGGGGTGCACCACATTTCCCAACACGCTCGATCCCCTTTGTCCGGACACACTTTTCTGGGTCATGCCCGGTCTCGAAAGATCAACACGTGGCAGCCCAACCTAGGAACAACAGAGAGATCAGCACGCCGGTCTAAATCCTATGGCGCAGGGGTCTAGGCCCATCACCCATTGCACACCTGCACGTTACGTACACGGCCAGTGAGCAGACCTAGCAACCTCCATTACAAAGGAAGTTGTGTTACGCGGTCCAACCCGGCGCGCGCTGCTTAGCCGCTGACGTCACGAAGGCTTCAGGTGATAGCACGACGTCGAGTGCCCATAACGGCTCACGCGTAGTTGGTTAGTGCGTATAGGCCAGTGGCCAGACTCAGATAAAATACCAAGATCTGATGAGGACATGACTACCTTGGATACGACCAAAAATATTGCATACATGCATATTTGTCAGGTGATTTCTAATGCAAACTATTCAATAATCTATTTATGTTATCCAGAACAAAAATACTTCACACACTTTTGTGTTTTGTCTAAGTGCAGATGTATGGGACATTTGTACAATCCACATATGAAGACAAGGGAAAAGGAGAAGTTTAGGTTGTGTTCAAAAAGTCCTCTCACGTCACTTTTGGGCCAAGAGAAGATAGAGTCCAAGTCTCTCACGTTCTGGATTCAGATTCGGACTGCACAGATATACCTGACTCAAAATGCCAACAACTTTTTCATACAGACTCCGAATTGGGTGATTCTTTTTTTGTTGGAAACTAGATTTCGTGATCTTTCCAACCCAATTGGATTCACCTTCAAATTCGTCCGGAGCGTTGAGTTACGGACGAAACAATCTGACGTTGCAGCAGAATCCGAGTCAAACTAGAAGCCCAAAGGTGTTGCATCACCTCCACTTGGGCCCATGAGCCTTGTACGACCTAGGGTTAGTTTTAGGCTGCCTTGGGACGTCCTCCCACCTCCTTGGCTGCCACCCCTTGCTCCTATATAAGTAGATCCATCTAGTAGCTTTTTCCTTGGGATTTGTTTAGTTAAAAGTTAGCCATTGCAACTTCGTGTACTTCGTTTGTGTCCAACGACCAGACCAAGACCGCTTACGGATCCCCACCATTATCAATACCTCATATATATTTGCAATATTCAGATTGCTTTATCATATTCTTGCTCGTTCTTCGATTGCTTGCAGGAATAGACCTTCGTGGTCAGGCTGACCGTGCTTCCGGCATCGTCAGTAACCTCAGGAGATTGGTTTAGCGATTGCTAAGGCGCAACGTCGTGCACGTTTGTAGTTGGATCGTCAAAGTCGTCTCCACTAAATCGATAGTTATCATCTCATCGAAAGATCGGGACACCTTAGCCTCTATCAAGATCTCGTTAAGTGTGTTATCTTGAAGTAACCGCGAACACGGAGCAGGGCTAGGCCCACCTCTCTCCTAGGTGGTCTCAACCTACCATGTCACTCTGCCACAAAGATCCACACAAAGGGCCGTCGGGAAAGTATGTCCTTTCAGCCCCCAATCCGCGAATCAACCGCGGGTACTCAACGAGCCGACCCGACTTTAGTCACCACATGTATCATGTGTAATATGTATAGTATATACCCGTGATCAACACCCGACGTGATCACGGCCCGACTGTATAGCATGGCAGACTGACAAGAATGTAGGGCCAATGACGATAAACTAGCATCCTATACTATGCATTTAGGATTGCAGGTAAGGTATCAACAACTGTAGCAACAATGACAGGCTATGCATCAGAATAGGATTAACGGAAAGCAGTAACATGCTACACTACTCTAATGCAAGCAGTAGAGAGATAATAGGCGATATCTGGTGATCAGGGGGGCTTGCCTGGTTGCTCTGGCAAGTAGGGGTCGTCAACAACGTAGTCGACCGGGGCACCAGCAGCGGTGTCAGTCTCGTAGTCTACCGGAAAGAAGAGGGGGAAGAAACAATGAATACAATGCAAACAGATGCATAACGATGCATGCCATGACAAGTAGCGGTGCTAGGTGTGCCCTAACGCGGTATGAGGTGATACCGGTGAAGGGGGAAAACACCCGGGAAAGTATCCCCGGTGATTCACGTTTTCGGACAGATGAATGGGAGGGGGAAAGTTGTGTGTTTGCTATGCTAGGGATGTGTGGCGGACGAACGGGCTGCGTATCCGGATTCGTCTCGTTTTTCTAAGTAACTTTCATGTACAAAGTTTTTCCATCCGAGCTACGGTTTATTTTATATTAATTTTAAAAGATTAATCATTTTTAGGATTTATCTAATTAATTTAATTCAACATTATCCAGAACAGTGCACGCTGACGTCAGCATGACGTCAGCAGTCAACAGGGGTGTTGACTGGTTAAACTAACGTGTGGGTCCCGTTCGTCATTGACTAGACTAACTAATCATGAATAATTAGTTTAATTAGTTGTTTAGTTTAATTAATCAAAATTAATTAAGTTAATTAATTAAGTTAATTAACTAATTATTTATTTATTTTATTATTATTTTAATTCCTTTTTTATAAAACATTCTATGGGCGGGGCCCCTTTGTCATAGGCCCAGGGGGCAGGACCCACTAGTCAGTGGCCCATAGGCCACTGCGGGCGCGGGCGGCGGGCGCTGGAGGCCTGGTGCGGGCGCACCCAAGCGGGGCAAGCCGGCGCAGCCATCTCCGGCGACGGCTGGATCGGTGGGTGGGCTCGGCAGAGGCGCCGACGTCGAGTGGACCAGCTTTGGGGCTCGGCCTCGCAGCGCGTGCGACGAGGACGGCAAGGCGTGGCCGTCAGCGGGTGGGCGTAGCCGAGCGTGGGGGTGGCGGGCGCGTTCGCGTTCGCGAGGAGGGGCGAGCCAAGGCAGGAGCGTCGTCCCGCGCGCGCAATCGATGCGGGCGGCGGGCGACGCGCAGGGGCGGCAAAGGCGGGGCTTGGCGCGAATGCCGGCGACGGGGACAGCCACGACGCAGAAGCGAAGCAGCGACGGAGGCGGGGAGCACTGCAGGGGGAGCTGGGCACGGCTAGTCCATGTGCCAACGCAGGCCATGGCGATGCAGGGAGCGGGGGCGGGGCGCGGCCCCGAGCGGCGTGCGCGGCGAGGCTGGAGCGGCGGAGAGTGCGCGGGGCGGCGAGGCGAGGCGGGTACGGAGCGGCAGCAGCGGGGCAGCAGAGCAGAGGCCAGCGGCGGAGCGTGGCGGGGTGAGCCGGTATGGCAGGACGGCGAGGTAGGCTAGCGCGAGGGCAGAGGCGGGCGGCGCGGGCAGCCAGCAGCAGAGGAGCGGCAGAGGCAGCGGCAGTGTCGCGCGAGAGAGAGGGGAGGATGCGGCGCACGGCGGAGGGCTCGGGCGGCTCCGAGCAGCGTGGCAAGGCGGTGGCCGGAGTGGGCATGAGGCACAGGAGAGAGGGGAGGTGGAGGCCGAGCCTCACTACGGGATTGTAGGGCTACGGGCAGCGGGGATCGAGGAGGTGGACGGGGACGACGTCGGCGTGGAGGAGGCAGGTCGGTGAGGAGGTCCTAGGCGGCGGCGGCGTGGTCCCTGCGGGAGTGGGAGGGAGCGAGTGGGGAGTGGGGTAGGTTAGGGTTTCGGTGGCTGAGGGGATAAGGAGGAGTGGGGGGAAGTGGCCGGCTGGGCCGGCCCATTCGGGCGGCTGGGGTCCGCATGGATGGTCAGCTGGGCCAAAAGGCCCAGCGAGTGGGGGGGGGCCTTTTATTCTTTTTTTGTATTTCCTTTTCTTTTAATTCCTTTTCCATTTTAAATCTCTTCAAAATGTTTAGGCAATTTCTAAAAATGAGTTTTCTCCAGAACAATTACCAGTGCAATGTTTCGCACCCACCGAACATTATTGATTCAATGTTTGCAAACTTTTGATATTTGACATTACTTAAATTTTGAATTTGGAAAGTTTTGATCCAACACGAGATTAGCAACAGTAACCGGGGTGACGTGGCACCGTTAATGTGGGATTACTGTAGCATGATTATCCGGGCGTTACATAAAATGACTTTCCCAAAACTTTCACTTTGCTTTCTGATCTCCATGAATTCAAATTCTTTTAAAATATAAAACCCTAGAGTGAAGATGATATGACTTTTTTCATTTAAATAAATGAAAAGGGTTTTTAAAAATATTTGAATTTCATTTGGAGATATTTCAAATTCAAAAACTTTATGCAACTCAATGATTTTCATGAGAGAAGATAAAATAACTTCTTCAAAGCGTTTGAAATATGAGTTGGAAGTTTAAAAGTATCAAATTTAAAGACCCTTTGAAAGTATTTGAAAAATCATTTTCAGTTTGGAGTTATTTGGTTTTTATCCCAAATATTTTTCTCCAAAAAAATAAAATATATGAAAAATAGGGTAAAATGATTCCCTACAGTAGAAAGAGGGAGAGTAATAAATTTGAAATTATTTTGGTATTTTTAAAATATTTTATTTGGTTTTTAAATGAACTAGTAGTACTGTTCGCTTTATTTAAGTTTTTGTGGAACTTATTTGCCACTCAAAATATGTTCATCATTTAGGAAATCTTTTTCAAATTTTTTTGATATATAATATGCCTACATAAAATTTTATTTTATTTTCGTTTTCCATTCTGTTTCTGTTCTTTAAAAAAATTGTACGTGCGGCCCAATTTTATCCGTCGCCCATACTGTATTTATTATTTTTGGTTATGTTTGCATAAAAAGTTCTTAATTTTTTTTTCTTCTTAATATTTTTGTGTTTAAAAAAAACTGCCGCACGCACACGTGCGGCGGGCTGATCGAAGCTTTAGGCCCATGCGCTTTTCTCTTCTCTCTTTTCTCTTTTCGTCTATGTTTAGTCCCACATTGCCTAGCTTTTAACCCCATAAACCTTTTTTTACCTATAAATATAGACCCATAGAGCCTTAAAAAATCATCCGATTCGGTTAAATCAATATTTTGGTTTGACTAGATTCACTAAAGGAAAAAATATATTTCTCCTCTCCGACGGGAATTTTGGAAGTGTCTTCTCTCTCCAATGTCGTCTTTCCACCACCTTCTCAAGGTATTCTCTTTGTATTTTCTTTTATACTTCTGTAATTAGTACTTCTAGACTAGTATACGTAAAATAACTAGATAATAAATTAGTCTCTGTATTTATACATTAGACTTAGAATTCTTTTAGCCATACCTATTTTTCTTTCATAAAATAGCTTGGCCCTGATTTTTCAAATAGCGATAACTTTTCACTCATTTATCCAAATTAGATGAAACCAACGCCTACAGTTTCGTCTTGATTCCACCTATCCAGTGAACCTATCCCATCAACTTTTTAAAAATTTTAAATTTCGAATATTTGTTCATATTCATTTTCAAACTTCTTTTGATCATATCTTTTTATCCGTAACCCCGTTTGCGATGAATCCAATTGCTTTGGATTCGTATCGAAGAAATCATCCCATTCATACAATTTGTGTTATCTTTTCAACATATAATTTTGATCATAGTTAGATTTCTCTACTAGTACACAAAGAGTTATCACACAACATTCTAAGCAGATTCAATGCTATTACTTGTATCTTATGATCCGCTATTTCCAATCTAGTAATTCTTCCTACATATTCATATTGACTTCCTATATCGAGTAGCATCATTAGTTTCAACTTTTGAACCTTTCAAAGTATTTGAACTTTCATTTGATCATATCTTATAAACTGTAGCGCATTTTCATTTGATTCCTTTTGCAATTGAATTCCTAGACGTAATCTATCGTCTTGAGCCAACACCCACTTTATCAACAAAAATAATTTGATTTGGTTCTTTTGGAATTTTTTTCAATCTTTCTTTGCCTTTTCTTTTGGATCTGTGAGTGATTGCTTATGTGTGGTTATAATTGCTTGCTTACGATAGATTAATCATAGTGTGACGAGTAGACCTATCAGGAATTATGAGTGCGAAGAATCTTCATCAACAGTACAAGGAAACTTCACACCTTGATCATACTTTTCTATACCCAGTTTTACTTGCATTAGATACACCCCTCAAAGATTTGCATGTGTAGGATTTGGTACATGTGGTTTTGCTATGTAGTTGATGAGGCAGGAACCTAGTACCTTTTTGAAACACCCCGGGAATATATGCTTTGTTACTTGTTGCTTAGCCATGCTGGTAGATGTGGATTGGTATGTGAGAAATCATGCAAGTTGTGAGAGATAATGATTAAGGGAATCTTAAGGTGGCTACTTTAATACACATCTGTGTGGAATGGTTGGAGCACCTTGGGGATATACCAGTGGTTTGCCCGAACACCTAGGGAATCCAGTGTTGTCCTAGGAGGTCCCGGGGTACCCATATGATCATCCTATGGAATGCCACCCAGGCTCAAAGGGATCATAAGATTATTCATGCTAGAAACTTTCGTGTGCTGCCACAAGCCATTATGGGTTCTAGCATAGTTGAGTAAGTTGTGGGAAACCTTTCCATGATGGGCTAGCAGATGTAGGGGATTGTAGGTGTACTGGCCTATCTATCGGTTAAGGGGACCTCGTCGAAAAGACTGTGTCTCGATCATCCGCATCTCAAACATCATGCAGTGCGAGAAATACAATGGAGGAGATCGAATCTTGTGGGGAAAAGTGTGCAAACCTCTGTAGAGTGTACAAACTAATCATGATTAGCCGTGTCCCCGGTTATGGACATCTTGAGTATCTGGTATTTGAATTATTGATGGATCTCATCACTCTATTTAATGAAATTGTTGGGTTATTAATGATTTGGTGATTTTTTGGGATTGAGTTGGGGTTACCTTCTCAATATGGGTAATTTAACTTGGTAGTTGAATAAAATCTATTCTTTGATGTAGGGAAAAATTAGCTTCATGCAATATTAAACTTAGAGCCTCCACCAGCTAAATATGCATATAGAGATAGATAATTCTCATTATTGTTCTATGGTGTGAAATTGCCAGTCTCATGTTGTAGGATTTCTTACGACGAGTAAGTGATACGTTAGGGTTACGTTGTCTACACTCAACTTTGCCGTTGGTGTTGTTGGGACTCCATAGCTTTGTTGTTTCTTCTGCTATATGGATTGAGGTAATAGTATTTACGTTACTTTGTACATGTGATGCACCTCTGTTATAAATCCTCAAGTACTGTGTGTGTCAGCATACCGATCTAGGGATGGCGCTTAACCACAGAGACTTTGATCCATTCGGGTCGGGTCGCTACAAGATGGTATCAGAGCACATGTTGACTGTAGGACATAACCTCTAGAAACTGACAAGCCCATAGGAAAGATTTTCTCTAAACCTTTATTTTCAAAAAGACCTTTTACCTCTCTTCCTTTCTGAGCTTTATCAAATATTCCCTTTTAGTTAGAAAATACCCCTTTCTTCTTTTGACCACACGAAGATTCGACTGATGAGACCACTCCAAGAAGTACAAGTTATCGGACAACTAAGACCACTTCGGAATGAAGAGGATTGTACCATGCATTATAATAATGGAAACTACAATGGTTGAAGACTCTAAAGACTAGGAGAGTTTGAAGGCTCTGACGAATTCCTAGAGTGAAGTGACTTGGAAGGCTCTGAATAGGATCCACTTAAGTTATTCTTGTACCCTTCTGAATTTCTTTATTGAAGAAACCCTGGCTTACATATTTTACATGAAGAGCTTCACCCTAAACCAAAGACAACACTACGAAGACTTTTCCTATGACCCAGCCTTATGTAATTTGTCATACTATTGAAGTTGCCGATACCTGAGATGAAGGTGTGTTCGAGAAATCCCAGAACATGGAGAGTCAAGACTCAAGATTTTGGCCATCAAGAAAACACCAAGACAAGATATATCGACTATGGAATGATAGCTCATGACAGAGACATGGGCATAAACATGACTATCCATGATGTTATCGCCCGCTTATGCTATTGTCACCGTGCTGAGTTAAGCATGCATTTCTTTGGAAGGACTGGGTGACAAAAAGGGCTAATGGAGCACCTATCAGCAAAATATGAAGTTCTAACCTTAGCTGGTGTATCACCAGGATCTGGAGTATTACAACAAGAATTTTAAGATGGACCTGCAGGAAGCCGTATTTGACAAGGAAGCATTTCGTGAAGAACTCAGGACCCAAAAGCTAAAAGTAGCCAAGCTAGAGGAGCAAAACCTTGAGATACTGAAGATTTGACAGGAACTGAAGGACAGTAGGACCATGGTTCATGCCAAGGATGTTTAAACCCAGAAGTTTGGAACGCAACTCAAGAAATATGAAAGGACGCCACGAGAGACTTCGCGTCAAAAGAGATGATTTGGCGAAAGAACTTGAGAAGGACAAGCACGATTGGAAGAAGCCATCGGAGACATGAACAAGACATGGCAACTTTGAAGATTTATTGACCTTTAGAAGACCAAACCCTTGTTATATACTTACGATAGATGCGATGTTTGTGAGCTGCCATTTGTTTGATGTTTTTCCGACGGCCACAAAATAAAACCTGTCTCGTCAAAACTATTGTTTGTATCGTGTGTATCCCTCTCTATCTCTCTTATCTCGCCCCAATACCTTTGAAACCAATAGAGGATGAATGGAGATGAACTCACATTTCCGGGACCGGTAAGTCAGTTGGAGACTGACCGATGGATTCAGAACATGGAAGATCACAAGAAGAATAACACTATAGCCGGAAAGGATATGGCCCAACATGCTCTTCAGTGCTTTGAAAGAGGTGTTGCTATTTGGTGGAAGATGTATGAAACCATAAATGGATGGCAAGGAGTAACCACTTGGGAAGAATTTAAGTTGACTCCACAAAGGTCTCGTCTTGTGTCCCAGAAATTGAAGCCTTATGGAAATGATATGAAGAAACCTTGTGCATGCAAGCTCTATGGAGAAATAGGACACAACCATAAAGCACACAAGGATGAATTCCCTCATTGTGAAGAAAAGTCACCTAGCTGAAGAATGCCCAACTAGGCAGATTACTTGTTTCTTGTGTGAAGGGACTACCCACGACCCTGCTCAGTGTCACATTTACCCCGTGGTTCAAAGAACCATCCAACAGAAGAAAGAAGCAATGAAAGGAGCCATCGTGGAAATTTTAGAATAACCTGTGATGAAGGAAGAGGTGGAGGACACACCGGAAGAAGACCTAATTAAACCCTGCACCAAGTCATGCTATTCATGTGGAGAAGAAGGACACATCTCCCAGAATTATCTGAAGGGGGATCTAGTAGCATTCCCGATAGTGGAAGTAGAATATGACCCACAGGAAGTAGAAGCCCTGATTGGCACGGAAAAGTTCAGGAAGAGAAATAGATTGGATTCCAGGAACAACCCAATTTCTACCAAGAAGGACCTGAGTCATATCACATGTTTCAGGTGCAAAGATTCAAGACACTACTTCAGCGATTGACCAAAAAGGAAGCCGAGGACCCAAGGAGGCTATGGAATCACAAGGAAACCTCAAGACTCGTCAGAAGTAACATGTTTCCGTTGTAATGAATCAGGGCACTTTGCCAGGGATTGTCCCAATGAGAAGGAGACTTGTACTAAATAGTTGAGTTTGCAACAAAAGAAATATAGTAGTAGTAGTGGGAACATTTCTTTTTATATTGAGGTGTTGAGTTGAGGCATGTAATGGAAATGCAGGAGATTGTAATAACTTGAGGATCAATAAAATTAGCATCGTTGGTACTGATTTGGATTTTATGAGAGGTTACTCTATGAGGAAATATTTTGAACATTTTTGAGGATATGAGAAATATGGTCTATGGATGAATTTGTGCATTTCAAGGATGGTAGTACCTTGTGAGGACACTTGACCCCTGGAAAAGATAATGATATTCCACGGAGTGGACTTCGAACAAAATAAGTATGAGTTTTATCTCGATATGTGGGATACCCCAAGAATATGAAGGGATGAAGTACTATTAGATATAAGGAGGTATAATGTTGGTAAGATGGAGAAATTGTAACCCCAGGATGAGTTGAAGCTATAAATGTGATGAGGTGAGCCCATAACCCACAGGCTCCAGGACATGCCAAGAAGCAAGCACACTCTTGCTGAAGGAAAAACCCTAGAATAAGTTACGACTTTATCAATAGACGATTTTATAGGAGTTTCCGCAAAACTTGAGAGCTGTGAAGAAACGATAGATCTTCGTTTGGCTTGCACAATCAATGGATTTATCCAAACTTGGTTCGTCGATAAGAGAAATTCTGCAGTGCTTGTGAGGATGACCGGGTGTTAGAATATGAGATTCGCTAAACCATATACAAGGTAATGATTTGGGTGCGAGATGGATTGATCACCATACTAACTTACTCTTATTATTTGCCTTGCTATATGATATGGTAAATCTGAGTGATTTACCCATAGTAGAGCGACGATGATCAAAACATTGTTTAAACCTTAGAATGGTATCACAATTTTCCCCTTGTACAAGATAGTTGTTGCCAATCGTAGGTCATACGGTGAGAATAAAGCCCAGACCCATTTGCTGTAGGAGAAACCATAAATTGATGACCACCATGAGATATCAAAAATTGTTTTGTACTGGTGCCAGACCCGTCAGCTAAGAAGACCCAGTCATAGAAGAACCGTACCTGCATGAAAGGACACAGGAATTCAGGAAAAAGGTTATGCCACTACTGGAAGAGCCCAGAGAAGGAATTATCCTGACGATATGAGAAGACCGACATTGCCAACAATAAGGATGGACTATATGAGTTTTGATGGAACATTAGCAACGCTTCTAAGGGTTGTAGCACCCAGACCCCCTACGACTATCGATGGATTTTGAGAAGACCCCCAAACCTAACATATTTCTTGCTAGCCTCTCCGAATCTCGAGGGTGAGATTCATTTTAAGGGTGGTAGCTTTGTAACATCCAAAAATTCTAAATTTTGGAATGTTATATTAAGTAAATAGTCTTGATTGATTGTTTGATTGTGGTATGGTTGCTTGTGTGAAATTGAGTGGAAATTCGAAACTTTTTGAAAGTTGAATGAGAGGGAATAAAATGACTTTCCCAAAACTTTCACTTTGCTTTCTGATCTCCATGAATTCTAATTATTTTCAAATATAAAACCCTAGAGTGAAGATGATATGACTTCTTCCATTTAAATAAATGAAAAGGGGTTTTTGAAAATATTTGAATTTCATTTGGAAATATTTAAAATTCAAAAACTTTACGCAACTCAATGATTTTCGTGAGAGAAGATAAAATGACTTCTTCGGAGCATATGAAATATGAGTTGGAAGTTTAAAAGAATCAAATTTAAAGGCCCTTTGAAGGTATTTTGAAAAATCATTTTCAGTTTGGAGTTATTTCGTTTTTATTCAAATTATTTTTCTCCAAAAAATAAAATATATAGGAAATAGCGTAAAATTATTCCCTAAAGTAGAAAAATGGAGAGAAATAAATTTGAAATTATTTTGGTATTTTTAAAATATTTTATTTGGTTTTTAAATGAACCAGCAGTACTGTTCGCTTTATTTAATTTTTTGTGGAATTTATTTTCCACTCAAAATATGTTCATCATTTAGGAAATATTTTTATGAAAATTTTGATATATAATATGCCTATATAAATTTTTTTATTTTCGTTTTCCTTTCTGTTTCTATTTAAAAAAAAACTGTACGTGCGGCCCAATTTTAACCGTTGCCCACGTGCAGAGTGTACTCAGGCCGGCCAATACTATATTTATTATTTTTGGTTATGTTTGCAAAAAAAGAATCTTAATTTTTTTTTTCTTAATATTTTTGTGTTCGAAAAAAAACTGCCGCATGCACGCGCGCTGCATGCCGACCGAAGCCCATGCACTTTTCTCTTCTCTCTTTTATCTTTTCGTCTATGTTTAGGACCACATTTGTTAGCCTTTGACACTTAAACCTCTTTTTCACCTGTAAATATAGAGCCATAAAGCCTTCAAAAATCATCCGATTCGGATTAAATCAATATTTTGGTTTGACTAGATTCACTAAAGAAAATTTTATTCTCCTCTCCGGCAGGAATTTTGGAAGTTGTCTCCTCTCTCCGAAGTCGTCTTTTCTCTACCTTCTAAAGGTATTCTCTTCATATTTTCTTTTATACTTCTGTAGTTAGTATTTCTAGAGTAGTATACGTAGAATAACTAGATTATCAATTAGTCTATGTATTTATACATTACACCTAGAATTCATTTAGCCATACCTATTTTTCTTCCTTAAAACAGCTTGGCCCTGGTTTTTTAAATAGCCATAAATTTTAACTCGTTTATCCAAACTAGATGAAACCAGCGCCTACAGTTTCTCCCTGATTCCACCTATCCAGTGAACCTATCCCATCAACTTTTTGAAAATTTCAAATTTTGAATATCTGTTCATATTCATTATCAAACATCTTTTGATCATATCTTTTTATGAGTAACTCCGTTTGTGATGAATCCAATTGCTTTGGATTCGTATCGAAGAACTTTCCATTCATATAATTTGTGTTATCTTTTCAACATATAATTTTGATCATAGTAAAATTTCTCTACTAGTCCACAAAAAGTTATCACACAACATTCTAAGCAGATTCAATGCTATTACTTGTAGCTTATGATTTGTTATTTCCAATCTAGTAATTCTTCCTACATATTCATATTAACTTCCTATATCCAGTAACATCATTAGTTTCAACTTTTGAACCTCTCAAACTATTCAAACTTTCATTTGATCATATCTTGTAAACTATAGCGCATTTTTAATTGATTCCTTTTGCAATTGAATTCCTAGACGTAATCTATCGTCTTGAGCGAACACAACACTTTATCAACAAAAATAATTTGATTTGGTTATTTTGGAAAAAAATTGCAATCTTTCTGTGCCTTTTCTTATGGATATTTGAGTGATTGATTATGTGTGGTTATAATTGATTGCTTACAATAGATTGATCGGAGTGTGACGTGTATAACTTTCAGGAATTATGAGTGCGAAGAATCTTCATCAATAGTACAAGGCAAGTTCACACCTTGATCATACTTTTCTATACCCAGTTTTACTTGCATTAGATACACCCCTCAAAGATTTGCATGTGTAGGATTTGGGTACATGTGGTTTTGCTATGTAGTTGATGAGGTAGGAACCTAGTACCTTTTTGAAACACCCCGGGAATATACGCTTTGTTACTTATTGCTTAGCCATGCTCATAGACGTGGATTGGTATGTGAGAAATCATGCAAGTTGTGAGAGATAATGATTAAGGGAAACTTAAGATGGCTAGTTTAATATACATCTCGGTGGAACGGTTGGGGCACCTGGGGATATACCAGTGGTTTGCCCGGACACCTGGGGAATCCAGTGTTGTCCTAGGAGATCCCTGGGTACCCATGCGATCATCCTATGGTATGCCACCCAGGCTCAAAGGGATCATAAGATTATTCATGCTAGAAACTTTCGTGTGCAGCCACAAGCCATTATGGGCTCTAGCATTGTTGAGTAAATTGTGGGAAACCTTTCCATGATGGGCTAGCAGATGTAGGGGATTGTAGGTGTATCAGCCCATCTATCGGTTAAGGGGACCTCTTTCGAAAGACTGTGTCTCGATCATCCTCTTGTCAAACATCATGCAGTGCGAGAAATACAACGGAGGAGATCAAGTCTTGTGGGGAAAAGTGCGCAAACCTCTATAGAGTGTACAAACTAATCACGATTAGCCGTGTCCCCGGTTATGGACATCTTGAGTATCTGGTATTTGAATTATTGATGGATCTCATCACTCTATTTAATGAAATTGTTGGGTTATTAATGATTTGGTGATTTTTTGGGATTGAGTTGGGGTTACCTTCTCAATATGGGTAATTTAACTTGGTAGTTGAATAAAATCTATTCTTTTGATGTAGGAAAAAATTAGCTTTATGCAAAATTAAACTTAGAGCCTCCACTAGCCAAATATGCAATAGAGATAGATAATTCTCATTATTATTCTATGTTGTGAAATTGCCAGTAGATTCAATGTACTGACTTATATGGCTGCAACGTCCCATGTTGCAGGATTTGTTACGACGAGTAAGTGATACGTTAGGGTTACGTTGTCTGCACTCAACTTTGTCGTTGGTGTTGTTGGGACTCCACAACTTTGTTGTTTCTTCCGCTATATGGTTTGAGGTAATAATATTTACGTTACTTTATGCATGTGATTTACCTCTGTTATAAATCCTCGAGTACTGTGTGTGTCAGCATACCGATCCAGGGATGACACTTATGCACTGAGACTTTGATCCATTCGGGTCGGGTCGCTACACGTAATGCTAAGATACCCGTCAATTTTGCCTAGACCAATTACCGATATGTTTAATATTTGTTGCATTACGCGTGATGTGTTTCTCCATCATATTAATCTAGGTCTAAAACTACTATTCCTTAGATTAACTGTACGAATGCACATATTTAACAATTTTTGCATTGAATTGTTGAAAGAGCGCACAAATACAATTATTTATGCCTTCATCATGAGAAAAGAAGCAGACATCACTATGAGAAACTTTATCCCATCATCCATGAGAAAATGTAATGACAAGTGGTGGAAACACTGCTCGATAGAGAGAGAGAGAGAGCAAACAGAAATCACTTGCTTCAAATAACTAATGTTCACTACAACTATAGAAGTATTGTACCATTTGAAAAACTAGCCCGTGCTGATGCACTGGTTGATGACTAGTGAGAATAATTAGCCTGCTAAGCAATCACCGTCTGCAAAAGTTCAATGGCATTCCGAGCCTCAATCGCGACCGGCGACTCACCGGCGATAGGAAGGGCAGTAAGCCGGTTGCCACTGCTACCATGTTATCCACCGGTTTGGAGAAGTCACCCGGTGGTGTCAGAAAATGTTGTGGTGGTGTATGAACAAGGCGAGGGTCAGGGTCCGGCTCCCCCTCCGTACCGGCTGTAGCTGGTGGGGTTGGGCCGCTAGCCTGCTCCCAGGTACATCAGAGGTTAATTGGGGTATGACCAGCACTCCTGAAGTACTTGGGCCTGCCCTGGCGTGTTGAACAAACGTACGCGCTCATAACTTGGAGGTAAATGGCTCCGGTACCTCCTCTAATGAAATGCATTGGAGGCATTCTAATCAAGGTTTAGACGCCAAGCCTCCATCTTCAGGCGCTCCGCCTCCGCATTAATCTGAGCTTGTAACACGGCGTTCCGGGCATTTTCAACATTCATATCCTCCTAGGCCTTGGTCATCTGCTCCCGAAGCTTTGCAATCTCCGCATTGCGCTCCGCTTGGTTTTCCGCAGTAACCTCGGTTTCCAGTAAGGTCGTCGGTGTGGTCACTAGCTCAGATAAGACTTGAGCCGGCTACCTGACTGACCCGAATGCTCCAGAAATCGGCGCCATAGGGGGTCAGTCGTCACTGTCGCTCTGGCCGCTGATGAATTGGGAGCTGTCACTGTCCCTGCCATGAAGATGGTGGCTCGGCACGACGGCTCATAAAGGTGCAGAATAATGTTGCCATCAGAACAGCCCCCAAGCCTACCGTCATAAAGTAGGTAGATCGACTTTGTATCCCCAGTCGAGGAGTCATCATCTGAGTAGATGAGAGTCGCTACTCCAGACACATAATTTTCCGCAAGTTCTACACCTTGCATGAAGTCGATGAAGACATGCTTCCGGCCGGCTGGGATCCAGGAGGGTTGCGCGCGCCGAGCCAGGTTGATGAAGTCGGTGCGGTTGTCTGGCTCTCAGGCTCTGATCCATCGATCTTACCAATGAAGACATGGATGTTACCGAAGGGGACCCGGTACCCATATTTGATTGAGTTAGCCTCGGGGCCCTAGCTGGCGTCTTCGATATAGAGCTTGCCACGGCGACTCTTCGTCATCCTACCGATGGCGTATCCTTGGATCCTTGGGAAAGAGCCTTTCAAGAACTCGAAACCACCATGCGCTGGCCCGACGGTGGGCGCCAACTGTCGTGGTTTTGTCACGGCAGAAGTCCTAGTGTGACAACTTAGTCATGATGCCATCACAACAGGGTGGTTAGCTTGCCGGGGTTGATCGAAATCGATAGACACGTGTTCACCCAGGTTCGGCCCCTCACAATCGAGGTAATAGCCTACTTCCTTTGTTTGCTTATTGCTTAAGGATTAATTACAAGGGAACAGATTCACTTGACCTAGCTATTGATCGATTGTAACTTAGTCTACCTGCCTCAGGGACTTGCCTTTATATACATGTCGAGGCCTTGGGCTTACATGATTCTGGGTCGTATTATGATACGTGACTTAATATGCTTCTATCTTGTCTTGTGCCCTGTGTAAGGAAACTCCTCGCGACTTGCACCTCGGGGCTATGAGCCACTGTCTTCGGATGCTGGGCCCTAAGCTGGCCCACCTAGTGAGTCGCCCTGCTGGTCTTGCACCTTGGCACCACGGCCCGTCTTGAGTCTTGCTCTTCAGCCGCCACCTGGATGATCCGGCCCTATATGGCGGGTCATATTTCGGGGTTATATCCCCAACAGTTTGCAAGGTTTGAATTTTCCATAGAGCCATATGCACTGCATTTTGTAAAGAGGAGAATAGGGCAGTTGCTAACACTCACACGGAAGATTTGTGTGTCGGAGGAGCGGATGTTCGGTCAAATGCCATGGCAAAACTGACAATGTTGGATGCCGATATGAAGGTTCTTATGACGTTAATCAGGAAACAGCTTCTGGCGAAAGTTTTTCAGATATGATCGATGACCCACAAGTATATGGGATCTATCATAGTCCTTTCAATAAGTAAGAGTGTCAAACCCAACGAGGAGCGAAAGGAAATGACAAGTGGTTTTCTGCAAGGTATTCTCTGCAAGCACTGAAATTATTGGTAACAGATAGTTGTGTGATAAGATAATTCGTAACAGGTAACAAGTAATAAGAGTAACTAAGGTGCAACAAGGTGGCCCAATACTTTTTTGTAGCAAAGGACAAGCCTGGACGAACTTTTATAAAAAGAAAAGCGCTCCCGAGGACACATGGGAGTTGTTGTCAAGTTAGTTTTCATCATGCTCATATGATTCGCGTTCATTACATTGATAATTTGATATGTGGGTGGACCGGTGCTTGGGTGCTATAATTACTTGGACAAGCCTCCCACTATGATTAACCCCTCTCACAAGCATCCACAACTACGAAAGAAGAATTTAGATACCATAGCATGAAACATGTGGATCCAAATCAGCCCCTTACGAAGCAACACATAAACTAGGGTTTAAGCTTTTGTCACTCTAGCAACCCATCATCTACTTATTACTTACCAATGACTTCCCCTAGGCCCAAATCATGGTGAAATGTCGTGTAGTCGATGTTCACATAATAAGACTACAGGAGAGACAACATACATCTCCTTAAAATATAGAACGAGTACCAAATTCACATGATTAATTATAACAAGACTTCTCCCATGTCCCGAGGAACAAACGTAAATACTCACAAAGCATATTCATGTTCATAATCAGAGGGGTATTGAATAGAATTAAGGATCTGAACACATGATCTTCCACTGAATAAACCAACTAGCATCAACTACAAGGAGTAATCAACACTACTAGCAACCTAGAGGTACCAATCTGAGGTTTTGAGAAAAAGATCGGATACAAGAGATGAACTAGGGTTTGAGAGGAGATGGTGTTGGTGAATGTGTTGATGGAGATTGACCCCCTCTCGATGAGAGGATTGTTGGTGATGACGATGGCTTTGATTTCCCACTCCAGGAGGGAAGTTTCCCTGGTAGAACAGCTCCGTTGGAGCCCTAGATTGCTTCTTCCCAGGTTCCACCTCGAGACAACGGCGCTTCATCCCGATATCTCTCTTCTGATTTTTTCCAGACAAAAGACATCATATAGCAGAAGATGGGCACCAGAAGCCTGCCAGGGGGGCCACAAGCCAAAAGGGCGCGCCCAAGGGGGTAGGGCGCGCCCCCAGGCTTGTGGCCTCCTCGTGGGTCCCCTCTGGTATTTTCTTCGCCCAATATTTTTTATATATTCCAAAATAATTCTCCATAACTTTTAAGGACTTTTGGAGTTGTGCAGAATAGGTCTCTCAGATTTTCTCCTTTTTAGTCCAGAATTCCAACTATCTGCATACTTCCTCTTCATGTAAATCTTGTAAAATAGCATAAGTGTACCATAATGTGTAATAACAACCCATTATGCAATAAATATCGATATAAAAGCATGCTGCAAAATGGACGTATCAACTCCCCCAAGCTTAGACCTCGCTTGTCCTCAAGCGAAAGACAAAATGGATAAATATGTCCACATGTTTAAAGATAGAGGTGTCGACGAAATAAAATACGGACATGAGGGATTCATGATCGTCTTTAGTATAGCAACATACATTGTCATATAATCCCTTATACCAAAGTAATAATTTGTTCACAAGGTAAAGTATAAATCAAAAACCTTTATATTGAGAACTATCAAACTATGATCTCAGTCATTGAAGCAACTGCAATTTATCATAATATCGGAAAGATTCAATGTGAAAGCTTTGTACAGCAAGTCCGCATACTCAACCATCTTTTAGTCTTTCACAATTGCTAACACTCACACGGTACTTATGAGTTCAAAGCCTCAATCAGACATAGAGAAAGATAGGGGCTTATAGTTTTGCCTCCCAACCTTTTACCTCAAGGGTAATGTCAATAATGATATTTTATGATAACCTACATCCTAGTGGATATATATATATATATATATATATATATATCTGGATCTTTCTCCAACACATAGTGCTTGCCAAAAAGAGAAAGTGTAAAAAGGAAAGGTGAAGATCACCATGACTCTTTTGTAAAGGTAGAAGACAAAAGTAAAAGATAGGCCCTTCGCGAAGGGAAGCAGAGGTTGTCATGCGCTTTTATGGTTGGATGCACAAAATCTTAATGCAAAAGAACATCACTTTATATTGTCTCTTCTGATAAAGAACTTTATTATGTAGTCCATCGCTTTTATTTCTTCCATATCACAAGTTCGTATAAAGCTTATTTTCTCCACACTAAAAGATCATACATATTTAGAGAGCAAGTTTTATTGCTTGCACTGATGAAAATTTACTTGAAGGATCTTACTCAATACATAGGTAGGTACAGTGGACTCTCATGGCAAAACCGGTTCAAGGGATGTTTTGATGCACAAGTAGTATCTCTAGTTGGTGCCAAAGATTTGGCTAGCATAGGATGAGAAGCAAGCCTACCATGTTGGAGGATCCAGGACAATATATCTTCTATTTGGATATAAGAAAACATAACCCATTAGCATATAATATTTTAATGAGTGCTCACAATCACAAAAGATGTCCAAGATAGTACATTTATATTTGAAACCTGTCTTTCTTTATTACTTCCTATTAATTGCAACAATGACAAAAACTATGTTTGTCAACTCTCAACAAATTTTATTCACCATCCTTTTTATATGTGAAGTCATCACTCTCCATAAGATCATTATATGATCTTCTTATTTCTTTTTTTCTTTTCCAGATCATAGCAAGAAAGAAAAGCCCTCAAATCAAAACTAATCTTTATTATATAACTCACGAACTCAATTACATAGATAGATCTCAAAGCCAAACTCAAAGATAGATCATACTGAAAACTTTATTCTACTAGATCAAGATATAACCAAAAGGATCGAACTAAGGTGTGATGGTGATATGATACCGGGGCACCTCCCCCAAGCTTGGTAGTTGCCAAGGGGAGTGCCCATACCCATGTATTTAGATCTCTTTCTTTGGAGGTGGTGATGATGGAGTTGATGATGTTGTAGGCTTGTCCCCCATCTTCCAGGGATAGGCTCACCATCATAGAAAGATGAATGAGTCTCTGGGATCATTAGATCTGCATCCAAACTCATCCTCTTAAATATGTATTCATACTCACAGTTTTGGTTTTGCAGGTCATAGATCTGGTCTTGGAGATGCTCGATTTTCTCGTGAAGCTTGAAGATGGCCTCTCCGATGTTCTTGGCGTCCAACTTGTGGTCACGAGTAAATTCTGCGATCATGGAGTGATTGGCATTGAGTGCATGTTCCACCATCCCTTGTCACTTGAAGACTTGTTGCTCCATTGCTTCCAGCCTTGTCTCCACGCTTCCAGTATTCTTTGGCCCTTGAACATCGCGGATCTGCAGCACCCCCTCATGCATCTCAATGGTTTGAGGGTGTTGCAGCACCTCCGCAAGGTAGGGGTTGATGACCTTCTCGAAAAACCTGTCCTTTGGGGCACTTGGAGACGTCATGGTGATCTAAATCGGTCAGAAAAACAGCTTGAAACAAGAACAGAGGACTTTTTCGTGGTGTGGTGGTCAAATCCTTCGGGAGATTATATAATGAATTTTTACTGACCAAAAGAAGTGTTGAGCAAGAAAACAGATTCCGAAGGGCACACGAGGTGGCCACAAGACACAAGGGCGCGCCCCCAGGCTTGTCGCCTCCTCGTGCAAAATATTCCAAAATGGAGTAAAAAATTGCCATTAGAAAAGTTTTGGAGTTGGTTTACTTACCGTACCACATACCTATTCCTTTTTGGAGTCTAGAACGTTCTGGTAGGTCTCGCTTATGTACTCCTCCAGTGTTATCGTATTAATAATATTGGTATCAACATTTATGGGAATACCTGAGATATAATGTTTGATTCTTTGCCCGTTTACCACCTTCAGGTTAGTGCCTTCGGCATTGTTGATCTTCATGGCACCGGAACGATAAACCTCCTCAATAATGTAAGGACCTTCCCATTTAGAGAGAAGCTTTCCTGAAAAAAAATCTTAAACGAGAGTTGTATATTAAGACATGGTCACCTACATTAAATTCATGCTTTTGTATCCTTTTGTCATGCCATCTTTTAACATTTTCTTTAAACAATTTGCATCTTCATAGTCTTGGGTTCTCCATTCATCAAGTAAGCTTATGTCAAATAACCTCTTTTAACTGGCAAGTTTGAAATCATAACTGAGCTCTTTAATTGCCCAATAAGCTTTATGTTCTAGTTCGAGAGGTACGTGACATGCTTTTCCATAAACCATTTTATACAGAGACATACCCATAGGATTCTTATAAGCAATTCTATAAGCCCATAGTGCATGATCAAGTTTCATAGACCAATTCTTCCTAGATCTATTAACAGTCTTTTGCAAGATCAATATAATTTCTATATTGCTCAATTCTACTTGACCGCTAGACTGGGGATGATAAGGAGATGCAATTCTATGGTTGACATCATATTTAGCAAGCAGTTTACGCAATGCACCATGAATAAAGTGTGGACAACCATCAGTCATCAAATATTGGGACTCCAAACCTCAGAAAAATAACTTCTTTAAGCATTTTAGTAGAAAGTGTTATGATAAGCACTACTAGTTGGAATAGATTCTACCCACTTAGTAACGTAATCAACAACAAGTAAAATATGTGTATACCCGTTAGAGGAAGGAAAAGGTCCCATATAATCAAAGCCCCAAACATCAAATGGTTCAATGACAAGTGAATAATTCATAGGTATTTCCTGACGTCTACTAATATTACCAATTCTTTGACATTCATCACAAGACAAGACAAACTTACGAGCATCCTTGAAGAGAGTAGGCCAATAAAAACCAGATTGTAATACCCTGTGTGCAGTTCTATCTCCAGAGTGGTGTCCTCCGTAGGCTTCGGAGTGACACTTGTGTACGATCTGTTCATGTTCATGCTCAGGTACACAACGTCTAGTAACACCATCTACTCCTTTATAAAGGTGTGGGTAATCCGAAAAGTAATGTCTTAAATCGTAGAAAAAACCTTTTCTTTTGCTGGTATGTGAAACTAGGTGGTATAAATTTAGCAACAATGAAATTAGCATAATCAGCATACCATGGAGCACTACGAGAAGCATTTATGACAGTTAATTGTTCACCAGGAAAGCTATCATCAATAGGTAGTGGGTCATCAAGGATATTTTCTAACCTAGACAGGTTGTGTGCTACGGGGTTCTGAGCTCCCTTTCTATCAATAATATGCAAATCAAATTCTCGCAACAAGAGTACCCATATAATAAGTCTAGGTTTAGCATCTTTCTTTTCCATAAGATATTTAATAGTAGCATGATCAGTGTGAACAATTACTTTGGAATCGAAAATACAAGTTCTGAACTTATCACAAGCAAATACAACTGCTCAAAATTCTATTTCAATAGTAGCATAATTTCTTTGGGCACTATCTAGAGTTTTACTAGCATAATGAATAACATTTAATTTCTTATCAACTCTTTGTCCTAGAACAACACCAACAACATAATCACTAGCGTCACACATAATTTCAACGGTTAGGTTCCAATCAGGTGGCTGAACAATAGGTGCAGAAATCAAGGCTTTCTTAAGGATTTCAAAGGCTTCTACACAATCATCATCAAAAACAAATGGAACATCTTTTTGCAAAAGATTAGTAAGAGGCCTAGAAATTTTATAGAAGTCTTTAATAAATCTCCTATAGAAACCAACATGACCAAGGAAACTTCTTATACCTTTGATATCTTTAGGACACGAAATTTTTTCAATTGCATCAACTTTAGCTTTATGAACTTCAATACCTCTTTCAGAAATTTTATGCCCCAAGATAATACCTTCATTAACCATAAAGTGGCACTTCTCCCAATTCAAGACAAGATTAGTTTCTTCACATCTCTGCAAAACTCGATCAAGGTTTATTAAGCAATCATCAAAAGAAGTCCCATAAATGGAGAAATCATCCATGAAATCCTCAACAATCTTTTCACAAAAGTCAGAGAATATAGCAGTCATACATCTTTGAAAGGTGGCAGGTGCATTGCATAAACTAAAAGGTCTATAAGCAAAAGTACCGAAAGGGCAGGTAAAGGTAGTCTTTTCTTGATCTTCTTTTGACACAGGTATTTGAGAAAAACCAGAATAACCATCTAGAAAGCAAAAGTGTGTATGTTTGGATAGTCTTTATAGAATTTGATCAATAAAGGTAGAGGGTAATGATCTTTCCTAGTAGCTTTGTTTAATTTGCAAAAATCATACCATCCTATAACATGTAACAATTCTTTTTGGGATCAATTCATTATTAGGAATAAGAGTAATACCTCCCTTCTGAGGGACACAATGATCTGGACTTACCCATCTACTATTAGCAATAGGATAAATTATACCTACTTCCAAAAGCTTTAATATTTCATTTCTTACCACTTCTTTCATCTTGGGATTTAACCACCTTTGATGATCGACAACTGTTCTAGCATCAGGCTCCAAACTAATTTTATGCTGGCATAAGGTGGCACTAATGCCCTTAAGATCATCAAGAGTATATCCAATAGTAGCACGGTGCTTCTTCAGAGTTTTAAATAATTTCTTTTCTTCATGCTATGAAAGGTTAGCACTAATAATAATAGGATATATCTTCTTTTCATCAAGATAAGCATATTTCAAAGTATCAGGTAATTGTTTAAGCTCAAACATGGGATCACCCATGGGTGGAGGAGGATCCCCAAGAATCCCAACAGGCAAGTTGTGTTTCAAAACATGCATTTGGTTAAAGAATGTTTCATCTAATTCTTTTCTTTCATTTATAAACATATCATTTTCATCGTCTAACAAATATTGCTCTAAAGGATCAGTTGGAGGCACAACAATAGAAGCAAGACCAATAATTTCATCTTTAGTAGGCAATTCTTTGTTATGGGGTTGTCTACGAAATTTGGAGAAACTAAACTCATGAGACACATCCCCAAAACTTGTACTAATATATTCTTTCTCGCAATCTATATTAGCATTGAAAGTGTTCAAGAAAGGTCTACCTAATATAATGGGACAAAAATCATCTTGTGGGGAACCAAGAACAAGAAAATCAGTAGGGTATTTTATTTTTCCACACAAGACTTAAACATATCTAACAATCCCAATTGGTGATATAGTATCTCTATTGGCAAGCTTAATAGTAACATCAATATCTTCTATCTCAGTAGGTGCAATGTCAATCATAATTTCTTGATATGAAGTAAAAGGAATTGCACTCACACTAGCACCCACATCACACAAGCCATGATAACAATGATATCCTGTTTTAACATAAACAATAAGCATGCCAACAAGTGGTCTATGTTTATCTTTATTATTGAGTCTAGCAATTCCAGCAGCTTCATCACAGAAGTAAATAACATACCCATCAATATTATCGACCAAGAGATCTCTAACCATAGCAATACTAGGTTCAACTTTAATTTGTTCACGGGGTGTAGGTGTTCTAGTATAACTCTTACGAACCACAGCTGAAGCCTTAGCATGTTCCTTTATCCTAAAAGGAAAAGGTGGTTTCTCAATGTAAGCAGTAGGAATAACATGATCAACATTATAAGTAACAATTTCTCCTTCAACTTTAATAGGTTCTACTACTTTCACTTCGATGGGAGGATGATATTTAAACCACTTCTCCTTAGGGAGATCAACATGAGTAGCAAATGATTCACAGAAAGAAGCTCTATCTTAGAGTCAAGTCCATATTAAGTGCTAAATTCCCGAAAAGCATCGATATCCATGAAAGATTTAACACAATCAAACTTAAGGTCTATACCTAATGTAAGTGCATCTAGTGCCACCCCTAGTTGGTTTTGGAGTATTGACGACAAACCTAGCTGAGGGACTAATGTGTTTGTGAGAATTGCAGGAAAACACAGGTAGAAGTCCCTCATTGATTCGGTTTTACTACCAGAGATGACCCCTAAAAATGTACGAAGACATTGAAGACAATGGTGGTTTATGAAGATATTCATATTGAAGATAATGACATGAGAAGACTCCCTATGAAGCTTTTGGAACTCGAAGACCTAGATCCTTCGTAGTTTTATTTCATTCATGTTGTGTCATAGGAACCACCGTACTGTTAAGTGGGGTCGAAGAGAACCAGTCAGAATGACTGAAGTGATGCCTAATTCAAATCCTATGTCTTCGAGCGAAGACTTTGAGAGAAAATCTTGTCTAGAGTCAGACAAGTCAGCTTTACTTGTCGCCCAAGTAAAGTTGCCGTGTGAGTTCAAAATTCGACCGTTGGTACACGTGTCAGTTCCTTAGTGACCCAGGGTCATTTCAGACAGATCAGGTCGGGTTGCCAAGTGGCTATAAATAGTCCACCCCCCACAACCATAAACGGTCGGCTGCTCAGATTTCAGTGCACGGCTTTTGTCCTTTGAGAGCAACCCACCTCGAAGCCTTTGAAAGAAAAATTCCCAGTGAGGAGAAAAGCCCTAACCACCCAGAGCCAGAGTAAATTGGGCATCACTTAAGTCTTCGTGTCTGTGTGATTTGAAGACTTATTACACTTGAGGACTGTGCATCCTCCAGACGGTTAGGCGTCGCGTTCTGAGCATCCAAGAGAAATTGTGGATTGTCAGTGAACGAAGACTGTGAAGGTTTGGGAGTCTACCTTGAAGACTTACCTGAGTGATTGGGCGAGGACTGTGTGACCTTAGCTCAAGGAGAAAACGGTGAGGACTGGGTGTCTTGGACTAAGTGTCCTTGACTGGGTGTCCGGGACTGTGTGTCCTTTGGTTTAAATACCTAGCCGCTCCAACCAGACGTACAGTTGCCACAGCAACTGGAACTGGTCCAACAAATCATTGTCTTCAACGTGTCACTGGTTTCATCTTCACTTCGTTTCACTTACAGTTATTCATTCTGAAGACATTGCATGCTTGCTTTATCTTTTGTCTTCACAACATGAATGTATGATCTGTTCGGCTTCATAACTTCTTCCTACCTGATCCTTATTACACTGAAGCTGTTTGTCATTGCGCTTTCACTCTATTGAATACATGACCATGGCTGGCCTAGTGTAATCTAACTTCCGCTGCATAGTAATAGGCATGATCTTCACTGTTTGTCTTCACAACTCTCACGTTTTGAAGACTTTCATAAAAATCGCCTATTCACCCCCCTCTAGTCGATATAACGCACTTTCAATTGGTATCAGAGCAAGGTGCTCCCTTATTCTGTGTGATTCGGTTTAACCACCTGGAGTTTTAGCTATGTCGACTGTAGGGATAATCAAAGTCTCCGCTGCTTGTCCCGTCTTCGATGGAACTGAATATCCCTACTGGAAGAATAAGATGCGCATGCATCTTGAAGCCATTGACGTCGACCTATGGTATGTCGTCGAAAACGGCGTTCCCAAGGCTGGAGAAGGTGTCACTGCTGTTGATGTCAAGAAGTTCGTTCAACTGGACTCTACTGCCAAGAATATCATCTGTGGTCATCTGACCAAAGGACAGTATGGCCGTGTGAGTGCCTTGAAGACATCCAAACTGGTCTGGGATTGGCTCTCCAAAGTTAATGAAGGCATATCAACCCAGAGAGATCAAAGAATCAGTGTCCTTCGCAATCTCTTCAACCGCTTCAAACGAAATGACAATGAGAATGTCCAGCACACCTTTGATCGGCTCACTGACATCACAAATGAGCTTCAAGCCCTCGGCGCTACTGAGATCACCAAACATGAAATCGTCAAGACGCTGCTGAGATCACTTGATAGTTCGTTTGACATTCTGGCCCTGATGATTCAAGAACGTCCTGATTTCAAGACACTCGATCCGTCTGACATACTTGAGAGGCTCAACACACATGAGTTTCAGCTTTCTGAGAAAAGAGATATCTACGGTCCAAACTATGGGCGAACTCGTGCCTTGAAGGCACAAGCTGTCTCCTCATCTGTAGAAGAATCTGACTGCAGTTCTGATGATCCTGAAGACATTGGAAGAGAACTTGCAATGCTAGTGAAGAAGTTTCAAAAATTCACCAAGAAGAAAGGCTTCAGAAAATCTTCACGATCAAGCTCAAGGAATGATGAAGCTTCTGCTCATGACTACAAGAAGAAAACATGTCACAAGTGCAAGAAAACTGGGCACTTCATCTCTGAGTGTCCACAGTGGGACAATGAGAACAGAAGGAAGAAGAAGAGCAAGGAATATGATTCTGACGACAAGAAGAAGAAGAAACACTCAAAGTCTTCTTCCAAGTCTTCATCAAAGTCTTCATCACACAAGAAGAGCTCATCTGGCAAGGCGCGTGCGTTTGTAGGCAAGGAGATGGATTCAGAGGAGGAATCCGCATCTGAGGAGGCAGAGGTGGAATCTGAGGAGGAGTCTGATTCTGGCACTGCGAGTCTGGCTACAGCATACGTCGCCAAGTCCATCTTCAACACTGAAGTCAATAATTGCATCACCGACACCGACGCAAATGACAAGAACGACTCCACTCCTACCTACTGCTTCATGGCACGCGGTGCCAAGGTAAACACACGCACCACTCGCTATGAAACATCTAGTGAAGATGACTCTGAATGTGATTCAAAACCTAGCTACAAAACACTTGCTAAAATTGCAACTGAACAACAGAAAGCTATGGAACATATTCAAAAACTGTTAGACAGAAGCGATGATCTGTTGGGTGCTGAAATGACTCGATCTGAATCCTTAATTGAAGACATAAAAAACCTTCACGTTAAGTATCAGGAACTTGAAGATCGTCATGATACTCTCTCAACAACTCATGAAAAGCTTTCCTATGACTATCTTCAAAGGAAGCAAGAACTCGAGAAATTGAGGGTGGCTCATGAGGATCTTCAAAAGGAAAACGAGTCACTTCGCGCCGAACAGATCAGTCCTGCTCAGGAAGGATTTGAACCACCATGTCTTAAATGCATGAGCGTAATAATGCTAATTCGGTTGCTGAATGTTCCACTGCTACTACTGTTCCAATATCTTCAACTGTTGATGTGGCAACTAACCCCTCTGCTGAGGATACCACTGCTATTGCTGATGAGAATGCTAGGTTGAAGACATTGCTTGAAACAGGGATGTACAAAAGTCTGAAAGGGCATCAAACATTATGTGATGACCTTAAGAAGCAGATTCTGAACCGAAACCCTAGGAAAGAGGGTGTTGGGTTCGTGAGGAAAATCAATGCAGATGGCTCTTACTAGAAACCTGAGCAGTACCCCGAAACTACATGGGTTGCTACAAAGGAACTTTCAACAGATCCATCCAATTTATCTGGCTTCACTTGTGCTAACCCAATTATCATTGATGAATCCTTTGATGCAAACTATAAACTGTTTAAGAATCAGAATGGTGAAGTGTTTGCCAGGTACATTGGTACTAACTGCAGGAATGGACCGGCTATGAAGAAGATCTGGGTTCCGAAAACATGTCTGGAAAATCTTCCTGTGAATGTCTTCATGACACCTCACTTGAAAAAGACAAACCTCGGTCCAAAGGCTTCATACAGACAGAGGACTCACCTGAGTCACACTAACGCAAATGTTTTGCAGGGAAACCATACTCAGGCATATGAATATGAGAGCGGTTCATCGAACCATCATATTCATATGACCAAAAATTATTCTGCTTATGCCTATGAGTATTATTGTCCCCCTGCTAGACTGTTTGCTAAGGCTTCAAAGCCAAAATTCTCAGATGCTGCTCTTAGACTCATAGCTTCTAAGCCACCCTTGAAGATGTGGGTCGTTAAGAAAGCTTAACTTTTTTTTGCAGGGAAAGGTCTCCAGCACAAAAACAAAATCTTCTGATGCTATTGCTGGGGACCATAAAAATCTTGTGGGGCGCAAGATAAACTGCCCAAATGGCATCATTATGTACTTCGTTCCTGAATCGCATGCTACTCTCCCCATTAGTCCTAATCTGGATCTAAGTTTTCATAACCCACTGGTTCGTCAAATGTTTATGCTTCACAACACTCTTCGTGAAGCCTATCCCCCTAACTGCACTGTAGGGTACGATACCAGCGACTTCAAAGTCTTCAGAATGGATTATTGACAATGGGTGTACAAATCACATGACTGGCAGAAGAAGCCTTCTTATGGACTCAACTTTACGTCCATCCGACAAGAGCCACATTACATTCGCTGACACTGGTAAAAGTAAGGTATTAGGTCTAGGTAGAGTTGCAATCTCAAAGGATCAACACATGGATAAAGTCATGCTTGTTGAATCCCTTGGCTTCAACTTAATGTCTGTCTCAATGCTTTGCGATTTGAATATGATTGTAATGTTTGGCAAATATCGCTGCCTGGTGCTAATGGAATCTGACAAATCTCTAGTGTTTGAAGGGTATAGGAAAGGTGATTTGTATGTGGTAGATTTCTCACCAGGACCACAACTTACAGTATGTCTTCTTGCAAAAGCTTCAGAATGCTGGCTTTGGCATCGAAGGCTTGGGCATGCTGGCATGAGGAACCTCCACACCCTTGCGAAGAAAAAGCACGTCATAGGCATCGAAGGCGTCAAGTTCAAGAAAGATCACTTATGCGGTGCCTGTGAAGCAGGGAAGATGACAAGGGCAAAACATCCTTCGAAGACAATCATGACCACTACTCAACCCTTCGAACTGCTTCACATGGATCTTTTCGGTCCCACTCACTACTCAACTTTTACTACTTCTGCATGCCTCTATGGCTTCGTAATTGTTGATGATTATTCTAGATATACTTGGGTGCACATAATCCTTTACAAGACTGAAGTGCAGGATGTCTTCAGACACTTCGCAAATCGAGCTATGAACAATTTTGGCGCCAAGATAAAGCACATCAGAAGTGACAATGGCACTGAATTCAAGAACACTGGTCTTGATACATATCTGGACACCTTGGGCATCACACATGAATTCTCAGCTCCATCACGCCACAGCAGAATGGCGTCGTCGAACGCAAGAACAGAACACTCATTGAGATGGCCAGAACAATGCTAGATGAATACAAGACTCCAAGAAAATTCTGGACTGAAGCCATTGATACTGCATGCCATACAATCAATCGTGTTTATCTTCACAAGCTTCTGAACAAGACATCCTATGAACTCCTAACTGGCAAGAAGCCAAATGTCAGTTATTTCAGAGTATTTGGCGCAAAATGCTGGATCAAGGACCCACACCACACCTCAAAGTTTGCACCAAAAGCACATGAAGGTTTCATGCTTGGATATGGAAAGGATTCGCACTCCTACAGAGTCTTCAATCTCTTCCACTACAAAGTGGTTGAAACAGTGGATGTGCGATTTGATGAAACCAATGGATCACAAAGAGAGCAATTGCCAAATGTGCTAGATGAAGTTCCAGCAAATGAATCAATCAAGCTTATGGGAACTGGAGAAATTGTACCTTCTGAAGCTCAACCTGAAGAAGAACTTATCATCTCAGCACCTGATCCACATGAAGACAATGCTCAGCCTGAAGATATACCTTCAAATGATCACATAGATCAGCAAGAGCAAAGTCTTTGCCCCACACACCCTCGTGTTGCAAATGAAGTACAAATTGAAAAAATACTGGACAGCATCAATGCACCTGGTCCACTCACTCGTTCAAGGGCAACTCAGCTAACAAACTTCTGTGGGCATTTCGCATTCGTCTCAATATCAGAACCCAAGAAAGTTGAAGAAGCCTTCATGGAACCTGAATGGATTCAAGCTATGCAAGAAGAGCTTCAACAGTTTGAGCTGAATAATGTATGGGAACTGGTTAAGCGTCCTGATCCACGGAAGCACAACATAATAGGCACCAAATGGATATACCGCAACAAGCAAGATGAGCATGGTCAAGTTGTCAGAAACAAAGCTCGTCTAGTTGCTCAAGGATATACTCAAGTGGAGGGCATTGACTTCGATGAAACATTTGCTCCTGTGGCTAGGCTTGAAGCCATAGGCATACTGCTGGCCTATGCAAATCATCATAACATACTTCTCTATCAGATGGATGTGAAAAGTGCCTTTCTCAATGGCAAGATTGAAGAAGAAGTGTATGTTGCACAACCACCTGGCTTTGAAAATCCAAAACATCCTGATATCGTATACAAGCTCAACAAGGCACTGTATGGCCTCAAACAAGCCCCTAGGGCCTGGTATGATACACTCAAGTACTTTCTGAAAAGCAAAGGCTTCATACCTGGTTCCCTGGATCCCACTCTCTTCACGAAGACATATGATGGTGAACTGTTTGTGTGCCAAATATATGTGGATGACATTATCTTCGGCTGCACCAATCAGAAGTATAGTGAAGAGTTTGGATACATGATGCAAGAGCAATATCAGATGTCCATGATGGGGGAGCTGAAGTTCTTTCTCGGTCTTCAAATACGGCAACAACGCAACGGCATCTTCATATCTCAAGAGAAATATCTTAAAGAGTGCCTGAAGAAGTTCGGTATGCAAGACTGCAAAGGCTTCACAACACCAATGCCAGCCAAGCATCATCTGGGTCCCGACGACAATGGTAAAGAGTTCGATCAAAAGGTATACCGCTCCATGATTGGGTCTTTGCTTTATTTATGTGCATCTAGGCCAGATATCATGCTTAGTGTTTGCATGTGTGCTCGATTTCAAGCGACACCAAAGGAGTCGCATCACTTAGCTGTGAAGCGAATTCTTTGATATTTGGGTCACACCCCAACTCTAGGATTATGGTATCCAAAGGGCTCAGAGTTTGATTTAGTTGGATTTTCGGATGCTGATTATGCTGGTGACAAAGTTGATCGCAAGTCTACATCAGGCACATGTCACTTTCTGGGACGATCACTTGTATGTTGGTCTTCAAAGAAGCAGAACTGTGTATCACTCTCCACTGCTGAATCTGAATACATTGTTGCTGGATCTTGCTGCGCTCAGCTTCTGTGGATGAAGCAAACACTCAAGGATTATGGCATTCATCTAAAGCAAGTGCCACTTTACTGCGACAACGAAAGCGCCATCAAGATTGCCAACAACCCAGTTCAGCACTCGAAGACAAAGCACATTGAAATTCGTCATCACTTTCTCAGAGATCATGTTGTGAAGGAAGACATTGATATCATACACGTCAACACTGAAGAGCAATTGGCAGATATCTTCACAAAGCCCTTGGATGAGAAGAGATTTTGCAAGTTACGGTGTGAGCTAAATATCTTGGAATCCTCAAATGTCCTGTGATCAGGCACACATCCTAACACTTAAGCATATTGATGACTTAGATGTGCAACACACGAAGTAGCGTATATCTTCAAACAATGAAGACATACATTCTAAGTGTGAATACATTAATGTGGAATTTGACTTCGGAGCGCCACGATAATTGTGCACCGTGTCTGGGTCTAATACTTCCTATACGGTGGGTAACGCCACCACCAAATGTTCCACTTTGAAGTGTTTCTCTCATGGCGTTACCTCTCAATGTCTTCACAATTGGTTTGGTTTCATTCTCAATATGTCTTCATGATTATCTTCACTGCGTTGATTATATGGATATATATGTACTGATGTTCTGTCCTCTACAGCATTCACTTATAGCTATGTCTTCCTGGTTGAATCTTTTGAACTAAGTGAATGTGATCGGACCCTAACCTCTCTATGCTTTCTATCTCAAACTCTATCTCTCCAAGTCATATGCATTCTGTTGAAACTGTCAAATGTCTTCACTGTGTCCTTGTCAGCTGAAGACATAGTGACAACCATAAAAGTCCGTTTTTAATGCTCATTCCTCCACATAAGATCCGGAGAAGAAGGAACGACTGCCCGACAATTTAGGCGTGCGTGGGACATGGAACAAATCCCAATCTTCCTCTAACTGGCCACGCGTGCCTCAAATGCGAACCGCCAGGGGTACCTGCGTAATAGCGCAGTGCCGCCTCTATCCCTATAAATACACGATTCACTGCAGTCATTATCTCCTTCTTCCACCCTCGCACGAACCCTAGCGCCACCGCTAGCACTCGACGACGCCGGCGACGAAGCGCTTCACTGCCGCAACCTCTCCGACGCCGTTTTCACGCCGACAGCGGACATCGCTCTCTCCGCCGTCGCTGTAGGTGTCTTCCGTTGCCAAGTTAGGGCACGGAGGATTGAACTGCTCGACCTCAACTCTCACTTCGTCTAGCAGTTCCAAGTGTGGTAAATAAAACCTCTTTTTACAGCCTCTTTTGATCCTACAGTTCAGTCACTTTCTGCCATAAGAAGTTTCTCTTCACACCAGTTAAATCTCTCGCTGCATCTCATAACATGCCTAGTATATTCACTTGTGCTTCATAAAGTAGTTAGATTCCTCACTTGTACTGATCTATGGGTTCGTACAAATCTGGAACCAACTTCTTATCTATAAGTGAATGTCTTCGCATAATGAGGTCAATGTCTTCTAAACCGATTTATCTTCAAAATCTTCTGAGAATGCATATGACCTCTTCCCCTTCCCTCGCACCTTAATGCTGTCACAGGTACATGTCCGTGGGAGAATCCTTTGGTTCTCATAGTCTGCATTCATTTGCAGAGTACTTGCAGCATCACATCAACTCACCTGAAGCCAGTTCTTGCAAAAGGAAGCCTTTGAAGCCTTTGAACATCTTGAAGCCTACCAAGTTATTCATGGCTTCAGAAACAGCAGCAAGGAAGGGAGGCAGACAGCGATGTGGTGAAACGTCCAAAGATCTGCCTGATGAATTGGCAGAGATGTACAAAACTGATCCTGAAGAAAGCTATGGTCAGCGCAAGACACGAATCCAATTGATTCGAAGATATTGGGCAGAGCAATGGTTCCACTACCGCTTCGTCACTCAGGAATATGCGGAGAAGTGCGCCATCAAGAGACCGTGGGGAGATGTATTATACAAAAATCTCGTACCCAGGTCCAGAGACGAAGCCATTGCTCAAGGCTTCTATCCATGCATGGTGAGAGGACCACAGCCAGCTGAGGCACATCCGTCATCACTTCTCTGGTGCCGCGATGATAATCTCTTCAAGCGCAACTTTCAGTTTGCACAACAGTCAGCGAAGATAAACAAGAAGAAATTTGGGCTTGACTTCAACCCTGGTCCCTCCTCACCAAGGGCAGATGGCACACGCAACGCCGATCCCAATATCATCGGGCCGTATGCCAATCTTGCAGGCCTCATCACTCGCATCCTAGTCCAAGGGACTGCTGTGAATGACCCTCCAGCAGATACTGAGTCAGATGACGCCCCTGCTGCTCCGAAGCCAAAGCACAAGAAGCCAAAAGCTCCAAAATCTTCAAAGCCAGCCGCTTCTCCCAAGATATCAAGAGTGAAGCCTTTAGCAACTGCACCTCCTGAAGCCAGTGTGCAGTCAGAAGGCTTATCACGAGTGTCCAAGCCCCAAGAAGCCAAGAAGCCTCAGCCACACACAGGCAAAGAGCTCACAGCTGCTGACATTCTGCGCTGCGAAGCCATTGATCTCTCAAGCGATGAAGATCTTGGAGATGATGCTCTTGAGCAGCTCACCAAGAGCAAGGAGGAGGCTGAAATCTTCAACAATCTGCCTCTGTTTGATGTCGCCATCATCCAGAACTTCATCGATGAATGGTTTGACACACCAGACATAAGCTTCAAAGATCTGCAGCTACCCATAGGCCTCAGCGTTGCCTTTCAAGGTGAAATTGCTTCAGAACTTGCAATAGCCCAGCGAATTGTAGAACTGAAGCAGAAAATTGATCATGAAAAGGCTCGGTTCAAGAAGCACGTGGCCAAGCTCAGTGTGCAAGAAGTGAAAAACTTCAAGATCATGTTGCACGAGCTGAAAGAGAACTTCCTGAAGACGCGTGCCGAAGCTCAAGGCTCGTGAGAACGCATGAAGACTTTGGCTGATCGCTGCGTGCAAGCCTACAATGAGGCAGAAAAGCGCAAGGCACTTGGGCGTCCCGGCATTGACCCCAGGATGGCCGCGAAGAAGAAAAAGAAGGCCGCTGTGCCCGAACCTGAAGCGCCAAGGTCAGAAACTGCTCCGCTTGTCTTCCCCGCTGCAACGACTGGCTCGAAGCCAAAGAGTCGATCAACCGCCTCACAGCACAAGAAGACACGGACTGCAGAGGCTGAAGCTAAGAAGAGAAAACATGCTGAAGCCTCTCCTTCTGAACCCATCATCAAGAAGAGCAAGACCAAGAAATCTCGGGTTGCTCCCACAGAGCCCCTGATAGTTGAACCCCTCTGCGTCCGCTATCCTGACACAGATCGTCAGTTGACTGTGCATGAACCCAACACTGAAGACATTCCAGCAGACGAACCCTACACTGCTGAAGACATTGGTCTCCAAGACAATGTGCAAGGTGATGCAGCCCTTCCTCAGCTTGAGACAAGCGAACAGATCAGTATTGGTCGTCCATTGACGCCAATCACACAAGATGCGTCGTGGGCAGATCGCCCACAGGAGGAAGATGAGCCCCAACCCACTGCAACTCCACCGGCGCCTACACTCCATAGGCTTCGCAAAGGGCCAAGGGCTCAGGCTGCTGAAGACATTCCGGCTGCATCAGCCGAAGAGCAAGCAGAAATACCACAAGCTCCAACTCCCCCGCACCAACAAGAAGCAGTTCTCAAGGAGAACGTGCCTGAAGCTGAAAATATTGAGACTGCCACAAACAACGCCGAAGCAAGTGTGGAGCCCTCCCCAACAACAGCTTCAGAAGACACCGAAGCTACTGCTCCTGAACATTCTGTGCCTGAGTCTGCTGCCGGACCACAATTCAACTATCATATTGCGCACAGGCCCCAGGTCCAGAAGCCGATCCCACGACTACCAAGGTTACCAGGTCCTGCATCAGCTCTTGGTTCCTTCAACTTCAACGGCTTCAGGGCAGATAACATGTTTTTCGACCGCTCCAAGAACCCTTATTCAAGGGAACGGATTGTATCAGATAGGTTCTGGAGCCATCAACAGCGCAGCTATTATTCGTGCATCCTTTACAACCAAGGCCGCATCTTTCCTCACAAGCGCCTTGAGGTTGAAGCTGTTGCTGGTCTGCCTGGTCTGGAAGAAGCACTGGATTGCTTCAAGCAAGTGGGTTTGCTGCCATTTATCACTGATGAAGAGCACTGGAACGAAGAGCTTCTGCTCCAGTTCTATGCCACTGTGCATATCAAAGGCTATAACAGAGATCCGAAGACATGGATTCTGGAGTGGATGACAGGCAATATCCATCATGAAGCCAATGCTTTCGACCTAATTGAGCTTACCGGCCTTCCCACTCCTGGCGAATTCTTTGAAGAAGGGTGCCAACTCCATGCCGAAGCAATTGAGAGCATATTTCAGCGTCCTGAGCCAGATATGAGTCAGATGCTCTCAATGATGAAGCCACTGCCTCCGAATGCACCCTATCCAACTAGGTTCTTCGTTGAAGACTTAGAGTACTTGCCCAGAACAATATATCATATCATAAGGCGGACTCTATGGCCTGTCAAGGGACACTCTCGATATGCGACAATTGATGGTGCAATGAAGACTCTCATCTTCTGCATTCTTCATGGCAAATGCTTCAATGCACAGGATCTCTTCATCCGTCAATTTGCAGCGTCTGCTTCAGAACTGTTTGGATTAAAGTTTTATGCTCCTTGGGTTATGAGGCTGATCAAGCTTCACTCTGCAATCTCCTATCAACCCTCAGCCCGCAATCATAGGATATTTTTGCCAGATGTGGACACATCTGCTGAAGCAATATATCCAGAGCCGGCCAAGCAACCACTAAGTCTTCAAAATGCAGAACACCAGAGCTTCACTCAAAATATTGAAGGTGTTGAAGCTCTCTCCCGAGTGTATCCAATGGCTGGCACCACACGTGCCCCTGCATCAACTGAAGCCACCAACAGCAGAGCTGCAAAGAGACCCAAGAAGCGCGCTCGTGCACTCAATGACAGAGAGCTTCTTGTGGCTCTTCACCAAAAGCAAGATAGGCATCACGACTGGCTCAAGAGGTAGATGAGAAGCATCATGCAAGACGTCAATCGCATCAGAAATCTGGCAACCAAGAATGCATTTGTCACACACGAGACCTGTTGCCGCACTTGGAAGGGCTTCACCATGATGTGCCCTGAAGCTGAACTGCATGAGGATGGCTTCACAGAGCACTTCAAATTTGACTCCACGCCTCCAAGAAGAGCGGTGATGCGCAGCACACCATCACTTGAAGAGTCAGAGTTCTCTTCTTCTGCTGCCACCGTGTCTGCCCGGATTATTGAAGAAGAAGACGACGCGACATCATCTCCACCTGCTTCAACGTGCGTCGAATCTGCACCAAGCTCGTCTGCACCGCCGCCAAACAACTCCACCGACCCTGCTGCGCCTGGGAACGCGTAGAAACCTCTATGTCTTCAAACCTTTTTGGTCATCACCGACAAAAGGGGGAGAAGCATATGATGGTTATAGTCTTCAAGCGGGTCACTATGGGCGGGTGCCTTCATATTTTGCTACATTTTGCTTCGTGCTTACAACTCCCGTTTTTTTTGCTACATTTGCTTCATTGAGTTGTAACACTTAGCCTTGATGGTCGTCTGCTACCTGTTTGTCACTCCGTTTTGCGAAGATAAATTCCGCATGTGCGACGATAAATTCCGCACTCATCTCATTCTGCAGACGTCCATTTTCCATTATGCATGTCATTATCTTCATATACTTTCACAAGCATAGTGGATTGTCATAAGTTGAAGTGGATCTCCACAAGTACAACCTGCCATGTGCATTTGCATTCAAGAAGCAAATTACTTATATGCACATCTTCAGGGGGAGCCCTTGCAACTTATGAAGACAATTCTTTTACAATTTCACAAATTATGTTTCCCGTTGAAAACTTCAACTAGTTTGTCATCAATCACCAAAAAGGGGGAGATTGTAAGTGCATCTAGTGCCACCCCTAGTTGGTTTTGGAGTATTGACGACAAACCTAGCTGAGGGACTAATGTGTTTATGAGAATTGCAGGAAAACACAGGTAGAAGTCCCTCATTGATTCGGTTTTACTACCAGAGATGACCCCTAAAAATGTACGAAGACATTGAAGACAATGGTGGTTTATGAAGATATTCATATTGAAGACACTGACATGAGAAGACTCCCTATGAAGCTTTTGGAACTCGAAGACCTAGATCCTTCGTAGTTTTATTTCATTCACGTTGTGTCATAGGAACCACCGTACTGTTAAGTGGGGTCAAAGAGAACCAGTCAGAATGACTGAAGTGATGCCTAATTCAAATCCTATGTCTTCGAGCGAAGACTTTGAGAGAAAATCTTGTCCAGAGTCAGACAAGTCAGCTTTACTTGTCGCCCAAGTAAAGTTGCCGTGTGAGTTCAAAATTCGACCGTTGGTACACGTGTCAGTTCCTTAGTGACCCAGGGTCACTTCGGACAGATCAGGTCGGGTTGCCATGTGGCTATAAATAGTCCACCCCCCACAACCATAAACGGTTGGATGCTCAGATTTCAGTGCACGGCTTTTGTCGTTTGAGAGCAACCCACCTCGAAGCCTTTGAAAGAAAAATTCCCAGTGAGGAGAAAAGCCCTAACCACCCAGAGCCAGAGTAAATTGGGCATCACTTAAGTCTTCGTGTCTATGTGATTTGAAGACTTATTACACTTGAGGACTGTGCATCCTCCAGACGGTTAGGCGTCGCGTTCTGAGCATCCAAGAGAAATTGTGGATTGTTAGTGAACGAAGTCTGTGAAGGTTTGGGAGTCTACCTTGAAGACTTACCTGAGTGATTGGGTGAGGTCTGTGTGACCTTAGCTCAAGGAGAAAACGGTGAGGACTGGGTGTCTTGGACTAAGTGTCCATGACTGGGTGTCCGGGACTGTGTGTCCTTTGGTTTAAATACCTAGCCGCTCCAACCAGACGTACAGTTGTCACAGCAATTGGAACTGGTCCAACAAATCATTGTCTTCAACGTGTCACTGGTTTCATCTTCACTTCCTTTCACTTACAGTTATTCATTGTGAAGCCATTGCATGCTTGCTTTATCTTTTGTCTTCACAACATGAATGTATGATCTGTTCGGCTTCATAACTTCTTCCTACCTGATCCTTATTACACTGAAGCTGTTTGTCACTGCGCTTTCACTCTATTGAATACATGACCATGGCTGGCCTAGTGTAATCTAACTTCCGCTGCATAGTAATAGGCATGATCTTCACTGTTTGTCTTCACAACTCTCACGTTTTGAAGACTTTCATAAAAATCGCCTATTCACCCCCCCTCTAGTCGATATAACGCACTTTCACCTAACTCATTACCTTCGTCGAGTTCCCAATCTTTAGAGTTGCATTAAATTCTTTCCAATAATTCCCATTTGAATTCAATAGTCTTCTTGATAAAAGAACCAATACAAGAAGTATCGAGCATGGATTGCTCATTACGAGAAAGCCAAGCATAAAAATTATGAATAATATATTCTCTTGAGAGCTCATGATTGGGGCATGAATATAACATTGACTTAAGCCTCCCCCAAGATTGAGCGATACTTTCTCCTTCACGAGGCCAAAAATTATATATATAATTCCGATCACGATGAACCAGATGCATAGGATAAAACTTCTAATGAAATTCCAATTTCAATCGGTTGTAGTACCAAGTCCCAATATCATTGCATAGCCTATACCCTGTCAATGCCTTCACCTTAAAAGATAAAGGGAAAACTTTCTTCTTGACATCATCCTCGGGCTAACCTGCAGAGGGGTCATGTTAGCCGGGTCAACATTCTCCTTGTAAAACTTAAGTTCTGTGGCAGCACATGCCATCTATGCATAAGCCGCACCTCCTTCTTCACATTGCAAGGCTATCTTATGATCCCCGTGATCCGTGATCGTCCCTCGTGGCCCTCGCATCTTAAGCTGCAAATATATGTAACAAGGGCGAGCCATGAATTTTAGCATAAGCCGACCATCCAAACAGTGCATGATATGGACTTTCGATCTTGACCACCTCAAACCATAGTGTCTCTACTCTGTAATTATACTCATCACTGAAAGCCACTAACACCACTACAAAAAAAGACACATCCGTGACATTTTGGGACGAACACATTTTTTGTCATGCTTATGACACTTCTATGACGATAATTGTGACAAAACCCGGTATCATCATAGATGTGGTGGGCTCCTACTTCTATGAAACAAATCATGGCAGAAAAATTGGCTTTTCGTCCTGAGCGGGCCGGAGACGCACCTGCATGACATTCTTTGGGCTGTCCATGACGGAAAAATCATGGTAGAAGCGAGGGCAAGGAAAATTTCGGGGAGTTCCCGGTTACGGTGGGTGGTCGGGACCGAGCGATGCACGGAGGTTTGCGCGTTTTATCTCATACACGTACGCGCGTGTGTGCGAGGCATTGCACTCTAACTGAACCCGAGCGTGGCGTTGGGCTCTAACTGAATCCGAGCGATTGCACTAGCTACGTTACTGAACCCCGATCGATCCCTTGCCGTTCATTGGACCCGAGTGATTCCTTCTCTATTGCTGCTAACTGAAGCTGACGAAGCTGCCTCTTGATGAACACTTCCCAATGGGGGTTGGATGAACAGTTCCTAGTGGGGGTTGGATGAACAGGATCCCATGGTAGTAGAGGTCGTTGCTACTGGATGAACAGGACCCCGATCGAGGAGGTGGGGTGGATGAAGAGTAGCCAGTGGAGGGACCCCGTACGTGGAGGGCTGGTTGAACAGGACCCTGTGGAGGGCTAGTTGAATAGTAGCTGGTGGAGGCTGGATGAACTGGACCCCGTGGAGGGCTGGATGAACAGTAGCCGGTGGAGGCTGGATGAATAGGACCTCGTGGATGAACAATAGCTGGTGGAGGCTGGAGGAAGTCGATGGTGCATGAATAATAGCAGATGGAGGCTGGAGGAAATCGATGGTGGATGAACTGTAGCCCGTGGAGTCCCGTTTTGCGGTACACCACACCCCTCCTGACGAACAGGACCCCGTTTCGACCGTAGGCGCTCCAACACAAGTCTGTTTCCTCTGTTTGCCGTACACCACACCCATCCCGATCAACAGCACCCCATTTCGACCGTAGTCACTCGAACAGAAGTCTTTTTCCTCCGTTTGCTGTACGCCAGACCCTTCCTGGTGAACAGGACCCCGTATCGATCGTACGCGGTCGAACAGAAGGCCATTTCCTCCGTTCTGCGGTACTCAAGACCATGTTTCGTTTGTTCCGTCCAAGCCGGTTGTCTCCCGATGAACACACGATGCTATTTACTCCATTTCGGCCTAGCCGGTTAGCTGTTGATGAAAAGGATTAGTTGTTGCACAAGTTAGAGACCCCGCCCGTATGTATGTACATAGCCGTATTTACTATCTTGCAGCGTGGTCGTACGTACGTGTACGCAATATAGACGGGACCGCGTGACATGCTATGTCGGCGCCTCTACTTCAACACGTGCCGCTCCTTACTCGGCCATGGTACATTGCTATAGAGATACCGATCGACTGCTATGTACGTACACATTCGCGGCCGGATAGATAAGGCTACCTTCACTTCAACCTAGTGGGTCCCAGCTGTCAGGGGGTAAGAAGGAAGTTCCTTCCGTGAGAAGATAAAGCCGGGGGATCCCAGCTGTCAAGGGGGATGTTTTTTTGCGAAATACAGAGGCCCTTTCGGTAGGTCCGAGGTGTCAGGTGGAGGAATCATTATATTGCGTGTAATAAGGAGGAACTTCCTTGCGTGCAGCCATGGACCCAGCTGTCAGCCTCTCCACTTACAGTCCTCTTCCAATGGTTGTCGTTCGTTGATCACGTTGACAACACTGTACCGCCAGAGAGCACCAAGGTGGTGGACGACGACAGGACCTAGGAAGGGTACGACCCGGAGCCGGGGAATACGCATCAGTGGATGCCCATGCGGAGGGGTTGAATGCTTCGACTGCGGTTTGAGGCTGCCGTCTGCGGAGAATAACAGGGGATGTGGGTGACTAGAGGGAAGGCCTGACAACGATAGGAGTAGGGTGGGGAGGTGAGGCCTACGTGGAAGCACAGCCAGCCACGGGAGGGAGGAGAAGGCGGACGGCGGCGCTGGTTTAAGCGGTAGGAGCAAGAAGACCAGAGGTTGAAGAAGCACGACGACCGTTGGATGGACATCGTATGGTCATCGAAGATAGAATCGTTTATATTGACTAAGTTGACAAAGCCCTACGTCAACTTAGTACACCCACAAGTCAGCCTCCAAATATGGTGGGACTGACCTAGCAGCGGGTATATTCATTATTTTTGTGCGTAATAGCTGGTGGATCCGAGCTGTCAGTGGGGAAATGTTTGTTTTCGTGAAATACAGAGGCCCTTTCGGTGGGTCCTAGCTATCAGGAGGAGGAATCATTATTTTGCCCGTAATAAGGAGGCACTTCCTACACACAAAAAAGAGGCACTTCCTTGCGTGTGGCCGTGGACCCAGCTGTCAGCCTCTCCACGTACAATCCTCTTCCGATGGATGTCGTTCGTTGACCATGCCGTGCCAAGAGCACCAAGGCAGTGTACGACGGCGAGGCCAAGTAAGGGAACGGCCCGGAGCCGAGGAAGACTCGGCAGTTGTTTCCCACACGGAGTGGGTACGAGGGTTTACTTGTTCGGCCGCAGTGTGAGGATGCCATCGCCAGAGAATAACATGAGGTATGGGTGAGTAGAGGGATAGCCAGGCCAAGGATGCAAGTATGGTGGGGCCATGAGGCATGCCCGGCAGCACAGTCGACCATTGGAGGTACCAGCAGGCGGTTCCGCCAGCGCTGGTTTGGGCGGCTGGAGCAGGAAGATCAGAGACTGAAGAAGCACGATTGCCGTTAGATTGACATCTAACGGTCTGACGCTGGTAGAGTCGGTTGTTGACTAAGTTTCTTTTTTTGAGAAACCTTGTGTACGCATGAACTTTGTAGGCCCACAAGTCAGCCTCCAAATCCGTGGTAGACAACATAGAGCTCATTTGCTATTTTTTTTAATAATTTTCAGCCCATTTGCTAATTCTTAAGGAATTCATTACAACCCATTTTCTGCCCAAGACCACGGTCAAAAAGTTCAACCTTATTTTGCATATTTCGGTGGAGTCCGAACTGTTTTAATCCAGAAATGATAAAAAATTATTTTTAAGAACTTATTGATTTGTAAAAAAATATCATTTTGTTTTTTGTAAGCTAATAAGACGTGGGACAATTGAGTTGGTTTAAGGGAAAAGCAGTGGTAAAAAATCTGCGCTGGGAAGGAAAACAATAAAAAATAAGGATGTAAATATGAAAAGGGAACTTTATGTATTTTCAATATAATAATACTTGTATATGAACTAGTAAAAATATAGGTAGAGATTAGAAAACAGAAATAGGACATGGTGTTTCAAAAGGAAAATAGAACTGGGCTGTGTGTTTGATTCAGTAAAAAAACTGTTTGCGGATGTTCTAGGAAAAAATATAACTAAGGCTGGCGGGCCAAAGGCTAGTAGATACCTGCTGGATCTTTGTGCCCCATTGTCGTCATGGGCTGGGCCTATTAAAAACAAAACCAAACCTGGGCAGTATACAAGCCAGTTGAAACTTGCTTGACCTGAAAAAACAATATACTTGCTAGATCCCAGTTATCAGTCTGTACTTGCAGAATTCTCTCGTTTATTGACTATGCTGAAGACTTCATGGGTTTCACTGTCTTAGACATCAGCATTATTTTTCCATCGTGATAATAAGTGCATATACTTTCTTGTGTACCACCATGGACCTGCAGGTTCCGTATGGTTAGACTCTGTATGGACATCCGTCTTGTGGTTCCATAGACGAATTTCATGCAAATCGGATGGTTTTTAGTGAAACAGACTAAATTCATTGCATTTTACACATTTATTTTCGTTATGGAATATTTTACATATTTGAACTAATAATAACAGATTAGGCCTTTTTTAGTCCATGGGAGGCGCTTCACGATTGAGGTCGCGACACTTAACTGTTCTGGAAGGCCCAAATCCATCACTCCTATCTATTAACAATTTGCAGCTGGGCTTGCCATGCCACAACCCAGTTCTAACATGCTGCGTCCAACTATCAGCCTGTGAAACCGGATAGATCCCCTGCGTAATTCGAAGATGTAATTTTTTTGGAGAACTGGGAATTCAAACGGCAGGTGCTTATGCTACCCATCAGATAAAAATCAGGTGTCTGAAAATTCGTCTCGAAATTGATGATTCAAGTTTATATCCACGTCGACCCTCGACATGATGGTTGGAAGCAAATACCAAGTTCATACCGAAATATTGTTAACAACCACACCAACTTGCAGACGACCAAGTAATACAAGTACCAATACCAAACTAACTGATCAACTTGTGGAATATGGTGGAGGGGGCACCGCACACGGCTAGGAGAGACCAACTGATCAACTTGTGTCTAGAGGTGCCCCCCTGCCCCTGTATATGAAGGAGCAAGGGGAGAGGTGGCCGGCCTAGGAGGAGGGCGCGCCAAGGGGGGAGTCCTACTCCCACCGGGAGTAGGACTCCTCCTTCCCTTGTTGGAGTAGGGGGCTGCACCCCTTGTCCAATTCGGATAGAGGGGGGGGGCGCCCCTCCTTCCTTTTGGCCTCTCTCCTCTATTCCCGTATGGCCCAATAAGGCCCACATACTCCCCAGCGAATTCCTGTAACTCTCCGGTACTCCAAAAAATACCCGAATCACTCGGAACCTTTCTGATGTCCGAATATCGTCGTCCAATATATTGATCTTTACATCTCGACCATTTCAAGACTCCTCGTCATGTCCCCGATCTCATCCGGGACTCTGAACTCCTTCGGTACATCAAAACTCATAAACTCATAATATAACCCTCATCGAAACCTTAAGCGTGCGGACCCTATGGGTTTGAGAACAATGTAGACATGACCGAGACACGTCTCCGGTCAATAACCAATAGCGGAACCTGGATGCTCATATTGGCTCCCACATATTCTACGAAGATATTTATCGGTCAAACCGCATAACAACATACGTTGTTCCCTTTGTCATCGGTATGTTACTTGCCTGAGATTCGATTGTCGGTATCTCAATACCTAGTTCAATCTCGTTACCGGCAAGTCTCTTTACTCATTCTGTAATACATCATCCCACAACTAACTCATTAGTTGCAATGCTTGCAAGGCTTATAGTGATGCGCATTACCGAGTGGGCCCAGAGATACCTCTCCGACAATCGGAGTGACAAATCCTAATCTCGAAATACGCCAACCCAACAAGTACCTTTGGAGACACCGGTAGAGCACCTTTATAATCACCCAGTTACGTTGTGACATTTGGTAGCACACAAAGTGTTCCTCTGGTAAACAGGAGTTGCATAATCTCATAGTCATTGGAACATGTATAAGTCATGAACAAAGCAATAGCAACAAACTAAACGATCAAGTGCTATGCTAACGGAATGGGTCAAGTCAATCACATCATTCTCCTAATGATGTGACCCCGTTAATCAAATGACAACTCATGTCTATGGCTAGGAAACATAACCATCTTTGATCAACGAGTTAGTCAAGTAGAGGCATACTAGTGACACTCTGTTTGTCTATGTATTCACACATGTATTATGTTTCCGGTTAATACAACTCTAGCATGAATAATAAACATTTATCATGATATAAGGAAATAAATAATAACTTTATTATTGCCTCTAGGGAATATTTCCTTCAGAAAGTGCATTAAATCTCAATTCTACTAGTACTACTACCAGGATATATCATCCTTAGGAGTGTAAATAGTTAAGCCGATGACATGTGGGTCTACCTCAAGAGGGCCCATATGTCAGTTCATGGAAGAGAGAGGTAGTAGGCGTATTTGAGGAAGCGTGCTCCACTGGCAAACATGATGGCAGTACTGGGTAAGGCTGATTTAGTAACACCAACACGCTGGTTCAGCTTATTAATTAAGTGTCCCATCTGCTGCAGCCTGTATTGTCACTTCACTGTGAAGACTAGTTGAATAGTTCTCTCTGACCGATATGGGGAATAATGGATCGCCAAGACTTCCTATCTACAGTATCCCTGTGCCTCTACTCTCATCATGTCCAACATGATGAAACATTGGCCAAGGCACCCGACGCCAATAATGTAGGAGTACTAGTAGTATTTTGTGTCAAACTTTGACCATCTATTTAACTAATAAAATGTTAATGCATTTCACAAAAAATATATCACTGGATTTGTATTTGAACATAGTTTTTAATGGTATAGTTTTTTATAACATGCATTGACACTTTGTTAGTTAAATTTACGGTCAAAATTTTACACTAAGTACGAAGAGGACCATTAAACCAGGACGGAGGTTTATATATAGGTCAATAAAAACATCATCAACCATGATAGTAATAAATGATGAGTGCCCGAAGAATTTTTTTCGGAAGTACTCAATAAAGGGCTCGTTTTCCTCAGGAAAATTGTGTTTACGAACGTATTAATTGGAATGCATGCATTAGGAACAAATGACCATAACTTTTACACGCATTGGTGAGTTTTCTCTTAATTCTTGCATGCAACATTTTAATGAAGCTTGAAATATGAACATGTCAATGGGAGGGAGTAAAAGCCTCATGCACGCATGCATGTAGGCAACATGCAACACTCGCACGTACACGTGCACGCACACAACACTTACACATCCATGCGGCACACAACACACGATGCAACACACATGCTCACGCTCAAGTGCTCAACCCACTCCCTCCGTCCGTGAAAGACTGTACATATAGACATTTACACATTGACCAAGAGGAAATGGAACTTCATGGCATAATTAACGCTCAAAAGTAGCAGACTTATGTGTGCATGCGACCATTTAGAGGAGAAGATTAAATGAAGGTTGTTGCATGCTGTAATTAAGGATAGACATGTAGCCTATAGCTAGAGCACAAGTTGGTGCATTAGTCAATCAATATCGATTAGATTAAAGGCTAAGTGCATTGGAAGTGTAGATGTACACTCTTTGTTGGAAGACCAAGGGAGTACACATGCATGCACTCACATACACAACCAGGGTGGTTCGAGCGCAAGGGTTGGACTGCTGTCGTGCTTGCGTAAAGTTTTGTTTAACCGATTTCTTTGCTCTACCAACTGACAGGTGGGACCCAGAAACTAGGTGTAAACTTAACCAGTCAACATAGTGCCGCATCGACTATGTGGCCGGTCAGTAGGGTGCAATATGGTGCTCTATGGTGAGCTAGTGATCGTATAATCACTGCAAAACTATCACTACAAAAATAATACACTTCCGTGATGATACGTGTTTGTCAAAGTAGGTCACGTTTTCTGTCATGCATGTACATCCATGACAAATTTATGACTGAATCAAGATAGTCATACCTGTGCTGTCGTAGAAGTGTTCCATGACATTACCAAAATTATCATCACGGAAATGTCCACTTCCATGACAATAAATCGTGCGCCACAGAATTGCTTTTGTCAAGGGTGACCCACATGTGGCATCCACCGTAACGGAACACCGTTAAGCTATCGGGTCCGGTTTTGGAGCCGATAACCCGTTAACAGCACCGACCAATGGGGATTTTCCACGTGTAAAATCATCATTGGCTGGAGGGAACACGTGTCGGCTCGCCGTTGGGACAGATGTCATCCACTCATTGGACCCAAAGCGCCTATGATACGTCGACACATGGCATGGCCCAACAGAGGCCCATTCCTGTGAAAAGGCTAGCCCATTTGACTTGGTAAAAAGGTGGCGGGCCGGCCCACGGCAAGCCTATTAAAAGCATGTTTGCATATAGCCCATTTACAGCCCGCTAACCCAGGGCCCGTTTACGGCCTACCCCAATTAGGCCTAGTAGCATCATCTGGGCCGTCCAATATAATTCCATCCTGTTTTAACTTCCAGCCCATGTATGGCCCATGATGTCTTTCGACTCATATGAGGCCCTTAGTAACCCTCGGGCCATTAACGACCCATGGTAAAACTGGCCCGTAATGAACAGTGTATCACTTTATACCCATTAACGGCCCATTATTCCGTTGGGCCGTTTCTAGCCCATGTTTTCTTTCGGCCTTCTCATGGCCCATTTATTCTTGGGCTCATTTCCAGCATTCGTTTACTTTCGGCCCGTTACTGTCATTTTTTGCTTGTGGGCCAAATTCAGCTCGTGGTTACAGTCGGCCCTTTTGTGGCACGTTAATATGTTGGGCCATTTTCATAGCGTCATCAAATACGGCCGATTAACGATGGCCCGTTATGGTTGGCCCATGAACGGACGATTTCAACTCTAGCCCATTTACGACCATAATGTGTTATTGGCCCATGTTTGGCCAACCGATCATACGGCCCGTAGAAGGCCCATTGTGTCTACGGCCTGTATAAGGCCCATTGTTTCTATGCCCCGTAGAAGGCCCATTGTTTCTACGGCCCTTAGAAGGCCCATTGTTTCTACGGCCCATAGGAGGCCCATGTTAACTATAGTAAATATGTAGCCCATACTTAATGTGGCCTAGTTTAAAAAATAGGCTATTGCGGCCACTAGCAAACCGTGGAAAAAGAACTGCGCTGACTACAAGAAAACAAATAAACAAGACAATAAGGAAATAAATAGGCAAGAAACTTACGATAGGCTATCACGGCTATTACACATATTACCTTCACTGGGCATCAAAGTTCGCCACCAGTGCAAATATAGGGAACAAAGCAGAATATAAACGCCGCAGCAAAACAAGTCTAGAACTAAAACCACTTTAGAAGAGCTCAAGAAACAATATCCTGGGTACCCCATAATGCTGGCAAGATGCTTAGCAAGCTTATTAACTTTCTCTTGTTTGGCACTTAAATCCTCTAGCACTTGCTGTTGCACCAGAATGTATGCATCTGAATTCTGCAGGGACTTCCTCAGTCCTTCAGCTTCCTGTCGCATAACATCTGATCGATGTCTTTAAACTTGAAGTTGAGACTCAAGAAGCCGAACTGATTCAGGCAGCGAGTTCGAAGAGCTGGTGCCAGTAGTAGCCAGTAACTCGAACACTACATCAATACAGGACTTTGGGGTTGTCTCAGTGTCTTCAATACAGTTTTTATTAGCTTTCTTGGAGACCAACAGGGATGTCTCACTATCTTGAACCTTATCTGCATTACTTCCTGTACCATTGCATAATGGGGTACTCTTCTCCAATATTTTATCCGCATTCTAAAAGAGAAACAAACAAACACATCACAGGTTTACAATGTACTATATGAAACTCATCTTGGTATACTAGTTCAGTAGTAAGGTGGACAGGATAATAGCATCAAACAAACATATATCTATGTAGTATGGTCACTGTATGGTCTATATCATTCTAGTTTATGTTGCCAAATCAAGATAGATACAGTTCGAATCATATCTATTTAAGACAAAGCAACTTAGACAGAATATAAGTGTGGGAAACTACACAGTAATAACAACACTTGTAAGGTGCATGGCTGTGGGGACCCCGACTCATAAGTCGAGATCACCGAATGCATGTGTACAGTGATCCCAGAGATCAATGCTCACTGAACACACAGAAGCTGAATAACAAGAGTCTTACATCCATACATATCGTCTTACACAATTTATGACCATTATGGTCAAGTCTTACATTGATAAATCCTTAAGGGCTGAACATTGAATGAAACACAAGCAGCGGAAATCTTCGTTGATAAGTAGAACCCATGCCATCTGCCTTAACCCTACAGGCATTCTGACTGGGAAACATCCTAGTTCGCCTGTTCGTCTCCAAAGGACTCTTCTTCGAACTCCTGTTCTTCCATGCCTGGCCAATTAAATAACCAGTGGCAAGCCAATGAGTACTTTGAATGTACTCGCAAGCAACCCATGTTTTGGTTCCAGATACAATAATGCATGATATAGGTAAATTTTTGCGGAAAGCTAGTTTTGAGTGCAATGACATGTTCAACAACGTGTAAGACATGCATCAGGAGAATTCAAGTAACCATGAGGACAGGTTACAGATATCAACATAAATAGAATGGGCACCAACCCAACTCAATCATGTCAAGTCCTTGACTTGACCCAAGTAGTTCTTCCCACTTATCCAACACACACACTGGTTTGTAAACACGTGGACATAGTTTAAGTAGCACCGCCCAACTGTCCTTGACCGTGGACACGGCTATTTGAATAGTTTTACACTCTGCAGAGGTTGCATACTTTACCCACAAGATCCGGGGAACTTCCGTGTCATCCATGACCCGCGATACCTCAAGTACCCGGGGTAAGCACCCGATCATTATCTTTCCCTAGACGACACTAACAAGGAGTCCACTCGTTGTTCCGTATCCTCACGATGCACATCATACGAGACTCACTCGAGATCGTAACATCCGAGAGGGGACACAACGGTGTATCCGGTGCCCTGTGAAAACAGTCATGGCCGCCCTACCTGGCACGAACCCATCCCGAGAGAGCGCACCAACAACTCTCCCGTCAATAGTAATGTGGGCTCCAAGCTAGTATTAGCCTAGGTAATCAATAATGCCCTTTCCCATATAAGGGTAGAGTGGTTGCGCATGTAAGGTTGGGACAGTCGAAAAATCTTAAATCTAATCCGTTTTCGAAAACAACACACACCCTTGCCTCGGTACACCACTTCGTCATCAAGTGGTTACCCATCTCATTATCTCCCTCGGGCATAAGTGGCACCCGACGGGGCTTTCGAAAAGTCCTTTTGAAAATACTTTGTCTCCATCACCGTGCATATACTCGTCCCTTTTGCGTAGCACTACTTAGCATCCTATCTATTCCCACCGGCATAACCCTCATAAGGAGGTAGGGTCATGCACTATGCACTATGCAACCCACCAAAGTGGCTACCCTCTCATCATGGTTCCGATGCAACAATAATAAGGTGCTATATGAAATGCATAAAAAGGGTTTCATAGACATGGTCAAAGGGCTGCTTGCCTGGTTCAGCAAAGTCTTCTGGGGCTTCAAAGTCTTCTAGTCCAACTCCTTCGTCAGCAACGCAATCTATCGTCGCAAAATAATAACGAGAAAAATAAGGCAATAATAAAACAGAAAAACCAAAGTGCTCAGAAAAATGTCAACTTATTTTTGTAAAATACTAGGTTGAAAACTAAGAAGGGGAAAATTCCTAGTTTTGAATTTGGAGTAGCAGAATAGGAGAAATGGGTTTACAAAGGCATATTTAAATGCTTAGAATCACATTTAAATATTTATAGTGAAGAAAAGGTAGTTGGATTTGAAAAAAGTTGCACCATTAAATAGGTGGGATTTTTACAAGGTTTTAGGAATTGGGATTGTTGGATTTGGATTAATATTTAATCCTATGGAATTTTTGCAAGTATCCAGAAAAAGAAAAAAAGGAGAAGCAGCACTGTGCAACTGGGCCAGAAGGGCCATAGTGCAGCAGGCCCAGAGGGAATCCAGCCCACACAGGGCGGCCACGTCGAAGGCGTATTTGGAAAATACACCTCCAGCCGACGCAGCGAACCGGTGCGCGCGCGTGCGTGTTTAAACCTGACGGGTCGGGCCCACCCGTCAGTATGTGAGGCTGACTGACGGGCCCCATGGCCGTCGTCTTCAACCTCGGGCCGGAGAGGGGGGGCGAGCTCACCGGCGTCGCTGTGGTCAACGGCGAGGAGATCCGAGCGCACCGGCTTGCTCAGGGCGGAGTCGCCGTTCGGGTTGAGGTGGAGGCGGTCGCCGGAGTGCAGGGGTTCGCCGGCGACGAGGTTTGCGGCGGAGGAGCGTCAGGCGTTGATGGCTCCGGCCGTTTCCGACTGCAAGAGAGAGGGCAAACAGAGGGGAAATGATCAGGGAGGTGTGGAGGGTCCAGATCGAGAGAGAGGAGGGGTGGAGGGAGCCCGTACCCCGAGATCGACGATGACCCGAGGCGGCGGAGCTCGAGCTCGATCTTGAGCTTGGGTGCTCCTGGAGGAGAGTGGAGGGCATAGGGGGCCTTTTTGGAGTAGGTGGGGGTGAGTGGTGGTGATTGGGAAGCTCGGGGAGGCCTTTAAGTAGGCGAGCCACGGCTCACCGTAGACTCGTGTGCCGGCGAGGCTGTTGCCGTTGCTGCAAGCCACGGGGGCTCACATGGGCTTGTCTGTGGTGTTTGTAGGGGTGGTCTACGCCCAGAGGGAGGGAGAGAAGGAGCGGGGAAGCGTCAGGTCAGCGCGCGTGTGAGCGTGCTCATTGCAGCTCTCGGGTGGCCATGGTGCGCGTGCGAGCAGGGGCAGGAGAGAGGGAAGGAGGAGGGGGCCGACCAGCTGCCGTGTCCCAGACGCCGAGGCGTCTCGTAGGGCGTGCTGGGGAGGCCCGAGGTGGCCGGAGGCGGTTGGAAGGGGGCGGCTACAGTGCGGGAGCGCACTGTAGCACGCTCCAGAGCGCCCATATGGCCGGCATGGCATTTTCTATGCCTTGTGGGCGCGGCCAACTGTGTCCAGCAGCTCATGGGTGGAGTAAAGAAGTAGGGAGGGGCATTGGATGCTCTGGATGGCCACTGGGGTGAGAAGAGAGGAAGAAGAAGTGTGCAAATGGCTGTCCAGAGGGGTAAATGAGGTGGTTTCACCCCTCAATCATTGGGCTGAGATGCAGCTATTGTTACTGGAGGTAGAGGGGGACTAGGAGGAGCTGTGGTAAAAAGTTGAGCTCAAGGAGATTAGTGGAAGAGGTCAAAATGATGATTTTGGGAAAATGGCAGAAGGTGTTTGTTGTTGGTTTGGGAAAGAAAATTAATTCCACTTGCCATGAAAATTAACAGGATGGAATGGCACATAGAAGTAGGATGTTCCACCAAGTTTTAGCTCACTTGGGCAAAGTAGCCAATGTAACTTTGGTAAACCCTAGAAATGAGTAGAAATGGCTTTACCAAGATTTAGTCATGCAAATCTATTCTCCTTGATGCACCACTTGGTGTAGTGTCATCATTTGAGGATTTGAACATGTCCACAAAAATTCAGATCAAAAGGACACACATGGCAATGTAGAGTTGTTCAAATTTGATTCTGGTCAGAGAGGGTTTTGGGGTACTTTGATCAAGATAACATTCTCTCCAACTTGTGCCATTTGGTCTAGATGCATTATTACACCATTTGAGCATGTGCACCAAGTTTGAGAGCATTTGGACATGTTTGACAGTGTAAAGTTGCTCAAACTTCAAAATGGACAGAAATGGTTTTGGGGAGATTTCATGGGGTTATATTATTCTCCATGATATGATACTTGGTAAGATCATCAAACATGTCATATGTGACATGCTAGAATTTTCTTGGAATTGTTGGGGAATATTTCCTGTAGAAATATTTCAAATCCATGAAATGGGCAGAAATGGTTTTTGAGGGATTTGACCAATATTTTGAACATGACCATGTGTTGAAACTCTTATATATGGACAATATATGTCCATTGAGTTTGCCTCATTTTTTTAAAATATTTTTGAAACAAAAAAAATAATTTTTCCCTATTAAAGACCATTTCTGGCCTTAAGAAAAGGCTTTTAAATAAAATAGTAAAATAACTTTTAAAATTATATTTTTGTGGTTTCTAGGTATCCTATATCTAATAGGAGTCAAACATATTTTTGGAAGGATTTTTACTGCCCTGAACTAAGTACTTGCAGTACAAATCTTAATTCAGGGGTTTTTGGAAAACTAATTTTTGAAAATACTTTTTGGCCAAATTATTTTTGTAAGAAATTACTATATTTCTCTATACACATGGCATGATCATTGGGCAGAAGTTTGGGGCAAGGAGATGAAGTATAGAAGGTGGAGTTGTGTTGACTTTAAAGAGCACTTGAAAACACAGAGAGAAAACCAACTCCAAATAAAAGCCAAATAATGCAAAAGTTTTTTTCAAACCACACTTTATCAAGATGTATTAGCTTAAGTGTTGTGGCATGAAAATCAGGGTGTGACAGACCTACCCCCCTTACAAGAATCTCGTCCCCGAGATTCCCAAACTAGGCTTTAAAGAGATACGGAAACTCGGATCTAAGGTAGTCTTCACGTTCCCAGGTTGCTTCTGCTTCAGTGTGGTTGCTCCACTGGACCTTGAAGTACTTGATCGTGCGGCTTCGTGTTTGTCGTCCTACTTGATCCATATTGCAATTGGGGCTCTCGCGTATGTCATATTGGGCTGGAGGTCGATGGCTCGGTGATCGATGTCCTTGTAGAGGTCGGGCTAGTTAGGAAGTTGGAAACGTTTCCGGAGTGGTGTCGTGTGGAAAAACGTTGTGCACAGTGGGTGACTCAGGTGATAACTCTGGCTGGTAGCCGTCTATTCTTCATCTTGAGGTGATCTCGGAGGGGGCTGATGAATCTTGGTGTGGGTTCCCTTGGCATGGAAATGCTTGGTTCCTTTGAGAGAAGTGGTTTGCAGATATGCCTGGTCCTTGATGTGGAGGTATACTTCTTGAAGATGGTGGTTGGTGTAGTTCTTCCTCCTAGACATGATGATCTTCAGATGTTCCTTGACCAGATCAACGATTCTTCTTCCGTCTTCAGGTAGACAAGTATGTCATCAAAGAGAGATGACAACTAACTTGTCCAAGCACTCCATGAAGTCTATGTGGTACGTAAAGTGGGCTGAGGCATTGGTGATGGTCACGATTGAGCATTGGCCAAAGTCTTATTGATCTAGAGCCAAATCCCAAGGTCAGGATCCGACCATGTTGTGGCTTGGTAAGGCGTAAGGGTTTCAAGGATCTAGTGTGAGAGCGAACGTTTGTCACCTTATCCTTAAGCACGGTCCCTGAGATGCCGGTTGTTCTATCTAGTCCTTTAAACAAATAACCTTATACCACCGAAAGCATCAACTCTTGTGCTATATTAGGATGATAATGTGCTCGTTCACTATGTCCACTAGTTCCATAATGATCCCAGTGTTGTGCAAGGTTTACAGAGGCTTAACTGGTTCTCTTGCAATTCTGTGGGTTAAGCATAGGGCTAAGGACTCGAGATGGGGTATCTCGTGAAGTCTCGAAGGGTCTAGGAATGGGTTTCTAGTCTGGGGGTTAAATATAACTCTACGGGGTTTCACTTGGTCGAGGAGACGGTAGCAAAATTCTTCATTGCCAGTTGGTTGCCGAGGTAGAATCCTTGGTGCATCTTGTCTTGCTAGCCTTCAGTTGATGAGAGAGATGATAGGGAAAAGTAGCATAGAGGAGGGGATGCTTAAAGGGGGTTCTATAGTGCAAGTTCAAGCAAACAAGTGCCGTTGAGGCCACACACATTCATTAAGATAAGATAGGTGACATAGTCGCGTACAAGCTGCCTAGGGAAAATGTGCGACTTATATCAAAACACAAACAAGTAAAAACAAGCAACACAAAACGTGGTTCCATTCGAACCATCTCACGGACTCGACTACGCATATGGGGATACACGACTCATCCTACCCTAGGGGTCCTCGGACTCGGTAGTCGTGCTTGCTCGGAGAGAAGGGTGCTCAGTCTTCAGTTTCTGGGTTCCCCTTGTGGTGCCAAAGGGTATGCGACAATCGGCTGCTTGTTGGGACACATCCTTTTAATGTGCCCAAGTTCACCACACCCGTGACATGTGACGGAAGCACAAGGGTTAGTATTCAGTCTTGGGTATTGTCATCGGGGGCCTGACGATGATCCTCTATGAGGTGGATACGGAAATCCATTCCTATGCCTTTTGCGTGGGGTTGGGTTGCGAGCTTTCCGAAGTCCCTTGATTTGCTGCTCTTGATTAAAAATGTGGGCTTCTAAGGCAGTGATTTGCTGTTCTTGCTCGACCACCTTCTTCTTCTCGAGGCAGTGGAGGTGCAGAAGTGAGGGGAGGTCTTGGCGAGCCTTAAGGAATGCTTCGGTAAGGTGACGTAGAAGGTAGTCTCCGGCGTTGATGAAGCGGATCTGGTACTTGAGGGTTGGATCCTCATCTTCTGGGGAAATCATCACTTGAGCTGGGGCTCCAAATTCGTTCTTACCAGGTAGGTAGCGGGTGGCGTGTTCTTCTTTCATTTCTGGAAGGAGGCCTCGAAGACGGAGAAGCGCTTCATATGCCACTTGCTGAATGGCCAGGTCTTGTGTTGGCATGGGTGGTCCAATGAAGACCACCCCTGGGGTGAGGTCTTGGCAGGCACAAAAACCTTGGCATAGAACTCCTTCTCGAGCACATCATTTTCCAGTTCATGCAGGGTGTATTTGGGCAGCAAGGGATAGTGGCATTGTTGGAGGCAGTCTTTTAGGAGTGATGGAAATCCTGTCATAAGGAGTCTCAAGGGGGCGAGAGCCATCTACAAAAGTTGAATAGGGGAGGTTAATATGGAAAAATATCCCTCGGGCTTGGTAAGTTTAGAAAAGAAGAGAAGTTTAGAAGGTCTCAAGCTAACTAACGTCCATGCTAACTAAGGCTTCCTACAGTCAACCTGGCTCTGATACCAGCTCTGTGGGGACCCCGACTCATAAGTCGAGATCACCGAATGCACGTGTACAGTGATCCCAGAGATCAATGCTCACTGAACACACAGAAGCTGAATAACAAGAGTCTTACATCCATACATATCGTCTTACACAGTTTATGACCATTATGGTCATGTCTTACATTGATAAAGCCTTAAGGGCTGAACATCGAATGAAACACAAGCAGCGGAAATATTCGTTGATAAGTAGAACCCATGCCATCTGCCTTAACCCTACAGGCATTTTGACTGGGAAACGTCCTAGTTCGCATGTTCGTCTCCAAAGGACTCTTCTTCGAACTCCTGTTCTTCCATGCCTGGCCAATTAAATAACCAATGGCAAGCCAATGAGTACTTTGAATGTACTCGCAAGCAACCCATGTTTTGTTCAAGATACAACAATGCATGATATAGGTAAATTTTTGCAGAAAGCTAGTTTTGAGTGCAACGACATGTTCAACAACGTGTAAGACATGCATCAGGAGAATTCAAGTAACCATGAGGACAGGTTACAGATATCAACATAAATAGAGTGGGCACCAACCCAACTCAATCATGTCAAGTCCTTGACTTGACCCAAGTAGTTCTTCCCACTTATCCAACACACACACACTGGTTTGTAAACACGTGGACGTAGTTTAAGCAGGACCGCCCAACTGTCCTTGACCATGGACACGGCTATTCGAATAGTTTTACACTCTGCAGAGGTTGCACACTTTACCCACAAGATCCGGGGAACTTCCGTGTCATCCACGACCCGCGATACCTCAAGTACCCGGGGTAAGCACCTGATCATTATCTTTCCCTAGAGGACACTAACAAGGAGTCCACTCGTTGTTCCGTATCCTCACGATGCACATCATACGAGACTCACTCGAGATCGTAACATCCGAGAGGGGACACAACGGTGTATCCGGTGCCCTGTGAAAATAGTCATGGCCGCCCTACCTGGCATGACCCCGTCCTGAGAGACCGCACCAACAACTCTCCCATCACTAGTAATGTGGGCGCCAAGCTAGTATCGGCCTAGGTAATCAATAATGCCCTTTCCCATATAAGGATAGAGTGGTTGCGCATGTAAGGTTGGGACAGTCGACAAATCTTAAATCTAATCCATTTTCGAAAACAACACACACCCTTGCCTCGGTACACCACTTCGTCATCAAGTGGTTACCCATCTCATTATCTCCCTCGGGCATAAGTGGCACCCGATGGGGTTTTCGAAAAGTCCTTTTGAAAATACTTTGTCTCCATCACCGTGCATATACCCGTCCCTTTTGCGTAGCACTACTTAGCATCCTATCTATTCCCACCGGCATAACCCTCATAAGGACGTAGGGTCATGCACTATGCAAGTATCAACAAGGAGGAAATGAAGGCAACCCACCAAAGTGGCTACCCTCTCATCATGGTTCCAATGCAACAATAATAAGGTGCTATATGAAATGCATAAAAAGGGTTTCATAGACATGGTCAAAGGGCTGCTTGCCTGGCTCAGCAAAGTCTTCCGGGTCTTCAAAGTCTTCTGGTCCAACTCCTTCGTCAGCAACGCAATCTATCGTCGCAAAATAATAATGAGAAAAATAAGGCAATAATAAAACATAAAAACCAAAGTGCTTACAAAAATGTCAACTTATTTTTGTAAAATACTAGGTTGAAAACTAAGAAGGGGAAAATTCCTAGTTTTGGATTTGGAGTAGCAGAATAGGAGAAATGGGTTTACAAAGGCATATTTAAATGCTTAGAATCACATTTAAATATTTACAGTGAAGAAAAGGTAGTTGGATTTGAAAGAAAGTTGCACCATTAAATAGGTGTGATTTTTACAAGGTTTTAGGAACTGGGATTGTTGGATTTGGATTAATATTTAATCCTGTGGAATTTTTGCAAGTATCCAGAAAAAGAAAAAAAGGAGAAGCAGCACTGTGCAACTGGGCCAGAAGGGCCACAGTGCAGCAGGCCCAGAGGGAATCCAGCCCGCGCAAGGCGGCCACGTCGAAGGCGTATTTGGAAAATACGCCTCCAGCCGACGCAGCGAACCGGTGCGCGCGCGTGCGTGTTTAAACCTGACGGGTGGGGCCCACCCGTCAATATGTGAGGCTGACTGACGGGCCCCACGGCCGTCGTCTTCAACCTCGGGCCAGAGAGGGGGGACGAGCTCACCGGCGTAGCTGTGGTCAACGGCGAGGCGATCCGAGCGCACCGGCTTGCTCAGGGCGGAGTCGCCGTTCGGGTGGAGGTGGAGGCGGTCGCCGGAGTGCAGGGGTTCGCCGGCGACGAGGTTCGCGGCGGAGGAGCGTCGGGCGTTGATGGCTCCGGCCGTTTCTGACTGCAAGAGAGAGGGGAAACAGAGGGGAAATGATCAGGGAGGTGTGGAGGGTCCAGATCAAGAGAGAGGAGGGGCGGAGGGAGCCCGTACCCCAAGATCGATGATGACCCGAGGCGGCAGAGCTCGAGCTCGATCTCGAGCTCGGGTGCTCCTGGAGGAGAGTGGAGGGCACAGGGGGCCTTTTTGGAGTAGGTGGGGGCGAGTGGTGGTGATTGGGAGGCTCGGGGAGGCCTTTAAGTAGGCGAGCCACGGCTCACCATAGACCCATGCGCCGGCGAGGCTGTTGCCGTCGCTGCAAGCCATGGGGGCTCACGTGGGCGTGTCCGAGGTGTTTGTAGGGGTGGTCTACGCCCAGAGGGAGGGAGAGAAGGAGCGGGGAAGCGTCAGGTCAGCGCGCGTGTGAGCGTGCTCATTGGAGCTCTCGGGCGGCCATGGTGCGCGTGCGAGCAGGGGCATGAGAGAGGGAAGGAGGAGGGGGCCGACCAGCTACCATGTCCCCGACGCTGAGGCGTCTCATCGGGCGTGCTGGGGAGGCCCGAGGTGGCCGGAGGCGGTTGGAAGGGGGAGGCTACAGTGCGGGAGCGCACTGTAGCGCGCTCCAGAGCGCCCATATGGACGGCATGGCATTTTCTATGCCTTGTGGGCGCGGCCAACCGTGTCCAGTAGCTCATGGGTGGAGTAAAGAAGTAGGGAGGGGCATTGGATGCTCTGCATGGCCACTGGGTGAGGAGAGAGGAAGAAGAAGTGTGCAAATGGCTGTCCAGAGGGGTAAATGAGGTGGTTTCACCCCTCAATCATTGGGCTGAGATGCAGCCATTGTTACTGGAGGTAGAGGGGGACTAGGAGGAGCTGTGGTAAAAAGTTGAGCTCAAGGAGATTAGTGGAAGAGGTCAGAATGATGATTTTGGGAAAATGGCAGAAGGTGTTTGTTGTTGGTTTGGGCAAGAAAATTAATTCCACTTGCCATGAGAATTAACAGGATGGAATGGCACATAGAAGTAGGATGTTGCACCAAGTTTGAGCTCATTTGGGCAAAGTAGCAAATGTAACTTTGGTAAACCCTAGAAATGAGTAGAAATGGCTTTACCAAGATTTAGTCATGCAAATCTATTCTCCTTGATGCACCACTTGGTGTAGTGTCATCATTTGAGGATTTGAACATGTCCACAAAAATTCAGATCAAAAGGACACACTTGGCAATGTAGAGTTGTTCAAATTTGATTCTGGTCAGAGAGGGTTTTGGGGTACTTTCATCAAGATAACATTCTCTCCAACTTGTGCCAGTTGGTCTAGATGCATTATTACACCATTTGAGCATGTGCACCAAGTTTGAGAGCATTTGGACATGTTTGACAGTGTAAAGTTGCTCAAACTTCAAAATGGACAGAAATGGTTTTGGGGAGATTTCATGGGGTTATATTATTCTCCATGACATGATACTTGGCAAGATCATCAAACATGTCATATGTGCCATGCTAGTATTTTCTTGGAATTGTTGGGGAATTTTTCCTGTAGAAATATTTCAAATCCTTGAAATGGGCAGAAATGGTTTTTGAGGGATTTGACCAATATTTTGAACATGACCATGTGTTGAAACTCTTATATATGGACAATATATGTCCATTGAGTTTCCCTCATTTTTGTTAAATATTTTTGAAACAAAAAAAATAATTTTTCCCTATTAAAGACCATTTCTGGCCTTAAGAAAAGGCTTTTAAATAAAATAGTAAAATAACTTTTAAAATTATATTTTTGTGGTTTCTAGGTATCCTATATCTAATAGGAGTCAAACATATTTTTGGAAGGATTTTTACTGCCCTTAACTAAGTACATGCAGTACAAATCTTAATTCAGGGGTTTTTGGAAAACTAATTTTTGAAAATACTTTTTGGCCAAATTATTTTTGTAAGAAATTACTATATTTCTCTATACACATGGCATGATCATTGGGCAGAAGTTTGGGGCAAGGAGGTGAAGTATAGAAGGTGGAGTTGTGTTGACTTTAAAGAGCACTTGAAAACACAGAGAGAAAACCAACTCCAAATAAAAGCCAAATAATGCAAAAGTTTTTGTCAAACCACAATTTATCAAGATGTATTAGCTTAAGTGTTGTGGCATGAAAATCAGGGTGTGACAAACCTACCCCCTTACAAGAATCTCGTCCCCGAGATTCCCAAACTAGGCTTTAAAGAGATACGGAAACTCGGATCTAAGGTAGTCTTCACGTTCCCAGGTTGCTTCTGCTTCAGTGTGGTTGCTCCACTGGACCTTGAAGTACTTGATCGTGCGGCTTCGTGTTTGTCGTCCTGCTTGATCCATATTGCAATTGGGGCTCTCGCGTAGGTCATATTGGGCTGGAGGTCGATGGCCCGGTGATCGATGTCCTTGTAGAGGTCGGGCTAGTTAGGAAGTTGGAAACGTTTCCGGAGTGGTGTCGTGTGGAGAAACGTTGTGCACAGTGGGTGACTCAGGTGATAACTCTGGCTAGTAGCCGTCTATTCTTCATCTTGAGGTGATCTCGGAGGGGGCTGATGAATCTTGGTGTGGGTTCCCTTGGCATGGAAATGCTTGGTTCCTTTGAGAGAAGTGGTTTGCAGATATGCCTGGTCCTTGATGTGGAGGTATACTTCTTGAAGATGGTGGTTGGTGTAGTTCTTCCTCCTAGACATGACGATCTTCAGATGTTCCTTGACCAGATCAATGATTCTTCTTCCGTCTTCGAGTAGACAAGTATGTCATCAAAGAGAGATGACAACTAACTTGTCCAAGCACTCCATGAAGTCTATGTGGTACGTAAAGTGGGCTGAGGCATTGGAGATGGTCACGATTGAGCATTAGCCAAGGTCTTATTGATCTAGAGCCAAATCCCAAGGTCAGGATCCGACCATGTTGTGGCTTGGTAAGGCGTAAGGGTTTCAAGGATCTAGTGTGAGAGCGAACGTTTGTCACCTTATCCTTAAGCACGGTTCCTGAGATGTCGGTTGTTCTATCTAGTCCTTTAAACAAATAACCTTATACCACCGAAAGCATCAACTCTTGTGCTATATTAGGATGATAATGTGCTCGTTCACTATGTCCACTAGTTCCATAATGATCCCAGTGTTGTGCAAGGTTTACAGAGGCTTAACTGGTTCTCTTGCAATTCTATGGGTTAAGCACAGGGTTAAGGACTCGAGATGAGGTATCTCGTGAAGTCTCGAAGGGTCTAGGAATGGGTTTCTAGTCTGGGGGTTAAATATAACTCTAAGGGGTTTCACTTGGTCGAGGAGACGGTAGCAAAAGTCTTCATTGCCAGTTGGTTGCCAAGGTAGAATCCTTGGTGCATCTTGTCTTGCTAGCCTTCAGTTGATGAGAGAGATGATAGGGAAAAGTAGCATAGAGGAGGGGATGCTTAAAGGGGGTTCTATAGTGCAAGTTCAAGCAAACAAGTGCCGTTGAGGCCACACACATTCATTAAGATAAGATAGGTGACATAGTCGCCTACAAGCTGCCTAGGGCAAATGTGCGACTTATATCAAAACACAAACAAGTAAAAAAAGCAACACAAAACGTGGTTCCATTCGAACCATCTCACGGACTCGACTACGCATATGGGGATACACGACTCATCCTACCCTAGGGGTCCTCGGACTCGGTAGTCATGCTTGCTCGAAGAGAAGGGTGCTCAGTCTTCAGTTTCTGGGTTCCCCTTGTGGTGCCAAAGGGTATGCGACAGTCGGCTGCTTGTTGGGACACATCCTTTTAATGTGCCCAAGTTCACCACACCCGTGACATGTGACGGAAGCACAAGGGTTTCTATTCAGTCTTGGGTATTGTCGTCGGGGGCCTGACGGTGATCCTCTATGAGGTGGATATGGAAATCCATTCATATGCCTTTTGCGTGGGGTTGGGTTGCGAGCTTTCCGAAGTCCCTTGATTTGCTGCTCTTGATTAAAAATGTGGGCTTCTAAGGCAGTGATTTGCTGTTCTTGCTCGACCACCTTCTTCTTCTCGAGGAAGTGGAGGTGCAGAAGTGAGGGGAGGTCTTGGCGAGCCTTAAGGAATGCTTTGGTAAGGTGACGTAGAAGGTAGTCTCCGGCGTTGATGAAGCGGATCTGGTACTTGAGGGTTGGATCCTCATCTTCTGGGGAAATCATCACTTGAGCTGGGGCTCCAAATCCGTTCTTTCCAGGTAGGTAGCGGGTGGCGTGTTCTTCTTTCATTTATGGAAGGAGGCCTCGAAGACGGAGAAGCGCTTCATATGCCACTTGCTGAATGGCTAGGTCTTGTGTTGGCATGGGTGGTCAAATGAAGACCACCCCTGGGGTGAGGTCTTGGCAGGCACAAAAACCTTTGCATAGAACTCCTTCTCGAGCACATCATTTTCTAGTTCATGCAGGGTGTATATGAGCAGCAAGGGATAGTGGCATTGTTGGAGGCAGTCTTTTAGGAGTGATGGAAATCCTGTCATAAGGAGTCTCAAGGGGGCGACAGCCATCTACAAAAGTTGAATAGGGGAGGTCAATATGGAAAAATATCCCTCGGGATTGGTAAGCTTAGAAAAGAAGAGAAGTTTAGAAGGTCTCAAGCTAACTAACGTCCATGCTAACTAAGGCTTCCTACAGTCAACCTGGCTCTGATACCAGCTCTGTGGGGACCCCGACTCATAAGTCGAGACCACCGAATGCACGTGTATAGTGATCCCAGAGATCAATGCTCACTGAACACACAGAAGCTAAATAACAAGAGTCTTACATCCATACATATCGTCTTACACAATTTATGACCATTATGGTCAAGTCTTACATTGATAAAGCCTTAAGGGCTGAACATCGAATGAAACACAAGCAGCGGAAATCTTCGTTGATAAGTAGAACCCATGCCATCTGCCTTAACCCTACAGGCATTCTGACTGGGAAACGTCCTAGTTCGCATGTTCGTCTCCAAAGGACTCTTCTTCGAACTGCTGTTCTTCCATGCCTGGCCAATTAAATAACAAGTGGCAAGCCAATGAGTACTTTGAATGTACTCGCAAGCAACCCATGTTTTGGTTCAAGATACAACAATGCATGATATAGGTAAATTTTTGCAAAAAGCTAGTTTTTAGTGCAATGACATGTTCAACAACATGTAAGACATGCATCAGGAGAATTCAAGTAACCATGAGGACAGGTTACAGATATTAACATAAATAGAGTGGGCACCAACCCAACTCAATCATGTCAAGTCCTTGACTTGACCCAAGTAGTTCTTCCCACTTATCCAACACACACACTGGTTTGTAAGCACGTCGACGTAGTTTAAGCAGCACCGCCCAACTGTCCTTGACCGTGGACACGGCTATTCGAATAGTTTTACACTCTGCAGAGGTTGCACACTTTACCCACAAGATCTGGGGAACTTCCATGTCATCCATGACCCGCGATACCTCAAGTACCCGGGGTAAGCACCCGATCATTATCTTTCCCTAGACGACATTAACAAGGAGTCCACTCGTTGTTCCGTATCCTCACGATGCACATCATACGAGACTCACTCAAGATCGTAACATCCGTGAGGGGACACAGCGGTGTATCCGGTGCCCTGTGAAAACAGTCATGGCCGCCCTACCTGGCACGAACCCGTCCCGAGAGAGCGCACCAACAACTCTCCCATCACTAGTAATGTGGGCTCCAAGCTAGTATCGGCCTAGGTAATCAATAATGCCCTTTCCCATATAAGGGTAGAGTGGTTGCGCATGTAAGGTTGGGACAGTCGACAAATCTTAAATCTAATCCATTTTCGAAAACAACACACACCCTTGCCTCGGTACACCACTTCGTCATCAAGTGGTTACCCATCTCATTATCTCCCTCGGGCATAAGTGGCACCCGACGGGGTTTTTGAAAAGTCCTTTTGAAAATACTTTGTCTCCATCACCGTGCATATACCCGTCCCTTTTGCGTAGCACTACTTAGCATCCTATCTATTCCCACCGGCATAACCCTCATAAGGAGGTAGGTTCATGCACTATGCAAGTATCAACAAGGAGGAAATGAAGGCAACCCACCAAAGTGGCTACCCTCTCATCATGGTTCCGATGCAACAATAATAAGGTGCTATATGAAATGCATAAAAAGGGTTTCATAGACATGGTCAAAGGGCTGCTTGCCTGGCTCAGCAAAGTCTTCTGGGTCTTCAGAGTCTTCTGGTCCAACTCCTTCGTCAGCAACGGAATCTATCGTCGCAAAATAATAACGAGAAAAATAAGGCAATAATAAAACAGAAAAACCAAAGTGCTCAGAAAAATGTCAACTTATTTTTGTAAAATACTAGGTTGAAAACTAAGAAGGGGAAAATTCCTAGTTTTGGATTTGGAGTAGCAGAATAGGAGAAATGGGTTTACAAAGGCATATTTAAATGCTTAGAATCACATTTAAATATTTACAATGAAGAAAAGGTAGTTGGATTTGAATGAAAGTTGCACCATTAAATAGGTGGGATTTTTACAAGGTTTTAGGAACTGGGATTGTTGCATTAGGATTAATATTTAATCCTGTGGAATTTTTGCAAGTATCCAGAAAAAGAAAAAAAGGAGAAACAACATTGTGCAACTAGGCCAGAAGGGCCACAGTGCAGCAGGCCCAGAGGGAATCCATCCCGCGTAGGGCGGCCACGTCGAAGGCGTATTTGGAAAATACACCTCCAGCCAACGCAGCGAACCGGTGCGCGCGCGTGCGTGTTTAAACCTGATGGGTGGGGCCCACCCGTCAGTATGTGAGGCTGACTGACGGGCCCCACAGCCGTCATCTTCAAACTCGGGCCAGAGAGGGGGGGCGAGCTCACCGGCGTCGCTGTGGTCAATGGCGAGGCGATCCGAGCGCACCGGCTTGCTCATGACGGAGTCGCCGTTCGGGTGGAGGTGGAGGTGGTCGCCGGAGTGCAGGGGTTCGCCGGCGACGAGGTTCGCGGCGGAGGAGCGTCGGGTGTTGATGGCTCCGGCCGTTTCCGAATGCAAGAGAGAGGGGAAACAGAGGGGAAATGATCAGGGAGGTGTGGAGGGTCCAGATCGAGAGAGAGGAGGGGCGGAGGGAGCCCGTACCCCGAGATCAAGGACGACCCGAGGCGGCAGAGCTCAAGCTCGATCTCGAGCTCGGGTGCTCCTGGAGGAGAGTGGAGGGCACAGGGGGCCTTTTTGGAGTAGGTGGGGGCGAGTGGTGGTGATTGGGACGCTCGGGGAGGCCTTTAAGTAGGCGAGCCACGGCTCACCGTAGATCCGTGCGCCGGCGAGGCTGTTGCCGTCGCTGCAAGCCACGGGGGCTCACGTGGGCGTGTCCGAGGTGTTTGTAGGGGTGGTCTACGCCTAGAGGGAGGGAGAGAAGGAGCGGGGAAGCGTCAGGTCAGCGCGCGTGTGAGCGTGCTCATTGGAGCTCTCGGACGGCCATGGTGCGCGTGTGAGCAGGGGCAGGATAGAGGGAAGGAGGAGGGGGCCGACCAGCTGCCGTGTCCCGGACGCCGAGCCGTCTCGTCGGGCGTGCTGGGGAGGCCCGAGGTGGCCGGAGGCGGGTGTAAGGGGGCGGCTACAGTGCGAGAGCGCACTGTAGCGCGCTCCAGAGCGCCCATATGGCCGGCATGGCATTTTCTATGCCTTGTGGGCGCGGCCAACCGTGTCCAGTAGCTCATGGGTGGAGTAAAGAAGTAGGGAGGGGCATTGGATGCTCTGCATGGCCACTGGGTGAGGAGAGAGGAAGAAGAAGTGTGCAAATGGCTGTCCAGAGGGGTAAATGAGGTGGTTTCACCCCTCAATCATTGGGCTGAGATGCAGCCATTGTTACTGGAGGTAGAGGGGGACTAGGAGGAGCTGTGGTAAAAAGTTAAGCTCAAGGAGATTAGTGGAAGAGGTCAAAATGATGATTTTGGGAAAATGGCAGAAGGTGTTTGTTGTTGGTTTGGGCAAGAAAATTAATTCCACTTGCCATGAGAATTAACAGGATGGAATGGCACATAGAAGTAGGATGTTCCACCAAGTTTGAGCTCATTTGGGCAAAGTAGCCAATGTAACTTTGGTAAACCCTAGAAATGAGTAGAAATGGCTTTACCAAGATTTAGTCATTCAAATCTATTCTCCTTGATGCACCACTTGGTGTAGTGTCATCATTTGAGGATTTGAACATGTCCACAAAAATTCAGATCAAAAGGACACACATGGCAATGTAGAGTTGTTCAAATTTGATTCTGGTCAGAGAGGGTTTTGGGGTACTTTGATCAAGATAAGATTCTCTCCAACTTGTGCCATTTGGTCTAGATGCATTATTACACCATTTGAGCATGCGCACCAAGTTTGAGAGCATTTGGACATGTTTGACAGTGTAAAGTTGCTCAAACTTCAAAATGGACAGAAATGGTTTTGGGGAGATTTCATGGGGTTATAGTATTCTCCATGACATGATACTTGGCAAGATCATCAAACATGTCATATGTGACATGCTAGAATTTTCTTGGAATTGTTGGGGAATATTTCCTGTAGAAATATTTCAAATCCTTGAAATGGGCAGAAATGGTTTTTGAGGGATTTGACCAATATTTTGAACATGACCATGTGTTGAAACTCTTATATATGGACAATATATGTCCATTGAGTTTCCCTGATTTTTGTTAAATATTTTTGAAACAAAAAAATAATTTTTCCCTATTAAAGACCATTTCTGGCCTTAAGAAAAGGCTTTTAAATAAAATAGTAAAATAACTTTTAAAATTATATTTTTGTGGTTTCTGGGTATCCTATATCTAATAGGAGTCAAACATATTTTTGGAAGGATTTTTACTGCCCTTAATTAAGTACTTGCAGTACAAATCTTAATTCAGGGGTTTTTGGAAAACTAATTTTCGAAAATACTTTTTGGCCAAATTATTTTTGTAAGAAATTACTATATTTCTCTATACACATGGCATGATCATTGGGCAGAAGTTTGGGGCAAGGAGATGAAGTATAGAAGGTGGAGTTGTGTTGACTTTAAAGAGCACTTGAAAACACAAAGAGAAAACCAACTCCAAATAAAAGCCAAATAATGCAAAAGTTTTTGTCAAACCACACTTTATCAAGATGTATTAGCTTAAGTGTTGTGGCATGAAAATCAGGGTGTGACAATGGCATGCGAATATAACTGTTTATTCAATTGAAACTGAAATCGACATAGAGCAAGTTACAACAGCAAACATGTTAAAGAGACAGGTTTAAAACATACCTGTTGCGCCATTGGAGTTTAAATTGCATCCTTCAATTTTGAAATTAGTTGGTATGAGGAAATACAGTGATGCAAGAGCAAAGTAGTATGAACCATAGCAACAGAACCTGATCTGAGAACAATTCTTATTCTTCTTTAAGCGTTGACTTGGGGTTCGGAGTGGTGGTCCTCGTGCTTTGGGCACTGCAGTTGCCTTACTAACTGGTCGTGTTTGGGTGCTCTGTGGTGGAGACAGTGCTTTGTTAACGGGAACTGGGTTACAATCTGCTGGGGTTGGGGTTAGAAGGGGTGTAGTTGGTTCTCTGTCCAACTGGGTAGGGGTTAAATCTGCGTGAGTCTGGGTTATGTGTGGTGGGGCTGGTTCTTGGGCAAGTACAACCGTGGTTTTATCTCCATCGACATGTAGCACGATCTTTTCTGAAAACCGTGTTTTTACCCCCATAGATACTGCCATCACCCCCTCCAATTGAAATGGCTGATAAACAAGAAAAGTAATTGAATGTATAGACATTGTAAGATAGACAGGTGCAATGGATAGTAGGGAAGAAAACAGGGCATGAAATAATTCACATTTATGTTGTCTTACCAAACAGAATAGTAGGACATAATTTCACATATATGATGGCTAATTAAATAGGATAGCATGACACAATTTCACATGTATGATGGCTAACTAAACAGGATAGAATGACATACTTCAGAATATGATGACCATGTAAAGAGGATGACATGATATAACTATACGATGTGTCTATTAAAGTGGTTAGCATGCCATAAATCACAAACATGTCATCGGTGGAAACATGATGGCATGATATAATTCACGGATAGAATGACATAATTGAAAATATGATGACTATGCGAATAGGATGAGATGATATAACTATATTATGTCTTTAGAAAATGGGTTGGTATGCCATAATTCAGATACATGTTGTCTATGTAAACATCATGGCATGATATAATTCAAATATATGATTTATATACTAAGGAAGTGAGCACAGGGCAATCGCATATATGATGTGTCAACTAAGGAGATGGCATCCAATATCGTGTATATGATGTAAAAACTAAGCATTGCAATACAACATATGCATGATATGAGTAATATAACCCTGCCAAGTTTGAGCATACACCTCAGGGGGATAATAGGACTGGTCATCTACCTCTGAATCCTCCTCTGAAGAGCTATCTGTAACCAGCAAGATATCTGCTTCACCAGGTAGCATTGTCTACTCTAAAGACATTGTTTTCACTCCAAATTTCTCCATCACCAATTCAAATGGCTGATGCACAGGAAGAGCAGTTGAATATACAAACATTGTCGACAAAAGCAATGATAAATACAAAAAAAGGATGGCATGATATAATTCCCATATATGACGCTTGGCTAAACAGCATGGCATTACATAATTCACATATATAATGCCTTGCAACAAGATAGCATTGCATAATTCACATATATAATGTCTTACAACAAGTTGGCATTGCATAATTCACATATATGGTAATTAGACACTAAACAGGTGGCATTCACACAAAGCATGTCTAAACTAAGCAAATGACATAGCAATGCAAGATACCATACGCACGATATGAGTATCATAACCATGCCAAGTTATAGCATGCACCTCGGGGGGGTGGAATAGGACTGGTCATCTATCTCTGAATCCTCCTCTGAGGAGCTATCTGTAACCAGCAAGACATGCGCTTCGTCAGATAGCATTGTCTGCTCTGAAGACCTTGTTTCCACTCCAGATTTTTTCCATGACCGTGCCGAATGGCTGATGCACAGGAAGAGCAATTGAATGTATTAAAATTGTTGACAAATTTAACACGTAATAAAAAAATGATGTCATGATATAATTCACATATAAGATGTCTGGCTAACTAGGGTGGCATTGCAAAATTTGCATATATGATGCCTGGCTAAACAAGATGGCATTGCATGATTCACATATACGATAAAGAAACTAAACAGATGGCATTGAAACAAAGCATGTCTAAACTAAGCAGATGACATCTTTAATGTATACAGTAAGTAATGCAAGGCACCATATGCATGATATTACCAACATCAGCATGCCAAGTTAGAGCAAAGACCTCATGGGGTAAATAGGAGTGGTCTTCTGCTTCTGAATCCCCCTCAGAACAATTATCTTCCTCTTGATTAGGATCTGAAATGGGTGGAGGGGGGCTGCCTTTGCACCCACCATGGAGCGACATCTCCATGAAATTTTATTTTCACGCAAGGCTCGTCTCTTTTGCTCTACATGTTCAGTTCCATTGTGTACAATAACTGACATGCATAGGAATAAAACATAGTGAGATTATGTAAGGAGTGCATGCACAAATCCAGAGTGATGGTAGCAAACTATGGATGGACCCAAAACAAATGATAGCAGGCAGATAATAGCTTGAGTTAAAAAATACAGATAATGGCTCCTTTAATGTTTGTTTGCACCCAACATGAAACTCATAGTAGACACCCGAGATTAACCAGATAGTAGACAGATAGTACTAATTGCTGACCCAATATGTACCCCACAACCATTTAAAAACTCAAGTTTCAGCATAAGTTTGGACCTGAGTCGGAGTCTAATAGGTGAACACGACGATAAAGTAGCATGTCATCATATTAAGCGATGCATAACGTAAGCAGACACGAAAGAGTACGACCTCTCTTGCGGACCCGTGTAGTCCTCAAGGTCATCTGCTCAGTTGATGATGGTAATGCAGTTGTCGTGGCTGTCGGCGGCGGGGAAGAAGATCTGAGGTGGCGAAATACAGTCTACAGAGCGGATCCCTGTTGTGGTGAACCATTCCGTCGTTGGAGCAGCTGAGCTGGGGTGGAGCACAACACCATAGGAGCAAGACAAACAACACATGGTTTTCTCTGACACATATCTATGACAGAAGTAATTGTGTAAGGGCTTGTTTGAATATGAGGATTCTAACAATGCAGGGATATGAAATATATAGGAATAGGATAGGAATGCACGTGCAAAACAGAGAATTTAAAAACACTGGATTTCTGCCAATCTGGGTGTTTGGTTCACAAGAATTGGAAGATCACATGATGCAAAGAAGCATGGTGAGATTAAGTCAAACCACAAGAAGTGTACAACCTCTTTGGCGAAGCCATGTCGATCTCAGCATGATTGGGTTGGCCGGTGAGGATGCTCCGGCTGACTTGGCTGTCGGAGGAGGGGAAGAAGATCTTAGGCGTCTGGAGATGGAGCCCGAGGTACTGGTCCGCTGTGATGGAGGGTTTCGTCGTTGGAGCAGCTCCGGTGAGTTGTACGACGCCGAGGCTGAAGCAGGACAAGATAGACAACGTTAACCTGAGTGGAATTCTAATAGCATCTCCAATAGATGACGTAAAATACATAACCACAAAGTGCTAGATGTATACATCAGCTGCTCATCTCTGAACTTAACTGTCGAAACTGAATTTAACTATCGAAACTGAACTTAACTGTCGGAACTGAATTTTTCTGTCAAAACTGAATTTTACTATCAAACTGAACGCACTAGAGGTGAGGCTACAAGTCAGTCGACTGACTTTTTCATCTCTGGTCAGTCGATTTTGCAGCCGTTGGATATGAAATCAAGGGCCTGCAGTTCATCTTCAACCTCCACCCACCTGAGCCACCAGCTACCACCGGCCAAACAGCCGCCCACCGCCGCCCGCGGCCGGCGGTGTGCCGCCCTGCCCGCCCCGAATACACTCCCTACCGCTGGTCCGAAGCCGCCCCGGCCATCCCTGTAGCCCCCCCCCCCCGTTGCCGAGCTTTTTCTCCGGCGATCCCCACGCCACCGCCCCACCACCGCCGGCGACCACGGCCCCCACTCTGAACCCTAAGATAGATAGTGGGGTACCTCTCCGACGAGCCCCCCTACCCGCTGCGGCTGGTTAACTCCGGCGAGCCCCCCCCCCCTCACCCCCTGAAAATCGACTGAAGTGTAGCTAAATCGGAGCAGCATCGCAAGAAAGAGCAAGAGCGAGAGCAGCAGCAGACCAGGCAGGGGACCGAGAGCAAGAGCAGAGCAGCAGCACGAGTGAGAGCTAAAGCAGCAGCAGCTCTTACTGATGTGGACGTCTCCGCCGAGGGAGCGACGCCATGGAGGAAGTGGCCGGCGGTGCCGCTGTGGATGGAGCCATGCCGTGTCGGCTTGGCACCGAGCACCGGCAGCACCCTGAGATCGAATCAAGAACAAATGCGGTGATTAATGTACAACCTCTTTGGTGGCACCGATTAGGCCACAGCTTCATCCGAGGAAACAGTGACGATGATTCTCTTCCGGTGGTGCAGGTGAAGACGGCGGTGTGGGAATGGAGGTGGTGCGGAAGACGAGGGGAACGTCGGGGCAGCTCCTTGGAGTTGGAGGATGGGGTGGCTGAACCGGCGGGACAACCAGATCGACGATGGATCCTCATCCGGTACGGTGGATGAGGGACGTCGAGGTGTTGCTGTGGACGACGTTGTCGGGGAAGAGGCTCTGGCTGGGTGCGGATGGAGGAGGGTGTGGGGCTTCGCGGGTTTTGCCAGCCTCGGTGTATGGATGGTTTTGCGGATGGGATGGGAGTGGGGAACCATGTCTTAGGGACGCGCTTGTCCGAAATGTGGGGTAAGTTACGAAAGTACCCCCACCGATTTGAGGCGGTTCTTTCGGTTTAGGGGTATCACGGGCATTTCATGTGTCGGGATTTCACAGGAGGTGGGAGTTTTCGCGCGTGTTGTAATTTTGGAATAGCAAGGCACGGGTTGAGATGGAGGGAGTTGTCGTAGCACAACGAGACAAGGATATATCTTAAATATTTCGGGCTAACAAGGCGCGGGTTGAAGAGGCGGGAGTTTAAGAACACCATAGACAAAGTTGCTAGCTTGAAATTACGGCATAACAAGGCGCGGCTTGAAATTTCGGGAGAACAAGCTTAACTTGTACCAAAAAAAGAGAGACAATTTAGACTAGTATGATATACTACGTACAATGTGTTTAACACGCACAACACACACAGACACCATTTAGACTAGTCAGGTACACGTGCATTGCACGCATGAGATTTGGCAACCAAATTATGAATAAATACCACATTATAGTATGTAAGCTTTGAGTCATATATGCATTATGTAGATGTTCATTTAATTCTTATTGTTCATTTCATTCAAAATCATCTAGTTTTTATAAGAAAGCTAATTCATTTTAAGATTCATGGAATTGTGCGTTGTAAGGCATAAAGTAAAAAAACAAATCATGTAGAAAAACATTTGGGCAATTCTGATACAGACGATTCTAGAACAAAGAAGAAGTGCTTGTGTTTTGAGGTCTATGCATAATGCTTAAGTTCAACCATAGAGTCTTCTAGATTGTACATGTGGCAAAATTAGCTGGAATCTAGATGATATCCAATGGCCAGTAGTGCTCAAATTTGCCAGCTCTGCACCATCGGATTGGCCTCATCCAACGACCATCTTTCAAAGTTAAAGTTATCCGCACACTACATAAAAAATATATAATATAATATATATAAATAGGGGTATAGATATAGACATGTGATGCAAAAGCCACCCATCATCTCCAATTAGAATAGTGTGTCCATGCACGGATGCAACATGGCCAAACGATGTCTGCCATTGGTATCTCAAATTCAAACCAATCTGACCTTGTTCAATGTGTATACATTGCAACATGCTCGTTTCCAAAACACACCGCGCAAATCTCCGTTATATTCATGCATGCATGGGTTTCAAACATCAAATATTTGAATTGAACTTTACATTGATTATGACCTCACCTAGTCTTTTACACCCACACATTCTTTATAATTGTACCACTAACTTTCTCTCGTGCATGCATGCACACACACTACTAGTCGGCATTATCCATCGCACACATGCAATCTTTTTCTTCAGGTCGGTCTCTCATGAAGGCGCACACACACATCCCCCTCTCCATCATATCGGGCATTCTTTATCTCTCACGTGCATGTGCAACGATCGATGTTCCTCTATGTGTGGGTGTGTATATAGCTAGGTCTTTCGTAGTTTTCCACATAAACCGATTAATCCATATATCTAGTGAGGTCTCACCCTCTTTCCCACGTCCACATCGATCAATCTATACCTTTCTATATAGGATTACATATATAGCTAATACACCCACATTAATTATATATCCAACGCCCCACTCTCATCATCCATGCCTTTCGCTTCATCTCTCAGACGCACGCACAATGGCGAAGACAGGGGGCAGCAAGGGCCCTGCCCCCCTAACATCACTATATATCGATGCTAATATGAATGTGATCATTAGACAATTGCTGGTAAAAAAATGGTTTAAGTTGATGAATTGGCCCTCCTCGTAAAGGATTAGCAATGCTTGCCCCCTAGCTCATGGGACATTTTTCATGGTTCCGCCACTGCGCGCAACAACGCATGTTCTTGCCCCCTCTCTCTAAATATCGATCTCGCAGTTGTGCACTCCTTCATAGTCTCCCTCCACTCGGCCCCTTGCACCATCTTCTAGCCCCCACCAGATTTTGCCACATGTACAATGTAGCAGACTCCATGGTTGAACTTAAGCATAATGCACAAATCTCAAAACAACAGTGGTTCTCCTTTGTTCTAGAATCTTCTGTATCATAACTACCCAAACTTTTTTCTAGTTGAATTGCCATTATTTGTTTTTACTTTATGCTTTACAACGCACAATTCCAAGAATCATAAAATAGATTAAGGGTTCTTTGATTCAAAGGATTCTCGAAGGTATTTTGGAGGATTCTAATCCTTAGGAATATTTCCTATCTTGGTTGTTTGATTCGTAGGATTGTAAACCATAGGAATTTTTCCATATGATTCATTTGCACTAGATTTCATAGGAAACATCCCATCCACTCAAACCTCTTTGAAAGAATTCTGCGTTTTTTCTATGCACAACCAAACACTCGTACCATCCTGTAGGATTCAAGACGACATTCCACTCTAATCCCATGTTCTTCCTATTCCCGCGTCTTGGAAATCCTACGAATCAAAGAGGCCCTAGATTTCTTATAAAAACTAATTGATTTTGAATGAGATGAACTATAAGAATTAAACGAAGGTCTACATAAGGAATATATGACTCAGAGCTTACATGCTACAGTGTGTTATTTATTCGTAATTTGGTTGCTAATCTAACGCGTGCAATGCACGTGTACCTTACTAGTACTTCGAGTATGTGAAAAACACAATGGCATGCTACATAGTGTCTCTCTTAAATTTCACGAAGCCACGTGGCACATGTGAAGGCGTTGTCGCGACATCCTCCCACATTTATGGTTAAAATGTGATACTAAATATGACTAGTAAATAGTATAGTAGCAGTACTAGTATTTGACCGCACGTGTCACCTTCTCTGCGAGGCATGAATAGAATAATTCTAAAAATGAGATGACTAGCAAATTAGATCATTCTTTATCGCCAATAGAACAATGCCTCTTGCTAGTAATATATAATAAGAGTTGAGAGTAGAGGATATGTCACTTGGCTCCCGTGTTTCACGCTCCTCCGTCGTACTCAACTGGAAAACTTGAGTATACTGCACGGTTCTTTGCTCCTCCTCAGGTCGTCGACACATTTATACGAGCAGTCAAATCACAAGGCCCTGCCTTCTAGCAGTAATAAGCCGTCAAATCACAAAGTCCCTCACCTCTTGTGAAAAGGACCAAGCTAGACTGCCCCGCCCTCTAGCCTTTTAAAAAAATGTATACATTTGTACAGTAGTAGTATCGATGGATAGCTCCATGGAGCAAAACTAACAAGATGTAATTAAAGAATAAAGGTTGTACATATAGAGAGTGCTCGTCGCCAAATTATGTATATACTATATGACACTACCCACTATGAAGGTACTAGTAACATAGACTAGTAACTGGTCTATGTTACTCTCCACTATGACCAGCCAAAGTCGAGGCGCGGATACCAACGAGGGCCTGGTTGTGTCTATAGTTGGACAACTCACCCGACTGCATGCGCACCTGGCAGACGAAGCTCGTGTCATGTTGGTGCCGTGTGCGGCCCGCACATTAACCAAAACCTCACGGCTCCATCTTAGCCTTCGAGTTTAAAACATCTCAATCTCAAGGCCAAGGAGCAACATGAAACCTATGATAGAACCAATCGGATGGTTGAGAACACTACAATTCGTAGCTAGAGATGCGCATGTGAGAGAGGATGAGTGTGTGCGTGTGTGAGAGATTACAACTGTATGTGGGTGGCATCGACCTAGGGAGCAGTGATGGTGCGTGCAAGAAGTCCCGAGAGATAGGTGTAATGCGTCTGAAAAAAAGATTAGTCTATAGCTCGCCACGAGGCTATTCCTGTCGAACGCCAAGCGTAAGATATGTATCCGACGGTGCCAGCTTTCGCACGTACACAGCAGTAGAAAAAGAACTAGTACCATGGCATATGCTACACCACGGCCAAGAAAACATGCCGACGTTACGCCATCCGGGAATAGTGCCGCACTTTGAAACTAGAACCGTTAATAAATTTTGAGCGCGTCTCGTCACATTCCAGATTACTACTACTACCATGCTATATTTAATTGCAAACCTGTTCACACCGATCACAATCTAAACGGTTTCCCACTTACGGAGCGTATTAGTAGTACTCCTACTTGATCATAAATACTACTATGCTAAGATGATTGCACATTCCTCCTCAACTCCTCATCCACAAAAAACAATCAAGGCAATCAAGCCATAGCCAGCATGAGTTCTGGGTCGAGAGAGTTCCACCAGGGAGAGCTTAGCATGGAAGAGGAAGCACGAGAGATGTCCCTCCTCACCGCGAAAGTAGCCGACATGTCCAGCCGCGCAGTAGTAGCAGCACAGAGGTCCCGCCGCGCCGCCGAAGCAACACGGAGGTCCCGCCGCACCGTCGATGTAGCAGACTTGTCCGGCCACGCTGCGAAAGTAGCAGAGATGTCCCGCCGCGCCGCCGAAGCAGCAGGGAGGTCCCACCGCGCCGCGGCATCCTGGGAAAATTTCTCACGGGCAGGCGAGGACTCTTACAGGCGCATGCATGCGATAGTCCATAGCTAGATGGATTAGATATCCAGCTAGGCGAGGATGCAGGACGAGGCTACCGACGTCATCTGGCAACTGGGGGAGGGCAATGTGAAGCTTCGGGGTGAGCGTGACCTGCTGAGGGCGAAGCAGGAGGAGGAGACTGCTGCCTGGTTGCAGAGGACGGGCGTCATCATCAAGAAACTTATGGACGAGAATGCCATGCTCCGCATCGAGCGCAACAGGCTGGTGGAGGAATCCATGGATGCTGCCAAGCAGTGTATTAAGGACATGAAACTGATGAAAGAGATCATCGCCCGCCGCGAGAACTTGTCTCCGCGACCTGCAGCGCATAAAGAAAGTAGAGATCAGCGAGCCAGATCGTTGTATGTGTCTTCCTTCTTCTTTTTCCCTTGTGTATTTCGGGCGTAGCTGCATGTGGCTTTTTTAAATTATCTTCCTAATTATGTAAGACAATTATTATCCACTCTTGTCGTCATTATATATATTCATCAGTCTTGCTATAAGTCAAAGTAGATGCTATATAGGTCTGTCGGATCTTACATCAAGATCCATGCAAAGTTTTCTTTTCAGATTTTCTTTGTTTCTCTCTTAAATCTCAGTCATGTGAGACATTGCCACGCCATTAAACAGAGACTCGGGCACCATTAATGGAGACCTTGGGAGAGAGGTGGACGGAAGATGGAGGTCAAAGGGCTCTCCTCCCGATAAGCACGCGCAGAGGTCTGATCGCATGCCTCCCGTACTCAAATAGCTACCCTGCACGACACCTCTGAGCTAATAAAAAAGGGGACGTGTGGCGGCACGTAAATGGTAAATAGAACGCCCACGGTTTCAATAATACTTGTGTTTCCAATTGTAACATGACATCACTTGTTCCAAAATGACTTTGTTGATTGTTAATGTGCGCGCCTTCCAAATCGGACAGCAAAAAATGCCATCGGTCCGTGAGATGCCTGCTCAAAAATGCAATTAGATATCTAAAAAATTCCATCGTTAAGTTAGATGTTTGCTCAGAAATGCCATTAGACATTGTTATTTTCACGTCAAACCCGTTGACCATGTTACATGACAAAAATAAGCCGATTCTCACAATGATAAGTTAATGGTGTCCAGCACGACACACCCCTCAAATAAAACTAAGCACCCTGGAATTCTTTGACAAAACTAAGCACCCTGAAATGCTTTGACAACTAAACTGCTGGCTATATGATGTTGGCCATATATATTGTACGTATATAATGTCAAGAAACGAGTGGTAGTACTATACAAACTAAAAGATGAAATGTACTAAATATAACTAGAAGAAACATAACATAGTTCTGCTGGGGGCTCAGCACAACACACCCTTCAAATAAAACTAAGCACACCAGAAATTAAACTAAGCAACTAATCTGGTAGACATTGCATTAGAACCACCATGAGCAACGACACTGCCACCTTACTCGGAGTCCTCGTCCACATCCTCGACTTCGTCCTTGTCCCTCTTCCTCTTGGGCGATACTTCTTTGCTTGAACCGCACACTTGGCTCTTGCTCTTCATCCAACCCTTGTGGATATTGAAACAAATGTAGCCATCCATTGCAGCGTAGTGGATGTGGTCTATATCTAGTACAGTCCACTGCCATGCACGACGAAACGTGTGCAGAGCTTTCTTTAGTTCACTGTACATAGGATGAACCATGGCTCCTGCCAGGGTCAACATTGAAGGCTGATCAAGGGAGGGCACCAGCCCTTCCTTCTGGAGGTCGAAGGGGTCGCCTACAACGAGGCCTATCCGACACAGGATTTCCTTGTCGTTCCTAAAGCCTACAGTAACGAACTTGACTCGGCCGCCCTTGAGGAAGTCCTTAAATTCCTTGCATTCAACGTCGGCATGGCATATGTGGTAGACCAAGCATAAGTCATGCACGCAAACCTGGATCACGGCGGGCTTCTTCTTCTCTGTCTCCTTTAGTTTCTTCTCAGTTCCCAGGACTGTGGTGTACTCAACATCTAGCCCACCGACCCACTCATCATTTGAGTTTTCGAACATGGGTTTGAAGCGACCAAGGCATTCTTTCACCGTTGCGGAAGAACGGGTGTAGATGACGTCGAACTCATCGCCGGTGATGGTTCTAACCTTGTACTCACTGCCGATCATGGAGATTTGGGACGCCATGGATTTGGGAGGAGGGTTAGGATTAGTGGAACTGCCATAATGTGAAAGGACGGGACGACTAGGAGCAGTTTATCGATTGTAAAAATGTCGAATAGGGGGGCACGTGTGAATGGCAGGGTAGTGGCTTGCCTGGTGGATAAATGGATTCATGCACAATACTATGGGGGCCCAATTAGATGTCATATCTACTCGACGCCCAATTAAATGGCTTTCAATGTCATGTCAAGCATCGGGAAAATTATAGGTGATACGAAGCTTTCCATTCTCCCATGATACGGGCTTCCAAGAGCCCTTGGATCTGATATCGAATGGTTGCATGGCGTGATTCTAGACCTATGGGTGAATATCCTATCCTGGAGGGTTATTCTGCAAATTTTCAGCAACTCAGCATGCGACCATTCGATCTCAGATCCAAGGGCTGCCAGCAGCCCATATCATGGTCGCGCCTACCACGACCGTCGCCTCGCTCGCGCGCTCACGCCCTTGGAGATTTAACATGGTGCGTTAGGCTATCTGATGTTGGCATGTCATACATAGTCACTCATATAACAAGGTTAGCTATAAGGTTGGCTATGAGAGTATTTTTTGTTTTCTTCTCCCTATCTCTTTCTTCGTAGTATTTATTGCATTTGCCAAGGAGTGACCTCTTCCAATGAAATGGTGCTTAGATGAGGTGCTATGGGCATTAAATGGCTTAGCAACTCAAGTCCCCAAGGTGCTTAGTTTTTTGTTGCTAAGTTTGCTTCATCTAGGTACACGCGCTTATCACCGTTTCTTCCCGGGGTCACCAAACTAGTCTCTCTCTTCTTAATTAACTTGCCACATCAGACTTTAGGCCTATGTGGCAGGCTTAGCACCTATAGGATCAAGTACAATAGTGGGCTATAAGCCCGCTTTACATGGCATTTTTGCATATGTGGGGGAAAGAGGCAAGGAAAAAGTGGAGGAGTGGGCTCTCAAGAAAGAGCCAGCCTCTACATGGTGGAGCATCGGGAGAGGCACCTGTATGGAGGTGGTCAGCGATTGGGAGACTCAAGACGGTCGTAGCGCCGCAGTTAAAATGATAATGGCAAGTCAAATCACCGGGCCCCACCTGTCCAGCTGTAACTCACTGGCAAATCACACATCCCTACGTTTGCATCAGCCTACTCCATCATCTTCTCGCGTCTCTGTTGAGCCGACTAGGTGGAACTGCCCCGCTTACAGCACAGGAAAAGCCCCGCCCTCGACTTTTAAATACTCCCTCCGTTCCTAAGTATTTGTCTTTCTAGACATTTCAATTGGACTACCACACACGGATGTATGTAGACATATTTTAGAGTGTAGATTCACTCATTTTGCTCCGTATGTAGTCACTTGTTAAAATATCTAGAAAGACAAATATTTAGGAACGGAGGGAGTAGTACAGTATACTAATTTTGTATCCATGGATTGGGCCATGGAGCAAAGCCTCAAGAAAATGGCGGTACACATGTACGGAGTATACAGCACGCCCATCGCGTTCGCGTCGCACCCCATATGGTCGATCGGTCTGGCACGCCACTCTCCGAATGGAACAAGCATCATATTGCGTTTGCACACACATGTGGGAGTGCAATTGAGAACTGACCATAGGCACACTCCCCGGCCCCGCAAGTCAGGTGAGTTAATAGGAGTACATACGTTGGTACCTGGAAAATCCCTGCAAGACACGGAAGATCAGTTCGTCCATGCATGTGACCAGACTCCAGCAGACACGCCTGGATTGGCTATCGTCTACATATCGTGCAGGTTGTGTTGTACAGGGCTGTAGTTCTGGTGAGAAATCTAAAAAAGGTTTCTTGACCAGACAAAAGAAAACTAGTCCTCCACTCTATAGGCAGGAGTGTTGCTCTCTTCACACTGTCTCGTCCTCTCTAGATCTAAACACGACAGCGGTGGCCACTCTCTCTCTCTCTACTCAACGCTGGTCATAGATCCAGCCGGATCCTCTCAGCCGGGGAAGGTGGGAAGGTGCAACGTTCACGCGGTCGTCCTCGGCGACGGCTCTTACCCGCTGCCGGCGCGTCCCAATCAGCGTGCCTTGCCGTTCTCTCCCAAGCATCGCTGGCAAGGGAGGGCCTCCCACCCCTTGTTCCTCGTTGTCGTAGTGTGGGCAGATCCGGCCTCCCGCCGCCCACCTAGTGACATCCCGATGACCCTCAGGTATAAATTCCTTCGAAACTGGCCTTGCTCTACTCCCCGAGCTCCCGACGTTGCTGCATTTGTATCTTTTACTATTTCTCGGGCCCCCTCGTGTAGATAGGATCGATCGGCTGTTCGTAAACCACCTAATTTTTTACTGTTAAGATGTAAAACTAGTTCATGCACTCGAATCAAGTAGTACTTGGTTCAAACAAGGAAGAAAGGGGGTGGGGTGGGGGAAGATTTGTTACCTGAATCTAGGACTTGGTCGAAAGAGGAAATAATGGGGGCAAAAAGTAGCAGAGACTGGCTATCCAACTAGTCTCTAGGTCTACTAGGGAAATAAAGGGAACGTAGTACAAACTCAATATAAACCCGATCTATTGGTTGAAAAAGGAAGAAAGTGGGGACTGGGGGACAAGTCAACAGAGTATGTCCAGCACTAGATTTGCTAGCCTCACACAGTATAAGGTGGCTATATACCAAACAAAAATGGGACCAACCCAGATATCCTCTTCTGATGTTTGTTGCCCCGAGCAGCTCTTATGTAATGCCACTGCTAAAATGTAGCAGTCACACTCTTAAAAGTAAGGACACGTTAAACAAATGTTGTTTTCAATGTAATGCCTCTAGTAATATGAATCAATGGCACTTTTTTTATGTCCTGCTAAATTTCCCATTAAGATAAGTTGCTTCTTTTTGTTAGAGATGCAACTGTCCTGGTCCGCCTACTCTCCAGGAGGTTCAGGACCAACCTTGATGTTGCTCAATTTTATTGCAACTAATGAAGAAGAAGCTCTGTGGGTTTCGTTTTCTGATGGAAATGGAACCGGGGCTGGAGCTCTTTTCTTAAGAAAAAGAAGAAGAAGCTGCTAGCTCATGGGACATTGCTTCATTTTAGGTGAATTGCACCAAAAGGTCGCATGAATTGAATCATCCATGTTGGTGACTGGTGTTATCCCTTCTACGATGGCGTTGACTGCAGATATGGTTCCCATCACGAGGTATGTTCCATTTTGGTCTGACCATTTGCCAAAGATCCTGCATGTTGATCCTACTCTTGTGCTACTGTTTTGGCACTGCCATGATAAAGCAGCAATGTTATTATTTTGCACCTTCATCTAGTGGCACTATTAATTTGAGGCAATGTTTTGGCACCGCTAGTGCCACTGTTTTTTAATATATCGAAACAGGGGGTTCCCTCTGATTTCATTAAAGAAACCCAACCATAGAGAACCAGTATCCGACAACATCTCAGTGTAAACAGGCACTTATGCAACTACTACTAGAACTGACCGAGTACTAGCAGGAGACAAGTTCGCCACATAAGCTAGGCAGGTAGGGGGATGCAGCACCAGCTCGACCATGTTTGGATTACAACCCAAATGCTACCACAGAAACATCAGCGGGAAGATAGGGACTAAAAGAGCCAGCTTCAGCATCCCAGTCTAAGCACCCCGGCCTTCATCCTTGCGACACATGATACACATCATTTGACACCTGCTCGACCCTAGTGTCACTGATAAAATGAAGTAATAATACAGTTAAAATAGAGCGAGTGTCCTCTCTATCATTTCATTTCCAATGTAGATAAAGAAAGTGCTTCTCTTTGTTAATGTATGTTTCATCAACTAGTCCCATTGTTAATGTTTAGGCATTTCTGCAAACCGGGGTGCTTAATTTTAGTTGATCTACACAAAAATAGAGATTTGAATGTCTCAAGGCCCCTCCTTTTACTACCGATGTACACTGATGTTCACCACTGGTAGAAGGTGTATCGAGGAGACTTGGGTCGATTTCCAGTATGATGTAATATTTTCTTCTGTTTATTAGTGTATGTTTCATCAACTAGTGCCACTATAATGTAATCACGCCTTTTCATTATCTGTGCAAACAGGGTTATTCAGCTGCATTTTGGTGGAACTGCACAAATGTATGGATGGAGCCAGCATATATGTAGACTGCGAGGTGCCAAGTAAAAATTACCAACACCAACCCTGCTCCATCTAAGCATTGGCATCCACCACCATTAGTGGGATGTGTGGCACTCACTGTGGACGGATCTTTCTCGGGGTGTACTCTTAGACTAGTAGCTTAGACTTCAAAAAATACTAGTAGCTTATATTGGAAGTTTTCTAGGGGTGTACTCTTTTCTGAAAGAAGCACCAATCTATTTTTCTTTATTTGTTCATAGTGTTACAACATTGACCCAAAGGTCCAGAGCTATTTTAAGGTGATTGGCGTAGTACTCGGAGACTGATTGCAAGCATGATTTTTATTAGTTGTCACACTGATTGTAAGCATGAGCAGATGGAAGATTAGGTTAGTGCGAAGCTGACCATAAACCCTATGGACGCCGTTGAAACGAGGCGACCGTCGAGGTAACCATGGAGAACGGCGGGGAAGCGACGTCGCGCCATCCGGTCTCCTCTTGCGGTGGGAGAACGAATACTCCTGTGGCTCCGGCTGGCTCTGCACCCTCATGAACGGCACACCGTACTCGATTGATTCGTTATTCTCTGGGTTCTCGACCATCGACCTGTACGCCGACCACCTCCGCCTGACTTTCGCCTCGGGTGAATCTATTTGCTCCATCGCCCAGAGGAGATACTCGATGAACTTGAAGGACTGCGGCATGGCTGCCGCCGAGGAGTACATCGCCATCCTCATCGCCGTCATCTCGCTCTTTCGCATACATTGCCACATGGCCCTCACCGTCCTCGAAATCTCCCACTCATTGTCAAACCAAGTAAGGATCTCCTTCAACCTCCTTCTTACTATATTATATATATTTAAATTATTTTATATGTTATTATATATTATTTTTATTGTCATCATATATTTAACAGATACTTATATGTAAGAAAACAATATCCCACATCTTATTAACTTATAAAAATAATTTCTTAACAAATAAAATTCTGGATTGTTTTGGCACGAAAATCCTAGTGATTGTGTCCAAAAGCTTGGTAAGATTTAAGGACGAATGTAATAATATCACTTATTATTTAAATATATTTATAACAAAATGCTCAGCCCCTTTTTATTTTTTGATAACATTGCTGGCCCAACCCAACATTATAATTAGAATCAGCACAGCAAAATCGTGTATTTCGAGAAAGTGCAAATGGCCTGTAATTTTTTAGGAAATAAAATAAATGGGCCGCATGGACGCTACATTATTTGTTCACCTAACCCAGCTAATGGCTGTAATTCAAAAAAAAGATCAAATTGACTGTAAATTGTACCGCACAAAAAAAAGACTGTAAATTCTGAAAAAATGGGTTGAATACGTGCCACATTTTTGGAGGCTGAAATGTGGGCCAATAGGTCAAAGCCAACGCAAGTCATTGTCAATTTAGTCAACAAATGATTCTGACATGTTAGCTGTTGGATTTACATCCAACGAATGGCATCCATCTTCAATCTCTCGTCTTCTTCCTCCAGCGCCGCTTGGACCACCTCCCGCCTCCTGCTGCTAGCAGCTCTGCTTAGCACCCTTCGCTATGAAGCGTTACTCCACTGTTGGCTATGCCATCCCTCCACCCCTCCAGTTCTTCTCCACCGACTGCCGAACCACACCGCACTAGAACCAGTTAACCCTCGTACACCTCTCTGTCTGCGACTCTACTCCTGCGTCTTCCCATCTCCGCCTCGTTGCTGTCCGGGGCCTCGCCGTCGTCCACCACCTTGGATGCGCTCGGCGCGGCGTGGTCAATGTGGTCAACGAACGACACCATCGGAAGTAGACTATGCATGGAGAGGCTGACACCTGGGTCCACGGACGCACGCAAGGAAGTGTGTAATGCCCTCGATGCGGCTATATCTCCTACGTGTCGAAGCACGACTTAGAGGCATAACCGCATTGAAAGCAATGTCGCAAGTAACGCAATCTTCACAACATCCCATGTAATATAGATAATAAAAGGGAAAGGTACATAGTTGGCTTACACTCGCCACGTCAAACAAAGTACATAAATAGCATTACATCATCCAATCACTCATGGCCCGACTACGGTGCCAAAATAAAAGATCAACCAAACATGCGACACGGTCCCGATCGCCCCAACTGGGCACCACTACTGATCATCAGGGAAAGACACGTAGTAACGGCGTGAGTCCTTGTCGAACTCCCACTTGAGCTCAAGCGCGTCATCTGGTACGGAGTCATCAGGCCCTGCATCTGGTTTGGAAGTAATCTGTGAGCCACAGGGACTCAGCAATCTCGCACCCTCGCGATCAAGACTATTTAAGCTTATAGGTAAGGCAAGGTAAATATGTGGAGCTCTAGCAAGCGACTAGCATATCTGGTGGCTAACCTATTCGCAAATGAGAGCGAGAAGAGAAGGCAATGCACAATCGAATAACTAGAGAACAACCTGCGGCAAGCATTACTCCAACACCGTGTTCACTTCCCGGACTCCGCCGAGAAGAGACCATCACGGTAACTCACACAGTTGATTCATTTTAATTAAGTTATGGTTCAAGTTATCTACAACCGGACATTAACAAATTCCCATCTGCCCATAACCGCGGGCACGGCTTTCGAAAGTTCAAATCCCTGCAGGGGAGTCCCAACTTAGCCCATGATAAGCTCTCACGGTCAACGAAGGATATACCTTCTCCCGAGACATTCCGATCAGACTCGGTATCCCGGTTCTACAAGACAACCTGACAAGTTAAAACCAATCCAGCAACACCGCCCGAATGTGCCGACAAATCCCGATAGGAGCTGCACATATCTCGTTCTCAGGGCACACTTAGATGAGACATCCTACGAGTAAAACCAAACCTCAAGTTGCCCCGAGGTGGCCCCGTAGTCTACTCGGTCGGACCAACACTTAGAGGAGCACTGGCCCGGGGGGGTTTAAATAAGATGACCCTCGGGCTCCGGAAACCCAAGGGAAAAAGAGGCTAGGTGGCAAATGGTAAAACCAAGGTTGGGCATTGCTGGGGAAGTTTTATTCAAGGCGATTTGTCAAGGGGTTCCCATTATTACCCAACCACGTACGGAATGCAAAATCCGGGAACATAACACCGATATGACGGAAACTAGGGCGGCAAGAGTGCAACAAAACACTAGGCAAAAGGCTGAGCCTTCCACCCTTTACCAAGTATATAGATGCATTAAGATAGCAAGGCAATATAATGATATCCCAACAAGAAAATAATGTTCCAACAAGGAACGGGGTCCAATCTTCACCTGCAACTAGCAACGCTATAAGAGGGGATGAGCAAAGCGATAACATAGCCAATCAACGGTTTGCTAGGACATGGTGGATTAGAGGTTTGACATGGCAATTTGGGAGGCATGATAAGAAAGTGGTAGGCATCGTAGCATAGGCATAGCAAAACAGCGAGCAACTAGCAAAGCAAATATAGAAGTGATTTCGAGGGTATGATCATCTTGCCTGCAAAGTTGTCAGAGTTGACTGGATCCTCGACAGCAAACTCAATGGGATCCTCGTTAGCGAACCGTCTCCTGGCTCTACCCAAACAAGACAAATAAGCAAACGGAACACAATCAACCACGTGCAAACTCAAACAACATGATGCAAACATGGTATGCTATGCGGGATGCGATATGTGATGCATATGCAAGATTTGGCAAGGAATGAATGAACCTGGCCTCAACTTGGAAATCCAAGTGTGCCACTGTAAAGGTGAGGTGATTTCGGTTGAAATCGATATAAAGAACACCGGAATCGGATGCACGGTTTAGAAATGGCAAGCAATTCAAATATGGCACCGGTCTGCGATAGACAGCAAGTAGCCATTTAAATGCAACAAGTTAAACATGCTACAACACTCAAACATGGCCACAAAATACATCGCAGGGATCCATTCATGATACTTAACAAAAGATGAACACTGAGCTACAGCCAATTCATCCATTAACAGGGTCAAACAAGCATGGCAAAAGTGCAATTGATAAACAGATTTCAGACATAGTGAAATTAACACTTGTCTGGAATTTCAGATCAGGTAGCACTCTTTGAAGCATGAAAACTATCTGCTACAAGAACTTAACATGGCAAAGCAAGGTATAGCATGGAGCTACTCAAAGAGCTTAACAAAAGTCCCTTAGTGACCTTGATCCAAAAGGGATCATAAAATACAATTGCAAGCATGTGAACATGGCAAAAACATAATCAGATCACAGACTTAGTGAAAAACTGGAGCATGCAAATCAGATATCAAGTAGGCATGTTTACGAGCTCGATGCACTCGCTAATGAGCAAGGCATGACAAACTAAGCATACACCCATCAAGAATACACATTATACAAGCTAGACATGGCAAGAACAACAACATAGCATGCACGGATCAACTACAACATCCTTGGCAAAATAGCTAACAATTAGACAATCTGCCCGGATTCACGAAATAGCAAAAGTAGAGCTCGATTGACTCAAGCTAGGGTGCTCCATAATTGCAAACAAAGACATGGATGGATAGAGCACTACAATATTAACAAATCATCCTTACTGATCATCCTCAAAAGAGGCACGGATCAGTAGGAAACAACATGAACATATGGCATATTGATAAAAACAGATCAAGGACTTAGTGGAATTGCTAAGTCCCTGAAATCAGCATTAACAAATGCACCACTTTGCAAGCTTGTGCTAGTCACCACACTCATCACACAAATACATGGATGGCACCTCTAGATAGATGACAAAGCATATAAAAAAATACATGTAGAGCTCAGGGGCATATCATGCACACAATAATCATGGAAAAAATGACAAATAGCTATTTGGAGCAGTAGATCTGATAATTAACTGAAATAGCATTTCGGCCATCAAGATGAACACAAATGAAAATGATGCAATGACATGAAATGATGTTCTCTCTGAGACGAACATTTTGATATGCTATATGCCCAAAACGGATCTACGGATACAAAGTTACGACACGATGAACATGGCAATATTGTTAGGGTTTCGGGAGAAAGTCAACCGTCCGGATGTCTCGGAGCTAGATCTGGCCGGGCGCGCAGAACGAGGATCGCCGGAGTGGAGCTTGAGGCTGCTGGAGATGGGGACTTCACCGGATCCGGCCGGTGCTCCGGTCACCGGAGTTGAAGAAGATGCAGGGAGGCGAGGCGGCGCTGGTCGGTGGGCAGCTCCGGTGAGGTGGCGCGGCATGCGGCGGCATCGGGAGCTCGCTGGCGTCGTGGGGCGGAGCTGGCCGGTGGCCGTGGCCGGCGAAGGTGGCGGCGCGGCGGAGCAAGAAGTAGGCGGCGGCGGCGCGGGATCCGGGCGGCGCGCGGGGAGATGGGCCGGGAGGGCCCGATCCGGGCTCTCCGGGCCGCGGCGGCGGGGACGGCACGGTTTCCACGTGGCGGCACGGGAATGGCTGGTGGCGGCATGTCCGGCGCTGGCGGACAATGTCCGGCGCCGGCGGACAATGTCCGGCGCGCGGAGGGTCAGATCTAGGGTTTCGGGTGGAATGACCCAGGATTTCGAATGGGGGAGGTATATATAGGCATAGAAGGAGCTACGAGTGTCCAAATGAGGTGCAGTTTTCGGCCACGCTATCGTGATCGAACGCTCTAGAGGATGGAGAGGGTTTTGGGCCAAATTGGAGGGGTGTTGGGATGCAACACACACGAGGCCTTTTCGGTCCCTCGGTTAACCGTTGGAGAATCAAACGAAGTCCAAATGGTATGAAACTTGACAGGCGGTCTACCAGTAGTAAACCAAGGCCGCTTGGCAAGTCTCGGTCCAATCCGGAAATGTTTAACACCCACACACGAAAGGAAGGTAGAAATGACCACCGGAGAAGATAGGAGCGCCGGAATGCAAAACGGACAACGGGGAAAATGCTCGGATGCATGAGACGAACACGTATGCAAATGCAATGCTCATGATGACATGACATGAGATGCAAAACAATGACAACAACACACGGAGACAAAAACCCGAACCCGGGAAAATAAAATAACTTAACGCCGGAAACGGCAAGAGTTGGATTACATATTAGGTAAATCATATCCGGGGTGTTACAACACTCCACCACTACGAAAGGATCTCGTCCCGAGATCTAGGATTGGAAGAACGCCGGGTAGTCAGACCGGAGGTGATCCTCGCGTTTCCAGGTGGCTTCATGGTCGGAATGGTGTGACCACTTGACTTTGAGGAATTTGATTGACTTATTGCGAGTCTTGCGTTCAGTCTCTTCAAGAATAGCAACTGGGTGCTCACGATAAGACAGATCTTCTTGGAGATCAATGTCTTCGAAGTTGACGGTGCGTTCAGGAGTCTTGAAGCACTTGCGGAGCTGAGACACATGGAACACGTCATGCACATTTGCAAAGTTTGAAGGAAGCTCGAGTTGATAGGCGAGATCGCCTCTCTTGCTGACGATCTTAAAAGGTCCCACGTATCTAGGGGCAAGCTTCCCTTTGATACCGAAGTGACGAGTACCTTTCATTGGAGAGACGCGGAGGTAAACATGATCTCCGATCTCGAAAGCCAAATCACGGTGCTTACTATCATAGTAGCTCTTCTGGCGCGATTGCGCTGCTTTGAGGTTATCTCGAATGACTTTAAACATCTCCTCTGCCTCTGTGATTAAGTCATTTCCCAGAAGTTGACGTTCACCGGTTTAAGACCAGTTGAGAGGGGTACGGCACTTCCTGCCATACAGAATTTCCAATGGGGCCTTGCCCGAACTTGCTTGAAAACTGTTGTTGTAGGAGAATTCAGCATATGGAAGACAATCCTCCCACTTCATGCCGAAGGAGATCACACAAGCCCTGAGCATATCTTCAAGAATCTGGTTGACACGCTCGACTTGACCGCTAGTTTGAGGATGGAAAGCAGTGCTGAAGCGGATGTTGGTGCCCATGGCCTTCTGAAAGAAATCCCAAAACTTGGAGGTAAAGATGCTGCCATGGTCTGAAGAGATCACATGTGGAATACCGTGCAACGAGACAATCCGAGAGGTATAGAGCTCCGCCAATTGAGCTGAAGTGATAGACTCTTTGATAGGCAGAAAGTGAGCCACTTTAGTGAGTTTATCGATGACAAGAATATAACATCATTGCCACGCTTGGACTTTGGAAACCCAGTCACGAAGTCCATATCAATGTGGTCAAACTTCCATTCTGGAATGGCAAGAGGTTGGAGGAGACCAGCTAGCCTTTGGTGTTCTGCCTTCACTCTTCTGCAGACATCACATTCATTCACGAACTGAGCAATCTCGCGCTTCATTCGAGTCCACCAATAAGCCTTCTTGAGGTCCTGATAGATCTTCGTGCTCCCAGGGTGGATGGAGAGGAGTGAGTTGTGAGCCTCGTTCATGATCACTTTACGAAGGTCACCTTTGGGCACAACAATATGATCCTCGAAGAAGAGAGTATCCTTGTCATCAAGGCGATAGCACTTGTACTTGGGTTGACTCTTGGCAATCCCAATCTTCTCCTTTTTCACCATAGCATCAAGAAGCTGGGCTTGGCGAATCTGGTCTTCCAAGGTAGGAGAGACTTGAAGGTTGGCGAGGAAACCTTGAGGAACAACTTGCAGATTGAGTTTGTGGAAAGCTTCACAAAGCTCGCGTTGATAAGGCTTGAGAATCAGACTATTGCAATAAGCCTTCCTGCGCAATGCGTCAGCAATCACAATGGCCTTGCCTGGAGTATACTCGATACTCGGATTATACTCTTGAATCATTTCGACCCATCGAGTCTGCCTGAGGTTGAGATTAGGCTGAGTGAAGATGTACTTGAGGATCTTGTGGTCAGTGAAGATGTCCACTTTTCTTCCCAATAAGAGATGTCTCCAAGTCAAAAGAGCATGCACAACTGCCGCCAACTCGAGGTCATGAGTGGGGTAGTTCTTCTCGTTGGGCTTCAACTTGCGAGAGGTATAAGCCACAACTTTCTTTTCTTGCATCAACACTCCACCAAGACCTTGGAGAGAGGCGTCGTAGAAGACCTCGAACGGTTTGGATTCATCAGGAGGAGTCAGAACTGGAGCAGTGATCAATTTCTCTTTCAAAGTGTTGAAAGCAATGTCACATTCCGGAGACCAAACGTACTTGACGTGCTTCTGGAGAAGATTAGAAAGAGGCTTAGCGATCTTTGAAAAGTTCTCAACGAACCTTCGACAGTAGCTTGCGAGACCGAGGAAGCTACGGAGTTGCTTCACGTTCTGTGGTGGTTCCCAATTCACAATTGCAGACACCTTCTCAGGATTCACTGCAATGCCCTTGGCAGAGATGATATGCCCAAGATAAAGAACCTCATCGAGCCAAAATTCGCACTTTGAGAACTTGGCGTAGAACTGGTGTTCCCTGAGCTTATCGAGTACCAAACGCAAGTGCTTGGCATGATCTCCTTGTTCTTCGAAAAGACCAGAATGTCGTCGAGATAGACCAAAACGAAGTCATTGGTGTAGGCGTTGAAGATGAAGTTCATCATGCGAGAGAAAGTCGGAGGAGCGTCGACGAGGCCAAAAGACATGACAGTGTATTCATATGAACCATAGCTTGTCCTGAAAGCCGTCTTGGGAATATCTTGCTTACGGATTCGAATCTAGTGATAACCCATATGGAGATCAAGCTTTGAGAATACTTGGGCACCTTTGAGTTGTTCGAACAGCTCGTTGATGTTGGGAAGTGGGTACTTGTTCTTGATAGTCTTCTTGTTCAATGGACGGTAGTCAACACAAATTCGGTATGTTCCATCCTTCTTCTTCACAAAGAGTACTCGACAACCCCATGGAGAAGAACTAGGTCGGATGAGACCCATTCGCTCTTGAATATCGAGTTGCTTCTTCAGCTCCTTCAACTCTTCAGGTCCGAGCTTGTAAGGACGCTTGCAAACCGGTTCCGTGCCAGGCTTAAGATCGATGACGAATTCAACTGGCCGGTGCGGAGGCATTCTTGGAAGCTCTTCCGGAAAGACGTCTTGATATTCGCAAACGACTAGAATTTGAGAGATGGCATCCAGTTCACCCTTCTCATTGAGAGAAAACAGCCGGATTGTATCATCATGAGTGGCAAGGACAATTACATCCTCAGACGAATGAGTCAATTGAATCTGCCTGGCTGCACAATCAAGATGCGCCTTGTGCTTAGAAAGCCAATCCATTCCGAGAATAAGATCAATATCCGAATTTCCAAGAACCACCGGAGAAGAAAGAAACTTGTAGTCGCCCAACGTGATAGAGATATTGGGAGCAACCAAACTAGAAGTCAAAAGCTTGCCAGGAGAAACAACATGCATGACTTTGGGCATGACCTCAGTATCAACATTGTGCTTCGATGCAAAAGGGCATGACAAGAAAGAATGTGATGCACCAGTATCAAAAAGTACTTTCGCAGGAACACCGTTAACAGGAAGGTTACCCATGATGACATCTGACGAGTCCTCTGCCTGAGCTGCATTCATCAAGTTGACCTTGGCGTGCTTCGGGTTATGCTTGACCACAGCTGTACTTGCCGATCTCACAGGAGGAGGAGGAGGAAGACGCCTCTGATTGAAGCACTTGTTGGCATAGTGACCCTTCTGTTGGCACTTGTTGCACGTGACCTCTGAAAGCGGACGGTGATACGGAGCACTCGATATTGGAGCTTGAGACGAAGTCTTGTTCTGAAAGCCAGGGTTGGGTGGGTGGGAAGATCCACTGCCACCTTTGCTCTTCTGATACGGCTGACGGAAGGGAGGAGGAGGAAGCCAATACTTCTGCTTCTTGGCCACTTGAGTTGAGGAAGAAGGAGTAGCATCTCTGACTCGCTTCTTGAAAGCATCACACCTCAGTTGAGCAGCCTCTTGCTTCAATGCCATGTTGTAGAACTCATCGTACCTCAAGGGCTCAAAGAGAACAAGAGCTAGTTGGATTTCTTGTCTGAGACCACCCCTGAACTGGTATATCATGCTCTTCTCATCAGGGACGTCCTGCTTAGCAAAGCGGGCGAGCTTCTGAAACAACTTGTTGTAGTCATAGACAGACAAAGAGCCTTGCTTCAGGTTGCGTAATTCCTCACGCTTGCTTTCAACCACGCTCTGAGGAATATGATGAGCTTTGAAGTCTTGACGGAATTCATCCCAGGTAATCACACGGCCACCTCTGGAATCCTTGTACTGCTGGAACCATTCTGCAGCTTGGTCTTTGAGTCGGAAGGAAGCGAACTTGACAAAGTCCTCAGGCCTGATGTTACTGCACTCGAAATGCTTGCATAAGTCCACGAGCCAATCGTCAGCATCAGTTACCTCAACACAATTGCTGAAAGTCTTTGGCTGGTTAGCAAGGAACTGGTTGAGTGTAGCAAAGTGATTCTTATTGTTGCCTTGGTTGCCTTGGTTCACTTGGTTGCGCTCTTGAAGAATTTGCATGATCAACTGCGTGTTTGCATTGGTTGCGGCCATCATAGCTTGCCATGCCTTCGGAGGAGGGGGAGGTGGTGGCAGATCCTGACTCTGATTCTAATTTTGATTGCTGCTCTTAGCGGGAGCCATCCTGAAGAGGGTGACATCCATTAGCACATTGACAGATAAAATTGAAGCTGAATCAAGCGGGTTGAAATAGCAACATATAGTCTTCACATCCGAACATAAGAACGAATGCATTCCACTAGAAATGGTCACATATCCATAAATTGAGAAGCCACTTAGAATTTAGGTAGAGGAATAAATCAACAAGGTACGGATCAAGAACGAATACTCGGTAAGAAATCCCAATCTTAAACCAAATATCCGTGGAAGAAGAGCTAGAGCTACAAGAATTCCCACCTATGAAACTCCCGAACCTTTCCGGTTATGCAATCAAGTGTTGGGGATACAGGGGAAGCATAATATCTCACCCAAATCTAGCAAATCCTACATCCAGCTGTCTCCATCCTTCAACACATAACCGAGAAAAACTTCGGAAACCATCTACCTCAACCTTCGAAAAGCATCCGTTATACAAGTTATGGCAATACTCCCGAACTCCTGCCCCAGTACTGGGTGGCGTCGAGGTTATCTCACCAACAATTGCATAAAAGAGATTTTCGATGTCGGCGTACTAAACTCGGGTATTCCAGAACTGCAATGATAAAATTGTGATGACAACACCTCGGAGCTCAACTCCCCGGGACACTGCCACAACCCCTAAATGACAGGAGGCACCAAGAACAATGTTCTCGTCACAAAACCATCGGAAGGATTCCAAGATACCTGCGTGATCCTAAAATTTTTTTTAGTGAAATTTGAGAAGAGAAGAGTCAAAACTCTATGTCAGGAAGCCTTACCAGAGCGATGAAGGGACTGGGAATTAAAAAGAATTCCTAAACTCTCCGATATATAATTCCTAAATGACTCAAAACATTTTTCTAGACTCAACAACGGCTGCTAAAAACGATCGAGTAGTGGGGGATCCTAAGGTCGGGGAAGGCTCTGATACCAACTTGTAACGCCCTTGATGCGGCTATATCTCCTACGTGTCGAAGCACGACTTAGAGGCATAACCGCATTGAAAGCAATGTCGCAAGTAAGGCAATCTTCACAACATCCCATGTAATATAGATAATAAAAGGGAAAGGTACATAGTTGGCTTACACTCGTCACATCAAACAAAGTACATAAATAGCATTACATCATCCAGTCACTCATGGCCCGACTATGATGCCAAAATAAAAGATCAACCCAACATGCGACATGGTCCCGATCGCCCCAACTGGGCACCACTACTGATCATCAGGGAAAGTCACGTAGTAACGACGTGAGTCCTCGTCGAACTCCCACTTGAGCTCAAGTGTGTCATCTGGTACGGAGTCATCAGGCCCTGCATCTGGTTTGGAAGTAATCTGTGAGTCACAGGGACTCAGCAATCTCGCACCCTCGCGATCAAGACTATTTAAGCTTATAGGTAAGGCAAGGTAAATATGTGGAGCTCCAGCAAGCGACTAGCATATCTGGTGGCTAACCTATTCGCAAATGAGAGCGAGAAGAGAAGGCAATGCACGATCGAATAACTAGAGAACGACCTGCGGCAAGCATTACTCCAACACCGTGTTCACTTCCTGGACTCCGCCGAGAAGAGACCATCAGGGTAACTCACACAGTTGATTCATTTTAATTAAGTTAAGGTTCAAGTTATCTACAACCGGACATTAACAAATTCCCATCTTCCCATAACCGCAGGCATGGCTTTCGAAAGTTCAAATCCCTGCAGGGGAGTCCCAGCTTAGCCCATGACAAGCTCTCACGGTCAACGAAGGATATACCTTCTCCCGAGACATTCCGATCAGACTCGGTATCCCGGTTCTACAAGACAACCCGACAAGTTAAAACCAATCCAGCAACACCGCCCGAATGTGCCGACAAATCCCGATAGGAGCTGCACATAGCTCGTTCTCAGGGCACACTCAGATGAGACATCCTACGAGTAAAACCAAACCTCAAGTTGCCCCGAGGTGGCCCCGTAGTCTACTCGGTCGGACCAACACTTAGAGGAGCACTGGCCCGGGGGGGTTTAAATAAGATGACCCTCGGGCTCCGGAAACACAAGGGAAAAAGAGGATAGGTGGCAAATGGTAAAACCAAGGTTGGGCATTGCTGGAGAAGTTTTATTCAAGGTGATTTGTCAAAGGGTTCCCATTATTACCCAACCGCGTAAGGAACGCAAAATCCGGGAACATAACACCGATATGACGGAAACTAGGGCGGCAAGAGTGGAACAAAACACTAGGCAAAAGGCCGAGCCTTCCACCCTTTACCAAGTATATAGATGCATTAAGATAGCAAGGTAATATAATGATATCCCAACAAGAAAATAATGTTCCAACAAGGAACGGTCTCCAATCTTCACCTGCAACTAGCAACGCTATAAGAGGGGCTGAGCAAAGCGGTAACATAGCCAATCAACGGTTTGCTAGGACATGGTGGGTTAGAGGTTTGACATGGCAATTTGGGAGGCATGATAAGCAAGTGGTAGGCATCGTAGCATAGGCATAGCAAAAGAGCGAGCATCTAGCAAAGCAAAGATAGAAGTGATTTCGAGGGTATGATCATCCTGCCTGCAAAGTTGTCAGAGTTGACTGGATCCTCGAAAGCAAACTCAACGGGCTCCTTGTTAGTGAACTCGTCTCCCGGCTCTACCCAAACAAGACAAACAAGCAAACGGAACACAATCAACCACGTGCAAACTCAAACAAGATGATGCAAACATGGTATGCTATGCGGGATGCGATATGTGATGCATATGCAAGATTTGGGAAGGAATGAATGAACCTGGCCTCAACTTGGAAATCCAAGTGTGCCACTGGAAAGGTGAGGTGATTTCGGTTGGAATCGATATAAAGAACACCGGAATCGGATGCACGGTTTAGAAATGGCAAGCAATTCAAATATGGCACCGGTCTACGATAAACAGCAAGTAGCCATTTAAATGCAACAAGTTAAACATGCTACAGCACTCAAACATGGCAAGAAAATACATGGCAGGGATCCATTCATGATAGTTAACAAAAGATCAACACTGAGCTACGGCCAATTCAACCATTAACAGGATCAAACAAGCATGGCAAAAGTGCAATTGATAAACAGATTTCAGACTTAGTGAAATTAACACTTGTCTGGAATTTTAGATCAGGTAGCACTCTTTGAAGCATGAAAACTATCTGCTACAGGAACTTAACATGGCAAAGCAAGGCATGGCATGGAGATACTCAAAGATCTTAACAAAATTCCCTTAGTGACCTTGAGCCAAAAGGGATCAAAAAATACAATTGCAAGCATGTGAACATGGCAAAAACATAATCAGATCACAGACTTAGTGAAAAACTGGAGCATGCAAATCAGATATCAAGTAGGCATGTTTACGAGCTCGATGCACTCGCTACAGAGCAAGGCATGACAAACTAAGCATACACCCATCAAGAATATACATTATACAAGCTAGACATGGCAAGAACAACAACATAGCATGCACGGATCAACTACAACATCCTCGGCAAAATCGGTAACAAGTAGACAATCTGCCCAGATTCACGAAATAGCAAAAGTAGAGCTCGATTGACTCAAGCTAGGGTGCTCCATAATTGCAAACAAAGACATGGATGGATAGAGCACTACAATATTAACAAATCATCCTTACTGATCATCCTCAAAATAGGCACGGATGACTAGGAAACAACATGAACATATGGCATATTGATAAAAAAAGATCAAGGACTTGGTGGATTTGCTAAGTCCCTGAAATCGGCATTAACAAATGCACCACTTTGCAAGCTTGTGCTAGTCACCACACTCATCACAAAAATACATGGATGGCACCTCTGGATAGATTACAAAGCATATGCAAAAACACATGTAGAGCTCAGGGGTATATCATGCACACAATAATCATGGCAAAAATGACAAATAGCTATTTGGAGCAGTAGATCTAACAATTAACTGAAATAGCATTCTTCCAACCGCATTTCGGCCATCAAGACAAACTCAAATGAAAATGATGCAATGACATGAAATGATGTGCTGTCTGAGACGAACATTTTGATATGCTATATGCCCAAAAGGAATCTACGGATGCAAAGTTACGGCACGATGAACATGGAAATATAGTTAGGGTTTCGGGAGAAAGTCAACCGTCCGGATGTCTCGGATCTAGATCTGGCCGGGCGCGTGGAACGAGGATCGCCGGCATGGAGCTTGAGGCCGCCGCAGATGGGGACTTCGCCGGATCCGGTCGGTGCTCCGGTCGCTGGAGTCGAAGAAGATGCTCGGAGGCGAGGCGGCACCGGCCGGTGGGCAGCTCCGGCAAGGCGGCGCCGGCCGGTGGGCAGCTCCGGCAAGGCGGCGCCGGCCGGTGGGCAGCTCCGGCAAGGCGGCGCGGCATGCGGCGGCTTCGGGAGCATGCCGGCATCGTGGGGAGGAGCCGGCCGGTGGCCGTGGCCGGCGAAGGTGGCGGCGCGGCGGAGCAAGAAGCAGGCGGCGGCGGCGCGGGATCCGGGCGGCGCGCGGGGAGATGGGCCGGGAGGGCCCGATCCGGGCTCTCTGGGCCGCGGCGGCGCGGGATGCCATGTGGCGGCGCGGGAATGGCTGGCGGCGGCGTGTCCAGCGCCGGCGGACATTGTCCGGCGCGCGGAGGGTCAGATCTAGGGTTTCGGGTGGAATGACCCGGGATTTCGAATGGCGGAGGTATATATAGGCATAGAGGGAGCTAGAAGTGTCCAAATGAGGTGCGGTTTTCGGCCACGCGATCGTGATCGAACGCTCTAGATGATGGAGAGGGTTTTGGTGGGTTTTGGGCCAAATTGGAGGGGTGTTGGGCTGCAACACACACGAGGCCTTTTCGGTCCCTCGGTTAACCGTTGGAGCATCAAACGAAGTCCAAATGGTACGAAACTTGACAGGTGGTCTACCGGTAGTAAACCCAGGCCGCTTGGCATGTCTCGGTCCATTCCAGAAATGTTTAACCCCCACACACGAAAGAAAGGTAGAAATGACCACCGGAGGAGATAGGAGCGCCGGAATGCAAAACGGACAACAGGGAAAATGCTCGGATGCATGAGACGAACATGTATGCAAATGCAATGCTCATGATGATATGACATGAGATGCAAAACAATGACAACAACACACGGAGACAAAAACCCGAACCCGAGAAAATAAAATAACTTAACGCCGGAAACGGCAAGAGTTGGATTACATATTAGGTAAATCATATCCGGGGTGTTACAAAGTGCCTCCTTATTACGCACAAAAAAATGAATATTCCCCCTGCCAGCTAGAACCCAGCATAGTGGGATGCTGACTTGTGGGCTACCAAGTTGACGGGGACGGAGGGCTTTGTCAACTTAGTCAATGTGAATGATTCTAGCTCCTGTTATCATACGATGTTCATCTAACGGCCGTAGTGCTTCTTCAACCTCTGGTCTTCTTGCTCCAGCCGCCCAAACCAGCGTCGGTCTTGCCGCGTGCTCCTGCCTCCCGTGGCCGGCTGTGATGCCGCGGAGGCCTCACCGCCCGTACTACTCCCACCGCTGGCCCAGCCATCCCTCTACTCACCCACACCCCCTGTTATTCTGTGGTGACAGTAGCCTCACACCGCAGCCAAACCAGTGAACCCTCGTACTCCTCTTCGCGTGGGCATCCACTGCTGCGTCTTCCCCGGCTCCGAGTCGTCCCCTTCCTAGTCCTCGCCGTCGTCCACCGCCGTGGTGCTCTCGGCGCGGCATGGTCAACGTGGTCAAGGAACGACTTCCATTGGACATGGACTGTACGTGGAGAGTCTGACAGCTGGGTCCACGGCCGCAGCAAGGAAGTGCCTCCTTATTACGCGCAAAATAATGATTCCTCCACCTGGCAGCGGGGACCCACTGGACGGGCCACCGTATTTCGTGAAAAAAATGTTTCCCCCTGACTGCTGGGACCCACCAGCGACATCTTCGCACACAAGGAAGTGCGTCCAGGCAAAAAAAATGATTCGCCTCCTGACTACTGGGACCCACCAGCTACATCTTCGCACGCAAGGAAGTGCATCTAGGCAAAAAAATGATTCGCCCCCTGACTGCTGGGAGCCACCAGCTACATCTTCGCACGCAAGGAAGTGCCTGACAGTCGGGACCCACCTGGTGGAAGCATACGTAGCGTTGTCATTCTGGTCGCGAACGTGTACGTACATATATACTGGTGGATGTAGAGGCGCGCACGTGTCGTAGTAGAGGCGCGTATGTGTCGTAGTAGAGGCGCGCACGTAACATGTACATGTATGTACAACGGCCAGGGTGCAAGAAAGAAAATACGGCCACGTATGTGTACATATGGGCAGGGTCTCGAACACCTACTCGCGCATACGTACGGCCAGGGCACGTGTACATGGCTGGGTCGAAACGGAGAAACGGCGTCATCGTCGTGTTCATAGGGAGGCAACGAAATGCGTCGTGTTCATGGGGAGGCAACGGAATGCGTCGTGTTCATGGGGAGGCAACGGAATGTGTCATGTTCATCAGGAGGCAACGGAATGCGTGGGAGCCAACCGGCTGGGTCGGAACGGAATGCGTGGTCGTGTTCATCGGGAGGGCTTGGACGGGACAGGCGATGGAAACGAGGCCTGGCGTACTGCAAAACGGAGGAAACGGACCTCCTATGTTCGGAACGGGGTCCTATTGATCGGGAGGGGTGTGGCGTACCGCAAAACGGAGGAAACGGACCTCCTACGGTAGAAACGGGGTCCTGTTGATCAGGAGGGGTGTGCCGTACAGCAAAACGGATGAAACGGACCTCCTATGGTCGAAACGGGGGTCATGTTGATCAGGCGGGATGTGGCGTACCGCAAAACGGACGAAACGGACATCCTACGGTCGAAACGGGGGTCCTGTTCATCGGGAGGGGTGTGGCGTACCGCAAAACGGGACTCCACGGGATACTGTTCATCTCCACCGTCGACCTCCTCCAGCCTCCACGGGCTCCTGTTCATCCAGCCTCCACCGCGCGCTACTCCACCGGCTACTATTCAACCACCCCTCCACCATCTACTGTTCATCTAGCCCTCCACACCACGGGGTCCTGTTCAACCACCCCTCCACGGGCACCCCTCCACCGTCTACTGTTCATCCAGCCCTCCACACCACGGGGTCCTGTTCATCCAGAGGCAACGCCACCACTCACTGTTAATCCAACCACCCCCGCCCCCCCCCCCTCGCAATGCTCAGGAATCGCTCGATCGGGTTCAGTTAACAGCCATCGATCGATCACTCGGGTTCAGTAACGCGTAGCCTGCAGTGCAATCGCTCGGGTTCAATTATAGCCCAACGCCTCTCTCGGGTTCAGTTAGAGCCAACGCCTCGCACACACGCGCGTATGTGTGTGAGAGAAACGCGCATCGCTCGGCCCCGACCTCCCACCGTAACCGGGAACTCCCCGAAATTTTCCTCCCCCTTGCTTCCACCACGGTTTTTTCCGTCATGGACGGCCCAAAGAATGTCATGCAGAGGCTGTGACGCCCCGAGACAGTTGTGCCAGGTGTCGTCCAGTTATTCGCTATTGTTTCCTTGTCATTTGCTTGCGTGTTGCATCTTGTCATGTCATCATATGCATTACATCATCATGTTTTCAAAACTTGCATCCGTCCCGGTCTCCTCGTTCCGTCTGTTGTCCGTTCTGAGCCCAGACACACTTGCACGCGCCCGCGACAAGTCCGAAATATTATTTTATAAGTGGCCGGAAAATCTTCTCGGAATGCGTTGAAAGTGGGCATGCGGTGTCGTTTTGTTGTCAGTAGACCGCCTGCCAAGTTTCATCGCATTCGGAGTCCGTTTGATGCCCCAACGGATAACTATAGCGGCAGTATAGCCGGTCTAACGTCGGACGTTTTCGGTCTTCGAAAACTGTTGTCGGGCTTTCCCTCTCTTCTCTTCTCTCAGCTCGAGACCGTCTACACAACTCACTACCTACCGCCAGGTCCAACCTAACCCCTCTCGTCAGCCCGCAGCCCCCCTCGCGCGCATCCGAAAGTTGTCCCGAACCCGACCCGGACTGTCGCCACCGTTGTGTCCGGATCATCCCCAAACATCTACAAAACGTCACCGTTTTTTTTATTTGAACTCCCTAGCTATTTTATTCACGATCGTCCGATTGCGATCGGAGGGACGAGATAGCCCCAACCTAATCCGCAGGCCTATTTATAAACTAGTCCAACCCTAATTTTGTGGCAGCTTGTCCCATCCTCCTCATTCCGCCACCGCCACTCCTCTTGTCTCCCCTTCCTTGGGATCCCCTCCTGATCCAAAAATCCTCCCACTCTCATTTTCCCCAGCGAGCCAACCACCACAGCCCCGCCTGACCAACCCCTCGTCCCCGTTCGCCGTCCTCCTCCTGCCTAATCTGGACGCCCGCAGCTCCCGTGCGCTCCCCTGCCCGAGCCGCCTCCACGCCGACCCCATCGCCCTCCTCCCGTGCTTCCGCGCGCTGCCGCAAGCAGCAGTACCAGGGACCAAAAGGAGCCAGCTTTGGCCTCGACCAGCGCCACCGCAGAAGCTCGCCACCTGCCCCGCTCGCCTGGTTCCCCTCACTCCTCGCTCCGCCTGACTCCGCCTCCGAGCACGCTGCCCCACCATCCGTGCTCGCCGGCGACAAGCGCCGCCCTTCACCGGAGATCTTCATCAGGCCAGGTCGCGGCCTCCCCTGCCCGCGAACTCCTTCTTCTACCTTCCGCCGGCTCTCTCTGCCGCTCACGCTTCCCTCTCTCTCCCTTGTAGGATCCCCGTCGTAGGATCTCCACTCCGTGGCTGACGGCCTCCTCTCAAGCCCGGCGCCGCTGTGACGGATCCCCTCGCCGAGCTCCGTCAAGTCCGCCACCCACTGCATCTTCCCGGTGAACCTCGATCGACCCCTACATCGCCTGGAGTCACCGCGGCCAAATCCCTCGATCCTCGACCGGAGCCCATCTCCTTGTTGTTCCCGGCACCATCGCGCACCTACTTCCGCTGCTTCGAGGACGAGAACGACCAGCGACCAGCGCCCGAGTCGACTCCCCTGCATCGCATGTTGCCGTGCCAAGACCCGCTGCCGCCTCGCCGTTGACTTTCAGCGTCGCGTTCTGTCTCTGTCGAGCAGAGGACGAAGGAGCGGTTCCTCGTTATCGTGTTGACCGAGGCCTAGTCGTTCCCCAGGCCGGCCCTTCTTCCTCAATCGGGCCAAGGCCCATGGTGAGGCAGACCCCTAGTCCCTCTCTTTTTTTTCCTTCCTTTGTCCTAGCTAGTTTCAGCCCGTGTATTTTTTTTCCAGCGCTGGTGGTTTTGCTAATTAATCAGGGACTGTAGGTTTTGCAGAAAACCCCCTGCTGTTCATGCATATAATAACTTTCAAACCGTGCATCGGATTAAAATACTTTATATATGTAAAATGCTTAGAATTTTGTGTATATTATTAATTTGCAACTTTCATCTATGTTTAAAATGTTTAAAATTGTTGTTTGCATTAATTTGCTCCTATGCCATGTTAAATGATTTAATTCATAACTAAATAACCGTAACTCCGATTTTAACAAACTTTATATGTAATTGGGGTAGAAAAATTCCTAGTTTAACATGGTGGCTTCATTTTGCATGCTTAACAACTCTAAAATTATGTTTAGGGCAGAACAGTACCAAACCTAAAATATGCTCATGAGGATTTTTTCCGGACTTGTTGCTTGTTGTTCCGGCCTCATTTAAACTTGCCTGGATTAGGTAGTTTCATCTTGTGACACCTCTTGCCATGCTAACAACATTTAATCTTGTTGGGTACATAAACAAGATCGAACTAAATAAGTCACGTGGTGTTTCGTCAATATGCAACGGAGTTGCATATTGAGCTCCACTTAATTTGTAGTATTGCTTATGCCTTTTGCCATGTCATTTATCATTAAACCGGACATGCATCATACTTGGTTGTGCATCATGCCATGTCTATGTGTTGGTTGTTTACTATGTTGTGTGTTTCTTTTCCGGTGTTGCTTCTTCGGGTTGGTTCCGATAACATCGCGTTTGTGAGGATCTGTTCGACTACGTCCGTTTGTCTTCTTCATGGACTCGTTCTTCTTCCTTGCGGGATTTCAAGCAAGATGATCATACCCTCGAAATCACTTCTATCTTTGCTTTCTTAGTTGCTCGCTCTTTTGCTAAGCCTATGCTGCGATACCTACCACTTGCTTATCATGCCTCCTATATTGTTGAACCAAGCCTCTAACCCACCTTGTCCTAGCAAACAATTGATTGGCTATGTTACCGCTTTGCTCAACCCCTCTTATAGCGTTGTTAGTTGCAGGTGAAGATTGAAGTTTGTTCCTTGTTGGAACATGGAGATGTTGTTCCTTGTTGGAACATGTTTACTTCTTGGGATATCACTAAATATCTTATTTAATTAATGCATCTATATACTTGGTAAAGGGTGGAAGGCTCGATCTTATGCCTGGTGTTTTGTTCCACTCTTGCCGCCCTAGTTTCCGTCATATCGGTGTTATGTTCCCGGATTTTGCGTTCCTTACGCGGTTGGGCTATTATGGGAACCCCTTGACAGTTCGCCTTAAGTAAAGCTCTTCCAGCAATGCCCAACATTGGTTTTACCATTCGCCACCTAGCCTTTTTCTCCCTTGGGTTTCGCGGACTCAAGGGTCATCATTATTTTACCCCCCCCTCCCGGGCCAGTGCTCCTCTGAGTGTTGGTCCAACCTGTCAGCTGCCGGTGACCACCAGGGGCAACTCTGGGCTGGCCTACCCGTACCTAGGACAATCTGAGTGTGCCCTGAGAAAGAGATATGTGCAGCTCCTATTAGGATTTGTCGGCACATTCAGGCGGTGTTGCTGGATTAGTTTTATCCTGTTGAAATGTCTTGTTGTATCGGTATACCGAGTCTGATCAGACCGTCTCGGGAGGAGGTCTATTCCTTCGTTGACCATGAGAGCTTGTGATGGGCTAAGTTGGGACACCCCTGTAGGGATTTGAACTTTCGAAAGCCGTGCCCACGGTGATGGGCAGATGGGAATTTGTTAATGTCCGGTTGTAGAAAACCTGAAGTTGACCTTAATTAAAATGCATCAACCGCGTGTGTAACCGTCATGGTCTCTTTCCGGCAGAGTCCGGGAAGTGAACACGGTGTTGGAGTTATGCTTGACGTAGGTTGTTTTAGGATCACTTCTTGATCATACTTTTATCGACCGTGCTTTGCCTTCTCTTCTCGCTCTCTTTTGCGAACAGGTTAGCCACCATATATGCTAGCCGCTTGCTGCAGCTCCACCTCATACCTTTTACCTTACCCATAAGCTTAAATAGTCTTGATCGCGAGGGTGCGAGATTGCTGAGTCCCCGTGGCTCACAGATACTTCCAAATCAGCTTGCAGGTGCCGATGAGTCCGTGCAAACAACGCAACCAAGCTCAGGAGGAGCTCGATGAAGATCTTGTCCTTTGTGTTGTTTTGCTCTAGTTGATCAGTAGTGGAGCCCAGTTGGGGTCGATCGAGGACCGTGTCGCATTTGGGGTTCTTCTTTTACTTTGGTTCCGTAGTCGGACCTTGTTTCTATCTGGATGATGTAATGCTTTATTCATGTAATTGTGTGAAGTGGCGATTGTAAGCCAACTATGTATTTTTTTTCCTTATAAATTACATTGGTTGGTGAAGATTACCTCATTTGCGACATTGCTTTCAATGCGGTTATGCCTCTAAGTCGTGCTTCGACACGTGGGAGATATAGGCGCATCGAGGGCGTTACAAGTTGGTAATCAGAGCCTTCCCCGACCTTAGGAGCCCCATTGCTTGATCGTTTTTGGCGGCCGAGTTTGAGTCTAGAAAAAAATGTTTTGAGTCATTTAGGAATTATATATCGGAGAGTTTAGGAATTCTTTTTACTTCCCAGTCTCCTCATCGCTCTGGTAAGGCATCCTGATGTAGAGTTTTGACTCTTCTCTTCTCAAATTTCACTAAAAAAAATTTAGGATCATGCGGGTATCTTGGAATCGTTTCGATGGTTTTATGATGAGAACATTGTCTTAGTGCCTCCTGTCAGGGGTTTTGTGGAAGTGTCCTGGGGGGTTGAGCTCTGAGGTGTTGTCGTCATAATTTTATCGTTGCAGTTCTGGAATACCTGAGTTTAGTATGCCGACATCGAAAATCTCTTTTATGCAGTTCGTTGGTGAGATAACCTTGACGCCACCCAGTACTGGGGCAGGAGTTCAGGAGTATTTCCATAACTCGTATAACGGATGCTTTTCGAAGGTTGAGGTAGATGATTTCCGAAGGTTTCTTGGTCATGTGTTGAAGGATGGATACAACTGGATGTAGGATTTGCTAGTTTTGGGTGAGATATTATGCTTCCCCTGTATCCCCAACACCTGATTGCATAACCGGAAAATTTCGGGAGTTTCATAGGTGGGAATTCAAGTAGCTCTTAGGATATCTTTCCGACGAATATATGATATGAAACTGGGGTTCGACGTCTAGTGGTCCGCCTATCCATGGTTGATTTTACAGTGGTCTCGTTGTGTCTTAAAGAGTCCTTGGCTATGCCGACTCGGGGACGCTTCGTATGTCAGGTGCACTGCCTTGTACATGATGGTGCTGTACGATCGAGCCCGTCTAGGCCCCACCACGAAAACTTCGGACGAAATCTCAGTCATATATTTGTTCCGGGTTATTTTGCAAGCCAATCCTTTGTTTTGTTTTGAGTTGTGGTATTCGAGTTGCTTCAAAGTCAAGTGTTGATTCCATACCTTTCCCCAAATGGTGTTCTCATACTCCGATGTGAATACCAATCCTTCTTGATCATTGAGATTGTCATGTCAATCCTTTTCAACTGGTGTGCTTCTCTTCAAGCGGATCCGTCCATTTTCAACATCCGCAAGATCCAATCTCAGCTTTCTCAACGGTGTCATTTTCTTCCATCCCAAGTTGCCTTTGTTTTCCCACCCACCCACCTTTTTTCTTCGAGGACTTGGATTTCTTTATCAAATATCCATTTTATTATGGAAGTCTCTCCATTCTTCTTCCTTCATGTTCGTACCCGGTGATGCTCATGAAGATTTTAACGAAGTTTCTAGTTCACCATTATCCATTCTTTTTCTTCTCCGGTGGAACCAATTCAAGCTTTCGGTGTTGATCATATTCTTTTTCCTCGTTTCAAATACCTTCTCATACCGGTGCACCTCTTAATCATCCACTTCTCGTTATTCAATTGTTCTGGTGCCCTGAAGATACCTCAGAAGGCTCGTCTTGTCATTCAAGATCCGTTCAACCTATCTCGAGGCTGTTATCTCATTCAAGCCATTTAATTCAACCGGTGCATTCTCCTTTTTCAAGTAATCATTCAACGGTGTTTCTTTTGAGTGGGCCCTAACCCACAGGTCTTTTCCCAGGATCTTACCTGACTCTTCTTATTTCCCGGAGATATCCTCAAATTTCTCGTCAAAGTTTGACGTAAGAATGAATTATCATCAGTCAAATGTCCTTCTCCAAGATCTTTCAAATTCATTTCATCGTTGATTCAACTATTATATTCTTCTTTATTCCGGTGCCTCAACAATTCATGGTGGTGTTTCTCGTCGTAATTCTCAGATTTTGGAGACCGAAGAAGATTTTCTCTCAATCTTGCTCCATTCACTTCAAGATACGTGATTCTAGCTTGTTGCCATCCTCTCGTAATTGTTTTGATCGTGAGAATTCTTTTCACCCATCCGGAGCATTTCAAGGGTATTTTCAATTCGATTATCCGGAGTCCATCATTTCAGAGGACTTGTTCATTCTCAGCTTTCAGCTCTCGTTCCCCAAATCTCACCGGTGCATCATTCGATATTCTCTAATCAGCTCATGATCTTTTGTTCTCGTGGATCTAATTTCCATCAAGTATTTTCATTCGTTCTCTAATTCCTTTCCGGTGATTCGTTATCTTTTATTCGTTCATTTGCAATTCCTATGGTGGTTCGTTCAAGATTCTTCTTCCTTCGTGTATCATATCAATTTATTGGTTGTTTCAATTCTACAGGTGGTTCATTAAAGACCTTCCCAAGTTTGACGCTATATCTCTCTTAATCTTTTTTACGAGAATAAGTAATATGTCGAATCCGTTGATTGTCATCAATTTAATTGGTGAAGGGTAAGCATAATGTAATTCTTATTCTTATTTCATCGAGCGAATTCAATTCCTTATTCCGGAGGTTCATCAAATTCGCGGTTTCACTTGATTCATCTTTCTTTTCCCGGAGTTCCAAGTTCTCTCATTTATTTCACCATGAAGATCCTTCTAAATCATTACAAGGTTTCACCTTGTGTTTTCAACTTCTTTTGCATTTATCGTCATTTTGTTTACCGGAGTTCCTCATGGATGTCCTACATGTTGGTTCATAAAGGATTTAATTTCTTCTTGAAGTGTTCACCAAGATTCTTTTCTAAGAAACTCAAGCTTTCTTCATATTGTAATCCGGAGTGCATTCTTTCTATCATATTATTGGAGGTGGTATTATGCCATTCTTGATAATTTGAGTTCATGTTTCATGATTCACATGTTGTCAAAGATGAGATATTTTAAATCCATCATTTTCTTCATTGGAATTATCTTGGGTTATATTTCACCTAAAGCTTTCCTTTAAGAATTGTCGCTCTCATGGTGTTTATCAATGATCCAATTTCTTCATTTATCCTTTCCGGTGCGATATACTTTCTCGTCTCCTTGTTCATATCAATACAATTCTTTTTCCGTTAGTGGCAGAATTGCACCTCATAATTTGAGATGTATTCCATAAGACCATATCAAGCTTATTCTTTTCGTTGTTGGGTTTCCAACAACTCCGTTCAACCACTCTCCTAAGGATGCTTTCCAAGTTCATTTGTGGTAGGAGTTGTCATTTTCTTCCCCGTTCTTTTGTTCCGATGATCTACCTTTGATTCTTTCATTCGGAGGCATTGTGATGTTGCTCTTTTCAACCCATCATCTCGTTTCGTCAAAGATCATGTTCTTTTCATGCTTATCCATTTAACCGGAGTGTCGTGCCCCTTTTAAAGTTCTTTATACTTATCTAGTCTTGCATCTCTTTTCAATCGGAGTGATGCCCAAAGTTCTTCTTCTTTGTTTCCTCTTTGCTAATGGAGTGCTTTCAACTTCATTTATCTCTGTTGTATTCTTTTCTCGATATGGCTCAACATTTTCAAGGTTCTTTGGTTTCACTCGTTTGTCAAAGAAGCTACTTAGTTTTACCTCTTCTCTTTCTCTTCCGTTTTTCCCTCCGATGCCATTCTAGATCTCGGGACGAGATCCTCTCGTAGTGGTGGAGTGTTGTGACGCCCCGAGACCGTTGTGCCAGGTGTCGTCTAGTTATTCGCTATTGTTCCCTTGTCATTTGCTTGCACGTTGCATCTTGTCATGTCATCATATATATTGCATCATCATGTTTTCCAAACTTGCATCCGTCCTGGTCTCCTCGTTCCGTCCGTTGTCCGTTCTGAGCCCAGACACACTTGCACGCGCCCGCGACATGTCCGAAATATTATTTTATAAGTGGCCGGAAAATTTTCTCGGAATGGGTTGAAAGTTGGCATGCGGTGTTGTTTTGTTGTCAGTAGACCGCCTGCCAAGTTTCATCGCATTCGGAGTCCGTTTGATGCCCCAACGGATAACTATAGCGGCAGTATAGCCGGTCTAACGTCGGACGTTTTCGGTCTCCGAAAACTGTTGTCGGGCTTTCCCTCTCTTCTCTTCTCTCAGCTCGAGACCGTCTACACAACTCACTACCTACCGCCAGGTCCAACCTAACCCCTCTCGTCAGCCCGCAGCCCCCCTCGCGCGCGTCCGAAAGTTGTCCCGAACCGACCCGGACTCTCGCCACCGTTGTGTCCGGATCATCCCCAAACATCTACAAAACGTCACCATTTTTTTATTTGGACTCCCTAGCTATTTTATACACGATCGTCCGATTGCGATCGGAGGGACGAGATAGCCCCAACCTAATCCGCAGGCCTATTTATAAACTAGTCCAACCCTAATTTTGTGGCAGCTTGTCCCATCCTCCTCATTCCGCCGCCGCCACTCCTCTTGTCTCCCCTTCCTTGGGATCCCCTCCAGATCCAAAAATCCTCCCACTCTCGTTTTCCCCAGTGAGCCAACCACCACAGCCCCGCCTGACCAACCCCTCGTCCCCATTCGCCGTCCTCCTCGTGCCCGATCTGGACGCCCGCAGCTCCTGTGCGCTCCCCTTCCCGAGCCGCCTCCACGCCGACCCCATCGCCCTCCTCCCGTGCTTCCGTGCGCTGCCGCAAGCAGCAGTACCAGGGACCGAAAGGAGCCAGCCTTGGCCTCGACCAGCGCCATTGCAGAAGCTCGCGACCTACCCCGCTCGCCTGGTTCCCCTCACTCCTTGCTCCGCCTGACTCCGCCTCCGAGCACGCTGCCCCACCATCCGCGCTCGCTGGCGACAAGCGCCGCCCTTCACCGGAGATCTTCATCAGGCCAGGTCGCGGCCTCCCCTGCCAGCGAACTCCTTCTTCTTCCTTCCGCCGGCTCTCTCTGCCGCTCACGCTTCCCTCTCTCTCCCTTGTAGGATCCCCATCGGAAGATCTCCACTCCGTGGCTGACGGCCTCCTCTCAAGCCCGGCGCCGCTGTGACGGATCCCCTCGCCGAGCTCCGTCAAGTCCGCCGCCTGCTGCATCTTCCCGGTGAACCTCGGTCGACCCCTGCATCGCCTGGAGTCGCTGCGGCCAAGTCCCTCGATCCTCGACCGGAGCCCATTTCCTTGTTGTTCCCGGCGCCGTTGCGCACCTACTTCCGCTACTTCGAGGACGAGAACGACTAGCGACCAGCGCCCGAGTCGACTCCCCAGCATTGCCCGTTGCCGCGCGAAGACCCGCTGCCGCCTCGCCGTTGACTTTCAGCGTCGCGTTCTGTCTCTATCGAGCAGAGGACGAAGGAGCGGTTCCTCGTTATCGTGTTGACCGAGGCCCAGTCGTTGCCCAGGCCGGCCCTTCTTCCTTAATCAGGCCAAGGCCCATGGTGAGGCAGACCCCTAGTCCCTCTCTTTTATTTCCTTCCTTTGGCCCAGCTAGTTTCAGCCCGTGTATTTTTTTTCCAGCGCTGGGGGTTTTGCTAATTAATCAGGGACTGTAGGTTTTGCAGAAAACCCCATGTTGTTCATGCATATAATAACTTTCAAACCGTGCATCGGATTAAAATACTTTATATATGTAAAATGCTTAGAATTTTTTGTATATTATTAATTTTCAACTTTCATCTATGTTTAAAATGTCTAAAATTGTTGTTTGCATTAATTTGCTCCTATGCCATGTTAAAATGATTTAATTCATAACTAAATAACCGTAACTCCGATTTTAACAAACTTTATATGTAATTGGGGTAAAAAAATGCCTAGTTTAACATGGTGGCTTCATTTTGCATGCTTAACAACTCTAAAATTATGTTTAGGGAAGAACAGTACCAAACCTAAAATATGCTCATGAGGATTTTTTCCGGACTGGTTGCTTGTTGTTCCGGCCTCATTTAAACTTGCCTAGATTAGGTAGTTTCATCTTGTGACACCTCTTGCCATGCTAACAACATTTAATCTTGTTGGGTACATAAACGAGATCAAACTAAATAAGTCACATGGTGTTTCGTCAATATGCAACGGAGTTGCATATTGAGCTCCACTTAATTTGTAGTATTGCTTGTGCCTTTTGCCATGTGATTTATCATTAAACCGGACATGCATCATACTTGGTTGTGCATCATGCCATGTCTATGTGTTGGTTGTTTACTATGTTGTGTGTTTCTTTTCCGGTGTTGCTTCTTCGGGTTGGTTCCGATAACATCGCGTTTGTGAGGATCCGTTCGACTACGTCCATTTGTCTTCTTCATGGACTCGTTCTTCTTCCTTGCGGGATTTCAAGCAAGATGATCATACCCTCGAAATCACTTCTATCTTTGCTTGCTTAGTTGCTCGCTCTTTTGCTATGCCTATGCTGCGATACCTACCACTTGCTTATCATGCCTCCTATATTGTTGAACCAAGCCTCTAACCCACCTTGTCCTAGCAAACCGTTGATTGGCTATGTTACCACTTTGCTCAGCCCCTCTTATAGCGTTGTTAGTTGCAGGTGAAGATTGAAGTTTGTTCCTTGTTGGAACATGGAGATGTTGTTCCTTGTTGGAACATGTTTACTTGTTGGGATATCACTATATATCTTATTTAATTAATGCATCTATATACTTGGTAAAGGGTGGAAGGCTCGGTCTTATGCCTGGTGTTTTGTTCCACTCTTGCCGCCCTAGTTTCCGTCATATCGGTGTTATGTTCCCGGATTTTGCGTTCCTTACGCGGTTGGGCTATTATGGGAACCCCTTGACAGTTCGCCTTAAGTAAAGCTCTTCCAGCAATGCCCAACATTGGTTTTACCATTCGCCACCTAGCCTTTTTTTCCCTTGGGTTTCGCGGACTGAAGGGTCATCATTATTTTACCCCCCCCCCCTGGGCCAGTGCTCCTCTGAGTGTTTGTCCAACCTGTCAGCTGCCGTTGACCACCAGGGGCAACTCTGGGCTGGCCTACCCGTACCTAGGACAATCTGAGTGTGCCCTGAGAAAGAGATATGTGCAGCTCCTATCGGGATTTGTCAGCACATTCGGGCGGTGTTGCTGGATTAGTTTTATCCTGTCGAAATGTCTTGTTGTACCGGGATACCGAGTCTGATCGGACTGTCTCGGGAGGAGGTCTATTCCTTCCTTTGACCGTGAGAGCTTGTGATGGGCTAAGTTGGGACACCCCTGCAGGGATTTGAACTTTTGAAAGCTGTGCCCGCGGTTATGGGCAGATGGGAATTTGTTAATGTCCGGTTGTAGAAAACCTGAAGTTGACCTTAATTAAAATACATCAACCGCGTGTGTAACCGTGATGGTCTCTTTCCGGCGGAGTCCGGGAAGTGAACACGGTGTTGGAGTTATGCTTGACGTAGGTTGTTTTAGGATCACTTCTTGATCATACTTTTATCGACCGTGCTTTGCCTTCTCTTCTCGCTCTCTTTTGCGAATAGGTTAGCCACCATATATGCTAGCCGCTTGCTGCAGCTCCACCTCATACCTTTTACCTTACCCATAAGCTTAAATAGTCTTGATCGCGAGGGTGCGAGATTGCTGAGTCCCCGTGGCTCACAGATACTTCCAAATCAGCTTGCAGGTGCCGATGAGTCCGTGCAGATGACGCAACCAAGCTCAGGAGGAGCTCGATGAAGATCTTGTCCTTTGTGTTGTTTTTCTCTAGTTGATCAGTAGTGGAGCCCAGTTGGGGTCGATCGGGGACCGTGTCTCATTTGGGGTTCTTCTTTTACTTTGGTTCCGTAGTCGGACCTTGTTTGTATCTGGATGATGTAATGCTTTATTCATGTAATTGTGTGAAGTGGCGATTGTAAGCCAACTATGTATTTTTTTCCTTATCTATTACATTGGTTGGTGAAGATTACCTCATTTGCGACATTGCTTTCAATGCGGTTATGCCTCTAAGTCGTGCTTCAAAACGTGGGAGATATAGCCGCATCAAGGGCATTACAGCGGCGTCTCCGGCTCGCCCAGGACGAAAAGCCTATTTTCTATCATGATTTTTTGTCATAGAAGTAGGAGCCCACCACATCTATGATGATACCGGGTTTTGTCACAATTATCGTCATAGAAGTGTCATATGTATGACAGAGAAAAAATTCGTTCGGTCCAAAATGTCACAGATGTGTCTTTTTTGTAGTGACATCCCATGTACTGAATAAGAAAGGGATAAAGAGTTGGCTTACAATCTCCACTTCACACAATACATAAATATAGCATTACGTCATCCAAAATATAATCAAGGTCCGACTACGGAACCAAATAAAGAAAGACAACCCCAAATGCTACATCCCCGATCGACCCAACTGGGCTCCTCTATTGATCGTCCGGAAAAGACACATAGTAACATCCCGAATCATCGCCGAACTCCCACTTGAGTTCGGTCGCATCCCCTGCACTGGCATCATCGGCACCTGCATCTGGTTTTGGAAGGAATCTGTGAGTCACGGGGACTCAGCAATCTCACACCCCCGCGATCAAGACTATTTAAGCTTAAAGGGGTAGGAAAAGGTAGTGAGGTGGAGCTGCAGCAAGCACTAGCATATATGTGGCTAACTTACGCAAATGAGAGCGAGAAGAGAAGCAAAGCACAGTCAAGAAGCTATAAAGAACAAGAAGTGATCCTGAAACTACTTACGTTCAAGCATAACACGAGACCGTGTTCTCGTCCCGGACTCCGCCGAAAAGAGACCATCATGGCTACACACGCGGTTGATTCAGTTAAATTAAGTTAAGTGTCAGGTTTTCTACAACCGGATATTAACAAATTCCCATCTTCCGTAACCGCGGGCATGGCTTTCAAAAGTTCAAAACCCTGCAAGGGTGTCCCAACTTAGCCCATCACAAGCTCTCACGGTCAACGAAGGATATTCCTTCTCCCAGGAAGACCCGATCAGACTCGGAATCCCGGTTACAAAACATTTCGACAATGGTAAAACAAGACCAGCAAAGCCACCCGAATGTGCCGATAAATCCCGATAGGAGCTGCACATATCTCGTTCCCAGGGCACACCGGATTGTCCAAGATTCTGGTAGGCCAACCCAGAGTTGCCCCTAGTGGCCACCGGGTGCTGACAGGTTGGACCAACACTCAGAGGAGCACTGGCCTGGGGGTTTAAAATAAAGATGACCCTTGAGTCTGCGGAACCCAAGGGAAAAAGGCTTAGGTGGCAAATGGTAAAACCAAGGTTGGGCCTTGCTGGAGGAGTTTTATTCAAGGCGAACTGTCGAGGGGTTCCCATTATAACCCAACCGCGTAAGGAACGCAAAATCAAGGAACACAACACCGGTATGACGGAAACTAGGGCGGCAAGAGTGGAACAAAACACCAGGCATAAGGCCGAGCCTTCTAGTGCATTAAAGTAAACAAGATATAATAATGATATCCCAACAAATATCCATGTTCCAACAAGGAACAAACTCCATCTTCACCTGCAACTAGCAACACTATAAGAGGGGCTGAGCAAAGCGGGAACATAGCCAAACAACGGTTTTCTAGGAAAGGTGGGTTAGAGGCTTCACATGGCAATATGGGAGGCATGATATATCAAGTGGTAGAAATCGCGACATAGCAATAGAGCGAAAAACTAGCAAGCAAAGATAGAAGTGATTCCGAGGGTATGGTCATCTTGCCTGCAAAGTTCTCCGAGTTTATGAAAGCTTGATCCTCGTAAGTGTACTCAACGGGTTCCTCGATCACGTACTCCTCTCCCAGCTCTACCCAAAGCAAGAACACAAGCAAAGGACCAAAAATCAATCACGGTGCAATGCGCAAGCAACATGATGCAAAACATGGCATGATATGCGGGATGTGATATGCAATGCATATGCATGCTTTGGAAGGGAAAGATTGAACCAGGCCTCAACTTGGCAAACCAACTGCGCCACTGGAAAGATGTGTTGATTTCGGTCGAAATCGATATAAAGATCACCGGAACCAGATGCACGGTTTGCTAATGGCAAGCAAAACATTTATGGCACAATTCTGCGATTAACAACACGATGCCATCTAGAATGCAACAAGAAACTAAGCTACTGCACTCCAACACAGCAACAATCTAAAATGCAACAACACGATGCCATCTACTCAAGATACTTGACAAAAGATGAACACTGAGCTACGACTAATTCACAAAAGAGCAGGTTCAAACAAGCATGGCAAAAGTGCAAAAGATATCAGCTTCACAGACTTAGTGAAAATATCAACATGCCAAGAATTAACATAAGGAAGCAATGTTTAGAGCAAGCAAACAACATGCTACAGGAACAGATCATAGTAATACAAGGCATGGCATGAATCTACTCAAAGTAGCACAAAAGTCCCTTACTGACCCTAAGCCAAAAAGGAGAAGAAGATATGATGGCACCCATGTAAACTTAGCAAGTTTCGTTAACAGATTCAGACTTAACAGAAAACTGAGCATGGCATAAACAGAATTATGAAGGCATCTTTGCGAGCTCGAATCACTCAACACAAGGCATTGCATGACAAGATAAGCATACCTACAGCAATAAGACATGATCATAAGGCTAACCAAAGCAAGAACAAGATCACATCATGCATGGATCAACTACAACAACCTTGGCAAGATTGATTTACACGTAAACAATCTGCCAGGAACATTTTATAGCAAAAGTAGAGCAAGATAAAGCCAAGCTAGGGCACTCCATAATTGCAAATAGGGGCATGTATGGATAGAGCACAACCATATGTCAAAATCATCCTTAGTGAAGATACTCAAAACAAGCATGGATCACTCTGTAGCATCATGAATACATGGCATAAAAATAACAGCAGAGCAATGACTTAGTGAAATTCTAAGTCCCTGAAATCAGCAATATCACGAGAGCTACTTTGCATGCTTGTGCTAGTCACCACAATGATCACAAAAATACATGGCATACACCCCTGTAAAGATGGAGTGGCATAGCCGAAAACACATATAGAGCTCATGCCCATAGGCAGCACACAACAAATGTAGAAAAATGACAAATGGTCATACTCTGCTAAGAATCATCACCTAACATTTTATAGCACTATTGCATCAACGATTTGGGCATCAAGATGGACACAAACAAGCATGGAACAATGGAACAAAATGAAGAGCACATCATGATGAACATTTTGATATATCATGCGTGCAGAACGGAGCATCACACAAGAAGTTATGGCATGATGAACAGGGGCTAAAAATATAGCAGAAAAAGGGTTTCCAGATCTGGATCTGGGGCGGCGCGGTTCCCGAGGATCGCCGGAGTTTGACACCGCCGTGGCCGTAGTTGTGCCGGAGGAGAGGAAGACGCCGGGGCGACGAGGGAGGAGGCAGATCCGGGCGAAGGCGGCGATGGAGCTTGCCGGAGACGTCGCGGTCTTCGGGCGCGGACTCCGGTGCTCCCCGGCGAGGGCGGTGTGGCGATGGCACGGTCGGCGGCCAGAGTCGCGGCGGGGCGGCGGCGACCAGCGTGAGTCCGGGCGGCGGCGGGCGCCAAGCAGCAGGCGACGGGGTTGGTCGATGCGGTTGGCGAGGGGACGGGCCGCGGGGGCCGGCTGCGGCCTCGCGGGCCGCCCGGCGGCGGGGCAGGAGCGGTGCCACGTGGCGCAGGCTGAGTGGCTCGGGGCGGCGGCGCGATTTCGTCCGGCGGCGGCCGGACGTGTCCGGTGACGTCAGGGGCGAAAATTAGGGTTTGGACCCGAAATTTGGAGAGGGGGTCATGTATTTATACCTAGAAGGAGGTGGGAGTGTCCAAATGAGGTGTAGTTTTCGACCACGTGATCATGATCGAATGGCCGAGAGGATGGAGGGGGTTTGGATGGGTTATTGGGCCACTTGGAGGGGTGTTGGGCTGCAACACACACGAGGCCTTTACGGTTCCCCGGTTAACCGTTGGAGTATCAAACGAACTCCAAATGGCACGAAACTTGACAGGCGGTCTACCAGTGGTGTACCAAGGCCGCTTGGCAAATCTTGGTCCATTCCGAGAATGTTTAACACCCGCACATGAAAAGAGATAAAAGGGGGCGCCGGAGGACATAGGAGTGTCGGATAGCAACACGGACAACGGGGAAAATGCTCGGATGCATGAGACGAACACGTATACAAATGAGATGCACATGATGACATGATATGAAATGCATGACATGTGCAAAATGCAAAACCAAGAGAAAAACCCAACCACGAATCTCATAACTTAAAGCCGGAAATGGCAAGAGTCGGAGTGCAAATATGGTAAGTTACATACGGGGTGTTACAGGAGGTTAGCTGGGCATTGCCGCTTTAAGTAGCACATTCCGGTGAGGCCAAAGCGTCCGGGCGTGTCATTAAGTTGCCGGAGTTGGTTCCTCAGGTACCGGGCCTCTTAAAACAGCATACGGACGAATGCCATGAATGCGGGCAGCTGGCGCCGGCTAGGAACACACCGCGCGACGACCCAAGGGACGAGGGTTTTTGATGTGCCAGGGTAGTCAGCTGCAGTTGTGGCAACGTTGGAGATGCCATTTCCTCACATGCGAGCCCACATGTCATTGAAAAAACAAGACGACCTGGCATGGTCTCAGGTCCTGGGGATGCAGTTGGCCGTGCTACACCACTTCGCGGACACGGCACGGTGCGCGCACACTTCGGCGCCCCATGCATCCTCGACAAGCCAGGTGTTGATCTGCTGGTCATGCCACAGCGCTAACGCCACCCTCGGCACACTAAAACCGACCGTGTCCTGCAATGATGAGCGTGTCGCTCAGCGTGGTCGCCCTGTTCGGAGGCGGTACTGGAGCTGCGCCACGTTGCTGCCCCCCACGACCCACATGAACAGTTGCCGGTGGCGAGGAGGTCATGGGACAGCTCCTCCATTGGACTAGTCTGCGCCATGTCGTCCCGACAGGTGTGCCCCACATGTCGGTTTCCTTGTTTTCCCGGCCATATTCGAGCGTCAGTGCTCCGTGTTGCGCATTAGGCGCAGAACAGGTGGTTTTTGTGCCCTGGTTCGAATGTGGTACAGTACCAAGTTGTTACCCTAGCCCCAAGTGTGGTGGTTTTGGGTACGGTACCACCCTTTTCCTTTTCATGTAGTGAAACGTAACACTTGATTAAGTACCGGATGGTGTGCTAAATGTAGGTGTCCGTTTGAAAGAATAATTAAGGTGTGCTCACTCCGTGCCCGCATTTAGGGGTCCAACTTACCATGTTCCGGCAGTAGTAACTATACTAGTCCCTGCATAGTTCCTCTGTTTTTATTTACTCCGCATTTTAGCTTTGCTCAATGTCAAACTTTGTAAACTTTGACAAAGTTTATAGACAAAAATAATAACATATAGAATAACAAATCAATGCCATTAGATTCATTATTGAATATACTTTCACATCATATATATTTGCAATTGTAAATGTTCATATTTCCACTCTTACTAGCAAGATGCCCGTGCATTGCACGTAACATCAAGATGCATTTGTATGACTAGTTTATCTTGTGAGAGAAAAGGATGAACGATGGAAGGCCTTATTTGCAAATGTGGAGAGGTGTGTGGGTACCTCTTTGCAAATTGCCATAGTTTCCTTCCTATCCGTCAGATATAAATCAGACGGCCTATATTGCAGGATGGCATGCACACATCATCACCAACTCTATTTTTTATAAGAGTCCGTCCGATTTATATCTAATGGGTAGGAAGGAAACTATGGCAATTTTGCAAAATGATACCCACACCCCTCTCCACATATGCAAATAAGGCCTTCCATCATTCATCCTTTTCTCCCACAAGATAAACTACTCATACAAATGCATCTTGATGTTCCGTGCAATGCACGAGCATCTTGCTAGTGTAGATAAAAAGCAGAGTTGGTGATGATGGTGTTCCTGCCATCCTGCAATATAGGCCCTCCAATCTATATCTAACAGATAGGAAGGAAACTATGACAATTTATCTGCACTCCTCTCCACATTTGCAGATAAGGCCTTCCCTCGTTCATCATTTTCTCCGACAAGATCTTGATGTTATGTGCAAGGCACGGGCATCTTGCTAGTTTTCTATAAATTTGGTCAAATTTTATGAAGTTTGAGTTCAGTAAAACCTAATATGCAGAGTAAATAAAAACAGAGGGAGTATTTTACTCCGTGACCAAGACAGAAGGGAAAATGAGACAACTTATTGTTTATTTGAGCCATTCAAGTATAATCATGTGATGTTGCTTATTTCTCAATCCTCTCCAACCCTCTTCTCCATTGATCATGCCGCCCTCTGGTCGAGTCCATCCTCCCGCATGCCTTATTTGAACATTCCGCCCAGTATCATTTGCATGTGGGCCTCAACCATGCTTTTATTTCCAATATTGTAATTTGTCCGACATGCATACAAACAAATGGTTCGTTTAAAGTTTCACTTTTCCTCCACTACGTGTCGCTTCCCATCTTAGTTTTGACATCCCATTCGGTTCATGCCTCGACACATCTTGACGAGAACGATTGATGTTGAGAGATCAATTGTGTGGCGTGCAACAAGATAAAGGTTTGGTCTATTTCTATGATAGAAATGAACCGGGGGAGGGGGGTCTGTGGGGATCAGAGGGAGTATATTGTACGTTCATAAGCGAATAGAACGTATTGTACCCATCCTGGTCCTCTTTCAATCGATCTCCGGACCTCGAGATGAAATCAAGATAAAACGAGTGGGTGCATGTGTGATACCTAAGGCGGATTCGAAATTTGAACTGGTGGTCATAGCATCCACAAATCATATATAAAGGGTATTCAATGTTCGTTTCGCTTTTCAACTTACAATATACTCCCTCCTATCCTTTCTAGTTTACATACATATAAGTTTTATGTGTAGTCAGAGTATCTCTACTTTGATTAAACTTACAAAAAAAGTATCAACATTCAACAATGCCCAATCAATATTGTTAGATTCGTACGTACTCCTAGGTTTGTATTCAAACAGAGATGGTTTCCAATTTGTTTTCAACCATGTGAATGTGCTTGTTCTCGCGCATGCTCTTCCTACTAGGATTTTGCCATGTATAGCCAGTCCAATAGTAACTTTTTTAAGCTCCCTGTCCAATAGTACTAGTGGAGTACTGACAACATCTGTAGTAGAGTAACTAGTGCTCATAGTACTCCCTCCTTCCATTTATATAAGGCCTAAGAGCAAGTCTAATAAGGCCTAGTCAGCAGGTTATAAGACTTGTCATGTCATTAAAATCCTACTTGGAGGAGTGAGAAGAGAGGACAGAGAGTGAAGCGTGCTCTTATTCTATAGCTCCGCTATAACACATAGATCAAGAAAAAAATAGTATCCATGCAACTCTCTTACAATCATATACCTTGCTCATGCAAATATTAAATGCTTGGAGCCAACCTAATAGCCATTCTAAGAGCCATCTTACATGGCACTTTTGCCTATGTGGAGGAGAGAGATGTGAAAAAGTAAGGGGAGTGAGCTCTCATGCAAGAGCCTAGCTATATACGCATTCCTAGGTAAATACAATAAATATTAAGAAAGAGATAGAGTGGAGATGGAAAAAGTACTAATACAATAGCCAACCTTATATTTTTTGCGGGAAATAGCAAACCTTATAGCCCCACACTATTGTATGAGTGCATATAGATGACATGGCAGTTCCTTATAGCCATCGACTGGCTATATTATTAACCATGCTCAAATGCGTTTTTCAAAACTGCCTTTAACCATTGACAAGATTAATAGTACATGAGATGTATAATGTGAAAATTATATCATTGGAAGCTCCTCTCACATACGAATTTGATAGTATGCTTTGTGTAAGTTGCATGTCATATATTACTACTCTAACATTTGGTCAAAGTTAGCCTCGAAAAACGCATTAGACCCTGTATAGTAGATGGAAGGAGGGAGTAGTAGTGGAAGCGGATCCTCTGACGTAGGTATCCCTGCCTTACCCTTCCTTTCGGTCACTTACTGGCGGACCCCATGCTTGCTAGGCCCTACATGTCAGTTACTCAATGGGTTCGGCCACGTCAGGGGATCATCATCCGTAGTATACTCCCTATGTTTTTACTTACTCCGCATAGAACGGAGGGAGTGGTAGTATAAATGACGCGGGCGGGGGAGGGGGAGGGACGTCGGTTTGCTCTCAACTGCGGTCCCACAAGTGAGCGAAAACGCAAGACGAAGGGCGTTCCATTCGGTGAGCGACGTGGAGGGTCCAGCGTTCCGGGGTTCAACTGAACACAACAAGAGTGATGTACAGTCAAAACTGATTGACCCTGTCATCAACGGAACCACTATTCACACCAGAACCTTCGTTGCTCGGCCTACGCCAGCCACTACCCAAAAACCACACCTCTCTCCAGCCCATTCCCCCACCTTTCGACCCCCTAGCCCGCATCAAGCGACCCCTAGTTCGCTGGAAAGCCATGGTGCGCCGCAAAATCACATACTACAAGATGCTGACGTCAGAGCGCCGCATAGAAATTGCAGCGGCGGTCGGTGCCACAGACCTCCGTTCCCAAGCCCGCTTTGCGGCGAGCCAGTCCCCGAGTTCTATGGAGCCAAGCTACGAGGAGGAGGAAGCCCATCCAATGTTCATGGCGGAGGTCGCAACACAGAAGGCCCCCGATGGGTATGAGATGATGGACGTCGACTTCGTGCCGGCGTCTAGGTCCGCGATGGTGCAGGTGGACCAGCGGTTCAACCTGGCGATACTAAAGGAGGACCAGGAGGTAGAGGCTCAACTCGACACAGAGGGCGCTCATGCCACTACCATCGAGGCTCTCCTGCAGGCGGAACCAGATGTCGTGGATGTGAACCGGGCGGCGGAGGCTCAACTTGACGCGGAGTGCGCAGATGCCGCTGCCATCGAGGCCCTCCAACAGGCGGAATCAAATGTCCTGGACTTGAACCGGGCGGCAGAGGCTCAACTCGACGCGGTTTGTGCGGATGCCATTGCCATCGAGGCCCTCCTGCAGGCGGAACCGGACGTCATGGACTTGAACCGGGCCGTGGCGACGCAGAGCGCGCGGATGCCACTGCCATCGAGGCCCTCCTGCAGGCGGAACCGAACATCCTGAACTTGAACCGGGCAGTGCTCTCATCCGTGCCGAGCACCCACACGCTCCGCGTGAATGAGTAGCTGGAGGCCGAGGACAACCACGGTGCGGAGACACGCATCAGCAGCTACGGCTGGTTCGCGCCGGAAGCCAAAGACGACATGGCCGTCTCGTTCCGCGAGTAGTGATAGTTTTTCTTTATGTTGTTGTTTTTAGGGATCTTTTGCTGTGTAAAAACATATATTGTTATGCAAGTCATCTGACTTTCATCATTTGGGTCAGTCTACCATTTCAGGCGGTTGGATGAATATCCTACGTCTCCTAATCCTTCTTCCTCACCTCTTCTTTTTCCCCAACAGACCACAGCACGGGCCGTACGGATCCTCCCCAACATGCAGTTGGATAAACATACTGTATGAACGAAAATTATGTGTTAGCGGTAGGATGGCTGAGGTTTGTTTGTTCACATGCGGTAGCACGTGTCAGTGAGGGTGCGTTCCCTTGGTTGGGTTGCGGCGTGCAAGAGCGACTTTGTGAGGATGTGGCGCGACCGCGGCGTGCGGGAGCGACTGTGTGAGGGTGCGGTGCGACCGCAACAGCCGTGCTAAAGTGTACCTCCTTTCATTTGGAAACTTTAGGCAAGCTTGGAAAAAATGTGTGGAGAAGTATGGCAATGCAAGGCCTAGACCCAAATAGGATACAAGTACGTACGTACTAGGAGTACTAGTGTTAAAAAAGAAAGGTGGGGTTTTCCTTCGCAGGATGAATCGATACAAATCCTTGTTTGATGTGCCAATTAATGCGTATTTTTATCTCCAAAACCTAAAGAGCTAACCATCTCACTCCTCATTGCTTAATTAACGCAGCACCATGCAAACCAACCTTCTCACTTCCGCATGCATGCAAGGGTATATTAATGTCCTTGGTTGCTAGTACGAGGCAAACCGCATCAATTTTGCCTCAATTAGTGTTAGTGGCCTTTTGCAAATTGTAATTTTGATATACTGGCCTTGTGTACAAAAATTGGAGGTAGTAACTATTTGAGTTCCTTCCCCATTGCGGCGACATTGACGATATCTCAAACGTTGTGGTTTGGCGAAGTGCGTTCGATGGAGAACACCATTGAGGGAGACCACGGTAAGTCATTCGCAAGTGGAGCCTGCAAGCCGAGACAACCGCCTTATTTGCATTTAGGAAGTCTGTTGAACCAAAGGACGCATAAATGTACTAGTACTACTAGTATGCAATAGCGTCATCCGTCCAACTTAGTGCGGTGAGGTGGTTTCTCGGAGAAGACGATGGAGAAGCGGAGTCAGCGAAGAGTGAAATGATGGTTGGTTCGTCCATGCTTTGTGACTTGATGCCTTGCTGCTTTGTGATTTGTGATAGAAGGGACAGGGGAGTAGACTCTGTGCTCTATACTGTACAAGCGTCCAAGCACGAGAGAAAGAGGAGAGACGTTGCATTTTTCTATTCCTTCAATCAATCAAGGAGCTTCGGTTCCATCTTTTTGGCTTTGCAGGACCGTCCACAATGGTTCCCATCGATGCCAAAAGCTATTTTCACATTTGGATACACTTTGTGGATGCCCTTAACCGTACCACTTGGTTTCGCTCATGTGTGCTATCTATACAAATCTCAATTATATTGACCTAAAAAATTATAGAATCAAGATTAGTAAAAAGGAGGTGATTTTGCCGCGCGGATGGCAGGGGAGGTTTCTTATTTTTAGAGGACATTATCCTGGCGGTTTGCTAACATGCGGTCCCACGTCTAAGTGCTTTACCAAGCCGATCCGTGTCCCACATGAGGCAGAACAACGGCAGAAACAACATGTGGTAAAAGATGAGGGAGAAGTGGATTCAGCAATGAGTGAAATGATGGTTGCTTCGTCCCTCCAACTTCTTTTATTAGCATTATTATTACTTCGTCCCTCCAACTTAACTGCAGCAAAGGTGCAGCTTTGTGATTTGACGCCTCATTGCTCATTACTACGCCGGCGCCATGACTGGGGTGCTTCACCCCTGCTGCTCTGCACTGTATTTCGGTCTGGCATGTGGACCCGGTAGCTTGATGTCCCACATGTCGGCGAAAGGGACTAGAACATTTATGAAAGTGAGTGCTCCACTCTTACGATGGAGGAGGACACAACACGGTGGCCAAGTGAACTATTACTTGTACTATATATAGTACTATAGGACTACTATAGTTTTGGTATTTCGCATGATCCATCGATACAAACCAGATTAAACAGGAAAGGGCGGGATTTTTCCCGCGCGGTAGATGATACTGGCCATACATTTAAAAGGCAATTTTAATGTATGCAAACTAAATAATTAAGTAACAATATGATATCTAGTAAAACTAAAAACACATATGATTTATTGTGTTAGAGTGTAGAAGTAGTGTTGTATTGCATAGTTGTTATATGTAACAAACGTGTAGAGATGTAGTTTTGAAGGCCTACAGAGAGAAGAGCGTAATACGGTCACCGGACTTCAGAATACGCTCATTACGGCCACTTTATACGTTTTGCGGTGATTATACGGTCACTTGCTCACCGTTTAGCATCGGATTGCACTTTGTTGACCGACAAATAGTCTGTGTGGCACCATGTTGACTAGTTAAATTGACCACATTCCTTGTGGGTCCCACTTGTCAGTTTGCATAGGAAAAAGTTCAGATAAACACAAATTTACACATGCACGACAGGACTCCAACTCGTGCACGGGAACCACCTAGTTGTGTGTGTGTATGTCAGGGCCTGACGTGTGTGCATGCACATGTAGGTTGAACACTTGAGCGTGAGAGTGTGTGTTGGACGTGTGGTGTGTGCATGCATGCGTGCGTGTGTGCGTGTCAGTGTTGCGTGCATGCGTGGCTGCATGTGTACGTGTGAGTGTTGCGTGCATGCATGGCTGCATGTGTTCGTGTGAGTGTTGCATGCATGCAGTTCGTGTGCATGCATGCGTGTGTGTATAATCACCACACCAGCTCCTGTGTGTTAAAACAGATGGCTCAGCATACCAGTACAAGGCCACCTTGTCCGTTGTGCCCGCGGTCATAACTTTGAACTACCGTCCAATATATTTTTCTCGTTTTTTTCATTCTTACTAGCAAGATGCCCGTGCATTGCACGTAACATCAAGATGCATTTATATGACTAGTTTATCTTGTGAGAGAAAAGTATGAATGAGGGAAGGACTTATTTGCAAATGTGGAGAGGTGTGTGGGTACCTTTTTGCAAAATTGACATAGTTTCCTTCCTATCCGTCAGATATAAATCGGACGACCTATATTGCAGGATGGCAGGCACACCATCATCACCAACTCTGTTTTTATAAGAGTGTAGAGTAGATACAAGCCGACAGGTGGGGCTAATGGTAGTGAGATAATGTGATGCAACACTACAGGTGCCACTTGGAGTGTTTAACTGGTCAACTAGTCGTGTCTTGAGCAAATACAGAGCTGTACGGTGAGCTTGTGACTGTATAATAACCACAAAACATAAATGGTGACCGTAATGAGTGGATTCTGAAGTCCAATGTACGTATCATGCTTTCTCTTCAAATACAATGACCGTCATTGTATATATCGCGAGAGAAAGATGAAACATGCATGAATGTGCTAGGGCGTACTTTTAGAGGACCTGGAGATAGTTTGTGTGCGTACGTGAAAGGGGCGTAGAGGGTGTGTATGCGATGGAGAGAGAGATGCTCTTTGTTTCTCTTTATTATGACTAACTTTATATATAGTATGAAAATATAAAAATTCACAATGTGGAATAAATATCATTGTGGGCACCATGCAATGCAAATTAACGTTCATACTCCTCCATATAACTTTGCAATGTTGTATATATGTACAAATTCGAAAATAATTTTTTGGCCACACTTTATTCAAAAGGAATGTTGTATGCGAAATAAATGTGAAGAGAGGTCTTTTTAGATCAATGGCGTACGTGATGTAACATGTGTGAATGTGTAGTTGATGTGTTTGGCAGGGCCTAGAGAGGTATGAGTGTGTATTATGTATTCGAGAGAGGCATGGATAGAGGGGCCGGTGGAGGGAGGGGGCGTGGGAGAGATAGCACGACAAATGAGAGAGGTCTAGAGAGAGAGAGAGATGAATATGATGTCACGGCGAGAGATTCCCTTGAGTGTGTATATGCAAGGGGGGAGGGTATACTGGCACGAGGAGAACTTTTTGTGTGTGGTGTCTGTGTTGGTATGTGTGGGTGTGAGAAGATACGAGACCTGGGGGCAGAGGGTGTGTCACCGCGTGAAATCCGTTGGGCTGAGGTGAGGCCCTTGGTTCGGTTCCGTCCTGCGCCACATTGGTCGACCCGTGACGCATTTAAGGAGACCCATGGATGAGTCGTACAAGAGAAAGATAGCAGAATCATGAAGGACTCTGTGTCCACTGACTAAGGTAACCCTAGGTCCTCGGACTAAGGTAACCCCTTATCTCTGATATTACTATTCATCCAACCTAACTTTAAGGGGCATCCTACATAATGCTCTACTAGAATCATACTCGCCGATTAGGAAGAGAGGTGTGAGACAATGCGTGAGAGACAGATCTAAAGATAATGTGCGTAGAGGAGACACATAGACAGGTCTATGTATATAGAAATGGGTTGATGGGGATTGTGCGTGCCTATGCTTGTGAGAGGAAGAGTGCTTGTGATAAAGGTTAGTGAAAACAGTCGTAAACGGTTAGGAGAGGGAGGGAGGGTTATATTGAGAGCATGTCTGCGAGAAAGACACGTCAGGAGAGAGTGTGTGAGCATGTGTGAGAGACCACCGATGGAGAGTGAAACTACATGTAAAAGACTGATATGAAGTGTATCCAAATATTAGGATGGGATCATGATATTTGCAATTCGCGTAAGGAACGGTGATTGATCCATCAGACATCTAGATTCTATTGAATTTGATCATGTCTATGTTATTATTCGACATAATTGATCCACATAGTATTTTGAACTCCAGATAATGCATCGCTTTAGCAATCGAATATAAACGTGAGTATAGTTCATGTTCTGTGTGTAAAGTACATTATACATACGGAAGTTACACAATGAGCATTATAAATAGCTAGTTATGAACTAGCATACATTTGAATTCAAGTTAAGGTGGTTTAAAAAATTCAAATTCAACATAAAGTCCATTCAGTTATTTGAATTCGATATCATGGCACTTGTAAATCATACCTAAATTATGGGGGCACCAATCTTTGCTCTACTTTTGTACATAATAGCATATATAGTCGTGTACAAAATAGATTCAAATTTAGTTCTGCCATTCCAAAATAATTGTAGTTATATGATTTTCAAGTGTAAAAATTTCAAAATGAAGTGGATAATTTAATAAGGTTTTCAAACATAGAAGGTCAAATTTAACATTGTCTATTTAGGTCAATCCTCAAAGTTCAAGAATACTCTAAACGTGAATGCTTCTGTTTCAAAATTTCAGACGAATCACCAAAAGAGCATCTACTTACCCGAAACCACGTGAGACCAATGTTTGGTAGAAGGAAATTACTTTTCTAACTCCAACCCGTGAAACCTACCGGCCCGACGTCCAAAGGTCTAAGCCGGGGTAGGTTTCTAGCTTCTTGTAGACACCATGCAACCGCCTCCGAAAAACATTCATACACAATGGCCGCCTAAGCACACATGCACGCAGCCAAAATTGCTCCCGCCCACTATTTGGGACACCTGGGATTACCATCCTACCCCTGACCCACAGTAGGTCCGAAATTAAGAGGAGGCAAAGTTTGTACTTTCCCCAAATTTCAAACAAGCGCATCCCATCTGTTCAAAAAGCCAAAAACAAGCGTGTCCCCCGGCCCCTCCCCCCCTTCGATTCCCCATTCGTACTCCGTGGGCACCAAAACTACCTCTCCACCAGTCACGAAATCCCGGCGTCCTCCGTCTTCCACCCCATCCCACCCTTCAACCACCGCCCTACTTCATCACGCTGGAGCCGATACCCCGACGTCGTCGTCCACCGCAACCTCAACCGCAACGCCCTCCACGGCTAGTAGTTGAAGCCGAAGCTAAGCTATCCGCACCCGAGCCAGTTCTACCATGCCGTCCTGCGCCTCACCGCTGTCGCTCCAACTTCGCCACCATCCACCGCACCGGAGCTGTTGCTTACACCATCCTTCGCCGCCTCACATCTGCTTCCCCTCCACCGACATACGGCCATGGCAACACAGTCAACAATTTGGCCATGGTTTCGTCCATTGTTGCACCCTCCTCCAAAACATCGGTTCCCCCGGCAAAAAGAAGAACATCGCCGCGACATATGAAGGACAAAACACTGGCAACCGGAAATGGTACTCGTCTTCCCTTATTCATGCAAATCTTACGTGTCTGCTTGCACGGTATTCATCCGACAGAACACACTAGTTGACCGCTTCTTCTTGATACTACATGTTCCTAGTAACTTGCGACGCATAAGGTTTCTCCTCATATACTATTTCACCTTAGCTTGTGGTCCGTCCCCTGGATTTCAATTCCTGGTCAGTTGATTCCCAATTAATGGAAGCATTCCACGCTGTAACAGGCACTAGTCCACCTATTATGCTGGGGAAGCAGCGCCTCGGTGTTTATCTTAGGGGCGTGTGGGGCCTAGAGCTGCTGGTGCCCGATCTGGAGGTCGACCGAGATTAAAGGGATTGCATGGGGGCACTGCCAAGCATGGCGGGGGTGTGAGGTCGAGGGGAGCGCAGGGTGGCGGAGGCAGGGATCCATGCCGGTGGTCACTGGCGGTTCGAGAAAGATCGTCAACAGTGACTCGCGGGAGGTAGACGAAGGCCATCTGCCTGTTCCTTATAGATCGGACGGTTCATAAAAAAATCGACTGACCTATTTATTTTCAGTCGACTGTTATTTTGATAGGACAACATGTGGTAGTGTGCTAGAGGAGTACCTGCATTTCTCAGCCATCCTTGTGCTCATATATTACAAAATCATAAGGAGTAGAATCTAATTTTGTTTGACATGCAATGGTGTAGAGCTATCATATGTCTCCTATCATTTATTTTTCAGCCATCAGCTATCTGCAACTTCTACAGTGCACTAGTTCTGCACACACTTCACCCATACTCTTACTATTGTGTTTTTATGCAAGGGTATTTCATACCGTGCTGCCGAAGCAGAAAAGAAAAGAGAGAAGTCGCTCCAGCCTGGTACGCGGCTACGCCAGACATGTTTCAGCCTTATAAAGGGTGCAGTGTCAGCAGATGGAGATGGTAAACATAGCTCTTGAGTTGATGACCTCGCTCGCGATGAACCAACATCCCAGGTGCTTGCTTTAACTTCGTGGTGTCATATGTGGTTGCATGTTGCATATGGTGTCTAGCTTGTATTCGAAGGGCCGAAGTCGGTCTTTAGTAATATAAGGAAAGATATTTTTTACATGAACCACCATCCCGGAGCACCAGAAAACAAATAGCCAGTCAGGGCATGTAACACCCACAATGCGGCTATATCTCCCACGTGTCGGGGCACGACTTAGAGGCATAGCCACATGGTAGGCTTGTCGCAAGAGGGGTAATCTTCACACATCCCATGTACTGAATAAGAAAGGGATAAATAGTTGGCTTACAATCGCCACTTAACACAATACATAAATAATTCATACATCATCCAAAATACAATCAAGGTCTAACTACGGAACCAAAATAAAAGAAGACAACCCCAAATGCTAGATCCCCGATCGTCCCAACTGGGCTCCACTACTGATCAATAGGAAATGAAACACATCAACGATCAAGATCTTCATCGACCTCCCACTTGAGCTTGCTTGCATCACCTGCACTGGTATCATCGACACTTGCAACTGTTGGGAAGTATCTGTGAGTCACGAGGACTCAGCAATCTCATACCTGCGAGATCAAGACTATTTAAGCTTATGGGTAGGAGAAGGTAATGAGGTGGAGCTGTAGCAAGCACTAACCATATATGGTGGCTAACATACGCAAATAAGAGCGAGAAGAGAAGCAACGCAGCGGTCGTGAACTAGAAGTGATCAATAAGTGATCCTGAAACTACTTACGCACAATCATAACACAAGAACCGTGTTCACTTCCCGGACTCCGCCGGAAAGTGACCATCACGGCTACACACGTGGTTGATTCATTTTAATTAAGTTAAGTGTCAATTTCACTACAACCGGATATTAACAAATTCCCATCTGCCACATAACCGCGGGCATGGCTTTCGAAAGTTCAAACCCTGCAGGGGTGTCCCAACTTAGCCCATCACAAGCCCTCACGTTCAACGAAGGATATTCCTTCTCCCAGCAAGACCCGATCAGTCTCGGAATCCCGGTTACAAGACATTTAGAAATGGTAAAACAAGACCAGCAAAGCCGCCCGATGTGCCGACAAATCCCGATAGGAGTCACACATATCTCATTCTCAGGGCACACCGGATGGGCAAGACGTCGGGTTGGCATAAACCCTGGTTGCCCAGGGGGCGCCAGACATCGCCCAGTTCGGACCAACACTCATAGGAGCACTGGCCCGGGGGTTTAAAATAAAGATGACCCTTGAGTCTGCAGAACCCAAGGGAAAAAGGCTTAGGTGGCAATGTTAAAACCAAGGTTGGGCCTTGTCGGAGGAGTTTTATTCAAAGCAAACTATCAAGGGGTTCCCATAACACCCAACCTCGTAAGGGACACAAAATCAAGGAACATAACACCGGTATGACGGAAACTAGGGCGGCAAGAGTGGAACAAAACACCAGGCATAAGGCCGAGCCTTCCACCCTTTACCAAGTATATAGATGCATTAATTAAAAATAAGAGATATTGTAATATCCCAACATACCCATTTTCCAACATGCAACAAACTTCATCTTCACCTACAACTAGCAACGCTGTAAGAGGGGCTGAGCAAAAGCGGTAACATAGCCAAACAACAGTTTGCTAGGAAAGGTGGGTTAGAGGCTTGACATGGCAATATGGGAGGCATGATATAGCAAGTGGTAGGTAGCGTGACATGAAGATAGAGCGAACAACTAGCAAGCAAAGATAGAAGTGATTTCGATGGTATGGTCATCTTGCCTGAAATCCCGCAAGGAAGAAGAACGAGTCCATGAAGAAGACAAACAGACGTAGTCGAACAGATCCTCACAAACGTGACGTTATAGGAACTAACCCGAAGAAGCAACACCGGAAAGAAGCAAACAACATGGTAAATGACCATCACACAACCAAGTATGATGCACAACCAAGTATGATGCATGTCTGGTTTAAATATGCATGGCATGGCAAAGTGCACAAACAACACTACAAGTTAAGTGGAGCTCAATATGCAACGAGTTGCATATTGACGAAACACCACATGACTTATTTAGTTCCCTCTCAGTTAGGTACTCAATAATATTAAATGTTGTTAAGCATGGAAAGAGGTGAAGCATAATTAAACTAACTATTTAGGCAAGTTTAAATGAGGCCGGAAACAACAACAAATACGGTAAATCCCCATATGCATTTAGCAATTTAATGCAAACAACAATTTTAAACATTCTTGATGTTGTTATCATGATGCGGATGACATGTGCAAGTTTTATGAAATTTTTATTAAGAGTTGACATGAGCAATATTATGAAGCATTTGTCATCGTGGCGGACACAAAAGGGGTGCCACGGCAACGAATTCGAAAATGATGCCACGGCAACATATCGGTTCCGGTAGCTCATGGAGATACCGGTGCAAAAGGAAAAGTGATGTGTCATGCAAGGATGGTGGGGTGGTCCCGTATACCGGGTTCCCACGGGTCAACGACGGTGCCAGGCGAGGGAAACTACTAACGTTCATGGGAGGATACAACATCCAAACATGCATATGATACAACACATGCATTCGTTCATGGACGGTCGTTCTCGGCGGTTATATCTTCGAAGTGTGCATTTCAAAGCGGAACGGTTCATAGAGGAAGCAGTCGTTCACAAGTCGTCAAGGGAAGTAGTGGTTCATGTCCGTAGATGTTCGGGGTCACGACATGGAACTTGACGTCCACGGGGTCTTTGCCGGTCGACGGTAGTGGTTCACATTTTGTAGCTGTTCGAGTCATCGATGGAGGTACTTGGCGGTCCATGTAGTCGAACTTGGCGCATCCGAATGGTACTTGGTGAATCCCCATAGTCGAACTTGGTGGCCTTGACGGACCGAAGTGGCAATAGGCAAAAAAATACGGTCACAGTAGTCCCCGGAGATGTAGTTTCATGTACAAAACTTGACGGGTCATGATATCTCGTGAAGGAAGGAGCTCGGTTCATGCCAAGGTCGCGGAGGGGCCAGCCATGGTGTTCCTGATAGACGGGCGAGGCAGCGCAGACTTTTGAAGGACCACGGGCGCGCAAGGAGGTAAGATGGTGCGGCGGCAGCGTAGGAACCATGGCTCCGGCATGGGGCTGCCCTGATCTCGTCGGAGCCATGGCCAGAGGCGGGCGGCGCGGCTTCCTAAGGAGCCTAGGTCAGCCATGTAGGAGAGGGAGGCGCAGGCGGGAGGAGGCGCTGAGGCAGACTGGTGAGGGGACAGCCACGACAGGGTTGGTCGCCGGCATCAAGCCGCGTGGCCCGCGGGCAAGCAGCAAGGGCGAGGAAGGCACCCCCAGGCGCGGGGAAGGGCAGTCACGGGCGGTCGTCTCTCGCGTGGGGTGGCCTTCCTGATGGAGCTCGGCGGCGGCAGAGGCATGGGACGCGTGGCAGCGATGGTGCATGGCCATGGGGATCGGGATCCCCCTCCTGGTCGCGCTGAGAGGTGAGGGAGGAAGCGAGAGGAGGGAGGAGTGAGAGGAATAGGACGGTTGGTGGCGCTGGTGGGAGAAGGAGGCGAGGCATCGAGGTAGAGATGCGGGTGTTGCCTGTGGCGGCGTGAGGGAGCGAGAGGAGATGGGATCGAGCGGAGCCCTCTCCTGCGGCTAGGGTTAGAAGGGAGTGGGCCTTGGAGGCCGGCTCAATGGAGAGGGAGGCGCCTAGGCGCAGATGGCCCTGCCTAGTTGGGCTCTCTTCTCCCCCATAACCTCTCTTCTGAAAACAGAGGAGAGAAATAAAAAAAGAAAAAAAGGAAGCCAAAAGAGAGAAAATAAAGGGTTAGAGGAAGGATTTGGGCACACGGATTATTTTCCCGAAGTCGCAAAAATGGGTATGATTTTAGAAAAATAGGAGTGGCAAGATTGCAAGAATTGAATTTAGATATATGAACAAAGAGTAGGATTTAGAAGTGTCCAAAAATGTTGATAATTTAGACAGAGCCTCAATAATTGGGAAAATAAATATGGGCAAGGTTAGAGAGTCAAAATTTGAAGAAGGAAAGGCCAAGGAATTTAACATGCACGTGTGTTGTGGTAAATTCAAAATTAATGGAATATAATATTATAGCTCCCTAATATTGGGAGGATATGTTATAAAGAGCAATCACCACGTGAGTACCCTCGGTTTAAATGGATCGAACATCCATACGGTTTATTTGGTTGAATTTTTTTAAAATGGGTTGCATGATGACATGATGCAATGCGAATGATGACATGATGTAATGCACATGATGCAAAGATGAATGCAACAAGCAAAAACAAATCACACCATGAATCTCGGAAACTATGAAAGGCATCTGAATCTCCGGTCTTGGGGCGTCACAACACTCCACCACTACGAGAGGATCTCATCTTGAGATCTAGGAAGGAACCGGAGAGAAATGGAGGAGGAAGAGGAGAGGTAAAACTAAGTTGCTTCTTTGCCAAATGAGTGAAACCAAAGAATCTTGAGAAGTTAAACCATTTTGAGGAAAGAATAGAACGAAGATGAACGAAGTTCAAAACACTCCATTAGAAAAGATGAACAAGGAAGAATAAAATCAGACATCACTCCAGTTGAAAAGGGATGCAATACTTAAAGAGATGAAAAGAACTTGAGCAGAGGACACAACACTCAGGTTAAATGGATGAGCATGAAAAGAACATGATCCTCACAGCTTGAGATGATGAGAGAATGGAGCAACATCACTATGCCTCCAGAAGAAATGAAAAATGGAATGGAATGAACGGAGGGAAACAAGATCTTGAGAGAGCACGCTTACAACAAATGGTAGAACGGAGTTGTTGGATTATCAACAATGAAAGGATAAGCTTGATGTGGGCTTATAGAAGACATCTCAAAATTATGAGGTGACAACCTGCCACTCATAGAAAAAGATTTGATTGGGGACTAGAAAAGATAAAAGCTTCTTCCATCGAGGTGATAAGAAACTTGGATCATAGGTAATCACCACACGGAGCAACATTCCCAATGGAAGGCTTTAGGTGAAATCTATACCAAGATAACTCCAAGGAAGAAAAATGATGGGTTTAAATATCTCATTCCTGAACTTGTGAATCATGAAACATAGAGAAATTGTCAAAAATGATATAACAACATCTCAAAAGATATGGTAGAAAGAATTACACTACGGAATGCAAGATGAAGAATACTTGAGCTCCTCTGAAAAGAATCTCGAGTAACACTTCGAGAAGGGATTACATCCTTGATGAACCACCATGCAGAGACTCCATGAAGAACTCTAGTAATACAAGGATAACAAAAAGAAAGAGAAGTTGAAAACACAAGGTGAAGCCTTGCGATGATTTGATGGATCTTCGCGATGATATAATTGGGAGCTCTTGGAACTCTGGGAAAGTATGAAACACTTAAACGAGAATTTACTCTTCGTGAATAAAACTCTGGAAGAAGGGATTTAACACTTGGATGAAACAAGAATAAGAATTACATTATGCTTATCCTTCACAAATTAAATTGATGACAAGCAATGGATTGACATACAACTTATTCTCGTAGAAAGGATTAAAATAGATATGGCGCAAACTTGGGAAGTTCTTCAATGAGCCACCGGTAGGATTGAAACAACGGATAAATTAATATGATAAGAAGGAAGAGAAATCTTGAACGAACCACCATAAGAATTGAAAATGAAAGTAGTAGAGGCACAAATCACCCAGAAGAATTAGAAAATGAACGAAGATACATGAGAGAGTTTAGATACAAGAGAACGAAGAGATCATGAACTGATTTGAGGATATTTGATCGATGCACCGGTAATATTTGGAGAAACGAGAGCTGAAAGCTAGAATGAATAATTCTTAGATGATGTGCTCCGGAGAAACAAACTAAAAACACTCCTGAATTTCTCCGGATGGGTAAAAGAATTCTCACAATCGAAAACAATTATGAGAGGATGGCAACAAGATAGAATCATGAATCTTGAAGAGAATGGAGCAAGATTGAGAGAAAAATCTTATTCGGTCTTCAAATACGAGAATGACGATGAGAAACACCACCATGAATTGTTGAGATACACCGGGATGAAAATTAGAAATGTAGAACCAACGATGAAAAGAATTTGACAGATCTTGGAGAAATACATACGACTGATGATAATTCATTCTTACGTCAAACTTGGAGAAGAATTTGAGAGTAACTCCAGGAAGATTAGAAGAGTCAGGTAAGATCCTAGGAAAAGACCTGTGGGTTGAGGCTCACTCAAAAGATACGTAGTTGAACGATTACTTGAAAGGGAAATTGCACCGGTAAGAATTAAATGGCTTGAATGAGATAACAACCTCAAAAGAACTTGAGCGAATTGAGAATGGAAAATTTGGATCTTCTGAGATATCTTTAGCACTCCGGAACAATTGAATAGCGAGAAGTGTATGATTAAGAGGTGCACCGGAATGAGAAAGTATTTGAAACAAGGAAAGGATATGATTGACAAAGCTTGAATTGAATCCACCGAAGAAAAAAAATGAAGAATGATGAAGTTGAGGCTCCTTTAGAATCTTCCTGAGAATCACCGGATAAGAACATTGAAAGAAAAGAATGAAGAGACTTCGCATCAATAAGATGTATACTTGATTAAGAAATCTGAGTCCTTGAGGAAAAAGGGTGGGAGGGCGGGAAAAACAAAGGCAACTTGGGTCGGATGAAACGAACACCGGTGAGAAAAACTGATAATTGATCTTACGGATGGGGAGAATGATGGGATCTTCTCGAAGCGAAGCATGCCGGTTGAAAAGGATTGACAAGAAAATCTCGACGATCAAGAAGGATTAGTATCCACATAGAAATATGAGGACACCGCTTAGGAAAAGGTATGGAATCAACACTTGACATTGAAGCAACTTGAATACCACAACTTAAAAACAAAACAAAAGATTGTCTTGTAAAATATGCCGGAACAAACATATGATAGATCCCATATCGTATCATGTGTCTGTTGGAAGGATATCCTACGTGATACTTGAATTCCCACTTATAAACTCCCAAACCTTTCTGGTTATGCAATCGGGTGTTGGGCACACAGGAAAGAATAATATCTCACCCAAACTAACAACTCCTACATCCAGTTGTATCCATCCTTCAACACATTACAAAGAAACCTTCAGAAATCGTGTACCTCAACCTTTGAAAAGCATCCGTTATACGAGTTATGGCAATACTCCCGAATCCCGCCCCAGTACTAGGTGGCGTCGAGGCTATCTCACCAACAACTACATAAAAGAGATTTTTTTATGTCGGCGAACTCAGATATTCCAGAACTACAATGATAAAATTGTGACAACAACACCTCGGAGCTCAACTCCTCGGGACACTGCCACAACCCCTAAATGTCAGGAGGCACCAAGAACAATGTTCTCGTCACAAAAACATCGGAACGATTCTAAGATACCCGTGTGATCCTAAAAAAATCATGAAATTTGAGGAGAGATGAGTCAAAACTCTACGCTAGGAGGCCTCACCAGAGTGACGAAGGGACTGAGGAGTAAAAGGAATCCTACTCTCCGATATATATAATCCTAAGACTCAAAACATTTTGTTCTAGACACAACAACATCAGCGATTCAATCAAGCAGGGGGCTCCTAAGTCGGGGAAGGCTCTGATTACCAACTTGTAACGCCCACAATGCGGCTATATCTCCCACGTGTTAGAGCACGACTTAGAGGCATAGCCGCATGGTAGGCATGTCGCAAGAGGGGTAATCTTCACAAATCCCATGTACTTCACACAATACATAAATAATTCATACATCATCCAGAATACACTCAAGGTCCGACTACGGAACCAAAATAAAAGAAGACAACCCCAAATGCTAGATCCCCGATCATCCCAACTAGGCTCCATGACTGATCAACAGGAAACGAAACACAACAACGATCAAGATCTTCATCGAGCCCCCACTTGAGCTCTGTTGCGTCACCTGCACTGGTATCATCGACACCTGTAATTGTTGGGAAGTATCTGTGAGTCACGAGGACTCATCAATCTCATACCCACGAGATCAAGAGTATTTAAGCTTATGGGTAGGAGAAGGTAATGAGGTGGAGCTGCAGCAAGCACTAAGCATATATGGTGGCTAACATACGCAAATAAGAGCAAGAAGAGAAGCAACGCAGCGGTCGTGAACTAGAGTGATCAAGAAGTGATCCTGAAACTAATTACGCACAATAATAACACAAGAACCGTGTTTACTTCCCGGACTCCGTCAGAAAGAGATCATCACGGCTACACATGCGGTTGATTCATTTTAATTAAGTTAAGTGTAAAGTTCTCTACAACCAGATATTAACAAATTCCCATCTGCCACATAACTGCAGGCACGGCTTTCGGAAGTTCAAACCGTGTAGGGGTGTCCCAACTTAGCCCATCACAAGCTCTCGCAGTCAACGAAGGATATTCCTTCTCCCAGGAAGACCCGATCAGTCTCGGAATCCCGGTTACAAGAAATTTCGACAATGGTAAAACAAAGACCAGCAAAGCCGCCCAATGTGCCGACAAATCCCGATAGGATTCGCACGTATCTCGTTCTCAGGGCACAACGGATGGGCAAGACGTCGGATTGGCATAAACCCTGGTTGCCCAGGGGGCGCCGGACATCGCCCAGTTTGGACCAACACTCAGAGGAGCACTGGCCCGGGGGTTTAAAATAAAGATGACCCTTGAGTCTGCAGAACCCAAGGAAAAAAGGCTTAGGTGGCAAATGTTAAAACCAAGGTTGGGCCTTGCTGGAGGAGTTTTATTCAAAGTGAATTGTCAAGGGGTTTCCATAACACCCAACCGCGTAAGGGACGCAAAATCAAGGAACATAACACCGGTATGATGGAAACTAGGGCGGCAAGAGTGGAACAAAACACCAAGCATAAGGCCGAGCCTTCCACCCTTTACCAAATATATAGATGCATTAATTAAAAGTAAGAAATATTGTGATATCCCAATATATCCATGTTCCAACATGGAACAAACCTCATCTTCACCTGCAACTAGCAACGCTATAAGAGGGGTTGAGCAAAAGCGGTAACATAGCCAAACAACGGTTTGCTAGGAAAGGTGGGTTAGAGGCTTAACATGGCAATATGGGAGGCAAGATATAGCAAGTGGTAGGTAGCGCGACATAACGATAGAGCGAACAACTAGCAAGCAAATATAGAAGTGATTTCGAGGGTATGGTCATCTTGCCTGAAATCCCGCAAGGAAGAAAAACGAGTCCATGAAGAAGACAAATGGACGTAGTCGAACGGATCCTCACAAACGTGATGTTATCGGAACTAACATGAAGAAGCAATGCCGGAAAGAAGCAAACAACATGGTAAACGACCATCACATAATCATGGCATGATGCACAACCAAGTATGATGCATGTCCGGTTTAAATATGTATGGCATGGCAAAGTGCACAAACAACACTACAAGTTAAGTGGAGCTCAATATGCAACAAGTTGCATATTAACAAAAAACCACATGAATTATTTAGTTCCCTCTCGGTTAGGTACTCAACAATATTAAATGTTGTTAAGAATGGAAAGAAGTGAAGCATAATTGAACTAACTATTTAGGCAAGTTTAAATGAGGCCGGAAACAACAACAAACCGGTAAATCCCCATATGCATTTAGCAATTTAATGCAAACAACAATTTTAAACATTCTTGATATTGTTATCATCATGCGGATGACATGTGCAAGTTTTATTAAAAGTTGACATGAGCAATATTATGAAGCATTTGTCATCGTGGCAGAGACGAAAGGGGTGCCACGACAACGAATCCGAAAATGATGCCATGGCAACATATCGGTTCTGGTAGCTCATGGGATACCGGTGCAAAAGGAAAAGTGACGGAAGAGTGTCATGCAAGGATTGTGGGTGGTCCCGGATACCGGGTTCCCACGGGTCGACGACGGTGCCAAGCGAGGGAAAAAACTAACGTTCATGGGAGGATACAACATCCAAACATGCATCTCATACAACACATGCATTCGTTCACGGACGGTCGTTCTCGGTGGTTATACCGTCGAAGCATGCGTTTCAAAGCGGAACGGTTCATAGAGGAAGCAGTCGTTCACGGGTCATCGATGGAAGTAGTGGTTCATGTCCATACATATTCGGGGTGACGACACGGAACTTGATGTCCACGGGGTCTTGACGGGTCGACGGTAGTGGTTCACGTTTTGTAGCCCTTCGAGTAATCGGTGGAGGAACTAGGCGGTCCATGTAGTCGAACTTGGCGCATCTGAATGGTACTTGGTGAATCCCCATAGTCGAACTTGGTGGCCTTGATGAACCGAAGTGGCAGTAGGCAAAAAACCACGGTCATGGTAGTCCCCGGAGATGTAGTTTCGTGTACAAAACTTGACGGGTCAGGAGATCTCGAGAAGGAAGGAGCTCGGTTCATGCCAAGGTCGCGGAGGGTCCAGCCATGGCGTTCCTAATAGGCGGGCGAGGCAGCGCAGACTTCTGGAGGACCACGGGTGCGCGAGTAGGCAAGATGGTGCGGCGGCAACACAGGAACGACGGCTCCGGCGTGGGGCTTCCCGGATCTCATCGGAGCCATGGCTAGAGGCGGGCGGTGCGGCTTCCTGAGGAGCCTAGGGCGGCCATGTAGGAGAGGGAGACGCAGCGGGAGGAGGCACTGAGGCGGACGGTTGAGGGGACGGCCACGGCGGCGCTGGTTGCCAGCATCAGGCCGCGTGGCCCGCGGGCAAGCAGTGAGGGCGAGGAAGGCAGCCCCAGGCGTGGGGAAGGGCAGTCACGGGCGGGCGTCTCGCACGCGGGGTGGCCTTCCTGATGGAGCTCAGCGGCCGCGAAGGCATGGGACGCGTGGCGGCGAGGGTGCGTGGCCATGGGGAGCAGGATCCCCGTCTTGGCCACGCTGAGAGGTGAGGGATGAAGCAAGAGGAGGGAGGAGCGAGAGGAAGAGGGCGGTTGGTGGAGCTGGTGGGAGAAGGAGGCAGGGCATCAAGGGAGAGATGCGGGTGTTGTGTGTGGCGGCGTGAGGGAACGAGAGGAGATGGGATCGAGCGGAGCCCTCTCCTGCGGCTAGGGTTAGAAGGGAGTGGGCCTTGGAGGTCGGCCCGGTCGACAGGGAGGCACCTAGGCGCATATGGGCCTGCCTGGCTGGGCTCTCTTCTCCCCCATAACCTCTCTTCTCAAAACATAGGAGAGAAAGAAAAAAATAAAAAGGAAGCCAAAAGAGAGAAAAGAAAGGGTTAGAGGAAGGATTTGGCACGCGGATTATTTTCCTGAAGTCGCAAAAATGGGTAATATTCCAGAAAAAAAGGACTGGCAAGATTGCAAGAATTGAATTCAAAGATATGAACAAAGAGTAGGATTTAGAAGTGTCCAAAAATATTGAGAATTTAGACAGAGCCTCGATAATTGGGAAAATAAATATGGGCAAGGTTAGAGAGTAAAAACGTGAAGAAGGAAAGGCCAAGGAATTTAACATGCACGTGTGTTGTGGTAAATTCAAAATTAATGGAATATAATATTATAGCTCCCTAATATTGGGAGGATATGTTATAAAGAGCAATCACCATGTGACTCCCCTCGGTTTAAATGGATCGAAGATCCACATGGTTTATTTGGTTGACTTTTTTTAAAATGGGTTGCATGATGACATGATGCAATGCGAATGATGACATGACGCAATGCACATGATGCAAAGATGAATGCAACACGCAAAAACAAATCACACCACGAATCTCGGAAACAATGGAAGGCATCTGAATCTCCGGTCTTGGGGCGTCACAGGGCACTAGCCGAGCCAGTGACAAGCCCAGCACAGACGGGCATCACCTGGAAGACAACTAAAAAGCCACGATGGTGGCGAAGCAGCCCGCCTCCCACCAGGCTCTCAGGTCCTTGACGATCATGCTCACCACTCCAGCCGGATGTCTAGCTTGTATTTCTTCCAATTTGGTTAAATTGCATCTTCTTAGCTTACACATTATAATTTTGAATATGACATGGCTTCCTGTTTTTGGTGCATACTAGTACATTTGTCTATTAACCATGTTCTTACATCAAACTAATGTTCTTGTCTATCCCTCATCAATCACTTATGATGAGACAGTCACCCCAATCGGTTACTTTGAGAAAAGATCCTCTTTTGAATAATGCAGTGTCAGCCTCCCCACATTATTCTCAAGAAAAAGCAAGGCTAGATGATGATAGTGACATAGTTCTACAGATGATTACCAATTTCCCCTACACTAGCATCGCAGGTGCTTTCTCTAACTTGGCAGCGTGATATGTATTGCATGTTGCACATGGTGTCTAGACTGTAATTCTTCCAATCTGGTTAAATTGCATGTGCTTTTCTGCTTAGTTTATACATTATACTTGTTAATGTGACATGCCTTCCTGTTTTTAGTACATAGTACATCTGTCTATTAAGCATGTCCTTAGATAAAACTATTGTTTTTTTGTATCACGCATGAATCGATATGACGAGACACCTTTAGTATATGCAGTGTAATATTAGTTGCATCTTTCATATGATTTATAGCATGCACTGTTTCTAATTTGTCGAAACGCCATTTATGATGGGACACTTTTAACTTGGCAGAGTCATATTGGTTGCATCTTTCATGTGGTGTCTAGCTTGCATTGCTTCTTATTTGTTAAAATGTCTTCTGCTTAGTTTACACAAACAATTCTGAATATGCCATGCTGTCCTGTTTTTCGTACATATTCCATCCTGGTATCATGTGTTTGCCTTACATCAAAGTAGTGATTGTCTATACCATGCATGAATGAGTTCTAAAGAGTGAATTTTATTGTTATTTCTAGTCGGTTTTACTTGGCAATTCAAAATCAATAAAGCGGAAGGGAAGTAGCAAGGCAGCGGATATAGGTGCTCCTTCAAAATGGAGGGCCTCTATGGATTCTACTACGCCACCCCCAAGAAGATTTGCAAGACAACACATGCACAGACACTCAACGTAGATGTGTTGATGATGAGCACGTCTCCCCTAGTGCACCATGACAGGTGCTCCCTATAACTTGGCACTGTTATATGTGGTTGCATGTTATATATGATGTCTAGCTTGTATTGCTTCTAATTTTGTTGAATTCCATCTGCTTACTTTACACATTATACTTGTGAATAAGACAGGTGCTCATGTTTCTAGAACATACAATATCTGTCTATCACACCATGTTCTTACATCAAAGTACTACTATTGTCTAACCTGCAACAATCACTTATCATAAGACACATTTGACTTGGGAGTGTGATATAGGTTTCATCTCGCATTCTTTTCTATCTTGTAATACTTCTAATTTGTTGAAATGGCACTTATGACAAGACATTTTTAACTTGGTAGAGTGATATTCGTTGCACCTTTTATATGGTGTCTAGCTTTCATTGCTTCTAGTTTGTTGAAATGCCTTCTCCTTAGTTTACACATCATAAGCTGTGAATATGCAATGGCACTAATGATGAGAGACCTTTAACTTGGTAGTGTGATGTTGTTTGCATCTTGCGTATGATATATTTATTGTACTACTTCACATTTGTTTAAACGCCATTTATGATGAGACACTGTTAACTTGGCAGAGCGATATTTGTAGCCTCTTTCATATGGTGTCTACATTCCATTGCACTGCTCCTAATTTAGTGAAATGTCTTCTAGTTAGTTTACACATCATAGTTCTGGTTATCTCATGTCGTCATGTTTTTCATACATATTACATCCTCCTATCATGTGGTTGTCTAACATCAAAGTTCAGTTCGTCTGTATAACGCATCAATTTGTTCTGAAGAACTTAATTGTTATTCATTTGTCGGCTTGACTTAACATGGCACAGAGAAAGAGGAAGGAACAAAAAATGACATGGAAAAGGAAGTGGAAGAATCCTGTAGATTCTACTGGTACTAATGGTGCAATAGAAGGTCAAAGTCCAGCGGAAAATTGTACAAACAGGGTATCCCGTGCTACGCGAGCTACAGAACAAGCCAAACAGAAACCAATAGTTGCCACCACACAAGCAGAGACAACCCTAGTTATTGCAACACCTTCCATAGTACCACCAGCTGCACGAGTTACTCATTGGTCAACTCAGCTAGCAGCACGTTCCCAAGCTCCCTTGCCACCTGACACTACTTCCGAAGCACTCTGGACACAAGACGAGTTGGCAAGATTAGATGAACTTTGTGAGCTTCAACAACAAGAAGGTAGTTGCTGGAGTCAAGTTACAGTTGCATGCTTCCTTATATGTAGTCTCATAGTTTGATGTGCACTAACACTTCGTATGTTCGTTGTGGGACTAGCACCAAGGTGCAAGAGGAAACAAACATCAGGGATAATGCTCGATAGGTTGACTAAATCTAGAGGAGGAAGAATGGAGATCCATTTTGAGGCAGGTTTAAAAAGGCCACGTGATGCTATAGAGTCAGCCAAGTTAGTATCAGAGGCAACGGTTGCCGTTAGGTGTCATGTACGTATCCTCCCAACATGGATTCAGTACAGGAATGACAAAGACGAAACCTAGTTCAACACCTTCCTCGACCACTTATCTGTAAGTATGGTTATATATGGAAACTAGTAATATCGTCTTGCTCTGTCCCATACTTTCTAGGTTGCTGATAATGAGACTCCCATAATCTTCAACAGATGAGGTTCAAGTTGGATAGCCAAGATGATGCAACCAGACAAGCTTGCACCCAGTTTTTCAAGTCCGCTCTACGACAGTATCAGTATAACTTGAGGAAAACTCACTGTGAAGGCAAGGCTAATAGTGAACTTGCCCAAACATCTCCACTGGAAAATATATCGGATGAAGACTGGAGAGGCCTCGTTAATCACTGGTCTGATCCAAAGTTTCAGGTTTATATATATGTGATGAGATCACATGTTGAAGTCCTATTTACGCATGTGCCTCATAGGTGACTGTTCAAAGAACAAGGCCAACTCTATGAAAGTGAAATTCCAACAAACGACATGATCTCTTAGCTATATTGCACACTGCGAGGCTCTTGTAATTATCTGTTGTTTCACTCTTTTCGCTGTACCATATTATTAGATCTATATTGACTTGTTCCAAATGCAGAGGAAAGCCAGCAAGGACCAAAAAGTACATGAACCAAATGCTGTGGAAATCTTCAAGGACTGTCACACAAGCAAGACGAAGGGCATGACTACACCAGTCAATGTCGTTGTTGTAAGTCCTTAATCCTCATGCCTTTTAACTACTACTTACTCTGACTTGTGCCTTGAACTGCATGGTTTGCAGCCAATGTCTATTACTCTTTTCAATTTTATACACAATTGTCTTAGTGTATCATTGCACCTTACAAGGTTTAAAAGAGAGGAGTGGTGTTCCTTTGATCTTGATCTGTAATCTAGTTTCGTGCTAGACTTGCCCACATAATGTTACAATTGCCTGTTTGTTTGTTCTCAGTTGTTTTCTGATATGAATGATGTCATACTATGCTTACTGTATTATAAACTTTGTCTCTTTATACTAAGCTGTCAATACAATGTGCAGAAATAGACAATACATTAGCCATGATGCATGGTCATATGTTTTGAACCTGGTTTTATTATTTACTTTGTAGTAAAATACAACTAATATTTTACATGGGTTCACTAGAATAAGTTCTATATATAGACCAAAGCTATTTTGTTTGGTTTTACTGCCTCCTTAATACCTTCTATTCTAGTACTACTAATGTAAAAAACCTCAACTTTTCAGCAAGCTATGGAACAAATGTTGGAACCGCCACCTTCTGAAGGTGACGAGGCAACTATTACCGCAATCTCACCTCTTGCTATAGTGGGTCAGTAACTGTCCACTAACAGTGCCAAAAGCACGTTCCTGTGTAATACTGGCTTGGTTGTTGAGGCAATCTTGTCCAAACTGCCTCATGATCAAGATATGCAAGCTCAAAACAAAGTTATATCTGCGCTCCAAACACAAGTCCATTCCCTAACAGAGACCCTTTGTGAAACAACGACAGACATTGTTCGATGTTGTCAAGATATGCATCGTTCTGAAACTATACTATCAGACATTCGCTATGTTGTTCAGGAGCCTAGGAGAAATGAAGGCGAAGGTTATGGTGCTCCATCGGACAATAGAACATGAAAACGTAACAGTCGGGTCAAACGAATTGAGCTTCTAAACTCCTGGTGGTGCATTTATCTGCCAGATTGTTAACTTTTATGCCATCCTTTTGTTTTATAGTTGTAATTTGTTTTGTTGTGATACAAAATTTGTTCTTAACGGGCATCCACCGACTGAAGAAAACAGCAAGCCATTTTTGTATAGTGTAAGGTGTTCCCTATATTTGCACTGGTGGCGATCTTTGATGCCCAGTGGATGTCATCTGTGAAATCGCCTTAATAGCCTAGCATTAGTTTCAGTCTTATTTATTTCCTAGTCTTCTTTTTCCCTGGTTTTCTAGTGGCCGCAACAACCATCAGCCATATATGGACCATGGTAACCTTGACCCTGCTACATGCCTTAGGATCCATGGACCTCCTATGGGCCGTCGATAAATGGCCCTCCAACAGGGCCGTAGAATCGGTGGGCCTCGAGCTGACGGATAAATGGGCCTACATGGGCCGTAAATGGGCGTAATTGGTATCGGCCCAACACGGTAACGGGCCGTTAACAGGCCGGAGGACAGCAAAGGCTTAATTTTGTCATAGGCATAATGGGTCGTTAATGGGCTAGAATATAGGACGGGCTAGAAATGGCGCAACGAGTTAACAGGCCAGTAACTGGCCGGAAGTAATCGAGGGCCGGAAAGGAGCCCAAGAACGTATGGGCCATTTGTAGGCCGAAAGCTAACATGGGATGGAAACGGCCCATGTGAATCATGGGCCACTAATGGGTGCAAAAAAATTTACTGTTCATTATGGGCTAGAGTCACTGTGGGCCTCTAAAGGGCCTAAAGATACGAAAGGCCTCATATGGGCCGAAAGGCTTCGTGGGCCATACATGGGTTGAAAGTGAGATGGGCTGGTGTTATATTTGACGACCCACATGACGTTGATGGGCCGATTTCGGGTAGGCCCTAACAGCCCGTGAGTTACCCGGCCGTAAAATGGGCTATTTGCAAAGAGATCGTTAACAGGTTGTTCATGGGCCAGCCCGCAAACTTTTGACCAAGTTAGACGAGCCAGCCTTTGTAAGCTAAATGGGCCGGTGGTGGGCATCGCACGTGTCAACATATCATAGGCACCTATCTAACCCACTAACGAGCTGACACGTGCTTCCTCCGGCCAATCAGAATTTTACACGTGGAAAATTCCCATTGGCCTGGGCTGTTAATGGGTTATCGGATCCTAAACCTGACCCGATAGCTTAACGGCGACCCGTTACGGTGGATGCCACGTGTCAATCACCCTTGATGAAAGCACTTCTGTGACGCACGATTTATTGTCATGCAAGTGGACACTTCCGTGATGATAATTTTGGTAATGTCATGGAACACTTCGACGACAACACAGGTATGACTATCTTGATTCTGTCATAAAATTGTCATAGATGTACATGCATGACAGAAAATGTGACCTACTGTGACAAACACGTATCATCACAAAAGTGTATTTTTTAGTGATTACTTCTACTTTGTTACACCACCATCTACTTAGTTTAAGCATCATATATGAGTATATGCCATACCTATCCATTTTCTGCACCTATTCCATGTGTCAACATACTATGTTTTTCCAGTCAAATGTTGTTCTTTCCTAATAGATGTCCAAAAGGAAGAGGGTGAGTGCATATCCTCAAGGAGTACAAACTAGGTATTTGGAAAAGTTAGTGATACCTGTTAAATCAGATAGATCAGCAGCCACAGAAAACACAGGCCCAACTATACCACACTTTACCCCTACTCCACTGGCCAAACCCCTATTAGAACGGCAGATAGCCCAGCGTCAGGTACTCTCTATCATATCAATTCAAAATTTGAAGTCCTAAATTTCTGCATCTGCCTTACCTTCTCTCTTGTATGAACACAAATTTCAGATGAATGTCCTTGCTCAAAGGATCATAGGATCTCACAACAATAATGGGTACTGCATTGCTCTTGTCAGTACCTCTTGCCCTTTTTCAGCATACTTACACTTATTGTTGATCAATTGGATGTATTTAGAACTTAATAGTGCTAGATAAAGCCATTTGAGCGACAAGTAATAAAGGATGGTGGTGGTATTACTGTACTTGCATTGCGAGATAGTTGATCGTCTACCATTACTCTATATTTTATCTGCCCTGCCCTCCACTTTCTCCAAATTATCGGATCTACATTTACTCTTACCAAAATGTTGAATAAAGCCAATACCACTGCACACATTGATGTCTGCATTCCTCTTGTCAGTACCTTTTTCCTTGCAATGTTGTACTTAATTAATTGCTATTTGATTATGTATCATCACTCTGCACCTGAGCTTCATTATCCTCTATTTCTTCCAATATTATTTGATCTATATTTACTCTTTGCAAAATGTAGAATAATGGAAACGCTTATAAATAAATTTCTTTGGGGAATTTATTGAATTATCCTTCCATCGACATGGAGAAGGGCTTTTGTCCAGCCCATGTTAACATGTAATGTAAGTTCATCCTTCTCAAGCCTTCAAACTTTGTTCTAGTATAGATTTGGATAGGCATCAGTTCCTCCACTACTTTTTACTTTGGTGTTTACTTTTAATTGGATGTTTGCAACAACTACCAGTTTTAAATTGTAGTTGTAAAAACAAGTTCCTTATCCAGAACAGATCCATTTATTTTCTTATATAATTGTGAAACCTATTACATGTCTCCTTGTTTCTCTTTCAGGGTCGTATCTCTTATGTCAGGCAGAACTTTAGGGACGATAGTGAGCCAAACCATCCTGAAGAGAGTGAGATGACCCCAAGATCATGTCTTGATGAAGATAGTGAGTTGAGGCCACTCACCAGCAGCTGAGAGATAACCTCTGTGCAGATGCTGCCTCAATCAGTTCGACTTCTTCAGTCTCAAATTAAAGCGGAAAGGCTTGCTTCATCTCAGCTCCAACTTGATTACAATGATGCAATGAAGATCTCAGAGGACTACCTTGCACGCTTTGGTGCTACACAACTAGGGATGGAGCATCTATCATTGAAACAACTATGGTCTCATCAGCTTGTTCGGCTGCTTGCGGTGCCCGTCTCGGTCGGGCCTAATGCCTTCTAAAGTGATCTTAGTTCTGTATATTCTTTTGTCAGCGCGTTTATATGCACTGGTGGCCACCTTTGATGCCTAGTGTATGTAATCCGAGGTCACGTTGCGGTTTATTATCACCGGTGGCGAACTTTGATTCCTAGTGGATGTAATATGCTGTAATTCCTTTATTGTATAGTCTAGGTTTATTCTTGGTCGGTATGTTGTAATATAGGCCGGAAGGTTCAATGGATCTCAATGTTATCGGTCTACAGGCCGGCCCGTAACTCAGATGGGCCAAAACGTGGGCCTATAATCATCTTGGGCCATTAGCATGTCTAAACATATAGTAGTTTTTCGCCTTTAATAGGGCGAGTAAATTTCTGGCTAGCTGGGCCAAAGAACACCATGGGCTTTTAACATGCTAAAAACTAGATTGGGCTAGCGTTATGCCGAAAAATTCACGGGCCAATACATGCCGAAACTTCCTAAGGCCCATGGTTGGCCCAAATAGGATGAGTCGTTAACAGCCCAAAATATATCTCGGGCCCTCTTTTACCCAATAAAATTATGGGCTTTAAGCAGGACAGTATCAACGCGGGTCGTAGGCCAAACAGTGTCACGGGCCATTATCAGATGGGTTGTAAGCAGGCCGGATTCAATGTAGGATGTAATTAGGCCCAACTGTTACACGGGCCATTAACACGCCGAAAGGCCAGTTAGGCTGAAATTTATCCCCGAAGACTACAGTCCGTTAAGAGGCCTAAAGTTACTTCGGACAAGAAATAGCCCAGTTTCTGCATGGGCCGTTAAATGGCCTAAAGTTAAACCGGGCCGATAATGTCCCAGATGCACCACGGGCCGCTAATAGGCCGATACTATTATCGGGTCGAACTGATAAACGATAATTTAACAGGCTGAAATACAAAGCTGGCTTAGAATGGGCCCAAAAGAACAGTGGCATGTTAACGGGCATGATCCAATATTGGTCGTAATTTGGTCCAAAACCACGGCAGGCTGTGAACGGCCTTATCTGATGTGGGCCTCAATTTGACCCAATACATGGCAGGTTGTTAACGGGCCAGCCCACTAGTGTTTGAAAAAATATGGTGGGCCTTTAGCTGGGCCGGCCTTTTTTACCTTAAATGGGCCACTGTTGGGTTGTGCCACATGTCGACATATCATAGGCGTCTTCCGTCCATTATAGAGATGACATCTGTGCCAACGATGAGCTGACACGTGCACTATCCGGCGAATGAGAATTTTACACGTGGAAAATACCCATTAGTCGGGGCTGTTAACGGGTTATCGGATCCAAACCGGAACCCGATAGATTAACAGCGACCCGTTATGGTGGATACCACGTGTCGATCACCCTTGACGAAAGCACTTCTATGATGCGCAATTTATCATCATGGAAGTGGACACTTCCTTGATGATAATTCTAGTAATGTCATGGAACACTTCTATGACAGCACAGGTATGACTATCTTGATTCTGTCATAAAATCATCATGGATGTACATGCATGACAGAAACCGTGACCTACTATGACAAACACGTATCATCACGGAGGTGTATTTTTTTGTAGTGTATGTCTCTATCGTATCTACCTTTCCTGACACTTTTCCTCTTGTTTTGGACTCTAATTTGCATGTTTTGAATGAAACTAACCCGGACTGACGATGTTTTCAGCAGGACTACCATGGTGTTGTTTTTGTGCAGAAACAAAATTTCTCGGATTGGAAGGAAACTTTGCGAGGTATTTTTATACAATAAAAGATAATTTCTGGACCCAAGAACCACCGGAAGGTGGCACCTGGGTGGGCACAACCCACGGGGGAGCGCCCCCTGCAAGCGCGCCCAGGTTGGTTGTCCCCACCTAGTGGCCCCGTAGACCTCAACCCTGATACTATAAAATCACATTTTCAGAGAAAAGTCAAGGAGGAACAATTGTCGCGTTTCACGAGATGGAGCCGATGCCACCTCCTATTCTTCATTGGGAGGCCAGATCTGGAGTCTGTTTGGGGCTCCAGGGGGGGGGGGATCTTCGATCTTCATCATCACCAACCCTTCTCCATCGCCAATTCCGTGATGCTCCCCAGCGAGAGTGAGTAATTCCTTCGTAGGCTCGCTGGTTGGTGAGGAGTTCGATGAGATTCATCATGTAATAAAGTTAGTTTTGTTAGGGCTTGATCCCTAGTATCCATTGTGTTCTGAGATTGATGTTGCTATAAATTTGCCATGCTTAATGCTTGTCACTTTGGGCCCGGGAGCCATGATTTCAGATCTGAACCGTTTATCGTATCACCATTATATCTATGTTCTATATCCGATCTTGCAAGTTATAGTTGTTGGGTAACGTAGTAATTTCAAAAAAATTCCTACGCACATGCAAGATCATGGTGATGCATAGCAATGAGAGGGGAGAGTGTCTCCACGTACCCTCGTAGACCAAAAGCGGAAGCGTTAGCACAACACGGTTGATGTAGTCGTACGTCTCCACGATTCGACCGATCAAGTACCAAACGCACGGCACCTCTGATTTCTGCACACGTTCAACTAGATGACGTCCCTCGAACTCCGATCCAGCCAAGCTTTGAGGGATAGTTCCGTCAGCATGATGGCGTGGTGACGATGTTGATGTTCTACCGTCGCAGGGCTTCACCTAAGCACCGCTACGATATTATCGAGGTGGACTATGGTGGAGAGGGGCACCGCACACGGCTAAAAGATCCAAGAGATCAATTGTTGTGTCTATGGGGTGCCCCTCACCTCCGTATATAAAGGAGGGGAGGAGAGGGCCGGCTAAGGGGAGGAGGCGAGCCCATGGGGGGAGTCCTACTCCCACCGGGAGTAGGAGTCATCCTTTTCCTATTTGGAGAGGGAGAGTGAAGGAAGAGGAAGGAGGGAGGAAGGAAAGGGGGGCCGGCCCCCCTCCCAATTGGGATTGGGCTTTGAGGGGGGGCGCCCCTTCCCTTGCTCCTTTCCCCTCCTTTCCACCAAAGCCCATTAAGGCCCATATACCTCCCGGGGGGTTCCGATAACCTCCCGGTGCTCTGGTATTATCCTGATCTCACATAAAACCATTCCGGTATCCAAACATAGTCGTCCAATATATCGATCTTTACGACTCGAACATTTCGAGACTCCTCGTCATATCCGTGATCACACCCGGGAGTCCGAACTACCTTCTGTACATCAAAAACCATAAACTCATAATATAACCGTCATCAAACTTTAAGCGTGCGGACCCCACAGGTTTGAGAACTATGTAGACATGACCGAGACACGTTTCTGATCAATAGTCAATAGCGTAATCTGGATGCTCATATTGGCTCCTACATATTCTATGAAGATATTTATCGGTCAAACCTCGTAACAACATATGTTGTTCCCTTTGTCATCGGTATGTTACTTGCCCGAGATTCGATCATCGGTATCTCAATACCTAGTTCAATCTCATTACCAATAAGTCTCTTTACTCGTTCCGTAACACATCATCTCGCAACTAACTCATTAGTTGCAATGCTTGCAAGGATTAAGTGATGTGTATTACCGAGTGGGCCCAGAGATACCTCTCCGACAATCGGAGTGACAAATCCTAATATCGAAATACGCCAACCCAACAAGTACCTTCGGAGACACCTGTAGAACACCTTTATAATCACCTAGTAACGTTGTGACGTTTGGTAGCACACAAAGTGTTCCTCCGATAAACGGGAGTTGCATAATCTCATAGTCATAGGAACATGTATAAGTCATGAAGAAAGCAATAGCAACAAACTAAACGATCAAGTGCTAAGCTAACGGAATGGGTCAAGTCAATCACATCATTCTCCTAATGATGTGATCCCGTTAATCAAATGACAACTCTTTGTCTATGGCTATGAAACATAACCATCTTTGATCAACGAGCTAGTCAAGTAGAGGCATACTAGTGACACTCTATTTGTCTATGTATTCACACATGTATCATGTTTCCGGTTAATACAATTCTAGCATGAATAATAAACATTTATCATGATATAAGGAAATAAATAATAACTTTATTATTGCCTCTAGGGCATATTTCCTTCAGTCTCCCACTTGCACTAGAGTCAATAATCTAGATTACACAGTAATGATTCTAACACCGATGGAGCCTTGGGGCTGATCATGCTTTGCTCGTGGAAGAGGCTTAGTCAACGGGTCTGCAACATTCAGATCCGTATGTATCTTGCAAATCTCTATGTCTCCCACCTGTACTTGATCCCGGATGGAGTTGAAGCCTCTCTTGATGTGCTTGGTTCTCTTATGTAATCTGGATTCCTTTCCCAAAGCAATTGCACCAGCATTGTCAAAAAAGATTTTCATTGGACCCGATGCACTAGGTATGACACCTAGATCGGATATGAACTCCTTCATTCAGACTTCTTCATTTACTGCTTCCGAAGCAGCTATGTACTCCGCTTCACATTTAGATCTCGCTACAACTCTTTGTTTAGAACTACACCAACTGACAGCTCCATCGTTTAATAAAAACATGTATCCGGTTTGCGATTTAGAATCGTTCGGATCAGTGTCAAAGCTTGCATCGACGTAACCATTTACGACGAGCTCTTTGTCACCTCCATAAATGAGAAACATATCCTTCGTCCTTTTCAGGTATTTCAGGATGTTCTTGACCACTGTCCAGTGATCCACTCCTGGATTACTTTCGTACCTCCCTGCTAAACTAATAGCAAGGCACACATCAGGTCTGGTACACAACATTGCATACATGATAGAGCCTATGGCTGATGCATAGGGAACATCTTTCATTATCTCTCTATCTTCTGTAGTGGTCGGGCATTGAGTCTTACTCAACTTCACACTTTGTAACACAGGCAAGAACCCTTTCTTTGCTTGATCCAGGTATGTGCTTTGTGAAAGTCCAATTAAGCGTCTCGATCTATCTCTATAGATCTTGATGCCCAATATATAAGCAGCTTCACCGAGGTCTTTCATTGAAAAACTCTTATTCAAATATCCTTTTATGCTATCCAGAAATTCTATATCATTTCCAATCAACAATATGTCATCCACATATAATATCAGAAATGCTACAGAGCTACCACTCACTTTCTTGTAAATATAGGCTTCTCCGAAAGTCTGTATAAAACCATATGCTTTGATCACACTATCAAAACATTTATTCCAACTCCGAGAGGCTTCCACCAGTCCATAAATGGATCGCTGGAGCTGGCACACTTTGTTAGCTCCCTTTGGATCGACAAAACCTTCCGGTAGCATCATATACAACTCTTCTTCCAGAAATCCATTCAGGAATGCAGTTTTGACATCCATTTGCCAAATTTCATAATCATAAAATGCAGCAATTTCTAACATGATTCAGACAGACTTAAGCATCGCTATGGTTGAGAAGTTCTCATCACAGTCAATCCCTTGAACTTGTCGAAAACCTTTTGCAACAAGTCGAGCTTTATAAACAGTAACATTACCATCAGCGTCAGTCTTCTTCTTGAAGATGCATTTATTCTCGATGGCTTGCCGATCATCGGGCAAGTCAACCAAAGTCCACACTTTGTTCTCATATGCGGATCCCATCTCAGATTTCATGGCTTCAAGCCATTTTGCGGAATCTAGGCTCACCATCGCTTCTTCATAGTTCGTAGGTTTGTCATGGTCTAGCAACATAACCTCCAGAACAGGATTACCGTACCACTCTGGTGCGGATCTTACTCTGATTGACCTATGAGGTTCAGTAACAACTTGGTCTGAAGTTTCATGATCATCATCATTTACTTCCTCACTAATTGGCGTAGACGTCATTGGAACCAGTTTCTGTGATGAACTACTTTCCAATAAGGGAGCAGGTACTGTTACCTCATCAAGTTCTACTTTCCTCCCACTCACTTCTTTTGAGAGAAACTCCTTCTCTAGAAAGGATCCATTCTTAGCAATGAATGTCTTGCCCTCGGATCTGTGATAGAAGGTGTACCCAACAGTTTCCTTTGGGTATCCTATGAAGACACATTTCTCCGATTTGGGTTCGAGCTTATCAGGTTGAAGATTTTTCACATAAGCATCGCAGCCCCAAACTTTAAGAAATGACAACTTTGGTTTCTTGCCAAACCATAGTTCATAAGGTGTCATCTCAACGGATTTTGATGGTGCCCTATTTAACGTGAATGCGGCCGTCTCTAAAGCATAACCCCAAAATGATAGCGGTAAATCAGTAAGAGAAATCATAGATCGCACCATATCTAAAGTACGATTACGACGTTCGGACACACCATTATGCTGTGGTGTTCCGGGTGGCATGAGTTGCGAAACTATTCTGCATTGTTTCAAATGTAGACCAAACTCATAACTCAAATATTCTCCTCCACGATCAGATCGTAGAAACTTTATTTTCTTGTTATGATGATTTTCAACTTCACTCTGGAATTATTTGAACTTTTCAAATGTTTCAGACTTATGTTTCATTAAGTAGATATACCCATATCTTCTTAAATCATCCGTGAAAGTGAGAAAATAACGATACCCACCGCGAGCCTCAAAATTCATTGGACCACATACATTAGTATGTATGATCTCCCACAAATCAGTTGCTCGCTCCATAGTTCCAGAGAACGGCATTTTAGTCATCTTGCCCATGAGGCATGGTTCACAAGTACCAAGTGATTCATAAACAAGTGATACCAAAAGTCCATCAGTATGGAGTTTCTTCAAGCGCTTTGTACCAATATGACCCAAATGGCAGTGCCACAAATAAGTTGCACTATCATTATCAACTCCGCATATTTTGGCTTCAACATTATGAATATGTGTATCACTACTATCGAGATTCATGAAAAATACACCAATCTTCAAGGGTTCATGACCATAAAAGATATTACTCATATAAATAGAACAACCATTATTCTCAAATTTAAATGAATAACCGTCTCGCATTAAACAAGATCCAGATATGTTCATGCTCAACGCTGGCAACAAATAGCAATTATTTAGGTCTAAAACTAATCCCGAAGGTAGATGTAGAGGTAGCGTGCCGACGGCGATCACATCAACTTTGGAACCATTTCCCACGCGCATCGTCACCTTGTCCTTAGCCAGTGTTCAATTAATCTGTAGTCCCTATTTCGAGTTGCAAATATTAGCAACAAAACCAGTATCAAATGCCCATGTGCTACTGCAAGCTTTGGTAAGGTACACATCAATAACATGTATATCACATATACCTTTGTTCACTTTGCCATCCTTCTTATCTGCCAAATACTTGGGGCAGTTCCGCTTCCAGTGACCAGTCTGTTTGAAGTAGAAGCACTCAGTCTCAGGCTTAGGTCCAGACTTGGGTTTCTTCTCCTGAGCAGCAACTTGTTTGCTGTTCTTCTTGAAGTTCCCCTTCTTCTTCCCTTTGCCCTTCTTCTTGAAACTGGCGGTCTTATTGACCATCAACACTTGATGCTCCTTTTTGATTTCTACCTCCGTAGCCTTTAGCATTGCGAAGAGCTGAGGAATTGTCTTATTCATCCCTTTCATATTATAGTTCATCATGAAGCTTTTGTAGCTTCGTGGCAGTGATTGAAGAACTCTGTCAATGACACTATCAACAGGAAGATTAACTACCAGTTGAGTCAAGTGATTATGATACCCAGACATTTTGAGTATATGCTCACTGACAGAACTATTCTCCTCCATCTTGCAGCTATGAAACTTATTGGAGACTTCATATCTCTCAATCCAGGCATTTGCTTGAAATATTAACTTCAACTCCTGGAACATCTCATATGCTCCATGACGTTCAAAACGTCGTTGAAGTCCCAGTTCTAAGCCGTAAAGCATGGCACACTGAACTATCAAGTAGTCATCAGCTTTGCTCTGCCAGATGTTCATAACATCTAGTGTTGCTCCTGCAGCAGGTTTGGCACTTAGCGGTGCTTCCATGACGTAATTCTTCTGTGCAGCAATGAGGATAATCCTCAAGTTACGGACCCAGTCCATATAATTACTACCATCATCTTTCAACTTTGCTTTCTCAAGGAAAGCATTAAAATTCAACGGAACAACAGCACGAGCCATCTATCTAGAACAAACATAGACATGCAAAATACTATCAGGTACTTAGTTCATGATAAATTTAAGTTCAATTAATCATATTACTTCCCACTTACATAGACATCCCTCTAATCATCTAAGTGATCACGTGATCCAAATCAACTAAACCATAACCGATCATCACGTGAAATGGAGTAGTTTTCAATGGTGAACATTACTATGTTGATCATATCTACTATATGATTCACGCTCGACCTTTCGGTCTCAGTGTTTTGAGGCCATATCTTCATATGCTAGGCTCGTCAAGTTTAACCTGAGTATTCTGCGTGTGCAAAACTGGCTTGCACCCATTGTAGATGGACGTAGAGCTTATCACACCCGGTCATCACGTAGTGTCTGGGCACAACAAACTTTGGCAATGGTGCATACTCAGGGAGAACACTTTTATCTTGAAATTTAGTGAGAGATCATCTTATAATGCTACTGTCAATCAAAGCAAAATAAGATGCATAAAAGATTAACATCACATGCAATCAATATAAGTGATATGATATGGCCATCATCATCTTGTGCTTGTGATCTCCATCTCCGAAGCACCGTCATGATCACCATCGTCACTGGCGTGACACCTTGATCTCCATCGTAGCATCGTTGTCATATCGCCAACTATTGCTTCTACGACTATCGCTACCGCTTAGTGATAAAGTAAAGCAATTACAGGGCGATTGCATTGCATACAATAAAGCGACAACTATATGGCTCCTGCCAGTTGCCGATAACTCGGTTACAAAACATGATCATCTCATAAAATAAAATATAGCATCATGTCTTGGCCATATCACATCACAACATGCCCTGCAAAAACAAGTTACACGTCCTCTACTTTGTTGTTGAAAGTTTTACGTGGCTGCTACGGGCTGAGCAGGAACAGTTCTTACCTACGCATCAAAACCACAACGATAGTTCGTCAAGTTAGTGTTGTTCTAACGTTCTCAAGGACCGAGCGTAGCCAAACTCGGTTCAACTAAAGTTGGAGAAACTGACACCCGCCAGCCACCTGTGTGCAAAGCACGTCGGTAGAACCATTATCGCGTAAGCGCACGCGTAATGTCGGTCCGGGCCGCTTCATCCAACAATACCGCCGAACCAAAATATGACATGCTGGAAAGCAGTATGACTTGTATCGCCCACAACTCACTTGTGTTCTACTCGTGCATATAACATCAACGCATAAAACCAGGCTCGGATGCCACTGTTGGGTAACGTAGTAATTTCAAAAACAATCCTACACACACGCCAGATCATGGTGATGCATAGCAATGAGAGGGGAGAGTGTGTCCACGTACCCTCGTAGACCAAAAGAGGAAGCGTTAGCACAACACGATTGATGTAGTCGTACATCTTCACGATCCGACCGATCAAGTACCGAACACAAGGCACCTCCGAGTTCTGCACACGTTCAACTCGATGACGTCCCTCGAACTCCGATCCAACCAAGCCTTGAGGGAGAGTTCCGTCAGCACGACGGCGTGGTGAAGATGTTGATGTTCTACCGTCGCAGGGCTTCGCCTAAGCACCGCTATGATATTATCGAGGTGGACTATGGTGGAGAGGGGCACCGCACACGGCTAAAAGATCCAAGAGATCAGTTGTTGTGTCTATGGGGTGCCCCTCTCCTCCGTATATAAAGGAGGGGAGGAGAGGGCTGGCCAAGGGGAGGAGGCGCACCCAAGGGGGGAGCCCTACTCCCACCGGGAGTAGGACTCCTCCTTTTCCTATTTGGAGAAGGAGAGGGAAGCAAGAGGAAGGAACACTGAGACCGAAAGGTCGAGCGTGAATCATATAGTAGATATGATCAACATATTGATGTTCACCATTGAAAGCTACTCCATTTCACGTGATGATCGGTTATGGTTTAGTTGATTTGGATCACGTGATCACTTAGAAGATTAGAGGGATGTCTTTCTAAGTGGGAGTTCTTATGTAATATGATTAATTGAACTTAAATTTATCATGAACTTAGTACCTGATAGTATTTTGCTTGTCTATGTTTGATTGTAGAAAGATGGCCCGTGCTATTGTTCCGTTGAATTTTAATGCGTTCCTTGAGAAAGCAAAGTTGAAAGATGATGGTAGCAATGATGCGGATTGGATCCGTGATCTAAGGATTATCCTCGTTGCTGCACAGAAGAATTATGTCCTTGATGCATCGCTAGGTGACAAACCTACTGCAGGAGTAGATGCAGATGTTATGAATGTTTGGCTAGCTCAATATGATGACTAGTTGATAGTTTAGTGCACCATGCTTAAACGGCTTAGAATCGGGACTTCAAAGACGTTTTGAACGTCATGGACCATATGAGATGTTCCAGGAGTTGAAGTTAATATTTCAAGCAAATACCCGAGTTGAGAGATATGAAGTCCCCAACAAGTTCTATAGCTAAAAGATGGAGGAGAATAGCTCAAGCAGTGAGCATGTGCTCAGATTGTCTGGGTTACTACAATCGCTTGAATCAAGTGGGAGTTAATCTTCCAGATAAAATAGTGATTGACAGAATTCTCTAGTCACCATCACCAAGTTAGTAGAACTTCGTGATGAACTATAATATGCAAGGGATAACGGAAACGATTCCCAAGCTCTTCGTGATGCTGAAATCGACGAAGATAGAAATCAAGAAAAGCATCAAGTGTTGATGGTAAACAAAACCACTAGTTTCAAGTAAAGGGACAAAGCGAAGAAAGGGGAACTTCAAGAAGAACGGCAAGCAAGTTGTTGCTCAAGTGAAAAACCCAAGTCTGGACCTAAGCCTGAAATTGAGTGCTTCTACTACAAGGGGACTGGTCAGTGGAAGCGGAACTACCCCAAGTAATTGGCGGATAAGAAGGATGGCAAAGTGAACATAGGTATATTTGATATACATGTTATTGATGTGTACTTTACTAGTGTTTATAGCAACCCCTCAGTATTTGATACTAGTTCAGTTGCTAAGAATAGTAACTCGAAACGGGAGTTGCAGAATGAACAGAGACTAGTTAAGGGTGAAGTGACCATGTGTATTGGAAATGGTTCCAAGATTTATATGATCATGATCGCACACTCCCTATAGTTTCGGGATTAGTGTTAAACCTAAAATAAATGTTATTTAGTGTTTGCGTTGAGCATGAATATGATTGGATCATGTTTATTGCAATATTGTTATTCATGTAAGTTAGAGACTAATTGTTGTTCTGTTTACATGAATAAAACCTTCTATGGTCATACACCCAATGAAAATGGTTTGTTGGATCTCGATCGTGGTGATACACATTTTCATAATATTGAAGCCAAAAGATGCAAAGTTAATAATGATAGTTCAACTTATTTGTGGCAATGCCGTTTAGGTCATATTGGTGTAAAGCGCATGAAGAAAATCCATGCTGATGGGCTTTTGGAATCACTTGATTATGAATCAGTTGATGCTTGAGAACCATGCCTCATGGGCAAGATGACTAAGACTCCGTTCTCCGGAACAATGGAGCGAGCAATAGATTTGTTGGAAATCATACATATTGATGTATGTGGTCTGATGAATATTGAGGCTCACGGCAGGTATCATTATTTTCTGATCTTCACAGATGATTCGAGCAGATATGAGTATATCTACTTGATGAAACACAAGTCTGAAACATTTGAAAAGTTCAAAGAATTTCAGAGTGAAGTGGAGAATCATCGTAACAAAAATAAAAGTTTCTACGATATGATCGCAGAAGTAAAATATTTGAGTTACGAGTTTGGCCTTCAATTAAAACAATGTGAAATAGTTTCACTACTCACGCCACTTGGAACACCACAGTGTAATGGTGTGTCCGAACGTCGTAACCGTACTTTATTAGATATGGTGCGATCTATGATGTCTCTTACCAATTTACCACTATCGTTTTGGGGTTATGCATTAGAGACAGCTACAATCACGTTAAATAGGGCACCATCTAAATCCGTTGAGACGACATCGTATGAACTATGGTTTGGCAAGAAACCTAAGCTGTCGTTTCTTAAAGTTAGAGGTTGCAATGCTTATGTGAAGAAGTTTCAACCTGATAAGCTCAAACCCAAATCGGAGAAGTGCGTCTTCATAGGATACCCAAAAGAAAATGTTGGGTACACCTTCTGTCATAGATCCGAAGGCAAGATATTCATTGCTGAGAATGGATCCTTTCTAGAGAAGGAGTTTCTCTCGAAAGAAGTGAGTAGGAGGAAAGTAGAACTTGATGAGGTAACTGTACTTGCTTCCTTATTGGAAAGTAGTTCATCACAGAAATCTGTTCCTGTGACTACTACACCAATTAGTGAGGAAGCTAATGATGATGATCATGTAACTTCAGATCAAGTTACTACCGAACCTCATAGGTAAACCAGAGTGAGATCCGCACCAGAGTGGTACGGTAATCCTGTTCTGGAGGTCATGTTACTTGACCATGACGAGCCTATGAAATATGAGGAAGTGATGATGAGCCCAGATTCCGCGAAATGGCTTGAGTCCATAAAATCTGAGATGAGATCCATGTATGAGAACAAAGTATGGACTTTTATTGACTTGCCCAATGATCGGCGAGCCATTGAGATTAAATGGATCTTCAAGAGGAAGACGGACGCTGATAGTAGTGTTACTATCTACAAAGCTAGAATTGTCGCAAAAAGGTTTTTGACAAGTTCAAGGTGTTTACTACCATGAGAGTTTCTCACTCATATCTATGCTTAAGTCTGTCCGAATCATGTTAGCAATTGCCGCATTTTATGAAATCTGACAAATGGATAAACAAAATTGCATTCCTTAATGGATTTATTAAAGAAGAGTTGTATATGATGCAACCAGAAGGTTTTGTCAATCCTAAAGGTACTAACAAAATATGCAAGCTCCAGCGATCCATCTATGGACTGGTGCAAGCATCTCGGAGTTGGAATATACACTTTGATAAGTTGATCAAACAATATAGTTTTATACAGACTTGTGGTGAAGCCTGTATTTACAAGAAAGTGAGTGGGAGCACTACAACATTTCTGATAAGTATATGTGAATGACATATTGTTGATCGGAGATAATGTAGAATTATTCTACAAAGCATAAAGAAATGTTTGAAAGGAGCTTTTCAATGAAAGACCTCGGTGAAGCTGCTTACATATTGGGCATTAAGATCTATAGAGATAGATCGAGACGCTTAATTGGACTTTCATAAAGCACATACCTTGACAAAGTTTTGAAGAAGTTCAAAATGGATCAAGCAAAGAAAGGGTTCTTGCCTGTGTTACAAGGTGTGAAGTTGAGTAAGACTCAATGTCCGACCACTGCAGAAGATAGAGAGAAAATGAAAGATGTTCCCTATGCTTCAGCCATAGGCTCTATCATGTATGCAATGATGTGTACCAGACCTGATGTGTGCCTTGCTATAAGTCTAGCAGGGAGGTACCAAAGTAATCCAGGAGTGGATCACTGGACAGTGGTCAAGAACATCCTGAAGTACCTGAAAAGGACTAAGGATATGTTTCTTGTTTATGGAGGTGACAAAGAGCTCATCGTAAATGGTTACATTGATGCAAGCTTTGACACTGATCCAGATGATTCTAAATCGCAAACCGGATACATGTTTTTATTGAACGGTGGAGCTGTCAGTTGGTGCAGTTCTAAAAAAAACATCGTGGCGGGATCTACATGTGAAGCGGAGTACATAACTGCTTCGGAAGCAGCAAATGAAGGAGTCTGGATGAAGGAGTTCATATCCGATATAGGTGTCATACCTAGTGCATCGGGTCCAATGAAAATCTTTGGTGACAATACTGGAGCAATTGCCTTAGCGAAGGAATCCAGATTTCACAAGAGAACCAAGCACATCAAGAGACGCTTCAATTCCATCCGGGATTTAGTCCAGGTGGGAGACATAGAAATTTGCAAGATACATATGGATCTAAATGTTGCAGACCCGTTCACTAAGCCTCTTCCACGAGGAAAACATGATCAGCACCAAGGCTCCATGGGTGTTAGGATCATAACAGTGTAATCTAGATTATTGACTCTAGTGCAAGTGGGAGACTGAAGGAAATATGCCCTAGAGGCAATAATAAAGTTATTATTTATTTCCTTATATCATGATAAATGTTTATTATTCATGCTAGAATTGTGTCAACCGGAAACATAATACATGTGTGAATACATAGACAAACAGAGTGTCACTAGTATGCCTCTAGTTGACTAGCTCGTTAATTAAAGATGGTTATGTTTCCTAACCATATACATGAGTTGTCATTTGATTAACGGGATCACATCATTAGGAGAATGATATGATTGACTTGACCCATTCCGTTAGCTTAGTACTTGATCATTTAGTTTGTTGCTATTGCTTTCTTCATAACTTATACATGTTCCTATGACTATGAGATTATGCAACTCCTGTTTACCGGAGGAACACTTTGTGTGCTACCAAACATCACAACGTAACTGGGTGATTATAAAAGGTGCTCTACAGGTGTCTCCAAAGGTACTTGTTGGGTTGGCGTATTTCGAGATTAGGATTTGTCACTCCGATTGTCGGAGAGGTATCTCTGGGCCCTCTCGGTAATACACATCACTTAAGCCTTGCAAGCATTTCAATTAAATGAGTTAGTTGCGGAATGATGTATTACGGAACGACTAAAGAGACTTGCCGGGAACGAGATTGAACTAGGTATTGAGATACCAACGATCGAATCTCGGGCAAGTAACATACCGATGACAAAGGGAACAGCGTATGTTGTTATGCGATCTGACCGATAAAGATCTTCGTAGAATATGTGGGAGCCAATATGAGCATCCAGGTTCCGCTATTGGTTATTGACCGGAGACATGTCTCAGTCATGTCCACATAGTTCTCGAACTCGTAGGGTCCGCACACTTAATGTTTCGATGCCAGTTACATTATGAGTTTATGAGTTTTGATGTACCGAAGGTTGTTCGGAGTCCCGGATGTGATCACCGATATGACGAGGAGTCTCGAAATGGTCGATACATGAAGATTGATATATTGGACGACTATATTCGGACACCGGAATTGTTCCGGGGGTTATCGGATATATACCGGAGTACCGGGGGGGTTACGGAAACCCCCCTAGGGGTTATTGGGCCCCAAGCCAACCATATGTGGCGACCCGACCCGAATGGATCAAGTCTACTGTGCTCCGGTGTCATCCCTGGATCAGTAATGCTGACACCACACAGTACAGCGAAGGATTTATAGCAGAGTGGCAATCACACACTTATTACATCGTTGTCTCAAAGAGAACTTATTACAATAAATATGGCTTAAGGCCATCTAATGTCGATAACAACGGAAGACTCGGAAGATAAATGGGTCCATCAACTCCAACGGCATCACTAAGTATAGAACCACGACCTAAAAGCACCTTACTCGTCGTCTGAAAAGTCTGCAACATGAAAATTGCAGCCCGAAAACGGGTCAGCACATGGAATATGCTGGCAAAGTAACACATAGAGAGTAATGGAATGAAACAGCTATACTATATGCATATATGGCTGGTGGAAAGCTCTATGGTTACAGTTTTGCGTAAAGCCAGTTTTTCCCTACTGCAAAGGAATAAATTTATTTAACTATCATGGTAGTTGTGAAACATCGAGAATGGTTGACAGCATTCCGATCCCAATTAAGTGAACAATTAAAACCCAACAACATTAATTAGAAGTAACATGATGAGATTCACATGATATTCAAGTACTAGATACTCAAGTTGTCCATAACCGGGGACACGGCTAATCATGATTAGTTTTGTACACTCTGCAGAGGTTTGCGCACTTTTCCCCACAAGACTCGATCGCCTTCGTTTGGTTTCTCGCACTACATGGTGTTTGAGAAGATGGATGACCGAGACACAGTCTTTCAGAAGCGCTAGCACCTTACATGTGGGTAGACCGTACCACCTACAACCCCTACATCTGCTAGCCTACCCGTAAGAGTTCGCACGACTTAGTCAACTATGCCAGAGCCCATAATGGCTTGTGGCTGCACACGGAAGTTTCTAGCATGAAAGATCTTATGATCCCTTTGAGCCTAGGTGGCGGTCCGAAAAAAAACAGGCAAGTCCTGATAGACATCAGGTGCCTCAATCCACCCAGATGTGTGTTTAAGTTGCCACCTTAGATAAACCATTAAAATTATCAACTCACATCTGTCATGGATATCACTCACCCAATCCACGTCTACTAGCATAGCATGGCATAATAAGCAAACGTAGAAGTAACTCCCAAAGGTTTCATAGTAATACAGGTAATAGGTACTACCTCATCTACTTCCCATCCCACAATTTAATTAGATCCTAATCATGCAGTGTGAGAGGATTGATCTAATGCAATAAAACATGGGTTGTAGAAAAGGTATGATCAAAGTGTTACTTGCCTTGCTGATGATCCGCGAGACCTAGGGAATTGAAGTAACAGGCGGCGCAATCCGGGTGATCTATCGCAGACAAACAACAAGCATACAATAAGTACTCATCTAATGCACAGGTAAAACTCGAACAAGAGAACGAAACAGAAAGTTCAACTTAAGAACTCCGGTTGCAAAGAAAGAACGAACCGAACAAAGAAACGGAAAACAAATGACGGAAGAAAAACAACTCGGTTCTAGCAAGTTGAAACTAGGTCAAATTTTACCGTAGCAAAAACTTATTTAAGTTGATTAGACGGAACGGTGGTTTCGAAACAAAACTCCAGGCGCTTGAATCACCTGATTCCGATAAACGAGCGAGAAGATAAACTAGAACGAAGATCGGATCTGAGATCGCGATCGCGGAATAAATCCGACGAGAAGAAAAAGAAGAACGGTTATACGAACGGACGTTCGTTAACCTAGAAGAATCCTGCTGCGAGTAACTCTGCTGGCATAATAGGTGAGGGATGTTACAAACCTACCCCCCTTAAGATGAATCTCGCCCTTGAGATTCGGGTTGGCTAGAAAATAGGTGAGGGCGTTCTTTGAGCAAATCTTCTTCTCTTTCCCAGGTGGCTTCATCCTCTGAGTGGTGGTTCCACTAAACTTTGCAAAACTTGATAACCCTGCTGCGAGTAACTCTGCTGGCATAATCGAGAATCTTGATTGGCTTCTCCTCATACGCTAGGTCATCCTTTAACTGAATCGCTTCGAGTGGTACAGTATCTCTTAGCGGTATCTCCGCCATCTCGGCGTGACATTTCTTCAGCTGAGAAACATGGAATACATCATGAACTCCTGACAGTCCCTCTGGTAATTCCAACTTATAAGCGACTTCTCCCATACGTTGCAAGATCTTATATGGTCCAACGAAACGCGATGCTAACTTTCCCTTAACTCCAAAGCGCTTAACTCCTCGAAGTGGGGATACTCAGAGATAAACTATGTCTCCGGTTTCGTAAACTGTCTCATTGCGTTTAGAATCTGCGTAGCTCTTCTGCCTGGACTGGGCTACCTTGAGCCTATCGCGAATCAACTTAACTTTCCGTTCAGACTCCTTAATCAAATCTGGTCCAAAGAATTTACGGTCCCCAACTTCGTCCCATGACAACGGTGTCCTGCACCTTCTTCCGTATAAAGCTTCGAAAGGTGCCATCTTCAAACTGGTTTGGTAACTATTGTTATAAGAAAACTCCGCATACGGCAAGTTATCGTCCCAACTAGATCCATAATCTAGCGCACAAGCTCTCAGCATATCTTCCAAAATCTGATTGACTCTCTCGGTCTGTCCATCTGTCTGCGGGTGAAAAGCTGTGCTGAACTCTAGTCTGGTTCCTAAAGTTTCATGCAACTGATTCCAAAATTTTGAGGTAAATTGGGTTCCTCTATCTGATACGATACTCCTCAGAACTCCATGCAAACAAATGATCCTAGTCATGTATATCTTTTCCAACTTAGCGCTGGTGTAAGTGGTCTTAACTGCAATGAAATGTGCTACCTTCGTGAAACGATCAACTACTACCCATATCGAGTCATAACCTGATTTTGTCCTGGGTAGTCCCATGATAAAATCCATGCCTATCTTATCCCACTTCCATTCGGGTATCGGCAATGGCTGTAACAATCCTGCTGGCTTCTGATGCTCTGCCTTTACTTTCTGGCATACGTCACAAACTGCTACATATGCTGCAATATCCTTCTTCATTCCGGTCCACCAGAATGTTTCCTTTAAATCCAAATACATCTTGGTATTCCCTGGGTGAATCGAATACGGTGAATCATGTGCCTCTTGCAAAATCAACTTCCTGATCTCCGGGTCATTGGGCACATAAACACGGTCCTCAAACCATAAGGTATCGTGCTCATCCTCACGAAATCCCTTTGCTTTTCCTTCACCCAATTTCTCTTTTGTAGCAGCAATCTCCTTGTCAGATTTCTGAGCTTCTCTGATCTTATCCATCAATGTTGACTGAATCTCCAATGCTGCTACATAGCCTTTCGGAACTATTTCCAAACATAGCTCACGAAGGTTTTCTGCTAACTCCTTGGGTATACTTCCCGTCATTAACATATTGACATGGCCCTGGCGGCTCAATGCGTCAGCTACTACATTAGCTTTGCCGGGATGGTAATGCAATCTCATATCGTAATCCTTGATGAGCTCCAGCCATCTCCTTTGTCTGAGGTTCATCTCCTTTGCGTGAAAATGTACTTCAAACTCTTGTGATCCATGTACACCTCACAATGATTTCCAATGAGGAAATATCTCCATGTCTTCAACGCATGCACTACGGCTACTAAATCCAAATCATGCATGGCATAATTCAACTCATGAGGTTTCAGTTGCCGTGAAGCATACGAAACAACTCTTCCTTCCTGCATAAGCACTGCTCCAAGTCCTCGACGTGAAGCGTCGCAATACACCTCATAATCCTTGGTCTGATCTGGCAAAATCAATACTGGTGAGGTAACCAAGCGTTTCTTCAACTCCTGGAAACTAGCCTCACACTCCTCAGTCCATTTGAACTTAGTATCCTTCTTCAACAACTCCGTCATAGGCTTCGCAATCTTTGAGAAATTCTCAATAAATCTCCGGTAGTATCCTGCGAGTCCAAGAAAACTCCGGATCTCTCCAACTGCCGTTGGTGATTCCCATTCGGTTACAGTCTCAACCTTTGCGGGGTCAACCGCTATACCTTCTCCGGATATAACGTGTCCGAGGAATCCAACTTCCTTCAACCAAAACTCACATTTGCTGAATTTGGCGTATGACTGATGTTCCCTTAGTTTCTCCAAAATCAAACGCAAATGTTCCTTATGCTCCTCTTCATTCTTTGAATAAACCAGAATGTCATCAATGAACACTACGACGAACTTATCCAAAAACTCCATAAACACTTTGTTCATCAGGTTCATAAAGTAGGCAGGTGCGTTAGTCAATCCAAATGACATAACGGTATACTCATACCGTCCATATCTTGTGGTGAATGCTGTCTTAGGTATGTCCTGCTCTCGAATCTTCAATTGATGGTACCCTGATCGCAAATCGATCTTCGAAAACACTTTAGCTCCTTGCAATCGATCAAACAGATCGTTGATCATTGGCAGTGGGTACTTGTTCTTGATGGTTACTTCATTCAATCCCCGATAATCTACAACCATCCTTAACGATCCATCCTTCTTTTCCACTAGAAGTACGGGTGATCCCCAAGGCGAAGAACTTGGGCGAATGTAACCTTTATCCAATAACTCCTTAATCTGATTCTTAATTTCCACCAAATCCTTTGCTGGCATCCGGTACGGTCGCTTCGATATTGGGCCTGTACCTGGCAATAACTCAATCAAAAACTCAATGTCTCTATCCGGTGGCATGCCTGGCAATTCCTCAGGAAATACATCAGGAAAATCCTTTACCACTGGTACTTCCTCCTGTACGACTCCTGTTAGGCAATTCACTTGTGTCCTTTTTGGTACATGCCGGGATACATACTTGATCCTTCTTCCTTCTGGTGTGGTAAGCAAAATTGACTTACTAGCACACTCAATATTCCCTTCATACTTTGATAACCAATCCATGCCTAATATCACATCCAATCCTTGAGATTCCAATACTATTATGTCTGAGGGAAATACATAGTTACCAATCCTTAATGGTAACCGATCACACCATCGTCTGGCCATAAACTCCGCTCCTGGTGAGCTTACTAACATGGGTGACCTAAGGGCTTGGGTTGGCAGGTTATATTTATCCACAAATCCCCTTGATATGTATGAATGCGATGCACCAGTGTCAAAAAGAACGAGTGCAGTAAATGACTTAACCAGAAACTTACCGATTACTGCATCAGGCTGATCTTCAACCTCCTCCACACTAATGTGGTTCACCTGTCCCCTGTTGAAAGGGTTCGGCTTCTTCCCAGAGCTTCCATTGCCATTTCCATTCTGTCCTTCGGGACATTCATTGGCATAATGTCCGGTCTTGGAACACTTGAAACAGGTGACTTGACTCAGGTCTCTCTTGGTTGGGGTTGATGGGATGGTCCGATTCTGGCCGTTGCTTCCTCCATTCCCATTACCATTCTTGTGGTCATTATGGTTGTGCGAACTACCTCCTCCATGGGTATGCTGAAACTGAAATCCCGGTTTAGGGGCAAAACGGTGCTTCTGCTGGGCTCCAGAGTTATACTTCCCCTGTCCATACTTCCTCTTACGGTTCTCAATCTGCTGTTGCTTCCCTTCAATCATGATGGCGCGATCTACCAACTCCTGGTAGTTGTTGAAACTCGCTACCATCAACTGCATGCTTAGTTCATCATTCAGTCCTTCCAGAAACTTCTCCTGCTTAGCTGCATCCGTAGCAACGTCGTCTGGGGCATAACATGCTAACTTGCTGAAGTCGTCAACGTACTGGCCCACTGTCCTTCCTCCTTGGCGTAAGTTGCGAAACTCACGCTTCTTCAGGGCCATAGCTCCTGCTGAAACATGGGCAGTGCGGAAAGCTTGCTGAAACTGATCCCATGTGACAGTGTCAACTGGGTAAGTGGCTGTGAAATTCTCCCACCATGCTGCCGCGGGTCCGTCAAGCTGATGTGCGGCAAACTTCACTTTCTCACCATCCGTGCATCCTGCAGTGGTCAACTCCCTTCCTATCTTGCGGAGCCAATCGTCTGCTACTATTGGCTCGGTGCTACTGGAAAACACCGGCGGATTTAGCCTAAGGAAACGAGCTAAGTGGTCAACACGTGGTGGAGGTGGTGGGTTGTTGTTGTTGTTCTGTTGGTTTTGGACTAACATCTGCATCAATTGATTCTGTTGCTGGATCAACTGAGTGAGCTCCGATGGAAATCCATTGTCACGTCTCGGAGGCATCTAAGGGTTTAGAAAAGACGAGAATTGAGAATAGAGTGAGGTCTAAAGAGAAAACACTACCCAAATGCACATGAGCAAATGCACACAAAATCACTTCATTCAATCAAACAAGGGCTTACAAACGATCTAAAACTATCGCAAAAGTGCTCGAACTAATGTTTACATGGGGGAATACTACTACTATCTGGTGGTCATCTAGAAATTTGAACCGGTGGAAGATTCCATGATATCTGCTCCAGCTTCGTCTTCAAAGTCGGGTTCACTTGGATCCAAATCGGTGTCGTCGATGATGATGTAGTTGTCCGGACATGCGACGTACTCGTCGTCCTCCTGGGATGCTAACTTCCTCTTGAGTTCTTCAATCTCCTGCTTAAGATCACCATTGTGCCTTGCTAGAGCTACGATCTCATCCATGTAGTCCTTGCGTGTAGACTTCAGTTCTCCTTCTAGCTCGATGATCCTTGCCTTCGCATTCTTCAACTCTATCATATCATTGCACATCTGGTTTTCGTGGCGTCGAATGTGCTGGTTTAACTCCTAGATGAAAGATGCAATGGATCTATCCTTCTTGGTGCTGACTAACTCCCATTGTTCATCTCGGCGTCCGCAAATCTGGTAGATAGTGTCCTTGAGGTCTTCTTGGTAAACTTCTCCAATGCGTCCTATGGTGATATGAGCTGCCATGCTCTTTCCCAGACTCCAGGTTGGTGCATTGAAAACACTATCTATGGGCTTCGTGATTGGCGCGAATGTTCTTCCCGGAACGTGAGCTTGAATCTTCAAGCGCTCCTCTACAGGCAGAGTGGCGTTGAAGGTTCCCGTGAAGCTTGGTAATCCAATGTTCAGGTACTTGGTGACTTCCTTCAGGTGAAATCCAAATGGTGTTCCTTCATCCGGTTGAGCGTACTTAATTTTTGCGTGCGTCATCCTAAAAGAGTAGAAAAGATGAGGAGTTAGAAAATGAGAAGGGAATGGTAATCTATGGCTTTAACTTAATGGTCGTGTCCTACAGTCAGCGTGTGCTCTGATACCATCTCTGTGGCGACCCGACCCGAATGGATCAAGTCTACTGTGCTCCGGTGTCATCCCTGGATCAGTAATGCTGACACCACACAGTACAGCGAAGGATTTATAGCAGAGTGGCAATCACACACTTATTACATCGTTGTCTCAAAAAGAACTTATTACAATAAATATGGCTTAAGGCCATCTAATGTCAATAACAGCGGAAGACTCGGAAGATAAATGGGTCCATCAACTCCAACGGCATCACTAGGTATAGAACCACGACCTAAAAGCACCTTACTCGTCGTCTGAAAAGTCTGCAACATGAAAGTTGCAGCCCGAAAACGGGTCAGCACAAGGAATATGCTGGAAAAGTAACACATAGAGAGTAATGGAATGAAACAGCTATACTATATGCATATATGGCTGGTGGAAAGCTCTATGGTTACAGTTTTGCGTAAAGCCAGTTTTTCCCTACTGCAAAGGAATAAATTTATTTAACTATCATGGTAGTTGTGAAACATCGATAATGGTTGACAGCATTCCGATCCCAATTAAGTGAACAATTAAAACCCAACAACATTAATTAGAAGTAACATGATGAGATTCACATGATATTCAAGTACTAGATACTCAAATTGTCCATAACCAGGGACACGGCTAATCATGATTAGTTTTGTACACTCTGCAGAGGTTTGCGCACTTTTCCCCACAAGAATCGATCGCCTCCGTTTGGTTTCTCGCACTACATGGTGTTTGAGAAGACGGATGACCGAGACACAGTCTTTCAGAAGCGCTAGCACCTTACATGTGGGTAGACCGTACCACCTACAACCCCTACATCTGCTAGCCTACCCGTAAGAGTTCGCACGACTTAGTCAACTATGCCAGAGCCCATAATGGCTTGTGGCTGCACACGGAAGTTTCTAGCATGAAAGATCTTATGATCCCTTTGAGCCTGGGTGGCGGTCCGAAAAAAAAACAGGCAAGTCCTGATAGACATCAGGTGCCTCAATCCACCCAGATGTGTGTTTAAGTTGCCACCTTAGATAAACCATTAAAATTATCAACTCACATCTGTCATGGATATCACTCACCCAATCCACGTCTACTAGCATAGCATGGCATAATAAGCAAACGTAGAAGTAACTCCCAAAGGTTTCATAGTAATACAGGTAATAGGTACTACCTCATCTACTTCCCATCCCACAATTTAATTAGATCCTAATCATGTAGTGTGAGAGGATTGACCTAATGCAATAAAACATGGGTTGTAGAAAAGGTATGATCAAAGTGTTACTTGCCTTGCTGATGATCCGCGAGACCTAGGGAATCGAAGTAACAGGCGGCGCAATCCGGGTGATCTATCGCAGACAAACAACAAGCATACAATAAGTACTCATCTAATGCACAGGTAAAACTCGAACAAGAGAACGAACCAGAAAGTTCAACTTAAGAACTCCGGTTGCAAAGAAAGAACGAACCGAACAAAGAAACGGAAAACAAACGACGGAAGAAAAACAACTCGGTTTTAGCAAGTTGAAACTAGGTCAAATTTTACCGTAGAAAAAACTTATTTAAGTTGATTAGACAGAACGGCGGTTTCGAAACGAAACTCCAGGCGCTTGAATCACCTGATTCCGATAAACGAGCGAGAAGATAAACTAGAACAAAGATCGGATCTGAGATCGTGATCGCGGAATAAATCCGACGAGAAGAAAAAGAAGAACAGTTATACGAACGGACGTTCGTTAACCTAGAAGAATCCGGTGATCACGTTCGTTAGGACGAACGGTCCAAAGGCAACTAAATCAGAAAAGAAAATGAATCCGATCTAGGGTTTCGGAGAAGAAAACCGAAACGAAAAACCAATCTAGAAAACGAATCAGAAGAAAAGAAAAGAATCGGAACAATTAGAAGAAAACGATCCGACGAAAAGAGACGCGGGGCAACCTCCGGCGAGGTCTCCGGCGAGGGGCTCCGGCGGCGTGGCGTAGGGCGGCGGCGTGGGCAAGGTGCGGCGGCGCGGGTGTGGGGTGGCGCGGCGGCGGTGTAGGGCGCGGGGTGGGGTGTGGTGGAGGGCTTGGGGTTTGATTTGATGGGTTTAGAGGGGGTGCTGTTGGGGTATTTATATTGGGGAGGGGAGGAGAAAACTTGGGGTAGGGGACAAGAAAAAGAGAGGGAAAAGGAAAACGAAACAAAGGAAAGGGGAGGGGCTAACCGGCCAGAGTCCTTTTAGGACTCGGCTTGAGCGAGGGGAGGCGGCGGCCTGGCGCTCCTGTGCCTGGCGCCTGGCGCACGGGAGGCTGGGGCGGTGGCTGGCTGGGCCTTTGGCCCGGCCGGCCTGCTGGATTTTTTTTAAACGGTTTCGCGCGCAGAAAAACACAGAAAAGAAAATCTAAACGGGCTCCAAAATTTCTAAAGTAAATTTTCCCCGACTCCTAAAAATGAGCTTTTCTCCGGGCCTAAAATGCAATTTTTGAAAACACGCATTTTTCCCTATCCAAATAAAATGCAACCAAAACTCCGGCAAACAAAATTTGATCTATTTATTAAATCTTCATTTTTCCTCAATTTTGGGAAAGTCATATTATTCCCTCTCTTATATTTTTTTGATATCGAAAAATTGTTAGAAGATGAAGTAAATAAATCAAATGATCCTCTTTTCAAATTTGAGAAAACTCTCAAATATGGAAATAACGAAATCTCCAACTCTCTCCAAAGGTCCTTGAGTTGCGTGAAATTTCTAGGATCAACCAAAATGCAAGAAAATATGATATGCATGATGATCTAGTGTATAACATTCCAAATTGCAAATATGGGATGTTACACCATATCATTCTCCTAATGATGTGATCCCGTTAATAAAATGACAACTCATGTCTATGGTTAGGAAACATAACCATCTTTGATTAACGAGCTAGTCAAGTAGAGGCATACTAGTGACACTCTGTTTGTCTATGTATTCACACATGTATTATGTTTTCGGTTAATACAATTCTAGCATGAATAATAAACATTTATCATGATATAAGGAAATAAATAATAACTTTATTATTGCCTGCGGGGCATATTTCCTTCAGGGGGGTGCCCCTTCCCTTGCTCCTTTCCCCTCCTTTCCACTAAAGCCCATTAAGGCCCATATACCTCTCGGGGGTTCCGATAACCTCCCCGTGCTCCAGTATTATCCCGATCTCACCCGGAACCATTCCGGTATCCAAATATAGTCGTCCAATATATCTATCTTTACGTCTCGAACATTTCGAGACTCCTCGTCATGTCCGTGATCACATCCGGGCTCTGAAGTACCTTCGGTACATCAGAAACCATAAACTCATAATACAACCGTCATCGAACTTTAAGCATGCGGACCCTACGGGTTCGAGAACTATGTAGACATGACCGAGACACGTCTCTGGTCAATAACCAATAGTAGAACCTGGATGCTCATATTGGCTCCTACATATTCTACGAAGATATCGATCAAACCGCATAACAACATATGTTGTTCCCTTTGTCATTGGTATGTTACTTGCCCGACATTCAATCGTTGGTATCTAAATACCTAGTTCAATCTCGTTACCGGCAAGTCTCTTTAATCGTTCCGTAACACATCATCCCGCAACTAACTCATTAGTTGCAATGCTTGCAAGGCTTAAGTGAAGTGTTTTACCGAGTGGGCCCAGAGATACCTCTCCGACAATCGGAGTGACATACCCTAATCTCGAAATATGCCAACCCAACAAGTAGCTTCGGAGACACCTGTAGAGCACCTTTATAATCACCTAGTTACGTTGTGACATTTGGTAGCACACAAAGTGTTCCTCCAGTAAACGGGAGTTGCATAATCTCATAGTCGTAGGAACATGTATAAGTCATGAAGAAAGCAATAGCAACAAACTAAACGATCAAGTGCTAAGCTAACAGAATGGGTCAAGTCAATCACATCATTCTTCTAATGATCCCCGTTAATCAAATGACAACTCTATGTCTATGGCTAGGAAACATAACCATCTTTGATCAACGAGCTAGTCAAGTAGAGGCATACTAGTGACACTCTGTTTGTCTATGTATTCACACATGTATCATGTTTCCGGTTAATACAATTCTAGCATGAATAATAAACATTTATCATGATATAAGGAAATAAATAATAACTTTATTATTGCTTCTAGGGCATATTTCCTTCAATAGTCACCTACTACGTGTTACGATCCGGCAACCCCTGAGTGATAGAAGTCGGGACACTTCCTGGTGATGACCGTAGTTTGAGGAGTTCATGTATTCACTATGTGTTAATGCTTTGTTCCAGTTCTATATTAAAAGGAGGCCTTAATATCCCTTAGTTTTCAATAGTACCCCGCTGCCACGGGAGCGTAGGAAAAAATATGGCATGCAAGTTCTTTCCATAAGCACGTATGACTATTTACGGAATACATGCCTACATTATATTTATGAATTGGAGCTAGTGCTCTATCGCCCTAGGTTATGACTGTTATATGATGAATATTATCCAATGAATTCACCGATCCAATGCCTACAAATTTCTCTTATATTGTTTCTGCTAAGTTACTACTACTGTTACTATTGCACTTGCTGCAAAATCATTGGTATCATTGTTACCATTAGTATTGTTGTTGCTACTACTATCAAAACTATCATACTACTTTGCTATTGATCACTTCGCTGCAGAGAATTAAATCCATGTGTGGTTGAATTGACAACTTAGCTGCTAACAGTTGCAAATATTCTTTGCCTCCCCTTGGGTCGAATCAATAAATTTGGGTTGACTACTCTACCCTAGAAAACTGGTGTGACCCCCTATACTTGTGGGTTATCAAGACCTTTTTCTGGCGCTGTTGCCTGGGAGCATAGCTATATTTGTTGAGTCACTTGGGATTATTATCAAATTAATACTATGAAGAATCTGAAGGATGTTAAGACTAAGGTTTTTCCCTCCAAGACGAGGGGAGGTAAGGACCTGGCATCTAGCTCTACACTATATTCACCTTCTGTTATAAGTAGACTTGCAACACCACCACATGCTATTAATCCTAATATGTCACAAGTTATTGATGATGCTACTTCTACTATGAATGATATTTATGATGATGATAGTACCTTGCTTGATGATAATGTGCCACTATGTGAATTTCTTGATGAACAACTTGCTAGAACTAAAGCTTTTGAGAATGCTATAACTGATGATAATGTTGAAACTGATGAAGGGCTTGAAACTAAAAATCTTGAAACACCTATTAGACATAGTTCTCTTAGATATGACTTGCCTAAGATACTGGAAGGTTATGTTGTCGATGAGGAGACAACTACAGACTTTCTTGCTTGCAATGATAGGGGTGATCTTAAGAAATTATTACGCAAACTAAAAGAAAAATCTTTGAATGCTAGAAGGAAATGTGATCCTAAGTTTGCCACTTCACCTATCTTTGTGGATGACAAAGATTATGAATTCTCTATCAATCCAGAGTTAATTACTTTGGTTGAATCTGATCCTTTCCATGGTTATGAAACTGAAACTGTTGTGGCACACCTTACTAAGTTGAATGACATAGCCACTCATTTTGCTCATGATGAGAAAATTTGCTACTATTATATTCTCTAATTATTTCTGTTCTCATTAAAGGGTGATGCTAAGACTTGGTATAGTACTCTTGCTCCTGGTTGTGTGCGTAGTCCCTAGGATATGATATATTACTTCTCTGAAAAATATTTTCCTACTCACAAGAAACAAGTTGCCTTACAGGAAATATTTAACTTTGTGCAAATTGAAGAAGAGAGTCTCCCACAAGCTTGGGGGAGGCTTCGCCAATTGTTTAATGCTTTGCCTGATCATCCTCTTAAGAAAAATGAAATACTTGATATCTTCTATAATGGACTAATCGATGATTCTAGGGATTTCCTAGATAGTTGTGCTGGTTGTGTTTTGAGCGAACGAACTATTGAACATGATAAAGAACTATTGAATAACATATTGAAAACTTATGATGATATGGCTCTTCCCGAACCACCACTTAAACCTACTCCTAAGAAGAGGGATATCTTATCTATCAGTCTTGAAGATATGCAAGAGGCAAAGAAACCTATGAAGGAAAAAGGTATTAAAGCTGAGGATGTCAAGAATTTACCTCCTATTGAAGAAATGCATGGGCTTGATACACCGCTTCCACCTAAGGTGGTAGAGTTAAATTCTTTCATGAAATTCGATGACAATAACAATCCTTACAATATGCATCCTAGTCAATGCCTTTATGAGTTTGATAACTACATTAGAAAGCAAGATCACTTCAACGCAAATGTTATGAAACAATTGAAGTACCATTCTTATATGATTGCTCGCTTGAGTGACTTGTTATTTAGAATTACCAATGATGTTAGAGGTGTAGGAAAACATGCCTCTATGGTTCAAACTCAACTAGAACAAGTTGCTAAATCTCAAATAGAGTTGCTTGATGAAATGAACAACAATATCAATGATCATGTTGTTAGAGTAATGACTAGAGGAGTAAGAATGATTCAGGAACCACTTTATCCTGAGGGACACCCAAAAAGAATTGAACATGACTCTCAAAGAGTTAACATTGATGCACCAAGTCCTTCTAAAAAGAAAAGGAAGAAGAAAAATGATAGGACGTTGCATGACTCTAGTGAATCTGAAATAGAAAAACCTCCTAATAATGATGATGATGTATCTATTTCTGATGCTAAAACTCAACCTGGTAATGAACACTCACCTTCCGATAATGAAAAATATAATGATGAGGTGCATGAAGACACTCAAACAAATAATAAAGAACCAAACAATGATGTTGAAATAGAACCAGAAGTTGATCTTCATAACCCACAACCCAAGAATAAAAGATATGATAAAAGAGACTTTGTTGCTAGAAAACACGGTATGGAAAGAGAACCATGGGTTCAAAAACCTATGCCCTTTCCACCTAAGTCAACTAAGAAGAAGGATGATGAAGAATTTGAATGCTTTGCTGAAATGATTAGGCCAGTCTTTTCGCGTACTTGCTTGACTGATATCTTAAAAATGGCCCCTTATGCAAAGTACATGAAAGACATCATCACCAACAAGAGAAAAATACCGGAAGGTGAAATCTCCACCATGCTTGCTAACTATTCCTTTAAGGATGGAGTACCTAAAAAATTTGGACATCCGGGAATACCAACTATACCTTGCTCCATCAAAAGAAACCATGTGAAAACTGCTTTATATGATTTAGGACCTGGTGTTAGTGTTATGCCTTTCTCTTTATATAAAAGACTTGATTTGAATAAACTCAAACCTACCAAAATATCTCTACAAATGGCTGAAAAATCAACTTCCATGCCTATCGGTATTTGTGAGGATGTGCTCGTTGTTGTTGCGAATGTTACTATCTTAACTGACTTTATTATACCTGAGATGTCTGAGGATGACAACATGTTGATTATCCTTGGTAGACCCTTTTTGAATACTGCTGGGGCTGCTATTGATTGCAATAAAAGTAAGCTCACTTTTCATATCAATGGTAATGAGCACATAGTGCACTTTCCGAAGAAACAATTCCAAGTGAATGGTATTAAAGTTATTGAAAAATCTCCGACAATCATTATTGGAAGTTTTCAACTACCTCTCCTACTGCCAAAAAGAAATATGAAATGCTTATTGCTGGGGACATTCATATCCATGTTGAGGTAACTTAGTTTTTTATGAAAGTTCTTCGGTTTCATGCTAATTGAAAGTGGTTGTTAATAAGACTTGATCAACCTTATTAATGGATCATCTTTGAGAGGTATGAGGTTGATGAATTTAGTAAGCACTACCTTTTGTCCTTACCTTTTGTTTTCTATTTTTATTTGTTAAATAAAATAAAATGCCATGTTTTGTTTGTTTTCTGAATTTCCCGCGCAATAAAAAATGACCCAAAAATAAAAGTTCTCAGAATGCTCTGAAAATTTAATATGATTTTTTCAGATTATTTCTGAATTTTTTATGCAAATAACATCAGAGGGGGTGTATCAAGTGGGCACAGCCCATTTGGGCGCGCCAGCACCACCAGGCACGCCCTGGTGGGTTGTGGTCCCACGTGGGCCCCCTCACTTATCTCTTTAGCCCATGTCACCACCTACCTCTAGAAAAGAATCACCATTGCTCTCTCTCGCTCTTGTGTTCTTGCTCTCAAACCCGCGGATTTCGATCTCTTTGCTCGAAGCTCCATTTCAAAATTGTTTTGGGGGATTGTTGCTTGGTATGTGACTCCTCCATTGGTCCAATTAGTTTTTTCTTTAGTTATTTATATTTTGAATAACTAGTTACTCTTGGTGCTACTGTAGATGAGCTTGGATGTTGAATTCTTAGAGTTCTAAGTAGTTTGAATGCTTGATATGGCCTCTATGCATCCCTGTGAGTATTTACTATCAATCTTGTGAAGTTTTGTTGACAATTGTAACCAAAAGACAAAATTTAAGAAAATTGTACGAAAATATGATGAACCACATTCTAAGGAGTTCTTCGAGGAGGAGCTCCTCGGAGGCATCTTCTAGTAGCAGCTCCGTTCGTCGATCTTATGTTCAACTAAGTGAGAATTCCATACGAGATGCCTCCACCAAATCATGTATATGGCCATGCAACGATTTTATGGTGCGTGTAGGTATTAAAGAAGAGTTTGAGCAATATGTTCACTATGCCGAGCTCGGTCCCTACATTTCAGATAAGTACAACCAACACCTCAACCTCACTGAATCATTTACTAAAGAATTTAAATTCCATCCCTGTGAGTCTAAAGTATCGTTTAAACTGTATGACCATCCTTTCACTTTACCCTAAGAGACTTTTTCTAACTTCTGGAAACTTCCATTTGGGGTTTCATTGAACAAACCACCAAGATCTGAGTATGAGTTATTTTTGATTAGTCTTTGCTATGGTGAGACTAGAGGAGTGGCGCAAGGTAGAATAATGAGCATTTATTTTCCCTCAATTCAATACTTTGCACTATTTAATGGAAAATGCGTTATAGGCAAACAAGATTGTAGTACACTATGTGCTCCAGACTTGAGCCTAATACGCACTTCTCTCACCGTTGACAAAAGTTAAAATCTTGGAGCGATTGTTGCACGCAAGTTGCAACACAACGCTGGTTGTGGATATTTTTATGGTGGAACTTATGCTACACGCTTAGCAAGAGAGCTAGGTGTTTCACCTTGGCCTTATGACCCTATCCTACCCATGCAGTACTTGGACCTTGATGCTATGAAATATCATAAGATCCTTAGTGGCGAAGCCCATGATTTTACTTATAACTTGTTGTGTAATAAAATGTCCGCCGTGGACACCTTTTTTGCCTGCGCCTCCTCTCTTTGATGTTCACAGCAAGGGAACATATTATGTTCTTGAGAGCGAGGTCCGAGCACATGACGCAGCAGTTGTGGCTGCACGGCGAGCCGAGGCATCTGCACCTAGAGCCTCCGTGAGCTATCACTCCGACCACTATGTAGGCTACTGACGGTGATTACCAAGTTAGGCCAAAAGCCTAAGCTTGGGGGAGTACATATTTCCGCCAACATTAGATTCATGTTCACACATTTCATTCTAGTTGTCAGTGTTCACAGTTTTTCATTGTATTATCCATGCTAGAATTATTTTCTCGCTTTCTTCTTGTGTGTTTGAAAAACTTTGAGAAAATGCAAAAATAATTCCTGTTTCTTTTCGGTTATTCTTCCTAGTTTAATTATTTGTAGTATTAAAAATAAAACCCAAAAAGATTTCCTTGTTCTTCTTTTGCTTGTTGGGAGCTTTCCCGTGTAAATAGTTTTTCTTGTTTTTGTTTTTCCCTTTTATTTGTTTGTTCAAGAAAATCCAAAAAATCCAAAAATATTTCATTGTGTTTCTCTGAATTTCTTTTCCATTTTATTGAGTCATACCAAGGAGAAGACCACGATGAAAATGTTGAGTGGTTCTCATATGCATTATTGTTGATCTAACGAAGAGCCCATATTACCTTGTATTCTCCTTTTGAATAAAATGTTTTCATATTCTAGCTTAGTCCACGGCACTCTTGCACTAGTATTATTTTCAAATAGTTCAGTCGTGCAACTGAAATGCAATAATGATGATATTTTATGAACTGGCCGTGGCAGGGAGAAACGAGTATGGACTCAACTTGTTCTGTTTTTGCAAATATGTTTAACCTAGTATCCATGATTCAGCCTATTATGATCAAACATGTTTGCAATGACAATTAGAAATTATAGTTTTTTCATGCCATGCTTAAGTAGCTAGGAGTGGATAATGATTTATCTTGGATGTCAACATTGCGTTAAAATGATTGTGATGTAGTATGATGATATGGTATCCTCCTCTGAATGTTCGAGTGGCTTGACTTGGCACATGTTCATGCATGTAGTTGAATCAAAACCAACATAGCCTATATGATATTTATGTTCATGGTGTTCATATCCTACTCATGTTACTATCCAATGTTACTTATGCATAATGCATGTTCATGACTGTTTTCGCTCTCTAGCTGGCTGCTTCTCAACCTAATTGCTAGCCTTCGCATGTACTAAGCGGAATTACTGCTTGTGCATCAAAATCCTGAAACCGAAGTTATTCCAAATGAATCCACCATACCTACCTATATGTGGTATTACTCTGTCGTCCTAAGTAAATTTGCATGTGCCACCTCTAAAAACTTCCCCAGGGCTATTATTAGTATGGACGGTACCTGTTGTTTCGGAACAACCGTGCAGTGTGATTGTTGGTGGAGGGGGAGTAAGCCTTTACTTTTATTGCTTGGGAACCGCCAGTAATGTGTTTAGCATGGAATATACCAATAACTAATGGTCGCGTAGTAAACAAGAAGGGTGCATTTTTTCAAAATTTTATTTACCACTGTTTTAAAAACATGAGCTCTAGCACCGCTGCAAATCACTGCTTCCCTCTGCGAAGGGACTATCTATTTGCTTTTGTGTTGTGTCATTACCTTCTCACATAAGCGCCAGATCCTGAGAGCACTATTGTCATCCTCATGCATTGTGTGTAGCTAATGTTGGGTGCATCATGGCTGCATATTTTCTACCATGAATTACAAGCTTGGTGCAGTTGATAGATCTCCGTCGTATCTACTTTTCCTAATGCTTTTCCTCTTGTTTTGGACTCTAATTTGCATGATTTGAATGAAACTAACCTGAACTGACGCTGTTTTCAGCAGAACTACCATGGTGTTGTTTTTGTACAGAAATAAAAGTTCTCAGATTGGAACGAAATGTTGCGAAGAATTTTTATAGAATAAAAGATAATTTTTGGAGCCAAGAACAACCGGAGGGGGCACCTGGGTGGGCACAACCCACCAGGGCACGCCTGGCCAAGTGGGGACAACCCACCTGGGTTTGCCGGAGGGGGGCGCGCCTAGGTGGGTTGTCCCCACCTGGTGGCCCCGCAGACCTCAACCCTGATACTATAAAATCACATTTTCGGAGAAAAAATCCAGGAGGAAGAATTATCGCGTTTCATGAGACGGAGCTGTCGCCACCTCCTATTCTTCATCAGGAGGCTAGATCTAGACTCCGTTTGGCCTCCAGAGAGGGGGATCTTCAATCTTCGTCATGACCAACCCTTCTCCATCGCCAATCCCATGATGCTCCCCACCAGGAGTGAGTAATTCCTTCATAGGCTCACTGGTTGGTGAGGAGTTGGATGATATTCATCATGTAATCGATTTAGTTTTGATAGGGCTTGATCCCAAGTATCCATTATGATGCGGGGCATCGCAAGGCCACCCCCATGGACCTACGTACGTCTCCCACGATTCCAGTTTGACCAATAACAAGAGCTCGAGCAAAGGCTATCGAAGATAAGGTGAACTCGCTCCTCTCTGAACTACCACTTACAAATTGTGAGGCATGGCTACTACCTCAAGCGGAAACACTATGCGTGATCAGGTACCTAGAGGACAGCCAAGGAGCAGCTACACCCAAGGGACAAGACGGCGAGGGCACCAAGTACAAGGAGGGAAAGAAAAGCATCCTGAAAGTCCCCATCCGTCAGACGACTGATGCCTGGAGCATCAGCCAGCTAACCAAGTCCCAGCCAGAAGAGGCTCCAGCGCCCGGACGACCGACAACTACCGGACGGCCGACACCCTCCAGCCACCGGACGACCGACACCCTCCAGCCACCGGACAACCGACGCCCTCCGGAAATCCGACACCTACAGGTCCGAGCCAAAACATCGGAAGAATGGAGACCTCTGGACGACCGACGCACCGGACGTCCGACCCCGATCGGATGCCCGGCCAAGCACCAACAGAGCCAAAACATCAAACGACTGACCCGGGCCGGACGTCCATTCCCCCGCGAGCCACCGGACGACCGATGATGGTCAGATGTCCGACACCTATATGCCGCCCGTGTGTTGGGCCGAAGCAAACTTACCCTTTCGTGACTCTAGTCTGTAAATAGACCTCCTCCTCCCTCTTTATAGGGCAGCAATGTGATAGCTCATTTTAGAGATAAAGCTTTGCTCATCCACTTGGTTACTTCTCCATTGGAGTTCACAACCTCTATGGAGGAGACCACCCCAAGCGGATTCAAGACCCCTAACGGGAAGACCTCAACATCTCCTCATGGAGAAAAACTAGTGACCCTATGCATCATCCTTTGTTGGATTTGGATCATGTATCTCTTTGTGTTTCGAGAATCTAGCATATGTGTGATCGAATCTTGTTGGTATGAGCGACTTATCTTTTGTTTCCCCTCGTTCCCCTCATGTGTTCTTTGTAGGATCCGCTCCAATTGTGAAAGATCGGCCTGAGGGTTTCCACCCTACATCATCTTGGTATCATGAGTGATACGTCTCCAACGTATCTATAATTTTTGATTGTTCCATGCTATTATATTATCTGTTTTGGATGTTTAATGGGCTTTAATATCCTCTTTTATATAATTTTTGGGACTAACCTATTAACTGGAGGCCCAGTGCTAGTTTCTATTTTTTTGCTTATTTCAGAGTTTCGCAGAAAAGGAATACCAAACGGAAGCCAAACGGTATGAAACCTTCGCGATGATCTTTCTTGGGCCGAAAGCAAACCAGGAGAGTTGGAGTGGATGTTTGGAACTCCGTGAGGAGTCCACGAGGTAGGAGGGCGCACCCAGGGGGTAGGCGCGTCCCCACCATCGTGGGCCTCACGTAGCTCCACCGACATACTTCTTTCGCCTATATATACTCTTATACCCTAGATCGGTCGTAGACAGCCATGAAACCACTTTTCCACCGCTGCAACATTCTGTACCCATGAGATCCCATCTTGGGGCCTTTTCCGGCGATCTACTGGAGGGGGAATCGATCACGGAGGGCTTCAACATCAACACCATAGCCTCTCCGATGAAGCGTGAGTAGTTTAGCACTGACCTTCATGTCCATACAAAGTTCTCTCTCTTTGATTCTCAATACAAAGTTCTCCTCGATGTTCTTGGGGATCTATTCGATATAATATTCTTCTGCGGTGTGTTTGCCGTGATCCGATGAATTGTGGGTTTATGAACAAGATTATCTATGAATATTATTTGGTTCTTCTCTGAATTCTTATATGGATGATTTGATATCTTTGTAAGTCTCTTCGAATTATCGGTTTAGTTTGTCCTACTAGATTGATCTTTCTTGCAATGGGAGAAGTGCTTAGCTTTGGGTTCAATCTTGCGGTGTCCTTTCCCAGTGACAGTAGGGGCAACAAGGCACGTATTGTATTGTTGCCATCGAGGATAAAAATTGGGGTTTATATCATATTGCTTGATTTTATCCTTCTACATCATGTCATCTTGCCTAATGCGTTACTCTGTTCTTATGAACTTAATACTCTAGATGCATGCTGGATAGCGGTCGATGTGTGGAGTAATAGTAGTAGATGCAGAATTGTTTCGATCTACTTGACACAGACGTGATGCCTATATTTATAATCATTGCCTAGATATTCTCATAACTATGCGCTTTTCTATCAATTGCTCGGTAGTAATTTGATCACCCACCGTAATACATGCTATCTTTAGAGAAGCCACTAGTGAAACCTATGGCCCCGGGTCTCTTTCTTATTATATTGCATCTCTTTTATTTACATCGCATCTCGTTTACTATTTTGCAATCTTCACTTTTCAAGCTATACAACAAAAATACCAAAAATATTTACTTTACTATCTTTATCAGATCTCACCTTTGCGAGTGACCGTGAAGGGATTGACAACCCCTTTATCGCGTTGGTTGCAAGGTTCTTGATTGTTTGTGCAAGTACTAGGTGACTTCTGCGTTGTCTCCTACTGGATTGATACCTTGGTTCTCAAAAACTGAGGGAAATACTTACGCTACTTTGCTGCATCACCCTTTCCTCTTCAAGGGAAAACCAACGCATGCTCAAGAGGTAGCAAGAAGGATTTCTGGCACCGTTGCCAGCGAGATCTATGCCAAGTCAAGACATACCAAGTACCATCATAAACTCTTCTCCCTCGCATTACATTATTTGACATTGGCCTCTCATTTTCCTCTCCCCCACTTCTAAAACGGTTTTCGAAAACCTTTGCCTTTTATTCGCCCCCCTTCCATTCGCTTCTTTCGGCTTGCATCTTGTGTGTTCGTTCTTTGTCCGGTTTGTTTCCATCATGTCTGAAACTGGGGAGGTTATCGTTGAAAAAGATAGTAGTAACGATGGGGGAAACTTTGATGCTTTTGATTATCGTCATGAAGAACCTACTATTTTACACACTAAAAAGTTCCGGATTGGTAGTGGTAATATTATTGGAAAAGGTGTTATTCAACATTTATTTACTTGTGCCGGTGCTTTGCCCACTATGGGTGGGTCTATTCATCATAAAACTAATAGTCTTGCTGATGCTATATCTTTGCTCGTAGTTGAACTTGAAAGACAATTTATCCACATGCATCCTTGCATACAAAGGATTTTTCTAGAATTTTCCAATATTGAGCATTCCTTTGTTAAGCAAGCGGCTACCATCTTTTTAGTATATGAGATCAGATTTATAATAAAAGAGGCCAATGAAATCTTTGTGCATTATATGGTGGATGTTGGCCATCCCCCCATAGAAGCAATCCTTTTTAATCAAGAAGACATAATGCGTTTACGATCTTTAGATCATGTTGCTTATAATGAAAACATTAGAAAAAAGGTTCCTACCGATGTTCTAGTTGATAGGATTTCTAAATTAAATGATAATTTTTCTATTCAGAACAATGGGTTAGGTTTTTCTCTTGAACAAAGGCTCATGAATTTTGGCAAAAATAACGCTTATAATGATGAATTGGTTGTGCAATATGAGGGGCCAAAGGAGGAACCTATACCTCCCGAGCTTGATCTTGGGGACTTTTGTCCCATTAAATTTATCCCTTTTGATTACTTTTGCCTGCCACAAAGAAAACCTGCTGCTGAACGTAGGGAGTATGAGATGAGTTTTCGTGATTTGCCTTATCATTATTATGGCAATACTTAAATCTATTCTTGTTTTTATGCCTCACTAGGGGCATTAAATGATAGTGCATGTTGGGAGGAAACCCAATTTTATTTTTGTTCTTTACTTTTTGTTCCTGTTTAGAAATAAATAATTTATCCAGCCTCTATTATGATTGTGTTTTTTATGTTTTAATTAGTGTTTGTGCCAAGTAAAGCCTTTAGGATCTTCTTGGGTGATTATTGTTTGATCTTGCTGATAAAAACAGAAAGTATGCACTCACAAAAATAATTTCCATTTTTTACCAGAGAGCAATAAAGTACCAATTCCAACTGCAGTAGATCAATATACAAATTGTCCTGGCCGTCCTAATTTTTAAGAATTTTGGAGTTACAGAAGTATTAGAAACCTACAGATTGCTACCGACTGTTCTGTTTTTGACAGATTAAGTTTTTCGCATGTTGTGTGCTTATTTTGATGCATCTATGGCTAGTATCGGGGGGGGGGTATGAACCATAGAGAAGTTGGAATATAGTAGGTTTAACACCAACATAAATAAAGAATGAGTTCATTACAGTACCTTAAAGTGGTGGTTTATTTTCTTATACTAACGGAGCTCATGAGATTTTCTGTTGAGTTTTGTGTTGTGAAGTTTTCAAGTTTTTGGGTAAAGATTTGATGGATTTTGGAATAAGGAGTGACAAGAGCCTACGCTTGGGGATGCCCAAGGCACCCCAAGGTAAAATTCAAGGACAACCAAAAGCCTATGCTTGGTGATGCCCAAGGCACCCCTCTTTCGTCTTCGTCCATCGGTAACTTTACTTGAGGCTATATTTCTATTCACCACATGATATGTGTTTTGCTTGGAGCATCTTGTAAGATTTGGGTCTTTGCTTTTTAGTTTACCACAATCATCCTTATTGTACACACCTTTTGGGAGAGACACGCATGAATCGGAATTTATTAGAATGCTCTAGTGCTTCACTTATATCTTTTTAGAGCACGGTGGTGGTTTTATTTTATAGAAATTATTGATCTCTGATGCTTCACTTATATTATTTTGAGAGTCATTTAGAACAGCATGGTATTTTTCTTTGGCTATAAAATTAGTCTTAATATGATAGGCTTACAAGATGGGTATAATAAAAACTTTCATATAAAGTGCATTGAATACTATGAGAAGTTTGATTCCTTATGATTGTTTTGAGATATGAAGATGGTGATATTAGAGTCATGCTAGTTGAGTAGTTGTGAATTTGAGAGATACTTGTGTTAAAGTTTGTGATTCCCGTAGCATGCACATATGGTGAACCGTTATGTGATGAAGTCGGAGCATGATTTATTTTTGATTGTCTTCCTTATGAGTGGCGGTTGGGGACGAGCGATGGTATTTTCCTACCAATCTATCCCCCTAGGAGCATGCGCGTAGTACTTCGTTTCGATAATTAATAGATTTTTTCAATAAGTATGTGAGTTCTTTATGACTAATGTTGAGTCCATGGATTATACACACTCTCACCCTTCCACCATTGCTAGCCTCTCTAGTACCGCACAACTTTCGTCGCGGTACCATAAACCCACCATATATCTTCCTCAAAACAGCCACCATACCTACCTATTATGGCATTTCCATAGCCATTCCGAGATATATTGCCATGCAACTTTCCACCATTCCATTTATTATGACACGCTCCATCATTGTCATATTGCTTTGCATGATCATGTAGTTGGCATCGTATTTGTGGCAAGGCCACCATTCATAATTTTTCATACATGTCACTCTTGATTCATTGCACATCCGGTACACCGCCGGAGGCATTCACATAGACTCATATTTTGTTCTAAGTATCGAGTTGTAATTCTTGAGTTGTAAGTAAATAAAAGTGTGATGATCATCATTATTAGAGCATTGTCCCATGTGAGGAAAGGATGATGGAGACTAGGATTCCCCCACAAGTCGGGATGAGACTCCGGACGACAAAGAAAAGAAAAAAAGAGGCCATAAAAAGAAGAGAAAAGGCCCAAATAAAAAGAGAGAAGGGGCAATGCTACTATCCTTTTTCCACACTTGTGCTTCAAAGTAGCACCATGATCTTCATGATAGAAAGTCTCCTATTTTGTCACTTTCATATAATAGTGGGAATTTTTCATTATAGAACTTGGCTTGTATATTCCAATGATGGGATTCCTCAAAATGCCATAGGTCTTCATGAGCAAGCGAGTTGGATGCACACCCACTTAGTTTCTTTTTGAGCTTTCATACACTTATAGCTCTAGTGCATCCGTTGCATGACAATCCCTACTCACTCACATTGATATCTATTGATGGGCATCTCCATAGCCTGTTGATACGCCTAGTTGATGTGAGACTATCTTCTCCTTTTTGTCTTCTACACAACCACCTTTCTATTCCACTGATACCTCTCCAACGTATCTATAATTTTTGACTGTTCCATGCTATTATATTATCTGTTTTCGATGTTTAATGGGTTTTATTATGCACATATATTTTTTGGGACTAACCTATTAACTGAAGGCCCAGTGCAAATTGTTGTTTTTTGCCTATTTCAGTGTTTCGATGAAAAGGAATATCAAATGGAATCCAAACAGAATGAAACCTTCACGAGGATCTTTTTTGGAACAAATGCAATCCAGGAGACTTGGAGTGGTGGTCAAGGAAGCAGCGAGGCAGCCACGAGGTAGGGCGGTGCACCCAGGGGGTAGGCATGCCCCCCACCCTCGTGGGCCCCACGGAGCTCTACTGACCTACTTCTTTTGCCTATATATACTCTTATACCCTGAAAACATCCAGGGGAGCCATGAAACCACTTTTCCACCGCCGCAACCTTCTGTACCCGTGATTTCCCATCTAGGGACCTTTTCCAGCGATCTGCTGGAGTGGATTCAATCACGAAGGGCTTCTACATCAACACCATAGCCTCTCCGATGATGTGTGAGTAGTTTACCACACACCTTCGGGTCCATAATTATTAGCTAGATGCCTTCTTCTTTCTCTTTGGTTCTCAATAGAAAGTTCTACTCGATGTTCTTGGAGATCTATTCGATGTAATTCTTTTTGCGGTGTGTTTGCCGAGATCCGATGAATTGTGGATTTATGATCAAGATTATCTATGAATATTATTTGGTTCTTCTCTGAATTCTTATATGCACGATTTGATATCTTTGCAAGTCTCTTCGAATTATCGGTTTAGTTTGGCCTACTAGATTGATCTTTCTTGCAATGGGAGAACTGCTTAGCTTTAGGTTCAATCTTGCGGTGCTCGATCCCGGTGAAAGAAAGGGAACCCACACGTATTGTATTGTTGCCATCAATGATAAAAAGATGGGGTTTATATAATATTGCTTCAGTTTATTCCTCTACATCATGTCATCTTGCCTAATGTGTTACTCTGTTCTTATGAACTTAATACTCTAGATGCATGCTGAATAGCGGTCGATGTGTGGAGTAATAGTAGTAGATCCAGAATCGTTTCGGTCTACTTGACACGGACGTGATGCCTATGTTCATGATCATGCCTACATATCATCATAACTATGCGCTTTTCTATCAATTGCTCGACAGTAATTTGTTCACGCACCGTAATATATGCTATCTTGAGAGAAGCCACTAATGAAACCTATGGCCCTGGGGTCTACTTTATATCATATAAGTTTCAGATCTACAATTCTAGTTTACTGTTTATTTTATTTTGCAATCTTTACTTTTCAATCTATACAACAAAAATACCAAAAATATTTATCTTATTATCTTTATCAGATCTCACTTTTGTAAGTGACCGTGAAGGGATTGACAACCCCTTAATCGCGTTTGTTGCGATGTTCTTGTTTGTTTGTGCAGGTACTAGGCCACTTGCGTGTAGTCTCCTACTGTATAGATAACTTGGTTCTAAAAAACTGAGGGAAAATACTTACGCTACTTTGCGGCATCACCCTTTCCTCTTCAAGGGAAAACCAACGCATGCTCAAGAGGTAGCAAGAAGGATTTCTGGCACCGTTGCTGGGGAGATCTATGCTCAAGTCAAGACATACCAAGTACCACTACTGCAGGATGCTGCTAACGCGACACTACGATTAGAGACCCTTCGAGAAACTGTGCATGATGCCATAATCGCAATCAGTGTTGTATGAAAACCGTCAGAAATGTGTAAAACATTTGCGATGATGGATGCATAAAACACGGTTTTGGTTTTAGTTCCGTGTGCGATGAAGGGAATACGGTTCAGTTCAATGAAGTGTTTGCGATGAGGAGGAACAAAAGAAACAGGCAGCCAGATGGAGGCGTGTGCGATACATAGCATACGGTTCACTCGGATGAACTGTTTGTGATTAGGCAACACAAAAGAAATGGTCAGCCAGATCAAAGGTGTGTGCGATATACAGCATGCGGTTCATTCAGATGAACTGTTTGCGTTGAGACATGAGAACAGAAACAGTTCAAATGAACAAGATTTGTGTGATATGAGGCAAACAGGAATGTAATCGGAGATGTGTGCGAAGACCGATAACAACACAGACGATTACTGCTAACAAGCCATGTGTGTTGTGAGCAAACGATTGCTGGTATACAATTGTGAGTGATTGATGAAAACATCACAGACGGGTTACATTGTTTAGTCCATGTGCGATGTGATTTTCTTTGTCCGCACAACATCTACGCTCCATCTACATCATCAACATATGGACTTAAAATGACAGCATTGCATAACCAAATTAAGCATACAATTACACAAGTGACTACACACATAACATTTCCACACACCAAAGAAAGCAATTACATGCATACTAAAGTAGGAGAAACGAGGATCTAATCATCTACTTATTGTTGCAACGACGCTTGCCATTTCTCTGCTTCTGGCTGGATCCCTGGCCGTTTTGGGGAAGCAGGGACTTCCTCATGTCAACAATCCGCCTGTACATGTTGTAGCTCATGTACACCTCCTTGGCCGCGTACACGACGTGAGCTTTGTTGAGTTTCTCCATCCAGGTCGAGTGCCAGGCACGCTTGTCCTTGTTGCACGAATCCTTCATGTCTCTGTAGTAGGGGTTCATGATGGCCTCAGCGAGGTGAACCAGTGAGTCCTTCTCATGCTCCTTGCTGCCCCTGATCTTCTATTGGCCCTGGATGTCGACAAGATTCTGACAGGCGATGCCCAAATTCTCGAGCGCCTTTACATCGTTGGTGATGTCCACCATAGCGAAAATGTAGTGGGGGTTGTTGACAAAGCTGGCGAAACGCTCAGAAGGCCTTGTGGCCAGGCAGTAATGGTAGACGAGGACGTGATGGCGCATGCACATCTGGGCGACAGCGACCTTGGGACCAGACCATGCACGAGCGCGGGTGTACTAAAGGTCGAACCCGACCACCTTGTACTTCTCATCGGCAAGCAACAGCTCCATGATGTGGATGGACTGCTTCGCCCAGACCGGGACGTTGGTGTACATCACCGAGAGGTACATGAACCTTCTGTGGGTGTCCACCACGGCACGCATGGTGAACTGCTGCACGACATCGGCAGCCTCTCGGAGTGCCAGCGGAGCCGCGCAGGATACCCTCTAAGAATTTCTCATGGTGGGTGTGCTTCTTGGAATGGTGGGGTGCGGTCGAAAGGTTTAAGAGACACAAGGGTAGGTTAAATGGCCGCTATAATAAATTGGGGCCGGTAGGCCTGTAATCGTCACATCTTGTCACGGTGTTTAAAGCGGAGGATTCCAGAATCCAGTGCACGCTTGACAACACCGCACCCCAGGCCTGGGCTCGAAGAGACTGTTCCCGCGCTACCATGTTGTTTACCACGCAAGCTTCCCGCCCGGCTAGTTTGGCCATGCATCGGCTAGAAGAGGGACAAATCGTGGGCGTTTATTGGCAAAAAGCTTTGTACGAACGAAGTGTGTGCAATGACTTCGGTCATAAGTTTACCCTTGGGTGATGATGTCAAAGTTACACAGAAGGGTGATGATGGACACTCGAGTGCGATAATTAATTCTACACTCTACAGTGCACACGGTGGAAGAAACCAATTGTGTGCAATAATGCCGAAGATCACAGTCGAGTTAGCTATACAGATCATGTGCTGTGAGATCGACAAGGTAAACTGATTGAGAATGGTTAATAAAATCTATGACCATTTCATATTAAGGTCAAAATAGTGCTAGAAATATACAAGTCTCATACGATGCCATTTCAACGATTGTACCACAAAAGCTCGAAATGTTACAAGGTTCAAATTCCAGAGTTATGTGGCTTAAATTCGAAGATTACAAGGTTCAAACTGATATTAGAAATGGAATTCAGCTCATCAGCTAGATACGCTCGCGCTGATGCGCTGAACATGGATATCAGAGAGGTTCAAACTAATATCACCGCTTCTAAGTCCGGCTTCGAAACCTCACAATTTTTGCAAAGGGGTCAGCCACTGAGAAGTCATCTATGGGGTTGACCCAATGACTTCCGATTACTCTGTCATCTGAAGTTCCAAAATGAAATTCAGCATTTTTGGAGCCTACTCCATTCTGTCGCAGGCACCGGCGCTGATCAACAGACCATTCATTTTTGCGAAATAAATGTTGGGCAAACCTCATTTCCTTCAGCACCCTTCCTCTGAGAACAAAGAACCAGGCGAATATAATCTCCGGTAAGGTCCCTCGGTAGGAGTTCGAAGTAATTTCTGAGAGATGTAGATCTAGGCATTCGACGTGATTGTTATATTGTATCACATTATCCACCACTGGGCCTAATCTTATCTGCAAAAGAAGAAAATGTGTTAGTGCCTACATGCAGTTTTGAACATTACCACACGCCTAGCTATTTGCTTTGTAGGATTTGTAAAATGCACTAACATGCCATCTTCGATCTGACATGATTAACATGGGCATTTGATTACATTCTAGAAAAATGTAGCCTTCTTCACAAGAGGTTGGAGTGGATGAAAAGTTCCCTAAGAAAACTAGTACAGATGAATCCAAAGGAGAAATGCTTATTTATTGTAACCATATGGATCAAGCAACCAATATGGGGGGGCATGTATGTACTAAAATCCTCCAAAAGAACCTTCAGAAATCGTACTACATTGTCATTGTAAACTTGGAAAAAGGTGTCACAAATTGAACTCCCTTATGTTTAACATTTAACAGGAAAGGAACATCACCTCGATATATAGCTTCTCAAGGCATGGAAAGCATCTCAGGAAACTGGCAACTTGCTCCAGATCGGGCCCGATAGATTCTAGTACCAAGACCTTCACTGTGCGCAGTTTCAGGGTCAAGCTTGTCGGAATAATTTTCTGAATGACAGATGAGCAAACATCTTCAAAATTAGAAATAATGTTAATTTGTAGAAGGAGAGGTAGAAGGCGGCTGTTGTACCTGAATGGGTGTGGATCCAATAACAAGTTCGGAGTATTTGTTAGACGAGTAGCCCACCACTGTCAATTTTGGTGCAGAAATGACATTGATTCTTGTTGGACCTTCTTGAACAACTACAAGTAATCTCTCAAGTGCAAGTGTGTCTTGGATGACCATACCGTGGTCCACCTTTTGTGATGTCTTCCTGCTGCACCAGCAACACACATAAATAGTCCGGAGAGTCATGGAGGTGATGTGGAAGGGACTCAACCCAGTGATCGCCAGAAGATGAAGGTACTCGAGTGCAGTACAGCCACGGAGCAGGTGCTCCATGTCACCCTTTGAGAGGCAGACTACGACGAGCTCGAGGTGCTTCAGTTGTGGTAGAATAAGAGCGGGCGCGTCATTATGGGGCGGGAAATGGCAGTTCCTGAACTTGGCGATGCGCAGCGTGGGTGCGAGGCGGAGTGTGGACGTTGGTAGCGACCGCATATGCCCATCATTAAAAGTGAGCTCCTCGAGCTGATCTAGGGCGGGGGATCGGAACCAGCCATCAAGCTTGGCTTGATCCTTGCCGTTGGAATGGAACTAGCCCATTCTAAGGCCTTTGGTTGGCCATGGTGACTGCCGAGGATCTTGGAGAACGCATCCAAGCTTTTGTGATAGCCATGGAAGAGCTTGTGGGTGTCGATGAGGTCGAGAGGGTTGGAGTTCCATAGGGGGCGGCACTACCGGGAAAGGAAGGTTGTCAGCGCCCCATATTTGATTGGGAGGATGGAGATGATGACTGAGGGAGTCCTGGATTAGGGGGTCTCCGGACAGCCGGACTATATCCTTTGGTCGGACTGTTGGACTATGAAGATACAAGATTGAAGACTTCGTCTTGTGTCCGGATGGGACTCTCCTTGGCGTGGAAGGCAAGCTTGGCAGTACGGATATGTAGATCTCCTCCCTTGTAACAGACTCTATGTAACCCTAGCCCTCTCCGGTGTGTATATAAACCGGAGGGTTTAGTCCGTAGGACAACAACAATCATACCATTGGCTAGCTTCTAGGGTATTACCTCAATTGATCTCGTCATAGATCAACTCCTGTAATACTCATATCATCAATATCAATCTAGCAGGACGTAGGGTATTACCTCCATCGAGAGGGCCCGAACCTAGGTAAACATCTTGTCCCCCGCCTCCTGTTACCATACGCCTTAGACGCATAGTTTGGGACCACCTACCCGAGATCTGCCGGTTTTGACACCGACATTGGTGCTTTCATTGAGAGTTCCACTGTGCCGTCACCATAAGGCTTGATGGCTCCTTCGATCATCGGTAACGATGCGTTCCAGGGTTCCTCCCTGGGAAGATCTTCATATTCGGTGGCTTCGCACTGTGGGCCAACGCGCTTGGCCATCTAGAGCAGATCGAGAGCTATGCCCCTGGCCGTCAGGTCAGGTTCGGAAACTTAAACTACACTGCTGACATCCGCAGAGACTTGATCTTCGATGGATTCGAGCCCATGTCAGGTGCACCGCACAATCACGACGAGCATGACGTAACTCTGCCGTCGGACAGTGTTCGGGGGATCGCATCTGCCACTACTTCGGCCATCAATCCGGAGCAAATTGCGCCATCCGAGGATGGGGGAATAGACCCCGCCATGGAGGCCGCACTCTCAGTGGCGATAGAGCCGGATACTGACTTCACACCTTACGAGAGCCGTGTCATCGAACCATTGGATTCGTCCCTGGCCACGGGCTCCGAACCGCCTGCATCCGCGCCCATCGAATACGATTGGGCACCGATCATGGAGTTTACCTCCGTGGATATCTTTCAGCACTCACGTTTCGGCGATGTGCTAAATTCATTAAGATCTCTCTCCTTGTCAGTAGAACCTTCGCCGAACTATGTCCGGCTAGAACGGATGTGGACGACGAAGAAATTCGCTCCCCACCCACCACCCACTTAGTAGCCACTGTCGACGCTTTAACCGACATGCTCAACTTCGACTCCGAAGACCCCGACGGTATGGACGACGATGCAGGAGACGAACAGGAACCAGTGCCCACAGGGCGCTGGACAGCCACTTCATCACATGACATATGCATGGTGGACACACCCAAAGGAGGCATGGCGACGAGATAGCGGAGGATGACCCCTCCAAGAAGAAAACCAAGCGCCGATGTCAGCAGCGCCGCTCTAAGTCCCGTCATAGCAAAAACAGCGATAACAGCGCAAGAGAAAATAACACTCCAGTCGACTCCAGAGGAAACAACGACCTCATTGACCTAGTGGCAGAGCACGATGAAACTGTAAACAGTGAACATAGTACGTATCCGATGTCCGAACACAGCGACGCCGAGGATAAACCTCATCAACCCCTCTCTGGGGAAGAAAACAGTCCGGACGAAGATGCACACATCATCCCGGAAACGCACTTGGAAGAAGAGAACCTCCGCAGAAGGCTTATTGCCTCAGCGAGGAGTCTGAAGAAGCAGAAGCAAAGGCTTAAGGCCACACAAAATACGGTCAACAACAGGTGGAATAAAGTGCTCGACAACGAAGAAAAGTATGGTGGAAGTTACCACACAAAGAGCTATCCAAAGTGCAAGCTATTACCTGAATTCGACGATGAGGCCGTAGAGCCCACACAGCCGAAAAATGAAACGTCCAACCGGCCGGATCAACCACCTTGTGGCCACGATAGAGAGGCTAACAAGGCCGCACATAAGTCAACACACGATCTACGTGAGGACTTGCGCCAAAAATCCAGTATGACCAGATCCATCTATGGATCTAGGAAGCGCGCTCCGGCACAAAATCAAAACTGAATACTACAACCGTCCGAACGCCATGATACATCCAAATACAGGGGTGTCGCACAGCCCCTATGTTTCACCGATGAGGTGCTGGACCACGAATTTCCAGAAGGATTCAAACCAGTGCACATAGAGCCGTACGACGGGACCACAGACCCTAGGGTCTGGATTGAGGACATTATCCTCCATATCCACATGGCTCGCGGAGACGATCTCTACGCCATCAAGTACCTGCACCTCAAGCTTAAAGGACCAGCTTGGCACTGGCTGAAAAGCCTCCCCGAAAACTCAATTGGAAGTTGGGAGGTGCTCGAGGATGCTTTTCGGGCTAATTTTCAAGGGACCTATGTCCGACCTTCGGATGTAGATGATTTAAGTCATATAATTCAACAACCCGAAGAGTAAGCCCGAAAGCTTTGGAACAGGTTTCTCACTAAGAAGAACCAAATCATCGATTGCCCGGACGCCGAGGCATTAGCAGCTTTCAAACACAGCGTCCGAGACGAATGGCTCGCCAAACACCTCAGCCAAGAAAAACCGAGAACAATGGCAGCTCTGACATGCCTTATGACCCGCTTTTGCGCGGCCAAAGATAGCTGGTTAGCCCGCAGTAGCACCAGGGACCCAAGCACATCCGAAGTCAGGGTTGGCAATGGAAAACCACGATGCAGTAAAAAAAGCGTCGAAATAAAGAAGATAGCCCAGATAATATGGCGGTAAACGCCGGATTCAGGGGCTCTTGACCAGGTGAGCGGAAAAAGCCTTTCAAAGGCAGCAGAGATGGACCGTCCGACCTAAACAAGATTCTAGACAAACGATGTCAGATTCATGGCACCCCCGATAAACCCGCAAATCACACCCACAGAGAATGCTGGGTCTTCAAGCAGGCCGGTAAGCTAAACACCGGACACAAGGGGAGGGAGACACCAAGCGAAGACGAGGAAGAACCTCACCAGCAAAACAATGGAGGACAGAAAAAATTCCCACAAGAGGTTAAGACAGTAAACATGATCCACGTGACGAAGGGGAGAAGCAAACATGCACTCCGAGACATACGCGCCGTAGAGCCCATCACCCCTAAGTTTAACCCCTGGTTGGTCTGCCCAATCACTTTTGATCGCAGGGATCACCCGACAAGCATCCGGCATGAAGGATTGGCTGCCTTGGTGTTAGACCCAATAATAAACAGATACCATCTCACATGAGTCCTTATGGATGGCGGCAGTGGTCTAAATCTGATATATCCGGACATAGTCCGCAAAATGGGGATAGACACGACAAAAATCAGCCATAGTAATACTACCTTCATGGGAGTAATACTAGGCCCAGAGGCACGCTCCACGGGCTCTCTAATACTAGAGGTTGTATTCCGTTCACCCGACAACTACCGAAGTGAGAAGTTAGACTTCGACATTGCTCCATTCCGAAGCGGCTATCAAGCACTACTCGGAAGAACAGCTTTCGCTCATTTTAATGCGGTACCACATTATGCTTCTCTTAAGCTTAAGATGCCTGGTCCACGTGGCACCATCACAGTTAGTGGAAATATTGAGCGTTCTCTATGCGTGGAGGAACGTTAGGTGGCTTTAACAGTCGAGCACTAGACGACCTCACCAACCAGAATAAATGATAGGTCGTCAAGACCGCGGACACGGTTCGACGAAGTCTGGCGCATCACCAGATATACCTGAGATTGGTTTGATGGTTAAACCTTCATAGACGGTACCAAGGGCTTCCCGCATGTAATCAGGGCTAGTTCGGCTCAACTTGACTTATCTTGAATTTTAATGGTTTATCGAGAATAACCAATTTTTTGGCACGACAACTTTCACCTAAGTTCTTCTCTTTTACAGATGACAATCATGCTGCACCCATCCAGGACACGACGCAACGGAGACACAGGCGCAGACGTGCAGCAGGGACCCGCCCAAAGGTTTCTTTTCAGATTAAGACCCTGCATAAACCTTTTCTACTATCTCTTGTTGTTCACATCCTCTGGATACCCAGTACAACCGAGAAGGATGCTGACGTTATTAGAATTTTGCCACATGAGAATATTGCACGTACCTGGACACTCGGGGTTTATTATTAAGGGCATTGTTCAGCCCAGCATATGTTATAAAGACCGAATACCTTAGGGAGTGTTCGGCGTCGCGAGTTTGGCCTTATATGCATCAGCTCTGAATCATGTATTTGGTCAAATGTTGGTTTTGCCCGGCTCCCGCGTTTTGCTACCTTACGTTCCGCTCTATCGGCTAAGGCGGCACCGGGAGAACTACTGCGATTGTGCCCTGGTTCATCCGGATGGGCACCTTAGTAGAGAAACCCAAAAACTGACTGTCATGATAAAGCGCGAGACTGGTCAACACTTGATGACTAAGAAGAATCTTCGGGATTCATCCCCATTAACGAAGGGCCGTTTCCCGGTCATGTACGTACGCGTACCGTATTCGGACAAGCGCGGAGGTACCAGGGGCTATATAGTAGTCTCACCATCAAACTCCTATGGCTAAGTGAAAGTGTTAAAGTAATATAGTCCGATTGCCTCGTTCGCTGCGCTACCACCTCCTTAATGGACCAAGACATTGGATCAAGTGTGAATACGCGTTTTTTGCGAACACCCCCGCATTATGTGCGTGGGGGCTGAAGCCGACGATTGTAAACTTTCAGATTATATACATATATACATGAACGGCCGCATAGGAGGCATCATAATACTTTCAGGCAAAAGTATAAACACAGCCTTTATAATTCAATAAAACATTGTTTTTACAATGGGAATACATGTCACTAGAACATTATATTCTTCAAGCACTGAGCCTCTATTGAACGAGCGCCTTCAAGGACTTCTTCAAAGTAGTGCTCGGCAGATACTCGGCCTACGGCAGAACTCTGGGTTGCAATAGCGGTGGCCTCCATCTCTGCCCAGTATGTTTTGACATGGGCAAGTGCCATACGCGCACCCTCTATGCACGCCAACCTCTTCATAGCGTCGATGTGCGGCACAGCACCAAGGAACTGTTGCACTAAACTAAAAGAACTATTCGGCCTTGGCACTTCCGGCAACAGATGATCCACAACAGACCGCATGGCAAGCCCGGACAACCTATGGAGCTCGGCCCACTCGGCCATTCGCTCATTCCCCCTTTTGGAAACCTTTGTTTCCGGGTCTTCAGAGGTGGTCGTCTTCCTTCCTCAGGGAGAGGGAATGTCAGATTCTTCTCCCTGGTTATCCTCCTTTGCGGAGGCTCTAATTCCCCCGGTTTGGATGAATAGTGAGTGTGGCCTGCTTTCAGCCTCTTTATTCCCCCCTTTATCTTCCCCTGAGGGCGCCTAATAAGGCACCGACTCGAGCATTCTGGCCAGTATTGGATTTGCTGAGCCTTCAGGAAGGGGGGCCGAACACCTAATCATCTTCGCCTTTATTACCCAGTCCTGGTCAAAGAGCGACTTTTCAGAATGATGTTGTGATATATAAAAAAGGCATCGTGTTCGGCCATGGGATTACTTACTTGGGTATCTGGGTGATTACAGCTCAGACCCGCATCCTCGGTGGTGTCCAAACACTTTATTTGGTGTCCGAAGAACAATTTGTACATCTCTTCGAGTATCATGCCGGGGAAGTGCTGAATAGTTCACGGTCCTTCCGGGTTGAACTCCCACATACGGAGGGGTCGACGTTTTCAAGGCGGGACTCGACGAACTAGCATGACTAGCATTATCATGACCAGGCTGACATCTTTCTCAAGGAGATATCGAATGCGACTCTGCAATATCAGCACATCATTTACTGGCCCCCAGTTCAGCCCCTTGTTGATCCATGACATCGGTTGTGGTGGAGGGCCCGAGCGAAAGGCTGGGGCGGCTACCCACTTGGTACTCCTGGGAGCTGTGATGTAAAACCACTCCCGTTGCCATAAACTGGACACCTCTGGGAAGGAACCCTCTGGCCATGGAACATCAGCGCTTTTTCTTATTGCGGCACCTCCGCACTCTGCGTGATGCCCCTCGATCATCTTCGGCTTCACATTGAATGTCTTGAGCCACAGGCCGAAGTGTGGGGTAATGCGGAGGAAGGCCTCACACACGACGATGAACAGCGAGATCTGAAGGAGCGAATCCGGGGCCAGATCATGGAAATCCAGCCCATAATAGAACAAGAGCCCCCTAACAAAGGGATCCAGAGCGAGGCCTAGCCCTCGGAGGAAGTGAGAGATGAACACAACACTCCCGTTGGGTTCTGGAGTGGGGATGACCTGCCCTCGGGCAGGCAGCCTGTGCGAGATTTCGGCGGTCAGATACCTGGCCTCTCTTAGCTTCTTGATGTCTTCCTCTGTGACAGAGGAAGGCATCCACTGACCTTGAAGGTTGGATCCAGACATAGTTGAAGGCCCGAGGCGCCTGACCTGAGCGTTGGGAGTTGGAACTCGAGGCAGGGGAAGGATTCGATTAAGTACGAGAGGGAAAAAAGGACTAGCCTTTGCCTCATTATAAAGAGGGTTAATATCAAGCGTCCTCCTCGTGGCTGTTTGGGACTTGCCTAAAATCGATGAGTCATACCAATGGGCACGATTGGGTTACCCGCGTTCGTATTGATGAGAATCCTGTGTTAAGGGGACACAATCTCTGCTTCGACAAGACGTGTCAAGAAACCCGCCTCGCGATATGTGCAATGCTGGTTGAGAAAAACGGTTCGAATAGTGACCGGGCCATGGCATGATGTCATGTTGCTAAACGTGTCAGCAGGTTAGACTTGCGGAAATATTATTCTCTCTACGGTGGTATGTGGAACTTGTTTTGTAGAGCCGGACACTATCCTTGTGTTCAATATCTTCTATGGAGTATTCAGAGGAAGAACCCACCTTGCAATGCCGAAGACAAATATGCGCACCGGACTTATCGTCATTGAAGCCTGGTTCAGGGGCTACTGAGGGAGTCCTGGATTAGGGGGTCTGCGGACAGCCGGACTATATCCTTTGGCCGGACTGTTGGACTATGAAGATACAAGATTGAAGACTTCGTCCCGTGTCCGGATGGGACTCTCCTTGGCGTGGAAGGCAAGCTTGGAAGTACGGATATGTAGATATCCTCCCTTGTAACCGACTCTGTGTAACCCTAGCCCCCTCCGGTGTCTATATAAACTAGAGGGTTTAGTCCGTAGCACAACAACAATCATACCATAGGCTAGCTTCTAGGGTTTAGCCTCTACGATCTCGTGGTAGATCAACTCTTGTAATACTCATATCATCAATATCAATCTAGCAGGACGTAGGGTATTACCTCCATCGAGAGGGCCCGAACCTGGGTAAACATCTTGTCCCCCGCCTCCTGTTACCATACGCCTTAGACGCACAGTTCGGGACCCCCTACCCGAGATCTGCTAGTTTTGACACCGACAATGACTCTCAACATATCATCGGGGAGGTTGCTGATTAAGTCTAGGCCTACTGCAGTCACTTGCGGTTCTAGCTAGCCCCGCCTCCGCTTGTTGGCAGCCCCGTTCTCCACCTCCGGAGTCTCCTTTTCAGTGGCGCTTTCTGATAGAAATGGGAGTACACGGAATATTTAGTTAAAACAGGGCAATAGAAAAGTGTATTGGTAACTAGAAGTTATTAGGTATGAATATAGTAAGATAAGGGAATAGCAATTGGTTGCTTAAATACTGCACAATTCATTTGACATTGCTGGGTAAGTCAACATATGCAGATGGTTGAAAAGAAAACTCACTTCGAACAAAGTCTGGACGGATGGTTTTGTCGGGGTAGTTAGCATATATCTCATGACTAGGCCCTTCTATCCGCAGTGCAATTTTAGTGCCAGCTTTCAGTACATAAAACATTGCAATTTCATTCCAAAAGCCAGTGCCAAAATAAGAGTCACCACGTTCATCAAGTCTTACAGTAGCAAGGATTGTAAATCCATGGTTCGTGCGCAGTATGACATTCATGGAGCCTTGATGTATGTAAAGGGAAAAATTGTGCACTACATAATAGGTTGCACAGCGAGGGATGTCCTGCAGAAAAAGGTAGGGTTGTTAAAGAAAATATGGTAACATGCAAATATGGGCCCAAATTGAAAGAACTGTACAACAGTTGAAATCGAAGGACAAAAGTCTATAATTAAACAGAGAGGGTAAACATGATGCCATGGAAATATGAGAGTAATTGAAAGAACAATACATCATTAATTTGCCTAATATAGAAAGAAGAGGGGGGAAAACCCATTTGACGTATAAGGTGCATGTGGCACCTTTTATCCAAATGGAGCAACATTTAGAATATGTTAAGGAAAGTAGGCCATGTCAACCGATTTAGGGTGACATTGAACATACCGCGCGCGTCCTCAAGTTATCTGGTACGATGAGATGGAATCTCTGGCGGCGGTCGCCAAGTCCTGAAGTATCCGTGCACTGTACATTCTATGATTGAAAGAAAACCCTCAAATCAGCTCAAATAAAAATGAATTCACGACGATTTCCGCCGGGTGATTAAAGGAGGCAGATGAACTGGGATAAGATATGAGATAATATCTCATTAAATTAATTACCTTGTCGTCCATGAGAAAAAACCCACAGTTTGGCACATTCCCCAACCGAGCGGAGCTGGGTCGACCACGAGCAACGTCGAGAAAGTCGATGGCGATAGGCGGCGGCAAGCAGAAGTGGTGAAATGCGGTGGGCTTTGCCGGCATCCTGGCGGCGACGGTAGGCATTGAGCTAAGTGTTTACCGCCGCGATAGGCGGTGCCATGGCATAGACATGGAGGAGCTTCTGCAGGTATGAATGGGGAATGTACCGGAGGGGCCGAGGTGGGTGGCGGGTGGGGTGAGGGTTTTTGTGACGTGGGAATGGTGAGGGTTTTCTTTTTTCTTTTTTGAATTGGGTGGTGAGGGTTTTCTGTTCCACCAAGAATTTTGGGGGTGACGATTTGCTAGAGCGAACCGTGTGTGATTGACGCAGCAGGCAAAATGATAGTCATTGCACACAGTTCCAATTTTGGGAACCGTGTGTGATTGACGTACTACCTCTGTCCTGGTTTATTGGTCCCCAGTTGTAATTTTTACCAAAATTTGGCGAAATATTTAACATACTCCAAAATAGATAATAAGCATAGTTCAACCGTCATTAAGCATAGTCAAGCGTACATAGTTCGATCCATCCCACATCTCATCTCACATGCGGCCGGCACGATCCTAAAGCTTCTCCAGCTACTCGGCGTACGCGCCATGCGCCACCCTGCGAGAATACTTCTGCTTGAAGGAGCCAACAGCCCATCCTCTTGCATGCACAAGAACACTTAGATACGTTTCATGAATCTTGTGCTTGCAAAATGGGCATCCATAGCCGTCATTCCAGGTCCTAATACGCCTGTTATGCATTCCCGCGTAAAGCTCCCTCAGGATTCGCCTCCTGTACCTCCTTTGGGAATCTTCATCCTCGCTGTCCACATCGTCAGACATCACCTATACATATAGTAAAAAAAATTGGCATCAAATCACTGATTACATGCCGTGAAGTAGGATTAGGAATTTATGGCTATTTATTTATACATATTCAGATATTATGGTTCGATTTTTAAGCACAGTCGTCTATGTATAGACCAATCTTGAAGAAAATAATGGCACAAACATATGTAGGTCATTCAAAATCAATTGTCAAGTCCTGGCTAGGAATTATTAGCACAAACACTAACCCTAGTTGGATTACTAGCAGAAATCATTTGCAAACATGAAACAACTAATCACTTATCACCTGTACCATTCAAACATTCAATACACTACACGGATCTAACGAAACTTACTCAGATTTCATGGATTGGGAGAACATAACCACATGATTTCTATTCCAAAAAGGGGGAGGTAGGAGTAACCAAAGAAACCCTATGATCTATTTGAAACATAAATGGGTATAGATGACTAACCAACTATCCGTCGTCGTTGGAGTCGTCGCCGGAGTGGTCGTCGGAGTCGTCGCTTGAGTGGTCGTCAGAGTCGTCACCGGAGTGATCGTCGAAGTCGTCGAAGAAGTGGTCATCGGAGTCGTCGCCTGAGTGGTCGTCAGAGTCGTCACCGGAGTGGTCGTCGGAGTCGTCCCCGGAGTGGCCGTCGGAGTCGCCGCCGGAGTGGTCGTCGGAGTCGGTGTGGAACTCTGCCTCCGGCTTTGGAAGCTCGATGCCGTCGACGATGTCAGGGTGCAGCGATAACTTGCCGGTGGTGACGACAACCTCTGTCTCCATCTCCATGCCGTGTTCCGGTGCTTTAGCAGCCCCGGCGTCGCCACTCCCTCCGATGGGGCACTTCGGCGGCATCCTCATACACTGGCGGCTTTGAGGACTGAGAGCGGCGTTGAGGTTGCAAGCGGAGAGAGAGGATTGTGTGTGCGTAGCAAGGATGGGTGGTGCAGCCGCTCGGGCGCACCATTAATGTGGAGTAGTGGGAGTTGTGGGAGAGAGGCGGGCAGATGGCTCGCCTCCCAGTGAGCCTGCGCACCGGACTGCTGGCATGCCTACCAAAGTTTCACATAGCTACTAGCACACCTCCCGATGACACAGTGCAGTGAGCACGCCTCCGTCAATTCACACACCTGCACGCACATCTCCCCGTCTGCCTGCGTGGCGGACTGCTCGCATGCGTCCCGTCAACTCACGCCTGCTCACACGCCACATGGGTCGCGTGGCACGTATATTGTTTTTCTATTTGGATGATTAATGTTGCCGCTTTATTGCTTAACCGAAGCATGGCACGTATCCATTGTTGCTCTAACGCTCACGGTTTGAATAAATAATCCAGTTGGGATATTGGTTCCCAATTATTAATAATCTCCCATTTGTAATTAGATAAATATTACATCAAAACTGGTCTCAAATTTGACAAAAAAAGTACAATGCCACTTTGTATTGGTGTCTATATGACAACACGATAAGTTTCATGAACTTCAAATAAGTTTTGGATGTACTAGAATTTAAAAATCAAAATTCTCAATGTTTGAAATTTGTTACACGGGGAGTAAACATACACGCAGTGAGACACATGTGTTTTTGCAATCCATTTAGGTGCACTGTCACGTGTGCATGTAGCTCAAATTTGATTTTTGCACATTATACCCATACAAAATCAATCAATCAATGTACTAAAACGTCTTAATGATCTTTGTGAATTTGTTAAAATTAAAACGTCCCTCCTTTGGTAACATGTATGTTCACCGCGGGATAATTAATTTAACATGCATCGTAGTTGTGGTGGATTCGCGGTGTGTGTGTAGGTGTGTGCGTTTGGGGTGGCGGGTGGCTCGTAGTACACTACGAGTTGTGAGCCACCGTGTGGGTTGGCCGTTTTGTTAGGCAGGCTGGTGCCACATCAGAGTCGTGAAATCGTTATTTAAAACATTACACAACCCTTTCATACATAAATGTTTTGGCCACATGCAGTCGATGCTTGTCCTACACGACACTCGATACTCGCGTGTGACGCTTTCTATGGGCCGCGAGGTCATCGTCCATCACTTTGACAAACATCCGGCAGTGAGGTTAATTTGACCAGCAAGGTATAATCTTTTTTGTTTGTGTTATGGTGGTATATAGTACGCGTCAAAGAGGTGGGAGGGGACTGGCATATATAATATACGTATGCGTCCGTGAACAAGTACACCTCACTCAGTGTCGGGACTTTTTGGTTACCGAGGCACGTGCCACATCAAAATTGTGAAATTGGTTATTCAAACATCACACAACACCTTTTTGGGCCACATGCATATATATCCTAGCTATGACACTCACGTGTGACGCTTCCATCTGTGGGCCCATGAGGCCATCATCGATGGATGCATGCATGCATCACTTTGACCTACATCGGGAGAGGCTAATTAATTTCACCATCGATGAGGATTCTTTTGGGTTGTACATATATTACGGCAGGAGCATATAGTATGCGGTGAAGAGGGGAGGAAGGGGACCATCATATGTAGTACGCTTGATATGAACCTCGCTCTCTGTGGGTGTATGGTTTACGGTTTTTGAGGCATGTGGCACATCAAAGTTGTGCATTTTGGGTATTCAAAATATATATGTTTGGCCCACATGCAAAGTGGTGGTGGTTGTCCTCTCGCACCCACTTAAGCGGTTATCAGCAATATCGAGGCTTTCCATCTGTGGGCCCGCTTGGTCCATTACTTCTTTTTGCCTGACAACAAGAGAGGTTAATTTGACTTAGGAGGGGATTATTACTTTTGCTCTAGGATGACATGCATGATACACTTTGAGCACACACATATGCATGTGTACGCATGAATCCATCCCCTCGAGTTGAAGTGGCTAGTACAACGACACCATCATGAACCGATCTCGCTCTGTGTGGGGAGCTAGTGTATTATTTTTGACACATGCGCCAGATCAATGTTGTGTATTCAAACATGCATGCACGCATCACCTCCATACATATCATGTAGTGGTTGCCTTCGAACGATACACTCCCTCGCGTGATTATCGGCGACAAGCCTATATATTCGTGGGCCCGCATGGACATCCATGATCACCTTGACCAACAACAAGATAGGTTACCATGGCCGATTCTTCATTTGGTTAGTGTTATCATAGTATAGGTCATGGTGACATTCAGACCTAATTAAGTTTGAGCGCATATACTATGCACGCATGCATGTATATATGAATCCCCGTCGTTGTCTTGAAGTGTGGTGTAACATACATATGCATCGTCAACCTAACCCTCACTCAGTGTGGGGATTTTTAGTTCGAAATCACGGTGCCACATCAAAGTTGTTCATTGTTACTCAAAAACACACCTCTCCATACATATGTTTGGGCCACACGCATGCAATGGTTGTCTTCAGGGACTAGCTACTTGCGTGATTATTGGCGAGCTAGCCCATCTCCGGGGTCGGATGGATGGCCATCACTTTCCCAACAACAAGAGAGAGGTTGCACGACCAAGGTGGATTATTCTTAGTTCGTTTTATGATCCATCTTGGTGATATATATGCCTCTCTGGCCCGCCGACTAAAATTGTGTGTGGGGGGGATGCTACATAACACTTTTCTAGGTGAACCCCGGTTGGCGGGGCGGCATGCAATCATAGCTTAATTAGGATTCCCTTCGTGGAGACACGAGGGGGGGGGTGGGGGCTGCTAGCTACTTCGCACTTTGCTAGGTGAACCTCGGTTGGGGGGAGGGGCCATGCTCATAGCTTAGGATTCCCTTCGTATAGACACGAGGGGGGGGGCTGCTAGCTATTTCGCACTTTGCTAAGTGAACCTCGGTTGAGGGGTAGGGGCATGCATTCATATATAGCTTAGGATTCCCTTCGTGCTGACACGAGGGAGGGGTGTCTGCTAGCTACTTCGCACTTTGCTAGGGTGAACCTTGGTTGGGGGGGAGGGCATGCATTCATAGCTTAGCTAGGATTCCCTTCGTGCCGACATGATGGAGGGGGGCAGCTAGCTACTTCTCACTTTGCTAGGTGAACATCGGTTGGGGGGGCATGCATTCATAGCTTAGGAATCCCTTCGTGCCGACACAAGGGAGGCGGGGCGACTAGCTCTACTTCACACTTTGATAGGTGAACCTCGGTTGGGGGGCATGCATTCATAGCTTAGCATTCCCTTCGTGCCGACATGAGGAAGGGGGCTGCCAACTACTTCACACTTTGCTACGGTGAACCTCAGTTGGGGTGGGGGGTGGGGCATGCATTCATATATAGCTTAGGATTCCCTTCGTGCCGACACGAGGGAGGAGGGGGGCTGCTAGCTACTTCGCACTTTGCTAGGTGAACCTCGGTTGAGGGGTAGGGGGCATGCATTCATATATAGCTTAGGATTCCCTTCGTGCTGACACAAGGGAGGAGGGGGGCTGCTAGCTACTTCAGACTTTGCTAGGTGAACCTCGGTTGAGGGGGAGGGGGCATGCATTCATAGCTTAGGATTCCCTTCGTGCCTACACGAGAGGGTGGGAGCAAGCAATACCATGCGCTTTGCAAGAGAGGTGCCACATCGAAGTTGCATTTGGTATTTGAAAATCAAACCACCCTTTTGATAAATAAATTTGGTCCACATGCAAGTGTGTTTGTGTTCGGACCCTCTCCCACATCATTTTTCACCAAATTTATGAACATTAGACAAGTCGGATGACGCAACAGACACGGTTCACTCAAACTAACCATGTGCCACGACGGTGCACTTGTCACGCACACATCCGCACAGTACATTGGGCTCCACGAGGCTCCCCTCTCAAAAATATCTGCTCACTTCGAGGGTTTTTCTATTTCATAACACACGGTTGTTAGCTCCGGACCGTGTGCGATGTTTCCTTTTCCCAATCCCGCCTGCATCGAAAATATCTGCCCGCCTCGAGGGTTTTTCTTTTTCATAACACACGGTTGTTATCTTCGGACTGTGTTCGATGCATTATCATCAAAATTTTCAATAGCCCGGCATTTCACTCCCGCATTTGACTCCCACGTAGTAAAATTTTCAATACCCGCGTCATTTCCTCAAACACCCCGCGCCCCCTCCACACACACACACACACCAAAACCTCCTCGGGCATGCACGCGCGCACACACACACCCCCTCCTCACTCAAAACCCTAGCAAAGTCCCCGCCGCCGCAAGGCCTCCATTGTCAACATCTGCCGGTTTGCCCGTGCAGCTTACCCACCGATCTCCATACCCAGGCCGCCCTGAGTTTCTTAGATGACGCCTGCCAAACGCCCCTTTTCCACAGATCCCCATCCCCATCCCCCACTCCAGAGCGTCGCAACCTAAGCCCGGCTACGCTTCCCGTGGAGCTCGAGGAGCGACTGGCCCAAAAGAGGAGTATAGCGGTCTCTTCGCCCGACATCAGCAAGGAAGCTTACGACCATTACTGGCGGTAGGCACTCAAGCAGCAGGCTCAAGTATGCGGGCATGTCTCGTCCGCCGGCTAAGACATCGAGGTCATCGACATCGATGCCTTGAGGCGTGATGTGTCACAGGTTAAGTGGCCCGCCCCAACCCCTCGGGTTCAACCGCCGTCAATCTCATCCATGGCCCCGTCGCTGATCTCCTCTGGCTCGCTGTCAATAATTTGCCATTCTACATCGCCATCGAGCCTCTTTTGTCATTTCTGAAGGACACATTCTGCGATGCTGGCTTGGGATCCACAGCTTCCAAGTCAGACCTCATCGACGGCGACCACGAGGAGGGCACCCTCTCCGGCTCTTCCAAGGGTAAAGAGCCCATCTACTCTTCCAAGGGGAAAGCGCCCGTCTGTGACATCAGGGAGGGCACCCTACAGCCGCGCTCTTCCAAGGGGAAGGAGACCATCTGCGACAACATGGAGCGCATCCAGGGTCCGTGATCTTCCCACGGGAACGAGCCCATCTGTGACAAGTGAGGAAACTCATGATTTGTTAATTTCAGTTGTTCACAATGTGATGCTCTATATGTGCAATTATTTACTGTGCAGTACATTTCATCAATCCAGTTTTAAACATACTGATAGGAATGCATATATTTGCTTGTTATTAAGCCTGTTATAGCTAGCATATGCCTCTTTTAAAGTTTTTTGATTGTTCGGTTGTTTGTAGTTAGCATATGTTTAGTTTCAAATGCTATCTTTTGTTTTTCATAGTATGCCTTGTTTATTCCAGTTATTCACAACATGATGTACTATATGTGCAAGTATGAACTATGCAGTTCAATTTCATCAGTACCAGTTTCAACAATACCACTATGAATGACTACATTTGGTTGCTGCATCTTGTAGTTAACACGCCTTTCCATTTTTATTTAACCATAACGAGTGTACTTAGACTGGCACAATACCAGTTTGAATGACTATGTTTGCTTGTTGTTAAATGTTAGGCCTATTGAAGTTAGCACACCTTTCCACTTGTTTTGCTTTACTAGCATGCTTAAACATGCACACTGAAGCTATCTTTTGGAGATTATTTTGTCTGCCATGTGTAATTTTGTTTGATGTTTGGCCTGTTGTGCTTAACATGCTTCTTGATGTACCTACACGGGACAATTTTGGGAATGACTGCTGTTTTCCATCAAGGTTAGTTTCATCCCATGGCTTATATCTGCTCACTGTTCAGGATATCCATAGTTGGTACCATATAGGCCGACAACGGATAAGGGACTAATCAGTGAATTGGACTTTTAACTGAATATATCTACAACCCAGTTTTCCTTAGGTTAACCAGGGCCATATGTAATATAACTGAGGCTACATAGCAACATGCACTGTACTTAATGTCTAAATGTGCAATTCTAGGCTACATAGCAACAAGGGTGTTACATTACTGTTCTAATGATGTCTAGATATACGTAGAAGAGCAGGAACAGCAACAACACGACCCTGTTTGGATACTCAACTTAGCTAGAGGTTAGAGTTAGTTTTTAGCTCATTACTAACCCTGAACTAACTCCATCCAAAGAGTTGTTTGGATGGCAGGGTTAGATTGATAATAAATGCACTAGAAGAACTAGCTCCAATTAGCACCTCTTGGGTTGGATACTAGTTTTTTGGGTGGGTTATTGATGCAACTAGGTCAAACTAGCCCTCATGTTTAGATATACTTTAGGGCTATTTGAGCCCAAACTAGCTCAAACTAACTGTAACCCATGGATACAGCAGCAGCTAATTTTAAGAACGAACTAAACTCCTTTTGGCACATAATATAAGATATTAATTCATCTAATATGTGAGTCTATTGGATGTTATAAGATACTCCCTCTGTTCCTAAATATTTGTTCTTTTTAGAGATTTTAAATGGACTACCACATACGGATGTATATAGACATATTATAAAAGAGTTTTGTACTACATCATTGTGACATTACTGTTTAGGTTCTAATATTAACTTGGTGCTTTTAGGTACATATGTCACTGGTAAAGATCCGCGTTTCGACCCTTTCTGCGTATGGGGCAATGAGATATCGATGATCCAGCATCAAGTGAGGAAGCTGATAAAGATTGTTAGTAAAATGGGTCCAAAGATGGCAATTAAACTATTTGTTTACACTTTATCCATGACAACAGCGAACTGCAGGATGGTAAGTAAGAACTCTACAGCCTTCTTTTTCCTGCCCATAATGAGTTGTGTTAGATGACAATGTCTGAAATCTTATTCCTTTGCAGTGGTTGCCAAAGAAGTTTACTCAAGATTACCTGTCAAACTACATGATTGGTGGGCATGCAAAGGTTAAAGTATTTCTACCAGAACACGATGATTATCTAGATGTTTTCATGAAGACCGTGAAGGATGGGCGGTCGGCCATCACAAGGGGTTGGACTAGAGTCGTGTGTGCCTTTTGGATGGAGGAGGGCACTATATGGGCATTCTGCTTCACCTTGTTCAGCAACCAGAATATATTTCGCCTCTTTCTTTATCGTCTTTAATAGTACAAGTATACAACTGTGGTTCATCATTCTCTATTTGATTCTTATGTAATTCTTGAACATATGTACCTATGAATCTAATAATGCATTGGATGTTTGAATCTGATGGATATGAATAAAGCTGTAGCATACATTCAAATTCAAATTCAAATCCGGTACAATTTGGAAAAGAAGCAATTAAAGTACAGTGAAATTACGTTCTCCAGGTTGTTACAGCACACATGGTTGGTAAAACAAAAACATTTGCGATATGCACCATAATCCGAGACGGTTCACAGAGAGGAAACATGTGCAAGCATGCACACAGTTGTCGTTTGCAAAGAATGTGGGATGTCAGACAATATCACAAATGGTGTGGGAAAACTAAACGTTTGTGTTAGTTGCCTTATCATACACAATTCCCAACAATGAACTGTTTCTCATGAAGTATGCATCATAAACGTTGCACCATAGAATAGTGTGTGCGATAGTTGTCGTGTACGGCAATGTTATGACGGTCCGACGTTTCGTAATCCTGTCCGACACTCGTACGACGATTAGCTAATCTTCTTAATGGTGAACTGTTTGTGATGGGCCGCGCATCATACACGTTCTATAATAGTGAACCGTTTTTGATGGGCCGCGCATCATAAACGTAGCACCACAGAATACCGACTGCGATGGCAATGCAAGCAAAAACGAGTAGGAGTACTGTAGGGGCCCTATCCCTGACGGTTTCTGGGTCGTGTGGGAAGGACCCCCTATCGCCCACACTCACTCGGCGACGATTCCAAATGCCGTCGCGGAAAGGGGTTTTAAACCGTTTGTTTAGGACCAACATGCACCAGTGTACCCATCACAAACCGTTTCTTCGCCTCTCGTTTTACTCTCCCCCACTTCACATTTGCCATTTTATTCGCCCTTTTTCGCCTGTCTCTTTTTTCTTGGCTTTTGTGTGTTCGTTCTTAGTACATTTTGTTGTCATCATGTCTGAAATTGGGGAGGTTATCGTTGAAAAGGATAGTAGTAACGATGGGGGAAATGTTGATGCTTTTGGTTATCCTCATGAAGAACCTACTATTTTACACACTAAAAAGTTTCTGATCGGTAGTGGTAATATTATTGGAAAAGGAGTTATTCAAGATTTCTTTACTTGTGCCGGTGCTTTGCCAACCATGAGCAGGTCTATTCTTCATAAAACTAGTAGTCTTGCGGATGCTATATCTTTGCTCGTGGTTGAACTTGAAAGACAATTTGTCCACATGCATCCTTGCATACAGAGGATTTTTCTAGAATATTTTAATATTGAGCATTCTTCTGTTAAGCGAGCAGCTGCCATCTTTTTAACTCATGAGTTCAGATTTATAATAAAAGAGGCGAATGAAATTTTTGCGCATTATAGGGTGGATGTCGGCTGACCTCCCATAGAAGCAATCCTTTTCTATCAAGAATATAATGCACTTACGATCTTTAGATCATGTTTCTTTTAATGAAAACCTTAGAAAAAAGGTTCGTACCGATGTTCTAGTTGACAGGATTTCTGAACTTAATGATAATTTTGCTATCCAGGACAATGGGTTAGGTTTTTACATTGAACAAAGGCTCATGACTTTTTGCTGAAAGAATGCTTATAATGATGAATTGGTTGTGCAATATGAGGGGCCAAAGGAGGAACCAATACCTCCCGAGCTTGATCTTGGGGGCTTTTGTCCCATTAAATTTAGCCCTTTTGATTACTTTTGCTTGCCACAAAGAGAACTTCCTGCTAAACATAGGGAGTATGAGATGAGTTTTTGCGATTTGCCTTATCATTATCATGGCAATACCTAGATCTATTCTTGTTTTTATGCCTAGCTAGGGGCGTTAAACGATAGCGCTTGTTGGGAGGCAACCCAATTTTATTTTTGTTCCATGCTTTTTGTTCCCTTTGTAATAAATAAATCATCTATCCTCTGTTATGATTGTCTTTTTATGTTTCAATTAGTGTTTGTGCCAAGTAAAGCCTTTAGGATCTTCTTCGATGATTGTTATTTGATCTTGCTGAAAAAAACAGAAAGTATGCGCTCACGAGAATTATTTTCGTTTTTTACCAGAGAGCGATGAAATACCAATTCCAACTGCAGTAGATCAATATATAAATTATTTAGGACGTCCTAATTTGTCAGGATTGTTGGAGTTACAGAAGTATTCGAAACCTACAGATTACTACATACTATTCTGTTTTTGACGGATTATGTTTTTTGTGTGTTGTTTGCTTATTTTGATGAATCTATGGCTAGTATCGGAGGGTATGAACCATAGATAAGGTGGAATACAGTAGGTTTATGTCACGACCCGATTTTTCTAGACATTGATTTCCAGAAATTGGCCGTCGTGCTCACCAGCCCCAGGATTACTGTTAGCTGATGAGGCACCAACTTGATACAGAAATTCCAAGAAAAAATACAAAATATGTAGTACAAGAGCATTCTGGCCTGTGAGTACAACAATTGGGTTTCTAGTGGTCGATGGCGGAAGCGGTTTGTGATTTGTTAGTGTCTATGGGACTCCATTTCCCACAGGAACAGCCGACCAGGTCAACTCCTATCTTCGCGAGGCTGCTATCACCGTTGCTTAGTTTCCGGGGCTGTCACCGCAACGCTCCTCTCCAAGCAGAAATCTGGCCAAGACAATAGCCAGGGACAAGCCAGTGAGTACTTTGAATGTACTCGCAAACATTATGAACACTGGGATAATATAATTGATAATCATCAGTCAGTCATAAATAAAACATCTTTTATGCATGCAAGCAGGTTGTTTATATGCAACATGAATAAGCAATAATGGAGTGGGGAATAAAATGCCGCAGTCGGGCATCTGAACGACACCACCTAAAGGGCTTATAAAGTAAATAATAACAAGCAATGCCGCAGTCAGGCGTCTCAGCGACACCACATAAAGGGCTTATAAAATAAATAAATAACAAGCAATGCCACAGTCGGGCGTCTCAGCGACACCACATAAAGGGCTTATAAAATAAATAAATAACAAGCAATGCCATAGTCGAGCGTCTTAGCGACACCACATAAAGGGCTTATAAAATAAATAAATAACAAGCAATGCCACAGTCGGGCGTCTCAGCGACACCACATAATGGGCTTATAAAATAAATAAATAACAAGCAATGCCACAGTCGGGCGTCTCAGTGACACCACATAAAGGGCTTATAAAACAAATAATCACAATGAATATCCAGGAGGTAGAACTGTCCCAGGGATACTCAATGATATAATGGGTTAGTCCAAAATAATAATAACCATAATCTTCACAAGTCACAAGTCACAGTCCAAGTTCTGGTTTAACAATCTCTCCTCCGAAGACCGACAGTAAGACCAACCCTTGACCCATCCCAGACTGTAATCCTTAACCATGGACACGGCTATTCGAATAGGTTTAATCTCTGCAGAGGGTGTACTCTTTACCCACGAGTAATGGATTCCTTTAGTCCATCGGGACTAATTCCGTCTGCGGCCTTTTTGTTGAAAACACGCCTAACTTGCACACACCAGCTTAACTCATCGGTGTCTGGAATCACCCACGACACTTGTTAAGCAAAAATCTAAGTGGGGAGGCTACAACCTCGCGTAGCATGGGATCAAATTTATATCGCGCGCTCTAAGGGGTGGCCTCCCCTCTCGGTCCCAACCGGAAACCATGCCCCCTGACCAGGTGGCATGCCTACCGGCTACAACCGACATCTTCCACCATGGCCTCTCTGTACGGTGTGTGCCAAGACAAGGTTTAACAACTTACTGAACCGTACCCTACCTGTGGCAGGGACAAGTGGTAGTACGAACACGTATGGGGGTTATCGGAACAAGACTCGATCTACGGTCGACTCAGGAGGTTTATAAATTCCCTGCATGACATGTATATCAAATATATTTCAACCGACGAAATCACCACCCATTATACCTTACTATGCCGTACCGTACATAACCGTCCCGACGGGGACCGGCGACAAGCTCACTCCTACCCAAGGCAGAGGCTTTCCCGGATTCCTTTCCGGCATGCATGCAAGGCACATGAGGATGATTACCATCACAAGTATATTCATTTCCAACAGCAAGGAAATCACTAATATGCCTTCATGCAAATGATCACATCGCCACATAAAATAACGAGTTCTCCGAAATGAGATGGTGTTATAAACGAGTCAACTAACACACCAAAAATATTATGCCGGGGTTCAGAATGCTTGCCTTCATGGTGTGGAAGGGCAGGGTGCACTCCAAATCTTTTGAAAGCTTTCTTCTCTTCCAAAATCCTATTTTCAAAAATATGCAAATAACACATATTTCAAAAACAGTACAAAAAAGTTGTTTGGAAAATTTTCAAATAAATCTCAAAATAAACTAGACAGAATTTGAGGGATGTAGGAAAAAGAATCAACTCATTTGGAGTTGTATGTAAAAAGTTAAGCTCAGTCAAAGTTTTGGTCAAAATCTGTTATTTAAAATTAAAACAGAAAAAGAAAAACGTTTCGAATATACGTAGACGTCGAAGGCGTATTCTGGAAACGTGCCTCCACTTATCCAGCATGGACCGAGCGTGTGTCACTGACAGTGGACCCTTCTGGCCCACTGGTCAGGTTTGACTAGTCCACCTTCCCTCCTCTTCCTCTGCCCGAGAGGGGGCGGAACTCCGGCGACGCTCGTCGGCGAACGGCGGCGCCATTCGAGAAGCAGAGGTCACCCGCGGGCTCAGGGGGCCGAGGCGGTCACTCCGGTGGTCACTTTGGTCTCTGGGGTGGACGGAGCCGGCGGCGAGCTCCGCAGCGGACGGTGGCCATCGGGCGAAGTGAGTTTGGGGCTACGGTGGTTCCAGATCAAAATCGAGTAGGGGGATGGGTTCACGGGAGGAAGAGAGAGCTCCTGGTGAAGAGAACGGAGGGGGAAAGGCTCTGGTAGCGCCGGAATGGCCGGGGCAGTGGTGGCGGCTGCGGTTGCTGGAGATGGGGAAGGAGACCTCCCCGGGTCGAGTGGCTGCCAATGGGGGTCCTAGGGAGATGGCTTGGGACTGCCTGCGTGCGGAGACGAGCTCGGGGCTCCTTAAATAGGTGATCGGGGTCGGTTCCGACGGTGGCCGCGGATAAGGTCGCCGGCGACCGCCATTCTATAGCTAGGGCGATGTGGCGGCGACGAGCGCTTGTGGACACGCTTGTGGATGAGCTCGCGCTGTTCCAGGGGCCAGGCGGTGAGCGAGAGAGGTTTTGGCGGCGTTGAACTGAGCAGGGGCTGTCGGCGGCCGTGGCGGCTAGCTCTTGGCTTGCCGGAGCCGTGGCGAGGGGCTCTTGGTGCGTTGTGGTGAGAAGGGGAGCGCGTGGCGCGGCTCTACAGATCGGGCCAAACCCAGGGGCGCGACGCGGCGGCTCAGGCGCGGCACGTGCAAAACGCGTGCTCTGCTCACGCCCAGAGCACGCACGGAACGTGCTCGACAAAATGCCAGGGCATGCTAGAGGTCTCGGGTGAGGTTGGGGTTTAACAGACCTAGGTTAAGGTCATCTAGAGGCTTAGTGGACAGGTCAGTTTGATCAGAGGTGCAAGTTCACAGTGCAATGACAAAATTCATGTCAAAGCTGTTCATGCACTCTAGGTGTTTGACAAAATGCCACAGGCACCTAGGCATTTCTTGGAGTGGCCAAAACTTCCAGAGTGGGGTCTCTTTAGATGAATAAGAGGGTGGTGAGGTTAGTTTGTGAAAAGCACAAACTTGTTAGTGCAAGTTTTGCAAAACTACAATTCTGGACAGGAGATAAATGGCATTATTTCATGAACCAAAAATATTCAAATGGGTGCATGCTCCTGCACTTAGGGGTCTTGTAGGGTTGACTACAAGTAGGAGAAGGCACAAGGTCACTGGAGCAAAAATAAATAGGGTTGTAGTAGAAATCACAAGGCTGGACCAGAATGAAAATGAGGTTGATTCACTCAAATTTTTCAAATAACATCACTGGAGTTTTGCATAAAGTTGAATCATATGCTACTACCAACATCCCATAATTTTGGTGGAGGCCAGAAAGAAATATTTAGATGGGTTGTAGTGCAAAATTGCACTCTGGACCAGAGAAGAAAAATTGATGCAGAGCTCAAAATATTACATGAATAAAAGATATTTTTGTATAAAAGTGATTTAAAAATATCACATGACAACTCCAAATTTTGGTTGGAATTTTAGGTGAATTTATCAAATGGTTGTAGTTCAATTATGGCCATATAACCTTGGAAAACCATTTTTCAAGAAAATAAAGATCAAGCAAATTAATTATGTAATTAGTTATACTGATAAAAGAAAAGTTTTTATTGAGAGTTTAAACAAGTCCAATAACATATTTGAAAGGTTTTCACTCTAGGGAACAACTCAATGATAATAAGAAATGAAATGTTTCAAAAAAATCAAAAGGGAGTCCAAAAAATCAAAGTTTTAATCCCTGGCAAAAAATTTAATTTAATAAAACAAGGCCAAAAAAAAATTTGGGGTGTCACAGTTTAACACCAATATAAACAAAGAATGAGTTCATTACAGTACCTTAAGGTGGTGATTTGTTTTCTTATACTGACTGATCTCATGAGATTTTCTGTTGAGTTTTGTGTTGTGAAGTTTTCAAGTTTTTGGGTAAAAAATTTGATGGATTTTGGAACAAAGAGTGGCAAGAGACTAAGCTTGGGAATGCCCAAGGCACCCCAAGGTAAAATCCTAGGACAACCAAAAGCCTAAGCTTGGGGATGCCCCAGAAGGCATCCCCTCTTTCGTCTTCATCTATCGGTAACTTTACTTGAGGCTATATTTTTATTCACCACATGATTTGTGTTTTGCTTGGAGCGTCTTGTATGATTTGAGTCTTTTCCTTTTAGTTTACCAAAATCATCCTTGCTGTACACACCTTTTGGAGAGACACACATGAATCGAAATTTATTAGAATACTCTATGTGTTTCACTTATATCTTTTGAGCTAGATAAATTTTGCTCTAGTGCTTCACTTATATCTTTTTAGAGCACGGTGGTGGTTTTATTTTATAGAAATTATTGATCTCCCATGATTCACTTAAATTATTTTGAGAGTCTTTTAGAACAGCATGGTAATTTTCCTTGTCTATAAAATTAGTCCTAATATGATAGGCATCCGGGATGGGTATAATGAAAACTTTCATATAGAGTGCATTAAATATCATGAGAAGTTTGATACTTGATAGTTGTTTTGAGATATAAAGGTGGTAATATTAGAGTCGTGCTAGTTGAGTAATTGTGGAATTTAGAAATACTTGTGTTGAAGTTGGCAAGTCCCGTAGCATGCACATATGGTAGATGTTGTGTGACAAATTTGAAGCATGAGGTGTTCTTTGATTGCTTTCCTTATGAGTGACGGTCGGGGACGAGCTATTTTCCTACCAATCTATCCCCCTAGGAGCATACGCGTAGTGCTTGGTCTTGATGACTTGTAAATTTTTGCAATAAGTATGTGAGTTCTTTATGACTAATGTTGAGTCCATGGATTATACACACTCTCACCCTTCCATCATTGCTAGCCTCTTCGGTACTGTGCATTGCCCTTTCTCACCTCAAGAGTTGGTGCAAACTTCGCCGCTGCATCCAAACCCCGTGATATGATACGCTCTATCACACATAAGCCTCCTTATATCTTCCTCAAAACAGCCACCATACCTACCTATTTTGGCATTTCCATAGCCAATCCGAAATATATTGCCATGCAACTTTCTACCATTCTGTTTATTATGACACTCTCCATCATTGTCATATTGCTTTGCATGATCATGAAGTTGACATCGTATTTGTGGCAAAGCCACCTTCATAATTCTTTCATACATGTCACTCTTGATTCATTGCATATCCCGGTATACTGTCGGAGGCATTCACGTAGAGTCATATTTTCTTCTAAGTATCGAGTTGTAATTCTTGAGTTGTAAGTAAATAAAAGTGTGATGATTTTCATTATTAGAGCATTGTCCCATATGAGGAAAGGATGATGGAGACTATGATTCCCCCACAAGTCAGGATGATATTCTGGACAAAAAAAGAGGCCATAAAAAAGCAAAAAAAAGGCCCAAATAAAAAAAGAAGAAAAAAAGGAAAATGAGAGAAAAAGAGAGAAGGGGCAATGTTACTATCCTTTTTCCACACTTGTGCTTCAAAGTAGCACCATTATCTTCATGATAGAGAGTCTCCTATTTTGTCAGTTTCATATACTAGTGGGAATTTTTCATTATAGAACTTGGCTTGTATATTCCAATGATGGGCTTCCTCAAAATGCCTTAGGTCTTCGTGAGCAAGCAAGTTGGATGCACACCCACTTAGTTTATTTTGTTGAGATTCATATATTTATAGCTCTAGTGCATCCGTTGCAAGGCAATCCCTGCTCCTTGCATTGACATCAATTGATGGGCATCTCCATAGCCTGTTGATTAGCCACGTCAATGTGAGACTTTCTCCCTTTTTTCTTGTCACACAACCTCCATCATCATATTATATTCCACCCTTAGTGCTATGTCCATGGCTCACGGTCATATATTGCGTGAAAGTTGAAAGAGTTTGAAAAGGCTAAGTATGAAACAAATGCTTGGCTTGTCATCGTGGTTGTGCATGATGGGAGCATTTTGTGTGACGAAAATAAAGCATGGCCAAACTATATGATTTTGTAGGGATAAGCTTTCTTTGGCTATGTTATTTTGATAAGACATAATTCCTTCGTTAGCATGCTTGAAGTATTGCTATTTTTATGTCAATATTAAACTTCTGTCTAGAATCTTTTGGATCTAAACATTCATGCGGCAATAAAGAAAATTACATTGAAAATTATGTTAGGTAGCATTCCACATCAAAAATTCTGTTTTTATCATTTACCTACTCGAGGACGAGCAGGAATTAAGCTTGCGGATGCTTGATACGTCTCCAATGTATCTATAATTTTTGATTGTTCCATGCTATTATATTATCTGTTTTGGATGTTTAATGGGCTTTATTATGCACTTTTATATTATTTTTCGGACTAAGCTATTAACCAAAGGCCCAGTGCAAATTGCTGTTTTTTTGCCTATTTCAGTGTTTCGAAGAAAAGGAATATCAAAAGGAATCCAAACGTAACGAAACCTTCACGAGGATCTTTTTTTGGAACAAATGAAATCCAAGAGACTTGGAGTGGAGGTCAAGGAAGCAACAAGGCGGCCACGAGGCAGGGTGGCGCGCCAAGGGGGTAGGTGCGCCCCCACCCTCATGGGCCCCACGGAGCTCTACTAACCTACTTCTTTCGCCCATATATACTCTTATACCCTGAAAACATCCAGGGGAGCCACGAAACCACTTTTCCACCGCCGCAACCTTCTGTACACGTGAGATCCCATCTGGGGACCTTTTCCGGCAATCTGCCGGAGGGGGATTCGATCACGGAGGGCTTCTACATCAACACCATAGCCTCTCCTATGATGTGTGAGTAGTTTACCACAGACCTTCGGGTCCATAGTTTTTAGCTAGATAGCTTCTTCTCCCTCTTTGGTTCTCAATAAAAAGTTCTCCTCGATGTTCTTGGAGATCTATTCGAAGTAATTCTTTTTGCGTTGTGTTGGCCGAGATCCGATGAATTGTGGGTTTGTGATCAAGATTATCTATGAACAATATTTGATTCTACTCTGAATTCTTATATGCATGATTTGATATCTTTGCAAGTCTCTTCGAATTATCAGTTTGGTTTGGCCTACTAGATTGATCTTTCTTGCAATGGGAGAAGTGCTTAGCTTTGGGTTCAATCTTGCGGTGCTCGGTCCCAGTGACAGAAAGGGAACCGACACGTATTGTATTGTTGCCATCAAGGATAAAAAGATGGGGTTTATATCATATTGCTAGAGTTTGTCCCTCTACATCATGTCATCTTGCCTAATGCGTCACTCTGTTCTTATGAACTTAATACTCTAGATGCATGCTGGATAGCGGTTGATGTGTGGAGTAATAGTAGTAGATGCAGAATCATTTCGGTCTACTTGACACGGACTTGATGCTTATGTTCATGATCATGCCTAGATATCATCATAACTATGCGCTTTTCTATCAATTGCTCGATAGTAATTTATTCACCCACCATAATATATGCTATCTTGAGAGAAGCCACTAGTGAAACCTATCGCCCCCGGTGACGGTGCCGTGTACCTAGGATAGGTCAATAGACCTGATCTACGTACCATCCCCAAGGACACTGCCCTATAGTCAAAGGCATCCAAAGGACAGCGAATTCTACAGACTAGAATTAGTTCAAGGTGTAACCCACTCGACCATGAGTTCCACTCAGATAACCCAATTCCATTCGACCACATCACAAACCACTCGGAGCGCAGAAGATCAAAGGCCACTCAGGATGGCAATGATCAGGCGTTCACTCCGTAGCCTTAAGGGTCATTTATATCACTTTAATGTTGACGTTGCCAGTAACATCCCTTCTTTATGTACATTGAACCCTTGTAACGTGTGCTGGCTGGGGTCCTGGCACACTCTATATAAGCCACCCTCTTCCGGCACAACGGTTCGCACCCCCTGTAACTTCACGCATAATCCAATCGACCGAGCCTCCGGGCATGAAGACGTAGGGCTATTACTTCCATTGCGAAGGGCCTGAACTCGTCCATCTTGCGTGCACAATCTCACCGTAGCGAGGATCTTGCCTCTACATTCCTACCCCCCTACTTTACTATCAGACTTAGAACCATGGAAGTCGGCGCCCACCTTGGGGCAGGTGTCTTAGCGACTTTTAGGCGAGGTTGCGATTTCTCCGAGTCCCTTCATCATGGTTTCCGGCGAAGGTTTGGCAGAGTGCTGCGAGATCCGTCTCGGTGCGCTCGTCTTCATCGTCGATGACTCCACTTGGCTTTAGGAAGCTCCTCTCAACGTCGAGGTGCTCCTCATCCATGGGGACGACCCACTTCCGTTCGTGCATTCGCGACGTCCTACTGCGGCAACCGTCGACTCAGTATCGGTCGGCCCCTTAGCATCTTCGCTCCCCGCCGCTCGCCATCACAAGAGATCCGGTCGGTCATGGCTTCTGCGGTGGGTGAAGCACGCGGTGGCGCGTCAGTCGGCCACCCCTCAAGTCGCGGCAATCGAGCCCGACGAATCTCTCTACGGCCTATCCGACCTATCGACTGGCTCCATCGATACCCTGTCCGAGTGCGACAGCAGTGACCCCGCGGCGGAGGTCCTAATGGTCGACACGCCCCACAGTCCGCCTCGCATGTGTCGCAATGGCAGCGACGACGGCAGTGGCGATCCGTCGCACGTTCATGAAGAGTACCACCCCGAAACTCTCTCTTCTCAACAGAGGGAGGAACTTTAGTGCCGCAATATGGAGGCCATCCACACGCCCGTTCTCGGCGAGTCCTCCGAGGCTCGGGCCTTAGAGACGGCGCGTTTGGCCACCTTGGCTGAGCGCACCGGACTGGAGAACCTTCAGCGTGCACTCGACCGCGCTCGTCGATAGATTCCTGAGTCCAGTCGATGGCAGCGGCAGTTGTTTCCACCGAAACCACAGGTATAGCGCACTCCGACTCAGAATCATACTGATGCGGTCCGTATAGCAGAATCCATTCAGCCATCCAAGTCGGAAGCTAGTAGAGGTTTAATGCAGATCAGAGCGCTGCTCTGAGCAGCGGGATAGGAGAACATTGTAGTTTCTCAGTCGCGCAACAGGATCCATAGCAGATCTGTGGTGGCTGATACCGTTCAGTCGGCTTACAGCCCAAGATTGCCTCCACGGCATGAGGGACATGGGCATCGTCAAGGGAAGTATTTGGGTCGGAACCATGAGCAACAAGATCATCGGCTCGACCGTGATGACCGCCATCGAGTGCCTACACCCTCTCCGAGGGACGAATCATACATGCCCCGGCACTATGATGATAGGCACCTGTACAGCAAAGAGCGGAGGAGGCCGGTCGACCCAAGAGAGCCAGGGTTCGACGCTAGGTCCATTTTGGTGCAAAGACTAGTGGATAAGAATCGAGCACATAGGGAAGGGCAAGAAAGAGATCGCCCCGACTGGAATCAGGGTGCATGTTTCTGGTCCCGAGTGCTTTGCCAGGGCCATCAGGGCTGCAGAGATCCCTCCCAACTTCAGGTTGGCGTTTGGGGTCAGTAAGTTCACTTGAGAGTCAAAGCCTGACACCTGGCTTGAGGACTACCGAGTGGCTGTGCAGATCGGTGGAGGAAATGATGAAGTTGCCATGAAGCATCTCCCCCTGATGCTTGAAGGGTCAGCTAGAGCTTGGTTGAATCAGTTGGCTCCAGGCAGTATTTTCAGCTGGGAAGAGTTGGCCCGAGTGTTTGTCAGAATGTTTGAGGGCATGTGCAAATGGCCAGCAAGATTGACAGAATTCCAGCACTGCGTGCAAAAGCCAAATGAAACTTTGAGGGATTATATCCAGACGTGGACCACTTTACATCACACTGTAGAGAATGTGTCACATCATCAAGCAGTTTGCGCCTTCAAGGAGGGTGTTCGGTACCGGGAGCTCAACCTGAAATTCGGTCGGACAGGTGACATGTATTTGACTCGAATGATGGAGATAGCCACTCGGTACGCAAATGGGGAAGAAGAAGACCGACTCCGTAGTGGCAAGAGTAAACGAGTCGGCCAAGACACCGGAGGAGGTAATACCAATCGGAAACAAAAGCGCAAAGCAGAACCTGCAGTGCCTGGAGAGGTTGAAGTAGCGACCCAAGGAAAAACTAAAGGAAAACCTAAGGGACCCTGGATCCCTAAGAAGGTGAAAGATGCAGCCGGGGACGATGTGTTGGATTTACCATGTCACATTCACATCAAGAAGGATGATGAGGGAAACCTCATCTATCCTGAGCATACCACTCGGCAGTGTCGAGTCCTTATATAGCAGTTCAGAGAAAAGCAACCTAGTGAGAAGGAGAAAGAATCTGATAAGGATGAGGACAAAGAAGAATATGATGATGGTTTTCCCAATATCAATTCCACTTTGGTGATTTTTGCTGATGTTGAAAGCAAAAGTCGACTGAAAGTCATCAACAGAGAAGTAAACATGGTTGCTCCGGCAACACCGACGTATCTAAAATGGTCAAAGACTCCTATCACATTTGACCAGTCAGACCACCCGCCGCACGTTGTCACCGCTGGGAGGCAAGCGTTGGTGGTCGACCCGGTCGTTGCAGGCACCCAACTGACCAAAGTTTTGATGGATGGTAGCAGTGGATTGAACATCCTGTATGCTGAGACCCTCTGAGGATGGGCATTCCGATGTTCAAACTCAGTGTGAGTAACATGTGGTTTCACAGAGTTTCCGATTCACTCGGCCAGATCACCCTTGATGTAGCTTTCGGTGATTCAAAGAATTACCGGAAGGAAAAGTTGACATTTGAAGTCGTGGATTTTCACAGTGCTTATCATCCTATCCTAGACAGAACTGCGTATGCCCATAAAGTCCATGAGGGAGAGCTTTATAAGAAAAGCGCTACCGGAGTCCTTCAAAGGTGCATCTCCGAAGAGGAAGGGCGGAACATCCTGGCTGAAATTCATGCCGGACTCAGTGGTCATCACGCTGCAGCTCGGTCCCTTGTAAGCAAGGCCTTCCGTACAGGCTTTTATTGGCCGACGGCCCGGGCAGACGCCCAGGACTTAGTCCAACGATGCGTTGGTTGCCAGCTTTTTGCAAACCAAAGCCATATGCCACCCACCGCCCTCCAAACTATCCGCGGTCTAGGGGCTTGACATGGTTGGACCCCTTAAAGGCGGAACCCACAAGAAAAAATACTTACTGGTCATGGTGGATAAGTTCACCAAATGGATAGAAGCCAAGCCTCTTAAGACGGCCGAATCCGGACCGGTGATAGACTTTATATCCGGGGTTGTACACCGTTACGGCGTCCCACACAGCATCATCACTGATAACGGCACGAACTTTACGGCCGATGAGGTAAAACTCTGGGGCAAAAACATGGGAATCAAGCTCGATTATGCTTCTGTCTCTCACCCACAAACTAACGGTCAGGTCGAACATGCAAATGGTCTTATCATGAGCGGCTCTTATCATGAGCGGCATCAAACCTAGATTAGTGCGGTCCCTTAAGGAATCTAATACGCACTGGGTAGAGGAGCTCGACTCCGTACTCTGGGGGCTGCGGACCATGCAGAATCGCACCACCGGATACACACCATTCTTCATGGTGTACGGTGCAGAGGCAGTTTTGCCCTGCGACATAATTCATGACTCACCTCGAGTGCGCATGTACGAAGAGAGAAGCCGATCTCGATCGGCAGGACAGTTTGGACGCATTGGAGGAAGAGCGTGACGTGGCAAAAGCCCGTTCCGCATTTTATCAACAGTAGGCTCGAAGATACCAAAGCAGAGAAGTACGGGCCAAAAATTACAACGTTGGCGAATTAGTTCTACGCTTGCCAGATAAGAAAAAGGAAAAACTCAAGCCCAAGTGGGAAGGTCCCTTCATAATTGACCAAGTCCTGACTGGTGGAGCGTACCGCCTGCGAGATGCATCGGATAACCAACTCGAGCCGAACCCATGGAACGCAGCCCGTCTCCGAAGATTCTTCGCCTAGCGTTGGACTCTGTGTTTGTCTCCTTCCTCTGTCCATTTTTTATATACTTTCTGTCTTACATTTCTCTCCTTCTCCTCTCTCTCTCTCTCTCTTATAGCCTTTAAAGGCTCATACAGTGATGCGCTATCCGCGCTCATTAAACCTGCGGGCTTCCTTAAATAGAAGCTTATTTATACGGGCTTCATGCCCAACACATGTGTCACACTTCCGCATGTACCTTTTATTCACCATTATATGCATCGATATGACCTAAGTTTTGGCCAAGCTGGGTTGCCTGGCTCCTGTGCTTACCCCTACGTTCCCGATTATTCGGCTAGGTGGTAAAGGGAGCACCTCTGCAATTGTTACTGCCGGGTCAGCCGGATGTGTACCTCAGACTGGGTGAAGCCGAAAGCTAGCGTTCTTAAGGGAATATTCGGTCGGTGAACTAAAGATGATCCTTTTTTCACTTATTTATCTATATGGCCCTAGATGTTTTTCCTGCATCTCTTTTCGCAGAATGGACGTGCACTTTAGGGCATGCCTCCCAGGGAAAGGAACCCCTAACGGAACTATTCTCCCTGGAAGATGTTTCTTACTAACCATGTAATATAACATAACTAGTTGGGAACTTGTCTGTTCAAGCACTAATGACCCCTACGCCTGGTCTCCATGCATACCCCGGTTCTTATATAACCGCGAGGGTATTCGGACACACTCCAGACCGTCAGGTCCCGAAGTTGAAGCGAAAACGTCGGCCATGACAAATGATCTACAATCCGGCTAGAAGGCATTACATATGTCAATTATAATTACATAGTCAATCTGACTGATTGTATTCCTCTTCAATACCATCTAACAGGCTGTCTAGTTTACAGTCCTGTTGGGAATACTTTGCGGCCAATTCTACTTGGCCGTATACTAAGCTCACAGGGATCTCCTTCCCATCGGGCCCCACGGGTCCGACCTCGGCCATGTGGTTTGGGTCAGCCTTCGTGTACCGCATCTTCACCATGGCCCAGGCCTCCCTGGCACCTTGACGGCAGGCAGACATCTTCCACAATCGGAAGCGCCACCGCGCTCCCTTCAGCTTCTCTACAAGCTCTCCAAGGCCTTCGGGCATGGAGACGGATGGCCAGAAGGCTTGGGCGACGCTTTGCATCACCTGCCGAACTCGCTCGTGCAGTTGTGAGAGATCGGGAAGAAGGTCACCCGTAGAACCGGGCATTTCCTCCGCAGGACGACCTGTTAGCATACCTACAGACATTACTCTGTTAGTCGACTTCCTCGCCGAACTCTTTTTTCAAAGTTCGTTTAAGCACTTATTATATATGCCGCGTCGAAGCCGCTGATTCTCCTTCACGGAGTCCAATAGCTGGGCACGAACATCCTTCAGTTCAACGCCCAGCTTGGTGTTGGCATCTTGGAGATCTTTCTTCTCCCGCCTCACCTTTGTCAGCATGCTCTCACCAGCCTTTAGCTGGCGTCGGAGTTGTTGCTCTTCCGGATTTAATCCGGCGCCATCTGCAATTTCATTTGTCTGATTTGCACCCACGCCGCACTTCGCAAAATACTTATCTTTCGAAGCGTATATTACTAGAGGGGGTCTCCTTGGGCTCCCCTACCGCGGCTAGTGCGGCCTCAAGTTGGGCTTTGCACTCTTCCAGCTCCTGGGCAGTAGAGTATTCTTTTCTGTAAGAACCTGCATAACAAATGATCCTTAAATCAGTTATTCTAACTGTTTCAAGTCTCGGGGGCTACTGGTATATATATAATTACCAAAATTTTCTTACCCATATGTCTTTTACATATTGCTCCGTGGCTCTGGCTAGACCATTTTGAGCGGCACGGAGGTATGCATCTCCCGAATTGAAGGCATCCAATGCCTCTTGGGAGAAACAAGCGTCGCGAAGAACTGTCCGGCGACGCCTGTGGTTCATGGCACTCTCCACCTCGGAATTGGTGGCAGATAGCCTGTCTGCATCCTCTGTCGAAGGAGCGTCCGGTGCGCGCCTCGTGTTCGCCTACGCGTCCGGACCAAGCTTTGGAGTCTGGCTGGTGGAGGCGCGATTGGCAACCTCTCCGGCGAGGTCTCTTCGTCCTTAAGAGAGCACGAGCGTTGGTATGCCTTGAAGGAATAACACCTAGGAAGAAGATGGCGCGCTATACCTTTGCGCCGGCGTCTCAGTCCGGACCGCACTTCTTTTCAGCCCGCGGGGCCTTGCCGCCCCTCATTGGGTAGTCGCCGCAGGCTCGGCCTCCCGTCTCAAGGACCTCCCCTACAAAACACGGATTTCACACGGCAATCGAAAACACGCGAGGATAGATCTCTTTTCAAAGTGCTGGGACTTCGGTCCCAGTTACCTGTGAGGCTGGGAGTAGCCCTGGGTAATCGGCCGTAATGGCCACCAAGGCGTTGTCCTTGCTCAATTGATGAAACACCCCATCAATCAGCTCCACAGACAAGTCCGGATGCTCTTGAGAGGCCGGGTCGAGGAACCGTCCCGGATCCTCCGGTTGGGGAGAAGGGCTGTTTACTTCTTTAAGAGCCTGGCGCAGTTCCTGCGTTGAAGTCGTTAGACTGAATATTTAACAATGGGAATATAAAATGGATGGGCAAGTAAAAGTGTCCACTTACCCAACTTGGGGGATTGTACATAGAAAATCCACCCTGAGGGTTGACGCAGAGAAATTCCTCCTCTTCTCCCTTGTACAAAGTGGACAAGATCTTTATTAGAGCGGCAGCCGAATCCGGCCCCTTACGGCCGTAGCGGGTGGCGTCGTCCTCTTCGTTAAAGTCCCACATGGGGCGGCCTCTATACTGAAGCGGCTGCACCCCTCGCATGATGCATGCGGCCATGACCCCGATCATGGTAAGTCCGGAATGAGCTAACAATCTTATCCGGCCCATCAGGTAAAGAACGTCCTTGTCGCTTTCCCTTTGAGGGCTCTGTGGACGCCAGCTGAGGCGCTTCTTTAGGGGAGCACTGTCGAACTCAGGGAGGCCGATCCGGACAGGATCTGGCAGCGGGACGTCCTCTATATAAAACCATTCCGAAGGCCAGTCTTCGGACGCCTTCTTTGGTGTTCCGGATAGATATCCGTTCCCGGCGACACGCCACACTTCGGCTCCGCCCACTTGATATCTTGACCCCTTCTTAGAACGGGGCACAAGGCAAAATAGCCTTTTCCACAGCGCGAAATGAGCCTCGCAGCCCAAAAACAGCTCGCAAAGGGCTACGAAGCCCACGATATGCAATATGGAGGCAGGCGTGAGGTTGTGCAGCTGGAGGCCATAGAACTCCAGGAGCCCCCGGAGAAACAGATGAATCGGAAATACGAGCCCTCTTATTAAGTAAGGGACAAGGCATACCCGCTCTCCTTTGGAGGGATTGGGGGCGCTCTCCGCTTGCTCTCCGCCATTATAGGTGGCAAGTTCGGCTCGAACCGGGACCATATAGGCCAGGGGGAGAAATCCCTTGGTCTGGAGCGTCGCTAGCTCGCTGTGCGGGATGGAGCACCACTTCCAATCTCCAGGCTGAGGGTTGGAAGGGCGAGAGGAGGAGCTACGGCGGCCGGCCATGATAGAATGGACCTCTGTCGGATACGCTCTGATGAATACTCGTGGAGGGGAGAAGGTGTGGTTTGGATCTAAATCCTCGTCCCCTTAAATAGGCGGCTCATTCACGCGACTAGGGGTGTAAATATAAAAAAACACCCTGACTTGATTTTGGCCCGGTACTAATGCCGGTTCGTGTTGAACCTTTAGTACCGGTTCGTGCCACGAACCGGTACTAAAGGGGTGGTGGCAGGCTGGCGTCAGGCCGGGGCCCCACGAGCCTCTTTAGTCCCGGTTTGTGGCACAAACCGGTACTAAAGGGCCAACCTTTAGTACCGGTTCGTGCGAAGAACCGGCACTAAAGGGGTCTAATCTATAGTCCTGGTTGAAGACACAAACCGGGACTATAGGGCAATTTTCAAACTTGAAAAAATCATAACTAAATCATCCTAATTCAGAAAAATACATATAATATATCAAAATTTGCAAAACAAAAAGATTTCCGTTTCGATAATTTTTTAAAATCACAAAATTCCAAAGGGAAAATGGAGTTTTTGGGTGTTTTAGACGTTTTTAGCGTTTAGTGCTACGGTTTAGATTTCAGAGTTTAGGGTTAGGTTTTATGGTTTAAACCCTTAGTTTTTACTGTTTAGCATAGAGTTTCCGACGTTTTAAGTCCCGGGTTTAGGGTTTAGGACAATTTTTGAAATGAGAAAATTGTAAAAGGAAAAAAAAGAAATGCTCTAATTTATGTTTTTTTGAATTTTGGTTAGATCTTGTCAGACCGGTCAAACAACTGATTCAAGAAATATAGAGTGTTACTAAATAATTACGCAATAGTATTAGTGTTACTAAATAAGTATCTCAGTTTTTTTGAATTTTGGCCAAATCTGGTCAAACTATGGTCAAACTATGGTCAAACTACTTATTCAAGAAATATTAGTGTTACTACATAATTACTGTTTTTTAGAATAATAGTTTCAAACTCAAACGGTGAAATGTGTGACTTCATGCTCAAGCTAAACTACTGAGGGTTAATAGGATTGACAGCTTACATTTGTCAGGAAAACAACAAGTGCAGACTTGGAATGTAGGGGGAATAGAACTCCGAAGTTAAGCGTGCTCAGGCTGGGGGAGTGAGAGGATGGGTGACCGGCCGGGAAGTCAGGCGATTTGGAATGAGTGATCCACATTTGAGTAGTTAAGAGAGGTGATTACAGACTAAATCATCAAATAATTCACAAAATTAAAAATCAAAATAAAATCAAAATAAAATTACCAAAATTTAAAAAAAAAATTCAAAAAAAACCTTTAGTACCGGTTGGTAACACCAACCGGTACTAAAGGTCCCCCATACCAGGGCGCGAGCTCACGCCACATGGTGGCACTTTAGCGCCGGTTCGTGCCGAACCGGTACTAAAGGGGGGGGGGCTTTAGTGCCCACCCTTTAGTGCCGGTTATGGAACTGGCACTAAAGGCCCTTACGAATCGGCGCTAAAGCTCCGTTTTCTACTAGTGGGAGGAGATGGCCGGGGTGGTAGCCGGCACGGGCTCCGGGCGCGGCGGGGCGGCGCGGCCGGTGGCGACATCGGCGTGCGGCGGAGCGGCGCCGGGCGCGGATCGGCGCTGGGGGCGAGGAGGGAGGCGGCGGCGGCGGCGCGCGGGCCGGGGAGGGCCCCGCGCGGGCCGGCCGCGGAGGGTGCGGCGGCGCGACATGTGGCAAGCCGCGGTTGGCTGCGGGCAGCGGCGGCAGTTTGTCCGGTGCGGCCCGGACGTGTCCGGCGCGCCGGATGGAGGGAGACTAGGGTTTCGGGGGGAGGAGAAGGGGAATTTCGGGGGTGGTCTTTATATAGGCATAGAGGGAGCTAGGAGAGTCCAAATGAGGTGCGGTTTTCGGCCACGCGATCGTGATCGAACGCTCTAGATGATGGAGAGGGTTTAGGTGGGTTTTGGGACAAATTGGAGGGGTGCTGGGCTGCAACACACACGAGGCCTTTTTGGTACCTCGGTTAACCGTTGGAGTATCAAACGAAGTCCAAATGATACGAAACTTGACAGGCAGTCTACCAGTAGTAAACCAAGGCCGCTTGGCAAGTCTCGGTCCAATCCGGAAATGTTTAATCCCCACACACGAAAGAAAGGTAGAAATGACCACCGGAGGAGAACGAAGCACCGGAATGCAAAACGGACAACGGGGAAATGTTTAATCCACATGTAAAATTCTTATTGGCCGGACAAAACACGTGTTAGCTCATCAGTGGGTCAGATAGGCGCCTATGATACATCGACACGTGGCACGGCCCAACAGAGGCCCGTTCCTGTGAAAAGGCCGGCCCGTTTGACTTGGTCAAAAGGTGGCGGGCCGGCCCCTGGAAAGCCTGTTAACGGCCTGTTCGCATATAGCCCATTTACAGCCCGCTAACCTAAGTACTGTTACGCCCTATCCGAATTAGGCCTAGTAACGTCATCTGGGCCATCCAATATGATTCCAGCCCATTTTCACTTCTGGCCCATGTATGGCCCATGACGTCTTTCAGCCCATTCGAGGCCCTATGTAACTCTTGGCCTATTAACGACCCATGGTGAAACTGGCCCGTAATGAACAGTGTATCACTTTACACCCATTAACGGCCCGTGGTGAAACTGGCCCGTAATGAACAGTGTATCACTTTATACCCATTAACGGCCCGTTATTCCGTTGGGCCGTTTCCAGCCCATGTTATCTTTCGGCCTTCTCAGAGCCCATTTATTATTGGGCTCATTTCCAGCATTCGTTTACTTACGACCCGTTACTGTCATTTTCTGCTTGTGGGCCAAATTCAGCCCGTGGTTATAGTCAGCTCGTTTGTGGCCCATTAATACGTTGGGCCGTTTTCATAGCATCATCAAATACGACCTATTAACGATGGCCTATTACAGTCGGCCCATGAACGGACGATTCCAACTCTATCCTGTTTACGGCCATAATGCGGCCTGTTATTGGCCCATGTTTGGCCAATCGATCATACGGCCCGTATAAGGCCCATTGATGATACGGCCCGTAGAAGGCCCATTGTTTCTATGGCCCGTAGAAGGCCTACTATTTCTACGGCCCGTAGATGGCCCACGGTTTCTACGGCCCGTAGGAGGCCCAGTGTCACTACAGTAAATATTAGCCCATGGTTATTGTGGCCTAGTTTTAAAAAATAGGTTATTGCAGCCACTAGTTAACCGCGGAAAAAGAACTGCAATGACTACAAGCAAACAAATAAACAAGACAACAAGTAAATAAATAAGCAAGCAACTAACGCTAGGCTATCACGGCTATTACACATATTACATCCACTGGGCATCAAAGTTCGCCACCAGTGCAAATATAGGGAACAAAGCAGCATATCATATATACTGGCCGTCAAAGTTGGCCACCAGTGCAAATAAACGCGGCAGTAAAACAAGGGCATAACTGAAACAACTTCAGAAGAGCTCAAGAAACGTTATCCTGGGTATCCACCATGCTGGCAATAGGCTTAGCAAGCTGATTAGCTTTGTCCTGTTTGGCACTAAAATCCTCCAATGCTTGCTGTTGCACCAGAAAGTATGCATCTGAATGCTCCAGGGACTTCCGCAGTCCTTCCGCTTCTTGTCGCAGCACAGCTGGTCGATGTCTTTCAGCTTGTAGTTGAGACTCAAGAAACCAAACTCATTCAGACAGTGAGTTTGAATAGCTTGTGCAAGCGGTAGTGGCCAGTAACTCCAACACTAAACCAAGACAGGATGTGTCACTATCCTGAACCTTATCAGCATTACTTCCTTTACCGTTGGTTAATAAGGCACTCTTCCCCAATATTCTGTCAGCATCCTAAAAGAAGAAACAAGCAGACACATAACAAGTTTAGCATGTACTAGTATATGAAACTCATTTCAGTGAACCAGTTCATTAGTAAGGTGGACAGGATTAAACAACCAAGTCTTCTATTGCCAAGTACTAGTACATAATAAAAGCATCAAACAAACATATATCTATGTCATATGGTAGCAATGGAATCTTAAATTAGAACAGTTGTTCTTCAGGTTTAGGCACTCGTTCTACATGAACAGAGTACAGTAAGACGCAAGAATATAATACGTAAAAATAGAAAATGAGCTCATAGACCTTACCACATTCTTGGTTCAGGACCAGTACAGAACAAGGTGTTCCCAGTCATCGTCCAGTAAATGTGTCTCAGGAGAACATAAGGGAATTTGATGAGTTTCTTTGCCAGCGAAGTACATTTTCTTCAGGTAATTCCGATACTACCACCAAGCATTCTTGAAGATAGCAAAGGTATTAGCAAAGGTTACCTCATCCTGAGTTTCCAAATCGGTCCTTCTCAATAGAAAAAATGGGAAAATTTGTTGTATTATAACCATCATGGAGGTAGGATGTATGGAATGAAGCAAAGTAATTGCCATGAATAACATTACATACACATAACTCCTGGACAAACACCTGCAACTGGCATTTTCCTTCATCTTCCGTATAATATTTCCAAGATGGGAAGATACGCACATACGATTTAACAACATCAAATGCGATAGATGCTAAACTACGACTAGCTGGTTGTGCTTCCTCCACAGGAATAGGCGTACTAACTGGTGGAGTTGGGGTTCGCCGTGATAGTACTGGCCCTTTGGGAATTGGAGCTTCCTTACTAATTGCTCTTGTTTGGGAGCTTTGTGGTGGAGATGGTGCTGTGTCAACAGGAACTGGGTTACTATCGGCTGGGGTTGGGGTTAGATTGGGTGAAGCTAGTTCTCTGTCCATCGTAGTAGGGGTACAATCTGCGAGAGTTTGGGCTGGTTCTTGTGCATGTACAACCGGGGTGCTATCTCCACCAAGAGGTAGCACTGTTTTATTTGAAGACCATGTTTTTAGTCCGCTAGATACTGGCATCACCCGCTCCAATTCAAATGGCTGATAAACAGGAAACATAGTTGAATGTACAGACATTGTATTAGAGACAAATGCAATAGATAGTGTGGAAAAAAGAGGGCATGAAATAGTTGACATGTATATTGTTTAACTAAAAAGGATAGCATGACATAATTTCACATATATGATGTCTATCTAAACTGGATAGCATAGCATAACATAATTCAAAGATATGATGAATAACTAAACAGGATCGCATGACATAATTCACCTACATGTTATCTAAGTAATCAGGATCACATCATTTAATTCACATATGTGATTTATATGCTAAACAGAGGGCATTCGATATGATGTCTGAACTAAGAACATGGTGTTGAATATTGTGTATATGATGTCTAAACTATGCAATGCAAGACACCGTATGCATGATATGAGCAGTATAACCATGCCAAGTTAGAGCATACACCTCAGTGTGGGAATAGGACTGGTCATCTGTCTCTGAATCAATCTCTGAGGAGCTATCGAGACCCAACAAGAGATCTGCTTCGACAGGTAGCACTGTCTGCTTTGAAGGCCTTGATTTCACTCTAGATTTTTCCATCTCCCACCCAAATGGCTGATTCACAGGAAGAGTAGTTTAATGTACAAACATTGTCGACAAATGGAAATGTAATGAAGAAAAGGATGGGCAAGATATCATTCAAATATATGATGCCTGGTTAAACATGATGGCATTGCACATTTCACATATATTATGGCTGGCTGAAAGACATGAGACTGCATAATTCCCATATATGATATAGAAACTAAACAGGTGGCATTACATAACATGTCTAAACTAAGCAGATGACATATATGATGTCAAAAGTAGGCACTACAAGGCAACATATGCATGATATGACTAACATCATCATGCCAAGGTAGAGCAAACACCTTGGGGGTAAATAGGAGTGGTTAGCGGTGTCCGAACCCGCCTCAGAACAGATATCTTCCTCTGGATTACAATCTAGAGAGGGGTGGGGAGGGTTTGCCATTGAACCCACCATGGAGCGATGTGTGCATGACATTGTATTGCCGCGCAAAACTCTTCTCTTTTTCTCTACATGTTCAGCATGACTGTGTACAATATCTGACATGCATACGAAAACAATATGGTGAGATTATGTAAGGAGAGCATGCAGAAATTTAGAGTGATGGTAACAACCAGTGGATCGATGTTTTTCCGTTGATCCAAAATAGCCCTAATGCATTGACGTGAATGTATAGTAATAAGTGATGCAACAAGTGTACAACCTCTTTGCCGTAGCCGTGTTGACCTCGCCATCATTGGGTTGGTCGCTGAAGCAGTTGAGGCAGAGGTGCTGTCGGAGGTGTGGAGGAAGATCTGAGGAATCTGTAGACGGCGTCCAAGGCATTGCTCTGTTGTGATGGATCGTTCTGTCGTTGGAGCAGCCCCGGTGAGCCGTAAGACGTCAAGGATGAAGCAGCACAAGACAGACATCGTCAATCTCAAGTGGGATTCTAATAGCATCTCCAATAGATGATGTTAAATGGATGTAAAATTAACATCACCAAAAACCACCTGACTACAATATATGAGGTAAACACTATTGACTCTGAACTTAACTGTCGAAACTGAAATTTACTGTGGAATCTGAATGCTACTGTCGAAACTGAACGCAATGGTAGCAAAGAGGCACTTGACATGTAGTTTAGGGAGGGCCTATAGTTCGTCTTCAACTTGCACCCCCTGAGCCACCAGCCACCACCGGCCGAACCGCCGGACCCAGCGTCGCCTCGCCGCCCCGAAACAACTCGCCACCGCCGCCCCGGCCAGCCCTCTAAGCCCTCGCCCCCCACCCTGAACCCTAAGATAGATAGTGGGGTACCTCTTCGGCGAGCCCCCGTCCCCGCTACGGGTGGTTCTTCCTTAACTCCGGCGAGCCCCCCAATCCCTGAAAATCAACTGACCCAAAAGTCAATTCAGTCGACTGAAGTGTGGCTTAATCGGAGCAGAGCAGCAGCACGAGCGAGGGGGAGAGCAGCAGCAGCAGCTGGGCGAGCGAGCGATCGAGCGAGAGCCAGAGCAGCAGCAGCAGATCCGGCTGGTATGGACGCCGCCGCCGAAGGGGCCTCGCACTGGGGGAGAGTCGCCATGGAGATGTCGCCCTCGGCGCCGGCTTCAAGGTAGCCACTCCATGGGGGTGCAGGATGGAGCACCATCGGCGCCGGGAGGTCGAGTTAAGGAGAAGGTGCGATGCGATGAGTGTACAACCTTTTTAGTGGCGCCGAGTAGGCCTCGGCTTCGTCTGAGGAGTCAGTGAGGATGTTGCGGTTCCGGTGGAGTAGGTTAAGGCGGCGCTGTGGGGATGGAGCAGCCTCGATAGACGAGGCGATCGTCGGAGCAGCTCCTTGGAGGTGGAGGGTGGGGCGGCTGAACTGGCGGGACGACGAGATGGATGACGGATCCTCATCCAGGGAGGTGGACAAGGGACGTCGAGCTGTTGCGGTGGACGACGTCATCGGGGAAGAGGCTCCGACTGGGCAGCGGTGACGTGGCGGACAGAGGAGGGTGGGGTTTCGCGGCTGGAGCGGAGAGGTTATGGTGGCCTAGGATTTCGAATGGCGAAAAGGGGGCGATGGGAGGGGGTGAAGCATGACTTAGGAACGAGCTTGTCCAAAATGTAGGGTGTGTTACAAAAGTACCACCCACCAATTTGAACTAGCGGCTCTTTCGGCCCAGGGTTAGAAGGGGGATTTCGCGTGTCCGGATTTGGCAGCTGGAGGGAGTTTTCGCGCGCGTTGTAATTTCGGGATAGCAAGGCGCGGGTTGTGAAGGCGCCGGTTTTGGGAGCACGATATCTGAATTTTTGGGATATAACAAGACGCGGGTTGAATTTTAGGGACAAGCCTAACATGTAGTAATATTGTACTTGTACGTACCAAATCAATTCGCACTTCCCTCAACCAAAAAGAAAACGAAAAAAATAAAACTATTCACACCACACAAAGAGAGAGTCTTGACCCGTTTTACTATACAAATGCTATTCAAAGCTACTCCCTCCTTCCATCTATATAGGGCCTAATGCGTTTTTCGATGCTAATTTTGACCAAATATTAGAGCAATGATATATGACATGCAACTTACACAAAGCACACCGTTAAATTCGTATGTGAAAGGTTCTTTCAATGATATAATTTTCACATTGTGCATGTCATGTACTATTAATCTTGTCAATAGTCAAAGGCGGTCTTAAAAATCTCATTACGCCCTATATAGATGGAAGGAGGGACTATGAATCCATGTTATGTCTGATCAAATTTTCTCGATTGCTGTATAATGCATGTAACCTTCTCATACCAACATTTTAGTGCATTCCAAATGTCTATACTACCGCTGCAATTCGAACTAAATTTGAATTCGTTTCTCTATTTCAATAAGAATCTACAATCATGATTGTTGCCAACTGTAGCGACCAGACCTCAAACAGTCTGATCTCTGTGCTCCGGTGTCATCCCTGGATCAGTAATGCTGACACCACACAGTACTCGGAGGATTTATAGCAGAGTAGCAATCATACACTTATTACATCGAGTGTCTCAATAGAGAACTTATTACAATAAATATGGATTAAGGCCATCTAATAACGATAACAGCGGAAGGCTTGGAAGATAAGTGAGTCCATCAACTCCAACTGCATACTGAGTATAGAACCATGACCTAAAACTCCTTAATCGTCGTCTGAAAAGTCTGCAACATTAACGTTGCAGCCCAAAACGGGTCAGCACATGGAATATGCTGGCAAGGTAACACATAGAGAGTAATGGAATGAAATAGCTATACTATATGCATATTTGGCTGGTGGAAAGCTCTATGGTTACTGTTTTGTGTAAAGCCAATTTTTCCCTACTTCAAAGGAATAAAATTTATTTAACTATCATGGTAGTTGTTAAACATTGAGAATGGTTGACAACATTCTCAATCCCAATTAAGCATCATCATTAAACATAACCCAACAAAATTAATTTTAGAGTAACATGTTGAGATTCACATGATAATCCAGGTACTAGATTCTCAAGATGTCCATAACCGGGAACACGGCTAATCATGATTAGTTTATTACACTCTGCAGAGGTTTGCGCACTTTTCCCCACAAGACTCGATCACCTCCGTTTGGTTTCTCGCACTACGTGGTGTTTGAGAAGACGGATGACCGAGACATAGTCTTTCAAAAGCACTAGCACCTTACGATCGGGTAGACCGTACCACCTACATCCCCTACATCTGCTAGTCTACCACTGTAAGAGTTCTCACAACTTAGTCAACTATGCTAGAGCCCATAATAGCTTGTGGCTGCACACGGAAGTTTCTAGTATGAATAGTCTCATGATCCCTTTGAGCCTAGGTGGCGGTCCAAAAGAAAACAGGCAAGTCCTGGAATACCCAGGTGCCTCAATCCACCCAGATGTGTGTTTAAGTTGCCACCTTAGATAAACCATTAATTAACAAAACTCACATCTGTCATGGATTTCACTCACCAAATCCACGTATAGTAGCATAGCATGGCATAATAAACAAACGTAGAAGTAACTCCCAAAGGTTTGATAATAAACAGGTAATAGGTACTACCTCAACTACTTCCCATCCCACAATTTAATTAGATCCTAATCATGCAATGTGTGGGGATTGATCTAATGCAATAAAACTGGGTAGTAGAAAAGGTATGATCAAAGTGTTACTTGCCTTGCTGATCATCTGGGAAACCTAGCGATTCGAAGTAACAAGCGGCGCACTCCGGGTATTCTATCGCAGACAAACAAACAAGCATACAATAAGTACTCAACTAATGCACTGGTAAAACTCAAATAAGAGATCTAACCAGAAGGTTCAACTTAAGAACTCCGGTTGGCAAAAAGAACCAAATCGAACGAAGCAACGAAAGTCAAACGGCGAAAGAAAACAACTTCGTTCTACTAATCTGGATCTAGGGAAAATTTTACAGTAGCAAAAACTGGTTTAAGTTGGTTAAACGGATAGAGGGTTTCGAGACGAAATTCTAGGCGCTTGAATCGCCTGATTCCGATAAACGAGCGAAAAGTTATACTAAAACGAAAATCGGATCAGGAATCGCGACCAGAAAAATCGCGGATTTAATCCGAGAAAAAGAAAAACGACGAACGTTCGCTAGAACGAACGAACGGACGAACGCTCACTATTTAAATAAACCGGAAAATCGATCTATTTTCAAAAAAACCGAATCTAAAATACCGACGGAAAAACCGAATGGTTTTTCGATAAAAAAAATAAAAAAACGGCGTAGATTTCGAGGCGGCGGCGAACCTCGGCGAGCGTGCGGCGGCGGGGCGGCGGCGAGGCGGCGCCGCGGCGGCGAGGCGGCACGGCGGCGGCGGGGCAAGGCGCGGCGGGGGCGGCGACGGCAGCGGCGGCTGGGGCTGGGGGTGGCTCGGGCCAGGGTTAGCTCTGGCTGGGCCTCCCCCCGGCTTAAATAGCCTAACGGGCCGGGAGTCCTAGTCGGACACGGCCCTAGGTCGGTTCGTTTTTTTAAATATTACGCGCAGAAGAAAAATAAAAAGAAATACTAAACGGACTCCAACAATTCCGAAATAAATTTTCACGGACTTCTAAAATCAAGCCGCACAAGGTGAACATTTATTTTGGACCTAAATGCAATTTTGAAAAACACACATTTTTCCTAAATTCAAATAAAACACCGAAAAACTCCGAAATAAAAACTTATTTGATTTTATTATTAAATCCTCAATATTTCTTTATTTTGGGAAAGTCATTTTATTCCCTCTCTCATATTTTTGTAATAGAAATAATTGATGATAAAATAAATAAAATCAAATGATCCTATTCTCAAAATTTGAGAAAACACAAATATGAAAATAACGAAATCCCCAACTCTCTCCGTGGGTCATTGAGTGGCATAGAATTTCTAGGATCAACCAAAATGCAAAATAAAAAAAATATGATATGCAATGATGATCTAATGTATAACATTCCAAATTGGAAATTTGGGATGTTACAAACCTACCCCCCTTAAGATGAATCTCGCCCTCGAGATTCGGGTTGGCTAGAAAATAGGTAAGGGTGTCTTTGAGCAAATCTTCCTCTCGTTCCCAGGTGGCTTCATCCTCCGTGTGGTGGCTCCACTGAACTTTGCAAAACTTGACAACCTTGCTGCGGGTGACTCGACTGGCAAACTCGAGAATCTTAATTGGTTTCTCCTCGTAGGTTAAATCGTTATCCAACTGAATAGTTTCCAAGGGCACTGTGTCTCTCAATGGTATGTCCGCCATCTCCGTGTGACATTTCTTTAACTGAGAAACATGGAACACATCATGAACTCCTGACAATCCTTCGGGAAATTCCAACTTGTAGGCCACTTCTCCCATACGCTCCAAAACTCGATATGGTCCTACAAATCGTGGCGCTAACTTCCCTTTAACTCCAAAACGCTTTGTTCCCCGAAGTGGAGATACTCAAAGATAAGCTCTATCTCCGACTTCGTAAACTATCTCCTTGCGTTTAGAATCTGCATAACTTTTCTGTCTGGACTAGGCTACCTTGAGCCTATCGCGAATCAGCTTCACCTTCTGTTCAGACTCTTTAATCAAGTCAGGTCCAAACAACTGGCGGTCTCCAACCTCGTCCCACGATAACGGTGTCCTGCACCTCCTTCCGTACAATGCTTCGAAAGGGGCCATCTTTAAACTGGTTTGGTAACTGTTGTTGTAAGAGAACTCTGCATATGGCAAATTATCGTCCCAACTAGATCCGTAATCTAGCGCACAAGCTCTCAGCATATCCTCCAAAATCTGATTAACTCTCTCGGTCTGTCCATCTGTCTGTGGATGAAAAGCTGTACTGAATTCTAGCCTGGTACCCAAAGTTTCGTGTAACTGCTTCCAGAACTTTGAGGTAAACTGGGTTCCTCTATCTGATACGATACTCCTCGGAACTCCATGCAAACATACGATCCTGGTCATGTATATCTTTGTCAACTTAGCACTGGTGTAAGTGGTCTTTACTGGGATGAAATGAGCTACTTTCGTCAATCGATCGACTACAACCCAAATCGAGTCATAGCCTGAACGAGTCCTGGGTAATCCCGTGACAAAATCCATGCCTAACTTATCCCACTTCCATTCAGGTATCTGCAATGGTTGTAACAATCCTGCTGGCTTCTGATGCTCTGCCTTTACTCTCTGACATACATCACAAACTGCTACATACTCCGCAATATCCTTCTTCATTCCGGTCCACCAGAAAATATCCTTCAGATCCAAGTACATCTTGGTATTTCCTGGGTGAATTGAATTCGGTGAGTCGTGTGCCTCGTGCAGAATCAACTTCCTGATCTCCGGGTCATTGGGCACGTAAACGCGGTCTTCAAACCATAGGGTATCGTACTCATCCTCATGAAATCCCTTAGCTTTTCCTTTGCTAAGTATCTCCTTAATAGCGGCAATCTCCTTGTCAGTCCTTTGATCTTCTCTGATTCTATCCATCAATGTTGACTGCATCTCCAATGCTGCTACCTAGCCTCTGGGAAATATTTCCAAACATAGTTCACGAAGATTTTCTACTAACTCCTTGGGTATTTCTCCCATCATTAATGTATTGACATGGCTCTTACGGCTTAATGCGTCAGCTACTACATTAGCTTTTCCAGGGTGATAATGCAACCTCATATCATAATCCTTGATGAGCTCCAACCATCTCCTTTGTCTGAGGTTCAACTCCTTCTGTGTGAAAATGTACTTCAAACTCTTATGATCCGTGTACACCTCACAATGATTTCCAATGAGGAAATGTCTCCATGTTTTCAATGCATGCACTACGGCTGCTAACTCCAAATCATGCGTAGCATAATTCAACTCATGAGGTTTCAGTTGTCTTGAGGCATATGAAATAACTCTCCCTTCCTGCATAAGCACTTGTCCAAGTCCTCGATGTGAAGTGTCGCAATACACCTCATAGTCCTTGGTCTGGTCTGGCAAAATCAACACTGGTGAGGTAACCAAGCGTTTCTTCAACTCCTGGAAACTAGCCTCACATTCCTCTGTCCATATGAACTTGGTATCTTTCTTTAACAACTCCGTCATAGGCTTTGCAATCTTTGAGAAATTTTCAATAAATCTCCGGTAGTATCCTGCGAGTCCAAGAAAACTCCGGATCTCTCCAACCGTTGTTGGGGCTTCCCACTTGGTCACGGTATCAACTTTAGTGGGCTATACCTTCTCCGGATATAACGTGTCCAAGAAATCCTACTTCCTTCAACCAAAACTCACATTTGCTGAACTTGGCATATAATGGATTTTCTCTAAGCTTTCCAAGTACCAAACGCAAATGCTCGTTATGCTCCTCTTCATTCTTCGAGTAAACCAGGATATCATCAATGAACACCACGATGAACTTATCCAAAAACTCCATGAATACTTTGTTCATCATGTTCATAAAATATGCGGGTGTGTTAGTCAGACCAAATGACATAACGGTATACTCGTACATGCCGTACCTGGTGGTAAAAGCTGTCTTAGGTATATCCTGTTCTCAAATCTTCAACTGGTGGTATCCTGATCGCAGATCGATCTTGGAAAATACCTTAGCTCCTTGCAATCGATCAAACAGATCATTGATCATTGGTAGTGGGTACTTTTTCTTGATCGTTACTTCATTCAATCCTCAATAATCAACAACCATCCTTAACGATCCATCCTTTTTCTCCACTAGAAGTACTGGCGATCCCCAAGGCGAAGAACTTGGGCGGATATATCCCTTATCCAGTAACTCCTTAATCTGTTTCTTAATTTCCACCAAATCCTTTGCTGGCATCCTATATGGTCTCTTTGATATTGGCCCTGTGCCTGGCAATAGCTCAATCAAAAACTCAATATCTCTATCCGGTGGCATGCCTGGCAACTCCTCTGGAAATACTTCACGGAAATCCCTTACCACTGGTACTTCCTCCTGCACAACTCCTGTTAGGAAATTCACTTGAGTCCTCTTCGGCACATGCCGGGATACATACTTGATCCTTCTCCCTTCTGGGGTGGTAAGCAAAATTGACTTACTAGCACATTCAATATTCCCTTCAAACTTTGATAACCAATCCATGCCTAATATCACATCCAATCCTTGAGATTCCAATACTATTAGGTCTGAGGGAAAAACATAGTTGCCAATCCTTAATGGTAACCGATCACACCATAGACTAGCCACATACTCTGCTCCAGGCGAGGTTACTAACATGGGTGACCTAAGGGATTGGGTTGATAGGTTATACTTATCCACAAATCCCCTTGAGATGTATGAATGCGATGCACCAGTATTAAAAAGAACGAGTGCAGTAAATGACTTAACCAAAAACTTACCTATTACTGCATCGGGCTGAGCTTCAACCTCCTCCACGCTAACGTGGTTCACCTGTCCCCTGTTGAAAGGGTTCGGCTTCTTCCCAGAACTTCCATTGCCATTTTGGCCTTCAGGACATTCATTAGCATAATGTTCAGTCTTCTGACACTTAAAGCAAGTGACTTGGCTCAGGTCCTTCTTGGCTGGGGTTGATGGGTTGGTGCGGTTCTGGCCGTTGCTTCCTCCATTGCCATTACCATTCTTGGTGCCATTGTGATTGCGCGAGCTACCTCCTCCATGGGTATGCTGAAAATGTCCTCCCAGTCTAGGGGTAAAACGTGGCTTCTGCTGAGCTCCTGAAGGGTACTTCCCTTGTCCATACTTCCTCTTGCGATTCTCAATTTGCTGCTGCTTCCCTTCAATCATAAGAGCACGATCTACCAACTCCTGGTAGTTGTTGAAAGTGGCTACCATCAACTCATCATTTAGTCCTTCCAGAAACTTCTCCTGCTTAGCTACATCCGTAGTGATGTCATCTGGGGCATAACGTGCTAACTTACTAAAGTCCTCCACATACTGGCCAACTGTCCGTCCTCCTTGGCGCAAGTTGCGAAACTCACGCTTCTTCATGGCCATAGCTCCTGCTGAAACATGGGCAGTACGAAAAGCCTGCTGAAACTGGTCCCATGTGACAGTGTCGACTGGGAAAGTGGCTGTGAAATTCTCCCACCATGATGCTACGGGTCCTTCTAGCTAATGTGCGGCAAATTTCACCTTCTCCGCATCTGTGCATCCTGCTGTGGTCCACTCCCTAGCTGTCTTGCAGAGCCAATCATCTGCTACTATCGGCTCGGTGCTACTAGAAAATACCGGCGGATTCAGCCTAAGAAAACGGGCTAAGTGATCAACAGGTGGTGGTGGTGGTGGTGGGTTGTTGTTGTTCCCCTGATTCTGATTCTGAACTAGCAACTGCGTCAAGGTGTTCTCCTGCTGGATCAACTGGGTGAGCTCCAGTGGAAAGGCAAATCCTGGGTCACGTCTCGGAGGCATCTGAGGGTTTAGAAAAGATGAGATGTAAGAATAGAGGGGGTCTAAAGAGAAAACACTACCCATATGCACATGAGGCAAAAGAAAACAATTCACTTCATTCAATCAAACAAGGGCATACAATCGATCTATCTATCGCAAAAGTGCTCGGACTACTATATTTACATGGTGGACTACTACTACTGATGAGGTGGTCTATTAAAAATATTCTTCGGTTGCAGACTCCATGATATCTACTCCAGCTTCATCAACATAGTCATCATCGCTACTATCTGGATGCGAGTCGGTGCCGTCGATGATGATGTAGTCTTCTGGGCTAATCTCCTTGGGTTCTTTGTCTTCCTCTACTGGCTTAGGGCCTCCCATAAATATTCCAATCTTCTTGATCAAGTCGTCATTCTTCTCCACCAATACTTCAATTTCCTCTTCATAATCTTCACGTGTAGCCTTGAGTTCTTCCTCCAGTTCCTTGATTCTAGTCTTAGCCTTCTTCAGATCTATCATGTCGGTGCACATCTGGTTCTCCTGTCGTCGGATGTGCTGGTTTAATTCCTGGATAAAAGCTGCGATTGATCTATCCTTCCTGGTGCTGATCATCTCCCAGTGTTTATCTCGGCACCCACAAATCTGGTAGATAGTATCCTTGAGATCATTGCGGTAGACTTCTCCAATGCGTCCCATGGCGATGTGAGCTGCCATGCTCTTTCCTAGACTCCAAGTCGGTGCGTCAAAAGAAAACTCTATGGGCTTAGTGACTGGCATGAACGTCCTTCCTAGAACTTGAACTTGAATCATCCAACGCTCTTCTTCAGGTAAAGTGGCGTTGTAGGTTCCTGTGAAGCTTGGTACTCCTATGTTCAGGTATCTAGTGACTTCCTTCAAGTGACGTCCAAAGGGTGTACCTTCATCCGGTTGCGTGAACTTGTTCCTTGCATCCGCCATCCTAAAGAGTAGAAAAGATGAGAAGTCAGAAGAGAAGAGAGTGAAAAGTGATCTAGGTCTTTTAACTTAGTGGTCGTGTCCTACAGTCAACTTGGCTCTGATACCATCTCTGTAGCGACCAGACCTCAAACAGTCTGATCTCTGTGCTCCGGTGTCATCCCTAGATCAGTAATGCTGACACCACACAGTACTCGGAGGATTTATAGCAGAGTAGCAATCACACACTTATTACATCGAGTGTCTCAATAGAGAACCTATTACAATAAATATGGCTTAAGGCCATCTAATAACGATAACAGTGGAAGGCTTGGAAGATAAGTGAGTCCATGAACTCCAACGGCATCACTGAGTATAGAACCACGACCTAAAACTCCTTAATCGTTGTCTGAAAAGTCTGCAACATTAACGTTGCAGCCCGAAACGGGTCAGCACATGGAATATGCTGGCAAGGTAACACATAGAGAGTAATGGAATGAAACAGCTATACTATATGCATATTTGGCTGGTGGAAAGCTCTATGGTTACTGTTTTGCGTAAAGCCAATTTTTCCCTACTTCAAAGGAATAAAATTTATTTAACTATCATGGTAGTTGTTAAACATTGAGAATGGTTGACAGCATTCTCAATCCCAATTAAGCATCATCATTAAACATAACCCAACAAAATTAATTTTAGAGTAACATGTTGAGATTCACATGATAATCCAGGTACTAGATACTCAAGATGTCCATAACCGAGGACACGGCTAATCATGATTAGTTTATTACACTCTGCAGAGGTTTGCACACTTTTCCCCACAAGACTCGATCGCCTCTGTTTGGTTTCTCGCACTACATGGTGTTTGAGAAGACAGATGACCGAGACATTGTCTTTCAGAAGCGCTAGCACCTTACGATCGGGTAGACCGTACCACCTACATCCCCTACATCTGCTAGTCTACCACTGTAAGAGTTCGCACAACTTAGTCAACTATGCTAGAGCCCATAATAGCTTGTGGCTGCACACAGAAGTTTCTAGTATGAATAGTCTCATGATCCCTTTGAGCCTAGGTGGCGGTCCAAAAGAAAACAGGCAAGTCCTGGAATACCCAGGTGCCTCAATCCACCCAGATGTGTGTTTAAGTTGCGACCTTAGATAAACCATTAATTAACAAAACTCACATCTGTCATGGATTTCACTCACCCAATCCACGTCTACTAGCATAGCATGGCATAATAAACAAATGTAGAAGTAACTCCCAAAGGTTTGATAATAAACAGGTAATAGGTACTACCTCAACTACTTCCCATCCCACAATTTAATTAGATCCTAATCATGCAATGTGTGGGGATTGATCTAATGCAATAAAACTGGGTAGTAGAAAAGGTATGATCAAAGTGTTACTTGCCTTGCTGATGATCCGGGAAACCTAGCGATTCGAAGTAACAAGCAGCGCACTCCGGGTATTCTATCGTAGACAAACAAACAAGCATACAATAAGTACTCAACTAATGCACTGGTAAAACTCAAATAAGAGATCTAACTAGAAGGTTCAACTTAAGAACTCTGTTTGGCAAAAAGAACCAAATCGAACGAAGCAACGAAAGTCAAACGGCAAAAGAAAACAACTTTGTTCTACTAATATGGATCTAGGGCAAATTTTACAGTAGCAAAAACTGGTTTAACTTGGTTAAACGGATAGAGGGTTTTGAGACGAAACTCTAGGCGCTTGAATCGCCTGATTCCGATAAACGAGCGAAAAGTTATACTAAAACGAAAATCGGATCAGGAATCGCGATCAGAAAAATCGCGGATTTGATCCGAGAAAAAGAAAAACGACGAACATTCGCTAGAACGAACGAACGGATGAATGCTCACTATTTAAATAAACCAGAAAAACCAATATATTTAAAAAAACCGAATCTAAAAAAACCGACGGAAAAACTGACAGAAAAACCGAACGGTTTTTCGATAAAAAAATAAAAAAACGGCGTGGATTTCGAGGTGGCGTCGAACCTCGGCGAGCGTGCGGCGGCGGTGGCGGCGAGGCGGCGCGGCAGCGGTGGCGGCGGCTGGGGCTGGGGGCGGCTCGGGTTAGGGTTAGCTCTGGCTGGGCCTCCCCCGCCTTAAATAGCCTAACGGGCCGGGAGTCCTAGTCGGACACGGCCCTAGGTCGGTTCGTTTTTTTTAAATATTACGCGCAGAAGAAAAATAAAAAGAAATACTAAACTGACTGAAAAAATTCCGAAATAAATTTTCCCGGGCTTCTAAAATCAAGCCTCACAAGGTGAACATTTATTTGGGACCTAAATGCAATTTTGAAAAACGCACATTTTCCTAAATTCAAATAAAACACCGAAAAACTCTGAAATAAAAACTTATTTGATTTTATTATTAAATGCTCAATATTTATTTATTTTGGGAAAGTCATTTTATTCCCTCTCTCATATTTTTTTAATAGAAATAATTGATGATAAAATAAATAAAATCAAATGATCCTATTCTCAAAATTTGAGAAAACTCAAATATGAAAATAACGAAATCCCCAACTCTCTCCGCGGGTCATTGAGTTGCGTAGAATTTCTAGGATCAACCAAAATGCAAAATAAAAAAATATGATATGCAATGATGATCTAATGTATAACATTCCAAATTGGAAATTTGGGATGTTACACCAACTTCAACCATCATAGTTTCCTTGCTATCCGCCAGATATAAATCAGACGGCCTATAATGCAGGATGGCAGGCACACCATCATCAACAACTCCATTTTTTATAAGAGTAGAGATAAAATATATTAAATGTAGTATACCATGTTCATAACCACACCGTGTGTATCACCGTTAGATATATTCACACATCCGTCGGTTTGAAACACTATGATAGATTCTTCAAATATCCGAATTCGCTTTTTATAATGAAGTATATATGATCTCTATTCGTCTTTTACACCCACACAACCCTCTTATCTTTGTAGCTAGCACTAACTTTCTCTTGTGCATGCACACGCCCGCATCCCTCTCACCCTCCCTCAGCATTCTCTAGCTCCATCGCGCAAATTCATCTTTTCACTTTAGGTCGTTCACCCACGGTGTGTGTAGGCCCCCCAGCTCCTTCTTTACGACACACATCGATCGATATGCCTCTCTAGCCAGGTGTGCCTAGCACAAACACAAGCTTCCCCTCTTCTCTTGTCACCGTCCATGCCTCACTCCCACCACTCTTTTCATCGTTCTCGTACTCGCACACTCCTCCCCCTCGATATAGTATGCCTCTCGTACCACCTCCTACATGCATCCCTCTCTCTCTATCCTTCTCCTCGTGCCTCATTTGTTCTCACACACACATGCATGTATACCGATCGATCTCCCAACATATACCTAGATCGACTTTAACTACCCCCCATCGATCGACGTACCTCACAAGTTATGTCTCTCCTTTCTCTTACAAAGGGCGATTGATCTTCCTATGTAGTTACGTCTACTTACCACAGCCACATCGTCCCCCCTCATCATTCGTGCATGCCTCCTGACCCGTCTCTCACACACACGTGCACAAACAACAAGCAGCCATCTCCTCTCTTATTGATATTGGGGGCATGCCCTCCGTTTGTCTAGCAAGCCTATCCCACCATTTGTTAGAAGCAACTCCGCTACCACCCGCTCCAACACTCTAGCTCTGTCTGTCTCCCAACCTTATTCATCTCCTGCACATATGAATGGATGCCGATCAATCTCCCTTAATACATGAGGCAGATCGATCTCCTTAATACATGAGGTAGGCCTCTCTCCTCCTCCACACATATACCAGCCATTGTACCTCTATAGTTAATTGGGCCTCCCTCTTCCCCCACCACACATCGATAGTCGAGCGCTGCAAGTAGGTATCCATGCCATAGAGACAAACTGCACATGTCCCATCTCACGTTCCAGTAGGCCAGTCACTCTATATCTTTGACGTGGGCACACACAAATTTGATGGCACTCTTTATCGATCGCGCGCGCGCACACACACACACACATCATCCCTCTCTTCGATTCTATGGGCACCTTAAGCCGATGATACCTCCACTCTCTTCTCGTGGATCGCCCCCTCTATATATATGTTATATCCAGGACTCTATTTCACACACCTTGCATATGTTAAATATTTTGATTGACCCGCCCTCCACACACAAAAAAAACTCTCAAGAACCCACACACTATATCTCTCTAGGTTTGTATCTCTCTCACACAACCCCACGTAGGTGGTGTACGTATACAAGAAGAGAATTGGTGCACCGTGCACGTACTCACGCTTCATGCCCAGCCACACCCGCGCGGGTACACGGTGGAGCTCATTTCTTTATGAAATGGCAGCCCACGTGCTAATTTGAACGCCTGTAGCAGTTGTTTACCAAGGGAAGTCGTGTACCACGTGTGCACAAAACATAGTTCGACTTGATGCGTTGCCGCGTTATTTTTAAATAAAGTTATAGCGCTCAATGGCACGTACACAAAATATAAAATGATTTTTATGGAGAAAAAGGTAGTCCGCTCTTCAGAGTATCTCACACAAGGCTCCGGTGGCCTCTCTCTCTCACCGTTGGTCACTGATTCGGCCGCATCACGTCCATCAGGGGAAAGGGAGTGCGGTGGCCTCTCTCTCTCACCGTTGGTCATTGATCCGGCCGCATCACGTCCGCCGGGGGAAAGGGAGTGCGGTGGCCTCTCTCTCTCTCACCGTGGATCACTGATCCGGCCGCATCCCGTCTGCCGGGGGAAAGGGAGGAAGTGCATCGTTTCTCCGCTCGACGGCGCCGAGGCAGCACGTCCCGATATGCGGTACACGCCATTCTCTCTGACCAAGCTCCGGCGCGGCAGGACCTACTCCACCTGCTCGCAGATTCCGCCTGCCGCCGCTCACCTAGTTACATCCCGACGACCTCCAGGTATCCCCTCCGGCCTTGCTCCACTGCCTGTTTTCCCACGTAAACAGCTACTTTTTTCCCAACATGCCTTGTTGATTTAGACAGAGCTGGGGTGGGGGACGTTGCTGCCAATGAAAGCATGGATCAATTTTAATTTAACACGTTCTCACAACTTTGTCTTCAGTTGTGATGTAATTATTAGCTCTGATCTGCTAATAATTGACATGCATTAGCAAGGAAGTTAGTTTTTTATTGTTTCCAAAAGAGCATCGATGGCAAGACACGCGAAACAAAAGCTGAAAGCTCACACCATTGTACAATTTCATGTCGCTGGAAAATTATTTGTATAGTACGTCAATTATGTAAACAAATGACAGAAGCTTGATAGCATTGCCAGAAGCCTCTTCATCATCCAGGTCCATGTGCCATGCACAAAATTATACTCCTTCGTTCCTAAATATTTGTCTTTTTACAAATTTCAAACGGGCATATTTTAGAGTGTAGATTCACTCATTTTGCTTCGTATGTGTACTCCCTCCGTTCCTAAATATTCTATTCGTCTTAACAGAGATTTCAACGAGTGACTACATACAAAGCAAAATGAGTGAATCTACACTCTAAAATAAGTCTATATACATCCGTATGTGCCAGTCCATTTGAAATCTCTAAAAAGACAAATATTTGAGTAGTCACTCGTTGAAATCTCTAGAAAGACAAATACTCCAGAGTATATTTAAGAACCGAGGGGGTAGTGCACAACCGCATGGGAGACTCAGCCCGGTCGTTGCGCCACATTAATAGTGAGTAATGAGCAGTCAAATCATAAGCCCCACCTTTCCCACTGTAAGTTGCTTTGAAGAAGCAACCATCAATACGCTCTTCTTTGAATCCGCTCATACTACTCCATCCGTCACTGTTTATATAGCGCGCTTCAGAAAAAAGAAAAAAAATCTGTGGGACCAAGGCAACTAGCGATCAGCCTAAAAAATATCATTAGTAGTTATAGCATGGCGTCTATTACTAGAGGGAATAATGCGTACACACATGCATGCAGTGCTTCCACCCCGGGTACACACATACATGCATTCCGTAGTACTACAGTACATGGAGAGAAAATTGTGGACTTGATTGCGGTTACCACGCCCTAATTAATTGCGGATTAAATCAAACGCGTCTAAAGTCTCTTTGGTGGTGGAAATGCATCATAATGAAGCGCGCCCTATAAACTGTGACGGAGGGTGGAGTAGTATGAAGGTGCAAAACCAAGTACGCGTACTACTGCGCTTGGCTCTTCGCCCCTTCGTGAAGTCGAACAATGATGGTACTTCGCATGTTGGTTACTACAGTGTATGCCTCTGACAATCTGACACCGAATGGACTGATGCATGTCCACCGAGGATAGGTTGCATTAGTCAAAAGGCGTAAGTGAGCTTCACCTTGTCCTGCAAGCTTCTCCTCGTTCTACGGGACACACCAAAAAGTAGTGCTAGTCCATACTCCCTCCTTTCCGGTTAATATAGCTTAATCTTTTTTGCGGGTAAATGAGAGAGCTTTATTCATATATAAGCATTCTTAGGACGATCTGCCAAGACACTGGTCACTAGGAAGCGAGGTACCTCGCAAAAAAAGAAGTAGGAAGCGAGGTGTTTCATCAAGCCAGCTCTCGGCCACATTCAAAGTGCAGCAAGCACGGTTCGCACGAAGATGCGCCGCAAGGTTTGCTGACCTGTTTACATGTTGAATAACAAAAAAGAGGAAATATTACTGAGCGCTACTATTTGTAACAGGATATGATCCAAAATTAAGCGAGAATTGTGGCGAGTGTTCCATGCAATAAACTTCCATTATCATACGCGAGAACCCTCGAAGAGAACCAAATGTGTTGAAGATTGCTTTATCACATTTTAAAATTATAATAAGAGTGCAGATGCTCCTCCATCCGGTCCTAGTACTAGTATAGTACGTACCTTTATGGACTATAGTAGTAGTACTAGTAAACTTCGCGCTTGGCTGTTCGGGAAGTCAAACAATAATAGCACTAGTAGTATAGTGTATGCTTCTGGCAATCTGACACCGAATTAACTGTTGCACGTCCACCGCCTGAGCGAGGGAGAGCTTGCATTAGTCAAAAGTTTCTCCTTGTGCTGCAAGCCACCGCACGCAAGCTTCTCCCGTCCTGCAACCTTCTCCTCGTTCGGCAAGTTGACGGGACACAGCAAAGTAATGCTAGTCCATGCTGCCTCCTCTCCGGTTAATATGGCTTAATTTCAAACGAGATAAATACACTATCTGTCACTGTATATTTGTAAAAATACGGTCGGTGGACTTCATAATACGCTCATTGCGCTCAATATATATATTTTCCGGTGTTCATACGGTCACTAGCTCACCCTGACTGAGTATGTGTGTGCACGCACGTGTAGGTTGAGCACTTGAGCGTGACCGTGTGTGTTCCGTCGTGTGCTCGGACATGTATGCGTTAGGGCGTCACGCGCGTTTTTGCGTCCATGTGTACGTGTGACTGTTGTATACACGTAGGGGGGGTACGTGTAGGGGCCACTAAGGAGCAGTCAAATCACACAGTAAGTTAGTCGGAAGAAGCAACCATCATTTCACTCTTGAATGACACGTACGCAATATAAAATGGTTTATATGGAGAGAAAAAGAAAACCACTATATATACACTAGCAGGAGCCTAAGCTACAAGCATGCTTGCTTAGGTTGCTCTCTTCACAAGCATAGAACGACGGGCCTGATCCCGCAGCTGGGGGAAGGGAAGAATGTTCTGCGTAGACGCGGTCGACATCGGCGAGGGAGAAAACCCAGAGTCGGTGCGTCCCAATCGGGGGTCGCTGCGGTATGGGCCGATGCGGCGTCCCAACCGCCCTTCTAGCTACAGCCCGACGTCCTAGGTAGTCCATCTTCCTTTTGGAGCTGGCTTGCTCCACTACCGTAGCTCCATCTCCATGTCGATCTTTCTCTACTTATACCGGCTTCTACTTGTGATGAGTTTATGTCTCATGAACTAGTCCCAGTAGTATTATTCTAATCACACTTCTTCAATATCTTTGCCATCAGGGATGCTCAGGTCGATTTTAGTGGAACTGCACAAAAGCATCGTAGGATCCGAGGGTGCCAGTCGTCTTTCCTTCGACAGATTCTAGCTGGCCAGGAAATTAAATCATGTTTAGGGTTTAGAGTTTAAGTCGTAGTGACCCCATCAGTAGTTTTTCTATCGTACACGCTCTCACAACTTTTTTATTTAGTTGTGAAGTAAATATTGGCTATGATCTGTGAATCATTGAGATGCATCAGCATGCGTGTTAGTTTTCCTTTGTATTTGATGGAATGTTGTAACGGGGCAACCTTGGAATAGGAATGAAAATGGAGTGGAAAAGTTTCTGTTTTTCCGGAGAAAAAATGGAAACGGACAGAAACCAACGTTTCGTTTCGTTGGATTGCGCCATCGAGCAAAACCAACATTTAAATCACGTCTGTCGTGTTCGTGTCTCACCCTCCTCCACGGCTCGACCCCACACGGTCACTCGGCATGCCACTCACGGCAAACGGAGTAGTATACCATAACTTTCCCGTCTGCTTGTCGATGGATCGCGCCATGGAGTACTAGCACTACTGGAAGAGATTGATGAGTTGGGGGAGGACAGCTAGCTGTAGCACGGACTCCCAAGAACTTACTACTGGAAGAGATCGCGCATGTTGTAGCTGGCTATTGCGACCTTTGAATGCGGAGCAGCCGCGTGCACCCGGAAGCGGCACGGGCGACGCTCTCTCGGCTGGCGCGCCGCTTCAATGTTGGTGCGAGTGAGAGGTCGCGTCCGCTCTGGCCGGGCATGAATGTGGTACTGACCGTTTCGGGCAGGAAGCACGCGCGGGTGATGAAGAGGGTTTGGGTTGGTCAGGACCGGCCGTGGCAGCGGTCCGGACGTGCGCAAACAAGAGATGATGTATATTAATATTGCTGTGTGTATAATTAACAACGTAAATAATGTGCCAGTTGGACAAATATGATTGGAGATGGAGATGGAAATGGAATTTTATGTAAACACGAATATGCATGTCTATGTGTATGTGTGTGTGCGCGACGACTCTCGCGACCTGGAAGCGGGGGCGTGTTTTTGATCGAGTTTTCTTAAGGGAGGGTAGTGTACCACACGTGAAGGACAGGAAGTGCGACCAGGACGCGTGGGCGTGGATCGTTAGTTCATCGGAAGTAGTACTAGTGTTCTTCACTGTACATTAAATAAAGAGTTTCGTTTCGTACTTACACAATTTAAAACGATTGTTATGGAGAGAATAAGAAAACCACTCCACTATATTTTATTCGTATACACCAGAGTACTATATGGATGCAGCTTCATTGACTTAGTGCACCTGCCTTTGGATTTACGACAGGTGGGCCCAAAATGTGGCTGGCTCACCTGTCATACATCCAAAAGCAGGTGCAGTGAAGGCAACGGAGCTCAGTCCGTACTACAGTAGTATATATATAAGTGGGAGCCTCAGCGCTTGTTCGCTAGTGTTTGCACTCTCCACACGCTCCCCGCACTACATATATGTTACACGCTGGAGGCTCAGCGTTCATTTGCTAGGGTTTGCTATATTCACAGTCTCTCACCCTCTCTTCACCAGATCTAAAAAAGACTGCGTTGGCCTCTTGTCTCTCTCTCCCCCCTCACAGCTGGTGAAGGAGGCGTCTGTATCCCGTCGCACCGGGAAGGGGAGGAGGTGCAGCGTTCACTCTATCACCTTCGGCGAGGGAGGCAATCCACTGCAGGCTGCGTTGTTCTCTTTCACCCAGCGCCTGTGCCGGAGGGCCACTGACCCCTTCTTCCTCGCTGCCATATGTACTGTGGGTAGATCCGGCCTCCCGCCGCATGCCTTGCCACATCTCGATGACCCTAAGGTATAAGTTTCTTTGAAACCGTCATTGCTCTAGCTGCATGTTGATCTTTTTCGATCTGTAGTCGAATCTAGGTCTTGGTTCAAAGAGGAAAGAAGGGTGCGGTGGGCTGGAGCAAGAATCTAGGCCGTGGTTCAATGAGGAAAGGAGGGGCGGAAAGTAGTATAGACTGGCTATCCAGCCGCTTTGTAGGTCGAAAAGGGAAAAGGGGGGTAACCCAGTACAAACATCTGTAAGGAACGGATCTCTTTGTTGAAAAGGGAAAGAAACCGGGGGGTCGGGTAGTTTGTGCACGACTAGATTTGCTGCCCTCACATAGGAAGAAGGATCAAAGAGAACAAATATGGGACCAGCGCATATATGCTTCTTGGCTACATACTCTGCATCACCCTTTTATACGTGTGGACGCACATGGTGCTGGCATGTCCCATGCAGATATTTTGCTGTTGTTAATCTCAGAATTAACTACTGATCTGTTTTAAAAGAATTTCTCTGTTAATATGAATCAATGCAACCGTTTTAGAAATGCTACTGTCCTATACTTTGTTTTCTATCAAGATAAGGTAGATGCTTCTTTTTGTGGCCGCATGTTTCATCCTCCTTTATTGGCCAGTAATTGTTTTCTTTTTTGCCTCTTAAAACAGGGATATCTATTCAACTTGTTGCTATAGAAAACTTAAATGTGACACCGGCAACTTTGCTTGATTTCAGTGCAACTGCACAAAACTTGATTGGATTTCCTATTCGTGTTGGTAGATTTGTATTTTATGTTGGTCGTTTCATGAAAGGTCAGTACAGGCCTTCATCCACATGATTGTGCAGTGTGCTTTGAGATGCTGTGCTACTTGTATTGGTACTGTTTTAAATAAATGATGAATTGAAGCTATTGTATTGCTGTCTTTTCCCATTAAGTAGTGAACAAAAATGGGACCAACCCAGACATGATGCTTGTTGCTTTGTTACAACAAATTCAGCATCACCCCCTTTATAAGCCAGTAATTGATGCCACTCTCAGAATTAACTACTGAATCTTATTTCAAAACTGCAACACTTGTTAGGGATTGGCGGGATGACCATTTTTGTGGCCGCATGTTTCATCCTCCTTTATTAGCTAGTAATTGATTCCTTTTTGCCTCTGTTTATACATGGATATCTATTCAACTTGTTGCTATTGTGACATTTTGCTTCGCTATGCGAAACACTTTGCTTGATTTTAGTGCAACTACACAAAACGAGATTGGATTTCCTATTCGTGTTGGCAAATTCGTACGTGATCTTGTGTGCGTCATGACAGGTTGGTACTTGCCTTCATCCACATGATCGTGCAGTGTGTTTTAAGATGTTGTGCTACTTGTATTGGTACTGTTTTAAATAAATGATGAATTGAAGCTATTGTATTGTTGTCTTTTCCCATTAAGTAGTGAACAAAAATGGGACCAACCCAGACATGATGCTTGTTGCTTTGTTACAACAAATTCAGCATCACCCCCTTTATGAGCCAGTAATTGATGCCACTCTCAGAATTAACTACTGAATCTTATTTCAAACCTGCAACACTTGTTAGGGATTGGTGGGATTACCATTTTTGTGACCGCATCTTTCATCCTCCTTTATTAGCCAATAATTGATTCCTTTTTTCCTCTGTTTATACGGGGATATCTATTCAACTTGTTGCTATTGTGACATTTTGCTTCGCTACGCGAAACACTTTGCTTGATTTTAGTGTAACTGCACAAAACGAGATTGGATTTCCTACTCATGCTGGCAGATTCGTATTTTATCATTGTCGGTCTCATGAAAGGTTAGTACAGGCCTTCATCCCCATGATTGTGTAGTGTGCTTTGAGAAGTTGTGCTACATGTATTGATACTGTTTTAAATAAATGTTGAATTGAAGCTATTGTATTGCTGTCTTTTCCCATTAAGTAGTGAACAAAAATGGAACCAACCCAGACATGATGCTTGTTGCTTTGTTACAACAAACTCTGCATCACCCCCTTTATAAGTAGATGGAAGCACATATTGTTGTTGCGCCCACTCTACCCTGGAACTGAATCTTAGTTCAAAACTGCAAACACTTGTTAGGGATCGGCAGGAGTACCATTTCTGTTAGGAATCGGCCGGAGTACATGTTTAAGAAATGTATTGTTCAGATAATGTCTCTGTTATTATATATTAGTTACGGACTTACAGTGTTTTACAAATGGTACTATCCTACTTTGTAGTTCTTTCTACATGTTTAACCATGGTATTGTTAAGATAATGCCTGTGTTAAAATGAATCAGTCGCATTGTTTTAGGAATGATACTTTTCTTCTTTTTCATTCTTTATACATCTTGAAACAAGGCATTGTTAAGATAATGTCTCAGATAATATGAATGAATCACACTGATTGAGAATTTCTACTCTCCTGCTTTGTTTCCCATTAAGATAAGGTACATCACTAGATGTTTTTCTTCTGGGAGTACATTTCATCAACCGTTATTTCTCAGTAATTGTTTCCCTTATACCTTTTGTTGCTTACAGGGATATCAAAATTAAAGCTCGGTTTTATTCCGACTTCGATTTTAGTTCAACTGCACAAAAGGAGCCAATGTGTCCAAGGCAAACTGCTGCATTACTGGGTCCAGTAGGTCGTTCCACTTTGCAGAAAGAAGCAGTCATTGTTTGCACTACATTATAGAAGGAATGACCGAGAAGCTTCACAGAGTATTAGGCCTTCCACTATGTAGGCCAAAAGAGGTGCCAATTTCACCTTTTCTTAGTTTGGCACAGAATCCCTCCATTGCTACAGCCGGTGCCATAAATATAAGACACCGGTAACATGACTAGTCTGCAGAGACCAATGGCAATTTAACAACACATGGAGTGCCCTGGGCAAGAAGTGCCCAAACAAGTACAAGAAGCGACAGGACTCCACGATCATAGGCATTACATATTTTGAATGGGAAAAGCTTGTCAAAGTTTAATCATTGATGTTAGCAAGAAGCGACAGGACTCCACGATCATAGGCATTACATGTTTTGAATGGGAAAAGCTTGTCAAAGTTTAATCATTGATGTTAGAAAGAAGACGTTAGTTTAATATAATGGAATTGGAAAACCTTGTCAAAATTTGCTCATTGAAGTTAGCCAGAAGACATGCATTTGATATTTTTGAGTGGGACGCCCTTGCTGTGAGCAGCGTCGAGTGTTTTTTCCTATTCCTGTGTTCAGTTTAGAAGTAAATAGTTACTCTGCTGAGATATTCCTATGTTAAGAGTTCGTTCTGAATATTGTCTATGTAATGCCAGGCCTTGTGTTTGATTGCAAAGTTGAGCTTGGAATGTTGTGGCATGCGGCATCACGAGCTGTTCACCGTGCCTCCTGAGAATAATGCTTCGTATTGTTTTGCATGTCGATCTAATGCCAGTGATTTGCTTGTTAAGAAGATCATCCTCTTATGTTGTTTCCGTGCTTAAGAAGTTCATCATCTGATGTTTCATTCATAGCCTATACGACAAGTCGGGTAGGTTAGACGTGAAACCATATGATCTTCCGACCAACTCATGATATTAGGCCGTGATTGGATCGTCGTTTTCCAACCAAAACCGCTTGTAAAATTAACGCTTGTAAATTAAAGCAGATGGTCTCGGGCGAAGGCGCTTGGTTGGTCGATTTTGACTAGTAAAATATCAGAAGTACTTGACACACGATAAAAACGCTGAACGACACTCGGACAATTGCTAATCTAGCCATTAGCTGTTGTTTCAGCCTTGCCCATGGATGGCATGATACGCACGTCGCGCATGTATCGTCTGGTAATGTCGTCCATATAGCAGTGCTCGTAAAATATACACTGGTCTCTCAAATTACATGCGTAACCCGCCGGTTTTACTTACAGACCTCGGGCCCTCGGTTTCATTATGCCTGTATTTTACGTGTTGTTTTCGATGGCGAGTAAATTACACTTGTGTGTTAATACAGGTTTGAAATAAACCAGAGCTCCCAAGCGCGGCCTTACCGTTTCATGCTGTCTCAATTTCTCGAAGGTGCTCATAGGTGTCTGATGATCCTGGCTTCCTGAATGAGTAGCGGGCGCTGTATCAGACCATCTGTAGGGCCCGCGAGGCCCTCTCCGTTGTCCTTCGAGTTGTTGCGCTCGCCGTGTCGTCGAGCATTGTTAACATCGTCAATGAACATGAGGATTCAGGAGATGACTTTATTTTGACTGGATGACACTAGGGACCCACTAGGGCCATAACCGTACGTATGCAAGTGCCTCCTTATTATGTACAACTATATTTTTTTGCTTTCTCCTGGTTTCCTGACATCATGGTCCCACACCATTGTCAACCTATATAGTCAATATAAACGAGAGAATTGCACAAGGTGCGGCCGACAGCTGGGACCAAGCAGCTCGAGCAGTATTTGTGTTTTTGAGGCGTGAGCACTGCAGAGTTTTTCTTGGCGATGATTTTGTTGTTGTTCAGAGGAGAGCAAGGTATTAACTGGGCAGGCTATGGCCTGTCTAGCCCAGGCCAGATATCCATCCTAGATACTATTTTTTTAAGATGAAAATGGCTAGCCCAGCTATACGTCTTTTTGAGGAGTACCCACGCAAGGTCAACTTGTTATTCTCCGCCCCGCTGGGCTGCAAATCTTTCCTAGGAGGGATGCATTAGGCTTAACAGGAAAATGGGCTTTAAAAATAATAAATGGGATGTAATTATAAAAACTAGGCAGTAACTATAAAAAAATGCACCAAACACGAAATTAGTTTATAAAATATTATTTACAGATTTTGAAAATCTTAAATTTTCATTGTTACGCGCCAATGTTCGTTGGATTTTTACGTAATACAAATTTATATTTAATCTGACTAGAAATTTTGGGATAAAAATATTTCGGAGCCCATCAAAATGTGGGAAATTTTATTGAATTCTGTCTTCAACGGTTGGTTGAAATTATTAACCATTGTCCTAGCTAGAAAATGGGCTGTAATTTTAACAAACTGTAATTGGGCTATTGTAAATTCCATTAGAATTCCAAAATGGGCTGTACATTCTTACAAAACACAAATGGGCTATAAGTTCTTTGCCACACACTTGTGGGCCTACTAAGTGACGCGTCCCCTAAAAAAATAAGTTGACGCGTATGCAAGGCTTTGCCAACTTATTATAGTCAACACACAGTTCTAGCAGCAGTGGCCGTTGGATGTCTATCCAACGGATGTCGTGCTTCTTGTTCAATCTCGGATATTCTTAGCTTCGGCTGCCCAAAAAATGATTCCTCCCCCTGACATCTGGGGCGCACCGTTTCGGAGGCTGACCTGTGGGCCTACTAAGTTGGAGCGTACCAAGGGCTTTGTCAACTTAGTAAATAATAAACGTTTCTAGCTTCAGTGACCGTATGATGTCCATCCAACGGACGTAGTGCTTCTTCAACCTCTGGTCTTCTTGGTCCAGCCGCCCAAAGCAGCGTTGGTTGTGTCGCCTGCTCCTGCCTCCCGTGGCCGGCTGTGCTGCCGCGGAGGCCTCACCGCCCCCATACTACTCCCACCGCTGGCCAGGCCATCCCTCCACTCACCCACACCCCCTGTTATTCTGCGGCGACGGCAGCCTCACACCGCAGCCGGACCAGTGAACCCTCATACTCCTCTCCACGTGGGCTTCCACTGCTACGTCTTCCCCGGCTCCGCGTCGTCCCCTTCCTAGGCCTTGCCGTCGTCCAGACCACCGCCCAGGTGCTCTCGGCGCGGCGTGCTCAATGTGGTTAATGACCGACTTCCGTCGGAAGAGTACTGTACGTGGAGAGGCTAACAGCTGGGTCAAGGCGGCCGCAAGGAAGTGCCTCCTTATTACGCGCATAATAATTATTCCTCCACCTTACAGCAAGGACCCACCGGACGGGCCACCTTATTTCGCAAAAAAAACGTTTCCCCCCTGACTGCTCGGACCCACCGGACGGGCCAGCGTATTTCGCGAAAAAATGTTCCCCCCGCTATCAGCTCGGACCCACCGGAAGTGCCTCCTTATTACGCACAAAAAAATGAATACTCCCCCTGCTAGCTGGGACCCACCATGGTGGGAGGCTGACTTGTGGGCCTACTAAGTTGACTGGGACGGGGGCCTTTGTCAACTTTAGTCAATATGAACGATTCTAGCACCAGTGACCCTACGATGTCCATCCAACGGCCGTAGTGCTTCTTCAACCTCTGGTCTTCTTGCTCCAGCCGCCCAAAGCAGCGCCCGTCGTGCCGCATGCTCCTGCCTCCCGTGGCCGGCTGTGCTGCCACAGAGGCCTCACCGCCCCCTACTATTCCCACCGCTGGCCAGGCCCTGCGGCGACGACAGCCTCACACCGTAGCCGAACCAGTGAACCTCGTACTCCTCTCCGCGCGGGCTTCCACTGCCGCATCTTCCCCGGCTCCCCGTCGTCCCCTTCCTAGGCTTCGCCATTGTCCACCGCCCTGGTGCTCTCGGCGCGGCGTGGTCAACATGGTCAAGGAACGACTTCCATCGGACGTGGACTGTACATGGAGAGGCTGACAACTGGGTCCACGGCCGCAGGAAGGAAGTGCCTCCTTATTACGTGAAAAATAATTATTCCTCCACCTGAAAGCGGGGACCCACCGGACGGGCCACCGTATTTCGCAAAAAAAATGTTTCCCCCCTGACTGCTGGGACCCACCAGCTACACCTTCGCACGCAAGGAAGTGCATCCGGGCAAAAAAACAAAACAATTCACCCCCCTGACTGCTGGGACCCACCAGCTACATCTTCGCACGCAAGGAAGTGCGTGACAGTCGGGACCCACCTGGTCGAAGTGTACGTAGCGTTGTCATTCTGGTCGCGAACGTGTACGTACATATATACTGGTCGATGTAGAGGCGTGCACGTGTCGTAGTAGAGGCGCGGATGTAGCATGTACACGTACGTACAGTGGTCAGGGTGCAAGAAAGAAAATACGGCCATGTATGTGTACATACGGGCGGGGTCTCGAACGCCTACTCGCGCATACGTATGGCGAGGGCTTGTGTACATGGCTGGGTCGGAATGGAGAAACAGTGTCGTCGTCGTGTTCATGGGGAGGCAACGAAATGCGTCGTGTTCATTGGGAGGCAACGAAATGCGTCGTGTTCATGGGGAGGCAACGGAATGCGTCGTGTTCATGGGGAGGCAACAGAATGCGTCGTGTTCATCGGGAGGGCTTGGACGGAACAGGCGATGGAAATGAGGCCTGGCGTACCACAGAACGGAGGAAATAGCCTTGTGTTCGACTGGCCATGTTCAAAACGGGATCCTGTTCATTGGGAGGGGTGTGGCGTACCGCAAAACGGAGGAAACAGACCTCCTACGATCGAAATGGGGATCCTGTTGATCGGGAGGGGTGTGGTGTACCGCAAAACGGAGGAAATAGACCTCCTACGGTCGAAACGGGGGTCCTGTTGATCGGGAGGGGTGTGGCGTACCGCAAAATGGAGGAACGGACTTGTGTTGGAGCACTACGGTCGAAACGGGGGTCCTGTTCATCGGGAGGGGTGTGGCGTACCGCAAAGCGGGACTCCATGGGATACTGTTCATCTTCACCGTCGACCTCCTCCAGCCTCCACGGGCTCCTGTTCATCCAGCCTCCACGGGCTCCTGTTCATCCAGCCTCCACCGCGCGCTACTCCACCGGCTACTGTTCAACCACCCCTCCACCATCTACTATTCATCCAGCCCTCCACACCATGGGGGCCTGTTCAACCACCCCTCCACGGGCACCCCTCCACCGTCTACTGTTCATCCAGCCCTCGACCACACCACAGGGTCCTGTTCATCCAGAGGCAACGCCACCGCTCACTGTTCATCCAAAGCCCCCCGCAACGCTCACTATTCATCCCAGAGGTAGCACCGGTCGGCTTCAGTTAGTAGCAGTAGCGAAGGAATCGCTCTATCGTGTTCAGTTAACATCCATCGATCGATCGTTCGGGTTCAGTAACGCGTATCATGCAGTGCAATCGCTCGGGTTCAGTTAGAGCCCAACGCCTCGCTCGGGTTTAGTTAGAGCCAACGCCTCGCACACACGCGCGTACGTGTACAAGAGAAACGCGCATCGCTCGGCCCCCGACCTCCCACCATAACCGGGAACTCCCCGAAATTTTCCTCCCCCTCGCTTCTACCACCGTTTTTTCAGTCATGGATGGCCCAAAGAATGTCATGCAGCTGCGTCTTCGGCCCGCCCAGGATGAAAAGCCCATTTACTGTCATGATTTTTTGTCATAGAAGTAGGAGCCCACCACATCCGTGATGATACCGGGTTTTGTCACAATTATCGTCATAGAAGTATCGTATGTATGACAGAAAACAATTTCGTTTGGCCCAAAATGTCACGGATGTGTCTTTTTTTGTAGTGATTAATACCTTGGTTCTCAAAAACCGAGGGAAATACTTATGCTACTTTGCTACATCACCCTTTCCTCTTCAAGGGAAAACCAATACATGCTCAAGAGGTAGCGATGAGCCATGTTGATCACGTTTTTGGATCCCCTACACCTTGTTTTCTAGGTTGATTTTGTTGTGTTCTTTCCCAACAGAATTCCCCACCAAAAATAGCCCAATTTTTTTGTGATTTGTTGGTGTCATGAAGTTTTGTTGGATTTGGTCCCTGGATTTGCTTTGCCACGAGTGGATCTAGCTTTCCCCCGTCATCTCCACCATTTCCATCCACAAAATCGCTTGAATTTCACCAATTTTGCCACCTCTACCTTGAAAACCTGAGTTCATCCCGTGCTCGAAATCGCTCAGGCACCGGACGTCCGACCATCTCCGGATGTCCGAAGAGTACCATTCGTCCGACCACCATCGGACATCTGACCTTCCCTGGCGAAACTAAAAAACTTCAGCTCGGCCACCACCACTTTTCTGTCTCCACTTCCGCATACGCACTCCAATACCTCCTCCGCATACACACTCTGATAGCCATTTCGCTTTCCGCAACCACTATTTCTTACTTGCTCCGCACTCCGACAAATTTTCCCACATTTGGTTTTGAGAAGTTGAGTTGTGGTTCATCGTTACCTAGGGTGTTTCGGCTAACTAGGAACGGTTCGACATCGTCATCACCGCCACTCATCTTCGCCAAGGACTCGACATCGACCACTTCACCATTTTGACACCTTTCACCGTAAGCAACAACGGTAACATCCAAATCATCTTGATATCGTGATATACCATCTTTGTACATTCTTGCCATTACATTGATAACCCCATAGCCCATTTTGCGTAACTTACACATCGAGACTAGCCATTGAGTATTGCCCGGCAACGTTACTTGTGCACATTAGTGATCATATTTCCCATAGCATACATACCGTATCATCATGGTGCATATCTTGGTATCATCTCTTGTGTCGCAAGGTTGTCCCCGCATACACATTTTCTATCTTGGTTCTTGAAGTTTTGCATGAGAAAAGAGCTCCAAAGAGAAAGAGCCAAACAAGCTGATGCGGAGCATCCAACGGTCATCCTCATCGACCTACCATCGTCTCACGAAGTGCCAAGAGGACCTATGACTTGAGCTAGAGCTAGAGCTCTCGATACCGAGGTGACTTCTCTCCTTAGTGATATTACATATGATCCTCTCGAGACATGGCTACTACCTAAGTCCGAGATGTTGTGCATGATTAGGTACCAAGAGGACCGTCCCGAAGATGCGCTTGAAGACGGACAAGCCGCAAAGTCAAAGATGAAGAGAACCAACGAAAGGAGAAGAAGACAGCTCCAGGGCCCGGACATTCGGCCCTAGCCTGGGACGTCCGGCCGCTAGAGACATCCACTACATCAATGGTCCAGCAGCCGAAGCTACAAGACCCGGACATCCGGCCCCGCTCCAGCCCGGACATCCGGCCACTGCCCGGAAATCCGACACCCGTCAGAGAACACACCTGAAGCTGAACCACTTCAGCCCGGACATTCGGCCCCTCGTGAAAGCCTGGACATCTGGCCTGACGCCCGGAAGTCCGGCCTTCCCTATCTGCGCACAGTGTAAGGGCCCAAGACCCGTGTACCCCTTCGCCCTCCTTGACTATATATACTCTTCTTCTACCTACGTTTTAGGGTTAGCGTTGTGATACCTCGCTCATCCACATCGGATCTACTCCTCGAGAGCGACCGTGGCCCCTCTACCGCGAAGATCCCCTTAGATTCAAGACCCCCTTTTGGGTGGCCCCATCAATACCTCCTTTGGAGAAGAACCGGTTACTGTGTATCGCCCCTTGTTGATCGTGGATCATGTATCTCCTTTTGTGTTCATGGATCTAGCATATGTGTGATCATACTTGTTGGTTTGAGTGTTTCTCTTGGATTTCCCCTCGTGTTCTTCGTGTTCCCCGCGGGATCCGCTCCTTTTGTGAAAGATCGGCCATCTAGGGTTTCACCCTACATCATCTTGGTATCTAAAGTGTCGGAGTAATGGGCCACGGGTAGGCTAACCTGAGCCCTAGAACCTTTCAAGACATCGGGGCAAGCTGCGCCCCTCGAGATCCCAGGACACGGAGCCGCCTTTAGAGAAGTCGGCGGCAAGGCAACTGACTAGCCACTCGCGGCCGAGTCCTAGGAATGACTTCAGGATAAGCCGACTCCTGACTGCTGACTTCCGAAGAAGCCGACCTTGGGGAGTCGGACCGCGACTCCAACAAACCCCATATCCTTATCAGGAGGGACAGGACTGGGGAGTGGCTACAATAAAGCCTGCTCCCGCCCCTTACCAGGGGCAGGCATGGCAACACCACGTCGTACCCGGGAAGATCTCCGTGCGGCGTGGCACTGTTGCCGTGCCGACCCTGACATCAGCACCAAAGGACCGAATCCTGCGCCCACGACGGCTTGTCTATACGACCCTGGGGCGGCGGGTCCCACCAGCCAGTGGGACCCCAAGAAATGGCAAGTGCGCCCCCAGTCGAACCCGTTGGGAGTCGGCCCCCGAGAGTCGGCCAGCTCCTCCCCCGGGGCCCACGCACCATTAACCAGATGTGACGGAGAGTGGCAATAGTGATCGCCCGCCAGGCGGCGGGGCTGTTGCCACGACCCTGTGACCAAGCCCGCGTCATCAAAAGCATGGCTACAGTAATCAGCAGCCGGCAAAACCCGCCCGCGGCGGACGCGGCCTGTCGGTTCCGTACCAAGCCGACCGGCAGGGCCCAGCAGTCGGCAGGCCCCAGCAGTCGACAGAGAAGACGGAGGCCGGAGGCACTGACGGCTGGGCCCGTGCCCAGCCGGATTTCCATTGTACCCCTGGGAGGTAGGCCTATATAAACCCCGAGGGCACCCATGCAATGGGTTGGAATCTATTAGCTCTAGACTAGATCATATAGGAGGGAGAGAGCTAGCCTTGCCCTCTCCTATCTCCAGGAAACAGCTCAAGGAGCAATCATGTAAACACTTTGCCATAGTGATCATGCGGAGACCCTGTAGAGGAGCAGTAGGGGTATTATCTCCCCGGAGAGCCCTGAAGCTGGGTAAGATTCGCCGGCGTGCATGTCTACGCCTCATCCCATTTCCAGGCACCGGCGACGTTCTACTCACCCCCACCAAGATAAGCCATCCTTTGGCATATGTCGCACCCAACCCCCGACATTTGGCGCCCACCGTGGGGCCTGGTGCACCGTCGTCCGGAGACCTGTTCTGGACGGGAAGCCTTTTCCTCCCTGGCGAGCGCAGCCATCCAGGCACGCTAGACGGAGTTTGCGCCGACGCGCTGCACGGTGTTGAGATCGCCTGCGCAGCTAGCCGCCTCGCCGAACTTGTCGGCGAGGTTGGCATCTCCAACGAACCTGCATCGGACGCAGGCACGGGCGGCTCCGAGAGCCTCCTCCCTGGCGAGCGCAGCCAGCCAGGCACGCCAGACGGAGTTTGCGCTGATGCGCTGCACGGCGTTGAGATCGCCTGCGCAGCTAGCCGCCTCGCCGAACTTGTCGGCGAGGTTGGCATCTTCGACGAACCTGCATCGGACGCAGGCACGGGCGGCTCCGAGAGCCTCCTCCCTGGCGAGCGCAGCCAGCCAGGCACGCCAGACGGAGTTTGCGCTGACGCGCTGCACGGCGTTGAGATCGCCTGTGCAGCTAGCCGCCTCGCCGAACTTGTCGGCGAGGTTGGCATCTCCGACGAACCTGCATCCGACGCTGGCACGGGCGGCTCCGAGAGCCTCCGAGAGCCAACGTGGTATTTACCAGTATGGCTGATGATCGACGCAGCAGGCGGCTGCAGCGACAAGAGGTGAATGCAGTAGCATCAGAGACGCCAGAGTTCATGCACTGGTCCGAAAATCCTATCAGCTGGAGCAGGGCTGATCACCCAGAGGTGATGCCGAGTCCAGGCTCTTATGCCTTGGTCTTGGATGCCACCTTTGCCACGGATAGACGAGCTGCTCGTTCTCGCGAGTTCTGATAGACGGAGGCAGCAGCATTAACATCCTGTACAAGGACACCATGGAGAAATTAGGAATCAAGCAAAGACAGCTTCAGAACAGCCGCACTGTGTTCCACGGCATTGTTCCTGGGCTTTCCTGCTCACCAATCGGCAAGATCCTGATGGACGTCCTCTTCGGAGACAAAGATTGTCGGATTTCGGGTTCTGGCAGACCCTTAAGGTTCGAACTCTGGGGTGTGCACGAAGATTACGTCTTCTACCTCTCCGTCTCGCAAGGATCTAGACTACTGAAAGAACTACACAAGGGACACAAGGTTTATACTAGTTCGGGCCACCGTTGTGGTGTAATACCCTACTCCAGTGTGCGGTGGGTGGATTGCCTCTTGGGGCTGATGATGATGAACAATACAAGGAAGAACAGCCTCGCGAGGGTCTGCTCTTGGCTGGGGCAATGAACTGCTAGGAGGGGTTCAGCCACCTTTCTCTCTCTCTATGCTTGCAACCTCTCTATCGAGCCTCCCCTTCCTTTTTTCCAGCCCCCTGCTCTGTGGGCGACTGGTCCTATTTATAGAGGCCCTGGTCCTCTTCCCAAATATTGAGCGGGAAGGGAGCCAACAATGGCGGGCTAATTTGGAGGGGGACAGCAAGTATCAGCTATCCTAACAAAAGTAGTCTTCGCCTGCACAAAGCTCTGGTGATGACGCCGTCTTGGGCTCCACGGTGACCTCCGTCTCGTAGTCCTCCTGGTCTTGGTCTCGTTGCACCGAAATGGCAACCTTTGCCTGATGCCTCGGTACTGCGCGACTGTGCTTGCTCCCTTTGCACCAAAGAGGAAAGGAGGACGCTGCGCGGGCTGGCTCCCGCCTGGCGCCCTGAGTCGTCATGGCTTGCGTCACGGGCACCTCGCGAGGTACCCCGCCTTGATTTCTCCGCCTCCTCGTGAGCCAGCCTGACGAGGCCGCGCCTGAGGAAGCTCCACGTCGTCCTCCCCGCACGGCTTGGCCCCTCGTGAGGGTCTTGAGTCTTGTGTTGATGAAGATGGGCCGTGCCGGGCCCCCTTTGATCCATGCCGCAGGCCGCAGGCAGGCGAGTCTGTGGACCCCCGTTCCCAGAACACCGACAGTAGCCCCCGGGCCCAAGGCGTGCCCGGACTTGGCCGTGCTAGAGGCAAAAGGGCGAGGGCGAAGCGCCGCGGGCCCTAACACCCTGCGGCCTTGGGCGCCGCGTGGCGGTTGATTGGACGCAAGTGCTTCAGCAACCGGGTAGGTTGATAAAGGAGCGGCATTTGCCCAGACTTTGCCTTTTGCTTTCTCCGGTTGCTGCTGAGATCCCCTTTCTTGCGCCTCCCCTTTCTTCCTCCAAATTTCCAGATCTACTCCGGCCGGCTGACCTAGGAAGCCATGGCGCCTCGTCAGCCTCCGGCCGAAGCTTGGTACTCTCCTGCTCTGGACTTGCCGGGCGTGTCCGAGGCGGGCCTCGCCCGGCTGCGCCGGATGGTGGCGGCGCAGGGCATCGACGGGGTGCAGGAGTTCAAGGCCGGCTCCGCCACTCCTGAGGGCCGAGGGAGCACCTTTTACCCTCTCTTTGTAAGCTCCATTGCTGCGGGCCTGGTGCCTCCCTTCTCCGAGTTTTTCTTCTCTGTCCTCCGCCATTACAACTTGCAGGCTCTGGATCTCCACCCCAACTCCGTCCTTCTCCTGGCGATCTTCGCTTATTACTGCGAGGCTCACGTAGGGGTGCAGCCCTCAGTGGCCTTGCTGCGCCACTACTTCTCCCTCCGGGTCTCTCGCGGTTCTCCTTCCGCGTGCCATTGCCATCTCGAATCCCGGGAAGAGGATTGAGGGCTTCAGGAGCAAGTGGGTCTTGGTAGATGCCGGGTGCATCCACCCTCGGCTGATCTTGCCCGCAGAGCAGCCCGCGAGCTCCAGCGACTGGTGCCGGGCGGAGCTCACGGACCCCTGCACGAAACTGGTGTTGGAGAAGATGGACGCCGACCTGAGGCCGGTCAGCACGGTGGCGGCGAAGTTGTCCAGTGCGTTGCTGCTGAGGGAGTTCCTAGAGCACCAGCTGGCTCCACTCCGGCATTACTTGCCTCCAATGTGGAGGCCTCATCCGGGCCCTGCGGCCTTGGGCGACGAAGATTTGGCCGCGGTCCTCCAATCTCTGGTCGGGGGCGAGGTGTCAAGGTTGGAGGGCGCTCCCAAGCCCTTGTTCCTTCGCGACGACTGGGAGCAGGTGGTGGAGTCCATGCCCGTTTTCAACGGGGACGGGCCCGTGCCCGTGGTGGCTTCCGAGGGGCTAATGAACGTGTCCTCCGGCGACTCTAGCAAAGAGGAGGATGAGGAGGAGCGGGAAAGGGGGCCTGGCTCCGAGGCGACCGACAGGGAGTCGAGGGCTCCCTTCCCCCGGCACAGGCCCCGCGATCTCCGGCTTTCTTCGAGCGATGATGACGAGGACGGAGACGAGCAGGTTGGCGGGAGCTTGCCCCTGATCCCGAAGAAGGACAGGACCGGGCTGATCTCCTGTGGGTCTGCCCCTGCCCCGAGGCAGTCTGCAGACGCGCCTTCTGCTTCCGAGGTTGACCCTTCCAGCTGGCTGTCAGGCTTCAAGTTTGGCCGGAGGCTGCCCGAGCTCACCGGCGATGACCCGTAAGTGCTTGACCCTTGTCTTTATTTCCTATTCCGCTGCCGAGGCTTGACGTTCGCATCTCTTGAATAGGCTGGCGCCCGCGGCGAAGAAGCCGAAGGGGGCTCCTGAGGCTCCATCCGCGGCAGCGCCTCCACCTATGAAGGGGGGTGACCGTGGTGCGCGGGCTTCTCCTGCCCGGTCGTCCTCGCGAGGCATGGCCGAGCTGGCTGGGGCGAGCTCAGCCCCCATGGCCCAAGTGACTCCTGTGGTGCCTTTTCCCACTGCCGCCACCACAGCCGCTGGGGCGCAGCAGGCTCCACCTCAGGACGCTGTGGTCTTGCCGTCGCCACCTTCTTCCCCCGTTCTGCCGACTGTTGTTTCTCCAACTCCTCCTGCCGTCCTGGAGCGTGCTGTTGCTGGACTGGACCGGCTGCGGTAGGATCTTCTTGCCGACCCTCGCCTGGTGGCCGGGCGCTTGGAGCTAGCTTCAGGATGGATTCGCTCCGATGCCTCGATCCGGGTGGCGCTGGTTCAAGCCTCGACAGCCTGCGACGAGGAGAGGCAGGCCGTCCTTGAGAGAAAGGCTGCTCATGACACAGCCCTGGGGGAGGTGGTTGAAGTCCGCGATCGTTGCAAGGCGCTGGAGGACGAGCTGCAAGGCCTGCGGGACCAGCTCGCGAAAGAGGTTCGTCTTCGCCAGGAGCAAGAACAAGGCATGAAGACTCGCGAGGTGGCCATCGAGGGCCGGGAGGCCAAGCTCAAGACCGCCGCGACCACCTGGGTGCACTAGGGAAGGAGTTGGAGGTGATGAAGGCCAAGCTGGACAGCAAGGCCCAGGTTCTTGCCGAGGATCGCGTGGCCTTCGCAGACATGGAGAAGAAGGCTCGTGCTTCGCTGAAGATGCTCTACGCCAGTGGCCTGGAGAGCCCGCTGGCCGGCGCCGAGGACGGCCCCGCCAAGCTGCTTCCCTTCCTGGTTCGTGCTCTTGAGGATGTCACCCTTAGCCTTGGCCCCATGGCCCAGGCCGAGGCGCGTGTCCTGTCTTCTGCTGCGCTGACGCGGGTCTTCACCCACATCTACCTTCGCGACCCCAGCGCCGACCTCGACTGCCTGTTGGAGCCAGTAAGCGGCGAGGGTGCTACCGCCGCTGCCGAGGCCGTGAAGGGTCGCGCGGAGGCTCTGCTGGGGAAGTTCCGGGCCTTCAGTACCAAGTCGAAGCAGGATGCTGCCGGTGCTGCTGCTCCATGAGGCGGGGCCACCCGCGCTGCTCTACCGCCGCCGAGTGACTCCGCTACTACTCCTGCCTTGCTTTTAATTCCTGCACATGCATCATGCCTCGGGGAGGCGTTTAAACTCGCGTTTGGTATTGAGATGACAGTATGGACTGTAATATTTGCTTTTAAATTCTTTGAATTTTATGCTTTTCTTCCCTACTTGCTTGTGTTCTACGCCGGCAGAGCCCGGCCCCGCGCGTGCCTCACCCAGCATTAGCCCCGACCGGAAACCAGGACGGGACCAAAGGAGTGAGGGGCTACGGAGACAGTTAGGCTCCTGAGTCGCAATGCTTAGGAGTCCCCCTTGGCACACAAACAACAAGTAGGGAGGTGTGATGTAGGTGGATCTTCCGTTTTACGTCTGCAGAGCCCGACTCCGCGCGTACCTCACCCAGCATTAGCCCCGACCGGAAACCAGGACGGGACCAAACGAGTGAGGGGCTACGGAGCCAGTTAGGCTCCTGAGTCGCGATGCTCAGGAGTCCCCCTTGACGCGCAAACAGCAAGCGATGAGGTGAGATGCAAGTGGGACCACCGTTCTACGTCTGCAGAGCCCGGCCCAGCGCGTGCCTCACCCAGCACTAGCCTTTCGGAACTAAGGAGTGAGGGGCTACGGGACCAGTTAGGCCCCTGAGTCGCGATGCTCAGGGGTCCCCCTTGACGCTCAAACGGCCTTCATACCTTGGCTCCGCTCGGGGAGAGACGCGCGGCGAACCAGGCCCGAGGGGCCTGGCTGGGTGGCGTACGTCTGGGCGTGACCCGGGCACAGCCCCCGTGCCCAGCCCTCTTGCGCGGCGCTGCCGAGGGGAGGCATTGCGATGAGGCCAGACACTGGGCTCTGGGCTCCCTGAGGTTGATGCGGCCCGAGGGCCACCCTCAGTTATTTATCACCAGTGCGGAGCATAGCGCTTCCGCATGTGTACGGGCATAGCCGCTCCTCAGCAGTGTCGTCAGCCAGCGCGGAGCATGGTGCTTCCACTGGTACGTGGGAGGGGGCTCCTGTAACACCCCGGATGTAACTTTCCCAATTTTTACTCCAACTCTTGCCGTTTCCGGCGTTAAGTTATATTTATTTCCTCGGGTTCGGGTTTTGTCTCCGTGTGTTGTTGTCGTTGTCATGCATCTCATATCATGTCATCATGTGCATTGCACTTGCATACATGTTTGTCTCATGCATTCGAGCATTTTCCCCGTTGTCTGTTTTGCATTCCGGCGCTCCGTTCTCCTCCGGTGGTCATTTTCAGCTTTTTTTCATGTGTGGGGATTAAACATTTCCGGATTGGACCGAGACTTGCCAAGCGGCCTTGGTTTACTACCGGTAGACCGCCTGTCAAGTTTCGTATCATTTGGACTTTGTTTGATACTCCAACGGTTAACCGAGGGACCGAAAAGGCCTCGTGTGTGTTGCAGCCCAACACCCCTCCATTTTGGCCCAAAACCCACCTAACTCTGCTTCATCTTCTAGAGCGTTCGATCACGATCGCGTGGCCAAAAACCGCACCTCATTTGGACTCTCCTAGCTCCCCCTATGCCTATATATACACCCCCCATTCCAAATTCGCGGATCCTCTCCCCCTAACCCTAAACCAATCCACCGCGCGCGCCGGACGTGTCCGTTCCGGCCGGACACCCCGCAGCCTCCGCCCGCAGCCAGTGGCAGCGCGCCACGTGACAACCGGCCGCCGCCACCGCGGCCCGCACAGGCCCATCGTGGGCCCTCTCCGCCGCCACCCGGGTCGCGCGCCCTGCGCCTCTCCCTCCGCCGCCACCCGCGCCAAGCCGCCGCCTCCGCCGCCTCCGGCGCCGTGCCGCCACGGTCCGCCCCGCCGCCGCCGTCGCCACCTCGTCGCCCGGGCCGCCGCAGCTGGCGCCGGCCCCGGCCGCCGCGCGCCGCCTCGCCCCGCGGGCCGCTCGTCGTCCCGGCCGCCGCCTCCGGCCTCGCCCCCGGCCATCTTCTCCCTCTCCGACGAACTCTGGCGAAGACTCCGTCCAGCGATCCTCGGGCTCCGTGCGATCCCGATCTAGATCTGGCGTAAACAGTAAACCCTAACCCTAGGTCGTTTTTTTCACGAAGTCCCAGAAATTGCAGATCCAAGTGCTCATGTTCGTAGCTACGTAACTTTGCATCCGTAGCTTCGATTCATGCATATAGCATATCAAAATGTTCATCTCAGAGAGTACATCATTTCATTCCATTGCATCATTTTCATTTGTGCTCATCTTGATGCCCGAAATGCTGTTAGAAGAGGGCTACTTGAGTTAATTGTCAGATCTGCTACTCCGTTTAGCACTTTTGTCATTTTTGCCATGATTAATGTGTGCATGCTATGCCCGTGAGTTCTACATATGTTTTGTTAAGGGTTTTGTCATCTCTCCAGAGGTGAAACCCATGTATTTTTAGGATGTGTGTGGTGTCTTGTGCAAGCTTGCAAATCGTGCACTTGCTAATTCTGTTTTCAGGGACTTAGTATTTTCACTAAGTCCTGGGGCTGTTTATCTCATGATGCCATATGTTCATGTTGTTTCCTAGTGATCTGTGCCTCTTTTGAGGATGATCAGTAAGGGAGTTTTGTTAATCTTGTAGTGCTCTATCCATCCTTGTCTTTGTTTCCAATTATGGAGTAACCTAGCTTGAGTCAATCGAGCTCTACTTTTGCTACTTTGTGAATCTGGGCAGATTGTCAACTTGTTTGCAATTTTGCCGATGATGTTGTAGTTGACCCGTGCATGGTATGCTATTGTTCTTGCCATATATAGCTTTTATTTTGTGCCTTCTTGATGGGTGTATGCTTGTCTTGCCATGACTTGCACCGTAGTGAGTGCATCGAGCTCGTAAACATGCCTACTTGAGTTATATTTCAGCATGTGTCAGTTTTCACCAAGTATGGAAACTGATTATGTTTTTGCTATGTTCACGTGCTTGCAATTGTATTTTCTGATCCCTTTTGGCTCAAGGTCACTAAGGGACTTTTGTTAAGATCTTTGAGTAGCTCCATGCCATGCTTTACTTTGCCATGTTCAGGTCCTGTAGCTTGTATTTTTGTGGCTCCGAAGAGGGCTATCTGATCTGAAATTCCAGACAAGTGTTGATTTCACTAAGTCTGAGATCTGTTTGCATTTTGCATTTTTGCCATGCTTGTTTGAACCTGTTAATTGATGAATTGGCCGTAGCTCAGTGCTAGACTTTTGTTAAGAATCTTGTGTGCATCCCTGCCATGTATTTTTTTTGTCATGTTTGGTTGCTGTAGCATGTTCATTTCATTGCATTTAGGTGCCTACTTGCTGTAAATCACAGACCGGTGTCATTTTGAATCGCTTGCCATTTCCAAACCGTAACTCCGATTCTGGCGTTCTTTATATTGTTTTCAAGCGATTTCATCTCATCTTTCCAGTGGCACACTTTGTTTTCCAAGTTGAGGCCAGGTTCATGCATTTCCTGTCATATCTTGCATTTTGCATCCCGCATCGCATCCCGCATAGCATATCATCATTGCATCATATCGCTTGATCCTTGCACGTGGTTGATTGTGTCCTTGTTGCTTGTTTGTCTTGTTTGGGTAGAGCCGGGAGACGAGTTCGCTAACGAGGAGCCCGTTGAGTTTGCTTTCGAGGATCCAGTCAACTCTGACAACTGTGCAGGCAAGATGATCATACCCTCGAAATCACTACTATCTTTGCTATGCTAGTTTGCTCGCTCTTTTGCTATGCCAATGCTACGATGCCTACCACTTGCTTGCAAGCCTCCCAAATTGCCATGTCAAACCTCTAACCCACCATTGACCTAGCAAACCGTTGATTGGCTATGTTACCGCTTTGCTCAGCCCCTCTTATAGCGTTACTAGTTGCAGGTGAAGGTCGGAGGCCGTTCCTCGTTGGAACATTTATTTACTTGTTGGGATATCATTATATTATCTTGTTATCTTAATCCATCTATACACTTGGTAAAGGGTGGAAGGCTCGGCCTCTCGCCTAGTGTTTTGTTCCACTCTTGCCACCCTAGTTTCCGTCATATCGGTGTTATGTTCCCGGATTTTGCGTTCCTTACGCGGTTGGGTTATAATGGGAACCCCTTGATAGTTCGCCTTGATTAAACTTTTCCAGCAATGCCCAACCTTGGTCTTACCATTTTCCACCTAGCCTCTTTTTCCCTTGGGTTTCCGGAGCCCGCGGGTCATCTTATTTTAAACCCCCCCGGGCCAGTGCTCCTTTGGGTGTTTGTCCAAACTAGAGTCCTATGCAGCGCCACCTCGGGGAAACTCGAGGTTTGGTTTTAGTTGTATGGAGCGCTCATCTGAGTGTGCCCTGAGAAAGAGATATGTGCAGCTCCTATCGGGATTTGTCGGCACATTCGGGCGGTGTTGCTGGTCTTGTTTTAACCTGTCGAAGTGTCTTGAGTTACCGAGATACCGAGTCTGATCGGAACGTCTTGGGAGGAGGTCTATTCCTTCGTTGACCGTGAGAGCTTGTCATGGGCTAAGTTGGGACTCCCCTGCAGGGATTGAACTTTCGAAAGCCGTGCCCGTGGTTATGGGTAAATGGGAATTTGTTAATGTCCGGTTGTAGATAACTTGAACCTTAACTTAATTAAAATGAATCAACTGAGTGTGTTACCGTGATGGCCTCTTCTCGGCGGAGTCTGTGAAGTGGACACGGTGTTGGAGTAATGTTTGCGCAGGTTGCTCTCTAGTTTCCCGCTCGTGCTTTGCCTTCTCTTCTCGCTCTCTTTTGCGAATAATTTAGCCACCATATTTGCTAGTCGCTTGCTGCAGCTCCACATATTTACCTTGCCTTACCTATAAGCTTAAATAGTCTTGATCGCGAGGGTGTGAGATTGCTGAGTCCCTGTGGCTCACAGATTACTATTACACCAGATGCAGGGCCCGATGATTCCGGTCCAAGAGACGCATATGAGCTCAAGTGGGAGTTCGACGAAGACTCTCAACGATACTATGTTTCCTTTCCCAATGATCAGTAGTGGTGCCCAGTTGGGAGTGATTGGGACCGTGTCGCATGTTGGGTTATCTTTCATTTTGGCGCCGTAGTCGGGCCATGAGTGTTTGGATGATGTAACGTTATTTATGTACTTGATTGACGTGGCGAGTGTAAGCCAACTATTGTTATCTCCCCTTTATTATTTATATTACACGGGATGTTGTGAAGATTGCCTAACTTGCGACATATGCCTTCAATGCGATTATGCCTCTAAGTCGTGCCTCGACACGTGGGAGATATAGTCGCATTGAGGGTGTTACAGCTCCCCTCCGGGAGGAGCCCCCGGGGCGTGTATAGCGCCGCCCTGACGCGTGACCGGCACGGAAGGGCTAGGTGAGGTGTATCTGGGCACCCGTGAGCCAGCGCGGGACTCACGGGGCCCTACCTCTAGGCGGGTTGCGCCTGGCACTGGGCCTTATCTTATGCTGTGTTCCTGCAAATTTGGTTAGATGCCGGCACTCTACGTCCTCGGGTCCCGGCCCTCGAGCTTGTCTCAGCCGTCGCTGGTATGCCAGGTCGCGATGCCGTGGACATGGCCAGAGGGTGAGGGCCGGAGAGCCAGTAAGAGCCCTGAGTCGCGATGCTCAGGTACCCCCCCCCCCTTTAACGTGCAAGTGGTCGACATGGAGAAGAAGAGGTGCCGTGGACAGGCATCAAGTAATCAAGCATGACGGGCGAATGCATAGCCGGAAATAAACGCAAGGGAGATACATGGCGCTCGGCCTGGCCTGAGCGACTTGGGGATGATGCAGCCCGAGGGGCGCCCCCAACAAAGCAAGCTAACGACATGAAATAAAAGGGATACATACCGCAGGGACGGACCCACGCGGCCTGGGAACGATGCAGCCCTGGGAGGGCGCTCCCAGCTGGAAATGAAACTTGTAAGATGTCACCTGAAGGTGTCGAGGGCGAAGGGGTGTTGGTGCAGCAGACTCGGCGGGCTACGGAAGCCGATCCTCATGAGCCCCCAGGCCCAGGGTCCTCGGGAGGCTCCGGAGGCACTGGTAGCTCTTCGCGAATCATCTCCATCTCCGCCAAGGCTGCGGAACGCCTGTCTTCTTGAGCCTCCATGATGCCCCTCATGAGGCGCTGGCACGTTGCAACCACGCTCGGCAAGCCGTAAGGCATGCGAACGTAGTTGTGGGGCGGACCCCCGCAGCGCCCCACTCGCGAGGGCCAGAGGCGCTCTATCGTAGCGACTTGGTTGAGCCCTGGTACGTCGATGCAGACGCGCAGCCTACCATCCTCGCCTGGATGGGGAGCCACAGCCGGTAGAAGGCGGCAACCCCTCATGATTCTTGATTCCTGTAGTTCTTGAATGGCCTTGTCGACGAACTCCTGCGGGTCTGACCTTCCTTGCCTTGCTCCTTCTTGAGGGAAACGTGCTTCGTAACACGCCTCCATGTGGTGCCCAAGCGCCTCCCTCGTGACCTTGGCCAGGTCGGTGGCCCTCCAGGGGAGAGCCCCCGAGCCCTGCCTGAGGAGGGCGCCGGGCGTGCTTTCCTATGCGATGGAAGGAGGTTCCCCCTGGGCAGATGCGGGCCCTGAGAGGCCCGCCTCCCGAGGGGCTGGTCCGGATGATGTCTTCTTCTTCTTGGGGGTGGTCCCGGGAAGCCTCTTGCTTCCGCGATCCGGGTCTTCCAGTGATGCGGCCTGAAAGGCTCGCTCCAGGGAACACACTGCATCCTTCTCTTCACAGGGCACCGTGATGACTCCGCCACTTCCTGGCATCTTGAGGATGTTGTAGCCATGGTGAGTTACGGCCATGAACTTGGCCAGCGCTGGGTACCCGAGGATGGCGTTGTACGGCAGGCGGATGTGGGCGACATCGAAGTCGATGAGCTCGGTGCGGTAGTTGTTGTGTGCCCCGAAGGTGACAGGGAGGCGGACCTGCCCAATCGGGACCGTGAAGCCGTCGGTGACTCCGGAGAAGGGCTTGGTTGGCTGAAGCTGATCGTAGGGCACTTGGAGATTGTTGAACGTTTCCACGGACAGGACGTTGAGCCCTGCCCCACCGTCGATGAGGGTCCTGGTGACCAGTACATTGCTGATGACTAGGAGCAAAGCATCAGGAGGACCCCGGCTGTGGCCGCACACTTGAGTTGATCCACTGAGCTGAATGTGATGGAGCAGGCCGACCACCTGAGAGGGCGCATTGCTTCAAGCCTGGGGAGGACTGCATTCACTTCGCGGGCAAACTGCTTGAAGATGCATTGTGAGGCTGGGGCTTGAGCTCCGCCCAGGATGCAGGCGATTGCGCGTGGCTCCTGGAAGCCCCTAGCCCCTTCGTCTCGATGGCGGTTCTCGTTTCTCCTTGGCTGAAGCGGCAGTGGAGGCAGGCCTGCGTTGCCCTGTGGGCGATCCTCACGAGGCTGATTCCTCCAATCCCCCTCGCGAGGCAGGTCTCGCCAGCGATCCTCGCGAGGTTGATCGCGCCACCCTTGGCGCGGGCCGCGGTCTTCCCAGCGTCCTGCGTTTCTTCCTCCTCCTCGGCCGTAGCCCCGACCGGCGCGTTCGGGACGATGGCCGATCCTTCCTTCTCGCACGGCGCGGAGTTCTTGGCATTCGTTGGTCTTGTGGGTGTGGAGGTCGTGGTACACACAGTACCGGCCGCCCCTGGAGGACTCAGGCAGATCTTTGCCCCGCTTGGTGTCTGGTTCTGCCGCGAGGACGGCAGCCCCCTGGCGCTTCACGTCCTTGGCCTTGGGCTTCTTCTCTTCTGGGTCTGCGGCAGGCAGCTCGAGGAGGGAGAGGTGTCCCTCCTCAGCCCTGGCGCACTTGGTCGCCAAGTTGAACAGCTCCAGGGAGGTGCACAGGTCTTCATGCATCGCCAGCTCCTCCTTCATCTTGACATCGCGCACACCATCGGAGAAGGCCGAGATGATGGCCTCCTCGGACACCTTGGGGATCTTGAGGCGCGCGCTGTTGAAGCGCTGGATGTACTTTTGCAGGGTCTCTCCGGGTTGTTGCTTGATGCGGCGCATGTCGCTCACGGTGGGTGGCCGGTCGCGAGTACCTTGGAAGTTGGCGATGAAGCGGGTGCGCATCTGGTCCCAGGAAGAGATCGTGCCTGGAGCCAGATTCAGGAGCCAGGTGCGAGCTCCTTCCTTGAGCGCCATGGGGAACCAGTTCGCCATGACCTTCTCGTCCCCGCTGGCAGCTTCGATGCCCAGCTCATAGAGCTGGAGGAACTCTGCAGGGTCAGTCGTGCCGTCATAATGAGGAGGCGGGTCTGGCTTGAACTTGCCGGGCCACGCGACGCTACGCAGCTCGGTGGTGTAGGCACGGCAGCCTGCGGTGGCCATGAAAGGCTTCGGCTGGTGGAGAGCTCGGTCTTGAGGGTCCCCATGCACTGCAGCTAGGAGCAGCGCGGGGTCTTGGCGTGCCGGAGCCGGAGCAGGGTCGCGGCGTGCCAGAGCAGGGAGCGCCCGGGCAGCTCCTTGCGGGCGAGGGACTTCTTGGCAGCTCCGTTCTTGCTGCGCTGGCACCTGACGGAGCGGGTTCCGCCCAGGGGCCATGCACCTTGGAGCCATGGCGTCTTCTTGGAGAGGAGGCGGCTGGTACGCCCCCGGAGATTCGTCGCCCGCGCGGGGCGGGGTGCGGCGCAGCGGAACGGACGGTGCGGGAGAGCCCCCCGCGGCGCGGACGAGCTCGGCGACGCGGTCGAGCCACTCTTCGTTGACGTCGTCGACGGGACGGTAGCGCAGGAGCTCGTTTGCCGCGATGAGCGCAGCTCGAGCCTCCAAGGGTGCGCGGAGCGCGCGGGACGAAGAACCAGCTGGTGTGAGCGATGGAGTAGCGGTGCGGCCGTCTTGCCGCACGGACGGATGCTGAGACGACACTTGCTGCTCGCCCCCCGCCGTGCCGGTGGCGGCGTTGATGGCAGGTGATGGGGAACGATGAGGACATCCGCCTACGGGCGCCGTCTGGGCGACACGGGAAGCGATGGCGGCCCGGCACTCGGCGCGGGCCTGACAAGAGTCAGACATGGACGTGACGGTCAGAGGAGAACGGTGCGGTGGAAGACGAACTCCGGCGCACCCCTACCTGGCGCGCCAAATGTCGGATTTCGGGTTCCGGTAGACCCTTAAGGTTCGAACTCTGGGGTGCGCGCGAAGATTACGTCTTCTACCTCTCCGTCTCGCAAGGATCTAGACTACTGAAAGAACTGCACAAGGGACACAAGGTTTATACTAGTTCGGGCCACCGTTGTGGTGTAATACCCTACTCAAGTGTGCGGTGGGTGGATTGCCTCTTGGGGCTGATGATGATGAACAATACAAGGAAGAACAGCCTCGCAAGGGTCTGCTCTTGGCTGGGGCAATGAACTGCTGGGAGGGGTTCAGCCACCTTTCTCTCTCTCTCTCTATGCTTACAACCTCTCTATTGAGCCTCCCCTTCCTTTTTTCCAACCCCCTGCTCTGTGGGCGACTGGTCCTATTTATAGAGGCCCTCGTCCTCTTCCCAAATATTGAGCGGGAAGGGAGCCAACAATGGTGGGCTAATTTGAAGGGGGACAGCAAGTATCAGCTATCCTGACAAAAGTAGTCTTCGCCTGCACAAAGCTCTGGTGATGACGCCATCTTGGGCTCCACGGTGACCTCCGTCTCGTAGTCCTCCTGGTCTTGGTCTCGTTGCACCGAAATGGCAACCTTTGCCTGATGCCTCGGTACTCTGTGGCTGCGCTTGCTCCCTTTGCACCAAAGAGGAAAGGAGGACGCTGTGCGGGCTGGCTCCCGCATGGCGCCACTACAAGAAATATGTCAACTTATGACCACCACTATTGGTCACTGAAAGGTCACAAATTTCCATTTATGACCTTTTTGTGACCAAAAACATAAGGTCAAAAGCTGGGCGTCGTAAACTGACTATAGCGACCTTTCTTCTGGAATGGTCGCAAACGTTTATGACCAAAATATGTCTACTGTGGCATTTTGGTCACTAGCAACCTCCCCAGGCCACGTAGGCATCCAGCGTGGCAATCTGACGTGGCACAAGATTCAGCCCGGTCCAATTCGATTTTCTACATGGGCCTAGCCCAACTATTCGGCCTTTTCAATATATTTTTATTTCTGTTAATTTTCACTAGCTACATGGGCCTGGCCCAGTAATTCGGCCTTTTAAATTTCTTTGCCTATCCCTTTTGACAGATTTTTTTGGTCTTGTTTTTTCTGGGCCATTTCTTTGCTGGGCCTCTCAAGTTTTCCCCTCAAAAATAATTGTTCAATATATCTTGGGTGGGGCCGAAATAATTGATCCAATCCAACTTCTTTTATTATGCCATTTACATTACAACACATCACACTACAAGTTATCTTGGGCCTAGCCCAGTTCCGATACATTTTCAAAGCAACATGAAATATTATAGGAGCCCAAAATATAGTTACATGCATTCATTCTAGCAGTACATATCTTTACATCCAACCAGTAAGTGACAAACAGAACTATTCTACAACAAAGAAAAGAAAATAGATGATAAGACATCACAGAAGTTCCTATTTTCCTCCTCCTTCAACATTTGAAAACCTTCACCTGGCAGTAGATCAATCATGAGTGAGAAACAATACAGCAGCAAAACAATACAGAAACAATACGGTTGATTATTCAAAGAAATTAAACTAAGTGCAGGTCACCCAAAGCTGAATTTCTTGCAATCCAAACAACACAAACAGTAGGAAGATGGTTGCATAGATACAAATCCATGTGGTAGCAGCAAAATTGGCCAATCTGGATAGCATCTTCTCTGTTTGGTACTAACTAAAAAAAACTGGACTTGTTCATACAAATCCCTCTTGAATTCCTTACATAGCCAGGATTTGCATCAAATATTCCTTAATTTAGCGGCATTTGTAAGCAGAGAAAGAGAGGGAGGGAGATGGGGATGCTACGTACCTTGTCCTGAAGTTCCAACGACCAGACCAGAGAGAAGTTGCTCCTCGTCTTCTTTCCTTAGCCCCAAATTTGCCTGCAATAACCACAATTCATTGCATCAACCAGCGATCTGATCTCACAAGCGATCTGATCTCACAAGCCCCACCCAGGTGGTGGACTGGTGGTAGTACAGCAGCTAGAAGGCTCATCACTCACCGGTTGAAAAGCTCGACCCGGTACTCCATCTCCTTCTCCGCCATCCCGAACATCTGCATCGCACAACCACCACCATCAATTGACCTCAATCACAAGCTCGAAATCGAAGAGGAAGGCATATACGCACAAAAGAAGAACATGAAAATTCCAGAAAAGGGCGACTTGTAGCTGCCAGCAGCAACTTGAGAATGAATGATTGATATCCTGGAAGTTGTAAACTAGAAGCCAGAGAAGCTACTAGTCTGGTTAGTTTCCACGGGTTAATTAGTTTCAAGTTCTGAAACTGAATGCATGGGGTCGAGTATCAGTATTCTGTGTAAATTAGTCATATGATGTACCTGTAGTTACGCAATGATTCTGCTCACGTTAGATAGCATGTACTTCTATACGAGAGAAAGAAGGATTGCTAGCAAATCTGCTACATTTTATTATGCAATGTCAGTCAGTTTGTGTAGCTAAACTGCCAACAATGAACCAACCAAGTGCATATATACTGCTCGTGAGCATGACCAATTTTTTAATCAGACAAAACCAAATATGTTGCAGAATAAAAAAATCTACAAGGTGAATAGTAGGAGCTGAGTTTTCAAAGAATGTATCACTTTCAGCTATACAAGATTGCCCATCCTCAAGAAAACAATTACAATTTCAAGTCATGGCCTGAACAGCCCCAGTAACTCATCCTCAAGAAAACAATTATAAAAGACTAATCTTAACCCACTGGTAGCAGTCGAACACTAGCAACTAGTGAGCACTGAAGAAACAACACAATGAAATAGCTTACCCTGATGGTGTCAGCGTAGTTCCATCTGACCTCCTTGGAGAGCTGGCCGAGGAGGCAGTACCTGTGCGCAGGCTGCAGCCTCAGAACCCTGCAAAACCACAAGCAACGTCAACATCAAACACACATACAAGACACACGCCAAGATCTAGAAGGCAGTCCAACGCTGACGTACTTCAGCGTGTCGGGGATGACCATGCGCTTGGTCCTGTCATACAGTGGTGGTGCGCCCTCGTATGCCTTAGCCTGGGCGTCGTCCTCGAGGCCACCAGCGGCCCCGGGCGCGGCATCCGGCGCAGACGACTAGCAGGCGAAGCTCAAGCTGCTGCATTGGGACAGTACGAACAGTGAGCCATGTGCCTGGACCCTAAACCTTGAAGAAAGCAGTACAAAATTGCACTTTGTATAGGACTGTCATGCAAACCAAAGTAAGCATGAACCTAGTAGATCCCACTAGCATTATGCTTTCTAAAAGATTGCTCGACTAGCATTTTTAAAATTGTCGTGTTGTAGAAACTGAATTGAGGGTAGTGAAAAGGTCCAGAATATGAAGATAAGAAAGAAGTTCTTCCCTGGACTGGTTAGTTTTAGAAGCTCTAGCGCAAAATCAACTCCAGGAAAGATCGACGATCCAATTCAAAGATGTAGAGAAAAGTAATACTTAAAAACGGGAAAATGTCTAAACAACAAGCTAGCTGCACGTTATACAGCGTCAGCTTATTTCACTGCTCCATGGATGGAGCTTACAATACACTAACCACTTAGACGCACTAATGCAGATTAAAGGGATATGCATGTTTTGAGCCTGTTGGTTTAGGTAGATCTATTCTAGATACCAATGTTTATCTCCTTAGACCATAGGCATTCCATCAAACTGGTATGTTACAACAGACTGAATAATTCAAGGAATCACCTAGTAGTGGCAAGAATATACAATTGTACAAATGCAGTGCAAGAAGACTAACTACACGACAGTAACTTCCTAGAGCAGGCAATGTAAAAAGATGTGAATCTCAAATCTATAGCAGCTGTAGTGGTTCAATATAGTTTATGAAATATAATTTAAAGAGAGAGCAGACTGCCTTTATACGATTTTGGTTACTACCAATTGTCAGTACGATTGCATTAGTGCGTCAAGATGCTGTAAAATTTATGCTATCGTTCCAACAGTTTATGCTACAAGCCAACAATATATAAGCCCGTGCCAGTGCTGCTGTTCCGCTGCTTTGCTCCTTGTGCTGCCGCCAGAGATTCCCCAATGGCCTAGAAGAAAAATACTGTTAACTGACAATTTCTCAATAAAGTTTCTATACAACAGCACAAGGTGGTTAACACAAAGGGGAAACAAAGAATTAACATGGCAACAGAGCAAACCAATACAGCTTGCAACTAATAAGCACATGATATTGCTTGGCAAAAGAAGCCACCAGGATCCAAGTAGATCTAGATTTACAGGTGCAATCTTCAATAACTATTAAAGCCATAATTACCACTACAACAAACACAAACAGAATTATGTACAGATGGAGCAACGGAGTCTATCGACTTGCCCAAAAAGTACTTGCAAAGAAAGAAGGAATGCCAGTATCATCATCCATACAAAATAATCACTAGCATGGACCTAGCAGTAATCATCAGCATGCAACCCATCGCCTGACGCGACTGGGGAATCCAAAGCACTGGATCTAACAGGCAGTGCCTACATCCACTCGAAAACAACATAACTGCTAGAACCAAGTAGATCAAAGCACAGCGCGTACGGATGACATATCCTGCATCGGATAATGCTCAGGACAGAACCTACTGCGAAGTTTAAACATGCAGCTAGCACGGGCGGGACAGTGCTCAGGCAACTCACCCCGCAGGCGAACTTGAAGAAGACCCCGAGCTACTAATCGAGCGAGAAGAGGGGCTCACTCGTGTGCCCTTGCTTGGCGGCGACGTGGAAGGCGTCGAGGTCGAGGCGGGAGCGGAGCTTGGCGGCCTCGAGGTCGTAGAGCGGGAGGAGGAGGTGCACGACCTCGAGCGCGCCGGCCTCCGCCGCGACGTAGAGTGCGGACTCCTCGGCGACGGCCAGGAGGCGGTGCACGGCCTCGGCGTCCGCGGATCGGACGGCCGCGAAGAGCGCCTGGTGGGAGAGCGGCAGGAGATCCATCGTCGGGCGGGCGGCCAACCGGAGAGCCGGCGCGGAGCTGACCAAACGGAACCCTAGCGCATCGGCCGACCTGCTCGACTCGATCTGGGGCATAGGGTAGGGAGAGATGGTGAGGGGAGGGAGGGACGAGGTCGGCGGCGGTGGTGAGGAGGGCTGCGAGGTCGGCGGTGGGTGGGAGCGGCGGGGAGAGAACTGGATCGGGGAAAGGAGGCCGGGGAGAGGACTGGATCGAGGGAGGAGGTGGCGGCGGCTGCGAGGACAGGAGGGGTGCGATGGGGGAGTCGATGGGATCTGACCTAGGGTTTGGGCTGGGGGTGGGGGTATCTCTTTTTCATTTTATTTTCCTTTTTTCTGTAGATGGATGGATGGATGGATGTGGGATGGAGAGATGGATGGATGGATGGATGGGCGCCATGTCATCGATCCGTGGGAAGAGTCCTGATTGGTCGAAAAAGTAGTGCTTTAAAAAAGTGTCTAAGTACTAAAAATAGAGGGATTTTGTGAAGTAGCTATTCAAAATATTTTGCAAAATGGCACCACACAAATTTTCACTAGAGTTAGACCACATTTTATGGATAAGGACCAATTTCTATGCATTTCTGATCTTTCTAGCTATTTTTAATCATTTTCTGAGTGCCCAAAAGGAGGTTTTTTTGTGCAGAAACTACCAAATAATTGTTGCAAAATTGGACCAAATCAATTTTCTAAAATACTAGGACATATTTAATGCACAATTAACAAAATGGTTGGGTGTAAAAAGTTTTGATCCACCTCTCGTGAAAAAGACAAATTTCCGCCGATTCAGCTGGAAGCGGGTCAAATTTGAACTGCAGCTGCCTCATAGTTTGCTATTTATTTTTTACAAAAAATCATTTCTAGGTACATAAGTATCTATTTAATCAGAGAAACACCAAAAGTTTTCCAAGATTCAACCACTAGCTAGGAACGGTCAAGGCCGCCGTTTTGACCCCATTTTGAAATGGGCATAAAAAATTAAAAAAAAATCAAAAAATTGGGAAACCTTCGCATTGTGTCATCATATGTGGCCAAGTTCCTAGGAAAAATAACAAACTTGTAATACGGAAATTATTTTAAAAAAGTGTTCTCAGAAACGAGCTATCACGTGTGGAGATCAATGGCTTTCAAGCCAAAATGATCAATCTTATGGCCACATTCATGGCATAGTTTGTTCAAATGATCTCATATTGTGCACAAGGGTGCATATTGGAATGGCAAACAATGTTGGCTAAGGAAGTTCTCATTTTCGTTGGACGAAAAAACCATTTTCCATTTTTCGAGTGCCCGAAAGGAGGTTTTTTTGTGAAGGAACTACCAAACAATTGTTGCAAAATTGGACCGAATCATTTTTATAAAATACTAGGCCATATTTAATGCACAATTGACAAAATGGCTGGGTGTAAAAAATTTTGATCCTCCTCCTGTGAAAAAGGCAAATTTCCGCCGATTCAGCTGGAAGCGGGTCAAATTTGAACTGCAGCTGCCTCATAGTTTGCTATTTATTCTTTTCAAAAATCATTTCTAGGTACATAAGTATCTATTTAATCAGAGAAACACCAAAAAATTCCAAGATTCAACCACTAGCTAGGAACGGTCATTCCCGCCATTTTGACCGCATTTTGAAACGGGTATAAAAAATTCAAAACAAATCAAAAAATTGGGAAACCTTCGCATTGTGTCATCATATGTTGCCAAGTTCCTAGGAAAAATAACAAACTTGTAATACGGCAATTATTTTAAAAAAGTGTTCTCAGAAACGAGCTATCACGTGTGGAGACCAATGGCTTTCAAGCCAAATGATCAATCTTATGGCCACATTCATGGCATAGTTTGTTCAAATGATCTCATATTGTGCACAAGGGTGCATATTGGAATGGCAAACAATGTTGCCTAAGGAAGTTTTCAGTTTTGTTGGACGAAAAAACCATTTTCCATTTTTTGAGTGCCCGAAAGGAGGTTTTTTTGTGAAGGAACTACCAAATAATTGTTGCAAAATTGGACCGAATCATTTTTATAAAATACTAGGCCATATTTAATGCACAATTGACAAAATGGTTGGGTGTAAAAATTATTGATCCACCTCTCGTGAAAAACGCAAATTTCCGCCGATTCAGCTGGAAGCGGGTCAAATTTGAACTGCAGGTGCCTCATAGTTTGCTATTTATTTTTTACAAAAATCATTTCTAGGTACATAAGTATCTATTTAATCAGAGAAACACCAAAAAAATCCAAGATTCAACCACTAGCTAGGAACGGTCATTCCCGCCGTTTTGACCACATTTTCAAAACGGGTATAAAATATTCAAAAAAAATCAAAAAATTGGGAAACCTTCGCATTGTGTCATCATATGTGGCCAAGTTCCTAGGAAAAATAACAAACTTGTAATACGGCAATTATTTTAAAAAAGTGTTCTCAGAAACGAGCTATCACGTGTGGAGATCAATGGCTTTCAAGCCAAATGATCAATCTTATGGCCACATTCATGGCATAGTTTGTTCAAATGATCTCATATTGTGCACAAGGGTGCATATTGGAATGGCAAACAATGTTGCCTAAGGAAGTTTTCATTTTCGTTGGACGAAAAAACCATTTTCCATTTTTCGAGTGCCCAAAAGGAGGTTTTTTTGTGAAGGAACTACCAAATAATTGTTGCAAAATTGGACCGAATCATTTTTATAAAATACTAGGCCATATTTAATGCACAATTGATAAAATGGTTGGGTGTAAAATTTTTTGATCCACCTCTCGTGAAAAAGGCAAATTTCCGTTGATTCAGCTGGAAGCGGGTCAAATTTGAACTGCAGCTGCCTCATAGTTTGCTATTTATTTTTTTCAAAAATCATTTATAGGTACATAAGTATCTATTTAATAAGAGAAACACCAAAAAAATTCCAAGATTCAACCACTGGCTAGGAACGGTCAAGCCCGCCGTTTTGACCCCATTTTGAAACGGGCAAAAAAAATTCAAAAAAAATCAAAAAATTGCGAAACCTTCGCATTGTGTCATCATATGTGGCCAAGTTCCTAGGAAAAATAACAAACTTGTAATACAACAATTATTTTAAAAAAGTGTTCTCAGAAACGAGCTATCACGCGTGGAGATCAATGGCTTTCAAGCCAGAATGATCAATCTTATGGCCACGTTCATGGCATAGTTTGTTCAAATGATCTCATATTGTGCCCAAGGGTGCATATTGGAATGGCAAACAATGTTGCCTAAGGAAGTTTTCATTTTCGTTGGACAAAAAAACCATTTTCCATTTTTCGAGTGCCCGAAAGGAGGTTTTTTTGTGAAGGAACTACCAAATAATTGTTGTAAAATTGGACCGAATCATTTTTATAAAATACTAGGCCATATTTAATGCACAATTGACAAAATGGTTGGGTGTAAAAAATTTTGATCCACCTCTCGTGAAAAAGGCAAATTTCCGCCGATTCAGCTGGAAGCGGGTCAAATTTGAACTGCAGCTGCCTCATAGTTTGCTATTTATTTTTTTCAAAAATCATTTCTAGGTACATAAGTATCTATTCAATCAGAGAAACACCAAAAAAATTCCAAGATTCAACCACTAGCTAGGAACGGTCATTTCCGCCGTTTTGACCGTATTTTCAAAACGGGTATAAAAATTTCAAAAAAATCAAAAAATTGGGAAACCTTCGCATTGTGTCATCATATGTGGCCAAGTTACTAGGAAAAATAACAAACTTGTAATACGGCAATTATTTTAAAGAAGTGTTCTCAGAAACGAGCTATCACGTGTGGAGATCAATGGCTTTCAAGCCAAATGATCAATCTTATGGCCACATTCATGGCATAGTTTGTTCAAATGATCTCATATTGTGCACAAGGGTGCATATTGGAATGGCAAACAATGTTGCCTAAGGAAGTTTTCATTTTCGTTGGACGAAAAAACCATTTTCCATTTTTCAAGTGCCCGAAAGGAGGTTTTTTTGTGAAGGAACTACCAAATAATTGTTGCAAAATTGGACCGAATCATTTTTATAAAATACTAGGACATATTTAATGCACAGTTGGCAAAATGGTTGGGTGTAAAATTTTTTGATCCACCTCTCGTGAAAAAGGCAAATTTCCGCCGATTCAGCTAGAAGCGGGTCAAATTTGAACTGCAGCTGCCTAATAGTTTGCTATTTATTTTTTTAAAAAATCATTTCTAGGTACATAAGTATCTATTTAATCAGAGAAACACCAAAAAAATTCCAAGATTCAACCACTAGCTAGGAACGGTCATTCCCGCCGTTTTGACCGCATTTTGAAACGGGTATAAAAAATTCAAAAAAAATCAAAAAATTGGGAAACCTTCGCACTGTGTCATCATATGTTGCCAAGTTCCTAGGAAAAATAACAAACTTGTAATACGGCAATTATTTTAAAAAAGTGTTCTCAGAAACGAGCTATCACGTGTGGAGATCAATGGCTTTCAAGCCAAATGATCAATCTTATGGCCACATTCATGGCATAGTTTGTTCAAATGATCTCATATTGTGCACAAGGGTGCATATTGGAATGGCAAACAATGTTGCCTAAGGAAGTTTTCATTTTCGTTGGACGAAAAAACCATTTTCCATTTTTCGAGTGCCCGAAAGGAGGTTTTTTTGTGAAGGAACTACCAAATAATTGTTGCAAAATTGGACCGAATAATTTTTATAAAATACTAGGCCATATTTAATGCACAATTAATAAAATGTTTGGGTGTAAAATTTTTTGATCCACCTCTCGTGAAAAAGGCAAATTTCCGCCGATTCAGCTGGAAGCGGGTCAAATTTGAACTGCAGCTCCCTCATAGTTTGCTATTTATTTTTTTTAAAAATCATTTCTAGGTACATAAGTATCTATTTAATAAGAGAAACACCAAAAAAATTCCAAGATTCAACCACTAGCTAGGAACGGTCAAGCCCGCCGTTTTGACCCCATTTTGAAACGGGCATAAAAAATTCAAAAAATCAAAAAATTGGGAAACCTTCTCATTGTGTCATCATATGTGGCCAAGTTCCCTGGAAAAATAACAAACTTGTAATACGGCAATTATTTTAAAAAAGTGTTCTCAGAAACGAGCTATCACGTGTGGAGATCAATGGCTTTCAAGCCAAAATGATCAATCTTATGGTCACATTCATGGCATAGTTTGTTCAAATGATCTCATATTGTGCACAAGGGCGCATATTGGAATGGCAAACAATGTTGCCTAAGGAAGTTTTCATTTTCGTTGGACGAAAAAACCATTTTCCATTTTTCGAGTGCCCGAAAGGAGGTTTTTTTGTGAAGGAACTATCAAATAATTGTTGCAAAATTGGACCGAATCATTTTTATAAAATACTAGGCCATATTTAATGCACAATTGACAAAATGGTTGGATGTAAAAGTTTTTGATCCAGCTCTCGTGAAAAAGGCAAATTTCCGCCGATTCAGGTGGAAGCGGGTCAAATTTGAACTGCAGCTGCCTCATAGTTTGCTATTTATTTTTTTCAAAAATCATTTCTAGGTACATAAGTATCTATTTAATCAGAGAAACACCAAAAAAATTCCAAGATTCAACCACTAGCTAGGAACGGTCATTCCCGCCGTTTTGACCGCATTTTGAAACGCGTATAAAAAATTCAAAAAAAATCAAAAAATTGGGAAACCTTCGCACTGTGTCATCATATGTTGCCAAGTTCCTAGGAAAAATAACAAACTTGTAATACGGCAATTATTTTAAAAAAGTGTTCTCAGAAACGAGCTATCATGTGTGGAGATCAATGGCTTTCAAGCCAAATGATCAATCTTATGGCCACATTCATGGTATAGTTTGTTCAAATGATCTCATATTGTGCACAAGGGTGCATATTGGAATGGCAAACAATGTTGCCTAAGGAAGTTTTCATTTTCGTTGGACGAAAAAACCATTTTCCATTTTTCGAGTGCCCGAAAGGAGGTTTTTTTGTGAAGAAACTACCAAATAATTGTTGCAAAATTGGACCAAATCATTTTTATAAAATACTAGGCCATATTTAATGCACAATTGACAAAATGGTTGGGTGTAAAATTTTTTGATCCACCTCTCGTGAAAAAGGCAAATTTCCGCCGATTCAGCTGGAAGCGGGTCAAATTTGAACTGCAGCTGCCTCATAGTTTGCTATTTACTTTTTTCAAAAATCATTTCTAGGTACATAAGTATCTATTTAATCAGAAAAACACCAAAAAAATTCCAAGATTCAACCACTAGCTAGGAACGGTCATTCCCACCGTTTTGACCGCATTTTCAAAACGGGTATAAAAATTTCAAAAAAAATCAAAAAATTGGGAAACCTTCGCATTGTGTCATCATATGTGGCCAAGTTCCTAGGAAAAATAACAAACTTGTCATACGGCAATTATTTTAAAAAAGTGTTCTCAGAAACGAGCTATCACGTGTGGAGATCAATGGCTTTCAAGCCAAAATGATCAATCTTATGGCCACATTCATGGCATAGTTTGTTCAAATGATCTCATATTGTGCACAAAGGTGCATATTGGAATGGCAAACAATGTTGCCTAAGGAAGTTTTCATTTTCGTTGGACGAAAAAACCATTTTCCATTTTTTGATTGCCCGAAAGGAGGTTTTTTTGTGAAGGAACTACCAAATAATTGTTGCAAAATTGGACCGAATCATTTTTATAAAATACTAGGCCATATTTAATGCACAATTGACAAAATGGTTGGGTGTAAAAAATTTTGATCCACCTCTCGTGAAAAAGGCAAATTTCCGCCGATTCAGTTGGAAGCGGGTCAAATTTGAACTGCAGCTGCCTCATAGTTTGCTATTTATTTGTTTCAAAAATCATTTCTATGTACATAAGTATCTATTTAATCAGAGAAACACCAAAAAAATTCCAAGATTCAACCACTATCTAGGAATGGTCATTCCCGCCGTTTTGACCGCATTTTCAAAACGGGTATAAAAATTTCAAAAAAAATAAAAAATTGGGAAACTTTCGCATTGTGTCATCATATGTGGCCAAGTTCCTAGCAAAAATAACAAACTTGTAATACGGCAATTATTTTGAAAAAGTGTTCTCAGAAACGAGCTATCACGTGTGGAGATCAATGGCTTTCAAGCCAAATGATCAATCTTATGGCCACATTCATGGGATAGTTTGTTCAAATGATCTCATATTGTGCACAAGGGTGCATATTGGAATGGCAAACAATGTTGCCTAAGGAAGTTTTCATTTTCGTTGGACGAAAAAACCATTTTCCATTTTTCGAGTGCCCGAAAGGAGGTTTTTTTGTGAAGGAACTACCAAATAATTGTTGCAAAATTGGACCGAATCATTTTTATAAAATACTAGGCCATATTTAATGCACAATTGACAAAATGGTTGGGTGTAAAATTTTTTGATCCACCTCTCGTGAAAAAGGCAAATTTCCGCCGATTCAGTTGGAAGCGGGTCAAATTTGAACTGCATCTGCCTCATAGTTTGCTATTTATTTTTTTCAAAAATCATTTCTAGGTACATAAGTATCTATTTAATAAGAGAAACACCAAAAAAATTCCAAGATTCAACCACTAGCTGGGAACGGTAATTCCCGCCGTTTTGACCGCATTTTGAAACAGGTATAAAAAATTCAAAAAAATCAAAAAATTGGGATACCTTCGCATTGTGTCATCATATGTGGCCAAGTTCCTAGTAAAAATAACAAACTTGTAATACGGCAATTATTTTAAAAAAGTGTTCTCAGAAACGAGCTATCATGTGTGGAGAACAATGGCTTTCAAGCCAAATGATCAATCTTATGGCCACATTCATGGCATAGTTTGTTCAAATGATCTCATATTGTGCACAAGGGTGCATATTGGAATGGCAAACAATGTTGCCTAAGGAAGTTTTCATTTTCGTTGAACGAAAAATCCATTTTCCATTTTTCGAGTGCCCGAACGGAGGTTTTTTTGTGAAGGAACTACCAAATAATTGTTGCAAAATTGGACCGAATCATTTTTATAAAATACTAGGCCATATTTAATGCACAATTGACAAAATGGTTGGGTGTGAAAATTTTTGATCCACCTCTCGTGAAAAAGGCAAATTTCCGCCGATTCAGCTAGAAGCGGGTAAAATTTGAACTGCAGCTGCCTCATAGTTTGCTATTTATTTTTTTCAAAAATCATTTCTAGGTACATAAGTATCTATTTAATCAGAGAAACACCAAAAAAATTCCAAGATTCAACCACTGGCTAGGAACGGTCAAGCCCGCCGTTTTGACCCCATTTTGAAACGGGCATAAAAAATTCAGAAAAAATCAAAAAATTGCGAAACCTTCGCATTGTGTCATCATATGTGGCCAAGTTCCTAGGAAAAATAACAAACTTGTAATACGGCAATTATTTTAAAAAAGTGTTCTCAGAAACGAGCTATCACGTGTGGAGATCAATGGCTTTCAAGCCAAAATGATCAATCTTATGGCCACATTCATGGCATAGTTTGTTCAAATGATCTCATATTGTGCACAAGGGTGCATATTGGGATGGCAAACAATGTTGCCTAAGGAAGTTTTCATTTTCGTTGGACGAAAAAACCATTTTCCATTTTTCAAGTGCCCGAAAGGAGGTTTTTTTGTGAAGGAACTACCAAATAATTGTTGCAAAATTGGACCGAATCATTTTTATAAAATACTAGGCCATATTTAATGCACAATTGACAAAATGGTTGGGTGTAAAAAATTTTGATCCTCCTCCTGTGAAAAAGGCAAATTTCCGCCGATTTAGTTGGAAGCGGGTCAAATTTGAACTGCAGCTGCCTCATAGTTTGCTATTTATTTTTTTCAAAAATCATTTCTAGGTACATAAGTATCTATTTAATCAGAGAAACACCAAAAAATTCCAAGATTCAACCACTAGCTAGGAACGGTCATTCCCGCCATTTTGACCGCATTTTGAAACGGGTATAAAAAATTCAAAACAAATCAAAAAATTGGGAAACCTTCGCATTGTGTCATCATATGTTGCCAAGTTCCTAGGAAAAATAACAAACTTGTAATACGGCAATTATTTTAAAAAAGTGTTCTCAGAAACGAGCTATCACGTGTGGAGACCAATGGCTTTCAAGCCAAATGATCAATCTTATGGCCACATTCATGGCATGGTTTGTTCAAATGATCTCATATTGTGCACAAGGGTGCATATTGGAATGGCAAACAATGTTGCCTAAGGAAGTTTTCAGTTTTGTTGGACGAAAAAACCATTTTCCATTTTTTGAGTGCCCGAAAGGAGGTTTTTTTGTGAAGGAACTCCCAAATAATTGTTGCAAAATTGGACCGAATCATTTTTATAAAATACTAGGCCATATTTAATGCACAATTGACAAAATGGTTGGGTGTAAAAAATTTTGATCCACCTCTCGTGAAAAAGGCAAATTTCCGCCGATTCAGTTGGAAGCGGGTCAAATTTGAACTGCAGCTGCCTCATAGTTTGCTATTTATTTGTTTCAAAAATCATTTCTATGTACATAAGTATCTATTTAATCAGAGAAACACCAAAAAAATTCCAAGATTCAACCACTAGCTAGGAACGGTCATTCCCGCCATTTTGACCGCATTTTCAAAACGGGTATAAAAATTTCAAAAAAAATCAAAAAATTGGGAAACTTTCGCATTGTGTCATCATATGTGGCCAAGTTCCTAGCAAAAATAACAAACTTGTAATACGGCAATTATTTTGAAAAAGTGTTCTCAGAAACGAGCTATCACGTGTGGAGATCAATGGCTTTCAAGCCAAATGATCAATCTTATGGCCACATTCATGGGATAGTTTGTTCAAATGATCTCATATTGTGCACAAGGGTGCATATTGGAATGGCAAACAATGTTGCGTAAGGAAGTTTTCATTTTCGTTGGACGAAAAAACCATTTTCCATTTTTCGAGTGCCCGAAAGGAGGTTTTTTTGTGAAGGAACTACCAAATAATTGTTGCAAAATTGGACCGAATCATTTTTATAAAATACTAGGCCATATTTAATGCACAATTGACAAAATGGTTGGGTGTAAAAAATTTTGATCCACCTCTCGTGAAAAAGGCAAATTTCCGCCGATTCAGTTGGAAGCGGGTCAAATTTGAACTGCAGCTGCCTCATAGTTTGCTATTTATTTGTTTCAAAAATCATTTCTATGTACATAAGTATCTATTTAATCAGAGAAACACCAAAAAAATTCCAAGATTCAACCACTAGCTAGGAACGGTCATTCCCGCCATTTTGACCGCATTTTCAAAACGGGTATAAAAATTTCAAAAAAAATAAAAAATTGGGAAACTTTCGCATTGTGTCATCATATGTGGCCAAGTTCCTAGCAAAAATAACAAACTTGTAATACGGCAATTATTTTGAAAAAGTGTTCTCAGAAACGAGCTATCACGTGTGGAGATCAATGGCTTTCAAGCCAAATGATCAATCTTATGGCCACATTCATGGGATAGTTTGTTCAAATGATCTCATATTGTGCACAAGGGTGCATATTGGAATGGCAAACAATGTTGCCTAAGGAAGTTTTCATTTTCGTTGGACGAAAAAACCATTTTCCATTTTTCGAGTGCCCGAAAGGAGGTTTTTTTGTGAAGGAACTACCAAATAATTGTTGCAAAATTGGACCGAATCATTTTTATAAAATACTAGGCCATATTTAATGCACAATTGACAAAATGGTTGGGTGTAAAATTTTTTGATCCACCTCTCGTGAAAAAGGCAAATTTCCGCCGATTCAGTTGGAAGCGGGTCAAATTTGAACTGCATCTGCCTCATAGTTTGCTATTTATTTTTTTCAAAAATCATTTCTAGGTACATAAGTATCTATTTAATAAGAGAAACACCAAAAAAATTCCAAGATTCAACCACTAGCTGGGAACGGTAATTCCCGCCGTTTTGACCGCATTTTGAAACAGGTATAAAAAATTCAAAAAAATCAAAAAATTGGGATACCTTCGCATTGTGTCATCATATGTGGCCAAGTTCCTAGTAAAAATAACAAACTTGTAATACGGCAATTATTTTAAAAAAGTGTTCTCAGAAACGAGCTATCATGTGTGGAGAACAATGGCTTTCAAGCCAAATGATCAATCTTATGGCCACATTCATGGCATAGTTTGTTCAAATGATCTCATATTGTGCACAAGGGTGCATATTGGAATGGCAAACAATGTTGCCTAAGGAAGTTTTCATTTTCGTTGAACGAAAAATCCATTTTCCATTTTTCGAGTGCCCGAACGGAGGTTTTTTTGTGAAGGAACTACCAAATAATTGTTGCAAAATTGGACCGAATCATTTTTATAAAATACTAGGCCATATTTAATGCACAATTGACAAAATGGTTGGGTGTGAAAATTTTTGATCCACCTCTCGTGAAAAAGGCAAATTTCCGCCGATTCAGCTAGAAGCGGGTAAAATTTGAACTGCAGCTGCCTCATAGTTTGCTATTTATTTTTTTCAAAAATCATTTCTAGGTACATAAGTATCTATTTAATCAGAGAAACACCAAAAAAATTCCAAGATTCAACCACTGGCTAGGAACGGTCAAGCCCGCCGTTTTGACCCCATTTTGAAACGGGCATAAAAAATTCAGAAAAAATCAAAAAATTGCGAAACCTTCGCATTGTGTCATCATATGTGGCCAAGTTCCTAGGAAAAATAACAAACTTGTAATACGGCAATTATTTTAAAAAAGTGTTCTCAGAAACGAGCTATCACGTGTGGAGATCAATGGCTTTCAAGCCAAAATGATCAATCTTATGGCCACATTCATGGCATAGTTTGTTCAAATGATCTCATATTGTGCACAAGGGTGCATATTGGGATGGCAAACAATGTTGCTTAAGGAAGTTTTCATTTTCGTTGGACGAAAAAACCATTTTCCATTTTTCAAGTGCCCGAAAGGAGGTTTTTTTGTGAAGGAACTACCAAATAATTGTTGCAAAATTGGACCGAATCATTTTTATAAAATACTAGGCCATATTTAATGCACAATTGACAAAATGGTTGGGTGTAAAAAATTTTGATCCTCCTCCTGTGAAAAAGGCAAATTTCCGCCGATTTAGTTGGAAGCGGGTCAAATTTGAACTGCAGCTGCCTCATAGTTTGCTATTTATTTTTTTCAAAAATCATTTCTAGGTACATAAGTATCTATTTAATCAGAGAAACACCAAAAAATTCCAAGATTCAACCACTAGCTAGGAACGGTCATTCCCGCCATTTTGACCGCATTTTGAAACGGGTATAAAAAATTCAAAACAAATCAAAAAATTGGGAAACCTTCGCATTGTGTCATCATATGTTGCCAAGTTCCTAGGAAAAATAACAAACTTGTAATACGGCAATTATTTTAAAAAAGTGTTCTCAGAAACGAGCTATCACGTGTGGAGACCAATGGCTTTCAAGCCAAATGATCAATCTTATGGCCACATTCATGGCATGGTTTGTTCAAATGATCTCATATTGTGCACAAGGGTGCATATTGGAATGGCAAACAATGTTGCCTAAGGAAGTTTTCAGTTTTGTTGGACGAAAAAACCATTTTCCATTTTTTGAGTGCCCGAAAGGAGGTTTTTTTGTGAAGGAACTCCCAAATAATTGTTGCAAAATTGGACCGAATCATTTTTATAAAATACTAGGCCATATTTAATGCACAATTGACAAAATGGTTGGGTGTAAAAAATTTTGATCCACCTCTCGTGAAAAAGGCAAATTTCCGCCGATTCAGTTGGAAGCGGGTCAAATTTGAACTGCAGCTGCCTCATAGTTTGCTATTTATTTGTTTCAAAAATCATTTCTATGTACATAAGTATCTATTTAATCAGAGAAACACCAAAAAAATTCCAAGATTCAACCACTAGCTAGGAACGGTCATTCCCGCCATTTTGACCGCATTTTCAAAACGGGTATAAAAATTTCAAAAAAAATCAAAAAATTGGGAAACTTTCGCATTGTGTCATCATATGTGGCCAAGTTCCTAGCAAAAATAACAAACTTGTAATACGGCAATTATTTTGAAAAAGTGTTCTCAGAAACGAGCTATCACGTGTGGAGATCAATGGCTTTCAAGCCAAATGATCAATCTTATGGCCACATTCATGGGATAGTTTGTTCAAATGATCTCATATTGTGCACAAGGGTGCATATTGGAATGGCAAACAATGTTGCGTAAGGAAGTTTTCATTTTCGTTGGACGAAAAAACCATTTTCCATTTTTCGAGTGCCCGAAAGGAGGTTTTTTTGTGAAGGAACTACCAAATAATTGTTGCAAAATTGGACCGAATCATTTTTATAAAATACTAGGCCATATTTAATGCACAATTGACAAAATGGTTGGGTGTAAAATTTTTTGATCCACCTCTCGTGAAAAAGGCAAATTTCCGCCGATTCAGTTGGAAGCGGGTCAAATTTGAACTGCATCTGCCTCATAGTTTGCTATTTATTTTTTTCAAAAATCATTTCTAGGTACATAAGTATCTATTTAATAAGAGAAACACCAAAAAAATTCCAAGATTCAACCACTAGCTGGGAACGGTAATTCCCGCCGTTTTGACCGCATTTTGAAACAGGTATAAAAAATTCAAAAAAATCAAAAAATTGGGATACCTTCGCATTGTGTCATCATATGTGGCCAAGTTCCTAGTAAAAATAACAAACTTGTAATACGGCAATTATTTTAAAAAAGTGTTCTCAGAAACGAGCTATCATGTGTGGAGAACAATGGCTTTCAAGCCAAATGATCAATCTTATGGCCACATTCATGGCATAGTTTGTTCAAATGATCTCATATTGTGCACAAGGGTGCATATTGGAATGGCAAACAATGTTGCCTAAGGAAGTTTTCATTTTCGTTGAACGAAAAATCCATTTTCCATTTTTCGAGTGCCCGAACGGAGGTTTTTTTGTGAAGGAACTACCAAATAATTGTTGCAAAATTGGACCGAATCATTTTTATAAAATACTAGGCCATATTTAATGCACAATTGACAAAATGGTTGGGTGTGAAAATTTTTGATCCACCTCTCGTGAAAAAGGCAAATTTCCGCCGATTCAGCTAGAAGCGGGTAAAATTTGAACTGCAGCTGCCTCATAGTTTGCTATTTATTTTTTTCAAAAATCATTTCTAGGTACATAAGTATCTATTTAATCAGAGAAACACCAAAAAAATTCCAAGATTCAACCACTGGCTAGGAACGGTCAAGCCCGCCGTTTTGACCCCATTTTGAAACGGGCATAAAAAATTCAGAAAAAATCAAAAAATTGCGAAACCTTCGCATTGTGTCATCATATGTGGCCAAGTTCCTAGGAAAAATAACAAACTTGTAATACGGCAATTATTTTAAAAAAGTGTTCTCAGAAACGAGCTATCACGTGTGGAGATCAATGGCTTTCAAGCCAAAATGATCAATCTTATGGCCACATTCATGGCATAGTTTGTTCAAATGATCTCATATTGTGCACAAGGGTGCATATTGGGATGGCAAACAATGTTGCCTAAGGAAGTTTTCATTTTCGTTGGACGAAAAAACCATTTTCCATTTTTCAAGTGCCCGAAAGGAGGTTTTTTTGTGAAGGAACTACCAAATAATTGTTGCAAAATTGGACCGAATCATTTTTATAAAATACTAGGCCATATTTAATGCACAATTGACAAAATGGTTGGGTGTAAAAAATTTTGATCCTCCTCCTATGAAAAAGGCAAATTTCCGCCGATTTAGTTGGAAGCGGGTCAAATTTGAACTGCAGCTGCCTCATAGTTTGCTATTTATTTTTTTCAAAAATCATTTCTAGGTACATAAGTATCTATTTAATCAGAGAAACACCAAAAAATTCCAAGATTCAACCACTAGCTAGGAACGGTCATTCCCGCCATTTTGACCGCATTTTGAAACGGGTATAAAAAATTCAAAACAAATCAAAAAATTGGGAAACCTTCGCATTGTGTCATCATATGTTGCCAAGTTCCTAGGAAAAATAACAAACTTGTAATACGGCAATTATTTTAAAAAAGTGTTCTCAGAAACGAGCTATCACGTGTGGAGACCAATGGCTTTCAAGCCAAATGATCAATCTTATGGCCACATTCATGGCATAGTTTGTTCAAATGATCTCATATTGTGCACAAGGGTGCATATTGGAATGGCAAACAATGTTGCCTAAGGAAGTTTTCAGTTTTGTTGGACGAAAAAACCATTTTCCATTTTTTGAGTGCCCGAAAGGAGGTTTTTTTGTGAAGGAACTCCCAAATAATTGTTGCAAAATTGGACCGAATCATTTTTATAAAATACTAGGCCATATTTAATGCACAATTGACAAAATGGTTGGGTGTAAAAAATTTTGATCCACCTCTCGTGAAAAAGGCAAATTTCCGCCGATTCAGTTGGAAGCGGGTCAAATTTGAACTGCAGCTGCCTCATAGTTTGCTATTTATTTGTTTCAAAAATCATTTCTATGTACATAAGTATCTATTTAATCAGAGAAACACCAAAAAAATTCCAAGATTCAACCACTAGCTAGGAACGGTCATTCCCGCCATTTTGACCGCATTTTCAAAACGGGTATAAAAATTTCAAAAAAAATCAAAAAATTGGGAAACTTTCGCATTGTGTCATCATATGTGGCCAAGTTCCTAGCAAAAATAACAAACTTGTAATACGGCAATTATTTTGAAAAAGTGTTCTCAGAAACGAGCTATCACGTGTGGAGATCAATGGCTTTCAAGCCAAATGATCAATCTTATGGCCACATTCATGGGATAGTTTGTTCAAATGATCTCATATTGTGCACAAGGGTGCATATTGGAATGGCAAACAATGTTGCCTAAGGAAGTTTTCATTTTCGTTGGACGAAAAAACCATTTTCCATTTTTCGAGTGCCCGAAAGGAGGTTTTTTTGTGAAGGAACTACCAAATAATTGTTGCAAAATTGGACCGAATCATTTTTATAAAATACTAGGCCATATTTAATGCACAATTGACAAAATGGTTGGGTGTAAAATTTTATGATCCACCTCTCGTGAAAAAGGCAAATTTCCGCCGATTCAGTTGGAAGCGGGTCAAATTTGAACTGCATCTGCCTCATAGTTTGCTATTTATTTTTTTCAAAAATCATTTCTAGGTACATAAGTATCTATTTAATAAGAGAAACACCAAAAAAATTCCAAGATTCAACCACTAGCTGGGAACGGTAATTCCCGCCGTTTTGACCGCATTTTGAAACAGGTATAAAAAATTCAAAAAAATCAAAAAATTGGGATACCTTCGCATTGTGTCATCATATGTGGCCAAGTTCCTAGTAAAAATAACAAACTTGTAATACGGCAATTATTTTAAAAAAGTGTTCTCAGAAACGAGCTATCATGTGTGGAGAACAAAGGCTTTCAAGCCAAATGATCAATCTTATGGCCACATTCATGGCATAGTTTGTTCAAATGATCTCATATTGTGCACAAGGGTGCATATTGGAATGGCAAACAATGTTGCCTAAGGAAGTTTTCATTTTCGTTGAACGAAAAATCCATTTTCCATTTTTCGAGTGCCCGAACGGAGGTTTTTTTGTGAAGGAACTACCAAATAATTGTTGCAAAATTGGACCGAATCATTTTTATAAAATACTAGGCCATATTTAATGCACAATTGACAAAATGGTTGGGTGTGAAAATTTTTGATCCACCTCTCGTGAAAAAGGCAAATTTCCGCCGATTCAGCTAGAAGCGGGTAAAATTTGAACTGCAGCTGCCTCATAGTTTGCTATTTATTTTTTTCAAAAATCATTTCTAGGTACATAAGTATCTATTTAATCAGAGAAACACCAAAAAATTCCAAGATTCAACCACTGGCTAGGAACGGTCAAGCCCGCCGTTTTGACCCCATTTTGAAACGGGCATAAAAAATTCAGAAAAAATCAAAAAATTGCGAAACCTTCGCATTGTGTCATCATATGTGGCCAAGTTCCTAGGAAAAATAACAAACTTGTAATACGGCAATTATTTTAAAAAAGTGTTCTCAGAAACGAGCTATCACGTGTGGAGATCAATGGCTTTCAAGCCAAAATGATCAATCTTATGGCCACATTCATGGCATAGTTTGTTCAAATGATCTCATATTGTGCACAAGGGTGCATATTGGGATGGCAAACAATGTTGCCTAAGGAAGTTTTCATTTTCGTTGGACGAAAAAACCATTTTCCATTTTTCGAGTGCCCGAAAGGAGGTTTTTTTGTGAAGGAACTACCAAATAATTGTTGCAAAATTGGACCGAATCATTTTTATAAAATACTAGGCCATATTTAATGCACAATTGACAAAATGGTTGGGTGTAAAAAATTTTGATCCTCCTCCTGTGAAAAAGGCAAATTTCCGCCGATTTAGTTGGAAGCGGGTCAAATTTGAACTGCAGCTGCCTCATAGTTTGCTATTTATTTTTTTCAAAAATCATTTCTAGGTACATAAGTATCTATTTAATCAGAGAAACACCAAAAAATTCCAAGATTCAACCACTAGCTAGGAACGGTCATTCCCGCCATTTTGACCGCATTTTGAAACGGGTATAAAAAATTCAAAACAAATCAAAAAATTGGGAAACCTTCGCATTGTGTCATCATATGTTGCCAAGTTCCTAGGAAAAATAACAAACTTGTAATACGGCAATTATTTTAAAAAAGTGTTCTCAGAAACGAGCTATCACGTGTGGAGACCAATGGCTTTCAAGCCAAATGATCAATCTTATGGCCACATTCATGGCATAGTTTGTTCAAATGATCTCATATTGTGCACAAGGGTGCATATTGGAATGGCAAACAATGTTGCCTAAGGAAGTTTTCAGTTTTGTTGGACGAAAAAACCATTTTCCATTTTTTGAGTGCCCGAAAGGAGGTTTTTTTGTGAAGGAACTCCCAAATAATTGTTGCAAAATTGGACCGAATCATTTTTATAAAATACTAGGCCATATTTAATGCACAATTGACAAAATGGTTGGGTGTAAAAAATTTTGATCCACCTCTCGTGAAAAAGGCAAATTTCCGCCGATTCAGTTGGAAGCGGGTCAAATTTGAACTGCAGCTGCCTCATAGTTTGCTATTTATTTGTTTCAAAAATCATTTCTATGTACATAAGTATCTATTTAATCAGAGAAACACCAAAAAAATTCCAAGATTCAACCACTAGCTAGGAACGGTCATTCCCGCCATTTTGACCGCATTTTCAAAACGGGTATAAAAATTTCAAAAAAAATCAAAAAATTGGGAAACTTTCGCATTGTGTCATCATATGTGGCCAAGTTCCTAGCAAAAATAACAAACTTGTAATACGGCAATTATTTTGAAAAAGTGTTCTCAGAAACGAGCTATCACGTGTGGAGATCAATGGCTTTCAAGCCAAATGATCAATCTTATGGCCACATTCATGGGATAGTTTGTTCAAATGATCTCATATTGTGCACAAGGGTGCATATTGGAATGGCAAACAATGTTACCTAAGGAAGTTTTCATTTTCGTTGGACGAAAAAACCATTTTCCATTTTTCGAGTGCCCGAAAGGAGGTTTTTTTGTGAAGGAACTACCAAATAATTGTTGCAAAATTGGACCGAATCATTTTTATAAAATACTAGGCCATATTTAATGCACAATTGACAAAATGGTTGGGTGTAAAATTTTTTGATCCACCTCTCGTGAAAAAGGCAAATTTCCGCCGATTCAGTTGGAAGCGGGTCAAATTTGAACTGCATCTGCCTCATAGTTTGCTATTTATTTTTTTCAAAAATCATTTCTAGGTACATAAGTATCTATTTAATAAGAGAAACACCAAAAAAATTCCAAGATTCAACCACTAGCTGGGAACGGTAATTCCCGCCGTTTTGACCGCATTTTGAAACAGGTATAAAAAATTCAAAAAAATCAAAAAATTGCGAAACCTTCGCATTGTGTCATCATATGTGGCCAAGTTCCTAGGAAAAATAACAAACTTGTAATACGGCAATTATTTTAAAAAAGTGTTCTCAGAAACGAGCTATCACGTGTGGAGATCAATGGCTTTCAAGCCAAAATGATCAATCTTATGGCCACATTCATGGCATAGTTTGTTCAAATGATCTCATATTGTGCACAAGGGTGCATATTGGAATGGCAAACAATGTTGCCTAAGGAAGTTTTCATTTCCGTTGGACGAAAAAACCATTTTCCATTTTTCGAGTGCCCGAAAGGAGGTTTTTTTGTGAAGGAACTACCAAATAATTGTTGCAAAATTGGACCGAATCATTTTTATAAAATACTAGGCCATATTTAATGCACAATTGACAAAATGGTTGGGTGTAAAAAATTTTGATCCTCCTCCTGTGAAAAAGGCAAATTTCCGCCGATTTAGTTGGAAGCGGGTCAAATTTGAACTGCAGCTGCCTCATAGTTTGCTATTTATTTTTTTCAAAAATCATTTCTAGGTACATAAGTATCTATTTAATCAGAGAAACACCAAAAAATTCCAAGATTCAACCACTAGCTAGGAACGGTCATTCCCGCCATTTTGACCGCATTTTGAAACGGGTATAAAAAATTCAAAACAAATCAAAAAATTGGGAAACCTTCGCATTGTGTCATCATATGTTGCCAAGTTCCTAGGAAAAATAACAAACTTGTAATACGGCAATTATTTTAAAAAAGTGTTCTCAGAAACGAGCTATCACGTGTGGAGACCAATGGCTTTCAAGCCAAATGATCAATCTTATGGCCACATTCATGGCATAGTTTGTTCAAATGATCTCATATTGTGCACAAGGGTGCATATTGGAATGGCAAACAATGTTGCCTAAGGAAGTTTTAAGTTTTGTTGGACGAAAAAACCATTTTCCACTTTTTGAGTGCCCGAAAGGAGGTTTTTTTGTGAAGGAACTCCCAAATAATTGTTGCAAAATTGGACCGAATCATTTTTATAAAATACTAGGCCATATTTAATGCACAATTGATAAAATGGTTGGGTGTAAAAATTTTTGATCCACCTCTCGTGAAAAAGGCAAATTTCCGCTGATTCAGCTGGAAGCGGGTCAAATTTGAACTGCAGCTGCCTCATAGTTTGCTATTTATTTTTTTCAAAAATCATTTATAGGTACATAAGTATCTATTTAATAAGAGAAACACCAAAAAAATTCCAAGATTCAACCACTGGCTAGGAACGGTCAAGCCCGCCGTTTTGACCCCATTTTGAAACGGGCAAAAAAAATTCAAAAAAAATCAAAAAATTGCGAAACCTTCGCATTGTGTCATCATATGTGGCCAAGTTCCTAGGAAAAATAACAAACTTGTAATACGACAATTATTTTAAAGAAGTGTTCTCAGAAACGAGCTATCACGCGTGGAGATCAATGGCTTTCAAGCCAGAATGATCAATCTTATGGCCACATTCATGGCATAGTTTGTTCAAATAATCTCATATTGTGCCCAAGGGTGCATATTGGAATGGCAAACAATGTTGCCTAAGGAAGTTTTCATTTTTGTTGGACAAAAAAACCATTTTCCATTTTTCGAGTGCCCGAAAGGAGGTTTTTTTGTGAAGGAACTACCAAATAATTGTTGTAAAATTGGACCGAATCATTTTTATAAAATACTAGGCCATATTTAATGCACAATTGACAAAATGGTTGGGTGTAAAAAATTTTGATCCACCTCTCGGGAAAAAGGCAAATTTCCGCCGATTCAGCTAGAAGCGGGTCAAATTTGAACTGCAGCTGCCTCATAGTTTGCTATTTATTTTTTTCAAAAATCATTTCTAGGTACATAAGTATCTATTTAATCAGAGAAACACCAAAAAAAATTCCAAGATTCAACCACTAGCTAGGAACGGTCATTTCCGCCGTTTTGACCGTATTTTCAAAACGGGTATAAAAATTTCAAAAAAATCAAAAAATTGGGAAACCTTCGCATTGTGTCATCATATGTGGCCAAGTTACTAGGAAAAATAACAAACTTGTAATACGGCAATTATTTTAAAGAAGTGTTCTCAGAAACGAGCTATCACGTGTGGAGATCAATGGCTTTCAAGCCAAATGATCAATCTTATGGCCACATTCATGGCATAGTTTGTTCAAATGATCTCATATTGTGCACAAGGGTGCATATTGGAATGGCAAACAATGTTGCCTAAGGAAGTTTTCATTTTCGTTGGACGAAAAAACCATTTTCCATTTTTCAAGTGCCTGAAAGGAGGTTTTTTTGTGAAGGAACTACCAAATAATTGTTGCAAAATTGGACCGAATCATTTTTATAAAATACTAGGACATATTTAATGCACAGTTGGCAAAATGGTTGGGTGTAAAATTTTTTGATCCACCTCTCGTGAAAAAGGCAAATTTCCGCCGATTCAGCTAGAAGCGGGTCAAATTTGAACTGCAGCTGCCTAATAGTTTGCTATTTATTTTTTTCAAAAATCATTTCTAGGTACATAAGTATATATTTAATCAGAGAAACACCAAAAAAATTCCAAGATTCAACCACTAGCTAGGAACGGTCATTCCCGCCGTTTTGACCGCATTTTGAAACGGGTATAAAAAATTCAAAAAAATCAAAAAATTGGGAAACCTTCGCATTGTGTCATCATATGTTGCCAAGTTCCTAGGAAAAATAACAAACTTGTAATACGGCAATTATTTTAAAAAAGTGTTCTCAGAAACGAGCTATCACGTGTGGAGATCAATGGCTTTCAAACCAAATGATCAATCTTAAGGCCACATTCATGGCATAGTTTGTTCAAATGATCTCATATTGTGCACAAGGGTGCATATTGGAATGGCAAACAATGTTGCCTAAGGAAATTTTCATTTTCGTTGGACGAAAAAACCATTTTCGATTTTTCGAGTGCCCGAAAGGAGGTTTTTTTGTGAAGGAACTACCAAATAATTGTTGCAAAATTGGAACAAATCATTTTTATAAAATACTAGGGCATATTTAATGCACAATTGACAAAATGGTTGGGTGTAAAAATTTTTGATCCACCTCTCGTGAAAAAGGAAAATTTCCGCCGATTCAGCTGGAAGCGGGTCAAATTTGAACTGCAGCTGCCTCATAGTTTGCTATATATTTTTTTCAAAAATCATTTCTAGGTACATAAGTATCTATTTAATCAGAGAAACACCAAAAAAAATCCAAGATTCAACCACTAGCTAGGAACGGTCATTCCCGCCGTTTTGACCGCATTTTCAAAACGGGTATAAAAAATTCAAAAAAAATCAAAAAATTGGGAAACCTTCGCATTGTGTCATCATATGTGGCCAAGTTCCTAGGAAAAATAACAAACTTGTAATACGGCAATTATTTTAAAAAAGTGTTCTCAGAAACGAGCTATCACGTGTGGAGATCAATGGCTTTCAAGCCAAATGATCAATCTTATGGCCACATTCATGGCATAGTTTGTTCAAATGATCTCATATTGTGCACAAGGGTGCATATTGGAATGGCAAACAATGTTGCCTAAGGAAGTTTTCATTTTCGTTGGACGAAAAAACCATTTTCCATTTTTCGAGTGCCCGAAAGGAGGTTTTTTTGTGAACGAACTACCAAATAATTGTTGCAAAATTGGACCGAATCATTTTTATAAAATACTAGGCCATATTTAATGCACAATTAATAAAATGTTTGGGTGTAAAATTTTTTGATCCACCTCTCGTGAAAAAGGCAAATTTCCGCCGATTCAGCTGGAAGCGGGTCAAATTTGAACTGCAGCTCCCTCATAGTTTGCTATTTATTTTTTTTAAAAATCATTTCTAGGTACATAAGTATCTATTTAATAAGAGAAACACCAAAAAAATTCCAAGATTCAACCACTAGCTAGGAACGGTCAAGCCCGCCGTTTTGACCCCATTTTGAAACGGGCATAAAAAATTCAAAAAATCAAAAAATTGGGAAACCTTCTCATTGTGTCATCATATGTGGCCAAGTTCCTTGGAAAAATAACAAACTTGTAATACGGCAATTATTTTAAAAAAGTGTTCTCAGAAACGAGCTATCACGTGTGGAGATCAATGGCTTTCAAGCCAAAATGATCAATCTTATGGTCACATTCATGGCATAGTTTGTTCAAATGATCTCATATTGTGCACATGGGCGCATATTGGAATGGCAAACAATGTTGCCTAAGGAAGTTTTCATTTTCGTTGGACGAAAAAACCATTTTCCATTTTTCGAGTGCCCGAAAGGAGGTTTTTTTGTGAAGGAACTACCAAATAATTGTTGCAAAATTGGACCGAATCATTTTTATAAAATACTAGGCCATATTTAATGCACAATTGACAAAATGGTTGGATGTAAAATTTTTTGATCCAGCTCTCGTGAAAAAGGCAAATTTCCGCCGATTCAGGTGGAAGCGGGTCAAATTTGAACTGCAGCTGCCTCATAGTTTGCTATTTATTTTTTTCAAAAATCATTTCTAGGTACATAAGTATCTATTTAATCAGAGAAACACCAAAAAAATTCCAAGATTCAACCACTAGCTAGGAACGGTCATTCCCGCCGTTTTGACCGCATTTTGAAACGCGTATAAAAAATTCAAAAAAAATCAAAAAATTGGGAAACCTTCGCACTGTGTCATCATATGTTGCCAAGTTCCTAGGAAAAATAACAAACTTGTAATACGGCAATTATTTTAAAAAAGTGTTCTCAGAAACGAGCTATCATGTGTGGAGATCAATGGCTTTCAAGCCAAATGATCAATCTTATGGCCACATTCATGGCATAGTTTGTTCAAATGATCTCATATTGTGCACAAGGGTGCATATTGGAATGGCAAACAATGTTGCCTAAGGAAGTTTTCATTTTCGTTGGACGAAAAAACCATTTTCCATTTTTCGAGTGCCCGAAAGGAGGTTTTTTTGTGAAGGAACTACCAAATAATTGTTGCAAAATTGGACCAAATCATTTTTATAAAATACTAGGCCATATTTAATGCACAATTGACAAAATGGTTGGGTGTAAAATTTTTTGATCCACCTCTCGTGAAAAAGGCAAATTTCCGCCGATTCAGCTGGAAGCGGGTCAAATTTGAACTGCAGCTGCCTCATAGTTTGCTATTTACTTTTTTCAACAATCATTTCTAGGTACATAAGTATCTATTTAATCAGAAAAACACCAAAAAAATTCCAAGATTCAACCACTAGCTAGGAACGGTCATTCCCACCGTTTTGACCGCATTTTCAAAACGGGTATAAAAATTTCAAAAAAAATCAAAAAATTGGGAAACCTTCGCATTGTGTCATCATATGTGGCCAAGTTCCTAGGAAAAATAACAAACTTGTCATACGGCAATTATTTTAAAAAAGTGTTCTCAGAAACGAGCTATCACGTGTGGAGATCAATGGCTTTCAAGCGAAATGATCAATCTTATTGCCACATTCATGGCATAGTTTGTTCAAATGATCTCATATTGTGCACAAAGGTGCATATTGGAATGGCAAACAATGTTGCCTAAGGAAGTTTTCATTTTCGTTGGACGAAAAAACCATTTTCCATTTTTCGATTGCCCGAAAGGAGGTTTTTTTGTGAAGGAACTACCAAATAATTGTTGCAAAATTGGACCGAATCATTTTTATAAAATACTAGGCCATATTTAATGCACTATTGACAAAATGGTTGGGTGTAAAAAATTTTGATCCACCTCTCGTGAAAAAGGCAAATTTCCGCCGATTCAGTTGGAAGCGGGTCAAATTTGAACTGCAGCTGCCTCATAGTTTGCGATTTATTTGTTTCAAAAATCATTTCTATGTACATAAGTATCTATTTAATCAGAGAAACACCAAAAAAATTCCAAGATTCAACCACTAGCTAGGAACGGTCATTCCCGCCGTCTTGACCGCATTTTCAAAACGGGTATAAAAATTTCAAAAAAAATCAAAAAATTGGGAAACTTTCGCATTGTGTCATCATATGTGGCCAAGTTCCTAGCAAAAATAACAAACTTGTAATACGGCAATTATTTTAAAAAAGTGTTCTCAGAAACGAGCTATCATGTGTGGAGAACAATGGCTTTCAAGCCAAATGATCAATCTTATGGCCACATTCATGGCATAGTTTGTTCAAATGATCTCATATTGTGCACAAGGGTGCATATTGGAATGACAAACAATGTTGCCTAAGGAAGTTTTCATTTTCGTTGAACGAAAAATCCATTTTCCATTTTTCGAGTGCCCGAACGGAGGTTTTTTTGTGAAGGAACTACCAAATAATTGTTGCAAAATTGGACCGAATCATTTTTATAAAATACTAGGCCATATTTAATGCACAATTGACAAAATGGTTGGGTGTGAAAATTTTTGATCCACCTCTCGTGAAAAAGGCAAATTTCCGCCGATTCAGCTAGAAGCGGGTAAAATTTGAACTGTAGCTGCCTCATAGTTTGCTATTTATTTTTTTCAAAAATCATTTCTAGGTACATAAGTATCTATTTAATCAGAGAAACACCAAAAAATTCCAAGATTCAACCACTGGCTAGGAACGGTCAAGCCCGCCGTTTTGACCCCATTTTGAAACGGGCATAAAAAATTCAGAAAAAATCAAAAAATTGCGAAACCTTAGCATTGTGTCATCATATGTGGCCAAGTTCCTAGGAAAAATAACAAACTTGTAATACGGCAATTATTTTAAAAAAGTGTTCTCAGAAACGAGCTATCACGTGTGGAGATCAATGGCTTTCAAGCCAAAATGATCAATCTTATGGCCACATTCATGGCATAGTTTGTTCAAATGATCTCATATTGTGCACAAGGGTGCATATTGGGATGGAAAACAATGTTGCCTAAGGAAGTTTTCATTTTCGTTGGACGAAAAAACCATTTTCCATTTTTCGAGTGCCCGAAAGGAGGTTTTTTTGTGAAGGAACTACCAAATAATTGTTGCAAAATTGGACCGAATCATTTTTATAAAATACTAGGCCATATTTAATGCACAATTGACAAAATGGTTGGGTGTAAAAAATTTTGATCCTCCTCCTGTGAAAAAGGCAAATTTCCGCCGATTCAGTTGGAAGCGGGTCAAATTTGAACTGCAGCTGCCTCATAGTTTGCTATATATTTTTTTCAAAAATCATTTCTAGGTACATAAGTATCTATTTAATCAGAGAAACACCAAAAAATTCCAAGATTCAACCACTAGCTAGGAACGGTCATTCCCGCCATTTTGACCGCATTTTGAAACGGGTATAAAAATTTCAAAACAAATCAAAAAATTGGGAAACCTTCGCATTGTGTCATCATATGTTGCCAAGTTCCTAGGAAAAATAACAAACTTGTAATACGGCAATTATTTTAAAAAAGTGTTCTCAGAAACGAGCTATCACGTGTGGAGACCAATGGCTTTCAAGCCAAATGATCAATCTTATGGCCACATTCATGGCATAGTTTGTTCAAATGATCTCATATTGTGCACAAGGGTGCATATTGGAATGGCAAACAATGTTGCCTAAGGAAGTTTTCAGTTTTGTTGGACGAAAAAACCATTTTCCATTTTTTGAGTGCCCGAAAGGAGGTTTTTTTGTGAAGGAACTCCCAAATAATTGTTGCAAAATTGGACCGAATCATTTTTATAAAATACTAGGCCATATTTAATGCACAATTGACAAAATGGTTGGGTGTAAAAAATTTTGATCCACCTCTCGTGAAAAAGGCAAATTTCCGCCGATTCAGATGGAAGCGGGTCAAATTTGAACTGCAGCTGCCTCATAGTTTGCTATTTATTTGTTTCAAAAATCATTTCTATGTACATAAGTATCTATTTAATCAGAGAAACACCAAAAAAATTCCAAGATTCAACCACTAGCTAGGAACGGTCATTCCCGCCGTTTTGACCGCATTTTCAAAACGGGTATAAAAATTTCAAAAAAAATCAAAAAATTGGGAAACTTTCGCATTGTGTCATCATATGTGGCCAAGTTCCTAGCAAAAATAACAAACTTGTAATACGGCAATTATTTTGAAAAAGTGTTCTCAGAAACGAGCTATCACGTGTGGAGATCAATGGCTTTCAAGCCAAATGATCAATCTTATGGCCACATTCATGGGATAGTTTGTTCAAATGATCTCATATTGTGCACAAGGGTGCATATTGGAATGGCAAACAATGTTGCCTAAGGAAGTTTTCATTTTCGTTGGACGAAAAAACCATTTTCCATTTTTCGAGTGCCCGAAAGGAGGTTTTTTTGTGAAGGAACTACCAAATAATTGTTGCAAAATTGGACCGAATCATTTTTATAAAATACTAGGCCATATTTAATGCACAATTGACAAAATGGTTGGGTGTAAAATTTTTTGATCCACCTCTCGTGAAAAAGGCAAATTTCCGCCGATTCAGTTGGAAGCGGGTCAAATTTGAACTGCATCTGCCTCATAGTTTGCTATTTATTTTTTCAAAAATCATTTCTAGGTACATAAGTATCTATTTAATCAGAGAAACACCAAAAAAATTCCAAGATTCAACCACTAGCTAGGAACGGTCATTCCCGCCGTTTTGACCGCATTTTCAAAACGGGTATAAAAATTTCAAAAAAAATCAAAAAATTGGGAAACTTTCGCATTGTGTCATCATATGTGGCCAAGCTCCTAGGAAAAATAACAAACTTGTAATACGGCAATTATTTTGAAAAAGTGTTCTCAGAAACGAGCTATCACGTGTGGAGATCAATGGCTTTCAAGCCAAATGATCAATCTTATGGCCACATTCATGGGATAGTTTGTTCAAATGATCTCATATTGTGCACAAGGGTGCATATTGGAATGGCAAACAATGTTGCCTAAGGAAGTTTTCATTTTCGTTGGACGAAAAAACCATTTTCCATTTTTCGAGTGCCCGAAAGGAGGTTTTTTTGTGAAGGAACTACCAAATAATTGTTGCAAAATTGGACCGAATCATTTTTATAAAATACTAGGCCATATTTAAGGCACAATTGACAAAATGGTTGGGTGTAAAATTTTTTGATCCACCTCTCGTGAAAAAGGCAAATTTCCGCCGATTCAGCTGGAAGCGGGTCAAATTTGAACTGCAGCTGCCTCATAGTTTGCTATTTATTCTTTTCAAAAATCATTTCTAGGTACATAAGTATCTATTTAATCAGAGAAACACCAAAAAATTCCAAGATTCAACCACTAGCTAGGAACGGTCATTCCCGCCATTTTGGCCGCATTTTGAAACGGGTATAAAAAATTCAAAACAAATCAAAAAATTGGGAAACCTTCGCATTGTGTCATCATATGTTGCCAAGTTCCTAGGAAAAATAACAAACTTGTAATACGGCAATTATTTTAAAAAAGTGTTCTCAGAAACGAGCTATCACGTGTGGAGACCAATGGCTTTCAAGCCAAATGATCAATCTTATGGCCACATTCATGGCATAGTTTGTTCAAATGATCTCATATTGTGCACAAGGGTGCATATTGGAATGGCAAACAATGTTGCCTAAGGAAGTTTTCAGTTTTGTTGGACGAAAAAACCATTTTCCATTTTTTGAGTGCCCGAAAGGAGGTTTTTTTGTGAAGGAACTACCAAATAATTGTTGCAAAATTGGACCGAATCATTTTTATAAAATACTAGGCCATATTTAATGCACAATTGACAAAATGGTTGGGTGTAAAAATTATTGATCCACCTCTCGTGAAAAAGGCAAATTTCCGCCGATTCAGCTAGAAGCGGGTCAAATTTGAACTGCAGCTGCCTCATAGTTTGCTATTTATTTTTTACAAAAATCATTTCTAGGTACATAAGTATCTATTTAATCAGAGAAACACCAAAAAAAATCCAAGATTCAACCACTAGCTAGGAACGGTCATTCCCGACGTTTTGACCACATTTTCAAAACGGGTATAAAATATTCAAAAAAAATCAAAAAATTGGGAAACCTTCGCATTGTGTCATCATATGTGGCCAAGTTCCTAGGAAAAATAACAAACTTGTAATACGGCAATTATTTTAAAAAAGTGTTCTCAGAAACGAGCTATCACGTGTGGAGATCAATGGCTTTCAAGCCAAAATGATCAATCTTATGGCCACATTCATGGCATAGTTTGTTCAAATGATCTCATATTGTGCACAAGGGTGCATATTGGAATGGCAAACAATGTTGCCTAAGGAAGTTTTCATTTTCGTTGGACGAAAAAACCATTTTCCATTTTTCGAGTGCCCGAAAGGAGGTTTTTTTGTGAAGGAACTACCAAATAATTGTTGCAAAATTGGACCGAATCATTTTTATAAAATACTAGGCCATATTTAATGCACAATTGACAAAATGGTTGGGTGTAAAAAATTTTGATCCTCCTCCTGTGAAAAAGGCAAATTTCCGCCGATTCAGTTGGAAGCGGGTCAAATTTGAACTGCAGCTGCCTCATAGTTTGCTATATATTTTTTTCAAAAATCATTTCTAGGTACATAAGTATCTATTTAATCAGAGAAACACCAAAAAATTCCAAGATTCAACCACTAGCTAGGAACGGTCATTCCCGCCATTTTGACCGCATTTTGAAACGGGTATAAAAATTTCAAAACAAATCAAAAAATTGGGAAACCTTCGCATTGTGTCATCATATGTTGCCAAGTTCCTAGGAAAAATAACAAACTTGTAATACGGCAATTATTTTAAAAAAGTGTTCTCAGAAACGAGCTATCAGGTGTGGAGACCAATGGCTTTCAAGCCAAATGATCAATCTTATGGCCACATTCATGGCATAGTTTGTTCAAATGATCTCATATTGTGCACAAGGGTGCATATTGGAATGGCAAACAATGTTGCCTAAGGAAGTTTTCAGTTTTGTTGGACGAAAAAACCATTTTCCATTATTTGAGTGCCCGAAAGGAGGTTTTTTTGTGAAGGAACTCCCAAATAATTGTTGCAAAATTGGACCGAATCATTTTTATAAAATACTAGGCCATATTTAATGCACAATTGACAAAATGGTTGGGTGTAAAAAATTTTGATCCACCTCTCGTGAAAAAGGCAAATTTCCGCCGATTCAGTTGGAAGCGGGTCAAATTTGAACTGCAGCTGCCTCATAGTTTGCTATTTATTTGTTTCAAAAATCATTTCTATGTACATAAGTATCTATTTAATCAGAGAAACACCAAAAAAATTCCAAGATTCAACCACTAGCTAGGAACGGTCATTCCCGCCGTTTTGACCGCATTTTCAAAACGGGTATAAAAATTTCAAAAAAAATCAAAAAATTGGGAAACTTTCGCATTGTGTCATCATATGTGGCCAAGTTCCTAGCAAAAATAACAAACTTGTAATACGGCAATTATTTTGAAAAAGTGTTCTCAGAAACGAGCTATCACGTGTGGAGATCAATGGCTTTCAAGCCAAATGATCAATCTTATGGCCACATTCATGGGATAGTTTGTTCAAATGATCTCATATTGTGCACAAGGGTGCATATTGGAATGGCAAACAATGTTGCCTAAGGAAGTTTTCATTTTCGTTGGACGAAAAAACCATTTTCCATTTTTCGAGTGCCCGAAAGGAGGTTTTTTTGTGAAGGAACTACCAAATAATTGTTGCAAAATTGGACCGAATCATTTTTATAAAATACTAGGCCATATTTAATGCACAATTGACAAAATGGTTGGGTGTAAAAATTTTTGATCCACCTCTCGTGAAAAAGGCAAATTTCCGCCGATTCAGTTGGAAGCGGGTCAAATTTGAACTGCATCTGCCTCATAGTTTGCTATTTATTTTTTCAAAAATCATTTCTAGGTACATAAGTATCTATTTAATCAGAGAAACACCAAAAAAATTCCAAGATTCAACCACTAGCTAGGAACGGTCATTCCCGCCGTTTTGACCGCATTTTCAAAACGGGTATAAAAATTTCAAAAAAAATCAAAAAATTGGGAAACTTTCGCATTGTGTCATCATATGTGGCCAAGCTCCTAGGAAAAATAACAAACTTGTAATACGGCAATTATTTTGAAAAAGTGTTCTCAGAAACGAGCTATCACGTGTGGAGATCAATGGCTTTCAAGCCAAATGATCAATCTTATGGCCACATTCATGGGATAGTTTGTTCAAATGATCTCATATTGTGCACAAGGGTGCATATTGGAATGGCAAACAATGTTGCCTAAGGAAGTTTTCATTTTCGTTGGACGAAAAAACCATTTTCCATTTTTCGAGTGCCCGAAAGGAGGTTTTTTTGTGAAGGAACTACCAAATAATTGTTGCAAAATTGGACCGAATCATTTTTATAAAATACTAGGCCATATTTAAGGCACAATTGACAAAATGGTTGGGTGTAAAATTTTTTGATCCACCTCTCGTGAAAAAGGCAAATTTCCGCCGATTCAGCTGGAAGCGGGTCAAATTTGAACTGCAGCTGCCTCATAGTTTGCTATTTATTCTTTTCAAAAATCATTTCTAGGTACATAAGTATCTATTTAATCAGAGAAACACCAAAAAATTCCAAGATTCAACCACTAGCTAGGAACGGTCATTCCCGCCATTTTGGCCGCATTTTGAAACGGGTATAAAAAATTCAAAACAAATCAAAAAATTGGGAAACCTTCGCATTGTGTCATCATATGTTGCCAAGTTCCTAGGAAAAATAACAAACTTGTAATACGGCAATTATTTTAAAAAAGTGTTCTCAGAAACGAGCTATCACGTGTGGAGACCAATGGCTTTCAAGCCAAATGATCAATCTTATGGCCACATTCATGGCATAGTTTGTTCAAATGATCTCATATTGTGCACAAGGGTGCATATTGGAATGGCAAACAATGTTGCCTAAGGAAGTTTTCAGTTTTGTTGGACGAAAAAACCATTTTCCATTTTTTGAGTGCCCGAAAGGAGGTTTTTTTGTGAAGGAACTACCAAATAATTGTTGCAAAATTGGACCGAATCATTTTTATAAAATACTAGGCCATATTTAATGCACAACTGACAAAATGGTTGGGTGTAAAAATTATTGATCCACCTCTCGTGAAAAAGGCAAATTTCCGCCGATTCAGCTAGAAGCGGGTCAAATTTGAACTGCAGCTGCCTCATAGTTTGCTATTTATTTTTTACAAAAATCATTTCTAGGTACATAAGTATCTATTTAATCAGAGAAACACCAAAAAAAATCCAAGATTCAACCACTAGCTAGGAACGGTCATTCCCGACGTTTTGACCACATTTTCAAAACGGGTATAAAATATTCAAAAAAAATCAAAAAATTGGGAAACCTTCGCATTGTGTCATCATATGTGGCCAAGTTCCTAGGAAAAATAACAAACTTGTAATACGGCAATTATTTTAAAAAAGTGTTCTCAGAAACGAGCTATCACGTGTGGAGATCAATGGCTTTCAAGCCAAAATGATCAATCTTATGGCCACATTCATGGCATAGTTTGTTCAAATGATCTCATATTGTGCACAAGGGTGCATATTGGAATGGCAAACAATGTTGCCTAAGGAAGTTTTCATTTTCGTTGGACGAAAAAACCATTTTCCATTTTTCGAGTGCCCGAAAGGAGGTTTTTTTGTGAAGGAACTACCAAATAATTGTTGCAAAATTGGACCGAATCATTTTTATAAAATACTAGGCCATATTTAATGCACAATTGACAAAATGGTTGGGTGTAAAAAATTTTGATCCTCCTCCTGTGAAAAAGGCAAATTTCCGCCGATTCAGTTGGAAGCGGGTCAAATTTGAACTGCAGCTGCCTCATAGTTTGCTATTTATTTTTTTCAAAAATCATTTCTAGGTACATAAGTATCTATTTAATCAGAGAAACACCAAAAAATTCCAAGATTCAACCACTAGCTAGGAACGGTCATTCCCGCCATTTTGACCGCATTTTGAAACGGGTATAAAAAATTCAAAACAAATCAAAAAATTGGGAAACCTTCGCATTGTGTCATCATATGTTGCCAAGTTCCTAGGAAAAATAACAAACTTGTAATACGGCAATTATTTTAAAAAAGTGTTCTCAGAAACGAGCTATCACGTGTGGAGACCAATGGCTTTCAAGCCAAATGATCAATCTTATGGCCACATTCATGGCATAGTTTGTTCAAATGATCTCATATTGTGCACAAGGGTGCATATTGGAATGGCAAACAATGTTGCCTAAGGAAGTTTTCAGTTTTGTTGGACGAAAAAACCATTTTCCATTTTTCGAGTGCCCGAAAGGAGGTTTTTTTGTGAAGGAACTACCAAATAATTGTTGCAAAATTGGACCGAATCATTTTTATAAAATACTAGGCCATATTTAATGCACAATTGACAAAATGGTTGGGTGTAAAAATTATTGATCCACCTCTCGTGAAAAAGGCAAATTTCCGCCGATTCAGTTGGAAGCGGGTCAAATTTGAACTGCAGCTGCCTCACAGTTTGCTATTTATTTTTTACAAAAATCATTTCTAGGTACATAAGTATCTATTTAATCAGAGAAACACCAAAAAAAATCCAAGATTCAACCACTAGCTAGGAACGGTCATTCCCGCCGTTTTGACCGCATTTTCAAAACGGGTATAAAGTATTCAAAAAAAATCAAAAAATTGGGAAACCTTCGCATTGTGTCATCATATGTGGCCAAGTTCCTAGGAAAAATAACAAACTTATAATACGGCAATTATTTTAAAAAAGTGTTCTCAGAAACGAGCTATCACGTGTGGAGATCAATGGCTTTCAAGCCAAATGATCAATCTTATGGCCACATTCATGGCATAGTTTGTTCAAATGATCTCATATTGTGCACAAGGGTGCATATTGGAATGGCAAACAATGTTGCCTAAGGAAGTTTTCATTTTCGTTGGACGAAAAAACCATTTTCCATTTTTCGAGTGCCCGAAAGGAGGTTTTTTTGTGAAGGAACTACCAAATAATTGTTGTAAAATTGGACCGAATCATTTTTATAAAATACTAGGCCATATTAAATGCACAATTGACAAAATGGTTGGGTGTAAAAAATTTTGATCCACCTCTCGTGAAAAAGGCAAATTTCCGCCGATTCAGGTGGAAGCGGGTCAAATTTGAACTGCAGCTGCCTCATAGTTTGCTATTTATTTTTTTCAAAAATCATTTCTAGGTACATAAGTATCTATTTAATCAGAGAAACACCAAAAAAATTCCAAGATTCAACCACTAGCTAGGAACAGTCATTCCCGCCGTTTTGACCGTATTTTCAAAACGGGTATAAAAATTTCAAAAAAAATCAAAAAATTGGGAAACCTTCGCATTGTGTCATCATATGTTGCCAAGTTCCTAGGAAAAATAACAAACTTGTAATACGGCAATTATTTTAAAAAAGTGTTCTCAGAAACGAGCTACCACGTGTGGAGATCAATGGCTTTCAAGCCAAATGATCAATCTTATGGCCACATTCATGGCATAGTTTGTTCAAATGATCTCATATTGTGCACAAGGGTGCATATTGGAATGGCAAACAATGTTGCCTAAGGAAGTTTTCATTTTCGTTGGACGAAAAAACCATTTTCCATTTTTCAAGTGCCCGAAAGGAGGGTTTTTTGTGAAGGAACTACCAAATAATTGTTGCAAAATTGGACCGAATCATTTTTATAAAATACTAGGCCATATTTAATGCACAATTGGCAAAATGGTTGGGTGTAAAATTTTTTGATCCACCTCTCGTGAAAAAGGCAAATTTCCGCCGATTCAGTTGGAAGCGGGTCAAATTTGAACTGCAGCTGCCTAATAGTTTGCTATTTATTTTTTTCAAAAATCATTTCTAGGTACATAAGTATCTATTTAATCAGAGAAACACCAAAAAAATTCCAAGATTCAACCACTAGCTAGGAACGGTCATTCCCGCCGTTTTGACCGCATTTTGAAACGGGTATAAAAAATTGAAAAAAAATCAAAAAATTGGGAAACCTTCGCACTGTGTCATCATATGTTGCCAAGTTCCTAGGAAAAATAACAAACTTGTAATACGGCAATTATTTTAAAAAAGTGTTCTCAGAAACGAGCTATCACGTGTGGAGATCAATGGCTTTCAAGCCAAAATGATCAATCTTATGGCCACATTCATGGCATAGTTTGTTCAAATGATCTCATATTGTGCACAAGGGTGCATATTGGAATGGCAAACAATGTTGCCTAAGGAAGTTTTCATTTTCGTTGGACGAAAAAACCATTTTCCATTTTTCGAGTGCCCGAAAGGAGGTTTTTTTGTGAAGGAACTACCAAATAATTGTTGCAAAATTGGACCGAATCATTTTTATAAAATACTAGGCCATATTTAATGCACAATTGACAAAATGGTTGGGTGTAAAAAATTTTGATCCTCCTCCTGTGAAAAAGGCAAATTTCCGCCGATTCAGTTGGAAGCGGGTCAAATTTGAACTGCAGCTGCCTCATAGTTTGCTATTTATTTTTTTCAAAAATCATTTGTAGGTACATAAGTATCTATTTAATCAGAGAAACACCAAAAAATTCCAAGATTCAACCACTAGCTAGGAACGGTCATTCCCGCCATTTTGACCGCATTTTGAAACGGGTATAAAAAATTCAAAACAAATCAAAAAATTGGAAAACCTTCGCATTGTGTCATCATATGTTGCCAAGTTCCTAGGAAAAATAACAAACTTGTAATACGGCAATTATTTTAAAAAAGTGTTCTCAGAAACGAGCTATCACGTGTGGAGACCAATGGCTTTCAAGCCAAATGATCAATCTTATGGCCACATTCATGGCATAGTTTGTTCAAATGATCTCATATTGTGCACAAGGGTGCATATTGGAATGGCAAACAATGTTGCCTAAGGAAGTTTTCAGTTTTGTTGGACGAAAAAACCATTTTCCATTTTTCGAGTGCCCGAAAGGAGGTTTTTTTGTGAAGGAACTACCAAATAATTGTTGCAAAATTGGACCGAATCATTTTTATAAAATACTAGGCCATATTTAATGCACAATTGACAAAATGGTTGGGTGTAAAAATTATTGATCCACCTCTCGTGAAAAAGGCAAATTTCCGCCGATTCAGTTGGAAGCGGGTCAAATTTGAACTGCAGCTGCCTCACAGTTTGCTATTTATTTTTTACAAAAATCATTTCTAGGTACATAAGTATCTATTTAATCAGAGAAACACCAAAAAAAATCCAAGATTCAACCACTAGCTAGGAACGGTCATTCCCGCCGTTTTGACCGCATTTTCAAAACGGGTATAAAGTATTCAAAAAAAATCAAAAAATTGGGAAACCTTCGCATTGTGTCATCAAATGTGGCCAAGTTCCTAGGAAAAATAACAAACTTATAATACGGCAATTATTTTAAAAAAGTGTTCTCAGAAACGAGCTATCACGTGTGGAGATCAATGGCTTTCAAGCCAAATGATCAATCTTATGGCCACATTCATGGCATAGTTTGTTCAAATGATCTCATATTGTGCACAAGGGTGCATATTGGAATGGCAAACAATGTTGCCTAAGGAAGTTTTCATTTTCGTTGGACGAAAAAACCATTTTCCATTTTTCGAGTGCCCGAAAGGAGGTTTTTTTGTGAAGGAACTACCAAATAATTGTTGTAAAATTGGACCGAATCATTTTTATAAAATACTAGGCCATATTAAATGCACAATTGACAAAATGGTTGGGTGTAAAAAATTTTGATCCACCTCTCGTGAAAAAGGCAAATTTCCGCCGATTCAGGTGGAAGCGGGTCAAATTTGAACTGCAGCTGCCTCATAGTTTGCTATTTATTTTTTTCAAAAATCATTTCTAGGTACATAAGTATCTATTTAATCAGAGAAACACCAAAAAAATTCCAAGATTCAACCACTAGCTAGGAACAGTCATTCCCGCCGTTTTGACCGTATTTTCAAAACGGGTATAAAAATTTCAAAAAAAATCAAAAAATTGGGAAACCTTCGCATTGTGTCATCATATGTTGCCAAGTTCCTAGGAAAAATAACAAACTTGTAATACGGCAATTATTTTAAAAAAGTGTTCTCAGAAACGAGCTACCACGTGTGGAGATCAAAGGCTTTCAAGCCAAATGATCAATCTTATGGCCACATTCATGGCATAGTTTGTTCAAATGATCTCATATTGTGCACAAGGGTGCATATTGGAATGGCAAACAATGTTGCCTAAGGAAGTTTTCATTTTCGTTGGACGAAAAAACCATTTTCCATTTTTCAAGTGCCCGAAAGGAGGGTTTTTTGTGAAGGAACTACCAAATAATTGTTGCAAAATTGGACCGAATCATTTTTATAAAATACTAGGCCATATTTAATGCACAATTGGCAAAATGGTTGGGTGTAAAATTTTTTGATCCACCTCTCGTGAAAAAGGCAAATTTCCGCCGATTCAGTTGGAAGCGGGTCAAATTTGAACTGCAGCTGCCTAATAGTTTGCTATTTATTTTTTTCGAAAATCATTTCTAGGTACATAAGTATCTATTTAATCAGAGAAACACCAAAAAAATTCCAAGATTCAACCACTAGCTAGGAACGGTCATTCCCGCCGTTTTGACCGCATTTTGAAACGGGTATAAAAAATTGAAAAAAAATCAAAAAATTGGGAAACCTTCGCACTGTGTCATCATATGTTGCCAAGTTCCTAGGAAAAATAACAAACTTGTAATACGGCAATTATTTTAAAAAAGTGTTCTCAGAAACGAGCTATCACGTGTGGAGATCAATGGCTTTCAAACCAAATGATCAATCTTATGGCCACATTCATGGCATAGTTTGTTCAAATGATCTCAATTGTGCACAAGGGTGCATATTGGAATGGCAAACAATGTTGCCTAAGGAAGTTTTCATTTTCGTTGGACGAAAAAACCATTTTCGATTTTTCGAGTGCCCGAAAGGAGGTTTTTTTGTGAAGGAACTACCAAATAATTGTTGCAAAATTGGACCAAATCATTTTTATAAAATACTAGGCCATATTTAATGCACAATTGACAAAATGGTTGGGTGTAAAAATTTTTGATCCACCTCTCGTGAAAAAGGCAAATTTCCACCGATTCAGCTGGAAGCGGGTTAAATTTGAACCGCAGCTGCCTCATAGTTTGCTATTTTTTTTTCAAAAATCATTTCTAGGTACATAAGTATCTATATAATCAGAGAAACACCAAAAAAATCCAAGATTCAACCACTAGCTAGGAACGGTCATTCCCGCCGTTTTGACCGCATTTTCAAAACGGGTATAAAAAATTCAAAAAAAATCAAAAAATTGGGAAACCTTCGCATTGTGTCATCATATGTGGCCAAGTTCCTAGGAAAAATAACAAACTTGTAATACGGCAATTATTTTAAAAAAGTGTTCTCAGAAACGAGCTATCACGTGTGGAGATCAATGGCTTTCAAGCGAAATGATCAATCTTATGGCCACATTCATGGCATAGTTTGTTCAAATGATCTCATATTGTGCACAAGGGTGCATATTGGAATGGCAAACAATGTTGCCTAAGGAAGTTTTCATTTTCGTTGGACGAAAAAACCATTTTCCATTTTTCGAGTGCCCGAAAGGAGGTTTTTTTGTGAAGGAACTACCAAATAATTGTTGCAAAATTGGACCGAATCATTTTTATAAAATACTAGGCCATATTTAATGCACAATTGATAAAATGGTTGGGTGTAAAAAATGTTGATCCACCTCTCGTGAAAAAGGCAAATTTCCGCCGATTCAGCTGGAAGCGGGTCGAATTTGAACTGCAGCTGCCTCATAGTTTGCTATTTATTTGTTTCAAAAATCATTTCTAGGTACATAAGTATCTATTTAATCAGAGAAACACCAAAAAAATTCCAAGATTCAACCACTGGCTAGGAACGGTCAAGCCCGCCGTTTTGACCCCATTTTGAAACGGGCATAAAAATTTCAAAAAAAATCAAAAAATTGGGAAACGTTCGCATTGTGTCATCATATGTGGCCAAGTGCCTAGGAAAAATAACAAACTTGTAATACGGCAATTATTTTAAAAAAGTGTTCTCAGAAACGAGCTATCATGTGTGGAGATCAATGGCTTTCAAGCGAAATGATCAATCTTATGGCCACATTCATGGCATGGTTTGTTCAAATGATCTCATATTGTGCACAAAGGTGCATATTGGAATGGCAAACAATGTTGCCTAAGGAAGTTTTCATTTTCGTTGGACGAAAAAACCATTTTCCATTTTTCGAGTGCCCGAAAGGAGGTTTTTTTGTGAAGGAACTACCAAATAATTGCTGCAAAATTGGACCGAATCATTTTTATAAAATACTAGGCCATATTTAATGCACAATTGACAAAATGGTTGGGTGTAAAAAATTTTGATCCTCCTCCTGTGAAAAAGGCAAATTTCCGCCGATTCAGTTGGAAGCGGGTCAAATTTGAACTGCAGCTGCCTCATAGTTTGCTATTTATTTTTTTCAAAAATCATTTCTAGGTACATAAGTATCTATTTAATCAGAGAAACACCAAAAAATTCCAAGATTCAACCACTAGCTAGGAACGGTCATTCCCGCCATTTTGACCGCATTTTGAAACGGGTATAAAAAATTCAAAACAAATCAAAAAATTGGGAAACCTTCGCATTGTGTCATCATATGTTGCCAAGTTCCTAGGAAAAATAACAAACTTGTAATACGGCAATTATTTTAAAAAAGTGTTCTCAGAAACGAGCTATCACGTGTGGAGACCAATGGCTTTCAAGCCAAATGATCAATCTTATGGCCACATTCATGGCATAGTTTGTTCAAATGATCTCATATTGTGCACAAGGGTGCATATTGGAATGGCAAACAATGTTGCCTAAGGAAGTTTTCAGTTTTGTTGGACGAAAAAACCATTTTCCATTTTTCGAGTGCCCGAAAGGAGGTTTTTTTGTGAAGGAACTACCAAATAATTGTTGCAAAATTGGACCGAATCATTTTTATAAAATACTAGGCCATATTTAATGCACAATTGACAAAATGGTTGGGTGTAAAAATTATTGATCCACCTCTCGTGAAAAAGGCAAATTTCCGCCGATTCAGTTGGAAGCGGGTCAAATTTGAACTGCAGCTGCCTCACAGTTTGCTATTTATTTTTTACAAAAATCATTTCTAGGTACATAAGTATCTATTTAATCAGAGAAACACCAAAAAAAATCCAAGATTCAACCACTAGCTAGGAACGGTCATTCCCGCCGTTTTGACCGCATTTTCAAAACGGGTATAAAGTATTCAAAAAAAATCAAAAAATTGGGAAACCTTCGCATTGTGTCATCATATGTGGCCAAGTTCCTAGGAAAAATAACAAACTTATAATACGGCAATTATTTTAAAAAAGTGTTCTCAGAAACGAGCTATCACGTGTGGAGATCAATGGCTTTCAAGCCAAATGATCAATCTTATGGCCACATTCATGGCATAGTTTGTTCAAATGATCTCATATTGTGCACAAGGGTGCATATTGGAATGGCAAACAATGTTGCCTAAGGAAGTTTTCATTTTCGTTGGACGAAAAAACCATTTTCCATTTTTCGAGTGCCCGAAAGGAGGTTTTTTTGTGAAGGAACTACCAAATAATTGTTGTAAAATTGGACCGAATCATTTTTATAAAATACTAGGCCATATTAAATGCACAATTGACAAAATGGTTGGGTGTAAAAAATTTTGATCCACCTCTCGTGAAAAAGGCAAATTTCCGCCGATTCAGGTGGAAGCGGGTCAAATTTGAACTGCAGCTGCCTCATAGTTTGCTATTTATTTTTTTCAAAAATCATTTCTAGGTACATAAGTATCTATTTAATCAGAGAAACACCAAAAAAATTCCAAGATTCAACCACTAGCTAGGAACAGTCATTCCCGCCGTTTTGACCGTATTTTCAAAACGGGTATAAAAATTTCAAAAAAAATCAAAAAATTGGGAAACCTTCGCATTGTGTCATCATATGTTGCCAAGTTCCTAGGAAAAATAACAAACTTGTAATACGGCAATTATTTTAAAAAAGTGTTCTCAGAAACGAGCTACCACGTGTGGAGATCAATGGCTTTCAAGCCAAATGATCAATCTTATGGCCACATTCATGGCATAGTTTGTTCAAATGATCTCATATTGTGCACAAGGGTGCATATTGGAATGGCAAACAATGTTGCCTAAGGAAGTTTTCATTTTCGTTGGACGAAAAAACCATTTTCCATTTTTCAAGTGCCCGAAAGGAGGGTTTTTTGTGAAGGAACTACCAAATAATTGTTGCAAAATTGGACCGAATCATTTTTATAAAATACTAGGCCATATTTAATGCACAATTGGCAAAATGGTTGGGTGTAAAATTTTTTGATCCACCTCTCGTGAAAAAGGCAAATTTCCGCCGATTCAGTTGGAAGCGGGTCAAATTTGAACTGCAGCTGCCTAATAGTTTGCTATTTATTTTTTTCGAAAATCATTTCTAGGTACATAAGTATCTATTTAATCAGAGAAACACCAAAAAAATTCCAAGATTCAACCACTAGCTAGGAACGGTCATTCCCGCCGTTTTGACCGCATTTTGAAACGGGTATAAAAAATTGAAAAAAAATCAAAAAATTGGGAAACCTTCGGACTGTGTCATCATATGTTGCCAAGTTCCAAGGAAAAATAACAAACTTGTAATACGGCAATTATTTTAAAAAAGTGTTCTCAGAAACGAGCTATCACGTGTGGAGATCAATGGCTTTCAAACCAAATGATCAATCTTATGGCCACATTCATGGCATAGTTTGTTCAAATGATCTCAATTGTGCACAAGGGTGCATATTGGAATGGCAAACAATGTTGCCTAAGGAAGTTTTCATTTTCGTTGGACGAAAAAACCATTTTCGATTTTTCGAGTGCCCGAAAGGAGGTTTTTTTGTGAAGGAACTACCAAATAATTGTTGCAAAATTGGACCAAATCATTTTTATAAAATACTAGGCCATATTTAATGCACAATTGACAAAATGGTTGGGTGTAAAAATTTTTGATCCACCTCTCGTGAAAAAGGCAAATTTCCGCCGATTCAGCTGGAAGCGGGTTAAATTTGAACCGCAGCTGCCTCATAGTTTGCTATTTTTTTTTTCAAAAATCATTTCTAGGTACATAAGTATCTATTTAATCAGAGAAACACCAAAAAAATCCAAGATTCAACCACTAGCTAGGAACGGTCATTCCCGCCGTTTTGACCGCATTTTCAAAACGGGTATAAAAAATTCAAAAAAAATCAAAAAATTGGGAAACCTTCGCATTGTGTCATCATATGTGGCCAAGTTCCTAGGAAAAATAACAAACTTGTAATACGGCAATTATTTTAAAAAAGTGTTCTCAGAAACGAGCTATCACGTGTGGAGATCAATGGCTTTCAAGCGAAATGATCAATCTTATGGCCACATTCATGGCATAGTTTGTTCAAATGATCTCATATTGTGCACAAGGGTGCATATTGGAATGGCAAACAATGTTGCCTAAGGAAGTTTTCATTTTCGTTGGACGAAAAAACCATTTTCCATTTTTCGGGTGCCCGAAAGGAGGTTTTTTTGTGAAGGAACTACCAAATAATTGTTGCAAAATTGGACCGAATCATTTTTAGAAAATACTAGGCCATATTTAATGCACAATTGATAAAATGGTTGGGTGTAAAAAATGTTGATCCACCTCTCGTGAAAAAGGCAAATTTCCGCCGATTCAGCTGGAAGCGGGTCGAATTTGAACTGCAGCTGCCTCATAGTTTGCTATCTATTTGTTTCAAAAATCATTTCTAGGTACATAAGTATCTATTTAATCAGAGAAACACCAAAAAAATTCCAAGATTCAACCACTGGCTAGGAACGGTCAAGCCCGCCGTTTTGACCCCATTTTGAAACGGGCATAAAAATTTCAAAAAAAATCAAAAAATTGGGAAACGTTCGCATTGTGTCATCATATGTGGCCAAGTGCCTAGGAAAAATAACAAACTTGTAATACGGCAATTATTTTAAAAAAGTGTTCTCAGAAACGAGCTATCACGTGTGGAGATCAATGGCTTTCAAGCGAAATGATCAATCTTATGGCCACATTCATGGCATAGTTTGTTCAAATGATCTCATATTGTGCACAAAGGTGCATATTGGAATGGCAAACAATGTTGCCTAAGGAAGTTTTCATTTTCGTTGGACGAAAAAACCATTTTCCATTTTTCGAGTGCCCGAAAGGAGGTTTTTTTGTGAAGGAACTACCAAATAATTGTTGCAAAATTGGACCGAATCATTTTTATAAAATACTAGGCCATATTTAATGCACAATTGACAAAATGGTTGGGTGTAAAAAATTTTGATCCACCTCTCGTGAAAAAGGCAAATTTCCGCCGATTCAAGTGGAAGCGGGTCAAATTTGAACTGCAGCTGCCTCATAGTTTGCTATTTATTTGTTTCAAAAATCATTTCTAGGTACATAAGTATCTATTTAATCAAAGAAACACCAAAAAAATTCCAAGATTCAACCACTAGCTAGGAACGGTCGTTCCCGCCGTTTTGACCGCATTTTCAAAACGGGTATAAAAATTTCAAAAAAAATCAAAAAATTGGGAAATTTTCGCATTGTGTCATCATATGTGGCCAAGTTCCTAGGAAAAATAACAAACTTGTAATACGGCAATTATTTTAAAAAAGAGTTGTCAGAAACGAGCTATCACGTGTGGAGATCAATGGCTTTCAAGCCAAATGATCAATCTTATGGCCACATTCATGGGATAGTTTGTTCAAATGATCTCATATTGTGCACAAGGGTGCATATTGGAATGGCAAACAATGTTGCCTAAGGAAGTTTTCATTTTCGTTGGACGAAAAAACCATTTTCCATTTTTCGAGTGCCCGAAAGGAGGTTTTTTTGTGAAGGAACTACCAAATAATTGTTGCAAAATTGGACCGAATCATTTTTATAAAATACTAGGCCATATTTAATGCACAATTGACAAAATGGTTGGGTGTAAAAAATTTTGATCCTCCTCCTGTGAAAAAGGCAAATTTCCGCCGATTCAGTTGGAAGCGGGTCAAATTTGAACTGCAGCTGCCTCATAGTTTGCTATTTATTTTTTTCAAAAATCATTTCTAGGTACATAAGTATCTATTTAAACAGAGAAACACCAAAAAAATTCCAAGATTCAACCACTAGCTAGGAACGGTCATTCCCGCCGTTTTGACCGCATTTTGAAACGTGTATAAAAAATTCAAAAAAAATCAAAAAATTGGGAAACCTTCGCACTGTGTCATCATATGTTGCCAAGTTCCTAGGAAAAATAACAAATTTGTAATACGGCAATTATTTTAAAAAAGTGTTCTCAGAAACGAGCTATCACATGTGGAGATGAATGGCTTTCAAACCAAATGATCAATCTTATGGCCACATTCATGGCATAGTTTGTTCAAATGATCTCATATTGTGCACAAGGGTGCATATTGGAATGGCAAACAATGTTGCCTAAGGAAGTTTTCATTTTCGTTGGACGAAAAAACCATTTTCGATTTTTCGTGTGCCCGAAAGGAGGTTTTTTTGTGAAGGAACTACCAAATAATTGTTGCAAAATTGGACCAAATCATTTTTATAAAATACTAGGCCATATTTAATGCACAATTAACAAAATGGTTGGGTGTAAAAATTTTTGATCCACCTCTCGTGAAAAAGGCAAATTTCCGCCGATTCAGCTGGAAGCGGGTCAAATTTGAACTGCAGCTGCCTCATAGTTTGCTATTTTTTTTTCAAAAATCATTTCTAGGTACATAAGTATCTATTTAATCAGAGAAACACCAAAAAAAATCCAAGATTCAACCACTAGCTAGGAACGGTCATTCCCGCCGTTTTGACCGCATTTTCAAAACGGGCATAAAAAATTCAAAAAAAATCAAAAAATTGCGAAACCTTCGCATTGTGTCATCATATGTGGCCAAGTTCCTAGGAAAAATAACAAACTTGTAATACGGCAATTATTTTAAAAAAGTGTTCTCAGAAACGAGCTATCACGTGTGGAGATCAATGGCTTTCAAGCCAAAATGATCAATCTTATGGCCACATTCATGGCATAGTTTGTTCAAATGATCTCATATTGTGCACAAGGGTGCATATTGGAATGGCAAACAATGTTGCCTAAGGAAGTTTTCATTTTCGTTGGACGAAAAAACCATTTTCCATTTTTCGAGTGCCCGAAAGGAGGTTTTTTTGTGAAGGAACTACCAAATAATTGTTGCAAAATTGGACCGAATCATTTTTATAAAATACTAGGCCATATTTAATGCACAATTGACAAAATGGTTGGGTGTAAAAAATTTTGATCCACCTCTCGTGAAAATGGCAAATTTCCGCCGATTCAGCTGGAAGCGGGTCAAATTTGAACTGCAGCTGCCTCATAGTTTGCTATTTATTTTTTTCAAAAATCATTTCTAGGTACATAAGTATCTATTTAATCAGAGAAACACCAAAAAAATTCCAAGATTCAACCACTAGCTAGGAACGGTCATTCCCGCCGTTTTGACCGCATTTTCAAAACGGGTATAAAAATTTCAAAAAAAATCAAAAAATTGGTAAAACTTTCGCATTGTGTCATCATATGTGGCCAAGTTCGTAGGAAAAATAACAAACTTGTAATACGGCAATTATTTTAAAAAAGTGTTCTCAGAAACGAGCTATCACGTGTGGAGATCAATGGCTTTCAAGCCAAATGATCAATCTTATGGCCACATTCATGGCATAGTTTGTTCAAATGATCTCATATTGTGCACAAGGGTGCATATTGGAATGGCAAAAAATGTTGCCTAAGGAAGTTTTCATTTTCGTTGGACGAAAAAACCATTTTCCATTTTTGAGTGCCCGAAAGGAGGTTTTTTTGTGAAGGAACTACCAAATAATTGTTGCAAAATTGGACCGAATCATTTTTATAAAATACTAGGCCATATTTAATGCAGAATTGACAAAATTGTTGGGTGTAAAATTTTTTGATCCACCTCTCGTGAAAAAGGCAAATTTCCGCCGATTCAGTTGGAAGCGGGTCAAATTTGAACTGCAGCTGCCTCATAGTTTGCTATTTATTTTTTTCAAAAATCATTTCTAGGTACATAAGTATCTATTTAATAAGAGAAACACCAAAAAAATTCCAAGATTCAACCACTAGCTAGGAACGGTCATTCCCGCCATTTTGACCGCATTTTGAAACGGGTATAAAAAATTCAAAAAAAAATCAAAAAATTGGGATACCTTCGCATTGTGTCATCATATGTGGCCAAGTTCCTAGGAAAAATAACAAACTTGTAATACGGCAATTATTTTAAAAAAGTGTTCTCAGAAACGAGCTATCACGTGTGGAGATCAATGGCTTTCAAGCGAAATGATCACTCTTATGGCCACATTCATGGCATAGTTTGTTCAAATGATCCCATATTGTGCACAAGGGTGCATATTGGAATGGCAAACAATGTTGCCTAAGGAAGTTTTCATTTTCGTTGGACGAAAAAACCATTTTCCATTTTTCGAGTGCCCGAAAGGAGGTTTTTTTGTGAAGGAACTACCAAATAATTGTTGCAAAATTGGACCGAATCATTTTTATAAAATACTAGGCCATATTTAATGCACAATTGATAAAATGGTTGGGTGTAAAATTTTTTGATCCACCTCTCGTGAAAAAGGCAAATTTCCGCCGATTCAGTTGGAAGCGGGTCAAATTTGAACTGCAGCTGCCTCATAGTTTGCTATTTATTTTTTTTTAAAATCATTTCTAGGTACATAAGTATCTATTTAATAAGAGAAACACCAAAAAAAATTCCAAGATTCAACCACTCGCTAGGAACGGTCAAGCCCGCCGTTTTGACCCCATTTTGAAACGGGCATAAAAAATTCAAAAAAAATCAAAAAATTGGGAAACCTTCTCATTGTGTCATCATATGTGGCCAAGTTCCATGGAAAAATAACAAACTTGTAATACGGCAATTATTTTAAAAAAGTGTTCTCAGAAACGAGCTATCATGTGTGGAGATCAATGGCTTTCAAGCCAAATGATCAATCTTATGGCCACATTCATGGCATAGTTTGTTCAAATGATCTCATATTGTGCACAAGGGTGCATATTGGAATGGCAAACAATGTTGCCTAAGGAAGTTTTCATTTTCGTTGGACGAAAAAACCATTTTGCATTTTTCGAGTGCCCGAACGGAGGTTTTTTTGTGAAGGAACTACCAAATAATTGTTGCAAAATTGGACCGAATCATTTTTATAAAATACTAGGCCATATTTAATGCACAATTGACAAAATGGTTGGGTGTGAAAATTTTTGATCCACCTCTCGTGAAAAAGGCAAATTTCCGCCGATTCAGCTGGAAGCGGGTCAAATTTGAACTGCAGCTGCCTCATAGTTTGCTATTTATTTTTTTCAAAAATCATTTCTAGGTACATAAGTATCTATTTAATCAGAGAAACACCAAAAAAATTCCAAGATTCAACCACTAGCTAGGAACGGTCATTCCCGCCGTTTTGACCGCATTTTGAAACGGGTATAAAAAATTCAAAAAAATCAAAAAATTGGGAAACTTTCGCATTGTGTCATCATATGTGGCCAAGTTCCTAGTAAAAATAACAAACTTGTAATACGGCAATTATTTTAAAAAAGTGTTCTCAGAAACGAGCTATCATGTGTGGAGATCAATGGCTTTCAAGCCAAATGATCAATCTTATGGCCACATTCATGGCATAGTTTGTTCAAATGATCTCATATTGTGCACAAGGGTGCATATGGGAATGGCAAACAATGTTGCCTAAGGAAGTTTTCATTTTCGTTGGACGAAAAAACCATTTTCCATTTTTCGAGTGCCCGAAAGGAGGTTTTTTTGTGAAGGAACTACCAAATAATTGTTGCAAAATTGGACCGAATCATTTTTATAAAATACTAGGCCATATTTAATGCACAATTGACAAAATGGTTGGGTGTAAAAATTTTTTATCCACCTCTCGTGAAAAAGACAAATTTCCGTCGATTCAGTTGGAAGCGGGTCAAATTTGAACTGCAGCTGCCACATAGTTTGCTATTTATTTTTTCCAAAAATCATTTCTAGTTACATAAGGACCTATTTAATCATAAATACATGGTTTGGTGGCGATACGTTGAGGTTTGGGCGGTGGCCGAGGGCCTCAACTCTAGAGCGCGTAAACTCGCATGCCCGTCGCGTGGTCACCGCGTGACCGTAATGTTGCCATGTGTTCTATGCGGCTTAGGCATGTCTAGTGGGTTGGGAACTCCCCAGGTTGGTGCTAGGAAGAAAATTACAACATAAGATTCTCACGAGAATTCCGATCGATTCTCAAACATGAATTAGCAGCCAAGTGTTTGATTAGCGGTACGGGAAATGCACATGGCCAATGGGCGTGAGTTTTGGCTGAGGATGATCATCTACTAAGGAGAATGTCTTCACAAATTTTTAGCTCAAAAGGAGGATCCTAGGTGGTACTTGCTTTGCAAAGTACCACGCTGGACAAAAATATGAATGTTGAAGCTGGGCTCAAAATAATGAATGGATTGAGCTGAAATTTTGTGGAGGATGGTTATTTGGGCATAGGAAAGCATTGTAGAAAATTGATACCATTTGGACATGCCAAAGTAGTACTTCCTTCACAATGCTCTTCTATGGACAGAAACTTGGGAAAACTAGTGAGAGAGATTGGATGAATGAAATGAGCTCAAAATTGGTGTAGGTAAGTTACTTAGGTATGGTCATGCGCTGCTCAATTTTCAGATCATTTGGGTAAGCCTAGCTAGTACTTACTTCACAAAGCTTCTCTCGAGGTAGAAACTTTGGAAATTTCCCGAGAAAGATTTACTAGGAAAATTGAGCTGAATATTATCATGTGGCAATGATTTGGGTATGGAAGAGTGCCCGAAAAGTTTGAGGGTAATAGGAGGGGTCTATATAACACTTGCTTTGCAACGTGCCAATTTGGCCATAAAATATAAATTGAACCTGGGCTCACATAGATGATTTGACTGAGCTGCAATTTGGAGGAGGGTGATAATTTGGGCATATGAAGAAACTGTATAAATTTCATGTCATTTAGAGATATAAAAAAGGTACTTCCTTCACAATGCTTCTAGGTGGACAAAAACTTTGGAAATTTGCCGAGGAAGATTTGCTAGGCAAATGGAGCTGAATTTTGTCATGCGCTAACGATTTGGATAGGAAAGAGTGCCCAAAAATTCGTAGGGCAATCAAGAATATATAAATAGCACTTCCTTCATAAAGTGTTGTTGTGAACATAATAGGAAAATGAATATTGTTGAATTAGTTCTGAACTAGGCAAGGAAGGCTTTTTACATATTTGATGAAGATATGACCCAAAGAATTTATGAGATTTTTTTGGGAATTTTGGGAATGATAGAAATATAGGTTGCTTCACAACCTAGGGCAAAAACTGCCACATGGACATGACACATAGGCAAAACTGATGAGATGGCGCCTAGTCATCACAACCCACCACAATCTACAAGGTTATGACCATCTATATTGGTCATTAACAACTAGAAATAAGGCAGCGGACTAGCACTGTTTGCTTTGTGACCATTTCGTGTAAGGAAATTATGACCTTTCTGACCAAAATGGTCGCAATGGTTTAGGGTTTGAAGCCCCCTGAACAGCTTTTGACCAATTGGTCTAAAATGGTCATAAATTTATGACCAATTCTTCGAGGGTCACTGACAGAAGGTCATAAGTTGACATATTTCTTGTAGTGCGCCCTGAGTCGTCATGGCTTGCGTCACGGGCACCTCGCGAGGTACCCCGCCTTGATTTCTCCGCCTCCTCGTGAGCCAGCCTGATGAGGCCGCGCCTGAGGAAGCTCCACGTCGTCCGCCCCGTGAGGCTTGGCCCCTCGCGAGGGTCTTGAGTCTTGTGTTGATGAAGATGGGCCGTGCCGGGACCCCTTTGAGCCATGCCGCAGGCTGCACGCAGGCGAGTCTGGGGACCCCCGTTCCCAGAACGCCGACAAAGATCACTTTCGTCGAGAGTCAGTTTGGTTTGAGGTGGTGGACCTTGAGAGGCCATACCATGCATTACTTGGCCAACCCGTCTTGGCCAAGTTCATGGCGGTCCCCCACTACGCCTACCTCAAAATGAAGATGCCCAGTTCCAGGGGGGTTCTGACCGTAGCCGGCGACTACCGGAAGTCGTCTGCCTGTGCGGCTGAGAGCAGTCGGCTAGCCGAGTCCCTGGTGATCGCAGCCGAGAAGCGGCTCCTTGAACGGGTTGTGGCGATGGCCGGCAAGCAGCCAGAGGTATCGCCTAACCCAAAGGAGTCGGAGGCTGAGGGTTCGTTCAAGCCGGCCAAGGAGACAAAGAAGATACCCTTGGATCCGGAGCACCCAGAGAGGTATGCTGTTGTAGGCGCAAACCTCGACAGCAAATAGGAAGGCGAGCTCGTCGATTTCCTCCAGAGCCCTGGCAAACGGTACGGGGATTTTGGCAGATGGCTCCAAAGTCACCACAGTCATGGCCGGCCCGAGGACTGCGGCGGCGGGCTCGAAGACTCCAGAACTCGGCCCAAGAGCCGCCCAGTTGGCCCGGGGACTTCATTAACCCAGCAAGCGGTTGTTGACTCCAACCCGCCGCCTCCCAGCCCAACCGCCCTCGTCCAAGTCGCAGTTCTGGCAGTCGAAGAAATAGCAGCACCCTCATGGGCCCAGCCCATCCTCAAATTCCTGGTGAGCAAAGAGCTGCCGACTGATGAGACCTCAGCTCGGCAAGTACAACGCCGAGCGGCAGCCTACACCATAGTCAACAGAGAGCTGGTCAGGCGCAGCGTCACTGGTGTCTACCAGCGCTGCGTAGAGCCAGAGCAAGGCCAAGCAATTCTCAAAGACATCCATCAAGGCGAGTGTGGCCACCATGCGGCTTCAAGATCACTCGTCGCAAAAGCCTTTCGACACGGTTTCTTCTGGCCGACTGCCTTAGAAGAGGCCAAGGAATTGGTCCAAAAATGCAAAGGGCGCCAGAAGTTCAGCTCCAAGTCGCACCAGCCGGCTTCTGCACTCAAGACCATCCCCATTGCTTGGCCTTTCGCAGTTTGGGGTCTAGACATGGTGGGACCATTCAAGAGGGCACGAGGTGGCTTAACTCACTTACTTGTCGCAGTGGACAAGTTCACCAAGTGGATAGAAGCGAAGCCAATCAAGAAACTAAACGGTCCGACTACCGTGACTTTCATCTTCGATATCACAATTCGGTACGGCATACCACACAGCATCATCATCGACAACGGCACAAATTTTGCCAAAGGCGCCTTGGCCCGTTTTTGCGCAACACAGGGCATCCGACTAGACCTAGCGTCCGTCGCCCATCCACAGTCAAACGGCCAGGTGGAGCGAGCAAACAGCCGCATCCTATCTGGCATCAAGCCCTGGCTGGTCGAGCCTCTGGAGCGCTCGACTGGCTGCTGGCTCGATGAGTTGCCAGCCGTCCTTTAGAGTCTGCGCACGACTCCAAACAAGTCAACCGGCTTCACACCTTTCTTCCTCGTCTATGGTGCCAAAGCCGTCATCCCAACGGACATAGAGTTCGACTCCCCGCGAGTCACCATGTACACCAAGGAGGAAGCAGAAGAAGCACATCAAGACAGCGTCGATCAGCAGAGCTTGCACCGATACTTCAATAGGAAGGTCAAGCCAAGATCTTTCCAAGAAGGCGACCTTGTGCTCCGGCTGATCCAGCGAACAGCCGGCCAGCACAAGCTATCCGCACCTTGGGAAGGCCCTTTCATCATCAGCAAAGTGCTAGGCAATGACTCCTACTACTTGATTGACGCTTAGAAGCCCCGAGCACGCAAGAGGGACGACTCCGGCACAGAGACAGAGCGGACGTGGAATGCAAATCTCCTCCGAAGATTTTACAGTTGATGCAGTATGTACCACGCTACCTTTTGTATTAAAGTACCAAGACTTCGGGCCCCCCGAGACGAGCTCGGGGACTGCCCTCTTTTTTCTATATGATAAAAGTTATGCCTACGAGTATGTTACTCTTTGATTGCCGCTTGGCACCTGGCTCGACAGGTCGGCTCGGGGACTTGCCGCCTTACACTATGAAATGCTTCCTGCAGCCGGACAAGTAGTGTGTGGCGCCTAAGCCGTCTCCCGTCAGAAGCCGCAGCTCGCAGAGCGACTGCACGGTAGGCAGGAGCAAGGTAGAATGGGCGTTCACATGAAAAATGGCTAAGGACTCAAAGCATAGAACATAGCTTAAAGCCGGCTTCCAGCCTTCCTTTTTTCTTTTCGCAAACCGACTATTAAGCAGTCGGCTCACCGCCTTCTATTCAACTTGCTAAAAAACTCTAAAATGACTAAGTACTTGCCTTCCCAAAGTAGCCAAGCATTTGATCCAATGGCAGTCCGCAGAGCGGCTGTCCGACTGGCAAGACATGCAACGAAGGGAAAGCGGCAAAGGAAAAAAGCCAAAAGAGCAATGAGCAAGAAAAGATAGAATTTAGATAAATATTTACATAGCATAGGCTCTTGGCCGAATCTTTGAGCAGAAGTTCAAAATACACCCCGCGGGTGGAATTGTGCAAATTAACAAGTTCTTCAAAGACTACTAAAGCAGATAAAATAAAGATAAGGCGGCAGCCTAAGATGCGGCAGACGGATTCGGAGGGTCGGAGGAGACGGCAGCGTCAGGCGTTGGGGCGGCCGGCTGGGCAGTCACGGCTCGATCGCTTCCGGCGGTAGTCGGCTCGGTCGCACGCGGCTCGTTGCTGGAGGCACGGTCGAGCTGAGGCTGGCCGTCCGCTCCGTCTTCTGGTTCTTCCGCCTCGCCTCCGTCCTCCACCTCGCCTTCCTCGTCGGCGCTGGAACCGATCACCTCCGCCGAGTCCTCGCCGCAGTCTGGGTTCATCCCAAACCACTCCGGCGGTACCTCCTCGCCGTCTTCAGACCGCTCGGCGACGAAGATGCTGGTGTCGGTGTACTCGGTGATCGCCGTCGCACGCTTGACGAGGGTGTCTTCCATGGCTGCCAGCTCTGGCTGGGCCTCTGACCGGAGTGTGGCCAGCTGGTCTAGGTCCAGCCCCGGATACCACGCCTTGACGAACTCCAAGGCCCGGCGCACTCCAGCTCGGGCCGAGGAACGTTTCCAGGCTTCAAGACGACGAGCCACGACCTCCAGCCAGTCGGCAGTCCGACTGGGGGTCCACGGAGCCTGCATGTCCGGCCACAGGGCAGCAATTGCTTGGGCACCGACACGTTGAAGCCGGCGCAGCATTCGGTGAGTCGGCCGAAGGCGAGCCTCGATGCTCAGGATATGCTCATCAAGGGTTCGGGGGGTGTCGGCGGCGATCTCTGCACCTTCCACCTTCCGACCTTCACGGTCAGCCTCGATGGCTTGGATGGCGGCCTGCGAGTGCCCAGGGAAGAAGTCTGCCAAGACGGAAGAAACGAAGAAACAAGTCAAAAACCGGGAGTCGGCACGATTTATAATTGGCAGCTCGAAGAAAGAAAGTAAGGAAACTCACCATCAACAATGTCTTCAATCTCATGGAAGCCAGAGGCCAGCATTGGCTCTCTGTCAGTCTAGGAGGAGCGCTCGCTCGCGAACTCGGCCAGGAGGGCGTTTTCCGCCTCTTCTGCCTCCTGCGTCTTCGCAAGCAGCTCCCTCTGCTCTGCCAATTGAGTGGCCAGCAGACCATGCTCTGTGGCGAGCTTGCTGCACTCCTCCCCCTTGGCACGCAACGCGGAGTTGGCTTCGCTCAGCTGCTGTTGAAGAACAGCGTTGGCTTCTGAAGAGAAGGAAGAAAGAAGGCGTTAAGTCATCAGTAAAGAAGGTCGCCGGGGAGATCCGGCCCGACTGCTCAGCAGTCGGCCCGAATCTCGGGGACTACAGCCCGCGGGTGCACCAGCGCGCCCCCGCAAAGAAGAAAAAGGACTCACTCCGGCTCTCCGACAAGTCGGCGGTCCGCTTGCCCAGCTCTTCAACATTGCGGTTGAAGGCAGTAACACGGAGGTTGTGGTAGTCCTGCGACAAAATATTTCAGACAAAAGTAAGTACCCGGAACTCACCAATTGGAGTTCCTTTCCACTTGCTCAGCAGCCGACCCGAAACTCGGGGACTACACCCAGTGGGTGCGCTGGCGCGCTCCCACAGAGAGGAACAAAAACAAGAAAAAAGAGGACCAAATAGAAAGCATACCCGGACGGCCGCTCGCGACGCCAGGTATGCCTTGGTGCAATTCTGGATCGTGTCGCCCTCAGCTCGCAACTTCGTCTGGACGTCCAGAAGCGTCTGGTTCAGCGGCCCCGTTCCGCCTCCTCGCACCCACCCAATGGGCGCAGCACTCATCGCTTCGGCGTCTGGCATCGCCGAGCTGGAGGTGCCGGTCTCCAGGGGGCGTGGCGCCGAAGTCGCCTTCTCAAGACGGCGGCGCGTTGGCGAGCCGACTTGAAGGAGTAGCCTCGCCATGGCCTCGTCTTCAGTCGGCGGCACCGGCGGATCCGCCGGCTGTTCGCCTTGCGCGCTCCCAGATGGCGGTGGAGATGGCGGCGGAACGATCACATCCGGCGTGGAGGAGCCGCCGCCTTCCCTCTCCAGGATGGGGTTCTCGCCACCGGCTTCCCCAGTCTGCCCCGTGAACTCCAGAGGCGGCGGTGCAGAGTTCAGCGGGGTGGCAAACACCGCCGATTGGCGGTGCGCGGCCTCCTCAGCCTGCCGCTTCGTCGCGGCGACGGCTTCGGCCTAGGCCAGTTTCTTCTTGGCGGAGGCCTCCGCCTTATTGGCCTCCACCTTCTCCAGGCGGGCGGCCTCTTCCTCGCTGCGCTTCTCCTGCGCATTCCGCTCCATCGCCTCCCGGAGGTTGGCGGCAGGGTCAATCCGCCGAGTGGTGGCGGACGTCTCCGCTGCCCCCATGACGGAGGCGGCGACGACCCTCTCAAGAGTGAGGGGAGCCCTGAAGCAAGGGAAGCAAGTAAAAGACTCAGACAAATCCACAAAGAAAGAATAAAGCGTTGAGACAGGATCCTCACGCGGAGACCAGTGGCGGCTTCTTCACTTCCTTACGGAAGCGGATGGCCTTTGCAGCCGCCTCGTCCCGCCGGGTCACCGCAGCCAAACTCTTGGGCTTCTTCGGCTGACTGCCGAACAAGGTCGGCACGGCCCTACGCTTCTTCCCGCCACCTGGAGCACCCGGCGCGGCAGAAGAGCCCGCACGGGGGTGGCTGGCTCTTGGCCGATGGCGGGGAGCGACCTCCTCCTCATCATCAGGCCAGTCCTCTAGACTAGCCCCGAGCCGCGGGCTGCCTCCTCCCTCCGCGTCGTCTTCCAAAGCCGCCGCCCCCAGATCAGGTTCGTCGACGTCGCTCTTTGCCCGGTCGGCAAGGAACTCACGGGCCAGCCCCGTGGTGCCGGCTGGTGGATGGAGGATGGGATTCTGACCAAGGCCGACTCGTCAGGCCGCACAAAACAAACTCGGCAAGAAAGAAGACAATCCAAAGAAGAAAGAAAAGGCAACTCACTGTGGGTGGGGGGTTGGCGCGGGAGTATGGCTCCTTGCCAAACCGCCAGTCCTCTAGGAGCTTGCTGTCCGAGAGGTAGTTCACCATGTAGGCCACCTCCTTGTGAGGCATGTCCTTGGTGCACATACGACTCGGGTCACGGTGCCCGCTCATTTGGCATATCATGTGGGGGCGACCTTGGAGCGGGACGACTCGGCACGCCACGAAGGCGGCCAACAGGTCTGGACCAGTCAAGCCCTCCGACTGCGTCAGCACTCGGAGTCGCACGACGGCGCCGGCTCCCGCAGGCGTCAGCGACTTGGCCCAAGCCCTCCAGTTGGGCAGTCTCCCAGCCGGCGGGCCGGCTTCGAAAGCCGGCAGGTTGACCCAATCGCCCCTCGCAAAGACGCTCTTGACATAGAAGTACGATCGCTGCCACATATTCACCGACTTTATCAGCTTGATGGGGGGGAAGGGGTTGTCGGCCCCCAATCTCTGCACGGCGATGAACGCGCCACATTGAGCCGGCACGCCTGCAGCCTGGGTGCCAAGCTTGGAGAAGAAGAACTCCCCCAGAGCTCGAGGGTGGGGAGGACTCTGAGGAAGCCTTCACACAAGGCCACGAAGGCGGACAGTAGCACCACCGTGATGGGCATGAGGTGGTGCGGCTGGAGGCCGTAAAACTCCAGAAAAGAGCGGAAGAAGCTGCTCGCCGGCAGCCCCAATCCACGCAGGCAGTGCGAGCGGAAGATGACCCGCTCGCCCTCCTCCGGCGCTGGGGAAGTCTCCCCCCTCGGCGCAAGACGCACCCGCACGTAATATTCGCCGAGGAGCCGACGAGTCTTGCGGAGGAACTCGATGTGGTCGCCGTGAACTTCTGAGCCATCCCAGGTGCCGGAATGCACCGAGGGAGGCGCGGCGGCAGAAGAAGAACTCATCGCGAGCTGATCGCCGCGGCGTTCGGCAAAGCTTGGGCGCGCGGCGGAGCGAGGAAGATGAAGAAGGAGAAGAGCAAGGAGTAGTGGGAAGGAGGGGCGAGCGTGCTCTGCCGCGCCCCCTCCTCCCCCTACTTATAGCCTCATGGGCTGCGAAGCCGAGGGGCGGACGTGGGATTTACTGCGCCCACGACCCCACGACCCCAACGTTTCCACGACAAAGTTACTGCGTGCAGTAACTTCACAAGAATCCCAACCGTCCGCTCGGGCCACAGCGGATCCGCTCGAGCGCCGAGGCATGGTAATGGCGGGCCCCTACTACGGGCATGTCCCGTCATGCACATAGGCTGGCAGACTGGCCCGGCCGCGCGTTGCCACGTGACGGGCCTGGAACGGGCGGCGGCCTGGAAGCTTAGCCAGCATGCTACTTGGATCCCGCCATGGCGTTCGAAGTACTGTGCAAGTCAGAGTTGGGCGGGTCCGACTCCTTCTAGTCGGCCCGGCAGAAATCAAGCAAGAACCACGTGTCGAGCACCCGGAAAGAGAAACTGCTGAGGCTTCTCGGCCGATCGTCCGTGGCGCCTCATCAGCTTCGGGGACTACTGTCGGAGTAATGGGCCACGGGTAGGCTAACCCGAGCCCAGAACCTTTCAAGACATCAGGGCAGGCTACGCCCCTCGAGATCCCAGTACACGGAGCCGCCTTTAGAGAAGTCGGCGGCAAGGCAACCGACTAGCCACTCGCGGCCGAGTCCCAGGAACGACTTCAGGATAAGCCGACTCCTGACTGCCAACTTCCCAAGAAGCCGGCCTTGGGGAGTCGGACCGCGACTCCAGCAAACCCCATATCCTCATCAGGAGGGACAGGACCGGGGAGTGGCTATAGTAAAGCCCGCTCCCGCCCCTTACCAGGGGCAGGCATGGCAACAGCACGCCGTACCCGGGAAGATCTCCGTGCAGCATGGCACTGTTGCCGTGCCGGCCCTGACATCACCACCAAAGGACCAAATCCTGCGCCCATGACGGCTTGTCTGTACGACCCTGGGGCGGCGGGTCCCACCAGCCAGTGGGACCCCAGGAAACGGCAAGTGCGCCCCCAGTCGGACCCGTTGGGAGTCGGCCCCCGAGAGTCGGCCAGCTCCTCCCCCGGGGCCCATGCGCCATTAACCAGATGTGACGGAGAGTGGCAATAGTGATCACCCACCAGTCGGCGGGGCTGTTGCCACGACCCTGTGACCAAGCCCGCGTCATCAGAAGCATGGTTACAGTAATCAGCAGCTGGCAAGACCCGCCCGCGGCGGACGCGGCCTGTCGGCTCCGTACCGAGCCGGCCGGCGGGGCCCACCAGTCGGCGGGCCCCACCAGTCGGCGGAGAAGACGGAGGCCGGAGGCACTGACGGCTGGGCCCGTGCCTTGCCGGATTACCATTGTACCCCTGAGGGCACCCATGCAAAGGGTTGGAATCCATTAGCTCTAGACCAGATCATATAGGAGGGAGAGAGCTAGCCTTGCCCTCTCCTACCTCCAGGAAACAGCTCAAGGAGCAATCGTGTAAACACTTTGCCATAGTGATCATGCCGAGACCCCGTAGAGCAGCAGTAGGGGTATTATCTCCCCGGAGAGCCCTGAAGCTGGGTAAGATTCGCCGGCGTGCATGTCTACGCCTCATCCCGTTTCCAGGCACGGGCGACGTTCTACTCGCCCCCACCATGATAAGCCATCCTTTGGCATATGTCGCACCCAACCCCCGACATAGAGCCAGGTTGATCAAGATTTCGGAGCCTCCCCGTTGTGTTTCTAGCCTTGTTTTTGTTGATTTTGTCCCTAATTAGAAAATTCCCCACAAAAATAGCCCCCCAATTTTTTTTGTGATTTGTTGGTGTGATGAAGTTTTGTTGGATTTGATCCGCGGATTTCATGTGTTGCAGGTAGATCTAGCTTTCCCACACCTTTCACCAATTTCCATCCACAAATTCCACCGACCCCGGTTTTGACCTCTCCACGCGAAGTTCATCGATTTCGTCCACGGATCTAGAGCCCGGACATTCGGCCCGACCGCCCGGACATCCAGCCACCCCGGACATCTTGCCCCTGGCAGCATCATTTCCATCCACCGCCCCGTTTTCCGTCCAAATTTTATTCCGGTGCCCACATACACTTCCGCATACCACCACCACTTCCGCATAGCACCACCATCGCGTACCACTACCAACTCCTACAATTTTGTCATGTTTTGCTTTGAGAATTTGAGTTGTGGTTCCATGTCTATTGTGTTTCAGCTATTTAGGTATGGTTCGACATCAACATCACCATTGCTCATCTTCGCCACGGACGCGTCACCAACAACAACCTCTCCACCATTTTGACACCATACCGTAAGCAAGAACGGCAACCTCATCTTCGTATCGTGATACATCATTATTGCCATTAAATTGATAACCACCATAGCCTTACTTTTGCGTACCTTACCCTTCGATACTAGCCATTGAGTATTGCCGGCAACATGACTTGTGCACATTAGTTATCATAGTTCCCATAGCATACATACATATCATTGGTGCATATCTTAGTATCATCTCTTGTGTCACAAAGTTGTCATCGCATACACAATTGCTATCTTGGTTCGTGAAGCATTGCATGAGAAAAGAGCTCAAACAACAGAGAGCCAAACAAGCTTTTAAGCAAAAGGGAAAGATAAGCAAAGAGCTTTGAAGCAAGAACCATTATACCATACAACATTAAGATTGTCATACTAGATCATCTTGGATCATATCATCGGAATACCATACATAGAGCATAGTTGGGATAGAAGTCGTTGCATTTTTTGTTTAGTAGGTTTTGCACAATTCTCCATATCCGCCTATTGTGCAGTAATGCTAGCATCTCTCTAGTGTTGTGGAACAAGAGAATTTTCGTGGATTCCACATTTTGTCCCATCCTTGGTTGCACGACCCCACTTATCTCTTTGTGTGTGTTTTTCCGTGTACCATATTTTGCTTGGTCTACTTGTTGCATTGCGAACTTGCGAATCTTTTCCAACATTATTGAAGCTCACTAACAATTGCATCCAATTTTGTGCCACCATCCTAACCGAGCTCCACCATAAGCTTTTACTTGTGTAGGTGTGAGAAACCGACAAGAATTGGTACCAATTGTGTTATTTCCTTGTTCCACATTGGAGTAATCTTTGATCCATCTTCAACATCGGTTAAGGTACATTTGGTATACGTTCTTCTCTTTCTCCCAATCACATATTTCCCTTGGAATGATGGATAGGCCAAGTACTTCTACCAACCCACTCTTCATCGGGCAAGACGATGACATGAACTCCTACGTCACAAAGAGCCACCTCTTTGGTGTACAACGTGCTTTGCATCAAGAGCAATAAGCAATGAGCGAACAAATCGACAACCTCGCCACCGACTTGCGAGTCTCCGAGCAATGTACAAGAGACTACTTCGACCACAAGATCGACGACCACAAGCAAGAGAATGACGCAAGAATGTACGAGATTCGTGCTTTGTTGCTCAACCACTCTTCTTCCACTTCGTCCTAATCAAGACGGAGCCGCTCCAGTCGACACTTCGAACACTCTTCGTCATGCCGCGTGCCAAGATCGTCAAGCCAACCACAACCCTGTACACAACAGTAACTCTCAAGAACAACGACATCATCAAAACAAGCTACCTTTGCGCAAGCACGAGAACGGCAACAACAACACCAACACGAAGAGGAAGAGCGAGCGCGACTACACCAAGAAGTACAAGAAGTCGAGGCACAACATCAAGAACAACAATTGCGAGATGCTCAAGCACTTGAGGCACAACAAGACCTCCGAGAGTCAAGTCAAGCCGTAGCCAACCGAGGCCAACAAGCTTGTGAACATCAAGAAGCACATCGCGAAGAAGTTCAAGAACGATTATATCAAGCTCGCATGCAACGTCAAGCTCAACAAGTTCCTCCACAAGCTCGCCAAGAACATCAAGTTCAACAAGGACAAGAAGACATTGGAAATCCTCCACGACAAGAGCAAGTTGTGAGAGACAATCCTCCTTGTCAAGGACGTCATCATCCCCGACCTGAACACAATGAAGAGCAAGGCTACGGCAAGCTAAAGTTCACCATGCCCAAGTTCAATGAAAGCAATGATCCCGAAGAGTACCTTTCATCGGCATTGAAGGTTGACAAAATCTTCTGCATGCACAACTATGAAGAAGAGAAAAAGATCGCGATGGCATCCCTTGAGTTCCAAGACTATGTTCTCATGTGGTGGGAACAAGTCATTGAGCGCCGAGAGGAAAAAGGTGAAGTACCCATCACTACTTGGGCACAAATGAAGGATTTCATGAGGGCACACTTCGTGCCTACCTACTACAACCGTGACCTTTTCAAGAAACTCCAACTCCTCAAGCAAGGAACCAAGAGCGTTGAAGAATACTACAAAGAAATGGAGATTGCAATGGTACGAGCTAATGTCACGGAAGATGATGAGAAAACTATGGCACGTTTCTTGAATGGACTCCATCATCCCATCAAGAAGATCGCCGACTTCCAACCATACTCGAACCTCATCGAGCTAGTGCATCTACCAAAGCGGAACGTCAAGTGCAAGATGACATCAAGTATGCCAAGTTCTCATCCAAGTCCTATGGTTTCTCCAACACCCAAGCTTCAACGACTCCAACACCTTCTACATCAACCAAGCCTTCTACAAGCAATGTTGACAGGTCGAGTTACAAGAAAGCTTCATCAACCTCAAGTCATCCTCCTACAATGAGCAACTTCAAGACGAGAGCTTCATCATCATCTACCCCAACCGATGAGACCGTCAAGATATGTTCCTTCAAATGCTTCACATGCGGAGGCTGAGGCCACAAGTCCTTTGAGTGTACCAACAAGCGAACCATGATCCTCAATGACGATGGTACATACGACTCCATGAGTGAAGGAGAAACGGAAGCACTTGAGCAAGTCGCCATGCACTAGCAAGTGAACGATGAAGAGGAACAAGTCTTTTGTGACGAAGATTCAAGTCCCGCACTCATTGTCTCCCAGGTCTTGACCCTTCAACATCACCAAGAAGAAGAACAAAGATGCCTCATATTCCATACCAAGGCCGGCATCAATGGAAGGTCCGTCAAGGTCATCATCGATGGAGGGAGTTGTCATAACTTAGCAAGTGAAGAACTTTGCTCCAAGCTCCAATTTCCCAATACGAAGCACCCACATCCCTACAAAGTTCAATGGCTAAGCGACTGTAGCACTATTCAAGTCGAGCATAGAGTGCAAGTCTCCTTCAAAATCGGAGCTTACAAAGACACTTTGGAGTGTGATGTCATTCCAATGACCGTTTGCCACCTTCTTCTTGGTCGACCATGGAAATTTGATAGAGGTGTCATCCACGACGGCCGAACAAACCTCTACATCTTCAAGATGGAAGGAAAGGAGTACGTACTTCGGCCTATGTCTCCAAGCCAAGTGATCTCCGACAAGCAAGCCACCCATCATGGAGAGAATAGTGAGAGAGCGAACCACCAAAAAGAGAGTGAGCGCCACAAGCCCAAATTGAGTGCCTCCACAATGAGTGAAAAGAAGAACCTAGTTCTATTTTCCACCAAACATGAGATAAGAGAAGTGTGTGAGAACCCATCTAGTGTGATACACTACATCCTTTTGTGCAAGGACGAGGCACCAAAAGTTAACACCTCTCACACTCTACCTTTAGTGTTGTCTTCTCTTTTGCAGGAATTCCAAGATGTTTTCCCCGACGAGCTACCTCTGGGATTACCTCCACTATGAGGCATCGAGCACTGCATCGACCTCATCCCCGGAGCACCACTTCCGAACAAAGCTCCCTACCGAGTCAACCCCGAAGAAACCAAAGAAATACAAAGGCAAGTAAAAAATCTCATAGACCATGGACATGTGCATGAAAGTTTGAGTCCTTGTGCCGTTCCGGTCATTCTTGTGCCAAAAAGAGACGGTAGCTTTCACATGTGTTCCGATTGTAGACCTATCAATTCTATCACCGTTCGCTATAGGTATCCCATTCGACACCTTGATGATATGCTTGATGAACTTAGTGGTGCCACTATCTTTTCCAAAATCGATCTTAAAAGTGGTTACTATCAAATCCGCATACAAGAGGGTGATGAATGGAAGACCGCTTTCAAAACAAAGTTTGGTTTGTATGAGTGGTTAGTCATGCCTATGGGTTTATCGGAAGCACCGGGTACTTTCATGCGTCTTATGAATTATGTGTTTCGCCCTTACATTGGTGAGTTTGTTGTGGTCTTCTTCGATGATATCCTTGTTTCTAGCAAATCTCTCAAAGATCATGTCACCCATGTCCGCACCGTGTTGCAAACTCTTCGAAAAGAGCGTCTCCATGATAACAAGGTAAAATGCCTTTTTGGCGTTGATAAGCTCATTTTCTTGGGTTTTGTTGTATCCTCTAAGGGTGTTCATGTTGATGACTCTAAGATCAATGCTATTAAAACTTGGCCACAACCAACCAACTTGCATCAAGTGCGTAGCTTCCTTGGTTTAGCCGGTTTCTATCGTAGATTTGTGAAGGACTTTAGCACCATTGCTTCACCTTTGCATGCTTTGAGCAACAAGAATGCACCCTTTGTTTGGGCACCATCTCTGGATATCGCATTCGATGAGCTTAAGAATTTGCTTACTCGAGCTCCCGTGCTTGCTTTACCCAACTTTGACAAACCCTTTGAGATTCATTGCAATGCTAGTGGTAATGGCATAGGAGGTGTGTTAACGCAAGAGAAGCGCCCCATAGCCTACTTTAGTGACAAACTTTCCGGAGCGCAACTCAATTACCCCATCTATGACAAAGAGTTATATGCTTTAGTGCGAGTTTTGCATGAATGGGAACTTTATCTTCACCCTCATGAATTTATCATTCATACCAATCATGAGACACTTAAATACCTTAAGGGTCAAACCAAGTTGAACAAGCTTCATGCTAAATGGAGTGAATTTGTTGAGTCTTTTCCTTATGTCATCAAGTACATTAAAGGTAAGGAAAATCTTGTGGCGGACGCTCTTTCCCGCATATGCATGCTTGTTACTCAACTTGTATTGGATGTCATTTGCTTTGAGCACATAAAAGACTTGTATGAGCATGATCCTACTTTTTCTATTCCTTATGCCAAGTGTTCAACGCATACCTATTGGGATCGCTATTACATGAAAGATGGATATCTTATGAGAGATAACAAGCTTTGCATCCCCGAGTCTTCTCTTCGTTTGTTGCTTTTGCAGGAATCTCATGGAGGAGGACTAATGGGACATTTTGGAGGCGACAAGACTTTTGCTATGCTCTCCAAGAACTATTATTGGCCCAAGATGTTTCGCGACGTCAACCGCTGCACCGACCAATGCTCTACATGTCGCAAAGCTAAGTCTAAAGCTGAGTAACATCAAGTTCCTAAGCATGGGAAGATATTAGCATGGACTTTGTACTTGGATTGCCTAGAACTAGAAATGGAAAGGATTCGATATTTGTTGTTGCGGACCGATTCTCTAACATGGCACATTTCATTCCTTGCAACAAGATAGACGATGCTTCACCTGTTTCCAATCTCTTTTGTAGGGAAGTACTTCGTCTACATGGAGTGCCAAAGACGATAGTCTCGGACCGTGACATCAAGTTCCTAAGCTACTTTTGAAGACCCTATGCGCCAAGCTCGGAATCAGGCTACTATTCTCCATGGCATACCATCCACAAACCGACGGCCAAACAGAGGTGACGAACCACACACTCTCTGCTCTACTTTTCCTGCTAATCAAGAAGAACATCAAGGAGTGGGAGGAGTCTCTACCTATCGCCGAGTTCGCCTACAACCGCGCAAGACACTCAACTACCGGCAAGTCACCCTTCGAGGTCGTCTACGGATTCAACCCATTGTCCCCTTTGGACATACTCCCTTTACAACTACAAGAGCGCATCAATATGGATGCAAGTGCATGTGTGAACCATCTCACAAAGGTGCATGAGGAAACAAGGCTCACCATCAAGCGCCAATACAACGACTTGCAACGAAGCTCAACATCAACAAGCACCCCATGGTATTCAACATTGGAGATCTTGTGTGGCTACACCTTGCAAGGACAGCTTCCCCCACGAACGCAAGTCCAAACTTCGACCACGAGCTGATGGACCCTTCAAGGTGCTTGAACGCTACAACAACAATGCCTACAAGATCGACATCCCACGCGACAAGTACTCCGTGAGTGACATCTTCAACGTCAAAGATCTCTCGCCCTACCATGGTGATGAGGATTTCGATCCGAGGTCCGATCTTCCCCAAGGGAGGGGATATTATGCGAAGCATCCAACAGTCTTCCCCATGGACCTACCATCGTCTCATGAAGTGCCAAGAGGACCTATGACTCGAGCTAGAGCTAGAGCTCTCGAGACCGAGGTGACTTCTCTCCTTAGTGATATTACATATGATCCTCTCGAGACATGGCTACTACCTAAGTCCGAGATGTTGTGCATGATTAGGTACCAAGAGGACCCTCCCAAAGATGCACGTGAAGACGGACAAGCCGCCAAGTCCAAGAATTAAGAGAACCAACGAAAGTAGTGTGACGCCCCCGATTCAATCGTACATTAATCATACACGCAAACATGTACGATCAAGATCAGGGACTCGCGGGAAGATATCACAACACAACTCTACAAATAAAATAAGTCATATAAGCATCATATTACAAGCCAAGGGCCTCGAGGGCTCGAATACAAGACCTCGATCATAGACGAGTCAGTGGAAGCAACAATATCTGAGTACAGACATAAGTTAAACAAGTTTTCCTTAAGAAGGCTAGCACAAACTGGGATACATATCGAAAGAGGCGCAGGCCTCCTACCTGGGATCGTCCTAAACTACTCCTGACCATTGTCAACGGCCTGCACGTAGTAGTAGGCCCCTCCAGTGTAGTAGGAGTCGTCGTGGACGGTGTCGTCTGACTCCTGGACTCCATCGTCTGGTCGCAACAATCGGGTATAGAAAGGGGGAAAAGGGGGAGCAAACCAACTGTGAGTACTCATCCAAAGTACTCGCAAGCAAGGAGCTACACTACATATGTATGCATTGGTATCAAATGGAAAAGGGGTATCATATGTGGACTGAACTGCAGAATGCCGGAATAAGAGGGGGATAGCTAGTCCCGTCGAAGACTACTCTTCTGGCTGCCTCCATCTTGCAGCATGTAGAAGAGAGTAGATGGTAAGTTAACCAAGTATCATCGCATAACATAATCCTACCCCGGCGATCCTCTCGTCGCCGTGTTAGAGAGCGATCACCGGGTTGTATCTGGCACTTGGAAGGGTGTGTTTTATTAAGTAACCGGTTCTAGTTGTCATAAGGACAAGGTACAACTCCAAGTTGTCCTGTTACCGAAGATCACAGCTATTAGAATAGATTAACTTCCTTGCAGGGGTGCACCACATTTCCCAACATGCTCGATCCCCTTTGTCCGGACACACTTTTCTCGGTCATGCCCGGCCTCGGAAGATCAACACGTCGTAGCCCCACCTAGGCACAACACAGAGGTCATCCCATCACTCAGATCAGATACCCAAATCTCGTTAAGCATGTTAATTTAATTATCCACGGACACCGACCAGGGCCAGGCCCACCTCTCTACTAGGTGGTCTCAACCTACCCTGTCGCTCCACCACAAAGATCCAGTCAGAGGGCCGTCAGGACAAACATCCTTTCGGACCCAATCTGTGAATCACTCGCGGGTACTCTACGAGTTGACCCGACTTTAGTCACCACAAGTATCATATATGTATAAGTATATACCCGTGATCACCTCCCGAGTGATCATGGCCCGATAGTATACCAATGTAGACGAACAAGAATGTAGGGCCACTGATGATAAACTAGCATCCTATACTAGGCATTTAGGATTGCAAGTAAGGTATCAATAACTGTAGCAACAATACATGCTATGCATCAGGATAGGATTAACGGAAAGCAGTAACATGCTACACTACTCTAATGCAAGCAGTAGAGAGAAGAGTAGGCGATATCTGGTGATCAGGGGGGCTTGCCTTGTTGCTCTGGCAAGAGAGAGGGGTCGTCAACACCGTAGTCGTACTGGGTAACAACGGAGTCGGTCCGGGTGTCTAGCAAGAGAAGAGGGGGAAGAAACAATAAATATTAAGCAAACAGATGCATAGCGATGCATGACATGACAAGTAGCAGTGCTGGGGGTGCCCTAACGCGGTATGAGGTGATACCAGTGAAGAGGGGAAACAACCGGGAAAATATCCCCGGTGTTTCGCGTTTTTGGACAGATGAATCGGAGGGGGAAAGTTGCGTGTTCCCTATGCTAGGGATGCGTGGCGGACGAACGGGCTGCGTATTCATAATCGTCTCGTCGTTCTGAGAAACTTTCATGTAGAAATTTTTCCCATCCGAGCTACGGTTTATTTTATATTGATTTTAAAAGATTTAAATCAATTTTAGGATTTATTTAATTAATTTAATTCAACATTATCCAGAATAGTGTTTGGTGACGTCATGCTGCTGACCTTGTCAACCTGACATGTGGGTCCCGCATGTTATTGCCTAACGAACTAACTAACTAACTGTTTAGTTAGATTATTTAGCAGGTTAAGTTGGTTTAATAGTTAGTTAACATAATTAATTATTTATTTAATTTAATTATTATTATTATTTTTAAATACTTTTTCAATTTTTAACACGTTCTGGGGGTGGGGCCCCCTAGTCAGCGGCTCAGGGGAGCCTTAACGGGTGCCCGAGTGCGGGCAGAGCTAGGCGACGGGTGGGGCAAACCCGGGCGCATGGGGCACATGGCCGGCGTGGGCAACGACCGGCGACGGTGGTATGGACGGCACCGCGGAGCCGCAGCGAGCGACGCCGGTAGCGGGCACCACAGCGGAGGCAGGCGCGCGGCGCAGCGAGGCCATGGGAAGGCGGAGCCGGAGTAGGGAAGGCGGTGGCACACGCGGGGAGGGGCGGCCATGGAGAGCGCGAAGGCATGCAAGGAGGGGATGTGGGCGCGTGTGGGGGACAGCGGGCGCGACCGTTGGCGTTGGCGACGGCGAGCAAGCGGCGATGCGCGCTGGTTGGGAGCGGTGGTCGGCGGGGCCGCGCGGCAGCGGAGAGCAGAGGCGGGGCACGCGGCATCGCGTGTGGAGAGGCCACGCAGCGGGGGGGGGGGGTCGAGGCCGGGCTGTTCCGGCAGCGACGGGAGTCGGCCGGCGGACACGACGGGAAGCAGGCATGGCTGGGCTTGGCGGGGGCCGCGGCTGCGGGCCGCGGCGCAGGGAGCGGGGGGCGGCCAGGGCGAGTGAGCGAGGGCCTAGCGACGAGAGCCAGCGCGGGGGTGTGGGCACGCGCAGGGGAGCGGGGCTCCAGCCATGGCTGTCAGCGGCGGCAGCGCTAGCAAGCAGCAGTAGGAAGGAGGTGAAGAGGGGGCAACTCACGAGGGTTGGTAGGGATCGGGGCAATGGGGGGCGAGGAGGAGGACGGAGACGGACGGCGACGGGCGATGGCGGTGCGGCGAGGCGGCACCGGGCGGTAGCGGCGAGCGGTTCCCCTCCTCAATCCCGATCCAATCTAGGGAGAGGGGGGATATTTTGCGGGGGAGTGGGGGTGTCGGTGTGTGTAGTGGGGGAGTGGGGGAAGGATATGGGGTGCGGGGTGGGCCGACCCATTCGGGCGGCGGTGGCCAACTGGGCCAGAGCCCAGGAGGGTAGGGGGGTTACTCTCTTTTTTGTTAGTTTGTTTTATTTTTATTTATTTACTTTTCTGTTTTAAATCATTTCAATTTATTTAGGCATTTTATAAAACTGTGTCTTCTACACCATAATTATCTAGATAATATTTAGTACAAACCAAACATTTTTATTTTAATGTTTGAAAACTTTTATTATTTAACTTTATTTTAAATTTGAATTTGAATCGGTTTTGAACTAACCCGAGATTAACTACAGTGACAGAGGTGACGTGGCATCATTAACGTGGGATTACTGTAGCATGATTATTCGGGTGTTACAAAACTCCTCCACTACAAGAAATCTCGTCCCGAGATTTAGGAGGTAGAAGGAAACAATGCGGGGTATTCATCACGCAGGCGATCATCACGTTCCGAAGTGGCTTCATCGTCAGAGTGATATGACCACTGGACCTTGAGGAACTTGATCGCCTTTTGACATATGTGGCATTCAGCTTGGTCAAGTATGCGAACCAGATGCTCTTTATAGGAGTGGTCCCATTGCAATTCGAGCACTTCATGATTCACGGCTCGGATTGGATCCTTCACGCAACGGCGGAGCTGTGACACGTGGAACACATCGTGAACCAGAGAAAGGTTGGACGGAAGCTCCAGTTGATATGCCACTTTTCCACGCCTTTTGAGAATAGTGAATGGGCCAATATAGCGAGGAGCTAGCTTGCCCTTGATCCCGAAGCGGTGAGCACCCTTCATTGGTGTAACTCGAAGATAAGCCTTTTCGCCAGGTTGATAGACCATGTCTTTGTGATGACGGTCATACTGACTTTTCTGACGTGACTGAGCAGTCTTGAGATTCTCATGAATAATGCGTACTTTTTCTTCGACCCGTTGGATAATATCCAGACCAAAGAGTGGATGTTCCCCAGTTTCTGACCAGTTTAGAGGGGACCGACACTTTCGTCCATATAGCACTTTGAAGGGGGACATCTTCAGACTAGCTTGATAGCTATTATTATAAGAGAACTCGGCATATGGAAGAGATTCCTCCCATTTCTTGCCGAAGGAAATTACACAAGCTCGAAGCATGTCTTCAAGAACTTGGTTGACACGTTCAACCTGACCTTGCAACTAAGGATGAAACGCAGTACTGAATGACAGATGAGTTCCCATAGCTTCTTGGAAACTTGCCCAAAATCTTGAATTGAACAAGCTGCCACGGTCTGAACTGATAACCAGTGGAATACCGTGAAGTGAAACAATCTTGTACATGTAGAGTGTTGCAAGCTGACTAGTAGTGATTGTTTCTTTGACCGCCAGAAAATGTGCAACTTTAGAAAGCCGGTCAATGATGACAAGAATAGCATCATTACCTTTCTGCGATTTCGGAAATCCAGTGATGAAGTCCATTTCAACATGGTCCCATTTCCTTTCAAGAGTAGAGATAGGTTGCAGAGTTCCAGCAGGCCTTTGATGTTCTGCTTTGATACGATGGCAAACGTCACACTCAGCAACATAACGAGCATTGTCTTGCTTCATATTAGACCACCAGAATCTTTGACGAATATCCTGGTACATCTTTGTACTACCAGGATGCATGGACAGAGGCGTATCATGAGCTTCTTTCATAACCTCCTGTGTCATATCATGGTTTTTCTCTGAACATGGCACCACTAGGCGGCCTTTGAAGTACAAGGCGCCATCATCAGCAACAGTGAAGAATGAGGGCTTTCCTTCTGCTAGATGGCGTTTAATCTTGTGGGATTGAGAGTCATATCCCTGAATTCTCTTGATGGAGTCCAAGAGATCTGGTTCGACAGCCAGGGTATTGTGGGAACCCTGGGAAACAGCACGGAGGTTCATCTTGCGAAACTCCTCAGGAGGTGGAGCGAGTGCACTAGGGGGAATAATGTGGAGGTTCAGCTTTCTGAATTCTTCAACAAGCGAGGGCTGAAGTTTGTGAACCCGGAGGTGGTTGCAGTAAGACTTGCGGCTCAAGGCATCATCCATTACATTAGCCTTGCCTGGGGTATAGGATATACCCACGTCAAAGTCTGCAACAGTCTCCATCCATCTCTGCTGACGGAGGTTCAGGTCTGTCTGAGTAAACAGATACTTCAGACTTTGGTGGTCGGTGAAGATCTCGCAATGATTACCAAGGTAATGTCACCACTGCTTCAGTGCATGAATGACAGCAGCAAGCTCGAGGTCGTGAACTGGGTAGTTTTCTTCATGACGGCGCAGTTGACGAGAGGCATAAGCAATCACTCTGCGCTCTTGCATTAGGACACAGCCTAATCCTTGACGGGAAGCATCGCAGTAAATGACGAAGTCCTTCTTAGTATCAGGTGGAGCAAGCACTGGGGCAGAAGTCAACTTGTCTTTGAGCGCTTGGAAACTTTCTTGACACTTGTCTGTCCATTGGAACTTGACGCCCTTATGCAACAGATTAGTTAGAGGCCTGGCAATCTTGGAGAAGTTCTCGACGAATCGACGACAATAGCTGGCGAGACTGAGAAAACTTCGGACTTGCTTGACATTCTTCGGAGGAGTCCAATCGAGAATAGCCTGAACTCATTCAGGGTTGACGGCAATACCATCCTTGGAGATGACATGTCCAAGATAGGTTACTTTGGAGAGCCAGAATTCACACTTGGAATACTTAGACGAAGATGTTCAGCATGTTCTTCTTTGTTCTTGGAAAATACAAGGATATCATCCAGATAAACCACGACGAACTTGTCGAGGTAATCCATGAATATATAGTTCATCAGACGAGAGAAGGTGGCAGGAGCATTCGGTAAGCCGAATGACATGACGGTGTACTCGTATGATCCATACCGACTCATGAAGGCCGTCTTTGGGATATCCTGTTCACGAACACAGATCTGGTGGTAACCCAACCTCAAGTAGAGTTTGGAGAACACTGATGAACCAGCCAGTTGATCATAAAGATCATTGATCCGAGGTAGGGGATATTTGTTCTGAATAGTGGCTTGGTTAATAGGTCGATAATCTTGGACCAATCGGTTTGTCCCATCCTTCTTCTTAACAAAGAGAGAAGGTGCTCCTCAAGGAGAGCAACTAGGGTGAATGAAACCTTTGCTAAGAGATTTATCGATTTCCTCCTTAAGCTCAATGAGTTCATGTGGCGGCATCTTGTAGGGTCGTTTGGCTATAGGAGTGGTGCCTAGTTTCAACTTGATGATGAATTCGATAGCTCAAGCAAGGGGAATCCCTAGAAGTTCTTCCAGAAAGACATCTTGGAATTCACGAACGACGGGAATGTTTTCAATGCCCTCGAGTTGTGAAGCGTTCAATGCATTCAAGGCATAAAGTCGTGCCTTGGCATTTTGAACCAGATGAGCCTGGTAAGTAACTATTTCATCGGAAGGGTATAGCAGATGGACGGTCTTAGTGGCGCAAACTACAGAAGTAGTATGCGCTTTCAACCAATCCATCCCTAGAATGAGGTCGATGTTAGACGACTTCAGGATAATGGGAGAGGCATAGAATTCCAGCCCTTCGATTTCCACGGGGACGTCGATGCCAAGCATGGAGATTTGACATTGTCCCACGGGGTTTTTTACCAATACCGAAGTGTTCATCTCCTCACATTTAACGCCGTGCTTGTATACAAAATCTTCTGACATGAATGAATGTGATGCTCCTGAATCGAATAAAACAGATGCAGGTACTGAATTTACGAGGAGTGTACCCATCACGGTAGCATGCTGGTCTTGAGCTTCATTAAGATCAACGTGGTTGGCATGAACACGACCATAAGACCTGGCATTGTTGTTGCGAGGCTGGTTGCTTCCACGGCCAGCTGCAGGGAGGGCCAGTTGATTCTGGTTCTGGTTGCATTCCCTAGCACGGTGTCCTGGTTCAGCACACCTGAAGCACAGACCATTATTGGGAGTGGGAACAGGAGCTCGAGGTGGTGGAGCTGGAAGTCTTGGTTGCCTAGTTGGTGGGGGAGGCAGACGCGGTGCAGCATAGGACTGCCTTGGAGCAGGTGCAGTTGGCTGGTACATGATGTTGGGAATCCATATCCTACGCTTTTGCGAGGACGGGCCCGAAGATGAGCCCATGTCACGGTTGCGCCTGTGAGAGCTCTGGTGTTCCTGCGGACCAGTTTCGACATTGATGGCCTTGTTCACCAAGGTGGCGAAATCAGCAAAGTCATGCACTAGAAGTGCGAGCTTGATGTCAGCTTGAAGGCCATCATGGAACTTCTCCTGCCTACGTGCATCAGTTGCAATGTCTTCTTCAGCATAGCGGGACAAATCCAGAAACTCCCGCTGATAAGCTTCCACAGTTTTGTTGCCCTGAGTGAGGTTGCGGAACTCGCGCTTCTTCCGGTCCATGACTCCCTGAGGAATAAAGCGGGCACAGAAAGCAGCTTGGAAGTCTGGCCAGGTGATTATTGTTCCAACTGGCAGAGTACGCCTGTGACTGTCCCACCATTGAGCAGCGGGTCCCTTCAAGAAGAAGGAAGCAAAGGTGACATAGCTGGCAGGGGCTACATCAGCAGACTCCATCTCATTGGTGATGTCACGGAGCCATTCATCAGCATCCAGAGGCTGAGTTGAGCTGCGGTACATAGTTGTGTTGAGACGCATGAAAACCCGCAGAGTCACTTGGGCTGGCTGCTGATTCATATTGGGGCGAGGAAACTGAGCCATAATATTCTCCATGAACTAGCGATTCAGCTCAAACTGTTGCATCATCCCAGCCATGTACTCAGGCGGGGGTGGGGGAGGGTCACCACGACCACGACCACCTAGTCTAACCTTCCTGCTAATATATAACAGGGGTAGTTCAGCATTTAGAATTTGCAAGGACAAGAATCATTCATGATGAAACATGCATAATGAAAGGAACACGATAGATACTACATAGTAGTTGGCATATCTTACAAAAGAGATCATGCATAGAGTTCAGTACACAGAGTTGAGTACATAGGCTAAGAACATCATAGGCGGCACGCAGGCTCGCGGTGAATGCAACTAACAGTAACAAGGAAGCCTACATCAGTTCCAGGAGGAACTGTGGAGGTAGGTGTAGCCTGACAGCTGGTAGTGACGCAAAGGGAAGTCCTCCACGTGAGTAGCCTGGGGTCCGTAGATACTCTGGTGCAGAACCAGACGTGCAGGTGGCAGAAGAGGACCATGTGCGGGAGAGTAGCCTCCCACATCTGCCCAGCCGACGCCTTGGGGCATCACGGTCCTGGCAGGGTAGATCACAGAATGCGACAGATTACCAGATCGGACAGAGGGGTGCAACAGCGTCAGAGCGTGGTACAGGTGCTGACAGGTGGTGTACAACTCGTGGCGAAGAGCTCGGTTAGCTCTATCCAGCCCATTAGCATGCAGAACCAGGTTCTGATGGTAGAAGGGCTCTCGGGTGATAGTGGAGTAGGCAGCAGTGTAGTATCCCTCCGCACCAACATCGGATGCGATAGCAATGTGCTTGAAAGGGGAGGTGTCCAACTCTCGATACTCTCCACGAAGACGTGTCAGAGCAGCATAAGCAGCATCGTGGACTGCCATATCGATAGTCACTCCAACACCATGAGCAGTGTGCAGCACGGTAGTGGAGTCATACTCCCGAGAGTAGAGGTGGACGATGGCATGGTACTGCTCCTGGTTAAAGTCCTGGTACTCCTCGTAGACGGTGTACTCATGGTCCCAGCGATAACCCAGATAGGTCATCATCTCAACCAACACAGCAGGTGATCCTGAGGCACTAATGGCCATCGTGTGGCTCATGACCTGTCTCATGGGTTCCATCTGAAAACAAAGATGTTTTCAAAGGAGTCAAATGACAATGTGGATAATGTTCAAATACTACTCTAAAGAATAACTAGGGCTTATCCAACTTTGTGGTGAACATGGTCACGGGATCCAAATGTTAGAGTTAGTAAAATCGTTTAACCCGAGTAGAAGAGAGTTCAGAGTCCCAGAGTAAGGATCGAGGAGTAAAAGATCCTAATACCACCCAGATGGCGACGTGGACCCATAAGGCACACAACCATGTTAGTAAAATGTTTTGTAATATCTAGACTCGACTTCGGCCAAGGAGTGTGGAAGGGGGATTCCTACAGGCAGTCGGCTCTGATACCAACTTGTGACGCCCCGATTCAATTGTACACTAATCATACACGCAAACGTGTACGATCAAGATCAGGGACTCACGGGAAGATATCACAACACAACTCTACAAATGAAATAAGTCATACAAGCATCATATTACATTCCAAGGGCCTTGAGGGCTCGAATACAAGAGCTCAATCATAGACGAGTCAGCGGAAGCAACAATATTTGAGTACAGACATAAGTTACACAAGTTTTCCTTAAGAAGGCTAGCACAAACTGGGATACAGATCGAAAGAGGCACATGCCTCCTGCCTGGGATCCTCCTAAACAACTCCTGGCCATCGTCATTGGCCTGCACGTAGTAGTAGGAACCTCCAGTGTAGTAGGAGTCATCATCGATGGTGTCGTCTAACTCCTGGAATACATCGTCTGGTCAGAGCAATAGGGTATAGAAAGGGGGAAAAGGGGGAGCAAAGCAACCGTGAGTACTCATCCAAAGTACTCACAAGCAAAGATCTACACTACATATGTATGCATTGGTATCAAATGGAAAAGGGGTATCATATGTGGACTAAGCTGCAGAATGCCGGAATAAGAGGGGGATAGCTAGTCCTGTTGAAGACTATGCTTCTGGCAGCCTCCATCTTCCAGCATGTAGAAGAGAGTAGATGGTAAGTTAACCAAGTATCATCGCATAGCATAATCCTACCCGGTGATCCTCTCCTCGTCGCCCTATTAGAGAGCGATCACCGGGTTGTATCTGGCACTTGGAAGGGTGTGTTTTGTTAAGTAACTGGTTCTAGTTGTCATAAGGTCAAGGTACAACTCCGAGTCGTCCTGTTACCGAAGATCACAGCTATTCAAATAGATTAACTTCCCTGCAGGGGTGCACCACATTTCCCAACACGCTCGATCCCCTTTGTCCAGACACACTTTTCTGGGTCATGCCCGGCCTCGGAAGATCAACACGTCGCAGCCCCACCTAGGCACAACAGAGAGGTCAGCACGCCGGTCTAAATCCTATGGTGCAGGGGTCTGGGCCCATCGCCCATTGCACACCTGCACGTTGCGTACGCGGCCGGCGAGCAGACCTAGCCTCCCTTATACAAGAGCAGGCGTTTCAGTCCAACCCGGCGCGCGCCGCTCAGTCGCTGACGTCAAGAAGGCTCCGGCTGATACCACGACGTCGAGTGCCCATAACTGTTCCGGCGTAGTTGGTTAGTGCATATAGGCCAGTGGCCAGACTCAGATCAAATACCCAGATCTCGTTAAGCGTGTTAATTGAGTTATCCACGGACGCCGACCAGGGCCAGGGCCACCTCTCTCCTTGGTGGTCTCAACCTACCCTATCGCTCCGCCACAAAGATCCACTCAGAGGGCCGTCAGGACAAACGTCCTTTCAGACCCAATCCGTGAATCACTCGCGGGTACTCTAGGAGCCGACCCGACTTTAGTCACCACAATCATCATATATGTATAAGTATATACCCGTGATCACCTCCCGAGTGATCACAGCCCGATAGTACAGCAAGCAAGACGGACAAGAATGTAGGGCCACTGATGATAAACTAGCATCCTATACTAGGCATTTAGGATTGCAGGTAAGGTATCAATAACTATAGCAACAATACAGGCTATGCATCAGGATAGGATTAACGGAAAGCAGTAACATGCTACACTACTCTAATGCAAGCAGTAGAGAGAAGAGTAGGCGATATCTGGTGATCAAGGGGGGGCTTGCCTGGTTGCTCTGGCAAGAGAGAGGGGTCGTCAACACCGTAGTCGTACTGGGTAGCAGCGGCGTCGGTCTCGGTGTCTAGTGAGAGAAGAGGGGGGAGAAACAATAAATATTAAGCAAACATATGCATAGTGATGCATGACATGACAAGTAGCGGTGCTAGGGGTGCCCTAACGCGGTATGAGGTGATACCGGTGAAGGGGGGAAACATCCGGGAAAATATGCCCGGTGTTTCGCGTTTTCAGACAGATGAATCAGAGGGGGAAACTTGCATGTTCTCTATGCTAGGGATGCGTGGCAGACGAACGGGCTGCGTATTCGGAATCGTCTCGTCGTTCTAACAAACTTTCATGTTGGAAGTTTTCCCATCCGAGCTACGGTTTATTTTATATTGATTTTAAAAGATTTAAATCAATTTTAGGATCTGTTTAATTAATCTAATTCAACATTATCCAGAATAGTGTTTGCTGACGTCATCATTATGTCATCATGACGTCAGCATGACATCAGCAGTTGACCGTGTCAACCTGACATGTGGGTCCCGCATGTCATTGCCTAACTAACTAACTGTTTTGTTACATTAATTAGCAGGTTAATTTGGTTTAATAGTTAGTTAACATAATTAATGAAGTTAATTAATTAATTAATTATTTAATTAATTATTGATTTAATTAACTTCATTATTATTAATTTTTTATTAATTCTTTTCCATTTTTAATACGTTCTAGGGGTGGGCCCCCCTAGTTAGTGGCCCAGGGAAGCCTTAACGAGTGCCCGAGTGCGGGCAGAGCCGGGCGACGGGCGGGGCGAACTCGGGCACATGGCCGGCGTGGGCAATGACCGGCGGCGGTGGCAGGGACGGCACCGCGGGGCCGCAGCAAGCGGCGCCGGCAGCGGGCGCCACGGCGGAGGCAGGCGCGCGGTGCGGTGAGGCCATGGTCGACAACAGTGGTCGGCGGGGCCGCGCGGCTGCGGAGAGCAGAGGCGGGCATGCAGCGGCGCGTGTGGAGAGGCCACGCAGCGAGTGGGGCTCAAGGCCGGGCTGCTCCGGCAGGAACGGGAGTCGACCGGCGGACACGGCGAGAAGCAGGCGGGGCTGGGCTCGGCGGGGGCTGTGGTTGCGGGCGGCGATGCAGGGAGCAGAGGGGCGGCCAGGGCGAGTAAGCGAGGGCGCGGCCACTAGAGACACCGCGGGGGTGTGGGCGCTCGCAGGGGAGCGGGGCTCCGGCTGTGGCTGTCAGTGGCGGCAGCGCTAGCAAGCAAAGACAGGAAGGAGGGGAAGAGAGGGTAGCTCACGGGGGTTGGTAGGGATCGGGGCGACGAGGAGGACGGAGACGGGCAATGGCGGTGCGGCGTCACGGCGAGGCGGCACCGGGCTGTGGCGGCGAGCGGTTCCCCTCCTCGATCCCGATCCAATCGGGGGAGAGGGGGGATATTTTGCGTGGGAATGGGGGTGTCGGTGTGTCTGTGTAGTGGGGGAGTGGGGAAAGGATATGGGTTGCGGGGTGGGCCGGCCCATTCGGGCAGCGGTGGCCAACTGGGCCAGAGCCCAGGGGGAAGGGGGTTTCTCTTTTTTCGTTAGTTTGTTTTCTTTTTATTTATTTACTTTTCTGTTTTAAATCATTTTAATTTATTTAGAATTTTTTGTAAAATTGTGTCTTCTACACCATAATTATCTAGGTAATATTTAGTACAAACCGAACATTTTTATTTTAATGTTCGAAAAGTTTTATTATTTAACTTTATTTTAAATTTGAATTTGAGTCGGTTTTGAACTAACCCGAGATTAACTACAGTGACAGAGGTGATGTGGCATCGTTAACGTGGGATTACTGTAGCATGATTATCCGACCACGGCCTCAGATGTCCGGTCACTAGAGACATCCACTACAGCAACGGTCCAGCAGCCGAAGCTACAGGACCCGGACATCCGGCCACTGCTCGAAAATCCAGCGCCCGTCACAGAACACACCCAAAGCTGAACCACTTCAGCCCGGACATCCGGCCACCCCACCCCGGACATCCGGCCCCTCGTGAAAGCCCAGACATCCGGCCCATTGCCCGGACATCCGGCCTCCCATGTCTGCGCACAGTGTAAGGGCCCGAGGCCCGTGTACCCCTTCGCCCTCCTTTACTATATATACTCTTCCCCTATCTACATTTTAGGGTTAGCGATGTGATAGCTCATATTAGAGATAGAGCCTTGCTCATCCACATAGGATCTATTCCTCGAGAGAGACCGCGACCCCTCTATGGAGAAGATCCCCCTGGATTCAAGACCCCCTTTTGGGTGGCCCCATCAAGACCTCCATTGGAGAAGAACCGGTTACCGTGTATCGTCCCTTGTTGATCGTGGATTATGTATCTCCTTTTGTGTTCATGGATCTAGCACATGTGTGATCATACTTGTTGGTTTGAGTGTTTCTCTTGGATTTCCCCTCGTGTTCTTTATGTTCCCCGTGGGATCCGCTCCTTTCATGAAAGATCGGCCATCTAGGGTTCCACCCTACATCACAAGATTTTAAGCAAAATGGAAAGATAAGCAAAGAGCTTTTAAGAAAGAACCATCACATCATACAACATTAAGATTGAGCAAGCGGTAACATAGCCAAACATCAATTCGCTAGGAAGGAGGGTTAGAGGCTTTTCATGGCAACATGGGAGGCTATATAAACAAGTGGTAGGTAGCGCAACATAGCGATAGAACGAACAACTAATAAGCGAAGATAGAAGTGATATAGGGGGTAATGATCATCTTGCTTGAAATGTCCTCAGTGGGAACGAAAGCTTGCTCCTCTTGAACGTACTCGACGGGGTCCTCATACACGAACTCGTCTCCCAGCTCTACCCAAAGCATGCACAAAACACCGGAACAACAATCAATCATGGTGCAATGTGCAAGAAACATGATGTAAGACATGTCATGGAATGCAAGATATGACGTGCATATGCATATGAGGTGCTTCGGAAGGGGCGCAAGCGAGACGGAAGGAGAGAACAATGAACATGGCACAATCTTTGTAACCAAAGCATGCCACTGGATAGATCAGAAGATTTCGGTTGAAATTGATATAAAATCACCAAAAGCGGATGCACGGTTTGAAAAATAGCAAGCAAAACCACATACAATGCAAGCTGTTGAAAACAACAACATGACAACTTCGATGCAAAGTTTAATATGCTACAACATTCCAAACTGAAAAAATGACAAGGAACTGAAGTACATGTCAAGCAGTACAAAACCTGATTACCGTGCCACTGCTAAAAACCACTAGAACATGTTCAAAACAGCATGATAAAATTGCAAATGATAACAGTTTTACAGACTTTGCTGAAATTTACTGATCATGGCAAAACAGATTCATGTAGGCATGTTTGCAAGCTTGTGGCACTCATCACAGTGCACTTTATGGCATGAAATAAAATCTAGCATGAAGTAGACATGAAAATGAAGCCATTCATGTGCAAAACTACCCCATAGCATGTTTGAATTTAAATACACAAAAATGACAAAATGGCATATGCTGCATGTATGACATGATTACAAACATGCTCAAATGAAGAAATGGATGCCACCAACTGATTCATTGGAATTTTTCTAGCCCAAAAACATATATAATGTGTTGGGGTCACATTAGAAAAATCACCACAATTACACAAATATGCAATCTGCCTAAAATGGAATTAAACAGATTTGGCAATTTCCATATTTGGAACGTCCATAATTGGACTTTCCCGAAATGGAAAGATTCCATTACCCGGAATGGAATACTCGCTGAGATTAAAAGGAAAATAAAAGAAAAAAGGAAAATAGAGAGGGAGGGGATGACATGTGGGTCCTGGGGGAGTGAGTATGACAAGCTGGGGCCACATGTCATAGGGCCAGTGAAAAATAAATAAAAGGGGAGTTTTGCTACGCCTGGGGGGATTCTATCCCTAGTCTCCCTGTTTGAGAAATGTGGGCACAACCACTGAGCTACTGCTACGGTCCTTGATAGAGACGGGGTGCGGGACTTCTTGACCTAACGCTAGGCGGGGGCTGGCTGGTCCTGCCGGCGGCAGAGAAGTAGACCACGCCACCAACGGGCGCGACGACGTCCACCGGAGCGGAGGGTCACCGGCAGGCGTGTGGGATTAAAGGAGCTGGGGCGTGCAAGCAGTGCAGCTGCAAGAGAGCGGCGCAATGCACGGGCTTGCTGGGGCGCTCGACCCGGGGCACGACATGACATGGCGAGCGACGACAGCAAGGTACGCGAGGTAGCTATGGTGGGCTAGCTACGGAGGAGGCGCGAGGACAGAGGGTGCGTGGGATGCAGAGGAACAACAACTAGCTAAAAGTTTCAGACTTTGCCGGAGCATCGAGAACACGAAAAACAACAAGACTCTAGCAATCCCTACGAGGAACGGTCGGCGACAGGAAAGAGCAGGGAGCGAGTTGGTTATACCTAGTATACCTATGGGGAGAGGATGTGGTCGAGGATGTAGTAGATCGACGGCAAGGATTCGAGGAACTCCGACGGATTTGCTGTCCATGAAGAAGAGGAAGAAGATGGGTCGAGGCGGTCGATCCAGGGGTTGTGGCGATGCGTGTGTTGTGGTAGCAGGACACGGGGGCGTTGGTGGACCTCTCCACGGCGACAGGCGGTTCGGAGGCACGACGTGGAAGGCTACCTGAGCTTGAGCTCTTGCTCGCTCAGGTCATGGTGGGCATGCAGGGCGACGGCGAGGTGCGTGGAGACCTACCTGGCGGCAGCGAGGGCAAGAGAGGGACAAAAGTGGACGAGGGGAACTAGGGCTAGGTCTAGGACACCATATATAGGGGCTAGGGCCGTCGGACGGCCGTCGAATCAACAAGCTCATTGACATGGCGCCCTGGATGCACGTCGTACAAAGGAGGACGGCTCTTTTGTCACTGGTGGGTTGGTTCGGCCGGATGAGATAAGTGGCTGGCTAGTTGGAGGGAAAGGGCCCAAGTGCAGCGCCCAGGTAAGGAAAAGGTGAGTTCCCTTTCTCTGTTTTTATTAATAATAAGAAAAGGAAAAGAAGGGGTAGCTATTGAAAGAATTTGGAAGATTTAAAAATATCCTCATGCTCCTGGAAACACACACTATTTAATAGAACTGGTTTGGACATTTTTAGAGGTAGAAAAATAAAACAAGTTTGAATAAAATTCAAACTTAGGCCATTTTTGAACCCAACCAAAATAACTTCAAATAGGCTGAAATTTGACAAAGATGTTTGTGCATGGAATAAGATTGCTGGGGAGAAATTGAACATTTATGGAGGAGGGCAAGATGGCACTTGCAAAAATAAAGAAAAGAGAAGGAACGAGAGGTGGTGATGCATGGATCACACATGGGGCATGCAACAAAATGTCATGCATGAATAGCACAATGGACATGATGATTATGAGAATGCAAAATGACATAAGCATAATGCAAGACTTGATATGACCATGATGCAACATATGATGGCATCAAGAAAAAATAACAAGAAAAGACAAGGCCATGCAATAGGTAAAATAACAAAGCAAAACAAAATGAAGCCAACAAGGAAGGACCCACATGGAAATAGATGAAGATCAAGTTGATACATTGACAAAATGGGATTTGTTACAAATGGGGTGTTACACATGTACATCCATTACGATTTTATGACAGAATCAAGATAGTCGTACCTGTGCTGTTGTAGAAGTGTTGCATGACATTACCAAAATTATCATCACGGAAGTGTCCACTTCCATGATGATAAATCACACGTCATAGAAGTGCTTTCATCAAGGGTGACCGAGATGTGGGATCCACCGTAACGGGTCGCCGTAAAGCTATCGGGTTCCGGTTTGGATCCGATAACCCGTTAACAGCCCCGACCAATGGGGATTTTCCACGTGTAAAATTCTCATTCATCGGATAATGCATGTGTCAGCTCATCGTTGGGATAGATGTCATCCCTACAATGGACGGAAGACACCTATGATATGTCGACACATGGCACAGCCCAATAGTGGCCCATTTAAGGTAAAAAGGTTGGCCCTGCTAAAGGCCCACCAGATTTTTTCAAACACTAGTAGGCTTGCCTGTTAACAACCTGTCATGTTTTGGGTCAAATTGAGGCTAATATCAGATCAGGCCCGTTCACAGCCTACCGTGTTTTGGGCCAAATTACGGCCCATATCGGATGAGGCCCGTTAATAGGCCACTATTCTTTGGGGCCCATTCTAAGACAGGTTTGTGCTTTAGCCTGTTAAATGCCCGTTTACTAGCTCGACCCAATAATAGTTTCGGCCTGTTGGCGGCCCGTGGTTCATCCGGGACGTTGTCGGCCCGGTTTAACTTTAATCCATTTAACGGCCTATGCATAAACTGGGCTATTTCTTGTTTGAAGTAACTTTAGGCCTCTTAACGGCCCACAGTCTTCGTGGATAAATTTCAGCCCAACTGGCATATCGGCCTGTTAATGGCCCGTGTAACTATTGGGCCTAATTATAGCACATCTGATAATGGCCCGTGACACTCTTGGGCCTACGGCCCACATGGATACTGGTCTTCTTAAAGCCCATAATTTTATTGGGCCAAACAAGGCACAGTATATATTTTGGCTTGTTAACAGCTCGCCCTATTTTGGCCAAACATGGGCCTTAGGAAGTTTTGGCCTGTATTGGCCTGTGAATATTTCGGCTCAACGCTAGCCCAATCTATTTTTTAGCCTATTAAAAGCCCATGGTATTCTCTAGCCCAGCTGGCCAGAACTTTACCCGGCCTGTTAAAGGCAGAAAACTACTAGACGTTTAGACTTGCTAATGGCCAAAGATGATTATAGGCCCACGTTTTGGCCCGTATGAGTAACAGGCCGGCTTGAAGACCCATAACACAGAGATCCATTGAACCTTCCGGCCTAAATTGTAGCATACCGACCAAGAAGAAACCTAGACTATACAATAATGAAATTACGGCATATTACATCCACTGGGAATCAAAGTTCACCACCGGTGATAATAAAGCGCAACATGACCGTGGATTACATACATTGGGCATCAGAGGTAGCCACCAGTGCATAGAAACGCGCTGATAAAAGAATGTACAAAACTGAGAGCACTTCAGAAGGCATTAGGCCTGGCCAGGACGGGCACCGCAAGCAGCCGAACAAGCTGATGAGACCTCCGTTGTGTCAACGATAGATGCTCCATCCCTAGCTTTATAGCATCATAGGGCGCAAGGCAGTCCTCTAAGACCTTCATTACATCATTGACATCAAGTCGGAGCTGAGCTGAAGCAAGCCTTTCCGCTTTAAGTTGAGACTGAACAAATCGAACTGATTGAGGCAGCGACTGCACAGAGGTTGTCTCACAGCTGTTGGTGAGTAACTTCAACTCACTTTCTTCATCAAGACAGGACCTTGAGGTCATCTCTCTCTTCAAGATGGTTTGGCTCACTAGCTTCCCTAAAGTTCTGCCTGGCATAAGAAATACAACTCTGAAAGAGAAACAAGGAGACACGTAATAGGTTTCATAATTATAAAAGAAAATAAATGGATCTATTCTGCATAAGGAACATGTTTTTATAGCTACAATTTAAAATTGGTAGTTGTTGCAAACATCCAATCAGATGTACACAACAAAGTAAACAACACTAGAGGAAATGATGCCTATCGAAATCTATACTAGAACAAAGTTTGAAGGCTTGAGAAGGATGAACTTACATTACATGTTAACACGGGCTGGACAAAGCCCTTCTCCATGTCGATGGAAGGATAATTCAATAAATTCCCCGAAGAAACTTCTTTATAAGCGTTGCCATTATTCTACATTTTGCAAAAAGTAAGTATAGATCAAATAATATTGGAAGAAATAGAGGATAATGAAGCTCAGGTGCAGACTGATGATACATAATCAAATAGCAATTAATTAAGTACAGTGTTACAAGGCAAAAGGTACTGACAAGAGGAATGCAGACATCAACGTGTGAAGTGGCATTGGCTTTATTGAACATTTTGGTAAGTGTAAATGTAGATCTAATAATTTGGAGAAAGTGGAGGGCAGGGCAGATAAGATGCATAGACAATCAACTATCTCGTGATGCAAGTACAGTAATTCCACCACCGTCCATTATTACTTGTCGCTCAAATGGATGTATCTAGCACTATTATGTTCTGAATACATCCAATTGATCAACAATTAATTCGATATAGAGGGAGTACATGAAAACAAGTACTTACATGAGCAATCCAAAACTTCATAACCATTGTGTTAATTCTACATTTATCCAATAGTAAATATAGATCTTATAATTTCGAGCAAAGGGAGGATAAAGAAGCGAACATTTACAGTGATGCTACATAATTAAACTGCAATGAGTGTAAGTATGCTGACAAAAGGCAAGAGGTACTAACAAGAGCAATGCAATGCCCAGTATTGTTGTGAGATTCTACGATCCTTTGAGCAAGGAGATTCATTTGAATTTAGTCTTCATACAAGAGAGAAGGTAAGGCACATGCAAAAATTTAGGAGTTGAAATTTTGAATTGATATTACAGACAATACCTAACGATGGGCTCTCAATAGTTTTAATAGGGGTTTGGCCGGTGGAGTAGGGTTAAAGTGTGGTACAGTTGGTGATGAGGACATGACAACCTTGGATACGACCAAAAATATTGCATGTGGGAGGGGATTTCTAATGAAAACTATGCAATAATTTATTTATGTCTTCCAGGACAAAAATACTTCACACACTTTTGTGCCATGTCTCATTGCAGGTGTTGGGACATTTGTACAATCCACATATGAAGATAAGGGAGAAAGAGATGTTTACTTGTTGTTCAAAAAGTTCTCTCACGTCACTTTTGGCCCAAGAGAAGATAGAGTCCAAGTCTCTCACGTTCTAGACTCAGATTCGGACTCCACAAACATACCTAACTCAAAACATCAACAACTTTTTCATCCGAACTACGAATTGGGTGATTCTTATTTTGCTGGAAAGTAGATTTCGTGCACTTTCCAAATCAACTCAATTCACCTTCAAATTCGTCCGGAGCGTTGAGTTATGGATGAAGCAATCTGATGTTGCAGCAGAATCCGAGTCAAACTACAAGTCCAAAGGTGTTACATCACCTCCACTTGGGCCCATTGGCCTTGTACAAGCTAGGGTTGATTTTAGGCTGCCGTGGGACATCCTCCCACCTCCTTCTCCGTCATCTCTTGCTCCTATATAAATAGATCCATCGAGTAGCTTTTCCTTGGGATTTGTTTAGTTAAAAGTTAGCCACTTCAACTTCGTGTACTTCGTTTGTGTCCAATGATACGTCTCCAACGTATCTATAATTTTTGATTTCTCCATGCTATATTATCTACTCTTTGGACATTATTGGGCTTTATTATCCACTTTTATATTATTTTTGGACTAACCTATTAACTGGAGGCCCAGCCTAGAATTGCTGTTTTTTTGCCTGTTTTAGGGTTTCGAAGAAAAGGAATAGCAAACGGAGTCCAAACGGAATGAAACCTTCAGGGACGTGATTTTCTCAACAGATAACACCCGGGAGACTTGGACCCTACATCAAGGCACGTAACAGGAGGCCACGAGGTAGGGGGCGCGCCCTACCCTACCAGGCACGCCCCCACCCTCTTGGCCCCCTGTTGCTCCATCGACGTACTTCTTCCTCCTATATATATCCACGTACCCCCAAACGATTAGATACGGAGCCAAAACCCTAATTCCACCGCCTCAACTTTTTGTATCCACGCGATCCCATCCTGGGGCCTGTTCCGGAGCTCCGCCGGAGGGGGCATCGATCACGGAGGGATTCTACATCAACACCATAGCCTCTCCGATGAAGTGTGAGTAGTTTACCTCAGACCTACGGGTCCATAGTTAGTAGATAGATGGCTTCTTCTCTCTTTTTGGATCTCAATACAATGTTCTCCCCCTCTCTAGTGGAGATCTATTCGATGTAATCTTCTTTTTGTGGTGTGTTTGTTGAGACCGATGAATTGTGGGTTTATGATCAAGTCTATCTATGAATAATATTTTAATCTTCTCCGAATTCTTTTATGTATGATTGGTTATCTTTGCAAGTCTCTTTGAATTATCACTTTGGTTTGGCCTACTAGATTGATCTTTCTTGCAATGGGAGAAGTGCTTAGCTTTGGCTTCAATCTTGCGGTGTCCTTTCCCGGTGACACTAAGGGCAGCAAGGCACGTATTGTATTGTTGCCATCGAGGATAACAAGATGGGGTTTTCATCATATTGCATGAGTCTATCCCTCTACATCATGTCATCTTTCTTAAGGCGTTACTCTGTTTTTAACTTAATACTCTAGATGCATGCTGGATAGCGGTCGATGAGTGGAGTAACAGTAGTAGATATAGGCAGGAGTCGGTCTACTTGTCTCGGACATGATGCCTATATACATGATCATACCTAGATATTCTCATAACTATGCTCAATTATGTCAATTGCTCAACAGTAATTTGTTCACCCACCGTAGAATACTTATGCTCTCGAGAGAAGCCACTAGTGAAACCTATGGCCCCCGGGTCTATCTTTATCATATTGTTCTCCTACTACTTTGCTATTTACTTTGCCTTTATTTTACTTTGCATCTTTATCATAAAAATACCAAAAATATTATCTTTATCATATATATCAGAACTCACTCTCGTAAGTGGCCCTATAGGGATTGACAACCCCTATTTGTGTTGGTTGAGAGGATTTATTTGTTTTGTGCAGGTACGAGGGACTTGCGTGTAGCCTCCTACTGGATTGATACCTTGGTTCTCAAAAACGGAGGGAAATATTTACACTACTTTGCTGCATCATCCCTTCCTCTTGGGGAAAACCAACGCAGTGCTCAAGAGGTAGCATTATCTCCCGCATTACATTATTTGCCATTTCCCTCTCATTTTCCTTTCCCCCACTTCACCCTTGCCGTTTTATTCGCCCTCTCTCTCTATCCTCCCTCTCTTTCTCTATTTGCCTCTTTTTGCCCGTTTGCTTTTTGTTTGCTTGTGTGCTAGTTTGCTTGCTTGTCACGATGGCTCAAAATAATACTAAATTGTGTGACTTCACCAATACCAACAACAATGATTTATTAGCACTCCGATTACTCCTCTTACCGATGTTAAATCTTGTGAAATTAATATTGCTTTGCTGAATCTTGTCATGAAAGATCCGTTTTCCGGCCTTCCCAGTGAAGATGCCATTACCCATCTAAATAGCTTCGTTGATTTGTGTGATATGCAAAATAAGAAAGATGTGGATAATGATATTTTTAAATTGAAGCTATTTCCTTTTTCGCTTAGAGGTCGTGCTAAAGCTTGGTTTTCATCTTTGCCTAAAAATAGTATTGATTCATGGAACAAGTGCAAAGACGCTTTTATCTCTAAGTATTTTCCTCCCGCTAAGATCATCTCTCTTAGAAACGACATTATGAATTTTAAGCAACTTGATAATGAACATGTTGCACAAGCTTGGGAGAGAATGAAATTAATGATACTTAATTTCCCTACTCATGGTTTAAATTTGTGGATGATTGTTTAGAATTTTTATGTCGGATTGAATTTTGCTTCTAGAAATCTTTTAGATTCGGCCGCGGGAGGCACTTTTATAGAAATCACTTTAGGAGAAGCTACTAAACTGCTAGATAATATTATGGTTAGTTATTCTCAATGGCATACTGAAAGATCTACTAATAAAAAGGTGCATGCGAAGAAGAAATTAATGTTTTGAGTGGAAAGATGGATGAACTAATGAAATTATTTGCTAATAAGAGTGTTTCTTCTGATCCTAATGATATGCCCTTGTCTACTTTGATTGAGAATAATAATGAATCTATGGATGTGAATTTTGTTGGTAGGAACAATTTTGGTAACAATGCGTATAGAGGAAATTTTAATCCTAGGCCTTATCCTAGTAATCCCTCTAATAATTATGGTAATTCCTACAACAACTCTTATGGAAATTATAATAAGATGCCTTCTGATTTTGAATCTAATATTAAAGGATTTATTACTTCGCAAAAGAATTTTAATGCTATGATTGAAGAAAAATTGCTTAAGATTGATGATTTGGCTAGGAACGTTGATAGAATTTCTCTTGATGTTGATTCTTTGAAACTTAGATCTCTTCAACCTAAGCATGATATCAACGAGTCTCTCAAAGCCATGAGAATTTCCATTGATGAGTGCAAAGAAAGAACCGCTAGGATGCGTGCTAAGAAAGATGCCTTTATAAAAGCCTGTTCTTCTAGTTCCTATGAAAATAATGATGAAGATCTAAAAGTTATTGATGTGTCCCCAATTAAATCTTTGTTTTGCAATATGAATCTTGATAATGATGGGACTGAATATGATCCACCTTTACCTAGAAGGCATTCTAAGAATTCAGAATTTGTTGATCTTGATGCTAAATTTGATAAAAGTGGGATTGAAGAAATTAAAACCCTAGATGTTGCTAAACCCACTATTATGGATGTCAAGGAATTTAACTATGAAAATTGCTCTTTGATTGATTGTATTTCCTTGTTGCAATCCGTGCTAAATTGTCCTCACGCTTATAGTCAAAATAAAGCGTTTACTAAACATATCGTTGATGCCTTGATGCAATCTTATGAAGAAAAACTTGAATTGGAAGTTTCTATCCCTAGAAAACTATATGATGAGTGGGAATCAACTATTAAAATTAAAATTAAAGATCATGAATGCTATGCTTTATGTGATTTGGGTGCTAGTGTTTCCACGATTCCAGAGACTTTGTGTGATTTGTTAGGTTTCCGTGATTTTGATGATTGCTCTCTAAACTTGCACCTTGCGGATTCCACTATTAAGAAACCTATGGGAAGAATTAATGATGTTCTTATTGTTGAAAATAGGAATTATGTGCCCGTAGATTTTATTATTCTTGACACAGATTGCAATCATTCATGTCCTATTATTCTTGGTAGACCTTTCCTTAGAACGATTGGTGAAATTATTGATATGAAGGAAGGAAATATTAGATTGCAATTTCCATTAAGGAAAGGCATGGAACACTTTCCGAGAAAGAAAATTAAATTACCTTATGAATCTATTATGAGAGCCACTTATGGATTGCCTACCAAAGATGGCAATACCTAGATCTATTCTTACTTGTTATGCCTAGCTAGGGGTGTTAAACAATAGTGCTTGTTGGGAGGCAACCCAATTTTATTTTTATTCCGTGCCTTTTGCTCCGGTTTAGTAATAAATAATTTATCTAGCCTCTGTTTTGGTTGTGTTTTTTGTGTTTAATTAGTGTTTGTGCCAAGTAGAACCATTGGGAAGACTTGGGGAAAGTCTTGTTGAACTTGCTGTAAAAAACAGAAACTTTAGCGCTCACGAGAACTACTGCCATTTTTATTTGAAACATGATATTTAGTTAATTATTTTTGAAGATGATTAATAGATAAATTCCTCACTTCCAGAAATTTATTTTAGAATTTTTGGGGTTCCAGATCTTGCGCTAGCTACATATTACTACAGACTTTTCTGTTTTTGAAAGATTCTGTTTTTGTGTGTTGTTTGCTTATTTTGATGAACCTATGGCTAGTAAAATAGTTTATAAACCATAGAGAAGTTGGATTACAGTAGGTATAACACCAATATAAATAAAGAATGAATTCATTACATTACCTTTAAGTGGTCTTTTGTTTTCTTTCGCTAACGGAGCTCACGAGATTTTCTACTTTAAGTTTTGTGTTGTGAAGTTTTCATGTTTTGGGTAAAGATTTGATGGATTATGGAACAAGGAGTGGAAAGAGCCTAATCTTGGGGATGCCCATGGCACCCCCAAGATAATCTAAGGACACCTAAAAGAAAAGGCTTGGGGATGCCCCGGAAGGCATCCGCTCTTTCGTCTACTTCTATCGGTAACTTTACTTGGACCTATATTTTTATTCGCCACATGATATGTGTTTTGCTTGGAGCGTCTTGTATTATTTGAATCTTTATTTGTTAGTTTACCACAATCATCCTTGATGGACACACCTTTTGAGAGAGCCATGCATGATTTGGAATTTGCTAGAATACTCCATGTGCTTCGCTTATATCTTTTGAGTTATATAATTTTGCTCTAGTACTTCACTTATATCTTTTAGAGCACAGCGGTGGATTTGTTTTATAGAAAATATTGATATCTCATGCTTCACTTAGATTATTTTGAGAGTCTTAATAGCATGGTAATTTTCTTAAAATCCTAATATGCTTGGTGTACAAGATTAATAATAAAACTTTCTTATGAGTGTGTTGGATACTATGATAAGTTTGATACTTGATAATTGTTTTGAGATATGAAGATGGTGATATTAAAGTTGTGCTAGTTGATTAGTTGTGAATTTGAGAAATACTTGTGTTGAAGTTTGTGATTCCCGTAGCATGCACGTATGGTGGACCGTTATGTGATGAAGTCGGAGCATGATTTATTTTTTGATTGTCTTCCTTATGAGTGGCGGTCGGGGACGAGCGATGGTCTTTTCCTACCAATCTATCCCCCTAGGAGCATGCGTGTAATACTTTGCTTTGATAACTTGTAGATTTTTGCGATAAGTATACGAGTTCTTTATGACTAATGTTGAGTCCATGGATCATACGCACTCTCACCCTTCCACCTTCGCTAGCCTCTCTAATACCGCACACCTTTTGCCGGTATCATACACCCACCATTACCTTCCTCAAAACAGCCACCATACCTACATATTATGGCATTTCCATAGCCATTCCGAGATATATTTCCATGCAACTTTCCACCATTCCATTCATCATGACACACTCCATCATTGTCATATTTCTTAGCATGATCATGTAGTTTACATCGTATTTGTGGCAAAGCCACCGTTCATAATTCTCTCATACATGTCACTCATGAGTCATTGCATATCCCGGTACACCGCTAGAGGCATTGATATAGAGTCATATTTTGTTCTAAGTATCGAGTTCTAATTCTTGAGTTGTAAGAAAAATAAAAGTGTGATGATCATCATTATTAGACCATTGTCCCAGTGAGGAAAGGATGATGGAGACTATGATTCCCCCACAAGTCGGGATGAGACTCCGGACAAAAAATAAAAAAAAAGAGAAAGAAAAAAGAGTCCATAAAAAAGATAGGCCCAAAGAAAAAATATGAGAGAAAAAGAGAGAAGGGGCAATGCTACTATCCTTTTACCACACTTGTGCTTCAAAGTAGCACGATCTTCATAGTAGAGAGTCTCTCATGTTATCACTTTCATATACTATTATAGAACTTGGCTTGTATATTTCAATGATGAGCTTCCTCAAATTTCCCTAGGTCTTCATGAGCAAGCAAGTTGGATGCACACCCACTTAGTTTCTTTTTGAGCTTTCATATACTTATAGCTCTAGTGCATCTGTTGCATGGCAATCCCTACTCACTCACATTGATATCTATTGATAGGCATCTCCATAGCCCATTGATACGCCTAGTTGATGTGAGACTATCATCTCCCTTTTGTCTTCTCCACAACCACCGTTCTATTCCACCTATAGTGCTATGTCCATGGCTCACACTCATGTATTGCGTGAAAATTGAAAAAGTTTTGAGAATGTCAAAAGTAGGAAACAATTGCTTAGCTTGTCATCGGGGTTGTGCATGATTTAAATATTTTGTGTGGTGAAGATGGAGCATACCAGACTATATGATTTTGTAGGGATAACTTTCTTTAGCCATGTTATTTTGAGAAGACATAATTGCTTAGTTAGTATGCTTGAAGTATTATTATTTTTATGTTAATATGAACTTTTGTCTTGAATCTTTCAGATCTGAATATTCATACCACAATTAAGAAGAATTACATTAAAATTATGACAAGTAGCACTCCGCATCAAAAATTCTGTTTTTATCATTTACCTACTTGAGGACGAGCAGGAATTAAGCTTGGGGATGCTTGATACATCTCCAACGTATCTATAATTTTTGATTGCTCCATGCTATATTATCTACTATTTTCGACATTATTGGGCTTTATTATCCACTTTTATATTATTTTTGGGACTAACCTATTAACCGGAGGCCCAGCTCAGAGTTGCTATTTTTTGCCTGTTTTAGGGTTTCGAAGAAAAGGAATATCAAACGGAGTCCAAACGGAATGAAACCTTCAGGAATGTGATTTTCTCAACAGATAAGACCCGGGAGACTTCGACCCTACGTCAAGGCACGTAACAGGAGGCCACGAGGTAGGGGGTGCGCCCTACCCTACCAGGCGCGCCCCCACCCTCGTGGGCCCCCTGTTGCTCCACCGACGTACTTCTTCCTCATATATATATATCCATGTACCCCCAAATGATCAGATTCGGAGCCAAAACCCTAATTTCACAACCGCAACTTTCTGTATCCACGAGATCCCATCCTGGGGCCTGTTCCGGAGCTCCGCCGGAGGGGGCATCGATCACGGAGGGCTTCTACATCAACACCATAGCCTCTCTGATGAAGTGTGAGTAGTTTACCTCAGACCTACAGGTCCATAGTTAGTAGATAGATGGCTTCTTCTCTCTTTTTGGATCTCAATACAATGTTCTCCCCCTCTCTAGTGGAGATCTATTCGATGTAATCTTCTTTTTGTGGTGTGTTTGTTGAGACCGATGAATTGTGGATTTATGATCAAGTCTATCTATGAATAATATTTTAATCTTCTCCGAATTCTTTTATGTATGATTGGTTATCTTTGCAAGTCTCTTCGAATTATCACTTTGGTTTGGCCTACTAGATTGATCTTTCTTGCAATGGGAGAAGTGCTTAGCTTTGGCTTCAATCTTGCGGTGTCCTTTCCCGGTGACACTAAGGGCAGCAAGGCACGTATTGTATTGTTGCCATCGAGGATAACAAGATGGGGTTTTCATCATATTGCATGAGTCTATCCCTCTACATCATGTCATCTTGCTTAAGGCGTTATTCTGTTCTTAACTTAATACTGTAGATGCATGCTGGATACCGGTCGATGAGTGGAGTAATAGTAGTAGATGCAGGCAGGAGTCGGTCTACTTGTCTCGGACGTGATGCCTATATACATGATCATACCTAGATATTCTCATAACTATGCTCAATTCTGTCAATTGCTCAACAGTAATTTGTTCACCCACCGTAGAATACTTAAGCTCTCGAGAGAAGCCAGTAGTGAAACCTATGGCCCTCGGGTCTATCTTTATCATATTGTTCTCCTACTACTTTGCTATTTACTTGGCCTTTATTTTACTTTGCATCTTTATCATAAAAATACCAAAAATATTATCTTTATCGTATCTATCAGACCTCACTCTCGTAAGTGGCCCTATAGGGATTAACAACCCCTATCTGCGTTGGGTGCAAGGATTTATTTGTTTTGTGCAGGTACGAGGGACTTGCCCGTAGCCTCCTACTGGATTCATACATTGGTTCTCAAAAACTGAGGGAAATACTTATGCTACTTTGCTGCACCATCCCTTCCTCTTCGGGGAAAACCAACGCAGTTCTCAAGAGGTAGCATCCAACGACCAGACCAAGACCGCTTTCAGATCCCCACCTATATCAATACTTCATCTGTATTCGCAATATTCAGATTGCATTATCATATTGTTGCTTGTTCTTCAATTGCGTGCAGGAATAGACCTTCATGGTTAGGCTGATCGTGCTTCCAACATCGTCAGTAACCTCGGGAGATTGGTTTAGGATTGCTAAGGTGCAACATTGTCCACGTTTGTAGTTGGATCGTCAAAGTCAACTCCACCAAATCAATAATTATCATCTCATCGAAAGATCGGGACATCCTCGCCTCTATCAACTGGTATCAGTTTTCAGGTTGCTTCGTGAGAATTTCTAGTTTTTCTTAGATTTGATTTATTTTCTTACCTATTGTCCAATAAAAAGCCACAAAAAGTTAGATCTATTCATCCTTTGTCCAAGCCAGTCTGAGCCTTTGCAATTTTATTTTCATTGCTTGCATAGTTGAATTATCGGTTGCATCATCGTGTCGAGTTGCTGGTCTTAGTCTCTAGTTCATTTAGAGTTTCGAGTTCTGTTCACATTTGTCACACCGCCACTGCATCATTATCCCTTTTTTTTCCACCACCCATCCATCAATTTCCACCAAGTGCTACCCACCGTTCATTGTCGTAATCATAGTTGAGATCGTTCACATCTTCGCGTGATCGAATCTGCATCTTATCTAGTTTGTTTTGGAAAGAGGGAGAGAGAGAGAAAAAAAGACAAAGAAAAAAAAGAGAGAAAGAAAAAAAGTGTCAGAAAAAAAGAAAAAAGAAAGAAAATTCGGATCTATCTAGACTCAATCTCGTAGTTGAATTCGGGTTGGAATCTGTTTTGTGCACTGTTTAGTAAAATAGGCATAACTTCCTCATACGAAGTCCGTTTTGGCTCCGTGAGTACTCAAATAAAAGCTAACAACGAGCCTTATCTAAATGGTTGCAGAAGTTAGTTCAATATTTGGCACCTCAAAATTGGCTTCTAAATAGGTATGTTTGTCCTCCGAAGTTCGCAAACACAGCTTATACCAGTTTTAGAATTTTCTGACTCCTCATATCAACTATGAATTGAGTGATTCTTTTTGCGTTTGAAAACTTGAGTCAGTGTCCTTCTGGAGAAAAATTATTAGAAAATTGGCACAATATTTTCCAAAGAGAAGTTGGAGAGAAAGTTGTTGATATATCCTGTTTGGCTGTTGTTTCACATCATTATCTTTACTGCTATTGTGATCTTCACTTATATCTTGCTGTCTAGAGCTACTTCATATCCTTTCCCGATGCTAGTTGTGCTACACCGTGACGTCATTAGTGTTCTAGGCTCGCATCTCTAGTCCGGTCTAGCCTAGGACCAGCACAGTACCATCGTTGAGCGTTTATTCAACATTGCATCTCTGAATTGTTTATTGCTAATCTTTTGCTACCAAATATTTAAGCCTTCCAAGATCCACATATTTCTACACCATTTATACGTACGTTCCCCTGGCAATCGCTATACTCAATCTTCGGAGTTATTTGACATCGCTGGTTGCCTATCACCATTAGCTGCATGGTAAGACCTTGTAAGATATTGATATTTGCTATACAGTGAGCATTTTACCACCAGATTCTAGTAGTTCATAGAAACATTATTCTTGGATTTTGTTTCTTTCTTTCTACTAACTATGGCAGGTTCTGGAGTTGTTAGTTCTTGGGCTTCATCGATCGTGGGAGATTTGCCATCGTCTAAGAAAATACAACAACCGTCACAAGAGGAGCAACAACATCAGAATGCACATAATCAGGTTAATGTTTCCATGTCACCATTTACTGGTCGTTTTAAGCCTGATTTATATATTGAATGGGAGTACGAAATAAATGCTATATTTGCTTCCCATCATTTTGGTGAGCGTGGAAAATTTCAAGCTGCGGTTAGTACTTTCAGTAGCTTTACTTTAATTTGGTGGAGTGAATATTGTCAGTTAAACCCTGATTTTATACCTACTACTTGGGATGATTTATGACTTGTGATGAGAGATAGATTCGTTGATGTTTACTATACTCATGGCATGATTAAAAAATTACAACATTTGAAACAAGGCACTGCCACGATAACAAAATATTATGATGATTTACAAACTACATTGTTGCACTCATTTTTAGAAGAAAGTGAAGAAGACTTTATGGATAGATTTTAGGGAGGATTAAACTGTGATATTCAAGAGATACTAATTCATGAAGAGTGTTATCCTATGGACCATTTGATTCGTCTTACTTGCAAACCTGAATAGGAAATAAAACGACGTGTTGCTCGCAAGGAGAACAAGCGCATGCTGCACATTCCAAGTGTTGATACAGATGTTTCTTCAGACAACCACATCCGTTGTTGCAAGGACTACATCCTCCACCATGTGACACATCACCACCAAGAGTGCCTACATCATCTGAGTTGATCATAAGAGGTAATGACAAAGGTACAAATTTTCCACTTTCACATGAGAATGATGCATGCCTTGTTAACTTGAATACATCATGTGTTGAGTTACCTATTGATTTGAGCACATCAGCTATTTTAGAGAATCGCGTTCCTATCATGAATGCGTCATGTGATCAAACAGTTGAAGTACCAACAATTTTGATTGTACCCAATGAATTAACTGTTCGTGCAAAAGAACCAACGTTTAATCATTTTGATATGACCTCTAATCCTGGTGATGATTCTGTGTCAAATTATTTATTGCATGTTTGCTTATTGAAGCATGTTGTAGCATGTAAATTTGATGCAAGTAAGGTTTATTCACCAATGTTGGGATGGTTTAATGATGAACATTGTCAATCCTTTGATATGAATAAGAGCTTCACTTATATGTGCAAATTGAGTTGCAATATTTTCGTGCCTTCTACTACTTTTGATAATATTTGCGCTTTACATTTTATGAACTATGAAAGTTACTCATGTATACATATGTCATATGTGCAAAAATCAAGGGAAGTAAAAACGGATGACATATACATATACAACATGTACACCTTGTCACTTTTGTTAGCCACATTTCAGATTAAGAAACGCCGAGGAAGGCTTTGTTTTCAAGAAGGGGAACACTTTCTCCCTTGATAGAGGAGAGGGTGTCCTGATCTTTTGATGAGATGATAACTACCGATTCGGTGGAGTCGACTTTGATGATCCGACTACAAATGTGCACGACATTGCGCCTTAGCAATCACTAAACCAGTCTCCCAAGGTTACGGACGATGCTGGAAGACCGATCAGCCCGACCACGAAGGTCAATTCCTGCACGCAATTGAAGAACAAGCAAGAATATGATAATTCAATCTGAATATTATGAATACAGATAAAGTTTTGATAAATGTGGGGATCCGAAAGCGGTCTTGGTCTGGTCGTTTGACATAAATGAAGTACACGAAGTTGCAATGGCTAACTTTTAACTAAACAAATCCCAAGGAAAAATCCACTAGGTGGATCTATTTATATAGGAGCAAGGGGTGACGGCCAAGGAGGTGGGATGACATCCCAAGGAAGCCTAAAACCAACCCTAGGTCGTACAAGGCCAATGAGCCCAAGCGGAGGTGATGTAGCACCTTTCGACTTGTAGTTTGACTCGGATTCTGCTGCAGTATTAGATTGTTTCGTCCATAACTCAACAATCCGGATGAATTTGAAGCTGAATCCAATTGGGTTGGAAATTGCATGAAATCTACTTTCCAGCAGAAAAAGTATCACCCAATTCAAAGTCCGGATGAAAAAATTATTGACGTTTTGAGTCAGGTATGTCTGTGCAGTCCGAATCTAAGTCTAGAATGTGAGAGAGTTGGGCTCTATCTTCTCTTGGGCCGAAAGTGACGTGAGAGAATTTTTTGAACATCAAGTAAACATCTCTTTCTCCCTTATATTCATATGTGGATTGTACAAATGTCCAATAGACCTACAAATAGACATGGCATATAAGTTTGTGTACTATTTTTGTCCTGGATGACATAAATATATTTTTGCATAGTTTGCACTAGAAATCACCTCACAAATATACATGTATGCAATATTTTTGGTCGTATCCAAGGTAGTCATGTCCTCATCAGTTGGGCCTGTGTTTTCTATGGTTGTCGATCTATCTGATTTAACAGGTATCACTATGGAACACCCCGGATGTAACTTCCTATATTTGTAACTACGACTCTTGCCATTTTCGGCGATGTGATAGGATATTCCCTTCACGGTTGGGGTTTGTCTTTCGTTTTGCATTTTGTTCATGTCATGCATTGCATATCATGTCATCATGTGCATCGCATTTGCATTCGTGCTTGTCTCATGCATCCAGTCTTTTTCTCCGTTGTCCGTTTTGCAATCCGACACTGTCTCGTGCCCCGTTGCACGCCTCTAATCTTGTTTCGTGAGCGGGAGAAAAAAGTTCTAGGAATGGGTTGAGATTTGTCGAGTGGATTTGGTACATCACCGGTAGACCGCCTGTCAAATTTCGTTCCATTTGGAGGTCGTTTGATGCCCAACGGTTAATCGGGTAATCGCAAAAGCCTCTTTTGTGTTGCAGCCCAACACCCCTCCAACAGCCCAATAACCCATCTAAACCCACTCCACGCTCTTCGTCGTTGGATCACGATCCTGTGGGCGAAAACCACACCTCATTTGGACACTCATAGCTCCCTCTACCTATATAAATACATCTCCCATCCAAATCCGGGTCCAAAACCCTAGTCTAGGTCCCTCCGCGCCGCCGGACACGTCCGGATCCCGCCGGACAAATCGCGCCGCCGCCCCACGCCAATAGGAGGCCGCCACGTGGCACTCTCCGCCGCCAGCCGCCGCCGGCCCGCCTGAGCTCGCGGGAGGCCCCCCCGACCCGTCTGCGCGCCCGAGCGCCCGCGCCTCAGCCCACCTGCCAAGCGCCGCCCGCTCTTCGTCGATGCCCGTCGCTCCGCCCCGCCGCCTGCTCTTCGCCGGCGCCCATTGCTCCGCCGTCTCCCTTTGCGCGCCGCCTCGCCGCCGTCTTTTCCTTGCCGGCGCCGCCACAGAAGCTCGCAAGCCGCCGCCCCGACCAGATCCGGCGAGCTGCACCCGGATCCAGTGGACCTTCGCCGTCCTAGCCGGTTCCCCATCGGCAACGGTAGCCGTCGCCGTCCTACTCGATCGGGGAGGAGCCCCGATCCGCCCTCGCCATTGACCGCGGCCCCGCGCTGTGCCAGGCCTAGTTCCCGCGCCCGTAGGCCTCTCTGGCCAGATCCGCCTCAGCCTGCCTCACCCTCTGGCCCATTTGGCCCAAAGTGAGCCTCTGTTTTTTCGCTTGAATTTCGACTAAGTCTGTGATTTTCCTCATATTTTTATGCCTTGTTCAACGTGCTATATCTCCATGCCTTTGACTCCGATTTGTGCATATGATATGTCGAAATGTTCTTCCCGTTATGCTATTCATGTTAGTGACATTTGCATGCATGTTACTGTCCATATTGATGCCATTATCCTTGTTGCAAGCATGCTATAAAATGTTAACTGCTGGTTCTTAACAGAACTTGATGATTTGCCATTTTTGTTGCATTTTGTGTGTGCATCCTATGAGCATGACATCGACATGTTTTATGAGCTCCAACATGCCATATTTACATGGGTGCGATTTGTGTATTTTTGTGATCTCTATGGTTACTAGCACAAGCATGCAAAGTAGGCTCCGTGATGTTGCTGTTTTCAGGCACTTAGTATTTTTCAAAGTCCTTTTCCTGATGTTATTTTAATGCCATGTAAACTTGTTCCTACCATGAGATCCATGCTTATTTTGAGATACTTCATAAGGATGTTTTGAACACGTGGTTTTTCTCTATCCATCCATGCCTCTGGTTGCAATTATGGAGTAGTTTATCATATCATTACCATGCTCTACTTTTGCTAAATAATGTTCCCGGCAGATTGTTAACATGATAATCAATATTGCCATGTGTTTTTCTAGTGATCCATGCATCCTATGAACATTCTCTTGCCATGTTTAGCTTCATGCACATGTCTTCTTACTGTTAGTATGCTTGTGTTGTCATGTAGTGCTTTGCATAGAGTGGCATGAGCTTGCAAATTTGCTATCATGAATCTGTTTCTGCCATGTCATGAAATTCCACCAAGTCTGAATCTGCTTATAAAACTTGCTATGTTTGCATGGGTGTAACCATATTTTTTGTGCCTTTTTGGCTCATGTTCAGTAAGGGAGTTTTGTTCTATGAATTTAGTAGAAGCACACAATGCCTTTGTTTGCTATGTTAAGTTCTTGTAGCATGTTTTTAGCTAGCTCTAAACATTGCTTCCTGATGTTCTTTTGACATGTTGGTAATTTCTCTAAGTCTGTGAACCTAATATCTTTTGCACTTTTGCCATGCTTGTTTGAACCTGTTGTATTGTGATTAAGCCGTAGCTCAGTGTTAATGTTTTGTCAAGCATCTCTTGTACATCACTACCATATGCTTTGTTGTTATGTTGGAGTGCATTAGCTTAGTTTCTTGTTGCATTTTTAAGTGCTATCATGTTGTTAATCATAGATTTGCATCATCCTTGTATTGCTTGTCATTTGCAAACCGTGCATCCATTTCCGGTGATCCTTATATCGATTTTGACTGAAATCACCTCATCATTCCAGCTGCATACTTGGTTTGCCAAGTTGATTCCTTGATCATCCTTTTCCTTCGGGAGTACGCATATGCATTACATATCATATCTTGCATGTCATGCCATGTATTGCATCATGTTGCTTGTGCATTGCATCATGATTGATTGTTGTTCCGTTGCTTGTGTTCTTGCTTTGGGTAGAGCCAGGAGACAAGTAGGTGAACGAGGAACCTGTTGAGTATGCTAACGAGGATCAAGCTCTCGACAACTCTAAGAACATTGCAGGCAAGATGACCATACCCTCGATATCACTTCTACCTTTGCCTTGCTAGTTGTTTGTTCTATCGCTATGTCGCGCTACCTACCACTTGTTATATCTTGCCTCCCATATTGCCATGTCAAGCCACTAACCCACCTTCCAAGCAAACCGTTGTTTGGCTAAGTTACCGCTTTTGCTCAGCCCCTCTTATAGTATTGCTATCTGCGGGTGAAGTTTAAGTTTGTTCCATGTTGGAACATGGATATGTTAGTATATCACATTATGTCTTATTAAATTTAATGCATCTATATACTTGGTAAAGGGTGGAAGGCTCGGCCTTTTGCGTGGTGTTTTGTTCCACTCTTGTCACCCTAGTTTCTGTCATACCGGTGTTATGTTCCTTACGCGGTTGGGGTTATGGGACCCCCTTGACAGTTTGCCTTGAATAAAACTCCTCCAGCAAGGCCCAACCTTGGTTTTAACATTTGCCACCTAAGCCTTTTTCCCTTGGGTTCTACAGACTCAATGGTCATCTTTATTTTCAACCCCCGGGCTAGTGCTCCTCTGAGTGTTGGTCGAAACTGGGCAATGTCTGGCGCCCCTTGGGCAACCAGGGTCTACGCCAACCCGATGTCCAGCCCATCTGGTGTTCCCTGAGAACAAGATACGTGCAACTCCTATTGGGATTTGTCGGCACATCGGGCGGCTTTGCTGGTCTTGTTTTACCATTGTCGAAATGTCTTGTAACCGGGATTCCGAGACTGATCGGGTCTTTCCGGGAGAAGGAATATCCTTCGCTGATCGTGAGAGCTTGTGATGGGCTAAGTTGGGACACCCCTGCAGGGTATAAACTTTCGAGAGTCGTGCCCGTGGTTATGTGGCAGATGGAAATTTGTTAATATCCGGTTGTACAGAACTTGACACTTGACTTAATTAAAATGAATCAACCGCGTGTGTAGCCGTGATGGTCTCTTTTCGGCGGAGTTCGGGAAGTGAACACGGTTTGGGTTATGTTTGAACGTAAGTAGTCTCAGGATCACTTCTTGATCATTTATAGCTTTTCGACCATTGCGTAGCTTCTCATCTTAATCTTATTTGTATATGTTAGCTGATAACCCACAAGTATAGGGGATCGCAACAGTTTTCGAGGGTAGAGTATTCAACCCAAATTTATTGATTCGACACAAGGGGAGCCAAAGAATATTCTCAAGTATTAGCAGCTAAGTTTTCAATTCAACCACACCTGGAAACTTAATATCTGCAGCAAAGTATTTAGTAGCAAAGTAATATGATAGTAATGGTAACGGTAGCAGAAGTAATGTTTTTTGTATTTTGTAGTGATTGCAACAATAGCAACGGAAAAGTAAATAAGCGAATAACAATACATGGAAAGCTCGCAGGGAATGGATCGGTGATAGAGATTTATGCTGGATGTGGTTCATCATGTAACAGTCATAACCTAGGGTGACACAGAACTAGCTCCAATTCATTAATGTAATGTAGGAATGTATTCCGAATATAGTCATACATGCTTATGGAAAAGAACTTGCATGACATCTTTTGTCCTACCCTCCCGTGGCAGCGGGGTCCTAGTGGAAACTAAGGGATATTAAGGCCTCCTTTTAATAGAGTACCAGACCAAAGCATTAACACATAGTGAATACATGAACTCCTCAAACTACGGTCATCACCGGGAGTGGTCCCGATTATTGTCACTTCGGGGTTGCCGGATCATAACACATAGTAGGTGACTATAGACTTGCAAGATAGGATCAAGAACTCTCATATATTGATGAAAACATAATAGGTTCAGATCTTAAATCATGGCACTCGGGCCCTAGTGACAAGCATTAAGCATGGCAAAGTCATAGCAACATCAATCTCAGAACATAGTGGATACTAGGGATCAAACCCTAAGAAAACTAACTCGATTACATGATAAATCTCATCCAACCCATCACCGTCCAGCAAGCCTACGATGGAATTACTCACGCACGGCAGTGAGCATCATGAAATTGGTGATTGAGGATGGTTGATGATGACGGCGGCGACGGATTCCCCTCTCCGGAGCCCCGAACAGACTCCAGATCAGCCCTCCCGAGAGGTTTTAGGGCTTGGCGGCGGCTCCATATCGTAAAACGCGATGAATCCTTCTCCTTGATTTTTTCTCCCCGAAAGTGAATACATAGAGTTGGAGTTGAGGTCGGAGGAGCTCTAGGGAGCCCACGAGGTAGGGGGGCGCGCCCAGGGGGGCAGGCATGCCCCCACCCTCGTGGCTAGGGTGTGGGACCCCTGGCCTTGATCTTTTGCCAGTATTTTTTATTATTTCCAAAAATACACTCAGTGGAGTTTCAGGTCATTCCGAGAACTTTTGTTTCTGCACATAAATAACACCATGGCAATTCTACTAAAAACAGCGTCAGTCCGGGTTAGTTCCATTCAAATCATGCAAGTTAGAGTCCAAAACAAGGGCAAAAGTGTTTGGAAAAGTAGATACGACGGAGACGTATCAACTCCCCCAAGCTTAAACCTTTGCTTGTCCTCAAGCAATTTAGTTGACAAACTGAAAGTGATAAAGAAAAAGTTTTACAAACTCGGTTTGCTCTTGTTGTTGTAAATATGTAAAGACAACATTCAAGTTTTCAGCAAAGATTATAAACTAACCATATTCACAATAACGCTTAGGTCTCATGTTTACTCATATCAATGGTATAATCAACTAGCGAGCAATAATAATAAATCTCGGATGACAACACTTTCTCAAAACAATCATAATATAATATAACAAGATGGTATCTCGCTAGCCCTTTCCGAGACCGCAAAACATAAATGCAGAGCACCTTTAAAGATCAAGGACTGACTAGACTTTGTAATTCATGGTAAAAGAGATCCAGTCAAGTCATACTCAATGTAAACTAATAGTAATGAATGCAAATGACAGTGGTGCTCTCCAACTGGTGCTTTTTAATAAGAGGGTGGTGACTCAACATAAAAGTAAATATATAGGCCCTTCGCAGAGGGAAGCAGGGATTTGTAGAGGTGCCAGAGCTCAATTTTGACATAGAGATGAATAATATTTTGAGCGGTATACTTTCATTGTCAACATAACAACCGAGAGATGGCGATATCTTCCATGATACACACATTATAGGCAGTTCCCAAGCAGAATGGTAAAGTTTATACTCCCCCGCCACCAACAAGCATCAATCCATGGCTTGCTCGAAACAACGAGTGCCTCCAACTAAGAAGAGTCCCAGGGGGAGTTTTGTTTGCAATTATTTTGATTTGATTTGCATAAAGCATGGGACTGGGCATCCCGGTGACCAGCCATTTTCTCGTGAGTGAGGAGAGGACTCCACTCCTCTTGAGAATAACCCGCCTAAGATGGAAGATATGGACAGCCCTAGTGGATACATGAGCTATTCGAGCATACAAAACAGAATGTTTATTTGAAGGTTTAGATTTTGGCACATACAAATTTACTTGGAACGGCAGGTAGATACCGTATATAGGTAGGTATGGTGGACTCATATGGAATAACTTTGGGGTATATGGGATTGGATGCACAAGCAGTATTCCCGCTTAGTACAGGTGAAGGCTAGCAAGAGACTGGGAAGCGACCAACTAGAGAGCGACAACAGTCATGAACATGCATTAAAATTAGTCAACACCGAATGCAAGCATGAGTAGGATATAATGCACCATGAACGTAAATATCGTAGAGGCTATGTTGATTTTGTTTCAACTACATGCGTGAACATGTGCCAAGTCAAGCCACTCGAATCGTTCAAAAGAGGATACCACCCTAGCATACCACATCACAACCATTTTAATAGCATGTTGGCACACAAGGTAAACCATTATTAGCTCCTAGCTAATTAAGCATGGCATAAGAAACTATGATCTCTAATTGTCATCGCAAACATGTTTATTCATAATAGGCTGAATCAGGAATTTTAAACTAATCATATTTACAAAAACAAGAGAGGCCGAGTTCATACCAGCTTCTCCCATCTCAATCAGTCCATCATATATCGTCATAATTCCTTTCACTTGCATGACCGAATGATGTGAATAATAATAATAGTGCGCATGCATTGGACTAAGCTGGAATCTGCAAGCATTCAATAAACAGGAGAAGACAAGGCAATATGGGCTCTTTTGTCAGATCAACAGTAATGCATATAAGAGCCACTTAACCATTTAATTATGGTTTTCTCCTATCGACCCCCAAAGAAAAGAAAAGAAATAAAACTATTTACACGAGAAAGCTCCCAATAAGCAAAAGAAGAATAGGAAATCTTTTTGGGTTTTCTTTTTAATTACTACTACAAGCATGGAAAGTAAACTAATTAAAAGCTACAACTATTTTTTTTGGTTTTTCTTAAGGTTTATTAAACACACAAGAAGAAAGCATAAAAAGGAAATAAACTAGCATGGATATTACAATGAAAAAGTATGAGCACCGACATCTAGCAATGAGTGTGTGAACATAAATGTAATGTCGGTGAGAAATACGTACTCCCCCAAGCTTAGGCTTTTGGCCTAAGTTGGTCTATGGCCACGGTTGGCCTGACGGATATCCATAGTAATAATTGGGGTCGTACTGCGAAGAAGAAGACTCTGATTGCCACTGGTTGGCAATCATCTCCGGATCCCACTTGTAATTAGACTGTCGTGGAGGATCAACTTGTGATTACGACTCTGGCTCTGTGGCTGATGTAGGGTTCCAGTAGGCGTGAATAGCCTCTAACGGAACAAGGTACTTCCCTGCAGATAAATCAAACAAGGAAGGAGCAGGCATGGTAATAGTCTCAGGATGATGTTTACCAAAGAACAATTTGTATTTGACCTCATTTCCCCTATTCTTAACAATAAAATCGTGTGTTACCATACTCTTATAATCTAAATAAACAGAAGGCAACAATTTTTCTTCCTTCTCATAATGCCTAATAGGTATGTTAAAATGTGCAGCTAGGCGCGAGGCGAAGATGCCTCCAAAGACTGGGCCCTTAGTACGGTTAAGATTTAACCACTTTGCAATAATAGCACCCATGTTGAATGTATCATCATGAAATAAGGTGTGGCACAAAATAACAATATCAGGGGCACTCAGGTTTCCACAGTTTCCGCGCCCAATTAAGCATCTACTAGCAAATATAGCAAAATATCGTAGAACAGGAAAGTGTATGCTAGTAGTTCGTGCATCGGAAACCTTCCTCGTTTCCCCTATAGTGATGGTATCAATAAACCCATCCACATCGCCGCGATGTGGTTCCTCTATGATGCCCTCGAAAGGGATCAAACAAACCCGACAAAAATCATGAAGTGACATCTCCTTATGCTCATCATATAAATAAAATTGCACTATAGGTGGTGAGCTCCTAGCATGGAAATGAAAGTTTTGCACAAAAATATTGGTAAGAGGTACTGTTCACGCTGGTCATGGAGGAAGGCGGTGAGGCCTGCATTCTCAGCCAATTCATAGAAATCATCATAAATCCCGGCTACTCGCAAGAAATCATCACAAGGCCATTCACACGGCCGAACCTCCGCGATGCGAGGCAGATTATATTTGGGCTTCTTTGCTTCTTCATTTTGCTTTTCCTTTGAGCTTCGGCTCGATGAGCCCCTCAAAAATCTCTTCATTATTTTCTGAAAAATTCTGAAATTTTTAGTAACTTCAAAATAAAAGTGAACCAAACTCAACAAAATTGATAGCAACTACTCCTACAAGTGCCTAGAGCCTATATCATACATCTAAACTACTTGGAACCATATAAATTTGACATGCAAGCTCAAGAACATGGTCACCTAGGCAGCGCAAATTTGCAATGAATATAGTACTAGAACAAAAACTAATTGGACCAATGGAGGAGTCACATACCAAGGAACAATCCCCCAAAGCAGTTTTGTGAGAGGTGCTTTGAGCAAGGAGATCGAAAATCGCACCAAAATGAGCTAGAACTCGTGCTTGAGCTGGATAATGGTGTTTGTGGGAGGAAGGAGTGTGTGGGTGCAGGAATAAGTGGAGGAGGTCCACCATGGGCCCACCAGGCAGGGGGGCGCGCCCAGGGGGGTAGGGCGCGCCCTCCACCCTCGTGGCCAGGTGGATGCCCCCCTGCTATGTTCTCAGTGCCAAATATTCTCAAATATTCGAGAAAAAATCATATTTAAATTTCAGGGCATTTGGAGAACTTTTATTTTTGGGGTATTTTTATATTGCACGGTAATTCAGATAACAGACAGAAAATACTACTTTTATTTTATTTTATATAAATAACATAAAGTAAAAGGAGGGTACAGAGAGTTGTGTTTTCTAAATTCATCCATCTCATGATCGTCAAAAGGAATCCATTAACAAGGTTGATCAAGTCTTGTTAACAAACTCATTCCGAATAACATGGAACCGGAGAATTTTCGAATAACACTAGGTTACCTCAACGGGGATATGGACATCCCCAACAATAAGAATATCATATTTCTTCTTGACAGTAGGAAGAGGAAATTCAAAACCTCCAAAAAATAATCGATGGAATTTTTCCAATAGAATTGATACTATGAACTTGAGGTTGTTTCCTTGGAAAGTGTACCGTATGCTCATTACCATTAACATGAAAAGTGACATTGACCTTGTTGCAATCAATAACAGCCCCTGCAGTATTTAAAAAGGGTCTTCCAAGAATAATAGACATACTATCGTCCTCGGGAATATCAAGAATAACAAAGTCCGTTAAAATAGTAACGTTTGCAACCACAACAAGCACATCCTCACAAATACTGACAGTTATAGCAGTTGATTTATCAGCCATTTGCAAAGATATTTCAGTAGGTGTCAACTTATTCAAATCAAGTCTACAATATAAAGAGAGAGGCATAACACTAACACCGGCTCCAAGATCACATAAAGCAGTTTTAACATAGTTTCTTTTAATGGAGCATGGTATAGTGGGTACTCCCAGATCTCCAAGTTTCTCTGGTATTCCACCCTTAAAAGTATAATTAGTAGGCATGGTGGAAATTTCAGCTTCCGGTATCTTTCTTTTATTAGTAACAATATCTTTCATATACTTAGCATAAGGATTCATTTTGAGCATATCAGTTAATCGCATACGCAAAAAGATAGGTCTAATCATTTCAGCAATGCGCTCAAAATCCTCATCATCCTTTTTCTTGGATGGTTTGGGAGGAAAAGGCATGGGTTTCTAAACCCATGGCTCTCTTTCTTTACCGTGTTTCCGAGAAACAAAGTCTCTCTTATCATAACGTTGATTCTTTGGTTGTGGGTTATCAAGATCAATAGCAGGTTCTATTTCTATATTATTATCATTGCTAGGTTGAGCATCATCAAGAACATTATCATTAACATTATCACTAGTTTCTGGTTCATTACCAGATTGTGTTTCAGCATCAGAAATAGAAATATCCTTTGGATTCTTAGGTGTTTCAGCAATAGGTTCACTAGAAGCATGCAAAGTCCTATCATTTTTCTTTTTCTTCCGTTTTGAAGGACTAGGTGCATCTATATTATTTCACTGAGAATCTTTCTCAATTCTCTTAGGGTGGCCTTCAGGATACAAAGGTTCCTGAGTCATTTTACCAGTTCTAGTAGCCACTCTAACAGCAAAATCTTTATTCCTACTATTCAATTCATTGAGAAAATCATTTTGAGCTTTAAGTACTTGTTCTACTTGAGTGGTAACCATAGAAGCATGTTTACTAATAAGTTTAAGTTCACCTTTAACATTAGCCATACAATCACCCAAGTGTTCAAGCATATCAGCACTGCGTTTTAGTCTACCAAAATAAGCATTGAAGTCTTCTTGCTTAACCATAAACTTATCAAACTCATCTAAGCATGGGCTAGCAACCTTAGTAAGTGGGATTTCAGCTTTATCATATCTATAGAGAGAATTTACCTTTACTACCTGTGTCGGGTTATCAAGACCATGTATTTCTTCAATAGGAGATGGATTAACATTATGCATTTCTTCGAGAAGCGGTAAATTAAGACCATGTATTTCTTCAATAGGAGGTAAATTCTTAACATCTTCAGCTTGAACACCCTTTTGTTTCATGGCTTTCTTTGCCTCTTGCATATCTTCCAGACTAAGAAATAGAACACCTCTCTTCTTCGGAGTTGGTTTAGGAATAGGCTCAAGAGTTGGCTCAGGAAGTGTCCAATTATTTTCATTTGTCAACATATTATTCAATAGAATTTCAGCTTCATCCGTTGTTCTTTCCTAGAAAATAGAACCAACACAACTATCCAGGTAATCTCTGGAAGCATCGGTTAGTCCATTATAAAAGATATCAAGTATTTCATTTTTCTTAAGAGGATGATCAGGCAAAGCATTAAGTAATTGGAGAAGCCTCCCCCAAGCTTGAGGGAGACTCTCTTCTTCAATTTGCACAAAATTATATATATCCCTTAAGGCAGCTTGTTTCTTATGAGGAGGGAAATATTTAGCAGAGAAGTAATAAATCATATCCTGGGGACTACGCACACAACCATGATCAAGAGAATTAAACCATATCTTAGCATCACCCTTTAATGAGAATGGAAATATTTTAAGGATATAAAAGTAGCGAGTTCTCTCATCATTAGTGAACAGGGTGGCTATATCATTTAATTTAGTAAGATGTGCCACAACAGTTTCAGATTCATAGCCATAAAAAGGATCAGACTCAACCAAAGTAATTATATCAGGATCAACAGAGAATTCATAATCCTAATCATTAACACAGATAGGTGAAGTAGCAAAAGCAGGGTCAGGTTTGATTCTAGCATTAAGAGATTGCTGCTTCCATTTAGCTAATAACTTCTTAAGATCACTTCTATCATTACAAGCAAGAATAGCTCTAACAGATTCTTCATCTAGAACATAACCCTCAGGCACAACAGGCAATTCATATTTATTAGGGGGAGAGTCTTCATCACCACTTTCATCAATATTGTCAGTTTCAATAATTTCATTCTCTCTAGCCCTAGCAAGTTGTTCATCAAGAAATTCACCAAGTGGCATAGTAGTATCAAGCATACAAGTAGTTTCATCATAAGTATCATGCATAGTAGAAGTGGCATCATCAATAACATGCGACATATCAGAATCAATAGAAGAAGCAGGTTTAGGTGTCGCAAGCTTACTCAAAACAGAAGGTGAATCAAGTGCAGAGCTAGATGGCAGTTCCTTACCTCCCCTCGTAGTTGAGGGATAAATCTTGGTTCTTGGATCTTTCAAGTTCTTCATAATTATAAGCAGATATAAATCCCAAGTGACTCAAAGAATAGAGCTATGCTCCTCGGCAACGGCGCCAGAAAATAGTCTTGATAACCCACAAGTATACGGGATCGCAACAGTTTTCGAGGGTAGAGTATTCAACCCAAATTTATTGATTCGACACAATGGGAGCCAAAGAATATACTCAAGTATTAGCAGCTGAGTTGTCAATTCAACCACACCTGGAAACTTAATATCTGCAGCAAAGTATTTAGTAGCAAAGTAATATGATAGTAGTGGTAACGGTAGCAAAAGGTAACGGTAGTAGAAGTAATGTTTTTGGTATTTTGTAGTGATTGCAACAATAGCAACGGGAAAGTAAATAAGCAAAGAACAATATATGGAAAGCTCGTAGGCAGATCGGTGATAGAGAATTATGCGGGATGTGGTTCATCATGTAACAGTCATAACCTAGGGTGACACAGAACTATCTCCAATTCATCAATGTAATGTAGGCATGTATTCCGAATATAGTCATACATGCTCATGGAAAAGAACTTGCATGACATCTTTTGTCCTACCCTCCCGTGGCAGCGGGGTCCTGGTGGAAACTAAGGGATATTAAGGCCTCCTTTTAGTAGAGCACCGGACCAAAGCATTAACACATAGTGGATACATGAACTCCTCAAACTACGGTCATCACCGGGAGTGGTCCCGATTATTGTCACTTCGGGGTTGCTGTTTCATAACACATAGTAGGTGACTATAGACTTGCAAGATAGAATCCAGAACTCTCATATATTGATGAAAACACAATAGGTTCAAATCTGAAATCATGGCACTCGGGCCCTAGTGACAAGCATTAAGCATAGCAAAGTCATAGCAACATCAATCTCAGAACATAGTGGATACTAGGGATCAAACCCTAACAAAACTAACTCGATTACATGATAAATCTCATCCAACCCATCACCGTCCAGCAAGCCTACGATGGAATTACTCACGCAAGGCGGTGAGCATCATGAAATTGGTGATGGAGGATGGTTGATCATGACGACGGTGAGGGATTCCCATCTCCAGAGCCCTAAACGGACTCGAGTCAGCCTTCCCAAGAGGTTTTAGGGATTGGCAGCAGCTCCGTATCGTAAAACACGATGAATCCTTCTCCTTGATTTTTTTCTCCCCAAAAGTGAATATATAGAGTTGGAGTTGAGGTCAGAGGAGCTCTAGGGGGCCCACGAGGTAGGGGGCGTGCCTAGGGGGTAGGCACGCACCCCACCCTCGTGGCTAGGGTGTGGGCCCCTTGGCCTTGATCTTTTGCCAGTATTTTTTATTATTTCAAAAAATACGCTCCGTGGAGTTTCAGGTCATTCCGAGAAGCTTTGTTTCTGCACATAAATAACACCATGGCAATTCTGCTGAAAACAGCGTCAGTCCGGGTTAGTTCCATTCAACTCATGCAAGTTAGAGTCCAAAACAAGGGAAAAAGTGTTTGGAAAAGTAGATACGATGGAGACGTATCATTAGCCACCATATTTTCTTAGCGCTTGCTGCAGGTCCACCTCTTCACCACATCCTAGCCATAAGCTTTAATAGTGTTGATCTCATGGGTGTGAGATTGTTGAGTCCTCGTGACTCACGGATACTTCCAAACAGTTGCAGGTGCCGATGATATCAGTGCAGGTGATGCTACCGAACTCAATTGGGAGTTCGACGGGGACCTTGGTCATTACTATGTTTCGTTCCTGATGATTAGTAGTGGAGCCCAGTCGGGACGATCGGGGTTCTAGCATCTGGGTTTGTCTTCTTTTATTTTGGTTCCATAGTCGGACCTTGATTGTACTCTGGATGATGTATGTTTAACTTGTTATTTGTGTGAAGTGGCGATTGTAAGCCAACTCTTTATCCCTTTCTTATTCAGTACATGGGATTGTGTGAAGATTATCCCTCTTGCGACAAAACAACCATGCGGTTACGCCTCTAAGTCGTGCCTCGACTCGTGGGAGATATAGCCGCATCGTGGGCGTTACAAGTTGGTAATCAGAGCCATCCCCGACTTAGGAGCCCCCTGCTTGATCGAATCGCTAACATTGTTGAGTCTAGAACAAAAATGTGTTGTGTCTTAGGATTATATATATCGAAGAGTAGGATTCTTTTTACTCCTCAGTCCCTTCATCGCTCTGGTGAGGCCTCCTGACGTAGATGTTTTGACTTTCCTCTCCTCAAATTTCATGAAAAATATATTTAGGATCACACGGGTATCTTGGAATTGTTCTGATATTCTTGTGACGAGAACATTGTTCTTGGTGCCTCTTGACATTTAATGGTTGTGGCAGTGTGCCGTGGAGTTGAGCTCTGAGGTGTTGTTGTCACAATTTTATCGTTGCACTTCTGGAATACCTGAGTTCGCCGACATCGAAAATCTCCTTTATGCAGTTGTTGGTGAGATAACCTCGACGCCACCCAGTACTGGGGCGGGAGTTCGGGAGTACTGGCATAACTCGTATAACAAATGCTTTTCGAAGGTTGAGGTACACGATTTCTGAAGGTTTCTTGGTTATGTTTTGACAGATGGATACAGCTTGATGTAGGGATTGTTAGTTTGGGTGAGATATTATGCTTCCCCTGTATCCCCAACACCAGATTGCATAACCAGAAAGTTTCAGGAGTTTATAGATGGGAAATCAAGTAGCTCTATTATTTCTTCCCGCAGATATTTCGTTTGTGATTGGGTAATCCTTACCACTTATTTGCTCCAGCCGTACCTTGTTGTTTCATTCTTCAACCTTTATCGAAGTGGCTTCTCACCTTAATGGACATGTGATGTTAAATTTGGAATTCATTCGTTCATCCTTGTTCGAATGTTTATTGTGAAGACTATATGTTGCAATTTCTATCCATTGATTCAGCTTGTTTATCTGTCTATCAAGATTCCAGCGGATGTCACCCTCTTCAGGATGGCTCCTCCAACGCGTCTGAGTCCGGAACGCAATGATGGGAGTCAGGCGAACCCTCCAGCTCCAGCTCCACCTCCGGAGGCATGGCAAGCTGTCATGGCAGCCACCAACACCAACACCCAGATGCTTTTGCAACTCTTGCAAGAGCGCAACCAAGGTCAAGGCAACCAAGGAAATCAAGGCCAAGGGAATTTCAACAATCAGCCTCAGTTTGCTACCCTCAACCAGTTCCTTGCAAATCAGCTGAAGTCTTTCAGCAACTATGTTGATGCCACAGACGCCGATGATTGGCTCGTGGACATATGCAAGCATTTTGAATGTAGCAATGTCAGGCCTGAGGACTTTGTCAGGTTTGCTTCATTTCAACTCAAGGTCCAAGATGTCGACTGGTATCAATAATACAAAGATTCCAGAGGAGGTCGTGTGATTACTTAGGATGATTTCTGCCGAGACTTCAAAGCTCACTACATTCCAACAAGTGTTGCTGAGAGCAAGCGTGAGGAGTTCCGCAATCTCAAGCAATGCAGCATATCCGTGTACCAATACAATATCCAATTTCAAAAACTTGCTCGCTTCTCTAAACAAGATGTTCTTGATGAAAAGAGCATGATCTATCAATTCAGAGGTGGCCTTAGAGAAGATCTGCAGTTAGCTCTCGTGCTTCTTGAGCCGACTGAGTTCGATCAATTCTATAACATGGCCCTCAAGCAAGAAGGTGCTCAGCTCAAGTGTGAGGCTTCTAAGAAGAGAAGCAGGGATGCAGTTCAGTCTTCTTCTTCCTCACAAGTGGCAACTAAGCAACAGAAGTTCTGGCTTCCTCCTCCTCCGTTTTGACAGCCGTTCCAGCAGAAGAACAAAGGTGGCCATGGATCCTCCCGCCCACCCAACCCAAGCTATCAGAACAAGTCTCAGTCTCATGCTCCAAGTTCAAGTGCTCCTTATCATTGTCCGCTCTCAGAGGTCACTTGCAACAAGTGTCAGCAGAAAGGTCATTATGCAAACAAGTGCTTCAACCAAAGGCGCCTTCTGCCTCCTCCTCCTATGAGATCTTCAAGCAATGCAGTGTTCAAGCATAATTCCATGTCTGCAAGAGTGAATTTGTCGAATTCAGTTCAAGCAGAGGATTCTTCAGAAGTGATCATGGGTAATCTTCTTGTTGATGACTTTCCTGCAAAAGTTTTATTTGATACGGGTGCATCACATAGCTTCATCTCCAGACCATTTGCATGTAAGCATGAGTTGATTTTTCAAGATTTGCCTAGACCATTATCAGTTGTCTCTCTGGGTAAATTCATGAACGCAAGCTCCATGGTTCGGGATGTTTCTATCAAGATTGGAAACTATAAATTTTTGTCTTCTCCAGTTGTTCTTGGTGACTCAGATATTGATCTAATTCTCGGCATGGACTGGCTTTCTAAGCACAAGGATCAACTTGACTGTGCTGCCAGGGAGATTCAATTGACACACTCTTCTGATGATGTGATCATCTATGCCGCTCAGGATGAAACCATTCGACTGTTTTCTCTCAATGAGAAGGGCGAGCTGGATGCCATCTCTCAGATTCCAGTCATTTGTGAATACCAAGATGTCTTTCTAGAAGAGCTTCTGGGAATGCCTCCTCACTGGCCAGCTGAAATCATTATAGATCTTGAGCCTGGCACGGAACCAGTTTGCAAGCGTCCATACAGGCCTGGACCAAAGGAGTTGAAGGAATTAAAGAAACAACTCAATGAAAAAGAGCGTCTGGGTCTGATCAGACCAAGTTCATCTCCGTGGGGTTGTGGTGTTCTTTTTGTCCAGAACAAGGATGGCACGGACCGACTTTGTGTTGACTACCGTCCATTGAACAAGAAGACAAGAAAGAACAAGTATTCACTTCCTAACATCAATGAGCTATTCAAGCAACTGAAAGGTGCTAAAGTATACTCCAAGCTTGACCTCCATATGGGTTATCATTAGATTTGCATTTGTGAGCAAGATATTCCCAAGATGGCATTCAGAACAAGCTATGGTTCTTATGAATACACCGTCATGTCTTTTGGCCTTGTCAATGCTCCTCGAACGTTCTCTCGCATGATGAACTTCATCTTCAACCCCTACACAAATGAATTCATCCTGGTATATCTCAATGATATCTTGGTCTTCTCCAAGAATAAGAAGGATCATGCCAAGCATTTGAGATTGTGAATTGGGAGCCTCCTCAGAATGTCAATCTTTAGCTTGGTCATATCATCTCCACCAAGGGCATTGCTGTTAATCCCGAGAAGGTGTCTGAAATTGTGAATTGGGAGCCTCCTTAGAATGTCAAGCAGCTCCGCGGTTTCCTTAGGCTTGCAAGCTATTGCCGAATATTCGTTGAGAATTTCTAAAAGATTGCAAAGCCTCTTTCCAACCTCCTCCAGAAGCATGTCAAGTATGTCTGGACACCTGAGTGTGACATTGCTTTCAACACCCTCAAAGAGAAGCTTGTCTCAGCTCCTGTCTTGACTCCTCCGGATGAATCCAAGCCATTCAAAGTTTTCTGTGATGCCTCTTTGCAAGGTCAAGGCGCTGTGTTAATGCAAGAGAAGAAAGTTGTGGCTTATACCTCTCGTCAGTTGAAGCCCAACGAAAGGAACTACCCCACTCACGACCTTGAGTTGGCAGCAGTTGTCCATGCATTAATAACATGGAGACATCTCTTGTTGGGAAGGCAAGTGGACATTTTCACAGATCACAAGAGCCTCAAGTATATCTTCACTCAACCCAAACTCTACCTCAGGCAAACTCGATGGGTCAATATGATTCAAGAGTACAATCCGAGTATTGAATATACTCCAGGCAAGGCCAATGTGATTGCAGATGCTTTGAGCAAGATCTCATATTTATAACAGCTTAATTCTCAAGCCATTCCAACCGGATCTTTGTGAAGCTTTCCACAAACTCAATCTTCAAGTTGTTCCTCAAGGTTTTCTTGCCAACCTTCAAGTCAGTTAAACTTTGGAAGAACAAATTCGTGAGGCACAACTCCTTGATACCATGGTGAAGAGGGTGAAACATGGTATTGCCAAGAGCAAACCCAAATACAAGTGCTATCGCATTGATGACAAAGACACTTTACTCTTCGAGGACCGAATTTTGGTTCCTAAAGGTGATCTAAGGAAGGTCATAATGAACGAAGCGCACAATTCTCTTCTTTCCATTCATCCTGGAAGTACGAAGATGTACCATGACCTCAAGCAGTTGTATTGGTGGACTCGAATGAAGCTAGAGATTGCTCAATTTGTGAATGAATGTGATGTCTGCCGATGGGTGAAAGCAGAACACCAACGACCAGCTGGTCTCCTCCAACCTCTTGCTATTCTAGAATGGAAGTTTGACCATATTTAAATGGACTTCGTGACTGGCTTTCCTAAGTCCAAGCATGGGAATGATGCTATCTTCGTTGTCATTGACAAGCTTAAAAAAGTGGCTCATTTCCTTCCAATTAAGGAGTCTATCACGGCAGTTTAGTTGGCAGAGCTATACACCTCCAGAATTGTCTCCTTGCATGGTATTCCACAATTAATCTCTTCAGACCGCGGAAGCATTTTCACTTCTAAGTTCTGGGACTCCTTCCAGAAGGCCATGGGCACCAACATTCGCTTCAGCACAACTTTCCATCCTCAAACAAGTGGCCAAGTCGAGCGAGTAAATCAAATATTTGAAGATATGATCTGGGCTTGTGTCATTTCCTTCGGCATGAAGTGGGAAGATTGTATCCCATATGCCGAGTTCTCCTACAACAATAGCTTCCAAGTGAGTTCGGGCAAGGCCCCATTCAAAATTCTTTATGGCAGAAAGTACCGCACTCCTCTCAATTGGTCAGAGACTGGTCAACGCCAACTTCTTGGCAACGACTTGATCATAGAAGCTGAAGAAATGTGTAAAGTCATCCATGAAAATCTCAAAGCCGCGCAATCACGCCAGAAGAGTTACTATGATAGCAAGTACCGTGACTTGGCTTTCGAGATCGGAGACCATGTCTACCTCCGCGCCTCTCCAATGAAAGGTACTCATCGCTTCGGTATCAATGGGAAGCTTGCCCCGAGATACGTGGGTCCTTTCAAGATCATTGACAAAAGAGGCGACCTTGCCTATCAACTTGAGCTTCCGTCCAACTTCGCAAATGTGCACGATGGGTTTCACGTGTCACAGCATCGCAAGTGCTTCAAGACTCCTAAGCGCACTATCATCTTTGAAGAGATCGATCTCCAAGAAGATTTGTCTTATCGTGATCATCCCATCCCTATTCTTGAAGAAACCGAGCGCAAGACCCGCGCCAATCAGAGGCCACCATGTGGAACTCTCTGCCGGCAGCCGCCGTCGGCCCGCACGAGCCCACGGGAGGCCCCCCCGGCCCGTCCACGCGCCCGAGCGCCCGCGCCTCCGCCTGCCCCGCTGCCCGCTCTTCGCTGGCGCCCGCTGCTCCATCGTCGCCCTTCGTGCGCCGCCTCACCGCCGTCTTTTCCTCACCGGCGCCGCCGCAGAAGCTCGTCGGCCGCCGCCCCGACCAGATCCGGCGAGCTGTGCCCAGATCCGGTGGACCTTCGCCATCCTCGCCGGTTCCCCATCGGCAGCGGTCGCTGCCGCCGTCCTGCTCGATCAGGGAGGAGACCCGATCCGCCCTCGCCATTGACCGTGGCTCCACACTGGGCCAGGCCCTGTTCCCGCGCCCGCAGGCCTCTCTGGCCAGATCCGCCTAGGCCTGCCTCACCCTCTGGCCTATTTGGCCCAAAGTGAGCCTCTGTTTTTCCCTCGAATTTCGACCAAGTTTGTGATTTTCCTCATATTTTTATGCCTTGTTCAATGTGCTATATCTCCATGCCCGTGACTCCGATTTGTGCATATGATATGTCGAAATGTTCGCCACGTTATGCCCTTCATGTTAGTGGAATTTGCATTCATGTTACTGTCCATATTAATGCCATTATCCTCGTTGCAAGAGTGCTATAGAATGTTAACTGCTGGTTCTTAACAGAACTTGATCATTTGCCATTTTTGTTGCATTTTGTGTGTGCACAAGCATGATGTCTACATGTTTTATGAGCTCCAACATGCTATATTTACAGGGCTGCAAGTATTGTATTTTGGTGATCTATGTGGTGACTAGCACAAGCATGCAAAGTAGGCTCTGTGATGTTGCTGTTTTCAGGCACTTAGTATTTTGCTAAGTCCTTTTCCTGATGTTATTTTAATGCCATGTAAACTTGTTGCTACCATGAGATCCATGCTTATTTTGAGATACTTCATAAGGATGTTTTGAACATGTGGTTTTTCTCTATCCATCCATGCCTCTGGTTGCAATTATGGAGTTGTGTATCATGTCATTACCATGCTCTACTTTTGCTAAATGATGATCCTGGCAGATTGTTAACATGATAATCAATATTGCCAGGTGTTTTGCTAGTGATCCATGCATCCTATGAACTTGCACTTGCCATGCTTAGCTTCATGAACATGTATTCTTACTGTTAGTGTGCTTGTGCTGTCATGTAAGTCTGAACCTGTTTATAAAACTTGCTATGTTTGCATGGGTGTAATCATATTTTCTGTGCCATTTTGGCTCATGTTCAGTATGGGAGTTTTGTTCTATGCATTTGGTAGAAGCATGCCATGCCTTTGTTTGCTATGTTAAGTTCCTGTAGCATGTTGTTAGCTAGCTCTAAACATTGCTTCCTGATGTTGTTTTGACAAGTTTGTAATTTCTCAAAAGTCTGTGAAGCTGATATCTTTTGCACTTTTGCCATGCTTATTTGAACATGTTCTAGTGTGATTTAGCCATAGCTTAGTGTTCATGTTTTGTCAAGAATATCTTGTACATCACTTCCATATGCTTTTCTGCTATGTTGGAGTGCAGTAGCTTATTTTCTTGTTGCATTCTATGTGCTATCATGTTGTTTGAGGGAGTCCTGGATTAGGGGGTGTTCGGATAGCCGGACTCCTGGACTATGAAGATACAAGATTGAAGACTCCGTCCCGTGTCCGGAAGGGACTTTCCTTGGCGTGGAAGGCAAGCTTGGTGATACGGATATGAAGATCTCCTACCATTGTAACCGACTTTGTGTAACCTTAACCCTCTCCGGTGTCTATATAAACCGGAGGGTTTTAGTTCGTAGGACAACGTACACAACAATAATCATACCATAGGCTAGCTTCTAGGGTTTTGCCTCCTCTATCTCGTGGTAGATCTACTCTTGTACTACCCATATCATCAATATTAATCAAGCAGGACGTAGGGTTTTACCTCCATTGAGAGGGCCCGAACCTGGGTAAAACTTCGTGTCCCTTGCCTCCTGTTACCATCCGACCTAGACGCAAAGTTCGGGACCCCCTACCCGAGATCCGCCGGTTTTGACACCAACATTGGTGCTTTCATTGAGAGTTCCTCTGTGTCGTCGCCATCAGGCTCGACGGCTCCTACGATCATCAATAGCGATGTAGTCCAGGGTGAGACCTTCCTCCCCGGACAGATCTTCGTCTTCGGCGGCTTCGCATTGCAGGCCAATTCTCTTGGCTGTATGGAGCAGATCAAAAGCTACGCCCCTGATCGTCAGGTCAGATTTGCAAGTTTAAACTACACGGCTGACATCCGCGGGGACTTGATCTTCGACGGATTCGAGCCACTGCCGAGCGCGCCGCACTGTCACGATGAGCATGATCTAGCTTTGCCGCCGAACAGTGCCCTGGAGGCCGCACCCGCATCGGCTCCGACCCTTAATTCGGAGCCAACTGGGCCGGTCGAGGATGGGCGGTTGGACGCCACCTCGGGGGCTGCGACCCCAATGGTGATTGAGCCGAACACCAGCCTCGTACTCTGCGAGACTCGTGACTTCAAGGAGCCGGACTCCTCTCCGGAGTCCGAACCCTCTGCGCCCCTGCCGATCGAATCCGATTGGGCGCCGCTCATGGAGTTCACTGCCGCGGACATCTTTCAGCACTCGCCTTCTGGCGATATCCTGAAGTCACTGAAGTCTCTCTCTTTATCAGGAGAGCCCTAGCCGGACTACGGTCAGCAAGGTTGGGGTACGGACGATGAAGAAATTCAAAGCCCACCCACCACCCACTTTGTAGCCACTGTCGACGACTTAACCGACATACTCGACTTCGACTCCGAAGACATCGACGGTATGGACGCCAATGAAGGAGATGATGAAGAACCGGCGCCTACTAGGCCTTGGAAAGCCACCACATCATATGACATATACATGGTGGACACCCCAAAAGAGGGAGATGGTGATGGAACAGTGGAGGATGACCCCTCCAAGAAACAGCCTAAGCGTCGGCGTCAGCGGCGCCGCTCAAAATCCCACCAAAACAAATACGGTGATTCCAGCACGGGAGATAATAATACTCCGGAATGTGCCGAAGAAAACCCCCTCCAACAAGATTTAGCACAGGAGGATGGAGAAACCAGCCCTCATGAGAAAGCGGTTGACAAAGAGGTCGAGGACGATAATTATATGCCTCCCTCTGAAGACGAGGCAAGCCTCGACGACAACGAATTCGTCGTGCCAGAGGATCCCGTCAAGCAAGAGCGTTTTCAATGTAGGCTTATGGCCACGGCAAGAAGCCTTAAGAAAAAACAGCAACAGCTTAGAGCTGATCAAGATTTGCTAGTCGACAGATGGACTAAAGTCCTTGCAGCCGAAGAGCATAAACTCGAACGCCCCTCCAAGAGCTACCCAAAGCGCAGGTTGCTACCCTGATCAGAGGAGGAAGCACTTGATGCGGCCGATCGGCCACCTTGTGGCCGCGACAGAGAGGCCTCTCGGCCCTCCACTCAACCTGCACCCCGTACCAAGGCACGGGAATAAGCACCGGACTTACAAGACATGTTGGAGGACAAGGCAAGGCAAACAAGATCGATCTACGGATCGCGTGGGCACCCCACGGATTGAGACGGTAACGGTCACGCCGGCCACAAATTCGGCAGGGCCGAACACAGCAGACAAAGCTCATTGGAGCTACGTCATGATATAGCCCAATACAGAGACGCCGCACACCCACTATGCTTTACAGACGAAATAATGGATCATCAAATCCCCGAGGGTTTCAAACCCGTAAACATCGAATCATATGATGGCACAACAGATCCTGCAGTATGGATCGAGGATTATCTCCTTCATATCCACATGGCCCGCGGCGATGATTTCCACGCCATCAAATACCTCCCACTCAAGCTTAAAGGACCAGCTCGGCATTGGCTCAACAGCTTGCCAACAGGATCAATCAGTTGTTGGGAGGACCTGGAAGCCGCATTCCTTGACAATTTCCAAGGCACTTATGTGCGACCCCCAGACGCCGATGACCTAAGTCACGTAATTCAGCAGCCAGAGGAATCGGCCAGGCAATTCTGGACACGGTTCCTAACAAAGAAAAATCAAATAGTCGATTGTCCGGACGCTGAGGCCCTAGCAGCCTTCAAGCACAATATCCGTGACGAGTGGCTGGCCCGGCACCTTGGACAGGAAAAGCCGAAATCTATGGCAGCACTCATGACAATCATGATCCGCTTTTGCGCGGGAGAAGATAGCTGGCTTGCTCGTAGCAACAATATGACCAAGAACCCTGGTAATTCGGACACCAGGGATAGTGGTGGCAGGTCGCGTCGCAACAAGCAGAAGTGCCGCATTAACGATGACAATGCTGAGGATACAACAATTAATGCCGGATTCAGAGGCTCTAAATCCGGTCAGCGGAAAAAGCCATTCAAAAGGAATCCTAGGGGCCCGTCCAGTTTGGACCGAATACTCGACCGCTTGTGCCAGATACATGGCACCCCCGAAAAGCCGGCCAATCACACCAATAGGGATTGTTGGGTGTTCAAGCAGGCAGGCAAGTTAAACGCCGAAAATGAAGACAAGGGGCTGCATAGCGTTGACGACGAGGAGCCCCGGCCGCCAAACAACAGTGGATAGAAGGGTTTTCCCCCACAAGTGCCGACGGTGAACATGATATACGCAACCCACGTCCCCAAAAGGGAGTTGAAGCGTGCGTTAAGGGACGTATACGCGGTAGAGCCAGTCGCCCCAAAGTTCAACCCATGGTCCTCCTGCCCAATCACCTTTGATCGAAGGGACCATCCCACTAGCATCCGTCATGGCGGATTCGCCGCATTGGTTCTAGACCCAATCATTGACGGATTTCATCTCACAGAGTCCTTATGGACGGCGGCAGCAGCCTGAACCTGCTTTACCAAGATACAGTGCTGAAAATGGGCATAGATCCCTCGAGTATTAAGCCCACCAAAACGACCTTTTAAGGCGTAATACCAGGTGTAGAGGCCAACTGTACAGGCTCAGTCACACTTGAAGTGGTCTTCGGATCTCCGGATAATTTCCAAAGCGAGGAGTTAATCTTCGACACAGTCCCGTTTCGCAGTGGTTATCACGCACTGCTCGGGCGAACCACATTCGCTAAGTTCAATGCGGTACCGCACTACGCATACCTTAAGCTCAAGATGCCAGGCCCTCGAGGAGTAATTACGGTCAATGGAAACACCGAACGCTCCCTCCGAACGGAGGAGCACACGGCGGCCCTTGCAGCGGAAGTACAAAGCAGCCTCTCCAGGCAGTTCTCCAGTCTGGCCACTAAACGACTGGACACTGTTAAGCGCGCTCAGAGTAACCTACAACAAGACCGCCTGGCACGATCCGAGCAGGCGTAGCAATGCGGCCCCAACCCCAACCCTCGCAAAAAGGCGACACCAGTACTTCGCGTACATAACTACGCTCTAGAGATACCATGGGTATAGGGGGAGGGGCACCATCACGGCACGCCTAAAACATGGCTTAAACTGTACCAGGGGCTGCCGATTTTTTTAATTTTCTCTTACTTTCAGGACTCCATCCTTCGGAAGGCCTGTTCGGCAGTTCAATTGCCACACAAATGATGCAAGAACCAAGGAAGCAGACAAGCCACGCCGCATTATGGAACTCCCAGGTGGTCTCTATCATGAGCAGTATACCTGTTCCGCATACTATTCTGCAGCTTGCCCCTGGAACGGACATGTTAACTAGTCCAACCTTCCACTTTTCGCATTATTTGTATCGTTCTGCTTTGATCGCAGCCTTTTTTAATAAACAATGCGTAGCTTTCGTCTATTTTTGCATTACCTTTTTTCTTTATACATGTTCCTTAACGACATGTTGCACCCGTACACGTTGGTACGGCCAAAATATGCCAGGGGCTTTAGTACCCCTCAATATGGTGTGAGAAGTCCGAACACTTTAACAAGTGCGGCACCCCAAACTTATAGCATTATATGAATCGGCTCCGAATCATGTCTTGGGCAATAGTTGGGTTTGCCCCGGCTCCTATGTTCTGGTGCCTTACGTTCCGCTATATCGGCTAAGGTAGCACTAGGAGAACCACTGCGATTATGCCCCAGTTGAGCTAGGTCGAGCACCTCAGTGGAGAAAGCTAAAACTGACTATCATGATGAAGCGAGAGCTGGTCGCTGTTTGAGAGGTTTTTCGTGTCCCTAAAGACTTATGCCGCTTAGGGCGAGGAGCCGGCTCTGTCCGGCCAAGGCGTGGATAGCGCCCCGAACTCAGTCTTCCGAATACCAGGGGCTTCGCCGAAATTTAAAATTATAGAATTCTATGGCTAAGTGAGAGTCTTCACGCATTATAGTCCAATTGCCTTGTTCGTTGGGCTGAGCGCCTCCCTCGAAGGACCCAAACATGGGAAAAACAGCGCTCAGGTTTATCCCCGAACACCCCAGCACTAGCGGCACAGGGGCAGAAGCCGACGACTCGCCATCTCTCAGAATTGATAAATAGCCGCACAGAAGGTAATATTTTAAATTCCAACAGCATTTCTTAGCGCATATAAACAAGTTTTCAGCGCATAGGACAAAACGAGCAAGTTTCACTCAAAAATTACATCCCTAGAACATTCATCCGCCACAAGGTAGGCACCCTTCAGAACATCCTTATAGTAATTCTCGGGCTTGCAATGCTCTTTCCCCGGCGGTGGCCCGTCCTTCACAAGCTTCTCAGCATCCAGCTTGCCCCAGTGCACCTTAGCACGGGCAAGGGCCCTACGGGAACCTTCAATGCAGACGGAGCGCTTGATGTCTTCGAGCCTTGGACAGGCCTCCACCAGCCGCCGCACCAGCCCAAAATAGCTCCCAGGCAGAGCCCCTCCAGGCCACAGCCGAACAATGAGGCCCTTCATGGCCTGTTCGGCCGCCTTCTGGAGCTCGACCAGTTGCTTCAGCTGGTCGCTCAGGGGCACAGGGTGTCCGGCCTCAGCATACTGAGACCAGAACACCTTCTCTGTCGAGCTACCCTCCTCGGCTCGATAGAATGCAGCGGCATCGGACACACTCTGGGGAAGATCTGCGAACACTCCAGGGGAGCTCCAGATTTGGGTAAGTAACAAGTAACTCAAGTTTATGTGTTTGCTTTGCATAAAGAATGCCTTACCCGCCGCTATCTTCTTCACCTCATCCAACTCCTGGAGGGTCTTCTAGGATTCGGCCTTGGCAGACATGGCATTTTCAATAGCCACCGCGAGCTCGAACGCTCGCGTCTTTGAGTCAAGCTCCAAACTCTCATGTTTTTCCATGAGAGCCTGGAGCTCTTGCCTCACCTTGCCAACCTCGGCCTCATACTTCTCCTGCTCGGTGCGCTCCGAGGCCGCCCTCTTCTCGGCCTCGACCAGCGCTTGCTTAAGGGTCGCCACTTCAGACGTGGCCCCTACAATAGCCACGATAATCCTATCATTCTTTGCAATTGCACCTTTTTATATATATTTAAAAACAAGGTATTTCTTACCTTCATTGTCCTCGAGCTGCTTCTTGGCACGCCCGAGCTCTTGCTCGGACTACTCGAGGTTCTGCTTTAGCGTGTCCACTTCCGCAGTCAGTGCAGCGGACGCAAGCAGAGAAGCCTACATATGCATATTGACTCATTTTTGTTAGACTCCTGCGAATTTTATTTGATCCTCTATTCGACTTTTCTTCCCGAACGCCAAACAGAGCATCAGGGGCTACTGTCTATGCGGTAATATTATTTACACATTCTTTACTTACCTCAAAGCCTGTTAAAAGGCTAGTACAAGCTTCAGTCAGTCCGCTCTTGGCGGACTGAACCTTCTGGACCACCGCACTCATAATAGTGCGGTGCTCCTCGTCGATGGAGGCGCCTTGGAGCGCCTCCAACATATTGTCCGGCGCCTCTGGTTGGACGGGGGCCACCGGCACAGTGGACTTGCTCCTCTTGGAAGGGGGTCCCCCGCTGGACTCTGGAACCTTTGAAGGTTCCGGAGCGGTGTCCGGCCTAGAGCCGGACTTGGAGCCCTGGGGAGTTTCATCCCCTTTACTCCTGGAGTCCGGGATGTCACCTTGCGGCGCCTCCAGGACCACCTCCTCCCAGCTTGGAACCTGTTGGGACAAACACTTCTGTGTCGTCCGTAGGACGGGGGGAGGAAGCCGTTGGAAGCGAGTTCACATCCGACGAGTCCAGTGAGCCGCTCGACGACGCGTCGAGCCGGTCTTCGGGTGGGCTGCATAAACATATTCGACGTAAGGGAAAGCTGTGCAATAAACAAATACTATGAATTACTCTGGTATCCGGATACTTACAATTTTGCCAGGGGCTTGGCCCTGGGCTGCCACTCCTCTCCACCGTCGTCGGCGTCGGTGGAGTAGTCCGGAGGAAGGGTTTTCCCCTTCTTGGACCCTCCGGCCTCCCCAGAGAGGGCGGCCTTCCTTTTCTTCTCTCCTCCCGCTGGAGGGGGAGAGGTCTCTTCTTCTTCCTCCCCGTCTTCACGGGAGGAATGCGCCTCGGAACCATCGAATGATGGATCCGACACCTCCTGGCGCCGGGCACTCTTTCGAGTCCCCGCGGCCTTTTTCGCGGCCTTCTTCTCCGGCACCACATAGGGTGCCGGAACCAGCAGCTTCGCCAAGCGAGCGTCCGCTGGGCCTTCGGGAAAAGGAGCCGGATAGTTGATCTATCCGGATGTCACTTGCCAATCCTGTCAAAGGTAAGGGAGCTTAGATCCCGCATGGAGTCAAACTATGAAAAACTGATACCCTGTAAAAGGAAAAAACAGCTTACCGCGAGAGCGTGACGCTGCGCACTAAATCTGCGATCCTCGGTAGCGGATGCGGGAGCCTCGGCGCCCTTGAAAAGAACTTTCCAGGCATCTTCGTACGTCGTGTCGAAGAGCCTGCTCAAAGTTTGGTGCCGCGCCGGGTCAAACTCCCACAGATTGAAAGCCCGTTGTTGACACGGGAGGATCAAGCGAATGAACATAACCTGGACTACGTTGACAAGTTTGAGCTTCTTGTCCACCAGGGTTTGGATGCATGTTTGGAGTCCGGTCAGCTCTCCCTTCTTACCCCACGACAGGCCCGTCTCGTTCCAGGAGGTGAGCCTCGTAGGGGGTCTGGATCGAAACTCAGGGGGTGCGACCCATTCAGCGTCGCGCCGCTCGGTGATGTAAAACTACCCCGATTGCCACCCCTTCAGGGTCTCGAGAAAGGAGCCCTCGATCCATAGGACGTTGGCCATCTTGCCCACTATGGCGCCTCCGCACTCCGCCTGGTTGCCGCGCACCACCTTCGGCTTGACGTTGAAAGTCTTGAGCCATAGGCCGAAATGGGGGCGGATGCGGAGGAAGGCCTCGCACACGATGATAAACGCCGAGATGTTGAGGACAAAGTTCAGGGCTAGATCATGGAAATCCAGGCCGTAGTAGAACATGATCCCCCGGACAAATGGGTGGAGAGGGAAGCCCAGTCCGCGGAGGAAATGGGGGAGGAACACCACCCTCTCATGGGGCCTAGGGGTGGGGATGAGGTGCCCCTTTTCGGGAAGCCGGTACGCGATGTCGTTAGACAGGTTTCCGGCCTTCCTCGGCTTTTTGATGTGTCCCTCCGTGATGGAGGAGACCATCCACTTGCCTCCCGCTCCGGACATGGCTGGAGAAGGTTGAGGTGAGGAGTGCGGACTTGGGTGCTGGAGCTCGAGTGCGCAAGAATGGATAGGAGAAGGAGGAAGAAGGCGTAGGTGAAAAGGTGGATCCTTATCCCCTTATATGGGTGGACACAACTACATGTCCCCACCAGCCTGGTAAAACTCGCTTATCTCCAAGCGCCATAATCAATGGCGCGGTTGGGTTACCCACGCCCGTATTGATGAGAATCCCGGGATAAGGGGACACAATCTGTGCTTTAACAAGACGTGCCAAGGAAACCGCTTCGCATGACGCGCTGAGGTGGGATAATGAAACGACTCGGATAAAGGCTTGGCCGTGGTGTGTGATGCTACGGAATACGTCAGCAGATTAGATTTGTGTAAATATTATTCTCTCTATGGCAATATGTGGAAACTTATTTTGCAAAGCCGGACACTATCTTTGTGTTCAAAATCTTCTATGAAGTACTTGGAGGAGGAACCCGCCTTGCAATGCCGAAGACAATCTGCGCGCCGGACTCGTCGTCATTGAAGCCTGGTTCAGGGGCTACTGAGGGAGTCCTGGATTAGGGGGTGTTCGGATAGCCGGACTATACCTTTAGCCGGACTCCTGGACTATGAAGATACAAGATTGAAGACTCCGTCCCGTGTCCGGAAGGGACTTTCCTTGGCGTGGAAGGCAAGCTTGGCGATACGGATATGAAGATCTCCTACCATTGTAACCGACTTTGTGTAACACTAACCCTCTCCTGTGTCTATATAAACCGGAGGGTTTTAGTCCGTAGGACAACATACACAACAACAATCATGCCATAGGCTAGCTTCTAGGGTTTAGCCTCCTCGATCTCGTGGTAGATCTACTCTTGTACTACCCATATCATCAGTATTAATCAAGCAGGACGTAGGGTTTTACCTCCATCGAGAGGGCCCGAACCTGGGTAAAACTTCGTGTCCCTTGCCTCCTGTTACCATCCGGCCTAGACGCACAGTTCGGGACCCCCTACCCGAGATCAGCCGGTTTTGACACCGACATTGTTAATCATAGATTTGCATCATCCTTGTATTGCTTGTCATTTGCAAACTGTGCGTCCGTTTCCGGTGATCCTTATATCGATTTCGACTGAAATCACCTCATCTTTCTAGAGGCATACTTGGTTTGCCAAGTTCATGCTTTGATCATCCTTTTCCTTCCTGAGTACACGTATGAATCGCATATCTTATCTTGCATATCATGCCCTGTATTGGATCATGTTGCTTGTGCATTGCACCGTGATTGATTGTTGTTCCATTGATTGTGTTCTTGCTTTGGGTAGAGCCAGGAGATGAGTACGTGAACAAGGAACCTGTTGAGTACACCAACGAGGATCAAGCTTTCGACAACTTTGAGAACATTGCAGGCAAGATGACCATACCCTCGATATCACTTCTATCTTTGCTTTGCTAGTCGTTCGTTCTATCGCTATGTCGCGCTACCTACCACTTGTTATATCATGCCTCCCATATTGCCATGTCAAGCCTCTAACCCACCTCCCTAGCAAACTGTTTTTGGCTAAGTTACCGCTTTTGCTCAGCCCCTCTTATAGCGTTGCTAGTTGCAGGGTGGAAGGCTCGGCCTTATGCCTGGTGTTTTGTTCCACTCTTGCTGTCCTAGTTTCCGTCATACCGGTGTTATGTTCCTTGATTTTGTGTTCATTACGCGGTTAGGGTCATGGGACCCCCTTGACAGTTCGCCTTGAATAAAACTCCTCCAGCAAGGCCCAACCTTGGTTTTAACATTTTCCACCTAAGCCTTTTTCCCTTGGGTTCTGCAGACTCAAGGGTCATCTCTATATTAAACCCCCGGGCCAGTGCTCCTGAGTGTTAATCCAACCTTGGCGATGTCCGGCGCCCCCTGGGCAACCAGGGTCTATGCCAACCCGACGTCTGGGCCATCCGGTGTGCCCTGAGAATGAGATACGTGCGACTCTTATCGGGATTTGTCGGCACATCAGGCGGCTTTGCAGGTCTTGTTTTACCATTGTCGAAATGTCTTGTAACCGGGATTCCGAGACTGATCGGGTCTTTTCGGGAGAAGGAATATCCTTCGCTGATATGAGAGCTTGTGATGGGCTAAGTTTGGACACCCCTACAGGGTATAAACTTTTGAGAGCCGTGCCCGCAGTTATGTGGCAGTTGGGAATTTGTTCATATCCGGTTGTGGAGAACTTGACACTTGACTTAATTTAAATGAATTAACCGTGTGTGTAGCCGTGATGGTCTCTTTTCGGCGGAGTCCGGGAAGTGAACAAGGTTTGTGTTATCTTTGAACGTAAGTAGTCTCAGGATCATTTCTTGATCACTTATAGCTTTTCGACCGTTGCGTAGCTTCTCATCTTACTCTTATTGCGTATGTTAGTCACCACATTTGCTTCGCGCTTGCTGTAGCTCCACATCTTAACCACCTCCTACCCATAAGCTTAAATATTCTTGATGTCGCGGCTGTGAGATTGCTGAGTCCTCGTGACTCACGGATGCTTCCAAACAGTTGCAGGTGTCGATGATACCAGTGCTGGTAATGCTACCGAACTCAAGTGGGAGTTCGACGAGGACCTTGGTCGTTACTATGTTTCGTTTCCTGATGATCAGTAGTGGAGCCAAGTTGGGACAATCGGGGAACTAGCATTTGGGGTTGTCTTCTTTTACTTTGATTCCATAGTAAGACCTTGATTGTACACTAGATGATGTATCTTTAACTTGTCATTTGTCTGAAGTGGCGATTGTAAGCCAACTCTTTATCCCTTTCTTATTCAGTACATGGGATTGTGTGAAGATTACCCCTCTTGCGACAAAACCACCATGCGGTTATGCCTCTAAGTCATGCCTCGATGCCTGGGAGATATAGCCGCATCATGGGCGTGACACACTACCTTTTCCAAATACCTAGTTTGTCCTCCTTCAGGACCTGCACTCACCCTCTTCCTTTTGGACATCTATTACAAAAGAACAGCATTTGACTGGAAAAACATAGTATGATGACACATGGAATAGGTACAGAAAATGGATAGGTATGGCATATACTCATATATGATGTTTAAACTAAGCAGATGGTGGTGTAACAAAGTAGAAGTAATGCAAGAGGTCATATGCAAAATATGTGTGACCAATACAACCTTGCCAAGTTAGAGCAAGCGCCTTGATGGGTGAATAAGATAGGCCATCCTCCACCATGCCAAGTTTGTTAGCCAGTGGATTGTTCTGCAATATTCCTCTCGTGCGCCCATTGTCATATTCATTTGGATCATGCTCAATACCTGACATGCAAGAAAACATAAAAACAAGTGAGATTATCTTTGTAATGCAAAAGTGATTCCAATCCAATACTGCCTCCATATAAACCCCTTTGTGCTATCTCTGCGGTTCTTTTGAGAGATGTCATGCATGCTATAATTTGGTGTGTGCATTAACATAATGTGGCCTTCTACTGAAAATATGAGAGCTCCAGAAGTGATGATACTTCACAGATGACAACTTCAACATATAGTAAAGAAGAACAAGTCGACCTGACCTGACAGATTCAAAATATACTAAGGGAGAACAACTCGACCTGACCAGTCAACCGCAAATGTCTCTACTACTCTTCCCAACAAGGAACATACTTATTAAAGAAGAGAAGAGGATCATGTTAAAGAAGAGTAGAAGAGCAAGAAGATTGAAGATATTTCAAGTCTTTCTATATAATGTCTGTTGCCCACCCATGATGAACCAGAGCACACAGAGAAAAAATATTCCTTTGGTCTCTCCATATGTGGCTCACATGCATTTTGAATCTAAAGTACGAACATTTAGCTGACCAATTAAACATGTCTCAGTTTTACTAATATCAGCATAATATCATATTTGAATTTGTACAACTAACCTTGTTTAGCTCAATGGGTGGAGCAGTGCTGTTACGACACGAACCACGTAGGCTGATCGTGGTGATCATAAAATGGGGAAACCGTAAGCATGATGAGTATAGTGTTGACCATGGCAGTAGGATGGCAGATCTGAAGCTGCAAACCACGCAAAGGGATGATAGGTAGGGCGGTTCTGTCACATCTAAGGGAAGTTACGCATCTACCCCTATTTAAAATATTTGCCTACATCTATTTCAGATGAGGAGATTTTCACTGGTGCGCGTCGGTCCTAAACAAATGGTTTTACCCCTTTCCGCGATGGCATTTGGAACCGTTGCCAAGTGAGTGTGTGCGATAGGGTGTCCTTCTCACACGACCCATAAATCGTCGGGGATAGGCCCTCCTGGGACCCAGGCTGGGGTCGTGTGTGATTGGGAGAGGCATCAAAACCCAATCATTTCCGTAGGTATGTACATCCCACACGGCGAATCCCAGAAATCATTTCCGTAGGTACGTACATCCCACACGGTGAATCCCGGAAATCATTTCCGTAGGTATGTACATCCCACACGGTAATCCGAGAAAATCATTTTCATAGGTGTGTACATCCCACATGGCGAATCCCAGAAAAACATTTCTGTTCGTATGTAGATCACACACAGTCAATCCAAGGAATATGTTTCCATTCTTATGTACATCCCACACAGTCAATCCAAGGAAAATGTTTCCGTTCAGACGTAAATCCCACACAGTTTTATGTGTAGGCTCGTGTGTGAAAGGTGTAACTATCACACACGGTGTTCCTTGGTTAACTGTTTGCTCTTATCAACTATATCACACACGATTTGATGAAGAAAACTGTGTGGCATTGGGCTATCCATCGCAACCGCTTTTACTGCTAGAACTGTTTGCAAAGGTCCATGACACATTTAGCAGGTTTATTAGTTTACAATTAATAATTCCGGTATTACGCAAATTCACATTTCATATCGAAGAGTTGTTTGCCAATTTCATATCACGCATATAAATATATTATAACATCATAGTACGGTAGCTACATGAAAATAGGACAGTACACCATATAGCTAGTTCAATCTCATAAGAACAATATATTCATTTCCCTAATCGAGATCATCCAGTCTCATCTTATCCACCTCTGCTTTCAGTTTAGTAAGAACCCGTTTTGCACGGGCCAACTAGGAAAGTGCCTCCTCCTTCGCCAACACCATCTTAGCAAAGTCTTTAAAAAAATCTGAGCACATTCTCCACCTTCTACTTTTTATCCCGCGTCTTGAAATATTCTTCAGCGTCGACAAGACTTTCTCTAAGCCTAGCTTTGTTCACTTCCTCCAGAGCTTCGTTAGGCACATCTTCAAAGACTGTGGCCACTCTTGATCAACCCACTCCAAGTAAGAACACTTTCGTTCATCCTATAATATTTAAAACTAGATCAGTAACAACTGTAGGGGAAATGGGTTTATAGAAACATAGAAAATCACCAATGCTTATTTTGAAAAACTGAAGAAACATGTTAATTATGACATATCTTCTCAAAAAGATCAATGTGCAAATGAAATAATTGGTATTGAGACAAGAACCAAATTATGGAACATCAGAAGATATAATTAACTACAACGATGCTACAGGTTCTTACTCAGGTACAATAAATAACAAACTGAACATTTTATGAGGAAGGTAAATATAACTTCAACAGCATAGCGACAGTGTTTGGATGACAGCAAATTGATACTAACAGGTGTGTACATGCACAAATTTAGTAACATAGAACTAATAGCACTAAGGTCGTCCACTATGTATGCCAAAACTGGTGTAAAGACAAGTGTTGTTACATCTCACACCGGTGCCTTGAACTGGCGAGCCGATGCAGTAGAAAAAAATCAGGGACCTGGACTCCGGAGTATGTAGTTGCTCCGATGCCCAGTTCCTTCGTGCCATAAAGATTTAGTATTTTACTGATTGGCTGCTCGGATGTGTGGACCAAAGTTGGCTGCACAAACTACTGAAGCGGTGCCAAATAATTTTCTAATTGCACTACTGATGAGATGGCAACAATTTAAGATACTAGGTACAAACCGTGACACTGTCTTAGGATGCGTTTGGTTGAAGGTGTGGTATCAATGGGTTGGGACCGTGACAGTGTCTGAATCACATCTAACAAATGATTTGTAACAACGGAAGAGGGTCTAACCTTCTCTGCAGATGCCAGAAACTTCCTCCGAGTGTCCACAGAATGAAACACAAGTAGCTTCACGAATGGAGATTGATGGTGACAACGAGCAGATAGATCTTCAGCCACCCTCCTCCATTCGTTACCACTGATGGTCTTAGGGAGCTACAAGAGGAAGAAACGACTCAAATCGTCCTCCAGGTAAAAATCCTTCATTCCAAGTCATAGCCCGAGAGAGAGAAGACAGGCATACCCAGGTGGTGAAGGAGTAGTCTCCCGAGGAGGAACCCGATGTCTTTGAAGAAGACCATGTCGACCCCGATGGTAGGATGCGAGACGGCGAGAGCAAGGAAGCGGCTATAGCTTAGCAAGGAAGGAAGGAGGAAACAGGGGAAATGTGACTTGTGGTCGGGGAGAAAAGGGGGTGGGGAAGGGGGCGGGGGTAGATATTTTAGCGGTAGGCCAAAATTTTGGAAATGTGGAGTTAAACTTTGCGTGCGGTGCCGCCGGACCATTCACTTTGAATGATTGTGTGCATCGCAATTGATTCTTCTGCTTTACGTGCATGGCATGAGTTTGATAATTCAAATTTTGGTCTCAAGGCATGGGCACATTCACTTTGAACGCGTGCGATGCTGCTGGACCATTCACTTTGAATGATTTTGTGCATCGCAAACGATTCTTCTGCTTTACGCGCATGGGATGAGTTTGATAATTCAAATTTGGTGGAAATTTCCCTGGGTAAGTCATTGCATAATTTAACATTGCTTGCTAATTTGGGCACAGAAAAGAGCATACAGCAGACATACCACACTTTCTGAATCGAGCAATTTCAGTAATTACACAGAGCCAGTTGACCTAAACATTGCTATTACAAAATACTAGGATTAACAAGCCTAAGTACGCATAATTAAAAATCTGCCGCCACGCCGGCCTATGCATCGCCTGTGTGAGATGAGATGTCGATGACTTGTCCTGGCGACATGCCGCCGTTGGTGGACTCCACGTCCCCCCTGCTGAAGTCGACCACGTCCTTGTACTCGTCCTCGGCACTGCCCTCAAGGTAGTAGTACTCGTAGTAGTGGCCGCGCCAGAGCTCGCATTGGTACTCCACCTTGACCTCTCGGCGGAGGTGGCTGCGCTCAATGCGGATGCGGCGATAGTCTCGACTTAGGCGGCAGGGCTCGGGGGGGACGCGGCCATCGTACGAGCCTTCACAAAGCATTTCCACGGCGTCATCTTTGCAAGAAGGCGGTGCGGGAATGGTGATCGGGACTCGTGGATTCGGGGGTTGCCGTCACTAGAGCAGATGAGCCGGCGAAGCTTAAGGAGGGAGACTTAAATAGATCCAGATATTTTCATCGCAAACGGTTCCTAGAAAGCAACTGTGTGTGATGTTGTAGATATTTTTTATTAGCTGTGAAAGACGAATTTGGAATAAAGTGCCAACGGATGGTATTTTAAATGAATGAGAAATTTTGTAGTACTAATACAACTATCATGTCAAATTTTGGAAAATTTCAGGGGTCACTTGACCTTCTAAGACATTTAAGTGATTTTCTAGCCATTTAAGGACCGTAATTGAAATTTGAACTACATGTGCATGCAACAGCTAACCATAACGGTTTGAAAACTCATATTTCGTGTACTTGTGTGCGATTTAATTCCATGTGTAGTAAATTGGAAGGAATTTTCAAACGTATTGGTCTAACGGCTATGATACAATTAAGCACAGAGTGAGATGGCATTTTAATTCCAAAAAATAAAAAAAAACAGAAACACATAAAACCTTGGTAGATGTAATGTCATGCCACCAAGATGATGTGGTAAAAAAATTGGCATGTTTGACCAAAGTTTGGACACACACCCCTCACAAACCGGAGGAACTCACTAGAAGGCTCGTGGTTCCGAGAGGGAACAATCCATGCTTGATGACGAACGGGAGATAGCTTCCTCTTACGGCCTTCAAATTTTTTTCTACGTCTAACGTGCACTACTACAACTGTAATGTGAATTTTTTAAAATTCTAGGGCTCATTTGACATTTTAAAGACATTTAAGTGATTTTCTAGGCATTTAATGACCGTAATTCAAATTTGAACTACATCTACATGCAACGCGTAACCGAAACGGTTTGAAAAATCATATTTTTGTACTTGTGTGCAAGTTAATTTCAGGTGCGGTAAACTAGAAGGAATTTTCAAACATATTTGTATCACGACATGGACACATATTGATGAATACGTATGCATGGAGTTGCATGACATTTTAATTCAAAAGAAATTAGAAACACATGAAACATTGGTTGATGTAATGTCATGCCACCAAGATGATGTGGTAAAGAAATTATCATGTTTGACGAAAGTTTGGACACACACCCCTCACAAACCGGAGCAACTCGCTAGAAGGTTCGTGGTTCCAAGAGGGAACAATGCATGTTTGATGACGAACGAGAGATAGCTTCCTCTTACTTCCTTCAATTTTTTCTACGTCTAACGTCAAATACTACAACTGTAATGTGAAATTTTGGAAAATTCTAGGGGTCATTTGACCTTTTAAAGACATTTAAGTGATTTTCTAACCATTTAATGACCGTAATTCAAATTTGAACTACATCTACATGCAATGCCTAACCAAAACGTTTTGAAAAATCATATATGTGTACTTTTGTGTGAGTTAATTCCATGTGGAGTAAATTAGAAGGAATTTTCAAACATATTGGTCTCACGACATGGACACATGCATACGTATGCATGGAGTGACATGGCATTTTAATTCAAAAAATAGAAAAATTATGAGAAACACATTAAACGTTGGTTGATGTAATGTCATGCCACCAAGATGATGTGGTAAAGAAATTGGCATGTTTGACAAACGTTTGGACATGCACCCCTCACAAACCAGAGTAACTCGCTAGATGGTTCATGGTTCTGAGAGGGAACAATGCATGTTCGATGACGAACGGGAGATAGCTTCCTCTTACGGCCTTCAATTTTGTTTCTACGTTTAACGTGCACTAATAAAACTGTCATGTGAAAATTTGGTAAATTTCAGGGGTCATTTGGCCTTTTAAAGTCATTTAAGTGATTTTCTAACCATTTAACCATAACATTTTGAAAAATCATATTTTTGTGTACTTGTGTGCGAGTTAATTCCATGTGGAGTAACTTCAAAGGAATTTTCAAACATATTGGTGTCAAGGCATGGGCACATGCATGGAGTGCATGCCATGGCATTTTAATTCCAAAACATTAAAAATGATCAGAAAAACATGAAACCTTGCTTGATTTAATGTTATGCTACCAAGATGATGTGGTAAAATTGGCATTTTTGATGAAAGTTTGGACACACACCCCTCACAAACCGGAGCAACTCGTTAGAAGGTTTGTGGTTCCGAGGGGGAACAATGCATGTCTGATGACGAACAGGAGATAGCTTCCTCTTACGGCCTTGAAATTTTTTCAATGTCTAACGTGCACTACTACAAATGTAATGTGAAATTTTGGAAAATTCTAGGGGTCATTTGAACTTTGAACGAAATTTCAGTGATTTTCTAACCATTTAATGATCGTAATTGAAATTTGAAATACATATACATGCAACGCCTAACCAAAACAGTTTAAAAAATCATATATGTGTACTTGTGTGCGAGTTAATTCCATGTGCAGTAAATTAGAAGGAATTTTCAAACATATTGGTCTCACGACATGGACACATGCATACGTATGCATGGAGTGACATGGCATTTTAATTCAAAAAATAGAAAAATGATCAGAAACACATGAAACCTTAGTTGATGTAATGTCATGCCACCAAGATGATGTGGTAAAGAAATTGGCATGTTTGACGAAAGTTTGGACACACGCCCCTCATAAACCGGAGCAACTCACTAGAAGGTTTGTGGTTCAAAGAGGGAACAATGGATGTTGTCGGCGTTCTGGGAACGGGGGTCCCCAGACTTGCCTGCCAGCGGCGTGGCTCAAGGGGGAGCCCAGCGCGGGCCATCTTCATCAGCTCAAGCTCAAGACCCTCGCGGGGCGGATGACAGAGAACTTCCTCAGAGGCAGCCTCATCAGAAAGGCTCGCGAGGAGGCGGAGAGATCAAGGTAGGGGTACCTCACGAGGAGCCCGTGACGCAAGCCATGACGATCGAGACCAGGCGGGCGCCAGGCGCGCGCCGGCCTGCGCAGTGTCCTTGTTTCCCCTTTGGTGCAAAGGGGGCAAGCACAGGCCAAGGCATCGGGCAAAGGTTACCATTCCGGTGCAACGAGACCAAGACCAACAGAGCGGGAGGACGGAGGTCACCGTGGAGCCCAAGACGGCGTCATCACCAGTGCTTTTGGCAGCCGAAGACCACCTTTGGTCACGATAACTTGTACTAGATGTTCCCCTTCAAAACGGCCAATTGTTGGCGCCCTTCCCGCTCATTATTTGGGGAGAGGCCCAGGGCCTCTATAAATAGAGCTAGCCACCACAGAGTAGGGGGGGGGGACACACCTAGACATCTAGAGATCTAGTAGAGCTCTAGCAGAGACAGAGAGGCGACTGAATTCACCAAAGCAGTTCATCGCATCATATCAAGAACACCTCTCGCGAGGCTGTTCTTCCCTTGTACTGTTCATCATCATCCCCTGAGGCAATCCACCACGCCACACACTAGAGTAGGGTATTACACCACCACGGTGGCCTGAACCAGTATAACCCTCGTGTCCCTTGTGTTGTTCGTTGTTTCCAGCTTAGATCACGCGTGGAGATTGGACGTAGATTGGTAGGGGAGAGATCTCCGCGCGCACCCTAGTGTTCGAACCTCAAGGGTCTGCCGGAACCCGACATCCGACATTTGGCGCGCCAGGTAGGGGAGCGCCGGAATCTTTCTTCCGCTGTTCGCGTGCGATCTTCCGTCGTGTCCATGGCTGACACTTGTCGGGTTCGCGCCAAGTGCCGGGCTGCTCTCGCCACCCGCGTCGCCCAGATGGCACCCGTCGGCGGACACCCTCGTTGTTCCCCGTTGCCTGGCGCCAACGCCGCCATCGGCCCGGCGGGGAACGAGCAGCAGGCCTCGTCCCAGCATCCTTCGGTGCAGCGGGAGGGCCGCATCGCCACAGCGTCGCTAACTCCAGCCGCCTCGTCGTCGCACGCCCGCCGTGCCCCCATGGACGCGCACGCCGCGCTGCTCCTGGCAAGAGAGCTCTTGCACTACCACCCTATCGACGACCTCTATGAGGACTGGCTCGCCCGCATCACCGAGCTCGTTAGCGCCGCAGGGGGCTCCCCTTGGCGCCCCTCTCGCAGCCTCGCCCTCCATTCCACGCAGGAGGCGAGGATCAGGAGGTGCCTCCACCACCTCCTCCCCAAGAAGGCGCCCTGGCTCCAAGGCGCGTAGCCCTAGGACGAGACCCTCCGCGTCCGGCGCCTGCGTAGCAAGAAAGGATCTGCCAAGATATCCCTTGTCCCCAAGAAGGTGCTCGCGCGCTCCCAGCGCCGGCGCGCCAAGATCGCATCCCTGCACCTCCACGCCAAGACCCCACGCCAGCAACAGCAGGAACAAGCCCTCCAAGTGGTAATCCCTAGGAACAAGCCCAGCACCAGCAAAAGGTGCCGGTGGCCACCGCATGCTGCCGCGACCTCACCCCCGAGCTACGCGGCGTCGCATGGCCAGGCAAGTTGAAGCCTGACCTGCCCCTCGCTACGATGGCACAGCGGACCCCGCGGAGTTCCTATAGCTCTACGAGCTATGCATCGAAGCCGCGAACAGAGAGGAAAGGGTCATGGTGAAATGGTTTCCCATGGTGCTCAAGGACAAGGCCCGCACCTGGCTCCTGAACCTGGCCCCTGGCATAATCTCCTCCTGGAACGAGATGCGCACTCGCTTCATCGCCAATTTCCAGGGCACTCGTGACCGGCCCCCGGCTGTGAGCGATCTGCGCCACATTAAGCAGCAGCAAGGGGAAACCCTGCAGAAATACATCTAGCGCTTCAACAACGCTGCCTCAAGATCCCCAAGATGACTGAAGAAGCCATCATCTTGGCCTTCTCTGATGGCATACGCGACATCAAGATGAAGGAGGAGCAAGCAATCCATGAAGACCTGTGCACATCCCTGGAGCTGTTCAACTTGGTGACCAAGTGCGCCAGGGCCGAGGAAGGGCGCCTCTCCCTCCTCGAACTCCCAGCTGCCGACCCAGAAGAGAAGAAGCACAAGGCCAAGGACGTGAAACGCAAGGGGGCTGCCGTGCTTGCAGCGGAACCGGACACCAAGCGAGGCAGGGATCAGCCTGAGTCATCCAAGGGCAGCCGGTACTGCGTGTACCACGACTTCCACACCCACAACACCAACGAATGTCAAGAGCTCAGGGCCGTGAGAGATGGACGTGCCGGCCGACGCCCCAAGAGTAACGATAGGGGCTATGGCCGAGGAGGAGGAAGAGGTGGCAGACGATGGGAAGACCGTGGCCCTCGCCAAGGGTGGCGTGACCGACCTCGCGATGATCGGTGGTAGGACCAGCCTAGCGAGGGAGGCTGGAGAGATCAGCCTCGTGAGGATCGCCCGCACGGCAACGCAGGCCTTCCTCCTCTGCCGCTGCCGCCAAGGAGGAGCGAAGGCCAGCATCGAGACGAGGAGGCTGGGGGCTTCCAGGAGCCACGTGCAATCTCTTGCATCTGGGGTGGAGTGCAGGCCCTAGCCTCACAGCACATCTTCAAGCAGTTCGCTCGCGAGGTGAATGCAGTCCTCCCCAAGCTTGAGGCCACACGCCCTCTCAGGTGGTCTGCATGCGCTATCACGTTCAGCTCAGCGGATCAGCTCAAGTGCGCGACAACGGCCGGAGTCCTCCCGATGCTTTGCTCCCCAGTCATCAGCAACGTGCAGGTCACCAGGACCCTCATTGACAGTGGAACAGGACTCAACGTCCTGTCCGTCGAGACGTTCGGCAATCTCCAAGTGTCATACGATCAGCTTCAGCCGACCAAGCCCTTCTCAGGAGTCACTAATGGTTCCACTATTCCAATAGGGCAGGTTCGCCTTCCAGTCACCTTCGGGCAGTGCAACAACTACCGCACCGAGCTCATCGACTTCGACGTCGCCCACATCTGTCTGTCATACAACGCCATCCTCGGGTACCCAGCCCTGGCCAAGTTCATGGCAGTGACTCACCATGGGTACAATGTCCTCAAGATGCCAGGAAGCAGTGGAGTCATCACCGTACCCTGTGAAGAAAGGGACGCGGTGTGTTCGCTTGAGCGTGCGTTCCAAGCCGCAGCAATCGAAGACCCGGACCATAGGAACGGAAGGCTTCCCGAGGCGACCCTTAAGAAGAAGAAGGTTTCACCTGGCCCAAGCCATAAGGAGGCAGGCGCCTCCGGAGGTGTTGTGTCAGGATCTGCGCCCAATCAGGGAGCGCCACCCTCTCTCGCATAGGAAGGCGCGCCCGGCGCCCTCCTCAGGCAGGGCTCGGGGGCTCTTCCTTGGAGAGCCACCGACTTTGCCAAGGTCACGAGGGAGGCGCTCGGGCACCACTTGGAGGGGTGCTTCCAGTTACGTTTCCCTCAGGAAGGTACAAGGCAAGGAAGACCAAACCCTCAGGAGTTCATTGCAAGAAACACCCAGGAGCTACAGGAGTCGAGAGTCATGCACGGCAGCCGCCGCTTGCCCACCGTAGCCCCACATGCAGGCGAGGATGGTGGGCTGCGCGTCTGCATCGACGTGCCAGGGCTCAACCGAGCCGCGTCTCAGGAGCGCCTCTGGCCTTCGCGTGTGGGGCGTTGTGAGGGTCCACATCATAGCTACGTTCGCATGCCTTTCGGCCTGCCGAACGCGGTCGCTGCTCATCAGCGCCTGCTGAGGTGTATTCTGGAAGCCCAGGAGGTCAGGCATTGCACGGTCCTGGTGGAGATGGAGATGGCCTTCGGAGACCCACCTGCGCCCCCGGAGCCACTCGAGGCTCCTGGGCATAGGGGCTCGTGAGGGTCGGCGTCTTCATCGCGCATCGCCCGCTTCTTCAACATCACTTCATCTTCAACGGCACCAGGTGACACCTTTCTAAGTTTCGTTCTTAGCTAGGAGCGCCCACAGGGCCGCATCATTCCCAGGTCACGTGGGTCCGTCCCTACAGCATGTATCCGTTTTGCTTATGCTCTTTACTTACCTTGTTGGGGGCGCCCCTCGGGCTGCGTCATCCCCGAGCTGCTCGGGCCTGGCCCAGCGGCGTTTGCTTCTCCGCGCCTACTAAAAATGAATTTGCTCTTTTGCGCTTAATTGTCACCTGCTGCTTATCGCGGACTTCTCCGCTTTCATGCAAAGCGCTTGCACGTTAAAAGGGGGTACCTGAGCATCGCGACTCATGGGCTCCTACTGGCTCTCCAGGCCTCACCCCCTGGCCTTGACCCATGGCATCGTGACCTGTCATACCAGCAGCGGCTGAGCTAGCTCGAGGGCCGGGACCTGAGGACGTAGAGCATTTGCATTCTAACCACCCTGCAGGAACACACCATTGATAAAGGCCCGGAGCCAGGCGCAACCCGCCTCGAGGTAGGGCCTCGTGAGTCCCACGCTGGCTCACGAGTGCCCAGATACACTTCTCCTAGCCCTACCGTGCCGGCCACGTGTCAGGGCGGGGCTGTACACGCCCCGAGGGCTCCTCCTGGAGGGGAGCCCCCTCCCACGTACCAGTGGAAGCACCATGCTCCGTGCTGGCTGACGACACTGCCGAGGAGCGGCTATGCCCATACATTACAGAAGTGCTATGCTCCGCGCTGGTGATAAACAACTGAGGGCGGCCTACGGCCATACCAACCTTAGGGAGCCCGGAGCTCAGTGTCAGGCACCATCGCAACGCCTCCCCTCGGGAGCGCCGCGCGAGGGGATGGACACGGGGGCTACGCCCGGGCCTCGCCCGAGAGCACGCCACCCAGCCAGGTCCCTCGGACCTGGTCGTCATGTGCCCCTCCCCGAGCGGAGGCAAGGTATGGAAACCCGTTTGAACGTCAAGGGGGACTCCTGAGCATCCCGACTCAGGAGCCTAACTTGCCCCGTAGCCCATCGCTCCTTAGTCCCATCCTAGTTTCCGGTCGGGGCTAACGCTGGGTGAGGTATGCGCGGGGTCGGGCCCTGCCCACGCAGAACGATCAATCCACTCCTCGTTCCCCCCTTTCCTACTTGTTACTTGCGCGTCAAGGGGGACTCCTGAGCATCGCGACTCAGGAGCCTAACTTGCCACGTAGCCCCTCTCTCCTTAGTCTCGTCCTGGTTTCCGGCCAGGACTAACGCTTGGTGAGGTATGCGCGGGGCCGGGCCCTGTCGACGTAGAGCGCGAGCAAGTAGGTGAGAAAAATGCAAATTCCAGGAAATTCAAAGCAAATATTACAAGCCATAGATTGTTTCAAGATGCCAAACCCAAGTTTAAACGCCTCCGCGAGGCGTGGTGCATGTTGCAGGAATAAAAACAGGACAGAAGCCGCGAAGGGATCACTCTCCAGTGGCGCCGCCGCCCGTGGTGGAGTCACGCTGGGCGACTCTGCCTCCCGGGGCCGCGGAGCTGGCGGCACCGCGCCCGGGCAAGACGCTGAAGGCACGGAACCTCCCCAGCAAAGCTTCGCCTCGGCCTTTCACGGCCTCAGCGGCAGCGGCCGCAAGGTCGCCGCTCATGGGTTCCAGCAGGCTGTTGAAGTCGACGTCGGGGTCGCGCAGATAGACGTGGCTGAGGACATGCGTTAGCGCCGCAGAAGACAGGGCACGCGCCCCGGCCTTGCTGTGGGGCCAAGGCCGTCTATGACATCTTCAAGTGCACGGACCAGGAAGGGAAGCAGCTTGGCGGGGCCGTCCTCCGCACCGGCCAACGGCTCCTCCAAGCCGCTCTCGTAAAGCGTCTTCAGCGTGGCACGAGCCCTCTTCTCCATCTTTGCGGAGGCCACCCGATCCTCCGCCAGGACCTTCGCCTTGGCGTCTAGCTCGACCTCTCCGCCTTCAGCGACCGCTCCAACATCCAATTCGCCGTGGCAGTCATCAAGCTTGGGGTCCCGGTCCTTGACGGCAGCCTCCGGAGCCTTCATCTCCTTCTCTTTCTCCTGGCGGCCGTGGACCTCCTTGGCAAGCTCATCACGCAGGCCTTGCAGCTTGGTCTCCAGCGCCTCACAGCGAGCCTTGGTAGCCACAGCATCGCCCAGGGCAGCGTCGCGAGCGGCCTTGGCTTGGTTGGCGGCCTGCATCTCCCCATCGGAGGCCGCCATGGCCTAGCTCAGCGCTATTCGGACGGACGCAGCGGAACGGGCCCAGCCAGAAGCTAGCTCCAGGCGGCCGGCCGCTAGGCGAGGGTCCGCGCTCAGAAGATCCTCCCACAGCTGGCTCAGTTCACTGGCGACCTGGTCCAGGACAGCGGCAGAGGGAACAGAAGAAGCGGGAACCGACGGAGCAGGTGAAGAGGATGGCAGCGTGATCACAGTTTGGCAGGAAGGAACCCCCTGGGCCTTGGTTGCCCCGGCTGCAACATCGAGCGCAGTCGACTCCAAGGTCAGCGGGGCCACGGGGGCTGACTCCTCGCCAAGGTGTCCCGGTCGGCCTCGCGAAGACGATCGGACCGGGGAGGCGCGAGCCTCGCCGTCTTTCCCCTTAGCGGACGAAGGCGCCATCCCAGCAGGTGGACTCGCCCTGAGCAGGGCCGCAGAAGCCCCTTTCAACCTCTTCGCTGCAGGCGCCGGCCTGACAAAAGAATATGGACGTCAAGCCTCGGCGGCAGAAACCAAGCAAAGCACGAATTGAGCACTTACTGGTCGTCGCTCGCGGACCCAAGCAACCTCCGGCCAAACTTGAAGCCCGAGAGCCTGCAGCTGGGGTCAGCCTCGGGAGGCTCGAAAGCAGAGGGCACGTCAGGAGGGCTGGAGCTGGCCTCAGACCGCCCAGGGACCAGAGCAGACCTTGGGGGAACCAGCCCCGACCTGCCCTTCCTTGTGACAAAGGGGGAGTCCTCCCCTCCTCGCTTGGCGCCGGCCTCGTCGTCGTCCGGCATGGAGCGGAGGGCCTGGGACCTGCGCCGAGGGAAAGACTCCATCGACTCGTCGGAGGACACGGTCACCATCGCGAGCGCCGCAAGACCCTCGGGAGCTTCCGCGGGCACCAGCCCCTCACCATTAAAGGTGGGCATGGCGTTCACCACATGCTCCCAGTCATCACGAAGGAATAGGGGGACGGGGGCGCCCACCAGCTTCGCCACGTCTCCCCCAACCAAGGAATGGAGGGCCGCGACCAGACTCTCGTCGGTTAGGGCCTCGGAGCTTAGGAGCAAGGTGGTGTCCGCTTCCCCAAGCCTCCACAACGGGAGCGAGTGCTCCTGGAGGGGAGCCACCCGATGCTCCAAGAACTCCCTCAGGAGCGTGGCCCCGGTCAGCTTCGCCGCCCCCAAGTTGCTTGGCCTTAGGTACGCGTTCATCCTCTTCAGCACCGCCCTCGAACGGGGGTCGACGAGCTCCGCGTGGGACCACGCATCGACAGCCTTGGGCTGCCCAACGTCCACCATGACTCACTTGCTTCGGAAGCTTTCGATTCTCTTCCCATGCTTCGAGATAGCATTGGAATTGGAGTATGCGATGAAGCTCGCACATGCGGAGATATGGCCACCAAAAACCCGAAGGGAAAAATAGTGACGCAATAGGGCCACCGAGGGCTTTACCCCAACGTGAGCCTCGCAGTAGTAAGCAAAAATCGCAAGGAGAAGAACAGAGTTGGGGTGGAGATGCAGAGCCTGCAAGTTGTACTGGCGGAGAACAGCAAAGAAGAACTTAGAGAAAGGAGGCAGCAGACCGGCGACGATGGCGCTCACAAAGAGCGGATAGAAGGTGCTCCCCCTGCCTTCAGGCTGGTCGGAGCCGGCCTTGAGCACATTCGCCCCCTTGCTGCCCTGCGCCATCGTCATCAGGCGCGTGAGGGTGAGGTTCTTCTCCGGCAGGTTCGGGGAATCCAGAGCCGGTGAGTACCAGGCCTCGGTCGGGGACTTGTGAGGCGCCATGGTGTGCCGGATGAGGAGGATTGAGACAGATCTAGAGGATTTCGGGAGCAAGAAGGAGGAGAGCGAGACAGGGGATCTGGGGCGAGGAGAATGAGAACAAAGCAGGTAAGTCTGGCCCGGGCACCTCTTTTGTCAGATGGACAGTTGCCGAGGCATCATGGGGAAGCGCAGACGCCCACGTCCAATCAATCGCCACGCGGCGCCCAAGGCCGCAGGCTATTGGGGCCCGCGGCGCTTCGCGCTCGCCCCTTTTCTTCCCTGCTAGGCCAAGCCCGAGCGCGCCTTGGGCCCGGGGGCTACTGTCGGCGTTCTGGGAACAGGGGTCCCTAGACTTGCCTGCCTGCGGCCTACGGCGTGGCTCAAGGGGGGGGCCCAGCGCGGCCCATCTTCATCAGCTCAAGCTCAAGACCGTCGCGAGGGGCCAAGCCTCGCGGGGCGGATGATAGAAAACTTCCTCAGAGGCAGCCTCATCAGGCAGGCTCGCGAGGAGGCGGAGAGATCAAGGCAGGGGTACCTCACGAGGAGCCCGTGACGCAAGCCATGATGATTGAGACCAGGCGGGTGCCAGGCGGGCGCCGGCCTGCGCAGTGTCCTTGTTTCCCCTTTGGTGCAAAGGGGGCAAGCACAGGCCAAGGCATCGGGCAAAGGTTACCATTCCGGTGCAACGAGACCAAACCAACAGAGCGGCAGGACGGAGGTCACCGTGGAGCCCAAGACAGCGTCATCACTAGTGCTTTTGGCAGCCGAAGACCACCTTTGGTCAGGATAACTTGTACTAGATGTTCCCCTTCAAAACGGCCAATTGTTGGCGCCCTTCCCGCTCATTATTTGGGTAGAGGCCCAGGGCCTCTATAAATAGAGCTAGCCACCACAGAGTAGGCGAGGACACACCTAGACATCTAGAGATCTGGTAGAGCTCTAGCAGAGAGAGAGAGGGGAGACTGAACTCACCAAAGAAGTTAATCGCATCAGCTCAAGAACACCTCTCGCGAGGCTGTTCTTCCCTTGTACTGTTCATCATCAGCCCCTGAGGCAATCCACCACGCCACTCACTGGAGTAGGGTATTACACCACGACGGTGGCCCGAACCAGTATAACCCTCGTGTCCCTTGTGTTGTTCGTTGTTTCCAGCTTAGATCACGCGAGGAGATTGGACGTAGATCGGTAGGGAGAGATCTCCGTGCGCACCCCAGTGTTTGAACCTCAAGGGTCTGCCGGAACCCAAAATCCGACACATGTTTTATGGCGAAAGGAGATAGCTTCCTCTTACGACCTTCAAATTTTTTTTCTACATTTAACGTGCACTAATAAAACTATCATGTGAAAATTTGGTAAATTTCAGGGGTCATTTGACCTTCTAAAGACATTTAAGTGATTTTCTAACCATTTAATGACCGTAATTCAAATTTGAACTACATCTACATGCAATGCCTAACCAAAATGGTTTGAAAAATCATATTTTTGTGTACTTGTGTGCGAGTTAATTCCATGTGCAGTCAATTTGAATGGATTTTCAAACATATTGGTGTCAAGGCATGAGCACATGCATGGAGTGCAAGCCATGGCATTTTAATTCCAAAAAATTAAAAAATGATCAGAAAAACATGAAACCTTGCTTGATTTAATGTCATGCCACCAAGATGATGTGGTAAAAAAATCGGTTTGTTTGACGAAAGTTTGGACACACACCCCTCACAAACCGGAGTAACTCACTACAAGATTCGTGGTTCCGAGAGGGAACAATGCATGTTTGCTGACGGACGGGAGATAGCTTCCTCATACAGCCTTCAAATTGTTTCCTAAGTTTAACGTGCAGTAATACAACTGTCATGTGAAAATTTGGAAATTTCCAGGGGTCATTTGACCTTTTAAAGACATTTAAGTGAGTTTCTAACCATTTAATGACTGTAATTCAAATTTGAGCTACATCTATAGGAAACGCCTAACCTAAATGGTTTGAAAAATCATATTTTTGTGTACTTGTGTGCGAGTTAAAAAGACATCAGACGATGTAAATATCTGGTGTTCAAAAAAGAAAATGTGAAGATCTGGCAAGACAACCGCCCCCACACGATTGGCAGTCTATCTCGAGGCTCGAGGTTTGGTAGGTGAATGGTGGGGATCATTAATCAGACACGGTTCTGCATTGGAAACCATCAGCTATTATATTCACACACAGATTTTGGCTATTATGTTCACACACAGATTTTGCTGCGGGAATTGTGTGTAATTAAAACTACAATACTCATAAATTCCGGCGACTGGCGTTTGTACTGTCCCATCAATCTATATCCCGACACGAATAAATACTACCTTGCTCACGTCGTCCCGCATGAATTCTCATCTACACCCTCCCCTCGCTAGCCCTCTCTCTCTCAAATCTTTGCCATGGCGTTGCCGGTCTGCCCACGCGCCGACGAGGAGTCGCCGCCCCCCGAGGAAGCTCACTCGATTAGCAGCGACGAGGACCCCTACGCGCCGCCTGACGAGGATGCACCGGACGTACAATCTTTGTCTATGGAAGTCGCTGCCGCCGGCTGAGGAAGCCAGGCAAGTGGCATTCAAGAAGGGGATGGCGGAGGAGGAAGCCAGGTACTAGGCGGCCTGTGAAGCCCGTGATGCCGCCTGGAAATAGGAGGCGGCAGAGCTTTGGAGGCGAGCGCGTCGTCGTGCCGAGGAGGTGGACAAAGACGGGTACTTCGCGAGGAAGGCCATAGGCGTTGGGTGCCTCGTCGCTGCATGGAGGTGGGCCGATAAGATCGAGCATGCCACCAACGAGGAGCTCCGGTGGGCGCCCAACGAAATTGCAAGATCGGCTGCCCGTGTCCTCCAGCAAGAGGCAGATCGGTACGTCAAGCGCTGCAAGGTGGAGGAGTAGGAGTACCGCCTCCGCACTGGGAAGACGCCGCGCTCCAAGGAGCATCTGGCGAGGGGCTGCCGAAATACTGGCCCCAGGAGGGATTATTAGTTTTAATATTGATCTTTTTCAATTTTATGCATTGTACCTAGTAGTTAATTATCATCATGTATATGTAATGATATTATATATATTCTGTGATTATTTAATGAATAATTAATATATATATATATATATTATGAATTCCATTTTCTATTTGTTTTTGTATACTAATTTGAATCTTGCTGTTATCATCCACATATAAAGAATGGAAAGCGTATATACACATATTGAAACAGAATATATAAGAATGGAAAACAGAGTACACACATTGAAACAGAGCAATAAACAGAGCAATACTATGATTGTTGTGAATACATAGCTATCCACATCGAAACGACTTCTCAAAATAAAATGCGTCGATGAGACCATGACCAACAGCCCTTGCCTAGGGTAGCTCTTGGCTGTGCTTGAACTCGTGCAGGCATTCGTCCAAGCGGTCGACACAAGCGCGGTACATCCGGAGCACGATCTAGAGCTCCAAGTTGGCTATTTCATCGGAGATCACCAGGTCGAGGATGCGATGACCATGTTCCTCTACGACGCCCAGGTGGACACCTGGGCCAAGGAGGCCATTGAGCCTACGGACCAGCGTGTTGGCATCCAGCGGGCCGCAGACAAGGCGAACGGCGGCACCCATGCGAACGGCGCGGCGGGCGTCCGGTGCAAGTACGACGTGGCTGGCATCTGGTGCAAGTACGGCGCTGAGGGCCTCTACCCACTCCTGGTGAGGAATGGGGGTACTGACGGGACGTGTACCCAGTTGTGATGCTGTGTTGACAGCAGGCAAGCGCCGATGGATCCGCTCTTGCAGTGCGGTGCACCGTGCCTCTCACTTTGCGGTGCTCCAACGGTCTCGCCATGTGGCAAGCTGAAGCCTATCGACGCGGATGCGCCTAGCTTGCTCTATGACGCGCCATCGATCATGTTGTACGGCGAGCTGCAGCCTGTCGGCGCTGACATGCCTACCTTGATCCGCGGCGCTCAAGCGCCATGCGATAAAGGTCTGCTCAACCCTGGCGATGACACGCATCACAGTGTCGTCCATCGCGTTGCCAGGGAGTGCCTCGGCCTCGACAGGCCGTGGCGCCTTCTCATTTTCCTCATCAACGAGGTTGATGGTAGAGGAGGCACTTTGGTGGTTTGGCATGCTTGGAAAAGGTGGATGTGCTACAGGTTGCGCTTGTCACCTCTGTGCGTCGTGCGCCCAATATGCGCAATATAGCAGGGTGGCGGAAAATAGGTGAGGAAATGGCGGCAAACGGTGGTGTCTTCATAAAACGCCATCAATTAATGGAAACTTAGCATCGAGCTAGCACCAGAAGTAGATGATGATCAGATGAACACGGACCACACTAGGGATCCTGTCGGTGATGAATTCATCAATCCCAAACGGCTGAATACTAGCAAGCGTTTGCCCACAACACACACGGCCTATTCCATCACAAATAGGTCGGATGGATCAACTGCATGCCATGTATCGCACATTATCAAAAAGTAATGTGGTAGACCTTCTTTAACATGTGTTAAAAATAAAATAAAATAAAAAACAAGGACCTCGAGGTTAAATTTCCCATCACCTAATTTAACATCGACACAACTTCCCATCCAGTCACCCATCCGATGGCTGCTCCAGCCTGAGCACACTTAACTTGGTAATTTTGTTACATGAGCTACTGGTGGAACAACTAGTCCTTACTGATAGGAATGCCTCTTCGCATCCTTATGGCGTATCCGGATGACTGCCCGTCCCACAATGGCCAATAGATGTTGTGTAGATAGAGCATATCACATATGTCTTATTAGAAGCAATCATCTGCGTTATTATCGGTCTTCGCACACATTTCTGATTACAGACCTGTTTGCCGCGTATCATACACATCTTGTCATATTGAACTGTTTCTGTTCTCTTACCTAATCACAAACAGTTCATCCAAGTGAACCGTATGTTGTACGTCGCACACACCTTCATCGGGCTGTCCATTTCTTTTGTGTTGCCTAATCACAAACAGTTCATCTGAGTGAACCGTATGTTGTACATCGCACACACCTTCATCTAGCTGCTCGTTTCTTTTGTTCCTCCTAGTCGCAAATAGTTAATTGAACTGAACCGTATGCCCTTCATCGCACACGCAACTAAAACCTGAACCGTGTTTGATGCATCCGTCATCGCAAACGTTTTATACATTTCTGACGGTTTTCCTACACCACCGTTTGCGATCATTGCATCGCACACAGTTTCTCGAAGGGTCTCTGATCGTAGTGTCACGTTAGCAGCATCCCACGGTAATGTTTGTTTGGCCGCCCACCATGTATGACTGGGAAATGGAGGGGGAGACACATGTCTTTCGGACGAGCTTGAATCAAATGTGTTTTGCCGCCCATGTTTGGTGGCCACCATGTCTGAATGGGCTCAGATGTGGCCATGTCACATCTGATTGAAGTTACTAGTCTACCCCTATCTACAATAGTGCAAATCTGGCCGATTAGGATGTCAAGTGTCAGGGGTAGACAATAATTTCCATCTCGCAAACACATGCTTCGGGCAGCCCACAAATGATAGTGGGTGTTTAGACGCTTCATTCAAAATTTGGGAGAATTAGCATTCACGTTTACCGTGGGCCCTGGCAACTAAATTCAAATCCAATTCGTATTCGATTACGAATATCCATACATAATTCTACGTTTTGTTATTTATTTCTTCAAAACCACGACAAAGATTTATTCCACCTTTATATATGATTATGATTTAGAAATGTCGTGATCTTCGAATTCGGTAGGTTGGATACACTTTGAGTCAAACAGTTATTACATCCAATACAATATTCTCACACGAAAAACAGTTCACCTTATGTCAAGCATACAAGTACTAAGGATTACCTCGCCTAAAATATTCGGATCATTACAACACATGGACAACATAGGGGGTGTTACAACATAATCCTTTCAGAGACATGACACAACATGCAAGTATAATAATCTAATGAAAATTTCAACTTGTATCTAAAGAAGAACTGGGATTACCCTGAGCTTCTGATAGCAAAAGCAGCAGGACCTCCTCCGTCTTCAAATGCAACATTATTACTTCCTCTAATTCTAGGGTTGCTTGCATAATGCGTGCAGCTAATTGCATAATTTCCAGCCTCAAGATCAAGATTACCTCATTCATGGCAGCCACACCATCTCTTTCTACCTCTAGTAGAGCCTCAGGAACTATAATATCTATGCTCAGAGTGCTCTCCGGCGGTGTTGCCCCTGAACTACTACTATCTGGTAACATGGATGGCGCACTTCTTCCACAAATAGATTCTGGGGTTGTACATTATGCCCTAGTGTGAACAGCATCTTGAAAGGTTTCCACTGGACCTAAGTAAGAGATAGTTATCGCATGATCCAGGCAGTAAGCTTACATGGTAAACGACATATGAATTATTGCCGAGCATGGCAAGCTATATTTAAATGGTTCGAAGCAGCATCAGTCGAAAAGAAATTAAAATTGTAAGATGAAACCGGGGATGTAAGTGGCAAATAAACGACATCCGCCAGTCCCATCTAGTTAGTTTTTGCTATTTCCCTAGTTCATTTTCCTCAAAAAACAAAAACCCTTTTGAACTATCATATCACTAGTGGACTTTAATCGGGATTAAACAGGACCCAGTTGACATCCCTAGTTGAAAGGGAGTGTACCACCGCTATATTTAAGTTGCCAAGGCATCTAAGCAGTTGAAGTGGAGCTTGATTAAATGCTCATTTAATTTGAAAACCTCTCCTAAGGGGGTAGATGATTGTCTGGGGCCTTGGGTTAGAAGCTTTGTTTATAGAGAGAAACTACTGGTGCTAGTTGGAATCTCTGCTATTATGTGGGCGATCTGGAAATGCCCAAATGATATTACTTTTCGAGATAGAAAGATAAATAATATCATGACTCTGATCAAACTAACATGCAAATGGCTTGTGGATTTGGCTCTTTTGCAGAAAAAACCCCAGAACAAAACCTTCTTATGCTGGGGGTAAGGCTAATCGAGCGAGTAGCAAGTGAGGTCTACAAGGCATCGCAGGGGTGGAGAGCTGGGGTGATGCGGCTGAAGTCGTCTACCTGATGTTTCTCTTATCTTTTGAGGCTACGACCTCTTGTTCCTATAGCTACTTGTGACTCATTCGCTAAAACTGCTTGTTACTGATTCTGCCATGAACTACTTTTTTCTTTTGGTAGTCTGTAGTGGGCTCTCTAGATCTTGGAAACATTGGTACTTGAACTTGGTTTTGTGTGTTGGTTTCAAAAATGAAATCGGAGGGGCGTTCCCCCTCTTTTGCTCAAACCAAAATCTAAGCGATTGAAATAATCTGAGAAAGCACTTAACAGTGTGGCCTCATATTAACTACGAAGACAGTCTTGTGATGAAGTTCATAGGAAAGTGAAGGACTCAAATGAACTAGGCATGCATTTCTTTACGATAATACAGCAGGCACTGCTGACATATTGGCCAACTCGGGGTATAACCTAACAAGTAACAAACAAGCATTCGAATCAAGCAATACAGCAAAGCAGACAACTGAACTATTTGTAATTCTGTAGGATTACAGGTTGAGGGCACAAGCCAAGAAAGTAGCCCACACGCATTACATTTCACATGTACTAAAACACACTTGCTTACCATATGTTATTGTGAATCCTTGCTGCTATTGCAATGTCCTTTGAAGATATCGTCTGCATCCCGTGGTTCCAAATCTAGTTGTTGTAGTTTATTCTGCACCCTCTATTTAGGTAAAATTAATTTTAATCGCATGCACTGGTTCGAATTGATCATCAATGGTTCATCCAAACTAATGAAAGAAGGGTGTGTTCTTAGATGACAATATATGTGCTTCACTCTATTTTTATGCTTGTTCGAGGTGCTAGCCCCAAAAGAACAAATTTTTTGCTTGATGGGGTTGGCAGCTCCATAATTAATAGAAGCATCAAATTAGTCATGCCCTCATGTGTATGTGTATGAATAAAGTGGATGATTATAAAGTATGAACATGCCCTTATGTGTATATCTCTAATTTTGATATATGAATTTGAAATCACGAAATCCCGGCTTAAAAAATGTACCTCCATTTAAATGAATTACAAAACCTAATGATGGAGTCGAATTCCAAAGTTACAATCTTAGGTTTGTAATTCTAGTACTTCAAGGTATAGCACGCATGTTCAAAAGTATCGTTATCTTATAGTCCAAACTGTAAAACAAATTGATCAACCATGAGTGCACAAACAAGGTCCTCAAATATAGACACCTCACTCTTTATTTGAAGCCACCCCCCGGTCCCCCCCCCCACACACAAACAAGGCGTTCTCTCCCCCAGACACGAACACACGAACACGCGAGCACATTAACACACCCTCTCTTCTAAAGTCCGAACCCCAATATAGGTCTCTATCACTTTGTCTCTCGAGCATGCACACATTTCTTCCCCCATTCTCTAGGTCTCCCGGCATCTCTCTTTCCCAAGCACACACACTATATAGAGTGTATCTTTCCCATACACACAACGTCGCCCCCAAACGTCTATCTCCCTAGTTGTGTGGTTCTCGCACACTCACCTCACACACCACCCCCACTACAAACAAGCACACTTTGTCTCCTTGTGCACCACTCTCCTCTTTCTATCTCTCCCACATGCGGACCCGCCCCAGCTCCTTCCCCATATACATATATGTCATGACTCTTTAATAGCTCCCTAATGTATCATCGTTCTCAATCTCGCACATTGTTCTCTACACCATCTATTCTAGATCTCTCATGAAGTCCCTATCACACACACACTGACTCGCTTCCCTTGCGTCTCCGTACATAGGTCACTTTCGAACAACATCAACATTGTCTCCCTATCTATACGCTACTTCTGCAGACAAACGACCCCTCTCTCTCCCCCTCTCTTCCTCTATCTCTCCCTCGCTAGCTCTCTCTCTCTCTCTCGCTCTCACACCCCTCTCCCACACACACACACTCGATGTCTCTTCCAAATAGACTGCTCCCCGCCCGCACCGATGCTATCCCGCTACTACACATGCCTTTGTCTCTCTTTGACACACATGTCACACCATTCCCCCTTCCCTATACTATGTTTACATCATTACTGGTCTCTCTTCTCCACATACACACACTCCCTCTCACACACACATGCGCGCACAAACACACACAGACACGCACAAACACCCATCTATCTGGATCCTTATTTTAAGACACACACCCTCGCATATTTTCTCTAGCTCTAGGTATGTATATACCCCCCTCTCTCTAGATCAGATGCACACCAAAATTCTCCATCTCTCTAACTCACACATCTCTCCCCATGTCGGCATGTGTATCTCACACACTCACTCTCTGATTATGTCTATGTGTCTCCACGTTACACAACACAAAGCTACATGCACATGTCTCTCGCTATCCTCCACACACAGAGACACAAAGAATCTCTTATCATTGCCTCAGTCTCTTGACATATCACACATGCACGCTGTCTCTCTCTCACACACATGCTCAACAAAGGTTTCCCCATGAATAACTTACCATCTACTCCCTCCGTTCGGAATTACTTGTCGCATAAATGGATGTATCTAGACATATTTTAGTTCTAGATACATCCATATCCGAGACAACTAATTCCGAACGGAGGGAGTATCAATCAACAGTCCTAGCAGTACAGCGAACATGAGACATGAAAAAGGATAAATCTACACGTGCGTAGACCACCCAATATGACTACTAGGACTAGAGCAAGCCGAAAGCACGCCGCCGTCACCCCCTCCTTACCGGCGATGGGAAAACCTTTGTTTTACACATTCGAGAAGTCATCGTGCTAAGGCCCCATGTGCTAAGCCGTTGAATAGAATGTAGATCCAAGTTTATGGAAACAAGTATCGATAATATGTTTGTATGTCCATACTTATATTTCTTCTCTTGTAAAAAAACCGAGTTGATGACGATGGTACGCCTGCCATCTTGCAATATAGACCGTCCGATCGATATCTGACGGATAGAAATTAAACTAAAAGATACCCGCACCTATCTCCACATTTGCAGACAAGGTCTTCCCTCGTTCATCCTTATCTCCAACAACCCCATTGATGAGCAATTAAAAAAGCAAGCCTCTGGAACAAACTGGCATGGTGGTCGGTACCGACGCCATCCATCTCCATGCCTCCGCTCAGTCCGACCACCAATCACCACCATGCCCCACTCATCCTCACCTTATCTCTGCTCTTGCTCAAGATATCATTAATTTTTACCCATGGGATTACTCCCGCATGTGTCAATAACAACAGGTGTTTTATAAAAAAATGCATCTTACTAGTACTCCTACAGAAGATTTAGTTGGTGATGATGGTGTGACTGCCATCATCATTTCTGACAATTAGATCTACATGTAACGACTGTGAGGTAAGTTGTTGCCTTTTCTCAACAACACCCCAGTTTTCTACCAATTTGCAGAAAAACTCTTAATTAGTATCTTAAAACCAACCACATCCCTCCCTCACCTCACTAAAACAGCCCAAGGAATATATTCTGAATGAAACATAATATATCTCTAGTGATATATGTATATCAAAATTAGAGTGTTTTCTATCAAGTTTGTGAATAAATATTATTCTAATTACAATCCGTTGCAACGGACGTGAACATTGCTAGTATTTTCAACCATGCAAAAAATGCTAGTATTTCCATAGTTTCGAGTTTTCCATCAAGATATTAGTCACTCATGGTTGATATTTAGTTTGAATTACGTACACATACGCACTATGTAACTAGCCATGATTATTGACTTCAAAAGCTTAACTTTCACTCCTACTTACAATATGTAGAGTATTTAACAAAAAACTACCACTTTCAACCAGCCATAGGAAGAAACTATTGTAAAAAAAATAGCAAAAACATACCCAAAATTTCTTAATCGGCACCAAAAAACTACTACCTAGTGCCGTTTAGGCCCGTTTAAACCCGTTAATGACAGGGTTGGCCGACACGTTCGTGCTGACGAGGCAACTTAAACCAACACATTTCTTTTGACCGTTGACACGGGGGACCCACATCTGACCTTCTATTATGTTCTTCCTTCTCCATTCATTATTTTTCCTGAACATTACTTCAAACAGAACTAATGCATGTTCATCGATGGCGCTGCTGATGTGCGAGTTGGCCGCCACTCCGCTGGACGGGCTGGATGCCGTGCTGGCCTCTGCACGGGTTGGCTGGCTAGTCCGAGCGTGACTCACGCACGAGCAAGCCACCGCGCTGGCCTTCGCTCGAGCCAGATGGCTGGCCTTAGCGCGGCGCACGCGAGCAAGTCGCCGCACCACCGTGCCACACTAGCTAGCAAACCTTGCGGACAAGAAGGTGGATGCATCTAGCCGGGTGTGTGCTATCTTGACTAGCTAGCGGCCGTGAGCGCCGGATGGAGCTAGCATCCGGGTTGCCGCAAGATGGGCTCCCGACCGCCAACGGTTTTGACCTCACCTTCTGCCAGCGGTGGTTGTTGTGTCCCATGGTCGAGGATGACTAGGTGGATGAGCTGGAGGTAGGAGGTCACTCGGGGGTTTTTGTCCAGACCAACATTTAGGTCCCACAAGTCATAATGCCTAACTTGCCGGTCGAATAGAAGGCGTTGACTTAAGGGGCGGCATGTGTTGAAATGTGCCTATAATGGCACTTTGTAGAGTAATCATTTCTTGGTAGGGCTGGTTTGTAAGTGGTAGTAGTTACTTGGCATTATTAGTGGTTTCTTATAAGGAACAATGTACTAGCGACGAAAGGCGATTCTAGGTTGCGTTGTACTCCAACGAGTACTACTAGTGGTCGCAGGAGTGTATAGCTCGTTTGTGGGTTCGATCCTGGCCGAACACACGGTGGCCTTTTTTTAAGTAGTAACCTCACTGCGAGCCAATTTTGTACACTGGTAGTTTGACTTTTGAAGTCGAACGGACGAGTCGCACCACAATCTGGGTGCACTGGATAGCCCAACCACTTGAACCGGTTTTCCCTCCCATCATCTCGTGGCACGTGTAGTAGAGTAGTACTCCTATATATCAATTCACACCATGCAAATTTTCTCGCCTGCGTGCTCGCCCTAGCCGCACCTTGCTTGCAGCTTCCTCATCAGCTAGCATATTAAAACTAGCACCTCCCAATTAAGCCTGAGGAGTTGGAAAAGCCTGGCACGACATTGGGAACTGTGCAATGTGGCTATGTACGTAAAGTGCTAGTACTCTACTACTCTATAGCTAGTAGCGTTGCACGCATGGACTTCACTCCATTATTGGCTCTATAAAAGAATTTCCTCTTAACGTGAATTTTTTGTTTTCAAACAGAGGCAAAAGCTTTGCCTCATCTCGTTCATAAAGAAGGCACTACTAACAAAGTTCAACGAGATCCATTACACCTCCACAAATGGAAGTGACAAGCCTAGTCTCGCTGTATCAAAGAACTCAAATGTTCTGCCCTCGCAGTAACCGTCGTTCATAAACAGGCTGCTAGTGTGTGCGTGAGAGGAGCGCCTAAGTAGGCCAGCTACACGGTTGAATAGGGCACGAAGAGTACCCACTACGCAGGTGTACTTTCCCTGCATTGATAGTACAACGATGATTCTAGAGAACAGTAGTACCCTCCACTTGCAAATGTAGCTCCTTGGTCCTAGGATTCAAGAGTTCAAAACTGGTGCACTATAAAAGTACAGTACATGCACTACTAGTTAAGAAAGTAGTAGTAGTAGTACTACTACTACAGTATGAGTACATAGTAAATAATAGCCTCACCATCGCGGGGCACGAGGCACTACCACTATGCGTGCCCGCATTATTTCCTTAGCGATGGGACGAGGCCCTGCGGTTACTACGCTCTTATCTCCTCCTCGCCAGCTCCCCTCCCATGAAAGAGAAGGCAGTTCATCGCTACTCCCATGGATTCGCTAGGCGGTTCTCCACCTCGTCAGGCCGGGAGACCTTGGAAGACGATCCTCTGAGAGAAATTGCACGCCGCTCCGACGTCCCCACCGCCGCAAGACTTGGTGCTTCCTGCACCAACTTTTTTAAGGTAGTGCTTAAACAGGCTTGGGAAAAGGCCATGCTTGTTGGTCTTCCATTCGTCCTCGAGGAGAAGGTTCTTCTATGGGATAGTCCTTTGAACAGTCCACCTCTCCGTGGCTATGGTTGCACGTTGACTCCGCTAGAGTTGCTGACGTTGAGAGGTAGTCGGATTTTGTCTGATGAGCAGGTCAGTCATGGAGTTTGATCATGTAGTACTTAGTTATTCCATCCCATAATTTTTCTGCTGCCCACTGTCTTATATATAGGTCTGGGTTGGTGCCAACAAAGATTGTCTTGCATACCTCCGGTTGGATACCACCATCATTTTGCACAACATCCACAGCAGTGCGGCCATTCCCGGAGACCCCTTCTCCATCATTGGGATCGGCCTTCCGGACTGGCTAGGCTTGAATACATATGATGATCCCTACATGAGATTGAAGAAGATAGCAATTGCGGACCCGACGACGAAGCGACGCGGCTATGACAATTACTATCTCATCGCGATGTTTGACATAAGGATTGCCATCAATACAAGAGGCAGTAACGGCAGAGGCTGGCACATGTTGGCTGCAGCAGATTTGTACCCCTACAAGTTCGAAGACGCCGTGCGCCATGTAGGTCGCATCTTCGCGGTGACAAGCCAGGGGACTTGTTTCATCTGGTTGCCATCCTACGGCATGGGAGATTACAAACGGAATGCACAAACCATCATTTGCATCCCTAATGGTACTCCATTATTTTGTAGGGACCAGTCATCCCGCGATAAAAATAAGATCGCCGATCCTGGATGTGCATTTGCATCCACGATTCAGTCTAACCTGGAACCTTGTAGCTAACTTTGGCATATTGGGATCAACTATCTTAGTAGTCGTTACCCATGGTACCACTGTGTGCAACATGGTCACACAATCTACCACGATCGGACCATCACCATCTACCCAGGTATTCCATTTTCTCATTGCTGTGTGTTAGAGTAGTAGAGTGGTACTTGTTAGTTATTTTATTTTCTTGATTGGGACATGTTTACTGTACTAGTAGTACAATTTAGTATTGTATTTTTTAACTCCCTCGCCTTCTCTTTCATTGTTGTACTACTTACTGGTACTAGTAGGAGTACATTTTACCTTGGAGGACGCGTATAGCTAGCTAGGCCCTTGAAGACTTGAACCCATGCTACCTCTTGAGCATGTGTTGGTTTTCCCTTGAAGAGGAAAGGGTGATGCAGCAAAGTAGCGTAAGTATTTCCCTCAGTTTTTGAGAACCAAGGTATCAATCCAGTAGGAGACTACACGCAAGTCACCTAGTACCTGCACAAACAAACAAGAACCTCGCAACCAACGCGATAAAGGGGTTGTCAATCCCTTCAAGGTCACTTACGAAAGTGAGATCTGATGGAGATAATAAGATAAATATTTTTGGTATTTTTGTTGTATAGATTGAAAAGTAAAGATTGCAAAATAAATAGTAAACTAGAATTGTAGATCGGAAGCTTATATGATGTAAAGTAGACCCGAGGGCCATAGGTTTCACTAGTGGCTTCTCTCAAGATAGCATATATTACGATGGGTGAATAAATTACCGTTGACCAATTGATTGAAAAGCGCATAGTTATGATGATATGTTGGCATGATCACGAACATAGGCATCACGTCCGTGTCAAGTAGTACGAAACGAACCTGCATCTACTACTATTACTCCACACATCGACCGCTATCCCGCATGCATCTAGAGTATTAAGTTCAAAAGAACAGAGTAATGCATTAGGCAAGATGACATCATGTAGCGGGATAAACTCAAGCAATATGATATAAACCCCATCTTTTTATCCTCGATGGCAACAATACAATATGTGCCTTGCTGCCCCTACTGTCACTGGGAAAGGACACCGCAAGATTGAACCCAAAGCTAAGCACTTCTCCTATTGCAAGAAAGATCAATCTAGTAGGCCAAACCGGCCTGATAATTCGAAGAGACTTGCAAAGATATCAAATCATGCATATAAGAATTCAGAGAAGAATCAAATATTGTTCATAGATAATCTTAACCATAAACCCACAATACATCGGATCTCGGCAAACACACCGCAAAAAGAATTACATCGAATAGATCTCAAGAACATTGAGAAGAACTTTGTATTGAGATACAAAGAGAGAGAAGAAGCCATATAGCTAATAACTATGGACCCGAAGGTCTATGGTAAACTACTCACACATCATCGGAGAGGCTATGGTGTTGATGTAGAAGCCCTTCGTGATGGAATCCCCCTCCGGCAGATCGCGGGAAAAGGTCCCCATATGGGATCTCACGGGTAGAGAAGGTTGCGGCTGTGGAAAAGTGGTTTCGTGGCTTCCTCTGATGTTTTCAGGGTATAATAATATGTATATAGGTGAAAGATGTAGATCGGTGGAGCTGCAAGGGGCCCACGAGGGTGGGGGCGTGCCTGGCCCCCCTGGGCACACCGCCCTACCTCGTGGCCGCCTCCCTGCTTCCTTGACGTCCACTCCAAGTCTCCTGAATTGCGTTTGTTCCAAAAATGATTCTCGTGAATGTTTCATTCCGTTTGGATTCCGTTTGATATTCCTTTTCTACGAAACACTAAAATAGGTAAAAAACAACAATTTGCACTACGCCTTCGGTTAATAGGTTAGTCCCAAAAATAATATAAAAGTGTATAATAACGCCCATAAACATCCCCAAGCTTAATTCCTGCTCGTCCTCGAGTAGGTAAATCATAAAAACATAATTTTTGATGTGGAATGCTACCTAACATAATTTTTAATGTATTTATCTTTATTGCAGCATGAATGTTTAGATCTGAATGATTCTAGACAGAAGTTTAATATTGACATAAAAATAATAATACTTCAAGCAATGCTAACCAAGCAATCATGTCTTATCAAAATAACATAGCCAAAGAAAGCTTATCCCTACAAAATCATATAGTTTGGCCATGCTTCATTTTCGTCACACAAAATGCTCCCATCATGCACAATCCCGATGACAAGCCAAGCAATTTTTTCATACTTTAGCCTTTTCAAACTTTTTCAACTTTTACGCAATATATGAGCGCGAGCCATGTATATAGCACTATGGGTGGAATAGAATATGATGATGGAGGTTATGTGAGAAGACAAAAAGGGTGACAGTCTCACATTGACGCGGCTAATCAACGGGCTATGGAGATGCCCATAAATTGATGTCAATGCAAGGAGTAGGGATTGCCATGCAACGGATGCACTAGAGCTATAAATATATGAAAGCTCAACAAAAGAAACTAAGTGGGTGTGCATCCAACTTGCTTGCTCATGAAGACCTAGGGCATTTTGAGGAAGCCCATTGTTGGAATATACAAGCCAAGTTCTATAATGAAAAATTCCCACTAGTATATGGACGTGACAACATAAGAGACTCTCTATCATGAAGATCATGGTGCTACTTTGAAGCACGGTACCGAAGAGGCTAGCAATGATGGAAGGGTGAGAGTGCGTATAATCCATGGACTCAACATTAGTCATAAAGAACTCATATACTTATTGCAAAAATCTACAAGTCATCAAAACCAAGCACTACGCGCATGCTCCTAGGGGGATAGATTGGTAGGAAAAGACCATCGCTTTTCCCCAACGACCACTCATAAGGAAAGCAATCAAAGAACACCTCATGCTTCAAATTTGTCACACAACTTTTACCATACGTGCATGCTACGGGACTTGCCAACTTCAACACAAGTATTTCTCAATTCCATAATTACCAACTATCACAACTCTAATATTACCACCTTTATATCTCAAAACAACTATCAAGAATCAAACTTCTCATAACATTTAATGCACTCTATATGAAAGTTTTATTATACCCATCTTGGATGCCTATCATATTAGGACTAATTTCATAACCAAAGCAAATTGCCATGCTGTTCTAAAAGACTCTCAAAATAATATAAGTGAAGCATGAGAGATTAACAATTTCTATAAAATAAAACCACCAACGTGCTCTAAAAAGATATAACTGAAACACTAGAGCAAAATTATCTAGCTCAAAAGATATAAGGGAAGCACATAGTGTATTCTAATAAATTCCGATTCATGCGTGTCTCTCCCAAAAAGTGTGTACAGCAAGGATGATTGTGGTTACTAGAAAGCAAAGACTCAAAACATACAAGACGCTCTAAGCAAAACACATATCATGTGGTGAACAAAAATATTGCCTCAAGTAAAGTTACCGATAGATGAAGACGAAAGAGGGGCTTTTGGTTGTCCTTGAATTTTAGCTTGGGGTGCCTTGGGCATCCCCAAGCTTAGTCGCTTGCCACTCCTTGTTCCGAAATCCATCAAATCTTTGCCCAAAAACTTGAAAACTTCACAACACAAAACTTAATAGAAAATCTCATGAGCTCTGTTAGTATAAGAAAACAAACCACCACTTTAAGGTACTGTAATAAACTCATTCTTTATTTATATTGGTGTTAAACCAAATGTATTCCAACTTCTCTATGGTTCTTACCCCCGATACTATCCATATATTCATCAAAATAAGCAAACAACACATGAAAAACAAAATCTATCAAAAAGAGAATAGTCTGTAGTAATCTGTAGGTTTCGAATACTTCTGTAACTCCCAAAATCCTGAGAAATTAGGTCGTCCTAAATAATTCGTATATTGATCTACTACAGTTGGAATCAGTATTTGATCGCTCTCTGTTTAAAAATTAAAATTATTCTCGCGAGTGCATACTTTCTGTTTTTTCAGGAAGACCAAATAACAATCATACAAGAAGATCCTAAAGGCTTTACTTGGCATGAACACTAATTAAAACATAAAAAACACAATAATAACAGAGGTTGGATGATTTATTTATTACTAAACAGGAACAAAAAGAAAGGAACAAAAATAAAATTGGGTTGTCTCCCAACAAGCGCTATCATTTAACGCCCCTAGCTAGACATAAAAGCAAGAATAGATCTAGGTATTGTCATCTTTCGTATGCAATCCATATGTGGCTCTCATAATAGATTCATAAGGTAATTTAATTTTCTTTCTAGGAATGTTTTCCATACCTTTCCTTAAAGGAAAAAATTGGAATCTAATATTTCCTTCTTTCATGTCAATAATTGCACCAATCGTTCTAAGGAAAGGTCTACCAAGAATAATAGGACATGTAGGATTGCAATCTATATCAAGAACAATGAAATGTACGGGCACATAATTCCTATTTTCAACAATAAGAACATCATTAATCCTTCCCATAGGTTTCTTAATGGTGGAATCCGCGAGATGCAAATTTAAAGAACAATCATCAAATTGACTGAAACCTAACACATCACACAAAGTTTTTGGAATGGTGGAAACACTAGCAGCCAAATCACATAAAGCATAGTATTCACGATCTTTAATCTTAATTTTAATAGTAGGCTCCCACTCATCATAAATTTTTCTGGGGATAGAAACTTCTAGTTCAAGTTTTACTTTATGGGATTGCATTAAAGCATCAATGATATGGTTAGTAAAAGCTTTGTTTTGATCATAAGCATGAGGAAAATTTAGCACAGATTGCCACAAGGAAATACAATCAATCAAAGAGGAATTATGATAATTAAATTGCTTGGAATACAAAATAGTGGGTTCATTGCTATGTCAAGTTTTGACCTGTTCAATCCCACTTTTACCAATTTTTGCATCAAGATCTAAAAACTCTGAATCATTGGAATCCCATCTTTATTAAGATTCATATTGGCAAACAAAGATTTAATAGGAGACACACAAATCACTTTTAGATCTTCATCACTATTATCATGAAAACTAGAAGAACACGCCTTCACAAAGCAATCCTTTTTAGCACGCATCCTAGCGGTTCTTTCTTTGCACTAATCAATGGAAACTCTCATGGCTTTGAGAGACTCACTCATATCATGCTTAGGTGGAATAGACTGATGTTTCAAAGAATCAACATCAAGAGAAATTCTATCCACGTTCCTAGCCAACTCATCAATCTTAAGCAATTTTTCATCAAGCAAAGCATTGAAACTCTTCTGCGAATTCATAAATTCTTTAACACTAGTATCAAAATCAGAAGGCATCTTATTAAAATTTCCATAAGAGTTGTTGTAGGAATTACCATCATTATTAGAGGAATTACTAGAAAACGGCCTAGAATTGAAATTTCCTCTATACGCGTTGTTACCAAAATTGTTCCTACCAAAAAAATTCACTTCCATAGATTCATTATTATTCTCAATCAAAGTGAACAATGGCATATCATTAGGATTACGAGAAGCACTCTTATTAGCAAAAAAATTCATAAGTTCATCCATCTTTCCACTCAAAACATTAATCTCTTCTATCACATGAACTTTTTTATTAGGAGATCTTTCGGTGTGCCATTGAGAATAATTAACCATAATATTATCTAGGAGTTTAGTAGCTTCTCCTAAAGTGATTTCCATAAAAGTGCCTCCCGCGGCCGAATCTAAAAGATTTCTAGAAGAAAAATTCAATCCAGCATAAAAATTCTGTATAATCACCCATAAATTCAAACCATGTGTAGGGCAATTACGTATCATTAATTTCATCCTCTCCCAAGCTTGTGCAACATGCTCATGATGAAGTTGCTTAAAATTCATAATATCGTTTCTAATAGAGTTGATCTTAGTGGGAGGAAAATGCTTAGAGATAAAAGCATCTTTGCACTTATTCCATGAATCAATACTATTTTTAGGCAAAGAAGAGAACCATGTTTTAGCACGATCTCTAAGAGAAAACGGAAATAGCTTCAATTTAACAATATCATTATCCACATCTTTCCTATTTTGCATATCACATAAATCAACAAAGCTGTTTAGATGGGTAGCAGCATCTTCACTAGGAAGGACAGCAAATTGATCTTTCATGACAAGATTCAGCAAAGCAGTATTAATTTCACAAGATTCAACATCGGTAAGAGGAGCAATCAGAATGCTAATAAAATAATTATTGTTGGTATCAGAAAAGTCACATAATTTATTATTATCTTGAGCCATCATGACAAACAATCAATCCAACAAACAATCACACAAGAGGCAAGCGAAAAGAGACGAACGGAAAAAGGGCAAACGGAAAAGAGGCAAATAAAACGGCAAGGGTGAAGTGGGAGAGAGGAAAACGAGAGGCGAATGGCAAATAATGTAATGCGAGGGATAAGAGTTTGTTATGGGTGCTTGGTATGTCTTGACTTGGCGTAGATCACCCCGGCAACGGCGCGAGAAATACTTCTTGCTACCTCTTGAGCATGCGTTGGTTTTCCCTTGAAGAGGAAAGGGTGATGCAGCAAAGTAGCGTAAGTATTTCCCTCGGTTTTTGAGAACCAAGGTATCAATCCAGTAGGAGACTACACGCAAGTCACCTAGTACTGACACAAACAAACAAGAACCTCACAACCAATGATCTGATGGAGATAATAAGATAAATATTTTTGGTATTTTTGTTGTATAGATTGAAAAGTAAAGATTGCAAAATATATAGTAAACAAGCATTGTAGATCGGAAACTTATATGATGTAAAGTAGACCCGAGGGCCATAGATTTCACTAGTAGCTTCTCTCAAGATAGCATATATTATGGTGGGTGAACAAATTACTGCCGAGCAATTGATAGAAAAGCGCATAGTTATGATGATATCTAGGCATGATCATGAACATAGGCATCACGCCCATGTCAAGTAGACCAAAACGATTCTGCATATACTACTATTACTCCACACGTTGACCACTGTCCAGCATGCATCTAGAGTATTAAGGTCAAAAGAACAGAGTAACGCATTAGGCAAGATGACATGATGTAGAGGGATAAACTCAAGCAATATGATATAAAACCCCATCTTTTTATCCTCAATGGCAACAATAAAATACGTGCCTTGCTGCCCCTACTGTCACTGGGAAAGGACACCGCAAGATTGAACCCAAAGCTAAGCACTTCTCCCATTGCAAGAAAGATCAATCTAGTAGGCGAAACCAAACTGATAATTCGGAGAGACTTGCAAAGATATCAAATCATGCATATAAGAATTCAGAGAAGAATCAAATATTTTTCATAGATAATATTAATCATAAACCCACAATTCATCAGATCTCGGCAAACACACCGCAAAAAGAATTACATCGAATAGATCTCCAAGAACATCGAGGAGAACTTTGTATTGAGATCCAAAGAGAGAGAAGAAGCCATCTAGCTAATAACTATGGACCCGAAGGTCTATGGTAAACTACTCACACATCATCGGAGAGGCTATGGTGTTGATGTAGAAGCCCTCCTTGATGGAATCCCCCTCTCACATATCGCCGAAAAAGGTCCCCAGATGGGATCTCACAGGTACAGAAGGTTGCGGTGGTGGAAAAAGTGATTTCGTGGCTTCCTCTGATGTTTTAGGGTATGAGAGTATATATAGGCGTAAGAAGAAGGTCGGTGGAGCTGCGAGGGGCCCACGAGGGTGGGGGCACGCCTGGCCCCCTGGGCGCGCCGCCCTACCTCATGGCAGCCTCGCTGCTTCCTTGACGTCCACTCCAAGTCTCTTGGATTGCGTTTGTTCCAAAAAAGATCCTCGCGAAGGTTTCATTCCGTTTGGATTCCGTTTGATATTCCTTTTCTGCGAAACACTGAAATTGGCAAAAAAACAGCAATGTGCACTGGGCCTTCGGTTAATAGGCCAGTCCCAAAAATAATATAAAAGTGTATAATAAAGCCCATAAACATCCAATACAGATAATATAATAGCATGGAGCAATCAAAAATTATAGATACGTTGGAGATGTATCAACCCACTAGATCCCACCATTTTTGTTTTTACATGTCTTACTATCTCATCCATGTAGCCAAGAGTGGCTATATATAATAAGCCGGTTATTTTACTTCCTCTATACCGGAGTAGTACTATTTGCTGCACAGTATTAGTGACCGCCATATTTGAGCACAACATTATTATGCATGGACCTTGACTATGTACGTCACCATGTGTCCAGATCTGAGATGCCACGTGTAACAGATTAACGGCGCTGAGTTCGACCCCTGTGGTGCTACGTGTGTGCCGAGGAACACTCTTGGAGAGTACTCGCTTTTCATTGGGGATAGCTACCCCATTGTGAAGCGGATGCCACCTTCTGGGCATGACACCGAAGGCCTGCCGTTCATGAAGCATGGTTGTGTCTTCAGTGTGCACTGCTGGATGAATGATATGCTGGGACCCGCTATCCCTGATTTATGCCGCCTCAGCTTGGATGAGTCTCCATCGTGTGGAACCGGACTAGAAAGCTACGACAATGATTCCCATTGCCCACCACTATGGATCCTGCCATCCATGAAGAACACCTGGGACTGGAACCTGGAGGAGGACATGGAGCCCATCTATAATGTGTAAGTGGAGTATGGTAAATTGTGAACGGTAGCGCTATGAATATATATAGACTAGTTGTGGACAAAGTTATCACATGAAGTGGAGATGAACTTGTGTGGCATACTGGCATTTGTCCATTAGAATTTACTACTAGTTAATGTGTTATGTGTACGTGCAACTTGTGTGGTTGTTGCATGGCCTCCAACATGCTCTTTGAGAAAAAAGGTGGCACAACTTTGGATATAGGTGACATGGCGGCATCATACAGTAGCATCGTTCGCTATAGTTGTAGTACTCCTACTAGGATGACAATTCGTATAAAACCTTGCGCTTGGCTCTTTGCCTCTTATGGAGGTTCAACAGTTGGTACTCGTGTGAAGCTTGCACTTGGCTCTTCGCCTCTTCGGAAGGTCCAACAATGATGATACTACAGTACAATATGCTTCTGGCAATCTGACACCGAATGAACTACTGCGTGTCCACCGCGAGGGCGAGGGCGAGGGAGAGGAAGAGGGAGAGGGCGCTATAGTCAAAATCCTCTCCTCGTAGGCATATGTAGTAAGCAAGCTTCTCCTCGTCATGTGAGAAACCGTGCATGGGCGAGGGAGAGGGCGTAGTAAGCAAGCTTCTCCTTGTCCGTCGAGTTGACGGGACACATCAAAGCAATAATAGTCCATACTGCCTCCTTTCCGGTTAATATGGCTTAATTTGAAACAAGAAAAATACAGTAGCGATCAACGTATGTAACAATACACTGATTACGGGAACTATATAGTTTTGCGGTGATTATACGATCACTAACTCATCGTAGAGCACTGTATTGCACCCTACTGACCGGTCACACAGTCGATGTGGCACTTTGTTAACTAGTTAAATTGACACCTGGTTTCTGTGTGCCACCTGTTAGTTGGCGGAGTAAATAAATCAGGTAAACAAAACTTTACACAGGCGCGACAGGAGTCCAACCGTTGCACGCGAACCACCCTGGCTGTGTATGTGAGTTCATGCACGTGTACTCCCTAAGTCTTCCAACAAAGAGTGTACATCTACTCTTCCAATGCATTTAGACTTTAATCTAATCGATATTTATTGACTAATGCACCAACTTATGCTCTAGCTATAGGCTACATGTCTATCCTTAATTACAGCATGCGACAATCTTCTTCTCTCAATGGTCGCATGCACACATAAGTCTCCTACTTTTGGGCAATAATTATGCCATGAAGTTCCGGTTCCTCTTGGTCAATGTGTAAATATCTATATGTACAATCTTTCACGGATGTATGGAGTAGTTTGACCACTTGAGCGTGAGCGTGTGTATTGCATCGTGTGCTATGTGCTGCAAGGATGCGTGAGTGTTGCGTGTGTGCATGTGTACGTGTGAGTGTTGCATGTTGCATCCATGCATGAATGAGGCTTTTACTCCCTCCCATTGACATGTTCATATTTCAAGCTTCATTAAAACATTGCATGCAAGAATTAATAGATAACTCACCAATGCATGTAATAGTTCTGGTCATTTGTTCCTCATGCATGCATTCCAATTAATACGTTCGTAAACACAATTTTCTTGAGGAAAACGAGCCCATTATTGAGTACTACTACCTTGGTTGATGATTTTTTATTGACCTGTATATATACCTCCGTCCTGGTTTAATTGTCCCCTTCGTAGTTAGTGTAAAATTTTGAATGCAAATTTAACTAACAAAGTGTCAATGCATGTCATAAAACAATACCATTAAAAACTATGTTCAAATACAAATCGAGTGATATGATTTTTGGTGAAATGCATTAACATTTTGTTAGTTAAATAGATGGTCAAACTTTGACACAAAATACTACTAGTACTCCTACATTATTGGCGTTGGGTGCCTTGGCCAATGTTTCATCTTGTTGGACAGGATGAGAGTAGAGGCATAGGGATATTGTAGATAGGAAGTCTTGGCAATCCATTATTCCCAATCTCGGTCAGAGAGAACTATTCAACTAGTCTTCACAGTGAAGTGACAATAAACACTGCAGTAGATGGGACACTTAATTAATAAGCTGAACCAGCATGTTGGTGTTACTAAATCAGCCTTACCCAGTAGTGCCATCATGTTTGCCAGTGGAGCGTGCTTCCGCAAATACGCCTACGCACCTCTCTCTTCCATTAAATGACATATGGACCCTATTGAGGTAGACCCACATGTCATCGGCTTAACTATTTACACTCCGAAAGATGGTATATCCTGGTTGTAGTAGTAGTAGAATTTAGATTTAATGCACTTTCTTCCCCGTCTTTCCCTCTTCCTCCTCCTCTCTTCCCCATCGTCGGCCGCACACCATTTCCCCCCGCTCATAGCTCGCTCGCCCCGCGCCTACCATATCCCCCCGCTCACTACTCGGCTACACACGCCATCTTCTTTGCTTGCCCGCCTGAATCCACTTCCCCGCTCGCTCGCAGGCACCGAAAACCCCAAACACTCAGTGCTGTAAAAAACCCTATGGCAGAACTGACTGACACGCAGTGCCATGATTGGAATTCGCTCCCCGATGTTCTCTTGGAGTAGATTTGTAATCGAATGGACCTTCTTAGCACGTCCATCTGGCTGCATGCTTGGTGGCGGTGTCAAAATCGGCGGATCTCGGGTAGGGGGTCCCGAACTATGCGGCTAGGCCGGATGGTAACAGGAGGCAAGGTACATGAAGTTTTACCCAGGTTCGGGCCCTCTTGATGGAGGTAAAACCCTACGTCCTGCTGGATTAATATTGAAGATATGGGTGTTACAGGAGTAGATCTACCACCAGATCAGAGAGACTAAACACTAGAAGCTAGCCTACGGTATAATTGTATGTTGTGATTGTTGTCCTACGGACTAAAACCCTTCGGTTTATATAGACACCGGAGAGGGTTTGGGTTACACAAGGTCGGTTACAAAGGAGGAGATATCCATATACGTATTGCCTAGCTTTCCTTCCATGCCAAGTAGAGTCCCATCCGGACACGAGACGAAGTCTTCAATCTTGTATCTTCATAGTCTAACAGTCCAGCCAATGGAGATAGTCCGGCTATCCGGAGACCCCCTAATCCAGGACTCCCTCAATAGCCCCCGAACCAGGCTTCAATGACGATGAGTCCGGCGCGCAGTATTATCTTTGGCATTGCAAGGCGGGTTCCTCTTCAAATTCTGTGTACCTATCGAAATAATCTCCGGTTCCTTGTGATGGTTTGTACTTCTTGGCTTCTATGCCCAATAATGGCCATGTTCCACGTGTCGGGCGAATGTGAAGAGCCATGGTGTTTTCACATTTACCCCCCTAGCTATGTAAATGAGCCGCCTATTTAAGAAAGACGAGGATTCAGATCCAAATCACATCATCCTCCCTTGCCGAGTCTTCATCAGAGCGTACCCGACAGAGATCCATTCCATCATGGCCGGTCGACGCAGCTCCTCCTCTCGCAGCCCTAGTTCCAAGCCTGGAGATTGGGAGAGATGTTCCATCCTGCACAGCAAATTGGTGATGCTTCAGTCCAAGGGATTTCTTCCCCCAGGGTACCTGGTCCCGGTTCGAGCCAGGCTTGCCACTTATAATGGCGGAGAGCAAGCGGAGAGCCGTCCCAATCCCTCCAAGGAAGAGCGGGTATGCCTTGTCCCTTATCTGGTAAGAGGGCTCGGATTCCCAATCCATCCGTTTCTCCGAGGGCTTCTAGAGTTCTATGGTCTCAAGCTGCACAACCTTACGCCTGCCTCCCTGCTGCATATGGCGGGATTCATAGCCCTTTGCGAGTTATTTTTGGGATGTGAGGCTCATTTCGCTCTATGGAAGAAGTTGTTCTGCCTTGTGCCCCGTTCTAAGAAGGGATCAATATATCAAGTGGGCGGATACCTATCTGGGACCCCAAAGAAGACGTCCGAAGACTGGCCTTCAGAATGGTTTTATATAGAAGATGTCCCCCTTCCGGACCCTATTCGGATCGGCCTTCCTGAGTTTGAGAACGCCCCTTTGAAGAAGCGCCAGAGCTGGCGTCCACGGAGCCCCCTGGAGGAAGACGACCGGGACATTCTTTATCTGATGAGCCGGATAAGCTCTTTAGCTCGATCCGGATTGACCATGATCGAGGTCATGGCTATATGCATTATGCGGGGGGTGCAGCCGCTCCAGTATAGAGGCCACCCCATGTGGGACTTCAACGGGGAGGATGACGCCACCCGCCACGACCGCAAAGGGCCAGGATCGGCTACTGATCTAATAAAGATCTTGTCCACTTTGTACAAGGGAGAAGAGGAGGAATTCCTCTGTATCAACCCGCAGGGCGGATTCTCCATGTACAATCCTCTGAGCTGGGTAAGCGGAGATTTTTTCTCGCCCATCTATTTCGTATTCCCGTAGTTTAACCATTCATTTTAGCGATTTCATCGCACGAGCTGCGCCAGGCAGTAAAGGAGATAAAAAGCCCTCCTCCACAGCCCGAGGACCCTGGACGGTCCCCTGACCCGGCTTCCCAGGAGGATCCGGACATATCCGTGGAGCTGATCGACGGGGAATTTTACCAAGGGAGTAATGACAATACCTTGGTGGCCATTATGGCCGATTACCCTGGGCTAGTTCCAGCCTCACAGGTGACTGAGACCGAAGTCCCAGCACTTAAAAAATGATCCGTCCTTGTGCTCTTTTTTATTGCCGTATAACAGCCGTGTTTTGCAGGGGAGGTCCTCGGGGCAGAAGGACGAGCCTGTGGCAACTAGCCAACAAGGGGCCGCTAGGCCAGGCAGGCTGAAAAGATCTGCAGTCCGGATTGAGGCACCGGCGCAGCGGTATAGCGCGCCGTCTTTATTTCAAGACATTATTTACAGAGGCATATTAACGCCCATGCCTTCTTTTCAGGAGAAAGAGCGCTCGCCGGACTATACCCGGAGAGGCTACCAACCGCGCCTCCACAAGCCAGGCTCCAAGGCCAGACGCAGGGGTGGGAACGAGTACAAGGCGTGCACCGGGTGCTCCTCCGACGAGGATACGGATAGACTGTCCGCCACCCATTCCGAGGTGGAAAGTGCCATGAACCATAGGCGTCGCCGGACTGTTCTTTGTGACGCTTGTTTCTCCCAATAGGCTTTGGATGCCTTCAACTTGGGAGATGCGCACCTCTGTGCCGCTCAAAATGATCTAGCCAGAGCCACGGAGCAGTATGTAAGAGACATACGGGTGAGAAAATTTGATGATTATATATATCAGTAGCCCCTGAGACTTGAAACAGTTAGGATAACTGATTTAAGGATAATTTGTTATGCAGGTTCTTACAGAAAAGAATACTCAACTGTCCCGGGAGCTGGAAGAGTGCAAAGCCCAACTTCAGGCCGCACTGTCCGCCGCAGGGGAGCAAAAAGAGACCCCCGCTGGTAACATATCCGTCAAATGATAAGTATCATATTAGAGTGTGGCTTGAACGATAAGTATCCGTCAAATGATAAGTATCCGTCAAATGATAAGTATCATATCCATCAATGATAAGTATCATATTAGACGATAAAATTGCAGATGACGCTGGAGTGAATCTGGATAAGCAGCAGCTCATACGCCAGCTAAAGGCTGGTGAGAGCGTGCTAACGAGGGTGAGGCAGGAGAAAAATGATCTCCAAGATGCCAACACCAAGCTGGGCGTGAACTAAAAGATGTTCGTGCCCAACTGTCGGATTCTGTTAAGGAGAATCGACGGCTTCGACGTGGCATATTTAGTAAGTGCTTGAACGAACTTTGAAAAAGAGTTTGGCGAGGAAGCTGGCTGACAGAGTTATTTCTGTAGGTATGCTAACAGGACGTCCTGCCGAGGAGATGCCTAGTTCAACGGGTGATCTTCTTCCCGAGCTCGCGCAGTTGCACGAACGAGTTCGGCAGGTGATGCAAGGCGTTGCCCAGGCCTTGTGGCCGTCCGTCTCCATACCCGAAGGCCTTGGAGAGCTTGCAGAAAAGCTGAAGGGAGCACAGCGGCGTTTCCGATTATGGAAGATATCGGCCTGCCATCAGGGCGCCAGGGAGGCTTGGGCAATGGTGAAGACACGATACACGAAGGCTGACCCGAACCACATGGCCGAAGTCGGACCTGTGGGGCCTGACGGCAAGGAGGTCCTTGTGAATTTAGTGTACGGCCAAGTAGAATTGGCCGCAAAGTATTCCCAACAGGACTGTAGGCTAGACAGCCTATTGGAGGGCATTGAAGAGGAATTCAACCAGTCAAAATGTAATTGTAAAGTGACATATATGATGTCTTCTAGCCGGGTTGTAGATCATTTGTCGTGGCGGACCTTTTCGCTTCAACCTCGGGACCCGACAGTCCGGAGTGTATCCAAATACCCTCTCGGTTATATAAGAACCGAGGCACGCGTGGAGACCAGGCGTAGGGGTCATTAGTGCTTTATCAGACAAGTGCCCAACTAGTTATGTTATATTACATGGGTAGTAAGAAACATCTTCCAGAGAGAATAGTTCCGTTAAGGGTTCCTTTCCCTGGGTAGGCATGCCCTAAAGTGCATGTCCGGACTGCGACAAGAAGCACAGTAAAAACGTCTGGGGGAAGATATGGTTAATAAATAAAAGCCATCTCTTGTTCACCAACCGAATATTGTCTTAAGAATGCTAGCTTTCGGCTTCACCCAGTCTGAGGTACACGTCCGGCTGACCCGGCGGTAACAATTGCAGAGGTGCTCCCCTTATGCCCTAGCCGAATTAACGGGAATGTAGGGCATAAATACAAGAGCCTGGAAACCCAGCTTGGCCAAAACTTAAGTCATATCGATGCATATAATGGTGAAAAAGGTACATGCGGAAGTATAACGCATGTGTTGGGCGTGATGCCCAGGTAAATAATTTAAGCTTCTATAAAAGAAGCCCCCAGGTGTAGATAGTGCTGCTAGCACCTCTGTAATGTACAAGTGAGGCACAAGGTGAACCTTGAAGGCCTAGGGGAATAAAAGAAAGAAAGGGAAACAAGACAGACGACGCATATGCTGAAAATGGACAAAGGGAGGGGACTAACATAAAGTCCGGTGCTAGGCGTAGAATCTTCGGAGCCTGGCTGCGTTCCATGGGTTCGGCTCGAGTCGACTAGTCGATGCATCCCGCAGTCGGTACGCTCCGCCAGTCAGAACTTGGTCGATGATGAAGGGAACTTCCCATTTGGGCTCTAGCTTGTTCTTTTTCTTATCCGGCAGCCGGAGAACTAGTTCACCAACATTATAAGTTTTGGCTCGTACTTCTCTGCTTTGGTATCTGCTAGCCTATTGCTGGTAAAATGCGGAACGGGCTTTGGCTATGTCGCTCTCTTCCTCCTAGGTGTCCAGACTGTCCTGCCGATCGAGCTCGGCTTCTCTTTCTTCGTACATGCGCACTTGAGGTGAGTCATGAATTATGTCACAGGGCAGGACTGCCTCTGCGCCGTACACCATAGAAAATGGTGTGTATCCGGTACTACGATTCGGCGTGGTCCGCAGCCCCCAGAGTACGGAGTCGAACTCCTCTACCCAGTGCGTGTCAGACTCTATTAAGGAGCGCACTAGTCTGGGTTTAATGCCTCTCATTATAAGACCATTTGCTCATTCGACTCGACCGTTGGTTTGTGGGTGGTAGACTGAAGCATAATCGAGCTTGATGCCCATTTTGCTGCACCAGAGTTTTACCTCGTCGGCCGTGAAGTTCGTGTCGTTATCAGTGATGATGCTGTGGGGGACGTTGTAGAGATGTACAACCCCGAATATGAAATCTATCACCGGTCCGGATTCGGTTGTTTTAACCGGTTTGGCCTCTATCCATTTGGTGAATTTATCCACCATGACCAATAAGTACTTTTTCTTGTGGGTTCCACCTTTAAGGGGACCAACCATGTCAAGCCCCCAGACCACAAAGCGCCATGTAATGGGGATTGTTCGGAGGGCGGTGGGTGGCATATGGCTTTGATTTGCAAAGAGCTGGCAACCGGCGCAACACTCGACTAAGTCCTGTGCGCCTGCCCGGGCCGTTGGCCAATAGAATCATGTACGGAAGGCCTTGCTCACAAGAGCCCGGGCTGCGGCGTGATTACCGCCGAGTCCGGCATGAATTTCTGCCAAAAGGTTCCGTCCTTCCTCTTCGGAGATGCACCGTTGAAGGACTCCGGTAGCGCTTTTTTTGTACAATTCTCCCTCGTGGACCCTGTAGGTCTTTGATCGCCGCACTATGCAGCGTGCCCCATTTTGGTCCTCCGGGAGTTCCTATCTAGTTAAGTAGGCCAGGAATGGTTCTGTCCATGGGGCAATAATGGCCATTATTTCGTGGGCTGATTGTGTTATTTCGGTGGCGGAGCCTCCGATTGTGTCAGGGAGTTCGGTATCGGGTCCGGGTCCTGACTGTTGTTACCGGTGTCCCCTTCCCATGCTACGGATGGCTTGAAGATCCTTTCCAGAAAAATGTTGGGAGGGACCGCGTCGCGTTTGGCGCCAATGCGGGCGAGGATATCTGCCGCCTGATTGTTTTCCCGAGCCATATGGTGAAATTCAAGCCCTTCGAACCGAGCTGACATTTTTAGGACAACATTGAGATAGGCGGACATTTTTGGATCATTGGCATCGAAGTCTCCATTTATTTGGGATATCACGAGGTTTGAATCCCCGCGCACCTCTAGGCATTGAATGCACATGGATACTGCCATCCGGAGACCATGGAGAAGGGCCTCATATTCGGCTACGTTGTTGGAGTCTGTATACATTATCTGCGGTACGTCTTGAATGGTGTCTCCTGTTGGGGACGTCAAAACGACGCCAGCGCCCAGACCAGCCTACATTTTGGAGCCGTCGAAGTGCATGATCCAGTTTGAATATGTGCCATACTCTTTAGGGAGTTCGGCTTCCGTCCATTCAGTGACGAAGTCAGCCAAAACTTGTGATTTAATAGCTCGCCATGGTTTGTAAGTTATGTCGAACAGGAGGAGCTCAATGGCCCATTTGGCAATCCGGCCCATCGCGTCGCCCTTGTTTATAATATCGTTAAGTGGTACTTCCGAGGCTACCATTATCGAACACTCTTGAAAGTAGTGTCGCAGCTTCTGGGATACCATAAATACGCGTACGCTATCTTTTGATAATGCGGGTACCGTGATTTGCATGGGGTAAGGACTATGGACACGTAGTAAACCGGCTTTTGAAGGGGAAATTTGTGTCCGTCCGCTTCTCGCTCGACGACAAGCACTGCGCTTACTACTTGATGAGTTGCCGCAATGTATAATAGCATTGGTTCACCAGTGTTTGGCACGGCCAGGACTGGGTTTGTTGCCAATATGGCTTTTATTTCGTTCAGTCCGGCCGTGGCGGCGTCCGTCCACTCAAAGTGTTCGGTGCGCCATAGGAGGCGATAAAGGGGTAATACCTTTTCTCCCAAATGGGAGATAAAGCGGCTTAGAGCCGCCATGCATCCAGTTAATTTTTGTATTTATTTGAGGTCATTTGGGGTAGCCAACTATGACAATGCTCGGATTTTGGCCGGATTAGCTTCAATACCTCTACTGGAGACGATGAATCCCAGGAGCTTTCCTGCTGCTACGCCGAAAACGCATTTTTCTGGATTGAGCTTTATGTCATATGTTCGGAGGTTGTCGAATCTGACCCTCAAGTCGTCTACTAGGGTTTCGACATGCTTGGTTTTAACGACCACGTCATCCACGTATGCCTCCACTGTTTTGCCGATCTGGTTAGCCAGGCATGTCTGAATCATGCGCTGATATGTTGCACCGGCGTTTTTTAGCCCGAAGGGCATTGTGTTGAAGCAGAATGGGCCGTATGGTGTGATATATGCCGTTGCGGCTTGGTTTGGCTCTGCCATTTTGATTTGATGGTAGCCGGAGTATGCGTCGAGGAAACACAATGAATCGTGTCCTGCGGTAGCATCGATGATTTGATCGATGCGGGGGAGGGGGAAGGGATCCTTTGGGCAGGCCTTATTAATGTCCTTAAAATTGATGCACAAGCGCCAGGATTTGTCCTTCTTTGGCACCATCACCAGGTTTGCTAGCCAGTCCATATGTTTTATGTCTCTGATGAATCCGGCCTTCAATAGCTTGGCTAGTTCCTCTCCCATGGCTTGTCTTTTAGGCTCGGAGAAACGTCGAAGAGCCTGCTTGACTGGCTTGAATCCTTTTAGGATATTTAGGCTGTGTTCAGCCAGCCTGTGTGGGATTCCTGGCATGTCGGAAGGGTGCCAGGCAAAAATGTCCTAGTTTTCGCGTAGGAACTCTCGCAGTGCGGCGTCAACAACAGGGTTTAATTGTGCCCCGATGGAATCTGTTTTTGTACGGTCCGTTGGATGGACTTGGAATTTGACTATTTCATCCGCCAGCTTAAAGGAGGTGGACTTGGATGTTTTATCGAGTATCACGTCGTCCCTGTTCACCGTGGAGCGCAGCGCAGTTAGTTCTTCGGCCGCTAGGGCTTCGGATAGTGCCTCAAGGGCCAGTGCAGCTGTCTTATTTTCGGCACGGAGTGCTATGTCCGGATCACTAACAAGAGTGATGATTCCGTTGGGCCCGGGCATTTTGAGCTTCATGTACCCGTAATGGGGTATGGCTTGGAAGATTGTAAACGCTTCCCGCCCTAATAGAGCATGGTATCCGCTCCTGAACGGGGCCACTTGGAATGTAATTTCTTCAGACCTGTAATTATCCGGTGTGCCGAATACCACTTCTAGTGTGAGTTTTTCCGGCGCAGCGTGGCTCCCGACTGGGGATGATTCCTCTAAAGGTTGTGCTGCTTTGCTTAATGCGGCTCCAGTCTATTTCCATCTTTTGAAGAGTTTCCTTGTAGATGAGGTTTAATCCGCTGCCGCCGTCCATGAGGACCAGTGCGGCTGGTACTCGGGCTGTTCGGAATTTAGGTTCATCACTGGCATTGAGGGTAATAGCCGTGTCGCTCCAAGGATTTGTTTCTGCTATGTGGCAGATTTGGGACATGCTGCGGAGTGTTCGCTTCCATCTTTTATTTGACGCAAAGGTCTCGAAGACCGTTAAGACCGTACTGTTGTCCTCGGGGTGGTGCTCTGTGGTTTTTGGGAGGAGTAGATCCTCACCACTTTTGGCCACCTGCCGCAGTATCCAGCATGCTCTAAGGCTGTGCGTTGGTATCACATCCACTGTACTATGAATTTTGCAGGGTCCGTTGAGCCATCCCTCCAGTACGGTTCCTTGACCCGTAGAGGGCTTTTTCTTTTTGGTAGTTAACCCAGGTGTATTGTGATAATGCACCCTTTTGTTTCGGACTAGGTTTGTATTCAGGGCCGGATTATCCCAAAAATTTATTTCGGTCTTCCAGACGCTTTCCATCGCACAGTACTTTCGTACTATGGACACCAAGTCGGCAAAGCGTGTAATTTCGCGACGACTTATGGCGTTGAGGATTCCCTTGTCCGTGCCATTATTGCAGAAGAGTAAAATTGCATCTTCCTCGCGGCAGTCCTTTATCCTATTCTTGACCAGGAGGAATCTGGCCCAGTAATGGTGTATTGTTTCTGCGGGCTCTTGCCTAATTTGGGATAGATCGTGTATGTTTGGGTGGGTGGGTGGAATTGAATCCGAATCCTCACCCAATCTGAGGCTTAGTGGCCAAGGAGTTTCCGAACTCGAAAGTTTGGATTATTGGATGTTTTCCGGTAAATCTGGCCCACTGCCTGATTCTAGGTTCAGGCTTTGAGTGACATCCTCCCCTCTGCGGGTATCCGGCTTGGAGGGATCCGAAATCCGGACGTAGCTAGTCCTTAAGATAGATGAAGTTTTACCGCATTGTTCTTCCACCACTACAACGTGATGGGTGACCTGGGGAGAGTTAATTTCTCTTAGATCGGGTTTAGGCCCAATCTAATCATAGTCTATAGCGACTCCCAGGGCAGCAATACGATCCAAGAGCTCATTCAGGGAAGAGAGCTCCATTGGATCTAACTGCTCGGCGAGTTCCGAGTTGATGTGAAGATTGCTTTCGATGACCTGAGAAGTCATCGTCGGCGCAGCGGCCGAACAGGCGGTCATAAGAAAACCACCTAGCCGGAGAGTTTGGCCGATAGCCAGAGCTCCCTCAGCGATAGTGTCGTCTTTAAAGACGGGACGAGACATCCTTCCTTGTGGCGACGACACAGCGGAACTCTCAATGAAAGCACCAATGTCGGTGTCAAAACCGGCGGATCTCGGGTAGGGGGTCCCGAACTGTGCGTCTAGGCCGGATGGTAACATTAGCAAGGGACACGAAGTTTTACCCAGGTTCGGGCCCTCTTGATAGATGTAAAACTGTACATCCTGCTTGATTAATATTGAAGATATGGGTGTTACAAGAGTAGATCTACTATGAGATCAGAGAGGCTAAACCCTAGAAGCTAACCTACGGTATGATTGTATGTTGTGATGGTTGTCCTACGGACTAAAACCCTTCGGCTTATATAGACACCGGAGAGGGTTAGGGTTACACAAGGCGGTTACAAAGGAGGAGATATCCATATACGTATTGCCTAGCTTGCCTTCCACGCGAAGTAGAGTCCCATCTGGACACGAGATGAAGTCTTCAATCTTGTATCTTCATAGTCTAACAGTCCGGCCAATGGAGATAGTCCGGCTGTCCGGAGACCCCCTAATCCAGGACTCCCTCACTCGGTTTCTTTGTACCGTCTACTCGTCTGCAACCGGCCGACCCTTTTCATGAAACCCTTCTTGCTGGGCGGTCATGACGGCCAATTAGATCGTCCTCATCCACCAATCTGGTTGTCCATGCCATCTCGTGGATATCTACACCCAGCGAGAGATTACCCTTCCATCGTTGGATACTGCCTTCATCGAGCCTCGTCGCCCACCGGACACTCCTGCCTACTACGCACAAGATGCGTCGAACTTTTGGTGTGACCTCTGTTTGCTGAAGGTTGTAATCTATGAAGTGCCCACACCATCAGAACACTACATGGATTACAAGCTCCTTGGCTTGTTCAACATGGGATTAGTTTATCTGGAATCCGGTCGGCATACATGGTTATGGCTCATCATCAATCCTGTTGAGCTTTCATTTCCGTATGATGCTATAGTGCATGATGGCATCGTTTACGCGGTCGACGCATAGATTGGCCGACTATACTGGTGGAATCTATCGTCATGTAATTGTTCTATCACATCTCATCTTTACCTTATGAATACGATTGCCTATTGATTGTTACAAATTTAGAATAGATAGTATTTCTATAACGACATCATGGATTGTCTCTAATTGTTAATTGTCTCTAATTGTTCATGTAACATCATGGATTCTATGAGTAGTCCTGTTAATTGTCTCTAATTGTTCATGTAACATCATGGATTTTTATGACCTCAACTTATCATGTGTGAATAAAATTAATGGAGAAGGGATTCATTCTTCTTCAGACCTTGTTTGTTTGTTTCTGCTTGAATGAAAGGAGTACAGTAAAGTTCATGAACAAGGGACTTTATTTGCAATTGCAAACTCTGAATGCTCAAGTCTTGAAGTTTTTACAAATTCAGAGAGTTTACATGACTACTGGTCAAATAATTCAGTGTAAATCTAGTTTGAAACTAGTAGAGCTCTTGGTGATTTACAAATTCAGTGTAAATAAAAATCTGGCACTTGACTACTGATCACGTATGCAAGATGTTGCTACTGGATGAGCACAAGAACTACTCAGTAGACCTTGATGTATTTAAAAGTTTGACACCTGATCATGTATGCAAGATGTTGCTACTGGATGCATGGATGCATGACTGGGACATGACTACTCGGCAGACTATGAACTCCAAGTAGACAAGATCATCTAAGTTAGACCAAATTGCAAGATTCAAATAAATCCAAAGGCCTTGACTAAATTATTCAGATTAATTTAAATAATTCAAATGATTCCAAGTAAATTTTCAAAAATCAAATAAATGTATTCTTTGGATTGATGATCAAAGTTCAAATAATTAGCTGGAATGCACATTGATGTTGATTGATGATTCTAGATAATAAGCCTTTCAAATCAGTTAGGCTTTGAACTTTGATGACTTTTTAGTTCAAAGCACTTTGAGTATTCCACAAAATTCAGTAAACTTTCCTACACTGGGCACTATAAACTGTCAGTACAGTACTCAAAATTCAGTTATCTTTTCTGTAGGAAAATTTCCGTAACAAACTTCAGAAGCTTGCATTTTCCTACTCTTGTTGGCAATAGTCATTATCAGTTTACTGTCCATTTTAGCCTAGTCTTTAGTTATCTTTTCACCCATTTTTCTGTCCATTCAATTATATTTTCAGTAGGCAAATCTCTGTAACAATTTACAGTTTAGTTTACTGTCCATTTTTTTGATTTCTAAAAGTTGCCCATTAGTCACATTTTTGTCCACTGGCTATGGCATATTGTATAGTAGTGAAAATGGGTGCAGTTCCCTTCCCCAAGTGGAGTGTCGACATAACTTGACAGTATATGGGTGTTTCCTAATTTTAATCTTGTTTTCTAATTCTAATTTCAAGTACAAATGAGACTGTATTGTGCATATTTACATCTTGGAAAACATGTTCTAATTCAGTTTCTAAAATTTACAGTATTGGTCATACTAACTGAAACATGTTATGATGCTCATGTTTTAAAACATCATAAAATTGTTGTACCTGAAGAGCATAGGTGTCGGGCAAGTTTGATCTTTGATATAATGTAAAAAAAGTCTGATATTTGATCTTGCTATACTATTGATACCGATCAATTGATGCTACAAAAGATACTGCTCCTATAGATACTACTGCTACAGATGATACTTGATACGTCCATTTTGCGTAATGCTTTTATATCAATATTTATTGCATTATGGGCTGTTATTACACATTATGTCACAATAATTATGCATATTCTCTCTTATTTTACAAGGTTTACATACAGAGGGAGAATGCCGGCAGCTGGGATTCTGGGCTGGAAAAGGAGCAAATATTAGAGACCTATTCTGCACAGCTTCAAAAGCCCTGAAACTTCACGGATGATGTTTTCCAAATATATAAAAAATACTGAGCGCAAGAAACTCACCAGGGGGGCCACACCCTTCCCATGAGGTTGGGGGGCGCACCCTACCCCCTGGGTGCGCCCCCTACCTCATGGGCCCCCTGGTGGCCCTCCGGTGGCCATCTTGTGCTATATGGAGTCTTCCAATGGGAAACAAATTATAAGCCATCTTCTCGGACGAAACTCCGTCGCCACGAGGCGGAACCTTGGCGGAATCAATCTAGGGCTCTGGCGGAGCTATTCTGTCGGGGAAACTTCCCTCCCAGAGGGGGAAATCATCGCCATCGTCATCACCAATGCTCCTCTCATCGGGAGAGGGCAATCTCCATCAACATCTTCACCAGCACCATCTCATCTCAAAACCCTAGTTCATCTCTTGTATCCAATTCTTGTCTCCATGTCCGGGATTGGTGCTAGTAGGTTGCTAGTAGTGTTAATTACTCCTTGTAGTTGATGCTAGTTGGTTTAATTGGTGGAAGATCATATGTTCAGATCCTATATGCATATTAATACCCCTCTAATTATGAACATGTTTATGCTTTGTGAGTAGTTACTTTTGTTCCTGAGGACATGGGAGAAGTCTTTCTATTAGTAGTCATGTGAATTTGGTATTCGTTCGATATTTTGATGAGATGTATGTTGTCTCTCCTCTAGTGGTGTTATGTGAACATCGACTACATGACACTTCACCATTATTTGGGCCTAGGGGAAGGCATTGGGAAGTAATAAGTAGATGATGGGTTGCTAGAGTGAGAGAAGCTTAAACCCTAGTTTGTGTGTTGCTTCATAAGGGGCTGATTTGGATCCATATGTTTCATGCTATGGTTAGGTCTACGTTAATACTTTTGTTGTATCTGTGGATGCTTGCAATAGAGGTTAATCATAAGTGGGATGTTTGTCCAAGTAAGGGCAGCACCAAAGCACCGGTCCACCCACATACCAAATTATCAAAGTACCGAACGCGAATCATATGAACATGATGAAAACTAGCTTGACGATATTCCCATGTGTCCTCAGGAGCGCTTTACATCATATAAGAGTTTGTCCAGCCTTGTCCTTTGCTAAAAAAGGATTGGGCCACCTTGCTGCACTTTATTTACTTTTGTTACTTGTTGCTCGTTACAAATTATCCTATCACAAAACTATCTTTTACCACTTATTTCAGTACTTGCAGATAATACCTTGCTGGAAACCGCTTATCATTTCCTTCCGCTCCTCGTTGGGTTCGACACTCTTACTTATCGAAAGGACTACGATAGATCCCCTATACTTGTGGGCCATCAAGACTCTTTTCTGGCGCCGTTGCCGGGGAGTGAAGCGCCTTTGGTAGGTGGAATTTGGTAAGGAAAAATTCATATAGTGTGCTGAAATTTACTGTCACTTGGTACCATGGAAGGTAATCCTTTTAGGGGCTTGTTCCGGCTATCTTCACCCTGACTAGTAGAGCAAAGAGTTGCTCCTCAACCTACTGAACCTAATGAAAATGAATATGAAAATGAAAATGCTTGATTTGAAGTTCCTTCGGGTATGATAGAAAAAATGCTAGCTAATCCTTTTCTAGGAGATGGAACAAAACATCCTTATGAACATTTGATATATGTGGATCAAGTTTGTGGATTATTTAAGCTTAAAGGTGTACCCGGAGATGTTTTTAAGAAGAAGGTATTTCCCTTATCTTTGAGGGGAGATGCATCGACATGGTATAGGCTATGTGATTGTATGTGGTCCTAGAATTACAAACGATTGAAATTGGAATTTCATCAGAAGTTTTATCCTATGCATCTTGTTCATCGTGATCGCAATTTTATATATAATTTTTGGCCTCGCGAAGGAGAAAGCATCGCTCAAGCTTGGGGGGGCTTAAATTAATGTTATATTCATGCCCCAATCATGAGCTTTCAAGGGAAATGATTATTCAAATTTTTTATGCTCGGCTTTCTGGTAACAATTGCACCATGCTTGATACTTCTTGTGCTGGCTCTTTTATGATGAAGACTATTGAATTCAAATGGAATTTATTGGAAAGAATTAAACGCAACTCTGAATATTGGGACCTCGACAATGGTAAGGAGTCAGGCATGCCACATAGTTTTGATTGTGTTAAATCTTTTATGGATACCGATATTTTTCATAAAATTAGCACTAAATATGGACTTGACTCTGAGATAGTAGCTTCTTTCTGTGAATCTTTTGCTATTATGTTGATCTCCCCAAGGAGAAGTGGTTTAAAGACCATCCTCCCATAGAAGTAAAAGTAGCTGCACCTATTAAAGTTGAAGAAAAGACTATCACTTATAATTATCCTATTGTTCCTACTTCTTATGTTGAGAAACCCCCTTTCCCTATTAGGATAAAGGATCATGCTAAAGCTTCAACTGTGGTTCGTAAAAGCAATACCAAAACATATACACCTTCTGAGAAAGTTAAAGTTGAACCTAATATTGCTATTTTTAAAGATCTCTTGTCTGATAATATACATGGGCATGTTATTTATTTCTGTAATGAAACTGCTAGAATTGCTAAACCCCGTGATAAAGATAAACCTAGACCTGTGGAAGGCATGCCTGTTATTTCTTTTAAAATAGGAGATCATTGTTATCATGGCTTATGTGATATGGGTGCTAGTTCTAGTGCAATACCTTATTCCTTATACAAAGAAATTATGCATGAGATTGCACCTGCTGAAATAGAGGATATTGTTGTCACAATTAAACTTGCCAATAGAGATACTATTTCACCAATGGGAATTGTTAGAGATGTTGAAGTCTTGTGTGGGAAAACTAAATATCCTGCTAATTTTCTCGTTCTTGGTTCCCCACAAGATAGCTTTTGTCCCGTTATATTTGGTAGACCCTTCTTAAACACTGTTAATGCTACCATAGATTGCAAAAGAGATGTTGTTACTGTCGGTTTAGATGATATGACTGATGAATTTAATTTCTCTAAATTTAGTAGACAACACCATGAAGAAGAATTACCTAGCAAGGATGAAATTATTGGTCTTGCTTCTATTGCCGTACCTCCTAGTGATCCTTTAGAACAATACTTGCTAGACCATGAAAATGACATGTTTATGAATGAAAGAAGGGAATTAGATGAGGTATTCTTTAAACAGGAACCTATTCTGAAGAAAAAAATTCCCTGTTGAAATCTTAGGGTATCCTCCTCCACCCAAGGGTGATCCCGTGTTTGAGCTTAAACCGTTACCTGATACTCTTAAATATGCTTATCTTGATGAGAAAAAGATATATATCCTGTTATTATTAGTGCTAACCTTTCAGAGCATGAAGAAGAGAGATTATTGAAAACTCTGAAGAAGCATCGTGCTGCTATTGGGTATACTCTTGATGATCTTAAGGGCATTAGTCCCACTCTATGTCAACATAAAATTAGTTTGGAAGAAGATGCTAAACCAGTTTGTGATCATCAACGCCGGCTAAATCCTAAAATGAAAGAAGTGGTAAGAAAGGAGATACTAAAGCTCCTTGAGGCAGGTATAATTTATCCCGTTGCTGATAGTCAGTGGGTAAGCCCTGTCCATTGTGTCCCTAAGAAGGGAGGTATTATTGCTGTTCCTAATGATAAAGATGAACTGATTCCTCAAAGAATTATTACAGGTTATAGGATGGTAATTGATTTCCGCAAATTAAATAAGGCTACTAAAAAGGATCATTACCCCTTACCTTTTATCGGTCAAATGCTAGAAAGATAATCTAAACATACACATTTTTGCTTTCTAGATGGTTATTCTGGTTTCTCTCAAATACCTGTGTCAGCCAAAGATCAATCAAAGACTACTTTTACATGCCCTTTTGGTACTTTTGCTTATAGAAGTATGCCTTTTGGTTTATGTAATGCACCTGCTACCTTTCAAAGATGCATGATGGTTATATTCTCTGACTTTTGTGAAAAGATTTGTGAGGCTTTCATGGATGATTTTTCCGTCTATGGATCTTCTTTTGATGATTGCTTGAGCAACCTTGATCGAGTTTTGCAGAGATGTGAAGAAACTAATCTTGTCTTGAATTGGGAAAAGTGCCACTTTATGGTGAATGAAGGTATTGTCTTGGGGCATAAAGTTTCTGAAAGAGGTATTGAAGTTGATAAAGCCATGGTGGATGCTATTGAAAAGATGCCATGTCCCAAGGACATCAAAGGTATAAGAAGTTTCCTTGGTCATGCTGGTTTTTATAGGAGGTTCATTAAGGACTTCTAAAAAATCTCTAGGCCTCTTACTAATTTATTACAAAAAGATATACCATTTGTTTTCGATGATGATTGTGTAGAAGCATTTGAAATACTTAAGAAAGCATTGATCTCTACACCTATTGTTCAGCCACCTAATTGGAATTTACCCTTTGAAATTATGTGTGATGCTAGTGATTATGCTGTAGGTGCTGTTCTAGGACAAAGAGTTGATAAGAAACTAAATGTTATTCAATATGCTAGTAAAACTCTAGACAATGCTCAAAGAAATTATGCTACTACTGAAAAAGAATTCTTAGCAGTTGTATTTGCTTGTGATAATTTTAGACCTTATATTGTTGATTCTAAAGTAACTATTCACACTGATCATGCTGCTATTAAATATCTTATGGAAACGAAAGATGCTAAACCTAGACTTATTAGATGGGTTCTCTTGCTACAAGAATTTGATTTGCATATTGTTGATAGAAAAGAAGCAGAGAACCCCATTGCAGACAACTTGTCTAGGTTAGAAAATGTGCTTGATGACCCACTACCTATTGATGATAGTTTTCCTGATGAGAAATTAAATGTCATAAATGCTTCTCATACTGCTCCATGGTATGCTGATTATGCTAATTACATTGTTGCTAAGTTTATACCACCTAGTTTCACATACCAGCAAAAGAAAAAGTTCTTCTATGATTTGAGGCATTACTTTTGGGATGACCCACATCTTTATAAAGAAGGAGTAGATGGTGTTATTAGACATTGTGTACCTGAGCATGAACAGGAACAGATCCTATGCAAGTGTCACTCTGAAGCTTATGGAGGACACCATGCTGGAGATAGAACTGCACATAAGGTATTGCAATCTGGTTTTAATTGGCCTACTCTCTTCAAAGATGCCTGTAAGTTTGTCTTATCTTGTGATGAATGTCAAAGAATTGGTAATATTAGTAGATGTGAAGAAATGCCTATGAATTATTCACTTGTTATTGGACCATTTGATGTTTGGGGCTTCGACTATATGGGACCTTTTCCTTCCTCTAATGGATATACACATATTTTAGTTGCTGTTGATTACGTTAATAAGTGGGTAGAAGCTATTCTAACTAGTAGTGCTTATCATAACACTTCTATTAGAATGCTTAAAGAAGTTATTTTTCCAAGATTTGGAGTCCCTAGATATTTAATGACTGATGGTGGTTCACATTTTATTCATGGTGCTTTCTTAAAATGCTTGCTAAATATGTTGTTAATCATAGAATTGCATCTCCTTATCACCCTCAGTCTAGTGGTCAAGTAGAATTGAGTAATAGAGAACTCAAATTAATTTTGCAAAAGACTGTTAATAGGTCTAGAAAGAATTGGTCCAAGAAACTAGATGATGCATTATGGGCCTATAGAACCGCATATAAAAATCCTTTGGGTATGTCTCCGTATAAAATGGTCTATGGAAAAGCATGTCACTTGCCTCTCGAACTAGAACACAAGGCTTAATGGGATATTAAAGAACTTAATTATGATTGTAAACTTGCCAGTGAGAAGAGGTTATTTGATATTAGCTCACATGATGAATGGAGAACCCAAGCCTATGAAAATGCCAAGGTGTTTAAAGAAAAGGTTAAAAGATGGCATGATAAAAGGATACAAAAGCGTGAGTTTAATGTAGGTGATTATGTATTGCTATACAACTCTCGTTTAAGATTTTTTGCAGGAAAACTTCTCTCTAGATGGGAAGGTCCTTACGTTATCGAGGAGGTCTACCATTCCGGTGCCATAAAAATCAACAACTTCGAAGGCATAAATCCGAAGGTGGTGAACGGTCAAAGAATCAAACACTATATCTCAGGTAATCCCATAAATGTTTAAACTAATGTTATTGAAACCGTAACCCCGGAGGAATACATAAGGGACACTTTCCGGAACGTTTCAAACTCTAAAAAGGAATAGGTATGTGGTACGGTAGGTAAATAGACTCCAAAATAGTTTTTAAGGCAATATTTCTCCATTTTGGAATATTTAGAAAAATAGAAAAATAAGCAGCAGTCCGGGAAGGACACGAGGGCTCCACGAGGGTGGAGGGCGCGCCCTACCCTACTGGGCGCGCCCCCTACCTCGTGGGCACCTCGTGTGCTCTTCGGAGTCCGTTTTCGTACACGACATGTATTTTGGTCAGTAAAAATTCATTATATAATCTCCCGGGGGTTTTGACTCCCGTATCACGCAAAAATCTCTTGTCTTTGTTTCGAGTTGTTGCTGTTACAGATTAGAGCAAGATTTCTTCGCAAGAGTCAGTCGGGGAGAGCAGGGTGTCTCACCCGGCACTGAGATCAATGACAAACAACAATGTTGACCTCTTTGGGCTAGCAACGGAGGAAGAGATGGAGGCCTAATTATAGAGGATAGATGCCATGGAAGAGGATCAAGATGTCACTTCCCGCTTCCGAGCTGGATTCACAATGGGAGAACTGCAGACTTGGTTATCCCTTCCAATGTTAGATTTCTTTCTTATGAGAATATGAAAAAGAGTGTCACCGGTTCTCCCGCAGCTATGCAGCACCCTTGGGTGTAGGGAGCTTTGGCTATTACAGGAAAACTCTGAAAGGAAATAATGGACCTCAAGTAGCAAGTCAACAAGCTTGAGGAGGAGAATCGTATCTTGAGGGGCATCATCGCCAAGAACATCACATCACCATCCCCGAAAAGAGAGGAATAATCACATTGGTATGGGCACTCCACTTGGCAACTGCCAAGCTTGGGGGAGTGCCCCGGTATCGTATCACCATCACTTTTATCTTTACCGTTTTTCTTAGTTCGATCCTTTTGGTAATATCTTGATCTAGTAGAATAAAAGTTCTTAGTATGATCTAGTCGTGAGTCTTGCTTTATTATCCTTCTGTGTAATCGAGTCCGTGAGCTATATACTAAAGGTTAGTGTTGAGTCAAGGGCTTGATTATTTTGCCATGATCCTAAAGGAATAAAAGAAAAAGAGAAAGAAATAAAAAGAAACAAAGAGATCATATGAGTCTTATGGAGAGTAATGAGCTCACGTAGAAAGAGTATGATGAATAAAAGTTATTGAGGGTTGACAAACACAGTTTTGGTCATCGTTGCAATTAATAGGAAGGAATAAAGAAAGAGAGGTCTTCACATATAAATATACTATCTTGGAAATCTTTTATGATTGTGAGAACTCATTAAAATATGACATGCTAAAGAGTTGACATTGGACAAGGAAGACAACGTAATGGGTTATGTTTTCTTACATCTGAGATAAATTATATTGTCTTGGATCTTCCAACATGATGAGCTTGCCTTTCCCACTCATGCTAGCCAAATTCATTGCACCAAGTAGAGCTACTTGTGCTTGCAAATACCCTTAAACCAGTCTTGCCATAAGAGTACACCATACCTATGAAGGAAATATGCCCTAGAGGCAATAATAAAGTTATTATTTATTTCCTTATATCATGATAAATGTTTATTATTCATGCTAGAATTGTATTAACCGGAAACATAATACATGTGTGAATACATAGACAAACAGAGTGTCACTAGTATGCCTCTACTTGACTAGCTCGTTAATCGAAGATGGTTATGTTTCCTAACCATAAACAAAAGAGTTGTTATTTGATTAACGGGATCACATCATTAGGTGAATGATCTGATTGACATGACCCATTCCATTAGCTTAGCACCCGATCGTTTAGTATGTTGCTATTACTTTCTTCATGACTTATACATGTTCCTATGACTATGAGATTATGCAACTCCCGTTTGCCGGAGGAACACTTTGTGTGCTACCAAACGTCACAATGTAACTGGGTGATTATAAAGGTGCTCTATAGGTGTCTCCAAAGGTACATGTTGGGTTGGCGTATTTCGAGATTAGGATTTGTCACTCCAATTGTTGGAGAGGTATCTCTGGGCCCTCTCGGTAATGCACATCACATAAGCCTCGCAAGCATTGCAACTAATGAGTTAGTTGTGAGATGATGTATTACGGAACGAGTAAAGAGACTTGCCGGTAAGGAGATTGAACTAGGTATTGAGATACCGACGATCGAATCTCGGGCAAGTAACATACCGATGACAAAGGGAACAACATATGTTGTTATGCGGTCTGACCGATAAACATCTTCGTAGAATATGTAGGAGCCAATATTTGCATCCAGGTCCCGCTATTGGTTGTTGACCGGAGACGTGTCTCGGTCATGTCTACATTGTTCTCGAACCATAGGGTCCGCACGCTTAAGGTTTCGATGACAGTTATATAATGAGTTTATGAGTTTTGATGTACCGAAGGAGTTCGGAGTCCCGGATTAGATCGGGGACATGACGAGGAGTCTCGAAATGGTCGAGACGTAAAGATCGATATATTGGACGACTATATTCGGACATCGGAAAGGTTCCGAGTGGTTCGGGTATTTTTCGGAGTACCGGGGAGTTATGGGAATACGGGGGAGAAGTATTGGGCCTTATTGGGCCATACGGGAAAGAGAGAGGGGCTGCCTAGGGCAGGCCGCGTGCCCCCCCAAGGCCTAATCCGAATTGGACTAGGGGGAGGGGCTGCGCCCCCTCCTTCCTTCCCTTCTCCCTTCCCCTTCCTTGTCTCCTACTCCTACTACATGGAAGGACTCCTAGTTGGACTAGGAAAGGGGGAATTCTACTCCCGGTGGGAGTAGGACTCCCCTAGGGCGCGCCATAGAGAGGGCCGGCCCTCCCCTCCTCCACTACTTTATATACGGGGGCAGGGGGCACCCCATAGACACACAAGTTGATCTTCGTGATCGTTCCTTAGCCGTGTGCGGTGCCCCCCTCCACCATATTCCACCTCGGTCATATTGTAGCGGTGCTTAGGCGAAGCCCTGCGACGGTTGAACATCAAGATCGTCACCACGTCGTCGTGCTGACGGAACTCCTTCCTGAAGCTTTGCTGGATCGGAGCCCGAAGAGCGTCATCGAGCTGAATGTGTACCAAGAACTCGGAGGTGCCGGAGTAACGGTGCTTGGATCGGTTGGACCGTGAAGACGTACGACTACATCAACCGCGTTGTGCTAACGCTTCCGCTGTCGGTCTACAAGGGTACGTAGATCACACTCTCCCCTCTCGTTGCTATGCATCACCATGATCTTGCGTGTGCGTAGGAAATTTTTTGAAATTACTACGTTCCCCATCAGTGGCATCCGAGCCTAGGTTTTATATGTTGATGTTATATGCACGAGTAGAACACAAGTGAGTTGTGGGCGATATAAGTCATACTGCTTACCAGCATGTCATACTTTGGTTCGGCGGTATTGTTGGACGAAGCGGCCCGGACCAACATTACGCGTACGCTTACACGAGACCGGTTCTCCCGACGTGCTTTGCACAAAGGTGTCTAGCGGGTAACAGTTTCTCCAACTTTAGTTGAACCGAGTGTGGCTACGCCCGGTCCTTGCGAAGGTTAAAACAGCACCAACTTGACAAACTATCGCTGTGGTTTTGATGCGTAGGTAAGATTGGTTCTTTCTTAAGCCCGTAGCAGCCACGTAAAACTTGCAACAACAAAGTAGAAGACGTCTAACTTGTTTTTGCAGGGCATGTTGTGATGTGATATGGTCAAGACATGATGCTAAATTTTATTGTATGAGATGATCATGTTTTGTAACCGAGTTATCGGCAACTGGCAGGACCCATATGGTTGTCGCTTTATTGTATGCAATGCAATCGCGCTGTAATGCTTTACTTTATCACTAAGCGGTAGCGATAGTCGTGGAAGCATAAGATTGGCGAGATGACAACGATGCTATGATGGAGATCAAGGTGTCGCGCCGGTGATGATGGTGATCACGACGGTGCTTCGAAGATGGAGATCACAAGCACAAGATGATGATGGCCATATCATATCACTTATATTGATTGCATGTGATGTTTATCTTTTATGCATCTTATCTTGCTTTGATTGACGGTAGCATTTTAAGATGATCTCTCAATAATTATCAAAGAAGTGTTCTCCCTGAGTATGCACCATTGTGAAAGTTCTTCGTGCTGAGACACCACGTGATGATCGGGTGTGATAGGCTCTACGTTCAAATACAACGGGTGCAAAACAGTTGCACACGCGGAATACTCGGGTTATACTTGACGAGCCAAGCATATACAGATATGGCCTGAAAACACGGAGACCGAAAGGTCGAGCGTGAATCATATAGTAGATATGATCAACATAGTGATGTTCACCAATGAAACTACTCCATCTCACGTGATGATCGGACATGGTTTAGTTAATTTGGATCACATAATCACTTAGAGGATTAGAGGGATGTCTATCTAAGTGGGAGTTCTTAAGTAATATTATTAATTGAACTTAAATTTATCATGAACTTAGTCCTGGTAGTATTTTGCAAATTATGTTGTAGATCAATAGCTCGCGTTGTTGCTTCCCTGTGTTTATTTCGGTATGTTCCTAGAGAAAATTGTGTTGAAAGATGTTAGTAGCAATGATGCGGATTGGATCCGTGATCTGAGGTTTATCCTCATTGCTGCATAGAAGAATTATGTCCTTGATGCACCGCTAGGTGACGGACCTATTGCAGGAGCAGATGCAGACGTTATAAACGTTTGGCTAGCTCAATATGATGACTACTTGATAGTTTAGTGCACCATGCTTAATGGCTTAGAATCGGGACTTCAAAGGCGTTTTGAACGTCATGGAGCATATGAGATGTTCCAGGAGTTGAAGTTAATATTTCAAGCAAATACCCGAGTTGAGAGATATGAAGTCTCTAACAAGTTCTATAGCTAAAAGATGGAGGAGAATCGCTCAACTAGTGAGCATGTGCTCAGATTGTCTGAGTACTACAATCGCTTGAATCAAGTGGGAGTTAATCTTCCAGATAAGATAGTGATTGACAGAATTCTCTAGTCAGCATCACCAAGTTAGTAGAACTTTGTGATGAACTATGATATGCAAGGGATAACGGAAACGATTCCCAAGCTCTTCGTAATGCGGAAATTGACAAAGGTAGAAATCGATAAAAACATCAAGTGTTGATGGTAGATAAGACCACTAGTTTCAAGAAAAGGGCAGAGGGAAGAAGGGGAACTTCAAGAAGAACAGCAAGAAAGTTGCTGCTCAAGTGAATAAGCCCAAGTCTGGTCCTAAGCCTGAGACTAAGTGTTTCTACTTCAAAGGGACTGGTCACTGGAAGCGGAACTACCCCAAGTGATTGGAAGATAAAGAAGGATGGCAAAGTGAACATAAGTATATTTGATATACATGTTATTGATGTGTACTTTACTAGTGTTTATAGCAACCCCTCAGTATTTGATACTAGTTTAGTTGCTAACATTAGTAACTCGAAACGGGAGTTGCAGAATAAACAGAGACTAGTTAAGGGTGAAGTGGCGATGTGTGTTGGAAGTGGTTCCAAGATTGATATTATCATCATCGCACACTCCCTATATGTTCGGGATTAGTGTTGAACCTGAATAAGTGTTATTTGGTGTTTGCGTTGAGCATGAATATGATTTGATCATGTTTATTGTAATACGGTTATTCATTTAAGTAAGAGAATAAATTGTTGTTCTGTTTACATGAATAAAACCTTATATGGTTACACACCCAACGAAAATAGTTCGTTGGATCTCGATCGTAGTGATACACATAATCATAATATTGAAACCAAAAGATGCAAAGTTAATAATGATAGTGCAACTTATTTGTGGCACTGCCGTTTAGGTCATATTGGTGTAAAGCGCATGAAGAAACTCCATGCTGATGGGTTTTTGGAATCACTTGATTATGAATCAGTTGATGCTTGCGAACCATGCCTCATGGGCAAGATGACTAAAACGCCGTTCTCCGGAACTATGGAGCGAGCAACTGACTTATTGGAAATAATACATACTGATGTATGAGATCCGATGAGTGTTAAGGCTCGTGGCGGGTATCATTATTTTCTGACCTTCACAGATGATTTGAGCAGATATGGGTATATCTACTTAATGAAACACAAGTCTGAAATATTTGAAAAGTTCAAAGAATTTCAGAGTGAAGTGGAGAATCATCGTAACAAGAAAACAAAAGTTTCTACGATCTGATCGCGGAGACAAATATTTGAGTTACGAGTTTGGTCTTCAATTAAAACAATGTGGAATAGTTTCACAAACTCATGCCACCTGGAACACCACAGCATAATGGTGTGTCTGAACGTCATAACCGTACTTTATTGGATATAGTGCAATCTATGATGTTTCTTACCAATTTACCACTATCATTTTGGGGTTATGCATTAGAGACAGCTGCATTCACGTTAAAAGAGCACCATCTAAATCTGTTGAGAAGACACCATATGAACTATGGTTTGGCAAGAAACCAAAGTTGTCGTTTCTTAAAGTTTGGGGTTGCGATGCTTATATGAAAAAGTTTCATCCTGATAAGCTCAAACTCAAATCGGAGAAGTGCGTCTTCATAGGATACCCAAAAAAAATGTTGGGTACACCTTCTATCACAGATCCGAAGGCAAGATATTCGTTGCTGAGTATGGATCCTTTCTAGAGAAGGAGTTTCTCTCGAAAGAAGTGAGTGGGAGGAAAGTAGAACTTGACGAGGTAACTGTACCTACTCCCTTATTGGAAAGTAGTACATCACAGAAACCTGTTTCTGCGACACCTACACCAATTAGTAAGGAAGCTAATGATAATGATCATGAAACTTCAGAACAAGATACTACTGAACCTCGTAGATCAACCAGAGTGAGATCCGCGCCAGAGTGGTACGGTAATCCTGTTCTGGAAGTCATGCTACTAGATCATGATGAACCTACGAACTATGAAGAAGCGATGGAGAGCCCAGATTCCGCGAAATGGCTCGAAGCCATGAAATCTAAGATATGATCCATGTATGAGAACAAAGTATGGACTTTGATGGATTTGCCCGATGATCGGCAAGCCGTAGAAAATAAATGGATCTTCAAGAGGAAGATGGACGCTGAAAGTAGTGTTACTATCTACAAAGCTCGACTTGTCGCAAAAGGTTTTCGGCAAGTTCAAGGGATTGACTACGATGAGTCCTTCTCACCCGTAGCGATGCTTAAGTCTGTCTGAATCATGTTAGCAATTGCCGCATTTTATGAAATCTCGCAAATGGATGCAAAACTGCATTCCTCAATGGATTTCTGGAAGAAGAGTTGTATATGATGCAGCCGGAAGGTTTTGTCGATCCAAAAGGAGCTAACAAAGTGTGCAAGCTCTAGCGATCCATTTATGGACTGGTGCAAGCCTCTCGGAGTTGGAATAAACGCTTTGATAGTATGATCAAAGCATATAGTTTTATACAGAGTTGCGGTGAAGCCTGTATTTACAAGAAAGTGAGTGGGAGCACTACAGCATTTCTGATAAGTATATGTGAATGACATATTGTTGATCGGAAATAATGTAGAATTATTCTACAAAGCATAAAGGAGTGTTTTTAAAGAAGTTTTTCAAAGAAAGACCTCGGTGAAGCTGCTTACATATTAATCATCAAAATCTATAGAGATAGATCAAGACGCTTGATAAGTTTTTTCAATGAGTACATACCTTGACAATATTTTGAAGTAGTTCAAAAATGGAACAGTCAAAGAAAGAGTTCTTGGCTGTGTTACAAGGTATGAAATTGAGTAAGACTCAAAGCCCGACCACGGCAGAAGATAGAAAGAGAATGAAAGTCATTCCCTATGCCTCAGCCATAGGTTCTATAAAGTATGCCATGATGTGTACCAGATCTATTGTATACCCTACACTGTGTTAAGCAAGGGAGTACAATAGTGATCTAAGAGTAGATCACTGGACATTGGTCAAAATTATCCTTAGTGGAATAAGGAAATATTTCTCGATTATGGAGGTGACAAAAGGTTCATCGTAAAAAGTTACGTCGATGCAAGTTTTGACACAGATCTGGATGACTCTAAGTCTCGATCTAGATACATATTGAAAGTGGGAGCAATTAGCTAGAGTAGCTCTGTGCAGAGCATTGTAGACATAGAATTTGCAAAATACTTACGGATCTCTATGTGACAGACCCGTTGACTAAAATTATCTCACAAGAAAAACATGATCACACCTTAGTATTCTTTGGGTGTTAATCACATAAATGATGTGAACTAGATTATTGACTCTAGTAAACCCTTTGGGTATAGGTCACATGACGATGTGAACTATGGGTGTTAATCACATGGTGATGTGAACTCTTAGTGTTGAATCACATGGCGATGTGAACTAGATTATTGACTCTAGTGCAAGTGGGAGACTGAAGGAAATATGCCCTAGAGGCAATAATAAAGTTATTATTTATTTCCTTATATCATGATAAATGTTTATTATTCATGTTAGAATTGTATTAACCGGAAACATAATACATGTGTGAATACATAGACAAACAGAGTGTCACTAGTATGCCTCTACTTGACTAGCTCGTTAATCGAAGATGGTTATGTTTCCTAACCATAAACAAAAGAGTTGTTATTTGATTAACGGGATCACATCATTAGGTGAATGATCTGATTGACATGACCCATTCCATTAGCTTAGCACCCGATCGTTTAGTATGTTGTTATTGCTTTCTTCATGACTTATACATGTTCCTATGACTATGAGATTATGCAACTCCCGTTTGCCGGTGGAACACTTTGTGTGCTACCAAACGTCACAACGTAACTGGGTGATTATAAAGGTGCTCTATAGGTGTCTCCAAAGGTACATGTTGGGTTGGCGTATTTCGAGATTAGGATTTGTCACTCCGATTGTCGGAGAGGTATCTCTGGGCCCTCTCGGTAATGCACATCACATAAGCCTTGCAAGCATTGCAACTAATGAGTTAGTTGTGGGATGATGTATTACGGAATGAGTAAAGAGACTTGGCGGTAACGATATTGAACTAGGTATTGAGATACCGAGGATCGAATCTTGGGCAAGTAACATACCGATGACAAAGGGAACAACGCATGTTGTTATGCGGTTTGACCGATAAAGATCTTCGTAGAATATGTAGGAGCCAATATGGGCATCCAGGTCCCGCTATTGGTTATTGACCGGAGACGTGTCTCGGTCATGTCTACATTGTTCTCGAACCGTAGGGTCCGCACGCTTAAGGTTTCGATGACAGTTATATAATGAGTTTATGAGTTTTGATGTACCGAAGGAGTTCGGAGTCCCGGATGAGATCGGGGACATGACGAGGAGTCTCGAAATGGTCGAGACGTAAAGATCGATATATCAGACGACTATATTCGGACATCGGAAATGTTCCGAGTGGTTCGGGTATTTTTCGGAGTACCGGGGAGTTACGCGAATACGGGGGAGAAGTATTGGGCCTTATTGGGCCATACGGGAAAGAGAGAGGGGCTGCCTAGGGCAGGCCGCCCCCCCCCAAGGCCTAATCCGAATTGGACTAGGGGGAGGGGCTGCGCCCCCTCCTTCCTTCCCTTCTCCCTTCCCCTTCCTTGTCTCCTACTCCTACTACATGGAAGTACTCCTAGTTGGACTAGGAAAGGGGGAATTCTACTCCCGGTGGGAGTAGGACTCCCCTAGGGCGCGCCATAGAGAGGGCCGGCCCTCCCCTCCTCCACTCCTTTATATACGGGGGCAGGGGGCACCCCATAGACACACAAGTTGATCTTCGTGATCATTCCTTAGCCGTGTGTGGTGCCCCCTCCACCATATTCCACCTCGGTCATATTGTAGCGGTGCTTAGGCGAAGCCCTGCGACGGTTGAACATCAAGATCGTCACCACGCCGTTGTGCTGATGGAACTTTTCCCCGAAGCTTTGCTGGACCGGAGCCCGGGGAGTGTCATCGAGCTGAACGTGTGCCAAGAACTCGGAGGTGCCGGAGTAACGGTGCTTGGATCGGTTGGATCGTGAAGACGTACGACTACATCAACCGCGTTGTGCTAACGCTTCCGCTGTCGGTCTACAAGGGTACGTAGATCACACTCTCCCCTCTCGTTGCTATGCATTACCATGATTTTGCGTGTGCGTAGGAATTTTTTTGAAATTACTACGTTCCCCATCAACCTACCTATGGATTGAGTAAGATCCATCAAGTAAGTTGTCATCGGTACAAGCAATAAAAATTGCTCTCTAAATACGTATGATTGATTGGTGGGGAGGAAATAATCTTTATACGATCGTGTGAATGGAAGTAATAAAAGTGACAGAATGCATAATAAAGTTCCATATCACAAGTGGCAATATAAAGTGATGTTATTTTGCATTAAGATTTGTGCGTCCAACCATAAAAGCGCATGGAAACCTCTGCTTCCCTCTGCGAAGGGCCTATCTTTTACTTTTATCTCCAACATTACATAAGAGTCATGGTGATCTTCACCCTTCCTTTTTACATTTTATCCTTTGGCAAGCACAATATGTTGGAAAGATCCTGGTATATATGGCTAATTGGATGTGCGTTTTCATGAACTATTACTGTTGACATTACCCTTGAGGTAAAACGTTGGGAGGCAAAACTATAAGCCCCTATCTTTCTCTATGTCCGGTTAAAACTCCATACCCATAAGTCTTGCGTGAGTGTCAGCAATTGTGAAAGATTATATGATAGTTGAGTATGTGGACTTGATGATAAGCTCTTATGCATTGACTCTTTCCTATGTTATGTTAAATTGCAATTGCTTGAATGACTGAGATTGTAGTTTGTTAGTTTTCAATGAAGTTTACGATTCATACTTGATATTGTGATTGAATTATTACTCTAGCATAAGAGATTATATGACAATAATTATATAAGTTGATGTTCTAAGAATGATCATGATGCCCTCTTGTCCGTATTTTGTTTTTATCGACACCTCTATCTCTAAACATGTGGACATATTTTTCGATCTCGGCTTTTCGCTTGAGGACAAGTGAGGTCTAAGCTTGGGGGAGTTGATACGTCCATTATGCATCATGCTTTTATATCAATATTTATTGCATTATGGGCTGTTATTACACATTATGTCACAATACTTATGCATATTCTCTCTTATTTTACAGGGTTTACATAAAGAGGGAGAATGCCGGCAGCTGGGATTCTGGGCTCGAAAAGGAGCAAATATTAGAGACCTATTCTGCACAGCTCCAAAAGCCCTGAAACTTCACGGATGATGTTTTACAAATATATAAAAAATACTAAGCACAAGAACCTCACCAGGGGGACACACCCTTCCCACGAGGGTGGGGGCGCTCCCTACCCCCCTGGGCGCGCCCCCTACCTCGTGGGCCCCTGGTGGCCCTCCGGTGGCCATCTTCTGCTATATGGAGTCTTTCGATGGGAAAAAAATTAATAAGCCATCTTCTCAGACGAAACTCCGCCGCCATGAGGCGGAACCTTGGTGGATCAATCTAGGGCTCTAGCGGAGCTGTTTTGCCGGGGAAACTTCCCTCCTGGAGGGGGAAATCATCGCCATCGTCATCACCAACGCTCCTCTCATCGGGAGAGGGCAATCTCCATCGACATCTTCACCAGCACCATCTCATCTCAAAACCCTAGTTCATCTCATGTATTCAATTCTTGTCTCCAAGTCCGGGATTGGTACTAGTAGGTAGCTAGTAGTGTTAATTACTCCTTTTAGTTGATGCTAGTTGGTTTAATTGGTGGAAGATCATATGTTCAGATCCTATATGCATATTAATACCCCTCTGATTATGAACATGTTTATGCTTTCTGAGTAGTTACTTTTGTTCCTGAGGACATGGGAGAAGTCTTGCTATTAGTAGTCATGTGAATATGATATTCGTTCAATATTTTGATAAGATGTATGTTGTATATCCTCTAGTGGTGTTATGTGAACGTTGACTACATGACACTTCACCATTATTTGGGCCTAGGGGAAGGCATTGGGAAGTAATAAGTAGATGATGGGTTGCTAGAGTGACAGAAGCTTAAACCCTAGCTTATGCGTTGCTTCGTAAGGGGCTAATTTGGATCCATATGTTTCATGCTACGGTTAGGTTTACCTTAATATTTTTGTTGTATTTGCGGATGCTTGCAATAGAGGTTAATCATAAGTGGGATGTTTGTCCAAGTAAGGGCAGCACCCAAGCACCGGTCCACCCACATACCAAATAATCAAAGTACCGAACACGAATCATATGAACGTGATGAAAACTAGCTTGACGATATTCCCATGTGTCCTTAGGAGCGCTTTACATCATATAAGAGTTTGTCCAGGCTTGTCCTTTGCTACAAAAGGATTGGGCCACCTTGTTACACTTTATTTACTTTTGTTACTTGTTGCTCGTTACAAATTATCCTTTCACAAAACTATCTTTTACCACTTATTTCAGTACTTGTAGATAATACCTTGCTGGAAACCACTTATCATTTCCTTCTGCTCCTCGTTGGGTCCGGCACTCTTACTTATCGAAAGGACTACGATAGATCCCCTATACTTGCGGGTCATCAATACTCCTCTCCATTAATCAATTGACCTGCTGCTGATACTCTGCTCAACTAATCTCCTCTTTATCTTCAGGTGAGAAGTAGAGGATATGCTGTTGGGCGAGCAGTGAGGTGCTCCAGTATGTGGAGAGGAGGAGCAGCGCCTGGGCTTGGAGGAGGAGGTGCTGGGCGTGGAGGAGTAGATCAAGCGACCGAAGCTTAGGCGTGGGGGAGGGGGAAGGTCTAGGGACCGTCGATCTAGTGGGCGCCGACAGGGATGGGCGGCGGAAATTACCAGTCACCATCGCTCAGGTAGGCAGCAGGAGAGCTGTGGCGACAACTCGAGCAGGGGGGGCTGCAACACAAGCCTGGCAGCATAGAAGAAGCACGAGGATGAGCTTGAGGTCCTGGTGCGCGGGGGAGCTTCAGGAGGATGAGATCCATCAGATGTTTGTGGCGCAGGTCCTGGACGGCAGCGGCGGTGGGGATCCCGGCCGGAGTGGATCACAGAGGCAGAGGAGTTGGCCTTGGGTGGCACAAGTGACGAATCGGTCGACGACGGCCTTGGCCCGATGCATGGGAGCTGGATCGGGCGGATGAAGACCGAAGGACTTGTTTGTAAATGATTTGAAGATACAAGGGATTTTTGTGCAAATTTTACATTACACTATGCTCACGACAAGAATTTTGGGATGGAGGGAGTATATATATATATATCAATTAGGCTTCAAGTGCGTACTTGTTGGTTAAAGTGTTGTCCAATGGGAATTACATTTTGTATTACTCATGTAGCCTACAAAGTCTATCGCACAGCCTTGTAACTTCTTACTCCATTTCTAAATTTGTATTAGTCCTCTATACTGTATATTGTGCTACTCGTACTACTACCCCCCTCCTGGTTTGTTGGTCCCCTTCGTAATTTGTCTCAAATTTTGACCATAAATTTAACTAACTAAATGTTAATGCATGTGAGAACAAATAATATCGTTTGATCCGTATTTGAACATAGTTTCCAATGGTATAATTTTCGGTGACATGCATTGAAATTTTCGTAGTTAAACCTATGGTTAAAATGTGACACTAAATACAACTACTAAGTAGTACAGTAGTTGTACTAGTATACGTTGGTCAAATTATTAATCATGTCCTCACATTGAATTGACGTGACAACACGCTACACGTGAGGTGATATAAGAGTCCCGGTGGCATGTTCGGGTATTGTGGACTTCAGATTTGGAGTAACACTTATCTGTCGAAATCTTTCATCATTCACTTAAAACAGTCGATTGATCTTACATTGAGTACCATATAACTAGAATTAACCGATGCAAGTCCAAGAAGCATTGGCCGGTGCTGCCAGCTGGCGTCAAGTTCGATCCCATGGATCAGGAGCTGATCAAGCAACTTGACGCCAAAGTGAGTGCTGACAGTGTGAGATCTCACCCTCTGATCGATTTGTTCATACCAACCATCGACAGCGAGCACGGCATATGCTACACCCATCCTGAGAAACTTCCACGTGAGACACCGGTCGGCCGTCTACTTGCACAAACTTATTCCTTTGTTTATAGCTCCAGTTTTATTTTTAGACGCAGACCTAGTGAAGAAATTACAATTTGACAGTTAATAAAAAGTGAAACAAGTGACTGCAGCATGCCAAAGATGTTATGAAAATGCCAACTACGTACACTAAAACTTGTATTTGATAATACTGCAGGTATCACACTGAGTTGCCTAAGCAAGCATTTCTTCCAACGCAAGTCCAGGGCGTGCAAAATGGGCACGTGGACGCGTTGCAAGAAACAGTCGTAGTACGGCATCAACGCGATGTGGCACAATACCGTCAATACCTTGCCGGTGATGGTTAACGGCAGGTAGACGGGCAGCAAAAAGGTTCTAGTGCTGCACACCAACAAGAACTTCGACCATCAAAGGACCAACTCGGTGATGAACCAGTACCACCTCGGGGACCTCGAGTAATAGAAGGAGCGGGAGCAGGTCCTATGCAAGGTTTTCTATCAAACGAGCACTAGGGCCAGGACTAAAAAGATTATAAGTTAGTTTGGTATTGGTACTTGTAATACCTGGTCGTCTGCATGTTGGTATTGCTGTTAATGATCTTTCGGTATGAACTTTGCATTTTCTTCCAACCATCACGTCGAGGGTCGACGTGGATATAAAGCTGAATCATTTGTGTTGAAACAAATTTTCAGGCACCTAAATTTTATTTGATGGGTAGCATAAGCATCTGCTGTCCGAATTCCCAGTTCTCTAATTTTTTTTACATCTTCTAAGTATGCAGGGGATCCATCTGGTTTCACAGGCTGATAGTTGGACGCAACACTTCGGAACTGGGCTATGGCATGCCAAGTCCATCTGCAAATTGTTAAAAGAGAGGAGCGATGGATTTGGGCCTTCCAGAACAGTTAAGTGTTGCGACCTCGATCGTGAAGCGCCTCCCATGGACTAAAAAGGCCTACTCCATTATTATTAGTTGAAATAGGTAAAATATTCCATAATGAAAATAAATATGTAAAATGCAATGAATTTAGTCCGCTTTCATTGAAAACCATCCGGTTTGCATGAAATTTGTCCGTGGAACCATAAGACGGCTGTCCATATAGAGCCTAACCTTACGAAACCAGCAGGTCCATGGCCATACGCAAGCAAATGCATGAACTTATTATCACGATGGACAAAAAATGCTGATGACTGAGACGGTGAAACCCATGAAGTCTTCAACGTAGTCAATTAATGAGAGAATTCTGCAAGTACAGACTAATAACTAGGATCCAGCAGGTATATTGCTTTCTCAGGTCGAGCAAGTTTCAACTGGGCTGTAGACTGCCCAAGCTTGGTTTTGTTTTTAATAGGCCTAGCCCATGACGACAACGGGGCACAAATATCCAATAGGTATCTACTGGCCTCTGGCCCGCCAGCATTAGTTATATTTTGTCTTAGAACATCCACAGTTAGATTTTCTAATTTCCTCTCGAAATGCCATGTCCTACTTCCATTTTCTAATCTCTACCTATAGTTTTACTAGTTCATATACACATATTATTATATCGAAAATACTTAAAGTTCCCTTTTCATTTTTACATCCTTATTTTTCTGTTGTTTTTCCCCTCCCAGCGCTGATTTTTTGCCACTGGTTTTCCCTTAAACCAACTCAATTTTCCCACAACTTATTTGCTTACAAAAACAAAACGATATTTTTGGCAAATCAACAAGTTCTTAAAAATAAATGTTTATTATTTCTGGATTAAAACAGTTTGGACTCCATCAAAATATGCAAAATTAGGTTGAACTTTTGGCCGTGGTCTTGGGCAGAAAATGGGCTGTAACAAATTTCTTAAGAATTAGCAAATGGGCTCCAAATTATTAAAAAAATTTAGCAAATGGGCTCTATGTTGTGTGCCACAGATTTGGAGGCTGACTTGTGGGCCTACTAAGTTCATGCGTACACAACCTTTCTTAAAAAAGAAACTTCGTAAAGAATTGACTCTACCCGCGTCAGACCGTTAGATGTCAATCTAACAGGAATCGTGCTTCTTCAGTCTATGATCTTCCTGCTCCAGCCACCGAAACCAGCGCTGGTGGAACGCCTGCTCCCGCCTCCCATGGCCGGCTGTGTTGCCGGGAAGGCCTCACGGCCCCACCATACTCGCATCCTTGGCATTGCTATCCCTCTACTCATCCACACCTCCTATTATTCGCCAGCGATGACAACCTCACACTGCGGCCGAACTAGTAAACCATCGTACCCACTCCGCGTGGGAAACAACTTCCGAGTCTTCCTCGGCTCCAGATCGTTCCCTTACTTGGCCTCACCGTCATCCACCACCTTGGTGCTCTCGGCACGGCGTGGTCAACGAACGACATCCATTGGAAGAGGACTGTGCATGGAGAGGCTGACAGCTGGCTCCATGGCCGGATGCAAGGAAGTGACTCCTTTTTTGCATGTAGGATGTGCTTCCTTATTACACACAAAATAATGATTCCTCGTCCTGACAGCTGGGACCCACCGCAAGGGCCTGTGTATTTCACGAAAAAAACATCCCCCCCCCCCCGCTGACAGCTCGGATCCGCTAGCTATTACGCACAAAAATAATGAATAGCCCCGCTGCTAGGTCGGTCCCACCATATTTGGAGGCTGACTTGTGGGCCTACTAAGCTGACACAGATGTAGGGCTTTGTCAACTTAGTCAATTTAAATGATTCTAGCTGGGGTGATCGTACGATGTCCATCCAACGGTCGTCGTGCTTCTTCAACCTCTTGTCTTATTGTTCCTGCCTCTCAAACCAGCAACGGCCGTGCCGCCTGCTCCTGCCTCCCGTGGCCGGCTGTGCTGCCACGCAGGCCTGACCACCCCCACCCTACTCCCACCGCTAGCTAGGCTGCTTCCCTCTACTCACCCACACCCCCTGTTATTCTCCGGAGACAGCAACCTCAAACCGCAGCCGAAGCAGTCAACCCTCGTACTCTCCTCCGCGTGGGCATCCACTATAGCGTATTCCACGGCTCCGGGTCATGCCCTTCCTAGGCCGCACCGTCGTCCACCACCTTGGTGCTCTCGGGCGGTACGACGTCATCAACGCGGTCAATGAACGACAGCCATCAGAAGAGGACTGTAAGTGGACAGGCTGACAGCTCGGTCCATGGTCGCACGCAAGGAAGGGCCTCCTTATTACGCGCAAAATAATGATTCCTCCACCTGACACCTTGGACCTACTAGAAGGGCCTCTGTATTTCGTGAAAAAAATGTTTCCCCCTGACAGCTGGGACCCACTGGCTTTATCTTCGCAAGTAAGGAACCGCCTTGTTACCCCCTAACAGCTAGGACCTACTAGGTGGAAGCAAAGGTAGCGTTATCTTTCTAGCCGCGAACGTGTACGTACGTAGCGGTCAATCGGTCTCTCTGCAGCGACATACTGTGGTCGAGTAAGGAGCGACACGTGTTGAAGTAGTGGCGCCAACATAGCATGTCACGCAATCCCATATATATCATGTACACGTATGTACGGCCACGCTGCAAGATAGTAAATACGGCTACGTACGTACATACGGGCGGGGTCTCTAATGCATACATCGACTAATCCTGTTCATTGGCAGCCAACCGTCCGGGTTAGAACGGAGTAAACAAGCGTCAACCGGCTTGGACGGAATAGCCGAAACGAGGTCTGGCGTACCACAGAATGGAGGAAACGGCCTTTTGTTCGATCGCGTACGGTCGATACGGGGTCCTGTTCATCGGGAAGTGTCTGGCGTACCGCAAAACAGAGAAAACAGACTTCTGTTCGAGTGCCTATGGTTGAAACGGGGTGCTATTGATCAGGAGGGGTGTAGCGTACCACAAAATGGAGGAAATGGACTTGTGTTCGACCGCGTATGGTTGAAACGGGGTCCTGTTGATCGGGAGGGGTGTGGCGTACTGCAAAACGGAGGAAACAGACTTGTGTTGAAGCACCTACGGTCAAAACGGGGTCCTGTTGATCGGGAGGGGTGTGGCGTACCGCAAAACGGGACTCCAGAAGCTACTGTTCATCCACCGTCGACATCCTCCAGTCTCCACCTGCTACTGTTCATCCACCGCTAACTTCCTTCAGCCTCTACCAGCTACTGTTCATCCACGGGGTCCTTTTCATCCAGCCTTCATCGACTACTGTTCATCCAACCATCCACGGGGTCCTGTTAATCTAGCCTCCACCAGTGTAACATCCCAATTTTTCAATTTGCATGTTATACATAGGTCATTATATGCATACCATATTTTTTTGCATTTTGGTTGAGATCCTAAGAATCTTAAGCAACTCAAGGACCCAAGGAGAGAGTTGAAGATTTCACAAAATTTCATATTTGAATTTTTTCAAATTTGAAAAAGTGCATCAATTTGATTTTAAATTTTTTCTCTCTAATTATTTAAAATAATAAAAATAAATGATGGAAGATAAAATGACTTCTTCAAAAGAGAGGAATATTGAAGGAGAAATTTTAAAATCAAATTATTATTTTATTTGAATTAGAAAAATATGCATTTTTAGGCCAGAAAAAGGTTCACTTTGTCCTAAAAATTAGGTTTGGACGGAGAAAATTATTTTTGGTATTTTTAGATTTTTTTATTTTATTAGGATTTTTCTTTCGGATGATTTTTTTTTAAAAGTTTCAGACCAATCGGGGCGAAGGCCCAGCCAGCCCAGCAGGCCGCCGCCGCCTTCCGCGCGCGGGCACTGCCCCACCGTCGCCGGCCGTGTCCGAGGTGGACACGCCTCCCGAGGCCATCGCCCCCTCGCCCAAGCCACCCTGCCGCCGCCTCGCCTCCTCTTTATAAGGAGCTCCCCCTGCCCCTCTCCTCATCACCGCCGCCGCCGCAGTCGCCGCCATCCGAGCCGCTGCCGCTGCTGCCGCCCCGCGCCGCCGCGCCACACTCCGCCACCGCCCCGCCGCCCACGATGCCTCGCCTCGCCGTCGTCAGAGCCACCAAACGCCATTGACCGCCGCCGCCGTTTAACCTCTATAAAACTATCACGGTTCGCCAGTTATTTTTCAGTTATTTTTCGTTCTTTGGTTTTAGATCGGTTTTATTTTAGGGTTCGTAATTACCGAACATTCTCTTTTTAGTTCGTATTAACGAACGGATTCGTTCGTTAGCCTCTGTTAGTGGACGTTCGTCCGGTAGATTTTTCTTTCTGTTTTAATTTTCGGCCAGGGACCTATCCATAATTACTTTTATCACAGATAGTCCCTGATCTTTAAACCCACGTTACTTTTTGCTCGTTTATCAAAATCCAGTGAAACCAACGCCAAAATCTTTGACTTGTTTCCCTCTTTCCAGATAAACAACTTGAACATCATTTTCAAAATTTAAAATTTGGTTTCAAGCAGATTTATTTTCAAACTTCTTTTGATCGTAATTTGTGTTTCGTAGCTCTGATTCGATTGATTCTTTTTGAAAATCGAAGCTCTTTGGTTGAACTTTCAGTTTGGGTCTTTTCCCTTGAGTTTTACCCTTGAACCTTATGGTTGAGTGCTTACCTATGCTATTGGTTATACACGATAGAGTTTCCGGAGTGTGAAGCGTGCTACTACGAGTCACTAGGGTTTTCAGATCGTTAGCAAGGCAATTAACACTTTGATCATATCCCTTATTACCCTGTTTTTATGCATTAGTTTCAATCTGCAAACATTGCATGAGTAGGATCTGTTTAACATGTGGGTATTGGGAAGTAGTTGTTGAGGTAGTACCTGTTGCCCTTTTATTCAAACCTTGGGAGTTAGTACGTTACTCTTATTATACTTTGCTATGCTATGCTCGTAGACGTGGTTTGGTTTGAGTGATTCATGACATATGTGAGTATTATTATGAACTAAGGGATTATGTAAGGTGGCTACTTTAACACACATTTGGGTTGATTGGTTTGTGGGCACCTGGGGAAATCTAGTATTGTCCAAGGAGAATCTCGGGGTATCCGTGTGATTTTTCCTATGGTTCGCCACCCAGGCTCAAATGGATCATTATGTTATTCATGCTAGAAACTTCCGTGCGCAGGAACAAGACATTATGGGCTCTGGCGTAGTTAAGTAAGTTGTGGGAAACCTTTCCATGATGGGCTAGCAGATGTCGGGGATTGTAGGTGTACCGGCCTATCTATCGGTTATGGGGACCTCTTCGGAAAGATTGTGTGTCGGTGATATGTTTCTCAAACACCATGCAGTGCGAGAAATACAACGAAGGAGTTCGAGTCTTGTGGGGAAAAGTGTGGAAACCTCTGCAGAGTGTATAAACTAACCATGGTTAGTTGTGTCCCCGGTTATGAACATCTTGACTATCTGGTGCTTGAATTATTATGTTGATCTCATCACTTTACTTAATTAATTTTTGGGGTTATAGATTATTAATTTGGAATTGAGATGGGGTTACCATTCTCAATGTTTCTCAACAAAATTTGTAGTTAAATAAAAATATATTCCTTTGTTGTTGGGAAAAACTGGCTTTTCGCAAAATGATAACCATAGAGCCTCCACCAGACATATATGCATATAGTTATAGCTGTTACTTGTTCATTGCTCTATAGTGTTATCTTGCCAGCATATTCCATGTGCTGACCTACATAGGCTGCAACGTATTATGTTGCAGAGTTTTCAGACGAAGAGTAAGGTGCGCTAGGTCGTTGTCATGCACTCAACTATGTCGTTGGAGTTGATGGACTCATTTACTCTCGAAGCTTCTGCTGTTATCTTATTTAGAGGGCCTATAGCCATATTATTGTAATAAGTACTCTCTTTGAGACATTCTATGTAATAAGTGTGTGATTGCACTCTGTTATAAATCTTTGAGTTCTGTGTGTGTCAGCATTACCGATCCAGGGATGACACTTATACAAAGAGATTTGACCGTTTGAGGTCGGATCGCTACAAGATGGTATAAAAGCACACACTGAGTGTAGGACGGGACCACTAAGATGAGCCATAGGACTTTCTTCTCTACTCATTGATGGCTCTTCTCCACTTTCTACTCTATAGATGGCGGACCCAAGGAACATGTTTGCTCAACCGGATGAAGACACCCCTTTTGGACGACACTTGAAGGAAGCCACTAAGTACGTGAGCATCGGGATACCAAGTTTCACTGGGACCTACACCACCACTTTACCGGAAGAGGAGTTATGGATGATTCGAATACATGTTCCAGGAAGGACCTTCACGCCAGTTACTAAGCCCATAGAGTTTTCTTTTGATGCACCAACTTGGAGTCTAGGAAAGAGCATGGCAGCCCACATCGCCATGGGACGCATCGGCGAAGTTTATCACAAGGAACTTAAGGACACCATCTACCACATATGTGGACGCCGAGATGAGCAATGGGAGATGATCTGCACAAGGAGGGACAAGTCCATTTCAGCCTACATCCAGGAGTTAAACCACCACATTCATCGTCAGGAGAACCAGATGTGTGCCAGCATGATAGACATGAAGAAGGTAATGACCAGGAACATGGAGCTGGAAGAGGAACTAAAGTCTACACATAATGGATATGAAGAGGACATTGCAGTGTTACTTGAGAAGAATGAATAGAAGAAGAAGAAGCTAGGAATATTCATGGGAGATGCCAAACCAGAGGAGGACAACCATCCCGAAGACTACATCATCATCGACGACACCGACTCCGACCCCGATAGTGACGATGATTATGAAGACAAAGCTGGAGCAGATATCATGGAGTCTTTTTCCAATCAAAATTTCTAATCGACCACTAAAATTATCGGTAGTATTTCCCCAATGTATATAGTAATAGTCCGAGTATTTTTGTAACGGTAGTTAGATTGATTGTATGCCCTTGTTTGAATTGAGTGGTGTGATAATGAATGTGTTTATCTCATGTGCATATGGGTAGTGATTTCTCTTTAGACCTCACTCTATTCTATTCTCACCCCTCTAAACCTATCAGATGCCTCCGAGACGTGACCCCGGATTTGTCTTTCCACTGGAGCTCACCCAGTTGATCCAACATTAGAATGCCTTGATGTAGTTGCTAGTCCAGAACCAAGGAAGCAGCAGCAACAACAACAACAACAACCCACCGCCACCACCTCCAGTTGACAACTTAGCCCGTTTTCTGAGGTTGAATCCGCTAGTGTTTTCCAGTAGCACCGAGCCGATTGTTGCCGATGACTGGCTCTATAGGATTGGAAGGGAGCTGACCACCGCAGGTTGCACAAATGCTGAGAAGGTGCGCTTTGCCGCACATCAACTGGATGGACCCGCAACCTCACGGTGGGAGAATTACACCGCCACTTTCCCCATAGCCAATGTCACTTGGGACCAGTTCCAGCAGGCATTCCGCACTACACATGTCTCTACTGGAGCAATGAGTATGAAGAAGCGTGAGTTTCGCAACTTACGCCAGGGAAATCATATTGTGGGGCGGTACGTGGATGCGTTTAGTAAGTTAGCTCGCTATGCCCCGGATGATGTGGCCACAGATGCCGCAAAGTAGGAGAAGTTTATGGAAGGGTTGAATGATGAGTTGAGTATGCAGTTGATGGTTGCAACATTCACTAACTACCAGGAGTTGGTAGACAGGGCCCTTACGATTGAAGGCAAGCAGCAGCAGATAGAGAGCCGCAAACAGAAGTATGGACAGGGGAAGTATAATTCTGGAGCTCAGCAGAAGCCTCGCTTTACACCTAACTCGGGAAATTACAGCCGTAACCATGGAGGCCACACTCATAATGGAGGAAGCACACATAACCATAGTCGCCCTAAGAATGGAAATGGGAATGGAGGAAGCAACACCAGAACCTTTCCAACCCAGCCACACCCACTAAGAAGGACCTGAGCCATGTCACCTATTACAAGTGCGGGAAGACTGGACACTATGCCAATGATTGCTCAGAGTTTAAGAATGGTAATGGAAATGGAAACTCTGGGAAGAATCCCAACCCCTTCACCAGAGGTCAAGTGAACCACATCAACGTGGAGGAAGTTGAAGAGCATCCGGATGTAGTAATCCGTAAATTTTTGATTAAGTCATTTACTGCAATTGTTCTTTTCGACACTGGTGCATCACATTCATACATATCGAGGGGATTTGTGGAGAAGTTTAAGTTACCCACCAAAGTTCTTAAGACACCTATTTTAGCAAGCTCACCTGGAGCGGAGTATATGGCAACCAGAGGATGTTTTCAGATGCCATTGACCATAGGTAGGCATGTTTTCCCCTCAGATCTAATAGTTTTGGAGTCACAAGGATTGGACGTGATACTAGGCTTGGATTGGCTGTCGATGTATGGAGGAAACATCGGCTGTGCTAGTAAGCCAATTTTACTCACCACCCCGGAGGGGAAGAAGATCAAGTATGTATCTAGGCTTGCGCCAAGGAGGACCCAACTAAATTCCCTCTCGGGAGCTGTTCAGGAAGATGTGCCTGTTGTGAAGGATTACCCAGATGTATCTCCAGAGGAGCTACCAGGCATGCCACAAGATCGAGACATAGAGTTTTTAATAGATCTATTGCCAGGCACTGGACCAATATCAAAGAGGCCATACCGGATGTCCGCAAATGACCTGGAAGAAATTAAGAAGCAGATCAAGGAGTTACTGGAGAAAGGTTTTATCTAACCAAGTTCATCACCATGGGGAGCCCCAGTGCTCTTAGTCAACAAAAAGGACAGATCGTTGAGAATGGTTGTTGATTATCGGGCATTGAATGAAGTGACGATCGGGCATTATGGGCTGTTATTACACATTATGTCACAATACTTATGCCTATTCTCTCTTATTTTAGAAGGTTTACATAAAGAGGGAGAATGCCGGTAGCTGGGATTCTGGGCTGGAAAAGGAGCAAATATTAGAGACCAATTCTGCACAGCTCCAAAAGCCCTGAAACTTCACGGATGATGTTTTCCAAATATATAAAAAATACTAAGCACAAGAACCTCACCAAGGGGGCCACACCCTTCCCACGAGGGTGGGGGGCGCCCTACCCCCCTGGGCGCGCCCCCTACCTCGTGGGCCCCTTGGTGGCCCTCCGGTGGCCATCTTCTGCTATATGGAGTCTTTCGATGGGAAAAAAATTAATAAGCCATCTTCTCGGACGAAACTCCGCCGCCACGAGGCGGAACCTTGGTGGAATCAATCTAGGGCTCTGGCGGAGCTGTTCTGCCGGGGAAACTTCCCTCCCGGAGGGGGAAATCATCGCCATCGTCATCACCAACGCTCCTCTCATCGGGAGAGGGCAATCTCCATCGACATCTTCACCAGCACCATCTCGTCTCAAAACCCTAGTTCATCTCTTGTATCCAATTCTTGTCTCCAAGTTCGGGATTGCTACTAGTAGGTAGCTAGTAGTGGTAATTACTCCTTTTAGTTGATGCTAGTTGGTTTAATTGGTGGAAGATCATATGTTCAGATCCTATATGCATATTAATACCCCTCTGATTATGAACATGTTTATGCTTTGTGAGTAGTTACTTTTGTTCCTGAGGACTTGGGAGAAGTCTTGCTATTAGTAGTCATGTGAATTTGATATTCGTTCGATATTTTGATCAGATGTATGTTGTCTATCCTCTAGTGGTGTTATGTGAACGTTGACTACTATTATTTGGGCCTAGGGGAAGGCATTGGGAAGTAATAAGTAGATGATGGGTTGCTAGAGTGACAGAAGCTTAAACCCTAGTTTATGCGTTGCTTCGTAAGGGGCTGATTTGGATCCATATGTTTCATGCTACGGTTAGGTTTACCATAATATTTTTGTTGTATTTGCGGATGCTTGCAATAGAGGTTAATCATAAGTGGGATGTTTGTCCAAGTATGGGCAGCACCCAAGCACCGGTCCACCCACATACCAAATAATCAAAGTACCAAACACGAGTCATATGAACGTGATGAAAACTAGCTTGACGATATTCCCATGTGTCCTCGGGAGCGCTTTACATCATATAAGAGTTTGTCCAGGCTTGTCCTTTGCTACAAAAGGATTGTGCCACCTTGCTGCACTTTATTTACTTTTGTTACTTGTTACTCGTTACAAATTATCCTATCACAAAACTATCTTTTACCACTTATTTCAGTACTTGCAGATAATACCTTGCTGGAAACCGCTTATCATTTCCTTCTGCTCCTCGTTGGGTTCGACGCTCTTACTTATCGAAAGGACTACGATAGATCCTCTATACTTGTGGGTCATCAATACTCCTCTCTATTAATCAATTGACATGCTGCTGATACTCTGCTCAACTTATCTCCTCTTTATCTTCAGGTGAGAAGTAGAGGATGTGCTATCGGGCGAGCAGTGAGGTGCTCCGGTACGTGGAGAGGAGGAGCAGCGCCTGGGCTTGGAGGAGGAGGTGCTGATCGTGGAGGAGTAGATCAGGCGACCGAAGCTTAGGCGTGGGGGAGGGGGGAAGGTCCAGGGACCGTCGATTTGGTGGGCGCCGACAGGGATGGGCGGCGGAAATTACCAGTGACCATCGCTCAGGTAGGCAGCAGGGGAGCTATGGCGACAGCTCGAGCAGGGGGGCTGCAACACAAGCCTGGAAGCACAGAGGAAGCACGAGGATGAGCTTGAGGTCCTGGTGCGTGAGGGAGCTTCAGGAGGACGAGATCCATCAGATCTTTGTGGCGCAGGTCCTGGACGGCAGCGGCGGTGGGGATCCCGGCCGGAGTGGATCACAGCGGCAGAGGAGTTGGCCCTGGGTGGCGCAAGCGATGAATCGGTTGACGACGGCCTTGGCCCGATGCACGGGAGCTGGATCGGGCGGATGAAGACCGAAGGACTTGTTTGTAAAAGATTTGAAGATACAAGGGATTTTTGTGCAAATTTTACATTACACTATGCTCATGACATGAATTTTGGGACGGAGGGAGTATATATATATATATATATCAATTAGGCTTCAAGTGCGTACTTGTTGGTAAAAGTGTTGTCCAATGGGAATTATATTTTGTATTACTCATGTAGCCTACAAAGTCTATCGCACAGCCTTGTAACTTCTTACTCCATTTCTAAATTTGTATTAGTCCTCTATACTGTATATTGTGCTACTCGTACTACTACCCCCCTCCTGGTTTTTTGGTCCCCTTCGTAATTTGTCTCAAATTTTGACCATAAATTTAACTAACTAAATGTTAATGCATGTGAGAACAAATAATATCGTTTGATCCGTATTTGAACATAGTTTCCAATGGTATAATTTTCGGTGACATGCATTGACATTTTCGTAGTTAAACCTATGGTTAAAATGTGACACTAAATACAACTACTAAGTAGTACAGTAGTTGTACTAGTATACGTCGGTCAAATTATTCATCATGTCCTCACATTGAATTGACGTGACAACACGCTACACGTGAGGTGACATAAGAGTCCCGATGGCGTGTTCGGGTATTGTGGACTTCGGATTTGGAGTAACACTTATCTGTCGAAATCTTTCATCATTCACTTAAAACAGTCGATTGATCTTACATTGAGTACCATATAACTAGAATTAACCGATGCAAGTCCAAGAAGCATTGGCCGGTGCTGCCAGCTGGCATCAAGTTCGATCCCATGGATCAGGAGCTGATCAAGCAACTTGACGCCAAAGTGAGTGCTGACAGTGTGAGATCTCACCCTCTGATCGATTTGTTCATACCAATCATCGACAGCGAGCACGGCATATGCTACACCCATCCTGAGAAACTTCCATGTGAGACACCGGTCGGCCGTCTACTTGCACAAACTTATTCCTTTGTTTATAGCTCCAGTTTTATTTTTAGACGCAGACCTAGTGAAGAAATTACAATTTGACAGTTAATAAAAAGTGAAACAAGTGACTGCAACATGCCAAAGATGTTATGAAAATGCCAACTACGTACACTAAAACTTGTATTTGATAATACTGCAGGTATCACACTGAGTTGCCTAAGCAAGCATTTCTTCCAACGCAAGTCCAGGTCGTGCAAAAGGGGCACGTGGACGCGTTGCAAGACACAGTCGTAGTGCGGCATCAACGCGATGTGGCACAATACCGTCAATACCTTGCCGGTGATGGTTAACGGCAGGTAGACGGGCAGCAAAAAGGTTCTAGTGCTGCACACCAACAAGAACTTCGACCATCAAAGGACCAACTCGGTGATGAACCAGTACCACCTCGGGGACCTCGAGTAATAGAAGGAGCGGGAGCAGGTCCTATGCAAGATTTTCTACCAGACGAACACTATGGCCAGGACTAAAAAGATTATAAGTTAGTTTGGTATTGGTACTTGTACTACCTGGTCGTCTGCATGTTGCTATTGCTGTTAATGATCTTTCGGTATGAACTTTGCATTTGCTTCCAACCATCACGTCGAGGGTCGACGTGGATATAAAGCTGAATCATTTGTTTTGAAACAAATTTTCAGGCACCTAAATTTTATTTGATGGGTAGCATAAGCATCTGCTGTCCGAATTCCCAGTTCTCTAATTTTTTTTACATCTTCTAAGTACGCAGGGGATCCATCCGGTTTCATAGGCTGATAGTTGGACGCAACACTTCGGAACTGGGCTATGGCATGCCAAGTCCATCTGCAAATTGTTAAAAGAGAGGAGCGATGGTTTTGGGCCTTCCAGAAAAGTTAAGTGTTGCGACCTCGATCGTGAAGCGCCTCCCATGGACTAAAAAGGCCTACTCCATTATTATTAGTTGAAATAGGTAAAATATTCCATAATGAAAATAAATATGTAAAATGCAATGAATTTAGTCCGCTTTCACTGAAAACCATCCGATTTGCATGAAATTTGTCCGTGGAACCACAAGACGGCTGTCCATACAGAGCCTAACCTTACGAAACCAGCAGGTCCATGGCCATACGCAAGCAACTGCATGCACTTATTATCACCATGAAGTCTTCAACGTAGTCAATTAATGAGAGAATTCTGCAAGTACAGACTAATAACTGGGATCCAGCAGGTATATTGCTTTCTCAGGTCGAGCAAGTTTCAACTGGGCTGTAGACTGCCCAAGCTTGGTTTTGTTTTTAATAGGCCCAGCCCATGACGACAACGGGGCACAAATATCCAACAGGTATCTACTGGCCTCTGGCCCGCCAACATTAGTTATATTTTGTCTTAGAACATCCGCAGTTAGTTTTTCTAATTTCCTCTCGAAATGCCATGTCCTATTTCCATTTTCTAATCTCTACCTATAGTTTTACTAGTTCATATACACATATTATTATATCGAAAATACATAAAGTTTTTGATTAAGTCATTTACTGCAATTGTTCTTTTCGACACTGGTGCATTGCATTCATACATATCGAGGTGATTTGTGGACAAGTTTAAGTTACCCACCAAAGTTCTTAAGACACCTATTTTAGTAAGCTCACCTGGAGCAGAGTATATGGCAACCAGAGGATGTTTTCAGATGCCATTGACCATAGGTAGGCATGTTTTCCCCTCAGACCTAATAGTTTTGGAGTCACAAGGATTGGACGTGATACTAGGCTTGGATTGGCTATCGATGTATGGAGGAAACATCGGCTGTGCTAGTAAGTCAATTTTACTCACCACCCCAGAGGGAAAGAAGATCAACTATGTATCTAGGCTTGCGCCAAGGAGGACCCAAGAAAATTACCTTTCGGGAGCTATTCAGGAAGAAGTGCCTGTTGTGAAGGATTACCCGGATGTTTCTCCAGAGGAGCTACCAAGCATGTCACTAGGTCGAGACATAGAGTTTTTAATAGATCTGTTGCCAGGCATCGGACCAATATCAAAGAGGCCATACCGAATGCCCGCAAATGACCTGGAGGAAATTAAGAAGCAGATCAAGGAGTTACTGGAGAAATGTTATATCTGACCAAGTTCATCACCGTGGGGAGCCCCAGTGCTCTTAGTCAACAAAAAGGACGGATCGTTGAGAATGGTTGTTGATTATCGGGCATTGAATGAAGTGACGATCAAGAACAAGTACCCACTACCGATGATCAATGATTTTTTTGACCAGTTGCAAGGAGCTAAAGTATTCTCCAAGATCAATCTTCGGTTAGGATACCACCAACTGAAGATCCGAGAACAGGATATACCTAAGATAGCTTTTACCACAAGGTATGGTCTATACGAGTACACGGTCATGTCATTTGGATTGACTAATGCCCCTGCCTATTTTATGAGTATGATGAATAAGGTGTTCATGGAGTTCTTGGATAAGTTTGTTGTGGTGTTCATTGATAATATTTTGGTATACTCGAAGAATGAAGAGGAACACAAGGAACATCTGCGATTAGTTCTCGAAAAGGTCAGGGAACATCAGTTATATGCCAAGTTCAGCAAATGTGAGTTTTGGTTGAAAGAAGAAGGATTTCTTTCACATGTTATATCAGGAGAGGGTATAGCAGTAGACCCTACCAAGTTTCAGTCTGTCACTGAGTGGTTGGCACCCACCTCAGTTGGAGAAATCTGCAATTTTCTAGGACTCGCCGGATATTACAGGAGATTCATTGAGAATTTTTCCAAGATTGCGAAACCCATGACGGATTTGTTGAAGAAGGACACCAAGTTCAAATGGACCGAGGAATGTGAGGCTAGTTTTTAGGATTTGAAGAAACGTTTGGTTACAGCCCCAGTGCTAATTCTTCCAGATATACGCAAGGATTTCCAAGTGTATTGCGATGCCTCTTGCCTAGGACTTGGAGGTGTACTCGTGTAAGACGGAAGAGTTGTTTCTTATGCCTCACGTCAGCACAGACCTCATGAGTTGAATTATGCTACGCATGATTTGGAGTTAGCAGCCATAGTGCATGCGCTCAAGACATGGAGGCATTTTCTGATTGTAAATCGTTGTGATGTAGAGTTGAATCTCAGGTAGAGGAGATGGATGGAATTGATAAAGGATTATGATATGAAGCTGCATTATCATCCAGGAAAGGCCAATGTCGTAGCCGACGCTTTGAGCCGCAAGAGTTATGTCAATACCCTCGTAAGGGGAGGCTTACCGCAGGAGTTAGTCGAGGATCTCAAGGAGCTTCATTTGGAGATAGTTCCAAGAGGTTTTGTTGCAGCAATGGAGGTTCAGTCTACGTTATTGGGAAAGATTCGGGAAGCCCAGAAGGATGATAAGGAAATAGCTGAGGTAAAGAAGAAGATGAGCAAAGGAAAAGCCTAAGGTTTTCGTTAGGATAAGCATGGAACTTTATGGTTTGAGGATCGTGTATATGTGCCCAATAACATGGAGATTAGGAAGTTAATATTTCAGGAAGCTCATGACTCGCCCTATTCAATTCACCCCTGAAACACCAAGATGTATTTTGATTTAAAGGAACATTTCTGGTGGATAGGTATGAAGAAGGATATTGCTGAGTATGTAGCAGTATGTGATGTATGTCACAGAGTGAAGGCAGAACATCAGAAGCCAGTAGGATTACTCCAGCCTATGCCAATACCCGAATGGAAGTGGGACAAGCTTGGCATGGATTTCATCACCAGATTACCCGGGACCATATCAGGATATGACTCCATCTGGGTAGTAGTTGATCGCTTGACCAAAGTGGCTCACTTTATACCCGTGAAAACCACCTATACGAGTGTGAAGTCGGCCAAAATATATATGACCAAGATCATATGTCTGCATGGAGTTCTGAGGACCATCGTATTAGATAGAGGAACACAGTTTACCTCGATGTTTTGGAATCAGCTGCACCAGACTTTGGGTACCAGGCTAGAGTTCAGTATACTTTCATCCGCAAACAGATGCATAGACCAAGAGAGTCAATCAGATTCTGGAGGACATGTTGAGAGACTGTGCGCTAGATTATGGGTCTAGTTGGGATGATAATTTGCCTTCGCAGAGTTCTCATGCAACAACAGCTATCAGGCTAGTTTGAAGTTGGCCCCTTTGGAAGCTTTGTATGGAAGAAGATGCAGGACACCGTTAATGTGGGATGAAGTCGGAGACCGTTAGTTGTTTGGACCAGATCTGATTAAGGAGTCTGAAGAAAAGGTAAAGTTGATTCGTGATAGATTGAAGGTAGCTCAGTCCAGGCAGAAGAGTTATGCCGATACAAAATGCAAGGATGTAGTCTATGAAATCTGAGATAGAGCACATCTTCGTGTATCACCACTCCGAGGAGTTAAACGATTTGAGTTAAGGGAAAGTTAGCCCCGAGATTTGTAGGACGGTACCGAGTTTTGGAGCGTATCGGAGAAGTTGCCTATAAGTTGGAGTTACCCGAAGGTTTGTAAGGAGTGCATGATGTGTTTCACGTTTCCCAGTTGAAGAAGTGCCATGATGAGATGGCCGATATTCCTTTGAGAGATACAGTGCCACTGGAAGCAATTCAGTTGGAGAGTGATCTAACCTACGAGGAGAAACCCGTCAAGATTCTCGATTTTGCCAGCCGAGTTACACGCAAAAAGGTTATCATGTTTTGTAAAGTTCAGTGGAGCCACCATACCGAGGATGAAACCACCTAGGAACGAGAGGAAGACCTACGGAAAGAGCACCCACACCTATTTTCTAGCGAACCCGAATCTTGAGAGTGAGATTCATCTTAAGGGTGATAGGTTTTGTAAAATCCCAATTTTTCAATTTGGATGTCATACATTGGTCATCATATGCATAACATATTTTATTTGCATTTTGGTTGAGATCCTAAGAATCTTAAGCAACTCAAGGACCCAAGGAGAGAGATGGAGATTTCAGAAATTTTCCTATTTGAATTTTTTCAAATTTGAAAAAAGTGGATCAATTTGATTCTAATATTTTTCTCTCAAATTATTTCCAATAATAAAAATAAATGAGAGAAGATAAAATGACTTCTTCAAAAGAGAGCAATATTTGAGGAGAATTTTTAAAATCAAATTATTATTTTATTCGTATTTTATTTGAATTAGAAAAATATGCATTTTTGAAAATTCCATTTTTACGTTAGAAAAATGTTAACTTTGTCCTAAAAATTAGGTTTGGATGGTAAAAATTATTTCTGGTGTTTTTAGAATTTTTTATATTTTATTAGGATTTTTCTTTCGGGTGATTTATTTTTTTAGTTTCGGACCGACCGGACCGAAGGCCCAGCAGGACGCCGCCGCCATCCCCGTGCAGGAACCGCCCCGCCGCCGCCGGCCATGTCCGAGGCGGACACGCCTCCCGAGGCCGTCACCCCCTCCCCCAAGCCACCCCACCGCCGCCTCGCCCACTCTTTATAAAGAGCCCCCCGGCCCCTCTCCTCATCATCGCCGCCGCAGCCGCCTCCATCCGAGCCGCCGCCGCCGTTGCTACCGCCCCGCCCCGCAGCCCGCCTTGCCGTTCACCGGAGCTGCCGCACACCGTTTAACCGGTATAAAGCCGTCCCGGTTCACTGGTTCTTTTAATTTTTTGGTTCTTCGGTTTTAGATCGGTTTTATTTTAGGGTTCGGTAATTAGCGAATGTACTTTGTTTAGTTCGTATTATCGAACGGATTCGTTCATTAGCCTCTGTTAGCGGACGTTCGTCTGGTAGATTTTTCTTTTTATTTTAAATTTCGGCTAGGGACCTATCTGTAATTACTTTTATCACAGATTAGTCCCTGATCTTCAAACCCTTGTTACTTTTTGCTCGTTTATCCAAATCTAGTGAACCAACGCCAAAATTTTCGTCTTGTTTCCCTCTTTCTAGATAAACAACTCGTACATGATTTTGACAATTTAAAATTTGGTTTCAAGTAGATTTATTTTCGAACTTCTTTTGATCATAGTTTGTGTTTCATAGCTCCGATTCGACTGATTCTTTTTGCAAATCGAAGTTCTTCAGTTGAACTTTCAGTTTGGATCTTTTCCCTTGAGTTTTACACTTGCATCTTATGCTTGAGTGCTTATGTATGCTATTGGTTGTTCACGATAGAGTTTCCGGAGTGCGAACGTGCTACTATGAGTCACTAGGGTTTTCAGATAATCAGCAAGGCAAGTAACACTTTGATCATATCCCTTATTACCCTGTTTTTATGCATTAGTTTCAATCCGAAAACATTGCATGTGTAGGATCTGTTTAACATGTGGGTACGGGGAAGTAGTTGTTGAGGTAGTACCTATTTCCCTTTTATTCAAACCTTGGGAGTTACTACGTTACGCTTATTATACTTTGCTACGCTATGCTCGTAGATGTGGTTTGGTTTGAGTGATTCATGATAGATGTGACTATTATTATGAACTAAGGGATTACTTAAGGTGGCTACTTTAACACACGTCTGGGTGGATTGGTTTGTGGGCACCTATGGAAATCCAGTGTTGGCCAAGGAGAATCCTGGGGTATCCGTGTGATTTTTCCTATGGTTCGCCACCCAGTCTCAAAGGGATCATTATGTTATTCATGCTAGAAACTTCCGTGTGCAGCCATGAGGCATTATGGGCTCTGGCATAGTTGATTAAGTTGTGGGAAACCTTTGCATGATGGGCTAGCAGATGTAGGGGATTGTAGGTGTACCGGCCTATCTATCGGTTAAGGGGACCTCTTCGGAAAGACTGTGTCTCGATCATCCATTTCTCGAACACCATGCAGTGCGAGAAATACAATGCAGGAGATCGAGTCTTGTGGGGAAAAGTGTGCAAACGTCTGCAGAGTGTATAAATTAATGATGGTAGCCGTGTCCCCGGTTATGGACATCTTGAGTGTCTGGTGCTTGAATTACTATGTTGATCTCATCACTTTACTTAATTAATTTGTGGGGTTATTGATTATTAATTTGGGATTGAGATGGGGTTACCATTCTAAATGTTTTTCAACAAACGTTGTAGTTAAATAAAATATATTCCTTTGTTGTAGGGAAAAACTGGATTTTCGCAAAATGATAACCATAGAGCCTCCACCAGCCATATATGCATATAGTTATAGATGTTACTTGTTCATTGCTCGATAATGTTATCTTGCTAGCATATTCCATGTGTTGACCTACATAGGCCGCAACATATTATGTTGTAGAGTTTTTAGACAAAGAGTAAGGTGTGCTAGGTCGTTGTCATGCACTCAGCTATGCCGTTGGAGTTGATGGACTCATTTACTCTCGAAGCTTCTGTTGTTATCTTATTTAGATGGCCTTCAGCCATATTCTTGTAATAAGTACTCTCTTTGAGACATTCCATGTAATAAGTGTGTGATTGCACTTTGTTATAAATCCTCGAGTACTGTGTGTGTCAGCATTACCGATCCAGGGATGACACTTATACACAGAGATTTGACCGTTTGAGGTCGGATCACTACAACGGGCTATTGTTCAACCTACCCTCCATGGGGTCCTGTTCAACCAACAATCCACATACGGGGTCTCTCCACCGGCTACTGTTCATCCACCCCACCTCCTCGATCGGGGTCCTGTTCATCCAGCAACAACGGCCTCTACTATCACGGGATCCTGTTCATCCAACCCCCATCGGGAACTGTTCATCAAGAGGCAGCTTAGATCGGCTTCAGTTAGCAGTAGTAGCAAAGGAATTACTCGGTTCAGTTAACAGCAGGCAATCGATGGGGCTACAGTAACATAGCTAGTGCAATCGCTCGGGTTCAGTTAGAGCCCAACTCCTCGCTTGAGTTTATTTAGGGTGCAATGCCTCACACACACACGCGTACTTGTATTAGCGAAACAGGCAAACCTCCATGCATCGCTTGGCCCCGACCACCCACCGTAACAAGGAACTCCCCGAAATTTTTCTAGCCCTCGCTTATACCATGATTTTTTCCATCATGGACAGCCCAAAGAATGTCATGCAGGTGCGTCTCCGGCCCGCCCAGGATGAAAAGCCCATTTTCTGTCATGATTTTTTGTCATAGAAGTAGGAGCCCACCACATCTATGATGATACCGAGTTTTATTACAATTATCATAAGAGAAGTGTCATAAGCATGATAGGAAAAATCGCTCGGCCCGAAATGTAATGGATGTGTCTTTTTTTGTAGTGTGGTGTACCGTACTCCTGGAGAGATAATGTGTCGTTCTACGTAACCAGCACCTCGATATAGTGGGGTGGCATGGGCGACAATTAGCATTCACGTCTTGCAGTACGGCACATGCCACCCACACGAGTCCCATCTTACACCAATGACCTTGGAGTCCATGCTACATCTATCTCTTTGCCCTCCTGTTTTCTCTAACTCAGCCATCGCGCAGTGGGCAGGGTGGGAGTTTGCCGATAGTCGGTTTGCTCAAATGTGATCCCACTTGTAAGTGAAAATGCAACACAGCACGCATTCCCCCATGAGCGGCCCGTCGGACCAACCGTGTGGGGGTGCGGCACGAACATGGCAGGGTTTACATTTTGAACTTGTAACTTGTAAAATTTGGTTTTGCTCCTTGGCACGACTGATAGATGGAAATAACGATTTTCCCTAGAGTAATGAGAAGTTTGGTTCTGGCGCGGTTCATGCATGGTACTCCCTCCGTTCCTAAATATTTGTCTTTCTAGAGATTTTAAAAAGTGACTCCACACGGAGAAAAATGAATGAATCTACACTCTAAAATATGCCTATATTTATCCGTATGTGGTAGTCCATTTGAAATCTCTAAAAAGACAAATATTTTGGAACGGAGGAAGTACGTACAAAAATTATGAAGTTGACGCGAAAGGTAAGATAATTTCTACTACAATATAGTACTACATGGAACTGACGGAAAGATAAAGATACATGCGGATCCATCAATGACATCCTCACGCCCTAGTGCGCCGGGTCACCAACCGACATGTGAGGAGCAACGGCGAGCTCAACGTGCTTCTGAACAATGTCGTCCAAGGTTTCCCTGCGGTCCAAGAAGGCCAGTGTCTGCTCGTCCTCCTCTTGCACGTAGTAGTCCTTGTGGACGATTTGCTCGTAGACGTGGGTGATTATGTCGATGGTTTCTTGCTGCGCCAGGCACTGCGCAGCGAGCGTGACCTCGAGGTGGACATTCTATGGCGCGACGGCGGGCAGTCGCAGGGCCACCAGTGCGTCAAAGAGGTTGTCACCATAGAGGCTGTTGAGGGTGGCAAGCATCACAGAGCCGAGGCGCGTGGGCTGGAGGCATAAGTCAAGGTCGTCCAGGAGCTACTTCATGACGGTGAACTTGTCGAGGAAGCCAACAAGGACCTCTTCGGACAAGCAGACGAAGCTATCGTCCAAGAGGCCTCTCGCCCTGGCCACCTCAAGCACAACCTAGAGACGTTCCTCGGTGCTGGGCCGCAGGCCGGTGTCGTGGACCATCTGGCATAGTCGGCTCATGCTCGCGCTCATTGCCTCCATGGGTCTAGCTTCTAGTGAACTGATCTTGCGATTGGAGTGATCACTCTTGCCTTAGGTTAGGGTGCGTAGGTTCGTAGGATTTCATAGATTGGACTGGCAGGGAGCCTTTACATAAGAAGTGCTGACTGCGTTGCATTCATGTGTGTGTTGGCCATCTACTCGTCGGCCCTCCCTCCATACTGGTGTGTTGTAGTAGTCCTCTCACCGAGACCAAGTTGGGGCAAAACGAGAGAACTAGGATGTTCACTACGTACTCTCTGTGTCTAAGTGTATAAGTTACGAAAACCAAATAATGCCAAAACACTTAGGCATGGTGTATTAACTCCCACGTCGTTTCTTATTTCTTGACATGTCAACCAATAAGAGCTGCGAGGCAGGCATGCATTCAATGACTTGAGACTACCAAAAATGACATGCAGTGGTTAGTTCAATGCATGCAATGCTATTAATTAGCAAATAAACATTAAGTTCTCTCATTTTCCCCTCTTGGTCACGATGCACAACCTAAGATGACTTATTCACCTAGACGGAGGGAGTAGTATTTTGTAATTAATGTCATTTCATGCAGAGAATTGTGCTAAGTATCTCAAGTCATTGAATGCATACGAACCCCATGTCTCCTATAGGCTAATTTCTTTTTTCGTGGAAAAAAATAGGGAATGAGGTGGGTAGTTAATGCACCGTGGCTAAAAGTTTTGGGACTACTTGGTTTTCGTAACGTCACTAATGCACCAGTACAGAGGGAGTACAATAGTAGTCTAATTGATGAGATTTCATATTTGAGCCATATACTGAAAGGGAGAGGATTAGGGAGAGTTTATAATATCATTAGGAACTACATTCAAAACCGAATAAAACAATACTCCATGTATTTATTTACAAATGGAGTAGTATATTTTTTTGTGACATGCATTACTAGATACTGCTAGTCAAATACTAAATTCAGATGGAGGTTGTAGTACTACTAAATCAAGACGGTGCTGCTAGTACTAGTAGTACTACCAATGTAGTAGTACTGTACTACCCGTTGGTCAAATTATTACGTGCCTCTCCTCATAGTGAAGTGACAAGACCCTGCGCCGGAGATGACACCTGAGTGTAGGCGTCGTGATCGGCATACCAAAGTCAGCCTCAGCATGTGCAGTCACTATCATCATGGCTGCAGAGCTGGCCTGCTTAACTAGTCGTGTTCGATAAAATTTCCCATGCGTTGCCACGAGTAATAATAAATATTGTACTCGAGTAATGGGTATATTGTTGCCACACCTATGGACGCGGACATTTATCATAACATAGTGCCTTGTGTTGGATAGTCGTAATATTACAAGTTTCAAACTAATATTACGTAAGAACTTTCGTTACTTTAGGTGGAGACAGCATTATCATACAAACTAAAATGCACCGCCCTGACAAGTCACTAATGGGAAAATATATTTTTTTGTCTATGGCGACTTGAGGTTTCAAAAACAAATTCAGCTTCTACGGAGCCTTTGCCATTTAAGCTTAGACGCTTGCGGTGATCAACACGCCATTCATTGTTGCACCAGAGAATGTCAAACCTCATTACCTTGAGCACACTTGCCTTCAGAACAAAGAACCTGGCCAATTTAATCTCTGATGTGTTGCCTCGGTAGTCGATCCAATCGATTTCTTTTTCAGATGGAGATCAAGGCATTCGATGAGATTGTTATAGTGCAGCACATTTTCCACTGTCGGGTCTTTTTATCTGCAAAAGAAGAGAGCATATTAGAGCAGTTGGCGGTATAAGATTGTCGTGCAATCAAGAGGTACCAATATCATTCGCTCATACGATAGGGTTCTCTCTAAGGCTAATGATATTTTTCACACTCTCAATCTTTCTCCTTACTCTCATCTACCTAGGAGCACGTGAAGAGCTTGGACATTTGTTGCCTTCCACTATGTGGCCGATGCCATATTTCTCAAAAGTATGCCACATACAATACGCATCAATGTCAAACCAAAATATTTTGGCAGCGGTCTAGCAATATGAGAGAGTTGGCATCGTTGTGCACACAGATCCACATGTATAAACAAATCAACCAAACCAACTACACCTGCCTCTCCCTCTCCCAAACAAGTGTTTTTTTATTTCCTCGGTGCTCTCCCTCTCCCACACAAGTGTTTTTTTATTGCGTGAGCTAATTTGGCACCGGAACAAAGTAGGTGATGCAGATTGGGGCACCAGGTGAGCAGTGGAGGGTATCGATGCCAGATGCATCAGAAGTGAATTTGGGACGTGTTTTGGCCTACATAGTGGAGGGCCGTTATAGCCCTCTTTTGTACTACCTCGTATTTAGTGTAAAATTTTGACCCTACATTTACCTAAGAAAATGCCAATGCATGTCACGAAAAATTATACCATTTGAAATTATGTTTAAACACGAATCCAACGATATAATTTTTAGTGACATGCATTACATTTTGTTAGTTAAATATATGGTCAAATTTGGATACGACAAAATACTTTTGAAGAGTAAACCAGGACGAAGGTAGTACTTGCTCTTAGGCTAACCATAGTACAATTACTAGTCTAAGTTACTTGCCACTATGACTAGCCTAGGCTACTAGTACAACAAATAATGCAGATGATCACGTGAGGAAAAATACTATAAACATTGCTTTTGGTGCAATGCGTAGATGAAGTTTTGAACACTACACTTGTCATCGTAATTTGGGAAATTATGAAAAATGGAGCTACGTTGTGATTACCATTTACTAATCGGAAAGTAGTTTCACCTCGATGAGTAGCTTATCGGTGCACGGAAAGCATGTAAGGAATCCAGATTGGGGCCGATAGATTTTATTGCCAAGATCTTCACTGTGCACACATACTGGGTCAAGCTTGTGGGAATCATTATCTGGATGACAGTCGTAAATACATCAAGAAGAAATTTAAAAATGTGAATTTCAAGAATACGGAGAAGAAGATGAGTGTTGTACCTAAACGGTTACGGATCCAATAAAGAGTTTGGAGAATTTGGCAGACGAGTACACCAACGCTTTCAATTTCGGCACGTCAATGATCATGATTTTTGTTGGACCTTCTAGATCAGATACAAGCAATCTCTCAAGGAAAGGTGCATTCTCAATGACCATCACATGGAATATCTCGAGTGATCTCTTCCCAAATGATGTCTTGTTGCGGGGCCAGCAAGACACATAAATCCATCGGAGATTCGTCGAGGTGATGTGGAGGCTAAAGAACCCGTGGATCTGTCAAAGACGAAGGTACTCGAGCGCAGTACAGTTGCGGAGTAGGTGCTCCATAGCCTTCTTCGAGATGCCAATGTGGAAGAGGTCGAGCTGCGTGCGTTGAGGGAGAAGAAGGGCGGGAGCGACATTAATCTGGGGAAAATAGCAAGAGTTGAAGCTGGCGCGGTGTAGTGTTGGCGTGAGGTGGAGCATTGACGGCGGCAGAGAGTGACATCGTCCAGCTTCAACCCTGAGCTCCTCGAGCTGATCTAGGGCGGGGGATAAGAACCACTTGTCGAACTTGGCTTGGACCTTCCAGTTGGTACTGAACATGCGGATGTCAACGCATCTGGGTCGCCCAGGGTGCGATGCAAGGATCTTGGACACTGCGGCCATGCGTTTGCAATCCTTGTCATAGAGGCAGTTGTCAACGGAGAGGTTGAGGGGGATGCGGCGCCAGAGGGGGCGCCACCGCTGGGAGAGTAGTGAGGTCCACACGGCAGATTTGCTGGGGAGGAGGGTAATGATGACAAATAGCATGTCATCAAGGAGGCTACTGATGAAGTCCAGGCTTGCCGGATGTGGTTTAGGCTCGAGCAGCCTCCGCTTGTTGGCTGCCTAGCCATCCATCTCAGCCGGCGGCGACGCCGGTGTACACGTGTGTTGGTGTGTATTTTGTGTTGGGTGTGCACGAGTGCGTCCTTGTGTGCATGTCGTCACGCAGTGGTGTAGTGTGCGCGAGTGCGTCCTTCATAAAGAAAAAGTGTGCCCTCAATTTACTAGCAGAATTGCTTCACGCATGATAGTAAACGCACATTCATGCACGATTCTCCTTCCCAAACAGTGCTCATGCATGCATGCTAGTTTTTGGTGTTGCCACGTCTGAATCGTGCATGAATCGGCCGTGCATGCGTCGTGTGTATAGCATCGTTGATTTACTAGCGTGTGGGGTGCTACCACCAGTGGTTTCACCTTTAAGCTTCAAAAAAGTGGTTTCGACTTTGTTTACTTCACAGCGTGTCACATGGGCATGTAGTTTACTTATTTTCACCCACTTCCATGTGGGCCAGCACACGAAGATAGAGAACACGAGCTGACAAGGCAGCATGTGGACTGGTTGACCGGTCAACTAAACAATATACGGAGCCATACACTGACACAGTGACCGTATAATCCCTCGGTAAAGAGAGATTGAGTGGGAGTGGAGTCCCATGAGAGATAGTAGAGAGAGAAAGAGCTACATCCTCCGTTCAATAATGTAGTGCATATATTTTTTTAAAGTCGAACTTTTGAAACTTTAACCAAGTTTATAAAGAAATTACTTTATTTTACAATACCAAAGATAAATGATAGTATGAAGTAAGTACATGTTGTGATGAATCTAATAATTGTTCCAGATGTAAATGATGTTCTCCACATATACCTGGTCAAACTTTTCTGAGGTTTGACTTTCCAAAACATCCATATGTGTTATGGACGTGAGATTGTACCTACCTAGAGAGAGAGAGTGTGTGTGTGAAATAGAAAGTGTGTGTGAAAAAAGTGTGTGTGTGTGTGTGTGTGTGTGAAAGAGACATGGAAAAGATATGATAAAGTAGAAAAAAATGTGTGTGTCTTATGCAAACATATCACACATGCATCTTCGACAGTGGAAGTGAGGTGAGGAGATAGTGTGTGGTTTTTTGCAACCGAGAGAGAAAGACCCCTAGCACATGGCCAAGAGAGGTCTGGAAAACAAGGGAGAGAGACGTATGGAGAAAATGTAGGCATGGGGAGGAGTGTGTGTGTGTGTGTGTTTGTGATTGAGAGATCCCCTGGAGTTCGTGATGGGACTACATGGGTGGGAGATCGAGTGACAAGGTGTGTGCGCGATAGAAGATACCCCGAGAGATACCGAGATGGACGTATGGATGGAAGGAGACAATACGTGTTTTCCTGATGGATAGTGAGAGATAGTCATACTTAGGGGGGAGTGCGTGTGCCTATGATGGAGTGAGATATTATGGTACTTAGGGGGGGTGTGTCACATAGAGAGAGAACAAGGGCGGACAGTGCTAGATGGGTCTATGTAGCGCGAGCGAGATATGTGTATGTGTGAACCAGGGATATATAAAGTTTGAGATAGATAGAGGAGCCCCGATACGGCTGAGTGGTGCGTCAGATAGCTAAGAGGGGGAAAGAGATACTCCATCTATTCGATAATGCAGTGCATAGAAATATTTTAGAAGTCAAACTTTGGAACCTTTGACCATGTTTATGCAAATATTATTCATATCTACAATACAAAACATAAATCATATGAAACTACATCTCATGACGAATCTAATGATATATGTTTACCGTTCTAGATGTACATATTTTTCTCCACATACATAGTCAAACTTTGTGAAGTTTGACTTTTCACTAAATCTATCTGCTATGGACAGAAGAGAGTGCCTAAGTCGACAGAGATCAATTGCATGTGAAGGAGAAAGAGTGAGTGTGCAAAAGAGAGAGAGAGAGAGTGTGTGTTTGTGTGTGTGTGAAAGAGAAAAGGACAAGAAACGACAAAATAGAGAGAGTGTGTGTTCGTTACTTATGCAAACATATCACGCCTACATCTCCGAGATAGAAAAGCGAGGTGAGGAGATAAACGAAGATATCTAGTACATGATTTTTTGCAACGGAGAGAGACACCCTTATAACATATGTACAATAGAGGTCTAGCCAACAAGGGACAGAGGTCGAGAGGGACGCATGGAGAAGATGGATGGATGGGGAGGGACAGAGGTTGTGATTGTGATACAGAGATCCCCTCGAGATCGTGAGGGGACTATATGGGTGGGAGATCGAGGGATGAGGTGTGTGTGCGATAGAAAGATGCCCCGAGAGAAATCGAGATAGACCAAGTGAGGGAAAGAGACAATGCATATGTTTGTGATGGAGACTGAGAAATAGTCATATACATAGGGGGACTACATGTGCCTACAATTGAGTGAGAGAGATTCATACTCAGCTAGGCGTGATATTGTGTGTGTACGCGTGTGATATGGAGTGAGAATGATTGAGGGAGAGAGAGTTTTAGATGGGTCTATCGAGTATGAGTGAGATATGCATGTGTATGTGTGACCCAGGGAGCTGGAGAGTTTGAGAGAAAGAGAGGAAAGAGCTCCAATACGGCGGAGTGGTGCATGAGAAAGTTACAAACAACGACCAGAGTGATACTGATTGTACTGCTTCTAATTTTTTAAAATGCCACTTATGACAAGATACTGTTAACTTGGTAGAGTGATATTGGTTGCATATTTCATATGGTGTCTAGCTTGCATTACTTCTACTTTCTTGAAAATCCTTCTGCTTAGTTTACACATCGTAGCTGTGAATATGTCACGCCGTCCTGTTGTTCTTACATATTCCATCCTCATACAGTTGTCTTACATCAAAGTATTGCTTGTCTGTGTCATGCATCAATGAGTTCCAAGAGAGATTTTATTCTTTTGTGTTGTGGGTACGGCTTGCCATAGAAAAGTCAAAAAAGAGCAAGGAAAACAATATAGTAGGGAATGGTGTTACTTGTCGGGTGCAACGCAAAAGGATCTGCCCTCGAGATTCTGCTGGTACTTATAGTGCAGTACAAGGTCCAAGTCCATGGGTTAAATCTACAAACACAATATCACCTGCTCCACCAGCTGCAGTATCCGCTTCAACTGTACCAACATCTCAACGAGTTACTCGTTCGTTTGCTCCGCAACTGGCCAGTTCCCAAGTTGCCTTCACACCTAAGACTACTTCCGAAGCATTGCTGACACAATAGGACTTGGCAAGATCAGATAAAACTCATGAGCATCAATACCAAGATGGTAACTGACAGAGTCAAGTTGTAGTTGCATGCTCCTTTATATGTACTCTCATAGTTTGATGTGCACTAACACTTTCCATATTTGTTGTTGAACTAGAACCACGGCGCAAGTGGAAACAGACATCAGGGATAATGCTTGACAGATTAACAAAATCTAAAGGAGGAAGAATGGAGATCCATTTTGAGGCAGGTTTAAAAAGGCCACGTGATGCTATAGAGTCAGCCAAGTTAGTATCAGAGGCAGCCATTGCCATTAGGTGTCATGCACGTATCCTCCCTACGTGGATCCAGTACATGAATGAGAAAGACGATACCGAGTTTAACACCTTCCTTGACCATTTATCCATAAGTAATGTTATTCATCGCAATTTGTAATATTGTCTTGCTCTGCCCCATACTTTCTAGCTTCCTCCTAATAAGACTCACATTCTTTTTTCAATAGATGAGGTTCAAGCCGGATCCGAAAAATGATGCAACTAAACAAGCATGCACTCATGTTTTTCAGTCTGCTCTACGATAGTATCGGTATCACCTTAGAAAAACTCACATTGAAGGCAAGTCGAACAATGAAATCGCCCAAACATCTCAAGTGGAATATATTATAGATGAAGACCGGACAACCCTTGTTAAACACTGGTCTGATCCAAAGTATCAGGTAGGGTATATGTATTTGATCAGATCACATATTGAACTTGTATTTATGTATGTGCCTTACAAGTGTTTCTTCTTCTAGGCTAACTATTTTAAGAACAATACCAACCGTTCTAAAGTGAAATTCCAATAGACAACATGATCTCATAGCTATATTGCACACTACGAGGCTCTTGTAAATAGCTGGGACTTCCCTCTTTTTTCTATGCCATATTATCTTATCTATATTGACTTGTTCCAAATACAGAGGAAAGCCCGTGCGGACCAAAAAGAACCAGAACCGAATGCACTGCAAATCTTCATGGATTGCCACACCAGCAAGATGAAGGGCATGGGCACACCAGTTCAAGCCGATGTCGTAAGTCCTTACTTTTCCTGCCTTTGAACTGCTTGTTACTTTGACATGTTCATTTAACTGCTTGGTTTGGAGCCAATGTCAGTTACTCTATTCACTTTTATACATAGTTTTCTTGAAATATCATTTCAGCTTACACGGTTTAAAAGAGATGAAGGATATTCTTTTGGTCTTGATCTGTAATCTAGTTGTGATGTTCACGTGCTCACATAATGATACAATAGCCTGTTTGTTTTATATCTGTTTCCCATGATATGAACGATGTCATACTATGTTCATCCTACTTTAAACCATGTCTCTTTATCCTTACATGTGAATGAATGTGAGGAAATAGATAATACAGTAGGCATGCTACATGGACATATGTTCCGAAAGTGATTTTATTATGTAGTTGGCACTACAATACATGCTAATGTTTTACAGTAGTTCACCCAAATAAGTTACATATAAACGTGAAACCTACTTTGTTTGTTTTTGTCTCATTAGTAACTTATCTGATACACTAATCTACAAGTTCAAACTTTTAGCAAGCTATGGAACAAATGATTGAACAACCACAACCACCTGAAGGTGACGAGGCTACCATAGGCACAATGTCACCTCTAGCTGCAGTGTGTCGGTATCTCTCCACTAATAGTGCAAAAAGCACCTTCCTGCGAAATTCTTGGTTTGTTGTCGAGGTAACCTCAACCAAATTGCCTACTGAACAAAATATTTCGGCTAGACAAAGTGATATATCTATGCTCCAGACACAAGTCCAATCCCTAATGGGCGTCGTTTCAGAAACAATAATAGTGGTTGACAAATGTCGTCAAGATATGAATGGTTCTGAAACCAGACTATCAGACATTTTCTTCGTTGTTCAAGAGCAATGGCGGCAAAAGGGGATGATCATGCTGCTCCATTAGATTCTACAGCCTGAAACATTGGCACTCATGTCAAATGATCTGTGCTTCTATACATTTGATGGTGCTTTTATCTGCAAGGACTGTAAACTTTATGCCAACAGGCCTTTTTTTGTATGGCTGTAATTTATTTTGTTGTGATACATCATTTATCGTGCTACCAAAGGCTGTAGAAATTACGACGCTATTTTTGTATAGTGTAGGTTTATCTTAGTAATGTATTCGGCTAAAAGCTTCGTAGGAGCCCAACGTGCCAACATTCATTAAGCCCATTCCAATTGGGCCAAAAACGATTACGGGCTATAATTTGCATGTAGCCCACTAAAACTATCTGGACCTAAATCAGCATAAGCTTTCATATTGTTGGTAGGCCTGTGCCCCTACTGGGCCTTTAACAGGCCTAAACATAATTTGGGCCATCAGTAACAATAGTCCGTTAACATGTGTAAATATCTTGAGCCCATAAATAACATGAGCCTTTAATAGGCCGAAAGTGAGTTTGGGCCCTAATTGTGCCAAATAACCCACTAGTCATTACCACGCCAAAATGTATCTCAGCTCGTGGTGGCCCATTTACAATGCGGATCGTTCACAGGCCGAAATTCAGATGGGTCATAAATGCGCCGACCTACTACATGGGCCTTTAACAGGCTGGAAGTTCGGTCGGGCTTGATTAGTATTAGTTTTATATTGGACGTTAATTGGCCCGATGATGTTGGGCCGCATATGGCCCATGGATTTTGTCCCATGTTAACAGGACGAAAATCACAATAGACTGGAAGTGGCCCAAATCTACAGTGGGCCTCTAATAGGCCGAATGTTAGACATGGCCGAATATGACCCAAATCCTTCACGGCCGTTTACGGGCCGAAAGTTTCAATGGCCAATAAATGGGCACAAATTAAGTAGGACCTTTAAACAGGCCAGAAACACAACGGGGTGTAATTCGGCCCAAATACTTAGCTGGCTGTTAACGGGCCAGAAGTGACCATGGGCCGCGATGATGACAAGTTTAGAACGGGCCGTTGACGGGCCGATTTGACAATAGCTGCACGGGCCTTAACTGCGAATGGGCCGTCTGCAAGCAGGCCGTTAATGGTCCAGCCTGCTAATTTTGACTGGGCCAGCCTTTTTAACCTAAATGGGCCGTCTGCAAGCAGGCCGTTAATGGTCCAGCCTGCTAATTTTGACTGGGCCAGCCTTTTTAACCTAAATGGGCCGCTGTTGGGCCTTGCCACATGTTGACGTATCATAGGCGCCTCCTGTCCATTGGGCGGTTGACATATGTCCTTTTCGGATGCTAACACGTGGTTGCTATAGCCAATGATAATTTTACACATGGAAAATCCTCATTTGTCCCAGCTGTTAATGGTTTATCGGATCCAAACCGGAACCTGATAGCTTAACGGCGACCCGTTACGGTGGATGCCACGTGTCGATCTCCCTTGGCGAAAGCACTTCTATGATGCGCGATTTATTGTCATGGAAGTGGACACTTCCGTGATGATAATTTTGTTAATGTCATGGAACACTTCTACGATCGCACAGGTATGACTATCTTGATTCTGTCATAAAATCGTCATGGATGTACATGCATGACAGAAAACATGACCTACTATGACAAATCCTACTCATCACGGAAGTGTATTTCTTTTGTAGTGTGCATTTCAGACAAATGCGTCCTAAAGACACGGTTCCCCCTCCCAATTCCACATCCATACATCATGGGCGCCAAGTCACCTTCTCCCCGGAAGCTCCCTTCTCCCCAGCCACGAAACATTAGCCCCTCCTCTCTAGTGCCCCCTGATAACCCACAAGTATAGGGGATTGCAACCGTTTTCGAGGGTAGAGTATTCAACCCAAATTTATTGATTCGACACAAGGGGAGCCAAATAATATTCTCAAGTATTAATAGTTGAGTTGTCAATTCAACCGCACCGGAAAGACTTAATATCTGTAGCAAAGTATTTAGTAGCAAGGTAATATGGAAGTAACGGTAGCAGTAGCAAAAGTAACATTATTGGTTTTGTAGTGATTGTAACAGTGGCAACGGAAAAGTAACTAAGCAGAGATCAATATGTGAAAAGCTCATAGGCAATGGATCATTGATGGATAATTATGTCGGATGCAATTCCTCATGTAACAGTTATAACATAGGGTGACACAGAACTAGCTCCAGTTCATCAATGTAATGTAGTCATATATTCCGAATGTAGTCATGCATGCTTATGGAAAAGAACTTGCATGACATCTTTTGTCCTACCCACCCATGGCAGCGGTGTCCTATTGGAAACTAAGGGATATTAAGGCCTCCTTTTAATAGAGTACCGAAACAAAGCATTAACACTTCGTGAATACATGAACTCCTCAAACTACGGTCATCATCGGGAGTGGTCCCAATTATTGTCACTTCGGGGTTACCAGATCATAACACATAGTAGGTGACTATTGACTTGCAAGATAGGATCAAGAATTCACTAGTGACAACATAGTAGGTTCAGATCTGAAATCATGGTACTCAGGCCCTAGTGACAAGCATTAAGCATAGCAAAGTCCAAGCAACATCAATCTCAGAACATAATGGATACTAGGGATCAAACCCTAACAAAACTAACTCGATTACATGATAAATCTCATCAAACCCATCACCTTCCAGCAAGCCTACGATGGAATTACTCACGCACAGCGGTGAGCATCATGAAATTGGTGATGGAGGAAGGTTGATGATGACGATGGCGACGGATTCTGCTCTCCGGAGCCCCGAACGGACTCCAGATCAGCCCTCCCGAGAGAGATTAGGGCTTGGCGGTGGCTCCGTATCGTAAAACTCGATGAATCCTTCTCCTTGATTTGTTTCTCCCTGAACATGAATATATAGAGTTGGAGTTGAGGTCGGTGGAGCATCAGGGGGCCCACAAGACAGGGGGCGCACCCCCACCCTCGTGGACAGGGTGTGGTCCCCTGACATTGATTCTTTCGCCAGTATTTTTTATATATTCCAAAAATATTCTTCATGAAGTTTTAGGTCATTCCGAGAACTTTTATTTCTACACAAAAATAACACCATGGCAATTCTGCTGAAAACAGCGTCAGTCCGGGTCAGTTCCATTCAAATCATGCAAGTTAGAGTCCAAAACAAGGTCAAAAGTGTTTGGAAATGTAGATACGATGGAGACGTATCAAATCCCCCAAGCTTAAACCTTTTCTTTTCCTCAAGCAATTCAGTTGACAAACTGAAAGTGATAAAGAAAAACTTTTACAAACTCTATTTGATCTGGCTGTTGTAAATATGTAAAGCCAGCATTCAAGTTTTCAGCAAACATTATGAACTAACCATATTCACAATAACATTTAGGTCTCATGTTTGCTAATATCAATGGCATAATCAACTAGCGAGCAATAATAGTAAATCTCGGATGACAACCCTTTCTCAAAACAATCATAATATGATATAACAACATGGTATCTCGCTAGCCCTTTCTGAGACCGCAAAACATAAATGTAGAGCACCTCTGAATATCAAGGAGTGACTAAACATTGTAATTCATGGTAAAAGAGATCCAGTCACAGTCTTACTCAATGTAAACTAATAGTAATACATGCAAATGACAGCGGTGCTCCCCAACTGGTGCTTTTTAATAAGAGGGTGATGACTCAACATAAAATTAAATAGATAGGCCCTTCGCAGAGGGAAGTAGGGATTTGTAGAGGTGCCAGAGCTCGATTTTGAAATAGAGATAAATAATATCTTGAGTGGTATACTTTCATTGTGAACATAACAACCGAGAGATCTCGATATCTTCCATGCTACACACATTATAGGCGGTTCCCAAACAGAATGGTAAAGTTTATACTCCCCCTCCACCAACAAACATCAATCCATGGCTTGTCCGAAACAACGGGTGCCTCCAACTAACAACAATCCTGGGGGAGTTTTGTTTGCAATTATTTTAATTTAAGCATGGGACTGGGCATCCCGGTTACCAGCCATTTTCTCGTGAGTGAGGAGCGGAGTCCGCTCCTCTTGAGAATAACCCGCCTAGCATGGAAGATATAATCAACCCTAGTTGATACATGAGCTATTCGAGCATACAAAACAGAATTTCATTTGAAGGTTTAGAGTTTGGCACATATAAATTTACTTGGAAAGGTAGGTAGATACCGCATATAGGAAGGTATGGTGGACTCATATGGAATAACTTTTGGGGTTTATGGAAGTGGATGGACAAGCAGTATTCCCTCTTAGTACAAGTGAAGGCTAGAAAGAGACTGGGAAGCGAATAGCTAGAGAGCGATAACAGTCATGTACATGCATTAAAATTAATCAACACTAAGAGCCAGCATGAGTAGGATATAATTCACCATGAACATAAATATTGTGGAGGCTATGTTGATTTTGTTTCAACTACATGCGTGAACATGTGCCAAGCCAAGCCACTCCTGTGTATTATGAATGGCACAACCATTTTAATAGCATGTTGGCACACAAGGTAAACCATTATAAACTCCTAGCTAATTAAGCATGGCATGAGCAACTATAATATCTAATTGTCATTGCAAACATGTTCCATTCATAATAGGATGAACCAGGAACGATGAACTAATCATATTTACAAAAACAAGATAGGTCAAGTTCCTACCAGCTTCTCTCATCTCATTCATTTCATCAAATATCGTCATTATAGCCTTTCACTTGCATGACCAAACGGTGTGGATAATAATAATAGTGCACGTGCATTGGACTAAGCTGGAATCTGCAAGCATTCAATACATAGGAGAAGACAAGGTAATATGGGCCCTAGGTTAAATCAACAATAATGAATATGAGAGCCACTGAACATTTTCTTCATGGTCTTCTCCTCTCGGCCCCCAAAGAAAAGAAAAGAAACAAAACTATTTACACGAGAAAGCTCCCAACAAGCAAAAGAAGAACGAGAAATCTTTTCGGGTATCCTTTTTAATAACTACTACTACAAGCATGGAAAGTAAACTAGCTGAAAGCTACAACTAATTTTTTTTGTTTTTCTTAAGGTTTTTCGAACACACAAGAAGAATGCTAGAAAAGAAAGTAAACTAGCATGGATATTACAATGAAAATGTATGAGCACCGAAAACTGGCATGAGTGTGTGAACATGAATGTAATGTCGGTGAGGAATACGTACTCCCCCAAGCTTAGGCTTTTGGCCTAGGTTGGTTTATGGCCATGGCTCAAAGCTCTCTGCTACCTCTTGAGCACTGCGTTGGTTTTCCCTGAAGAGGAAGGGATGATGCAGCAAAGTAGCGTAAGTATTTCCTTCAGTTTTTGAGAACCAAGGTATCAATCCAGTAGGAGGCTACTCGCAAGTCCCTCTTACCTGCACAAAACAAATAAATCCTCGCAACCAACGCGAATAGGGGTTGTCAATCCCTACACGACCACTTACGAGAGTGAGATCTGATAGATATGATAAAATAATATTTTTTGGTATTTTTGTGATAAAGATGCAAAGTAAAATAAAGGCAAAGTAAAAAAGCAAAGTAAATAACTAAGTAGTAGGAGATTAATATGATAAAGATAGACCCGGGGGCCATAGGTTTCACTAGTGGCTTCTCTCGAGAGCATAAGTATTCTACGGTGGGTGAACCAATTACTGTTGAGCAATTGATAGAATTGAGCGTAGTTATGAGAATATCTAGGTATGAGCATGTATATAGCATCATGTCCGATACAAGTAGACCGACTCCTGCCTGCATCTACTACCATTACTCCACTCATCCACCGCTATCCGGCATGTATCTAGAGTATTAACTTAAAAACAGAGTAATGCCTTAAGCAAGATGACATGATGTAGAGGGATAGACTCATGCAATATGGCGAAAAACCCATCTTGGTATCCTCGATGGCAACAATACAATACATGCCTTGCTGCCCCTACTGTCACTGGGAAACGACACCGCAAGATTGAACCCTAAGCTAAGCACTTCTCCCATTGCAAGAAAGATGAATCTAGTAGGCCAAACCAAACTGATAACAAATCATCGGTCTCAACAAACACACCGCAAAAAGAAGATTACATTGAATAGTTCTCCACAAGAGAGGGGGAGAACATTGTATTGAGATCCAAAAAGAGAGAAGAAGCCATCTATGGACCCGTAGGTCTGAGGTGAACTACTGGCACTCCGTGATCGATGCCCCCTCCGGCAGAGCTTCGGAACAGGCCCCAAGATGGGATCTCGTGGATACAGAAAGTTGCAGCGGTGGAATTAGGTTTTTGGCTCCGTCTCTGATTGTTTGGGGGTACGTAGGTATATATAGGAGGAAGGACTACGTCGGTGGAGCAACAGGGGGCCCACGAGGGTGGAGGGCGTGCCTGGGGGGTAGGCGCGCCCCCTACCTCGTGGCCTCCTCTTTTGTGTCTTGACGTAGGGTCCAAGTCTCCCGGGTCTTGTTTGTTGAGAAAATCACGTACTCGAAGGTTTCATTCCGTTTGGACTCCGTTTGATATTCCTTTTCTTCGAAACCCTAAAACAGGCAAAAAACAGGAATTCTGGGCTGGGCCTCCGGTTAATAGGTTAGTCCCAAAAATAATATAAAAATGGATAATAAAGCCCAATATTGTCCAAAACAGTAGATAATATAGCATGGATGTAGCGACCAGACCACAAATGGTCCAATCTCTGTGCTCCGGTGTCATCCCTGGATCAGTAATGCTGACACCACACAGTACTTGAAGGATTTATAATAGAGTAGCAATAACACACTTAATACATCGAGTGACTCAAAAGAGAACTTATTACAATAAATATGGCTTAAGGCCATCTAATAACGATAACAGCGGAAGGCTTGGAAGATAAGTGAGTCCATCAACTCCAACGACATCACTGAGTATAGAACCACGACCTAAAGGCACCTTACTCGTCGTCTGAAAAGTCTGGAACATGAACGTTGCAGCCCGAAACAGGTCAGCACATGGAATATGCTGGCAATATTACACATAGAGAAATATGAAAGAATAAGTCTATACTATATGCATATTTGGCTGGTGGAAAGCTCTATGGTTACAGTTTTGCGTAAAGCCAATTTTTCCCTACTACAAAGAAATACATTTTATTTAACTATCATGGTGGTTGTTAAACATTGAGAGTGTAGACACGCTCTCAATCCCAATTAAACATCATCATTAAACCAAACAAAATTAATTTAGAGTAACATGATGAGATTCACATGATAATCCAGGTACTAGATACTCAAGACGTCCATAACCGGGGACACGACTAATCATGATTAGTTTATACACTCTACAGAGGTTTGCGCACTTTTCCCCACAAGACCCGATCTCCTCCGTTGGGATTCTTGCACTACATGGTGTTTGAGAAACGGATGACCGAGACATAGTCTTTCAGAAGCGCTCACACGTTACGAACGGGTAGACTGTTACACCTACTTTCCCCTACATCTGCTAGTCTACCACTTTAAGAGTTCGCACAATTTAATCAACTATGCTAGAGCCCATAGTAGCTTGTGGCTGCACACGGAAGTTTCTAGTATGAATAATCTCATGATCCCTTTTAGCCTGGGGGGTGGTCCAAAAGAAAAACAGGCAATCGCTGGAATACCCAGGTGCCTCAATCCACCCAGATGTGTATTTAAGTTGCCACCTTAGATAAACCATTAATTTAACAATTCTCACATCTATCATGGATACACTCACCCAATCCACGTCTACTAGCATAGCATGGCAATATAAGCAAACGTAGAAGTAACTCCCAAAGGTTTGATAACAAAACAGGTAATAGGTACTACCTCATCTACTTCTCAAACCCCCAATTTAATTAGATCCTAATCATGCAATGTGTGAGGATTGATCTAATGCAGTAAAAACTAGGTAATAGGAAGTATGATTAAAGTGTTACTTGCCTTGCTGATGATCCGCAAAACCTAGAGATTCGAAGTAGCAAGCGGCGCACTCCGGGTACTCTATCGCAAACAAACAAGCATACAATAAGTACTCAACTAATGCACAGGTAAAACTCCAATAAGAGATCTAACCAGAAAGTTCAACTTAAGAACTCTGGTTGGCAAAAAGAACCAAATTGAACGAAGCAACGAAAGACAAACGGCAAAAGAAACAAGCTTCATTTACTATTCTGGATCTAGATCAAATTTTACTGAGGCAAAAACTTGTTTGAGTTGGTTAAACGGAAAGAGGGTTTCGAGACGAAACTCCAAGCGCTTGAATCGCCTGATTCCGATAAACGAGTGAAAAGTTATACTAAAACGAAAATCGGATCAAAAATCGCGATCATAAAAATCCCGTATTTAATCCGAGAAAAAGAAAAATGATGAACATATTAACGAACGAACGTTCGTTATCTGGATCTAAACGATGAACGCATTCGTTAAAACGAACGAACGAGCGAACGCTCGCTAATTAACTAAACCGAGAAAAAACCGATCTATCTAAAAAAACGGATCTAAATAAACCGACAAAAAAACGACGGAAAAACCGAACGGTTTTTCTAAAGAAACGGCGGCGGCGGTCAACCTCGGCGGGCGGGTCCGGTGGCGGCGGCGGCGGCGGCTTGGGGCGGCTCGGGCGGCTCGAGGCTAGGGTTTGCGCGGGGTGGGCTTTGGGGGCTCGGGGTCGGCGCTATATAAGGGCCCGGCCGGACAGAGTCCAGGCCGAACACGGCCCAAAGTAGGTTCATGTTTTTTTTAAATAACAACGCTAAGAAAAAATACAAAAGAAATACTAAACCGACTCCAAAAATCCTGAAATAAATTTTCCCCGGCTTCTAAAATCAAGCCGCACAGGATGAACATTTATTTTGGGCCTAAATGCAATTTTGGAAAACAGGCATTTTTCCTAAATTCAAATAAAATAGCAAATAAAACCAAAATAAAATCTTATTTGATTTTATTATTAAATCCTCAATATTTCTTTATTTTGGGAAAGTCATTTTATTCCCTCTCTCATATTTTGATAATAGAAATAATTGAAGATAAAATAAATAAAATCAAATGATCCTATTTTCAAAATTTGGGAAAACTCAAATATGAAAATAACGAAATCCCCAAATCTCTCCGAGGGTCCTTGAGTTGCGTAGAATTTCTAGGATCAACCAAAATGCAAATAAATATGATATGGAATGATGATCTATTGTATAACATTCCAAATTGAAAATTTGGGATGTTACAAACCTACCCCCCTTAAGATGAATCTCGCCCCCGAGATTCGGGTTGGCTAGAAAATAGGTGAGGGTGGTCCTTCAGCAGATCTTCCTCTCGTTCCCAGGTGGCTTCATCCTCCGTGTTGTGGCTCCACAGAACTTTGCAAAACTTGATAACCTTGCTGCGGGTGACTCGGCTGGCATACTCAAGAATCTTGACTGGTTTCTCCTCATAGGTCAAATCACTGTCCAACTGAATCGCTTCTAGCGGCACTGTGTCTCTCAGCGGTATATCAGCCATCTCTGCGTGGCACTTCTTCAACTGGGAAACGTGGAATACATCGTGAACTCCTGACAATCCTTCGGGCAATTCCAACTTATAGGCTACTTCTCCCATACGCTCCAAAACCTTGTATGGTCCTACAAAACATGGCGCTAACTTTCCCTTAACTCCAAAGGGCTTAACTCCTCGAAGTGGAGATACTCGAAGATAAACTTGGTCTCCGACTTCGTAAACTGTCTCCTTGCATTTAGAATCCGCGTAGCTCTTTTGCCTGGACTGGGCTACCTTGAGCCTATCGCGAATCAATTTCACCTTCTGTTCAGACTCTTTAATCAAATCCGGTCCAAACAACTGGCAGTCTCCAACTTCATCCCACGACAAGGGGGTCCTGCACCTCCTTCCGTACAAGGCTTCGAAAGGGGCCATCTTCAAACTGGATTGATAATTGTTGTTGTAAGAGAACTCTACGTATGGCAAATTCTCATCCCAACTAGATCCATAATCTAGCGCACATGCTCTTAGCATATCCTCCAAAATCTGATTGACTCTCTCGGTCTGTCCATCTGTCTGCGGATGGAAAGCTGTACTGAACTCTAGCCTGGTACCCAAAGTTTCGTGCAACTGATTCCAGAACTTTGAGGTAAATTGGGTTCCTCTCTCTGATACAATGCTCCTTGGAACTCCATGCAGACATACGATCCTGGTCATGTATATCTTTGCCAACTTGCCACTAGTATAGGTAGTCTTCACTGGAATGAAATGAGCTACCTTTGTCAAACGATCGACTACAACCCAAATCGAGTCATAGCCTGAATGAGTTCTAGGCAACCCTGTAATAAAATCCATGCCTAACTTATTCCACCTCCATTCGGGTATCGGCAATGGCTGTAGCAATCCCGCTGGCTTCTGATGCTCTGCCTTTACTCTCTGACATACATCACAAACTGCTACATACTCCGCAATATCCTTCTTCATTCTGGTCCACCAGAAAGTATCCTTCAAATCCAAATACATCTTGGTATTTCCTGAGTGAATCAAATATGGTGAATCATGGGCCTCTTGCAGAATTAACTTCCTGATCTCCGGGTCATTAGGCACATAAACACGGTCTTCAAGGTATTGTGCTCATCCTCACGAAATCCTTTAGCTTTTCCTTTGCTGATTTTCTCCTTAATAGAAGCAATCTCCTTGTCAGTCCTTTGAGCTTTTCTGATCTTATCCATCAAAGTAGACTGAATCTCCAATGCTGCTACGTAGCCTCTCGGGACTATCTCCAAACATAGCTCACGAAGATTTTTGGCTAACTCCCTTGGTAAATCTCCCGTCATAAGGGTCTTTACATGACTTTTATGGCTCAGCGCATCTGCTACTACGTGAGCCTTTCCAGGGTGATAATGCAATCTCATATCATAATCCTTGATGAGCGCCAAGCATCTCCTTTGCCTAAGATTTAACTCCTTCTGCATGAAAATATACTTCAAACTCTTGTGATCCGTGTACACCTCACAATGGTTTCCAATGAGAAAGTGTCTCCAAGTTTTCAACGCATGCACTACGGCTGCTAACTCCAAATCATGAGTGGCATAATTTAACTCATGCGGCTTAAGCTGTCGTGAGGCATATGAAACAACTCTTCCTTCTTGCATAAGCACTGCTCCAAGTCCTCGATGTGAAGTGTCACAATACACCTCATAATCCTTGTTCTGATCTGGCAAAATCAACACTGGTGATGTAACCAAACGTTGCTTCAACTCCTGGAAACTAGCCTCACATTCCTTAGTCCATTTGAACTTGGTATCCTTCTTCAACAACTCCGTCATAGGCTTCGCAATCTTTGAGAAATTTTCAATAAATCTCCGGTAGTATCCTGCAAGTCCAAGAAACTCCGGATCTCTCCAACTGTTGTTGACGCTTCCCAATTTGTCACAGTGTCAACCTTGGTGGGATCTACTGCTATACCTTTTCCGGATATAACATGTCCGAGAAATCCAACTTCCTTCAACCAAAACTCACATTTGCTAAACATGGCATATAACTGAAGTTCTCTGAGCTTACCAAGTACCAAACGCAAATGCTCCTTATGATCCTCTTCATTTTTCGACTAAACCAGGATATCATCAATGAACACTACGACGAACTTATCCAAAAACTCCATAAACACTTTGTTCATCATGTTCATAAAATATGTAGGTGCGTTAGTCAGACCAAATGGCATAACGGTATACTCGTACAACCCATACCTGGTGGTAAAAGCCGTCTTAGGTATATCCTGTTCTCGAATCTTCAACTGATGGTATCCTGATCGCAGATCGATCTTGGAAAATACCCTAGCTCCTTGCAATCGATCAAACAGATCATTGATCATCGGTAGTGGGTACTTGTCCTTGATGGTTACTTCATTCAATCCTCGATAATCAACAACCATCCTTAAGGATCCATCCTTCTTCTCCACTAGAAGTACTGGCGATCTCGAAGGTGAAGAACTTGGGCGGATATATCCTTTATCCAGTAACTCCTTAATTTTCTTCTTGATCTCCTCCAAGTCTTTTGCGGGCATCCTATATGGTCTCTTACATATTGGCCCTGTGCCTGGCAAAAGCTCAATCAAAAACTCAATATCTCTATCCGGTGGCATGCCTGGCAACTCCTCTAGAAATACATCAGGGAAATCCTTCACTACTGGTACTTCCTCCTGCACAACTCTTGTTAATGAATTTACTTGAGCCCTTTTTGGCACATGTCGGGATACATATTTGATCCTTCTTCCTTCTGGGGTGGTAAGCAAAATTGACTTACTGGCGCAATCGATGTTTCCCCCATACATCGACAGCCAATCCATACCCAGAATTACATCCAAACCTTGTGATTCCAAAATGATTAAATCCGAGGGAAACACATGCCTAGCTATAGTCAATGGCACTTGAAAACATCCCTTACTAGCCATATACTCCGCTCCTGGTGAGCTTACTAACATAGGTGTTCTGAGAACTTTTGTGAGCAGGTTATACTTATCCACAAATCCCCTTGATATGTATGAATGCGATGCACCAGTATCGAAAAGAACGATTGAAGTAAATGTCTTAACCAAGAACTTACCGGTTACTGCATCTTGCTGCTCTTCAACTTCCTCCACGTTAACGTGGTTCACCTGTCCCCTATTGAAAGGGTTCAGCTTCTTCCCAGAGCTTCCATTGCCATTTCCATTCTGAGATTCAAGACATTCATTGGCATAATGTCCGGTCTTCTGACACTTAAAGCAAGTGACTTGGCTCAGGTCTCTTTTGGCTGGGGTTGATGGGTTGGTACGGTTCTGGCCATTGCTTCCTCCATTCCCATTACCATGCTTGGGGCCATTATTATTGTGTGAGCTACCTCCTCCATGGGTATGCTGAAAATGTCCTCCCGGTCTAGGGGTAAAATTTGGCTTCTGCTAAGCTCCTAAATTGTACTTCCCTTGTCCATACTTCCTCTTGATATTCTCAATCTGCTGCTGCTTCCCTTCAATCATAAGAGCACGATCTACCAACTCCTGGTAGTTTTTGAAGGTTGCTACCATCAACTACATGCTCAACTCGTCATTTAGTCCTTCCAGAAACTTCTCCTGCTTAGCTGCATCCATAGCAAAGTCATCAGGGGCATAATGTGCTAACTTACTAAAGTCCTCCACATACTGGCCAACTGTCCGTCCTCCTTGGCGCAAGTTGCGAAAATCACGCTTCTTCATGGCCATAGCTCCTGCTGAAACATGGGCAGTACGGAAAGCCTGCTGAAACTGGTCCCATGTGATAGTATCGATAGGGAAAGTGGCTGTGAAATTCTCCCACCATGATGTTGCGGGTCCTTCAAGCTGATGTGCGGCAAACTTCACCTTTTCTGCATCTGTGCATCCTGTCGTGGTCAACTCCCTTGCTGTCTTGCAGAGCCAATCATCTGCTACTATAGGCATGGTGCTACTAGAAAACACCGGCGGATTCAGGCTAAGAAAACGGGCTAAGTGATCAACGGGTGGTGGTGGTGGTGGGTAGTTGTTGTTGTTCCCCTGATTCTGATTCTGGACTAGCAACTGCATCAACGTGTTCTGCTGCTGGATCAACTGAGTGAGCTCCGGTGGGAAGGTAAATCCGTGGTCATGTCTTGGAGGCATCTGAGGGTTTAGAAAAGATGAGATTTAAGAATAGAGAGGGGTCTAGAGAGAAAACACTACCCATATGCACATGAGGCAAAAACAAACAATTCACTTCATTCAATCAAACAAGGGCATACAATCGATCTAACTGTCGCAAAAGTGCTCGGACTACTATTTTTACATGGTGGACTACTACTACTGTTGGGGTGGTCTACTAGAAATATTCCTCGGTTACAGACTCCATGATATCTGCTCCAGCTTCATCAACATAGTCATCATCGCTATCATCTGGATCCGAGTCGGTGTCGTCGATGATGATGTAGTCTTCCAGGCGAATCTCCTTGGGTTCTTCGTCTTCTTCTACTGGTGTAGGGCCTCCCATAAATATTGCTAGCTTCATTGTTAGGTCGGCATTCTTATCCACTAGTACTTTGATTTCCTCTTCATAATCTTCACGTGTAGCCTTGAGTTCTTCCTCCAGTTCCTTGATTCTTGTCCTCGCCTTCTTCAGATCTATCATGTTGGCGCACATCTGGTTCTCCTGACGTCGAATGTGCTGGTTTAACTCCTGGATAAAAGTTGCAATTGATCTATCCTTCCTGGTGCTGATCATCTCCCAGTGCTCATCTCGGCGCCCACAAATCTGGTAGATAGTATCCTTGAGATCACTGCGGTAAACTTCTCCAATGCGTCCCATGGCGATGTGAGCTGCCATGCTCTTTCCTAGACTCCAGGTTGGTGCATAAAAGGAAAACTCTATGGGCTCAGTGATTGGCATGAACGTCCTTCCTAGAACTTGAACTTGAATCATCCAGCGCTCCTCTTTCGGTAAAGTGGCGTTGTAGGTTCCGGTGAAGCTTGGTACTCCTATTTTCAGGTATCTACTGACTTCCTTCAAGTGACGTCCAACGAGTGTATCTTCATCTGGTTGTGTGAACTTGTTCCCTGCATCCGCCATCCTAAAAGAGTAGAAAAGATGAGGAGTGAGAATGAGAAGAGTGAGTAGTGATCTAGGGCTTTAGCATAGTGGTCGTGTCCTACAGTCAGCGTGTGCTCTGATACCATCTTGTAGCGACCAGACCTCAAACGGTCCAATCTCTGTGCTCCGGTGTCATCCCTGGATCAGTAATGCTGACACCACATAGTACTTGAAGGATTTATAACAGAGTAGCAATCACACACTTAATACATTGTGTGTCTCAAAAGAGAACTTATTACAATATATATGGCTTAAGGCCATCTAATAACGATAACATCGGAAGGCTTGGAAGATAAGTGAGTCCATCAACTCCAACGGCATCACTAAGTATAGAACCACGACCTAAAGGCACCTTACTCGTCGTCTGAAAAGTTTGCAACATGAACGTTGGAGCCCGAAACGGGTCAGCACATGGAATATGCTGGCAATGTAACACATAGAGAACAATGAAAGAATAAGGCTATAATATATGCATACTTGGCTGGTGGAAAGCTCTATGGTTACAGTTTTGCGTAAAGCCAATTTTTCCCTACTACAAAATAAATAAATTTTATTTAACTATCATGGTGGTTGTTAAACATTGAGAGTGTAGACACGCTCTCAATCCCAATTAAACATCATCATTAAACCCAACAAAATTAATTTAGAGTAACATGATGAGATTCACATGATAATCCACGTACTAGATACTCAAGATGTCCATAACCGGGGACACGGATAATCATGATTAGTTTATACACTCTGCAAAGGTTTGCGCACTTCTCCCCACAAGACCCGATCTCCTCCGTTGGGATTCTCGCAATACATGGTGTTTGAGAAATGGATGACCGAGACATAGTCTTTCAGAAGTGCTCACACCTTACGAACGGGTAGACCGTTACACCTACTTTCCCCTACATCTGCTAGTCTACCACTGTAAGAGTTCGCACAACTTAATCAACTATGCTAGAGCCCATAGTATCTTGTGGCGGCACACGGAAGTTTCTAGTATGAATAATCTCATGATCCCTTTGAGCCTGGGTGGCGGTCCAAAAGAAAAATAGGAAATCACTGGAATACCTAGGTGCCTCAATCCACCCAGATGTGTATTTAAGTTGCCACCTTAGATAAACCATTAATTTAACAATTCTCACATCTGTCATGGGTACACTCACCCAATCCACGTCTACTAGCATAGCATGGCAATATAAGCAAACGTAGAAGTAACTCCCAAAGGTTTGATAACAAAACAGGTAATAGGTACTACCTCATCTACTTCTCAAACCCCCAATTTAATTAGATCCTAATCATGCAATGTGTGAGGATTGATCTAATGCAGTAAAAACTAGGTAATAGGAAGTATGATCAAAGTGTTACTTGCCTTGCTAATGATCCGCAAAACCTAGAGATTCGAAGTAGCAAGCGGCGCACTCCGGGTACTCTATCGCAAACAAACAAGCATACAATAAGTACTCAACTAATGCACAGGTAAAACTCCAATAAGAGATCTAACCAGAAAGTTCAACTTAAGAACTCTGGTTGGCAAAAAGAACCAAATCGAACGAAGCAACGAAATACAAACGGCAAAAAAACAAGCTTCGTTTACTATTCTGGATCTAGATCAAATTTTACTAAGGCAAAAACTTGTTTGAGTTGGTTAAACAGAAAGAGGGTTTCGAGACGAAACTCCAAGCGCTTGAATCGCCTGATTCCGATAAACGAGCGAAATGTTATACTAAAACGAAAATCGGGTCAGAAATCGAGATCAGAAAAATCGCGGATTCAATCTGAGAAAAAGAAAAAACGACGAACAAATTAACGAACAAACGTTTGTTATCTAGAAATAAACGATGAACGCGTTCGTTAAAACGAACGAACGAGCAACCGCTCGCTAATTAACTATACCGAGAAAAAAACCGATCTATCTAAAAAAGGATCTAAAAACTGACAAAAAAACCGACGGAAAAACCGAATGGTTTTTCAAAAAAACGGCGGCGGCGGTCAACCTCGGTGGGTGGGTCCGGCGGCGGCAGCGGCTTGGGGCAGCTCGGGCGGGTCGGGGCTAGGGTTTGCGTGGGGTGGGCTTTGGGGGCTCGGGGTCGGCGCTATATAAGGGCCCGGCCAGACAGAGTCCAGGCCGAACATGGCCCGAAGTCGGTTCGCGTTTTTTAAATAATAACGCTCAGAAAAAAACAAAAGAAACACTAAACAGACTCAAAAAATCCTGAAATAATTTTTTCCCTGCTTCTAAAATCAAGCCGCACAGGATGAACATTTATTTGGGGCCTAAATGCAATTTTGAAAAACGCGCATTTTTCCTAAATTCAAATAAAATAGCAAATAAAACCAAAATAAAATCTTATTTGATTTTATGATTAAATCGTCAATATTTCTTTATTTTGGGAAAGTCACTTTATTCCCTCTCTCATATTTTGATCATAGAAATAATTCAAGATAAAATAAATAAAATCAAATGATCCTATTTTCAAAATTTGAGAAAACTCAAATATGAAAATAACGAAATCCCCAACTCTCTCCGAGGGTCCTTGAGTTGCGTAGAATTTCTAGGATCAACCAAAATGCAAATAAAGATATGCAATGATGATCTATTGTATAACATTCCAAATTGAAAATTTGGGATGTTACAATGGAGCAATCAAAAATTATAGATACGTTGGAGACGTATCAAGCATCCCTAAGCTTAATTCCTGCTCGTCCTCGAGTAGGTAAATGATAAAAACAGAATTTTGGATGCGGAGTGCTACTTGGCATAATTTTTAATGTAATTCTTCTTAATTGTGGTATGAATATTCAGATCCGAAAGATTCAAGACAAAGTTATAATATTGACATAAAAATAATAATACTTCAAGCATACTAACAAAGCAATTATGTCTTCTCAAAATAACATGGCCAAAGAAAGTTATCCCTACAAAATCATATAGTCTGGCTATGCTCCATCTTCACCACACAAAATATTTAAATCATGCACAACCCCAATGACAAGCCAAGCAATTGTTTCATACTTTTGACATTCTCAAAAAAAATTCAATTTTCACGCAATACATGAGCGTGAGCCATGGACATAGCACTATAGGTGGAATAGAACGGTGGTTGTGGAGAAGACAAAAAAGGGGAAGATAGTCTCACATCAACTAGGCGTATCAACGGGCTATGGAGATGCCCATCAATAGATATCAATGTGAGTGAGTAGGGATTGCCATGCAACGGATGCACTAGACCTATAAGTATATGAAAGCTCAAAAAGAAACTAAGTGGGTGTGCATCCAACTTGCTTGCTCATGAAGACCTAGGGCGATTTGAGGAAGCCCATCATTGGAATATACAAGCCAAGTTCTATAATGAAAAATTCCGACTAGTATATGAAAGTGATAACATGAGAGACTCTCTACTACGAATATCACGTTGCTACTTTGAAGCACAAGTGTGGTAAAAGGATAGTAGCATTGCCCCTTCTCTCTTTTTCTCTCATTTTTTATTTTTTTTATTTTTTTATTTGCGCCTTTTCTCTTCTTCTTTTTATGGCCTCTTTTTTTTCTTTTTTTTTCTATTTTTCGTCCAGAGTCTCATCCCGACTTGTGGGGGAATCATAGTCTCCATCATCCTTTCCTCACTGGGACAATGCTCTAATAATGATGATCATCACACTTTTATTTACTTACAACTGAAGAAATACAACTCGATACATTATTTGAATGACTCTATTTGACTCTATTTGAATGCCTCCGGCGGTGTACCGGGATATGCAATGAATGAAGAGTGACACGTATGAGAGAATTATGAATGGTGGCTTTGCCACAAATACGATGTCAACTACATGATCATGCTAACAAATATGACAATGATGGAGTGTGTCATACTAAACGGAACGGTGGAAAGTTGCATGGCAATATATCTCGGAATGGCTATGGAAATGCCATAATAGGTAGTTATGGTGGCTATTTTGAGGAACGTATATGGTGGGTTTATGATACCGACGAAAGGTGCGCAGTATTAGAGAGGCTAGCAAAGGTGGAAGGGTGAGAGTGTGTATAATCCATGGACTCAACATTAGTCATAAAGAACTCATATACTTATTGCAAAAATCTACAAGTTATCAAAGCAAAGTATTATGCGCATGCTCCTAGGGGGATAGATTGGTAGGAAAATACCATCGCTCGTCCCCGACCGCCACTCATAAAGAAGACAATCAAAAAATAAATCATGCTCCGACTTCATCACATCACGGTTCACCATACGTGCATGCTACGGGAATCACAAACTTTAACACAAGTATTTCTCAAATTCACAACTACTCAACTAGCACAACTTTAATATCGCCATCTTCATATCTCAAAACAATTATCAAGCATCGAACTTCTCATAGTATTCTACACACTCATAAGAAAGTTTTATTATTAATCTTGTATACCAAGCATATTAGGATTTTAAGAAAATTACCATGCTATTTAAGACTCTCAAAATAATCTAAGTGAATCATGAGAGATCAATAGTTTCTATAAAACAAATCCACCACCGTGCTCTAAAAGATATAAGTGAAGCACTAGAGGAAAACTATATAACTCAAAAGATATAAGCGAAGCACATAGAGTATTCTAACAAATTTTAAATCATGTATGTCTCTCTCAAAAGGTGTGTACAGCAAGGATGATTGTGGTAAATTAACAAATAAATACTCAAATAATACAAGACGCTCCAAGAAAAACACATATCATGTGGCGAATAAAAATATAGCTCCAAGTAAAGTTACCGATAGAAGTAGACGAAAGACGGAATGCCTTCTGGGGCATCCCCAAGCTTGGGATTTTAGGTGTCCTTAGATTATCTTAGGGGTGCCATGGGCATCCCCAAGCTTAGGCTCTTGCCACTCCTTGTTCCATAATCCATCAAATCTTTACCCAAAACATGAAAACTTCACAACACAAAACTTAATGTAGAAAATCTCGTGAGCTCCGTTAGCGAAAGAAAATAAAAGACCACTTCAAGGTACTGTAATGAACTCATTCTTTACTTATATTGGTGTTATACCTAGTGTATTCCAAGTTTCTATATGGTTTATAAACTATTTTACTAGGCATAGATTCATCAAAATAAGCAAACAACACACGAAAAACAGAATTTGTCAAAAACAGAACATTCTGTAGTAATCTGTAGCTAGCGCAAGATCTGGAACCCCAAAAATTTTAAAATAAATTGCTGGACGTGAGGAACTTATCTATTAATCATATTAAAAAATAATTAACTAAATATCACTTTCCAAATACAAATGGCAGTAGTTCTCGTGAGGGCTAAAGTTTCTGTTTTTTACAACAAGTGTAACAAGACTTTCCCCAAGTCTTCCCAACGGTTCTACTTGGCACAGACACTAATTAAACAAAAAAACACAACAAAACAGAGGCTAGATAAATTATTTATTACTAAACAGGAGCAAAAAGAAAGGAATAAAAATAAAATTGGGTTGCCTCCCAACAAGCGCTGTCGTTTAATGCCCCTAGCTAGGCATAACAAGCAAGGATAGATCTAGGTATTGCCATCTTTGGTAGGCAATCCATAAGTGGCTCTCATAATAGATTCATAAGGTAATTTAATTTTCTTTCTAGGAAAGTGTTCCATGCCTTAATGGAAGTTGGAATATAATATTTCCTTCTTTCATATCAATAATTGCACCAATCGTTCTAAGGAAAGGTCTACCAAGAATAATAGGACATCAAGGATTGCAATATATGTCAAGAACAATAAAATCTACGGGTACATAATTCCTATTTGCAACAATAATAACATCATTAATCCTTCCCATAGGTTTCTTAATAGTGGAATCCGCAAGGTGCAAGTTTAAAGAGCAATCATCAAAATCACGGAAACCTAACAAATCACACAAAGTCTTTGGAATCGTGGAAACACTAGCACCCAAATCACATAAAGCATAGAATTCATGATCTTTAATTTTAATTTTAATAGTTGGTTCCCACTCATCATAAAGCTTTCTAGGGATAGAAACTTCCAATTCAAGTTTTTCTTCATAAGATTGCATCAAGGCATCAACTATATGTTTAGTAAACACTTTATTTTGACTATAAGAATGAGGAGAATTTAGAACGGATTGTAACAAGGAAATACAATCAATCAAAGAGAAATTTTCATAGTTAAATTCCTTGAAATCCATAATAGTGGGTTTAGCAACATCTAGGGTTTTAAGTTCTTCAATCCCACTTTTATCAATTTTAGCATCAAGATCAAAAAATTCCGAATTCTTGGAATGCCTTCTAGGTAAAGGTGGATCATATTCAGTCCCATCATTATCAAGATTCATATTTCAAAACAAAGATTTAACAAGGGACACATCAATATCTTTTAGATCTTCATCTTTATTTTCATAGGAACTAGAAGAACACGCTCTTATAAAGGCATCTTTCTTAGCACGCATCCTAGCGGTTCTTTCTTTGCACTCATCAATGGAAATTCTCATGGCTTTGAGAGACTCATTGACATCATGCTTATGTGGAATAGATCTAAGTTTCAAAGAATCAACATCAAGAGTAATTCTATCAACGTTCCTAGCCAAATCATCAATCTTAAGCAATTTTTCTTCAATCAAAGCATTGAAATTCTCTTGTGAAGTAATAAATTCTTTAATATTAGATTCAAAATCAGAGGGCATCTTATTATAATTTCCATAAGAATTGTTGTAGGAATTACCATAATTATTAGAGGGATTACTAGAATAAGGCCTAGGGTTGAAATTTCCTCTATGCGAGTTGTTACCAAAATTGTTCCTACCAACAAAATTCACATCCATAGATTCATTATTATTCTCAATCAAAGTAGACAAGGGCATATCATTAGGATCAGAAGAAACACTCTTATTAGCAAATAATTTCATCCATATTTCCACTCAAAACATTAATTTCTTCTATCGCATGCACCTTTTCATTAGTAGATCTTTCAGTGTGCTATTAAGAATAATTAAACATAATATTATCTAGGACTTTAGTAGCTTCTCCTAAAGTGATTTCCATAAAAGTGCCTCCCGCGGTCGAATCTAAAAGATTTCTAGAAGCAAAATTCAATCCGGCATAAAAATTTTGTATATTCATCCACAAATTTAAACCATGAGTAGGGCAATTACGTATCATTAGTTTCATTCTCTCCCAAGCTTGTGCAACATGTTCATGACCAATTTTCTTAAAATTCATAATATCGTTTCTCTAAGAGAGATGATCTTAGCGGGAGGAAAATACTTAGAGATAAAAGCATCTTTGCACTTGTTCCATGAATCAATACTATTTTTAGGCAAAGACGAAAGCCAAGCTTTAGCACGATCTCTAAGCGAAAAAGGAAATAGCTTCAATTTAAAAATATCATTATCCACATCTTTCTTCTTTTGCATGTGACACAAATCAACAAAGCTATTTTGATGGGTAGCGGCATCTTCACTAGGAAGGCCGGAAAACGGATCTTTCATGACAAGATTCAACAAAGCAGTATTAATTTCACAAGATTCAGCATCGGTAAGAGGAGCAATCGGAGTGCTAATAAAATCATTGTTGTTGGTATTGGTGAAGTAACATAATTTAGTATTATCTTGAGCCATCAAGACAAGCAAGCAACTAATACACAAGCAAACAAAAAGAAAGCGGGCAAAAAGAGGCAAATAGAGAATGAGAGGGAGGATAGAGAGACAGAGGGTGAATAAAACGGCAAGGGTGAAGTGGGGGAGAGGAAAACGAGAGGCAAATGGAAAATAATGTAATGCGGGAGATAAGGGTATGTGATGGGTACTTGGTATGTTTCCTTTTGCATAGACCTCCCCGGCAACGGCGCCAGAAATCCTTCTTGCTACCTCTTGAGCACTGGGTTGGTTTTCCCCGAAGAGGAAGGGATGTTGCAGCAAAGTAGCGTAAGTATTTCCCTCAGTTTTTGAGAACCAAAGTATCAATCAAGTAGGAGGCTACGCGCGAGTCCCTCGTACCTGCACAAAACAAATAAATCCTCGCAACCAACGCGAATAGGGGTTGTCAACCCCTACATGGCCACTTACGAGAGTGAGATCTGATAGATATGATAAAATAATTTTTTATGGTATTTTTGTGATAAAGATGCAAAGTAAAATAAAGGATAAGTAAAGAAGCAAAGGAAATAACTAAGTAGTAGGAGATTAATATGATAAAGATAGATCCGGGGGCCATAGGTTTCACTAGTGGCTTCTCTCGAGAGCATAAGTATTCTACGGTGGGTGAACAAATTACTGTTGGAAATATGCCCTAGAGGCAATAATAAAAGTATTATTATTATATTTCTTTGTTCATGATAATTGTCTTTATTCATGCTATAACTGTATTATCTGGAAATCGTAATACACGTGTGAATACATAGACCATAATATGTCCCTAGTAAGCCTCTAGTTGACTAGCTCGTTGATCAACAGATAGTCATGGTTTCCTGGCTATGGACATTGGATGTCATTGATAACGGGATCACATCATTAGGAGAATGATGTGATGGACAAGACCTAATCCTAAGCATAGCACAAGATCGTGTAGTTCGTTTGCTAGAACTTTTCCAATGTCAAGTATCTTTTCCTTTGACCATGAGATCGTGTAACTCCCGGATACCGTAAGAGTGCTTTGGGTGTATCAAACGTCACAACGTAACTGGGTGACTATAAAGGTGCACTACAGGTATTTCCGAAAGTGTCTGTTGGGTTGAAACGGATCGAGACTGGGATTTGTCACTCCATATAACGGAGAGGTATCACTGGGCCCACTCGGTAATGCATCATCATTATGAGCTCAAGGTGACCAAGTGGTTGATCACGGGATCATGCATTACGGTACGAGTAAAGTGACTTGCCGGTAACGAGACTGAACAAAGTATTGGGATACCGACGATCGAGTCTCGGGCAAGTAACATACCGATTGACAAAGGGAATTGTATACAGGGTTGTTCAATCCTCGACAACGTGGTTCATCCGATGAGATCATCGTGGAGCATGTGGGAGCCAACATGGGTATCCATATCCCGCTGTTGGTTATTGACCGGAGAGTCGTCCCGGTCATGTCTGCATGTCTCCCGAACCCGTAGGGTCTACACACTTAAGGTTCGGTGACGCTAGGGTTGTGAAGATATGTGTATGCAGTAACCCGAATGTTGTTCGGAGTCCCGGATGAGATCCCGGACGTCACGAGGAGTTCCGGAATGGTCCGGAGGTAAAGAATTATATATAGGAAGTGCTGTTTCGGCCATCGGGACAAGTTTCGGGGTTATCGGTATTGTATCGGGACCACCGGAGGGGTCCCGGGGGCCCACCGGGTGGGGCCACCTGTCCCGGGGGGGCACATGGGCTGTAGGGGGTGCGCCTTGGCCTAGATGGGCCAAGGGCACCAGCCCCAAAAGCCCATGCGCCTAGGGTTCCACTTAAGGGAAGAGTCCCAATGGTGGAAGGCACCTCTAGGTGCCTTGGGGGGGAGGGAAACCTCCCCTTGGCTGCCGCACCTAGGAGATTGGATCTCCTAGGCTGGCGCACCACCCCCTTGGCCCTCCTATATATAGTTGAGGAGAGGGAGGACTTCATACCTCAACCTTTGGTGCTTCCCTCTCCCCTGTTACATATCTCCCTCGTAGTACACGGCGAAGCCCTGCTACTGTGACGCCCTGCATCCACCACCACGCCGTCGTGCTGCTGGATCTTCATCAACCTCTCCTCCCCCCTTGCTGGATCAAGAAAGGAGGAGACGTCATCCGCTCCGTACGTGTGTTGAACGCGGAGGTACCGTCCGTTCGGTGCTAGGATCTCCGGTGATTTGAATCACCTCGTGTTCGACTACATCAACCCCGTTCTTCGAACGCTTCCGCTCGCGATCTACAAAGGTATGTAGATGCATCTAATCACTCGTTGCTAGATGAACTCCTAGATGGATCTTGGTGAAACGAGTAGGAAAAAATTTGTTTTCTGCAACGTTCCCCAACAGTGGCATCATGAGCTAGGTCTATGCGTAGTTCTCTTTCGCGAGTAGAACACAATTTGTTGTGGGCGTAGATGTTGTCAACTTTCTTGCCGCTACTAGTCTTATCTTGCTTCAACGGTATTGTGGGATGAAGCGGCCCGGACCAACCTTACACGTATGCTTACGTGAGACCGGTTCCACCGACTAACATGCACAAGTTGCATAAGGTGGCTGGCGGGTGTCTGTCTCTCCTACTTTAGTTGGAGTAGATTCGATGAACAGGGTCCTTATGAAGGGTAAATAGAAGTTGACAAATCATGTTGTGGCTTTCACGTAGGTAATAAAACGTTCTTGTTAGAACCCTACTTCAGCCACGTAAAATCTGCAACAACAATTAGAGGACGTCTAACTTGTTTTTGCAGCAAGTGCTTTGTGATATGATATGGCCAAAGTTGTGATGAATGATGAATGATCTATATGTGATGTATGAGATGTTCATGCTATTGTACAAGGAATCACAACTTACATGTCGATGAGTATGACGGTGACAGGATGATCATGAAGCCCCAAGATAGAGATCAAAGGAGCTATGTGATATTGGCCATATCATGTCACTATTATTATTTGATTGCATGCGATGTTTATCATGTTTTGCATCTTGTTTACTTAGAACGACGGTAGTAAATAAGATGATCCCTTACAACAATTTCAAGAAGTGTTCTCCCCTAACTGTGCACCGTTGCTACAGTTCGTCGTTTCGAAGCACCACGTGTTAATCGGGTGTGATAGATCCTTACGTTCACATACAACGGGTGTAAGACAGTTTTACACATGCAAAAACACTTAGGGTTAACTTGACGAGCCTAGCATGTACAGACATGGCCTCGGAACACAGAGACCGAAAGGTCGAACATGAGTCGTATGGAAGATACGATCAACATGAAGATGTTCACCGGCGATGACTAGTCCGTCTCACGTGTTAATCGGACACGGCCTAGTCGACTCGGATCGTGTAACACTTAGATGACTAGCGGGATGTCTAATATGAGTGGGAGTTCATTAATAATTTGATTATATGATCTTAATTATCATGAACTTAGTCTAAAATATTTTACAATATGTCTTGTAGATTAAATGGCCCATGTAGTCCTCAACTTCAACGCGTTCCTAAAGAAAACCAAGCTGAAAGACGATGGCAGCAACTATACGGACTGGGTCCGGAACCTGAGGATCATCCTCATAGCTGCCAAGAAAGATTATGTCCTACAAGCACCGCTAGGTGAAGCTCCCGTCCCACAGAACCAAGACGTTATGAACGCTTGGCAGACACGTGTTGACGACTACTCCCTCGTTTAGTGCGGCATGCTTTACAGCTTAGAGCCGGGGCTCCAAAAGCGTTTTGAGAGACATGGAGCATATGAGATGTTCGAAGAGCTTAAAATGGTTTTTCAAGCTCATGCCCGGATCGAGAGATATGAAGTCTCCGATAAGTTCTTCAGCTGTAAGATGGAGGAAAATAGTTCTGTCAGTGAGCACATACTCACTATGTCTGGGTTACATAACCGCTTGTCTCAGCTGGGAGTTAATCTCCCGGATGTTGCGGTCATTGACAGAATCCTCCAGTCGCTTCCACCAAGCTACAAGAGCTTTGTGATGAACTTCAACATGCAGGGGATGCAAAAGACCATTCCTGAGTTGTTCTCAATGCTGAAATCAGCGGAGGTAGAAGTCAAGAAGGAACATCAAGTGTTGATGGTCAATAAATCCACTATGTTCAAGAAAGGCAAGGGTAAAAAGAACTTCAAGAAGGACGGCAAGGAGGTTGCCGCGCCCGGCAAGCAAGCTGCCGGGAAGAAGCCAAAGAATGGACCCAAGCCCGAGACTGAGTGCTTTTATTGCAAGGGAAGCGGTCACTGGAAGCAGAACTGCCCTAAATACTTAGCAGACAAGAAGGCCGGCAAAACAAAAGGTATATGTGATATACATGTAATTGATGTGTACGTTACTAGTGTCCGTAGTAGCTCCTGGGTATTTGATACCGGTGCAGTTGCTCACATTTGTAACTCAAAGCAGGGGCTGCGGAATAAGCGGAAATTGGCAACGGACGAGGTGACGATGCGCGTCGGGAATGGCTCCAAGGTCAATGTGATCGTCGTCGGCACGCTACCTCTATATCTACCTTCGGGATTAGTTTTAAACCTTAATAATTGTTATTTAGTGCCAGCTTTGAGCATGAACATTGTATCAGGATCTCGTTTAATTCGAGATGGCTACTCATTTAAATCCGAGAATAATGGTTGTTCTATTTATATGAGAGATATGTTTTATGGTCATGCTCCTATGGTGAATGGTTTATTCTTTATGAATCTCGAATGTAATACTACACATGTTCATAATGTGAGTACCAAAAGATGTAAGGTTGATAATGATAGTCCCACATACTTGTGGCACTGCCGCCTTGGTCACGTAGGTGTCAAACGCATGAAGATGCTCCATGCAGATGGACTTTTAGAGTCTCTTGATTATGAATCATTTGACATGTGCGAACCATGCCTCATGGGTAAGATGACCAAGACTCCGTTCTCAGGAACAATGGAGCGAGCAACCAACTTATTGGAAATCATACATACTGATGTGTGCGGTCCAATGAGTGTTGAGGCTCGCGGTGGCTATCGTTATGTTCTCATGCTCACTGATGATTTAAGTAGATATGGGTATATCTACTTAATGAAACACAAGTCTGAAACCTTTGAAAAGTTCAAGGAATTTCAGAGTGAGGTTGAGAATCAACGTGACAGGAAGATCAAGTTTCTACGATCAGATCGTGGAGGAGAATACTTGAGTCACGAATTTGGCACACACTTAAGAAAATGTGGAATAGTTTCACAACTCACGCTGCCTGGAAGACCTCAGCGTAATGGTGTGTCCGAACATCGTAATCGCACTTTATTAGATATGGTGCGATCTATGATGTCTCTTACCGATTTACCGCTATCTTTTTGGGGCTATGCTTTAGAGACTGCCGCATTCACTTTAAATAGGGCTCCGTCAAAATCCGTTGAGACGACACCGTATGAATTATGGTTTGGGAAGAAACCTAAGCTGTCGTTTCTAAAAGTTTGGGGATGCGATGCTTATGTCAAGAAACTTCAACCTGAAAAGCTCGAACCCAAGTCGGAAAAATGCGTCTTCATAGGATACCCAAAAGAAACTATTGGGTACACCTTTTACCTCAGATCCGAAGGCAAGATCTTTGTTGCCAAGAATGGGTCCTTTCTAGAGAAAGAGTTTCTCTCGAAAGAAGTGGGAGGAAAGTAGAGCTTGATGAAGTATTACCTCTTGAACCGGAAAATGGCGCAACTCAAGAAAATGTTCCTGAGGTGCCTGCACCAACTAGAGAGGAAGTTAATGATAATGATCAAGATACTTCTGATCAAGCTCCTACTGAAATTCGAAGGTCCACAAGGACATGTTCCGCACCAGAGTGGTACGGCAACCCTGTCTTGGAAATCATGTCGTTAGACAATGGTGAACCTTCGAACTATGAAGAAGCGATGGCGGGCCCGGATTCCGACAAATGGCTAGAAGCCATGAAATCCAAGATAGGATCCATGTATGAAAATGAAGTATGGACTTTGACTGACTTGCCCGTTGAACGGCGAGCCATAGAAAATAAATGGATCTTTAAGAAGAAGACAGACGCGGATGGTAATGTGACCATCTATAAAGCTCGACTTGTTGCTAAGGGTTATCGACAAGTTCAAGGGGTTGACTACGATGATACTTTCTCACCGGTAGCGAAGCTAAAGTCCATCCGAATCATGTTAGCAATTGTCGCATTCTATGATTATGACATATGGCAAATGGACGTCAAAACAACATTCCTTAATGGTTTCCTTAAGGAAGAATTGTATATGATGCCGCCGGAAGGTTTTGTCGATCCTAAGAATGCTGACAAGGTGTGCAAGCTCCAACGCTCGATTTATGGGCTGGTGCAAGCATCTCGGAGTTGGAACATTCGCTTTGATGAGATGATCAAAGCGTTTGGGTTTACGCAGACTTACGGAGAAGCCTGCGTTACAAGAAAGTGAGTGGGAGCTCTGTAGCATTTCTCATATTATATGTAGATGACATACTATTGATGGGAAATGATATAGAACTCTTGGACAGCATCAAGGCCTACTTGAATAAGAGTTTTTCAATGAAGGACCTTGGAGAAGCTGCTTATATATTAGGCATCAAAATCTATAGAGATAGATCGAGACGCCTCATAGGTCTTTCACAAAGCACATACCTTGATAAGATATTGAAGAAGTTCAATATGGATCAATCTAAGAAGGGGTTCTTGCCTGTGTTACAAGGTATGAAATTGAGCTCAGCTCAATGTCCGACCACGGCAGAAGATATAGAAGAGATGAGTGTCATCCCCTATGCCTTAGCCATAGGTTCTATTATGTATGCCATGCTGTGTACCAGACCTGATGTAAACCTTGCCGTAAGTTTGGTAGGAAGGTACCAAAGTAATCCCGGCAAGGAACACTGGACAGCGGTCAAGAATATCCTGAAGTACCTGAAAAGGACTAAGGAAATGTTTCTCGTTTATGGAGGTGACGAAGAGCTCGTCGTAAAGGGTTACGTCGACGCTAGCTTCGACACAGATCTGGATGACTCTAAGTCACAAACCAGATACGTGTATATGTTGAATGGTGGAGCAGTGAGCTGGTGCAGCTGCAAGCAGAGTGTCGTGGCGGGATCTACATGTGAAGCGGAGTACATGGTAGCCTCGGAGGCAGCACATGAAGCAATATGGGTGAAGGAGTTCATGACCGACCTAGGAGTCATACCCAATGCGTCGGGGCCAATCAAACTCTTTTGTGACAACACTGGGGCTATTGCACTTGCCAAGGAGCCCAGGTTTCACAAGAAGACAAGGCACATCAAGCGTCGCTTCAACTCCATTCGTGAAAATGTTCAAGATGGAGACATAGAGATTTGTAAAGTACATATGGACCTGAATATAGCAGATCCGTTGACTAAACCTCTCCCTAGGGCAAAACATGATCAACACCAGAATTCCATGGGTGTTCGATTCATCAAAATGTAACTAGATTATTGACTCTGGTGCAAGTGGGAGACTGTTGGAAATATGCCCTAGAGGCAATAATAAAAGTATTATTATTATATTTCTTTGTTCATGATAATTGTCTTTATTCATGCTATAACTGTATTATCCGGAAATCGTAATACACGTGTGAATACATAGACCATAATATGTCCCTAGTAAGCCTCTAGTTGACTAGCACGTTGATCAACAGATAGTCATGGTTTCCTGGCTATGGACATTGGATGTCATTGATAACGGGATCACATCATTAGGAGAATGATGTGATGGACAAGACCTAATCCTAAGCATAGCACAAGATCGTGTAGTTCGTTTGCTAGAGCTTTTCCAATGTCAAGTATCTTTTGCTTTGACCATGAGATCGTGTAACTCCCGGATACCGTAAGAGTGCTTTGGGTGTATCAAACGTCACAATGTAACTGGGTGACTATAAAGGTGCACTACAGGTATTTCCGAAAGTGTCTGTTGGGTTGACACGGATCGAGACTGGGATTTGTCACTCCATATAACGGAGAGGTATCACTGGGCCCACTCGGTAATGCATCATCATTATGAGCTCAAGGTGACCAAGTGGTTGATCACGGGATCATGCATTACGGTACGAGTAAAGTGACTTGCCGGTAACGAGACTGAACAAGGTATTGGGATACCGACGATCGAGTCTCGGGCAAGTAACATACCGATTGACAAAGGGAATTGTATACGGGGTTGTTTAATCCTCGACATCATGGTTCATCCGATGAGATCATCATGGAGCATGTGGGAGCCAACATGGGTATCCAGATCCCGCTGTTGGTTATTGACCGGAGAGTCGTCCCGGTCATGTATGCATGTCTCCCGAACCCGTAGGGTCTACACACTTAAGGTTCGGTGACGCTAGGGTTGTGAAGATATGTGTATGCAGTAACCCGAATGTTGTTCGGAGTCCCGGATGAGATCCCGGACGTCACGAGGAGTTCCGGAATGGTCCGGAGGTAAAGAATTATATATAGGAAGTGCTGTTTCGGCCATCGGGACAAGTTTCGGGGTTATCGGTATTGTATCGGGACCATCGGAGGGGTCCCGGGGGCCCACCGGGTGGGGCCACCTGTCCCGGGGGGGCACATGGGCTGTAGGGGGTGCGCCTTGGCCTAGATGGGCCAAGGGCACCAGCCCCAAAAGCCCATGCGCCTAGGGTTCCACTTAAGGGAAGAGTCCCAATGGTGGAAGGCACCTCTAGGTGCCTTGGGGGGGAGGGAAACCTCCCCTTGGCTGCCGCACCTAGGAGATTGGATCTCCTAGGCTGGCGCACCACCCCCTTGGCCCTCCTATATATAGTTGAGGAGAGGGAGGACTTCATACCTCAACCTTTGGTGCTTCCCTCTCCCCTGTTACATCTCTCCCTCGTAGTACACGGCGAAGCCCTGCTACTGTGACGCCCTGCATCCACCACCACGCCGTCGTGCTGCTGGATCTTCATCAACCTCTCCTCCCCCCTTGCTGGATCAAGAAAGGAGGAGACGTCATCCACTCCGTACGTGTGTTGAATGCGGAGGTACCGTCTGTTCGGTGCTAGGATCTCCGGTGATTTGAATCACGTCGTGTTCGACTACATCAACCCCGTTCTTCGAACGCTTCCGCTCGCGATCTACAAAGGTATGTAGATGCATCTAATCACTCGTTGCTAGATGAACTCCTAGATGGATCTTGGTGAAACGAGTAGGAAAAATTTTGTTTTCTGCAACGTTCCCCAACAATTACTGTTGAGCAATTGACAGAATTGAGCATAGTTATGAGAATATCTAGGTATGATCATTAATATAGGCATCACGTCCGAGACAAGTAGACCGACTCCTGCCTGCAACTACTACTATTACTCCCCTCATCGACCGCTATCCAGCATGCATCTAGAGTATTAAGTTAAAAACAGAGTAACTCGTTAAGCAAGATGACATGATGTAGAGGGATAGATTCATGCAATATGACGAAAACCCCATCTTGTTATCCTCGATGGCAACAATACAATACGTGCCTTGCTGCCCCTACTGTCACTGGGAAAGGACACCGGAAGATTGAACCCAAAGCTAAGCACTTCTCCCATTGCAAGAAAGATCAATCTAGTAGGCCAAACCAAACTGATAATTCTAAGAAACTTGCAAAGATAACCAATCATACATAAAAAAATTCAGAGAAGATTCAAATATTATTCATAGATAGACTTGATCATAAACCCACAATTCATCGGTCTCAACAAACACACCGCAAAAAGAAGATTACATCGAATAGTTCTCCACAAGAGAGGGGGAGGACATTGTATTGAGATCCAAAAAGAGAGAAGAAGCCATCTAGCTAATAACTATGGACCCGTAGGTCTGAGGTGAACTACTCACACTTCATCGGAGAGGCTATGGTGTTGATGTAGAAGCCCTTCGTGATCGATGCCCCCTCTGGCGGAGCTTCGGGACATGCCACAAGATGGGATCTCGTGGATACAAAAAGTTGTGGTGGTGGAATTAGGTTTTTGGCTCCGTCTCTGATCGTTTGGGGGTATGTAGGTATATATAGGAGGAAGGAGTACGTCGGTGGAGCAACAGGGGGCCCATGAGGGTGGAGGGCGCGCCTGGGGAGTGGGGGTAGGCGCGCCCCCTACCTCGTGGCCTCCTCTTTTGTGTCTTGACGTAGGGTCCAAGTCTCCCGGGTCTTGTTTGTTCAGAAAATCACGTTCCCGAAGGTTTCATTCCGTTTGGACTCCGTTTGATATTCCTTTTCTTCGAAACCCTAAAACGGGCAAAAATTAGCAATTCTGGGCTGCGGCTCCGGTTAATAGGTTAGTCCCAAAAATAATATAAAAGTGGATAATAAAGCCCAATAATGTCCAAAACAGTAGATAATATAGCATGGTGGAATCAAAAATTATACATACGTTGGAGACGTATGACTGCCCTCTCCGGTGTATGGAGGAGTGTCCTCCGGGTGCCACTAGTTGGCAATCTCCTCCAGATCCCACTGATAAACAGGTTGTCGATAAGGATCAAGGGGTGGCTCCGACTCAGGCTCTCGGGCTGATGTCAGGCTCCGGTAGGCATGAATGGCCTCCGGCAAAACAAGGTACATGCCTGAAAATATGTTAAACAAAGAGGGAGCAGGCAAAGTAATAATCTCACAGTAGTTTTTATCAAATATCATTCTATATTTAAGAATCTTCTTCTTATCCTTAACTATAAAATCATGTGCTACCATACTCTTATAATCTAGAAATAGGAGGCAGCAAGATGAGCTAGAACTCGGGTTTGAGCTGGAGGATGATTTTTTCTGGAGGAAGATGAAGTGTGTGGGTGCAAGAATAAGTGGAGGGGACCCATGTGGGGTCCACGAGGCAGGGGGCACGCCCTGGGGGGTGGGCGCACACTGCACCATCGTGGCCAGGTGGAGTGGCCCCCAGGTGTGTTCTTAGTGCCAATGATTCTTAAATATTCTAGAAAAAATCATATAAAATTTTCAGGACATTTGGAGAACTTCTATTTTTCGGGTATTTTTATTGCACGGATAATTCAGAAAACTGACACAAAATACTATTTTTGCTTTATTTAATCTAAATAACAGAAAGTAAAAGGAGGGTATAGAGAGTTGTGCTTTCTAACTTCATCCATTTCATGCTCATCAAAAGGAATCCACTAACAAGGTTGATCAAGTCCTGTTAACAAACTCTTTTCGAATAACATGAAACCGGAGAATTTTCGAATAACAATAAGTTACCTCAACGGGTATATGCATGTCCCCAACAATAAGAATATCATATTTTTTCTTGACAGTAGGAAGGGGAAATTCAAAACCTCCAATAATAATCATTGGAATTTTTCTAATAGAATTGTTGAGGTTGTTTCCTCGGAAAGTGTACCGTATGCTCATTACCATTAACATGAAAAGTGACATTGCCTTTGTTGCAATCAATATCAGCCCCTGCAGTATTCAAAAGGGTCTACCAAGAATAATAGACATATTGTTGTCCTTGGGAATATCAAGAATAACAAAGTCCGTTAAAATAGTAACGTTTGCAACCACAACAGGAACATCCTCACAAATACCGACAGGTATAGCAGTTGATTTATCAGCCATTTGCAAAGATATTTTAGTAGGTGTCAGCTTATTGAAATCAAGTCTAGTATTCCCTATGTTGTTCTTTAATATTTTTTGTGCCATCTAGTTAATCAAGAGTACAAACGATACATATTCTATAGCTTTCATCTGTGTTCTCCCTTTAGTTTTTGAGACATGTTGCTTCTAGTTATCAATCATATCTGACAAACATTCGCCAGAAGCCGTTTCCTGATGAACACCGAAAGAACCTTCAGACCGGCATCCAACAGTGTCAGTTTTGCCATGGCATTTGACCGAACATCCACTCCTCCGACACACAAATCTTCCACGTGAGTGTGAGCAACTGCCTTATGATCCTCCCTCCATTCCAAAATGTAGTGCATATAGCTTTATTGAAAATTCAAACCTTGCTAACCGTTGGGGATATAACCCCGCAATATGAATCGCCATATTATGCCAGATCATCCAGGTGGCAGCTGAAGAGCAAGACTCAAGACGGGTCGTGGCACCCAGGTGCAAGACCAGTAGGGTGGCTCAATGGGTCGGCCGGCTTAGGGCCCAGCATCCGAAGACGATGGCTCGTAGCCCCGAGGTGCAAGTCGCCAGGAGTTTCCTTACTTAGGGAACATGACAAGATAGACGCATATTAAGTCATGTATCATAATACGACCCGGACTCTTGTAAGCCCAAGGCCTCTAGTTGTATATAAAGGCGAGTCCCTGAGGCAGATAGACTAAGTTACAATCGATCAGTAACTAGGTCAAGCGAATCCATTCCCCTGTAATTAATCCTCAAGAAATAAGCAAACAACCAGGAAGTAGGCTATTACCTCAATTGTGAGGGGCCAAACCTGGGTAAACACGTGTCTCTCGATTCCGATCAACCCCACAAGCTAACCGCCCGGTTGCGATGGTCTCATGACTAAGTGCTCGGACTAGGACATCTGTCGTGACAAAACCACGACAGTTGGCGCCCACCGTGGGGCCAGTGCATGGTGGGTTCGAGTTCTTGAAAGTCTCTTTCCCAAGGATCGAGGGATACACCGTCGGTATGATGAGGAAGAGTCACCACGGCAAGCTCTACATCAACGACGCCGGCTGGGGCCTCGAGGCCGACTCAATCGAGTATGGGTACCGGGTCCCCTTCAGCAACATCCATGTCTTCATTAGTAAGATCGACGGATCGGAGCCTAAGCCGAAAATCTGCACCGACTTCATAGAGCCGGCTCTGTGCATGCAACCTGCCCGGATCCCAGTTGGCCGGAAGCATGTCTTCGCCAGCTTCACGCAAGGTGTAGAACTTGCAGAAAATTCTATGTCTAGAGGAGAGACTCTTGTCTACTCAGATGATGAGTCCTCGACCGGGGATACGGAGTCGATCTACCCGATTTATGATGGTAGGCTTGGGGGTTGTTCTAATAGCAACATTATTCTGGACCCTTATGAGCCGCCGTGCCGAGCCACCATTTTCATGGCAGGGACAACGAAGGCTCCCAATTCATCAGCGGCCAGAGCGACAGCGATGACTGACCCCCTACGGCACTGGCTTCTAGAGCATCCGGGTCAGTCAGGCCAGCGGCTCAAGTCTTATAGCTAGTGACCACCCTGACGACCTTACTGGGGACCAAGGTTACTGCGGAAAACCAGGTGGAGTGCAATGCGGAGATTGCAAAGCTTTGGGAGCAGATGACCAAGGCCTAGGAGGATATCAATGTTGAAAATGCCCAGAACGCCGCGCTACAAGCTCATATTAATGCGGAGGCAGAGCGCCTGAAGACGGAGACTTGGCGTCTAAACCTTGATTAGAATGACTCCAATGTAGTTCATTAGAGGAGGTACCAGAGCCATTTACCTCTGAGTTATGAGCCGGCATGTTTTTTCAACACGCCAAGGCAGGCGCGATTACTCCAGGAGTGTCGGTTATACCCCAATTAACATCCAATGTACCTGAGAGAAGGGTGGCGTCCCAACCCCACCAGCCAGAGCCGGTATGGAGCGAGGATAACATGGTAGCAGCGGCAACCTGGCTTATTGCCCTTCCTACCACCGGAGAGTCGCTGGTCGCGGTTGAGGCTCAAAATGCCATTGAACTTTTGCAGACGGTGATTCCTCGGCAGTCTAATTATTCTTATAGTAGGCATCGTGTACACTCGACCCCATTACCGAGCCATAGCTACAACCGACATGCTGAGTCGCCAGCAGTGTACAACAGTGAACGACGTCATAACCCATCCCAGGATAACCCGCCCTGCAACACATGTTCTGATGCCCAGGCAATTATGGATGAGGAAAGGGCCTGTCATGAGGTGGAGGCAGCGAACTAGGGGGCTTATCAGCTGCCCTGGTAATTCCTTCAACTTAAGTGGGAGCCGGATCAAGCACCAGAACCATCGGAATGCCGTGCCCAGTGTCGGCTTTACGTAACAAGCGCATGCCTAAGGATTTTAACGGACCTCGCAAAGTAACCAGCTACATGACGGATCTTGAGTTGGTGGTTTGGATTGAGAGTTATAAGCTGGCAATGGATATGTTGGATGTCAGCGATGCGGTATGTGCCAAGTTTTTCACTATGATGTTGGAAGGGCCGGCTCGCACATGGATGAAGAACCTTCCCCCCAATTATATCAACACCTAGGCAGAGTTGAAGGAGCGCTTCACCAAGAATTTTCAATGGACTAGCAAGCACTCGAAGATAATTGTTGATTTTCAGCACTGTGTAGAGTGTGAGGATGAGTCATCCCATCATAAGGCTCGCTAGGTTGCGAGCATTATCCACTCTTCATATAGCATTGGGGCGGCTCAAGCTGTGGTGATATTGGAGAAGAATTGCCACTTTCACCCTATTGTGCAGAAGCTCAAGCGGCTTAAACACAAGTGCACAGATATGGGTAATCTCATGGATGTGCTGACCAGATATGCTGACTCTGATGGTACGAAGGTTCCTAGCTCTGATGATGATAAATCTAATAAGGGCGAGAAAAACGGTGTCGGTAAGGGTTAGCAACAGAGTGCCTCGGTGCAGAATGGTAATCACACTGACCATGGTAATGGTGGAAAACGCAAACACCCCGATGGCGGGTCAGATTTTGTGGCTAACGCAAACATGGGGTTCAAAAATTAGCGTCGCAATGGCAAGCACCTTTATAACGGGGGGAAACCCAAGAATTATCTGGAAGCTCTTAACGCACCATGTCCAAAGAACAGTTATCCTAACAAGATGTCTTCTAATGCTTGGAAGGACTATTATATTATGCAGGTGTACAGGAATCAATCGTTTCAGCAGCATCATGGCAATGGCAATGGGCCGACAGGCGGGTCAGGATCAGGAGATTTCCAGGGAGCCGGCTTTGGTGGTGGTGGCTAAAATTCTGGCAATCAGTGCCAAGGGAACCATGGTGGTCATAATCAACAGTCTGGTCAAGGTAATCAGCAGAAGAATAATCAGTCAGGATATAAGAGTAATCCTAAGCAGCTCAATAGTGGCCAGTACTGTAAGTGCATCTAGTGCCACCCTTAGTTGGTTGAGGGACTAATGTGTTTGTGAGAATTGCAGGATAAGATAGGCAGTAGTCCCATATTGATTTGGTTTACACACCAGAGACGACACCTAAAAATGTATGAAGACATTGAAGACAATGGTGGTCTGTGAAGATATTCACAGTGAAGATTATGACATGAGAATACATTCACATGAAGACTATGGAGTGCGAAGACATAGTTGATTCGTAGTTTCCGTTTCTTCTTTCTTGAGTCATAAGAACCACCGTACTGTTAAGTGGGGTCCCAGTGAACAAAGTCAGAGTGACTGATGTGATGCTCAACCAAATCATATGTCTTCCAGTGAAGACAATGAGAGCAAATCTTATCCAGAGCTGGATGAGTCAGCTTTACTTGTAGCCCAAGTCAAGCTGTCATGTGTGTTTGAGATCTGACCATTGGACACGTGTCAGTTCCTTAGTGACCCAGGGTCATTTCAGACAAATTAGGTCGGGTTGCCTCCTAGCTATAAATAGCCCACCCCTACACCATAAATTGGTGGCTGCTCCGAGTTAGTGCACGGCTTTTGTCGTTTTAGAGCAACCCACCTTCGAAGCATTTGAGAGAGAGAGAGAGAGATCCTTGTGAGGAGAAAGCCCAAAACACCCAGAGCCAAAGAGTGTTAGGCATCACTAAAGTCTTTCTGTCCGCGTGATCTGAAGACTTGTTACAACTGAGGAGTGTGAATCCTCCAGCCGGTTAGGCGTGGCGTTCTGAGAATCCAAGAGTCATTGTGGATTGCCGGTAAACAAAGTCTATGAAGGTTTGGAAGTCTACCTTGAAGACTTACCAGAGTGATTGGACGAGCACTATGTGTTCTTAGCTCAAGGGGAATAAGGTGAAGACGCGGTCTTCTGAGTTAAATCTCAGCCTCCCTAACCAGACGTACATTTGTTACAGGAACTGGAACTGGTCTACCTAATCCTTGTCCTGACCAAGCAACCGGATCTATGAATCTCATTTCTTTACTTTACAGTTTGGCTTCATGAAGTCATTGCCTGTTTGCTTGATCTGATTGACTTCACTGAGTGAAGACTATTTACTATTTGGCTTCATACTATCTTCCATCCTGATCCATAATACCTAGGTGCTTATAGTCTTCGTGCTTTCACTTCATTGCTTACTTGACTATGGCCTGTCTAGTGTAGTCTACCTTCCTCTAGATATAAATAGGTTCATTTCTACTGGTTGTCTTCAAAGGCCCCGTGTTTTGAAGACTTCCATAAAAATCGCCTATTCACCCCCTCTAGTCGATAGCTAGCACTTTCAATTGGTATCAGAGCAAGGTGCTCCCTTGTTCTGTGTGATTCGTTTTAACCACCTGGAGTTTTAGCTATGTCGAGTGCAGGGATAATCAAGGTCTCCACTACGTGCCCTGTCTTTGATGGCACTGATTACCCCTACTGGAAGAATAAGATGCGTATGCATCTTGAAGCAATTGATGTCGATATCTGGTATGTCATCAAGAACGGCGTTCCCAAGGTCGGTGAAGGTGTCACCGCTGCTGATGTCAAGAGGTTCATTCAACTGGACTCGACCGCCAAGAATATCATCTGTGATCACCTGACCAAAGGACAGTACGGCAGTGTGAGTGCACTAGAAATTGCGAAGCTAGTCTAGGACTGGCTCTCCAAGGTCAATGAAGGCGTCTCAACCCAGACAGACTCAAGGATTGATGTTCTTCACAACCTCTTCAACCACTTCAAGAGAAACGACAATGATAATGTCCATCTCACGTTTGATTGCCTCAGTGATATCACAAATGAGCTTCGCGCACTCGGCGCCACTGAGATCACCAAGCATGAAATCGTCAAGAAGCTCCTGAGATCACTTGACAGCTCATTTGACACCCTGACCCTGATGATTCAAGAACGCCCTAACTTCAATACTCTCGACCCGTCTGACATGCTTGAGAGGCTCAACACACATGAGTTCCAGTTATCTGAGAAAAGAGATATCTATGGTCCCAACTATGGTCGAACTCACTCTTTGAAGGCAAAAGTTGTTTCCTCATGTGAAGAAGAATCTAACTGCAGTTCTGAGGATCCTGAAGACATTGGAAAGGAGCTCGCTATGCTCGTGAAGAAGTTCCAGGAGTTCACCAAGAAAAAGGGTTTCACAAAGTCTTCAAGATCCATCTCAAGAAATGATGAAGCTTCCTCTCGTGACTACAAGAAGAGAACATGCCACAACTGCAAGAAACCTGGTCACTACATCTCGGAGTGTCCTCAATGGGACAATGGGACCAAGAAGAAGAAGAAGAACAAAGAATATGATTCTGATGACAAGTAGAAGAAGACTAGATCCTCAAAGTCTTCGTCAAAATCTTCATCACACAAGAAGAGCTCATCAAAGGAGGAGTCTGCTTCTGAGGAGGCGGAGGTGGAGTCTGAGGAGTCCGATTCAGGCATGGCAAGCCAGGCTCTAGCTTCAGCATATGTCACCAAGTCCATCTTCAACACTGAAGACAGTGGCCTCATCACCAACGCCGCTGCTGATGATGAGGATGACTTTGCTCCCACCTATTGCTTCATGGCACGCGGTGCCAAGCTAAACTCATGTGATGCTTACTTTCAAACTTCAAGTGAAGATGACTCTGAATGTGAATCCAAACCTAGCTACAAAACACTTGCTAAAATTTGCAACAAAACAACAAAATGCTATGGAACATATTCAAAACTTGCTAGACAAAAGTGCTGACATGTTGGATGTGGAAATGACTCGAACTCAGTCCTTAACTGAAGACATTAAAAATCTTCACATTAAGTACGAAGAACTTGAAAGTCATCATGAAATGCTCTCAACCACTCATGAAAAGCCCTCCTATGATTATCTTCAAAGGAAGCAAGAGCTTGAGAACTTGAGATCAGATCATGAAGATCTTCAAAAGGAGAACGAGTCACTCCGCGCTCAACAGATCAGTTTTGCTCAGGAAGACTTTGAGCCACCATGTTTAAAATATCTTGAGCATGATAATGTTGTCTCTGTTGCTGGATGTTCTACTGCTGCTACTATTGCTATGTCTTCAAATTCTGATGTGGAAACTAACCCCTCTTCTGAGGATACAACTACTATTGCTGATGAGAATGCCAAGTTGAAGACATTGCTTGAAATAGGGATGTACAAAAGTCTGAAAGGGCGTCAGACACTATGCGATGTCCTCAAGAAACAGATTATGAACCGAAACCCTAGGAAAGCGGGTATTGGGTTCAAGAGGAAAATGAATGTTGATGGTTCATACTTGAAGCCTAAGCAGTACCCCAAAACCACATGGGTTGTTGCAAGGGAACCTTCAGTGGATCCATCTACCTTATTTGGCTTCACTTGTGCTAACCCTATTATCATTGATGAATCCTTTAATGTAAACTATAAACTGTTGAAGAATCAGAATGGTGAAGTGTTTGCCAGGTATATTCGTACTAACTGCAGGAATGGACCACCTTTGAAGAAGATCTGGGTGCCCAAAAGTTGTCTTAAGAAACTTCCTATGAATGTCATCATGACACCACCAAGGAAAGAGACAAACCCAGACCAAAGGCTTCATATGGTCCAAAGGCTTCATACAGATAGAGGACTCACTAGAATCACCCTAATGCCAATGTTTTGCAGGGAAACCATACTCAGACTTATGAATATGAGCGTGTTTGATCAAACCGCTATGTTCATAAGACCAAGAACTTGTCTGCTTGTTCCTATGAGTATTATTCACCTCCTGCGGGGATATTTGCTAGGGCTCCAAAGCCAAAGTTCTCAGATTCTGCACTTAGACTCATTGCTTCTAAGCCACCCCTGAAGATGTGGGTGGCTAAGAAAAATTAACTCTCTTTTTGCAGGGAAAGGTCTCCAGCCGAAAATCAAAGGCTTCTGATGCTTATGCTGGGGACCTAAAACATCTTGTGGGACGCAAGATAAAATGTCCAAATGGTCTTACTATGTATTTCGTCCCAGGATTCCTTAACAACCATCCTATCTACCCTAACCAGGATCTAAACTTTGATAACATGCTTGTTCGTCAAATGTTTATGCTTCACATTTCCCTTGTTGAAGCCTATCCCCCAAACTGCACTGTAGGGTACGACACCAAAGGCTTCTGAGTGCATTATGGATAGTGGATGCACTAACCACATGACTGGTGATTGATGTCTTCTCATGGATTCAAACCTACGTTCATCGGACAAGAGTCACATCACATTTGCTGACACTGGTAAAATCAAGGTATTGGGTCTAGGTAGAGTTGCAATCTCAAAGGATCAGCATATGGATAAAGTGATGCTTGTTGAATCCCTTGGTTTCAACTTAATGTCTGTCTCAATGCTTTGTGATTTGAACATGATTGTGATATTTGGAAAATATCGTTGCCTTGTTTTGATGGAATCTGACAAATCTCTAGTCTTTGAAGGGTATCGAAAAGACGATCTGTACATGGTAGATTTCTCAGCAGGACCACAGTTGGCCGTATGTCTTCTAGTAAAAGCTTCAGAGTGCTGGCTCTGGCATCGAAGGCTAGGGCATGCTGGCATGAGGAACTTGTACACTCTCACGAAGAAGAAGCATGTCGTAGGCATCAAGGGCATCAAGTTCAAGAAGGATCATCTATGTGGTGCTTGCGAAGTAAGAATGATGACTTGGTCCAAGCATCCGTCGAATACAATCATGACGACATCTCGTCCCTTCGAGCTGCTTCACATGGACTTATTTGGCCCTACTCACTAGTCTACCCTTACTACCACTGTTTGCCTCTATGGCTTCGTTATTATTGATGATTACTCAAGATATACATGGGTGCACATAATCCTCTACAAGAATGAAGTGCAGGATGTCTTCAGACGATTCGCCAATCGTGCCATGATGAACTATGGCATCAAGATCAAGCACATCAGGAGTGACAACAGCACAGAATTCAAGAACACAGGCCTCGACACTTATCTTGATACATTGGGCATCACACATGAGTTCTCAGCTCCATACACACCTTAGCAGAATGGCATTGTGGAGCGCAAGAACAGAACCCTTATTGAGATGGCACGAATGATGCTCGATGATTACAAGACTCTAAGAAAGTTCTGGCCTGAAGCCATTGATACTGTGTGCCAAGTCATCAACCATGTTTATCTTAACAAGCTTCTAAAGAAGGCATCATATGAGCTACTAATTGGTAAGAAGCCAAACGTCGACTACTTTAGAGTATTTGGTGCTACGTGTTGGATCAAGGATCTACATCACACTTCAAAATTTGCACCGAAAGCACATGAAGGTTTTATGCTTGGCTACGGAAAGGGTTCACCCTCCTACAGAGTCTTCAACCTCTTTCACTATAAAGTGGTTGAAACTGTGGATGTGCGGTTCGATGGGACTAACGGCTCACAAAGAGAGCACCTGCCAAATGTGCTAGATGAAGCCTCACTAAGTGAATCTATCAAGATTATGGGCACTGGAGAAATCATACCTTCAGAGTCTCGGGCTAAAGAAGAAATCATAATTTCTGCACCTAATCAACCCGAAGACTCTGCTCATCCTGAAGTTAATGCTGAAGATGAAGACAATGATCAGGAAGAGCAAAATCTTCGTCCAATTCATCCTCGTGTTGCAAATGAAGTACAAATCGAGAAGATAATTGATCGCATCAATGCACTTGGTCCACTCACTCGTTCAAGAGCAACACAACTAGCAAATTTCTGTGGACACTTTGCATTTGTCTCTATATCTGAACCCAAGAAAGTTGCTGAAGCCTTCATGGAACCTGAATGGATTCAAGCGATGCAAGAAGAGCTTCAACAGTTTAAGCTGAACAATGTGTGGGAACTGGTTAAGCGTCCTGATCCTCGCAAGCATAACATCATTGGCACCAAATGGATCTATCGCAACAAACAAGATGAGCATTGTCAAGTTGTCAGAAGCAAGGCTCGTCTCCTTGCTCAAGGTTACACTCAAGTAGAAGGGATTGACTTCGATGAAACATTTGCTCCGGTGGCTAGGCTTGAAGCCATCTGCATACTGCTAGCCTATGCTAACCATCACAACATCCTTCTATATCAAATGGATGTAAAGAGTGCCTTTCTCAACGGCAAGATTGAAGAAGTATATGTTGCACAACCACCTAGGTGTAAAGACCCAAAGCATCCTGACATTGTATAGGAGCTCAACAAGGCACTGTATGGCCTCAAACAAGCCCCTCGTGCTTGGTATGACATTCTTAAACACTTCCTGAAGAGCAAAGGCTTCAAACCTGGTTTCCTGGATCCCACACTCTTCACGAAGACATATGATGGAGAACTGTTTGTGTGCCAAATCTATGTGGATGACATTATCTTTGGCTGCACTGACAAGAAATATAGTGATGAGTTTGGACATATGATGGGTGAGCTGAAATTCTTCCTCGGTCTTCAAATCCGTCAGTAGAGCAACGACATCTTCATATCACAACAAAAATACCTCAAGGATTGCCTGAAGTAGTTTGGAATGCTAGACTGCAAAGGATACATGACGCCAATGCCAACCAAAAGTCATCTGGGCCCTGACGACAATGGTAAAGAGTTCGATCAAAAGGTATACCGCTCCATGATTGGTTCTTTACTCTATTTATGTGCATCTAGGCCAGATATAATGCTTAGCGTTTGCATGTGTGCCCGATTCCAAGCGGCACCAAAGGAATCGCATCACTTAGCTGTGAAGCGAATTCTTCGATATTTGGCTTACACCCCTACACTAGGATTATGGTATCCAAAGCGCTCAGAGTTTGATCTAGTTGGATTCTCAGATGCTGATTATGCTGGTGACAAGGTTTATCGCAAGTCCACATCAGGCACATGTCACTTTCTTGGACGATCTCTTGTCTGTTGGTCTTCAAAGAAGCAGAACTGTGTATCCCTCTCCACTTCCGAATCTGAATACATTGCTGCTGGATCTTGCTACGCTCAGCTTCTATGGATGAAGCAAACTCTCAAGGACTATGGCATCCACCTGAAGCATGTGCCTCTCTACTGCAACAATGAAAGCGTAATCAAGATTGCCAACAACCTAGTTCAGCACTCGAAGACAAAGCACATTCAGATCTGTCATCACTTTCTTAGAGATCATGTCATGAAGGAGGATATTGATATTATTCACATCAACACTGAAGAGCAATTGGCAGATATCTTCACAAAGCCCTTGGATGAGAAAAGGTTTTGCAAGTTGCGATTTGAGCTAAATATCTTAGAATCCTCAGATGTCCTGTAATTGCATACACATCCTAATGCTTATGCATGTTGATGACTTAGATGTGCAACACATGAAGTAACGTATCTCTTCAATAAATGAAGACATACACTCAAAGTGTGAATACATTAACGCGGAATTTGACTTCAGAGTGCCACGATAATTGTGCGCCGTGTCTGGGTCTAATACTTCCTATACGGTGGGTAACGCCACCACCAAAATCTTTTTGAAGTGTTTCGTTTAGTGTCACAATTGCATAGTCTTCGCATTAAGTTTGTCTTCAACATTGATTTGACTTTAAGTTTTTCTTCGCAGTCATGAGTTGGTATATATATATAAACACTATTGTGATCACAACCTGAACTGCCTGAGTAACGCGTCTGAACTTCCCTCTATACGAACCCGACCTTCGGGCTATCTTCGCAACCGTGGCTTCCCCCGCGAATTATTCTTGTTAGTCGTGTTCTATATGATGTTAGTGTAATCTGCAAACGATTTTTAGCAACTAAATACCCGTTTAAAATAGGAATCTCTCTCATAGGCGGATTTTGCACTCGGGTCATGATGAACTCGCGTTTTTTGCAAATTTACTGCCTGAGTTGTTCGACCTGAACTTCCCCTTGTGCTAGGTTGACCTTCCACCAACTTTGCCCAAAGGAGGCTTGCTATATACCGTTGGAAAGCTATGGACATCAGTATCATGACCCAATTTAAATTTTTGGCAAAATGTAAGCGGTTTAAGAGCTGTTTTGGAAACCGTTTTTTCTTCATACAAAAAATGTGAATCGTATTTTCGACCGCATTTCTAAACCGTTTATCGGAATGAGGCAAATAATATGGCGTTCGAAAACTGCTGAAAAAATGCTCCTTCCACATGTTGAAAGTTTTTTCTAATTCGCTATGTTTAAAGAGTTATTTGGAAAATTGTAAAACTTTGTAAACCGAACAGCCGAGTTTGTATTTTCGATGTCATTTCTAAATGGCTAATCCAATTAAGGCAAGTGATATGGCGATGGAAAGCTTATGAAAACGCGCTACTTTCTCATGTTGAATGTTTTTTCTAATTTTGAACGGTTTAAAAGTAATTTAGAAAACGGTACAAGTCCCACCGAATTCGTATTTTCGAGCTAGTTTTTTAACTGTACGTCCGAATGCAACAAATAATACGGCGTTGGAAAGCTTGGGGAAATGCAAAACTTTTTGGTAAATATTGTTTCTCCCAATTCCTTACTGTTTTAAGTAATTTTTGAAAATGACTAAAAACGTATTTTCGACGTAATTTCTACAAACTTTATCGGAATGGGGCAAATAATATACCATTTAAAAGCAACGGAAAATGCGGAACTTTTTTGTATTGATGGTTTTCTCTGATTCCAAGCCGTTTTCAAGTAATTTTGAAAACGGCGGGATCATTCGTTCTGCCTTTATCGTGAAACAGATTCTTCCAAAATGCACCGCGTGAAGACTTGAACTTCTCGGCATGTCTACTTGAACTTCACTCTGTTTTTCACGTGTTTTTTTGCTCATAGCTCTCCATCCACTGCTCGTAGCTCTCGATCCACTCACCGTCATTGAGCAAGTGATATACCGATGGAAAGCTGCTGTAGACATGCAACTTTCCCGTGTTGATCATTTTTTCATACTCGCGGCGGTTTTGAAAGTTTTTCTTATGAAATTCATTCAGCGTAGTAGTTGAACTTCCTGCTGTTTTCACGTTGAACTTCTATGATGTATTTTCGTTTGTAATTTTCTAATCCATTCATTAGTGTTACACAAATGATATTCTTTTTGTACAAATCTCTCTCACAATATGTTTTTTAACTTTCTCCGAGCAAGGACTTGAACTTACACAAATGATATTCAGGACGTTTTGAAGTAAATTAGAAAATGACCAGATAATGATTTTCTGCCTTCATCGTGAATGGAAATGCACTGCGTGAAGTAGTTGAACTGCTCGGGCATGTCTGTTTGAACTTCACTCTGTTTTTGACGTGCTATTTTTTGACGTTCTGTTTTTTGCACTGCGTGCAATAGTTGAACTTCTAGGGCGTGTCTGTTTGAACTTCACTCTATTTCACTTTATTTGTATTTTTCCTATATGAAATACACACCATGCAGTACGTGGACTTCCAGGTTGTCATCAATTTGAAATTCTCTCTGGTTTGAGAGAATTATTTTAAAACACAAAAACAACATATTTTTTATGTATTTTGGACATCTAAATACACGGTGAACCTCTCTCACAAGAATTTTTGAACTTTCCCTCGCCGAGCACTTGAACTTCTAGCAACCATTTTTACGTTTAAGAGATTGTTTTCAAAAGTGCAAACAATGGTATTGTGCTTTTTATTTTTTGAAAAGGTAAATCCTAGGTTTTAATAAACTCCGAACTTCTATGTTATTTCAATTTGAACTTCACCTTTTATTTTTTGGGCAAAGAATTGTATTCAATTTTTATACGGAAAAAATCAAACAGGAAAATACAAGGTGAACCTCTCTCGCAAGAATTTTTGAAGTTCCTCAGACAAACCACTTGAACTGCTTTCAACAAACCTTTAAGCTTTTATTTTTCTATACTTTTAGTTCTCACCTGAAATGCATTCCTTGGAGTACTTGAACTTCTTGTTGTTTTCAGTATGAATTTCTTTCAACAGATAAGATTTTTTTGAATAGATAAAAATGTGTTTTAAATGATATATATGAAAATTTTAAAACGTTGATCCAGATGTAGCACATAATATACTTGGTGGAAAGCTTATGAATAGCAGCAAGTTTTTCATGTAGATAGGTGTTACAAATTCGTAGCCATTTGCGAGCACTTTTTAAAATGGAAAAGCAACGTTGCTTTTTGCCTTTTTTTTACATTTTAATGAACGATGGACGTCTCGCACATGAATTTTGAACTATGCTAGGAGGAGCACATGAACTTCTTGAACACCCTTTCTTAAGCTTTTTGTTTCCTTTTTCTTATATTTTTATCTCAAACGCATTCCGTGTAGTAGTTGAACCTTCCACTGTTTTCACCTTGAACTTCTATCACGTATTTTTGTTCGATGTCACTCACAACAATTTTTGAACTTTCTCGAGACGTTAGCCTTTTCTTTTTCATTCTTTTTTTCACACAATGCACATCGTGTAGTACGTGAACTTCTGACAGTTATTAATCTGAACTTCTCCTGGTTACGCGAAAATATCTGAGTTTTTTATAGATATTGAACCGCTCTACCTATTTTATTTGAACTTCATCGTGTATTTTTAGAAATGTGAAAATTGGAGGTTTTTTAGAAACATTAAACTTCTTCGTTATTTGAAATTGAACTTATTGGTTTTATTCTTTAGAAACTAGAAAAATCCGATTTTTTCAAATATAATATCAAACTACTCCGCTTTTTCCAATTGAACTTCTTGAATTTATTTCTCTAGTAACATGAGAACCTAAGGTTTTTATATACCGTGAACTACTTAGTTTTTCGAAATTGTACTGCTTAGTTTTAATCTTTAGCATTGGGGAACATCTAAGTTTTATATAAACATTAAACAACTTCATATATTTTTTAAAAAAATTGGAAACCTGAATGTTCATGAGCTTCTTTTTCCAGTGCTGTTTTCCTTGCTAATTAACATGGCACCACATAGGTTTCCTTAAATTCCCTTTCGACGTCATACCATCTAATGCAATAGTTTTGCAAGGCATGTTTATAGAAATTACAGAAGTTAATTAGTTTGCGATAAAAGGAAACAGTAAAATAATTTATTTCCATTTTTGGCATAACCACGAGCACCTTAGGCACATATCCATTTTTTATCTGCACTTGCTCTTTTTTTTTGGAGGCTCCATTCCACTTTGCTGGAATTACCCAACACGAAACTATACAAAGGTTTTTGAATTACTACAATCTTCAACCTGGAGAGTAACCTTGGACTGCACAATCATGTACAATCGGACATGGATTGTTATGCATTTTGTAGCAGGATATAATGTACAACAATCACGTAAAAAGCATCAAACTTCAACCTGGAGTCACATTGGACTGCAAAATTACATTTTGTGACAACTTAAAACTAATTGTATCTGTTCACAGTAATGCCATCGCTGCCAAATACATTTTTTTAATTGAGACCAACTTTCAGAAACAACGGAATAAGTAGAGAGGGGATGGAAAGGAGATTCGTGCGGTCCTTGATTTGAGAGCGGGACGACCGACATCGTTCAGGAGGCCAGAGAGAACAGTTCCAGTGAGGATGATGAACCAGGCAGGGGATTTTGTCGATGCACATGTAACGATCGAGGGAGTGCTCATGACCTGCCCAAGGCGTTGCCCGCGAACTTCCTAGGGTGCTGCCACGCCCTGCCCTCACGCACACCCTCGGATGACGCTGGATCGAGGGAGGACACATGCGTCAGATCTGCATCGGCGGCCAAGGGGGGTGGATGGGCCCATGGGGAGGAGGACGCCGCTGCAGCCGGGACAACAGCGAGCGGAGATTTGGGCAGCGGTGCGCGTGAGGTTGACGGCCCGCGGAGGAGGCCGCCGGATGGTGGAATTAGGGGGAGGTAGGCCACCACCGAGGTGGATCCACAGGGAGGGGCTCGCGGCGCGATGGATTTAGGGGGAGAGAGGCCACAACTACAATGGATTCAGGGGGAGGGAGGCGGCGACTGCTCTCGTGGGATCCGGGGACCGACGATGGCGCTCGGTATCCAGGGAAGACCGGCGAAATCATGCGGTCGTTCCGGGGCTGCGCCATCGTTGGGGAGGGGGGAAGGGGGTCGCGCAGCCATTGGGAAGGAGGGGAGGAGGCCCGCCGCCGTTGGGAAGGAGGGGAGGAGGCCGCGCCGGCATTGGGGAGGAGGTTGCGCCACCATTTGGGGAGGAGGGTCGTGGGGCGACGACCGCGCGGGGACGAGGCGCTGCGTCGTGGGGATGTGGGTCGGGGATGGGGGCCGAGAGGTGGGAAGAGTGGGAGGTGGGAGGTGGGGTTCGGTTTTTGTTTTTAGATCTTAGGAACCAGTGGTCGGCCCTATACAAGGCTGCTGTGATCCAAATAACTATTCTAATCCCAGGATTAGAATAGTGTTGTCCTATATATATGCGTGTTCTGTCCTCTACAGCATTCACTTATAGCTATGTCTTCACTCTTGAATTTTTCTGATCTAAGTGAATGTGATCGGACCCTAACCCCCTCTGTGCTTCTACCTCAAATTCTGTCTATCCAATTCATATGCACTCTGTTGAAACATGTCAAATTTCTTCTTCTAGTCCTTGTCAGCAGAAGAAAAAGAGACAAACATTTAAATCTGTTTTAAATGCCATATCATCTTTGCTTGAATATCGGAGAAGCCGGAACACCCACCCGACAATCCAGGCATGCGTGGGAACATGGAACAACTTCCAATAAGGTGCATGCATGCCACGTGTCCTTCAGATGTGAACCGCCAGGGGCACCTGCCTAATTACGTTGTGCCGTCCCTATCCTTATATATACGCACACCTCACGGTCATTATCTCTTATTCCACCTCGCCACCTTGGACAAACCCTAGTGCCTCCGCTAGCTCGAGTTGACGCCGGAGACGAAGCGCTTAGCTTCCGCGACATCTTCGACGCCATCCTCACACCGGCTGCGGACCTCGTCCTCTCCACCGCCGCCAAGTTAGGGCACGGGAGATTGAACTGCTCGGCTTCAAAACTATGCCTTCTCTAGCAGTTCGTCAGCGGTAAATAAAGCTCTCTTTTTACTGTCTTTTGATCTGTCAAAACCATCCACTTTGACCAAAAGTGGTTTCTACACTTCCAATTCTGGATCTATCTTTATCTGCATCTCATATTATGCTAAGGGTATTCACTTATGCTTCATAACTATTTAGATTCCTCACTTGTACTTATTCATGGATTCGTACAAATCTGGAACCAATTTTCTTCAAATAAGGGAATGTCTTTGCACTATGAGGTCAATGTCTTCAAACCGATTTATCTTCAAAATCTTCTGAGAATGCATATGACCTCTTCCCCTTCCCTCGCACCTTTAATGCTGTCACAGGTACATGTCCGTGGGAGTATCCCTTGGTTCTCATAGTCTGCATTCATTTGCAGAGTTCTTACAGCATCATATTCACTCCCCTGAAGCCAGTTCTTGTCTGACCAGTAGACGGAGGCCTTTCACTGTTCTAAAGCCAATCAGTCTGAATATAATGGCAACAGAAAAATCAGCAAGAAAAGGTGGCAGGCTGCGCAGAGGCAACAAAGCTCTAGATCTGCCTCCGGATCTGTATGAATTGTACAAGTCAGATCATGAAGAAAGTTACAATTGGTGCAAAGACCAGAATCCAATGGATTCGAAGATATTGGGCAGAACAGTGGTTCAAGTACAACTTCGTCACTGCCGAATATCCTGAGAAGAATGCGATTAAGCGCCCATGGGGTGATTTTCTGTACAGGAATCTGCAGCCAAAATAAAAGCCTGAAGTCATCGCCCGAGGCTTCTACCCATGCATGGTCCGAGGACCGAAGCCTGAGAATGCCGACCCATCATCCATGTTATGGTGTCACGAAGCCAATCTCTTGAAGCGACTATCAGTTTGCCAAGGAGTCAGCTACAAAGAACAAGAAGGAGCTAGGACTCAACTTCAACCCTGGTCCATCTCCTCCAAGGCTTGATGGCACGCGCGATGCCAATCCAAATGTCATCGGCCCCTTCAACAACCTCGATGGCCTCCTCTCTCACATTGCTGCTCAAAGGGCTACGGTGAATCAATGTGCTGATGTGCTACCTCTTGTGCATGCGTTAGTTTTCCCTTGAAGAGGAAAGGGTGATGCAGCAAAGTAGCGTAAGTATTTCGCTCAGTTTTGAGAACCAAGGTATTAATCCAGTAGGAGACAACGCTCAAGTCACCTAGTACCTACACAAACAATCAAGAACCTTACAAGCAACACGATAAAGGGGTTGTCAATCCCTTCACGGCCACTTGCAAAAGTGATATCTGATAAAGATAATAAGATAAATATTTTTGGTATTTTTGTTGTATAGATTGGAAAGTAAAGATTGTAAAATAATAAAACGAGATGCGATGTAAATAAAAGAGATGCAATATAATAAGAAAGAGACCCGGGGGGCATAGGTTTCACTAGTGGCTTCTCTTGAGATAGCATAAATTACGATGTATGAACAAATTACTACCGAGCAATTGATAGAAAAGCGCATAGTTATGAGAATATCTAGGCAATGATTATGATTATAGGCATCACGTCTGTGTCTAGTAGATCGAAACGATTCTACATCTACTCCTATTACTCCACACATCGACCGCTATCCAGCATGCATCTAGAGTATTAAGTTCATAAGAACAGAGTAACGCATTAGGCAAGATGACATGATGTAGAGGAATAAACTCAAGCAATATGATATAAACCCCATCTTTTTATCCTCGATGGCAACATTACAATACATGCCTTGCTGCCCCTACTGTCACTGGGAAAGGACACCGCAAGATTGAACCCAAAGCTAAGCACTTCTCCGATTCCAAGAAAGATCAATCTAGTAGGCCAAACTAAACCAATAATTCGAAGAGACTTGCAAAGGTAACAAATCATGCATATAAGAATTCAGAGAAGAAGCAAATAATATTCATAGATAATCTTGATCATAAATCCACAATTCATCGGATCTCGGCAAGCACACCGCAAAAGAGTATTACATCGAATAGATCTCCAAGAACATCGAGGAGAACTTTGTATAGAGAATCAAAGAGAGAGAAGAAGCCATCTAGCTGATAACCATGGACCCGAAGGTCTGTGGTAAACTACTCACGCTTCATCGGAGAGGCTATGATGTTGATGTAGAAGCCCTCCGTGATCGATTCCCCCTCTGGCAAATCGCTAGAAAAGGCCCCAGATGGGATCTCACGGGTACGGAAGGTTGCGGCGGTGGAAAAGTGGTTTCGTGGCTCTCCTGGATGTTTTTAGGCGAAAGAAGTACGTCGATGGAGCTCTGTGTGTCCCACAAGGGTGGGGGCGTGCCTACCCCCCGGGTGCCCCCTCCTGCCTCGTGGACTTCCAGACATCCACTCCAAGTCTCCTGGATTGCGTTTGTTCCAAGAAAGACCCTCACGAAGGTTTTGTTCCGTTTGATATTCCTTTTCTTCAAAACACTAAAATAGGCAAAAAAACAGAAACTGACACTGGGCCTCCGGTTAATAGGTTAGTCCAAAAAATAATACAAAAGAGCCTATTAAAGCCCACTAAACATCCAAAACAGATAATATAATAGCATGGAACAATAAAAAATTATAGATACGTTGGAGATGTATCAGCATCCCCAAGCTTAATTCCTGCTCGTCCTCGAGTAGGTAAATGATAAAAACAGAACTTTGGATGCGGAGTGCTACTTGGCATAATTTTTAATGTAATTCTTCTTAATTGTGGTATGAATATTCTGATCCGAAAGATTCAAGACAAAATTATAATATTGACATAAAAATAATAATACTTCAAGCATACTAACAAAGCAATCATGTCTTCTCAAAATAACATGGCCAAAGAAAGCTATCCATACAAAATCATATAGTCTCTCTATGCTCTATCTTCATCACACAAAATATTAAAATCATGCACAACCCCGATCACAAGCCAAGCAATTGTTTCATACCTTTTATGTTCTCAAGCTTTTTCAATCTTCACGCAATACATGCGCGTGAGCCAAGGACATAGCACTATAGGTGGAATAGAATGGTGGTTGTGGAGAAGACAAAAAGGAGAAGATAGTCTCACATCAACTACGTGTATCAACGGGATATGGAGATGCCCATCAATAGATATCAATGTGAGTGAGTAGGGATTGCCATGCAACGGATGCACTAGAGCTATAAGTGTATGAAAGCTCAACAAGAAACTAAGTGGGTGTGCATCCAACTTGCTTGCTCACGAAGACCTAGGGCAATTTTGAGGAAGCCGATCATTGGAATATACAAGCCAAGTTCTATAATGAAAAATTCCCACTAGTATATGAAAGTGACTACATAGGAGACTCTCTATCATGAAGATCATGGTGCTACTTTGAAGCACAAGTGTGGTAAAAGGATAGTAGCATTGCCCCTTCTCTCTTTTTCTCTCATTTTTTTATTTGGGCCTTTCTCTTTTTTATGGGCTCTTTTCTTTTGTCCGGAGTCTCATCCTGACTTGTGGGGGAATCATAGTCTCCATCATCCTTTCCCCACTGGGACAATGCTCTAAAAAGGAATATCATTACACTTTATTTACTTACAACTCAAGAATTACAACTCGATACATAGAACAAAATATTACTCTATGTGAATGCCTCTGGCAGTGTACCGGGATGTGCAATGAATCAACAGTGACATGTATGAAAGAATTATGAAGGTGGCCTTGCCACAAATACGATGTCAACTACATGATCATGAAAAGCAATATGACAATGATGGAGCGTGTCATAATAAATGGAACGGTGGAAAGTTGCATGGCAATATATCTCGGAATGGCTATGGAAATGCCATAATAGGTAGATATAGTGACTGTTTTGAGGAAGAAAATGGTGGTTGTTATGGTACCGGTGAAAGTTGTGCGGCACAAGAGAGGCTAGCAATGGTGAAAGGGTGAGAGTGTGTATAATCCATGGACTCAACAATAGTCATAATGAACTGACATACGTATTGCAAAAATCTATTAGTTATTGAAACGAGGTACTCCGTGCATGCTCCTAGGGGATAGATTGGTAGGAAAAGACCATCACTCGTCCCCGAACGCCACTCATAAGGAAGACAATCAATAAATAAATCATGCTCCGACTTCATCACATAACGGTTCACCATACGTGCATGCTGCGGGAATTACAAACTTTAACACAAGTATCTCTCAAATTCATAACTACTCAACTAGCATGACTCTAATATCACCATCTTCATATTTCAAAACAATCATAAAGAATCAAACTTCTCATAGTATACAATGCACTTTATATTGATGTTTTTATTATAGCCATCTTGGATGCCTATCATATTAGGACTAATTTTATAACCAAAGCAAATTACCATGCTGTTCTAAAGGACTCTCAAAATAATATAAGTGAAGCATGAGAGATCAATAATTTCTATAAAATAAAACCACCGCTGTGCTCTAAAAACATATAAGTGAAGCACTAGAGCAAAATTATCTAGCTCAAAAGATATAAGTGAAGCACATAGAGTATTCTAATAAATTCCGATTCATGCGTGTCTCACCCAAAATATGTGTACAGCAAGGATGATTGTGGTAACTAAAAATGAAAGACTCAAATCATGCAAGACGCTCAAGTAAAACACATATCATTTGGTGAATAAAAATGTAGCCTCAAGTAAAGTTACCGATAGACGAAGACGAAAGAGGGGATGCCTTCCGGGGCATCCCCAAGCTTAGGCTTTTGGTTGTCCTTGAATTTTACCTTGAGGTTCCTTGGGAATCCCCAAGCTTAGGCTCTTGCCACTCCTTGTTTCAAAATCCATCAAATCTTTACCCCAAAACTTGAAAACTTCACAACACAAAACTTCAACAGAAAATCTCATGAGCTCCTTTAGTATAAGAAAATAAATCACCACTTTGAGGTACTGTAATGAACTCATTATTTATTTATATTGGTGTTAAACCTACTGTATTCCAACTTTTCTATGGTTCATACCCCCCGATACTAGCCATAGATTCATGAAAATAAGCAAACAACACACGAAAAACAGAATCTGTCAAAAACAGAACAGTTTGTAGCAATATGGATAGTTCGAATACTTCGGCAAGTCCAAAAATTCTGAAAAATTAGGAAGACCTAAATAATTTGTATATTGATCTAATGCAGTTGGAATTGGTATTTTATAGCTCTCTGGTAAAAAATAGTAATTATTTTCGTCAGCGCATACTTTCTGTTTTTTTTTCAGCAAGATCAAACAACAATCACCCAAGAAGTTCCTAAAGGCTTTACTTGGCACAAACACTAACTAAAACATAAGAAACACAATAATAAAAGAGGATAGATCAATTATTTATTACTAAAAAGGAACAAAAAGGAAGGAAAAAAAATAAAATTGGGTTGCCTCCAACAAGCGCTATCGTTTAACGCCCTAGCTAGGCATAAAAGCAAGAATGGATCTAGGTATTGTCTTCTTTCGTGTGCAATTCATAATTGGCTCTGATAATAGATTCATAAGGTAATTTAATTTTCTTTCTAGGAAAGTCTTCCATGCCTTTCCTTAACGGAAATTGGAATCTAATATTTCCTTCTTTCATGTCAATAATTGCACCAATCGTTCTAAGGAAAGGTCTACCAAGAATAATAGGACATGTATGATTGCAATCTATATCAAGAACAATGAAATCTACGGGCACATAATTCCTATTTGCAACAATAAAACATCATTAATCCTTGCCATAGGTTTCTTAATGGTGGAATCTGCAATATGCAAATTTAAAGAACAATCATCAAATTCATGGAAACCTAGCACATCACACAAAGTTTTTGGAATCGTGGAAACACTAGCACCCAAATGACCTAAAGCATAACATTCATAATCTTTAATCTTAATCTTAATAGTAGGTTCCCACTCATCATAAAGTTTTCTAGGGATAGAAACTTCTAGCTCAAGCTTTTCTTGATAAGATTGCATTTAAGCATCAACGATATGTTTAGTAAAAGCTTTATTTTGATTGTAAGCATGAGGAGAATTTAGCACGGGTTGCAACAAGGAAATAAAATCTATCAAAGAGAAATTATCATAATTAAATTCCTTGAAATACAAAATAGTGGGTTCATTACTATGTATGGTTTTGTCCTCTTCAATCCCACTTTTATCAATTTTTACATCACGATCTAAAAACTTTGAATCATTGGGACGCATTTTAACTTAAGTTGACTCATCTCCACTCCCATCTTTATCAAGATTCATATTGGAAAACAAAGATTTAATAGGAGTCACATCAATCACTTTTAGATCTTCATCATTATTATCATCTAGACCTTCCGGTTTAGTGGCCATCTTATTAACTAAGGTGGCTTGATTATCCGAAATTTGGCCTACTAAATTTTCAAGATGAGCAAACTAAGATTTCAAACCATAAAATTCCTTAGATATATCATCGAGCTCTTTATTCATGTACTCCATAAAACAAGATGTGATGTAAATAAAAGAGATGCAATATAATAAGAAAGAGACCCGGGGGCCATAGGTTTCACTAGTGACTTCTCTCAAAATAGCATAAATTACAGTGGGTGAACAAATCACTGCCGAGCAATTGATAGAAGAGCGCATAGTTATGAGAATATCTAGGAAATGATTATGATTATAGGCATCACGTCTGTGTCAAGTAGATCGAAATGATTTTGCATCTACTACTAGTACTCCACACATTGACTGCTATCCAGCATACATCTAGAGTATTAAGTTCATAAGAACAGACTAACGCATTAGGCAAGATGACATGATGTAGAGGGATAAACTCAAGCAATATGATATAAACCCCATCATTTTATCCTCGATGGCAACAATACAATACGTGCCTTGCTTCCCCTACTGTTACTTGGAAAGGACACCGCAAGATTGAACCCAAAGCTAAGCACTTCTCCCATTGCAAGAAAGATCAATCTAGTAGGCCACACTAAACCGATAATCTGAAGAGACTTGCAAAGATAACAAATCATCCATATAAGAATTCAGATAAGATGCAAATAATATTCATAGATAATCTTGATCATAAATCCACAATCCATCGGATCTCGGCAAACACACCGCAAAATAGTATTACATCGAATAGATCTCCAAGAACATCGAGGAGAACTTTGTATTGAGAATCAAAGAGAGAGAAGAAGCCATCTAGCTAATAACTATGGACCCGAAGTGTAACGCCCTCGATGCGTCTATATCTCCCACATGTCGAAGCACGACTTAGAGGCATAACCGCATTGAAAGCAATGTCGCAAGTGAGGTAATCTTCGCAAACAACCCATGTAATACAATAAGGGAAAGATACATAGTTGGCTTACAATCGCCACTTCACACAAATACATGAATAAAGCATTACATCATCCAAATACAGTCAAGGTCCGACTACGGAACCAAAATAAAAGAAGAACCCCAAATGCGACAAGGTCCCCGATCGACCCCAACTGGGCTCCACTACAGATCAACTAGAACGAAACAACACAAAGGACAAGATCTTCATCGAGCTCCTCCTGAGCTTGGTTGCATCGTCTGCACGGACTCATCGGCACCTGCAAACTGGTTTTGGAATTATCTGTGAGTCACGGGGACTCAGCAATCTCACACCCTCGCGATCAAGACTATTTAAGCTTATAGGTAAGGCAAGGTATATATGTGGAGCTGCTGCAAGCGACTAGCATATATGGTGGCTAACATACGCAAAAGGGAGCGAGAAGAGAAGGAAAAGCACGTTCGAGAAATCTATGATCAAGAAGTGATCCTAAAACAACCTACGTCAAGCATAACTCCAACACTGTGTTCACTTCCCGGACTCCGTCAGAAAGAGACCATCACGGTTCCACACGCGGTTGATGGATTTTAAATAAGGTCAACTTCAGGTTTTCTACAACCGGACATTAACAAATTCCCATCTGCCCATAACCGCGGGCACGACTTTCGAAAGTTCAAATCCCTATAGGGGTGTCCCAACTTAGCCCATCACAAGCTCTCACGGTCAATGAAGGATATACCTTCTAGCGGGAAGACCCGATCAGGCTCGGAATGTGCCGACAAATCCCGATAGGGGATGCACATATCTCGTTCTCAGGGCACACTGGATTGTCCAAGGTACGGGTAGGCCAGCCCAGAGTTGCCCTTGGTGGCCACCGGCAGCTGACAGGGTGGACCAACACTCAGAGGAGCACTGGCCCGGGGGGGGGGGGGTAAAATAATGATGACCCTCAGGAGCGCGACTCCCAAGGGAAAAGAAAAGGCTAGGTGGCGAATGGTAAAACCAAAGTTGGGCATTGCTGGAAGAGTTTTATTCAAGGCGAACTGTCAAGGGGTTCCCATTATTACCCAACTGCGTAAGGAACGCAAAATCCGGGAACATAACACCGATATGACGGAAACTAGGGTGGCAAGAGTGGAACAAAACACCAGGCATAAGGCCGAGCCTTCCACCCTTTACCAAGTATATAGATGCATTAATTAAATAAGAGATATTGTGATATCCCAACAAGTAAACATGTTCCAACAAGGAACAACATCTCCATGTTCCAACAAGGAACAAACTTCAATCTTCACCTGCAACTAACAACGCTATAAGAGGGGCTGAGCAAAGCTGTAACATAGCCAAACAACGGTTTGCTAGGACAAGGTGGGTTAGAGGCTTGGTTCAACGATAGGGGAGGCATGATAAGCAAGTGGTAGGTATCGCAGCATAGGCACGGCAAAAGAGTGAGCATCTAGCAAGCAAAGATAGAAGTGATTTCGAGGGTATGGTCATCTTGCCTGAAATCCCGCAAGGAAGAAGAACGAGTCCATGAAGGAGACAAACGGACGAAGTCGAACGAATCCTCACAACACGACGTTATCGGAACCAACCCGAAGAAGCAACACCGGAAAGAAGCAAACAACATAGTAAACAACCAACACATAGACATGGCATGATGCACAAACAATCATGATGCATGTCTGGTTTAATGAAGCATGAAACGGCAAAATGCACAAGCAACCCTACAAGTTAAGTGGAGCACAATATGCAACGGAGTTACATATAGAAGAAAACACCACATGACTTATTTAGTTCCCTCTTGTTTATGTACCCAACAATATTAAATGTTCTTAGCATGGCAAGAGGGTGAAGCATAATAAAACTACCTAACTAGGCAAGTTTAAATGAGGCCGGAACAACAAACAACAAGTCCGGAAACTCGTCATATGCATATATTAGGTTTGGTACTGTTCTTCCCTAAACATAATTTTAGAGTTATTAAACATGCAAAGTAAAGCCACCATGTTAAACTAGGGAAAATTCTACCCCATTTACATATAAAGTTTGTTAGGTTTGGAGCTACGGTTAATTAGTTATTAGATGCATGAAGTCTAGGGGGTTTTCTATAAAACAGGCGTCTCTGGAAAAAAGACAAACTCGCAGATCTGAAAAAAATACACTGGGCCGAATCTGCTGGGACTGGACTGCTCATATTGGGCTTTGGCCGACTTGAGGAGGAGACAGGCAGACGGGGCTGCGGACTTGGGAGCCCCACGAACAGAGTGGCCGGCTCGAGAGGAGCTGGGCCACAACGCGGGACGCGGCCAGGAGGGCGCTGGAGGCGGGCGCTCCTGTTCTGATGAAGCAGACGAAGCACGGCGCTGGCAGCAGGTCGAGGCAGGGGCCAGGCACGGCGACATCTTGGTCTCCGGCGGCGGAGCGGCGACCTGGAGGCAGGGACGAGGCCGGGGCGCAGGGACTTGGCGCTGGTCGTCCTCCTCGCACGCAGAAGCAGGGGAATGTCGCGACGAAGAGGCCAGGCGTGCCGGCGCGATGTAGAGGAGGCAGCAAGTGGCGGGGCACAAGGAGATCGGGCGGAGCTCGTCGCGGACGATGAGAGGAAACAGATCTGGCGGCGAAGGACGGAGGGCGAGGAACCGGGAGCGATGCAGGGGCTTGCCGACGGCGACGAGGCAGGGCGCCGCTTGTGGGGCTGGTTGTCGCGGGAGCGGCGCGGTGACGAGGCCATCCATGGCAGAGTACGGCAGGGCGGAGGAGCTTGCGGTCGACCGGAACCGAGGCTGGCGAGGTCCGGCAGACTGGGGATGGAGCAGACCCGGCGTGTGGAGGCAGCCGGTGGCGGAGATCCATGCAGCGGAGGCTTGGTCTGCTTGTGGACATAGAGAAAACGAGAGAGAGATGAGAGACTGAGAGCAGGGAAACGAAGGAGGAGGTGGTCGCATGGGCTCATCTGCTGGTCATCAGCGGCGGCGCATGGCGCGGGGCTCGATGGTTGGGGGTCGAGCATGGGCTGGAGGTGGAGAGGAGTCGGACGGAGAAGCAACATCCATGGGAATCGGGAGGAGAGGCGGGGGTTGGTCAGGCACAGAAACACAGGAGGTGGGTGGCGACGGATCTGGGTGATGGGATGGAGTGCAGTGGCGGCGGCTGGGAGGGAATGATGGGACAAGCCCCTAGGATCTAGGGTTAGACTGATATTTATATCAGATGAATTTAGGTTAGGGGATACCTCATCCCTATGATCCTAATCGAACGTCTGAGAAAAAAATAGGTTAGGTAGCATAAATAAGAAAACGGAGATGTTTTATAGATGTTTGGGGATGATCCGGATCCAGCGGTGACGACTGTCTGGGTCGGGTCTGGGATAGATTTCGGACACGCACGGGAGGAGGGCCGCGGGCTGACGAGAGAGGTTAGGTAGGGTCTGACGGTGAGTAGAGAACTGTGCAGAAGGCCTCAGGCTAAGAAAAGACAAGAGAGAAAGGCCCGACGTCTATTTCCGGAGACCGAAAACGTTCGACGTTAGACCGGCTATAATGCCGCTATAGTTTAATGATTGGGCTATCAAACAAGCTCCGAATGTGATGAAACTTGACAGGCGGTCTATCTACACTAAAATAAGACCGCACGCCAACTTTCAACCCATTCTGAGAACATTTTCCGGCCACTTATAAAAAAAATTACGGACATGCCGCGGGCGCGGGCGAGTGTGTCTGGGCTCAGACCGGACAACAGAAGGAACTGTGGAAACCCGGACGGATGCAGGTTTTCAAAACATAATGATGCAATGCACATGAAGACATGACAAGATGCAACACGCAAGAGAATGAAATGGGAACAACAATGAATAACTGGAAGACACCTGGCACATTGGTCTCGGGGCGTCACACGAAGGTCTGTGGTAAACTACTCACGCTTCATCGGAGAGGCTATGGTGTTGATGTAGAAGCCCTCCGTGATCGATTCCCCCTCCGACAGATCACCGAAAAAGGCCCTAGATGGGATATCAAGGGTACGGAAGGTTGCGGCAGTGGAAAAGTGGTTTCCTGGCTCACCTGGATTTTTTAGGGTACACGAGTATATATAGGAGAAAGAAGTTCATCGGTGGAGCTCCGTGGGGACCACGAGGGTGGGGGGCGCGCCTATCCCCCTAGGTGCGGCCTCCTGCCTTGTGGCCGCCTCGCGGACTTCCAAACTTCGACTCCAAGTCTCCTGTATTGCGTTTGTTCCAAGAAAGATCCTCGTGAAGGTTTTATTCCATTTGGATTCTGTTTGATTCCTTTTGTGCGAAACACTAAAATAGGCAAAAAAATAGAAACTGGCACTAGGCCTCCGGTCAATAGGTTAGTCCCAAAAATAATATAAAAGAGCATATTAAAGCCCACTAAACATCCAAAACAGATAATATAATAGCATGGAACAATAAAAAATTATAGATACGTTGGAGATGTATCAGGATGACGCAGATTCTGAAGATGTGCCAGGGCCACTGAAGCAACAGCAGAAGAAGAAGAAGAAGAAGAAGAAGAAGAAGACAAAAGCTTCGAAGCCCTCTGCCACACCAAAAGCTTCGACTGTGAAGCCGTTGACCACTGCACCTCCTGAACCCAGTGTGCACTCTGAAGATTTGTCTTGTGTCTCCAAGAAGGACGAGTAGTCCAAGAAAACCATGAAGCCCAAGAAGATTTCTGGGCATGAACTGACTCCTGCTACCGTTCTGCGCAACGAGGAAAACACCATTGATCTGTCCAGTGATGAAGATCTTGGTGAGGATGCACTTGAGCAGCTGATCAAGAGCAAGCAAGAGGCGGAGATCTTCAACAATCTTCCCCTCTTTGATGTTGACATTTTGAACAACTTCATCGATGAGTGGTTCGATGACCAAAGCACTAATATTGATGATCTTCAGCTGCGTGTGGACATAAGCATCACGTTTCATGGAGCCATTGCTAATGAGTTGGCCCTGGCTTAGAAAATTGTTGAACTCATAAACAAGATTGGTTATGAGAAGGCTCATTTCAAGAAGAATATGGCCAAGCTCAACGTGGCTGATGTGTAGATCTTCAAGAAGATGTTGCATGATCTCAAGGCCGAGTTTCATAAGAAGAGGGAAGAAGCTAAAGGCTCTCGCGAGCGCATGAAGTACTACGCGCAGAAGTGTGTTCAAGCAGACAATGAAGCTGAAAAGCACAAAGCTCTTAGGCGTCCTCACATCGACCCCAGAATGGCTACCAAACCAAAGATGAAGTCTGCTGAAGCCCAAAGTCAAGTACCCAGGAAGGAAGAACCTTGCATTGTTTTCCCTGCTAGTATGACATGCTCGAAGCCTAATGTCACCTCAGTAGCTTGAGATATGAAGAAAACAAGGGCCGCTGAATTCAAAGCTAGGAAACACAAGCATAAGGATGCGTCTGATGATGCCCTGTCCAAGAAGAAATTGAAGACAAAGTTTTCAAACAAAGAGCGTGCTGCGGCCTCTAAGCCCCTCATTGTTGACCCCATTTCGGTTGCTTGTCCAGCCTCCACCAACCAAGAGTGTCATCTTGTGATCCATGAGCCTGCTTCCACAGAGGCTCCTGAAGATGAAGAAGTTCCAGCTAGTGACCCCATCACAGCTGAAGACATTGGTCATGAAGACAATGTTAATGATGATGGTGTCCTTCCTCACCTCAAGCCCCAGATGGTGTCATCACCTATTCTTACGAACAGAGAACTTATCAGCGTTGGTCGTCCCTTGACGCCAATTGCTTAGGATGACTCATCGGCCGAGCACCCTTAGCAAGACACCCCCGTCCATGATGAGACACCTAGAACTCCACCACCTCAAGTCACCACTCTAGTGCTTGACGATGACAACTACATGGTGCAGACCTCTTCATCACCACAGGTGTCGCCCGCATTTCGCGGGCTTCGCAAAGGTCCCGTGTCACAGGTCGCCATGTTGAGCATTTCAGAAGGGGAAGTGCAACAAAGGTCAGTAGCACGTCAAGTGTTTCCTGAAGCGACCCCTACTCTGAATGTCTCTGAGTCTGAAGCCAAAGTTGTTGAAGACATTCCGGCTATATCAGCCGATGAAGATAATGAAGATGCAAGAGAAGAAGAAAGAGTTTCCACACCCCCTACTACTAACCAAGTCATTCTCGAGGAGAATGTGATTGTGCCCGACCCTCTTGTTATTGAACAAACGGAGGTTGCAAACACTGAGGCTCCCACAAAAAACACCATTGAAGCCAATGAAACTGTCATGGCTGAAGACAATGTGGAGCCTGACGCTCATGTGGAGCCTGAAGCCAATATGGATGTTGAAGCCACTGTTCCACCTCCAAGGCCTCACACCATTGAATAGACCTATGATCGTGGTCAGCTTGTCACAGTTAGATGGCATATTATGGTTCCTCCCACTGCTCCCGGACCACAGTATGACTATCATGTGGAGCAGAGGCCTCAAGTTCAGAAACCCAAGCCACGGCTGCCAAGACTTCCAGGTGCTGCCACTACAACGGGTTATTTCAACGTGCACAACTTCAGAGCCCACACCACCTTCTTTGATAGTGCCAAAAATCCCTACACGAAGCCAAAGATCTCATCCGATCGTTTTTGGAGCCATCAACAGTGAAGCTACTACTCCTACATTCTGTACAATCAAGAGAAAATCTTTCCCCACATGCGTCTGGATAGTGAAGCTATTGTTGGGTTGCCCTGTCTTGAAGAAGCACTTGACTGCTTCAGGGATGTTGGTCTTCTGCTATTTGAAACAGACAAAGAGCGCTGGAATGAGGAGCCTCTGCTGCAGTTCTATGCCACACTTCATATACACGGCTACAACAGGGATCTTGAGACATGGATCCTTGAGTGGATGTCAAGTGATGTACATCACGAAGCCAAAGCTCAAGACATTATCGAGCTTACTTCCCTACCCACTCCACGTGAGTTCTACAAGCCTGGTTGTCAGCGTCATCAAGATGAACTACAGAGTATCTTCTAGAGGCTCGAGCCAGATATGAGTGAGATGCTCAGTATGATGAAGCCATTACCTCAAGATGCTGAATACCCCAAAGAGTTCTTCATGAAAGATCTCGAGTACTTGCCCCGCATAGTATACCACATTCTGAGGCATACTCTATGGCCAATCAAGGGACATTCATCTAAAGCCAAACTTGAAGGAGCCATGACGACTTTGGTATTTTATATCATCAATGGCATCAAATTCAATACCCATGATTTCTTCATCAGACAACTAGCTGCTTCTAGAATTGATCTGTTTGGCCTGAAGTTCTATGCTCCATGGGTGATGCACCTGATCAAGCTCCATTCTTCTGTTGACTATCAGCCCTCAACGCACAACCATCTTGTTTTTCTACCTGATGTTGATTTGTCCGTTGAAGCCATCTACCCTGAGCCTACAAAGCAGCCTATACATCTTCAGAATGCTGAACACCAAAGCTTCTCACAACCAATGGAGGGAATTCTTGTTTCCAATGCTGCAACCCCTACTTATCCTCTGGCTGGAAATATGAGAGTGCCACATCGTGCCAACACCGAAGCCACTGCCAGTACGATTGCACAAATGCCTCATAAGCGATCTCGTGCTCTTAATCACCGAGGGCTTCTTGTGGCCTTGCATCAGAAGCAGGATAAGCATCATGACTGGCTAAAGCGTCAGATGCATAGTATCTTGGTGGATGTTAATCACATCCAAAACTTGGCCACCAAGAACTCGTTCGTTGCCCATGAAGCCTATTGGCAATCTTGGAAGACTATCACACTGCTCTGTCCTGAAGACGATATTTGCGAAGATGGCTTCACTGAGGACTTCAAGTTTGATTCCAGGCCTCCACAAAATTCAAGCTAGTGCCGCACAACCTCAATTGAAGATTTTGAGCGTTCATCTTTGGCTGCAACTGTTGTTGTGAGAGTTGTCGATGAAGAAGATGATGCCACTTCACCAACCATGGTTGCACTGCATCTCGACACTTTATCAGGACCATCTGCACCACCGAACTCCAATGTCGACCCTGCTCCTTCATCTACTCCTGATGGGAACACGTAGATTCTCTATTTCTTCAAACCTTTTTGGTCATTACTGACAAAAGGGGGAGAAGCTTATGAGTTTAAAATCTTCAAGCGGGTCCTTATTGGGTGGTTGCATTATATTTGCTAAGTCTTTACAACTCTCGCATTTTGAAACATTTGGTTCTTTGAGTTGTAACACTTAAACTCGATGGTCATCTGCTACTTTTTCTGCTACCTTATGATGCGATGGTAAATTCCGCATGAAGCCATTCTGCAGACGTCCATTTTTTATTATGCATGTCAATATCTTCGTTATCTCTTTATATGCATGATGAATTATCTTCATAAGTTGAAGAGGATCTCCACAAAGTTAAACCTGCCATGAGCATTTGCACTCAAAAGAAAACTACTTATATGCACATCTTCAGGGGGAGCCTTTGCTACTTATGAAGACAATGCCTTAATCCTTAAACTTTCACATACTTTTATCCCCGTTCAAAACTTCAACTGGTTTGTCATCAATCACCAAAAAGGGGGAGATTGTAAGTGCATCTAGTGCCACCCTTAGTTGGTTTTGGAGTATTGACGACAAACTTGGTTGAGGGACTAATGTGTTTGTGAGAATTGCAGGATAACACAGGTAGTAGTCCCATATTGATTTGGTTTACCTACTAGAGATGACCCCTAAAAATGTGTGAAGACATTGAAGACAATGGTGGTCTGTGAAGATATCCATAGTGAAGATTATGACATGAGAAGACATTCACATGAAGACTATGAAGTGCGAAGACATAGTTGTTTCGTAGTTTTTGTTTCTTCTTTGTTGAGTCATAGGAACCACCGTACCGTTAAGTGGGATCCCAGTGAATAAATTCAGAGTGACTAATGTGATGCTTAAACAAATCTTGTGTCTTTAAATGAAGACAATGAGAGCAAATCAAGCTGTCGCGTGTGTTTGAAATCTGACCGCTGGACACATGTCAGTTCCTTAGTGACCCAGGGTCATTTCAGACAAATTAGGTCGGGGTGCCTCCTGGCTATAAACAGCCCACCCCCTACACCATAAATTGGTGGCTGCTCTGAGTTAGTGCATAGCTTTTGTCGTTTGAGAGCAACCCACCTCCGAAGCATTTGAGAGAGAGATCCTTGTGAGGACAAAGCCCAAACACCCAGAACCAAAGAGTGTTAGGCATCACTGTCTTTCTGTCCGCGTGATCTGAAGACTTGCTACACTTGAGGACTGTGAATCCTCCAGCCGGTTAGGTGTCGCGTTCTGAGCATCGAAGAGTCATTGTGGATTGCCGGTGAACGAAGTCTTTGAAGGTTTGGAATTCTACCTTGAAGACTTACCAGAGTGATTGGGCGAGGAATGTGTGTCCTTAGCTCAAGGGGCTTAAGGTGAATATGCGGTCTTCTGAGTTAAATCTCAGCCTCCCTAACCAGACGTATAGTTGTCACAACAACTGGAACTAGTCTACCAAATCCTTGTCCTCACCAAGCAACCGGTTCTATCCTTCTCATCAGTTTACTTTACAGTCTATCTTCATGAAGTCATTGCCTGTTTGCTTGATATGATTGACTTCACTGAGTGAATACTGTTTACTATTTACTGATATGATTGACTTCACTGAGTGAATACTGTTTATCACCGACAATGGCACGCAGTTCACAAGCCACACCTTCATGCAATATGTTGAAGACCTCGGCAGCAAGGTTTGTTTCGCTTCCGTTGCTCACCCACGAAGCAATGGTCAAGCTGAGAGGGCAAATGCTGAAGTACTGCGAGGCCTGAGGACAAAGACCTTTGACAGACTGCACAAGAGTGGAAGGCGTTGGATTGATGAATTGCCGGCGGTTCTTTGGTCAATCAGAACGACACCAAATCGAGCCACCGGCCAGACACCCTTTGCCCTGGTATATGGGGCAGAAGCAATTCTCCCCACGGAACTCATATACGGGCCACCTCGAGTACTCGCTTATGATGAGCTTGAGCAAGAGCAATTGCGGCAAGATGACACAACGCTCCTTGAGGAAGATCGTCTTCAGGCGGCTATGAGAGCAGCGCGCTACCAGCAAGCCTTGCGCCGCTACCATAGCCGCAAGGTTCATGCCCGAAGCTTTGAGGAAGGCGACCTTGTTCTTCGGCGTGTTCAATCGGCCAAGAATTCTAACAAGTTGATGCCAAAGTGGGAAGGCCCTTATCGGGTAATACGAGTCACCAGGCCCGGTGCAGTCCGCCTGGAGACTGAAGACGCCGTTCCGGTGAGTAACTCCTGGAACATTGAGCATCTTCACAAGTTTTACCCGTGAGGCGCGGCTTGCCGGGCCCCTCGGCAAGCCACCTTTTGTATGAGCCTTGCCGATGACGCATGTAACCCTTTGTACAAAGCCAGGCGCAGACCCTGAGCATAAATAAATGAAGCGCTGGTGCCCTAAGTTATAGCATGCATGCTAGGTCGAGTCTCGTCCTTGGTTAGGGTTGATAGTGCTTAGAGGCGACTAACCCCTAGCTTAGAGGTCGAGTGTGCGTCTCTTTGTCTTTGTTTTGTCTTCTTTGGTTCACAGGACACACAGATATCTGTGCCGAACCACTTGGGGAGAAAAAAAAGAGGAACAGACCAGCATCTAGCCCCCGGCAAGCCAGTATTGCCGGGGGCTGCAAGAGCAAAGATTCACCCACGGCGAACCAGGGTTGCCGGGGACTGCAGCTTCAGATAAGTTCTTCATCCCTTATCATGCATTCCATTATGGACTGAGGTATGTGAAACCTCGTTTTCCCCTAACACTACTAGGGAAAACCCTAGCAGTAGCGCTGGTTTTGTGCTCACTAGTAGCGCGGGTAGGCGCGCTACTAATAAGGCGCTACAACTATTGCTTAGCAGTAACGCGTGCCGCACGCGCTACTGCTAGGACAAATAGCTGCAGTGCTTGTTCACTCCCACGCTGCTGCTAATGTAACTACTAGCAGCGTGTTTTCTTTCCATCGCTACTAGTATTTTTTTTTATTTTTTTAGTGTATTTATGCGCCATCGTACAAATATTGATACAATACCAGGTATGAGGTTTACATCATTATGTCCATAACAGTGTGTCAAATGAAGGTGGATTAGGTTCAAGTGGAGGCAATATGTGCTGCATGTCAAAAGTATACTACTAATCCAAACTTGATCTAGTTTGGACTAGTAGTACTTTCGATGTGCACCACATGTTGCCCCCACTTGAATCTAATCCGCCAGCACAAGCTATTTAATCATCATCATAATCACCACTAACACTAGCTAATAATAATCATCAGTCATTACCACCAACACTAGCTATTTTATCATCATAGTAATAGTGTAGCACATCATCATCCTCAAACTCATTTCTAGCTAATCACTCCTGCTGCTCTCTCTTAGGTAAAAGAACATAAAACATGTGTAGCTCTCCTCCTTGATCAAGTTGGAGCATGCAGATGAACCTGTCTCCTAATTTTGGGTAGCACATCTGTTTGCTGCCCCCTAGTACTTGTCTGCGCTCCCCCATCACATATCTGTTCCAGTCTTGCACTATTAAGCATTCATCGCTGATCTTGAATGCACTAAAGTAACATGTAGGATATCTTTGCCGTAAGCTAATAATACTCATGGTACCTTTAGTCTCGATCCCATAAGGCACAACATTCATCGGGAGTCCCTATTGAAGAACGTCGTATGGTCACATACTTAGCAATGAAGTTTAGCTTCACAAATAATGTATGGAAAAGATGCACTGAGGGCAAATAGTAAAAATCTTACCATCCTTCCTAAATAGATGTGACCATAGTTCATGACGAACACTATTGGTCGCACGTTTTCAGTACTAAGATTTCTAAGTCCAGGAAGAAAATTGGTCTTGACGGTATCAAGATCCTCAAGCCATGAAACATAATGACTTAGCTCCTCGCAGTTTAGTTCAGCCCCGGGACAGTAGTAGGTCCTGTCTACCAAGCGCTGGACATGTTTGCTTGCACCGAAATAAGCTGACAATACAAATTAGTTGTCAACTATTTTTGAATAAACAATATCAAAGACATAAATATGGTTGAGAAACTTAAATTTTGGTGTAACTGGAGGCGTCTGCACATCGACCCAGATGTCGGTATTACCTTCAATATCATCTTCCGGACGAATATCAAAGGTGATAACCATATCAGGCTAAAATGCATAAGTCTTGCATAGGTGTAGTCATCTGAATTGTATAATTTTGCGTGGAAAATATAACCATGCTCGGTCTTCAAATAAACTTTCTTTACCTCCATAGTATGACTGAAACCTATCTGATCCAATACAAAAACTCTTGCATGGCAGGGGATACGCAAGTAGAATAATAAAAAAATATATAAGTTGAAGAAAATGAAGCAGATGTCATGCTTAATTACGAAAAAACACTTGTTGTTGTGACTTACTGTATCCACTTCAAAGTTCTCGTCCAGCTTGATGCTGAAGCGCCTATCATCATCTAGGAAGATTCCGTTGCACAGGCCGCGCCCGTCTTTGCAGTATTTGCAAATACCGAAATCCTTTTTGTTGTCAGACATTTCCTATGTTCATAGTTAAAACATTAATTGAAAATTGATAGAAGACAACTACCAGGATACTCAACACACAAATCCGGGGCACTCGATATTTCCTACATATTCTGGCAAAAGTCATGCCAAAATTCATGGAAAAATCCGGCATGACCTTTGCTAAAATAGGATATATCGAGCGCCTGAAATTTGCCGGAACGGAAATGAATCAACACTCCGGCAAAACATAGGCCACTCGGAGGTGTAACCTGCAAACATGACCGGCCACTTGGATATTGAGCAACACAAGATATACATTTCAAAATATCTTATAAGACTCAAATTAGCATGCATTCAATAAGCAAAAGTAAATCATCTCATGTGTCTGTACATCGTCGAATATTATCACTAATACATCCCGAATAGTGTCATACATATAACATCACTAGTACAACTAAAACCCTAGCACACGACGGGTATCGGCGCAGGCGGTGGACACCCACAGAGAAGAAACCATCACGGGATCATAGCTCTAGTGAGATCCCTGGAGAACCTGCCAGGTATTGGAGAACCTGTGCTCCAACGCAAACATGTAGCAACGGACGTGCGCGTCCTCCTCACTGACACACTGACGCACCACCTCCGCGGAGTCCTCGAGTCTCTGGACCGTCACTGGCCCACGCGATCGCCACCAAAGAAGGTTCGGGTCAACGAGAGCTTGGCTCCTCACCAACCTGCGCCCCCCGGTAGGTAGCGCCTCCCAGTACCACCCCGGTGGAGCCCAGTCCCGGACATGGCCCATCTGGTCAACAGGTGTCGTCCTCCGCCGACTCGACGACGAGGATGCGGGATAGGCATCGTCCACGTCGATGCGGGAAAATTGCTTTAACTAAAAAATAGCAACAAGTTCTTACTAACTAATTCTATTAATTCAACTAGTTCTTACTAAAAATAAACTTACTATACATAAAAATATTCTAGTACCTAATTAGTACCTAGTTCTTACTAACTAATTAGTACCTAAGAACTACTGCCCTAATTACCATCTAATTTGATGAACCTATAGGGGTGGAAAGTGGTAGTGGATATTCCAATTATCCAACTATAAAGTGAAATAAGTGGTCAAATTTTACTCGTTTTATGATTCATCTTATAAATTTGATTCGTTTCCACCCTTACATGAACCCTAACTCATTTGAGCCGCATCCGCATCCGATTCGTTTCCACCCTAACTAATTTGATGGAGGTAGAAACCCTAGGCATAGGTAGGGGAGAGGGAGGAGTAGGCGTGCTCACCTCGGGTGCCTGCGACGAGGGAGGGGCAGGCGGCGTCGAGGTCGTGGTCGGGGCTCCGGGGAGGCGTTGAGGTCGGGGGGGGGGGGGCGGGGGCGGCGTCCGGGGCGGCGTTGAGGTCGGGGTCGGGGGCGGCGTCCCGGGCGGCGTTGAGGTCGGGGGCGGGGCCAGTGTTGAATCTGGGGTCAGGGGCGGCGTGGGGAGAGCGCGCGGCGGCCGAGGGGCGACGGCGGCGGCGAGAGTGGAGTTGATTTGGGGGATGAAGTGGCCGTGGGGAAGGACGAAACGCGTGGTTAAGTCAGAAGTACCAGTAGCGTGTTCCAGAAAGGGTGCTGCTGCTACGTTAGCTACAGCGCATTCTGGAATACACGCTGCAGCTATAGCAATTAGCAGTAGCGCTGGGCCATTATACGCGCTACTACTAGGTTGGGCTAGCCATGTGCGCCCAGTTCAAACGTAGCAGCAGCGCTTTTCGCTAGTACGCGCTACTGCTAAAGTCATAGCAGTAGCGCGGTTTATTTACGTGCGCTGCTACTAAGTAGCAGCAGCATTTGATTTTGTACAGCGCTACTGGTAAAATTCTATGTATAGGCTTTTCCCTAGTAGTGTAAGCTACCGTGCTCCCATAACTCTAGGCCCTAGGGCTCGTTCCTAGGGCCAAGTTTGGTCGTAGTTGCGGTAGTGAAAGGATGAAACAAGGAGCCTGAACCCGCCTCATCCCTGCCTCCGCCAAAGGCGTGAGGAAGGTCGAGTGAAGTGGGGAAACGGCAAGGCCTGTTGCCGGGCAAGGAAATGTTTATCTTGTAGATATCAAGGATTTACTCCTTGTCGTGGGTTCCACCCGCAAACAAATGACCTGGCAAGCATCCCTTTTTCATTAAAAAAACATTCCACTCAGGTATAGTCCATAGGGAATGAAAAACATGAATGATGAGATTACAAGTTTTAAATTCAACAAAGGCCCGAAGGCTTACAAACTAAAAAGAGATAAGGTGCCCGTAATCCCTTTCTTGTCCCTCTCCTAAGGAGGCAAGTCAAGGAGGCGAAAAGGACAAAAGGAGCGCCTAGGCGAGCTACGGGTGGCAGAAGACACCAAGAGAACATCTTGGTGGCCGTCCAAAGGCTGGATGGTGATGGCGGCGCCGGAAGCAGAGCTCGAAGACGAGGCGGCAGGACGTCAGCACGCGTCGAAGGCATCGGTGCCCGTGTACTCCAACTTGACGGCCTTGCCGCCCGCCCTCTTCCTCTTCCGCAGCCTCCCAACGCCACCTGCCCAAGGAGATGACCCCAAGAAGTTCAGGGAGCCGGCGACACAGATGATGGGGTCGCCCGTGCCGCACGGAGCGGCACCCAACACCTAGTCGGACCCGTCATCCTGCCGCCTACTACCCTCGCCGTCGCTGCCGCTGTCCTCCTCGTCACTCCCGCCCGAAGAGGAGTCTTCACTATCAGAAGAGCTCTCCACGCAGCACCTTGCACGGGTCCCAAAGAGCCCGAAGACCTTGACAGAGATAAGTCCACCCTCCATCAGCTTAAAATGGAGAGTCAGCCCCTCCGTCAAGCGGTGGATATGAGCAAATGTCTTCCATCCCCGACGAAGATACATCACGTGAGGGGCGGGGAAGTCGACGCGGACCCGCGTGCCACTGATCCCGCAGCCCCTCATGTGCAGCCGCAACGACTCCGGCGGATCCAGCTCCATCTCCCGCGCAAATGGAGTCGGGAGATGAAGGCGACGGCGCGGCGGCCGGCGCAGCCTGACGAAGAACTCACAAGGGTCATCCCCAACATGGCCCTCCATTGGAGGAGGAGCTGCTGGCGGAGGCGAGGCCGGCGCGCCGCCCCGTCTTCCCCTTCCCCGAGCGCCCCGGCCTCGCCCATGGCCTCGCCCCCACCCCCTTCCCCTCGCGGCTGGCTCTGCCACCGTAGGCGCAGGAGAAGGAGGGACGCGTTGTTGAGCGGCGACCCTCGCCGCTACTGTTGAAGGACCGGGATTCCCTCTCTCCATGACGGATGGAAGGGAGGAGCAGAAGCTGAAGGAAGCAGAAGATGAAAGAATGCGAGACGCCATCACCCCCTCCTGCTCTTTATAAAGGATCGGGGTTGGGGCTCGGCCACCCCGCTCGGCTAATCAAGATACGGAAGGCGCAGGGAGCCAGGACCGACCCGCCGCCCCAACCAGCGACGGCCCGGTTTTCCGCCTCCTCCGTTTGCCACCCCAGGCGCATGGGAGACACGTGGCGGACGTGCAGAACCGAGGGGACGGGTGAGACGACCACTCCCCACCCCGTGATCGTGGGAAGTGGACGCCATGAAGACCGCGCCTCAGCCCCATTCAGTAAATGGGCCGCGCCTCCACGCCTCCCACCATTTATGGGGAAGGCGCGAACCGCCCCTTTACTACAATGTGACACATGCCTGCGGGAACCAACCCCACGCATGCCGCCCACGTCGCACGCGCCACGTGTGGGAATCGTGGGAAGCGTAGCGCGCGAAGAATCTTACCGCGGTAAAAACCGCCCCGCCTGCCCGCGCACCGTTTTTGGGCCTAGCCCAACAACGCGTTGTGCTTATGTGTGGCCCAGGCCCGGGGGCTCCTATCGGTGTACAAAAAGAGGGGTACACTTTTTGTACCCCTATAACTGTGCACGGGCAGTCTGAGTCGCGGATACCACCACACCAAGCAAGGCAAGGGAGGTGAGCCAGGGTAAGACCGAAGCTCAAGAGAACTAGAACGACGCCAAGGCCAAGACCACGAAGAGCAAAGGGGACGAAGCGGAATCCCCCGGCAAAATCCTTGCCGGGAGACAGATCTAGCAGCCCCGGCAAGACCATTGCCGCGGCGACTCGTCTCGCGCCTACGGAGCAAATCAGCCTTGAGTCCACTGCCCCCAAAGGGCAAGGATTCCGGAGACATCCCCGTGGCGGCATGCAGATCTTTGTGGAGACATTCAAGATCAGATACGCACTAAGGAGACGACAACCCTTGGTGGGATCCCAGCCGAGGAACACCACAAGGCCCCCGGCAAGCGCCTTGCCGGGGATGACAGCAGGCGCCTCGGCAAGACCCTTGCCGAGGACACCCGCAGGGCCACCATCAGGCCCACGCCGACTAAACCTCCACCACCGCATGCATGCAGCTGCCGACCCAACCAGCTGGGCAGGCACCCGCGTGGCGGCATGCAGATCTTCGTGAAGACCCACCACTGCGCCACCTCAGCTGCCTACCTACCTACATGGCATCACAGGCGTCGCTGGCCAGGGCACGTGTTGACACAAGAAGGTGCGGCGACGAATGAGACAGATCTCTCCCCCGTCCCCGATAAAGCAAGGACATCTAGGCAAGACGCATTAAATGCGCCTTGTCATGTAATGCAAGGGATAACCTTGCATCACTGTACCCTTTCCACCTCCTGTGTGCCACTGTGGCAACCCCTTTTTCTATAAAAGGAGGCCCGAGGCGACCAGGAGAAGGATTTGGCTTTTTGGAGCTCCTCACATCCCATAGCTAGCTCAAGAACACAGATATACAATCCACCAAAGCAGGAGTAGGGTTTTACGCATCCTCGCGGCCCGAACCTGGATAAACGAACCGTGTGCTATCTGTTTGATCCGCTCTTCTCACGACCCCGCGCCCCGCTAACCACAGTAGGGATTCTTGTGATCCCATAGGTGTCGTTCCCACCGACAGTTTTCCAAAGGTAACTCAAGAACTTGATGTCGCGGTCCGAGACAATTGTCTTTGGCACTCCATGTAGGCGCAATATTTCCCTACAAAAAATATTTGCAACATGTGAAGCATCGTCTATCCTGTTGCATGGTATGAAATGTGCCATTTAGAGATTCGGTGCACAACAACAAACACTGAATCCTTTCCATTTATAGTTCTAGCCAAACCAAGCACAAAATCCATGATAATATCCCCCCATGGGTGATATGGACTTGGAAGGGCCATATAAAAACCATGAGATTGAGCTTTGCGACATGTCAAACATCGGTTGGTGAAACGTTTGATGTCGCGGAACATCTTGGGCTAAAAATAGTTCTTGGAGAGCGTAGCAAATGTCTTGTCGCATCCAAAGTGTCCCATTAGTCATCCTCCATGAGGTTCTTGCAAAAGCAACAAACGAAGAGAAGACTCAGGAATGCAAAGTTTGTTAGCTCTCATAAGATAATCATCCTTGATGTAATAGCATTCCCAAGATGTATGCGTGAAACACTTGGCATAAGGAATAGCAAAAGTAGGATCATGCACATACAAGTCTTTTTTGTGCTCAAAGCCAATGGCATTCAATTCAAGTTTAGTAACGAGCATGCATTTGCGGGAAAGCGCATCCGCCACAACATTTTCATTGCCTTCGATATACTTGATGACATAAGGAAATGACTCAATGAATTCACTCGACATAGCATTACGCTTGTTCAACTTAGTTTGACCCTTAAGGTACTTGAGAGTTTCATGGTCGGTATGAATCACAAATTCATGAGGGCGAAGATAATGTTCCCACTCACGTGAAACTCGCACTAAAGCATATAGCTCTTTGTCGCCGATGGGTTAATTGAGTTGCGCTCCGGAGAGTTTCTCACTAAAGTATGCTATGGAGCGCTTCTATTGCGTTAACACACCTCCTATGCCATTACCACTAGCATAGCAATGAACTTCAAAATGTTTGTCAAAGTTGTGTAATGCAAGCACGGGAGCATGAGTAAGAAAATTCTTAAGCTCATTAAATGCGGTATCTTGGGATGGTCCCCAAACAAATGGCACATTTTTTTACTCAAAGGATGCAAAGGTGAAGTAATGGTGGTAAAATCCTTCACAATCTACGATAGAAACCGGCTAAACCAAGAAAACTATGCACTTGTTGCAAGTTGGTTGGTTGGGGCCAAGTTTTAATTGCATTGATCTTAGATTCATCTACATGAACACCCATAGAAGACACAACGAAACCCAAGAAAACACGCTTATCAACACCAAAAATGCATGTAGCCATATTAGCATAAAGGCGCTATTTCCTAAGGGTTTGCAACACGGTTCTAAGATGGGTGACAAGATCTATGAGAAATTTGCTAAACACAAGAATGTCGTCAAAATAGATCACAACAAATACTCCGATGTAGGGGCGAAGGACAAAATGCATAACTCACATGAAAGTAGTGGGTGATTCGAATAAACCCATTGGCATAACAAGCCGTTCTTATAAGCCAAATATGGTATTAAATGTGGTTTTCCATTCATCACCTTCTTGGAAGCATATTTGATAGTAGCCACTCTTAAGATCAATCTTAGAGAAAATGGTGGCTCCGCTAAGATCATCTAGCTTATCATCTAGGCGTGGAATAGGGTAACTGTAGGATCGAAAGTATGTCTAGAGGGGGGGTGATTAGACTACTTGACCAAATAAAACATAACCTTTTCCCAATTTTAGTTCTTGGCAGATTTTAGCTATTGTAGGACAAGTCAAGCAATCATCACATAATTCAAGCAAGCATGCAAAGAGTATATTGGCAACGGAAAGTAAAGCATGCAACTTGCAAGAATGTAAAGGGAAGGGTTTGGAGAATTCAAACGCAATTGGAGACAGGGATGTTTTTCCCGTGGTTCGGATAGGTGGTGCTATCCTACATCCACGTTGATGGAGACTTCAACCCACAAAGAGTAACGGTTGCGCGAGTCCACAAAGGGCTCCACCCACAAAGGGTAATGGTTGCGCGAGTCCACAAAGGGTCCACGAAGAAGCAACCACCCACAAAGGGTCCACGAAGTAGCAACCTTGTCTATCCCACCATGGCCATCGCCCACACAGGACTTGCCTCACTAGCGGTAGATCTTCACGAAGTAGGCGATCTCCTTGCCCTTACAAACTCCTTGGTTCAACTTCACAATCTTGTCGGAGGCTCCCAAGTGACACCTAGCCAATCTAGGAGACACCACTCTCCAAGAAGTAACAAATGGTGTGTAGGTAATGAACTCCTTGCTCTTGTGCTTCAAGTGATAGTCTCCCCAACACTCAACTCTCTCTCATAGGATATGGATTTTGTGGAAAGAAGATTTGAGTGGAAAGCAACTTGGGAAGGCTAGAGATCAAGATTCATATGGTAGGAATGGAATATCTTGGTCTCAACACATGAGTAGGTGGTTCTCTCTCAGAACAAATGAGTAGGAATTGTGTATGTGTTCTAATGGCTCTCTCCTTGAATGAAGAGGAGGTGGAGGGGTATATATAGCCTCCACACAAAATCCAACCGTTACACACAGTTTTCCAATCTCGGTGGGACCGAATCAACAAACTCGGTCGGACCGAAAATGTAAACCTAGTGACCGTTAGAGATTTTCGGTGGGACTCACATGCAACTCGGTGGGACCGATATGGTTAGGGTTTGGGCATAACGTAATCTCGGTGAGACCGAATCAACAAACTCGGTGGGATCGAATTTGGTAATTGGCTAACCAGAGAGTTGGTCAGGCAAACTCGGTGGGACCGATTTGCTCTTTCGGTGAGACCGAAAAGTTACAAAAGGGAAACACTAAATTTTCATTGCAATCTCGGTGGGACCGATTCGCTCTTTCGGTGAGACCGAAAAGTTATGAAAGGGAAACAGAGAGTTCGCAATCCCATCTCGGTGAGACCGAGATCCCTATCGGTGGAACCGAATTGCTAGGGTTTGGCAGTGGCTTATGACAAGTGAAACTCGATGGCGCCGGATAGGAAGAATCGGTAGGACCGAGTTTGGCTTAGGGTTTAGGTCATATGTGGATATGGGAAAGTAGTTGAGGGTTTTTGAGCATATCACTAAGCACATGAAGCAAGAGGCTCATTAAGCAACACCTCATCCCTCCTTGATAGTATTGGATTTTCCTAAAGACTGAATGTGATCTTGGATCACTAAAATATAAAATGAAGAGTCTTGAGCTTTTGAGTTTGAGCCAATCCTTTGTCCTTAGCATTTTGAGGGTTCCACTTTCACATCCATGCCATGCCAATCATTGAGCTTTCCTGAAATAATTATCTTGGAATAGCATTAGCTCAATGAGCTATATGTTGTTATGAATTACCAAAACCACCTAGGGATAGTTGCGCTTTCAGTAACGATAACGCACGACGATAGCATTGATAGGACGACAGTCGGAACTAATGCGATATGTACCATCTTTCTTGGGAACAAGGATTACTGGTATCGCACAAGGGCTCAAACTTTCTCGTACATGGCCGTTGTCGATGAGTTGTTGTACTTGCGTTGGATCTCCTTTGTTTCCACAAGGTTGACGTGGTAGGGAGCCTTGTTAGGAAGGGGTGCTTCGGGGATGAGATTGATTCGGTGCTTGATGCCTCGTAGTGGAGGTAGACCCGTAGGTAGCTCACCGCGGAATGCATCTTGGAATTCTTGCAATGGAGAAGATAACACTAAAGGTAGATTGTGAGATGTGTTAGGTTTTTGTGCCTCGTCCTTGCACAAAAGGACATAGTGCATGACACTTGATGGGTTCTCACACACTTCTCTGATCTCACTTTTGGTGGCAAATAGTACTAAGTTCTTTTTTTCGCTCATCATGGAGGCACTCAATTTGGGCTTGGGGCACTCAGTCTCGTTTGGGTGGTTCGCTCTCTCACTTTTTTCTCCATGATGGGTGGCTTGCTCGTCGGCGATCACTTGTCTTGGAGACATAGGTCGTAGCATGTACTCCTTTCCTTTCATCTTGAAGCTATAGTGATTGGTCCGTCCATTGTGGATGACGCCTCAGTCAAATTTCCATGGCCGTCCAAGAAGTAGGTGGCAAATGGACATAGGAACAACATCACACTCTAAAGTGACTTCCTATCCTATGATTTTGAAGGAGAATTGGACCATATGCTCGACTTGGATAGTGCCAGAGTCACTTAGCCATTGCACTTTGTAGGGATGTGGGTTCTTCAACTTGACTAATTGGACCTTGGAGCAAAGTTCTTCGCTTGCCAAGTTATGACAACTCCCTCCATCGATGATGACCCTCACAGACCTTCCATTGATGCTGGCCTTGGTATGGAAGATATGGAATCTTTGGTCTTCCTCTTATTGAAGTTGAAGTGTCAAGACCTTGGAGACAACAAGAGTGGGGCTCGAATCTTCATCACAAAAGACTTCATCATCTTCATCTTCGTTCACTTGTCGATGCATGGCCACTTACTCAAGGGCTTCCATTTTTCCTTCACTCATGGAGTCATATGTGCCATTGTGGCCTCAGCCTCTACATGTGAAGCATTTGAAGGAACTTGTCGTGATGGTCTCATCGGTAGGAGTAGATGATTATGAAGCTCTCGGCTTGAAGTTGCTTGTAGTAGGAGGACGACTTGAGATTGTCTAAGTTTCCTTGGAACTTGACTTGTCGCTGTTGCTTTTAGTAGGCTTGGTTGAGGTAGAAGGAGTTGGAGTCGTTGAAGCTTGGGTGTTGGAGAAACCGTAGCTCTTGGAAGAGTACTTGTCATACTTGAAGTCATCTTGCACTTGACGTTCCGCTTTGATAGCTTGGTGCACTAGCTCGATGAGGTTCGAGTATGGTTGAAAGTCGGCGATCTTCTCGATAGGATGATTGAGTCCATTCAAGAAACATGCCATAGTTTGCTCATCATCTTCTGTGACATTGGCTCTTAACATGGCAATCTCCATTTCTTTGTAGTATTCTTCAACGCTCATTGTTCCTTGCTTGAGGAGTTAGAGTTTCTTGAAGAGGTCGCGGTTGTAGTAGTTTGGCACAAAGCGTGCTCTCATGACATCCTTCATTTTATCCCAAGTGGTGATGGGTGGTTCACCTCTTGCTTCTCGTCGCCCAATGACTTGTTCCCACCATATGAGGACATAGTCTTGGAACTCAAGGGATGCCATGGCGATCTTCTTCTCTTCCTCATAGTTGTGGAAACAAAAGATCTTGTCGACCTTCAATGGCCATGAAAGATACTCTTTGGGATCATTGCTTCCGTTGAATTTGGGCATGGTGAACTTTAGCTTGCCATAGAGTTGCTCTTCATTGTGTTGGGGGCGGGGATGATGACACCCTTGTCGTGAAGGATTGTCAACCTCATGTTGCTCTTGTCATGGAGGATTTCCATTGTCTTCTTGCTCTTGGTGAACTTTAGGTTCTTGTCGAGATTGTGGAGGAGCTTGTCGAGCTTGTTTAGGAGCTTGTCGAGCTTGTGGAGGAGCTTGAGGAACTTCATGATGCACTCATGATTAATAAATCCTTTTTTGAACTTCATCGCGAAGTGCTTCTTCTTGTTCGCGCCTATGGCAGTTGCATGCGGCAACGGCGCGGCTTGTGTCATGGAGTGCACGTTGCGCCTCATGTGCTTGCGCTTCTTGTCATAGTTGTTCTTGATGTTGTGCCTCGACATCTTTCTCGTCTTGGTGTTGTTGCGCTCGCTCTTCCTCTTGCTGTCGTAGACGTTGCCGTTCTTGTGCTTGCGTGAATGTAACTTGGTTTTGATGATGTCGATGCTCTTGTGCTCAAAGTTGCTCTTGAGCATCGGTTCCATGTAAAGGATTGTGGTTAGCTTGACGGTCTTGGTGCGTGGCTCGTCAAAGATTGTCTGATGTCCGAGTACTTGAGCCGGAGATGGTGTCGTCGGAGTGTCGACTTGAGCGGCTCCGTCTTGAGTAGGACGAAGAGGTAGAAGAGTGGTTGACCAACAAGGCACGAATCTTGTCCATTCTTTCATTGCTCTCTTGCTTTTGTTCATCGATCTTATTGTCGAAGTAGTCTCTTTTACGTTTCTTGGAGAGTCGCAAGTCAGTCGCGAGATGGTCGATGTGGTCACTCATTTCTTGTTGTTCCTGATGCAAAGCTCATTGTGCACCGAAGAGGTGGTTCTTGGTGACGTAGGAAGTCATGTCGTCATCTTGCTCGATGAAGAGTGGGTTGGTAGAAGTACTTGGCCTATCCACCATTTCCAGCAAATGTGTTAGTGGGAGAAAGAGATGAAATTATACCCAAGGTACCTTGACCGATGTTGAAGATGGATCAATGATCACTCAAATGTGAACAAGGAAATAGCACAATTGGTACCAATTCTTGTCGATTTTTCACCACAAGTAAAAAGCTTATAGTGCAGCTAGGTTAGGATGGTGGCACGAGATTTGATGCAATTTTTAGTGAGCCTCAATAATGTTGGAAAAGATTCACAAATTTGCAAATGCAACAAGTAGAATTATAGGAAGATATGAGTACACAGAAACACACACGCAAATAGATAAGTGGGGTGTGCAACCAAGGAATGAGCCAAAATTTGGAATCCACGAAAATGCTCTTGTTGCACAACACTAGAGAGACACTAGCACGATTGCACAATAGGCGGATACGAAACTTGTGCACAACCTATTAAGCAAAAATGCAATGACTTCTACCCCAAGTATGCTATATGTATGGTATTCCGATGATATGATCCACGACGATCGAGTATGAATGCATCTATATACTTGGTAAATGGTGGAAGGCTTGGCCTTTTGCTCGGTGTTTTGTTCCACTCTTGCCGCCTTAGTTTCTGTCATACCGGTGTTATGTTCCTTGAATTTTGTGTCCCTAACACGGTGGGGGTTTATGGGCCCCCCTTGACAGTTCGCTTTGAGTAAAACGCTTCCAGCAAGGCCCAACTTTGGTTTTACCATTTGCCTAATAACAACTAAAATTTGTATAGGGAGTGATTAACCTGAGGATTCTTAGTCAACAACATGGGCCAGTGCTCCTCATGAGTGTTGGTCCAAACTTGAGCACCGTGCAGGACCCCTCTTGGCAACTTCGGGTATTTGGTACCTGTAGGCTTAGCTTATCCGTCATGTCCTAAGACGAGATACGCGTGGCTACTATCAGGGTGTCGGCACGTCAGGAGGTCTTGCTATTTTAGTTTTACCATTGTTGAAATGTCTTGTGCAAACGATATTCCAAGTTTGATCGGAGTGTCCCGAGATGGAGGATTGTCTCCGCGGATCATGAGCTTGTCATGGGCTAAGTTGGGACACCCTGCAGGGTTTACTATTTCGAAAGCCATGGACGCGGTTATGTGGCAGATGGGAGTTTTTTAATATCCGGTTGTAGTGAACTTGAAACCTAACTCTTTAAAATTCACCAAACGCATGTGTAACCATTATGGTCTCTTTTCGATGAGGTTCGGGAAGAGAACATGGTGGGGTTATGTTTGAACGTAAGTAGTTCAGGATCACTTCTTGATCATTACTAGTTTGCGACCGTTTGCGTAGCTTCTCACCTTGTTCTTGTATTCGTAAGTTAGCCACCATAAATCTGCTTAGTGCTTGCTGCAACTCCACCACTTAACCATGCCTTGCCTATTTAAGCTTTTATAGTCTTCACACCGTGGGTAATAGGACTACAAACAAAGTTGCAGGTACAATTGAGTCTGATGCAGGAGATGCCACTGAGCTCCAGTGGGAGTTTGACGAGGATCGCGGTCGTTTCTATGTTACATATCGGATTCTACTATATGTATGGATGATCGTATGATGATTGTCATATTTATGCTATTCTGGGGCAAGTGTTCCCTGGATCTCGTATTCTATCTATTCACTTGGTTGTATGTATTTGTATGCCACCTTGCTACATGCTCTAAATGCAATTGTGCCCCAATCATGAGTTCATCATGTGATTGGGATAGAATCGTATCTTGGGTGTTATAACATGCATGACAGAAAACGTGATCTACTGTGACAAACATGTATCATCACAGAAGTGTATTTGTTTTGTAGTGCCACTAGTAGTACTCAGATTGTCGCGAAATTTCATGGAGTCCATGCTTAGACCTCCTCTCTCTCTCTCTTAGCCAACTAGCAGACGCACAGAGTGTGCCCATCGTCTGTTTTCTCACATGCGGTCCCACATGTCAGTGAAAGTGCAAGACGACCCACTGAACCTACACATCTTTCACCTCAACGTGCTCATGATGAAAAACAAATCCAATAAAGATCTTTGGTGGCCCCTTTTAGAGTTACTCAAGAGTAATATTCTATTTACAGTTTAACCCAAGATGCACATCACGTGGCTTCAACCAACACTCCATTTTCTTGCATGACACGACTAGGATGCTGGATGTCCCACGTGTCGGCAAAAGGACGAAGAACTCGACCAAATTTTCTCCACATTTAGACCGGAGGAGTAGGAAACACGACAAGCCCTATGCCTACATCATACATACAAGCCCACCTCACTTTATCACCATATTTCTTGGCCTCCATGCAACACCTAGCTCTGGTTGATAGTATACCACTACTAGGACTAACTATTGTACTAGCATACTATTAGGTTGGCTCTATGTGATGTGGCAACTTCATATAACTCGATGCTGGCTATACTACAACGGTACTCACACTCCAAGAAGTGACTCAAAACCATTCATAAATTGAGTTTATCACATGCATATGCAAATGTACCATTCATTACATACGACAAGTAATCAACACACAATGACAAGGAGGATACATGTTGGATTATAGATTATTTCCAACAAAACGTTCTAGTAAATACTAAAAATTTATCACACAACAGATAACAAGCAATGAAATGAACTTCAGCTCAACCAATCCTCGATGTTGGAAATGCTTGCTTTGAACCATAAGTAAGCCTCTAGGAAGGGCCAACTATTGTCAATATTGAAACCGACGCAAGACTCACATCCAGGCTAAAGCAGCCTATATCAAAGCGATGAAATAAACTTTAGGTCCACCAATCCTTGGTTTCAGAAATGCTTGCTTTGAACCATAAGTTATACTTTGGGCAGGGCCAACTATTGCCAATATAGAGACCAACGCAGGACTCATCGTCCAGGCTAAAGCGGCCTATATCAGGACGCATATTGTGATAGCCAGGGTAGGGAACCATAGCAATGTACGATGTACAGATACGGTTCCTTCTCATAAATGGTAGTAACGTTGTGCCAACAGCAGCTGGATCACCTTTCACCATCATTGGATAGTTTAGTCCAAGGAAGAGTGAGTTTTCTCCAAGACTATGAATATTGAACCAGGGAGAAGGTGCTGGTGCTAGCACACTAGTATCCATCCTGAATACCCTGCAACGGATGTTGGAATTGGTCCGGAGATTGTGATCACGGGAGACAACACATGCTTCCTTAGGAACATCAGCAGTGCCCTGTATACAGACAAGAAGAGGTGATCAATCAAAATAAGTTGCTAGGCGCCGCTGAGTATGTAGGTCCTGCTTGTCCTCATGATCATGATAATCACCATCATCATCACCACCTTGGTTATAATGTTTTTTCAAGTATAGGTGGTGGAATGTTCACAGGACCTTGGAAACACAAGAAGGATAATTTGTACCAGGATACTAACTCGCATGCATGTGGATGAAACAATTCTAATTACGATGGAAGACAAACGTACCAAAACAATAAGGATTGCATGCAAAAGCAGTGCCATGAGTGGTGGCAGCAAACACAAGTCGCTCGTATTGAATTGCATCACAATACTCATCCGTGTACATAAATAGATTTTTGAGCAATATCCATCGAGGCGTGGAAGTAAGGACGACAACAAGCTTGTCGAAGATAGCAACAATAGTTCGTGTAATCCCAAGAGTGGTTGGGAACTTGACAAATTGCTATCTTCCATAGACGACAGTCACCATGATCGTATTTGGACATACGTAGCTCATCTGTGTGCTCAACCTCAGGGCACTCTGAGATTTTTGGATGTGGAACCCGGTGATGAGTGTACACATTCACAAGTTCCCACTCGCAGTTGTACCCAATATAAACAACCCAATCTTCATGTGCGCCTGCCCAAGCCCTACCCTTAAGCGATGGCATCTTAACATCACACGTATCATGATCAAGCGGCATCAACCAGCACAAGGCAAGGCTTCCGTCGTCCCCGCACCAGTGAGCAGGGTCACGGCGAAGAAGATAGGGGAGATCAAACTACTCCTGAACCCTTGGATTCCTTGTAATGATGTTATTTGTTGAGTCGAGAATGGTCTTGAACGAACCTGCCATGCTAGCCAAGGTGATGACATCGCACCGATAAATGAGTTACTCCACCGTGTCATCTTTCAGACCTGGCCAAGAATAACGGGGTCATTTCCGGCCTGTTCCCTCCATGGAGAAGATGATCGAACAATAGCAGAAGGAAGGGTGAAGGCAAATGGAGGAAGGAGGAGCGTGCAACAGCAGTTCCAAATCGAGAGGGAAAGGCGAATAGGTGGTGGATGGTTGCCGCGATACACGAAGAGGCACCCCGACCTACATAGACGTCTGTTCGGAAATTGTACAAAAGGACTCGCCATCGTCTCACTGACATGTTGGAATGGGACCACATGTCAACGAAACATGGTGTGCCATTTCTCGTGCAAAATGAAATTTTGCCGCGTTGGCCCGAGGTGCCGCATTATTTCTCGACTTTATTTTTTAATTAATGACGCGTCATCCAGTTTTGAAGCACAACTAATTGGTACTGTATGCAGAGAAAATATAAACTACTCTACCACTACTCCGCCTCTAGTACTAGTATAAAAAGGATATATAGGCTGGAGCTTTAGCGCTTGCATGCTAAGGGATGCCCACTTGCTTCTCACACTATCACCCTCTCTCCAGATATAAAAAATATGGCGGTGGTCCCTCTCTCTCCCTCCTCACCGGTGGTCACAGATCCGCCAGGATCTTGTCCACCGGGGAAGAGAAGGACGTGCAGCATTGATGCACTCATCGCCGGTGAGCAAGGTCACACACTGACGACATGGCCATCCTCTCAGACCTAGCACCCGCGCGGGATGGACTCCGCCCCCAAGCTCGCTGTCATATTATGTGCGGAGGATGACGACCACGAGCGACGCCACTTCCCGCCGACCCTCAGGTATGTTACCACTTTTTGAACCATACCCTTATTCTATTGCCCCATCTGCCACGTCACTACATATGGATCTTTTTCCACTCCACCATCTCCCCAATTTGCTATCCTTTTCTCTACTAGTCACACAGATGAAAACCTTAATTTGCACTATTAAAGGAAACCCTACTTCTTCCAGACTAATACATGTCTCGGCTGAATAAAGAAAGAAAGGTAGAAAGTACTGTCAAAGAGACTAGGTATCGAACCCACATCTAGGTTGAAAGGGGAAAATCAGTAGCTAAGGAATGAGTCTCGTGTCTCTTGGTTGAAAAGGGTAGAAAGGCATGACAACGCAATAGAGAATGACTAGGTCGATCGGTTTGTTGTGCTCACATAGGGAAAAGGTGGCTAAGGAGACCAAAATGGGATGTAATCCACATATGTTTCCTGGATATTTGTTGCTCTAGGCAACCATACCTCCCTCACCACTCTATGCGTCCAAGGAGGTACATCATACTAGTGCACCCACTGTCCCGAATGGACCTCCCATGCTCTTATTGCCACTTTTTTGCTGTTAGTATAATGCCACCGATAAAGTCAATGAATGCTACTACTAAAGTGATGCTACATTTAACTCATGCCGCACTCAGTCTAATGCCATCAATAAATTTAAGCGATGCCATTTAATGTCACTGGATTATTTCAGGGTTAGCCGTTGATTGTGGATGTATTAAAGAATTTTCAGCTAAGGCATTCGAAGGTTGTTACACAACCGGTATACCAACATTGAAACTTTTTACTACCTTTAGATTTTTGCATTATTAATGCTTATAGATTACATACCTCACTTTCATGAGATAAGTCAATTTTTTTGGTGTCACCAAAATGCCAAGGCATTGATGCCATTTTATTTTTCTTAAATTGCACAAAAAGTTATGGAGAGAAGAGGAAAGGTCAAGGGTGGGCACCTCCTCCTCCGGCTGTTTCCTTGATTTGTTTGATCAAGTTTTTATGTTTGATCGATTATCAAGATTGGGATAGCAATTTTTAGGTCCCCTCGAGTTCGAAATGATATTTACCTTGAAGGTACATGGTTTGCATTTTTATACTATCATTAGTTAATAATGCTAGTTACCTTCAGACTTTTGTATTTGGTTTATGTCGTATTCAAGGCTCCGCGGACCCAAGAGAGGTTCGATATTAGGAGCATGTGTGAATAACTCAGCCTCTCTAGCCAACCAACTCATTGCTCTCACGGCCTAGCTTGATGAACAGGAAAGGAAAGAGACAGAGTAGTTTACCCAGGTTCGGGCCACCTTGCGGTGTAAAACCCTACTCTATCTTTGCGGTGGATTATCCTCGCGAGGGGCTATGGATGAACTAGTATAGAGGAAGAATAGCCTCATGAGGTATGTTCTTGTGTAGGTGTGAGCTAGTGAGGTTCGGATTCCGGATCCCGTCTTATTGGTGGTGGCTAAGCTATATTTATAGTGGCCTCGGTCCTCTACCTCCAAAACGAAGGCGGGAAGGGATCCCACAGTGGCCAAGTTTGATGGGAGACAAGTAGTACATCTTATCCTGACGAAAGGTGGTGTTCGCCGCAAAGCCTCTGCTCGTGACACCGTGGTGGGCTTGGTGATGACATCCGTCCTGCCGCCCTGGTGGTCTTGGTTTTCTTGCACTAGAATGGAAACCTTTGGCTAATTCCTCGGGACCCCACGCCTGCGGTTGCCTCCTTAGCACCAAAGAGGAAACATGCCGATCTGCGCCCGCTAGCGCCCACCTGGCCTTGGTCATCACGGTTTGCGTCACCCAAACCTCATGAGGTGGGTGCTTGCATAGGAATCTCTGCTCCTAAGGAGGCCACCTAGGGTGGCCGCTCCCTCCGGAGGTCTTGCTGTCGTCAGCCTCATGAGGCTCGACTCCTCGCGAGGGTCTTGTCTTGCCGAAGGTAAAGATGGGCCATACCAGGCCGTCGATGGAGCTACGCCATGGGCCGAAGGCAGGCAAGTATGGGTACCCTAGTTCCCAGAACACCGACAATAGCCCCCGGGCCCAAGGCGTGCTCGGACTTGGCTTTGAGGCGAAGCACCGCGGGCCCCAATAGCCCACAGACCGATTCGACGTGTGGCACTTGATGGGACATGGGCGTCTCCACTTCCCCCCGCTGCCTCGGCAACCGTCCCGGGCTGACAAAAAGATTGGCGCCTGCCTCTAAGCTTTCATTGCCTTCTCTTCGTCTTGCTCTAGATCCCCCTTTCTCGTCGCCGAGAGCATCTCTAGATCTGCCGAATCTTTCTCCCGAGCTCTTCGATGATGGAGACCAAGAAAGTGAAGCCCGCTACCCTGGTCGTGCACTTTGCCTCCTCGCCCGCACCGGCCCTCAATACGTCCTCCATCACCAAGGTGGGGCACCTTGCCGCCATGCGCCCGCTAACGGCGAGGAATGACAACGAGGGGAGGGAGACAGTGCTTTGGGCCTATTCCACCAAGCAGGAGACCTTGGCGGGGACATTCTATCCCTTCTTCCTCCATAGCATCTTCGCGGGGCTCGATCATCCCACCCTTCTCCAGGTTGTTCCTCGCTGTCCTTGACCATTACCAGATCCATGCTCTACACCTTCAGCCCAACTCCATCCACCTCCTGGCAATCTTCGCCTTCTACTGCGAGGCATTCAGACGCCCATCTTTGCGCTGCTCCACCACTTATTCTCCCTTAAAATACATGACTCGACCCAGCACTCCGGATGCATCTCCTTCGTTGCGCCCCATGCGGCAATGCGCTCATGAGGGCCAGGAAGAAGGTGGAGGACTTTCGGCGTAAATGGATTTACATGGACACCAAGAGCCTCCACGCTCGGCTAGAGCTGCCGACTAGGATGCTGGAGAAGTTGGAGCACTGGGCCCATGAGAAGCTCACTGACCCCCGGGCAGCGCCAGTCCTGAGGCTGATGTAGACGGACCTGGAGTCCGGGGCGCTGACGGGGGCCATGATTTGTAGGGAATTTCCTAACGCAGTGCCTGGGCCCGCTCCAATCACATTCGCGCCTGATGTGGGATTTCAAGGGCGTGAAGGATGACCTCCAGCTGCGCCGAGGGATCCTGACAAGTGAGGAGCTGGGCAAGGCCATGTGTACTTTGCTTGAGAAGAATCCAGGCGTCCTCCTGGTAGCCTACATCCCGTTGTACCACCGTGACGACGGGGCGGAGCTGGCCGCCACCATGCTCGTCTTCAACGAGCTGGGGCTCGTGCCGCCCAAGCTCCCCAACTCCTCGGTGCCGGTGTCCTCTGGCAAGGGCTCCGAGGAGTAGGGGGAGGAGGACTAGGAGGCGACCGTGGATGAGGTGAAGGAGACTTCTCCTCCATCACAGAGCGAGCTCCTCCACGATCTCTCCGATGACGACGATGCCGCTGAGTACTTGGTTGAGGGTTCCCCGCACTACTCCGGGGTCGCTACGTGGTTCGGGGGCACCCCTTGCAGAGGCTGAGCCGAGCGACTCCGAAGAAGGGCGAGGCCGCGTCGCTTGCTCGGGGCAACACCCCCTCCTTGTCGTCCATCGCCGCTGCCCCGGAGCCAGCCACCATGCGCCCAGCTGATCCTCTAGGCGCGATGAAGCCCACGCTCAGGAAGATCGGGAGTGTCGTGGTCCTGGAAAGGAAAAGGGCGTACATCGCCGATGATGATAAGCATCTTACCTTGTTTTTGTTTTCCATCCCTAATGCTGTGCCCATGATACTCTCCTCCTGGTGACCAGGCTGAAGCCCGTGCTGAAGAAGAGGAAGGAGGAAGCCGGGGCCTTCGAGGCCACATGACCTGCCGCAGCCGCGGCGTCCCTGGCGCGGGCGGAGGAGGCCGCCTCATGTTCACCCGTGAAAGAACGGGCCACTCGACACTCGATGGCAAAGCCTCAGGAGGAGACCGCTTCCATGGCCCAGCAAACTCTAGAGGCGCCCATCCCTGCCGCACCTGCGCGGGGTTTGAGGGCTACATATACCCCTGCCGCCTTTGATACTATAGTGGCGCTAGTCCTGACACCGGTGCCGCCTTCTTCCCAAGCCCTCGCATTAGCGGACTATGGCTCCTCTGCTAGGCCCGGCGCTTTGGAGGAGGCCTACACCGCGCTGGACCAGCTCTGGACCGATCTTCAAGGAGCTGAGAGGTGCGTGGTGACGGCGCATCTGGGACTGATCTTGGGGTGGCTCTAGGCCAAATTGTCCGTCAGGACGGCCTAGGGCTAGGCCGATGCTGCCGTCATGGAGGGCAGGAAGGAGGCCAGTGAGGTAACGGTGGATCGCGATGCGGCGCTGGTCGATGCAGCATCCGCCAAGGAATGTTGCAGCATGGTGGAAGCCGAGCTGAAGGCCCTCCGCAAAGAGCAGGCCGCCCGCACCCGCCAGCTTCAGGAGAAGGAGGAGCTCAAGGCCCGGGAGACTATGCTCGCCGATCGGGACGCCGAGCTGGAGCAGGAAGCCCAGGAACAGGCCGTAGAGTGGAGCCGCCTGGGGAAGCTAAAGGAGGAGGCGGACATGGCCCAGGCGTCCCACACCAAGCCCGTCTTTGAGGAGACGGCCTGGCTGGAGGCCAAGGAGAAGACCCTTGCCGCGGCTGAGAAGGCGGCCACCGCAGGGCGTGACGCCTTTGTCTCCCTTGAGCTAAGGTCCCACATGACGCTACACTCCCTTTACGGAGGAGGATATGATAAGCCGATGGCGGCTCCGGAGGATGGCCTAGCCGGTCTTCTTGCCAAGATCGCCGAGGATCTCGAGGGCATCATCGCCAGAGTGGACTCCACGGTGGAAGGGGAGTGCCGCGCGCTCTTCCCTGCGGCCGTGACGCGTGTTTTCAGCCACCTCCATCTCCAAAACCCAACCTTTGACCTTGATGTGCTGGTCGATCCGGTGGCCCCTGAGGCCCGCGAGGCCGCTACCGAGGCCATGAAGGGCCAGGTGAGAACCCTGCTGGAAAAGTTCTGCAGCGTCGACCCTGAGGCTGTGGTGACCAGGGATGGTGGCGAAGATGACGACACCGTTGTCGATGACAGGCTCCTGAAGGTGGGCGATAGTGGCCACCAAGGTTGAAGGCGGCGCTTCCCCCAGTTTATTCCTACGACATTTACCGTGCCTCGCAGAGGCATGACAACTTCTGCTTTGAACTTATGAGAAATTATGTTTTGTAATAATTTGCGAGGACTCTCTATTTCCTTTGAGTGCTCGATTTCCTTTCTGTTTGCTTTAGCGTTCTGCGTCGGCATGACCCGGCCCCACGCATACCTCAACCTTCATTGGGGCGTCCGGATCACCAGGTCGAGACCAATGGGTGAGGGTCTACGTGGCCAGTGAGGCCCCTCAGTCGCGATGCTGAAGGGTCCGCCTTGACATACGAACGACCCTCATGAAGGAAACATGAGCAGCTTCTGGGTAATCCGGAGCCCCCATACCTCTCCTCGCCAGCTTTTGCCTGGGAGGGCCGCGTGAAGACCATGTGCGAGATACCTGGTGAGGTGGCATGTGCTAGGCGTGACCTGGGCGCATCCCCCATGCCCAGCCCCCTCACGCGAATCTCTCGTGGGGAAAGCGGCATGGTGAGGTCGAACGGTAGGCTCAAGAGCCCTCCTGAGGTTACTACAGCCTCTAGGGCACCCTTACTTGTTTATTCAGCAACGCAGAGCATGGTGCTTCCAATCTTGCATGGGCATAGCCGCTCCTCGACCGTGTCGTCCGCCAGCATGGAGCATGCGGCTTCCACTGGTGTGTGGGTGGGAGTTCCTTCTGAGGGGAGACTCTGGGGCGTGTACAGCCCCGTCCTGGCACGTGGCTTGCACGACGGGACTGGAGGAGGTGTATATGGGCACCCGTGAGCCAGCGCAGGACTCATGGGGCCCTACCTCAAGGCGGGTTGCGCCTGGAGTTTTGGTTCGGAACATTTGTAAGGGTCCTCCGAGATTGTCAGGGGACCCGTGCCGAGTCAATTTCATGAGGATATAGCATGAGAAGGCCAAACACCAACGACCCTAGGGGTGACGTGAATGGGGCCGAACCGCCAGACAGAGCTTAGCCGTTGGGTTTATCAACGCTGCAGGGACGGACGCGAGTGCAGATGCCGTGCACAGTCTTCTAATGCAATGATACTGAAGAAAGACAGCTGGCATGCAGCTCCCGCGGTGGCGAGGCACCGAGTCGCGTGCCCTAATTCATCCACTCACGATTAGCTCACACGAGAATAAGGCACCAAGGGCCATGGGAAGTGACGTACACGGGGACTGGCTCACGAGACAGAGCTCAGCCACTTGGGTTTAGCGACGCTGCAGGGATGGACCCGAGCACAGACACCGTCCCAGTCCTTAATCATGAGGCGGGCTCGGGTGGGTTTTATGAGGGCACACGACATTCGTGGTGGCGAAGCACTGGACATGCATGTGGTAATATGAAGCAATTCATGAAAGGGTAAGGCTAGTTCGGATATATGCGCAAGACGATACATGTTGTAGGGACGGACCTATGCAGCTTGAGGATAATGCAGCCTGAGGGACATCCTCAATTGAACAAAACAAAAAGTCACCTGGCACCATCGTTGGAGAAGTGTTGGGACAGCTGAGGATGCACGCTATAGAAGTCGCTCCTCACGAGTCGTCTGGCTCTTGGGTCTCGTGAGGCTCCGGAGGTCCAAGAGGCTCGCGAGGGGTCGGCACCTTCGCCATCAGGATCGCCTGGCGCCTGGCCTCGTCATCCTCCAGGGTGCCCCACATGCGGTGCTGGTGCGCGGCAGCTGCGTTCGGCAGGCCAAAGGGCATGCGAACATAGCTATAAGGGTGGCCTCCGCACCGGCCGACGCGGGAAAGCCAGAAGAGCTCTTGAGAAGCGGCTCTGTTGAGCCCAGGGATGTTGGCACAGACGCGCAGCTCGCCACCCACGTTAGGGGTGGCAGTTGCACCAGGTGATGCGGTACGGCGCTCTCCGCGCATGGCTCGCGCCTCCTGAAGCTCTCTGATCGCCTTGGTGATGAACTTCTGAGTGGGTGGCGCCTCACGCCCTGCACCCTGCTCGCTGAAGCGCACGTTGAAGCACGCCTCTACATGGTGCCCGAACGCCTCCCTCGTGACGCTGGCCAGGTCAGAGGCTCTCCAAAGGAGAGCCCCGAGCCTAACCAAAGAGGGGCGCCGAGCGCGTCGTCCTATGTGATGGGGCGCAGGTCCTGAGGCACGGTCGTCAGACACCCACCCTCCTGAGGTCCCCTAAGGAGCAGCTGATTCTTCTTCTTGGGGAGGACCTCAGGAGGGTGGATGTCTCCCTCAACATCTGAGTTCACGACCGTTGTGGCCTGGTAGGCGCGCTCGAGAAAGCACACATGATCCTTCTCATCACAGATGATCGTGATGATACCACAGCTTCCTAGCATCTTGAGGACGTTGTAGCCGTGGTGGGTCACTGCCATGAACTTGGCAAGGGCCGAGTACTCAAGGATGGCATTGTATGGGAGGCGTATGAGGGCGACTGTCAGTGTTTTGGGAACGGGGGTCCCTAGACTTGCCTGCCTGTGGCCCACGGCGTCGCTTTGCTAGCAGGTCTGTATGGCCCATCTTCATCAACAAGGCATTCAAGACCCTCACGATGGGCCAAGCCTTGCGAGGCGGACGATGCAAGACCTCCTCAGGAGCAGCCTCGCCAGGCAGGCTCGTGAGGGGCGGAGAGATCAAGGAATAGCAAACCTCGCGAGGTTCTAGTGATGTGAGCCATGACGATCGAGACCAGGCGGGCGCCAGCGTGCGCAGCATCCTTGTTTCCTCTTTTGTGCTAAGGGGCAAGCGCAAGCGCGGAGTACCGAGGCTTAAAGCAAAGGTTTCCATATCGGTGCAACGAGACCAAGACCAGCAGGACGGCAAGATGGAGGTCACCATGGAGCCCAAGGCGGTGCCACCACCAGCGCCTTTTGCAGGCGAAGACCACTTTTGTCAGGATAAGCTGTACTAGCTGTCCCCTTTCAAATTGGCCGTTGTTGGCTCCCTTCTCGCTCAATATTTGGGGAGAGGATCAGGGCCTCTATAAAGAGAACTAGACACCACCGTAGCTAGGGGCGACCTCATCGAAGATTAGGGGCGACCACTTCTTAGATGAGAACTAGTTCATCCCCACAATCACATCCACCAAGAACAAGAACACCTCTCCTCAGGAGGCTGTTCTTCCCCCTGTACTGTTCATCATCAGCCCAAGAGGCAATCCACCACCAACACACTGGAATAGGCTATTACACCAAACCGGTGGCCGGAACCAGTATAAATCTTGTGTCCCTTGTGTTGTGAGTTCGTCGAGTTAGTCCACGAGATCTTAGCAAAACTAGAATGTGGATCGGTAGAGGGGAAATCTTCGCACGCACCCCAGTCTTTGAACCTTAAGGGTTTTGCCAGAACTCGTGATCCGACATTTGGCGCGCTAGGTAGGGGTGCGCCGAAGCTTCCCTTCCGTCGCTCCGCGTCACGTCGCTTCATCGTCTCCATGGCGGACGCACGCCGCACCCATGCCGAGCACCGGGCTGCCCTCGCCACCCGCGTTGCTCAGACAACCCCTGTCAGCGGGCCACCCCGTCGCTCTCCGTCGCCTGCCGCCAACGCCGCCACCCGCCCGGCGGGGAATGAGCAGCAAGCTGATATGTCTCCAACGTATCTATAATTTTTGATTGCTCCATGCTATATTATCTACTGTTTTGGACATTATTGGGCTTTATTATCCACTTTTATATTATTTTTGGGACTAACCTATTAACCGGAGGCCCAACCCAGAATTGCTGCTGTTTTTTGCCTATTTTACGGTTTCGGAGAAAGAGAATATCAAAGGAGTCCAAACGGAATGAAACCTTCGGAAACGGGATTTTCTCATCAGATAAGACCCAGGAGACTTGGACCCTCTGTCAGGAAAGCCACGAGGTGGTCATGAGGGTGGAGGGCGCGCCCCCCCTAGGGCGCGCCCCCTGCCTCGTGGGCCCCTCGAAGCTCCACCGACATACTTCTTCATCCCATATATATCCACATACCCCCAAACGATCGGGGACGGAGCCAAAAACCTAATTCCACCGCCGCAACTTTCTGTATCCATGAGATCCCATCTTGGGGCCTGTTCCGGAGCACCGCCGGAAGGGGCATCGATCACGGAGGGCTTCTACATCATCATCCAAGCGCCTCCGTTGAAGTGTGAGTAGTTTACTTCAGACCTACGGGTCCATAGTTAGTCGCTAGATGGCTTCTTCTCTCTTTTTGAATCTCAATACAATGTTCTCCCCCTCTCTCGTGGAGATCTATTCGATGTAATCTTGTTTTTGTAGTGTGTTTGTTGAGACCGATGAATTGTGGGTTTACGATCCAGTCTATCAATGAATAATATTTGAATCTTCTCTGAATTCTTTTATGTATGATTGGTTATCTTTGCAAGTCTCTTCGAATTATCAGTTTGGTTTGGCCTACTGGATTGGTTTTTCTTGCCATGGGAGAAGTGCTTAGCTTTGGGTTCGATCTTGCGGTGTCCTTTCCCAGTGACAGAAGGGGCAGAAAGGCACGTATTGTATGATTGCCATCGAGGATAACAAGATGGGGTTTTATCATATTTCATGAAACTATCCCTCTCCATCATGTCATCTTGCTTAAGGCGTTACTCTGTTTTTAACTTAATACTCTAGATGCATGCTGGGTAGCGGTCGATGAGTGGAGTAATAGTAGTAGATGCAGGCAGGAGTCGGTCTACTTGTCTCGGACGTGATGCCTATATACATGATCATACCTAGATATTCTCATAACTATGCTCAATTCTGTCAATTGCTCAACAATAATTTGTTCACCCACCGTAGAATACTTATGCTCTTGAGAGAAGCCACTAGTGAAACCTATGCCCCCCGGGTCTCTTTCTCATCATATCAATCTCCATCACTTTATTATTGCTTTGCTTTTACTTTGCTTTTACTTTTCACTTTGCATCTCTATACCAAAAATACCAAAAAATTTATTTATCATCTCTATCAGATCTCACTTTCGTAAGTGGTCGTGAAGGGATTGACAACCCCTTATCGCATTGGTTGCGAGGATTTATTTGTTTTGTGCAGGTGAGAGGGACTGGCGCGTACCCTCCTACTGGATTGATACCTTGGTTCTCAAAAACTGAGGGAAATACTTACGCTACTTTGCTGCATCATCCTCTCCTCTTCGGGGAAATCCAACGCAGTGCTCAAGAGGTAGCAAGAAGAATTTCTGGCGCCGTTGCCGGGGAGTCTGCGCAAAAGTCAACATACCAAGTACCCATCACAATCCCTATCTCCTGCATTACATTATTTGCCATTTACCTCTCGTTTTCCTCTCCCCCACTTCACCCTTGCCGTTTTATTCGCCCTCTCTCTCTATCCTTCCTCCCTCTCTATTTGCCACCTTTTGCCCATTTGCTTTTTGTTTGCTCATGTGTTAGTTTGCTAGCTTGTCGTTATGTCAAGTCCTTTACCTTCTGCCTCTATGTCTGACATTTGGGGAAATTATTGTCGATATGGACAATAAAAATATCATGAAAAATTCTGATGCTCCTGCTAAAGAACCTACCATCTTTCATATAAAAAAATTTCGTGTTGGTAGTGGTAATATTATTGGAAAAGGAGTTATTTAAGATTTCTTTACTTATGCCGGTGCTTTACCTTCTATGGGTAGTTCTATCCTTCACAGAACTAGTAGTCTTGTGGACGATATTGCCATGCTTGTAGTTGAACTTGAAAGACAATTCATGTACATGCATCCTTCCATACAAAGGATTTTCCTGGTATTTTCTAATATTGAGCATTCTTCTGTTAAGTGTGCCGCTACTATCTTTTTGGCGCATGAGTTTAGATTCATAATAAAAGAAGACAAAGAAATCTTTGCGCATTATAGGGTGGACGCTTGCCATCCTCCCATATAGGCTATCCTCTTTGATCAAGAAGAAATAATGTGTTTTCAATCTCTAGACTATGTTGCTTTCAATGAAAAATCTTAGAAAAAGGGTTCCTACCAATGTTTTAGTTGATAGAATTTCTGAACTTAATGATGATTTGGCTATTTGAAATAATGAACTAGGATATTCTCTTGAATATAGGCTCACAAAGTTCTGTCAAAAGAATGCTTATAATGATGAATTGGTTGTTCATTATGAAGGACCAAAGGAGGAACCTATACCTCCCAAGGTTGATCTTGGGGACTTTTGTCTCGTTAAATTTAGCCCTTTTGATTAGTTTTGCTTGCCTCAAAGAAAACTTTCTGCCGAACGTAGAGAATATGAAATGAGTTTTAATAATCTATCTTACTATTATGGCAATACCTAGATCTATTCTTGCTTGTTATGCCTAGCTAGGGGCGTTAAACGATAGCGCTTGTTGGGAGGCAACCCAATTTTATTTTTATTCCTTGCCCTTTGCACCTGTTTAGTAATAAATAATTTATTTAGCCTCTGTTTTGGTTGTGTTTTTTGTGTTTAATTAGTGTTTGTGCCAAGTAGAACCGTTGGGAAGACTTGGGGAAAGTCTTGTTGAACTTGCTGTAAAAAACAGAAACTTTAGAGCTCACGAGAACTGCTGTCATTTTTATTTGGAAAGTGCTATTTAGTAAAAAAAATTGAAGATTATTAATATATAAATTCCTCACGTCCAGAAATTTATTTTATAATTTTTGGGGTTCCAGATCTTTCGCTAGCTTCAGATTACTAGAGACTGTTCTGTTTTTGACAGATTCTGTTTTTCGTGTGTTGTTTGCTTATTTTGATGAATCTATGGCTAGTAAAATAGTTTATAATCCATAGAGAATTTGGAATACAGTAGTTTTAACACCAATATAAATAAAGAATGAGTTCATTACAATACCTTGAAGTGGTCTTTTGTTTTCTTTCGCTAACGGAGCTCACGAGTTTTCTACTTTAAGTTTTGTGTTGTGAAGTTTTCAAGTTTTGGGTAAAGATTTGATGGATAATGGAACAAGGAGTGGCAAGAACCTAAGCTTGGGGATGCCCATGGCACCCCCAAGATAATCTAAGGACACCTAAAAGCCAAAGCTTGGGGATGCCCCGGAAGGCATCCCCTCTTTCGTCTACTTCTATCGGTAACTTTACTTGGAGCTATATTTTTATTCACCACATGATATGTGTTTTGCTTGGAGCGTATTTTATGATTTGCGTCTTTGCTTTTTAGTTTACCACAATCATCCTTTCTGTACACACCTTTTGAGAGAGCCATACATGATTTGGAATTTGATAGAATACTCTATGTGCTTCACATATATCTTTTGAGCTTTATAGTTTTGCCCTAGTGCTTCACTTATATCTTTTAGAGCACGGTGGTGGATTTGTTTTATAGAAACTATTGATCTCTCATGCTTAACTAAGATTATTTTGAGAGTCTTATTAGCATGGTAATTTTCTTAAAATCCTAATATGCTTGGTGTGCAAGATTAATAATAAAACTTTCTTATGAGTGTGTTGAATACTAAGAAAAGTTTGATGCTTGATGATTGTTTTGAGATATGGAGGTAATAATATCAAAGTCGTGCTAGTTGAGTAGTTGTGAAATATGGAGGTAATAAAACTTTCTTATGAGTGTGTTGAATACTAAGAAAAGTTTGATGCTTGATGATTGTTTTGAGATATGGAGGTAATAATATCAGAGTCGTGCTAGTTGAGTAGTTGTGAAATTGAGAAATACTTGTGTTTAGGTTTGCAAGTCCCGTAGCATGCATGTATGGTAAACGTTATGCAACAAATTTGAAACATGAGGTGTTATTTGATTGTCTTATGAGTGGCGGTCGGGGACGAGCGATGGTCTTTTCCTACCAATCTATCCCCCTAGGAGTATGCGTGTAGTGCCGAGGTTTTTGATTACTTGTAGATTTTTGCAATAAGTATGTGAGTTCTTTATGACTAATGTTGAGTCCATGGATTATACGCACTCTCACCCTTCCATCCTTGCTAGCCTCTTCGGTACCGTGCATTGCCCTTTCTCACATCGAGAGTTGGCGCAAACTTCGCCGGTGCATCCAAACCCCGTGATATGATATGCTCTTTCACACATAAACCTCCTTATATCTTCCTCAAATCAGCCACCATACCTACCTATTATGGCATTTCCATAGCCATTCCGAGATATATTGCCATGCAACTTTCCATCATTCCGTTCATCATGACACATTCATCATTGTCATATTGCTTAGCATGATCATGTAGTTGACATAGTATTTGTGGCAAAGCCACCGTTCATAATTCTTTCATACATGTCACTCTTAGTTCATTGCATATCCCGGTACACTGCCAGAGGCATTCATATAGATTCATCTTTGTTCTAGTATCGAGTTGTAATCATTGAGTTGTAAATAAATAGAAGTGTGATGATCATCATTATTAGAGCATTGCCTAATTGAGGAATAAAAAAAGGCCACAAAAAAAGAAAAGGCCCAAAAAATGAGAGAAAAAGAGAGAAGGGACAATGTTACTATCGTTTTACCACATTTATGCTTCAAAGTAGCACCATGATCTTCATAGTAGAGAGTCTCTCATGTTATCACTTTCATATACTAGTGGGAATTTTTCATTATAGAACTTGGCTTGTATATTCCAACAACGGGCCTCCTCAAGTGCCCTAGGTCTTCGTGAGCAAGCTAGTTGGATGCACACCCACTAGTTTCTTTTGTTGAGCTTTCATACATTTATAGCTCTAGTGCATCCGTTGCATGGCAATCCCTACTCCTTGCATTAACATCAATCGGTGGGCATCTCCATAGCCTGTTGATTAGCCTCGTCGATGTGAGACTTTCTCCTTTTTTGTATTCTCCACATAACCCCCCTCATTATATTCTATTCCGCCCATAGTGCTATGTCCATGGCTCGCGCTCATATATTGCGTGAAAGTTTATAGGTTTGAGATTACTAAAGTATGAAACAATTGCTTGGCTTGTCATCGGGGTTGTGCATGATGAGTGCATCCTTGTGTGATGAAAATGAAACATGACTAAACTATATGATTTTGTAGGGATGAACTTTCTTTGGCCATGTTATTTTGAGAAGATATAATTGCTTAGTTAATATGCTTGAAGTATTATCATTTTTATGTCAATATGAAATTTTTTCTTGAATCTTTCGGATCTGAATATTCATACCACAATGAAGAAGAATTACATTAGAATTATGCCAAGTAGCACTCCGCATCAAAAATTCTGTTTTTATCATTTACCTACTCGAAGACGAGTAGGAATTAAGCTTGGGGATGCTTGATACGTCTCCAACGTATCTATAATTTTTGATTGCTCCATGCTATATTATCTACTGTTTTGGACATTATTGGGCTTTATTATCCACTTTTATATTATTTTTGGGACTAACCTATTAACTGGAGGCCCAGCCTAGAATTGCTGTTTTTCTGCCTATTTCAGTGTTTCGGAGAAACAGAATATCAAACAGAGTCCAAACGGAATGAAACCCTCGGAAATGTGATTTTCTCATCAGATAAGACCCGGGAGACTTGGACCCTCCGTCAAGAAAGCCACTAGGCGGTCACGAGGGTGGAGGGCGCGCCCTGCCTCGTGGGCCCCTCGAAGCTCCACCGACGTACTTCTTCCTCCCATATATATCCACGTACCCCCAAACGATCGGGGACGGAGCCAAAAACGTAATTCCACCGCCGCAACTTTCTGTATCCACGAGATCCCATCTTGGGGCCTGTTCCGGAGCTCCGCCGGAAGGGGCATCTATCACGGAGGGCTTCTACATCATCATCCAAGCCCCTCCGATGAAGTGTGAGTAGAATGTTCTCCCCCTCTCTCGTGGAGATCTATTCGATGTAATCTTCTTTTTGCGGTGTGTTTGTCGAGACCGATGAATTGTCGGTTTATGATCTAGTCTATCTATGAATAATATTTCAATCTTCTCTGAATTCTTTTATGTATGATTGGTTATCTTTGCAAGTCTCTTTGAATTATCAGTTTGGTTTGGCCTACTGGATTGGTTTTTCTTGCCATGGGAGAAGTGCTTAGCTTTGGGTTCGATCTTGCGGTGTCCTTTCCCAGTGACAGAAGGGCAGCAAGGCACGTATTGTATCGTTGCCATCAAGGATGACAAGATGGGGGTTTTATCATATTGCATGAAACTATCCCTCTACATCATGTCATCTTGCTTAAGGCGTTACTCTGTTTTTAACTCAATACTCTAGATGCATGCTGGGTAGCGGTCGATGAGTGGAGTAATAGTAGTAGATGGAGGCAGGAGTTAGTCTACTTGTCTCGGACATCATGCCTATATACATGATCATACCTAGATATTCTCATAACTATGCTCAATTCTGTCAATTGCTCAATAGTAATTTGTTCACCCACCGTAGAATACTTATGCTCTTGAGAGAAGCCACTAGTGAAACCTATGGCCCCAGGTCTCTTTCTCATCATATCAATCTCCATCTCTTTCTCATCCTTGAGGACCGAGAGTGGCGACCGCCTAAAGCGCAACCTGCGGAGCATCCTAGCGGCTCAGGAGGCCAGGCACCACGCTGCGCTGGCGGAGATGAAGACGGTTCTCAAGGAACCACCTGGATCCCAGAGCCTCCTGAGGCTCAGGCCCCCGGTGGCTCATGAGGTGTAGCCCCTTCGCCGCATACCTTCAGCTGCGCCAACTCTCCTTCATCAACAGAACCAGGTGACATTTTCCAAGTTCATTCAGCTAGGAGCGCCCCCAGTGCTGCAACATTCACAGGCCGCGTGGGTCCGTCCCTACGGCATGTATCCCTTTTTACATCTTTATCTTACCTTGTTGGGGGCGCCCGTCGGGCTACATCATCCCCAAGCCGCTCGGGCCTGACCCAGTGGCATGCATCTCCCTTGCATTTACTTAAGCCTGCTACTTCCATGCTTAATCTACATGTGATTATTACCTGCTCGATCGCCACCCACCATGGCAGCCGCGCACCGGCTGTCTTTCTTCAGGACCCTTCGCGTGAGTAAGTTAAGCACGGTGTCTATGCTCGGGCCCATCCCTGCAGCATCGATAAATCCAGCGGCTGAGCTATGTCTAGCGGGCCGGCCCCGTTCACGTAACCTCCTGGGGCCGTTGGTGCTTATCTTTCTCACGCGATAACCTCAGGAGATTCGTTCGGTGCAGGTTGCCTGACCACATCGCAGGACCAACACAACGAACAAGAACCAAGACCAGGCGCAACCCGCCTTGTGGTAGGGCCTCGTGAGTCCCGAGCTTGCTCACGAGTGCCCAGATACACCTCGTCTAGCCCTGCCGTGCAAGCCACATGTCAGGGCGGGGCTGTACACGCCCGGGGGCTCTCCGCAGTAGGGAGTCCCCCACCCACGCACCAGTGGAAGCACCATGCTCCGCGCTGGCCGTCGACATTGCCAAGGAGCGGCTATGGCCATGCACAAGCGGAAGCACTACGCTCTGCGCTATTGATAAACAACTGAGGGCGGCCCCACGGCCATACCAACCTCACGGAACCCCAGAGCTCAGTGTCTGGCCTCACCGCAACGCCTCCCCTTGGGAGAGCCGCGCGAGGGGGCTGGGCACAGGGGCGGCGCTCGGGTCACGCCCAAGCGTACGCCACCCAACCAAGTCCCTCAGACCTATTCGTCGCACGCCCCTCCCGAGCCGAGCCTCGGCAAGGGCAAAGGTATGGAAATGTTTGCACGTCAAAGGGGACTCCTGAGAATCGCACTCAGGAGACTAACTGGTCACATAGCCCCTCACTCCTTATTCCGTCCTAGTCTCCGGTCGGCCCAATGGCAGATGAGGTATGTGCGGGGCCGGGCTCTGCCAATGTAGAACATTAACCTATCGTTGCGTATCCTTCCTATAAGCTGTTTGCGTGTCACGGGGGACTCCTGAGCATCGCGAGTCAGGAGCCTAACTAGTCATGTAGCCCCTCACTCCTTGGTCCGTCCTGGTTTCCAGTCGGCCCAACGGCGGTTGAGGTATGCGCGGGGCCGGGCTCTGCCGACACGGAACACAAAGCAAATAGGAAGAAAATCGCAAAATCTCAAAGCAAATATTACAAGACATATTGTTCTCGCAATATCAAACGCGAGTTTAACGCCTCCACGAGGCATGGTGCATGTTGCAGGAATAAAACAGAAAAGCAGCCGCAAGCCCGTCATCCCTCGACACCGCAGGCACCTGCAAGAGGTGCCCCCTCCTGGGTAGCGTGGCCTTCACCTACATCACCAGAAGAGGGCGTGGGGGCGAAGGCGTCGAACTTGTCCAGCAGGACTTCCACCTGACCTTTCACGGTTGCGGCGGCGGCTGAGCAGTGTTCATCAGCCATAGGCTCCAGCAACTCTTCAAGTCGGGCAGTTGCCGAGGCAGCATGGGGAAGCGGAGACGCCTACATCCAATCAACCGCCACGGGTCGACCAAGGCCGCAGGCTATTGGGTCCTGTGGCGCTCCGTACATGACCCTTGGCTTCGCCTCGAAGCCAAGCCCGAGCGCGCCTTGGGCACGGGGACTACTGTCGGTGTTCTCGGAATGGGGGTCCCCAGACTTGCCTGCCTGCGGCAGACGACGTGGCTTTGCTAGCAGGCCTGTACGACCCATCTTCATCAACAAGGCATTCAAGACCCTCGCGAGGGGCCAAGCCTCGCGAGGCGGACGACGCAACACCACCTCAGGAGCGGCCTCGCCAGGCAGGCTCGCGAGGGGCGGAGAGATCAAGGCATGGCAAACCTCGCGAGGTTCTAGTGACGTGAGACGTGACGATCAAGACCAGGCGGGCGCCAGTGCGTGTAGCGTCCTTGTTTCCTCTTTTGTGCTAAGGGGGCAAGCGCAGGCGCGAAGTAGCGAGGAGTCAAGCAAAGGTTTCCATATCGGTGCAACGAGACCAAGACCAGCAGGAGGGCAAGATGGAGGTCACCATGGAGCCCAAGGCAGCATTACCACCACAGCCATTTGCAGGCGAAGACCACTTTTGTCAGGATAAGCTGTACTAGCTATCCCCTTTCAAATTGGCCATTGTTGGCTCCCTTCGCGCTCATTATTTGGGCAGAGGACCAGGGCCTCTATAAATAGAACTTGCCACCACCATAGCTAGGGTGACCTCATCGTAGATTAGGGGCGACCTCATCTTAGACGAGAACTAGTTCATCCCCACAATCACATCCACCAAGCACAAGAACACCTCTCCTCAGGAGGCTATTCTTCCCCCTGTACTGTTCATCATCAGCCCAAGAGGCAATCCACCACCACCACCACACTGGAGTAGGGTATTACACCACAACGGTGGCCCGAACCAGTATAAATCCTATGTCCCTTGTGTTGTGAGTTCGTCGAGTTAGTCCACGAGATCTTAGCAAAACTAGGACGTGGATCGGTAGGGGGAAATCTTCGCGTGCACTATAGTGATCGAACCTTAAGGGTTTTGCCGGAACCCGTGATCCGACAGCGACGTCGAAGTCGATGAGCTCGGTGCGGTAGTTGTCGCGCTTGCCGTAGGTGACTGGGAGGCGAATCTGCCCCAGGGGGACATTGGAGTCGTCGGTCACCTCTGAGAAGGGCTAGGCGGGGACGAGCTGGTTGTAGGGCACCTGGAGCCTCTTGAATGTCTCAGCAGAGAGGACATTCAGTCCCGCACCTCCGTCGATGAGTGTCTTGGTAATGAGGATGTTGTTGATGGTTGGTAAGTAGAGCATTGGGAGCATGCTGGCGGTGGCTGCACACTTAAGCTGATCCGTAGAGTCGAAGGTGATGGCGTACTTGGACCACCTGAGGAGACGCGACACCTCGAGCTTGGGGAGGGCCGCGTTCACCTCACTAGCGAACTATTTGAAGACGTGATGGGAGGAAGGGGCCTGAGCACCACCCAGGATGCAGGCGATAGCACGAGGCTCTTGGAAGCCCCCAGCCCCATCATCTTGGTAGTGGTCATTGTTCCTCCTTGGCGGCGGCAGCGGAGGAAGGCTGGAGTTGCCCTGAGGACGATCCTCACAAGGCTGGTCCCTCCAGTGGCCATCGCTATGCTGGCCCTACCAACGGTCTTCATGAGGCTAATCACGCCAGTCCTGACGGGGGTCATGGTTGTCCCATCAACCTCCGCCATGGCCTCCTCCGCGGTTGTAGCCACAATCGTTGCTCTCAGGGCAGCGACCAAGGTGCCCGTCTCGGATGGCCCTGAGCTCTTGGCGGTCATTGCTGTTGTGGCTGTGGATGTTGTGGAAGACGCAGAACAGGCGGCTGCCCCTGGAGGGCTCGGGGTGGTCACAGCCGTGCTTCATCTCGGGCTCGGCCGTGAGCACAGCCCGACCCTTGCACTTCACGTCCTTGGCCTTGGCCTTCTTGTATTCAGAGTCGGCCTCTGGGAGCTCGAGGAGTGAGAGGCGACCTTCCTCTTCCCTCGCGCACCTGGTTGCCATGTAGAACATCTCCAGAGCCGAGCACAAGTTCTCGTGTATGGCGAGTTCTTCCTTCATCTTGTCATCCCGGACACCATAATTGAATGTTGAAATGATGGCCTCGTCCGACATCTTGGGGATTGATAACCCACAAGTATAGGGGATCGCAAGAGTTTTCGATAAGTAAGAGTGTCGAACCCAACGAGGAGCTAAAGGTAGAACAAATATTCCCTCAAGTTCTATCGACCACCGATACAACTCTACGCACACTTGACGTTCGCTTTACCTAGAACAAGTATGAAACTAGAAGTACTTTCTAGGTGTTGGTGGATAGGTTTGCAGGATAATAAAGAATACGTAAATAAAAAATAAGGGCTGTTTAGATAAAGAAACAATAAAGTAAATATAGCGAGTGTGGAAAAGTGGTAGTATGAGTTGTGAAATTGCCCCTAAGCAATTGACTACTTTACTAGACCGATAGCAAGTATTATGTGGGAGAGGCCACTGCTAGCATGTCATCCCTGACTTGGAATTCTATGCACTTATGATTGGAACTATTAGCAAGCATCCGCAACTACTAATGTTCATTAAGGTAAAACCCAACCATAGAATTAATGTATATTGGTCCCCCTTCAATCCAGTATGCATTAATTTCTATGCTAGGTTGAAGCTTATGTCACTCTTGCCCACCAATACATAGTCCTATCCACATACAACTAACCCTAGGGTGTGATCCACGCACGCAATCATATGATGGGAACCAAAGGACAACAACATAACCACAAGCAAACTAAATCAATCAAAGCAATTCATCAACCACCGATAGGACAAACAAAATCTACTCAGACATCATAGGATGGCAACACATCATTGGATAATAATATGAAGCATAAAGAACCATGTTCAAGTAGAGGGTACAGCGGGTTGCGGGAGAGTGGACCGTTGTAGATAGAGGGGGTAAGGTGATGGAGATGTTGGTGAAGATGGCGGAGGTGTTGGTGTAGATCGCGGTGATGATGATGGCCCCCGGTGGCACTCCGGTGCCACCGGAAGCAAGGGGGAGAGAGCCCCCCTCCTTCTTCTGGTTCCTTGACCTCCTCCCTATATGGGAGAAGGGTTTCCCCTCGGGTCCATGGCCTCCATGGCACGGGAGGGAGAGCCCCTCCGAGATTGGATTTGTCTCTCTATCTCTCTCTGTTTCTGCGTTCTCAGATTATACCCTTTCACGGTTTCTTATATTCCCGGAGATCGTAACTCTGATTGGGCTGAAATTTTAACACGATCTCTATCCGGATATTATCTTTCTTGCGGCGAAAGAAGGGCATCAACTTCCTTATGGGTGGCCCACGAGGGTCAGGGGCGCGCCCCCCTGCCTCGTGGCCACCTTGGGCACCGTCTCGCATGGATTTTTCTTCCCAAAAACCATATATATTCCAAAAAAAAATCTCCGTCAGTTTTTATCCCGTTTGGATTCCGTTTGATATAGATATTCTGCGAAACAAAAAACATGCAACAAACAGGAACTGGCACTGGGCACTGGATCAATATGTTAGTCCCAAAAATAGTATAAAAAGATACCAAAAGTATATGAAAGTTGAATAATATTGGCATGGAACAATCAAAAATTATAGATACCACGGATATGTATCAGCATCCCCAAGCTTAATTCCTGCTCGTCCTCGAGTAGGTAAATGATAAAAAAGATAATTTTTGATGTGGAATGCTACCTAGCATAATCTTGATCATATTTCTAATCATGGCATGAATATTAAGATACGAGTGATTCAAAGCAATAGTCTATCATTTGACATAAAAACAATAATACTTCAAGCCTACAAATAAAGCAATCATGTCTTTTCAAAATAACATGGCCAAAGAAAGTTATCCCTACAAAATCATATAGTCTGGCTATGCTCCATCTTCACCACACAAAATATTCACATCATGCACAACCCCGATGACAAGCCAAGCAATTGTTTCATACTTTTGACATTCTCAAACCTTTTCAACTTTCACGCAATACATGAGTGTGAGCCATGGACATAGCACTATAGGTGGAATAGAATAGTGGTTGTGGGAAAGACAAAAAGGAGAAGATAGTCTCACATCAACTAGGCGTATCAACGGACTATGGAGATGCCCATCAATAGATATCAATGTGAGTGAGTAGGGATTGCCATGCAACGGATGCACTAGAGCTATAAGTGTATGAAAGCTCCAACTGAAACTAAGTGGGTGTGCATCCAACTTGCTTGCTCATGAAGACCTCGGGCATTTGAGGAAGCCCATCATCGGAATATACAAGCCAAGTTATATAATGAAAATTCCCACTAGTATATGAAAGTGATAACTCAAGAGACTCTCTATATGAAGAACATGGTGCTACTTTGAAGCACAAGTGTAGAAAAAGGATAGTAGCGCTGCCCCTTCTCTCTTTTTATTTATTATTATTATTATTATTTTGGTGGGCTTCTTTGGCCTCTTTTTTAGGGCTTCTTTGGCCTCTTTTATTTATTTTTAAAGTCCGGAGTCTCATCCCGACTTGTGGGGGAATCATAGTCTCCATCATCCTTTCCTCACTGGGCAATGCTCTAATAATGATGATCATCACACTTTTATTTACTTACAACTCGATACTAGAACAAAGATATGACTCTATATGAATGCCTCCGGCGGTGTACCGGGATGTGCAATGATCTAGCGTAGCAATGACATCAAAAAACGGACAAGCCATGAAAACATCATGCTAGCTATCTTACGATCATGCAAAGCAATATGACAATGAATGCTCAAGTCATGTATATGATGATGATGGAAGTTGCATGGCAATATATCTCGGAATGGCTATGGAAATGCCATGATAGGTAGGTATGGTCGATGTTTTGAGGAAGGTATATGGTGGGTTTATGGTACCGACGAAAGTTGCGCGGTACTAGAGAGGCTAGCAATGGTGGAACGGTGAGAGTGCGTATAATCCATGGACTCAACATTAGTCATAAATAACTCACATACTTATTGCAAAAGTCTATTAGCTATCTAAACAAAGTACTACACGCATGCTCCTAGGGGGATAGATTGGTAGGAAAAGACCATCGCTCGTCCCCGACCGCCACTCATAAGGAGGACAATCAATAAATAAATCATGCTCCGACTTCATCACATAACGGTTCACCATACGTGCATGCTACGGGAATCACAAACCTAAACACAAGTATTTCTACTAATCCACAACTACCCACTAGCATGATTCTAATATCACCATCTTTATATCGCAAAACTATTGCAAGGAATCAAACATATCATATTCAGTGATCTACAAGTTTTATGTAGGATTTTATGACTAACCATGTGAATGACCAATTCCTGTCATCTCTCTAAATAGATATAAGTGAATAAAGAGAGTTTAATTCTTTCTACAAAAGATATGCCCACGCTCTAACTAATCTAAGTGAAGAGAAACAGGCAATCCAAACTTCAAATGATATAAGTGAAGCACATGAAGCATTTTATAAAGCCATACTCAAAGGATATAAGTGAAGTGCAATGAGCATTTCTATAAATCAACCAAGGATTGTCTCATACCAGCATGGTGCATAAAAGAAAAGTGAAAACTAAATGCAAAAGACACTCCAAGTTTGCACATATCGCATGAACGAAATGAATCCGAAAACATACTGATACTTGTTGAAGAAAGAGGGGATGCCTTCCGTGGCATCCCCAAGCTTAGACGCTTGATTGTCCTTGAATATTTACTTGGGGTGCCTCAGGAATCCCCATGATTGAGCTCTTTCCTCTCTTCTTTCTTCTCACATCGAGACCTTCTCGATCATCGAACACTTCATCCACACAAAACTTCAACAGAGAACTCGGTAAGATCCGTTAGTATAATAAAGCAAATCACTACTCTAAGTACTGTTTCAAACCAATTAATATTTTAGTTTTGCATTGTGTCTACTGTAATATAACTTTTTCATGGCTTAATCCACTAATATAAATTTATAGTTTCATCAAAATAAGCAAACTATGCATCAAAAACAGAATCTGTCTAAAACAGAACAGTCTGTAATAATCTGAACATTCACCATACTTCTGATACTTGAAAATTCTACCAAAATTAGGAAAACTAAACAATTTGTATAGGAAGAGAGTGAAAAAAGAATCATAACCATTTGACGTTCCAGCAAAAAATGTAAAATCGCGCACTACAGCCAAAGTTTCTATCCAACACCGTACAAACCATCAAGCAAATGTAAACATCCTAAACGCAAACCTTGGCACATTATTTTTATAATACAATGCAATTGTACAAGGGGATAATTATTTTTATTGAAAAGTTTCTGTAATCAAGATTCAGAAAGTTTCCGTGAGCATGAACAAAGTTCAAGGCTAGCTCCCACTTCAACAATGCTTGTCTTTCTCACTTTCGCTTTCCTTTTTGAAAAAGTTTTGGGTTCCCCTCTTTATTTTTGTTGTTTTTAAACTATATAGCAGCACTCAACAGAAATAAATGACTCTCTAAAACTTACGGGTTGTCTCCCTGGCAGTGTTTTCTTTAAAGCCATTAAGCTAGGCATATAGTGCTCAAGTAGTGAATCCACCCGGATCCCAAGGTATATCAAAGCCAATTTTAACTAACAATGATTTGCAATTTAGTAGTGATCATAAAGTAACATATATCATGCAACAACGAAGTATAACTCTCACCTATGCATCGGCATGTCATAAAAGAACAATTCATGCACACATAGTAAAGGCCAATGCATAGTATAAACAGTTTCTTCCAATTTTACCATATTGGAAACATAGAGAGGTGGAGATATAGTTCCTCTCTCATAATAATTGCAAGTAGGAGCAGCAAGCACATGCATATTATATTCATCAAAATCATCATGTGCAACGGTAAAAGGCAACCCATCAATATATTCCTTAATAAGAGCAAACTTCTCCGATATAGTGTAGTTTGGAGAATTCAAAAAGATAATAGGACTATCATGTGTGGGTGCAATAGCAACAATTTCATGTTTAACATATGGAACTATAGAAAGTTCATCTCCATAAGCATAATTCATATTGGCGTCTTGGCCACAAGCATAGCAAGCATCATCAAAAAGGGATATTTCAAAAGAATCAACGGGATCATAACAATCATCATAGCAATCATCCTCCGGTAAGCATGAAGGGAATTAAACAATGTATGAGTTGAAGAGTTACTCTCATTAGAAGGTGGGCACGGGTAGCTAATCCGCTCTTCCTCCTTTTGTTCTTCGCTCTCCTCCTCATCTTTCTCATCCAATGAGCTCACAATTTCATCAATTTCCTCTTCCATAGACTCCTGCAAAATATTAGTCTCTTCTTGGACAGCGGAGAATTTCTCAATAAGCGCATTAATATAGGAATTATATTCATAATTATCATAGCAATATTTTAAGATAGCTAAATTTTCAGGCCTATAAACATCATCATCATAAGCTGCATGCTTTTCAAGCAAAGATTCAATTTCATAAGCACCCTTAAAAGCAACAAATTTTATTATTTGTTCCACATAATAGTAATCATATATACCATTAGCATAAGAAGCTAAGGTTTCATTATCATTAAATTCACATGAAAAGGGAAGGTGTGGAGCCTTCACCTTAGAGCAACAAGTATAATCATATCTCAAGCATAGTTGCCTATTATACCAATTCAATATATGAATTTGATCCCATAATAGTTTCCCTTTTTGTGTCAAGCGGTAATCCCTAAAGTATTCATGTTGATCTAGTGTTACTCCCATTACATAATTGAATGGGGTTTTCTCAGGATTATTAAAGTAGTACATAATATTTTTCACATAACCAGCATCGAGGGTTTTAGGAGGTTCCCCATCTCCATGAGCAGAAAGTACAGCAAATTTTTTTGGTATTTCGTGTTCCATATCCATAACTAAAGATAAAGAACAACTAAGAACAGCAAATAAAAATTACTTAGTGATAAAGCAAACAAGCACACATGAGAATATTCACCTCACGCTATTGCTCCCCGGCAACGGCGCCAGAAAAAGGTCTTGATAACCCACAAGTAAGGGGATCGCAACAGTTTTTGATAAGTAAGAGTGTCGAACCCAACGAAGAGCTAAAGGTAGAACAAATATTCCCTCAAGTTCTATCGACCACCAATACAACTCTATGCACGCTTGACGTTCGCTTTACCTAGAACAAGTATGGAACTAGAAGTACTTTGTAGGTGTTGGTGGATAGTTTTGCAAGATAATAAAGAATACGTAAATAAAAAGTAGGGCTGTTTAGATAAAGAAACAATAAAGTAAATATAGCGAGTGTGGAAAAGTGGTGGTATGAGTTGTGAAATTGCCCCTAAGCAATTGACTACTTTACTAGACCGATAGCAAGTATTATGTGGGAGAGGCCACTGCTAGCATGTCATCCCTGACTTGGAATTCTATGCACTTATGATTGGAACTATTAGCAAGCATCCGCAACTACTAATGTTCATTAAGGTAAAACCCAACCATAGAATTAAGGTATATTGGTCCCCCTTCAATCCCGTATGCATCAATTTCTATGCTAGGTTGAAGCTTATGTCACTCTTGCCCTCCAATACATAGTCCTACCAACATACAACTAACCCTAGGGTGTCATCCACGCGCGCAATCATATGATGGGCACCAAAGGACAGCAACATAACCACAAGAAAATTAAATCAATCATAGAAATTCATCAACCACCGATAGGACAACGAAAATCTACTCAGACATCATAGGATGGCAACACATCATTGGATAATAATATGAAGCATAAAGCACCATGTTCAAGTAGAGGGTACAGCGGGTTGAGGGAGAGTGGACCGCTGTAGATAGAGGGTGGAAGGGTGATGGAGATGTTGGTGAAGATGGCGGATGTGTTGGTGTAGACCGCAGTGATGATGATGGCCCCCGGTGGCACTCAAGTGCCACCGGAAGCAAGGGGGAGAGAGCCCCCTCCTTCTTCTTCCTTGACCTCCTCCCTAGATGGGAGAAGGGTTTCCCCTCTGGTCCATGGCCTCCATGGCACGGGAGGGGCGAGAGCCCCTCTGAGATTGGATCTGTCTCTCTGTCTCTCTCTGTTTCTGCGTTCTCAGATTCTACCCTTTCACCATTTCTTATATTCCTGGAGATCCATAACTCCGATTGGGCTGAAATTTTAACACGATCTCTATCCGGATATTAGCTTTCTTGCGGCGAAAGAAGGGCATCAACCGATTTACGGGTGGCCCACGAGGGTCAGGGGCGCGCCCCCTGCCTCGTGGCCACCTCGGGCACCGTCTCGCTTGGATTTTTCTTCCCAAAAATCATATATATTCCAAAAAAATCTCCATCAGTTTTTATCCCGTTTGGATTCCGTTTGATATGGATATTCTGCGAAACAAAAAACATGCAACAAACAGGAACTGACACTGGGCACTGGATCAATATGTTAGTCCCAAAAATAGTATAAAAAGTTGCCAAAAGTATATGAAAGTTGAATAATATTGGCATGGAACAATCAAAAATTATAGATACGACAGAGACGTATCAGGGATCTTGAGGCGAACGTTGGTGAAGCACTGGATGCATTTGTGCAAGGTCTCCCTTGGCTGCTGCTTGATGCGCCCCAGGTCGCCTGCGACAGGGACTCGGTCGCGAGTGCCCTGGAAGTTGGCGATGAAGAGCTCACGCAGTTTATCCCAAGAGGATATTGATTCCACTTGGAGGTTCAGGAGCCACGTGCGTGCGACATCCTTGAGAGCCATGGAAAACCTGTTCGCCAAGACCTTCTGTCGTCGTTCTCCGCCTCGATGCTCAGCTCATAGAGCTGGAGGAACTCAGCGGGGTCAGGGGTGCCTTCATAGAGCAGAGGCAAATCCGGGTTCAACTTGCCGGGCCAGACGACGTGGCGCAGCTCTGGAGTGAACGCTCGACAACCTATCTCGGTCACAAGAGCCTGCCGTAGAGGGGGAGCCTGGTCTTGGCATCTGCGTGCGTCGCCTGAGGCGACACACGGTCTAAACGTGGCAGTGCTGGGAGTGCACGTGCCTCTCCTTGATGACGCTGCACCACCTGGCAGCTTTCTTCATCGCGTGCCAGCGCCCTACGCGGCGCGTCGCGCTGGGGGGCCTCATGCCTTGGCTCGGGGCCGACATCACGCCAGAGAGGAGGAGGAGGCGCACCGTGGCTCACGTCGCCAGCCTGAGGTGGTGGGGAGCCCCTCCAGCGGCACTGACAAGCTCAGCGATGCGGTCCAGCCAGTCCTCTTAGAGGTCATCGGCCGAAGGATAGCGCAGAAGCTCGCACGCCATGAGCAACGCAGCCTGCGAGTTCGCCGGCCCGCGACGAGCATGAGAAGACGAAGCAGTAGCTGGAGTCAGCGACGAGGTCGCAGTGCGACAATCGCGTCGCACGTAAGGCGACAACGACTAGTCCTGCTGCTCATGGACCACAACGCTGTGATAGAGGCGGAGTGTCCCGATCTTTCGATGAGATGGTAACTATCAATTTGGTGGAGATGACTTTGAGGATCCGACTACAAATGTTCATGACGTTGCGCCTTAGCAACGGCTAAGCCAACTCCGAGAGGTTATTGACCATGCTGGAGCACGATCAACCTGACCATGAAGGTCTATTCCTGAAGCAATCAAAGAACAAGCAAGAATATGATAAAGCAATCTGAATATTGTGAATATACATATGAAGTATTGATAAAGGTGGGGATCCGGAAGCGGTCTTGGTCTGGTCGTTAGACACAAACGAAGTACACAAAGTTGCAATGGCTAACTTTTAAATAAAAAAATCAGAAGGAAAAAGCTACTAGATGGATGTACTTATATAGGAGCAAGGGGTGGCGGCCAAGGAGGTGGGAGCACATCCCAAGACAGCCTAAAACTAACCCTAGGTTGTACAAGGCTCATGGACCCAAGTGGAGGTGATGCAACACCTTTGGACTTGTAGTTTGACTCGGATTCTTCTATAGTGTCACATTGTTTCATCGATAACTCAACGCTCCGGACAAATTTGAAAGTGAATCTAATTGGGTTGGAAAGAGAAGGAAATCTACTTTCCAACAAAAAAAGAATCACCCAATTCGGAGTCTGTATGAAAGAGTTATTGGCATTTTGAGTTTGGATGTCTGTGCAGTCTGAATCTGAATCCAGAATGTGAGAGACTTGGACTCTATCTTCTGTTGGCCCGAAAGTGACGTGAGAGGACTTTTTGAACAGCACTTAAACTTCTCGTTTCCCCCTTATCTTCATATGTGGATTGTACAAATGTCCAATACACCTGAAATTAGACATGAACAAAAGTTTGTGAAGTATTTTTGTCCTGGATGACATAAATAAATTATTGCATAGTTTGCATTAGAAATCACCTCACAAATATACATGTATGCAATATTTTTGGTTGTATCCAAGGTAGTCATGTCCTCATCATCCTCCGCTTCTTGAAAACAAAGACATCCTTGGTGTTGCTTAATCTGAAATGTGGCTAACAAAAGAGACAAGGTGTACATGTTGTATATGTATATGTCATCCGTTTTTACTTCCCTTTGTTTTTGCACATATGACACATGTATACATGAGTAACTTTCATAGTTCATAAAATCTAAACCCAAAATTTTATCACAAGAAGTAGAAGGCGTGAAAATATTGCAACTCAGTTTGCCCATATAAGTGAAGCTCTTATTCATTTCAAAAGGTTGACAATGTTCATCATTAAGTCATCCCAACATTGCTGAATAAACCTTACTTGCACCAAATTTACATGCAACAACATACTTAAATAAGCAGACATGTAATAAGTCATTGGACACAGAATCATCACCAAGATTAGAGGTCATATCAAATTGATTGAACATTGGTTCTTTTGCATCAACAATTAATTCAGTGGTGCACTCAAAATTGTTGGTATTTCAATTGTTTGATCACATGACGCATTCATGACAGTAACACGATTATCTAAAGTAGGTGATGTGCTCAAATCCACAGGTAACTCAACACATGATGTATTCAAGTTAACAAGGCATGTATCATTCTCATGTGAAGTTATATCATTAATACCTTACAGTTACCTTGTCGCAAAGATGTAGCTGATGTAGGTGGTGGTGAGCATGAACTGGAATAGTAGTTGGTGTAGTCACCCAATGCATCCCCTTGTATCTGTCTCTCAAAGGTAAAAGTACAAACATACATACTAGTAATGCAATGAGGAATATACTGAAATCTTGCTTGAGTATCATGGTTAAAACCACCAAAAATCTATTCATTGTATCATCCTCAGATTCTTCTATGTCACAATGATGCATATAAGATTTGAACTCTTGGTAGTAAGCATGAACAGTGTTACTTCCTTGTTTTAATTGTTCCAGTTTGCGAAGCAATTCACAGTGATAGTGAGAAAAAAATTGTTATCTCATTATAGCTTTCAAATCTTTCCAAGTTGTGGGTTGGTTATCAATGTTTTTCTTACAATGTACAGTCCACCAAACAGAAGCAAAACCAGTAAATGCTCTAGTGGTAGCTCGTACTCTCTCAAGTTCAGACAAATCATGGTGACTAAAAACTTGTTCTACTTCAAGCTCCCAAGCTAGATAAATAGCAGGATTAAATCTACCCTCAAATGATGGTAACGACATAACCTGACCATATGCTTGTGTGTGTTGTCCCACCTCTTGTGATGGTGAAGATGTATCCTTCATCAAAGAACTTCTTTTTTCGGACACTTTCATGATTAGAAGAAACAAGAAACAAGATTCAAGAATAATGTTCCTATGAACTAGTAGGGTGTGGTGGTAAAGCACTCACAGTAAAGCAAATATCAATATATTACAAGTTCTTACCAAGCAGTAGGTGGTGATAGGCAACCGGCAGTGTGAAATAACTCCGAAGATTGAGTGAAGGGATTGCCAGGGGAACGTATGTATACACGGTGTAGAAATATGTGGATCTTGGAAGGCTTAAATATGTGGTAGCAAAAGATTAGCAATAATCAATTCAGAGATGCAATGTTGAATAAACGCTCAACGATGGTACTATGCTGGTCCTAGGCTAGACCGTACTAGATACGTGAGCCTAAAACACTAATGAGGTCACTACGTAGCATAACTAGCATCGATAAAGGATACAAAGTAGCTCTGCACAACAATATGTAAGTGAAGATCACAATAGCAGTAAAGATAATTATGTGAAACAACTGCCAAGAAGGATATACCAACAACTTTCGCTCCAACTTTCCTCTGAAAAAGTTTGTGCCAAGTTTTTGATAATTTTTCTCAAGAATAGCACTAACTCAAGCTTTCAAAGGCAAAAAGAATCACTCAATTCCGAGTTGATGAGAGGAGTTAAAAAATTGTAAAATGGCCTGGAAACTAAAACAAGCTGTGTTCACGAACATCGGAGGGAAAAAAGACCTATTTAGAAGCCAATTTGGAGGTATCAAATATTGAACAAGCTTCTGCAACTATTTAGATGCGGCTCGTCGCTAGCATTAATTTGAGTACCCATGGAGCCAAAACAAACTTTGTATGAGGAAGATATGCCTATTTTACTGAACAGTGCAGAAAATTGATTCCAATCTGAATTCAGCTACGAGATTGACACTCGATAGATCCAAATTTTTTTCTCTTTTTTCTCGCACTTTTTTCTTTTTCTTTGTCTGTTTTTTTCTCTGATTTTTTTACTTTTTCTCTCTCTCTTTCTTTCTCAGCCTTTTTTTCTCTCTCCTCTACAAAACAAACTACATAAGATGTAGATTGAATCAAGCGAAGATGTGAACGATCTCAACTATGATTATGATAATGAATGGTGTGAAGCATGTGGTGGAAATTGATGGATGGGTGGCAGACAGTGGAAGGGATAACGATGCAGTGGCAGCATGACTAATGTGAATAAAACTTGAAACTCTAAACAAACTAGACACTAAGACTAGCAACTCGACACGACGACGCAACCGATAATTCAACTATGCAAGCAATGAAAAAATAAATTACAAAGGCTCAGACTGGCTTGGACAAAGGATGAATAGATCTATCTTTCTTTTGTGGCTTTTACTTGGACAATAGGTAAGAAAATAATTCTAATCTAGGGAAAACTGGAAATTCTCAGTGAGCAACCTGAAAACTGATACCACTTGATAGAGGCGGCGTGTCCCAATCTGTCAATGAGATAATAACTATCGATTTGGTGGATATGAATCTGATGATCCGACTACAAACATGCATGACGTTGCGCCTTAGCAATCGCTAAACCAACTCTGAGAGGTTATTGACCACGCCGGAGCACGATCAACCTGACCACGAAGGTCTATTCTTGTAAGCAATCAAAGAACAAGTAAGAATATGATAAAACAATCTGAATATTGTTAATATATATATATATATATGAAGTATTGATAAAGGTGGGGGTCCGAAAACAGTCTTGGTCTGGTCGTTGGACACAAACGAAGTACAAGAAGTTGCAATGGCTAAATTTTAACTAAAAAATCCAAAGGAAAAAAGCTAGTAGATGGATCTACTTATATAGGAGCAAGGGGTGGTGGCCAAGGAGGTGGGAAGATGTCCCAAGGAAGCCTAAAACTAACCCTAGGTCGTAGAAGGCTCATGGGCCCAAGTGGAGGTGATGCAACACCTTTGGACTTGTACTTTGACTCAGATTCTGCTGCAACGCCAGATTGTTTCGTTGATAAATCAACGCCCCAGACGTATTTGAAGGTGAATCCACTTGGGTTGGAAAGAGCACGAAATCTACTTTCCAACAAAATAAGAATTACCCAATTCAGAGTCCGTATGAAAGATTTCTTTGGTTTTGAGTCAGGTATGTCTGTGTAGTCCGAATCTGAATCCAGAACGTGAGAGACTTGGATTCTATTTTCTCTTGGCCCAAAAGTGACATGAGAGGACTTCTTGAACATCACATAGACTTCTCTTTTCCCCTTATCTTCATATGTGGATTGTACAAATGTCCAATACACCTACAATTAGACATGACACAAAAGTTTGTGAAGTAATTTTGTCATGGATGACATAAATAAAATATTGCATAGTTTGCATTATAAATCACCTCACAAATATACATGTATGCAATATTTTTGGTCGTATCCAAGGTAGTCATCTCCTCATCATGCTGGTGGTAGCATTAGCCACACGTGACGGGGAGCATCGAGGTGCATTGTCACCTGCATGCATTGTCTGAGCAACGCGGGCGGTGAGGGCTGCCCGACGCTCAGCACTAACTCAACGAGCGTCGGCCATGAGAACCGTGGGGCGGCGGCGAAATGACCGATGAAAGAGAGGCCTGGACCCAGCCCTACTTAGCGTGCCAAATGTCGGATTCAGGGCTCCATGATACGTCTCCAACCTATCTATAATTTTTGATTGCTCCATGCTATATTATCTACTGTTTTGGACTATATTGGGCTTTATTTTCCACTTTTATATTATTTTTGGGACTAACCTACTAACCGGAGGCCCAGCCCAGAATTGCTGTTTTTTGCCTATTTCAGTATTTCGGAGAAACAGAATATCAAACGGAGTCCAAACGGAATAAAACCTTCGGGAACGTGATTTTGTCACCGAACGTGATCCAGGAGACTTGGACCCTACTCCAAGGAGTCAAAGAGGCGGTCACGAGGGTGGGGGGCGCGCCCACCCCCCTAGGGCGTGCCCCCTGCCTCGTGGGCCCCTCTGTGCTCCACCGACGTACTCCTTCCTCCTATATATACCTACGTACCCCCAAACGATCAGAACAGGAGCCAAAAACCTAATTCCACCACCGCAACTTTCTGTATCCACGAGATCCCATCTTGGGGCCTGTTCCGGAGCTCCACCGGAGAGGGCTGTCATCATGAAGGGCTTCTACATCATCATAGCCCCTCCGATGAAGTGTGAGTAGTTTACCTCAGACCTTCGGGTCCATAGTTAGTAGCTAGATGGCTTCTTCTCTCTTTTTGGATCTCAATACAATGTTCTCCCCCTCACAAGATGGCCACTAGTGAAACCTATGGCCCCCGGGTCTATTCTCATCATATCAATCTCCATCACTTTTATATTGTTTTTCTATTTACTTTGCTTTTACTTTTTTACTTTGCATCTTAATATCAAATATACCAAAAATATTATATCTATCAGATCTCACTCTCGTAAGTGACCGTGAAGGGCTTGACAACCCCTAATCGCGTTGGTTGCGGGTAGCTATCGCTTTGTGCAGGTACGAGGGACTTGAGCATGGGCTCCTACTGGATTGATACCTTGGTTCTCAAAAACCGAGGGAAATACTTACGCTACTCTGCTGCATCATCCCTTCCTCTTCGGGGAAAACCAACGCAAGCTCAAGACGTAGCAAGAAGGATTTCTGGCACCGTTGCCGGGGAGTCTACGCAAAAAGTCATATACCATGTACCCATCACAATCCCTATCTCTCGCATTACATTATTTGCCATTTGCCTCTCGTTTTTCTCTCCCCCCAATTCACCCTTGTCGTTTTATTCACCCTCTCTCTCTATCCTCCCTCTCTATTTGCCTCTCTTTGCCCGTTTCTTGTTTGCTCGTATGGTTGGAATAGTTGTTTATCTATTACTAAACAGAGAACTTAAGATCTATGGATCCTCATCCGCTTGCCAATCTTTTTAAGGGATCCAATTATGATGAACCAATTCCTAGTGATTTGGATGCACTAGATTATCTTTATAAGCTTTTTCCTGAAATCCGTAAATCTAAAAATCGTGATGAAGTGCTTTATGAAGTGATTCATGATAGATCTTTGAATAAAAAGCATGATTGTAATGATTTTATTATAAATTCTCTTAATGTCAATTCTGCTAATAAGATGCAAAACCCTAACCTTGGGGATGCTAGTTTTGCTATGTCTACTACTTGTTTCAATGATTATGATTGGGGTGATTCTTCTTATGATCTTGAAAATTTATTTAAACCCCATGATGAATATGAGATTGATAATAGTGTTTGCAATATCATTGAAAGTGGGTTTGGAAGAGTGTCAACTTTAGATCCCACATATTTGGAGAATGTCCAATCTTATGAAAATCTTGATAAAAGTGGGTTTGAAGAAGTCATGACTTTAGTTAATGTTAATCCCACTATTTTGGAAGAGTGCCAACTTTGCATGCATGTGGATCATGTTGAAAATATTTTATGTGATAGCTATTTTGTTGAATTTGCTTATGATCCTACATGTAATTACTATGAGAGAGGAAAATATGGTTATAGAAATCTTCATGTTACTAAATTACCTCTCGTTATGTTGAGATTACTATTGTTTCTTTCCTCTTCCATGCATATGCTAGTTTTTGCTTGCCATGATAATTTGTTTGCCTATAAGATGCCTATGTATAGGAAGTATGTTAGACTTAGATGTGTTTGTCACATGTTTTATGATGCTCTCTTTGTGTTTCAATTCTTGTCATTCATGTGAGCATCATTAAAATTATCAATGCCTAGCTAGAAAGGCTTTAAAGAAAAGTTCTTGTTGGGAGAAAACCCAATATTTTTCCTTTCTGTTATTCAATAAATAAATTATTTAGCCTCTTTTTTGGTTGTGTTTTTTGTGTTTAATTAGTGTTGGTGCCAAGTAGAACCGTTGGGAAGATTTGGGAAAGTCTTATTGAACTTTCTGTAAAAAACAGAAACTTTAGCGCTCACGAGAACTGCTGTAATTTTTATTTGAAGAGTGCTATTTAGTTAATTCTTTTTGAAGATGATTAATAGATAAATTCCGCACGTCCAGAAATTTATTTTAGAATTTTTGGGGTTCCATATTTTGCGGTAGCTACAGATTACTACAGAGTGTTCTGTTTTTGACAGATTCTGTTTTTCGTGTGTTGTTTGCTTATTTTGATGAATCTATGGCTAGTAAAATAGTTTAAAATCCATAGAGAAGTTGGAATACAGTAGGTTTAACACCAATAAAAATAAAGAATGATTTAATTACAGTACCTTGAAGTGGTCTTTTGTTTTCTTTCGCTAACGGAGCTCACGAGTTTTCTATTTTGAGTTTTGTGTTGTGAAGTTTTCAAGTTTTGGGTGAGTTCTTTTGATGGATTATGGAACAAGGAGTGGCAAGAGCCTAAGCTTGGGGATGCCCATGGCACCCCCAAGATAATCGAAGGACACCAAAAAGTCAAAGCTTGGGGATGCCCTGGAAGGCATCCCCTCTTTCGTCCACTTCCATCGGTAATTTACTTGGAGCTATATTTTTATTCACCAACATGGTATGTGTTTTTCTTGGAGCGTCTTGTATTATTTGTGTATTTGTTTGTTAGTAAGCTACAATCATCCTTTCTGTACACACCTTTTGAGAGAGCCATACTTGAATTGAAATTTGATAGAATACTCTATGTGCTTCACTTAAATCTTTTGAGCTATGTAGTTTTGCTCTATGCACTTCACTTATATCTTTTGAGCGTTATAATTTTGCTCTATGTGCTTCACTTAGATATTTTTAGAGCACGGTGGTGGTTTGTTTTACAGAAACTATTTATCTCTCATGCTTCACTTAAATTATTTTGAGAGTCTCTTAATAGCATGGTAATTTCCTTAATATAAATATGCTTGGTGTTCAAGATATGTGAAATTTTCTTTTGAGTGCATTGAATACTAAGAGAAGATTGAAGCATGATAATTGTTTTGAGATATGGAGGTGATAATATTAGAGTTATGCTAGTTTAGTAGTTGTGAATTTAAAGAATACTTGTGTTAAAGTTTGTGATTCCCGTAGCATGCACGTATGGTGAACCGTTATGTGATGAAGTCGGAGCATAATTTATTTATTGATTGTCTTCCTTATGAGTGGCGGTCAGGGACGAGCGATGGTCTTTTCCAACCAATCTATCCCCCTAGGAGCATGCGCGTAATACTTTGCTTTGATAACTTCTAGATTTTTGCACTAATGTTGAGTTCATGGATTATATGCACTTTTTCCCATCCTTCCACCATTGCTAGCCTCTCTAATACCGCGCACCTTTCGCCGGTATCATACACCCACCATATACCTTCCTCAAAACAGCCACCATACCTACCTATCATGGCATTTCCATAGCCATTCCGAGATATATTTCCATGCAACTTTCCACCGTTCCGTTTATTATGACACGCTCCATCATTGTCATATAGCTAGCATGATCATGTAGTTGACATCGTATTTGTGGCAAAGCCACCATTCATAATTCTTTCATACATGTCACTCTTGATTCATTGCATATCCCGGTACACCGCCGGAGGCATTCATATAGAGTCATATTTGTTCTAAGTATCGAGTTGTAATTGTTGAGTTGTAAGAAAAATAAAAGTGTGATGATCATCATTTTCTAGAGCATTGTCCCAAGTGAGGAAAGGATGATGGAGACTATGATTCCCCCATAAGTCGGGATGAGACTCCGGACGAAAAAAAATAGGCCATAAAAAAAGAGAAAAGGCCCAAATAAAAAAATGAGAGAAAAAGAGAGAAGGGGCAATGTTACTATCCTTTTACCACACTTGTGCTTCAAAGTAGCACCATGATCTTCATGACAGAGAGTCTCTCGTTATGTCACTTTCATATACTAGTGGGAATTTTTCATTACAGAACTTGGCTTGTATATTCCAATGATGGGCTTCCTCAAATTGCCCTAGGTATTCGTGAGCAAGCGAGTTGGATGCACACCCACTTAGTTTCTTTTGATGAGCTTTCATATACTTATAGCTCTAATGCATCTGTTGCATGTCAATCCCTACTCACTCACATTGATATCTATTGATGGACATCTCCATAGCCCATTGAGACGCCTAGTTGATGTGAGACTATCTTCCCCTCTTTTGTCTTCTCCACAACCACCCTTGTATTCCACATAGTGCTATGTCCATGGCTCACGCTCATGTATTGCGTGAAGATTGAAAAAGTTTTGAAAAAGTTAGAGTATGAAACAATTGCTTGGCTTGTCATCAGTGTTGTGCATGATTTAAATACTTTGTGTGGTGAAGATAGAGCATAGCCAGACTATATGATTTTGTAGGGATAACTTCCTTTGCCTATGTTATTTTGAGAAGACATAATTACTTTATTAGTATGCTTGAAGTGTTATTATTCTTTATGTCAATATGAACTTTTGTCTTGAATCTTTCTAATCTAAATATCCATACCACAATTAAGAAATTTTGCATTGAAATTATGCCAAGTAGCACTGCGCATCAAAAATTCTCTTTTTATCATTTACCTACTCGAGGACGAGCATGAATTAAGCTTGGGGATGCCTGATACGTCTCCAACGTATCTATAATTTTTGATTGCTCCATGCTATATTATCTACTGTTTTGGACTATATTGGGCTTTATTTTCCACTTTTATATTATTTTTGGAACTAACCTATTAACCGAAGGCCCAACCCAGAATTGCTATTTTTTGCCTATTTCAGTATTTCGAAGAAACAGAATATCAAACGGAGTCCAAACGGAATAAAACCTTCGGGAACGTGATTTTCTCACCGAACGTGATCCAGGAGACTTGGACCCTACTCCAAGGAGTCAAAGAGGCGGTCACAAGGGTGGGGGGCGCGCCCACCCCCCTAGGGCGCGCCCCCCTGCCTCGTGGGCCCCTCGATGCTCCACCGACGTACTCCTTCCTCCTATATATACGTACGTACCCCCAAACGATCAGAACAGGAGCCAAAAACCTAATTCCACCGCCGCAACTTTCTGCATCCACGAGATCCCATCTTGGGGCCTGTTCCGGAGCTCCGTCGGAGAGGGCCGTCATCACGGAGGGATTCTACATCATCATAGCCCCTCCGATGAAGTGTGAGTAGTTTACCTCAGACCTTCGGGTCCATAGTTAGTAGCTAGATGGCTTCTTCTCTCTTTTTGGATCTCAATACAATGTTCTCCCCCTCTCTTGTGGAGATCTATTTGGTGTAATCTTCTTCTTTTGCGGTGTGTTTGTTGAGACCGATGAATTGTGGGTTTATGATCAAGTCTATCTATGAACAATATTTGAATCTTCTCTGAATTCTTATATGTATGATTGGTTATCTTTGCAAGTCTCTCCGAATTATCCGTTTGGTTTGGCCAACTAGATTGGTAGTTCTTGCCATGGGAGAAGTGCTTAGCTTTGGGTTCGATCTTGCGGTGTTCTTTCCCAGTGACAGAAGGGGCAGCAAGACACGTATTGTATCGTTGCCATCGAGGATAACAAGATGGGGTTTATTTCATATAGCATGAATTTATCTCTCTACATCATGTCATCTTGCTTAAAGCGTTACTCCATTTTTAACTTAATACTCTAGATGCATGCTGGATAGCGGTCGATGAGTGTAGTAATAGTAGTAGATGCAGAATCGTTTCGATCTACTTGTCACGGACGTGATGCCTATATACATGATCATGCCTAGATATTCTCATAAATATGCTCAATTCTGCCAATTGCTCAACAGTAATTTGTTCACCCACCGTAGAAAACTTATGCTCTCGAGAGAAGCCACTAGTGAAACCTATGGCCCCCGGGTCTATTCTCAACATATCAATCTCCATAACTTTTATATTGTTTTGCTATTTACTTTGATTTTACTTTTTACTTTGCATCTTTATATCAAAAATACCAAAAATATTCTATCTATCAGATCTCACTCTCGTAAGTGACCGTGAAGGGCTTGATAACCCCTAATCGCGTTGGTTGCGGGTAGCTATCGCTTTGTGCAGGTACGAGGGACTTGAGCGTGGGCTCCTACTGGATTGATACCTTGGTTCTCAAAAACTAAGGGAAATACTTATGCTACTCTGCTGCATCATCCCTTCCTGTTCGGGGAAAACCAACACAAGCTCAAGACGTAGCACTCCGCAGACCCAAGAGAGTTTCAAACTCAGGGGCTGGTGTGAAAAACTCAACCTCTCTAGCTAGCCAACTCGTCGCTCTCACGGCCTAGCTTGATGAACTGGAAAGGAAAGAGACATAGCAGTTTACCCAGGTTCGGGCCACCTTGCGGTGTAAGACCCTACTACTACTTTGGGGTGGATTTGCCTCGCGAGGGGCTGTGGATGAACCAGTACAAAGGAAGAACAACCTCGGGAGGTATGTTCTTGTGTAGGTGTGAGCTAGTTAGGGTTTGGATTCCGGATCCCCTCCTATGGTGGCCTCGGCCCTCTTCCTCCAAAACGAAGGTGGGAAGGGATCCCACATTGCCCAAGTTTGAAGGGAGGCAAGTAGTAAATCTTATCCTGACCAAAGGTGGTCTTTGCCTGCAAAGCCTCTGCTCGTGACGCCGTGGTAGGCTCGGTGATGACATCCGTCCTGCCGCCCTGGCGGTCTTGGTCTCGTTGCACTGGAATGGAAACTATTGGCTGAGTCCTTGGGACCCCGCGCCAGCGCTTGCCTCCTTAGCAACAAAGAGGAAACCTGCGCTTTGCACCCGCTGGCGCCCGCCTGGCCTTGGTCGTCACGGTTTTGCATCACCCAAACCTCATGAGGTGAGCACTTGCATAGGAATCTCCGCTCCTCAGGAGGCTGCCTAGGGTGGCCGCTCCCTCCGGAGGTCTTGTTGCCATCCGCCTCGCGAGGCTCTTGTCTTGCCGAAGATTAAGATGGGCCATACTAGGCCGTCGATGGAGCCATGCCATGGGCCGCAGGCAAGCAAGTATGGGTACCCTGGTTCCCAGAACGCCGACAATTTAATGATGTTGCACAGCTAGTATACCAATGCTGAAACTTGTTACCTTTATATTTTGTATAGTTAATGCTTGTAGAAATCTTCCAGTGTTAGCTTATGGAAATATGTTTAGTAAAACCATAGTATTGTACCACGTAATAAAAACCTACTCTACTGTTGCACTAGCCACTGGATTAGTGTATATTTGTATTATTCAAATGGTGTTCCATTAGCTATGGACATATATAAGGTGTGGCAAGCTTTCCCACATATGTGCTCAAGAAAACTACTACCTATTTTGCTAAATACTAGACGTTTGGTACTTTAAATTGAACTACAAAAACTTTCTATATTTAGCAACAAAGGGTGTAGAGTTCACTCAAATTATGCTTGTAAAGCTAGTCACACCTTTGTTAAATATAATGTTTATTATGTTATCAGAGGAGGTCTGCATGTTTGTCTCTAATGCCTGTCGATTACATACCTGACATCATGATGTAATGGTAAGTCATTTCTTTTTGTACAGTGACACTGAATTGTCAAGGCGGTGATGGCATTTATTTTAGTTGAACTGCACAAAATACGGTCAAAATAAGAGGAAAGGTCAGGAATGGTTCAATCTTTCAGAAAATACTATGTATGCCTTCCTGACATCAGCCGTCGTTGCCTTATTTATTCCTTCAAACAGGTGGTTAGAAATAGTCTTGCTACCTTTTCCTATTAAGAAATTGGAATGCTTATATTTGTGAGTCTGTGCTTCAACTAGTGTCACTTTTATAGTAATCACACTTTCAATATCTGTGTAAACATGGATGCTCGATTTTAGTGGAACTACACAAAAAGTCCAAATGGTTCAACATTATGAGCATGTTTTCTTCCAAACCGTTATATCCAATTTGTGGCAATATGAGCTATTCATTACGAAGATACATGGTTTGCTACTATCTTGCTACTCTTTTTGTACTATCATTATATTATAATATTAGTGGTTAACATGTGAATTTATTGGCAGGGTGGACCTACATTGGAGGTGCAGGACATGATTCCATGATTGGATGCTCAATTTCGGTTGTTTCAATTTCACCTCTTCCATCACTATGAACATGGAAATCCTTGGTCTGATGGAGAATAGGCGCTATATTTCTGCTCTGTACCAGCAAATCAATCAAGTATGAATTGTCCAGGGCAAAGAATGACAGTATCAAATTATCCAGTGCAAAACATGACAGATGCTAAGAGGAAACGACTAGAAGAGACGTGTTTAAACTGAAAATACAAGGTGGGGTATATGTTTACTAGCTGCTTGATATTTGTGCAAATAGATGTATGCGCGTTGCTATTTGGCAAACAAACAAAGTGACCTCAATTTTGTTGGAACTGCACAAGAGAATAGCATAGTCAGTACATGCAGTGCCATTTGAAAATAGAGATAGAAAGATTGGACAGTCACTTCATGGACTGAACAAAACTAGTACTGTACTATTTATTGGCCAACACTAGGTGCTTCATTGCTTTGGTCTGATTATACAATGGGCATCATTTTGCCTAAGTTAAAGTTTATGTTCCGAAAATAGTCTCGCCATGTGATCGAGAGAAGACCAAATCATATTGCAGTGGATGTTCCTCCATCATGTGTGGTTCATTCTCATGGTTCCAGCTTTTGGTGAAACCACTTATGTTTGCAAGAGGAAATGTAGACTTCACAAAAAAATTGTCTTTTAGTCTATATTGAATGTTGGCCTAGAGAACCATCCATGTTAGTAGCAAGAACATATGTTTTTTAGATCTTATCTTTTGGAGTTACATATTTATATATGATCCATGAATCATTGAGATGCATTAACATGTTAATCTTATGTAGGGGAATCATACTAGTTGGTTGTGAAGTTGGCCTACTAATGTGAACATATTACAATGCCAGGCCTGTGAGTCTCGTGTGAACATTTTGAATTGATTGGCTCTTACTACTATGCACAACATGATCCTTATTTCTGTATGCTTAGTGTTTACAAGCTACTAGCAGTTCCTTATTTCCGTTTGCTCAGTGTTTACAAGTTACTGATCGATCACCAGCTAGCCTACTAATATGCTCCTGGCAGTTTTAGTTGTGATGCAAGATCCGAAGGTGGCAGCTTTTTGAAAAGAATGCCTACCTCAGAAGAAACTGACATGCTGTTATGAAGAAAATGCCATGCGAATCTGAAGAAACTGCCAGCAAAAACGTCTGCAAACTTATCTCCCAGCGAATGTTCATCAGCTATTGTGATCCTACACCTACACTATCCAATCGACTCGATACTATGCGAATAACCAGTGGATCACACACCTACCTTAACTGGATAAATTGAGCGCGCTCGTTTGACTGTCATGCTGATGTGCGACCCAGCATGGACGGGACGCACCACTGACGGGACGGGACGGGATGACACAGTCATAATTTTAGTTCTTCTAGTTTTCGACGGCAAGCTGGCGTGCTAAGCCATGCCTACTTATGCATTGAAATCCGATGACCACGATGATCGTCGCGTTTCCGGCGACACACTGGTTCACCTACCTTCCGCCTATAATTATTGCTTCCCGGCATTCTCTGGTGGCACCATCACCCAACTCGCCCTATCCTCATAAGCCCCCAGTAGCCCGACACCCTCTCCACTTGCCCTCGCTCTCGCCACATCCATCATGCCCCTGCTCGTCCGCAATAGGCGACGCCGAAGGAGGTCACCGCTGGAACTAGTGTTCTATTTTTCACCAAAAGGTAGATGGACGGACAAGACATTCTATTGGTCTTTAGATGGCAATGCGGAGTATGAGGACTTGTTGGAGCACGACCGCCTGACGGAGGAGCAGCGTATCCACGATTTAAGCCGCCAGCGAGGCATGGAGCTGCAGTGCACCAACACTCTTAGTCGCGAGCAGAGCGCCTGCAACTGGGCTAACTACGTGGAGGCCGGCGCCTGGCAAATAGCCTTGGAGGCTCTGAGTCGCGAGCAGACTGCTCGCAATTGGGCTAACTACGTGAAGGCCGGTGCCTGGCAAATAGCCCTGGAGGCTCTCGGGCACACATGTGTTCGTAACGCCGAATTTTAGTACTAGCTCATCAAGTGAGTTTCCCGCTTGGAAGCCGAAGCTTCGGTGGACCACGCTGGCATGGAATGGGCCAACGCATGCAAGCAATGCACCCTATCGCACCTCTAACTTGTCTGAGACAAGTAGGAGGACATCGGTGCCAATGTTTAGCGTGTACCACAGATGGCGGCCGACATCGTCTAGTTAGCTAAGAGTAAGTTAGTACTTGTACACTACCAGAGTAGATAGTTAACTTGGCTATGATGGTTGTTAATGTGGAAGTTCAATACTCTATATCTGGATCATACCTGTTACTTGGCTCTAAATGTTGAACTTTCCATTTGAACGTATGGAATTGGTTGTTATTTTTTTAAATGGGTTGTATTTGTCCGCCACGGGTTTCGAGGCTGACTTGTAGGTCTACTAGGTTGACGCGTACACAATCAGGAGATGATTGTACATGTGGAGGATGACAGTAGGGACCCACACTGGTGCGCTCGGTGCTATACAAACGGTTTTTAATCCCTTTCCATGATGGCATTTGGACCATCTCTTAGTGAGTGTGGGCGATAGGGGTGTCCTTCCCACACGACCCAGAAACCGTCGGGGATATACCCTCCTGGCACACACGCTGGGCAAAATGAGGTCATGTGCGACCAACGGGCGCTCAAATACAGAAATACGTACAGTAGAGCTAAAAATACAATTATACAGGCATAATTGTTTCCGGTCGCAGGTACATCCCACACAGTCAGTCCCCGCTAAACGTTTCCGTTCGTATGTACAACCCACACAACCGCTTCAAGGAAAACATTTCTGTTCGTAGGTACATCACAGACAATTTTTCCTATTAAATCATTTGCGTTACTGAATGTATCACACACAGTCCGTAGAAGAAACTGTGTGGCAAAGGCTGTCCATCACACAAAGTTTTTATGTGGTAAACGTTTGCGCAAGCTGGCTTAACGCAAATAGTTTTCAAGAGAATGTCATGTGTGATTGTACATTGAACCAACACAGTTTATTCCTAGAAACGGTCTACATTGCCTGAGGTCATCTCCCTTGGTATTTTTTCAATAACCATTTGCAATAGCAAAACCCAATTAGCAGCTAATTCACCATTAGCAGGCTAATTGCCCTATTATTAATAATCCATTTATTAATCTAATTGACATTCATATTAAGCAGATAATATATTTCATTTCCATATTAAGGAAGTAGAATTTCATAATTGAAATACATCAGAGTACAAGATGATATAGCTTTAGCACTCAGCTACCCCATTACACAACTGCACCAACACTAAGTTTCACATGCAACATGTAGAACCTTTCGAAATTAGCATCATAGACGGTATATAGATAGATGCATCTCATCTGGAAAACTGCGGAAGCGGAAGGTGAATATTGAGCCTTCATTCTTGTGAAGGTCTTCGCAACTTTAGGCCAGTGCCTGTGGATGATTAACCGTACGTCCTTCGTCCTCTTAGGGAACACTTCAATATTGAACTGTGGGTGTTGTATGAAAACCTTCCTTGCCTCCTGACCATAGAGGTGGTTTGAGAGGGAATCATCAGTGAACTGCATTGGAAAGGACTAAAAACAAGGATGTGCATAAATATCTTGTCTATATTGGAAATGGGGCAAAGGAATAAAAGAAGGCAAGGTATAATAGTTAGTACCATCTTGTAGTGAACCGATGTCTTCTTCATTGTGCAGACAAAGATATTGTTGTTTTTTGTCGCTAGTTTCTTTATCCTAACAATCTTTCTAAGTTTCTTGATTTGATTGATATTCATGGACAACTCATTTCCCCATATGCTAGAAGGGTCAAACAGTGGGTCAAAACCTCTGACAGTAGGACCTATATGTGCAAGACCCAATTGTTAAAAACCAAAATATTAGAATGGTTCCTGCAATTGCACAATAATGTGCTATTAGACAATAGACCATGCACGTGCTAACCTCGATTGTAAACCTCAGTGCTTCCCATTGTTTCCCTGCAACACATATAAGGTAGTTAGTCATTAAGTAAGGGTTCGCATGCTATCAGTAAAATACGTTGATGAAAAATAAGCACATTGCAAATTCATCAGATTAATTCATGCCACATGGAAAACCCATTTATCCATAACCAAGCATGATTAAGAACTAGGAAATATAGCACTTGTTTATGTTTCTCATATATTATGTGCATCCAAATTCGATTTATTCCTCACATGCACAACGATACAAAGTTCTACCCACGACAATTGGACATCGCATTGCAGAATTGAACAAAGCAGTTAACTAAACACCACAACAAATGAACCAAACATTAACTGAGCACCATATTGCACAATATAACATCTATACCAATACTAATTATGGACTTCCTAAAAATTCCCACGTTAATCAGTAATTAGGATCCGTTAATCTGGTGGGGCCAAGTTATTATGGTGTAGATTAGTCCTAGACATTCCGGTGTTTAGAAGAAAAAAAATGAGGCAATGAGCCATCAGATGAAGATCCGAACATGGGATCTTCCTTCAAAAAAACTCAGAACATGGGATCTGCCTCTCTCCCAATCTCTACGACTCTCTCCTTCGTCTCTATTAGCTCACGGCTCTCTCCTTACTATCGATCAGCCCAACATAAATCTGTTTTGTCAAAAAAATCCCAACAGAACAAATCTCCCGTTCTCAGAAAGGACCATAAACCATCAGGCTTCCACATCTCCACCTCACGATGAACCCCTTCTCCGCGGCCAAACCATAGCCTGGAATCATCACGCTTCCCAATCATCGCCTCCCGATCAACCCGTTCCCCCGTCGTCACACCATAGCCAGGCTCTTGCGACCTCTATCCTCGCTATGGTCTGAAACTCTTGGTCATCGGACACCTAGGGTGCCAAAGCAATCCTCATGTCTGCTCGCCTCTGCGTGCGTCTATCCTCTACGAACATATGAACAACCTTTGTGGGTATTGCTATACAGTTGTTCAGTTGCGCCGTGGTGTTCGTCGTGTTGTACGTGGTTGTTCAAGTTAATGAGCAGCAGTGCAGGCGTGGAGGGGTTTGTCCTGTAGTCAAGAAAAATTCTCAAATTCTGATGTAAGAACACTTAGTGAGCAGACATGTTGATAAGTGATTCATTTCCTCATGAGGTATCGATATATCTAGATGTTTTATCTTCTGGCAAGAGAATACTCACCCGTGGAAGCTCCATGACATTGAGTAACTTGCCAAAATATACGTGTATGTGCATGGCTGCATGATTGCATCCCGTTCCACCTACAGAAAAATAAAAGGTAATTAAATCTAGCGAGTTTAATCTGCTATATATTTATATATGTGCAATACAAGGGAATGTGTTACCTCAATTACTTAATTTCTTGGGCAAACACATGGCAGATCACATTGAGGCTGGGACCCTATCGCAGAATTGCATCGACAGTGCCAATTGTCATCATCAGTCAACCAAACAGACGTGTTCAATCTGCGTCACATTGCTCTAATGGCGGACCGTTGCGACTTAGACGAAGGATTATGTAAGACCCGCATGATAAGAGTATACTTTGTATGGCAATGCCTCCACAAGACCTACCGTGTTCTGCACATAGCGATGGACAGGAGCTGTAACACCCATGATGCTGCTATATCTCCCATGTGTCAGACCACGACTTAGAGGCATAATCGCATAGTAGGCATGTCGCAAGAGGGGTAATCTTTGCACATCCCATGTACTGAATAATAAAGGGATAAAGAGTTGGCTTACAATCGCCACTTCACACAATACATAAATATAGCATTACATCATCCAGAATACAATCAAGGTCCGACTGCAGAACCAAAATAAAAGAAGACCACCCCTAATGCTAGATCCCCGATCGCCCCAACTGGGCTCCACTACTGATCAAAAGGAAATGAAACACAACAACGAAAAGGTCTTCCTCGAGCTCCCACTTGAGCTCGGTTGCGACACCTGCATTGGTATCATCGGTACCTGCACTGGTATCATCGACACCTGCAAACTGGTTTTGGAAGTAACTGTGAGTCACGGGGACTCAGCAATCTCACACCCTCGCAATCAAGACTATTTAAGCTTAAGGGTAGGAAAAGGTAGTGAGGTGGAGCTACAGCAAGCACTAAGCATATATGGTGGCTAACTTACGCAAATAAGAGCGAGAAGAGAAGCAAAGCACGGTCGAGAGGCTATAAGTGATCAAGAAGTGATCCTGAAGCTACTTACGTTCAAGCATAACACGAGACCGTGTTCTCTTCTCGGAATCCACCGAAAAGAGACCATCATGGCTACACACGCGGTTGATTCATTTTAATTAAGTTAAGTGTCAAGTTTTCTACAACTGGACACTAATAAATTCCCATCTTCCCACAACCGCGGGCACAGCTTTTGAAAGTTCAAACCATGCAGGGGTGTCCCAACTTAGCCCATCACAAGCTCTCACGGTCAACGAAGGATATTCCTTCTCCCAGGAAGACCCGATCAGACTCGGAATCCCGGTTACAAGACATTTCAACAATGTTAAAACAAGACCAGAAAAGCCGTCCGGATCTGCCGACAAATCCCGATAGGAGCTGCACATATCTCGTTATCAGGGCACACCGGATGAGCCAGACGTCGGGTTGACATAGACCCTGGTTGCCCAGGGGCGCCGGACATCGCTCAGGTTGGACCAACACTTAGAGAAGCACTGGCCCGGGGGTTTAAAATAAAGATGACCCTCGGGCTCCGGAAACCCAAGGGAAAAAGGCTAGGTGAGGCAAATGGTAAAACCAAGGTTGGGCCTTGCTGGAGGAGTTTTATTCAAAGAGAACTGTCAAGGGGTCCCCATAACACCCAACCGTGTAAGGAACGTAAAATCAAGGAACATAACACCGGTATGACGGAAACTAGGGCGACAAGAGTGGAACAAAACACCAGGCATAAGGCCGAGCCTTCCACCCTTTACCAAGTATATAGGTGCATTAAAGTAAATAAGATATAATAATGATATCCCAACAATAAACATGTTCCAACAAGGAACAAACTCCATCTCCACCTGCAACTAGCAATGCTATAAGAGCGGTTGAGCAAAGCGGTAACATAGCCAAACAACGGTTTACTAGGACAAGGTGCGTTAGAGGTTTGACATGGCTATATGGGAGGCATGATATATCAAGTGGTAGGTATCGCGGCATAGCAATAGAGCGAACAACTAGCAAGCAAAGATAGAAGTGATTTCGAGGGTATGGTCATCTTGCCTGAGATCCCGCAAGGAAGAAAAACAAGTCCATGAAGAAGACAAACGGACGTAGTCAAACGGATCCTCACAAACGTGACGTTATCGGAACTAACCCGAAGAAATAACACCGAAAAGAAGCAAACAACATAGTAAACAACCATCACATAAGCATGGCATGATGCACAATCAAGTATGATGCATGTCCGGTTTAATGAAGCATGGCATGGCAAAGTGCACAAGCAATCCTACAAATTAAGTGGAGCTCAATATGCAATGAGTTGCATATTGACGAAACACCACGTGACTTATTTAGTTCTCTCCCGTTTATGTACTCAACAATATTAAATGTTTGTTAGCATGGCAAGAGGTGAAGCATATAAAAACTACCTATCTAGGCAAGTTTAAATGAGGCCGGAACAACAAACAACAAGTCCGGAAACTCCTCATGTGCATATTTTAGGATTGGTACTGTTCTGCCCTAAACCATATTTTAGAGTTGTTAAAACATGCAAAGTAAGGTCACCATGATAATCTATGCATTTTTCTACCCCATTTACATATAAAGTTTATTAAATTTGGAGCTACGGTTATTTAGTTATGAAATAAATCATTTTAACATGGCAATTAAGAAAAATTAAACAAACAACATTTTAAACATGCATGAAAGTTGGAAATTGTGAAACTATATGAAATTCTAGTCAATTTTCATATATAAATCATTTTAAACTGATGCACGGTTATTAAGTTATCATATGCATGAACTCTAGGGACTTTTCTGTAAAACGGCATCCTCTGGAATAAAAAGGAAAATCGCTGGAACATGAAAAACCCATAACGGGCCGAATTCTGCTGGAATGGGCCACAACAGGAGCACGGGCGCTGAGGGGGATCTGCTTACCTTGGGCCAAATCGGCCTGATGTGGAGCTGGGCTGTAGGAGGCCGGCTGCTGGGCCTCGTCCAGGACGCGACCCACACCAGGTGGAGGCGGGCGCTCGCCGTCTCCCTTGAGCGAGGCCATGGCTAGGGTGCCGGCGGCAACCCATGGTGATGGCGGGCGGTGGAGAGGTAGGGGATCGGCGGGGAAGGGCGGATCTGACGGCGGGCTGCCGGAGGAGGCCAGATCCGGGCGGCGGGGTACTGCGGCCGCAAGGTGAAGCTCGGCAGCGAGGGAAGCGGGCCTTCAAGCGCGGGGCCGGCGCAAGATGCTGTTCTCCGGTGAGGCGAGGATGCGAAGTACGACGGCGGAGCTTGAGGCGCACGAGGGCGGCGGTCGCCGGTGCTGGGCGAGGTCGCCGGAGGGCGGCACGTCGGTGGGGTCGGGTCGGCGAGGCGGCGGCACTGGAGAGGAGGCCGAGGCAATGGAGCCAGGGCGCAGGCAGCGCTGGGCAGGCAGTTCGGGCCCGCGTCGGCCCGGGGGAGGGCCGCGGATGGGCCGGTGGGTCTGGAGCTGGGGAGGGCGTGTGGCCTGCCCGGATTGGCTGGAGCGGTGGCTGGCGGTGGCGCTAGCGAATGGAGCGGCACCAAGTGGCGGAAGAAGGGTGGTCGGGCACAGAATGCAAAGAGGTGGCGGCCGCTGCAGGTGGGAGGAGGGGTAGGGTTAGGTTTAGACTAGGGACGCCCAAAATGGCAAGGGGGCTACTTAAATAGGAAGGGGCTAGGGTTTTGATGGGTTTGGAGGGCTTTCGGAGCCCTCCGATCGAGATCGGACGCACCGGTCGAGAGGGGAGGGGTTAGATGGGCTAGGTAACGGGCTGTGTAGAATGGTTGGGCTGAGAGGAGAGAAGAGAGAGACCCGACGACTGTTTTTGGAGACCGAAAGCGTCCGACGATAGATCGGCTACTATTGCCGCTATAGTTTAACGGTTGGGCTGTCAAACGAGCTCCGAATGTGATGAAGCTTGGCAGGCGGTCTACTGACAACATAACAACACCACACGCCAACTTTCAACCCATTCCGAGAATATTTTCCGGCCACTTATAAAATAATATTTCGGACGTGCCGCGGGCGCGTGCAAGTGTGTCTGGGCTCAGAACGGACAACAGACGGAACTAGAAGACCTGGACGGATGCAAGTTTCGAAAACATGCAGATGCAATGCGGATGATGACATGGCAAGATGCAACTCGCAAGCAAATAACATGGCAAAGACAGTGAATAACTGGAAGACACCTGGCGCATCAGTCTCGGGGCGTCACAGGAGCAGCCAATGATGAGGCCCAAGAAAAACCCCAGTAATAACTGCATGTGCAGCCCATACTATTATTTCATTTGAGGAGAAAATTTGTTTTAAAAATTAAGACCGTTCAAGATGTTACGAGATGTTTCACTTCTCATGTTTTTTTCTGAGTTCTATATGTCTGATTAGCGCATTCTGTTTCTTCCTTTTTTTTACTTTTTTTACTTAATAGTATATAAAGTATATTCCAAAATTTATAGCCTGTGAAAGAAATAGCATTGGAGGTCTAGTGGTCGGGGCATAGGGGCATGGAGACAACCTGGGATTGTTCAAGCCAGTGCTGCCGGGCACATTGTTGAGCAAGCCATGCATGCTTACTTCAGTCCAGTATTCATACACTATACAACAGGTAAATTTGAAAAAAATATAATATAATATACAGCTAACATTATCACAGACTTTCCACAAAATTAAATGGCTTTGTTCTCTACCACGATAGTAGTAATTTATTCCCCATCTATTGTCTCATCTCAAAATCCGATGCCTTCAAGATTTATCTGTTTGAGTGACCAGATCTCCCTTTTATCTTGCGTTGTTATGGTTACTACACGATCTAGTAGAAGTAGCATCATCGCCTGCAGGAAAGGATGTGTTGCAGCCTACAAGCAGATTCAATCGCAGAAAATTAGCTGCATGCATGTGTACATCCATGAAACTGATCAGCAGGCTATAGGATGTCCGACACCCACAGGTTAGTATTGATTATTTCAGTCATATCTTTCAACTGATTTATATATCATATCTTCCATATTTCCATTAATCTCATCCACGGCATGGAGTTGGAATGCATGTAAAATCCGTGTGGTGATGATGATCCTGAATAAATTCATGTAGGAGATGCATTTGTGGCAGCGTATATGCATGAATTAAAATCTGACATAGAATTTTGCACATGATATGTTCTCCTTCAGAACTTTGTCAGATTATCAGGTATTCCATCTACCTCAGACTATTTTCTTCTTCTCATGTTGAAGGTTTGAACCTACCAGAATTCTTATGCAGTTTTAATCTTTGACCTTGGCATACATGGAGATGAAGTTGTACGAAAAGAGGCACAAGTGGTTGTTTCAAGCGTCCAGATCTATGCCTATGTTGAGTCAAGGTGCATAAATTCTTGGTTCACAGTCTAGAAGGAGCATGTCCAATTGTGCACAACATGTTTGATCTGGGGATTGCTACATTTGGACAAAATTTCCGCCTAGAGTTTTCGAACCAGATGGATACATGATACCAGTGAAATAGAAGGACAACATTGTACTTGTGTGTTCTTTTGTTTCATGGTTTTGAAGGAAAAAACATGGGGAAAATCTGTACATGGTAATTATGAACACAACGCCAGCTACATCACAAGTAGGATAATTAAGGTTTAAACTTCAATATATATAATTCAAAATATGTATCCTCATTTCATCATATGACTATCGCAAGAGTATAGGACACCATGATATGTGGGTTTGTAAAAAGCACAAGATAGACAGATTTAGTCCAGAGATGCAAGAATGATGGAAAACCTGACCGCAAATATTTAGTTCAATTATAAGGCATCGTTATAGTAGTTACTTATGTAGCCATGATCCACGGAACGCATGCACATCATCGAATCTATACTCTTATAAAAACAGAGTTGGTGATGATGGTGTGCCTGCCATCCTGCAATACAGGCCGTCTGATTTATATCTGACGTATAGAAAGGAAACTATGGCAATTTTGCAAAAAGATGCCCACACCCCTCTCCACATTTGCAAATAAGGCCTTCTCTTATTCATCCTTTTCTCCCACAACATAAACTACTCATACAAATGCATCTTGATTTTCCATGCAATGCATGGGCATCTTGCTAGTTTACAAAGATTTCACACATGATGTTCTTAACCAGCTGTCCGGAGAAGATTAGACTAAACATATTGGCGAAGAATTTATCCACAGTTTGGCACACGAATATTAATTTTCAATGCTAGGAAAATATACTACTCCCTCTGATCCATAGATACATCCATTTTAGCGAGAAGTAATATGGATTAGAGGGAGTGCGTAAAATTATCTATTAATATGTCACTTGAATTATCATGTCAAGGAGAGATTTGGATATGTGGATATCCAAACTAGATGTTATGACTTCCTTAAATTTTTGTTGCCATTGTTTTTATGTTGCATATGTAAATATATTTGGGCACACAAACTAGAGGGAAGTGATTTGGACAACAACTTGCATAGTGTTGGGGAAGAAATACTGATTTGGTCATTGATTTTTTTGTAGAAACCAAAATTGCGTACCATTGGATATTTAACAAGTGTGTTAATTTTATGTTCAAATTGTAATGAGAATTTATTTGTAGAAGTTTTAATATTGCTGGCAAATTATATTTGTGTACCATTGTGAGCATATTTATGAAAGAAACCATAAAATAATGATTATTGTAAAACATTTCTCTACAAAACATGCTGCTTCATAAAGATGTTCAGTTGAGATAATACTATACTAATTGAGATACTAAATCATTTCGTTCAAATTCCTAAAAATAATAATTATTCACCTATTTTGATTTTATTTCACATGTTAATATTTTCTTAACTCAAACTTTCTAAACTTTGACCATGTTTACTGGAAAAAAAATAGCATCTACAATACCATATCAATATCTAGATTCCTAACTGAATACATTTTCACATCATCTATACATACATATTTATTTTAAATATTCATGTTGTTATGTATAAAGTTTGATTTAGGGAAATCTAATATGGTAAGTAAATTTGAAGTGCAGGAAGCTTAACAAGTAGGCAGTCCAAGAAGGCCACCTGATGAATTCAATTGATCAGAATATCAAATTCGAATTAGCACTCTCTTTGTAGGCTAGCCCGTGCATTCGGACGGGTTGGCGACTAGTACTCCTAATAGAAGATCAGATAGTTAACCAAACAGTTAACTACACCCAATTGTAGCAATTGTATTTGTTTCTCATGTATTTACTATAGCCAAATTCAATTTATTCCTCACATGGTATACAATAACAGAATGCACCCACAACTATTGAACATCGCATTGCAGAATTGAACCAAACAGTTAACTAAACACCACAACACAAATGAGCCAAAAGTTAACTGAGCACCACATTGCACAATGTATAACCAAACCAAGCATGCTTGACAACTTGGAAATATAACAATTGTATTCGTTTCTCATGTATTTTGTAAAGATAATTCGATTTATTTGTCACATGGAAGACAATACAAAATTGTAGACTAAAGAATCAAACATCACATTTGCAGAATTGAACCAAACAGTTAACTAAAGACGACAACTAATTAACATAATAGTTAATAAGTGAGCACAACACTGCACGACATATAGAACATATACACTAGAGCAACAGATTGCATGGTAAAATTAGATAGCACAATTCACTAGAATTTGTGAAGGAAAGGCAGGAGCAGCACACGCAATGGGTAAACTGAGCATGCAACCAGCGTAGCTAGCAAATGGCAAGGTGATCCTCCAAGATCTGGGGGTCGGCACGAATGGCAGCCATCGCGACCTCATCCGTGCATGCGGACGCGATTTGCTTCTCCGCTGCCAAATGATCCTTGAGATCCTGGCTATACTGTGTGCACCATGGCTTAGCGTGGGGCTTATTTGGTGGAGGGGTCGGTGATTTGGGTGGAAGGTGTCGCGCTCGCGCGGGCAGTCGGGGCATGTGGGATGTGGAAGGAGGAGGATGGGGGGTGGGTGTGGATTACCTGCCTGGATAGATGAGGCCGAGCAGCATGAAGGAGGGTCACCGACAAGGAGGCGGCGCTGCAAGCATGGAGTGAAGGTGTCATCTTGGAAAGGAAGGCAGAAACAGGGGAAATGTGGCTTTTGGTAAGGGGCAGGGGGCGGGGAGGTAGATATTTCCGCAGAAGCCGAAAATTTGGAATCGCTTCACCTAAAAAACTGGCACGCAAAGTGTCATCAGACACGGTCCCTTATTTGGAACTGTGTAAGATATGTGAACATCACAAATGATTCATTTAGCTTAACCCGTGTGTGATGGGTTTGTACGTCAAAATTTTTGGTTCGAATTTCCATGGTTACAGTGGTCATCCACGTCATTGCATAATTTGGGTACACAAAGGAGACTACAGCACACCCACACTTCTTAATCGAGCAAGTTCAACAATTAAACAGAGCTATCTGACCTAAACATCACTCTAACAAATTAAAGACGGGCGCTCTTAACTGAACAAAACAAAGACTATTACTACGGCTGGTGCTCGTCGATCTCCGCCGCTGCCTCCATGTACAGCTCGCGCCCGACGGTCTCCTGGGGAAGGGGCTCCATGGCATCCATTGCACCATACTCGGCAAGCATCTCGCCATCCGCATCCGCCATCTCTTTGGAAAAGGCCGCCACGAGCTGGGTGTGGGCGGACGCGATCTGGGTTTAGACGGGCTCCGTCGCCGCATGGTATGCGGGGGAGGAACGTGCAGCTACTCGAACGCTCTCAGCGATTGCTAGCTCTTCGGCCGTGGGTTCCCGACCGTTGTCGGAGAAGCTTCGTTCGACTTGTGCGATGACCGCCAGCAGCTGGGCGTGGGTGGCCTTGACAGAGTTGTGGGAGGCCTCCATTAGGGCTAAGGCCGCCGCTGCGGAACAGATAGCTGTTGTGCCGCTCTCGCCAGTTGTTATCCCCGAACCACATGTTGCTGCTGCTACCTGAGAAGCAAACAACGGCTGTTTGGGCTGCCATGGCCGCCTGGTCGTAGATTGCGGCCGCGCTCATGCACCTTGTTGGCACGCGCATGGCGGCTGCGGCCGCGCTCTCACCGGAGTGGGCCACCGAAGTTGCTCTCACGACGCAGGTCCACGTGCCCATCCTTCACCGGTGACGATTGAACAGTGAAATTATAATTGGGGAGCGAGCTAGTGTGCTTGAGATGCTGGCTGTGGACTATAGCCGACGCACCTTCTCGCGTAAGCCATAGGCATACTATACACCAACGATGCTCAAGGATATTTTGTGCTGCATCTCACATGGTTGGTGATAATAAACTATGTGCGATCTACTTGATTTTTCATCTTGATTTGAATTACATAATGGGGTCATAGCGGCAATGGACGGTGTTTGAATTGCTAGACCTTTTTATCTGGAGTGAAAATGCAACTATATGTGTGTCGTAAAAGAATTGGAATTATTTAGGGTTCCTTTGAACATTTTATACATTAAATTGGTTTTCTAGCCATATCAGGTGCACAATTCAAAATTAAACTACATGCACATGCTCCGGTGCACCAACATGGGTTGTAAAATCATATATGTGCCCATGTGTTTATGCTAATTTGGCAAACGTCGACGTCATCGATTTTGTAATTCTAGTAAATCCAAAATTCGAATACATGAAATGGGGATGAAATTCGAATACCACGGCATCGTGGCTCTTTGGCAAACGTCGACGTCCTTGATTTTGTAATTCTAGTAAATCCAAAATTCGTCCGAAATTCATGAAACTTGGCATGCTATCATGGAGCGGCATCAACATGCCGTGGTAAAATTTTTGTCCCATTTGGGGTTGGTTTGGGCATAAGCTTCTCATAAACTAAAGCTTCTCATAACAAGTGTGATGGTTTCGGTAGGGAACGTTTCACCTTTCTGGACGAAAGGATATCCGTTGCCTCTTCTTGATTTCAATTTTTTTCCTAGTGTCAACATAGAGCAACAGGAGTGTTGTGTCAATTTTTGGGATTTTTCGGGGTTTGCTTGGACATTTTTATACACTTAGTTTTCTGTGCATTCATGTGCATAATTCAAATTTGAACTACAGGCACATGCTCTAATGCATATAAATTATTTGAAAATTCAAATCTGTGTCCTTGGTTGCCTGCTTAGGTCTCATGCAAGAAATGGGAATGAATGTCAAACACCCTGCCACCATCACTCGGCCGCAAACATTGAGATGCCTGGTTTTTAAATTCTAGTAAATCGAAAACACGTCTGTAATTCATGAAACTTGGCATGCTATCATGGAGGGGCATCAACATGCCGTGGTAAAATTTTTGTCCCATTTGGGGCAGGTTTGGGTATATGCTTCTCACAAACCAGAGCTTCTCACAACAAGCATGATGGTTTCGGTACGGAACGTCCCACCTTTGGGGACGAAACGATATCCATTACCTCTTATTGCTTCCAAAAATTTTCTCATGTCAACATAGAACAACACGAGTGTTGTGTCATTTTTTATGATTTTTCGGGGTTCGTTTGGACATTTTTGTGCATTAACTAAGTTTTCAATGCATTTATGTGCATAATTCAAATTTGAACTACATGCACATGCTCCAGTGCATATAAGTTGGTTGAAAAATCAAATCTTTGTCCTTGGGTGCATGCTTAGGTCCCATGCAAGAAATGGGAATGAATTTCAAACACTAGGGCACTGTTGATTGCCGACAAAACATTGAGATGCCTGGTTTAGAAATTCTAGTAAATCCAAAACTTGTTCAAAATTCATGAAACTTGGCATGCTATCATGGAGCGGCCTAAACATGCCGTAGTAAAATTTTGTCCCATTTGGGGCAGGTTTGGGTATATGCTTCTCACAAACCAGAGCTTCTCACAACAAGCATGATGGTTTCGATAGGGAACGTCCCACCTTTGGGGACGAAACGATAACCATTGCCTCTTATTGCTTTCAAATTTTTTCTCGTGTCAACATAGAACAACAGGAGTGTTGTGTCAATTTTTGTGATTTTCGTGCATTAACTGAGTTTTCAATGCATTTTATGTGCATAATTCAAATTCGAACTACATGCACATGCTCCAGTGCATATAAATTGGTTGAAAAATCAAATTCCTATCCTTGGGTGCATGCTTAGGTCCCATTCAAGAAATGGGAATGAATTTCAAACACTAGGACACTGTTGATTGCCGGCAAAACATTGAGATGCCTGGTTTTTAAATTCTAGTAAATCTAAAACTTGTCTGAAATTCATGAAACTTGGCATGCTATCATGGAGCGGCATCAACATGCCGTGGTCAAATTTTTGTCCCATTTGAGGCAGGTTTGGGTATATGCTTCTCACAAACCAGAGGTTCTCATAACAAGCATGATGGTTTCGGCAGGGAACGTCTCACCTTTTGCGGACGAAATGATATCCATTGTCTCGTGTTGCTTTCAATTTTTTTCTTGTGTGAACATTGAACAACAGGAGTGTTGTGTCAATTTTTCTGATTTTTTGGGGTTCGTTTGGACATTTTTATGCATTAACTGAGTTTTCAATGCATTTATGTGCATAATTCAAATTTGAACTACATGCACATGCTCCAGTGCATATAAATTGGTTGAAAAATCAAATATGTATCCTTGGGTGCATGCTTGAGTTACATGCAAGAAATGGGAATGAATTTCAAACAGCAGGGCACCATTGATTGCCGACAAAATGTTGAGATACTTTATTTTTAAATTCTATTAAATCCAATAATCGTCTGAAATTCATGAAACTTGGCATTCTATTAGGGAATGGCACCCGACATGTTGTGGTAATTTTCATGTCCATTTTGAGAGAAGGCGCACTCAAATAATGACAACCAACAAAGGCATTTCGGAAAAATAGCTGCCACTTTAATATCTCAAACGTTTGTATAATTCAAACCGTGTGCGTCCTGTTAACCATTCACGTGACGCCATGCGTCTTAGTTTTACTGGCTGTAGGAGGTGCCGTGCGGATAGCTTCTTAACCTTGACTGAACAAGAGGCGTGCGAGCGCAGTCTGGTGCGCAGGCTGACTGACAGGCATGCAAGCTATCCTCGAATGCGCAGGCTCACCGGGAAGCTGTGAGCTATACGCTACACAGGCTCACAGGGAAGCGACCCTTTTGACTTCCATGGCTACCCTTCTTCCTCTCCGTGCACACGCCCCCCTCAGCGGCATGGGACACCGCTGTCGAACGCTACCTCTCAGCGTCACCAGTTGCTATCCTCCCGCGCCCCGCCCATCGACCTCGGGACGACATGATACAAAGTGAGAGCAGGATCTGTGCATCACTTCAACACAAACGGTTCTTTTGGATGACCTGTGTGCAACCACTTACAAAAAATTTGGTGTGATTTGCATCTGTCATATTGGGTATGTTACCATTTGCCAAACTAGAAAGATTGACATTTGTTGATCTAGTGACATTGCCATTTGTCAACCTTGTAACACTGTGATTTGTCAAAATATGAAGCTAAAAATCCCTAGCAGTATCTAATTTTTGCAACTAAAATTCAGTAATTAACCATAGATTTCATTCATAGATTAAGCAGTCTTTCTTAATTTATACAAAGAGTTCAACTCGACAGCTGAACCGACCAAACATTTCCCCAATTGTTGCCAACCACATACTAAAATAGCTAGTTCAACTATATATACTAGCTAATTTTAAGTACGTTGTACATTTCCACCACATCTATAGTAAAATGAACTGAACAAAATAGCCCCTAAATTCTACTACTACTACTACTGCGGAGGGGCTTTGTACTACTTCTGGCTGCCTCTCCTCTGCCGAGCACGCTCAGTAAGAGGCGGAGGAGGAGGAGGCTACCGACGAGCTGGGCAACCGCAATACGGCGCCTGCCGCTATTGCAGCTTCAACGACGCTCACCTCGAATGCCCTCTGCCACTCCAGACGACCCCTCTCTAAGTGGTGGTTCTCCCCATTGATCTCCTGATTCCTCGCCTTTGAGGCGGTGTGTAACGCGGCCACGGCGGTGTTAAGGCTCTTTGCATGCTCGATGAGGCGCTCCTCGTGCTCCCGCAGGAACTCGGTGTAGCATGCAAGGTCGCTGACGCACGTGCAGGCATCCACCTACGCCTCCCGCCTTTGGGCGGCGGTGGTGGAGCAGGTGATGACCCCGGCGGTCGACGGTGGGCTGGCGGCCACGGCGGCCGACGACGGGGTGGCGGCCACGACGACCACCTCCCGCCTTCGGGCCGCGGTGGCGGAGCAGGTGATGGCTACGGTGGCTGGCAGTGGGGTGGCGGCCACGATGACCACCTCCTGCCATCGGACTGTGGTGGTAGAGCGGGCGATGGCCCTGGCTTTTGATGGTGGTGTGGTGGCAACGGCGGTCGGCAATAGCTGCCGACGGGCACCGGCGGTGGAGCATGTGGTGGGTGTTCCGCGCACACCCAACACGGACGCCACACGCACTACACTACACTGGGGACTACGCCACCGCCGCAGTGTAGCCTCCAAGCTGGAGCTGTCCTCTGATGACGGCGGAGCGGCTGAGCGATCACGATGGACCGGTGCCATTGGCGATTGTGGGAGAAGCAGACGAGATAAGCTATAGGGAGGGAGGGGAAAATGCGATGCAAGACTCTCCGGCCATGAGGGTTTCTATAGCAGGCCAGTAATCATTGGGCTGCGCAAGCTTGCGCTGTAAGCCGTCTGCGGAAGTAGGGTGACAAGACATGCAAGAGGAGGACGAAAGGCCACATACACATACGGTTAATAAAAACATTTGTGATTTAGTTACCTACAATACCCCGTCCTGGTTTATAAGTATGACTTAACTAGTAAGATACAAATGCATGTCACCAAAGATTATATAGTTGGATTTGTATTTGAACATAGTTTCCAATTATATAATTTTTATAACATGCATTAACATTTTTTTAGTTAAATTTGAGGATAATTATAGCACAAAATATAAAGGGGACTATAGACTAGATGAAGGTGGTAGCACACGGCCGCTCTCTATGCATCGACACAACTGTCGGCTGGCTTGTAGGCGACCATTGCCTGCGTGTTCAACTACTCTATGTGTGCGGTTTCTTGCGGTTCAGGCGTCCGCAGCCCACTCTACTCGCGTCTCGCCGCACGCGCTCTGCTCTCGCGTCCCTCAGGATGCTCTTCCCTCGTCCGTCCACGTGCGCTGCCAGTGTTTGGGGCCAGCGCACGATCATGCATGTTCGTGTGCATGCGGTTGCGCCGGGCGCGGCGCGACGATGCAGTTACCCGCTGCAAGAACTGTCATGCGGACGCGCCGATAATCCACGCCGCCCGGCCCCCTTTTATTCTTGCGGCCATTTACCTGCATCTCTCGTCTCACATGACACAATAAGCACACCCACGAGGTCACATATAAAGAGGACATCCAGCGGTTCCAATGGCGCTCCCCGTGGCTCCAATGGCGCTCCCAGCGGCCGACGAGGACAACGGCGGGCAGTTCACAAGCAACACATCATGGACACCCACGTGAGGCGGAAGTCTCTCACGGTTGTGTACATGAACGATCTGGTCTCGGTGGAGAGCTCCATCCAAACTATGGAGCAGTTCCTTGCCGAGGACAAGTACCAAGTGGTCGGCTTCGACCTCGAGTACACCATCGGTCATGCCGGGCACGATCAGAAGGTTTCCGTCGCCCAGTTGTGCATGCGACATGACGTCCTCATCTACCACTACCACCTGGCCAAAATGCCTTGTGAGCATTTCTCCAGGTTTATCAATGGCTCCGACTACAATTTCGGCGTGGTGGACACCACCAACGATCTAAAAGCGCTCAAGGTTACGGGCTTGAAATGCCTGAATCTTGTCAACATCCAGTGCCACTACAAGGTCTGGGGCAGCGACAAAAACAAACTGAACTCCCTGGTTGACCTCGCCTCGGCCATCATCGACCCCTACTACATGAAGATGAAGAATGAGAGCAATAAGGACAGGAAAGCCTGGCACAGTGTGTGTCATGAGAGATTGGATGAACAACATGTCAAGTACGCGGCCATGCACGCGTACACAAGCTACGAGATGTACAGGCGGATCGTTGACATGAGGAACTGTCTAGTTCCTGGCCCAGAAGAGGGATCGAGCCACATAGCAGTGGCGGCGGCGTCAGAAGAAGTAGATGACTAGACGATCGTTTCTCCTAATTTAGAATGCATGCAATTGTTTATTGATGTGTCTGCGAATGATCTGTATAGTCATTTATGTAATTGGGTGTTTATTTCAGTTATATATATAAATGTTATTCTATTGTAGACAGAGCGAAGCACATGGCTTATTAGCAGCAATCGTCTGTGTTATTATTGGTCTTTGCACACATTTTCAATTACGGACCTGTTTGCTGCGTATCACACACATCTTGTTTAGTTGAACCGTTTCCATTGTGTTACCTAATCACACACAGTTCATCCTAGTGAACCGTATGCTATATATCGAACACGCCTTCATCTGGCTGCCCATTTCTTTTGTTCCTCCTCATCCCAAATAGTTAATTGAACTAAACCGTATGCCCGGCATTGCACACACAACTAAAATCTGAACCATGTTTGATGCATCCGTCATCGCAAATGTTTTGCACCTTTTTTGACGGGTTTTTTACACCACCGTTTGTGATTATGGCATCGCACACAGTTTCATCGAAGGGTCTCTAATCGTAGTGTCGCATTTGGACCATCCTGCAGTAGTGCCACCAGGGTCATGGCAGAACGCAAGCAAGTGCCTTCTTATTTCAAGCCAAAAAATGGTTTCTCCTAATGGATTTCTGACATCTGGGTCCCATGCCATTGTCACCGTAGTCAATAAACAAGAGAGTTGCACAACGAGCGGCTGACACTAGGGACCCAGCAGCTCGCCCAGTTCTTTTTGTTTTTTAGACGGAAGCCGGGTGTCAACTAGGCTGTGCGGGGCACTCTGGCCTGTCTAGCCAGCCTTTTATTTTATGTTTACCACAAGACCAACTCAGTAGTTTTTTTCTTTCTGAAAATGGCTAGCCTAGTTTTTTTGTTCTTTTGTAGAATACCCAACCGAGGCCTACTTGCTTTTGTCAGCCCTGATGGGCTGCAAATCTTTCAAAATGAGTAGAGTTTCATTCGGCTTGCCCAGAAAATTGGCTATCAGTAATGAGAAATGGGTTGTACATTTTTGAAACACATCAAACTGACAATTAGTTTCAAATTTTTTTTTTCATCTCAACATTTTAAATTCCATTGATTTTTATGTGTGGACAATTATTTGGATGTTATATTGATATAAATTTATTTTACGAATTAGTTTGTATGTGACTCAAAATTTTGGAATTAAAAACAATTTGGACCACACCAAAATATGCAAAAATTCATAGAATTTTTTAACGGTGGCCACAATATGTGTTGTAATGCTAACCAAAAGAATACTGGCTCCAAAAAAATCCTTAAGAATTAGCAAATGGGTTGTAAATTACGACGAATAATGGCAGATGGGTTGTATGTTGTTTTCCCCAGATTTGAGGCTTACTTGTGCGCCTACTAGAGGTTGACGAGTACGCTTTCCTAAAAAAAGGTTGACGCGTACGCTTTCATAAAAAAAAGGTTGACGCGCATGCAAGGCCGTGTCAACTTAGTCAACACACAAGAGCAGTGACTGTTCTATGTCCATCCAATGGCCGTCGTGCTTCTTCAATCTCTGCTCTTCCTACTCTAGTCGCTCAAACCAGCGCCAGCGGGACTGCATGCTCCCTCCTTCCGTGCCCGGCTTTGCTGCCGCGCAGGCCTCACCGGCGCACCCTACTCCCACCGTTGGCCAGGACATCCCTCTACCCACCCGCACCTCCTGTTATTTTCCAGCGACTATAGCCTCACCCCATAGCCGACTAGCCAGCCCTCGTACTCCTGTTAGCAAGGCATCTGTTGCTGTGGCTTCGCCGGCTCCGGGTCATTCCCTTCCCGGGCCTCATTAGTGCTCTCGAGGCGGCGTGGTTAACATGGTCAACAAACAACAGCCATCAGAAGAGGGATGTAAGTGGAGAGGCTGACAATAGGGACTCACACAAGCAAGTGCCTCCTTATTATGCGAATAAATGATTGCTCCTGCTAATAGCTGGGACCCACCGGCTGTATCTTTACATAGCCGGAAGTGCCTCCTTATTATGCAAAAAAACTATTGCTCCTGATGACAGCTGGGACCCGACAGATTTGGTGGCTGACTTATGAACCTACTAAGCTGACAGTACGTAGGGCTTTGTCAACTTATTCAACAAATGATTCTAGTAGCTGGACCGTTGGATGTTAATCCAACAGCCATGTTGCTTCTTCAACCTCTGATCTTTTCCTAGCGGCAGTGTTGGTGCGCACCCAAACCAGTCAAGTTTCCCACTCCTCTCCATCTATGACTCCAGTGCCGCGTCTTCCCCATCTCTGGGTCGTTCTTGTCTGGGGCCTCGCCTCATCCACCGGCCCTGGTGTGCTCAACACGGTGTGGTCAACATGGTCAACAAACGAGAGTCATCGGAAGATGAATGTACGTGGAGAGGCTGATAGTGGGAATGCACCAAACCCATGGATGCATGCATGAAACTACATCTTTTTTCCCTGACAAATAATGTTTTCTCCCCCTGACAGTTGGGACCCACCAGCTACATCTTTGCGAACAAGGAAGTGCGTCCTTATTACGGGCAAAAAATTGATTTTTCCCCTAACAGTCAGGACCCACCAGTTATATCTTCGCACGCAAGGAAGTGCATCCTTATCCTCCCTGACAGTTGCGACCCACCCGGTCGAAGCGTATGTAGTGTTGTTTGTCTCGTCGCGAACGTGTAGGTACATACTGGTCGATCGGTCTCTCTGCAGCGATGAACTCTGGCCGAGTAAGGAGGGGCACGTGTCGAAGTACAGGCACGGATGTAGCATGTCACGTAGTCCCATCTATATCGTGTACTCGTACGTACAACCATGCTGCAAGAAAGTAAGTACGGCTACGTACGTACATACGGGCGGGGTCTCGAACACGTACAGTGATGTCATCCTGTTCATCGGCAGCCAACTAGCTAGGTTGCAATGGAGGAAACAGCGCCGTGTTCATCGGGAGGCAACCGACTGGGTAGGAATACACCATGTTCATCGAGAGCCAACCGGCTTGGACGAAACAGCCAAAACGAGATCTGGCATACCGTAGAATGGAGGGAACGGCCCTTCTGTTCAACCGCGTATGGTCGAAATGGGGTCCTGTAAATCGGGAAGGGTCTGGTGTACCACAAAATGGAGGAAACAGACTCTGTTCGATGGCCTACGATCGAAATGGGGTCCTGTTGATCGAAAGGGGTGTGGCGTACCGCAAAACGGAGGAAATGGACTTCTATTTGAGTGCCTATGGTCGAAACAGGGGCATGTTCATCCACTGTCTACTGCCTCACTCCAGCCTCCACCTGCCACTGTTCATCCACCATTGACTTCCTCCAGCCTCCACCAGTTGTTGTTCATCCATGGGCTACTGTTCATCCAGCCTCCACCGACTACTGTTCATATAGCCTCCACGGGGTCCTATTCATCCACCCCAACTGGCTGGGGTGCTGCGGCCTTCCTCGGGGCCCTGTTCATCCAGCGGCAACGGCCTACTAACACGGGGTCCTGTTCATCCAAACCTCACTGGGAACTGTTCACCCACAGCCAACTAACTCGCTCGACTCACCACGTCTCGACTCGTTCTACATACCGCGCACGATAGCAATGGTCACTGTTCATCAAGAGGCAACTCAACACTGGCTGGCTACATCCCGCACGGGGGCTCGATCGGCTTTAGTAAGCACCAACGGTGATTGATCGCTCGGGTTCAATTGATAAGCAGGAGTGAAGGAATCTCTCTGGTTCAGTGAGCAGCGAATGAATCACTTGGGTTCAGTTAACACCCAAGGGATCGATCGCTCGTGTTCAGTAACGTAGCTTGCAGTGCGATCGCTCGTGTTTAGTTAGAGCACTATGCCTCGCCACACACACGCACATATGTGTTCGAGAGAAATACACAAACCTCCGTGCATCGTTTAGCTCTGACCACCCACCGTAACCGGAACCCCCTGATATTTTCCTCGCCCTCGCTTCTACCATGATGTTTTCCTCATGGACGGCCTAAAGAATGTCATGCAGGTGCGTCTCTGGCCCGCCCAGGAGGAAAATCCCATTTTCTTTCATGATTTTTTGTCATAGAAGTAGGATCCCACCACATCTATGATGATATGGGGTTTTGTCATAACTATCATCATTGAAGTGTCATAAGCATGACAGAAAAAAAATTGTTCGGCCCATAATGTCACAGATGTGTTTTTTTTAGTGCACGTGGCTGCATGTGGATCTTTTTCTACTTCCGTCAGCTGTGCCAAAGCCACCTGGACTTTTACTATTATTACAGGTAATGCTAGTTCACACATTCAAATGTAAGACTTAGTTCAAACAGGGAAGAAAGTGGGAAACCTGTAGCATTAATCTAGGACTTGGTTCTAAGAGCAAATGGGGGAATAGTAGATACTGGCTACCCAACCGGTCTCTTGGTGGAAAAGGGGAAGAAAGCAGGGTCGATGGCGAAGGGTGGGGGTAAGTGGACCTGTCACTTGGTCGAAAGAGGAAAAAAGTGAGGGGTGTTGGGGGGACAATGCAAATGAGAATGAGCAAGTCTAGATTTCCTCTACTCACATAGGAAAATGTCGTCGAGGAGATAAAAAATGGGACAAATGTAGGCAAGCTCACTGCATTTTTGCCGTTCTCGGCAACCACATCTGCGTCACCACTTTATGCCCTTGCTGCCCCTACGCCCTTATCGCTACCGTTAATGTAAAATCACATGAAGCAATGCCACCTAATGTCACTATTAAGTAATGTCGTTGTCAGTATAGCACTATCGATAAATTGAAGCAATGCCACCTAATGTCACTATTAAGTAACGATGTTTTCAGTATAGTGCCATCGATAAATTGAATCAATGACACTACCATTTTATGAAGTTCTTCTTTCTTGCTTTATTTTTCATGAATTGTGTTTTTGCAGTTACACTTAAATCTCACACCGCTAACATTGCTTCATCCCAATGGAATTGCAAAAATTTGAATGCACTTTTATTGATCATATGATACTCTCATGACAGTAATACTAATGCTATTGTTTTTCATGTTAATCTAGTGGCAGTGCTGATGTGATGTGATGCTACTTCTTACTTGATGGCATGTTTTCATACTGTCAATGTAGTGCCAATTATAACACAACAGATGCTGTTGTTAATCATATGCCACTGCAAATAACTATCACTTCTTGAATAACCATGTTTCATATTTGCGCAAACAGGGATGTCTGTCTCCATATTGTTTCTATTTGAGCAATCATAAGTACACACCTTAGTTTTAGTAGAACTGCACAAAATGAGATAGCTATTCCTAGCTGTCGTCATGTAACCACTCGTGTTCCAGGTATTCCTACATTGGTAGTAACTAGGTAGAATGATTAACGCAATCTAAAAGAAGTTGATTCATACGTTTACTTCATGATTGCAGTGCAGGGACGAGCGAACACAACTACATCCTAGTCAGGAATGCACTTTTTCCCAGATCAAGGATGGACAAAGGATTAGATGGCAGGACTGCACAGAGGTTTTTGGGACAGGTGCACAGACAACAGGCATTGTGTCTGCTTATTTCTGCAAATAGTGGTGCTTAAATTTATTGGAACTGCACAAGAAGTTTAGATGGTCAGTCCACTACATGGTTCAGTTTAGTATTGCAACTATGAACACCATTATAATTGGTTATTTTGGAATGAGCGGACCTAACCTTGGATGGTGGCAACAAGAAAAACTAGAGTGAAGTCCGGTAAATTAAAGCCTGCCGAGGGAGCCCTTTGCTCAGAGAAGCCTTGCTTGATTTTTGTTGATTTGTAAACCTTCTCACAACTTTGTCTTTGGCCGTGAACTAGTAATTCTTGGTTATGTTATATGAACCATTGAGATGTATAAAATTGCTTATGCTTTTCAAGTATTTTATGAAGCCGAGTTTAATTTGAATGTTCCACATGAATGCTCGACTAGCGTGTGAGTGTTTGGAATTTACATTGTGGCCTTAGTTAACTTCATGGACCACTATAACAAGATACCTAGTTGCATATATGTCAGACAACTGAGTATTGATTGTTAGCTGGTCGATAGCTGACTTTTCTAGTGTTGAAGCGATCTGAGCCAATGTGTCCTGTTTTGGAAAACTTCTTACAAATGGGGTAGCACCAATAGTGTTTACAAGTACTTAACCAGCCCTATAGACCCTATGTATATGTCGGTGCACAGTTGTTGAATAAGTACTCGATTTCATCAAACACACACTGATCGTATGATAAACCATGACAACTTATGTATTACCATGCCATATTACATGAAAAAACTAGTGAGGAAGCATCTGTTTCGGCAACAATTATGTAAGTGCATCTAGTGCACCTTACTGATTTTGGTGCATTGAAGACTTATAGGTTAAGGGAATAATGTGTTTGTGAGTGTACACATGTTCTATAAGTCTCTGAGAAGTTCCATATTTACGAACAAAGTCGACCCCTGAAAATGAATGTCTTTAGTTTAAGACTCTTGTTTTCTTGAATATTGAAAATGAGGAAATTGGTGTGACCTTCAAGACTTTGATGTTGATGCCAGGATTATGAAGAAGACTTTTGTTTTCATAGTTTCATTTTCTCTTTCTTGAGTCATAGGAAACACCGTACTATTATAGTGGGTCGAGTTAAAACTAAGGAAACACTTTCCAAGTGATGCTCATCTTAAATCCCACACCTACCTAATCCTTTCGAGTGAAGCCATTGGAAATCACATACAGTTCAATCAATTTCTTCAGTGATAGAGTGAAGATCTTCTGATCTCTGAGGAATTAGTTCTAACTGAGGAGTTAGGAATTTGCCAGTGTGGATTGCCTACAAATGAGGTACATGATAGCCCTGAGGAATTTGAGAGATCAAATTTCCGACCGTTGTTGTGCTCGCGCCAGCTGTCCAAAATATCTAATCCACCTAACGGTCTGTCATTGAAGGGCATTTATGTATTATCATGTCGGGCTACTCCTAGGCTATAAATTGTCACCCCCTACAAACTCTAGTTAGTTGGCTGCTCCGAGAGAAACTAACACTTGTCATTTAGAGCATCCCATCCTCCGAGGACTTTGAGAGAAAATCATTAGTGAGGAAAAACCGAAACCCAAACACCTAAATCCAAAAGTGATTGAGCATCACTGAAGAGATTGTTCCTATGTGGAACCGACGCTTGTTACCTTTGAAGACTGTGCATCTTCCAGATGGTTAGGCGTCATGGTCTACAGCATCCAAGAGGAATTGTGGATCACTGAGTGACCAAGTCTATGAAGGTTTGGAAGTCACCTGAAGACTTACCATGAGTGATTGGGCAAGGTCTGTGTGATCTTAGCCTAAGGAGAATATGGTGAGGACTGTTTTTCCGGGAATATGTGTCCTCAGGTTTAAATACCGAGCTGCTCCAACTACACGTACAACTATCACAGCAGTTGGAACGATCTAGCAAATCATCGTCTTCACCAAGCTAGTGGTTCTATTTCCTGAACCCTTTCATTTCCTCATTCATGTGTTGATAAACTTGATCTTTACTGTTTGAAGACTTTGACTGAAGACTTTCTCAATTTCCTCAATCCTAATTCTTCAGTCACTTTGTCTTCAGCATGCTTATCCTGTTTACACGCTACCTGTGCTCTGTGCTTGTTTCATATCATCATGATGATTGTGTTACTGCCATGTTATGCTTGCACCTGAGTACTTATTCCACTGCTAGTAGTTCACCACTTAGCAAATTCCTCAAGTTCTATTTTCTCAGTGATGAATTTGTAAAAATTGCCTATTCAAACCCCCTCTAGTCGATATAACACACTTTCAATTGGTATTAGAGCAAGGTACTCCCTTGTTCTGTGTGATTTTGGTTTAACCACCTGGAGTATTAGTTATGTGACTATATGCATGATCAAGGTCTCAGCTGGGTGTCCTACCTTCGATGGGACAGACTACCCCTACTAGAAGAATAAGATGCGCATGCATCTGGAGGCAATTGACAACGATCTCTGGTACATTGTGGAAAATGGCATTCCCTCCATCACTTCTTCCGTGAACGCTGCTGATGTGAAGAGATTCAAGCAACTCGACTCTCAAGTGAAGAGTATCATATGTGGCCATCTGAGCAAAGGATAGTACGGTAGAGTGAGTGCTTGGAGTCTGCAAAGCTTATCTGGGATAGTCTGTCCAAGGTCAACAAAGGAATCTAAACCCAACGTGATTCTCAAGTTGACAATCTTCACAATCTCTTCAACCGCTTCAAAAGACTCGACAATGAAAATGTCTAAAAAACCTTCAATCGCCTCACTAACATATCAAATGAGCTTCAACCACTTGGTGCCACTGACATTACCGACCATGAAGAGGTGAAGAAACTGTTGAGATCACTTGATTCCTCATTCGATACACTGGAACTGATGATTCAAGAACGTGGAGACTACAAGTCTCTAGATCCTGCCGATATCCTTGAGAGGTTGAACACTCATGAATTCCAATAAGCTGAGAAGAGTGATCTCTACGGGTCTAGCTATGGAAGATCATGTGCACTGAAGAAGAAGATTCTAATAGTAGCCTTGGTGACCCTGAAGAACTAAGACAGGAGCTAGCGGTGCTCATGAGGAAATTCCAGAAGTTCTGAATGCATGGTCGCTTTGTGAAACCGTCAAGAGGTGATGACGCTAGATCAGATTCCTCACCCCGTGATTACAAGAAGAGGAGTTGCCACAGATGCAAGAAACTTGGTCACTACATAACTGATTGTCCTCAGTGGGCAAAGGAATAAAAGAAGAAGAAATACAAGGATGATAGTGCGGCGACTCGAAGAAGTAGAAGAAATCTTCAAAGTCCTCATCATCAAAATCTTCAAAGTCCTCATCTCACAAGAAGAGCAGTTCCAAGAAGGCTTGGGCATTCATTGGCAAGGAAATGGACTCGGAAGCTAAATCTGAGGAAAATGAGGAAGAGGAGGCATCTGAAGTCAGACTTTGGTGTGGTGAGCCTAGCCCTCGCTACTGCTTTCGTGAGCTGGTCCATCTTCAACACTAAGGAAAATGGCTACATCAACACCGCTGATGATGGCAACAATGACTACACTCCCACCTATTGCTTCATGGCAAAAGGTGCCAAGGTAATCAAATATCCCTCCTCTAAATCAATTGAGAATGAATCTGATGAAAATCTCAAACATAGCTATTGCAAACTTGCTAGGATTGCTGTTAAACAACCAAAGGCTTTTGAAAAGGTTCAAAATCTGCTTGACAAAAGCGATGACCTGTTGGGTGAGGAAATGGATCGAACTCAAACTGATAATCTTCAGCAACTACAGTCTAAGTTTGATAACCTACAAAGTCATTATAACACTCTCTTGTCCGATCATGAGAAGCTTTCTTATGAATTTCTTCAAATAAAGCAAGATCTTGAGAAGCTAAGGGTGAGTCATGCAGGTCTTCAGAAGGAAAACGATTCATTGCTTGCTCAGTAGGTCAGTTCCGCTCAGGAAGAATTCGTTCCATCGTGTTTGAAATGGATTGAACGTGAATCTGCTAATTCTTCACTTGAAAGTTCAAATGCTTCTATTGTTGCAAGTTCTTCAACTGTCTCTGTGGTCACAAATTCCTCATCTAAGGATACCACAAGTATCACTAATGATAATGCAGGGTTGAAGGAATTGTATGTGACAGGCATGTACAAAAGCCTCAAAGGGCATCAGACTCCTTGTGATGTGCTTAAAAAGCAAATCTTGCACAGGAACCCTAGGAAAGAGGGTATTGCCTTTGAGAGGAAACTCAATGCTGATGGGACCTATTGGAAACCTGAGCAGTATCCTAAAACCTCGTGGGTTGTTGCAAAAGGACCTCCCGTAGATCCATCCACTTTATCTGGATTTACATGTGAATTTTCATATCCATCTGATGAGTCATTTGACTCCAAGTATAAACTGTTCAAAAATCAGAATTGTGAAGTATTTGCTAGATATGTTGGAACTAACTACAGGAACGACCCCCCCATGAAGAAAATCTGGGTTCCCAAAAGATGCCTTGAAAATCTTCAGGTGAATGTCCTCATGACACCACCTGTGAAGAATAGGAACCCCATATCAAATTCTTCATATGGACCAAAGTCTTCATGTGGATCAAATCCTTCATATGGATCAAATTCCTCACACGGATCCAGATCCTCATATGAACATCATCATGCTAACACTTCTGCTTCGCAGGAAAAATCTAAGAGCTATGAATATGTGCATTATTCTTCAAATCACTATGTTCATAAGTCCTTGAAGAATTTCTCTGCTTATTCATATGCATACTCTAACCCCCTTCTATGAAACGAAGTGCACTGGCTTCAATGCCACCATTCTCTTATGGAGCTCACATAATGATGAACTCTTTGCCACCCCTCCAGATGTGGGTGGTGAAGAAAAAGAACTAATATGTTATGCACGGTCAGGTCTCCAGATGAACTTGAACATCTAAAGAATTTGCTGGAGACCTGAATATGCTTGGAAGGACACAAACTAATCATGAAGAAATGAATTCCTCATTTCCCACGTCCTCATACTGCTATATCTATTGCACTAATTGATGAAATTCTGTCTGACAAATTTGATGTCATATTCTTTACTCTTAAGTATATGAGTTCGTAAGAAGTACTAATTCATTTGCACGAAGATACACCCAAAGCTACTGAGTGGGTCCCCGATAGTGGATGTAAAAAATCACATGATCGGTGATAAGAGCTTAATGAGGGACTCTGCCTTATCTCCATCGCATCTGAAGCATATCACCTACGTTGACAAAGGCAAAAGCAAGGTATTGGGTCTAGGTAGGGTCGCAATCTCAAAGGATCGACACATGGACAAAGTCATGCTTGTCGAGTCCCTTGGATTCAACCTCATGTCTATCTCAATGCTTTGTGATCTTGATATGGTTGTCATCTTTGGAAAATATCGTTCATTGTGCTCATGGAATCTGACAATTCCAAAGTGTTCGCAGGACCACAGCCTGCCACATGTCTACTTGTAAAAGCTCTAGAAGGCTGGCTATGGCATCGTTGACTCGGTCATGCTGGCATGAGGAACTTACATACACTCGTGAAGAAGAAGCATATCAATGGCATCGAGGGTGTCAAATTCCTCCACGGTCATCTTTGTGGGGCTTGTGAGGCTGGAAAGATGACTAGAGCCAAGCACCCCTCGAAGACTATCATGGCTACCACTCGTCCTTTTGAATTGCTTCACATGGACCTCTTTGGCCCTACTAATTATGCCACACTAACAAATGCAACATCTCTATATGGATTTGTTATTGTTAATGAATATTCTGTTACACATGGGTGCATGTCATTACTTACAAAACTGAAGTGCAGGAAGTCTTCAGATGATTTTCCTCAAGAGCCTCGACGAATTTTGGTGTGAAGATCAAGCATATCCAGAGTGACAAATGGACCGACTTCAAGAATACTGGTCTTGATGAATATCTTGATGAACTTGGTATTACTCACGAGTAATCTGCCCCATATACTCCTTAGCAGAATGGCGTCGTGGAGCGCAAGAACAAGACTCTTGTTGAGATGGCTCGCTCTATGCTTGATGAATACAAGACGCCTCGTCACTTCTGGCCTGAGGCTATTGATACTGCATGCCACATTATCAACAGGGTATACAAATTCTTCAAAAAGTCCTCATATGAACTCCTCACTGACAAGAAACCAAATGTGAGTTACTTCAAAGTCTTCGGTGCTAAATGTTGGATTAGAGATCCTCATCACAACTCTAAATTTGCACCAAAAGCACATGAGGGCTTTATGCTTGGTTACGGAAAGGACTCGCACACCTACAGAGTCTTCAACACCTATCACCACAATGTTGTTGAAACTGTTGATGTGCGGTTCGATGAAACTAACGGCTCGCAAAGAGAGCACCTACCTCCCGTGTTAGATGAAATATCTCCTAAGGAATCCATCAAGATCAAGGCTACTGAGGATGTCATACCCACTGAAGAATTTGCTGAAGAACTCATTCCAGCACGTGAAGAAAATCATGTTGGTGCATCTGAGGAAAATGGCTCTGAAGAAAATGTTGAGCCCAATCAACGTCGTCAACCTGCTCATCCTCGCGTTACAAATGAAGTTCAGATTGAGAAAATCATCAACGAGATCGACACACCGGGTCCACTCACACACTCAATAGCTTCACATTTGTCTAACTTTTGTGGGAATTTCGCTTTTGTCTCTATCATAGAGCCCACCAAATTTTATGAGGCATTTCTGGAGCCTGAGTGGATTCAAGCGATGCAAGAGGAATTACATCAATTCGATCTCAACAATGTCTGGGAAATTGTCAAGCGACCAGACCCTCAGAAGCACAATATCATCGGCACTAAGTGGATCTACCGCCACAAGCAAGATGAAAATGGCCTAGTGGTGAGGAAAAAGGCTCGTCTTGTAGCTGAAGGCTACACACAGGTTGAAGGAATTGATTTCGATGGAACTTTTGAACAAGTTGCTAGACTTGAGGCTATTCACATATTGCTTGCTTATGCTAACCATCATAATATCATCTTAGATCAAATGAATGTGAAAAGTGCATTCCTTAATGGTAAGCTTGACGAACATGTATTTGTTGCTCAACCCCCAGGATTTGAAGATCCTAAGAATTCCGACAAAGTCTTCAGACTCCACAAGGCCCTCTATGGCCTCAAGGAGGCCCCTCGGGCATGGTATGATACACTGAAGGAATTCCTCATGAAGAAAGGCTTCAAACCCGGTTCACTTGACCCAACTCTTTTTAGAAAAAAACCTATGATGATGAATTATTCATGTGCCAAATATATGTTGATGATATTATCTTTGGCTGTACTAACCAATGTTACCGTGATGAGTTTGCATATATGATGAGTGAGGAACATCAAATGTCTATGATGGGAGAATTGAAATTATTCTTAGGTCTTCAAATTCATCAACAACGCAATGGCATCTTGATATCTCAAGAGAAATACCTCAAGGATGTGTTGAGGAAATTCAGCATGCAAGATTGCAAAGGCGTCAAAATCCCTATGCCCACAAATGGTCGTCTATGCACTGATGAAAATGGTAAAGACTTCGATCAGAAGTTATACCGCTCCATGATTGGCTCTTTAATGTATCTATGTGCATCTAGGCCAGATATTATGCTTAGTGTTTTCATGTGTGCCTGTTTTCAAGCTACACCAAAGAAATCACACCATAAGGCTATGAAACATATTCTTCGATATCTAGCTCACACTCCAACACTTGGATTATGGTACCCCAAGGGCTCGGTTTTTGATCTCATTGGATATTCTGACTCTGACTATGCTGGTGATCGAGTGGATCGCAAGTCAACATCTGGAACATGCCATTTCCTCAGACGATCCTTAGTATGTTGGTCCTCTAAGAAGCAGAACTACATATCACTCTCTACTGCTAAAGCTGACTACATTCCTGCTGGTTCTTGTTGTGCTCAACTGCTATGGATGAAGCAAACCCTCAAGGACTATGGCATCAATATGAAGAATGTGCCACTCTACTGCGACAATGAGAGTGCCATCAAGATTGCACATAACCCAGTTTAGCACTCGAAGACTAAGCACATCCAGATTCGTCATCATTTTCTTTGAGATCATGTGTTGAAGGGAGACATGTCCATCGAGCACGTCAAGACTGAAGATTAGCTAGCGGATATCTTCACAAAGCCCTTGAATGAGAAGAGATTTATCAAGTTGCGGCGTGAGCTAAATATTTAGAAGTTTTGAATGTTCTTCGAAAGGATGCACATCCTAACACTCATGCAAAATTTATGACTTAGATGTGCAACACACGAAGTAATGTTTTTCTTCAACCAATGAAGACTAACCCTCTAAGGGTGAAGAAATTAATGAAGAATTTGATTCTCAGAGCCCTACTACAATTGTACGCGGCATCTGAAATCATCATTCTTATTCGGTGGGTCACGCCACCAACATAAGTTGAAAATCTTGAAAATTGAGTTTTTCTTCATTTTGCACATTCTTAAATTTTTCAAATTCATCAATGTTCAAATTCTTCAACTTTGAAAAGTCTTCAAACTTTTCGACTGGTGTTCTTCATTGCCTATGTATATATATATTGAGTTTTCAATGTCCTCAACAGCATTCACTTATTGCTAATTCTTCAAGATTGATTTTCTTCTAAGTGAATGTGATCGGACCTGTTCCCCCTTCTATGCTAAATTCAACCTAGTATGTTCACAAGTACAAAATGTGCATTGTATTTGAAACTCGTTCAAAATCTTCCCTATGTCCTTGTCAGCTGAAGAATTTGCGAATGAAACGTTAAAATTTTCATATCTGAATTTTCATCTTTTGCCGCTCAAACTTTTCCGCATCCGATGATGGATTAAACAACTCACCCACGATCCCCCATGATCTCCACCGCTCTTTACATGGGTGACACATGTCGTTAGAAGAGTAAGGGTTAGGGGAATGTTCGTCCAAAATCTTCGGACGGGTAGTTTTTCACCGTGGCTATAAATACCCCTCCCATTCCTCATACCTTATTTACTTTGTTCGACCTCCAGCTAGCTCGAGCTCTTAGACCTAGTGCTATCGCTACTCTCCATTATCGCCGGTGAGGAAGAGCTTCACTGCCTCGACCTCGTCGCCGTCATACTCGCGCCAGCCGCGGAAATCTTCACTCCACCGCCGCCGTAGTTGCCTCTCACCGCCAAGTTAGGGCGTGGGAGATCTGAACGGACGAACTTCTCCATCTTCACTCTCAGTTCGTCGCGTTCTTCGTCAAGGGTAAATAAAATCTAATTTTACTGCCCTACTTTTATTCTTATGATTTCCAAAAAAAATCTTCAAAAGGTGTTTATTCTTCAACTGCCCACTCCATAAACACCCGAATGCTTCTGTATCTTGATTTGTTTCTCTAAGTTATGCTTTTCTTCAAGATTCCTCAATTGTGTGGATTTTCAAATCTATACAACTCTGGAACCTATCTCAAGAACGCTTTGTGAAATTCCTCAAGAACACATATGGTCAAAGTCCTAAAACTTGATTCTTTTGAAAAATTTCTGAGAATGCATATGACCTCTCCAAATTCATCGCACATATACTCTGTGCACAGGTACAAAATATCCATTGCTGAATCATTAGGTTCTCATTAACTTAATTTATTTGCAGCGTTCCTCGAAGAAAAGTTGCATACTTCCTAAGATACATCCATTGTTCAAAATCTTCAAGTGAGGAAAATTGCAGGGAAAAGACCTCAGAAGGGAGGAAAGAGGCCAGAGACAAACACTACTAATGAAATCCCTAAAGATATTTATGCTGAGTACTGCACACCGGATGAAGCTACAAATGGCATGGAAAACAAGAATCAGTGCAAAGTGCGCATACAGAGGATTGAGAGGAGATGGGGAAGTGAATGAAGGGAATACCGCTATGTTACTCCCAAGTACATGAAGAAATTCGCTGTACACCCTCCTGTCCAAGACCACCATCGGCTCCTGGCCAACAAGCTAATCCTACCAGTATCATGCGTGGTGAGGAATTTCCAAGAGAATGGGCCAAGCACCAAGCCAAATTGGCTAAAATTGCAAAAGAAGCAGGGAAGAGATTCAATGAAGATTTTGCTGCTGCTGCTGAGGCCTCTGCCAGTAAGCCCAAGAAGGCCATGCTGAAGAAACCAGCTGTGAAGCCAAGTTCCTCAACAACAATTTCCTCATGGCCAACAAAAAAACCCTCACGGAAAAATCCTCAGACAACTTCTTCAAGGGCAGTACCAATTCCTTTGTTGCCACAAAATCCTCAACCGTTGCTGCAAAGTCCACAACACCAGTGCACCTTGCAACATGTCAACGGACTGCAGGTTTTTCCATTGTGCCAGGAGCATCTGCAAGTTCCTCAGCTCCACCATGGTCCTCAACTGGTCCAACTTTGTTGAAGAAAAAGGCCATTGCTGGACGTGCAACGAGGCCAAGCCCTCATAAGAAGCAAGTTGCTTTCCAAGTTCCATATGATGATGATGAAGCTGATGATGAAGAACTCACTGAAATCATCAGGGATAGGGAAGAAAGGGCAGCTAGAGCCAAAGGTAGTGTTGTGCCTCTCATGCTGGATCCAAGGAATATCCTAGACTTCATTGATCTATGGCATAAAGACCCCAACACTCCACTGCCTGACTTGAACCTCACTCCTGGTCAAAGTCACATGCTAAATGCCTTCATAGGCGTAGAAAATGAAAGTTTCAGAAGGCTAGGTAGATCAGGAAGGCTTAGTATAAGAAGGAGTGCTTTCTGAAGGACAATGTTGTGAATATGACTCCTGAAGAACTTGTGAATATGCAAAAGGAGATCAAAGATCTCAGTGATGAATTTGGCACTTATCGTGCAGATTGGCTAGGTGCCAAAGTCAGATTCGTCAAGCTTGCAAATAACCTCAAACCAAAGGTTGCAGCTCCATCGCTACATGAAATTCCTCAGGCTAAAGCATCTGCTCAGTAAACTGAAGAAAATACAAGTGCAGCTGCTGAAAATCAGGCAGCTGAAGAAAATGAGAGTACCAGGGCTGCTGAAGAAATTCCAGCTCCTGAAGAAATTTCTAGGGAAACCTCCAATGTTGCGCCTGAAGAACAACCCAGGCCAGCTGAAGCTTTTGTGCACCTAAAGAAACTGAACAAGCCAGGGCAACTACATTAGTTGTGCTTGAAGAAAGAACCCATGTCATCTGCTCCTCCTGCCAAACCATCAAAGGTGAAGAAAGTCACTCTTCCTTCTGCATCAGAGGTGAAGAAAACCAAGGCTGCTGAGAAGGTAGCTGTGAAGAAAAGGAAAGCATAAATGACTGCGGAGTCTTCACCTCCCAAGAAAGTGAGGACATTGAGAAGTTACTTCACTCACCCAATTGATGTTGTTCCAATCTCTGTTGTGCCATCAAAGGAGCTCATTCCTTTTGGTGAGGATTATGTCATTTCAGATGACACAAATGAAGAAAATTCGTATGCTGCTTCTTCAGTGCAGTTGGATGAAGAAATTGAAGTGGAATATATCCCTTCAACCCCACCGGTATCATCGCCCATGCCTCAATTCACAGCTGAAGAGTCCAGCGTTGAAGAAATGGAAGAAGACGTGGACATTGGTTCCACCACTCCTATGCTCAGTGTTGACTATTAGGAAAATCTTCACCCCAATTCACCATTGACCACACCTCTGATTCCAATTCCTCAGTCCTCGGTGCAAACTGAAGAAATTCAAACGGGATCCGAAGGACGTGAAACATCTCTTCTTTCCATTCCTGAAGAAGTTCCAGGTACTATAGCTGAAGAAATGGAGACTCAACACGCTGCTGAAGAACCCTTCAATTCCTCATACAGCAGCTCGAGAGCCAAATATAGAAGAAGTTGTGAAACCTTCAACCACAAATCTTCAGAGCAAGCAACAAAATCCTCATACAAAGAAGCAAAAATTCAAGGCTGATGATTTCTTTGCTGATCATCATTTCTTCACTGACTTCAACCCATATGACTCAGCAAGACTTCGACGCAAGAGGTTGTGGACAACAAGTTAGATGAACTTCTATTCTTCACTCCTGTTTGAGAAGGACAAGGTATTTCAGCACCATCAAATTCCTCATGTGGATAAAAAGTCCCTACCATGCTTTCAACCTGTCCTGAATGTTCTTTACGAAGCTGGGATTCTGAATTTCTACGCTGACATCTGCGATTGGAAAGAAGAGCTAATTCTTGAATTCTATGCCACTCTACACTTCACTAGAAACGTGGCTGATGTGAATCATGGGTGCTTGACTGGATGTCTGAGAATACTCATTACAAAGCCTTGGCCTCTGAATTGCTTCACGCTGTACTGGTCAGTCCACCTGGTGAAGGCGCAAGGCTAATGTATGAGGAACCTGAACTTTCAAATCATCTAATGCCAGTGCTCATGAAACCTTTGAAGGCTGGCCAAGCTCCAATAATCACCTTCCTAGTGAAGGATTTGCTCTATATGCCACGGACAATCTACCGCATTCTAACCAAAACCCTCAGTCCGATCAAAGGCCACAACTCTGAAGAACAGGAAGTTGTTGGCATCATGAAGAATTTGCTATTCAACATAATTCATGGGATTCCCATTAATTATCACGATTTCTTCATGAGGACTTTGGTGAATGATGCTCTATCTCCATTTCAGTTGAAGCCTTATGCACCATGGATTACGAAATTCCGAAGAACTAGGTCTTCAATTCACTACCAGGCAGATTGTCAGAATCACCTCAGCTATTTGCCTCCTATTGTAGTCCTCAAAAGGACTATTTTGTCAGTTGATGAAAAAGGCGAAGTTGCTGTTATTAATGAAGGCACTCGTCCATTGGATGGTCAGTTTCACAAAGCTGCATCTTACTCCACCAATGATGACTCTGCAACTCAAGATTCTACCTCAAAAGCTTCCAAGCAAAATCCTCAAGCAACTGCTCCATGAGTGATGAATGATCGTGAGCTTCTCCTAAGTCGTCATCAGAAGGTCGATCGCAATCACAAGTGGGTCAAGAGGCAATTTAGCTCAATTCTTCAGAATATGACTATCACACAAAACACGGTGAAGAAGAATTAGTACTATGCACATGAAATCTTCTATCGCACTTGGGTCATACTTTCTCATCTATACAGTGATGAAGACCTCAATCAGATGGGATTTCAACAGGACTTTGTCTGGTCTCAGCCTCCATCAAAGAAATTCAAGAAGGCCAAAGTTCCTCAGCTGGTTACAAGTTCATATTCTTCATCGCGTGAGACGGATGAAGATGAAGATTTGAATGACACTGCGGCAGGCCCTACTTCAGTAGACGACCCCAACAACGCTGGCGCTCCATCGACTTCATGATGATATTGTTTAGGGGCGTTTTTCATCATTTTTCGTCCCTTTTGGTCATTCGATGACAAATGGGGAGAAATTTGAGTTAGTCTTCAAGCGGGTCTGATGAGTTACATTGCTCTTCTGGGTGTTTTCTCTGATGAGTTGTAAACTTAAGTCCTATGGTGGTCTGATACTTTTGAACTGCTTTCTGCATGTTTATTTCCTCAAGTACCTTAACGCGCACATGCTGAATTTCATCAGCCACCATATTTCATCATGCATTTCAAATTATGCATATCATATGTTAAATGTGTGTATGAATTACAAGATATAGGGGGAGATCTCCATGATTTTACTCTACAATGTGCATTTGTTATCCAAAGCAAATTCCTCAAATATGTACATCTTCAGGGGGCTTATTCTATATCTTGCAATGAAATTCCTCAATATCAGTATTTACATTTCATATGTTTATCCCCGTTGAAAACTTAACCTATTTGTCATCAATCACCCAAAAGGGGGAGATTGTAAGTGCATCTAGTGACCGTTAGTGATTTTGGTGTACTGAATACTTATAGGTTAAGGAAATAATGTGTTTGTGAGTGTACACAGGTTCTATAAGTATATGAGGAGTTTGATATTTACGAAGAAAGTTGACCCCTAAAAATGAATGTCTTTAGTTGAAGACTTTCGTTTTCTTGAAGACTTTGAAAATGAGGAAACTGGTGTGACCTTGAACACTTTGATATTGATGTGAGGATTATGAAGCGTGAAGACTTTTGTTTTCATAGTTTCATTTTCTCTTTCTTGAGTCATAAGAAACACCGTATTGTTAAAGGGGGGTGAGGTAAAACTAAGGAAACCCTTTCCAAGTGATGCTCATCTCAAATCCCACACCTACCCAATCCTTTCGAGTGAAGCCATAGGAAATCTCATACAATTCAGTCAATTTCTTCAATGACAGAGATGAAGACCTTCTGGTCTCTAAGGAATTGTTCTAACTGAGGAGTTAGGAATTCACCAATGCGGATTGCCTACAAGTGAGGAACATGATAGCCCTGAGGAATTTGAGAGCTCAAATTTCCGACCGTTGTTATGCCATGCGCCAGCTGTCCCAAATATCTTATCCACCTAATGGTCATATCATTGAAGGGCATTTATGGCTTCTCATGTCGGACTACTCCTAGGCTATAAATGGTTGCCCCCTACAACCATTAGTTGGTTGGCTACTCTAAGAGAAACTGGCACTTGTCATTTAGACCATACCATCCTCTGAGGACTTTGAGACTAAATCATCAGTGAGGAAAAACCCAAACCCAAACACCTAAAACTCGAAGTGATTGAGCATCACTGAAGAGATTGTTCGTGTGTGGAACCGACGCTTGTTACCTTTGAAGACTGTGCATCTTCCAGATGGTTAGGCGTCATGGTCTAGAGCATCCAAGAGGAATTGTGGATCGCCGAGTGACCAAGTCTGTGAAGGTTTGGATGTCACCTGAAGACTTACCACGAGTCATTGGGCGAGGTCTGTGTGACCTTAGCTCAAGGATAATACGGTGAGGACTATGTGTCCGGGACTGTGTGTCCTCAGGTTTAAATACCTAGCCGCTCCAACTAGACATACAACTGTCACAACAGTTGGAATTTTTCTACCAAATCATCGTCTTCACCAAGATACTGGTTCTATTTCCTCAACCCTTTCATTTCCCTATTGATGTGTTGATAAACTTGATCTTTACTGTTTGAAGACTTTGACTGAAGACTTTCTCAATTTACTCAATCCTAATTCTTTAGTCACTTTGTCTTCATCCTCCTTATCCTATTTAAACGCTACTCGTGCTCTGTCCTTGTTTCATATCATCATGATGAATGTATTACTGCCATGCTATGCTTGCACCTGAGTACTTATTCCACTGCTACTAGTTCGTCACTTAGCAAATTCCTCAAGTCTTATTTCCTCAGTGACTAATTTGTAAAAATTGCCTATTCACTCCCTCTAGTCGATATAACGCACTTCCAAATTACGATGGTTCTCGCATGATTCACGGGCACACAAAAGTAGCAGTAGTTCCCATAGATGGATTCAAACAGAGTACTACCATGGTTCTCGCCTGATTCACGGGCAAATAGATGGATGCAAGGTTCGGTTAATTAAACACAATACAAACTACTTTGAAACACTAGATGGGCCAACTATTTCAAGCCACCGATCTAATTTGCAATGGATACAAGATGGACCATGCCACACACACCAACAAGGATGTCCGGCAGCAGCTCAATCCATTCAGCCTTCTTGAAGATAACCTTGTGGACTTGCCACTCGTAAACTTGTTTTTCGAGGCATGCCACACCATCTTCCTTCGTAAGCTTGACAAGAACAGTATGCCTCACAAAAGAATGAGTAGCTTTGAACTGCTTGTGCTTCAGTACACCCTGGACAACACACCTGACAATAGTGTCGCTAGAATACATCTCGTCTTTGGTATAAGTACAACTGGCTTCCAGGATGGAACAACCTAAGAACTTTGTTTTCCCAGTGTGTATATTCAGGTCATCCTCCTCATAGAGAGTGACATATACAACCATACAATCCTTGTCTGCATTAGGGCCCTAATGGAAATAGAAACAAATTCTGAATTACTTTCTAATATAAAAAAACAAGTTATTTAAACCACTATGTAGAGTCAAAAGTATGCATGACAGGGAAGGTAGCATGGCATTGGAGCTAATAAAATATTGCATTATTTATTACCACATAATTAGATGAAAAACTACAATCAAGATCGGCAAAGAAGGAAATCACATTGGGCAGCTCAGCGGGGGGGGGGGGGGGGGGGAGGACACATCCTCAAAGGGGGAAACTTGTCCTGCAGTGTAACGGGGGTTGTAACCTTAAACATGGTGTTGACCAAGCTATGAGCGTATCTGGGGTCAGCTCCATGGTGGCCTCCATCTTCTTAGTGTTCTCTGTCTCGTGGAGATCAGCCTCCCGCATCTTCTCCAACACCGGCAGATCTTTGCCTGGTTCTCCTTGACTCCCTCATGAAACTGACGAATAGAAGAAAAATGAAAGGAAAAACACAATTGCATGACAATGAAACAAAAAGGAGAGTGAGGGTCGGTTACTTCTTTGCAAAAAAATTCGAAAGCAAATATACCAACATCATGGATCTGCTTACCTTCCCTTCGTTGGGAGAGAAGAACAATGGCAGAAGCAAGTGTTGGCTTTCTTGAAGACGGCGAGAGACAAGGGGATTCAACGAATAGTGAAATGATGCTTGCTTCATCCATCCAACTTAGACTACGGGGAGGTGGGGTTTTGTGATATGACGGCTCGTTACTGCCGCGCTACGACCGGGGTGACTCTCCGCTTGCATACCACCTTCTAGCTCGGTGGATGACAGTTGGGCCCATGCGCTGCATGGCCCTTATGTCGGTGAACCAAAGTAAAATGGCATTCAGTTGCGGTAGACGTTTCGATGACCTAGAAGGTGCCAGAAGCGGTAGTGTATCCACTGTACTAGTAGTAATTGTTTTTCTGGGTAGCTGTCGAGTTTCTCCACTATACTCGTATAGTAATTGTTTCTCTGGGCACAAGACAAAAGATCCCATCCACCCTAAATAATAAATTCAATTCAAAAGCCCATATATTTACTTAATGAGAGGCTCTACCTAGCACAAAGCCCCCAAAAGAACCTGGGAGCTCTTCTTCCTCCTCACTCTGACCCACCTCATGTCAGTTCGCTCCACTCGTACCCTCAAATTCCTCACCTCACTCCTATAGAAAACTCCAGCTCTCCTTCTTCCTCACTACTACAGAAAATCCCAGCCCCCTTCTTCTTCACTCGCACTACAACTAGGCTCGGCATTCGTTACTCTGCTCAAATACGTGAGTTCAACACAACACCCTCAAGGAAAATGGAGTCGGCTAACCCCGACACCAAGAAGATGAGGCTCCTCCCAGCGGTGACACCTATTGTAGATTGCACACCTGGAAGCACGGGTAGAAGCGGCAAGCCAGCCCGGATACGAGGAACCCGTAGAATCTCGGGTGGACAACATCAGCGATCTCCCGGACGCCATCCTTGGGCGGATCATCTCACTTCTCCGCACCAAGGATTGCTGATGCACCCAAGTCCTCTCAACTCGGTGGTGCCCTCTATGGCGCCCCGCACCCCTTAATCTCGACTATCCTCAGCTATCTCTCTTTAATGATTTTGAACTCCCCAGAGCAATCAGCTCCTCCCACCAAGGCTCCGTTAAAGAGCTCTACATCTCGGCATGCTACCTGTGCATGCCCGGCATGGTGGACGTGGCTAAAATCCCCTGAGTTCACAAAGCTACAACTGTTTGACTTCTACTATTCCCCTAGGAATCACATACCACATATCGAACGCCATGTACTTGTGCCCTCAGCACCGATATCCATCTCTCGGGTTTTCTCCTCTCTCCAAACCGCCAACTTTGCACTCTGCAACCTACCAGACAATCTGGTACAAAAGCTTTGACGCCCACTTCTCTAAAAACTTTCACATGTGCGGGTTCGTATGTCGAAGGCCTCATTGCACAACATCATCCACTCTAGTTGCCCTGCCCTGGAGTGCCTGGTGCTTGTTTTGATAGTTAGAATCGGTTATGTCCAAATAAAGTCGCCTAACCTTTTAAGAATTGGAAGTTCTTTTGATGGAAGGCAGCTCATCATCGAAGATGCCCCTTCACTTCAAATGTTAATCCTTGATTCTTGTTAATCACCGTAGGAAATAACTGTTGTCTCTGTGCCTAAACTGGAGACCTTGGGTCTAATACATGATCTATGTGCTCATTTCAAGATGGTGTTTGGCTCCACAATTCTTCAGGTACTGTATATTATCATCTACACTTGTAATCATAAGCTACATTTTAAATTTCTACGCATAAGTTCTATATCATCTAGGAGTACACTTTTTGGACTAATATTATGTTCTATGCTCAATGAAGAGTTTATCCATGGATAGCCTATCAATGTTGCTGGATTATGTCAAGATTTTATATATCCATACGTATATAAAGGTGATAATTTCATGCACATTGGAAGCCCGCATATAGTGTACTAGAATTACATCTTTTGGGCACCGAGCGACATCCATTATGATGGGAAAATATTGCTTGAGGCGCCTATGCTCCTTCCCACGGGGCGGGGGGGGGGGGGGTCCAGTGGCCATCTCGACTATCTTGATCTTCAGCCAGTGCGCCATGGTCTTCACGAAGGCCATCTGAGCTCTCTAATGTATACGGAGTGCTTCAAGACGTTAATCTGGGGTGTGACGTCACATAGCTTCTGCACTAAGCCAAGGTAGCTGCTCGGCAACGGTTCTGATGGCCCTAGATGGACACAGAGGTCCGTCATGGCCAGCTTCGCCATCCGATGCAACTCCATTACCTACTTCATTTGGTTGTTAAGGAGGGGGGGTGCTCGGGCACCTGGAACTGCTCCCAAAACAACCTATGCTTGGCATCCTCCTCTTGGGACGCAAAGTGCCTTGCCACATCTTCCGTTCTCCTCGAAAGATCTGCAAAAGCGCCCGGGGAATGCCACACTTGCGTGAGCAAAGTGAACCTGTTACCACCAAAGAAACTTTGTAATAAGTACAACTTACCATCTACCATAAGCCTGACTTGGCGGAGTTCTTCTCGGGCGCCTCACGTCTCCGCCCTCACGTCCTGGATCGCCAACTTCACTAAGGATAGCTCGGTGGCCTGATCCTTGCCTTTTTCTCAAGGTTATCACATTTTGTGATCGCATCCTTGAGCTCTTGGTGCACCTGGACCACTCTGGCCTCGTGCTTGCACTAACGGTCTTCATCATTGTCAGTTCGGCGGCCGCTAAATCGGCTGCTGCCTTCTGTTCTGTGGCCTCTTCCTTCGCCATCTTTAGATCGGCCTCTGGGTTCTCAACCTCCGTAGCGATAGCTACGGTCATGATAAGCATCCCTCAATTAGGGATAAACCCGAATACCTCGCTTGATGAGGAAACCACGGTGTTAAACAGTCCAGTCTGGACTTAAGTTGCGCCTCATCGAACCGTTTGTTGAGAATGTCAAGCTCCTCATCGGAGCTTTTATGCTTTGGAGTCACCTCGGCTAGTTCCACGGCATTGGCGGCCACTGCTAAAAACGAGGCCTACACAACACTTATGCATGTCAGACTCCGGAGTTATCGATTCTTAAATCCACTGCCAAGTTTTCTCCAAACCTGCCAGAGTCCCGGGGGCTACGATTCACTTTTTACTATCATTAGTGTTCTTGAACTATTCGAGCACCGCTTGAGTTTTTCAAACTCACCTAGGGCTCGGCGGCTACTATATATGAGGATTGCAAAGCCCTATAAACTAACTTCTCTTTGTAAAAGGGTATTACATGATTCACCTTGAAGCCCGTCAAGAAGCCGTTAAAGGCCTCCTTTAGTTTGCTGTCAACGGAATGAATGCTTTGCAAAACCGCTCCCATTAGGACGTGGTGTTCTTCAACGATGAAGGAGCTATTCAAAGCCTCCTCCGTCATGGCCGGCAACCCAGTTTCAACCTGTCCCGCAACGGGTCGCACTGGTGGTGGCACCTCGGCTCCCCCTTTGGTAGAGGCCAGAATGGACGACTCCGGGGGCTATGGGGACTCCAGGACCGTCTTCGGAGAAAGCTTAGGCTGACTGATCTCTCCTTCTTTGTTCGTTAGAAGAGATCTGCCTCCTGGTCTTCGACGATCGAGGTATTAACCTCGGCCATGAGATCGTCACCCCTGCCCCTCGTGTTTGGACCAGGAGGGTTCTGCTCAATGAAGAGTTTGTCCATGGACAGCCTATCAATGGTGCTGGATTATGTCAAGATTTTATTTATTCATACGAATAGTTTTGATCTAAACAAGATTATTGGCTTGCTACAATGATTTCCATGTCTGGAGAAGTTGTATATAAAGGTGATAATTTCACGCACATTGGAAGCCCGCATATAGTGTACTAGAATTACATCTTTTGGGCACTGAGCCTCTATCGCCCGAGCGCCATCCATTATGATGGGAAAATATTGCTCGGGGCGCCTATGCTCCTTCCCACGGGGTGGGGGTACGGTGGCCATATCGACTAGCTTGATCTTCGCCAGTGCGCCATGGTCCTTGCGAAGGCCATCCGAGCTCTCTAATGTATACGGAGTGCTTCAAGATGTTAATCTGGGGCGCGACGTCATGTAGCTTCTGCACTAAGCCGAGGTAGCTTCTCGGCAGCGGTTCTGAAGGTCATAGATGGACACAAAGGTCCTTCATGGCTGACTTCGCCTTCCTATGCAACTCCATTACCCGCTTCATTTGGTTGTTTAGGAGGGGAGGCTGCTCGGGCGCCTGGAACTGCGCCCAGAACAACCTATGCTCGGCATCGCCCTCCTGGGACGCGAAGTGCCTTGCCACATCTTCTGCTCTCCTCGAAAGATCTGCAAAAGCGCCTGGGGAATGCCATACTCGCATGAGAAAAGATAACTTGTTACCACCAAAGAAACTATGCAATAAGTACATCATACCATCTACAACAAGCCTGACTTGGTGGAGTTCTTCTCGGGTGCCTCGCGTCTTTGCCCTCACCTCCCGGGTCGCCAACTTCAGTGAGGATAGCTCGGTGGCATGATCCTTGTATTTTTTTTCTCAAGGTTATCACATTTTGTGATGGCATCCTTGAGCTCTTGGTGCACCTCGACCACTCTGGCCTCGTGCTTGCACTAACGGTCTTCATCATTGTCAGTTCGGCGGCCGCTAAATCGGCTGCTGCCTTCTGTTCTGTGGCCTCTTCCTTTGCCATCTTTAGCTCGGCCTTGGGGTTCTCAACCTCCGTAGCGATAGCTACGGTCATGATAAGCGTCCCTCAATTAGGGATAAACCCGAATACCTCGCTTGATGAGGAAAACCACGGTGTTAAACAGTCCAGTCTGGAGATATCTTTTCCCTCATCGAACCGTTTGTTGAGAATGTCAAGCTCCTCATTGGATCTTCTATGCTTTTGAGTCACCTCGACTTGTTCCACGACATTGGCGGCCACCGCTAAAAACGAGGCCTGCACAACACTTATGCATGTCAGACTCCCGAGTTATCGGTTCTTAGATCCTCTGGCAGGTTTTCTCCAAACCTTCCAGTGTCCCGGGGCTATGGTTCACTTTTTACTATCATTAGTGTTCTTGAACTATTCGAGCCCCGCTTGAGTTTTTCAAACTCACCTAGGGCTCGGGGGCTACTATATACAAGGATTACAAAGCCCTATAAAATAACTTCTCTTTGTAAAAGGGTATTGCATGATTTACCTTGATGTCCATCAAGAGGCCGTTGAGGGCCTCCTTTAGTTTGCTATCAATAGACTGAATGCTTTGCAAAACCGCTCCCATTAGGACGTGGTGTTCTTAAACAACGAAGGAGATATTAAAAGCCTCCTCCGTCATGGCCAGCCACCTAGTTTCAACCTGTTCTGCAACGGGTCGCACTGGAGGTGGCACCTCGTCTCCCCCTTCGGTAGAGTACGGAATGGATGACTCCGGGGGCTTTGGGGACTCTGGGACCATCTTCAGAGAAATCTTAGGCTGACTGATCTCTCCCACTTTGTTCGCTGGAAGGGATCCCCCTCCCGGTCTTCGGCGATCAAGGTATTGTCCTCGGCCATGATATCATCACCCCGCCCCCCGTGTTTGGACCGGGAGGGGTCTGCCAGGACAGCACCTCTCCGGCGTCCTCAATGAACGGAGGAGGCGTAGTACGTGACGTGGTCCCGCTCTCCGCTAGCTCGGATGGTGGGGAGTCCACCTCCGAGACTCGGTCGGTGGGGTAGTCGCGCGGCGGGCAACAATGTGAAAAGAATGCATATGGTTAATATCGAACCTTAATATGGATGCACGGGAGAGTCTTCAGATTCTTACCTTTGGGCTGGGGGCTTGACCTTGGGTTCCTTCAGGGAACCTCTCCGGAAGCCTCAGACTCCTCGGCAGAGTCCGAGCTCTGAATGGATAGGCCCACCTTGGCCCTGCATTGCTTTATCGAGGCAGGGGGAGGCTGATCCTCCTCGGTGTCATCTAATGCCGCCCTGTTCCTTGTTCTGGAGGAGTCGGTCTCCTACCCATCCACTCCCTGCTCTCCCTCATGAGCGGAAGGGGCTTCGGTTTTGTCGGACTTAGTGTCCAGGGGTCCTCTTGGGTGAAAGCCTTCTTGGGCCTCCCTCTTCTCGCCCGTCTTCTTTTCCTTCTTTTTTGGTGCCTTGTACGGTGCGACGGCCAACATCTCCTTCTTCACGGCTATCTTGGGCCCTCACGCAGCAGGGTCGGGCCATCGATCTGCATTGCTTTCTCTAGTCAGCTCTGGAAATACGGGGAAGAAAGAATCAAGTTCCTCTTTAAAGGGGAGATGTCGGTGGGGACGACACCTATGGGATCACAAGAATCCCTACTACGGTTGCGGGCCGCAGGGTCATGAGAAGAGCGGATCAATCGGATAGCACACGGTTCGTTTATCCAGGTTCGAGCCGCGGGGATGCATAAAACCCTACTCCTTCTTTGGTGGATTGTATATCAGTGTTCTTGAGCTAGCTATGGGGTGTGAGGAGCTCCAAAAAGCCGAATCCTCCTCCTGGTCGCCTCGGGCCTCCTTTTATAGGAAAGGAGGTGCCACAGTAGCACCAGGAGGTGGAAAGGGAGCAGTGATGTGTGGTTATCCCTCGCATTACATGACAAAGCGCATTTAATGCGTCTTTCCCAGGTGTCCTTGCTTTATCGGGGACGGGGGAGAGCCCTGTCTCGTCCGTCGCCGCTCCCTCTCGCATCGACATGCGCCCTGGCCAGCGGCACCCACGGTGCCATGTAGGCAGGAAGGCAGCTGAGGTGGCGCAGTGGTGGGTCTCCATGAAGATCTGCATGCCGCCACGCAGGTGCCTGCCCAGCTGGTTGGGTCGGCAGCTACATGCGAACGGCGGTGGAGGTTTGACTAGCGTGGGCCTGAAGGTGGCCCAACGGGTGTTCTTGGCAAGGGCCTTGCCGGGGCCTCGGCAAGGGTCTTGCCGTGGCGCCTGCTGTCATCCCCGGCAAGGCTCTTGCCGGGGGTCTTGTGGTCCTCCTTGGCTGGGATCCCGCCAAGGATCATCATCTTTTGAAGGGTGTATCTGATCTTGAATGTCTTCACAAAGATCTGCATGCCACCACAGGGATGTCTCCCGAATCCTTGCCCCATGGGGGCAGTGGACTCAAGGGTCACTCACTCCGTAGGTGTGGGGCGAGCTGCCATGGCAAGGGTCTTGCCGGGTTTGCTAAAACCGTCTCCCGGCAAGGATCTTGCCGCGGGAGGGGTCCGCTTCATCCCCTTTGCTCCTTGTGGTCTTGGTCTTGGCGTCGTTTTGCTTCCCCTGGGCTTCGGCTTTACCTTGGCTCACATCCCTTGCCTTGCTCAGTGTGGTGGTGCCCATGGCTCAGACTGCCCGTGCACAGTTATAGGGGTACAAAAAGCGTACCCCTCTTTTTGTACACCGACAGGAGCCCCGGGGCCTGGGCCACACGTAAGCGCAATCGCGTCGTTGGGCTAGGCCCAAAAATGGTGCGCTGGCAGGCGGGGCGGTTTTTACCGTGGTAAGTCTCTTCGCGCACTACGCTTCCCATGCTTCCCGCGAGTGGCGCGGCATGGGGAGGCGTGTGTGACGTGGGCGGCAAGCGTGGGGCTGAGCTCTGCATGCATGTGTCACGTCGTAGTAAACGGGGGGCGGTTTGCGCCTTCCCCATAAACGGAGGGAGGCGTGGAGGCACGGCCCATTTACTGAACAGGGCCGAGGCGTGGTCTTCAAGGCGTCCACTCCCCACGATCACAGGGTGGGGAGAGGTCGCCTTACCCGTCGCCTCGGTCCTGCACGCCTGCCACGTGGCTCTCATGCGCTTGGGGTGGTGAACGGTGGAGGTGGGAAACCAGGCCGCCGCGGGTTGGGGCGGCGGGTCGGTCCCAGTTCCCTGCGCCTCCCGCATCTTGATTGGCTGAGCAGGGCGGCCGAGCCCCCACCCCGTTCCTTTATAAAGAGCGGCAGGGGGGGATGGCGTCTCGTATTCCCTCATCTCCTCCTTTCTTCAGCTTCTGCTCCCCCTTCCATCCATCATGGAGAGAGGGAATCCTGGTCCTTCAATGGTGGCGGCGAGGGTCTCCGCTCGACAACGCGTCCTTCCTTCTCCTGCACCCGCGGTGGCAGAGCCAGCCGCGAGGGGAAGGGGAGGTGGCAAGGCCGAGGCGCTCGGGGAAGAGGAGGACGGGGCGGCGCGCCGGCCTCGCCTCCGCCAGCAGTTCTTCCCCCCGTGGAGGGCCACGTTGGGGACGACCCTTGCGAGTTCTTCGTCAGGATACGCCCGCCGCCTCTCCGTCGCCTTCGTCTTCCGACTCCATTCGCGTGGGAGATGGAGCTGGATCCGCCGGAGTCGTTGTGGTTGCACATGAGGGGCTACGCGATCAGTGGCATGCGGGCCTGCGTCGATTTCCCCACCCCTCACGTGATATATCTCCATCGGGGATGGAAGACGTTTGCCCATATCCACCGCTTGACGGAGGGGCTCAATCTCCATTTTAAGCTGATGGAGGGTGGCCTTCTCTCCGTCAAGGTCTTCGGGTGCTTTGGGACCCGTGTGAGGTGCTGCATGGAGAGCTCTTCTGATAGTGAAGACTCCTCCTCGGGTGGGAGTGACGAGGAGGACAGCGGCAGCAACGACGAGGGTAGTAGGCGGCAGGATGACGGGTCCAATTAGGTGTCGGGCGCCGCTCCGTGCGGCACGGGCGACCCCATCATCCGCGTCGCCGGCTCCCTGAACTTCTCGGGGTCGTCTCCTTCGGCGGCTGGCATTGGGAGGCTGCAGAAGAGGAAGAGGGCGGGCGGCAAGGCCGTCAAGTCGGAGTACGCTGGCACCGACGCCTTTGACGCGTGCTGACGTCCTGCCACCTCGTCTTCGAGCTCCGCTTCCGGCGCCGACATCACCATCCAGCCTTCGGACGGCCACTAAGATGTTCTCTTGGTGTCTTCTGCCGCCCGTAGCTCGCCTAGGCGCTCCTTTTGCCCTTTTCGCCTCCTTGACCTGCCTCCTGAGGAGTGGGACAAGAAAGGGATTACGGGCACCTTATCTCTTTTTAGTTTGTAAGCCTTCGGGCCTTAGCTGAATTTAAAACTCGTAATCCCATCATTCATGTTTTTCATTCCCTATGGGCTATACCTGAGTGGAATGTTTTTAATGAAAAATGGATGCTTGCCGGGTCATTTGTTTGTGGGTAGAACCCACCACAAGGAGTAAATCCTTGATATCCTTAAGATAAACATTTCCTTGCCCGGCAACAGGCCTTGCCGTCTCCCCACTTCGCTCGACCTTTCTCACACCTTTGGCGGAGGCAGGGATGAGGCGGGTTCAGGCTCCTTGTTTCATCCTCTCGCTGTCGTGACTACTACCAAACCTGGCCCTAGGAACGAGCCCTAGGGCCTAGAGTTAGGGCAGCACGGTAGTTTTAGGAAAAAACGAGGTTTCACATACCTTAGTCCATAAGGGAATGCATGATAAGGGATGAAGAACTTATCTAAAGCTGTAGCCCCCGGCAACTCTGGTTTGCCGTGGGTGAATCTTTGCTCTTGTAGCCCCCGGCAATACTGGCTTGCCGGGGTCTAGATGCTGGTCTGTCCTTCTTCTCTTTTTCGTCCTCAAGTGATCCGGCAAGGATACCTATGAGTCCTGTGAACCAAAGAAGACGAAAGAACAGAAAAGAGACGCACACTCGACCTCTAAGCTAGGGGTTAGTCGCCGCTAAGCACTATCAACCCTAACCAAGGACGAGACTCGACCTAGCATGCATGCTATAACTTAGGGCGTCGGTGCTTCATTTATTTATGCTCAGGGTCTGCGCCTGGCTTTGTACAAAGGGTTACATGCATCATCGGCAATGCTTGTACAAAAGGTGGCTTGCCGGGGGGGGGGGCGGGAAGCCGCGCCTCACGGGTAAAACTTGTGAAGATGCTCAATGTTCTAGGAGTTACTCACCGGAACGGCATCTTCGATCTCCAGGCGGACTGCGCCGGGCCTGGTGACTCGTATTACCCGATAAGGGCCTTCCCACTTTGGCATCAACTTGTTGGAATTCTTGGCCAATTGAACGCGCCGAAGGATAAGGTCGCCTTCCTCAAGGCTTCGGGCATGAACCTTGCGGCTATGGTAGCGGCGCAAGGCTTGCTGGTAGCGTGCTGCTTTCACAGCTGCCCGAAGACGATCTTCCTCAAGGAGCATTGCGTCATCTTGCCGCAGTTGCTCTTGCTCAAGCTCATCATAAGCGAGCACTCGAGATGACCCGTATATGAGTTCAGTGGGGAGAACTGCTTCTGCCCCGTATACCAGAGCAAAAGGTGTCTGGCCAGTGGCTCGCGTTGGGTCGTCCTGATCGACCAAAGAACTATCGGCAACTCATCAATCCAGCGCCTTCCACTCTTGTGCAGCCTGTCAAAGGTCTTGGTCCTTAAGCCTCGCAGTACTTCAGCGTTTGCCCTCTCAGCTTGACCATTGCTTCGTGGGTGAGCAACGGAAGCGAAACAGACTTTGCTGCCGAGGTCTTGGATATATTGCATGAAGGTACGGCTTGTGAACTATGTGTCGTTGTCGGTGATGACCCTATTGGGTACACCAAAACAGCACACTAGTCCCTTGGAGGACTTGACGGCTGACTGAGCTGTGACCTTCCTCACTGTCTCCACCTCCGGCCACTTTGTGAACTTGTCGATTGCAATGTACAAGTACTCAAAGCCCCCGACAGCGCGGGGGAAAGGGCCCAGTATGTCGAGCCCCCAGACCGAGAAGGGCCAGGAGAGAGGAATGGTTTGAAGGGCTTGAGCTGGCTGATGAAGCTTCTTTGAATGGAACTGACACGCTTTACACCTGGTGACTAGTGTCGTCGCATCCTGGAGGGCGGTGGGCCTGAAGAAACCTTGCCGAAATGCCTTGCCGGCAAGGGCCCTTGACCCAATGTGGGATCCACATATGCCTCCGTGTATCTCCGCCAACAGCTCCAGTCCTTCCTCCTGAAGGATACACTTCAATTTCACACCGTTCGGCCTCTTTCTGTACAAGACATCATCGACGAACTGGTACATGGTAGAGCGACGGGCTACTTTTTCCGCTTCTTCCTGCTCTTCAGGAAGTTCCCCTGTTTGGAGGAATCGGACGGTATGCTGTGCCCACGCTGGAGCCTGGGACTCGATGGCGAGGACTAAAGGCATTTCCTCCGCTATAGGAGCGGCTGTCTCGACGGCAAGAGCTCAACGCTCCGCCGGAGCTAGCCGTCTCGTGGCGGGCTCAGTGTCCCCGGCAACATCCTTGCCGGCGGCTCCGGGGAGCTCGGTGGGAAAGTACTTGCCGGGTCCTGATTTCCTGCTCTTGTTCTGCTCTGTTGATGGATCAACGGATGACTGAGTTAGCTGGAGCACAAAGGTACCTAGTTCCACAGGTAGCTTGAGGGCAGCGCGTTTTGACAGGTAATCGGCAATATCGTTCTCCGCTCGGGGAACGTATTCAGCCTGTATACCGTCAAAACACTCTTCTAGCTTTCTCACTTCATCAACGTAGGCCTTCATCAACGGGCTCTGATAGTCCTTGTTGACTTGCTTGACGACGAGCTGCGAGTCGCCTCTGACGATGAGCTTCTTGATTCCGAGGTCCGCCGCGATCCTAAGACCGGCAAGCAGCCCCTCGTACTCTGTCGTATTGTTTGTTGACACCTCCCTAGGGAAATGCATCTGGATCACATACTTGAGGTGCTCTCTAGTGGGCGCGACAAGCAGTACACCAGCCCCGGCGCCGTGTAAGGAGAAAGCTCCATCAAAGTACATGATCCAACTTCAACTTGCCTCCTTGCCGGGGAGAGCAGTCTCTTGGGCTTCTTCGTCAGGCGTTGCGGTCCATTCTGCAATGAACTCCGCCAGGACTCGGCTCTAAATCGTCGAAGTACTTTCAAACTTGAGGCCAAAGCTAGACAGCTCCAGTGCCCATTCCATAATTCTTCCCGTTGCATCTGGATTGTGCAATATCCGTTGCAGAGGGAAGCGAGTGACGACAGTGATCTCGTGTGCCTGGAAGTAGTGACGCAGCTTCCTCGAGGCCATAAGAAGGCCGAAGAGCAGTTTCTGCACGCCGGAGTACCTTGATCTAGCCCCCTGCAGAAGGGAACTAACAAAGTAGACCGGGTGATGCATCATTTTCTTCTTCGGCGGCATTTCGACTGGCTGTGTCGTCTCTGCATTGGTGGTGTCGGGCTCTGTCGCTGCCATTACCTCGTTGTCAACCTCTCTCTGCGCCACTAGTGCGGCACTAACCACCTGATTCATAGCCGCCAGGTATTGCAGCAACGGCTCCTATGGCCTAGGCGCAACTAGTATTGGCGCGGAGGAGAGGTACTTCTTCAAATCTTGCAATGCTGCTTCGGCCTCTAGCGTCCACTCCATCGGGCCCGCCTTTTTTAGGATCTTTGAAAAGGGAAGGGCGCGCTCGGAAGACTTGGAAATGAATCTGCCCATGGCGGAGACGCAACCAGCAAGCCGACGCACATCCTTGATTCGCTTAGGTGCTTCAATCTGCTCTATAGCTTTGATCTTGTACGGATTGGCCCCTATCCCACGTTGTGACACAAAGAACCCGAGAAGCTTGCCGGACGGGACACCAAAGGCGCACTTCTCAGGGTTCAGCTTGAGATTGATCTTGCGCAGGTTTGCAAATGTTTCTTGCAAATCCGGTATGAGGGTTGCCCTGTCCTTTGTGTTGACCACTATGTCATCCATATAAGCTTCCATATTTCTATGGAGCTGGGGTTCAAAACCAATCTGGACCACCCTTGCAAACGTCGAACCAGCACTCTTCAGCCCGAAAGGCATCCGTATGAAACAATACATACCACATGGGGTGATGAATGCTGTTTTCTCTTCGTCTTCTCTTGTCATGAATATCTAGTGGTAGCCGGAGTAGGCATCCAGGAATGACAACAGATCACACCCAGTTGTGGAGTCAACAATCTAGACGATGCGCGGCAATGGGAAGGGGTCCTTAGGACAAGCCTTATTGTTATCTGTGTAATCAATACACAGCCTCCACTTCCCATTAGCCTTGAGCACTACGACCGGATTGGCCAACCACGTTGGATGGAGCACTCCTCTTACGAAACCCGCTGCTTCCAGTTTCCGGATCTCCTCTGTGATGAACTCTTGTCGTTCCAAAGCTTGCTTTCTGAACTTCTGCTTGACGGGCCACGCATGAGGACAGACAGCAAGGTGGTGCTCAATCACCTCCCTGGGAACGCCGGGGATGTCGGAAGCTTTCCATGCAAACACATCGACATTCGCCCGCAGGAAGGTGACGAGCGCGTCTTCCTATTTCTCGTCAAGGGTGGAGCTTATGGTGAAAGCCCCTCCCGTGCCATCCTCATTGACAGAAACCTTCTTGGTTCTCGGCGGTATGGCCCTGGGCTTCTTGTTTCCGCCGGTGGAGCTCTCTGGCACGTCCTCGACGGGAGCGCTACACTCCGAAGAGGTGCGCTTGCCGGAGTGCGTGTCCGAGGCCTCACCGGTCTTCTTCTTCTTCTTCCCTCCCGGGGTCCCAGCGGCAGGAGCAAGTGCCCTAGTGGCGGCAGCTGCTGCAACCGCTTGCTGGTATAGTTGGTCAGCGCAAATCAGCGCATCTTTCTTATCGGAGGGGATGGTGGTGATTGTCACAGGTCCTGGCATCTTCAGGGTGTTGTAGGCGTAGTGTGACGCCGCCATGAACTTCGCCAGCGCTGGGCGGCCAAGGATCCCGTTGTAGGGCAAGGGGATCTTGGCAACATCAAACACGATCCTCTCCGTCCTGTAGTTCAGATCGCTTCCAAAAGTCACGGGCAGCGTGACCTTTCCCTTAGGTTGGCTTCTTCCCGGGTTGACCCCCCTGAAACGTGCCCGTCTCCTCAAGGTCTCCATCAGGAATCTGTAGTTTCTCGATCGCGGCAGGCCAGATCAAGTTCAGACCGGCCCCGCCATCGACTAGCATCTTTGTCACCTTGAGGTTGCGTATTGTTGTTGAAACCAACAATGGCAAGCACCCGACCGCAGTAGTGCGATCAGGGTGATCCTCAGTGTATAAAATGATAGGTGTGGTGGACCACTTCAGCGGACTTTGGGCATCAAATGACGGCTCTGCCGCTATAATCTCTCGTGCCCACTGTTTAAGCTGGCGGTGAGAAGTATGCAGCGAGGTGCCGCCGCCGATGCACATGGCCTCTGTAGCTTTTTGAAACTCTTCGTCGCCGGATTCGTCGTCCTCTTCGTGATCGTCGTCTTCTGGCTTTTTGTCACGGCCCCAGGCGGACCTCTCCTGTTGTTTATCTTTGCCGCGACGGCCCGCCTGGCCGTCACGCTTCTTGCCGGACCCCTCTCATATTCAGCCCTCTGCTTCTCAGCGAGGAGCTCAACCTGTCGGCAGTCTTGGAGAGCATGGCCTTTGGTGCGATGGATCTTGCAATATCGCTTGTCGGATTTCCCTGGCTTCTCGGCAACCGCCAAGGCCCGGCAGGCGACACATCCGGCAATTTCCTTGCCGGGGTCATCTGCCTTGGTTTTCTTGGTGGAGCCGGTGTCACCAGATCCCTCGACGGCAAGCACGGCTTTACCTTTGCGCTTCCTGTTGCGGCGCTGGCCCTTCTTTGCCGAGGCAGCAGTATCTTCATCTAAGGAGTCGGTTTCCATGCCGGCGTCTTCGCCGGGGTACTTCCTTCCCTCTTCATCCCGGGCACATCTGTCAGCAGGAACATAGAGTTCTGCTACATCTTTCACCATGTGCATTGCCAGCTCTTCGCGCATCTTGCGTTGCGCACGTTCTGATGGAACGCGCTGATGATGGCGGCAGGGTGAACATCAGGGATATGGTACTGTATCAGGCTGAACCTCCGTATATACTTGCGGAGACTCTCGCCTCCCTTCTGGGGAATGACGTGCAGGTCGCTCGCTTGGCCATGGGCTTGGTGGTCTCCAGTAAAGGCGCCCACAAACTCATGGCACAAATCCGACCAGGAGGAAATAGAGTCTACCGGCAAGTGCATCAACCATGACATGGCGTTGGGTTTAAGAGCCAACGGAAAGTAATTCGTAAGCACCTTATCGTCGCGGGCTCCGGCAGCTTGCATCGGAATGGTGTAGATGCTGAGGATCTCGGACGGGTGGGTCTCGCCGCTGTACTTTTCGCCCACGTCAGGTTTGAAGGTGCGGTGAGTGGACCACTGGAACTGCCGCAGCTCACGAGTAAAAGCCGGACAGCCTACCTCGTAAGGTAGGCCTCCAGGGCTCTCCGGTGCTGGGTGGTCCACAGCAGGCCCTGCTCGCCTATCTGACTGGTGGCGCGCTCCGCACTGGCGCTCGATAGTGGTTCGAGCATCTTCATGTTCTCGTTCCCGAAGGACTTGGTGCTGGTCACAGTGGGTCCGCGGGTCGGACGACGCTGTGGAGATTTTGTTGCCCGCAAATTCGCGACGGGCTGGCGTCTGCGGTACCGGGCGATGAGGAGGCGAGTGCACCGTGGTCGCGGCACCGCCGGCTTTCCTGCCACTGGTGCGTGGGACTCCATCGGAGCATTGACCCCGGGGCTCCACTGGACTCGGTTCGTCTTTGTTGGCCACCGCAACAAGGCTTCGGATAGTGGCTCTCCATTCGTCGAGTTTCCTCGTAGTGGGAGGAAAATCGAGGAGCAACTGCGCGTGCGCCAGGGCTTCTGCTGGCGTTGGTGGCAGCGAAACCTGCACGGATCGCGACGCGCTTCGACTTCTGACCATGCCAGAAGGAGCTCTATCACGACCCCGTGGTCTCATGCCATCTTCACCAGTGCCTCGGTGAGCGGGCAGGTCTTCTACCTCCCGGGAGTGGCGCTCGGGGCTCTTCCCACGGCGACGCCCGGGGTCTTCGGCGTGATTGCGCTGTTCATCGCGCTGCTTGAGAGGAGCACGCCGTCGGTGCCAGTGTGGGAGTCTTGGAGGCCCTCGCATCGCCTTCGGGCGGGGCGGTAGCGATCTTGGAAGGCCTCGCGCCACCCGCGGAGGGCCTGGCTCTGTCTTTGGATTTGGCGGGGTGCGGCCCGTTACCAGGCGCACGAACATCGCCGCCTCCCAAACTCCGGCTGCTGGGACGGTGTTGGTGTTCGCGAACGGTGCCCCGGGTCCTTTCTGCGACCGGTCCACTGCTCGCCCGCATCGGGACGGGATGTCCGGCTTTCGACGGGACAACCACCACCGTCGTCTTCTTCTTGGGCGCCATGACGATGAAGAAGCCGATTCTCACAACTGCGCCCCCTACCTGGCGCACCAAAGATGTCGGTGGGGACGACACCTATGGGATCACAAGAATCCCTACTACGGTTGCGGGGCGCGCGGTCGTGAGAAGAGCGGATCAAACAGATAGCACACAGTTCATTTATCCAGGTTCGGGCCGCGGGGATGCGTAAAACCCTACTCCTGCTTTGGTGGATTGTATATCAGTGTTCTTGAGCTAGCTATGGGGCATGAGGAGCTCCAAGTGTCGGAGTAAATAGCCATCGGTAGCCTAGCCGGCTTCCCCTGGCCCTTCTGAAAAAAATTACGAGCCCGTCCGGCTCTCAGGAATCCAAGACATGGGGCCGCCTTCCCCTTGCTGGCTGTCACCCAGGCCAGCTCGAAGAAGGCAGCCCGACTTTACCCCTCATGAAGAAAACCATGGGAGGCCGACTCGAAGAAGCCGGCTCCAAGATGCCGACTCCAAGAAGCCGGCCATGAGGAGGCCGACTCTAAGAAGCCGGCTCCCATAAAGCGGTCAAGACCGTACAGTCAAAGTTTGCACCCAACTAACGGTGGTGCGACGGGGCGTGGCTACAGTGAAGCCTGCCACCCCCGAATCCCGGAGCACGCCTGGCACAGTGCGCCGTACGGAGTAGGCATGACCCGTCCGGCGCGGCACTGTTGCCATGTTGACCTTGGTGTCACCCACGACGGGCCGCCAGCGTGGCCCACAGATGGTGGGCCCCTTCGGGCAGAGAGACGCCCGAAGGCGGCCACGCCTCCAACCAGTCGGCCCAAGACAGAGCCGGCTCCCCACAGCCGGCTTGCCGCCTCCCTCGAAGGAGATGCCCCATTAAGGAGACAAGACGCAGTGAGGCTACAACGATCACCCGATGGGCAGCGGCACTGTAGCCGCGCCTACCACGACGAAGCCCACGTCACCAAGATGGAGCCACAGTAACCAGCCGCTGACCAGGCCCTGGACAGTGGGGCCTGCCTGTCGACCAAGGGGCCGGCAGCCGGCGGGACCCACTAGTCGGCGGGCCCCAGCAGCCGGCGTCGAAGCCGGCGAGTGTAGTCACAGACGGCTGGGCCCCGCGCCCAGTCGGATTACCACTGTACCCCCGGGGTTTAGGCCTATATAAACCCCCCGGGGCACCCATGCAAAGGGTTCGACCCCCTGCTAGTTCTAGACACCCTATAAGGAGAAGAAGTAGGCTAGCCGTGCCCTTCTTCCTCCTCCTACCAAACAGCTCAAGGAGCATTGTGTAGCCACTTGTTCGACTAGTGAACATGCGGAGACCCCGCAGAGCAGCAGTTGGGGTGTTATCTCCAAGGAGAGCCCCGAAGCTAGGTAAGATCCGCCGGCGTGCATGTCTTCACCTTATCCCGTTTCCAGGCACCGGCGATGTCTTACTGGCTCCCATAATGATAAGCCACCCGTTGGCATATGTCGCACCTACCACCCGACATTTGGCGCCCACCGTGGGGCCAGGTGCACCGTCGTCCGGAGACCTGTTCTGGACGGGAACCCTCTTCCTCCCCCGCGAGCGTAGCCAGCCCGGCACGCCCGATGGCGCTTGCCACGACGCGCTGCAAGGCGTCACCAGCATCTGCGCGGCGAGCAGCCTCGCCGATCTCCTCGACGAAACCCTCATCTCCGATGAGCTCACCTCCGATGCGGGCACCGACCACCTTGCCAACCTCCTCGGCCAGCTCCATGTCTCCAGCGAGCCCGCTGTGGACCTGGAGTCGGTTGGCTCCACCGACCCGATGCCTATCGATTCCGACACGGCCTCGTTTGACACCTTCCCCACCAACGTCACGATCTACAACGACCCGCTTCCTCGAGCCGACAGCTGCGACGCTGCCACCACCGAGGTGATGGTTGTCGGCCACAGCGGCCCGGCCGACGAGAGCGCCCACAACACCCTGCACGCGGCGGCCCACGACTTGTCCGCCACCCTCCCGGCCAATGCCGACGACGAAGCACTAGAGGCACGCCGCCTCGCCCTCCTCGCAGAGGGCCGGAGACTGGTTTCCGTAAGACGCCTCACTGAGGCCTACCAGCGCGAAGCTGACCGCGCCGCCTTCGGCACGCCGGCCCCAGGCGGGCCAAGCCGGGCCGGCCTTGTCAGGCAACGCGGCGCCGTCATCGCCGACACGCTGGGAGTTGACCGCCCGGTCTATGCCACTCCGCTCGAGAACTTGTGTGCCGCCCAGGCGGCCGTAGACGAGTTGGACGGTTTGGAGGCCGAAGACCTCCCCCACATGACCCGGCGCATCCAGCAACTGATCGACGCAGCCACGCAGCGGCACGAAGCAGACGCCCGCACGGGAAGCCCTGCCCCGCGCCGAGATCACGGCGCGACGTCCCGGACGCCGGCTACGAGCAACAACCGCGCGCGGTGCGAGAAAGAGCCGGCTGCCAGCCATAGCCGGACCCGAATCTCCATGGAGCGAGACGCGGACGGCCATCCCCGGGCCATGGAATGGCGGGGCAACCCGCCTCCGCCTCGACCCCGTGGAGAGAGATATCCCACCCCGCCGCCAGTGGCGCACCCGACTCTCAGCGGCCGACTAGGTCGCCGCGAAGGAGTCGGCGAGAACGATGCCCGCCATCGGATCGACCACCTGGCGCGATCCCTGGCACTGGAAGAAGAAGACGATGTCGGCCCGCCTTGTTTCGGCCCCCGCATCTGCGACGAGCCCTTCCCCAAAGGGTTCTCGCTCCCAAGAGACACGCCCAAGTACAACGGCTCCATGAAGCCGGAAGATTGGTTGATCGACTACTCCACGGCGGTCAGCATAGCCAACGGCAACCGGCGCGTTGCCGTGAAGTATGTGCCCCTCATGCTGCAAGGCACGGCGCGAACCTGGCTCAACAGCCTCAAGCCTCTCAGCATCAACAGCTGGCTGGATTTCACCGAAGCTTTCATCCGCAACTTCACCAGCACCTACAAGCGGGCTCCCAAGCCCAGACAGCTCTCCTTGTGCGTACAAGGCCCCGCCGAGTCCACTCGCGATTACCTCACGCGTTGGGCCGAGCTCCGCAACTCTTGCGAAGGGGTGCACGAGGTACAAGCCGTAGAATACTTCACAGCCGGATGCCGAGAAGGCACCCTCCTCAAGCACAAGCTCCTCTGCGACGAGCCGACTACCCTCGACGAGCTTCTGGACATAGCGGACAAGTACGCCACCGCCGACTCCTCGATGAAGACCGAGCTTCGGGTAGACGCGTCCGGAAAGGTACTCAACCCGGCGCCCAAGACGCCGGCTGGGGATTCCGGCCGACACCCCCACTCGAACGACCACAAGCGCAAGGGCCCCGCGCCGCCTCCCGCCAGTCGGCAGGTGGCCACAGTCGAAGACGCGCCGCCTGAAGAGCGACCGGCGCCCAAGAAACCCAAGGGCGGCCGGCCGACTTGGCAGCCGGCTTTCTCCTACGAGCAAACTCTCGACGCCCCGTGCAAGTTTCATAGCGGTGCGAAGCCGTCCAACCACACGACCCGGAAGTGCCATTGGCTCACCCAAATCTCTAAGGGCGAGGGGCTCGTGCTGCCTCCGCCTGCCGGCCCGCCGCCTCCGGCCGCTCGGCCCGCAGTCGGAGCCGTGCATGACGAATTCCCCGATGAGCAAGCAACCTACATCGTCTTTACAAGCCAGCCCGAAGACCGGCGCAGCAAACGCCGAGAGCACCAGGAAGTCAGCGTGGTCGCTGCCAACCCCGCCGGACACATGCATTGGTCAGAAAAGCCCATCAGCTGGAGCCGGGCCGACCATCCAGAAGTGATGCCGTCTCCCGGCTCTTATGCTTTGGTCCTGGAAGCCACCCTTGCAACGGACAGACGCGCCGCCCGCTTCTCCCGTGTGTTGATAGACAGCGGGAGCAGCATCAACATCCTGTACCGTGACACCCTGGAGAAGCTAAACGTCAAGACGAAGCACCTCATGCCTACCCGGACAGTGTTTCATGGCATCGTACCCGGCCTGTCCTGTGCCCCCATTGGCAAGATCAAGATCGATGTACTTTTTGGGGACAAGGAACATTTCCGCCGGGAAGCGATCTGGTTTGATGTGGTGGACCTGGAGAGCCCTTACCATGCATTGGTTGGCCGACCTGCCTTGGCCAAATTCATGGCAGTTCCCCACTATGCATACCTCAAGATGAAGATACCAAGCACCTAAGGCGTCATCACTATAGCCGGCGATTACAAGAAGTCCTCTGAGTGCGCGACAGCCAGCAGACGGCTGGCCGAGTCCCTTGTGATTGCCGAGGAAAAGAAGATGTTGGACCGAGTTGTGGCCATAGCCGGCAAGCAGTCGGCCGTGTCCCTCAACCCCAAGGAGCATGATGCTCAAGGATCTTTCCAGCCGGCCAAGGAGACGAACAAGATACCTCTTGACCCCGAGCGCCCAGAGGGGTTTGCCATCACCGGGGCAAACCTGAACAGCAAATAGGAAGGCGAGCTCGCCGATTTCCTCCGTGAGAATCGGGACATCTTCGCATGGTCCCCCAAGGACATGCCGGGTGTTCCGAGGAAATTCGCCGAGCACAAACTACACGTTCGAGAAGACGCAAAGCCAGTCAAACAACCCCTTCGCCGATTGTCAGAGGAGAAATGCAGGATTGTAGGGTAGGAGATAGCCCGGCTTTTGGCAGCCGGCTTCATTATGGAAGTTTTCTTCCCAGAGTGGCTTGCCAACCTGGTCCTCGTGCTACAGAAGAACAACAAGTGGCGCATGTGCATAGACTACACAAGCCTCAACAAGGCCTGCCCCAAAGATCCCTTTGCCCTGCCAAGGATAGACCAAGTGATAGACTCCACAGCCAGATGCGAGCTGTTGAGTTTCTTGGATGCTTACTCCGGATATCACCAGATAAAGTTGGATCCGGACGACCGCCTGAAGACCGCCTTCATCACGCCATTTGGAGCCTTCCGCTACCTGACTATGACATTCGGCTTGAGAAATGCCGGTGCCACTTTTCAACGTTGCATGTAGAAGTGCCTCCTCAAGCAGCTCGGCAGAAACGCTCACGTTTACATAGACGACATCGTGGTGAAGACGGAGAAGCGCGGCACCTTGCTGGGAGACGTCAAGGAAACGTTTGAGAACCTGCGCTGATTTCAAATCAAGCTCAACCCCGAGAAATGCGTGTTCGGAGTGCCAGCCGGCCAGCTCCTAGGCTTCCTGGTCTCCGAACGCGGCATTGAATGCAACCCGATGAAGATCAAGGCCATCGAGAGAATGGCGATCCCCACCAAGCTTCGAGACATTCAGAAGTTCACCGGGTGCTTGGCCTCCTTGAACTGCTTCATCAGCCGGCTCGGAGAGAAAGCTCTCCCCCTCTACCACCTCATGAAGAAGAGCACTCACTTCGATTGGAACGACCAGGCCGACCAAGCTTTTCACGAGCTGAAGAAGATGCTGGCCACGCTGCCCGTTCTGGCGGCGCCGACTGAGAAAGAGCCCATGCTCCTCTACATCGCCGCAACCAGCCGGGTGGTCAGCACCGTCATCATAGTCCAACGCCCAGAAGAAGGCCGAGCCCAGCCAGCCCAGAGGCCGGTGTAGTATTTGAGTGAGGTGCTGTCCGCCTCAAAGCAGAACTACCCGCACTACCAGAAGATGTGTTACGGCGTGTACTTCACCGCCAAGAAGCTGAAGCCCTACTTTCAAGAGCATCCCGTCACGGTCGTATGCACCGCCCCGCTGGCCGAGATCATAGGCAGCCGGGACGCATCCGGCCGGGTGCCGAAATGGGCCATTGAGCTGGCCCCTTACACGATCTTCTACTAGCCCTGCACCGCCATCAAGTCCCAAGCACTGGCCGACTTCCTCGTCGACTGGGCCGAGACCCAGTACCTGCCGCCGGCTCCCGACTCCACCCATTGGCGCATGCACTTCGACGGGTCCAAGATGCGCACCGGCTTGGGAGCTGGCGTCGTCCTTACCTCTCCCAAAGGCGACAAGCTCAGATACACGCTACAGATCCACTTTGCCGCCTCCAACAACGGGGCCGAGTACGAGGCGCTCATACACGGGCTCCGGCATGCCAAAGAACTTGGCATTCGCCGGATCCTATGTTATGGCGACTCGGACCTGGTGGTCCAGCAATCATCCGGCGACTGGGACGCCAAGGACACAAATATGGCGAGCTACCGCTTCCTAGTCCAACAACTCAGCGAATACTTTGAAGGATGCGAGTTCCTCCACGTACCGCGAGCCGACAACGAGCCAGCCGATGCCCTGGCTCGAATAGGCTCTACTCGGCAAGCAATACCAACCGGCGTCGCTCTACAACGCCTCCTCAAGCCATCTATCAAGCCGTCTCCAGAGTCTGACTCCATCTTCGTGCCGCCTAACCCCGATGCGGCCGGGTCCGGCTCGAAGAACCAAGCAGGCGACCCCGAGACTCCCGCAGCCGGCCCGGGGACTTCGGCAACCGGCTCAGGGACTGCCACACCCGGCTCGGGTTCTTCGGCAACCGGCTCGGGGACTGCCACACCCTGCTCGGGGACTGCGGTAGCCGGCCCGGGGACTGCACCAGCACAACAGCCGGCGGCCGACTCTAGCATTTCACCACCCAGCCCGCCCACCCTGGTAGAAGTAGCCACATTGGCAGTAGGAGAAGTCGCGGCTCCGTCATGGGCTCAGTCCATCCTCAACTTCCTAGTAAACCAAGACCTGCCGGCTGACGAAACAGAAGCAAGACAAGTCCAACGTCGAGCCGGAGCATACACAATCATCAACAGAGAACTAGTCAAGCGCAGTGTCACTGGAATCCTCCAACGGTGCGTCGAGCAAGAGAAGGGCATTGCAATCCTCGGAGACATTCACCAAGGAGAATGCGGCCACCATGCGGCCTCAAGATCACTTGTCGCCAAAGCCTTCCGCCATGGTTTCTTCTGGCCGACTGCTTTGGATGACGCCAAAGAATTAGTCAAACATTGCAAGGGATGCCAACTCTTCAGCTCCAAGCAACACGTGCCGACTTCGGCACTCAGGACCATTCCCCTCACTTGGCCCTTCGCCGTTTGGGGACTGGACATGGTGGGCCCATTCAAGATGGCGCGCGGCGGCATGACGCATTTGCTCGTCGTCGTGGACAAATTCACCAAGTGGATTGAGGCAAAGCCGATCAAGAAGCTGAATGGGCCGACTGCTGTGACGTTCATCGCAGACATAACAACTCGGTACGGCGTGCCACACGGCATCATCACCGACAATGGCACGAATTTTGCCAAAGGAGCCTTGGCACGTTTCTGCGCAGCCCAAGGTATCCGACTAGACTTAGCATCCGTCGCCCACCCGCAGTCAAACGGCCAGGTCGAGCGAGCCAACGGCCTCATCCTCTCCGGCATCAAGCCTCGATTGGTCGTACCTCTGGAGTTCTCAGCCGGCTGTTGGCTCGATGAGCTGCCGGCTGTCCTCTGGAGCCTGCGCACTACACCAAACAAGTCAACCGGCTTCACCCCTTTCTTCCTTGTATATGGTGCCGAGGCGGTCATCCCAATTGACATCGAGTTCGACTCGCCTCGAGTAACCATGTACACAGAAGCGGAGGCCAAGGAAGCACAAGAAGACGGCGTCGACTTGCTGGAAGAAAGCCGGCTGTTAGCCCTCGGCTGGTCTGCCATCTACCAGCAGGGTTTGCGCCGCTACCATAGCCGGAAGGTCAGGCCAAGATCTTTCCAAGAGGGCGATCTTGTGCTCCGGCTGATCCAGCGAACAGCCGGCCAGCACAAGCTCTCAGCCCCTTGGGAAGGCCCCTTTGTCATCAGCAGAGCTCTAGGATAAGAGACGACTCCGGCAAGGAGTCGGAACGACCATGGAACGCCAATCTCCTTCGAAGATTTTACAGTTGAAATGCAGTATGTACCATGCTAACTTTTGTATTAAGTACAAGACAATAGGCTCCCCGAGGAGGGCTCGGGGACTGCCATCCCTTATCTATGAATGAAAAGTATCATGCTTATGACTTTGTCATTTCATTTACATGTTCCGTCTGGCACCGGGTTCGACTAGTCGGCTCGGGGACTGGCCGACTGGAGTTATATTAGAAGTCCTACCCACAGTCAGATAAGTAGTGTGTCGGCTCCGAAGCTTTCTCTTGCCAAAAGTCGCAGTTCGAAGAACCGGTTGTCCGACTGGCAAGAGTTAAAGGCAGGAACGGGCGCCCACACGAAAAAACGGCTAGGGACTAACGGACTAATATAACAAAAGCCGGTTTTTCTCCCACCACCGAATGGCTACCAGAGTAGCCGGCCGGCCGGTTTCCATTCACTTCACTTCAATCCAAGAAAGCTCAAGTACTTGCCTCCCCAAAGAGGGAAGGCGGCAAAGGAAAAAGCCTAAGGATAAAAAGCATACGCGAATGGAAACCAAACATGCACATAATAATATTTACATAAAAGACCTCCGAGAGGCCAGCATTCAACATAGTTTGGATACACCCCCAGTGGGTGGAACTGCGAAAACTTAAGGAAGATTGTTCAAAAGACAACAAGTAGGAAAGATAAAGACGGCAGGTCAAGCCGGTGGAGCGACCGACGAGCCGGACTGGTTGGCGGAGACGGTCGTGCCGGCTGATGGAGCGGCCGCCTGGCGAACTTCGGCTTGGTCGCCGCCTCCCGCAGAGGGCGCGCTTCCACGCGCCTCGTTGCTGGAGGCACGGTCGGCCTGAGGTCGGCCGGTTGTTCCACCAGCCGGCTCGACGTCTTCGCCGTCCTCCTCTTCGTCATCCTCGCCCTCGTCGCTGGAGGCAATCTCCTCCGCCGAGTCCTCGCCCACCGCCGGGTTCAGCCCGAACCACTCCTCTGGCTGAGCAACACCGTCATTATCGATTTCGGGTGCGAAAACGCTGATGTCGGTGCACTCGGCGATCGTCGAAGCTCGCTGGTCTATAGCCGGCCTCACCTCCTCTAGCTCCGCATCGGCCTCCATCCGCCAAGTGCGCAGCTGGTCCAGGCTCAGCCCTGGGTACCAAGCCCGAACGAACTCCAACGCCCTCCCGGCTCCGAGGCGGGCTGCCGACGCCTTCCAAGCTTCAAAGCGACCGACTACGACCTCTAGCCAGTCGGCAGTTCGGCTTGGGGTGCGGGGGATCATCTCGCCGGGCCAGAGGGCGGCCAACACTTGCGCCCCGGCACGTTGTAGCCGGCGAAGCATCCGATGAGCCGGCTGCAACTGCGCCTGGACAGCCAAGAGCTGCTCCTCAAGCGTCCGGTTCGCATCCGGCGTGATGTTGGCCCCCGCCTGATGGCGCGCTCGCGATGGGCCTCAATGCTTTGGGCGGCGAAGGCGGAGTAGCCGGGGGAGCAGTCTGCACCAAAAAACAAGCAGCAGCTCAAGATAAGCCAAAAACCCAGGCGGCAAGGGGCAGGGGAGGGGCAAGGAAGGTGGCTTACCGTCGATCAAATCCTCGATCCGGCCGAAGCCTTCATCCAGGGCTCGCCGGTTCTCAGCCTAGCTCGCCGCCTCGGTCTCATACTCTGCCTTCAAGGCGGCTTCGCTATCCTGCGCGGCCTGCAGGGCCGCCTTGTGGCTCTCCTCTTGGTCGGCCAGCTTCTTGGCTAGGCGATCCCGTTCCTGGACCAAGGCGGCGTACTCGGCCTCCTTGGTATGAAGGGCGGCCTTCGCTTCGCCGAGCTCCTTCCTCAAGTCGGCGTTGGCCCCTGAAGACAAAGAAAAAGAAAAAACCAATAAGGAAAGAGTCGTCAAGAAAGATCCGACCCGACTCCTCAGCAGTCGGCCCGAATCTCGGGGACTACACCCAGTGGTTGCGCTGACGCGCCCCCACAGGAGATAGGCAAGATCGAGTACTAACTTCGGCTGTCGGCCAGGTCGTCGGTCCTCCGGCTCAACTCCCGAGCCTGGGAGTTGAAGGCGGCAGCACGGAGGTTGTGATATTCCTGAAAGTTCAGACAAAAAGCAAAGTAAGGTAGCCGAATCTCGGGGACTACACCCAGTGGGTGCGCTGACGCGCCCCCACAGAAGAAATCAAGAAATCAAAAGCGGCCAAGAATGAAAGACTCACCCGAATGGTGGCTCGCGTCGATAGGAACTCCTGGCTGAACTGTTGCAGCAGGGCGGCCTGAGCTTGCAGCCGGCTCCGGACCCCTTGAGCCGCCACGTTCAGCTCGCCAGTCCCTCCACTGGGAGTCCACTCGGACGTGGCAGTGCTGGCCGCCTCCAGATCTTCCGCCGACTGGCCTGCGCCCGTGACTCAGCGCAACTCCGGCGGAGCAGTGCCTCCCCCCGCGCGCCGGCCCGTCACCGGCTATACCTCGAGGCCAGCTCTATTCTCTGGCTCACCCCGGGTCGGCCCCTCTGGCGCCGCTGACGATTGACCGCCTTGGCCCGCTCCGGTTGGCGCTGCTGGCGGCGCTCTCCTCGCAAAGGCCACGGGGTCTTCCCCCCTCTCCATCAGCGGCGGGTCTTGGACGATCTCCTCCGCCATGGGCAATGGGGTGTCGGGGGCCACGGCTGAGAGGGGAATGGCGAGCAGCGGAGGCTGGTTGCACGAACCTTCCGCCTCCGACTCCGCGGTCGCCGCCTTTGTCTGGGCCTTGGCTGCCGCGTCGGCCTGCTCCCTCGCCGCCTGGGCGGCCGCCATCTCTGCCGCCTCGCGCTCCTCCCGCGCTTCACGGGCGTTCCGCTCTGTGGCCTCCCTGAGGTCGGCGCGGGGGTCCACGCGGCGGGAGCTTGAAGAACCTACAGCCGGCCCAACTATGGAGCCGCCCGAACCACGCTCAAGGGAAAGCGGCGCCCTGTCCAGCAAGCGGAAGAAATTAAGAAGAATGCTCGAACAAGAAGAGAATGATGAAGAGCATGCGGCAAGGCAATTGAAGACTTACGCTGAGACCGCCTGAGGCTGCTTCACCGCCTTGCGGAAGCGGGCTGCTTTCGCAGCCGCCTCGTCTCGCTTGGTCGCCATGGTGGAGGCTTTGGACTTCTACGGCCGACTGCTGAAGAGGCCTGAAGCGGCCCGGCGCTTCTATGTGCCGCCGCCGGCAGCCGGCGCGATAGACGAGCCCGCGCCCTGATGGTCGGCCGCCGGCTGGCGACGCGGGGCGACTTCGGCTTCGAAATCATCCGGCCCGTCCTCGAAGCTGGCGGTGAGCCTTGTGCCCCCGGGCTCGGCGTCGTCCCCCACGACGGCGTCTTCCATGGCGGCCGCCCCCAAGTCCGGATCGTCGACGTCGTCCGCCGTGCGGTCGGGGGCATACTGACATTCTATCCCCGCTGACCCGGTCGTCGGCGAGAGAAGTGGGTTCTGCTAAGAAGAACCGACTGATCAGAAGCCGGTCGTCATAAAGCCGGCTACCAACGAAAAGAAGGAAGAAAAGAAAACTTACCACGGGCGGAGGGTTAGCGCGAGAATACAGCGCCTTGCCATATCGCCAGTCTTCGGCGAGCTTGCAATTTGAGATGTAATTTACCATATACGATACCTCCGCATGAGGCATCTCCCTGGTGCTCAGCCGGCTTGGGTCGAAGCGGCCGCTCATCGAAGGTGGTGGGGCCGGCTTTGGAGAGGAGATATCCGGCGCTCCACGAAGGCGGCCACCAAGTCGGCCCCGTTCAGGTTTTCCGACTGGATCATCACCCGAATCCGGGAGACGGCGGCGTTCCCGGCCTGAGACAGTGACCGGGACCGGAAACTCCATGAGGGCTGCCTCCCAGCCGGCGGGCCGACTACGTAAGCCGGCAGGTTGACGTGATCTCCTTGCTCGGTGACGTTCTTCACGTAGAAATATGATTTCTGCCAGATCTTCACCGACTGGATCAGGGGGATGGGCGGGAACGCGTTGTTCTCACTCGCCCTCCTCATGGCGATGAAGGCCCCGCAGGGGGTGGGCACGCCCGCGACGACGGTGCCGAGTTTGCTCTGGAAGAACTTTCCCCAGAGCTCCAGCGTGGGGAGCAGCCCCAAGAAGCCTTCGCAGAGGGAGACGAACGCCGACAGCAGCATCACCGCATTGGGCGTGAGGTGATGCGGCTGGAGGTTGTAGAACTCGAGGAAGGAGCGCAGAAATCCGCTCGCTGGAAGGCCGAAGCCGCGCAGGAAGTGCGAGTGGAAGACGACCCGCTCGCCCTCCTCCGGCGCCGGCAAGATCTCCGTCTTCGGCGCCAGACGGACCCGCACGAGGTTGGCGTCGGGCAGACGCCGAGTCTGGCGGAGAAACTCCACATGATCCTCATGGACGTTGGAGCCGTCCCACGAGCTTGACAGCGTCATGGGAGCGAGGCGATGTGGAGGCGCGGCGGCGCTGAGACGGGAGGCTGCGGCGGCAACGAGAGGAAGAAGCAAGGACGAGAGGGGGCGGAGCGAGAGAGAGCGTGCGAACCTCTGTCGCTCCCCCTCCTCCCCCTACTTATAGGCTCGCGTAGCGGGACCGAGGAGGCGCGGCGTGGGGAAGCGTGAGGATCGATCATGCCCACTCCCCACTGTGCGATGATGGTGGAATAAAAACCGCCGCGGGAAGGCGACCGGCCCATGTGGGCCACGGAAGATCCGCGCTTGGACCGAGGCTGTGAGTGGCGGGCCCGGGCCTGCAGCGACGTCCCGTCGCGCGCGTGCGTTGGCAGGATTTCCTCGCCACGTGGTCCGCGTCCCCGCCTGCGAGAACCGGAGCTCTCTGAAGTCGGCATGCACAAGCAAAGCCGGCTCTTCAGGATAGGAAGCTGACCAAGCTTCTCGTCCCTCTGTCCGCCTCGAGGCTCGATCAGCTTCGGGGACTACTATCGGAGTAAATAGGCATGGGTAGCCTAGCCGGCTTCCCCTGGCCCTTCTAAAAAAATTACGAGCCATTCCGGCTCTCAGGAATCCAAGACATGGGTCCGCCTTCCCCTTGCTGGCTGTCACCCAGGCCAGCTCGAAGAAGGCAGCCCGACTTTACCCCTCATGAAGAAAACCATGGGAGGCCGACTCGAAGAAGCCGGCTCCAAGATGCCGACTCCTAGAAGCCGGCCATGAGGAGGCCGACTCTAAGAGGCCGGCTCCCATAAAGCGGTCGAGACCGTACCCTCAAAGTTTGCACCCACCTAACGGTGGTGCGACGGGGCGTGGCTACAGTGAAGCCTGCCACCCCCAAATCCCGGAGCACGCCTGGCACAGTGCGCCGTATGGAGTAGGCATGACCCGTCCGGCGCGGCACTATTGCCATGTTGACCTTGGTGTCACCCACGACGGGCCGCCAGCGTGGCCCACAGATGGTGGGCCCCTTCGGGCAGAGAGACGCCCGAAGGCGGCCACGCCTCCAACCAGTCAGCCCAAGACAGAGCCGGCTCCCCACAGCCGGCTTGCCGCCTCCCTCGAAGGAGACGCCCCATTAAGGAGACAAGACGCGGTGAGGCTACAGCGATCGCCCGACGGGCGGCGGCACTGTAGCCGCGCCTACCACGACGAAGCCCACGTCATGAAGATGGAGCCACAGTAACCAGCCGCCGACCAGGCCCTGGACAGTGGGGCCTGCCTGTCGACCAAGGGGCCGGCAGCCGACGGGACCCACTAGTCGGCGGGCCCCAGCAGCCGGCGTAGAAGCCGGCGAGTGCAGTCACAGACGGCTGGGCCCCGCGCCCAGTCGGATTACCATTGTACCCCCGGGGGGTAGGCCTATATAAACCCCCCGGGGCACCCATGCAAAGGGTTCGACCCCTTGCTAGTTCTAGACACCCCACAAGGAGAAGAAGCAGGCTAGCCGTGCCCTTCTTCCTCCTCCTACCAAACAGCTCAAGGAGCATTGTGTAGCCACTTGTTCGACTAGTGAACATGCGGAGACCCCGCAGAGCAGTAGTAGGGGTGTTATCTCCAAGGAGAGCCCCGAAGCTGGGTAAGATCCGCCGGCGTGCATGTCTTCGCCTTATCCCGTTTCCAGGCACCGGCGATATCTTACTGGCTCCCACAATGATAAGCCACCCGTTGGCATATGTCGCACCTACCACCCGACACCAAGAAGCCGAATCCTCTTCCTAGTCGCCTCGGGCCTCCTTTTATTGGAAAGGAGGTGCCACAGTAGCACCAGAAGGTGGAAACGGAGCAGTGATGTGTGGTTATCCCTCGCATTACATGACAAAGCGCATTTAATGCGTCTTGCCCAGGTGTCCTTGCTTTATCGGGGACGGGGGAGAGCCCTATCTCATCCGTCGCCACTCCCGCTCGCGTCGACATGCGCCCTGGCCAGCGGCGCCTGCTGTGCCATGTAGGCAGGCAGGCAGCTTAGGTAGCGCAGTAATGGGTCTCCACGAAGATCTGCATGCCGCCACGCAGGTGCCTGCCCAGCTGGTTGGGTCAGCAGCTGCATGCGAACGGCGGTGGAGGTTTGACTGGCATGGGCCTGAAGGTGGCCCAACGGGTGTTCTTGGCAAGGGCCTTGCCGGGGCCTCGGCAAGGGTCTTGCCATGGCGCCTGCTGTCATCCCCGGCAAGGCTCTTGCCGGCGGTCTTGTGGACCTCCTTGGATGGGATCCCGCCAAGGATCATCATCTTCTGAAGGGTGTATCTGATCTTGAATGTCTTCACAAAGATCTGCATGCCACCACGGTGATGTCTCCCAAATTGTTGCCCCATGGGGGCAGTGGACTCAAGGGTGACTCACTCCGTAGGTGTGGGGCAAGCTGCCACGACAAAGGTCTTGCCGGGTTTGCTAAAACTGTCTCCCGGCAAGGATCTTGCCGGGGGAGGGGTCCGCTTCGACCCCTTTGCTCTTTGTGGTCTTGGTCTTGGCGTCATTTTGCTTCCCCTGGGCTTCGGCCTTACCTTGGCTCACCTCCCTTACCTTGCTCAGTGTGGTGGTGCCCGTGGCTTAGACTGCCCGTGCACAGTTATAGGGGTACAAAAAGCGTACCCCTCTTTTTGTACACCGACAGTAGTATCCAAATATAAGAGTAAAACTTCATCGTACCTCCCGAGGAGGATGTGCAGCATCGAGGCTGATGTCTTCTTCCTTGGCCGGCCAGTCCTTCTGGGCTTGAACAACACCTTCCACAAATTGCCGTAGGTGCTGCGGTAGAAGTGAAGCATGGTGACGGGGTCTTCGGGCTTGCAGGACCAAATTAGGGCAGCCCGGTGTTGCCAAGGTGGGAGGCGGCGACGAAGCATGATCTGAACCAGATTAGTCAGTTCCACCTTCTTCTTTATCATCTGGGAGATCCGCTTCTGCAGTGACTCCACCTCCATTGGTGACTCCCAGTCAAGACCGCTATTGCGCCACAACACCAGCCTTATGGGAGGTCTAGATCTAAATTCATAGGACGCTGCCCAGCCCACATCGCGTGGTTCTGTGACGTAAAACCACTCTTTTTGCCAGATGACGGTATCTATTATGGTACCTTCCAACCACTCAACCCAGGGGAGCTTGCTGATCATCGCGCCCCATAGTCCACCTACTGGCCGTCGACTATCTTCGGCTTAACATAAAAGCCCTTCAGCCACACGCCGAAGTGTGGCTGGACCCGTAGAAAGGCCTCGCAGATAACGATGAAGGCTGAAATGTGCAAGAAGTAGTTCGGGGTGAGGTCGTAAAAATTCAACACATAAAAGAACATCAGACCCCTGTCAAAAGGGTGAAGGGACAAGCCTAGCCCTCGGATGAAGTGGGGATGAACACCACTCTTTTGCCTGGCTTGGGCGTGGGGATGACCTGGCCCTCCTCCGGAACTCAGTGGGCGACGTTGGCCAGGAGATAGCCGGCGCGCTTCAGCTCCTGGATACCATCATGGGAGACGCTGGAGACCTCCCACTTGCCTTTCGATCCTGATCTAGCCATGGCCGGATTAAGGGGGGTGAATGTGAAGGTTTCCCGAGGGAGGATGTATCTAGGCGCTGGAGCTCATGAGATTGGGAAAGCATTGCTGATGGAGGAGGGGGAAGCATACTGAGAAATCAGTGGCTGTTTCCCTTTTATAAGCTACTGAAAGCCCAAGGGTCCCTTTACTACAATGAAAACCTCGCCACTTCCTGATATAATCATGCCGTTATGCGTGAATGGAATAACCGGAATCGTTTATCATATCCCCTAAACAATGGGGCAAGATCTCTATATTGATGGGATGTGCCAATGGGGGAACTGCCTCGAACCACGAATCGAGTTTTTCATAACTGGCCAGTGGTTGTAGCTAGCTGTGACCTTTCGCCAAAGGTTGTCAGGCGATGGCACTATTCACACTCGAGCGATAGGCCTTCGAGGCTAAGTAATATATACTATTCGGAAATCAGGGTATAAACTGGACATTGCATCACCGAACTTGGCTACACAACCTTTGAAAGTTCAGCTAAGGATAACCGCATACCTGACGTAAGCATCATGGAAGGAAGGAACTAATCCACAAAGCCGATGATTCCCGCACTCACCTCGGCTTCAAAGACTAGTTCGGGGGCTACATAGGGAGTCCTGGACAAAGGGGTCCTCAGGCTGCCGGCCTATCTCTTATGGGCTGGACAAGTGGGCCGCTCTGGATCTGTTGCTGGAGGATCGAACTATAAACGAATCCGTATTCAAGAAGGAAACCTCGAAAGCCTTGGTGTATCCTTCGAGTCAAGATAATGAAGATGGCATGTTTATTCCCTGATCGCAACCAACCATGTGTATCCCTGGGTACCCCTGGTGCCTATATAAACTAGAGGGTTTAGTCCGTAGAGGCTAGAAGAACCATAAGCCTACTTGTTGATAACCCACAAGTATAGGGGATCAATTGTAGCCTTTCTCGATAAGTTAGAGTGTCGAACCCAACGAGGAGCTAAAGGTAAAACAAATATTCACTCAAGTTCTATTGACCACCGATACAACTCTACGCACACTTTACGTTCGCTTTACCTAGAACAAATATGAAACTAGAAGTACTTTGTAGGTGAGATAGGATAGGTTTGCAAGATAATAAAGAACACATAAATAAAAGATAGGGGTTGTTTAGATAAAGAAACAACTAACTTAGTTTTAGTAGAGAGCTTTTTTGATAGTGGCGAAAGTGTCCCGATGTTTCGATGAGATAGATATCGTTTTCTGTGGGAGTCGACTTTGACGATCCGACTACGAACGTGCGAAGACGTCGCGCCTTAGCAATCGCTAAACCAACTTCAGAGGGTTATTGACCATGCCAGAGCACGATCAACCTGACCACGAGGGTCTATTTCCTACGAGCAAACGAAGAACAAGCAAAAAACTGAGATTGCAATCTGGATATTGCGAATAAAGAGGAAAGCTTTATTAATGAAGCTGGGGTTCTGTGACGTCTTGGTCTGGTCGTTGGACACAAACGAAGTACGCGAAGTTGTAGCTTTGGCAAACTTTTAATCTAAACAAAACCCAAAGTCTAACTGATGCCCTAAGGGCTGTATATATGGAGGAGAGAGGGGGAATTTCGTGGCCCATGGTGGAGGGGTCCGAAACCAACCCTAACTCTTGTTTCCCCACACATACGCACTCTAAAAATAGCCTATACTTAAGTATTTCGAAAATACATGGGCCTGGCCCAATAATAAGGTGACGCAGCACCTAGAATAGCCTTTGGACATAATTTATGAAGTGGAATCTTGTATATTTCGTCCAAGGCTACATGCACTCATTATGGTGGCTTCAAAGTCCTAGAATCATCACTTGTAACTCCGTTCTTGTTCCCCTTGCGCATGCCATCATCTCCATGCTTGAACTTGCACCAAGGTTCATCTTTCTTGTCCAAGCTAGTCCCTTCATTTGTAAGCAAAAAAAATGTATCCAATTTAGGCAGCATCATATTCTCATGAACATTAGTATCGTTACCAAGAAACGAAAGTACCTGATAATTCAATTAGCGTGTGTGAGCTCTAGTAATTGGACCAGTATGTATAACAGCAGGGGCTGTGGGTGTAACAATGGTATTGATGTCCTCATCACTTTTGTCACAAGAAAGTTATTTGTCCCTAGGCAATCGATAACTAGATCGGTAATCATTATTGAAATTTCATATGAGCGAGAGGCATAAGCTAACATACTTTCTCTACTTGGATCATATGCACTTATGATTGGAACTCTAGAAAGCATCCGCAACTACTAAAGATCATTAAGGTAAAACCCAACCATAGCATTATAAGTTATCAAGTCCTCTTTACTCCCATACGCAAACAACCCCCTTACTCGGGTTTAAGCTTCTGTCACTCTAGCAACCCACTATAAGCAAATCATGAACATATTGCAAACCCTACAGCAGGGATCCCTCACGCTTGCATGACACGGAGAGCACCACAGGACAGCACCAATAATTAAATATACAACTCAAACCAATCACGATCATCAATCAACCCAATAGGATGAAACGGATTTACTCAAACATCATAGGATAGCCATGCATCATTGGGAAATAATATATAGAGTTGAGCACCATGTTTAAGTAGAGATTATAGCGGGTAAGAGAGTGTTTACACCACTGCATAGAGGGGGAGAGAGTTGGTGATGACGGTGGCGAAGTTGTTTGTGTGGATCGACGTCACAATTATGGCCCCGGCGGTGTTCCGGCGCCACTGGGAGAGAGGGGGAGAGAGCCCCTTCCTTCTTCTTCTTACTTGATCTTCCCTCTAGATGGGAGAAGGGTTTCCTCTCTGATCCATGGCCTCCATGGCGGCGGAGGGGTGGGAGTCCCTCCGAGGTTGGATCTCTCTCTGTTTCCTTCTGTTTCCGCGTTCCCGTTTTCTGGCCTTTCATCGTTTCTTAAATTCCCGGAGATCCGTAACTCCGATTGGGCTGAAATTTTAACATGATTTTTATTCGGATATTATGTTTCCTGCGGTGAAGGAATGTCACTAACCGCCTTATGGGATGTCCACAAGCATGCCAGGCACGCCCTGGGTAGGGGACGCGCCCCTAGGGCTTGTTGGCCCCTCGGGCTTCGTCTTGCGTTGAATCTTTTTCCCAAAAATCACATATATCCAAAAATATCTTCGTAAGTTTTTGTTGCATTTGGACTCCGTTTGATATGGATATTCTGCAAAACAAAAAACATGCAACGAACGGGAATTGGCACTAGGCACTAGATCAATATTTTAGTCCCAAAATAATATAAATAGTTGCCAAAAGTATATGAAAGTTGTAGAAAATTTGCATGAGACAATAAAAAAGTATAGATACGACAGAGACGTGTCAGCATCCCCAAGCTTAATTCTTGCTCCTCCTCGAGTAGGTAAATGATAAAAAAGTTTTTGATGTGGAATGCTACCTAGCATAATCTTGATCACATAATAATAATCATGGCATTAATATTAAGACATTAGTGATTCAAAGCAATATCTATAATTTGACATAAAGACAATAATACTTCAAGCATACTAATAAAGTAATCATGTCTTCTCAAAATATCATGGCTAAAGAAAGTTATCCCTACAAAATCATATAGTCTGGCTATGCTCCATCTTCATCACACAAAGTATTTCATCATGCACAACCCCGATGAAAGCAAAGCAATTGTTTCATACTTTTAATGTTCTCAAGCATTTTCAAATTTCATGCAATACATGAGTGTGAGCCATGGATATAGCACTATAGGTGGAATAGAATATGGTGGTTGTAAGGAGAAGAAAAAAAGGAGAAAGTCTCACATCAACTAGGCAAATTAATGGGCTATGGATATGCCCATAAATTGATATAAATGCAAGTTGCACTAGAGCTATAAGTGTATGAAAGCTCAAAAATGAAACTAAGTGGATGTGCATCCAACTTGCTTTCTCATGAAGACCTCGGGCATTTGAGGAAGCCCATCATCGGAATATAGAAGCCAAGTTCTATAACAAAAAATTCCCACTAGTATATGCAAGTGATAACTCAAGAGACTCTCTATATAAAAATATGGTGCTACTCTGAAGCACAAGTGTGGTAAAAGGATAGTAACACTACCCCGTCTCTCTTTTTCTCTCATTTTTTATTTTCTTAATTTTCTTAATTTTATTATTTTGGGCTCTTTTGCCTTTTGTTATTTTGGGCTCTTTGGGCTCTTTTTTATTTTTGTAATTCCAAAGTCTCATCCCGACGTGAGGGAAATGCTCTAATAATGATGATCATCACAATTTTATTTACTTATGACTCGATATTACAACTCGATAAAACTGATACATGATGATGATAGAGGCAAAGGTGTCCCTTGTTTCAGTGAGATGGTGGCTATCATTTTTGGTGGAGTAGACTTTGACGATCTGACTACGATCGTGCGAGGACGTCGCGCCTTAGCAATCGCTAAACCAACTCCGAGGGGTTATGGACCACGCAGGAGCACAATCAACCTGCCACGAAGGTCTATTTCCTGCAAGCAAATGAAGAACAAGCAAGAAACTGAAATTGCAATCTGGATATTGCGAATATAAGAGGAAGGCTTTATTAATGAAGGTGGGATTCTGTGATGCCTTGGTCTGGTTGTTGAACACAAATGAAGTACGCGAAGTTACAGCTATGGCAAACTTTTGATCTAAACAAAACCCAAAGTCTAAACAACGCCCTAAGGGTTGTATATATGGAGGATGAGGGGGGGGGGTTCGTGGCCCTTGGAGGAGGGGTTCGAAACCAACCCTAACTCTTGTTGCCCCACACATACGGACTCTAAAAACATCCTATACTTAAGTATTGCAAAATTACATGGGCTTGGCCAAATAATAAGGTGACGCAGCACTTAGAATAGCCTCTGGACGAAATTTATGAAGGGGCATCTTGTATATTTCGTCCAAGGCTTCATGCACTCCTCATGGTGGCTTCAATCCTGAAATCATCACTTGTAACTCCATTCTTGTTCCCGTTGCGCATGCCATCATCTCCATGCTTGGTCTTGCTCCAGTGTTCATCCCTCTTATCCATGCCAGACTCTTCATTTGTAAGCAAAACAAATGTATCCAGTTTGGGAAGCATCATATTCTCAAGAACATTAGAATCATTACCAAGAAACAAAAGTACCTGATATTCTAATTGGCGTGCGCGAGCTCTAGTAATTGGTCAAGTATATGTAGAAGTAGGAGCTATGGGTGAAACAATGGTATTGATGTCCTCATCATCCTCCTCTTCTTGAAATGAAGTTGTCCTTGACGGAAGCTCATCTTCCTCACCCAAATAAGGCTTCAAATCTGCAATGTTAAAAGTGGGACTAACGCCAAAATCTACAGGCATCGCAAATTTATATGCATTATCATTTATTTTCTCTAACACCTTAAATGGACCATAAACATGTGGCATTAGCTTTGATTTGTGTAAATCAGGAAATCTATCCTTACGCAAATGTAACCAAACAAGATCTCCAGGTGCAAAGACAACATGTTTTCTACCCTTACCTCCAGTAAGTTTATATTTAGCATTCATACGCTCAATGTTCTCCTTAGTTAGATCATGCATTTTAAAGATCAATTTAGCACGTTGTTTAGCATCAAAATTAATCTTCTCCGAAGATGGAAGAGGCAACAAATCGATAGGTGCACGAGGAAGGAAACCATACACAATTTCAAAAGGGCACATCTTAGTAGTAGAATGCAATGAACGATTATAAGAAAATTCAATATGAGGCAAACATTCTTCCTACATTTTCTTGTTATTCTTCAAAACAGCCCTAAGCATAGTAGACAATGTTCTATTGACTACTTCAGTTTGTCCATCAGTTTGGAGGTGACGTGTAGTACTAAAAAGCAGTTTAATCCCCATCTTAGCCCATAAACATCTCCAAAAGTGGCTAAGAAATTTAGTATCACGATCTGAAATAATTGTATTTGGCACACCATGGAGCAAGGCCTCATACTCAGCTGCATTGTAAGCACAAGGGAATATCAACCGGAGAACGTAAGAAAATTTATCAACTCGTGGGGAAGTCAAGACAACTCCAGCCCCCGAGCCCTCCAACTGCCTAGATCCATCAAAGTGAATAGTCCAATACGTGCTATCCGGCTTCTCCTCATGCATCTGCAACTCTGTCCAATCATTGATAAAATCCAGAGGTGCTTGAGACTTGATGGTTGTGCAAGGCATATACTTCAAGCCATGGGGTCCAAGCTCCATGGCCCACTTGGCTACCCGTCCTGTGGCTTCTCTGTTTTGAATAATATCCCCTAAGGGAGCAGAACTAACCACAGTGATGGGATGACCCAGAAAATACTGCTTGAGCTTCCGGCTAGCCATGAACACCCCATATACAAGCTTCTACCAATGTGGATACCTCTGCTTGGACTCAATAAGCACCCCACTAATGTAGTAAACCAGCCGCTGAACCAGATGCTCCTTGCCTGATTCCTTCCTTTCCACCACAATGGCTGCACTAACGGCTCGGTTATTGGCAGCCACATAACAATAAAGGCTCCCTATCAATGGGAGTAGCAAGAACCGGCGGCTCAGCCAGCTATTTCTTCAAGGCCTCAACCTCCTGATCAGCAACATCACTCCAAACAAAATGATATGTCTTCTTCCTCATCTGATAAATAGGGATGGCTTTCTCACCTAACCGGCTTATGAACCGGCTAAAAGCTACAATACGACCCACCAAATGCTGAACATCATTGATACACGCCGGCTTAGCCAGGGACGTGATAGCCTTTATCTTCTCCGGGTTAGCTTCAATACCTCGTTCCGAAACCAAAAACCTAAAAGCTTGCCTGCTGGCACACCAAAAACACACTTGGCCGGTTTAAGCATCATCTTGTAGACTCAGAGATTGTCAAAGGTCTCCTTTAAATCATCTATCAGGGTCTCCTTCCTCCTGGACTTCACCACAATATCATCCACATAAGTGTGAACATTGAGCCCAATATGATCATGGAGGCAATTTTGAACACACCGCTGGTAAGTCGCCTGGGCACTCTTGAGCAAAAAAGGCATCGATACGTAACAGAAGGCTCCAAAGGGAGTAATAAAGGCTGTCTTCTCCTGGTCCTTAACTGCCATCTTGATCTGATGATAACCAGAATAAGCATCCAAAAAACTCAGACGCTCACAACCGGCCATAGCATCAATAATCTGATCAATACGGGGGAGAGCAAAGGGATTAGCCGAACAAGCCTTGTTTAAGTCCATATAATCCACACAGATGCGCCAGGTGCCGTTTTTCTTAAGCACCAGCACCAGGTTAGCCAACCACTCAGGATGAAAAGCTTCGACAATGAACCCAACCGCCAAGAGCCAGGCTACCTCCTCACCAATAGCCATACGCCTCTCTTCATTGAAACGACGAAGGAATTGCTTGAACAGTTTAAACTTTGGATCAATATTAAGAGTGTGCTCAGCGAGTTCCCTCGGGACACCTGGCATATCTTAAGGCTTCCACGCAAAGATATCCCGGTTCTCACAAATGAACTCGATGATCGCACTTTCCTATTTCGGATCCAGATTAGCACTGATGTTGAACTGCTTAGATGAGTTGCCAGGAACAAAATCTACTTGCTTAGTGTCATCTGCCGACTTAAACTTCAATAAAGGATCATGCTCAGTGGTTGGCTTCTTCAAGGACGTCATATCTGCCGGGTCAACATTATCTTTATAAAATTTTAGCTCCTCCATGGCGCACACAGTTTCAACATAAGCCGCGTCGCCATCTGCACACTCCAAGGCTATCTTGCGACTCCCATGCACGGTGATGGTGCCCTTGTGACCCGGCATCCTCAGCTGCCAATAAATATAACAAGGCCTTGCCATGAATTTAGCATAAGCCGGCCGCCCAAACAGAGCATGATAAGGGCTTTAGATATTAACCACTTCAAAGGTCAACGTCTCAGATCTAGAATCATACTCATCTCCAAAGGCAACCTCCAAAGATATTTTACCCACCGGATACACCGACTTACCAGGCACCACACTATGAAAAATAGTGTCCGACGGCTTAAGATTTTTGTTTGTCAATCCCATGCAACAAAAAGTTTCATAATAAAGGATATTAATGTTGCTGCCTCCATCCATGAGTACCTTAGTGAACTTGTATCCTCCAACCTGTGGTGCCACCACCAGCACCAAATGACCCGTATTATCAACTCAGGCGGGTGATTCTCACGGCCCCAGAGAATAGGGTGTTCCGACCATCGCAAGTAATGGGGCACCGCCGGCTCCACGACGTTCACTGCCCTTTTATGGAGCTTCTGATCCTTCTCACATAAACTCGTGGTGAAAATGTGGTACTGCCCACTACTCAATTGCTTCGGGTTACTCTGATAATGAGATTGCTATTGATTCCCCTGATTATTCTGGTGGTTGTAACAACCCTGATTGCCTTGGCCTTGAAAAATGGAATTTGAACCGCCACCTCCATGACCCGGACCATGAGAACCGGATCCCGAGCCACCATTCGGGCCATGGTTATTCTGGAAAAGATGGGATTTCTTGAACTCCTTCATGATAAAACAATCCTTCCACAAATGTTTAGATGGCCTCTCATGGTTTTTGTGCCTTCGACACGGCTGATTCATTACTGCCTCGAGGTTGAGTTCTCCCCCACCAGACTGAGCCGGCCTCCCCTTGCGATGCTGGTAATTATGTCGTGCACCAGTGTTAGCCACGAAGTCTAAATTTTCATCAGCTCTGCACTTACCGTTTCCACCCTGACTGGCTGGGTTATACTGCTATCCTTTCATGCCGCTACTCTTCTTTTCCTTGCCCGTCTTTTCGTCATCAGACTCGGGGTCCTTGGTACTATCAGAGTCAGCATACTTGACAAGGGCTTCCATGATCTCCCCCATGTCACCGCAATGGCGCTTAAGTGGCCCAAACTTCTGTTTAAGAGGAAGGAAATGGCAATTTTTCTCCAACATTAAAAGTGCTGAGCACACGTTCATATTATCTGACAAGTGTATGATACTTGAGACCCGGCGCACCCAGTTGGTTGTTGACTGGCCTTCACCTTGGACACAAGACACCAAATCTATGATCGACATACGTTGCTTGCACATATCCTTAAAGTTTTGAATAAACCGGGCCTTCAGCTCCGCACACGACCTGATAGAATTGGCGGGCAGTCCCTTCAACCAAGTACGAGCCAGCCCTTCTAACATCATGGTGAAATACTTAGCACACGCAACCTCACTAACATCCAGCATCTCCATGGCCATCTCATAACTTTCAATCCAAGCTTCAGGGGGTTGATCTACTGTGTAATTAGGCACCTTGCGAGGACCCTTGAAGTCCTTGGGCAAACGCTCGTTACGCAGAGCCGACACTAAATAGGGCACACCCAAGGTCTTAGAGGCCACACCTGTTTCCACTGAAGTTGTTGGGTAAACCGTAGACTATTAGTGAGCCGCTTGCTGAGCCGCTAGCTCAGCCTCCCGACGCGCCCTGCCCTGATCCACCAGAGCCTAGGCATTGGCATCATCGCGCGCCGGGTCATGTCCACGGGGCTGGTTACGGCGCTGTTCAGCACTTGAAACTGCTGGTGAGTCAATGTGCCTGTTGTAACTCCCGCTTGGACGAGGGGTTGAGTGAATCCGCTCACGACTATAAGAATAAGCCGCTTGCTGCTCCAATGCTATCTGGAGAAGTTCTCTGGCCCTTCGCGTTTCAACCGCTGTTGGAGACTCGCCTTCAACTGGCAGAGCTGCCAACCGTGTTGCTGCAGCAATCATATTGTCCAAAGGGTTGGAATAATGACCCGGCGGCGTCAGAACATATTGACGCAGGGAATTGTTCACATGTGGAGAGCCCATCACTCGTGGCTGAACCGGTGCTCCACCCTCTAGCGCTTCAGTCGTCCGGTTTACCACCGGCGGGTGACTAGTCCCTGCTCCAGGCATGTTAAAGAGGTTTCTTGGCTCATAAACCCGGGATAGATGACTCCAGTGTCTCATTCTCATGACCTCAGTTGAAGCATTCTAATCCAACATGAGCTGGAAGGAGTCGGCTTGGATTCGTTGTGCCTGTGCGTCCAAAACAGCCCGTTCTGCAGCCATCCTGGTGTTCTCAGCCACCAAGTCCATGTTGGCTTGAGCTATCTCATCTCGCAACTTAGCCACATCCGCCTTATGCTGATCTTGGTTGTCCAGGGTTACCTCCACCCCCATGAAATTTGCTAATGCCTCCAACAACTCGGTGAGAACTTGAGCCGGCGGGCGCGCAGGGCCACCAGCACCAGCCGCTGCTGCGGCCATGGAGCTAGAGGTCATGGCCGTGGCGGCTGATGAACTGAGCACCGGTTGTGTACAAGCCATGAAAACCGCAACTCTGTTTGGCGGCTCGCAGGGATCCGGAATATTGTCACCATTGGAACAACCCCCAAGCCGGCCGTCTTGAAGTTGATACAATGAGTTGGTCTTGCCTATGGATGATCCACCATCAGAATAGATGGTCGTCTCACCGCCAGATACAGATCCATCTTCAATTTCTTCCCCATGAATAAAACCAACAAAGGCACGCTTCATGGCGGGTTGAACCTGGGCGGGCCATGCGCGCTGAGCCGTCTTGATGATGTCGGTGCAGATGTCCGGCTCAGACCCGGTTCGCTGATCTTGCCAATGAAGGCGTGTATTCCGCCGAAGGGGACCTGGTACACGTACTCGACTGAGCCGGCCTCGGGGCCCCAGCCTGCATCGTCGATGTAGAGCTTGCCGCGATGATTCTTAGTCATCTAGCCCACATCGTATCCCTTGATCCCTTCAAAGCTGCCCTTCAAGAACTCAAAACCACCGTGCGGTGGCCCCATGGTGGGAGCCAACTGTCGTGGAATTATCACAGCAGATGTCCTAGTGAAAGGACTTAGTCGTGGAGCCATCGCAACTAGGTTAGCTTGAAGGGGTTAAACGGGACAAAGGGCACATGAGTTTATACTGGTTCGGCCCCTTGCTATGAAGGTAAAATCCTACTCCAGTTTAGGTGGTATTGCTTGGGTTTCGATTACCAGGGAGCGAATATGCTTAACCTTGCTTTCGGTCTCTCTTTTTTCTTGTCCTGAGCCGTCGCCGGGTCGTCCCTTTATATACACAGGTTGATGCCCGGCTACTCACAGAGTCCCGGCCGGCTCACCATCAATGTGTCTGGCTCAGTGACTAATTATACTTTCCCTACAATCCAAGTCATACATATATGGCGGTTTACACCTATGGGCCTTAAGTCGCCTTTGGGCTTCGGGCCCTTAGTAAGTTTGCTTCATGAACCGCCATCTTCAACATCTTTACGGGCTTTGTCTTGATGAACCATCGTTGGTATAACCCGGCCCCTCCTGGGCGGGTCATACCCAATAGTTATATCCCCAGCAGTACCACTCAATGACATCGTAAATAATCGGGATGCCACCTGCTACCTCTTGAGCATGTGTTGATTTTCACTTGAAGAGCAAAGGGTGATGTAGCAAAGTACCATAAGTATTTCCCTCAGTTTTTGAGAACCAAGGTATCAATCCAGTAGGATACTACACACAAGTCACCAAGTACCTACACAAACAAACAAGAACCTCACAAGCAACACGATAAAGGGGTTGTCAATCCCTTCACGGTCACTTATGAAAGTGAGATCTGATAGAGATAATAAGATAAATATTGTTGGTATTTTTGTTGTATAGATTGAAAAATAAAGATTGCAAAATAAATAGTAAACTAGAATTGTATATCGGAAACTTATATGATGTAAAGTAGACCCGGGGGCCATAGGTTTCACTAGTGGCTTCTCTCAAGATAGCATATATTACGGTGGGTGAAGAAATTACTGCCGAGCAATTGATAGAAAAGCGCATAGTTATGATGATATCTAGGCATGATCATGAACATAGGTATCACGTCCGTGTCAAGTAGATCGAAACGTTTTGCATCTACTACTATTACTCCACACATTGATTGCTATCCAGCATGCATCTAGAGTATTAAGTTCAAAAGAACAGAGTAACGCATTAGGCAAGATGACATGATGTAGAGGGATAAACTCAAGCAATATGATATAAACCCCATCTTTTTATCCTCGATGGAAACAATACAATACGTGCCTTGCTGCCCCTACTATCACGGGGAAAGGACACTGCAAAATTGAACCCAAAGCTAAGCACTTCTCCCATTACAAGAAAGATCAATCTAGTAGGCCAAACAAAACTGATAATTCAAAGAGACTTGCAAAGATATCAAATCATGCATATAAAATTCAGAGAAGAATCAAATATTGTTCATAGATAATCTTAATCATAAACCCACAATTCATCGTATCTCGGCAAACAGACTGCAAAAAGAATTACATCGAATATATCCCCAAGAACATCGAGGAGAACTTTGTATTGAGATCCAAAGATAGAGAAGAAGCCATCTAGCTAATAACTATGGACCCAAAGGTCTGTGGTAAACTACTCACACATCATCGGAGAGGCTTTGGTGTTGATGTAGAAGCCCTCCATGATCGAATCCCCCTCTGGCAGATCGTCGAAAAAGGTCCCCAGATGGGATCTCACGGGTACAGAAGGTTGCGGCAGAGGAAAAGTGGTTTTGTGGCTTCCTATGATGTTTTCAGGGTATAAGTGTATATATAGGCAAAAGAAATAGGTCGGTGGAGCTGCGAGGGGCCCACGAGGGTGGGGGGCACCTGGCCCCCCTGGGCGCGCCGCCCTACCTCGTGGCCGCCTTGCTGCTTCCCTGATGTCCACTCCAAGTCTCCTAGATTGCGTTTGTTCCAAAAAAGATCCTCACGAAGGTTTCATTCCGTTTGGATTCCGTTTGATATTCCTTTTCTGCGGAACACTTAAATAGGCAAAAAAATAGCAATTTGCACTAGGCCTTCGGTTAATAGGTTAGTCCCAAAAATAATATAAAAGTGTATAATAAAGCCCATAAACATCCAAAACAGATAATATAATAGCATGGAACAATAAAAAATTATAGATACGTTGGTGACGTATCACCACCGGGCGCATAGCCAAATGGGCCATCAAGCTCTTACCATTTGAAATAACATACAAGCCACGCCGAGCTATTAAATCACAGGTGTTGGCGGACTTTGTTGCCGAGTGGACGGAAGGCGAGCTCCCTAAAGAGTACAACACATACTCCAACTGGATCATGTACTTCGACGACTCTAAAATGTTAGACGGACTAGGGGCTGGTGTCATCTTGACATCCCCTACGGGGGACACAGTCTGCTACATGTTACACATCATGTATATGGACTCCAACAATGTAACCGAATATGAGGCACTACTACATGGTCTCCGAATGGCTGTCTCCATGGGGATACAATGGCTAGAGGTGCGTGGGGATTCGAACCTTGCAATATCCCAAATAAATGGAGAATTCGATACAAAAGACCCAAAAATGGCGGTATACCGAAATGCCATACTCAAAATACCAGCTCGGTTCAAGGGGCTCGAGTTCCATCACGTTGCTCGAGACAGTAATTAGGCAGCAGGCATCGTCGCTCCAATGGGCACTAAACGCGATCTCGTCCCGCCTAAAACCTTTGTGGAAAGGCTCTTTAAGCCATCCATGGTATGGAAGGACGAGAGCGGAAATACTAGTCCAGAACCAATATCATCGGGGGCTTGGGCACCGAAATAACACCCTCCGCCCATGTAATCATGGCCGTTATTGCTCCATGGACCAAACCCTTCCTGGCCTATCTTAATAGGCAGGAGCTTCCTGATGACCAGAATGAAGCCCGTCGCATAGTTCGACGCTCTAAAGCCTATAAAGTTCATGAAGGTGAACTTTACAAGAAAATTACTACTGGAGTCCTTCAAAGATGCATCTTCGAAGAGGAGGGACGACAACTCTTGGCTGAAATACATGCTGGTCTAGGTGGCCATCACGCCGCAACTTGGGCCCTCGCAAGCAAGGCCTTCTGTACATGTTTCTTTTGGCCAATGGCCCGAGCAGACGCACATGCCCTTCTGCAAGACTGTGTGGGATGTCAGCTTTTTGCCAATCAAAGTCATATGTTGCCCACTGCCTTAGGAACAATCCCCATCACTTGGCCTTTTGTGGTCTAGGGGGTAGATATGGCCGGGCCCCTTAAAGGGGGAAGCCACAATAATAAATATTTGCTAGTTATGGTGGATAAATTCACTAAGTGGATAGAGGCCAAACTAGTAAAAATGGCTGAAGTTGGGCCAGCGATCGACTTTATATCCGGCATGGTAAACCGTTATGGTGTCCCGCATAGCATCATCACCGATAATGGCTCCAATTGCACAATCGATGAGGTAAAAACTTGGTGTGCTGACTTGGGCATTAAGCTCAATTACACGTCCGTATACCACCCTCAAACAAACGGTTAGGTCGAATGTGCTAATGGACTGATGATGAGCGGCATCAAACCCAGACTAGTGCAATCCCTACGGGAGTCAGATAAACACTGGGTTGAGGAACTCGATTCCGTGCTCTGGGGACTGCAGACTATGCCCAATCGCATGACCGGATACACACCTTTTTTCATGGTGTTCGGCGCAGAGGTTGTCTTGCCCTGCGACATTATTCATGACTCACCTTGAGTGCGCATGCATGAAGAGAGAGAAGCCGAGCTCGATCGGCAGGACGACCTAGACGGCCTTGAGGAGGAGTGTGTTATTGCACGACCCCGTTCCTCATTTTACCAACACCAGGCTCGGAGATGCCAAAGCAAAGAAGTGCGGGCCAAGACTTATAATGTCAGCAACTCGTTTTACGCCTCCCAGAGAAGAAGAAGGACAAGCTCAAACCAAAATGGGAGGGCCCCTTCATTATATATGAATTTCTCACCGGAGGGGCCTATCACCTGGGCCCTCTCGGTAATCCATGGAACGTTGCTCGGCTCCGAAGATTCTACGCATAAGTTCGGCCATGTTTCTTTTCGTTCCCTTTTTCTCCTCTCCATTTGTTTTTGCTTTCTCATTTTTATACATTTCTCAGGATATGTTCAGATAGGCCAAACTCTTCAGGGGCACACGTCTTTAAATGTATACACCCCATCATGACTGGGGACTTCTTTACCCGAAGCTTCTTATTATTCAGAGTCGGTAGAACCAGTCTCGCGTAAGCGTACGCGTAATGTAGGTCTGAGTCGCTTCATCCAACAATACCGCTGAATCAAGAATCAACTAGTGACGGCAAGAAATATGTATATACCCACGCCCACAACTCCTTTGTGTTCTACTCATGTATATGACATGTATGCATAGACCTGGCTCGGATGCCACTGTTGGGGCATGCAGTAATTTCAAAAAATTCCTACACCCATGCAAGATCCATCTAGGTGATGAATAGCAACGAGAGGGGATAGAGTTATCTATGTACCCTCGTAGACTATAAGCGGAAGCGTTATGACAACGCGGTTGATGTAGTCCTATGTCTTCATGATCCGACCGATCCTAGCACCAAAGGTACGGTACTTCCGCGATCTAAACATGTTCAGCTCGGTGACGTCCCACGAACTGTAGATCCAGCTGATGTCGAGGGAGAGTTTCGTCAGCACGATAGTGTGATGACGGTGATGATAAAGTTACCAACGCAGGGCTTCGCCTAAGCTCTGCAACGATATGACCGAGGTGGAAATCTGTGTGGGGGGGGCACCGCACACACTTAAAAAATCATCTTCTGTCTCTATGGGGTGCCCCCCTCCCCCGTATATTAAGGAGTGGAGGAGGAGGAGGGCCGACCTTCTATGGCGTGCCTCAAGGGGGGAGTCCTACTCCCGGTGGGAGTAGGATTCCCCCTTTCCCTTGTTGGAGTAGGAGAGAAGGAAGGGGGAGAGAGGGAGAAGGAAAGGGGGGACGACCCCCCACCCCAATTGGGATTGGGCTTGGGGGGCGCGCCCCCACCTTGGCCGCCTCCTCCTCTCTCCCACTAAGGCCCATTAAGGCCCATACACTCTCGGGAGGTTCCAGTAACCCCCCGGTACTCCGGTAAATGCCTAAACTCATCCGGAACCATTTCGATGTGCAAACATAGCCTTCCAATATATCGATCTTTATGTCTCGACCATTTCGAGACTCCTCGTCATGTCCGTGATCATATTCGGGACTCCTAACTACCTTCGGTACATCAAAACACATAAACTCATAATACCGATCGTCACGAAACGTTAAGCGTGCGGACCCTACGGGTTCGAGAACTATGTAGACATGACCGAGACTCATCTCCGGTCAATAACCAATAGCAGAACCTGGATGCTCATATTGGTTCCTACATATTCTACGAAGATCTTTATCAGTCAAACCGCGTAACATACATTGTTCCCTTTGTCATCGGTATGTTACTTGCCCGAGATTCGATCGTCGGTATCTCAATACCTAGTTCAATCTCGTTACCGGCAAGTCTCTTTACTCATTCCATTATACAACATCCCGTAACTAACTCATTAGTCACACTGCTTGCAAGGCTTATAGTGATGTGCATTACCGAGAGGGCCCAGGGATACCTCTCCGATACACGGAGTGACAAATCCTAATCTTGATCTATGCCAACTCAACAAACACCATCGGAGATACCTGTAGAGCATCTTTATAGTCACCCAATTACGTTGTGATGTTTGATAGCACATTATACCTCAAGAAAATTAGCTAAAGGGGTTGAATAAATTCCACCGAACAAATCTCTAGTTAAACTATTAAGATGCAACCTACGTGCAACAATAGCACCCAAGTTGTATTGTTTATCACCCAAGACCGCACTCTTGAGGACACTAAGATCTAGAACGCACATGTGGAAAGCCTCATCTTCACTATTAATGCATCTATCCATGAAGAGAGCAAAATAATGTATGGCAGGAAAATGAATGCTCCCTATGGTAGCTTGTGTTATTTCTCTAGATTCCCCCACAGTGATACTAGCAAGAAATTCTTTAAATTCAGATTGCGAGGTTCACTAACACTACCGCACTGCGGGAGTTTGCAAGCAGTATTAAAATCTTCTAAGTCCATGGTATAAGATTTATCATAGAGATCAAATAGGACAGTGTGAGAATTGTGTGATGATGTAAATTTAAACCTTCTCACAAAGGAATCAGTTAAGTGATAATATTAGGGGCACTTATCTGACACGAAGCCGTCAAGTTCAGCATTACGCACATACGCGTCAAATTCCTCCTTAATTCCTGCTTGGACCATAAAATCTTCTGACGGCCGTACACAAGGCCGCACTTGAGCTTCTCTTGGTAGTTCATAGTCCGGCTCACATATCACGGGCCTGGGTCCTTGCTTCCTTGAGGAACCACCTTGGTACATTTTCCTAAACATATTTCTTCCTCTGAAAAATTTCTGAAATTTTTAGTGACTCAAAATAAAAGTGAACCAAACTCAACAAAATTGATAGCAACTACTCCTACAAGTGCCTAGAGGCTATCTCATGTATTAAAACTAGTTTTGACCACATAAATTTGACATGCAAGCTCAAGAACAGGGTCACCTAAGCAGCAAAATTTTGCAATAAGTAAAGCACTAGAACAAAAACTAATTGGACCATTAGAGGAGTCACATACCGAAGAACAATCCCCCAAATTAGTTTTGTGAATGGAGCTTTAAGCAAGGATAATGAAAATGGCAGCAAGATGAGCTAGAACTCCGGTTTGAGCTGGTGGATGATTTTTTCTGGAGGAAGACGAAGTGTGTAGGTGCAAGAATAAGTGGAGGGGCCCACGTGGGGTCCACGAGGTAGGGGCGTGCCCTCCATCCTCGTGGGCGCATGGTGGGGCCACCTGGTGTGTTCTCAGTGCCAATAATTCTTAAATATTCTAGAAAAAATTATATTAATTTTTTAGCACATTTGGAGAAATTTTATTTTCGGGGTATTTTTAATTGCAAGGATAATTCAGAAAACAGACAGAAAATACTTTTTTTTCTTTATTTAATCTAAATAATAGAAAGTAAAAAGAGGGTACAAAGAGTTGTGTTTTCTAACTTCATCCATCTCATGCTCATCAGAAGGAATCCACTAACAAGGTTGATCAGGTCTTGTTAACAAATTCATTCCGAATCACATGAAACCAGAGAATTTTCGAATAACACTAGGTTACCTCAACGGGGATATGCACATCCCTAACAATAAGAATATCATATTTCTTCTTGACAGTAGGAAGAGGAAATTCAAAAACTCCAATAGTAATCATTGAAAATTTTCCAATAGAATTGTTACTGTGGACTTGAGGTTGTTTCCTCGGAAAGTGTACCGTATGCTCATTACCATTAACATGAAAAGTGGCATTGCCTTTGTTGCAATCAATAACAGACCCTGCAGTATTCTAAAAGGGTCTACCAAGAATAATAGACATACTATCGTCCTCGGGAATATAAAGAATAACAAAGTCCATTAAAATGGTAACATTTGCAACCACAACAGGCACATCCTCACAAATACCGACAGGTATGGCAGTTGATTTATCAGCCATTTGCAAAGATATTTCAGTAGGTGTCAACTTATTCAAATCAAGTGTACGATATAAAGAGAGGGGCATAACACTAACACCGGCTCCGAGATCATATAAAGCAGTTTTAACATAGTTTCTTTTAATGGAGCATGGTATAGTTGGTACTCCTGGATCTCCAAGTTTCTTTGGTATTCCACCCTTAAAAGTATAATTAGCAAGCATGGTGGAAATTTCAGCTTCTGGTATCTTTATTTTATTAGTAACAATATCTTTCATGTACTTAGCATAAGGGTTTATTTTAAGCATATCAGTCAAACGCATACGCAAAAAGATAGGTCTAATCATTTCAGCAAAGCGCTCAAAATCCTCATCATCCTTTTCCTTGGATGGTTTAGGAGGAAAAGGCATGGGTTTCTGAACCCATGGTTCTATTTCTTTACCGTTCTTCCTAGCAACAAAGTCTCTCTTATCATAACGTTTATTCTTGGATTGTGGGTTATCAAGATCATCAACAGGTTCAATCTCTACATCATTATCATTGCTAGGTTGAGCATCAACATGAACACCATCATTAACATTATCACTAGGTTCGTGTTCATTACCAGATTGTGTTTCAGCATCAGAAATAGAAATATCATTGGGATTCTCAAGTGTATCAACAACAGGTTCACTAGAAGCATGCCAAGTCCTATCATTTTTCTTTTTCTTCCTTTTAGAAGAACTAGGTGCAGCAACATTAGTTCTCTGAGAACCTTGCTCAATTCTCTTAGTGTGGCCTTCAGGATACAAAGGTTCCTGAGTCATTTTACCACCTCTAGGCACAACTCTAACAGCATTATCATTTTTCTTATTATTTAATTCATTGAGCAAATCATTCTAAGCTTTAAGTACTTGTTATACGTGAGTGCTAACCATAGAAGCATGTTTACTAATAAGTTTAAGTTCACCTTTAACTCTAGCCACAGAATCACTAAAGTGTTCAATCATATAAGCATTTCGTTTCAATTGTCTACCAACATAAGCATTGAAGTTTTCTTGTTTAACAATAAAATTATCAAAATCATCTAAGCATTGGCTAGCAGACTTATTATGAGGAATATGACCTTCATCAAATCTATAGAGAGATTTTACCTTTAGTACTTGTGTCGGGTTATCAAGACCATGTATTTCTTCAATAGGTGGTAAATTCTTAACATCTTCTGCTTTAATACCTTTTTTTCATAGATTTCTTTGCCTCTTGCATATCTTCAGGACTGAGAAATAGAATACCCCTTTTTCGGAGTTGGCTTAGGAGTTGGCTCAGGAAGCATCCAATCATTTTCATTACTCAACATATTATTCAATAGCAATTCAGCTTGATCAACAGTTCTTTCCCTGAAAACACAACCAGCACAACTATCCAGGTGGTCTCTGGAAGCATCGGTTAGTCCATTATAAAAGATATCAGGTATTTCATTTTTCTTGAGAGGATGATCAGGCAAAGCATTAAGTAATTGGAGAAGCCTCCCCCAAGCTTGTGGGAGACTCTCTTCTATAATTTGCACAAAATATATATTTCCCTTAGGGCAGCTTGTTTCTTATGAGCGGGGAAATATTTAGCAAAGAAGTAATAAATCATATCCTGGGGACTACCTTCACAACCAGGATCAAGAGAATTAAACCATGTTTTAGCATCACCCTTTAATGAGAAACGGAAACAACTTAAGGATAAAGTAATAGCGAGTTTTCTCATCATTAGTGAATAGGGTGGCTATATCATTTAATTTAGTAAGACGTGCCACAACAGTTTCAGATTCATAGCCATAGAAAGGATCAGATTCAACCAAAGTAATTAACTCAGGATCGACACAGAAATCATAATCCTTATCAGAAACACACATGGGTGAAGTAGCAAAAGCAGGGTCATATTTCATTCTAGCATTCAAAGATTTTTCTATCAGCTTAGCTAACAGTTTCTTAAGATCATATCTATCATTGCAAGCTAAAAAGTCTCTAGCAGTTTCTTCATCCATAACATAACCCTTGGGCACAACAAGAAATTCATATCTAGGGGGAGAATCTTCATCATCACTTTCATCAATATTATCAATTTCAATAATTTCATTCTCTCTGACCCTAGCAAGTTGTTCATCAAGAAATTCACCTAGTGGCACAATATTATCAAGCATAGAAGCAGTTTCATCATAAGTATCATGCAAAGCAGAAGTGGCATCATCAATAACATGCAAAATATCAGAATGAATAGCAGGAGTAGGTGTCTCAAGTTTACTCAAAACAGAAGTTGAATCAAGTGCATAGCTAGATGGAAGTTCCTTACCTCCCCTTGTAGTTGAGGGAAAAATCTTTGTTCTTTTGTCTTTCAAGTTCTTCATAGTGATCAGCAGATATAAATCCCAAGTGACTCAAAGAATAGAGCTATGCTCCTCGGCAACGGCGCCAGAAAATAGTCTTGATAACCCACAAGTATAGGGGATCGCAACAGTTTTCGAGGGTAGAGTATTCAACCCAAATTTATTTATTTGACACAAGGGGAGCCAAAGAATATGCTCAAGTATTAGTAGCTGAGTTGTCAATTCAACCATACCTGGAAAACTTAATATCTGCAGCAAAGTATTTAGTAGCAAAGTAGTATGGAAGTAACGGTAACGGTGGCAAAAGTAACAGTATTGATTTTGTAGTAATAGTAACAGTGGCAACGGAAAAGTAACTAAGCAAAGATCAATATGTGAAAAGCTCGTAGGCAATGGATCAGTGATGGATAATTATGTCGGATGCGATTCCTCATGCGACAGTTATAACATAGGGTGACACAGAACTAGCTCTAGTTCATTAATGTAATGTAGGCATGTATTCCGAATATAGTCATACGTGCTTATGGAAAAGAACTTGCATGACATCTTTTGTCCTACCCTCCCGTGGCAGCGGGGTCCTATTGGAAACTAAGGGATATTATGGCCTCCTTTAATAGAGTACCAGACCAAAGCATTAACACTTAGTGAATACAAGAACTCCTCAAACTACGGTCATCACCGGTAAGTATCCCGATTATTGTCACTTCAGGGTTAACGGATCATAACACATAATAGGTGACTATAGACTTGCAAGATAGGATCAAGAACTCACATATATTCATGAAAACATAATATGTTCAAATCTGAAATCATGGCCCTCGGGCCCTTGTGACAAGCATTAAGCATAGAAAAGTCATAGCAACATCAATCTCAGAACATAATGGATACTAGGGATCAAACCCTAACAAAACTAACTCGATTACATGATAAATCTCAACCAACCCATCACCGTCCAACAAGCCTACGATGGAATTACTCACGCACGGCGGTGAGCATCATGAAATTGGTGATGGAGGAAGGTTGATGGTGACGATGTCGACGGATTCCCCCTCCCGAGCCCCGAACGGAATCTAGATCAGCCCTCTCGAGAGAGATTAGGGCTTCGCAGCGGCTCCGTATCGGAAAACACAATGAATCCTTCTCACCGATTTTTTTCTCCCCGCACGTGAATATATAGAGTTGGAGTTGAGGTAGGTGGAGCACCAGGGGGCCCACGAGGCAGGGTGCGCGCGCATGGGGGGTAGGCGCACCCCCACCCTCGTGGACAGGGTGTGGGCACCCTGTCCTTGATGCTTTCGCTAGTATTTTTATATATTCCAAAAATATTCTCCATTGATTTTCACGTCATTCCGAGAACTTTCATTTCTGCACAAAAATAACACCATGGCAATTCTGCTGAAAACATCGTCAGTCTGGGTTAGTTCCATTCAAATCATGCAAGTTAGAGTCCAAAACAAGGGCAAAAGTGTTTGGAAAAGTAGATACGTTGGAGACGTATCAAACCCCGCGAACAAGACTGGTGCTCCCACAGCCGAGGAGGTGCCGCTAGTCCTTGTTGCCGAGCCTCGGGCCCCCACTTGGGAAAGGCACATCGTCCGCTTCCTCCAAATCAGAGAACTCCCTGGCAATCCTCATGAAGCTGAAAGAGTAGCCCGGAGAGACAGTATGTATCAGTTTGTCGATGACACTCTGTAGAGAAGGAGGCCCAATGGTGTGAAATTGAAGTATGCTTCCCGGGAGGATGGAAACAACTGCTAGCTGAGATTCACACAGGAATGTGCGGCTCACACATTGGATCGAGGGCATTAGTTGGGAAAGCATTCCAGCAAGGATTCTATTGTCCCATAGGCCTCCAAGATGCAGTTGAGCTCGTCACGAAATGTGAAGTCTGCCAGTTCCATTCCAAGAGAACACACCTGCCTGCCCAAGCCCTTCAGACAATCCCTTTATCATGGCCATTTTTGGTCTGGGGGCTAGATATCCTCAGGCCCTTCCTCCGAGAAGTCGGGGGCTTTGTATTCTAGTTCGTTGCCATCGACAAGTTTACAAAGTGGCTGGAAGTGACTGCCGTGAGAAAGGCGACTGCTCAGTCAGCTATCAAGTTCTTCAAATAATTGATGTGTCATTTCGGGGTTCTACCAAGGATCATTACAGACAACGACACCCAGTTCATGAGCCACGCCTTCATGCAATATGTTCGCACCCTCGGATGCAAAATCTCCTTCGCTTCTGTGGCACATCCCCAGAGCAATGGACATGCTGAGAGGGCGAACACTGAAGTGCTTCATGGACTCAAGACAAGAACTTTCGATACGCTGCAGAAGCACGACAGGAGGTGGATCGAGGAGTTACCGGTAGTTCTCTGGTCCCTCAGAACGACACCTAATCGATATACCGGGCAGACTCCCTTCTCCCTGGTTTACGGCGCAGAAGCAGTTATCCCCACAGAACTTATTTACGGGTCTCCTCGAGTACTTGCCTATGATGAAGCAGCGCAAGATCAACACTGGCATAACGACGCTGTGCTACTTGAGGAGAACCGTCTCCGGGCTGCTACGCGTGCTACACGCTACCAGCAAGCCCTGCGTCGCTATCATAGCCGCAGGGTTCACACCCGGTGTTTTGAGGAATGTGACCTTGTCCTTAGGCGCGTTCAGTCTGCCAAGGGTACAAACAAGTTATCATCGAAGTGGGAAGGCCCTTACCGGGTGGTACGAGTCACCAGACCTAGCGCAGTCTATCTGGTGACCGGAGATGGCACACAGTTGCAAAACTCATGGAATATTGAGCATCTCTGTAAGTTCAACTCGTAAGGCGCAGAGGCTGTTGGGCCTTGCCTGGCAGCCAACCATTGTACATGGCCTTGCAGAAGTTGCATGTAACCCGCTGTACAAGCCGGGGAGATGACCTCGTGCGAGATAAAATAAAGAAGCGATATAGGGGGGCCAACTAAGATTGTATGCATGCCCACACACATCCAGACCATTGCATACGCATTTCATGAGCATCTTTATATGCATATAGATAGGACTGCATCCTGCATTCATTTTCATCTACATGGATTTGCAGGTTTCTGCGGTCAACTTGACTCCGACAAGGCACGAGAAGATTGCACAACACCGTAGTCCCCGGCAAGCCAAAGAGATAAGTTTACCTCTTTTCCATTAGAATTATGTAAGCTGTAACTTGCGCATAGAGAAACCTCGTCGCTCTCTTGAAACTAGGGTGCTCCCATCCTTGGCTTGAACGTTGCTTCGGCCCGGATGGTCGCAGTGGCCCTTGATGGAAAGGGAGTGAGAGGGGGGCTGTCGGTGTCAAAACCGGCGGATCTTGGGTAGGGGGTCCCGAACTGTGCATCTAGGCCGGATGGTAACAGGAGGCAAGGGACACGAAGTTTTACCCAGGTACGGGCCCTCTCGATGGAGGTAAAACCCTACGTCGTGCTTGATTAATATTGATGATATTGGTAGTACAAGAGTAGATCTACCAAGAGATCGGAGAGGCTAAACCCTAGAAGCTAGCCTACGGTATGATTGTTGTTCTGTATGTTGTCCTACGGACTAAAACCCTCCGGTTTATATAGACACCGGAGAGGGTTAGGGTTACACAAAGTCGGTTACAATGGTAGGAGATCTGCATATCCGTATCGCCAAGCTTGCCTTCCACGCCAAGGAAAGTCCCTTCCGTACACGGGACGAAGTCTTCAATCTTGTATCTTCATAGTCCAGGAGTCCGGCTGAAGGTATAGTCCGGCCATCCGGACACCCCCTAATCCAGGACTCCCTCAGTAGCCCCTGAACCAGGCTTCAATGACGACGAGTCCGGTGCGCAGATTGTCTTCGGCATTGCAAGGCGGGTTCCTCCTCCAAGTACTTCATAGAAGATTTTGAACACAAAGATAGTGTCCGGCACTGCAAAATAAGTTTCCACATATTCCCATAGAGAGAATAATATTTACACAAATCTAATCCGCTGACGTATTCCGTAGTGTGACACACCACGGCCAAACCTTTATCCGAGTCGTTTTATTATCCCACCTCAGCGCGTCATGCGAGGCGGTTTCCTTGGCACGTCTTGTTAAAGTAGAGATCGTGTCCCCTTATTCCGGGATTCTCATCAATACGGGCATGGGTAACCCAACCACTTCTAGGAATACTAGATTATAGGCAAGTCCAAACGGACACGGAGAGGACGCTTGATATTCACCCTCTTTATAAAGGGACAAGGCTTTTATTTTTCCCTCCCGTGCTCAATCGAATCCTTCCCCCACCTCGAGCTCAAACGCCCAAAGTTCAGGTCAGGTGCTCCGATCCTTTAGTCATGTCCGGATCTAGCCTTCAAGGCCGATGGGTGCCTTCCTCCGTCACGGAAGAAGACATCAAAAAGTTGAGGGAGGCCAGATATCTAACCACCGAGATATTGCATCGGCTGCCTCCCCGAGGGCAGGCCGTCCCCACCCCCGAACCCAACGAGAACGTCGTGTTCGTCTGCCACTTCCTCCGAGGTCTAGGCCTTGCTCTGGATCCTTTCGTCAGGGGTTCGATGTTTTACTACAGACTAGACTTCCATGATCTAGCTCCGGACTCCTTTCTTCATATCACGACATTTATTGTCGCGTGCGAGGCCTTCCTCCGGGTTACCCCTCACTTTGGCCTATGGCTCAAGACCTTTGAAGTAAAGCCGAAGATGATCGAGGGGCAACTGCAGCGTGCGGAGGTGCCTCAATACGCAAGATGACGGGAGCTCCGTGGTCCAAAGGTTCCATCCTAGAGGTGTCTGAATTATGGCAATAGGAGTGGTTCTACATCACGGCTCCTAGAAGTGCCAAGTGGGTGGCCGCCCCTGTTTTCCGCTCGGGCCCTCCACCACAACTGATGTCATGGATCAGCAGAGGTCTGAGCCGGGGTCCAGCCAAGGACGTGCCTATACTGCAAAGCCGCATTCGAGATCTCTTCAATGGAGATTTCAGCTTGGTTGCGGTAATACAAGTTATGCTGGTTCGTCAAGTCCAGCCTTGCAAACGCCAGCCTCTTTTCCTGTGGGAGTTCAATCCCGAAGGACCGCGTGTCATTCAAAATTTTCTCGGCCTCACGCATGAGGAGATGTACAAGTCATTCTTTGGACCTCAGGTGGAGTGTCCGGAAATCACCGAGGACGTGGGCCTGAGTAGTAACCGCGCCGTCGAGCAGGTAAGGCATCTTCCGGCCGAACATACTATCTCTCCTTTGTTATGAAGTTATTTCTGGGAGTTCACTTTTTGACCAGGACTGGCTAACAAAGGCGAAGTTGATTCGGTGTTCGGCCCCCCTCCCTGAGGGTTTGGAAAACCCGGTATTGGAAAAGATGCTCCAAACCGCACCTTGCCCGGAGCCCTTGAAGGAAGATACTGTGGAGGATAATACGGGTGGACGCGGGCCCCCAATGCTGCCCATTCTAACCGAGGGAGCGAGCGTCTCCATGAAGGAAGACGACCAGAAGAGGAAAAGGACTGCACCCGGGGATTCGGAAGCCGAAGCTTCCAAACGGGAGAAGAAGTCTCCCACAGAGGGTCCTACCTTGGGGGGCGCTGTTGCCGCACAAAGTCCGCGGGGGATCAATTCTCCTGCGAGTCATAAGTGACCTGAAATACTTTAATAGCACAGATATGCCATCTTTTTCTTCTGATAGAATAACCACCACATATATTTTTGCAGTTCGGGCCTTAGCCCCTCTCAAATGAGCTCGTCTTCGGGGGATCTTCTTCCAGAGATGATGGAGAGCGAAACGCCTCCTCCAGACTCCTCCGCTCCGGAAGCGGGCGACCCTGAAGTGTCGTCGTAGAGGGCCTCTTCGAGTCTGGTGAGGCCGGAAGATAATCCCATTGACGCCCGAAGCTCCCAGTGTCCGGCTCCCGAAGAGAGCAGACAAAAGAGTCCAACACCGTCTAGTGTGCGATTGAATGTTCTGAGGGAGTTGGTGGGGCGAGCGGCCATCTCAGATGAACATCGTGTGCTGATGCATACGGTGATGGAGAGAATATCGTCCGCCGAAAGCGGATTGCATGAAGCTTTTATGAGTCTACTGACAGGCTTTGAGGTACGTAAAATAATGTATGATAGTCCTGCACATGCTAGGTGTGCCCTATGTAGATAGTAGCCCCTGAGACTCTGGTTGTCGTGGAAAACGACGATGAACAGAGGATCATATTCCCAGGTAATAACCATACTGCCTCTATGTGCAGGTGATGGAAGCTCCGGTGGCTAGCCGGACTAGCGAGTTTGCCCATTTAGAACGGCAGTTGGATGCGGCAGACGCCGACAACGAGCTTGTTAACAAAAGGCTTGACGAGGCACAGGGTAAGTGTCATTATCTGGTAAACGCCACATAGGAAGAGCAGCATGATGCCAGTATCTTTAATATGTTGTGACTGCAGATGGAGCTGCCACTGTTGAAGCCTTGCGGGCAGAACTTGCCCGAGCCAAGGAACAAGCGAGGTTGGGTAATGCGGCTGCTTTGAAGGCGGCCAAAGAGTTGCAAGCCGAGAAGGCCGCGCATGGCGAGAGCCGAGACAAGATGGCCAAGATGGCCATAGAATTAAAAGCCGCCGCCGACCGTTGCCGGGTTCTTAAAAAGTAAAACCAAGCGAAGGCATCGGACCTTGAGAAGGCTGTTGTGATGGGAAAGGACCTCCGTTATGCTATGAGGGCAAAGAAGGAGGAGCTGCGGGAAGCCGGGGATATTGTAGCTGGGAAATCCTTTATGTTGCGGAGGAAGTTCGGAGATCCACGGTATGCCCCTCTGGATCGGCTGTGGAGTTCGGAGGATGTATATATGGATTTGGCGGCGAGCGTTGCCGATGCGGCCAAGTATTTCTAGGGTCAGACGGACCGTGAAGTAGACCAGTTGTTTTGGAGACAATTCCATTCTCCCGAGCGTCCGCTTTCATTGACTGACCAATTAGCCGAATGGGCCGAACTAAATAGGTTGTCCGGACTCTCCATGAGGTCTGTTGTGGATCAGCTATGGCCGGAAAGGTCAAAACCGAACAGCTATTTCAGCTTGGTGCAACAGTTCCTTGACGTGGTGCCGCGCATTAATGCCATGAAGAGGTCGGCGTGCATAGAGGGCGCACGGATGGCCTTTGCCCGTGTTAAAGCATACTGGGCTGAGATGGATGCTACCAATGTTGCAGCGCGGGATTCAGCTATAGGTCGAAAGGCTACTGAGCACTACTTTGAAGAAGTTCTTGAGGGTGCCCGTTTGATAGAGACCCAGTTCTCAAAAAAATATTATGTTTGAGTGATATGTAATCTCATTGTAAGCGAAATGCTTTTATAAATTTTTATAAGGCTATTTTTATACTTTTTCCTGACAGTAATATGATGCTTCCTGGGCGGCCGTTTATGTATACATGTGTATAACCTGAAAGATTGCAGTCGTCGGCTTCAACCCCCACGCATATAATGCGGAGGTGCTTGCAAAAATATGCGTTCACACTTAACCCAACGTCTTGGTCCTATTAAGGAGGTGATAGCGCAGCGAGCGAGGCAACCGGACTATAATGCTTTAGCACTTTCACTTAGCCATAGGAGTTTGATAGTGGGTCTACTAGATAGCCCATGGTGGCTCCGCACTCTCCTGATTCTGGGGTGCGTACATGCCTGGCCGGAAAACGGCCCTTCGTTAAGGCGGAGGAATTCTAACATTCCCACAGGTCATCGAGTGGTTGACCAGTCTCACGCTATATCATGACAGTAAGTTTTCGGCTTTCTCTACTGAGGTGCTCGTCCAGATGAACCAGGGCACAATCGCAGTAGTTCTCCTGGTGCTACCTTAGCCGGTAAAGCGGAACGTAAGGCACCAAAACACAGGAGCCGAGCAAACCCAACATTTGACCAAAGGCAATGATTCGGAGCTGATGCATATAGGGCCAAACTCGCGACGCCGAACACTCCCTAAGGTATTCGCTCTTTGTGGTATAAACTGGGCCTAAATAATGGCCTTTGTAAGAAGCCCCTTGTGTCCAGGTACGTGCATTGTTCTGGCGTGGCCACATGCCAAGACGTCAGCATCCTTCTCAACGGTGGATATGTATCAACAAGAGACAGTAAAAAAGGTTTACGCAGGGTCTTAATCTAAAAAGAATCCTTGGAGCGGGTCCCTGCTGCACGTCTGCGCGTGTGTCTCCGTTGTGCCGTATCTTGGACGGGCGTAGCACGATGATCGTCTATAAAAGAGAGGAAGTTAAGTGAAAAAGTTATCGTGCAAAAAGATAGTTTTTAAAGAAACCATGTATAATTCAAGATGCTAAGAAATTGCCACTTGTCTGCGTGTGTTGAGCCCCTTGTATTGACAAATAGGGGTGTGACCACTTATTCGGTATAAATAGCGGCGCCGGACTTGATTAGTTGTGCCTGAGATCTTGACGACCTATTTGGATGCTTTCACTGGTCCGGGCGCCTTTAGTGTGCGGCTGCCAAGGCAGTCGCACTCTCTTCCGTGCGCAGAGATCGCTTGATATTTCCGTTCACTAAAATGATGCCACGTGGACCGGGCATCTTGAGTGTGAGGGAGGCATAGTGTGGTATTGCATTAAAGCGAGCCAAAGCTTCGCGTCCGAGCAGTGCTTGATAGCCACTTTGAAACGGAGCGATGTGGAAGGTTAAATGCTCGTGACGGAAGTTATCGGGGGAGGCGAATATAACCTGTAGTAGGAGGGAGCCCGTACAATGAGCCCCTGGGCCTAGCGTTACTCCTTTAAAGGTAGTATTGCTATGGCGAATTTTTGTTGGGTCTAACCCCATCCCGCGGATTGTATCCTGATATATTAAGTTTAGGCTGCTGCCGCCGTCCATCAAGACTCGTGTGAAGTGATATCCGCCAATTACTGGGTCTAATACCAGGGCAGCCCATCATGCGTGTCGGATATTTGCTAAGTAACCGCGATTGTCGAAAGTGATCGGTTGAGACGACCAGTGCTAGGACTTCGCGGTGACAGGCACTTGGGTATATTTTCCTGGGAGTGCCGTGTTGTTTTTTCCCTTGATCACGTGTAACACGTTTACTGTTTTGACTTCTGGTGGAAATTTCTTTTGTTCCGCCGTGTCTTCCTTGGGAGGCTCGTCCTCGTCTTCACTTGGTGTATCCTCCCCCTTATGTACGGCGTTGAGCTTGCCGGACTACTTGAAGACCCAACATTCTCTGTGGGTATGATTAGCAGGTTTACCAGGGGTACAATGGGTCTGACATACTTGGTCCAGAATTTTGTTGAGGCTGGACAGTTCATCCCTGGTGCCTTTAGGGGGCGGCTTTTGACCTGGCCGAGAGCTTTTGAATCCGGCATTTACTGCCGTGCCCTTCGTGCTGTCTTCTTTATTCCGGCATTTGTTATTGCTGTTGCGCCGTGATTTCCCGTTTCCATCTCTAACTTCTGATGTACTGGGGTCGCTGGTGCTGCATCTGGCTAGCCAGCTGTCCTCACCCGTGCAAAAAGCGGGTCATGAGGTTTGTTAATGCGGCCATCATTCTCGGCTTATTTTGGCCGAGGTGTCTGGCGAGCCATTCGTCACGGACGCTATGCTTGAAAACTGCCAAGGCTTCAGCGTCCGGACAGTCGACAATCTAGTTCTTTTTAGTAAGAAACATGTTCCAAAGCTTTCGGGCTGACTCTCCGGGCTGTTGAGTTATATGACTCAAATCGTCTACATCCGGAGGTCGGACATAAGTACCTTGAAAATTTGCCCGAAAGGCGTCTTCGACCTTTTCCCAACTTCCAATGGAGCTTTTGGGGAGGCCTTTGAGCCAGTGACGAGCTGGCCCTTTGCGCTTGAGGGGTAAGTACTTGATGGTGTGGAGATCATCTCCTCGAGCCATATGGATATGGAGGATGTAGTCCTCAATCCAGACCCCAGGGTCTGTTGTTCCGTCGTATGCCTCTATGTTTACGGGCTTGAATCCCTCTGGAAATTCATGGTCCAGCACCTCATCGGTGAAACATAGGGGGTGTGCGGCACCCCTGTAGCTGGGTGTACCGTGTTGTTCGGATGTTTGTTGTGTTGCATTGTATGCTGGGGCACGCTTGCGTGGTCCATAGATGGATCTTGTTGCACCGTCCTTTGGGTGCGAGCCCTCGCATGGGTCGCGTGTTGTATTGTGAGCGGTGTTGTATGCCGCTCTGTGTTGGTAGAGGGGTCGTCTATCTGACCAGGTGGCTGCTTTGATATTTGGTTGTGGGGGGGTCTGAGGCCTCTTCATCGAATTCGGGTAGCAGCTTCCGCTTTGGGTAGCTCTTGGAGGGGCGATTGTCGCCGTACCTTGCTGCTGTGTTGAGTATTTTACTCCATCTGATTTGGAGTGTGTCTTGCATGGCCTTGAGCCTTTGCTTCTGCTTTTTCAGACTCCTCGCGGTGGCAACAAGCCTTTTACGGGCAGTCCGCTGCTCCGGGTGCCTGTCCAGCGTTATGTCGTCCAGACCATTATCCTTGATAGGATTTGTTTGTTTGGTTTGATTATCCGGATTGCCGTTGTCCGGCAGCGGTTCGCCCTGCTCCAGCGCTGGGTCTGTGTGATCGCTATTTCTGTCGAGGTGGGATTTGGGGCGGCGCTTGCGTCGCCGCTTTGACTGCTTTTCGAGGGAACAAGCCTTCGGTGCGTCCTTCCGCTCCTCGTCGTCATCTTTTGGTGCGTCCACCATGTATACGTCATATGACGACGTGGCGTTCCAGGGCCCAATAGGAGCTGGTTCTTCATCGTCTCCTTCATCGGCGTCCATGCCGTCGATGTCTTTGGAGTCGAAGTCGAGCATGTCAGTTGAATCATCGACAGTGGCTACAAAGTGGGTGGTGGGTGGGCTTTGAATTTCTTCATCGTCCGTATCCCAATCTCACTGACCGTAGTCCGGCCAGGGCTCTCCTGATAAAGAGAGAGACTTTAGTGATTTCATAATATCGCCAAAGGGCGAGTGCTGAAAGATGTCGGCGGCAGTAAACTCCATGATCGGCGCCCAATCAAATTCGATCGGCAGGGGCGCGGAGGGTTCGGAGTCCGGAGAGGAGTCCGGCTCCTTAGAGTCACGAGTCTCGCAGAGTGCGGGGCTGGTGTTCGGCTCGATCGCCGTTGGGATCGCAGCCCCTGAGGCGGCGTCCAACCACCCATCCTCAATCGGCACAGTTGGCTCCGAATTAAGGGTCGAAGCCGATGCGGGTGCGGCCTCCAGGGCACTGTTCGGCGGCAGAGCTAGATCACGCTCGTCGTGACAGTGCGGCGCGCTCGGCAGTGGCTCGAATCCGTCGAAGATCAAGTCCCCGCGGATGTCAGCCGTGTAGTTTAAGCTTCCAAATATGACCTGACGGCCAGGGGCATAGCTTTCAATCTGCTCCAGATGGCCAAGTGAATTGGCCCGTAGTGCGAAGTCGCCGAAGACGAAGATCTGTCCGGGGAGGAAGGTCTCACCCTGGACTGCATCGCCATTGATGATCGTAGGAGCCATCAAGCCTGACCGCGACGACACAGAGGAACTCTCAATGATAGCACCAATGTCAGTGTCAAAACCGGAGGATCTCAGGTAGGGGGTCCCGAACTGTGCGTCTAGGCCAGATGGTAACAGGAGGCAAGGGACACGAAGTTTTACCCAGGTTCGGGCCCTCTTGATGGAGGTAAAACCATACGTCCTGCTTGATTAATATTGATGATATGGGTAGTACAAGAGTAGATCTACCACGAGATCGGAGGGGCTAAACCCTAGAAGCTAGCCTACGGTATGATTGTTGTTCTGTATGTCGTCCTACGGACTAAAACACTCCGGTTTATATAGACACCGGAGAGGGTTAGGGTTACACAAAGTCGGTTACAATGGTAGGAGATCTGCATATCCGTATCGCCAAGCTTGCCTTCCACGCCAAGGAAAGTCCCTTCCGGACACGGGACGACGTCTTCAATCTTGTATCTTCATAGTCCAGGAGTCCGGCTAAAGGTATAGTCCGGCCATCCGGACACCCCCTAATCCAGGACTCCCTCAAGGGCTGGTGCCTCGGTCTGTTCCCCGACAAACATGGTTCTCCCGCAGTTGAAAAGGGTGCCAACAGGATATCCTGCCAGGAAAACTCGTTTAACTACAATAAAGAGGCACTTTGCCTCCGCATGGACATATAAATGCATGAGTTCTCGGCAAGGTTTATTTCTTTCATTGACATGCAAATACAATTACAAGCATTAGAGAACACAAAGATTGACTCGAGAGATTACATTATTTGAATTAAAATTTGGCAATTGCCTACAAGTTTAAGATTGAAAAAAGATAAGTGCTCCGTAAACTCCTCTCCCTGTCCCACTTATCCCAGGTATTACGGTGGGAAGAGAAGAGGACGGGCGCCACGCCGGCACCGCGCCACCCCAATCCTTGTTAGGAGTTGGCAACCCCGGCCTGACAAGGTCGAGAGTGGTGAGGCTGTGAAGGAGGAAGAAATGCGGGGCACTATGATAGCCCCAAGGTCACCACCCTGAGAACCGGGAAGGGGGCTCCGGCATAGGCACCGGTAGAAGAAGATGTTGGCGCCCAGTCAGAAGACCCCAAAAGGGAGCGGGAGCACTAGGGGAATGGGCCTTTTCCCGGCAGCCAGAAGAAATAGTGATGAAAGCGCTGGGAAAAGGGGGGAAGAGCCAAGCCGACGGGTAGCAGGTCCCCAGTATGACACGAACTCATTGATGCGGTCATGCTCCTACTGGGCGGCCTGCCTCCCGTCTTCTCCTTCTCCCCAGGCTTCATCTCCATCAACACCGCTCCGGGAGGAGGTCGAGGCCCCAGTCCAGCGCCCCCTGCAGAGAAACAGCAAGCAGCCAGGATGGCCGGGAGGCTCGAGGCGTCCTGCGCCCCACCTTGGCGGGCAGGAAGGCGCGCCTCCCATCAACATCGACTCCAGGACTTCCAAGAGGGGCAATGCTGGGATTACCAATGATCTCCAGCTCCTCCTCCCGGACGAGCCTTGGAGAGACCAGAAGATTCACCACTCCAAGGACCAGGCTCACTCCCCAGGCATCAGCACAAGCATGATGATACCTCGGACCAGAGCCCGGGGGCTGGCCCCAGGATTCCTTCTCAAGCATGACCAGTAGAGGCAGAAGATGATGAGAGGAGGACCACAGAAATGGATGACTCCACCCTCGTCCGCTCCTACCTTTTATAGGCCGGGGGAGGAGGGCAGCGGCTCCATCCATGGGTAAATCACCGCCCTCCTCCGCCAATTCAAGGCAGGCGAGCCCTTCCCAAGATACTCTCCCATGACATGCGCCTCCGTTACCTACCCCGCGTGATGCATGCTGCATACATGGATTAGGACAAAGGCGTGCTTTGGGAAAAGTAAATTGGCAGTTTCTACCCCGTGTGTTAAAGTCATTCATGGGCCATTACTGGAGCAACCCACCACAATTGGCTTTATACCACACGCAGGAAACCAGAAACTAGCCCAGAATCAAGATTGATGAAACAATAATGGAAGACTCAAGGGGCCAACCCCTTGAGCAACCTTGCATGTGCACTTATTAGGCCCTACCAGGACGACGCTCAACAGTGCGTTCGGGGAAGGCCCAGGGGCTTTTGTCGGTGCAACAAACCATGGGTCCGTTGACCAACTATGCACAGGCACAAGATCAAGATTGAAGCACCAGCATGGAAAAGTGATTGAAGGACCAGGAGATTTGGAGAACCAACGTGCAGCTCAGGAGAACCAAGACTGAGCCTAGGAAGCAAGATATCGGCAAGAGAAGGACCTCCCTTGCTGGGCAGGCGAGCCCAGCAAGGGGCGAGGCCACAACCAGAAGCAAGGCAACCAAGGCTCCCCGACAGAGCTTGCCGGGACTCGCGAGGGAAGAACCGCCCCACCAACCACTCAAGCACGACCCACGTCGTCAATCAGTGCGGTGTCAAGCCGCAAGATGATTAAGTGGCAGTCATTGGCCACATGGCAACCATTCCTACAGAGAAGCCCGCAGATGACACCCGTTCTGCGGTGTGTCAACAGAACAGGAGAGGAGCTGGCAGGATAGCCCGGCAGGCCTTGCCGGGTGCCCAGTTATGTGGTACTAAGCGGTGCATTTAATGCACCTTGTCAGCCCGCAGAGTTAGGTATGATAGCACTGTTTCCTATCATATCAGTGGATAATGACCACGTTGCCACTGTGGTGACCCCTTAATCTATAAAAGAAGGCCCAGGGGTTAGAAGGTTGGAAAATTAACAATGCCAAGCCACAACATACACGTAGTAGCAGCGGCAAACCTTGTCGGGCAAGTGTACTACGCACCACCACATCCATTCTTCCATCAATCCACTAAAGCAAGAGTAATTTCTTATGCCTCACGGCGGCCCGAACTTGGTAAATCAATTGTGTGCTCTCGACCGCGCGGTCGTACGCTGATTTGCTCTTTGTGCAACGCGTCGTCCCCTTGCCGAACCAGCAAGGGGCCGCCCGGTCCCATATGTGCCCATGAAAATCCCACAAGACCGTCGGCGGCCTTTGATCCTCTTCGCGGACACCTTCCTCAACCCTATCGGAGCCACTTCACCAACACCATCCTCAACCCTACTGAAGTAGATTTGCCTATACCATTCTCAACCCTACTGGGGCCACTTTGGCAATGCCCATGTCCACGGCCTAAGATCCACTTCATCGCACCCTCGTCCAACCTACTGGAGAAGCTTCTGATGCCCATCCACGGCCGCAAATCCGCATCATTGACACCATCTTGAACCCAACCACCGGAGGAGCTTCACCGACTCCCTCGTCCACGGCCTCAGATCCCCTTCGCCCACATTGTAGTCCACCCTACCGGAGCCGCTCCACAAACACCCTACTCCACGGTTATAGATCTCTTTACCGGACCCCGATAGCCAGTGTAGCGTCATCACCCTTGACGTTTCTAACCTGATTCCCACCTTCTAGCGAGATGCCAAGCACCCGCTACGCCCTAGGTACTTGTCACCTTTAAACCCATCCTGCTTCACCTCCCCGATGTACTTCAAATGTACTAATAGGTCGTTGTTACATGTTATGTAGCTGGCAAGAACTACAAGGACGATGTTTCTTCTGGATCCAACAGCTTGGCCGAGCAAGATCCTGGACTAAGGCATTGCTATGATCTTGTAAGTGTGTGTCTCTCTTGTATTGTTGTGTGCCTGCCAGCGTGCTTTGCTAGGATTTTCGACCAGTAATCCCTTTATGCAAACAATGATTTCCACTACTGGCTGCTAAATTAGAGAAGTAGACATCATACATGATACTCCCGCCATTCCTAAATATAAGTCTTTCTAGAGATTCCACTATAGACTACATACAGAGCAAAATGAGTGAATCTACACTCGAAAATGCATCTATATACATTTGTATGTGGTCCATAGTGGAGTCTCTACAAATACATATATTTAGGAACAGAGGTAGTACATTACACAAACTCGTAGGTGGCATGTAGGAATTCCAGGGCACTACATTAGGCTCCCTTAGAGTGCCTGCTAGTCCAGTACACAAAGTCATGGCTAGTTTATGCTACTCACAAATCGTTAATTGGTGGTTTAAATATGTGCAAGGGATATGCAATGTATTATCATGTAGAGATATCTCAAATTAGTTGTATCAACTTGCATATGGAGTGCCACAATGAGAAAGTACAAGATTTCTTAGTACAAGATCTATGTGGCAATTTCATGGAACATCGCCAAAAAAGGAGAGGCAGCGGTGAGCCTATATAGTGTGTTATGGTAGGTCACTCTATTGCAATCATCTTGACATGTTATTTTTATGTTAGTGTTGTTGTACAGGGTTCTTTGGGACAGCTATTTTGAGTTATCCTAAGAAAATAAGCACCTTTGAATATAAGCTCCGGGTAATAAGCCAACCAGTTCTTTTCATTGTCTGCCTTTTTAGCTTCTCTGTAGTATGATCGGTGAAAAGTCTAGATTGCATTATATTTTGTCATTTTGCTGCCCATATGAAAATTAGTTTGACTTGCAAACATCACAAATTGAATCCAGTACAGTAATTAATATGATAGGAAAACAGACCATCAATATTTCTTCAAAATGCAAATACAAAGGTACCATCTACTTGGCACAATCTACTTGGTCAATGTCTTCCATAGAGATCCCATTGCCTAATTTAAATGAAGAACGCATTGCCTAAATTACAATGAATATCTATTATTTATCGAAATTCGATAGTCCAAGTGGCTGGTTATTATCATATAGCAAAACCACATGAAAGCATCATATAGCAGTAGTGGCTCATAACAACTCATCATACAACAACAACAATAGCTAGCAATTCATCATATAGCAGCAGCAGTAGCTCATAGCAATTCATCATATAGGAGTAGCAGGAGCAACTTATAGCAACTCGTCATATAGCAGCAATTCATAGCAATTCATCATATAGTAGCAACAACTCAAAGCAATTCACCATATGGCAGTAGCAGGAGCAGCTCATAGCAATGCATCATATAGCAACACTAGATCATAGCAATTCATCATATAGCGGATTAGAATGAAAGTTTGGCAAAAAATCAGAGGAGATACTCACCTTGTTGCACGAGCTCATCCTTCAACGGCACCTCAAGGCCATGTCCTGCGAGGAGGGGAGGGGGAACGAGGTGCCTTCTGCTGGAGTGGGGCATTTGTCGTAGTTGTGTAGCAACTGCCGGAGTAGTGCGTTGGATGGACCATAGAGGACCAGCTGCTGGAGACCATGAGAATAAGGGTGGCGCTAGAGGGAGGAGTAGACATGGTGTTTTTTCCCTACCCGCCAGCCATGTAGCCTAGCTGGATAGAGCATTGTCGAGGGACATGCCAGATGGGACCAACGGCGGCTCGCTAGAGGAACCCTAGCGCTGCAGGCAGGGGATCGAGGTAGAGGGAAGGGGAGAGGAGATGCAAGAGGGCAGGGCAATCAATGATTGCGTGTTTGTTTTTACTTGAGGTTCAGGTGTGACGCGGGCATGAGTTGTGACATTTTGAGTGTAATATAGGCAGATAACAGAGTCATTTCTCTATTCCCCTTCCCTTCAATTTTTAGTGAGCTTTGACGCGAAGCACCCCCACCCCCCAAAAGCTAAATAAGTTAAGCCCAAGCCCATAACTCAAAAAATGAGTTGTTGACATCTTTTATGGCTTATTTTGACAATAAGCTATGAAAAGGCAAAATAGAACTGGCCCTTAACTTCCAATTCAATTGTGCGTGCAATTATGAATCACTCATGCCTGCTATAGTGTACATTTAGGCATCATACATGGCATAACCTAATACATGTGCATTTCATTATAGAATCTGAAATATGCAATGTTTATGTCAGTTCATACATTGCACAGGACATTTAAATTCCCCATAAATCTGGTCAGTCAAGTGATGGTCTTTAAGCCTCCTTCTATGCTTCTTTTCCTGGTATGTAATTCAGTGTTGTGCAAGATTTGCTCACACATCTGTTCAATTGCTTGTTTGTATCAGTGAGCCTACTAGGACTATTTTCTTTGATTACTTGTGTTTCTTGACCTAACAGAGCTTGTCAAAAATTTAAACACTAAGGGTTGCTATAGTGGGGGCTTGTATAACTCATACATGACATGAAGGTTTGGCTGTACACTAAAGTAGGCTCTACAAGAGTACCTAGAGGTGCAGTTCAAAGGCATTCCTAGTTTTCACATAGCGCACACATAGTAAATGCTAATTTCATTGTGTGCAAGAGATGTGGCATGTTTCATTATGTGGTTTTGTTTTGTTATAAACTCATCCTTTGGTGTTGTTCACTGACTTGGAAGTTTGCATATTTATCTTCCAAGGAGACCAGTAACTAGTTTGTGTCACCTTGAAGAGGGGGTGCAATGAAGATAAGATTGAGGATTTCCATGTACAAGATGTTAGGAAAGAGCCTTGCAAGAGAAGGAGGAGCAGCGCTGAGCCTGCTCAACCAGTTATGGTAAGTCACTTTAGTGCAATTATCAGGACATCCTATTTGTCTGACATTGTGCTTGTGTAGGGTTCTTCACCTGTAACCCAGTCATTGGGCCATCGATTAAAACTCCCTCCGCTCACTACTCTATGATGTTCTAACTTTTTTGTAAATCATATGTATGTAAACACATTTTAACATGTCCATTCACTCATTACAGATGTAGTCTACTTTTAAATATCTAAAACATCTTATAGTAGTGAACAGTGTGAAACTACTTCCTGCTATGGTATTGTTGTCGATGTCATAAATGTCATAACCAAACGCATATTCACATCATTAGCCTCCCTATCATTACTAGGATCTTGATTACATACTAGTCGAGATACTCCATAGGGGGCAAACAATGTTACATTACTTGTTCCTCTATATAGTAAATGTAGCTAGGCCATGGATGTTATTAAGGCATGTATATATGAATGCTTCCAACTCAAAAGTTCAATTGCTTGTTTGTTTCAGGCATAGTTAAATTGCTCTTTCCAATTGCTTTATTTGTCCTCAGTTAATGAGATGCCCAAACATTGATGCCTGATGTAGGGTACTTGTATAACTATTAGTTGACATAATTAAAGGCCTTACCATTTAATTACTCTAGCAAAGTGTGCCTGAAGCTTTAAAGTCAATTAACCAACTATTACTTCATGAGGCTCACAATCTTGTTTATACGAGGCTAATGATTTCATAGTTTTGCTTGCTGTAGTAGGTTTGCATGAATCCCTCTGTTCTTCATTATGCTCCCTAAGACTCCTCTGTAACATGGCACACAATGTTCCAGCTAGTTAATTGAGCTACAGATTGGCCAACTGCTTGCTTACTTGCTCCCTAAGGGCCGATTGACTTGTTCCTAAGATCTAAAAACAAAAAACTAAACCCCACCTCGCACTCTTCCACCTCTCGGCCCCGATCCTGACCCACATCCCCACGGCGCGGCCTCCTCCCCCGCGGTCGGCGTGCCACCTCCCCTCCTCCCCAATGGCAGCAGGGCCCCCTCCCCTCGTCCCCAACGGTAGCGCGGCCCCCTCCCCTCCTCCCCAACGGCGGCGCGGCCACCTCCCCTCCTCCCAAATGGCACCGCAGCCCCCTTCCCTCCTCCCCAACGGCGGCGCGGCCTCCTCCCCTCCTCCCCAACGGCGGTGCAGCCTCCTCCCCTCCTTCCCAATGATGGTGCAACCCCGAAACCTTCGCGTGCTTTCACCGATCTGCCCTGGTTCCCCAGCTCTATCGCCGGTCCTCGGATCCCACGAGCAGCCGCCGCCTTCCTGGCCGGTGAGCACGAAGATGTCGGCGCCGAGGAGGCAGCCGAACCTGAGCCACGTGAGGTCCCACCACATGAGGCAGCAGCGCATCTTATTCTTGCTCCGGCGCCACATCATGCCGAGCTCCAAGGCATCGGGTGGAGCGGCCGGCGAGGAGGCGGCCCCTGAGCCCCGGGGGCATCGCAGCTAGCACGCCCGGTACACGCCCCAGCTCGCGAACGCCAGCTCCAGGAAGAATTCATCCTTGCCCCACCGCTAGTAGCTCCTTGCCGTGGTCGCATGCTTATCTTGCGGCGCTCCCACGGGTTCCATGGCCTGGAGCTTTGGGTCAGAGCATGGCTTCACTGTGTTTGTCCGCGCATAGGTGCAGGTCAAGTTATTTTGATTCGTCATCTCCGAAGGTGAAGTGACTGCAGAATGCGGACAGAACAAACCCGTTGTCTTCTTCCTTTGGCCGCCAACTCGCCATCGTTGTGGACTCCCTCTCCGTTCGTCCTATCTTTATCGTGCACTAGAAATCACATACCAAGCACGACTTTGTTTTTGTTGGAAAACCAAGCACGAATCTTCCTATGACGATTGGCTAGAAAACAAAGGGATACCGAAGGTGAAGTCTGGGGATAAAGGTTTCACTCTTTTCGTATTTGTTCTGCAACTTTTGTTACTTAGAAAAAAAAGTTGATGATGTTCATGTATTACTGTCATTGAAAATATCGTAAAAAAGAGGACAGACGAGTTCCCAAAAAATCGGGGACATTCATTAAAAACTAGAAGTTCATGAAAGATACTAGGGGGGAGGTTAATAATATCTTAGTTGATATGACAACCCTTTCAAGTTCAAATGTAAAAACCATGAAGTTCAACAAAAAGCCATAATCATAGAGTTCGAAACAGAACAACAAAAATTTCATGTTGAAAACATTGTACAACATGCTCTGGGGGGAATGTCATCTTCTAACATAAAAACATGGGTCTAAAAACAACATGTTGTACAACTTCTCGTTCATTATTGTTTCCTCAAGTTCGGCCGTATTTACGAATGCAAAAAGGTAATGTTAACTCTCAAACTTCGTATATAATAAATTAGAGAGTTCGACAAAAACGTGAAAACAAAAAAGAGACACATATGTTTATACAAAAAGAACTCATGGATTTCCGAGGGCAAAGCCACTAAAGACAAAATAGAAAGAAGTTCAAAGTGATGACAGCCAGAAGTTCACATATTACATGTTGTGTGTTTCATACGAGAAGAAAAAACAAAAAACTGAAGTCTAATTTTTTTGTTCCTAGAAGTTCATGTGCTCTACCCTTGGAAGTTCAAAATTCTTGAGGGAGAGGTTCACGGTGTGTTTACATTTACAAAAAACACAAAAAGATGTTGTTTCTCATGTTTTAAAATAGTTCTCTCAATCCATTACAAATTTGGAACAAGAATGAAAAAAGAATGAAAAAGCAAAGGCTAAAGGTTTTGTTGCTAGAAGTTCAAGTGCTCGGACTAAGAAAGTTAAATATTCTTGTGAGAGAGGTTGAACAAAAAATACATGACAGAAGTTCAAGGTGAAAACAACGAGAAGTTCAACTACTGGAAAGAATACATTTCATCTAGGAATAAAAGTATAGAAAATAAAACCTTAAAAGGTTTGTTTCAAGAAGTTAACGTGCTTTGTCCAGGGAAGTTCAAAAATTATTGCGAGATATGTTCCATGTTCGAAAACAAAAAAAATTGTTTCTTTGCATTTTAAAATAATTCTTTCAATCCACAAAGAAGTTTAGTTATTATTTGGGAGCAATTTGATTTCAAAAAGAAAATAAAAAATTGAAATTATAAAGATTAATAAATAAAACCAGGACGTCCATATTAAAAACATGGAGAAGTTCGATGATTATAGAAAACTCGGATTTTCCTCGTTATTAAAGACTGGAAACAAGAAGTTCAAAAAAATAACAAGAAGGTCAACTTTTAAAAATAGAGCGCTTCAAAATTCATAAAAATATTAATAAATAAATCCAGGAAGTCCATATTGAAAAGATGAAGAAGTTCGATAATTATAGAAAACTCAGATTTTCCTCATTATTAAAGAGTGGAAACAAGAAGTTCAAAAACAAAATAACAAGAAGTTCAACTTTTAAAAATAGAGTGCTTCGAAATACATAAAAAAGGATTAAGAAATTCAGATAAATATTTATAAAAAACTCAAATATTTTCACGTAACCGAGAGAAGTTCGGTTGATAACTGCCAGAAGTTCACGTACTACATGGTGTGCATTTTGTATTAAAAGGAAATAAAAAAGCAAATACTATAAGTTTTGTTGTTATAGGTTCAACTCCTCAGTCGGAGAAAGTTAAAAAAATATTGTGAATGGGGTTTGTCCAAAAGGAGTATCATTTGTGTAACACTAACGAATGGATGAGAAAATTACAAACTAAAATATTCCACAGAAGTTCAACGCGAAAACAACAAGAAGTTCAAATAATGCACTGAATGAATTTCAGATAAAAACTTTTAAAACCGTCGCGAGTATGAAAAAGTAATCAACACGGGAAAGTTGCGTGTTTACAGCAGCTTTCCATTGGTATAACCCTTTCTCAATTCTGGTGAGTGGATGGAGAGCTATGAGCAAAAAAAAGTACGTGAAAAAACAGAGTGAAGTTCAAGTAGACATGCCGAGAAGTTCAAGTTCTTCACATGGTGCATTTTCGAAGAATCTGTTTCCCGATAAAGGCAGAACGAATGATCTCGCCGTTTTTGAAATTACTTGAAAATGTATAGGCATAAGAGAAAACCATCAACATGAAAAAGTTTCGCATTTTCCGTAGCTTTTCAGCGGTATATTATTTGCCCCATTCCGATAAAGTTTCTACAAATTACGATGAAAATACGTTTTTATCCATTTTTAAAATTGACTTAAAACAATAAGGAATTAGGAGAAACAATATGTACCAAAAGGTTTCGCATTTCCACAAGCTTTACAATGCCATATCATTTGCTGCATTCGGGCATACGGTTAAAAAATAGATTGAAAATACGTACTCGGTGGAACTTGTACCGTTTTCTAAATAAATCTTAAACCGTTCAAAATTAGAAAAAACTTTCTACATGCAAAAGTAGCGCATTTTCATAAGCTTTCCAATGCCATATCATTTGCCTCAATTGGATTAGTTGTTTAGAAATGACATCAAAAATACGAACTCGGTTGTTCGGTTTGTGAAATTTTTCGATTTTCCAAATTACTCTTTAACCGTAGGGAATTAGAGAAAACTTTTAACATGTGAAAGGAGCGATTTTGTAGCAGCTTTCCAATGCCATATTATTTGCCTCATTCTGAGAAACAGTTCAGAAATGCGATCGAAAATACGATTCACATTTTCTGTATGAAGAAAAAACAGTTTTCAAAACTGCTCTTGAATCGCTTACATTTTGCCAAAAATTTAACTTGGGTCATGATAATGATGTCCATAGATTTCCAATGGTATATCGCAAGCCCCATTTGGGCAATGTTGGCGGAAGTTCAACCTAGCACTAGGAGAAGTTCAGGTCGAACAACACAGGCAGTAAAATTGCAAAAAATGCAATTTCATCATGACCCGAGAGCAAAATCCGCCAACGAGCGAGATTCCTATTTAAGACTAGTATTTAGTTGCTAAAAACGTTTCTAGATTACACTAACATCATATAGAACACGACTAACAAGAATAATTCGCGGGGGAAGCCAAGATTGCGAAGATAGCCGGAAGGTCGGGTTCGTACAAAGGGAAGTTCAGGCGCGTTACTCAGGCAGTTCAGGTTTGTAACTTGTAGCTGCATGTGATCTAAATTTGTAACTTGTCTGTGTTTTGGATTTGGCCCCAACAGCATGCTCCTCTGGTGAGCTAAGAGAGATTTCAATATGCGGGCTGCACAGACTACCATTTTTATAATTTTGTAAATATCATGTGCTTATGCTTTATGACGTGTAACATTATTGTTAGTTGTATTTTGCCATGTACAAGATAGTCTACCTTGCTCGCTTCACTGTAGTAACTATATTTTTGCCCTAGTCATGTGTACTAACAAAAACATTTCAGGATGAAGTGACATCAAAACAAAGAGCTTAGAGCAGTTCTCATGCCCAATATGCGGTCCTATCCGAGAGAACTTGAAGGTCCCACCAAAGATAGAGCCGCATATTAAAGACGCTTTTGTAAGGTGGATATCCTTACATCAAACCATATACAACTCAATGGGGATACAAACAAGGCATACATTTGCCTCACAAATACATCAAACATCATACGTAAGAGCACCATCTGACTATGGATCAAACACAAATAAAAACTCAAACGACATCCACCCTGCTAGCCAAGGCTGCCGACCAGGAACCTATCCCTCGATTGAAGAGAAGCAGAAGAATAACTCCAAAACAAGTAAACATTGCTCTCACGTCATGACATCACATTACCTGTACTTGCAACTATTGTTGTGGTAATCTGTGAGCTACGAGGTCTTAGTAATCCCAGTACCATGGCTACGAAGACTAACAAAGCTTAATGGGTATGGAATGGATAAGTGGTGACATTGCCGCAAGCGACTAAGCATTGTATGGTGGCTAACTCACGAGTACAAGAATAAGAAGAGAAACTAGGCATAACGGTCGCAACTAGTAATGTTTAAGAAGTGATCCTGAACTACTTACGAATCAAACATAACCCCACCATGTTCTCTTTTTCGAACTTGCTCGAAAAGAGACGGTCACGGTTACACATGCGGTTGGTGTATTTTATTTTGGATCTGGCGTCAAGTTCTCTACAATCGGATATTAAAAAATTCCCATCTTCCACATAACCGCGAGCATGGATTTCAAAAGTTTAAACCCTGCAGGGGTGTCCCAACTTAGTCCATCACAAACTCTCACGATCAATGGAGGAAAATCCTCCTCCTGGAACAAACCGATCAAGCTTGGAATCTCGATTCACAAGACATTTCTATAATGGTAAAACAAAACCAGCAAGACCTCCCGGCGTGTCAACACCCTAATAGTAGCTACACGTATCTCATCTCAGGCCACGACGGATGAGCTAAGCGTACTGGTAACAAATACCCCAACTTGCCAAGGGGCAGTCCCGCATAGTGCTCTAGTTTGGACCAGCACTCATGAGGAGCACTGGCCCGAGTTGTCAATTAATTATCCTCGGGGCCCGGGAAGTCCCTATGCAAGTTTTAGTTGTTATTAGGCAAATGGTAAAACCAATGTTGGGCCTTCCTGGAAGAGTTTTATTCAAAGCGAACTGTCGAGGTGGGCCCATAAACCCCGACCGTGTTAGGAACGCAAAATCAATGATCATAACACCGGTATGACGAAAACTAAGGCGGCAAGGGTGGAACAAAACACCAGGCAAAAGGCCGAGCCTTCCACCCTTTACCAAGTATATAGACGCATTATTTAAATAAGAGATATTGTGATATCCCATGATATCCATGTTCCAACATGGAACAACCTCCAATTGCACCTGAAACTAGCTACGCTGTAAGATGGGTTGAGCAAAGCGGTAACATAGCCAAACAACGGTTTGCTGGGAGGGTGAAAAGGTTAGAGATTGTTTCATGGCAATTTGGGAGGCTTGATAAACAAGTGGTAGGTAGCGCGACATAGCGATAGCATTGAGACAACTAGCAAAGCAAAGATAGTAGTGAGATCCAAGGTATTGGTCATCTTGCGTGAGATCCTACTAGGAAGAAGACCGAGTCCATGAAGAAGACGAAACAACGTAGTCGAACGGATCCTCACAATCGCAACAAAACCGAGAACTATCGAGAAGAAGCATAACCGGAAAGAAGCAAACAACATGGTAAACCAACAAGCATAAACATGGCATGATGCGCAACCAAGTGGCAAAGTGCATGCGCAACAAACCGGTTTAATGAGTCATGGCATGGCAAAGTGCAACAAACAATACTACAAATTAAGTGGAGCTCAATATGCAATGAGTTGCATATTGACAAAACAACACATTCAAATATTTAGTTCACTCTCGTTTATGTCCGAACAATATTAAATGTTTCTAAACATGGCAAGAGGTGAAGCATATGAAAACAACCTTGAATTGGCAAGTTTAAATGAGGCCGGATGAACAAACAACAATTCTGGAAAATCATCATATGCATATTTCGAATTTGCTACTGCTCTGCCCTAAACACAATTTTAATGTTGTTAAACAGCAAAATAAAGTGCACCATGTTAATCTATGCATTTTCCACCCCGAAAATTTATTTAATTCTGACCTACGTTTATTTAGTTATGAAACAAACCATTTTAGCATGACATTTATGTGAATTAAATGCAAACATCAATTTAAACATTTTAAACATTGATGAAAGTTGGGTATTATGAAACTAGATAAAATTCTAAGCATTTTACATATATAATTTGCTTAATTTGGATGCTTGCATATTTAGTTATTAACAATACAAAACAGTGGCATTTCCTATAAATATGCTTGCACTGGGAAAAGATCAAAACGATAGAGCAGAAAAAAACATGCTTGGGCCGGAAGCAGCACAGTGCAGCGACCCAGGAGTAGATAGGGCCCAAAGCGGAGTGGGTGTGCAACAGTAAAGAAAAACCGTGCAAAAATTGGGGCGCCTGGGACTCGAACACAGGACCTACATGGAGCGAGCGCGCGTGGATAACCAACTGGGCTGCTACTATGATTTGGCTAAAGAATGAGCACAACCCTCTTTGAATGAAACCCAAGGACAAACCCTGACCTTACATGAATGCAGAGGAACCTTGCCAGCGGTGAACTAGCTAAGGACGGTGACTATAGAGGCTGTAGAGCACCAGCGGGCGTGCGGAACAGGGACATTGGTGCGCCGTGAGGATAGATCATGTAGAAGGCTCGGGTGCATAGGAAGACTCGAGGACGAGTTCGAGGTCGCCTCGGTCATGGTGGCGCCTAGATGAAGCTGGGCCATGGGCTCGCAATAAAGTGCGGTCGTGCATGTGTGTAGATGCATGTGCATGGAGGTGTGGAGCGAAGGTGCAGCAAAGCAACGAAACTAGCAGCCATGTGCGCAAGCAAGAAGCAGAGAGAGAGCAGAGGAGCATGTCGGCGCATGCGAGCAGGACAGCGGGCGAGCTCATCGGAGGAAACTTCGACAACCAAAAGCTATGATGGAGGTGCACAAACGAATCGCAACAGGAACCCGAAATCCCGCATATCTTTCACAACACCAAGCGATGATGGAAGCGTCGCCGGCGTTGAGGAAATAGAGGTGGCGAGGCCATGCTTGGACTCGAAGCCGAAACGGCACGAACTTAAGCTGGATGGGCCCTACGCGACTAGGGGAACCTACTGCGACCCAGCTCACGACAGAAAGAGGTCGGACTCCTCGCCGGTGACGAGGTCTGGCGGAATCGAGCTCGGGAATCACATGAAACACGCGTAACAGGAAGCAATCGAGGGGGAAGAAAGATTGGGAAGGTGCGCATGCTCACCACAAACATGCTCGGGTGCTCGGCTCGGCAATAGATGGATGGAGGGATGACGGGGCTCACTGAACTTGGCGCTACTCTGAACCATGAGAAAGACGAAGCAGAGGAGGAGGACGTCGTGGAGTGAGACGATCACATCGGCCTTGGGTCCTTTCGGCTCCTGGCCTTGATTGAAGATGAAAAAGACGACGTAGGTGAGCCGACCAAGAGCAAATACAACGACGGAGGAGGCTATGGCCGCGGCGGAGCCATGGGAGTGCTCCAGGAGCTCTCTGGTCTCTGTCTCTTGAGGAAGAAGGAGAAACAGGGGAAGGGAAAGGGTGGCGGCGGCGAGAGGGAAACCCTAGGGGGGCTCCCCTTGGGCTTTATAGGAGGGGCATGGCTCAGCTGGCTGCCTTGGTGGCCATGTGTGGAAGCACGCAGTTTTACTGTGAGAGGGGAAAAGCAACGGGGGGAGGAAGAAAGGTGAAGTGGAGATAATGACATGCAGGCCCAGGGGAGGTGAAGCGGGCTACTATGGTGGAAAACTTCTAGGGGAACTGGTCACCTGCGGGCTGCTGCTAGCTGGGCTGGAGGAGGCCCAGGTGGCTACGCTGGGAGGTAGGCCTTCTTTCGTTTTGTTTCTAATTCTAAAAATTTAAATCTCCAAGTTTAGAAAAGGAAAAGGCCCGGTAGTTTAGAAAGTAATATGAGGGATATAAACATATCCCTGTACTCCTGGATTTATCCAATATTTGAATAAAATGTCTTGGCAATTTTTAGAGGCTGCAAATTTATGCAAGTTTGAAAATAGCTCAAACTCGAATAAATCCTTAGGCCAACCAAAACTGTTCTAGAAGACCTGAAAATTGGAGGAGGTGATCCTGCTGGCATTATTTAGGATTTATAGGGAAAGGTTGAACATTTTCCTGAACAGGAAAAATGTCACAAGAAAAATAAATGAAATAAAGAAGTATGGATAAGTTTGGATGGGATAGAAACTTGGGTGAACTTGACAAATGGTTGCTGGTATGTATGTTGCATGAATGAGGTGGAGATAATAAGAAGAGGGGGTTCCACACAAGATCACACAACAAGACTTAAAGAAGCAAACCAAGGCACGGTGATCATGATGCAATGCAATAAAAATAACAAGAGGCACATCAAAATCATGTAGCATATAACAAAGTGAGATGAACATGTCAACAAGGATGGAACAATGCAATATAATCAACGATGAACATGATGCAAGAAGAAAAATATGACAATGGTACTCAACATGATCATGACATGCACATAATATAAGTAACAATGCAAAACAATGATGAATATGATGCATGATGCATGATGCAATAATAACTTAAAACAAACACCACAAGCATGACAGCAAGGACATATGACAAAATTAATGGAGGTCTCGATGTTGGGCTGTCATAGAAGTGCGGCATGGCCGTTACCAAATGATTATGGATTGGAATAGGAATGTGCTCATGTTCACGAGCATCAACTAGAAGTGCCAACACAACGTGTATATGATTCTCAACATGTAATCAAAATGGTGAGGCCGGAGTGGCAGGTATTAGATGCAGGAGTCAAAAAAATGAAAACAAGACACTGAAGTAACCACAAAGGAATTGGAGATTTTGCAGACTGAAATTGGTGCTATCTAAATCCGGCCAATCCTATTTTCTGATGAGATTATAGTTCAAATAGTAAGTTCTGTTATGCGCGTCCATGATGTATGAGCTTTATTTGCCAAGTGTATGTAATTTGTTGTTTCTGTACGCTTTATTTTCACTGGTGCCGAAGTATAATGCCCAATGGATACAATCTGATGTAAATTATTTATTGTATAGTGTTGGATTATTCTTCGTTTCTATGCCTTGGTCACATTATCGTATAGACTAGGTTTTTAGAGCCAATAGTATAGAGCAGGATAATTCTTTGTATATGCTATATCGTTGAAAGGGGGGCCAACACGCCAAACATTACCTCGACGCCATCGAAGGAACAAACATGTGTAGTCAAAGTGGGCCTTAATTGGGCTAGTCAACTAATATTTAGTGGATCCCAATCAATGTGGCCCACCGTAACAACAACTCTTAGCAGTCCGTTAATAGGACGAAAGCTCGATAGGGCCGTATAAATGGAAATAGCCCGTGGGCCTCTAGCAGGTCGAAGTAAATGCCAAGTTTGTATCGGCCCTTTTACTTGACGGGCCAGTAAGAGGCCGAAAGTGTTTTGGGACAAAAGAGGCCCAATTTACAAACTAGTCCCTCCGTTCCAAAATAGAATATTCAACTTTATACTAACTTTAGTACAAAGTTAGTACAAAGTTGGGTCATCTATTTTGAAACGAAGGGAGTAGGATTTTAACAGGCTGAAAGTCGTGTTGGGCTGAAATTGTGCCTTGCTTAAGGTGGGCCGCTAATGGACCCAAAATTAGGTGGCACCGACAAAGGCCCAACTGTTGTGCGGACCTTTAACAAGCCGAAAGAAAAAATGGGCTAGAAGTTGGCCCATGTACAGAATGGGCCGAGGAAAGGCTGAAAGTCGCAACGGGCTAGAAGTTGGCCCAACTACAGAATGGGACGAGAAAAGGCCGAAAGACGTATCGGCGGCATATTGGTCCATATCTATAATGGGGTGCTAACAGGCCGAAAGAAGGTCGGGCCATAATTGAGCCCGGAGACATAGCGGGCCGTTAACTGGCTGGAACTGACGATAGGCTAGAATTTGTCAAATCTCGAATGGGCTTTTGATGGGCCGATTATGTGTAACTTGTATGGGCCGTGGTTGTGAATGGGCCTGACACAAGTAGGCCGCTACTGGGCCGGCCCGCTTACTTTGACAGGCCCGGCCTTTTAACCCAAATGGGCCACTGTTGGGACGAGCCACGTGTCGACTTATCGTAGGTGCATCCCGTCCATTGGTTGGATGACATTTGTCCCAAGGCTGAGCTGACACGTGGATCCTCCGACGAATCAGAATTTTACACATGGAAAATCCCCATAGGTCTAGGTTGTTAATAGGTTATCAGATCAAAACCGGAACCTGATAGCTTAATGGCAACCCGTTACGGTGGATGCCACGTGTTGGTTACCCTTGACGAAAACACTCACATGACGTGCCATTTATCGTCATGGAAAATAGAGACTTCCGTGATGATAATTTTGCTGTTGTTAGGGAACACCTCTACGACAACACAAGTATGACTAACTTTATTCTGTCATAAAATCGTCATGGAAGTACATGCATGAGAGAAAACGTGACCTACCATGACAAACGTGTATCATCACGGAAGTGTATTTTTTGTAGTGATACTTTGTTCTCATACACGGAACTTATCTCCAATTTCATGGCCTCAAGCCCTTTATCGAAATTTGGGCTTATCATAGCTTCTTCATAGTTCGTAGATTCATCATGGTCTAATAACATGACTTCCACAACAGCATTACCGTACCACTCTGGTGCGGAACGTGTTCTGGTCGACCTACGAAGTTCAGTAGTAACTTGATCTGAAGCTTCATGATCATCATCATTAGCTTCCTCTCTAGTTTGTGTAGGCATCATAGGAATGGTTTTCTCTGATGTGCTACTTTCCAATTCGAGAGAAGGTACAATTACCTCATCAAGTTCTACTTTCCTCCCACTCACTTCTTTCGAGAGAAACTCCTTCTCTAGAAAGGACTCATTCTTGGCAACAAAAATCTTGCCTTTGGATCTGTGCTAGAAGGTTTACCCAATAGTTTCCATCGGGTATCCTATGAAGACGCACTTCCCCAATTTGGGTTCGAGCATTTCAGGCTGAAGCCTTTTGACATAAGCGTCGCATCCCCAAACTTTAAGAAACGACATCTTAGGTTTCTTACCAAACCATAGTTCATACAGTGTCGTCTCAATGGATTTAGACGGTTCCCTATTTAACGTGAATGCGGATGTCTCTAATGCATAACCCAAAACGATAGTGGTAAATCGATAAGAGACATCATAAAGCATATCTAATAAAGTATGATTACGACGTTTGGACACACCATTATGATGTGGTGTTCCAGGTGGCGTGACTTGTGAAACAATTCCACATTGTTTTAAATGAAGGCCAAATTCATAACTCAAATATTCGCCTCTACGACTAGATCATAGAAACTTTATTTTCTTGTTGTGATGATTCTCCACTTCATTCTGAAATTCCTTGAAATTTTCAAATGTTTCAAACTTATGTTTCATCAAGTAGATGTATCCATACCTACTCAAATCAACTGTGAAGGTTGGACAATAATGATACCTGCCGCGAGCTTCAACACTCATTGGACCACATACATCAGTATGTATTATTTCCAATAAGTCATTAGCTCGCTCCATTGTTTCGGAGAACAGAGTTTTAGTCATGTTGCCCATGAGGCATGGTTCGCAAGTATCAAATTACACGTAATCAAGTGATTCCAAAAGTTCATCCGCATGGAGTTTCTTCATGCGCTTTACACTAATATGACCTAAACGACAGTGCCACAAGTATGCCGCACTATCATTATCAACTTTGGATCTTTTGGCATCATTATTATGAATATGTATATCACTACGGTCGAGATTCAACTAGAATAGAGAATTAAAAATGGTGCATGACCATAAAAGATATTATTCATATAAATAGAACAACCATTATTCACTGACTTGAATGAATAACCGTCTCACAATAAACAAGATCCAGATATAATGTTCATGCTCAACGCTGGGACGAAATAACAATTATTGAGGTCTAAAACTAATCTCGAAGGTAGATGCAGAGGTAGCATGCCGACGGCAATCACGTCGACCTTGGAACCATTCCCGACTCGCATTGTCACCTCGTCCTTAGCCAATCTTCGTTTATTCCGCAACTCCTATTTCGAGTTACAAATATGAGCAACTGAACCAGTATCAAATACCCACGTGCTACTACGAGCATTAGTAAGGTACATATCAATAACATGTATATCAAAAATACCTTTGTTCACTTTGCCATCCTTCTTATCCGCCAAGTATTTGGGGCAGTTCCACTCCCAGTGACCATTCCCTTTGCAGTAGAAGCACTCAATTTTAGGCTTGGGTCCAGCTTTGGGTTTCTTCATAGGAGCGGCAACTTGCTTGCCATTCTTCTTGAAGTTCCCTTTCTTTCCCTTGACTTTTCTCTTGGAACTAGTGGTATTGTGAACCATCAACAATTGATGCTCCTTCTTGATTTCTACCTCTGCGGCCTTAAGCATTGCGAAAAGCTTGGGAATCATTTTTGTCATCCCTTGCATATTATAGTTCATCACGAAGCCTTTGTAGCTTGGTGGCAGTGACTTAAGAACTCTGTCAATAACACTCTTAACTGGAAGATCAATTCCTAGCTGAGTCAAGTGGTTACGATACCCAGACATTTTGAGTATGTGTTCACTGACAAAACTATTCTCCTCCATCTTGTAGCTATAGAACTTTTTGGAGACTTCATATCTCTCAACCGGGGCATTAGCTTGAAATATCAACTTCAGCTCTTGGAACATCTCATATGCTCCATGGCGTTCAAAACATCTTTGAAGTCTTGGTTCAAAGCCGTAAAGCATGGCACACTGAACTATTGAGTAGTCATCAAATCGAGCATGCCAGACGTTCATAACATCTGTAGTAGGTCCTGCAACAGGTCTATCACCTAGCGGTGCATCAAGGACATAATTCTTCTATGCAGCAATGAGGATAATCCTCAAGTTATGGACTCAGTCTGTGTAGTTGTACCATCATCTTTGAACTTAGCTTTCTCTAGGAAAGCATTAAAATTCAGGGGAATGGTAGCATGAGCCATTGATCAACAACATAGATATGCAAAAACTATTAAGACTAAGTTCATGATAAATTAAGTTCAATTAGTCAAATGATTAATGAACTCCCACTTAAAATAACAACCATCAAGTTATCTAAGTGATACATGATCCAAATTAACTAACCCTTATCCGATTATCACGTGAGATGGGGTAGTCATCAATGGTGAACATTTCTATGTTCATCATATCTACTATATGAATCATGGTCAACCTTTCGGCCTCCAGTGTTCCGAGACCATGCATGTACATGCTAGGCTCGTGAAGTTTAACTCAAGTATTCTGCATGTGCAAAACTATCTTACAACCGTTGTATGTGAACATAAGAATCTATCACACTCGATCCTCACGAGATACTTTCAAACGACGAACTTTGGCAATGGTGCATACTCAGGGAGAACACTTTTATCTTGAAATTTTAGTGAAGGGATCATCTTATAATGCTACCGCCGTTCTAAAAAAATAAGATGCATAAAGGATAAACATCACATACAATAAAAATATGTGACATGATATGGCCATCATCATTTTGTGCTTTTGATCTCCATCTCCAAAACATCGTCTTGATCTCCATAGTCACTGGCTCGACACCTTGATCTCCATCATTGCGTCCGGGTCATCTTGCCAACTATTGCTAACGCATAGTGATAAAGTAAAGCAATTACATGGCACTTGCATTGCATACAATAATTACGAGACAACCCTAAGGCTCATACCTGTTGTCGATATTGCAAAACATGATCATCTCATACAACAACGTATATCACATCACGTCTTGACTATATCACATCACAAGTTAACCTTCCTCTACTTTGTTGTTCCAAGTTTTACGTGGCTGCTATGGGTAACTAGCGAGAACCGTTATTAACTACACAAAAACCACAATGGTGATTATCAAGTTTGTTGTTTTAACCTTCTTCAAGGACCGCTCATAGTCAAATTCGATTCAACTAAAGTAGGAGAAACAGACACCCGCCAGCCACCTTTATGCAAAACAAGTTGCATGTCAGTCGGTGGAACCAGTCTCATGTGCATGGACATATAAGGTTAGTCCAGGCCACTTCATCCCACAATACGTTGGTAGTAAGAAGTATGACCATCACCGCCCACAACTCCTTTGTGTTCTACTCGTGCAAATCATCTACACATAGACTTGGCTCGGGTGCCACTGTTTGGGAACGTTTCATGGAAAACAAAAAAAATTCTACGCACATGCAAGATCTATTGATGTCTACTACACAACCTTCTTCTTGTAAACTCGTGTTGGGCCTCCAAGCACAGAGTTTTGTAGGAGAGGAGGAAATTTTCCTCAAGTGGATGACCTAAGGTTTATCAATCTCTGGGAGGCGTAGGATGAAGATGGTCTCTCTCAAACAACCCTGCAACCAAATAACAAAGAGTCTCTTGTGTCCCCAACACACCCAATACAATGGTAAATTGTATAGGTGCACTAGTTCGGCGAAGATATGGTGATACAAGTGTAATATGGATGGTAGATATAGGTTTTTGTAATCTGAAGATATAAAAAAGCAAGGTAACTCATAACAAAAGTGAGCGAAAACGGTATTGCAATGCTTGGAAACAAGGCCTAGGGTTCATACTTTCACTAGTGCAAGTTCTCTCAACAATGATCACATAATTAAATCACATGGAAATCCCTCATCGTGCGACAAAAGTCACTCCAAAGTTCCTATCACGGACAACATAAGATGAAACTACTTGTAGGGTACGAAACCACCTCAAAGTTATTATTTTTGATCAATCCATTGAGCTATTCCTATAAGTGTCACAAACAACCCTAGAGTTCGTAGTAAAATAACACCATATGACACACATTAATCAACCCTAATGTCACCTAGATACTCCAATGTCACCACAAGTATCGGTGGGTCAATTATACGATATGCATCAAACAACTACAAATTAATAATATTCAATCCAACATAAAGAACCTCAAAGAGTGCCCAAGATTTCTACCGGAGAAACAAGGACAAAAATGTGCATCAACCCCTATGCATGGATTACCCCGATGTCACCTCTAGAATCCGTGAGTTTAGTGCCAAAAGATACATCAATTGAATCAATAGAATACCCCATTGTCACCACGGGTATCCCACGCAAGACATACATCAAGTGTTCTCAAATCCATAATAGTATTCAATCCAATCATAGTGAAACCACAATGGTAAAACTCAATTCATCACAAGAAGATAGAGGGGGAGAAACACCATATGATTCAAGTATAGTAAAAAAGCTCGTGGTACATCAAGATTGTGTCAAATCAAGAACACGAGAGAGAGAGAGAGAGGTCAAACACATAGCTACCCGTACATACCCTCAGCCCCGAGGGTGAACTACTCCCTCCTCGTCAGCGAGAGAGCCGAGATGATGAAGATGGGCACTCGTGATGGTTTCCTCCTCCGACAGGATGCCGGAACAGGATCTTGATTGCTTTTTTGTGGCTATAGAGGCTTGCGGCAGCAGAACTACCGATCTAGGTTTCTTTCTGGGGGTTTTTGGATTTATAGGAATTTTTGGCGTCGGTTTCAAGTCAGGGGGATCCACGGGGCAGCGACAAGGTAGAGGGCGCGCCCTCCAACCTTGTCGTCACGTCGGGACTCTTTCGGTCCAACTCTTGTGCTTTGGGGGCTTCTTCTGGTCCCTAAAAAATCACAATAAATTTTCAGCTCATTTGGACTCTGTTTGATATTCCTTTTCTGTAAAACTCAAAAGCAAGGAAAAACAAAAACTGGCACTCGACTCTAGGTTAATAGGTTAGTCCCAAAATAATATATAATAGAATATAAATGCATATAAAACATCCAAGATGGATAATGTAATAGCATGAAACAATAAAAAATTATAGATACGTTGGAGACGTATCAAGCATCCCCAAGCTTAATTCTTGCTCGTCCTCAAGTAGGTAAATGATAAAAACAGAATTTTTGATGTGGAATGCTACCTAACATATTTATCAATGTAATCTTCTCTATTGTGGAAAGAATATTCTGATCCATAAGATTCAAAACAAAAGTTTAATATTGACATAAAAACAATAATACTTCAAGCATACTAATAAGGCAATCATGTATTCTCAAAATAACATGGCCAAAGAAAGTTATCCCTACAAAATCATATAGTCTAGGTATGCTCCATCTTCATCACATGAAGTATTTAATTCAGGCGCAATCCCGATGACAAGCCAAGCAATTGTTTCATACTTTTGGTGTTATCAAACCTTTTCACCTTTCATGCAATACATGAGCGTGAGCCAGGGACATAGCACTATAGGTGGAATAGAACATGGTGGTTGTGGAGAAGACAAAAAGAAGGAAATAGTCTCATATCAACTAGGAGTATCAACGGGCTTTGGAGATGCCCATCAATAGGTATCAATGTGAGTGAGTAGAGAATGGCATGCAACGGATGCACTAGAGCTATAAGTATATAAAAGCTCAAAAAGAAACTAAGTGGGTGTGCATCCAACTCACTTGCTCACGAAGACCTAGGGCAATTTGAGGAAGCCCATCTTTGGAATATCCAAGTCAAGTTCTATAATGAATAATTCCCAATAGCATATGAAACTCACAATGTAGGAGACTATCTATCATGAAGATCATGGTGCTACTTTGAAGCACAAGCATGGTAAAATAATAGTAACATTTCCCCTTCTCTCTTTTCTCTCATTTTTTGGGCTTCTTTGGCCTTTTTTCTCTTTTTTAGTCTGGAGTCTCATCCCGACTTATGAGGGAATCATAGTCTCCATCACACTTTCCTCACATGGGACAATGCTCTAATATTGATGATCATCACACTTTTATTTACTTTACAACTCAAGAATTAAAACTCGATACTAGAACAAAATATATGACTCTATGTGAATGCCTCCGGCGGTGTACCGGGATGTGCAATGACTCAAGAGTGACATGTAAAATTTATGAATGGTGGCTTTGCCATAAATACTATGTCAACTACATGATCATGCAAAGCAATATGACAATGATGAAGTGTCATAATAAACGGAAGGGTGGAAGTTGCATGGCAATATATCTCGGAATGGCTATGGAAATGCCATCATAGATAGGTATGGCGGCTGATTTGAGGAAGGTATGAGGTAGGTGTATGGTACCGGCGAAAGTAGCGCGGTACTAGAGAGGCTAGCAATGGTGGAAGGGTGAGAGTGTGTATAATCCATGTACTCAACATTAGTCATAAAGAACTCACATACTTATTGCAAAAATCTATTGGTCATTGAAACAAAGTACTACGCGCATGCTCCTAGGGGGATAGATTGCTAGGAAAAGACCATCGGTCGTCCCCGACCGCCACTCATAAGGAATACAATCAATAAATAAATTATGGTCCAACTTCGTTACGTAATGGTTCACCATCCGTGCATGCTACGAGAATCACAAACTTTAACACAAGTATTTCTACAATCCACAATTACTCACTAGCATGACTCTAATATCACCAACTTTATATATCAAAACAATCATAAAGGAATCAAACTTCTCATAGTATTCAATGCACTTAATATGGAAGTTTTTATTATATCCCTCTTGGATGCCCATCATATTAGGACTAAATTCATAACCTAAGCAAATTACCACGCTGTTTAGAGAGACTCTCAAAATAATATAAATGAAGTATGAGAGTTCAACTATTTCTTCAAAATAAAACCACTGCCGTGCTCTAAAAATATATAAGTGAAGCACTAGAGCAACTACCCAGTTCAAAAGATATAAGTGAAGCACATAGGGTATCCTAATAAATTAACAATTAATGTGTATCCCTCTCAAAAGGTGTGAACAACAAGGAAGATTGTGGCAAACTAAAAATCAAAGGTTCATATCATACGAGATGCTCCAAGCAAAACACATATCATGTGGTGAATAAAAATATAGCCTCAAGTAAATTTACTGATGAACGAAGACGAAACAGGGGATGCCCCAAGCTTAGATGCTTGGTTGTCCTTGAATATTACATTGCGGTGCCTTGGGCATCCCCAAGCTTAGATGCTCGGTTGTCCTTGAGTATTACCTTCGGGTGCTTTGGGCATCCCCAAGCTTAGGCTCTTGTAATGCAGAGCATCCTATGGACATCACCATGTCAAGAGTCCATTTGGAAAGTGACACGTGCGACATCTAGTTCATACATACAAAGGTGAATCATCTCCTTTACACGTGTCGACTTGTACCTCTCGAGGATGGTATACTACTTGATCCCTCCCTCGTGTGCATACATAGGTGTGAGCGGTGCTACACGTTCATCGAGGAGGAGTCCAAGAAGAAGAGAACATCTACACCATCCAAGAGGGAAACGGAGAAGGAAGCGCCAAGAAGAAGGCAGAAGCACCCAGGCGACCCCGTGCGGACGGGCCCCTCCAACCCCGTGCCCACGGGCCTCCCAGGCTGGCGGTCGTGAAGACCCCGTGCGCATGAGCGTGTACCGTTCCCATGGGATCCCCTTGTCCACGGGCCTCACGAACCCCGTGAGCACGGGCTCATGTGTCAGGTCTCTAGAGATCCCGTGCGCACGGGCTCCACTTACCCCGTGCGCATGGGCTCCACTTACGCCGTGCGCACGGGCCCCCCTATTTGTTTCTGCGAGCTTTGCCCATGTAATGTCCATTTTGCCCCTGCTTACCCCTTCATCCCCTAGGACTATATATACTCCTTCACCTCCTCCATTTTATACTAAGCTAAGAATAGATCTAGACATTAGAGCTTAGCTCATGTATCTCCCCTTGTGGGATTCTTCTTGAGAGAGAGAGATACTCCATTGGAGTTTAAGGCCTCCATGGAGAAGATCCCTAGTGGATAAAGCCCCAATCTAGGGAAGGATCTATCTAGATCATCAAGCCCCAATCTCCTTTGGATTTGGGATGAACTCTACCATGTATATTGTTTCCCTTTGATTGTTCATGGACCTTGTGGATCTTGTGTGGATTTGAGTCTAGTGGATGTGTGATTGGACTTGTTCTTGAGTGTTCCTCTTGTTTCCACCCTTGTGTTCTTCGTGTTCTTGGGGATTTCCCCTCCAATTCATGAAAGATCTCCATCTAGGGTTCCACCCTACAACATCTTGGTATCATGAGGCATGGTTTCTCACGAAATTGGAGCCCCCCATAAAATTTTGTCCATTTTTGCGTCTTTTGCATAGGTCCTCCACCATAACTTCCACACCACCGCATACAACTTCCGCAAACTAACCCATTTTGGTTCTTATTGCATTTATGGTTGGTTGAGTTGTGATTTGAGTCTCCTAAGGTGTTCCAGATACTTAGGGATGGTTACACTTCATCCACCACCGGTGACTTGTATCGCGCCATCGACTACATCCACCATGAGCTTCCACATCGACGATGACCATCCATCATTTCAGACCATCTTCAACCGGAAGCAAGGCTGGTTATCCTTGACTTTCTGAAAGGTTAAGTGTGACGAAGGTATCCATTCCATCATAAACTTCTCCTTCCTTGCCATTACATCTGTATAGCCCCACCATCTTTGCGCATACCTTCATACCTATTGAGACTAGCTATCCTAGTATTGTCGGGCTTCGTGAAAACTTGTGCACCATAGTGATACGATATCATATTGTTGCATCATTGGATATATCATATAGTGCAATTGCTTACTCCCATGCATATTTTGTGATACTTGTCTTGCATAATTGGTTGAGGCTCAATAAGCATAGTGGAAAGGAAGAGAAGAGCAAAAAAAAGACAAAAAAGCTTTTAAGAAAGAAAAGAAAGATCATAAGATTATAAGCAAAATAGTGTTGAGCATGAAAAGCGATACTTGTGCATGAGGACACATGGAATAGGAAGCATTTTGCTTGCATGCATATAGGTTGGTGCCAAGTGGTGAATCGCGCCCAACTATGCAATCAAGCTAGTGCTCACCTAGTGTTTGTGCAACACGAGCGTAGTCTTCGTTAGGCAATTTTGTATTGCTCATCCCTATAGTTGCACAAGCCCCATTATCCCACCGTATGTGTTTATTTATTTCCCTCCTCTATATTTGTGATCACTTGCTTTGTATTTTGAGTCCTTTCGATTTATTTCAACATTGAAGATATCTGGGACTTCAATTTGCATGAATTTGTGCCACTTGTCCTAACCAAGCCACTCAATAAGCTTTACTTTGTAGGTGCGAGTGAACAAGTCTGGTACCAATTCCACTATTCTTCCATTTCACATTGACTGACACGAGATACATCCTCAACTTTGCGAAAAAGGTAGCTCGGTATTGTTTATCTCATTTCCTACTCACCTTTGCTCGAGTCTTGTGATGGATAGGCCAGGCACATCATCTCCTGTCTAAAACAACGACGATGAGTTCGATGCCATGAAGAATTTCATCGACGCCAATATGGACAAGCAAATGGAGGAGCTCAAGGTCCTCATTAAGAACCGCAAGCAGTCTTCCTCATCTAAGAGAAGACGCTCAAGTGCAAAGACTCCCGCGCTTCCATCCTCTTCAATTACACCACAACATCGACACCGACATGACCATGAAACTCAAGGCCATTAAGGGCATACTAAAAGAATGGGAGAGCAGCCTTCCGAGAGCATGTTGGCTTCTTTGCCAACCCCGTGCACACGGGCCTCCAACTCCCATGTTGTAACAGCCCCAAAATTGGGTTATCAATTTTTGTGCTGTTATTCTCTCCTGGCACTCATTCTGACAATCTTTCTCCTGAGTTTGTTGGATGAATCTGAGTCTTTTTGTCATTTCCAACCTTTCAAAACCTTGCTCATGTCTTTGTCAGTGGGCAAGACCTCATTTGCATCAGCTCAAACCCTCTCAAACCCTAATTCCATTTTTTTGGAATTTGAATATGGCCTTTGTGATTACAAAGGAGCTACCATTTTCCTTGAGGTGTTGATCATCCCATCTGTTCCCAGAGACCCTCCTATCCTTGTAAACCTAGGATATGCAAAAATATTGCTATGTCTTATGCAATATTTTTCATTTGTGATTTATTCCTTTTCTTGTCTTTCTGAGGAATAAAATCCAAAGGCATAGTTAGCCATCTCCTAAATTCATGAGAATTGGTGGAGTTGATATTTATGCCTAATCCAAGCTCTGGCAAATATTTTGGCCATAATTAAATAAGGAAAATTGCCTTTTCTTATTTAATGCCAATATTTCATTTGTGCCATTCTCTAAAGGAACTACTATTTTTATAGCAGAGAAAATTCCCACATAAATTGTGGAGCCTGTACTTGCTATATAATCACTAGTTTCATTCTTGTCTCATGTTCCACAGATCAAAAATTGGGCACATGATCCAATGCAAGTTTCTTCCTTCTCTGAAATTTTGCAAAGGAAGTGCCTTATTCCTAATTACAATTGACCTGCAATTTGGCACAGTGATTAACCTTGATAAATCACCCCTGGATACCAAATATGAGCTCAATCCATTCACCCTAGCTCCCTGTGCAATTTTTAAAGTTTCTGACCAGAATGCAACTTTGAGAAGAAAGTACCTTCGTAGAGTTTTCAAATGGCATGAAACTTTGCCATCCTCTCAAGTATTCCAAATCATTAGCCTCCACCCAAATTCAGCTCATCTCATTGACCTATGACAGCACAGGAGAAATTCTTATTTTTTGTCCAAATTTTCAGTTTGTGAAGCAAGTATATTTTATCTTGCTCTATTATGGCTGAAAATATTCCCAGGCCTTCTGCTATCCATATAACCCACCTACCAAAGAGTTTGGCTCATTCCATGTAGCCAATATTTTCTTAGAATTTTCCCAAGTTTCTGGTAAGAAGTGATGCTTGTGAAACAAGTACCAATTTGACAAGTCCATTTGGTATGATATTTTTGCAGCATCTAAATATGACCAAATCATAGAGATTTGCCACGTGGTAGCTCTATCTAACACACCTAGTGAGTGCTTCTTCCTCATTTGTTTTCTGGGCCATATTTGACAGTTCCACTGCAGCTATGTTAAATACTTGCCCAAATCCCTTCCAACTTTCCAGGCCTATAGTCTTTTCTTCGCTACGCCTCCCAGACATCACGTTTAGTTCTTAATCCCGCCAGTTAGATCACCAAGATGTGGCCAAGTTTCCAACAGCAAACTTGTCGACCTTGTTCCCCTCTCCTCCCTACACCTCTGCTCGTGCCATCACCTCTTCTTTAATGAGCCTTGGAAGGACTCACTGATGACAAGGTTTGGCCTGAAGTGGATGGCCAGAGCGTGCATTGTCCAAGGTGACCACGGGCATTTGCCAGCCAAATCGGTGGTCTAGCCACTTTTGGCAACAACAGCGCCGCTCCGGCCGGTTCTGGTTTATCCTAGTGTGTCACGCAGCTCCCCCTCGACGTCGTCTTCCCGCTTGAGCTCGTTCCCCCTTCTTTTGCTTCCTCGTTGAGCCGTCGCCGTCGCCGAACACAGTGAGCGCCTGTGTGCGCCGCCGTTTCCTCGCTCTTGTCTGCTTCCTCCTATCGTCCGTGAGCGTTCTTTGATTCCCTGACCACCTGGCACTCGTCCGCATCCCCCTCGTTGCCTTGCCGCCCCTTCCCGTGAGTCTTAGCTGCGCGTGCGCGTCCCCGACACACGGACACGTAGTCGCACCGCGTGTCACCTCCTCCCCTCCCTCTTGAGCCTTCCCCGCGGCTATTTAAGCATGCCTCGAGCTTCATCGCGGTCCACAACCCCCTCCCAGAGCCTCTCCCCGAGCCCAGAGCCCCTCTTTGACCCCCACAGCCTCCATGGTCGCCGCCTCGAGTCCCTCTGATTCCGGCAACCAGGAGTCCCCCTCGCCGTTCCACCTCCACCACGGCATCATCTGAGGTCTAGCGAGCCCGTGTGCTCAGCCTCGCCGTTCCCCCACCGGAGCACCCTGTTCGCTAGCGGCCGAAGCCACTTCCGCTGCGAGCCCTGCTGCTCCTTTCCTAGTCCTCCTCGCTAGCAGCGGAGACCACCCCGAGATGCACCTCTCGCTCCTGAACTCGTGGGTAGGTCGACCGTCATCTGCGGTGGCCGGAGTCGCCGACAATCATCGTCGAGGCGAGCCCCTCCCTCTGTCAGCCGCGTGCACGAGCGGGAGGTAGAAGAAGCCAGGCCAGGCGGGCACCTCCCCGCGCGACCCCACCTGGTAGCATCTCGTTGTTGACCCCGCCCCGGGCCTGCGTCTGTAATTGGAAGCGTATTCTAGATATGCGTTTTCGATATAAGAAAGCGTATTTGTTTCCTCTTTTACCTGAAATATGCTTTCTTAGTTCTGTTAGCATATTCGCTTTGCACTTCGGCTCAAAATTCGTTTCTCTTTGCAGAAAACGTATTCGGCCCAAAGGCGTGTTTAGTTTTTCCTCTGATAGGTCCCTGAGCTTCAACCCTTCATATCTCGACAACCGTAACTCCGATTGAGGTTATTCCAACGCGCACGTTTTCTGTTCGTCGAGCTCTTTCCGTTGTTATCATTTTCATCATGTTTTCACACAGTGAAAATGACCACTTTGCCCTTGCCCGTAAACAGCCCCCTCCAAGAGAGAACTGTTTTCGGCAACTCTTTCTGTGATCGTTTCACACTTCTTTCCGAAGTATTTCTCGACCCCCTGGCAAGCCAACCTCTTATCATGAGCCCTGAACTTGCATGTTGACCTTGCTTGCACCTCGTGTGTGTGTTTAGTTGCAGTAGTTTCTTGTCTATTCCGTCTGCTGTTATTTTAGTCGTGATATATGTTTTTGATATCTGTCTTGCATGCTTATGATTTCATGAAATAAGTTGACATGCTAGTTTGCTCTTGTTACTGATAATATCATGCCTCTATCTAGTTTATTTTCATGTTTGTAGTATCCATGTTATGATAATTCTGTTGCACTAGGGAAATTACTAGTACTTGTTATTGCCATGTTTCGCATGCTATCATTGTTCATTTGAAAACCTTGATTTTGTTACTGCATCAGTAAGTTGCATGTTAGTTGTTGCATACATGTTAATAATGCACGCATGCTGGTTGTTGATGGGGAAGTTAATAATATGACTTAATAACAAACCTCCTCCGTCATCACTGGGATATCACAGTGCCACTAAATCGAGCTTTCTCTAGTGCAACCACATTTACCTTATGGGGAGGTCCTAGCTGGGTCTATTGTCATGCCTCTCACTGGTGCCTCCCGCGAGGGAAGGTTATGGGCATGCGTTACCCTGATCAGGTAGGAGGACATAAGCCTTGTGTGCCCGGGTTAGGTTTTGAGCTCAAGTCCTCGTTTGGGACCGTTTTGCCACGGCGGTGGTCGTCGGTACCTTTGGTAGGTACGGGGCCACCCAGGACTGTACCCATAAGGGGTGTTGGTCGGAGTGGCCGGGAGAGTGTCATGGTAGTAGAACGGTTTTGTCGGAACGCCGTTGGTCCACCCGAATGGGAGTGCGAGGCCATGGGTTCTGTGGTGTGGGTACATTGTGCTAACCTCTGCAGAGTGTATGTTTAAATCTGTCGATAGCCGTGTCCTCGGTCATGGGCACAAGTTTGTAGTAGGTCACACTATTAGGTCTCGGTCGAAATGGAGGGTAAACCTAAAATAACTAAGTTAATGACTAATGTGTAACAAGAATGTGATGACTTGGACTATGGGAAAATCATGAGGAGTCACGATGATGTGTTGATATGACTCCGAGACGAAGTCTCGGTAAGTCATGCATGTGCTTCGAGGAGCCATGGTAGAGTAAGTGATTGTTGCATAAGGTTATTACAATATGTCTTCACGGGAGGAAACTGATAGTTCCATTCCAGCATAGTTTCATGATGCCATGCCACATTTTGATATGCTATGCTTTGCTGTTGCCTTGTTAGAAGTAAGTTTGATATGCCATGCTAGTAGATGCTATGATGTTGTTCATGCTTAGTTTGATTTATGATTCTAGTTAATATCATGCCATGCTTAGAAGTTGTGTTGAAGTAGACTGTTGCATATGCTTGGTTCTTGCTTAGTCATATGTTTGTTTGGATGCTATGTATTTGGTTGTCTTGCAAGTACATTCAATGTACTAACCTGGCGTGTCATGCCAGTTTTGTAGGTCGTGCCCAAATTTTTCGCTTGTTCCATCATGCTAGGCTGTAATCTTGCCAGTCCAGTGAGTTGTGGAGCCCAGCCAGAGTTGATGAGCCGCCAAACCAAGACTTCCGCTGCCCGTTAAATAGACTTCCGCTGCCATATAATAACCTTGGGGCTATGCCAGATAATTGTATTCATCAATGATGTAATCTTGTACACATGTATTTGATGAATATTATTGTACCTGGAATGCTGAATCATGGACATGTCATGCGTTAGGTGTTATCCTGGGCTAACATGCGAAGGCCCCCTGCTCCCTGCGGATAGGGGTGCCACACGTGCACACGGGACCCCATGCACATGGCCTTCTACACCCCCGTGCGCACGGGCTATACAGAGCCACGACTTCAACCTTGATGCTATGGCCTCTTCAACAACATTGGCATCTTCGCCTTCGGATATTCGGCATCTTCACCAACAAGAACTGCATTGCTACGCTCGAGAGAAGCTCCCCAAGCTCATGTCCGTGTCTTCCACGAGCTACTATGACCTCGACACCGACCACAAGATTTCTTTCTATGGGACTCTAGAACCCAAGGAGTATCTCGAGTGGGAGCGCTTGATGGACGACTACCTCAAGCTACATCAAGTCCCTCCCGAAGATCAAGTGAAGTGCGCCTTAAGGAACTTCCATGACTACGCGTCGACATGGTGGCTTCACTCACATTCGGAGAGCTACGAAATGAGTTGGTCCAACATGAAGAAAGTGATAAGGCGAGAATTTGTGCCTTCCACCTACAGAGAACATCTTCAATGCCAATTGGAGAACACCATACAAGGATCCAAGTCCCTCGACGAGTACTTCAAGGACATGAAGAAAGCCTTGCAACGAGCCGGTGTGGACGACCCCATTTGGATGAAGTTCTACTTCATGATGGGATTGAACAACGACATCTCCAGGACTATCATCCTCGAGAACTACAAGTCCCTTGACAACAACTACATTGTTGCTCTCAAGACGGAGCAAGAACTCAAGAAGGCCAAGTCTACTCGACCCCAAGCACACTTCGCGATGACCACGCTCCAAGAAGGTGAGCATGAGGCTAGTACCACCAAGATGTCCAAGCCCGACAAGCTCCAAGAAGACGTTCCCAAGTTCGACTTCACCGCCATCCATCTTTGTGGCATTGATAATGCCGAGTCTACTATGAATCTTTTTCAAGACGATGAGGCGAAGAGTATGACTCCAGAGCAAATCAAGGATCAAGATTTGGAGGTGAGCGACACGGTGATGAGCAAGGATGAGAGTGATGATGTGTCATCTTTGGCCTTTATCCACGACGAGGATGATGATGTGCCTTCTTTGGACTTCATCCACGAAGGGAATGATGATGTGCCATCTTCGGCTTTCATCCATGACGACGACTACGAGATGGTTGAGCATGGAATTCTCCCTTCGAGCACGGCGACGTATGATGACTCGAGTGACTTTTGCCACCATATTGAGAGTGAGAGTGACTTCACCACTAGCCCCATATATGATGAGTTGCCCCAATTCCCATGTGAGGAGAGCCACCAGCACCACCAATTGGGTGATTTGAGTGACTCCACCATATGTGACATTGAGTGCACCTACGTTGAGGGGGTGACTAAGCCACCACCACATAGAGAGAGTGAGGTAGTTGATAGGGCATGTGAGGCCATTTCGATTTCTAACAACTTAACCTCTACCTCTATTGTGTCTTCTCATTCGGTGCTAGGTCCCATATATCATGACGCGATGGTCCTCGACGACATCGTGCTTCCTTTGGACAAGACGATGGCCATGGTGGAATATGATGCACGCCCACATGGTTCCATGAAGATGAAGATGACCACAAATTGGACTTTCCTACCTCACCTACACCACTTGAGTGGAACGAACAAGGTAACATAGGTGAAGGTGATGCTCTAGTCCCACTAGTGGACATTCTTGATATTGATTGCTTGCATGATGTTGATCCACCAATTGCCATGCTTCATGCTAGTATGATTTTCACATGCGATCATTTACCCATTTATGATGAGTTTGATGATTGCCATGTGGAGTCTATTAGTTGTGATACCATGTTACATAGGATTTCTTGTGACAATTCTCCAGGTCACATCATGTTTGACAATCCGCTTGACTTGTCATATGCTATGCATGAGATCACACATATGTCTTATTTGTAATCTCATCGTAGTGACTATGCATATGCCATTAAAATAAACCCAATTTGGACATATGGCATAGATGACAAGCCCATTGTCGATGTCAAAACCGACGGATCTCGGGTAGGGGGTCCCGAACTGTGCGTCTAGGCCGGATGGTAACAGGAGGCAGGGGACACGATGTTTTACCCAGGTTCAGGCCCTCGTGATGGAGGTAAAACCCTATGTCCTGCTTGATTAATATTGATGATATGGGTAGTACAAGAGTAGATCTACCACGAGATTAGAGAGGCTAAACCCTAGAAGCTAGCCTATGGTATGATTGTATGTTGTGATTGTTGTCCTACGGACTAAAACCCTTCGGTTTATATAGACACCGGAGAGGGTTAGAGTTACACAAGGTCGGTTACAAAGGAGGAGATATCCATATTCGTATTGCCTAGCTTGCCTTCCACGCTAAGTAGAGTCCCATCCGGACACGAGACGAAGTCTTCAATCTTGTATCTTCATAGTCCAACAGTCCGGCCAAAGGATATAGTCCGTCTGTCCGGAGACCCCCTAATCCAAGACTCCCTCAATAGCCCCTGAGCCAGGCTTCAATGACGATGAGTCCGGGTGTAGTATCTTCGGCATTGCAAGGCGGGTTCCTTCTCCGAATACATCACAGAAGAATTTGAATACGAGGATAGTGTCTGACCCTGCAAAATAAGTTCCACATTCCACCGTAGAGAGAATAATATTTTCGCAGATCTAATTTGCTGCCTTGTTTTGGCAGCATGACGTTATGTCATGGCCCGGTGATTATTCGAACCGTTTTTCTTCAACCAGCTCCACACATAACACGAGGCGGTTTCTTGACACGTCTTGTCAAAGTAGAGATCGTGTTCCCCCAATTACGGGATTCTCATTAATGCGATCGTGGGTAACCCAATCGTGTCTAGGACTCCTAGATTATAGGCAAGTCCCAAACGGCTATGGAGACGACGCTTGATATTCACCCTCTTTATAAAGGGACAAGGTTTTCGCTTTTTCCCTCTCGTGCTCAATCGAACCCTACCCCCGCCTCGAGTTCCAACACCCAAAGCCCAGGTTAGGTGCTCCGGATCTTCAATCATGTCCGGATCCAGCCTTCACGGCCGATGGATGCCCTCCTCCGTGACAGAAGAGGACATTAAGAAGCTCAGGGAGGCCAGATACCTGACCGCCGAGGTTTCGCATCGGCTTCCTGCTCAAGGGCAGGTCGTCCCTACTCCCGAACCCAACGAGAACGTCGTGTTCATCTTCCACTTCATCCGAGGCCTAGGCCTTACTCTGGATCCCTTCGTCAGGGGTTTGATGTTCTATTATGGTCTAGATTTCCACGATCTAGCTCCAGACTCCTTTCTCCACATCTCGACATTTATTGTCGTGTGTGAGGCCTTCCTCCGCATTACCCCTCACTTCGGCCTGTGGCTCAAGAACTTTGAAGTGCAGCCGAAGATGATCGAGGGGAAACATGCAGCGTGCGGAGGTGCATCAATAGGCAAGATGGCAGGAGCTCCGTGGCCGAAAGGTTCCTTTCCAGAGGTGTCCGAATTATGGCAACGGGAGTGGTTTTACGTCACAGCTCCCAGAAGTGCCAAGTGGGCAGCTTCCCCCGCTTTCCGCTCGGGCCCCCCACCATGACTAATGTCATGGATTAGCAGAGGTCTGAGCTGGGGTCTAGCCAAGGACGTGCCCATACTGCAAAGCCGCATTTGAGATCTCTTTGAGGGAGATTTTAATTTGGTCGTGGTAATACAGGTTATGCTGGTTCGTCAAGTCCAGCTTGCAAACGCCGGCCCCTTCACTTGTGGGAGTTCAACCTAGAAGGACCGCGTGCCATTCAAAGTTTCCTTGGCCTGACGCACGAGGAGATGTACAAGTCATTCTTCGGACCTCAAATAGAGTGTACGGATGCTACTGAGGACGTGGGCCTGTGCAGTAACCGCGCCGCCGAACAAGTAAGAAATCCTCTAGCCGAACACACTGTCCTTTATTCATCATGAAGTTATTTCTGAGAGATCGCTCTTTGACCAGTACTGGCTAACAAAGGCGAAGATGATTCGGTGTTCGGCCCCCCTCCCTGAGGGTTTGAAAATCCGGTATTGGAAAAGATGCTTGAGCTCGCACCTTGCCCGGAGACCTCGAATGAAGATACATGGGGGAATAATGTGGGCGGAAGCGGGCCCCCATCGCTGCCGGTTCCAACTGAGGGAATGAGCATCTCCTTAAAGGAGGATAACTGGGGGGGAAGAGGACTCCTTCCGAGGATCCGGAAGCCAAGGCCTCCAAATGAGAGAAGAAGTCTCCAACAGAGGGTCCTGCCTCGGGGGGTGATCTTGCCGCACAAAGTCCGCGGGGGGATCAGCCCTCCAACGAGTCATAAGTGATCCAAAAAATACTTTAATAGTGAAGGTATACTATCTTTCTTCTGAGAAAATAACCGCCGCATATATCTTGCAGTTCCGGTCTTAGGCCTTCTCAGCTAAGCTCGTCTTCGGGGGATCTTCTTCCGGAGATGATGGAGAGCGAAACGCCTCCCCCGGACTCCTCCGCTCAAGAAGCGGGCGACCCCGAAGTGTCGTCACGGAGAGCCTCTCCGGATCCGGTGAGGCCAGAAGATAATCCCATAGACTCCCGAAGTCCTCAGCGTCCGGCTCTCGAAGAGAGCAAACAAAAGAGTCCGGCACCGTCTGGTATGCGGTCGGACGTTTTGAGGGAGCTGTTAGGGCGAGCGGCCATCTCAAAAGAGCACCGTACACTGATGGGTACGATGATGAAGAGAATTTCGTCCGCCGAAAGCGGATTACATGAGGCCTTTATGAGTCTACTGACAGGCTTTGAGGTACGTGAAATAATATATGATAGTACCGCACATGTTAGGTGTGCCCTGTGTAGATAGTAGCCCTTGAGACTCTGGTTGTCGTCGAGAACGGCGGCGAACAGAGGATCATAGTCCCAGGCAATAACCAGTCTGCCTTTATGTGCAGGTGGTGGAAGCTCTAGTGGCTAGCCGGACTAGTGAGTTTGCCGAATTAAAATGGCAACTAGATGCGGCAGATGCCGACATCGAGCTTGTTAATAAGCGGCTTGACGAATCATAGGGTAAGTAATGTTTTCTGGTGAATGTCACACAGTAAGAGCAGCATGATGCCAGTATCTTTAATATGTTGTGACTGCAGACGAAGCTGCCACCGTGGAGACCCTTCGGGTGGAACTCGCCCGAGCCAAGGAACAAGCAAGGGTTAGTAATGCGGCTGCTTTGAAGGCGGGCGAAGAGTTAAGAGCCGAGAAGGCTGCCCATCGCGAAAGCAAAGAAAAGATGGCCAAGATGGCCATAGAATTAAAAGGCACTGCCGACCGTTGTGAGTTCCTTCAAGAAGAGAACCGAGTGAAGGCAGCGGACCTTGAGAAGGCCACTATGGCGACCAAAGACAGTCGCTCTGCTATGAGGGCGAGGAAGGAGGAGCTGCGCGAAGCCGGGGATATTGCGGCTGGGAAGCCCTTTCTTCTGCGGAGGAAGTTCGGAGATCCACGGTATGCCCCTCTGGATCGGCTATGGAGTTCAGCAGACGCATATATGGACTTGGCAGCGAGCGCTGTCGATGCGGTCGAATACTTCCAAGATCAATCACATCATGAAGTGGACAAGCTATTCTAGTCGCAATTCAACGTTCCAGAGCGTCCTCTTTCCTTGACTGATCAGCTAGCCGAATGGGCCGAACTTAATAGGTTGTCCGGACTCGCCATGAGGTCTGTTGTAGATCATTTGTGGCCGGAGAAGCCGAAGCCGAACAACTATTTCAGCTTAGTGCAGCAGTTCCTTGGTGCGGTGTCGCGCATCAACGCGATGAAGAGGTCGGCGTGCATAGAAGGCTCGCGGATGGCCTTTGCCCGTGTCAAGGCATACTGGGCGGAGATGGATGCTACCACTTTTGTGGCGCAAGGTTCGGCCATAGGTCGAGTAGCTGCCAAGCACTATTTTGAAGAGGTTCTTGAGGGTGCTCGTTTGATAGAGTCCCAGTGCTCAAAGAATATTATGTTTGAATGACATGTATTCCCATTGTAAACACAATGTTTTTATGAAATATAGTAAGGCTGTATTTATACTTTTGCCGGAAAGCAATGTGATGCCTCATGTGCGGCCATTTGTGTATATATGTATATAACCTGAAAGATTGCAGTCGTCGGCTTCAACCCCCACGCATATAATGCGGAGGTGCTCGCAAAAAACACGTGTTCACACTTAACCCAACGTCTTGGTCCTATTAAGGAGGTGATAGCGCAGCGAATGAGGCAACCGGACTATAATGCTTTAACACTTTCACTTAGCCATAGGAGTTTGACAGTGGGGCTACTAGATAGCCCCTGGTGGCTCTGCACTCTCTTGATCTCGGGGTGCGTATATGCCTGGCCAGAAAACGGCCCTTCGTTAAGGCGGAGGAATTCTAACATTCCGATAGGTCATCGAGTGGTTGACCAGTCTCACGCTATATCATGACAGTCAGTTTTCGGCTTACTCTACTGAGGTGCTCGTCCGGATGAACCAGGGCACAAACGCAGTAGTTCTCCTGGTGCTGCCTTAGCCAATAAAGCGGAACGTAAGGCACCAAAACACAGGATCCGGGCAAACCCAACATTTGACCAAAGACAATGATTTGGAGCTGATGCATATAAGGACAAACTCCCGACGCCGAACACTCCCTAAGGTATTCAGTCTTTATGGTATAAATCGGGCCTAAATGTTGCCCTTTGTATGAAGCCCCTTGTGTCCAGGTACGTGCATTATTCTGACGTGGCCACATGCCAAGACATCAGCATCCTTCTCAATTGTACTGAGAATTCGAGGGATGTGTATCAACAAGAGACAGTAAAAAAGGTTTACGCAGGGTCTTAATCTAAAAAGAATCCTTGGAGCGGGTCCCTGCTGCACGTCTGCTCCTGCATCTCCGTTGTGCCGTATCTTGGACGGGTGTAGCACGATGATCATCTGTAAAAGAGAGGAACTTCGGTTAAAAAGTTGTCGTGCAAAAAGATAGTTTTTAAAGAAACCATGTATAACTAAAAATAAGTAGAAATTGCCACTTGTCTGCGCGCGTTGAGCCCCTTGTATTTGTAATAGGGGTGTGGCCATCAATCCGGTACAAATTACATATAGCAGCACCGGACTCGTCTAACTGCGTCCGTGGTCTTGACGACCTATCAAATGCTTTAGTTGGTGAGGCCGTTTTTAGTGTGCGGCTGCCAAGGCAGTCGCATTCTCTTCGGCGCGCAAAGATCGCTTAATACTTCCGTTCACTGTAATGATGCCGCGTGGTCCGGGCATCTTGAGCGTCAGGGAAGTGTAATGTGGTATTGCATTCAAGCGAGCCAAGTAGTGCTTGATAGGCACTTTGGAACGGAGCGATGTGGAAGGTTGAATGTTCGCTACGGAAGTTATAGGGGAAGCCGAATATAACCTTTAGTAGCAGGGAGCCCGTGCAATGAGCCCCTGGGCCTGGCGTTACTCCTTTAAAGGTGGTATTGCTATGGCAAATTTTCGTTGGGTCTATCCCCATTTCACGGATTGTATCCTGGTATATCAGGTTGAGACTGCTGCCACCATCCATCAGGACTCGTGTGAAGTGGTATCCATCAATTATTGGGTCTAATACCAGGGCAGCCCATCCTGCATGCCGGATACTTGCTAAGTAATCACGATGGACAAAAGTCATCGGTTGAGACGACCAGTGGGAGGACTCCGCGGTGGTATGCCTTTGGGCATATTTTTCTGGGAGTGCCGTTTTGTTTCTCCCCTTGATCACGTGTAACACGTTTACCGTTTTGACTTCTGGTGGAAATTTCTTTTGTTCCCCAGTGTCTTGCTTGAGAGGATCATCCTCGTCTTCGCTTGTTGTATCCTCCCCCTTGTATACGGTGTTGAGCTTGCCAGACTGCTTGAAGATCCAACATTCTCTGTGGGTATGATTTGCTGGTTTACCAGGTGTGCTATGGATCTGACATATTTGCTCCAGAATTTTGTTTAGGCTGGATAGTTCGTCTCTGGCGCCTTTAGAGGGCGGCTTTTGCTGACCTGGCCGAGAGCTTTTGAATCCGGCGTTTACTGCCGTGCTCTTCATGCTGTCTTCTTTATTCCGGCGTTTGTTATTGCTGTTACGCCGTGATTTCCCGTTTCCATCTCTAACTTCAGATGTACTGGGGTCGCTGGTGCTGCATCTGGCTAGCCAGCTGTCCTCACCCGTGCAAAAGCGGGTCATGAGGCTTGTTAATGCTGCCATTGTTCTCGGCTTTTCTTGGCCGAGGTGTCTGGCAAGCCATTCGTCACGGACGCTATGCTTAAAAGCTGCCAAGGCTTCAGCGTCCGGACAGTCGACAATTTGGTTCTTTTTAGTAAGAAACCTATTCCAAAGCTTTCGGGCTGACTCTTCGGGCTGTTGAGTTATATGACTCAAATCATCTGTGTCCGGAGGTCGGACATAAGTCCCTTGAAAATTTGCCCGAAAAGCGTTTTCGAGCTCTTCCCAGCTTCCAATGGAGTTTTTGGGGAGACTTTTAAGCCAGTGACGAGCTGGCCCTTTGAGCTTGAGGGGTAAGTACTTGATGGCGTGGAGATCATCTCCTCGAGCCATATGGATGTGGAGGATATAGTCCTCAATCCAGACCCCAGGGTCTGTTGTTCCGTCGTATGCCTCTATATTTACGGGTTTGAATCCCTCTGAAAATTCATGGTCCAGCACCTCATCGGTGAAACATAGGGGGTGTGCGGCACCCCTGTATCTAGGTGTACCGTGTTGTTCGGATGTTTGTTGTGTTACATCGTATGCTGGGGGCGCTTGCGTGGTCCATAGATGGATCTGGTTGCCCCGTCCTTTTGGTGCGAGCCCTCGCGTGGATCGCGTATTGGCTTGTGAGTGGCGTTGTTTGCCACTCTATGTTGGCCGTGTCCAGGTGGCTGTTTTGATTTTTGGTTGTGGGGGGTCTGAGGCCTCCTCATCGAATTCAGGTAGCAACTTCCGCTTTGGGTAGCTCTTGGTGGGGCGATTGTCGCCGTACTTCGCTGCTGTGTTGAGTACGTTACTCCATCTGATTTGGAGTGTGTCCTGCGCAGCCTTGAGCCTTTGCTTCTGCTTTTTCAGACTCCTCGCGGTGGCAACAAGCCTTTGACGGGCATTCTGCTGCTCCGGGTGCCTGTCCGGCGTTATGTCGTCCGGACTATTATCTTTGACAGAATTGGTTTGTTCGGTTTGATTCTCTGTATTGCCGTGGTCCGGTAGTGGTTCGCCCTGCTCCAACGCTGGGTCTGTATGATCGTTATTTCTGCCGAGGCAGGATTCGGGGCGGCGCTTGCGCCGCCGCTTTGGCTGCTTCTCGAGGGAACAAGCCTTCGGTGCGTCCTTCCGCTCCTCGTCGTCTTCTTCTTTTGGTGTGTCCACCATGTATACGTCATATGATGAGGTGGACGTCCAGTGCCCTGTGGGCGGTGGTTCCTCATCGCCTCCCGCATCGTCATCCATATCGTCGATGTCTTCGGAGTCGAAGTCGAGCATGTCGGTTGAGTGATCGACAGTGGCTATTAAGTGGGTGGTGGGTGGGCGTCGAATTTCTTCGTCGTCTGCATCCCAGTCCTGTTGGCCATAATCTGTCCAGGGCTCTCCTGTCAAAGAGAGAGACCTTAGTGAATTCAGAATGTCGCCGAAGGGCGAGTGCTGAAAGATATCCGCAGTGGTGAATTCCATGATCGGCGCCCAATCGCATTCGATTGGCAGGGGCGCGGGCGGTTCGGAGTCAGAAAAAGAGTCCGGCACCTTGGAGTCACGGGCTGTGCAGAGGATTATGCTGGTGTTTGGCTCGATCGCCGTTGAGACTGCAGCCCCTAAGGCGGTGTCTAACCACCCGTCCTTGATTGGTGCAGTTGGCTTCGAGCTAAGGGTCAGAGCTGATGCGGGCGCGGCCTCTGGGGTATTGTTCGGCGGCAGAGCTAGGTCATACCCATCGCGACAGTGCGGCGCGCCCAGCTGTGGCTCGAATCCGTCGAAGATCGAGCCTCCGTGGATGTCGGCCGTGTAGTTCAAACTTCCAAATCTGACCTGACGGCCAGGGGCGTAGCTTTCAATATGCTCCAGATGTCCAAGCAAATTAGCCCATAGTGCAAAGGCGCCGAATACGAAGATCTGTCCAGGGAGAAAAGTCTCACCCTGGAATGCATCGCTATCGATGATAGTAGGAGCCATCAAGCCTAACAGCAACGACACAGAGGAACTCTCAATGAAAGCACCAATGTCGGTGTCAAAACCGGCGGATCTCGGGTAGGGGGTCCCGAACTGTGCATCTAGGCCGGATGGTAACAGGAGGCAGGGGACACGATGTTTTACCCAGGTTCGGGCCCTCTTGATGGAGGTAAAACCCTACGTCCTGCTTGATTAATATTGATGATATGGGTAGTACAAGAGTAGATCTACCACGAGATCACAGAGGGTAAACCCTAGAAGCTAGCCTATGGTATGATTGTATGTTGTGATTGTTGTCCTACGGACTAAAACCCTTCGGTTTATATAGACACCGGAGAGGGTTAGGGTTACACAAGGTAGGTTACAAAGGAGGAGATATCCATATTCATATTGCCTAGCTTGCCTTCCACGCCAAGTAGAGTCCCATCCGGACACGAGACGAAGTCTTCAATCTTGTATCTTCATAGTCCAACAGTTCGGCCAAAAGATATAGTCCGGCTATCCGGAGACCCCCTAATCCAGGACTCCCTCACCCGTGGTTAATGGCATTTGTTTTTCTTGTGATGATATTCATATGCTTCCTTTGCATAATTTATCTCATATGCCGTGCCATGACCACCTAGCTTTCTACATGCATTGTTTGTCATTGTCAGTGGAAACGACACCTATGGGGTCACTGGGATCCCTTCTACGGTTGGCGAGCGCGAGGTTGTGCAAAGAGCAGGTCTGATAGGAAGCACCCGGATCGTTTACCCAGGTTCGGGCCGTGAAGATGCGTAATACCCTAGTCCTGCTTTGGTGGGTGTATTTGAGTGTGTTCTTATGTTCTTGAGCTAGCTACGGGGTGCAACTTGCCCAAAAAGAGCCAAATCCCTCTCTTGGTCGCCTCGGGCCTCCTTTTATAGGAGAAAGGGGTTGTCACAGTGGCACACAGGAGGCGGAAGGGTCTATAGTCGACAAGCCTATCCTCTGGGACCGTTGGACAAACGCATTTAATGCGCTGCTGATGTACCCTCCTCGCTTTATCGGGGACGCCAGGGAAGTACGTCCCAGCTGTCGGAGGTGGGGTTCTGGCAAACCCTTAAGGTTCGAACACTGGGTGCGCGCGAAGTCTTTCCCTCCTACCGATCTACGCTCTAGCTCTCTAGGATCTTGCGGAAGAACTCGACGAACTCACAACACAGAAAGACACAGGGTTTATACTGGTTCGAGCCACCGTTGTGGTGTAATTCCCTACTCCAGTGTGGTGGTGGTGGATTGCCTCTTGGGCAGATGATGAACAGTACAAGGGAAGAACATCCTCTCGAGGTTGAGGTGTTCTTGTGTGTATCAACTTGTAGTGCAAGGACCCGATCTGATCTCCTCTCCGGGTTCTCTCCCCTCTACTGTGGTGGCTAATCCTATTTATAGGGGCCCTAGTCCTCTTCCCAAATATTGAGCGGGAAGGGAGCCAACAATGGCGGGCTAATTTGAAGGGGGAAAACTATTGTAAGCTATCCACACAAAAGTAGTCTTCGCCTCCACAAAGCTCTTGTGGTGACGCTGTCTTGGGCTCCATGATGACCTCCATCTTGCAGTCCTTCTGGTCTTGGTCTTGTTGCATCGAAATGGCAACCTTTGCCTGATGCCTCGGTACTCCGCGGCTGCGCTTGCCTCCTTATAACCAAAGAGGAAACGAGGCCGCTACGTGCGCTGGTGCCCGCCAGGCGCCCGCCTGGTGTCGATCGTCATGGCTCACATCACGAGAGTGTCGTGAGGTTCGCCTCGCCTTAATATCTCCGCTCCTCGTGAGCCTGCCTGGCCAGGCCACTCCAGAGGAGGTCTTGCGTCGTCTGCCTCACGAGGCTTGGCCCCTCGCGAGGGTCTTGGATGCCTTGTTGGTGAAGATGGGCCGTACGGCCTGCTAGCTCCGCCATGCCGCGGGCTGCAGGCAGGCAAGTCTAGGAGCCCCCATTCCCAGAACGCCGACAGTAGCCCCCGGGCCCAAGGTGCGCTCGGTCTTGGCTTCGCGGTGAAGCCAAGGGTCAAGTTTGGAGCACCACAGGCCCCCAAAAGCATGCAGCCTCGTTTGACGCGTGGTGGTTGATTGGATGTGGGCTTCTTCGCTTCCCCACGCTGCCTCGACGACTGCACGACTTGACAAGTCCCTGTGACATGCTAGGGAAACCATTATTACCTGCAATCGTGGGAGATGTTGGTTGGCCTTCTTCCGCTATAAATGGAGAGGGGGCGGAGCCCCCGTCGTCCATCTCTTGCTCGCTTGCTTGCTTCTTCCTCCTTGCTCTGCTGCTTGCACCAATGGAGCCTATCAGAAGGTTCTCCGTCGAAGAGAAAGGAACCCCCCCGGGATGTCCCGGAGCCACTCCCGCCAAAGAAGAGGTCGACCCATCGCCGTGACGAAGCGGCGATGCAAGTGGTGACGAGGCCTTTGCGTGAGCGGCCTCCACCGGGGTACCCGCTACCCCTGTACGCCCAAGCCGAGGGCTTGGGAGGACGAAGTAACGAGCAGCACCGCCCACGCTGCATCCGGGGTCGCCGCGCCACAGCGACGCGTGCCTTCCATGCTGCGGACTCCTTGCACGAGTTGGTATTGTGGGCGCCGATGCCTCTGAGCTCCTGGACCCACTTCCCGCGGTTCTTTTCCGATGTGATGCCGCCGAGGGGGCCTCTTGAGCTCTGGCTGCAGCACGCCGACTGCAGCGCTCCGGTGATCGGAGCGAAGATCGAAGCGGTCCCCACAGGCAAGATCTTCATGACCTGCGGCTGGGGGGAGATCGAGTCTGTCGTGCGAGGGGTGCCCTCGCGATCCACTTCGAGTACGATGGCGCCTCCACGCTCTTCTTCAAGGTCTTCGACGGCGAGCGCCGTCGCCTGGAGTGCTGCTCCGGAGAAGACCGTGAGGGTGATGCGCGCTCCGCTCGCGACCACTCCAGCAGCAGCAGTTCTCCTGAGCTCTATGAGACTCCGGAGATGAGCGATGACAGCTGCGTCCCCCCGAGCTCTCGCCGTGCTCGGAGCAGGGCTGTGGCATCTAGCCACCGCCACCGCTGATCTGGATGGGGTTGGCGCCATTCTCCCGTGGCCCACTATTGATGATGGCGTCCACCACAGAAGGATGTAGATAGGATGCCCCTTAGCATCAGCTTTTGTTTCCTGCGAAGAATCATGAATTACCCCGTGGGGGCATGTGAGGATGTGCAATGCCTTTGTACTTATCTTCCTTGTTATGAAGATTTGATGAACGCATGTCACGTTAAGGCTCGGTCCCCCTTTCTTTCCTTGTGATAGCTTGTTGCTCTACGCTGACGGGTCCCGGTCCCAAGGCGGCTACAGCCGTCGCTGGTATGCCAGGTCGCGATGCCGTGGTCAAGGCCAGGAGGTGCGTGGCCTGAGGTCCAGTAAGAGCCCCTGAGGCGTGATGCTCAGGAGTTCCCCCTTAGCGCCCAAGCGACCATGGTAAGGAAAGAATGGAAGATGACTTGGCCGCAACGGGGTTGCGGCATGGTGTGAGTGACTACTAGGCCCAAATATTTAGCCGATCCAAGGGCGAGACTTATCTTGCTGACTTCGCGGTGATTCCTGATGTTGTGCCAGGGCTGCGCGTCAACTTACGCGACATAGCTAGGTCTACCAAAAAGTTTTCCTTCTCCCGATCTCTTCTTAGTGCTTTATGTCCTCAGGTCCCGGCCCTCGAGCGAGCTCAGCCACCACTGGTATGCCAGGTCGCGATGCCGTGGTCAAGGCCAGGGGGTGAGGGCTGGAGAGCCAGTAAGAGCTCCTGAGTCGCGATGCTCAGGAGCCCCCCTTTTAACGTGCAAGCGAATCGCACGAGAGAAAAGGAGACTCGTGGTGCCACCTACTATCCTTCCCGTGGGGTCCCTATGGTCAGCCAAAAGAAGAAAAATGGTTTGCTGTTACTGTCGCATGCCTGCCACTGGTTGGTCCGGATGAAGTGAAGGCACTGAGGGCCTGGTGAGGTGACGTGCATGGTGCGTGCCGCCAGCCAGAGCTCGACCGCTCAGATTTGTCGGTCGTGGCAGGGACGGACCCATGCACCAGTGCCATGCCTGTGTAGAGGCCCTAAGGGAGGCAATGATCGAGCAGGTTATAGCAGTTGGCAGGTTAAGCATGAAGAGCAGATCGACTTGGATAAATGCAGGAAGATACGTGCCACTGGGTCTAGTCCGAGCGGTGTGGGGATGATGCAGCCCGAGGGGCGCCCCCAACAAGGTAAGCTAAATACATAAGCAAAAGGGGTACATGCCACAGGGACGGACCCATGTGGCCTGAGAATAATGCAGCCCTAGGGGCACTCCCAGCTTAAATGCACTTGGAAGATGTCACCTGGTTCTGTAGACGAAGTAGAGTTGGTGCAGCTGAAGCCACGCGTTGATGGAATGGCTCTTCATGAGCCACTGGGACCCTGAGCCTCGGGAGGCTCTGGGGGCTCGGGAGGTTCCCCGAAGACCGTCCCCATCTCCTCCAAAACAGTGTGGAACCTGGCCACCTGAGTTGTCAAGACTTGCTGCACGTTGTGCTGATAGGCCGACGCCACGCTCGGTAAGCCAAAAGGCATGCGAACGTAGCTGTGTGGTGGACCCTCACAGCGGCCCGCACGTGATGGCCAGAAGCGTTCCTGAGATGCGGCCCTGTTGAGCCCTGGGATGTCGATGCAGACGCGCAACTCAACACCCTCGCCTGGATGGTGAGCCGTGCTCGGTGAGCGGCTGTCGCCGCGCATGGCTCTCGCATCTTGTAGCTCTTGGGTGGTCTCGGTGATGAACTCCTGGGTGGTGGGCACTCCTTGCCCTGTGCTCTCTTGAGGAAAGCGTGCGGTGAAGCACGCTTCCAAGTGGTGCCCAAGCGCCTCCCTCATGAGGCTGGCAAGGTCTGAGGCTCTCCAGGAGAGAGCCCCCAACCGTACCGGAGGAGGGCGCCGGGCGCGCTTTCCTATGGGATAGAGGGAGGCGCCCCTGGAGCGTGCGCTGATCTTAACGAGGCTCCTGACGCGACACCATCTTCTTGGGGTCCTGCGCGGCGCGGCAGCTTCTTCTTGGGGATGGTCTCCGGAGGGCCTTCACTTCTGCTGTCAGGGTTGTTGATCGTTGCGCCTTGGAAGGCGTGCTCAAGGGAGCACACCGCATCCCTTTCTTCACATGGGACCGTGATGATTCCCCCGCTCCCTGGCATCTTGAGGACGTTTTAGCCATGGTGAGTGACTGCCATGAACTTGGCCAGGGCTGCATACCCGAGGATGGCAATGTACAGCAGTCGGATGTGCGCGATGTCGAAGTCGATGAGCTTGGTGCGGTAGTTCTTGCGCTCCCTGAAGGTGACAGGCAAGCGGACTTGCCCTATCGGTGTGGTGGAACCGTCCGTCACTCCTGAGAAAGGCTTGGTTGGCTGGAGCTGCTCATAGGGCACTTGGAGGTTGTCGAACGTGTCGACGGACAGGACGTTGAGCCCTGCGCTGCCGACGATGAGAGTCTTGGTGACTTGCACATTGCTCATGACTGGGGAACATAGCATAGGCAGGGTGCCAGCGGTGGCTGCGCACTTGAGCTGGTCGACCGAGTCGAAGGTGATGGCGCATCGGGACCATCTGAGCGAGCCCGTGGCCTCGAGCTTGGGGAGCGTCGCGTTCACCTTGAGAGTGAACTGTTTGAAGATGCGCTGAGAGGCTAGGGCCTGAGCACCGCCCAATATGCAAGCGATCACACGTGGCTCCTGGAAGCCCCCAGCCCCCTCATCCTGGTGGTGGTCATCGTTCCTTCTTGGTGGCGGCAATGGGGGAAGACCGGTGTTGCCCTGGGGGCGATCCTCACGAGGCGGGTCCCTCCAGGTGCCCTCGCGAGGTTGGTCCTACCAGCGGTCCTCTTGAGGACGGCCACGCCACTCCTGGCGCGGGCCACAGTCGTCCCAGCGTCCACCTCCGCATCCTCCTCTATGGCCGTAGCCCCGGTCGTTGCGCTCGGGGCATCGACCGAAGCGTCCTTCCCGTATGGCTCTGAGCTCTTGACACACGCTGGTGTTGTGGATGTTCAGGTTGTGGAAGGCACAGAACGGGCGGCCGTTCTTGGATGACTTGTGTTGATCTCTGCCTCGCTTGGTGTCGGCTCCGCTGCGAGCACTACTGCCTCTTTGCACTTCACGTCCTTGGCGCAGGCGAAGACTACTTTTCTCAGGATAGCTTGTACTAGCAACCCCCCTTCAAATTAGCCCGCCATTGTTGGCTCCCTTCCCGCTCGATATTTGGGAAGAGGACCAGGGCCTCTATAAATAGGACTAGCCACCAAAGTAGGCGGGGGGGGGGGACCGGAGATGATCTGATCTGAGCTTGAGAGAGACCACCCCCACACAGACAAGCTCACCGCGCACAAGAACGCCTCAACCTCGGGAGGCCGTTCTTCCCTTGTATTGTTCATCATCAGCCCAAGAGGCAATCCACCACCACCACACCGGAGTAGGATATTACACCACAACGGTGGCCTGAACCAGTATAAACCTTGTGTCCTTCTGTGTTGTGAGTTCGTCGAGTTCGTCCGCAAGATCCTAGCGAGCTATAGCGTAGATCGGTTGGAGGGAAAGACTTCGCGCGCACCCTAGTGTTCGAACCTTAAGGGTTTGCCGGGACCCCATACCCCGACAGTACTTCTGGAGGGTCTGTCCTAGTTGTTTCTTGATGCAGCGTAGATCGCCCGTGGCCCGTGGGCGGTCACGAGTTCCCTGGAAGTTGGCGATGAAGCGGTCGTGCATCCCGTCCTAGGAGGAGATCGAGCCGTGTTGCAGGTTCAGGAGCCAGGAGCGGGCCCCGTCCTTGAGAGCTATGGGAAACCAGTTAGCCATGACTTTTTTGTCGCCGTTAGCCGCTTCGATGCTCAGCTCATAGAGCTGCAGGAACTCTGCGGGGTCAGCGGTGCCATCGTATCGAGGAGGTAAATCTGGCTTGAACTTGCCTGGCCAGGTGATGCTACCCATTTCGGGGGTGAAGGCACGGCAGCCAGCCGTGGTCGCCGGGGCCCGCTTCTGAGGTGGAGCTTGATCTTGGCGAGGTCCGCACTGCGCCACTGCATGCAGCACATGGTCTTGACGAGGTGGCGCGGGGAGCACCGACACAGCTTCTCGTGGCGGCGGGATTTCTTGGCAGCTTCTTTCTTCATGCGCGGGCGCCAGCATGGTGGATCACGCCACGGAGGCGCGCGCCTTGGCGCCAAGGCGCCGCCTTGGGGTCGAGGCGGTGAAGGCATGCCATGAGCCCCATCACCCGCGGCTGGTTGAGGGGGAGGCAGAGAGTGGGACGGCATCGGAGAGCCCCCTGTGGCACGCACGAGCTCGACGACGCGGTCGAGCCACTCCTCATAGAGGTCGTCGACGGGGCGGTAACGCAGGAGCTTGTTCGCCGCGATGAGCGCGGCCCGTGCCTCCATGGGAGCACGGTGCGTGTGGGACGAAGAACCAGCAGGGGTGAGTGATGGAGTAGCGGTGCGGCCGTCCTGCCGCACTGAAGGATGCAGCAAGGACGCCTGCTGCTCGTTCCCCACCGGGCCGGTGGCAACGTTGGCGGCGGGGGATAGAGAACGACGAGGTGGCCCACCGATGGGAGCCGTCTGAGCGACGCGGGCGGCCCGATGCTCAGCTCGAGCAAGGGGAGCATCCGACATGGAGACGACAGAGTGACGGAGCGACGAACTGATGGAAAGGAAGCTACGGCGCACCCCTACCCGGCGCGCTAAATGTTGGATGTGGGGTTCCAGCAAACCCTTATGGTTCGAACACTGCGGTGCATGCGAAGTCTTTCCCTTGTACCAATCTACGATCTAGCTCGCTAAGATCTTGCGGACGAACTTGATGAACTCGCAACACAGAAAGACACGGGGTTTATACTGGTTCGGGCCACAATTATGGTGTAATACCCTACTCCAGTGTGGTGTGGTGGATTGCCTCTTGGGCTGATGATGAACAGTACAAGGGAAGAATAGCCTCCTGAGGTTGAGGTGTTCTTGTGCGTATGAACTTGTAGTGCGAGGACCCGATCTGATCTCCTCTCCGGGTTCTGTCCACTCTACTATGGTGGCTAATCCTATTTATAGAGGCCCTGGTCCTCTTCCCAAATATCGAGCAGGAAGGGAGCAAACAATGGCAGGCAAATTTGAAGGGGGGCAGGTAGTACAAGCTATCACGACAAAAGTAGTCTTCGCCTGCCCAAAGCTCTGGTGGTGACGCCGTCTTAGGCTCCACGATGACCTCTGTATTGCAGTCCTTCTGGTCTTGGTCTTGTTGCACCGAAATTGCAACCTTTGCCTGATCCCTCGGTACTCCACGGCTGCGCTTGCCTCCTTAGCACCAAAGAGGAAACGAGGACACTGCGCGTGCTGGCGCCCGCCTGGTGTCGATCGACATGGCTCACGTCACGAGAGTCTCGTGAGGTTCACCTCGCCTTGATATGTCCGCTCCTCGTGAGCCTGCCTAGCCGGGCCACTCTAGAGGAGGTCTTGCATCATCCGCCTCGCGAGGCTTGGCCCCCCGCGAGGGTCTTGGATGCCTTGTTGGTGAAGATGGGTCGTACGGCCTGCTGGCTCCGCCACGCCGTGGGCCGCAGAGGCAAGTCTGGGGACCCCCGTTCCCAGAACGACGACACCAGCTTTCGCCGCCTCGACTAGCCTCGACACGTGTCCAATCTGATGAGGCATCACGGCGCCACATTGGCTGGCTGCTAGGCTGGTGCGGTGGTGGAGCCTTCATGAAGGGTCGCATCTTGCTGAGTCGATGTAGAGGCCGCCCGATGCCACGCAGGTGCCTGCCCAGCTGGTTGCGCTAGAAACTGCTTGGGGACGGTGGTGGAGTCTTGGCTGGTGCGGGCCTAGCAGTGGCCCTGTTGATGCCCTTGGCAAGGGTCTTGCCGGGGGCCCGACAAGGGTGCTACTGTGGCGTTGCAGTCGTCCCCGGCAAGGGTCTTGCCGGGGGTCTTGTGGATTCCCTCGGCTGGGATCCTGCCGAGGGTCGCCATGCTCTGGTCCTCATCTAATCTCATATGTTTATGATCTTGACGAAGATTTGCATGCCACCACAGAGGCGCCTCCCGAGCCTTGGTTCCAACGTACTTGGTTGGGTTGGAGTCTGTGGGCTCAAGGGTGGCTCACTCCACTGGCATAAGGCAAGTTGCCCGGCAAGGCTCTTGCTGGGGCTGCGGAGGCTACCTCGGCAAGGATCTTGCCAAGGGAGTCCACCTCGCCCTTTTGCTCTCCTGCGCTTCTGGTCTTGGCGTTTCCTTTGTTGTCTCGCGCTTCGGCTTCTCTCCGGCTTCCCTCCTCTGCCCTGCTAAGTATGGCCGTGTCGTGCGGCTCCGACTGCCCGTGCACAAGTAAAGGGGGTCAAAAGAAGAGCCCCTACTTTTGTACACCGACCGGAGCCCGTGGGCCTAGGTCACACATAAGCACGCCGCGTTGTTGGGCTAGGCCCAGAATGGTGCGCGGGCATGTGGGGTGGATTTTACCACAGTAACTTCTTGTCCGCTGCGCTTCCCCACGACCTGTGTTGAATGCACGACGTGGAGGGTCGTGCATGACATGGGGGTCATGCGTGGGGCGGTTTCCGCACGCATGCGTCACATCGTGGTAAAGTGGCGGCCCGCACCTTCCCCATAAAAAGAGGGGGGCATAGAGGCGCGACACATTTACTTGGGCGGACTCGAATCATGGGCTTCAAGGCGTCAGTCCCCCATGATCACGGGATGGGGAACAGTCGTCCCGCCTGTCCCCTCGATTCTCCTTGCTCGCCACGTGTCCCCCATGCAGGTGGCAGGCAGTGGTGGCGGGAAACCGGGCCGTCGCTGACTGTGGGAAGAGGGTCGGTTCTGATTCTCCGCGCCTTCGGTGGCTGGATTGGTTGAGTGGGGCGGCCGAGCCTCGACCCCACCCCTTTATAAGGAGGGGGAGGGGGATGTCATCCCACATTCTCACAACATCCATCTTCTTCCACCTCTGCTCCTTTCTTCCACCTGCCATGGCAAGAGGGGGTGCTGGCCCTTCGACGGTGGCGGCGAGGGTCGCTGCTCGACAGCGCGTCCCTCCTTCCCAAGAGCTTGTGGCGGCGGAGCCAGCCATGATACGAAGGGGGAGGGGGCGAGGCCGAGGTCGCCGTGGCACTCGGGGGAGAGGGGGACGGGGCGGCGCAACGGCCTCGTCTCCGCCAGTGATGCCTCCCCCGATGGAGGGCCACGTCGGGGACCAGCCCCGTGAGTTCTTCATCAGGCTGCGCCAGCCACCGCATCACCGCCTCCGTATCCCTACTCCATTTTCTTTAGAGATGGAGCTCGATCCACCCCAGACTCTCAGGTTGCACATGAGGGGCTGCGGGAATGGTGGCACGCGGGTCGAAGTCGACTTCCCCACTCCTCATGTCTTGTACCTCCGCCGCGGATGGAAGACGTTCACCCGCATCCACAGCCTGATGATGGGGCTCGTCCTTTACTTCAAGTTAATGGAGGGTGGCCTTCTCTCCGTCAAGGTCTTTGGAGATCTTGGAATTCGCCTAAAGTGTTGCGTGGAGAGTTCCACCGACGATGAAGATTCCTCTTCAAGCGGGAGCGACGAGGAGGGTAGCGACAGCGCCGACGAGAGCGCCGAGCGAGATCATGTCGACCTCGTCTCCGACTGACCGCGCCGCCCCGCCCTATATCGGGCGGCCCACCGAGGGCCTTCCTCGCCAAGCTCTCCATCGGGGCGCTCCCCGTCGTCTCCTTGGGCGGCTGGCATAGGAGGGCCGGAGAAGGCGAAGAAGGCGGGTGGCGGCCGTCAAGTCGGAGTACGCGGGCACCGACGCCTTCGTTGCGTATTGCCGGCCGCTGCCTCATCTTCCAGCTGCCCTCCCGGCACCAAGACGTTCTGTTGGTGCCTTCTGCTCCTCTTACCTCACCTAGGTGCCATTTGTGCCCTCTTGCTATCCTATTCCACCTTCTAAGGAGAGGGACAAGAAAGGGATTACGGGCATCTTACCTTTTTTTAGTTTGTAAGCCCGCGGGCACTTGTTAGATTTGAAATTTGTAATCCCCTTGCTCATGTTTTTAATTCCGTAGGAACTATGCCTGTATGGGATGTTTTTAATTAAAAAGGGTGCTTGCAGGGTTCTCTGTGCGTGAGCGAGGCCCGCACCAAGGAACGAATCCTTGTCATTTTTAAGATAAACATTGTCGCACGGCAATAGGCCTTGCTGTCCCCCGACTTCAGTCGACCATTCTCTCGCTTTTAGCGGAGGCAGGGGCGAAGTAGAGTTAGGCCCTTCGTTTATTTCCTCGCCACTGCGTCTACGACCCGGTTCTGTCCCAGGGACTTGGGTACAAGAAGAAGGGGGAGCACAGTGGTCTTGGATTAAAACGAGGTTTCATTTTCCTAGATCCATACGGAAATGCATAAGAGGGGATGAAGAACTTATCTAAACCCGCAGCCCCCGGCAACTTTGGCTTGCCGTGGTTAGATCCTCGTGTTTTCAGCCCCCGGCAGTCTTGGCTTGTCGGGGCCGGAGCGCCGGTCTGTTTTCTTTCTCCCAAGCGGCTCAACAGAAGTGTCCATGCACCCTGTGAACCAAAGAAGACAGAAGAATGCAGACTCGACCTCTAGGCTAGGGGTAGTCGCAGCTATGCACTATCAACCGAGGGAGAGGCTTAACCTAGCATGCAAGCTAAAACTTAGGGCACTAGCGCTTCATTTATTTATGCTCAGGGTCTGCGCCTGGCTTTGTACAGAGGGTTACATGCCTTGCCGGCAAGGCTTGTACAAAAGGTGGGTTGCCGGGGGGCTAGCAACCGCGCCTTATGGGTAAAACTTCGGTCGCCAGGCGGACTGTGCCAGGCCTGGTGACTCGTATTACCCCATAAGGGCCTTCCCACTTCGGCGTCAACTTGTTTGAATTCTTGGCCGACTGAATGCGCCGCAGCAGAAGGTCGCCTTCCTCAAGGCTTCAGGCATGAACCTTGCGGCTATGGTTGCGGCACAAGGCTTGCTGTTAGCGTGCTGCTCTCACAGCCGCCCGAAGACGATTTTCCTGAAGGAGCATTGCATCATCTTGCTGCAATTTCTTGAGGTGACACGTATATGAGTTCCGTGGGGAGAACTGCTTCTGCCCTGTATACCAGGGCAAAGGGTGTCTGGCCAGTGGCTCGATTTGGCGTTGTTCTGATCGACCCAAGAACCGCCGACAACTCATCAATCCAGTGCCTTTCACTCTTGTGCAGCTTGTCAAAAGTCTTTGTCCTCAGGCCTCGCAACACTTCAGCATTTGCCTTCTCCGCCTGGCCGTTGCTCCGTGGGTGTGCCACGGAAGCGAAACAGACCCTGCTGCCGAGGTCTTGGATGTACTACATGAAGGTGTGGCTCGTGAACTGCGTGCCATTATCAGTGATAACCCTGTTTGGCACACCAAAACGGCACACTAGCCCCTTAAGGAACTTGACAGCTAACTGTGTTGTCACCTTCCTCACTGCTACCACCTCTGGCCACTTCGTGAACTTGTCGATCACAACGTACAAGTACTCAAAGCCCCCAACAACACGGGGTAAGGGGCCCAGGATGTCAAGCCCCCAGAACAAGAATGACCAGGAAAAGAGGAATTGTTTGAAGGGCTTGAGCTGGTTGATGAAGCTTCTTTGAATTGAACTGACACACTTCACACTTGGTTACTAGGGTCGTTGCATCCTGGAGGGCAGTGGGCCAGAAGAAACCTTGCCGGAATGCCTTGCCGCAAGGGCCCTCAACCCTATGTGGGAGCCACATATGCCTCCATGTATCTCCGCCAACAGCTCCAGTCCTTCCTCCCGGGGAATGCACTTCAATTTCATGTTGTTCGGTCTCTTCAGGTATGGGACATCATCGACGAATTGATACATGGCAGACCGACAGGCTACTTTGTCCGCTACTTCCTGCTCCTCAGGAAGCTTCCCTATTTGGAGGAATCGGATGGTATGCTGCACACATGACGGACCCTGGGGCTCGATGGCAAAGGCTAAAGGCATTTCTTCTGCCATCAGAGCGGCCGTCTCTACGGCCAGGGCTTGACGGCCCGCTGGAATCAGTTGCTCCTCGGCAGGCTCAGAATCCGCAACAACACCCTTGCAAGCGGCCCCTGGGGGTTCAGCGGGAAAGTACTTGCCGGGGCCTGATTTCCTCTATTTGTTCTGCACCATTGATGGTTCGACGGATGGTTGAGTTAACCGAAGCAAAAAGGTACCTAGTTCCACAGGTAGCTTGAATGTTGCGCCCTTTGACAGGTAATCGGCGATGTCGTTCTCCGCTCGGGGAACGTCTTCTGCTTGTGTACCGTCAAAGTGCTCCTCCAACTTCCTCACCTCATCTACGTAGGCCTCCATCAATGGGCTTTGATAATCTTTGTTAACTTGTCTGACGACAAGCTGAGAATCACCCTTGACGATGAGCTTCTTGACCCCGAGGTCCGCCGCGATCCTGAGGCCGGCAAGCAACCCCTCATACTCAGCGGTGTTGTTGGTGGACATCCCCCTAGGAAAGTGCATCTGGATCACATACTTGAGGTGCTCTCCGGTGGGTGCGACAAGCAGCACACCAGCACCGGTGCCTTGCAGCGATAAAGCCCCGTCAAAGTACATGATCCAGTTGCGACTCGATTCCTTGCCGGGGAGGGTGGTCTATTGGATTTCCTCCTCAGGCATTGAGGTCCATTCTACAATGAACTCTACCAAGACTCTGCTCCGGATTGTCAAAGTACTTTCAAACTTCAAACCAAAGCTCGAAAGCTCCAAGGCCCACTCCACAATCCTTCTGGTTGCGTCTGGGTTGTGCAGTATCCGTTGTAATGGGAGGCGGGTGACGACAGTGATCTCGTGTGCTTGGAATTAGTGACACAGCTTCCTCGAGGCCATAAGGAGGCCGAAGAGCAATTTCTGCACACCAGAGTACCTTGACCTAGCCCCCTGCAGGAGGGAGCTGACAGAGTAAACCGGGTGCTGCATCATCTACTTCTTCTACACCACCTCATTTGATTACATGGGGCATGTCTTGATGGCGTCAGACTCCGCCGGGGGCCTTGCCTTGCTGGCATAGGGCCCTGCTGGGGGAACCTCGGCTTGCCATCTGTCAGTCCCGCCGTCGTCACTGCCTCCTTACCGACCTCCCTCTACACCACTAGCGCGGCACTGACCACTTGATTCGTTGCCGCCAGATACAGCAGCAACGGCTCTTGTGGTTTAGGCGCAACCAGTATTGGTGTAGAGGAATGGTATTTCTTCAAATCCTGCAATGCCGCCTCGGCCTCTGGGGTCCACTCCATTGGTCCCGCCTTCTTCAAGATCATGACAAAGGGAAGGGCACGCTCAGCAGACTTGGAGATGAATCTGATCATGGCAGCAACGCAGCCAGTGAGCCGACGCACATCCTTGATCCGCTTGGGTGCCTCAATCTGCTCAATAGCCTTGATCTTGTCCGGGTTTGCCTCAATCCCATGCTGTGACACAAAGAACCCGAGAAGTTTGCTGGACAAAACACCGAAGACACACTTCTCAGGGTTCAACTTGAGGTTGATCTTGCGTAGATTGGCAAACGTCTCCTCGAAGTCTTGTACAAGGGTTGCCTTGTCCTTGGTTTTGACCACTATGTCATCCATATAAGCTTCCATATTTCTATGTAGCTGGGGCTCAAAACCAATTTGGACCGCCCTTGCGAATGTCGAGCCAGCACTCTTCAACCCGAAAGGCATCCGTAAAAAGCAATACGTGCCACATGGGGTTATGAATGCTGTCTTCTCTTCGTCTTCCTTTGCCATGAAGATCTAGTGGTAGCCCGAGTAGGCGTCGAGGAATGATAACATATCGCACCCCGCAGTGGAGTCAACAATCTGGTCAATGCGCGGCAACGGGAAGGGGTCCTTAGGACAAGCCTTATTGATATATGTGCAATCAATACACAGCCAGCACTTCACGTTCGCGTTGTGCACCACCACCGGATTGGCCAGCCACATTGGATGGAGCACCCCTCTCACCAAGCCTGCCGCTTCCAACTTCCTGATCTCCTCTGTGATGAATTCCTGCCGTTCCAAAGCTTGCTTCCTGACCTTCTGCCTAACGAGTTGCGCATGGGGACAGACAGCAAGATGGTGCTCAATCACTTCCCTGGGAACGCCTAGGATGTCAGATGCTTGCCATGCAAACACATCGACATTCACCCATAGGAAAGTGACGAGCGCGTCTTCCTATTTGCTGTCAAGGGTGGAGCTTATCGTGAAAGCCCCTCCCATGCCATCCCCCTTGACGGACACCCTCTTGGTCTCTGGTGGTGTGGCTCTGGATTTCGTGCTCTTGCCGGTAGAGCTCTCTGGCACGTCCTCGATGGTAGCACAACACTCCAAAGAGGTGCGCTTGCCGGAGTGGGTGCAAGAGGTCTTGCCGGTCTTCTTCTTCCCTCATGGGGCTTCATCGGCGAGAGCAAGTGCCTTGGTGGCAGCTGCTGCAACTCTTTCTCGGTAGAGTTGGTCAGTGCAGATCAGTGCGTCCTTCTTGTCGCAGGGGACGGTGAAGATGGTCATCGGCCCAGGCATCTTGAGCGTGTTGTAGGCATAGTGCGATGCAGCCATGAATTTGGCTTGTGCCGGGCGGACGAGGATCCCATTGTAGGGCAAGGGGATCTCGGCTACATCGAATACAATCCTCTCCGTCCTGTAGTTCAACTCGCCTCCAAACGTCACAGGCAACATGGCCTTCCCCTTCTACTGGCTCCTTCCCGGGTTGACCCCTTGAAACGTGCCCGCTTCTTCGTGGTCTCCATCAGGAATTTGCAGCCTTTTGATCACAATTACGAGATCAAGTTCAGACCGGCCCCGCCATCAACTAGCATTTTGTTCACCTTGAGGTTGCATATCGTTGGTGAGACCAACAATGGCAAACACCCGACCGTAGTTGTGCGGTCAGGGTGGTCCTCGGCGTCAAAGATGAGGAGCATGCTGGACCACTTCAGTGGCTTCCGAGCGTCGAACGAGGGCTCTGCTGCTGTAATCTCATGCGCCTAATGTTTGAGCTAGTGGTGAGAAGCATGCAGCGAGGCGCCACCATCGATGCACATGGCCTCCGTAACCTTTTGGAACTCATGCTCGCCGGACTCGTCATCCTCGTCATGATCGTCGTCTACCTGCTTCTTGTTGCGGCTCCAGGCGAGCCTCTCTTGCTGGTTATCCTTGCCGCGGTGACCTCCTTGGCCGCCACGCTTCTTGCCGGATCCTTCAGCGCCGTCTTGGCCCTTCTCCTTGTCCCGCCTCTCATACTCGGCTTTTTGCTTTTCAGCAAGCAGCTCGACTTGTCAGCAGTTCTGGAGGTCGTGGCCTTTGGTGTGGTGGATCTTGCAGTACTGCTTGTCGGAGCCCCCTCTCTTGTCGGCAGCCGGCAAGTGTCGGATCACGGGTTCCGGCAAAACCCTCAAGGTTCAAACACTGGGGTGCGCGCGAAGATCTCCCCGCTACCAATCCACGTCCAAACTCAGCTAAGATCTTACGAACTAACTCGATGAACTCGCAACACAAAGGACACAAGATTTATACTGGTTCGGGCCACCGTTGTGGTGTAATACCCTACTCCAGTGTGGTCTGGTGGATTGCCACTTGGGCTGAGGATGAATAGTACAAGGGGAAGAACAACCTTCTGAGGAGAGGTGTGCTTGTGCTTGGTGAACTTGTGGTTCTCCTGGTCTCTCTTGGCCAGACCGATTGATCCTCCTCTAGCTACGGTGCTGGCTAGTCGTATTTATAGGGGGCCTGGTCCTCTCCCCAAATATTGAGTGGGAAGGGAGCCAACAGCGGCCGATTTGAAGGGGGACAACTAGTATAGCTTATCTTGACAAATGAAGTCTTTGCCTGCCAAAGGCTCTGGTGGTGACGCCGTCTTGGGCAACACGATGACCTCCGTCTTGTCGTCCTTCTCGTCTTGGTCTTGTTTCACTGATATGGCAATCCTTTGCTTGATGCCTCGGTACTCCGTGCATGCGCCTGCCTCCTTAGCACCGAAGAGGAAACAAGAACACTGTGTGCGCTGGCGCCCGCCTGGCCTTGGTTGTCATGGCTCACGTCACTAGAACCTCGTGAGGTTTGCCTGGCCTTGAACTCTCCGCCCCTCGTGAGCCAGCCTGATGAGTCCGCCCCTGAGGAGGTCTTGTGTCGCTCGCCTCACAAGGATTGGCCCCTCGCGAGGGTCTTCAGTCCTTGCTGGTGAATATGGGCCATACGGGATGGCCCATAGAGCCACGCCGTGGGCTGCAGGCAGGCAAGTCTGGGGACCCCCATTCCCAGAACGCCGACAGTAGCCCCCGGGCCCAAGGCGTGCTCGGGCTTGGCTTCGAGGCAAAGCTAAAGGCCAAGTGCGTAGCGCCACGGTTGATTGGACGTGGGCGTCTCCGTTTCCCCACGCCGCCTTGGCAACTGCCCGACTTTCAAAAAGGTTGGCATAGATAGCGGTTGCCTTCACTGCTTCCTTTCGCCTTGCTCAGATCCCCTTTCTTGCTCCTGCCTTCGAAATCTCCAGATCTACATCCTTCCCGCATTGGCGACCAATGGCGCACCGGAGGGTCAAGCCCGTCTCGCCGCTGGCTTGGTACGAGCCGGCTCTAGAGGGCCCAATGTTTCGGAGAAGAACCTCGCCGCCACACGCTTGTTGATGGCGGGGGAAAGCAATGAGAAGGGGAAGACTAGACTCCGGGCTGGCTCCGACATGCCTGAGCCTGAGGGAAACACCTTCTACCCCTTCTTCACGAGTAGTATCGTCGCCGGGCTGGTTCCCGCCTTCTCTGAGTTCTTTTACGAGGTCCTTGATCACTTCGAGCTGTAGGCGCTGCATCTTCATCCCAAATCTATCCTTCTCTTGTCGATCTTCGCCTACTACTGTGAGGCGTACCTTGGCGTGATGCCGCTCGTGGCCCTTCTGCTCCACTTCTTCTTCCTCCGCGCCAAGGAGGGTCACGCCTCTGGGTGTGTCAATTTCATCACGGCCGGCAAGGCCAACTCGATCTCGAAGAAAGGAAGAAAGCCGGCGGCTTCCGGAGCAAGTGGGCCATGATGGATGCTAAATGCATCCACCCACGCCAGATGCTGCTGACGGAGAGGCCCCAGTCCGACAAGGGGTGGTCCTACGCGAAGCTCACCGACGAGCGGGCGACGTTGGTGCTGGAGCAGATGAAGTCTAACTTGAAGCCTGGCAACGCGAAGGCGGCAAAGATTACAGGGGCCATGCTGCTGAGGGAATTCCTGGCGCTGCGCGTGGCCCCGCTTCAAGCCCGCATGCGCCCCTGGTCCAATGAAGAGGACATGGTTCACTTGAGCTCGGAGGACTTGTCCAACGAGGAGCTGACTGCAGCTCTCCACCTCCTGGTTGGGGATGATCAGGAGTATCCGCCGAATGTTTTTACTCCCTTGTTCCGCCACAAGGACGACACGCTGATTGTGGCCTCTAGGCCAGCCTTTGTCGGGCGTGGACTAGTGCCGCCGGTGCTCACCAGGGCCCCTGCGGCGCCGACGCCGATGGAGCTGCCTTCTGGTGAGTCCTGCGGGGAATAAGAACAGGAGGAGGAAGATTCGGAGGTGACCCCCGAAGGGACGAGGGAGACCTCCCCCTTGAGTAAAGCTGACATCCTCCGCGCTTTCCTGATGACGACGAGGCCAGCTACCGCCTGGAGAGGGGGGAGCCGCCCATTGTCCTGACGAGGGACCGGTCGGCGTTGATCTCCCGGGACGCTACTTCTGTTCCGACGCTGCCTGGAGCCGCTTCCGGCCCAACCACTGCTCTTGCTTCTGCTTCCGGAGCTGGCGCGCCCGCGCCTTAGGTTGCGGAGGGTGAACTACGCTATTGTAGACCAGTAAGTGTTTGAGCTTCATCTTGTTCTTGCTTATATTGTTGCCTTTTGACGTTTCACCTTGTCTTTGCTGTTGGTGCTTGTTTCCGACTCTTTTTCCCTGTTGTGCAACTAGGCCGACGCCTGTGGTGAAGAGGAGGGAGAGCGAGGTGGTGTTGCTTCAGTCCAGGTTGCCTCCTGCGACCGCACCCCTCTCCATGAGCAAAGGTGGGGATGGTGCTCGTGCTTCTCTAGCGCGACCATCCTCACGAGGCCAGGTGGAGCATCCTCCGGAGGAGTCATCCCCCGAAGCGTCACTGGCTCAGGAGGTGCTGGTGTCCGGCTCGGGTGCTGAGGTCCAAGAGGCTCAGGAGCCTCCTGCCTCTCAGGACATGGTGACGACGCCTCTTCCTCCTTCTGCACCATTACTCCCTGGTTCTTCTGCCTCATCTGCTATCTTGGAGCGTGCCCTTTCAGAGATGACTCAGCTGTGGGAAGATCTCCTGAGCGCGGATCCGCGCCTGGTAGCCGGGCTCCTAGAGCTGGCCTCCGACTAGCTTCAGTCTGACACAGCAGTCCGAGTGGCGCTAAGCCAGGCCACGACGACCTTCGAGAAGGAGAAGCGGGCCATCGCCCAAGCTGCGGCCAATCGCGAGGTGACGATGAAGGACGTCGAAGCCGCCCACGACCGCTACCGGGCGCTGGAAAACGAGCTGAAGAGTCTGTGTGATGAGCACGCAGAGGAAGCTCGTGGCCGTCAGGCGAAGGAGGAGGAGATGAAGGACCAGGAGGATGCCATCAAGGATCGCGATGCCGACCTGGGGGAGTTGGTGAAGGCGCAGGCCACTGAACGCAGCCTGCTAGAGGAGCTGGAGCGGAAGGTGGAGGCGAAGGGGGTCGATCTTGACGCCAAGGTGAAGGTTCTGGCCGAGGATCGCGTGGCCTTCGCGCTTCTGGAGAAGAGGTCTCGCGAGGCCCTGAAGTCACTCTAGGAGAAGGGCTTGGAGAAGCCGTTGGCCACCAATGAGGACAGCCCCGCCCAGTTGCTTCCCTACTTGGTCGATGCACTTGAGGAAGTCATGTGTGGCATCGGCCCCATGGAGGAGGCAGAGGCTCGCGTCCTTTCTAGAGCCGCGCTGATGCGCGTCTTCAGCCACCTCCATCTTCGCGATCCCGCCGCCCGCCTTGACGAGCTGCTGGAGCCCTACTGGAGAAGTTCGACGCCTTCGCCCCCGCGCCTTTGACTGGTGGTGCAGGTGAAGACGACGCCACCGAGGAGGGGGCACCTCTTGTAGGTGCCGACAGTATCGAGGGATGACTGGCTTGCGGCTTCTTTCCTTTTTGAAACTCGTGCAACATGTAGCGTGCCTCATGGAGGCATTTAAACTTGTGCTTGGTATTCGGGGAACAATATGTCTTGTAATATTTCCTTTGAGATTTTGGGATTTTCCTCCTATTTGCTTTATGTTCTACGTTGGCAGAGCCCGGCCCTGCGCATACCTTAACCGTCAGAGACCAGGACGGACCCAAGGAGTGAGGGGCTACGTGACCAGTTAGGCTCCCGAGTCGTGATGCTCAGGAGTCCCCCTTGACGCGCAAACAGCTTGTGGAAAGGAGATGCAATGGTTGGTCTTGTGTTCTACGTCGGCAGGCCCAACCCCGCGCATACCTCAACCACCGTTGGGCCGACCGGAGATCAGGACGGACCAAGGAGTGAGGGGCTAGGTGGTCAGTTAGGCTCCTGAGTCGCGATGCTCTGGAGTCCCCCTTGACATTCAAACGACCTTCATACAATAGCTCCGCTTGGGAGGGCATGAGACGACCAGGTCCGAGGGACCTAGCGGGGTGGTGTACGCTTGGGCGTGACCCGGGCGCAGCCCCCGTGCCCAGCCCCCTCGCGCGGCTCTCCCGAGGGGAGGCGTTGCGCTGAGGCCAGACACTGTGCCCGGAGGCTCCCTGAGGTTGATATGGCTGTGAGGCCGCCCTCAATTGTTTATCACCAGGACGAACCATGGCGCTTCCGCACTTGCACGGGCATAGCTGCTCCTTGGCAGTGTCGACTGCCAGCGCGGAGCATGGTGCTTCCACTGGTACAAGGGAGGGGACTCCCTACTGCGGAGAGCCCCCGGGGCGTGTACAGCCCCGCCCTGACACGTCGCTTGCACGACAGGGCTAGACGAGGTGTGTCTAGGAACTCGTGAGCCAGCACAGGACTCACGAGGCCCTACATCAAGGCGGGTTGCACCTGGTCTTGATTCTTGTTCGCTGTCTTGGTACTACGACGTGGTTAGACAACCTGCGTCGAATGAATCTCCTGAGGTTATCACGTGAGAAAGCCAAGCACCAACGGCCCCAGGAGGCGACGTGAACGGGCCGGCCCGCCAGACAGAGCTCGGCTGTTGGATTTATCGATGCTGCAGGGATGGGCCCGAGCACAAATGTCGTGCCTAATCCTCTCACGTGAAGGGTCCTGAAGATAGACGACCGACGCGCGGCTCCCGCGATGGGCCACAATCAAGCAGGTGATAGTCATAGATAGATTGAGCATGAAAGGCAACCTAGCTCAGGTAAATGCATAAACGATACATGCCACTTGGTCTGGCCCGAGTGGCTTGGGGATGATGCAGCCCGAGGGGCGCGCCCAGCAAGGTAAGCTAAAGACATAAACAAGGAAAGATACATGCCACTGGGACGGACTCACGCGGCCTGGGAATAATGCAGCCCCCTAGGCGCTCCCAGCTAAATGAACTTGGGAAATGTCACCTGGTTCCGTTGATGAAGGGGTGTTGAGGTAGCTGAAGGTACGCGGCGAAGGGGTTGCCCCTCACGAGCCACCGGGGCCCTGAGCCTCAGGAGGCTCTGGGGGTCCCGGCGGTTCCTTGAGGACCGTCTCCATCTTTCACAGGACTGCACGGTGCCTGGCCTCCTGACCCGCCATGATGCTCCGCAGGTTGTGCTGGAAGGTAGCCACCACGCTCGGCAGGCCGAACGGCATACGAACGTAGCTGTGAGGTGGACCTGCGCAGCGGCCGACACACGAAGGCCAGAAGCGCTCCTGAGATGCGGCTCGGTTGAGCCCTGGTATGTCGATGCAGACGCGCAGCTCACCACCCTCGCCTGGGTGGGGAGCAGCGCCAGGTAGGCGGCAGTCGCCGCGTATTGCTCTTGCTTCTGGAAGCACCTGAGATACCTTGGTGATGAACTCCTGAGCACCGGGCGCTCCTTGCCAAGTGTCCTCCCGAAGGAGACGTGCTGTGAAAAACACCTCCAAGTGCTGCCTCAACGCCTCCCTCGTGACGTTGGCGAGGTCAGAGGCCCGCTAGAAGAGAGACCCCGAGCCTCGTCCGAGGAGGGCGTCGGGCACGCCTTCCTATGTGATAGAGGGAGGAGCCACCCAGGTGCGGGCACTAATACTGATGAGGTGTCACTTCTGGTCATGCCCTCCTGAGGTCCGGCACGGAGTTGCTTCTTCTTCTTCTTGGGGACGACCTCAGGAGGGTACCGAGCTGCATTGTTGTCGGGGTCTTCGATTGACGCTGCTTGGAAGGCGTGCTCGAGGGAGCACACCGCATCTCTTTCTTCGTAGGGGACTATGATGATCCCGCCGCTTCCTGGCATCTTGAGGACGTTGTAGCCATGGTGCGTTACGGCCATGAACTTGGCCAGGGCCGGATACCCGAGGATGGCATTGTATGGCAGACGGATGTGGGCGACGTCGAAGTCGATGTGCTCGGTGTGGTAGTTGTTGCGCTGTCCGAAGGTGACTGGGAGGCGGACCTGACCGACCGGCGGTGGTGGAGCCGTCGTTCACTCCTTAGAAAGGCTTGGTGGGCTGAAGCTGATCATACGGCAATTGGAGGTAGTCGAACGTCTCGACGGACAAGATGTTGAGCCCTGTGCCGCCGTCGATGAGGGTCATGGTGACTTGCACGTTGCTGATGACGGGTGAACAAAGCATCGGGAGGACGCCGGCAGTAGCCGCGCACTTGAGCTGGTCTGCCGATCTGAACGCGATGGCGCATTGGGACCACCTGAGCGGGCGCATGGCCTTGAGCTTGGGGAGGACTGCGTTCACCTCGCGAGCAAACTGCTTGAAGATACGCTGGGAGGCTTGGGCTTGAGCTCCGCCCAAGATGCAGGCGATGGCACGCGGCTCTTGGAAGCCCCCAGCCCCCTCGTATTGGTGGTGGTCGTCATTCCTTCTTGGTGGCGGCGTTAGTGGAGGGAGACCGGCGTTGCCCTGAGGACGATCTTCACGAGGCTGATCCCTCCAAGCGTCCTCGCAAGGCTGATCCTGCCAGTGGTCCTCATGAGGCCGGTCGCGCCACTCCTGGTGCGGGCCACGGTCATCCTAGCGTCTGCAACCACGTCCTCCTCCTCGGCCGTAGCCCCGGTCGTTGCGTTCGGGGCGTCGACCAAAGCATCCTTCTCGAATGGCTCTGAGCTCTTGACAGTTGTTGGTGTTATGGTATGTAGGTTATGGAAGGCGCAGAACGGTCGACTACTCTTGGATGACTTGGGCAGGTCCCTGCCTCACTTTGTGTCCGGTTCCGCCGCGAGCACGGCTACTCCCTTACGCTTCCTGTCTTTAGCCTTGGCTTTCTTCTCCTCCGGGTCCACAGCCGGGAGCTCGAGGAGGGAGAGGTGCCCCTCCTCAGCTCTTGCCCACTTGGTTGCCAGGTTGAACAGCTCCAGAGATGTGCACAGCTCCTCGTGGATGGCGAGCTCCTCCTTCATCTTGACGTCACGGACACCATCAGAGAATGCAGAGATGATGGCCATCATACGTCACCTTGGGGATCTTGAGGCGAACGTTGTTAAAGCGCTGGATGTACTTCTTGAGGGTCTCTCCTGGTTGTTGCTTGACGCAGCGTAGGTCACCCGCAGCCGGTGGGCGGTCGCGAGTGCCCTGGAAGTTGGTGACGAAATGGTCGCGCATCTCGTCCCAGGAGGAGATCGAGCTTGGAGGCAGATTCAGGAGCCTGGAGCGGGCACCATCCTTGAGAGCCATGGGAAACCAGTTCGCCATGACTTTCTCATCGCCGTTGGCTGCCTCGATGCTCAGCTCGTAAAGCTGCAGGAACTCCGCGGGGTCGAGGATGCCGTCGTAGCGAGGTGGCAGATTCGGCTTGAACTTGCCCGGCCAAGCGACGCTATGTAGCTCAGGGGTGAAGGCACGGCAGCCTGCCATGGTCACCAGGACTCTGCGCTGGTGGAGAACTTGTCCTTGATGGGGTCCGCGCACCGCCACCGCAGGCGCACGCGGTCTTGCCATGGTGGCGCAGGGAGCCCGGGGCGTTTTCTCGCGGCCGAGGGACTTCTTGGCAGCTTCTTTCTTCTTGCGCGGGCGCCGGACATGGCAGGTCGTGCCATGGGGCCACGCGCCTAGGCGCCAAGACTCCGTCTTGGGGAAGATGTGGTGGCGGCGCTTCATGGGCCACGCCGCCCGCGGCTGGTAGAGGGCGAGGTGGCGAGAGGGATGGCGGAGGGGAGCCCCTGCGGCGCTGACAAGCTCGGTGCCGCGGTCAAGCCAATCCTCGTAGAGCTCGTCGACTGGGCGATAGCGCAGGAGCTCGCGCGCCATGCATAGAGCATCGTGCGCGTCCACGGGAGCGCGTCTAGCGTGGGACGACGAACCGGCCGGGGTCAGGGATGGAGTGGCGGTGCGGCCGTCCCGCCGCACCGAGGGGTGCAGCAAGGATGCTTGCTGCTTGTTCCCCGCTAGGCCGGTGGCGGCGTTGGCGGCAGGCAACGGAGAACAATGGGGCGGCCTGCCGACGGCAGCCGTCTGAGCAACGTGGATGGCGAGGGCAGCTCGGCGCTCAGCGCGAGTGCTGCGAGCGTCCGACATGGAGATGATGAGATGACAGGACGCGGAGCGACGAAAGGGAAGCTTCTGCGCACCCCTACCTGGCACGCCAAATGTCGGATCACAGGTTCCAGCAAAAGCCTCAACGTTCAAACACTGGGGTGCGCGCAAAGATCTCCCCCCTACCGATCCACGTCCTAACTCAGCTAAGATCTTACGAACTAACTCGACGAACTGGAAACACAAAGGACACAAGATTTATACTGGTTCGGGCCACCGTTGTGGTGTAATACCCTACTCCAGTGTGGTGTGGTGGATTGCCTCTTGGGATGAGGGTGAATAGTAAAAGGGGAAGAACAGCCTCCCACTGAGAGGTGTGCTTGTGCTTGGTGAACTTGTGGTTGCCCTGGTCTCCCTTGGCCAGACCGATTGATCCTCCTCCAGCTATGGTGGTGGCTAGTCCTATTTATAGGGGCCCTAGTCCTCTCCCCAAATATTAAGCGGGAAGGTAGCCAATAGCGGCCGATTTGAAAGGGGACAGCTAGTACATCTTATCCTGACAAAAGCAGTCTTAGCCTGCCAAAGGCTCTGGTGGTGACACCGTCTTGGCCTCCACGGTGACCTCCGTCTTGCCGTCCTTCTGGTCTTGGTCTTGTTGCACTGATATGGAAACCTTTGCTTGACGCCTCCATACTATGCGCCTGCCCCTGCTTCCTTAGCACTGAACAGGAAACAAGGACACTGTGTGTGCTGGCCTTGGTCGTCATGGCTCCCGTCACTAGAACCTCACGAGGTTTGCCTGGCCTTGAACTCTCTGCCCCTCGCGAGCCAGCCTGGTGAGGCCGCCCCTGAGGAGGTATTGTGTCGCTCGCCTCGCGAGGGTCTTGAGTCCTTGCTAGTGAACATGGGTCATACGGGCCCACTCGCAAGCCACGCCGTGGGCCGTAGGTAGGCAAGTCTGGGGACCCCCATTCCCAGAACGCCAACACCAAGGCCCGACAAGCGGCCCACCCTGCAATCTCCTTGTCGGGGTCGTCTGCCTCGGCCTTCTTGGCGGCGCCGGTGTCGTCGGATCCCTCGGGGGCAAGCACGGTCTTTCCCTTGCGCTTCCTGTTGTGACATCGACCCTTCTTCGTCGGGGCGGTGGTGTCTTCATCGGTAGAGTCGGTTTCCGCGCCGGCGTCTTCGCTGGGGTACTTCCTCCCCTCTTCTGCCCGAGCGCATCTATCGGCCAAAACATAAAGTTCGGCCACATCCTTGACCTTGTTCATTGCCAGCTCTTCATGCATCTTGTGGTTCCGCACATTCTAATGGAATGCGCTGACCATGGCGGCAGGTTGAACATCTGGGATGTTGTATTGCACTCGGCTGAACCTCTGTATGTACTTGCGCAGGTTTTCTCCTTCCTTCTAGGGAATGATATGCAAATCACTCGCCTGGCCATGAGCTTGGTGGCCTCCAGTGATGGCACCAACAAACTCATGACACAGGTACGACCAAGAAGAAATGGAATCCGCCGGCAAGTGCATCAACCAAGACATGACATTGGGTTTCAGGGACAATGGGAAGTAATTGGCAAACACCTTATCATTGTGAGCCCCGGCGGCCTGCATCGCGATGGTGTAGATGCTGAGGAACTCCGACGGGTGGGTCTTGCCATTGTACTTCTCGCCGACATCGGGCTTGAACGTGCGGTGGGATGGCCACTAGAACTACCGCCACTCATGGGTAAAGCAGGGCAACCCACCTCGTAAGTTTGGTCGTCGGAGCTCCCGGCGCTGGGTGATCCATGGCAGGCCCCGCCCGCCTATCTGACTGGTGGCGTGTATCGCGCCTGCGCTCGATGGTGGTTCAAGCATCTTCATGGGCTCGCTCCCGAAGAACGTGGCGTTGGTCGCGGTGGATTCGTGGGTCGGACGATGCTATGGAAACGTTATCACAAGTGTCATCACGACGGACCCACACCCGCGACGGCTGGCGTGGAGGAGGAGAGTGCACCATGGCCGCGGTGCCTCCGGCCCCTCCACCACTGGCGTGCAGTGGTTCGATGGAGCACCGGCCTGAGGGCCCCGCCGGCCATAGCTCGTCCTTGTTGGCGACGCCGATGAGGCTCCGGATAGTGGCTCTCCACTCGTCGAGCTTCTTTGTAGCAGGAGGGAAGTCGACGAGCAGCTGCGCGCGGACCAAAGCTTCTACTGGCGTGGGTGGCGGCGAAAGCTTCATGGACCGTGGCGCGCTTTGACTCCTAACACTACAAAACAATACACTTCCATGATGATATTTGTTTGTCATAGGAGGTCACATTTTCTGTCATGCATGTACATCCATGACAAATTTATGACAGAATCAAGATAGTCATACCTGTGCCGTCGTAGAAGTGTTCCATGACATTACAAAAATTATCATCATGGAAGTGTCCACTTCCATGACGATAAATTGCGTGTCACAGAAGTGCTTTCCTCAAGGGTGACCGACACGTGGCATTCACCATAATGGAATGCCGTTCAGCTATCAGGTCCGGTTCTGGATCCGATAACCCGTTAACAGCCCTGACCAATGGGGATTTTCCATGTGTAAAATCATCATTGGATGGAGGAAACACGTGTCGGCTCACCATTGGGACATATGTCATCCACTCATTGGACCCAAAGCGCTTATGATACGTCGACACGTGGCACGGCCCAATAGAGGACCATATAGGTTAAAAAGGCTAGCCCAGTCAAAGGCCCGTAGTACTTACTCAGGTACTAGTGGGCCAGCCCAATAACGGCCTTCTTAATAAAGGCCCATTTACGGCCCGAAGCAAGATCTGGCCCGTTAATTATTCGCCGAATATTTGGGCCCATTTACGGCCCGAAGCCAGATCTAGCCCATTAATTGTTCGCCGAATATTTGGGACCAATTACAGCCCAGTGACTTTCGGCCTATTAGGGGCCCGATGTAGACATGGGCCCATTTCAGCCAGGTTTGACTTTCGTCCTGGGAATGGCCCGTGCTGCCCATGGGCCATATATGGTCCAATAGGACATCGGGCCCACTAATAGCCTGTGATAAAGGTGGCAACAGTTAAGCCCAATGTGACTTTGGGCCTGTTAAAGGCCTGTCCCATAATTTGGCCCATTGATGTCTGTACTAAGCTTTTGGCCTCTTAAAGGCCCATGATATCAGTGGGCCAACTAAGGCCCGAGATATGTTTCGGCCTCGTAACTGCCCGTGATATAACTGGGTCCAAAAAGGCCCGGTCTACATTTCAGCCTGCTAAAGGCCCGTCGACAACTAGTGAAAATTGAGGCCCAATATGCATTTTGCCCTGCTAAAGGCCCATGGTTTCATCTGGGCCGTAACAGGCTAGTACAATATTCAGCCTGTTAATGGCCCAACGCTACCTGGGCCGAACTAAGCGTTGGGTCCACAAAAGGCCCAACTAAAATATAGGTCAGTGTAAGTTGTGGGCCTCACGCAAAGTGTGAAGGCCCCAATGATTCGGGCCCATGAAAGAGGCAGGCCGGCCCAATTGAGGCCCGCTAAACACCAGGCCCGTTAGAGGCGAATGTTTCTGCCCAGTCGACTACATCTAATTTTTTCCAGATAGCGAATGATGGCAGTAACTAGTAGGAATTAAGAACAAACCTACTCTATACAATAAAGAAATTACGACATAGTAACTAAGAATAAACCTACACAATACAATAAAGGATTTATGGTATATTACATCCACTGGGCATCGAAGTTCGTCGCTAGTGATCATAACACGCAACGAAGAAGCAGATTACAAAAACTGGGCAACATTGCAGCGTAACAAAATAATACTGAACCGAGACTACTTCCAAGACAGTTCAAGAAAGGTTAGCCTTTCAGAACTTCTGAGAACTACTGCACAAGCTGCTGAGCAAGCTGCTGAACTGGGAACTGCTGCACAAGCTGCTGAGCAAGGCCGTGAGACCGGCCTAGCATGTCGGTCATAGCTTCTAGGTGTAGCTATTTAGCGATGAGGTTCTCATTGGTGTTCTCCGCAATCTTTCTTAGGGATAGGACTTCAAGTCGAAGTTGAGTTGCAGAATGCCTTTCTGCTAGAACTTGGGACTGAAGAAGTTGAACTGATTCAGACAACGAATTCTATGAGCTTGTCTAACTGCTAGTCTCAAGTAACTTGAACACTACATCAAGACAAGACTTTGGGGTTGTCTCGCTATCTTCAAGATGTTTTTCCTTCTTTGTTGCAATATATGTTGGGTTTGTCTCACAGCCTTCAGCAAACTTGTGCATGCCATCAGGCATATCACCCTGAAACAAAGCAGAGAGATGACAGGTTTTGCATGTGTATAAAAAAGATGATAATTGTGCTGTCAATTCCATCCAATTTCAATTAGAAAATAAAGAGTAAGTTCAAAATATCAATAGCATAATTTGGCATTGTTCATAATGCGGGGACCTTCACCACACTACTAGATTACCATGTCAACATAATAAGCATAGATGAAGGGCAAAGAAAATCATTGTATCTATTTTGGTTAATGTGCATGGCATGTTGTTCATATTATCAGCCACGTGAGTAAGATAAAACAGGAGATGACAAGGTGCAAACGTGGGCTGCTTCACCACACACTGGATTATAGATCCACAAAAACAAGCATACATATAGGGAGTATTGAGTAATGTGCATGGTATGAATAAGGAATTTGGTTTTACAAGTAAAACTTAGAACTTACGGTTCTTGCGAACATGCATTTTGGCAGAAACAACAAACTAAACAACAGTAAATGATAAAGGCTTTAGAAGGACTGACTTACATTAACAGTTAACACTGGCTTTATAATGCCCTTCTCCATGTCAAGGGAAGGATAACTCAAGAATTTCACCACAGAATCTTCTTCATAAGCATTGTCCGTACTGTACATTTTGTAGAGAGTAATTATAGATATGATAATACTGGAAGGGATAGAGGATAATGAAGATAAGATGCAGATTGATGCTACATAATCAACTACCAATCCCTGGAAGTACAAGCATTACAGGACAAAATATACTGACAAGAGCAATGGGCTACACTTATGCACTGGCATTGTCTGTGTATTCTACTTTTTGGTAGGATTAAATATAGATCTGATCTTTTTTGGTAAATGGTGGGTGAGGGAGATAATATGCAGAATGCTACACAATGAACCATTCCCTCTTCCCATAATACAAGAGTGTTTTGAACACTGTTGTACTGTACAAAATGTTCTAATATTATGGGACGGATGGAGTAGCTGTTAATGTAAGTACAGTGATAGACGACGTTCAGTCCTTACAAGAGGACTGCAGAGCTAAACCTCTTCAAAAGCATTGGGTTGATTCTAAATTTATGTAAGAGTCCATACGTATCTTATAATGTCCACCAAATGGACGATAACGAGGCTAACATTTGCAGTGATGCTACATAATCAAATAGCTATGAAAGTTAGTATGGTCATACAGGGCAAGAGGTACTCACAAGAGCAATGCAGTGTGCAGTATAGTTGCGAGATTCTGTGGTCCCTTGAGAATGAATGTTCTTCTGCTAAAAGTTTTCGTACAAGTGAGACGTTAAGGCAAATGCAGAAATGTAGTTCAAATTGTGATGTGATATCATAGATAGTACCTTACGCTGCAGCCGAGACCAATGTGTAACCAGATTATTCCAGTCACCGTCGGATAAATGTAGCATCGGAGACTTTACAGAAATTTGGTTTAGGGGCTTGTCATCAAAGTGCGCTTGCCTTAGGTAGGAACGATACTTCATCAATGAGTGCTTGAAAAGCGCAACCAACCCTTGCTCGTCTTCGCAATCCAGTTTGGTCCTTGCCTATTTAAAAGAATGAAATCTTGTGTCTTCTGTTAGCAGAAACATATGCAGCAATGACCATGAATAACATTAGTACATTACTTACGCGTAAGTTGCGGAGGAAGACTGGAAATTGTTCTGTGTCTGCGGTATAATCTTTCCATGAAGGAAAGATGCGCACAAAGTTCCTGACAACAATATAAGCTTTGTCTTCTAAACTAGGAAGAACTGGAACAGGTGTCATATTTGCTGCAATTGGGGCTCTCTCTAGTTCGAAAAGGGATATGGCAACTGGATTTGGTGTACTCTTTGCTGGAATGGGGGTTTTGCATCATAGAGCTGGTGCTATCTCAACTAGCATAATCAAATGTTTGCTGCAGTTGGGGTCTGCTGAGTTGGGGCATCAGAAATGACCAGTGTAGTAGGGCTAGAGTCTGCTAGAGTTTGGGTGTTTTGTGGGTCAGGTGATATTGCAACTACACATAATGGGCTATTTGATTTATCAAGTGCCACAACCTTTTCCAAATACTTTGCTTGTGCTCCTCCACGATCAGCAATCGCCCTCTTCATTTTGAACGTCTGATACACAAGAACAACATTTGAATGGACAAATATGGTATGATGACAGATGGAATATGTACTGAAAATGGATAGGCAGGGCGTATTCATATACACAATGTGTAAACTAAGCTAATGGCAGTTCAACAAAGTACAAGCAATTCAAAGCATCACTTGCAAGATATGTGCGACAAATATAACCTTGGAAAGTTAGAGCAAGCACCTTGATGGGTGAGTAAGATAGGGCATCTTCCTCTGACTCCTCCACTAGGGAGCTACATTGACTTAGGTCACCCTCTAGAATATAATCACTGTTACGATCATATTCTGAGCATGAATATGTAGGTGGAGAGCGTTTGCATTGCATTGCATCCAGACTTGATTCCAGTCCCTTAATGCCAAGTTTGACAGCCATGGCATTGTTCTACTTTATACTTTTCATGTGTGCAAGCTCATAATCATTATGATGCTGTTCAAAATCTGAGATTCATGAAAACATAAAAAAGTAGTCAGATTATCTATTGAATGCATTGCGGATTCAACTCGAAGAGTGTCTCCCTATAAACCCCTGCATGTGCAAAGTTCACTCCCCAACCGTGCTAACTAGACCACACACAGAAATACAAACCCCTTATGTCTCTATAACAGGCAGACACACATTTCAAAACTGAAGTAGGAACATTAGAATCATATGAAATTCGTATTTGAACAAATAAACTAAGGAATTATGAGTGGCATAATGTTTAGCTTAAAGGGTGGAGTGTTGGTAGTGCGACACAAAGCAAGTAGGCAGATTGTATTCCATGTAAAAGTTCGAAGCCTATGTAAAAGCTGGAAATGACACTTTCTTTCTATACAATGCAGTGTTCGTTGCCCACACATGATGGAAGAGATCACATAGAGAAATACTATTCACTCATGTCTACGGATGCAGTATTTAGAAATAGGGTGGTCCACCCTAAAAGAATATTGACAACAATTATGACAAGGCAAGCATAGATGTAGTCAATCGGTCATTTACTTGTGAGCTTACTAGGACAAGTATGCAGAATTGTAACTGCAGTAAGAGACCATCCAAAATCTGAATCAAGAAGTTTGTCTAGCACTTATTGTTTGCAACTAATCGACGTGAATAGTTGGATATTATATCGAATGAGTCAATGTCACTACGACCAACAATCCAAAATGACTAGTGTTTGTTCCTAGGGCCGGAATTTTGAAAACCCTCTAAACTTTACAGGTACTAAAGATTACCGAAATACATCTGAACCATTAAGTGTAGGTAGCACTGAGCACACAACAAACCCTAATGACAGTACTACCTAATGAGTAATGAATCAATTAGAAAATGGGTGATGAGGTGTGGCTGCTGAGTGTTGAGGACTTATCTCAGGATAAATCGGGTTGGCTTAGTGGGTGCTGCATGCCTGAGCTCTGAACGGACTGGGAAGGTAGGCACGGCGACGCGCTCGGGCAGCAGTGATGCTGTTGGGCGAGCGGCTCCTGACCTCCTATTAGTCCGGCATCTCCTCCTAGAGTCATGCCATCCGGGGGCACCAAGTCGCCGACGAGGCAGGCGGCTGGGGGTGAGTAGAGATCGGAAGCGCACAGCAGAACGGAGGGGGATAGGGGCCTGGGACGACCCAAAATCCCAGGGTGGGCCGGCCCACCATGGGCACCTTGTAGAGATACACACCCGAGCGGCGAACATGCATTTTTGAATCTAATTTAGGAACATTAAGCTGACCAATTAAATGAAACTGTTTTAATAATATCAAATTCATATTTGAACAACTAAGCTTGTTTAGCTTGATGGGTCGAGCAGTGCTATTATGACACAAAGCACGTATTCTGATCGTATAGTGATCATAAAAGGGGGAAACCGGAGAAATGATATTTAGCAGCCATTGTTTGCTTCAAACTAAGAACTAAATTCTAAGATATGAAAAGAAAGTAGAGTAACCAAGTTAAGATCTATTTTCTGGTTGAGATCAAAAAGTTGAGGAGATATGAAGTATCACCTCTCTTGCGGCGCCGTGTAGGCATCGGGGGTGCGATGGCTATCGGTGGTGTTGAAGCAAATCCGCAACGGTAGACAGGTGCATCGGGGGATAAGTCCCGTTGCGGTGGAAGAGAAGGTCATGTGAGCGGCCCCGGCAAAGAGGACGACAATGTTGATGAAGCGAGAGGACGTGATGCAAGGTGGTCCGTCACCGTGGATGAGAAACGTCCATCTCTAACAGTGGACGATGCGGTCTTGGTAGGCGGTCCGGCATGGTGGAGGACTGATGAGGACATCAATACCATTGTTACACCCACAGCCCCTACTGTTACATATACTGGACCAATTACTAGAGCTCGCGCACGCCAATTAAATTACCAGGTACTTTCGTTTCTTGGTAATGATTCTAATGTTCATGAGATTATGATGCTGCCTAAATTGGATACATTTGTTTTGCTTTCAAATGAAGGGCCTAGCTTGGAGAAGGATGAACATTGGAGCAAGAACACGCATGAAGTTGATGGCATGCGCAAGGGGATCAAGAACGGAGTTACAAGTGATGATTTCAAGACTTTGAAGCCGCCATAAGGAGTGCATGAAGCCTTGGACGAAATATACAAGATGCCACTTCATAATAGTCGTCCATAGGCTATTCTAGGTGCTGCGTCACCTTATTAATGGGCCAGGCCCATGTAATTTCGAAATACTTAAGTATAGGCTATTTTTAGAGTCCGTATGTGTGGGGAAACAAGAGTTAGGGTTGGTTTCGGACCCCACCCTCAAGGGCCACGAAATTCCCCCCTCTTCCTCCATATATACAGCCCTTAGGGCGTCGTTTAGACTTTGGGTTTTGTTTAGATTAAAAGTTCGCCATAGCTGCAACTTCTCGTACTTCGTTTGTGTCCAACGACCAGACCAAGACGTCACAGAACCCCACCTTGATCAATAAAGCTTTCATCTTATATTCGCAATATCCAGATTGCAATCTCAGTTTCTTGCTTGTTCTTCATTTGCTCGCAGGAAACAGACCCTCGTGGTCAGGTTGATCGTGCTCCGGCGTGGTCAATAACCCTCGGAAGTTGGTTTAGCGATTGCTAAGGCGCGACGTCTCGCACGTTCGTAGTCGGATCGTCAAGGTCAACTCCCACAGAAAACGATAGCCACCATCTCATCGAAACATCGGGACACCTTAGCCTCTATCAAGTGGTATCAGATTTCCAGGTTGCTCGGTGAGATTTTTACAGTTTTTCGTAGATTAGATCGAGTCTGTTCTTCATACCTACAGTCCACGAAAAATCCACAAAAAAATTAGGGTTAGTTCATCATATCCGAACCAATCTGAGCCTTTGCATAATCTTTTTAGGGTTTTTGCTTTGTTGAATTTGCGGTTGCATCGTCGTGTCAAGTTGCTGGTCTTAGAGTCTAGTCTTTTAGAGTTTCGAGTTCTGGTCATAAGTTGTCACGCCGCCGCCGCACCATCATCATCGCCCATCTACCACCATTGCTTATCCGCCACCGTTCTGAATCCGTATCCATATACCACCACCAATCCGTATCCATATACCACCACCAATCTGTATCCATATACCACCACCAATCTGAGTTCTTCTCATATTAGGTTTGTTCTTGAGATCAATCTCAATTCCGATTCGTGTTTCCTTGCCTGCGTAGGTCTCGAAAAAAAAAAGAGTCTGGAGACCCCCGGGCAGTTTTTAGGCCAAAATTTTCACGGGCAAAAATATTTTTTCCCTATCCTATTTTTAGGTTTTTCTGAGTCTTCTGAGCCACGTGCCATCATAGTGATTTTTTGTCGCACTTTTTCGTCGTCGCTTCCCTGATTTCCGAAAAAAAAGTGAAATTTTTTTTTCGTACCCATCCTATCAGTTTGACGAGGGAAGAGTTTTGAGACACTCGCCATTATAGTAACTTTTCGCAAAAAAAAAGAGGAGCGCAAAAAAAAGCGAAAAAAAAAAGTTCCAGAGTGTGCTTTTCCCTTATTTACGTGCAGCGCCATGATTTTGTTAGTGTTCTAGGCTCGCGTCTCTAGCACGGTCTAGCCTAGGACCACCACAGTACCGTCGTTGAGCGTTTATTCAACTTTGCATCTCTGAATTGATTATTGCTGACCCTTTTTGCTACCATACTATAAGCCTTCCCAGCTCCACATACCTCTACGTCGTGCGCTTGACTCTCCCTGGCAATCGCTCTATCCAAGCTTTTGACAGTTTTGACTACAACGGTTGCCGATCACCGCCTGCTGCTGGGTAAGAACTGGTAAGAATTTGAGATTTGCTTGACGGATTTGTGACACCCGCCACCAACACCTCTTGTTAGTATTCTGTAGGATCATATTCTTGTGTGTTTTCTATTGTTGCTAACCATGGCAGGATCACAAGCCGACGAGACTGACTGGGAGAACATGACAAATCAGGAGTTGCATGATAAATTTCAGCAAATGATGAAAGGACAGGTGCAGGATGTGCTAAACAGATTTGAAGAGGCCATGGAGAAGATAGATGACATGGAGAAGACGTTCGAAACAAAGCTCGATAACAGGTTTAATGAATTGCTCGCGCGTCTTCCACCACCACCACCAGCTGCACCTAACGCACCTCTACAACAACAACAACGACGACTACCTACACATCGTGAAACAGCCCTCCGCCGAGCGAGCCGTCTCCCTCTTGCACCTGGCCAAACTGTTGGTGCTGCTGTTGCTACTTCTGTGGCTCCTGCTGCTGATGTGGAGGAGGATGATTTTGCTGGCGAGTACGAGGATGAGGTTGATCAAAATCAGAACTACGTGCCACCACCAGCACAGCAACCATCAGGTCGTCCACATGCAAATAATGGCAATGGTAGGGCTCACCCTCAGGTACGAGATCATGACCATCTCCCTAAACTAAAATTGAATATTCCACCATTTGAGGGTAGATATGTTCCTGATATATATCTTACTTGGGAGTTAGAAACTGAACAACGATTTACATGTTTACAATATCCCGAGGAGAGACGTGTTCCTGCTGCTGTTTGTGCATTCACTAGTTTTGCATGTGTTTGGTGGTCTGAGCATTGTAGATTATATCCCATTCCTGCTACTTGGGCTGCTTTGAAAACTGCTATGCGTACTCGTTGGGTTCCACCATATTATCAACGTGAATTACTTCAGAAATTGCAGCGCTTAAGATAGGGAAAAAATTCTGTAGAAGAATATTATCAGGAATTACAAACTGGCATGATTAGATGTGGTATTGTTGAGGAGAATGAAGCTATGCTTGCACATTTTATGGGTGGATTAAATAGAGAGATTCAGACGATTCTAGAGTATAAGGAGTATACTAATATCACTCGTTTATTCCATCTTGCTTGTAAAGCTGAACGTGAAGTGCAGGATCGACAGGCATTGGCACGGACTAACTTTTCTGCAGGTCGACCTTCTTCATGGACACCACGTGCATCATCTACTTCCACACGTTCTGCTACACCGGCGCCTCCGTCGGCTGCTACCTCCAACCGTGATACAATAAAGCAGGCACAATCACCACTATCTGCCAAGAGCACACCTTCTGGGCCTGCAAAGAGCTCTTCTTCATCCATGGCATCAACAGGGCAAACACATGATATTATTTGTCGACGTTGCAAGGGTGGAGGTCATTATGCGAGAGAATGCCCATCTAAGCGTGTGATGATTGTTACTGAGGATGGTGGGTATGAGTCCGCTAGTGACTATGATGAGGAGACTTTGGCTCTTATTACACGTGACGAACACGGTGGAGACGATTCTGATCATGAGACGCAATACATGGCTCCTGAAGATGCTGACAGGTATGAATGTTTAGTTGCTCAACGTGTTTTGAGTGTGCAGGTTACACAAGCTGAGAAAAATCAGAGGCATAATCTGTTCCATACAAAGGGAGTTGTGAAGGAACGTTCTGTTCGCGTGATCATAGATGGAGGGAGTTGCAACAACTTGGCTAGTATCGAGATGGTGGAGAAGCTATCTCTCACCACAAGACCACATCCACATCCTTACTACATCCAATGGTTCAACAACAGCGGCAAGGTTAAGGTAACACGTACTGTTCGTGTGCATTTTAGTATCTCTACATATGCTGATTATGTTGATTGTGATGTGGTACCTATGCAAGCATGTTCCTTATTACTTGGTAGACCATGGCAATTTGATAAAAATTCTATTCACCATGGTAGAAACAATCAGTATACTCTTGTTCATAAGGATAAAAATATTACTTTGCTTCCTATGACTCCTGATTCCATTTTGAAAGATGATATTAATAGAGCTAATAAAGCAAAACAGGAGAAAACTAAGAGTGAAAATCAGATTGTGGCAAAAGAATTTGAGCAACAAATCCAGCCTAATAATAATAAACAATCTAGTGTTGATTCTGAAATTAAATTGAAAAGTGCATGTTTACTTGCCACCAAATCTGATATTGATGATCTAGATTTTAGCAAATCTGTTTGCTATGCTTTTGTGTGCAAAGAGGCATTATTTTCATTCGAGGACGTGCCTTCCTCTTTGCCCCCTGCTATCACTAACATTTTGCAGGAGTTCGCCGACGTCTTTCCACAAGACGTGCCACCGGGATTACCACCTATTCGAGGGATTGAGCATCAAATTGACTTAATTCCCGGTGCTTCGCTACCCAACCGTGCACCATACCGTACCAATCCAGAGGAGACGAAGGAGATTATGCGTCAAGTACAAGAACTGCTCGACAAAGGTTATATACGCGAATCCCTTAGTCCTTGTGCTGTTCCTATCATTTTAGTGCCGAAAAAGGATGGTACGTCGCGTATGTGCGTTGATTGTAGAGGCATTAATAATATTACTATTCGTTATCGTCATCCTATTCCTAGGCTAGATGATATGCTTGATGAATTGAGTGGCTCTACAATATTCTCCAAAGTTGATTTGCATAGTGGATACCATCAAATTCGTATGAAATTGGCTGATGAATGGAAAACAGCATTTAAAACTAAATTTGGATTATATGAGTGGTTAGTCATGCCTTTTGGGTTAACTAATGCACCTAGTACTTTCATGAGGTTAATGAACGAAGTTTTACGTGCTTTCATTGGACGATTTGTGGTAGTTTACTTTGATGACATATTGATTTATAGCAAATCTTTGGAGGAACATTTGGAACATTTACGTGCTATTTTTATTGCTCTACGTGATGCACGTTTGTTTGGAAACCTTGGAAAGTGCACCTTTTGCACCGACCGAGTATCTTTTCTTGGCTATGTTGTTACTCCATAGGGAATTGAAGTTGATAAAGCCAAGATTGATGCTATTGAGAGTTGGCCACAGCCCAAAACGGTCACACAAGTGAGGAGTTTCCTTGGCCTCGCTGGTTTCTATAGGCGTTTTGTGAGAGATTTCAGCACCATTGCTGCACCTCTCAACGAGCTTACAAAGAAGGATGTGCCTTTTGTTTGGGGTACCGCACAGGAAGAAGCCTTCACGGTATTGAAAGATAAGTTGACACATGCTCCTTTACTCCAACTTCCTAATTTCAATAAGACTTTTGAGCTTGAATGTGATGCTAGTGGAATTGGATTAGGCGGTGTGTTATTACAAGATGGAAAACCTGTTGCATACTTTTCTGAAAAATTGAGTGGGCCTAGTCTGAACTATTCTACTTATGATAAAGAATTATATGCTCTTGTTCGGACCTTAGAAACATGGCAACATTATTTATGGCCCAAGGAATTTGTTATACATTCTGATCATGAATCTTTGAAACACATTAAAAGTCAAGCAAAACTGAACCGTAGACATGCTAAATGGGTTGAATTCATTGAGACTTTCCCTTATGTGATTAAACACAAGAAGGGTAAAGAAAATGTAATTGCTGATGCCTTGTCTCGTCGTTATACTATGCTTTCACAACTTGACTTTAAAATATTTGGTTTGGAGACCATCAAGGATCAATATGTTAATGATGCTGAATTTAAAGATGTATTGCAGAATTGTAAGGAAGGGAGAACTTGGAACAAGTTCGTTCTTAACGATGGATTTGTGTTTCGTGCTAACAAGCTATGCATTCCAGCTAGCTCCGTTCGTCTTTTGTTGTTGCAGGAGGCGCATGGAGGAGGATTAATGGGACACTTTGGCGTCAAGAAGACGGAGGATATACTTGCTACACATTTCTTTTGGCCAAAGATGAGACGGGATGTTGAGCGTTTTGTTGCTCGCTGCACTACATGTCAAAGAGCTAAGTCACGACTCAATCCTCATGGTTTATATATGCCTTTGCCTGTACCTAGTGTTCCTTGGGAGGATATATCTATGGACTTTGTTTTAGGTTTACCTAGAACAAAGAAGGGGAGGGATAGCATATTTGTTGTCGTGGATAGGTTCTCGAAAATGGCACACTTTATACCATGTCATAAAAGCGATGATGCTGTTAATGTTGCTGATTTGTTCTTTCGTGAAATTATTCGCTTACATGGTGTGCCAAATACTATTGTTTCAGATCGTGATACTAAATTTCTTAGCCACTTTTGGAGTTGTTTATGGGCTAAGTTGGGGACTAAGCTGCTTTTTAGTACTACTTGTCACCCCCAAACTGATGGACAAACTGAAGTAGTCAATAGAACATTGTCTACTATGCTTAGGGCTGTTTTGAAGAATAACAAGAAAATGTGGGAAGAATGCTTGCCTCATATTGAATTTGCTTATAATCGTTCATTGCATTCTACTACTAAGATGTGCCCTTTTGAAATTCTGTATGGTTTCCTACCTCGTGCACCTATTGATTTGTTGCCTCTTCCATCTTCGGAGAAGGTTAATTTTGATGCTAAAGAACGTTCTGAATTGATTTTAAAAATGCATGAGTTAACTAAGGAAAACATTGAGTGTATGAATGCTAAATATAAACTTGCTGGAGCTAAGGGTAGAAAGCATGTTGTGTTTGCACCTGGAGATCTTGTTTGGTTACATTTGCGTAAAGATAGATTTCCTAATCTGTGCAAATCAAAGCTAATGCCACGTGCTGATGGTCCTTTTAAGGTTTTAGAGAAAATAAATGATAATGCATATAAACTTGAGCTACCTGCAGATTTTGGGGTTAGTCCCACTTTTAACATTGCAGATTTGAAGCCTTATTTGGGTGAGGAAGATGAGCTTCCGTCGAGGACGACTTCATTTCAAGAAGGGGAGGATGATGAGGACATCAATACCATTGTTACACCCACAGCCCCTACTGTTACATATACTGGACCAATTACTAGAGCTCGCGCACGCCAATTAAATTACCAGGTACTTTCGTTTCTTGGTAATGATTCTAATGTTCATGAGATTATGATGCTGCCTAAATTGGATACATTTGTTTTGCTTTCAAATGAAGGGCCTAGCTTGGAGAAGGATGAACATTGGAGCAAGAACACGCATGGAGTTGATGGCATGCGCAAGGGGATCAAGAACGGAGTTACAAGTGATGATTTCAGGACTTTGAAGCCGCCATAAGGAGTGCATGAAGCCTTGGACGAAATATACAAGATGCCACTTCATAATATTCGTCCATAGGCTATTCTAGGTGCTGCGTCACCTTATTAATGGGCCAGGCCCATGTAATTTCGAAATACTTAAGTATAGGCTATTTTTAGAGTCCGTATGTGTGGGGAAACAAGAGTTAGGGTTGGTTTCGGACCCCACCCTCAAGGGCCACGAAATTCCCCCCTCTTCCTCCATATATACAGCCCTTAGGGCGTCGTTTAGACTTTGGGTTTTGTTTAGATTAAAAGTTCGCCATAGCTGCAACTTCTCGTACTTCGTTTGTGTCCAACGACCAGACCAAGACGTCACAGAACCCCACCTTGATCAATAAAGCTTTCATCTTATATTCGCAATATCCAGATTGCAATCTCAGTTTCTTGCTTGTTCTTCGTTTGCTCGCAGGAAACAGACCCTCGTGGTCAGGTTGATCGTGCTCCGGCGTGGTCAATAACCCTCGGAAGTTGGTTTAGCGATTGCTAAGGCGCGACGTCTCGCACGTTCGTAGTCGGATCGTCAAGGTCAACTCCCACAGAAAACGATAGCCACCATCTCATCGAAACATCAGGACACCTTAGCCTCTTTCAAGCATGGTGGCGATGGATGTGGTGGAGGATGGCGGCGATGCATGGGATGGCAAACGGAGGCTGGTGTGGGGATGGTGTTCTAGTGCGGACAGTGTATGAATGGGAAAATGGAGGGAGAGGTACAGGGAACCATGTTTTTGGGATGCGCCTGTCTGAAATATGGGAAAGTTACGAACTTATCCCCCGTTTAAAATTTGGATGTCTCGTCGGTTGGGGATACGATGGTAATCTCGCATCTCGCCAATATTTGCCGAGAGCGATTTCGGGCGAGGAGAGGGTGGTTGGCGCCCATGGTTGGCGCCCATGGTCTATGAACGGGTCTGATAGGTAGGGCGGTTGTGTCATGTCTGAGTGAAGTTACAAACCTGCCCCTATTGAAAATATTTCCCTACATCGATTTCGGCCTTGTCGAGTTTGTTTTGCCGCCCACCGTTTATGAATGGGGAAATGGAGGGAGAAAAAAAGGTCATTCGGACGAGCTTGACTCAAATGTATTTTGCCGCCCATGTTTGGCGTTCACCATGTCGGAATGGGCTTAGAGGCGGTTGTGTCATGTCTAATTGAAGTTACTATCCTACCCCTATTTAGAGCAGTGGAAATTGGGCCGATGAATTGTCCGTGTAATGGGTAGACAGTAATTTCCATCTCCCAAACACTTGGCTTCGGGCAGCCGACGTGGGAGTGGACATTTTGCCGCTTCTTTCGAATTTTGGGACAATAAGCATCCAGGTTTACCCTGGCAACTAAATTCGAATCCATTTTGTATTCCTATACAAATCTTTATAAATCATTCCATGTGTTTTTATATATCTTTCAAAGGACGACAAAGATGTATTCCACTGTCATATATGAATATGGTTTACAAATGCTGATACTCAAATTCAGAAGCTAGAATCTAGTTTAAGGCGAATTCGAATATTTGGAACACTTCATGTCCATCTCAAATGTCACACACAACATAATTTGTACTCCCATTTTGATATGCACACAAGCGATGTGTCAAGATTCAAATACCGAGTCAATCAACCAAGAATGTACAGAACTAACAGACATATAAACACTTATAGAGTATATGGATCAATAATATCAACTAACATACATAAGCCAGGCCGCTGTACTTTTCTTTGATACAACAGCATCCTTTTTTTAGCCAGGCTACTACATCATCTTGGCCCTTTCCGATGCGTGCCACTTATGGTCCATCTATACTACTATTATTGCTGAATGCACATTCAGCCCGATTGGCATATTTGTAGGTCTAGCGCAGTAATCAAAATGAAATGTCTCCGAGTCTTATCAATTAATATAGACCTGTGCTCAAATAAAATTACAAACAAAAAACAATTATTACATGATCTCTAAAACGAATGGTTTGATTGATTACATGAACAAACAACACAAAGGTTATTCAACGATGGAAAGAACATTTCACCTATGATTTACCAAGTGGGAATTTAATTTCCTTTTTTCCTCCAGGACCTTAACAACATGGTCAGTCTCAGCTTGCTTCATTTTGAAATGCACCAAATATTTAATGGTTGTCTTGAGTACTGCTACTGATTGTGCTGTTTGCTTCCTCAACATGTCAACTTCATATCTAAGTGCAAAAGTAGAATCTCTTTCTACCACTGGTTTAGCCTCTAGAGCATCAGCAGTTGGCAATTCATAATGCACGATTGGGCCGGTGCCACTGTTGTGGGATGATACAACGTCCATGGGGACCTCGCTCCTTGGGCTAACCTGTTTTGCCATTAAAGTTCCGATTGGATTTAGAAAAGTTGAAGTTAGCAAACCATCTCAACTGGGAGTTATAACAGCAAACCAGTTAAACAAACAAGGAATTAAAGAGTTCCAATTAGATGCTGAAAAGTAGTTATTAACATCATTGTGACCCGTTGTTGCAGCAGCAAAGCAGTTAAACAAACAAGTAGCTATTTAAGTTCAGGCAAACAGGTAATTCTTAACAGTAAGTATCAAATACATAGATAGGCGTAGTCTATAATAGGATTAATAGGTTGTGGCATTATGTAATCAGTAGCAAACTAAATTAAGCCAAGCAACGTAATTGAAAATTTTTGCAATAAGTGGCTAACTAAAATTCCGAGAAGCAGGTAACTGAACTTACGCTAGTTCTTTGTACAGGCACACTGCAACTTCTTTTTCGCTTACAAGGTTGTACGGAGGAGTCCATGGCATCAATTTCTTGGATACGTAGTCCCAATACTTCTTTCTTCCCACACTGCATTGGTAAGTCGAATGGTTAATATGGTAAGATGGTGCGTCCTTCATATGTCATATGAGGACGTGTAGTCAGACTAGTTGTAGCCACACACATCACACTGGCTTTTACTGTATATTTCATGCGATTACTTTTGGCATATCGAGATCTAAGCAATCTACAATAGGATGAAAAGACTGGCATCCTTCACATTATTGGTGAACTCAGTTCATAGAAACAAGAAATTCAACCATTCTGTGGGTAAATCAAAAGCGCCACTGGAATATTTTTCACTACCCCTATCATACACGCAAAATGGGGTGACGCCACCATAGGGGGTGGTATGGGCGACCGCCTCGGGTGGCTTGAAAGTGTGCACCTAGTTTGAGTCGTCCAGGTTGGCCCAGGCTAGTTTTGTTCATCCCAACGCACGAGCAGGCATTGTAAAAAAATGAAGAAAAATGTTTCAATTTGGATAGCCAATAACATAAGTGCAAGGCAGGCCCTTGCGCCGTTGTTGGCGTACTCCTGGATGTTGGCCTAGCTTCAAGGAAGGCCAAAATGTTCTAGACTTTGGAGCGAGTCAACTGGCGGGAGGAGGCGACTAGCGTTGGTGCGAGGAAGCGGTCGAAAGCGGCCATCCATGCCGCTGAGGGGGGCACTGGCACCCGTGCGGGGACAGGCGCTGTCAACTACGCGGCGGAGACATTCGTGTGCACGGGCACTGGCACGGGCGTGCACGTCAGTGCACGTGCAGGCGCATGCGCTGGCAGGTGCACGGGCACCGGCACGGGCGTGCGCGTCAGTGCACACGTAGGCGCATGCGATGGCAGGTGCACGGGCATGTGAAAGTCAGCAGGGACCTCGTGGAACCCCGTGGCATCAAGCTCGGCGACAATGTGCGGCTCCCACACCATCAATGCCACGGGGATGGCGCTGGCGCAGTCGGGGCGATGGTAGCCTGAACGGGAGCGGGGACAGGCACGACGTCTTCCCGCAAGGCCAGTTCAAGCTCGTCCCAAAGTACCTTATGTTCTTGAGACTCCGGTTGGGTGTCTTCCTCAGGAAACTGAAAGACTAAGGGAAGAACATCGTGATGCGGCATGGCGTGCGTTTAGGTCAGGCTGGTTGGAGGTAGACGACAGGAGAATCGGAGAGGAAGAGAGAAGATTGTAGTGATACCGGGTAGTGCGGGGTTGATTTTAAACTGCGGCGCCGGTGACATTAAAAGTGGGAGCAGTTGGGATGAAGGTGGGCGGCGGAGCCTGGTCAAAGGGCTCTCCTCCCGATGAGCCTGCATAGCGGTCTGCTCGCACTCCTCCCTGTCAGCCGGCGCAGCGGTCTGCTCGCACGCCTCCTGTCGACTCACACGCTTGCTCGGACGGCACCTGCCGATGAGAAGCGGGACTCGTGGAGGCACGTGAACGCCCACGGTTTCAATAGTGAAAGCGTTCGCCTTAACGTGACAGGTCTTTGTTCCAAAATACCTTGGCTCTTCAGTTGTGCAACTTCTCTCAAATTGAAGAAGAAAAATTACGAAGTAATATTTGTGCCATATCACGTGACCATGCTCAGTTTCAAGAATTTATGGTCACTTTTGGATTTTCTGAAAATTAAGATCCAGGATTCGAAACACTATCATAACCTGCATTGTACAATAAATTTTCAAGCCATACACCTGTCCTGTTGTATTTCTTAAGAAAGGATTTGGTGAAACATTTTGCTTAGTTAGACTTCAGACAAGTTATATATGGAGAGAAAAAGGATAATCCCTCCGTACCAGTGCATTGCCTGATATATTAACTCAAGTACTAGGCACGAACAAACGGGCTCAATTATGTGCTCATCCTGGTGTAGTAGTAGTAGTAGTAGTAGTAGTAGTAGGAGTAGTAGTAGTAGTAGTAGTAGTAGTAGTAGTAGCAGTAGTAGTAGTAGGCAATGCAGTTGACGGGTGACCTTGGCGAGCAGCGACCGAGGGAATTGAACCGTGCTCGGGAGGGTAGGTAACGTTGTCTAGTTACTAAAGCATCCCTCTGTTGTTCATCGGTAGTCATTATGGACCAGGGACATGAGGGGAATTTCCTAGGGCTAGAAGTCTGGGCGCCAGATATTTCGACTCAAAACGCGGAGGCTCGACTGGTTGGGGTTGTCTAATGTGCGTACCACGCACGCCACCAAAAGGACACGAGCCCTGTTTTTATTTTTTTATTTTTTTTAGGATCAACATGATCCAAGGTCTGGATGGTACGCCATTGGGTCCTACCATTCGAGAATATGAAAGGAGCCTTTTAAATTGCCGAACGAATCTATGTGTATTACAATGCCCATATTTTCCTTGCAAATACTAATCTGAACATGGTAATTAATTTATGACAAGTTGTTAAATTAGAGTGACTTTGTCATATAGTGATCTCAACATGGATTTCACATTTCATGGTATCCCTGGAATGTTTTTCAATGCAAATTCAAATTTAAATGATGAACATTGTGGAGGTGAGAAAACTTTGTATGTATCGAGCATATGAACACACACACACACACACAGACACCCACACACGAACACAACAACAATCCAATAAGTATACTGCATCTATTTTTCCAAACCATGCATGTATGACATGAATTCGAAAATACTCCTTATGTTCCTAAATATTAGTCTTTTAGAGATTTCAACAAGCGACTACATACGGAGCAAAATGAGTGAATCTACACTCTAAAATATGTCTATATACATCTGTATGTGCCAGTCCACTTGAAATCTCTAAAAAGACTAATATTTAGGAACGAAGGGAGTAAAATGTAAGACATGCATGGTTCTCAATTCAATATTTAAAATGAACATGAAACTAAAACATGAATATTAAGTCTAGGACTACAGTACATGCAAATGTTGTGTTTAATTAGGCGGAGCTGCGATTGTCGGGGGTCACCCCCTTGACCTTAGATAAAATTCTGAAGCTGTGTTTAGGTTTGTCTAGATTATATTTGCCCCACCCTCCCAACCACCGATTGGTTGTGCACCCCCACCCCTCCTCCCCGGGAGAATATCATGTGCCCCCATACCTTAGATGCTATATGCCGATACAAGCTTCTTGGAGCTTGTAGATCTGAGATATAGCATCTCACATGATGTCTTAATATTTTATAGGAAACCTTGATGAGTTTGAGAATTGCACACAATTTGTACAAAAACTACTCAGATGTCGTTGGATCCCATATCCAATGACCTCGAAGTTCGTATCACCGTAGCATCTAAGATGAAGGAGGACATCATATTCTCCTATATGTAAGAATATCATGTGCTACCACACCTTAGATGCTTTGGTGATACAAGCTCTTCGGAGTCGTTGGATTCGTGACCCAACACCTCCTCGGTGGTTCGAATGGTTTTTTGCAGAAAAGCGCCCAAAGAGTTCGGCCACTTCTTACAAGCACAAAGGCTGCTCAGATGTCATTGGATCTCAGATCAAACGAACTCGAAGCTCGTATCACCGTAGCATCCAAGCTGCGACAACACCTTATGTTTTCTCGCATGGGAGAAGATGAGGTGCTCCCGCACCGTAGATTCTATGGTGATACAAGTTCATGGAGATCTAACGGCGCACAGTAGGAGGTTTGAATGTTTTTGCAATATACAGCTGAGAGAGTTTGGGAATTGCGCCGAAAGTACAAGTACTACGCAAGTGCCATCTGATCACTAATCATACGACCTAGATGCTCATATCACTGTAGCCGTTGGATCCAAGATACAGCGGCACACATGAGGCCTAAATGTTTTATTTGAAAAAAAACCTTTGGAGTGTTTGGAAATTGCGCATAATTACAAAGACTACTCCCAAGCCATTGGATCTTACTTCCAACGGTGTAAAAACTCGTATCACCATAGCATCTAAGTTGTGGGGTGGATGTGATATTCTATGCCGCTGTCATTTTTGTTCCTAAACTTGCAAAATACGTGTAACTTGTGCCGTTACTTGTCTAACCGCGCAAAGTGTTTGTTCAAAAAAACCATCCTACACCGAAATATCGGAACAACAAACGGGGGTCCCACATGTCATTAATCAAATTTGTACCTAAAACTAACAAATCTGAATGATGAGATTCGAACTAGCAACCTGGACTTCAAAGCGTAAGTCGATAGCCTGAAACAACAACGGTTGTTGGATTTGTCCCATAACTTGATTTTATAAAGTATTACATTGAGTAGAGTAGAGGGAGTGCCTCATCAACACGTGCATGACCGTTGACTCACTTACTAGTGGGTCCCAGGTCTGCGATCTCTCTCTTCTCTCCATCGTCTAACCTTTGCACGGGCACACACGAAGAGCGGCGCTAGCTTCCCGTGGTGTTATTACAACTAAAAAAAGCTTGGAAAATAGAAGAATCACCCAGAACAAGAGACATTGTGGCTGGTCGAGACGGAGCTAACCACACCTATCCTCTGTGCCATGTTAGCATGATGAAGCTGTGTGGCTAGTGGGGTGTTTTCGACCAACTGGCTGGGTCCCGAGGTCAAACCATAGGTACTACGTCTGATACAGTACATTTTTACATGCACATTTTTCCTCCGTGCCGAGACATGGCACACCCTACCGCGTGGTTTCGAGGTCCTCTCGGGTGGTGCATGCATATATTCTACCTGACGTGGGATGCCCTATCGTGCATTTTCGCCGAAGCAAGTAAATGAGTCGTCAAATCACGAAAGACCACTTTTCCCACTAAGTACATCAGTGAACCACGGTGGCTAGCTAGTTGGGCTAGTTCGACCGATTATCTAGTCCACCGACACATATGTTTTTTCACCCCTTTTTTATGTACTTGCGGCAGGTAAATTTAAATATCCATCGCGGTGTTGCTCTGGTGTTTGAGTGCGGCAGGATTTTTAATTTTTTGATTGACGGGAGTAGGCGCGGCAGGATTTTTAATTTCTTGATTGACGGGAGCAAGCATGGCAGCAATTAGTCATGATGACTCCGCCTGTAAAACCCACTTCTCCCTGATGTGAGAAGTCATCGACTGGTGTTTAACCATGGTGAAAACCAAAAGATTCCCCGCTCCTCGGTTGGCTCCCTCCGCCTTCCCGTAGATTGCATTGCCTTTTGGCCATTTCGCCCCCTGCATCACCAACGTCATGCGCCTCGAGAAGCAGACGGACTCCGGTGGTGTTTAGGCGCCATCTGCATGGGCATTTCCATGTCTCGATGCAACATGACTATTGGATCAAACTCAGACGGTGCAAATCAGTCACTGTAGCACAAAGCGTGTGGGTGTGTTTGGTTGCATTCTCATCTCAATATAGTTGTTTCCTCTTCGTGTATTTGTGTAACCTACTAGTGTGGACTCATGCACCCTTCATGCACTGTGCCAAATACCCAAAAATGGTTCAAGAAGGGAACTTTTGCTCCCATCCCGTGCACCCTTCATATGCCCTGCCTAGCACTATACGTGCTTCATATGGTTCATGTTTCGTGGAGTACTGTAGCACCGTACTCTCGGTGCACTGTAGTGGTAGTTCTGTTAACATTGATCTCACCGTTCATTCTCGATAGACACTCGAAAAAGTGGTACTATGTTACTACATTAGTGTTCATATAGTTGACATGCGCACAACATCATTTGTTCTCGTCATATCTTACTACACTAGCAACAAGATTATGTATTACTGACGTATGAACCACTGCACATGCCTAGTAGTAGGATCACCGTGTATATTCAAGTGGTTGTCGTGTTTAGCACTCCTCCGTCGTAAGAATGGAAACGCTTGCTGTAATCATTTTTTTCTTCAGAAAAATTGTGGACACGCTCTACCATGCGGATCCTCCTCCAGCCATCCACTAAATTACTCACTTTTGCCGACGTGTGGGACAGCCAGCATCGGGGTCCACCAGCCATGCACTAAATTACTTCGTAGTAGAGTGATGATAGATTACCCTGATCGAAGCACCGCAATAATGCCCAATGAGCCGTCAAATCACAAAACCCCTCCTTTCCAACAGTAAGTTTGATGGACGAAGCAACCATCATTTCACTCTTCTCTCTTAGCTTCCTCTCCACCCAACTCGCTTCGCCCTCATCTTGTTCCTCATTTCTTCAAGAAAACCCCGACATGCTTCTGCCATTGTTCTTGTCTCCCAAAGAATGAAAGGTGAGCGCATCAATGGTATTGATTCTGGCGAAGGCCCGGTCTTGCAACCCGGAGACTGATCCTATAACTCCCTCTCTTTTCTTCTTTTGGGTTTGTGATTATGGTTTCTTTTCTTTTATTTCTATTTGACAGTTTCTTGATGGACACTGGAGCATCAGACGAAGTGATGTCTATGGCTCTGGCCAAAACCGTCGAGGCTCATGGTACGAAGAAGCGCAAGCACCCCGCCGAGACTACCGCAGACAAGCTCAAAGCCATCGCCATGTCCAAGCCCCCCTCTCCGGGATCCCTCATTAAGCAAGTCCAGGTAATATCTCTTATTGACGATCTTTTTCTCGATCTTGATCGTGTTTTTTCATCTAACACGCTGTACTAGTACTAGTAGTACAACTTTTTGGGTGATCTTGCATGTAATTTTTGTGTGCCAAATGACGGTTCTAAATTCCTCTTTTGACCAAAACATGTGAGAGGTTGACACTGATTTCATATAGATTACTTTCAACTACTCCCTCTGTCCCAAATTTCTTGTCTTAGATTTGTCTAGATACGGATGTATCTAATACTAAAATGTGACTTGATACATCAGTATCTGGACAAATCTAAGACAAGAACTTTGGGACGGAGGGAGTACTTTATGAACATCAATGCTACCTTTGAAGAGGGTATATTTGCCTCAGTAACTTGTGTTATGGATATTGCAAGTAATCCCTCTGATCTCATGCCTTCGAAGACATGTTCTAGTGTCTTTGTTCATTCATTTATGTGCGTATATGTAGTCATATATGGAGTATAATATCGAAAATCATCTTATATTTCTGAACGGAGGTAGTAATAAAATATGGTTTCTGTTTGAATTAGAACTAGGTCCGTGGTGGAGATGAAATGCTCAAAGTCATGCCGTGTGAACTGGGAGACCTAGGGATGAGTTCTACTGCTAAACTATCCAGCTGTTGTGTCCTTGTCGCCACGTGTCCTGAACTAGTGTTTTCCTATAGCATTGTTGTCAGGCGTATTCTCGAGGTTGTACTTGACCACAACAATTTCCTGGCTATGCCTTCGATTACGAAGGGTGTGGTTCTTGTAAAGCTTCCCAACAAATGTGATGTGGCATGTCTTCATGATGATGTTTATGAGTGGAAAGCCCACTCTGTTAGGTTCTCCAAGGTTGACGAGATGGTGATGGTGCATGTAGACATCTCTCACGAAGTCCATGGTGAGGGAGTCCTGGATTAGGGGGTGTTCAGGTAGCCGGACTATACCTTCAGCCGGACTCCTGGACTATGAAGATACAAGATTGAAGACTTCGTCCCGTGTCCGGATGGGACTTTCCTTGGCGTGGAAGGCAAGCTTGGCGATGCGGATATTCAAGATCTCCTACCATTGTAACCAACTTTATGTAACCCTAACCCTATTCGGTGTCTATATAAATAGGAGGATTGTAGTACGTAGGCAATTAACTCCATACACAACAATCATACCATAGGCTAGCTTCTAGGGTTTAGCCTCCTTGATCTCGTGGTAGATCTACTCTTGTACTACCCATATCATCAATATTAATCAAGCAGGAGTAGGGTATTACCTCCATCGAGAGGGCCCGAACCTGGGTAAAAACATCGTGTCCCTTGTCTCCTATTACCATCCGGCCTTGACGCACAGTTCGGGACCCCCTACCCGAGATCCGTCGGTTTTGACACCGACATTGGTGCTTTCATTGAGGGTTCCTCTGTGTCGTCGCCTTTAGGCCCGATGGCTCCTTTGATCATCAACAACGATACGGTCCAGGGTGAGACTTTTCTCCCCGGACAGATCTTCGTCTTCGGCGGCTTTGCTCTGCGGGCCAATTCGCTCGGCCACCTGGAGCGGATCGAAAGCTACGCCCCTGGCCATCGAGTCAGGTTTGGAAGCTTAAACTACACGGCCGACATCCGCAGAGACTTGATCTTCGACGGGTTCGAGCCACGGCCAAGCGCGCCGCACTATCTCGAGGGGCATGATCTAGCTCTGCCTCCGGACAGTGTCCTGGAGGCCGCACACGCATCGGTTCCGACCCCTAACTTGGAGCCTATTGCGCCAATCGAGGATGAGCGGTTGGACGTCACCTCGGGGGCTGCGATCCCAAAAGTGATCGAGCCAAACGCTAGCCCCGCACTCTGCACGACCCGTGACTCCGAGGATCCGGACTCCTCCCCGGACTCCGAACCCCCAGCGCCCCTGCCAGTCGAATCCGATTGGGCCCCGATAATGGAGTTCACCGCCGCAGACATCTTTCAGCATTCGCCTTTTGGCGACATCCTGAATTCTCTTAAGTCTCTCTCTTTATCAGGAGAGCCCTGGCCGGACTACGGTCAGCGAGGGTGGGATACGGACGATAAGGAAATTCAAAGCCCACCCACCACCCACTTTGTAGCCACTGTCGACGATCTAACCGACATGCTTGACTTCAGCTCCGAAGACATCGACGGCATGGACGACGATGTAGGAGACGAACAGGAACCAGCACCAGTAGGCCACTGGAAGGCCACCTCGTCATATGACATATATATGGTGGATACTCCAAAAGATGGAGATGGCGATGGAACAATGGGGGATGACGCCCCCAAGAAACAGCCAAAGCGCCGGCGTCAGCGGCGCCGCTCTAAATCCCGCAAAAGCAAAAACGGTGATTCCGGCACGGGAGATAATACTACCCCGGATAGCGCCGAAGAACACCCACCTTAGCAAGATTCGGCACAGGAAGATGGAGAAGCCAGCCCTCATGAGAGAGCGGCAGACCGAGAGGTCGAGGATGATAACTATACGCCTCCCTCCGAAGACGAGGCAAGCCTCGATGATGACGAATTCGTCATACCATCAGACCCCGCCGAACAAGAGCGTTTTAAAACGCGGGCTTTTAGCCATGGCAAGCAGCCTCAAGAAAAATGAGCAACAGCTTAGAGCTGCCCAAGATTTGCTAGCTGACAGATGGACTGAAGTCCTTGCGGCCGAAGAGTATGAACTCGAACGCCCCTCCAAGAGTTACCCGAAGAGCAGGCCGCTACCCCGATCAGAGGAGGAAGCACCTACATCACCAACGCATGACATGGCAAACCGGCCACCTCGCGGCCGCGATAGAGAGGCCTCTCGGCCCTCCACCCAAGCCATGCCCCGACACCGCTCAACTAAGGCACGGGAAAATGCGCCCGACCTGCGAGACATACTGGAGGATAAGGCAAGAAAAACAAGACCGATCTAAGGATCGCGTAGGCGCCCTACGGCATGTGACAATGATCTTCACACCGGATACAACAAATCTGACCGGGCCGAACACAACAGACATAGCTCTTCCGAGCTGCGTCGTGATATAGCCCAGTACAGAGGCGCCGCACACCCGCTATGCTTCACGAATGAAGTAATGGATCATAAAATCCCAGAGGGTTTCAAACCCGTAAACATCGAATCATACGATGGCACAACAGATCTGGCGGTATGGATCGAGGATTATCTCCTTCACATCCACATGGCACGCGGCAATGATCTACACACCATCAAATACCTCCCGCTCAAACTTAAAGGACCGGCCCGGCATTGGCTTAACAGCTTGCCAGCAGACTCAATCGGTTCTTGGGAGGACCTGGAAGCCGCATTCCTTGACAACTTCCAGGGCACTTACGTGCGACTGCCAGATGCTGATGACTTAAGCCACATAATTCAGCAGCCAGAGGAATCGGCCAGACAATTCTGGACACGGTTCCTAACAAAGAAAAACCAGATAGTCGACTGTCCGGACGCAGAGGCCCTAGCAGCCTTCAAGCATAACATCCGCGGCGAGTGGCTTGCCCGGCAGCTGGGACAGGAAAAGCCGAAATCCATGGCAGCCCTCACGACACTCATGACCCGCTTTTGCGCGGGAGAAGACAACAAGCTAGCTCGCAGGTACAACTTCTCAAAAAACCCTAGTAATTCGGATACCGAGGACAAAATTGGCAGGACACGTCGGAATAAGCAAAAACGCCGCATTAACAGCGACAGCAATGAAGACACGGCAGTCAATGCCGGATTCAAAGGCTATAAATCCGGTCAGCGGAAAAAGCCATTCAAAAAGAATACTTAGGGCCCGTCCAGTTTGGACCGAATACTCGATCGCTTGTGCCAGATACATGGCACCCCCGAAAGGCCAGCCAATCACACTAACAGGGATTGTTGGGTGTTCAAGCAAGCAGGTAAGTTAAGGGCCGAAAACAGAGACAAGGGGCTGCACAGCGACGACGAGGAGCCCAAGCCGCCGAACAACAATGGACAGAAGGGCTTTCCCCCACAAGTGCGGACGGTGAACATGATATACGCAACCCACATTCCCAAGCGGGAGTGGAAGCGTGTGCTACGGGACGTATACGCGATAGGGCCAGTCGCCCCAAAGTTCAACCCATGGTCCTCCTGTCCGATCACTTTTGATCGAAGGGACCATCCCACTAGCATCCATCATGGCGGCTTCGCCACATTGGTTCTCGACCCAATCGTCGATGGATTTCATCTCACAAGAGTCCTCATGGACGGCGGCAGTAGCCTGAACCTGCTTTATCAGGATACAGTGCGGAAAATGGGCATAGATCCCTCAAGGATTAAGCCCACAAGAACAACCTTTCAAGGCATTATACCAGGTGTAGAAGCCAACTGTACAGGCTCAGTAACACTTGACGTGGTCTTCGGATCCCCGGACAATTTCCGAAGCGAAGAGTTAATCTTCGATATAGTCCCGTTTCGCAGTGGCTATCACGCCCTGCTCGGACGAACTGCATTCGCAAAGTTCAATGCGGTGCCGCAGTACGCATATCTCAAGCTCAAGATGCCAGGCCCTCGAGGAGTAATTACGGTCAATGGAAACACCGAACGCTCCCTCCGTACGGAGGAGCATACGGCGACTCTCGCAGTGGAGGTACAAAGTAGCCTTCTCAGGCAATTCTCCAGTCTGGCCATTAAAAAGCCAGACTTGGCCAAGCGCGCCCAGAGTAACCCATAGCAGGACCGCCTGGCACACTCTGAGCAAGCGTGGCAATGCGGCCCCAACCCCAGCTTTCACGACATAGCGAAACCAGTACCTCGCGTACATAACTACGCCCTTGAAATACCATGGGCACAGGGGAAGGGGCACAATAACGGCACGCCCAGAATACGGCTTAAAATGTACTAGGGGCTGCCGGATTCTTTTTTTAATTTTTTCTTACTTCCAGGACTCCATACTTCGGACGACCTGTTCGGCAATTCGACTGCCGCACAAACGATGCAAGATCCAGGGAGGCAGACAAGCCATGCCGCATTATGGAACTCCCAGGTGGTCACTGTTACGAGCGGTATACCTGTTTTAAATACAATTCCGCGGCCTGCCCCTGGTCAGGACATACTGAATAGTCCAATATCTTTTGCTTACCGCACTATTTGTATCGTTCGACTTTGATAAATAGCCTCTCTATAAACAATGCATAGCTTTTGTCTATTTTCTGCATTACTCTCTTTTATATATGTTCATTAATGACATGTTGCACCCGTACACTGTGGTATGGCAAGTACGCCAGGGGCTTTAGTAAGCTTTAATATGGTGTGAGAAGTCTGTACACTTTCACAAGTGCGCCCCCCCGAACTTATAGCACTATATGCATTGGCTCCGAATCATGATTTGGGTCAATAGTTGGGTTTGCCCGGCTCCTATGTTTTGGTGCCTTACGTTCCGCTATATCGGCTAAGGTAGCACTAGGAGAACCACTGCGATTGTGCCCCGGTTGAGCTGGGTTAAGCACCTCAGTGGAGAAAGCTAAAACTGACTGTCATGATGAGGCGAGAGACTGGTCGCTGTTCGAGAGGTTTTTTCGAGTCCCTAAAGACTTATGCTGCTTCGAGCGAGGAGCCGGATTTGTCCGGCCAAGGCGTGGATAGCGCCCCGAACTCAGTCTTCCGAACTAGGGGCTTCGCAGAAATTTAAAATTATAAAGTTCTATGGCTAAGTGAGAGTGTTCAAGCATTATAGTCCGATTGCCTGGTTCGTTGTGCTGAGCGCCTCCCTTGAAGGACCCAACTATGGGAAAAAGAGCGCTCAGGTTTATCCCGAACACCCCAGCACTAGTGGCATGGGGGCAGAAGCCGACGACTGGCCATCTCTCAATTTTTTGATAAACGGCCGCACAGAAAATAATATTTTAAATTCAACAAGCATTGCTTAAGCGCCTATGAACAAGTTTTCAGCGCACAGGATAAAAACGAGCGAGTTTATTCAAAAATTACATCCTTGGTACATTCATTCGCCACAAGGCATGCACCCGCAATAACATCCTTGTAATAGTTCTCGGGCTTGCGATGCTCCTTCCCCGGCGGCGGCCCGTCCTTCACAAGCTTCTCACCGTCCAGCTTACCCCAGTGCACCTTTGCACGGGCAAGGGCCCGACGGGCACCTTCGATGCAGACGGAGCGCTTGATGACCTCAAGCCTTGGACAGGCCTCCACCAGCCGCCGCACTTGCCCGAAGTAGCTCCCAGGCAGGGCCTCTCCGGGCCACAGCCGAACTATGAAGCCCTTCATGGCCTGTTCGGCCGCCTTGTGGAGCTCCACCAGCTGTTTCAGCTGGTCGCTCAAGGGCACAGGGTGTCCGGCCTCAGCATACTAAGACCAGAACACCTTCTCCGTCGAGCTTCCCTCTTCAGCTCGGTAGATGCGGCGGCATCGGATACGCTACGGGGAAGATCTGCGAATGCCCCTGGTGAACTCCGGATTCGGGTAAGTCACAAGTAGTTTACTTTTATATTTCTGCTTTGCATAAAGAATGCCTTACCCGCTGCTATCTTCTTCATCTCCTCCAACTCTTGGAGGGCGTTTTGGGCTTCAACCTTGGCAGACTTGGCAGTCTCAAGGGCCACCGCGAGCTCGGACGCTTGGGTCTTTGACTCAAGCTCCAAACTCTCATGTTCTTTCATGAGAGCCTGAAGCTCTTGCTGCACCTCGCCGACCTGAGCCCCAAGTTTCTCTCGCTCGGTGTTCTCCGCGGCCGTTTTCTTTTCGGCCTCGGACAGCGCCTGCTTGAGGGTCGCCACCTCAGTCGTGGCCCCTATAATAAGCAGTGCAATCCTGTTATTTTTTGCAATCACGCCTCTCTATAGGCACTTTTCTGTTAGGTATTTCCTACCTTCTTTTTCCTCGAGCTGCCGCTTGGCAAGGCCGAGCTCTTGCTCGGTCCGCTTGAGGTCCTGTTTCAGGACACCCACCTCCGCAGTCAGTGCGGCGGTGGATAGCAGCGAAGCCTGCACACGCATATTGAATCTTTATTGTTAGACTCCTGCGAAATTTACTAGATCCTCTATTCGGCTTTTCTTTCCGAGCGCCAAACAGAGCATCAGGGGCTACTGTCTATGCGGTACTATTTTTATATATTTTTACTTACCTCGAAGCCTATCAGAAGGCTAGTGCAAGCTTCAGTCAGTCCGCTCTTGGCGGACCGAACCTTCTGGATCACCGTACTCATAATAGTACGGTGCTCCTCGTCGATGGAGGCGCTGTCAAGCACCTCGAGCAGATTGTCCGGCACCTCCGGTTGGACGGAGGCCGCCGGCTCAGAAGGCTTGCTCCTCTTGGAAGGAGTTCGCCTACCACGGTCCGGAACTGTTGAAGATTCTGGCACGGTGTCCGGCACAAAGCCGGACTTGGAGCCCTAGGGGGTCTTGTCCCCTTTACTCCCGGGGTCCGGGAGGTCTCCTTGCGGCTCCTCCAGGACCACCTCCTCCTGCCCCGGAGCTCGTTGCGACGCCACTTCGGCATCGTCCGCAGTGCGGGGGGAGGCAGCGGGCGGAACTGAGTTCACGTCCGATGAATCCAGGGAGCCGCTCGACGACTCGTTGAGTTCGGCCCGGGGCGGGCTGCATAATTATGTTCGACATTAGGGAATGTTGTGCAACAAAGGAACATCATGAGTCATTCTGATATCCAAACTTACGATTTCGCTGGACGCTTGGCTCTGTTTGGCCACTCCTCTTTGCCCTCTTCGGCATTGGGGGCGTAGTCCGGCGGAGGGGTCTTCCTTTTCCTAGACCCCTCGGCCACCCCCGTTGGGGCGGCCTTCCTCTTCTCTCCTACTACCGCTGGGGGGGAGAGGTTTCTTCTTCCTTCTCCTCGTCTTCACGGGAGGAGTGCGTCTCGGACTCGTCGGACGACGAGTCCGACACCACCACGTTGCGGGCACTCTTTCGAGTCCACGTGGTCTTCTTCTTCTTGGCCTTCTTCTCCGGCACCACATAAGGCGCCAGAACTAGCAGCTCCACTAGTAGAGCTGGGGCTGGGTCTTCGGGCAGCGGAGCCGGACAGTTAATCGATCTGGATATCGCTCGCCAAGCCTGTCAAAGGTAAGGGAGTTTAGATCCCGCATAGAGTCAAACTATGAAAAAAGCTTAACATCCTGTAAAAGGTGAAAATAGCTTACCTCGCTAGCGTGACGCTGCGAGCGGTATCCGCGGTCCTCGGAAGCGGATGTGGGAGCCTCGGCGCCATTGGTTAGCACCTTCCAGACGTCTTCATACGTCGTGTCGAAGAGCCTGTTAAGGGTTTGGTGCTGCGCCGGGTCGAACTCCCACAGATTAAAGTCCCGTTGTTGACACGGGAGGATCCGGCGGACGAGCATAACCTGGACTACATTGACGAGCTTGATCGGCTTGCTCACCAGGGACTGGATGCATGTCTGCAGTCCGTTCACCTCTTTTTCGTCGCCCCACGACAGGCCCGTCTCTTTCCAGGACGTAAGCCGCGTGGGAGGTCCAGATCGGAACTCGGGGGCTGCGATCCATTTCGTATCGCGCGGCTCGGTGATGTAGAACCACCACGATTGCCACCCCTTCAGGGTCTCCACGAAGGAGCCCTCGAGCCATAGGACGTTGGCCATCTTGCCCGCCATGGCGCCTCCGCACTCCGCCTGGCTGCCGCGCACCACCTTGGGCTTGACATTGAAGGTCTTGAGCCAGAGGCCGAAATGGGGGCGGATGTGGAGGAAAGCCTCGCACACGACGATAAACGCCGAGATGTTGAGGACGAAGTTCGGGGACAGATCATGGAAATCCAGGCCATAGTAAAACATGAGCCCCCGGACAAATGGGTGGAGTGGAAACCCCAGTCCGCGGAGGAAGTGGGGAAGGAATACTACCCTCTCATGGGGCCTTGGGGTGGGGAGAAGCTGCCCCTCCTCGGGAAGCCAGTGCGCGATGTCTTTTGACAAGTATCCAGCCTTCCTTAGCTTTTTGACATGGCCCTCCGTGACGAAGGAGACCATCCACTTGCCTCCCGCTCCGGACATTGCTGGAGAAGGTTGAGGTGGGAAGTGCGGGCTTGGGCGCTGGAGCTTGAGTGCGCAGGAGATGGGTAGGCAAAGGAGGAAGAAGGCGTAGGTAAAAAGGTGGATCCTTATCCCCTGATATGGGCGGATGCGGTTGTGCGTCCCCACCAGCCTAGTAAAACTCGCTTGCCTCCCAAGCGCCGTTATAAATGGCACGGTTGGGTTACCCACGTCCGTATTGATGAGAATCCCGTAAAGGGGGTACACGATCTCTGCTTTGACAAGACGTACCAAGGAAACCGCCTCGCAAAACACGTTGAGGTGGAAAAGTGAAAACGATTCGAGTGAAGGACTTGGCTGTAGTGTGATGACGCACTGCGGAATACGTCAGCAGATTTGATTTGTGTTAATATTATTCTCTCTATGGCAATATGTGGAAGCTTATTTTGCAGAGCCGGACACTACTCTTGGTGTTTACAATCTTCTATGAAGGACTTGGAGGAGGAACCCTCCTTGCAATGCCGAAGACAATTTGCACGCCGGACTCGTCGTCATTGAAGCCTGGTTCATGGGCTACTGAGGGAGTCCTGGATTAGGGGGTGTTCGGGTAGCCGGACTATACCTTCAGCTGGACTCCTGGACTATGAAGATACAAGATTGAAGACTTCGTCCCGTGTCCGGATGGGACTTTCCTTGGCGTGGAAGGCAAGCTTGGCGATGCGGATATTCAAGATCTCCTACCATTGTAACCGACTTTATGTAACCCTAACCCTATCCGGTGTCTATATAAACCAGAGGGTTGTAGTCCGTAGGCAATCAACTCCATACACAACAATCATACCATAGGCTAGCTTCTAGGGTTTAGCCTCCTTGATCTCGTGGTAGATCTACTCTTGTACTACTCATATCATCAATATTAATCAAGCAGGAGTAGGGTATTACCTCCACCGAGACGGCCCGAACCTGGGTAAAAACATCGTGTCCCTTGTCTCCTGTTACCATCCGGCCTTGACGCACAGTTCGGGACCCCCTACCCGAGATCCGCCGGTTTTGACACCGACACATGGCCTAGTCAGTTATGCAGGGTTCATCCCGTAGGTCGGTGGCAAGAAATATTCTGCAGAGTTTAATTAGTGCAACTTTGCTTGTGTGTAGTAAGTACTATTGTTCGGTACTTGATTTGTGTTTGTGAACCCTGTATTGTTTATTAGTACTGCCACTTTTATTGTGTGGTCAGTCCTGAGAACGGTCTATGTTAATGTCTGTCCACTCAATTCAGTATGTATATTTTGAAGTATCCACTTCATCTTTTTTGTGAGGATAGCTTATCAATTATGGTTACACTCCAATATCTGTATGCATTGCAGGGTTTATCGCACCACCGGGATTTCTAGTCCCATGGATGTTTGGTCCATACGATTTGTCACGACCTTTGGAATGTCCTGCTTGTGGGAGTAGGCGGGGCCCCTGCATGCCACCCGTAGTTGGACGATCAAGCTTCTATTTAGTACTTCAACATAGTGATTTCCTAGTAAGGATTCACTTGTGTCACATCAAGTAAATCTTATTGATTTACTGTCTACATCGTATTGATTTAATATCATGTTTTGTTTCTTTTCCTGCAATTTTATGATGCAGGTTTTTCCATGTGACATTCATCACAGAATAAACCGTTTGGTTTGTTCTACGATGGCTATTTTTGCAGGTTTCACTTCTTATGTCGTGTCAGTAACGAAGGCATTGTCCAACACTTATATTACTGGAAAAAATTGGATCAGTCTGTTGTCTGAGTACAAGATGAATCCCTATGATGAACTGCAGTTTGGTTTAACAAAAACGCCACAATTAGTCCTTCTCGCGTTTAAAAGAAATGAAGAAAAAAACAGGATCGCGGTCACGAAGCCTAGTCAAGTTAGAAAGCTGATCATAGCATACCAGACACGATCGCCACTGTCTCGCACATCAGTACCACCTTCAACAAAAGATCGAGCACCGGCAGTTGCTCTAGCACTGACAGCAGTAGCAGCTCAGTCTAATCCAGCTGAGGATTGGGCACCGACCGCGTCAGCGGATCAGGCTGTTCTACCAGAGGATCGGGCATCGAAACCAAAACCTGCTCCGACACCGGCACCAGCTCTACATGGAGCACCATCTTCGGCAGCAGCAACGGCTTCAGCACCTGCACCAACACTTGCACTTGCATCTGCTCTGGCCCGTGCAGCGGCAACCGAACGAGCAGTTGCACCGGCAACAGACTGGGCTGCAGTTCGCACTTCATATACCAAAGTCCTTACAAAAACCAACATGTCCACCTTCTTGGTAAGCATTGGCCGCCCAAGTGTTTTGTTCTTTTTTCTTTCCATGTTGTTTCGCATGATTCACTGTGTTGATCTAACTATTTGGGTATGTCTTCTTGTTTGCAAACAGAGAATTCCTAGAGCAATGAGGGAGTCATTCAACAATCCGGGCAACAGCGGCCAAGTTTCTCTTACCATGCGCAGCCTTGGGGTGAATGAACCTGCTCAATATACCGTAAGTACAAAGGATGGTCGCATGATGATTGATGCTAAAGGATGGTCAAGGTTCAAATCTAAATCATATCTTGCGATAGGGGATGATCTCAAAATCGAACTTTCTCGGCAAGGAGAGGTGGTCCAAATCAACTTTGAAATTCTTCAGTAGCAGCACGCAATTGCCGAACTGATCTATCCTACGAGAGATTTTGATGTAATAATCTGGCATGGTGAAACAAGTGTCTTGTGTGTATAAGTAATACAACAGTATTATTTACCACATAGTATATCATTGATAGAATTGCAACTCTCATTGCTGGGTAGGAACTGTCGTTCGATTTCATTCCAACAGCTGTCATGCTTTATTCAATTTTGTATAATCGCCTTGCGACAGCATCTAAAACCAGCGCCGTACTGATCGCTTGCAATATGAAAAGCGCTGAGGTAGAACACATGGGACCCCAAACATGCAGGGCGGGCCTGCGGCCCAAAGTCCAGCACCGTGAGCCTGTCTGAGTATTATATTCTCAGCTGAACCCCCATATTGCCCGTGCGTTGCACGTAACATCAAGATGCATTTGTATAATATTTTATCTTGTGAGAGAAAATGATGAACAAGGGAAGGCCTTATTTGCAAATGTGGAGAGGTATGTGGGTACCTTTTTGCAAAATTGTCATAGTTTCCTTCCTATCCATCAGATATAAATCGGACAGCCTATATTGCAGGATGGCAGGCACACCATCATCACCAACTCGTCTATACTGTGTTAAAAACAACTTTATTTTTATAATTATGTATGTTATATATATTCCCCTTGATTTTCTTATGTATAATGTTGTGATATAAAAGATTTGTATATTTCTTTACAGAGGGAGTATCTCTTTGTCAAAAATATATTTTTGTGTAACTAGTTGCTCCTGTCTTTCTACTTCCTTTCGCTGATATGTGGGGCATCTGGCAACGGGGTCCACGTGCCATATGCAAAAATTAGAGTGCACAACTGCACGGTAGACACACCCCGGTCGTAGCGCCGCAATAATGCCCAATGAGCCGTCAAATCACAAACCCCCCTTTCCAGCTTTAGCAGTAAGCTGGACGGACGAAGCGGCAATATTTCACTAGGCCTGAATCCCCTTCTCCCTCGTCTGCTTGTTTAGAGAAAACCCCCTCTCGGCGATTGCATAGGGTTATCTCATGGATAACCAAGTAGGAATTCTTCATCCATCCCCGATAAATCCAAGTCCCTTGGTCGCGGGTAATCCTAGGGTGGCAGCCGCCGCCGTTGATGCATTTTTCTTCCTACTGAATCTAGTGTGTTTCATTTGCAGTGCCCAAAGTGCAAGGACCCTATAGGTTTCTGTGCCCTCGGCGAGACGCCAAACTTGTTCCTTCTCATCCTAACACAGGATTTTAAAACGCGCACAGTAAGTTCCTAGAATCCTCTTTTCTATCCGGGAGGGTGGGTTTTTTTGAACATGTTGTCGACTAATTTGGAAATTTGGATTGCTATATTTGGATAAAAGGTACTAACAGTGCAATGGTCAACACTGATGTGAAGGAGGAAGTTATTTCTAGATTTGGATAGGGAATACATTGTGTTCTCATATTATGTTTCCTGCAGTGCATTATTTGCTCTGCCTGAACACATGTACTCAAGATGCTCGGCCTTGGAATAACTGAATACACCAGTTTAATGGTCACAATGAAGACAAGCCATGGATATAAGTTCCGAGTTGGGATCATGAACCAAGAAGATCGCTGCTTTTTTTATGGACAAACTTGGATAAACTTTCTCAAGTGTTACAGACTGAAAATTGGCGCAGGAATGTTGATGGAAATAGCAGAACCTGGTCTCATCTTCACTGTGATCTTCCACCCCGACATCGTTCCAATTGTTCATCCATGTTAGTTTTGTATTTGGTTCTTGCTTGTTGCCTCGATTACTTCTTAATCCACCTATTCTGTCTAACTAATCACAATTTAACTTTAGAAGTAGCAATGAATCTCTCACGAAGATGCTACTTATAACTAATGTTTTCTTATAATTGGTGGCTCGTGTAGTTTTTTCAGAGTTAAGTAGGCTTCTCGTTTGTTATTATGTAACAACTTGGCTGTTTCTGATGGCATTAAAGTTGACTGGGACAACATCCACAAGTTCCTACACTTTATTGATCGTCTTGAGGTCCTTGTGGGGCGTTTCAATGGTGGAAGGCCACATGGGATATGTGTGCCACTACTACACTCATTAAACAGGTCCAACTGTGTCGAGAAACTTATGGTACAAGCTATTTTCTGTTATATATGTTGTTCATAAACTATTGCTTATACACAGTTTTACAAGTGTGATCTTCTTGAAACAGAAACTGCCCAGTTCTATTGTTCCTATACAGATGCCTGACCATGGTTGGGTCAGACTTGCGCTTGGTCAGAACATGATGTTTATGTCGACCTACTCCATTCCCCTTGGAGGTGAAAAGATACTTAATCATGGGTGGTCTCAAATAATGAAGGCCCGTCCATCTTGGAGAATAGGACAGAAGATTATGTTCCTGCTTTTCCATGGCTCTAAAGCAAATATCTTGTTTATTGACCACATTGCGAGATGAAGCCGCTTTTAGAAGGTTGTGGATGCGCGGGGTGGCGCCTGGCCCTTGTCCTGGGGCTTGGCGGCCTCACCCTAGGTTAACTGTAGGCAAAGTAGGACTGTTCGAGGCGTGCTTTGTACGGTTGAACCTGTATAAGTACTCATACTGCTTTCAGCTATGGTTGTTAAGTGCCCCTACTAGTTTCAGTTAAGGTTGTTAAGTACTCATGCTGCTTTTACAGTCTGTCGTGTTTCTTCAGTCCTATCTTCCTCCAGCCCCGAAAACCAAACCAGCACCGGCGGGCCGCCTGCTTCCGCCTCCCACGGCTGGCTGTGCCTCAGCGAACGCATCGCTACCCCAACGTCTCCTGAATCGTTAACGCCGATGTCCGAGGCCTCGCCGTCGTCCTCCGCGCGCTTTGGTGCGCTCGCCGCAGCGCCGCCTTCTCACGTTGTCAACATGGTCAACAAACAACAGGAATCGGCAGAAGTACGTGGAGAGGATGACAGTACGGGCCCACCGTGTCAGCGTAAGGAAAAATAAAATGCTTCCTCCTAGTGTTTTCCTGACATCTAGGACCCACGACATTGTGAGCATATATAGTCAATATACAAGAGAACTACACAAGATCGGTTGACACCTTGGATGTAGCTGCTCGAGCAGTATTTTTTTGTTATTGTTGAGACGGAGCAGGGTTTGAACTGGGTTGTGGCCTGTCTAGCCCAGGCTTATATTTTATGTTCACAATGTGACCAGCCCAACTATTTTTTCTTTGTGAAAATGAGCCCAGTTTATTTTTCTGAAGAATACCCAACTAGCCCGATTTATTTTTCTACGCCCTGATGGGCTTCAACTCTTTCAAGACGCATGCAAACCTTGAAAGTAATATGAAATTGGTTGTAAATATACAAACAGATGACAAATTGGCAATTACTTTATAATTTCTAGATTTTTTCACATTTTCAGATTCCTATTTCACTGGGCATTAACCTAATTTAAATATATCTTCGAAGTACTTTCAATCTGGCTCAACATTTTGGTATTAAAAATAGTTTGGAACCCATAGAAATATGCGAAATTGGCCCTGGCCAACCAAAAAAATGGACTGCAATAAATTGCATAAGAAGTCGCAATGAGCTATATATAAATTATTAAAAAAAGAGGGAATGGTCTGACTTATGGGCCTATTAAGTTGACGCGTATGCAAGATTTTTTTAGTTATTATGTATGTCGACAAAAGATTCTAGCAGAAGTAACTGTTGGAAGTTAATCCAACGGCCGTCGTGTTTCTTCAATCTATGATATTCTTGCTCCAGCCGCCAAATCCAGCCCCGGCGGGACCGACTGCTCCCGCCTCCCATGCAGGCCTCACTGCCTCCTACTACTCCCACCACTGGCCAGGGTATCCCTCTAATCACCCACAGCTCCTGTTATTCTGCGGCGACGGCAGCCTCACACCACAGCCGAACCAGTGAACCCTCGTACTCCTCTCCGCGTGGGCATCCACTACCGCGTCTTCCCCGGCTCGGTGTCGTCCCCTTCCAAAGCCTCGTCGTCGTCCACCACCCTGGTGCTCTCGGCGCGGTGTGGTCAACATGGTCAAGGAATAACTTCCATCGGAAGAGTATGGTCGTGGAGAGGCTGACAATTGGGTCCACAGCAGCCGCAAGGAAGTGCCTCCTTATTACGCGGAAAAAAAATTATTCCTCCACCTGACAGGAGGGACCCACCGGACGAGCCACCATATTTGGCGAAAAAACCGTTTCCCCCCTAACTGCTGGGACCCACCGGACGGGCCACCGTATTTCACGAAAAAACGTTCCCCTCGCTATTAACTCGGACCCACCTAAAGTGCCTCCTTATTGCACACAAAAAAATGAATACTCCCCCTTCTGGTTGGGACCACCATGGTGGGAGGCTGACTTGTGGGCCTACTAAGTTGAAGGGGACGGAGTGCTTTGTCAACTTAGTCAATATGAACAATTCTAGCTCCAGTGACTGTACGATGTCCATCCAACGACCGTAGTGCTTCTTCAACCTCTGGTCTTCCTACTCCAGCCGCCCAAAGCAGTGCCGGTCGTGTCGCATGCTCCTGCCTCCCATGACCGGCTGTGCTGCCGCGGAGGCCTCACCGCCCCTACTATTCCCATCGCTGGCCAGGCCATCCCTCTACTCACCCACACCCCCTATTATTCTGCGGCGACGACAGCCTCACACTGCAGCGAACCAGTAAACCCTCGTACTCCTCTACGCATGGGCATCCACTGCCGCGTATTCCCCGGCTCCGCGTTGTCCCCTTCCTAGGCCTCGCCGTCGTTGACCGCCCTGGTGCTCTTGAGGCGGCATGGTCAACATGGTCAAGGAACGGCTTCCATCGGACCTGGACTGTACGTGTAGAGGCTGACAGCTGGGTCCACGGCCACAGCAAGGAAGTGCCTCCTTATTACACGCAAAATAATTTTTCCTCCACCTGACAGCGGGGACCCACCGAACGGGCCACCGTATTTCACGAAAAAAACATTTCCCCCTGAATGCTGGGACCCACTAGCTACAACTTCGCATGCAAGGAAGTGCGTCCGGGCAAAAAAACGATTCGCCCCCCTGACTGCTGGGACCCACCAGCTACATCTTCGCAGGCAAGGAAGTGCCTGACAGTTGGGACCCACCTGGTCGAAGCACACGTAGCATTGTCATTCTCGTCACGAACTTGTATGTACATACTGGTCGATGTAGAGGCGCGCACGTGTCGTAGTAGAGGCGCACACGTAGCATGTACACGTACATACAACGGCCAGGGTGCAAGAAAGTAAATACGACCACGTACGTACATACGGGCGGGGTCTCGAATGCCTACTCGCGCGTACGTACGGCCAGGGCTCGTGTACATGGCTGGGTCGGAACGGAGAAACTGTGTCGTCATTGTGTTCATGGGGAGGCAATGGAATGCGTCGTGTTCATGGGGAGGCAACGGAATGGTTCGTGTTCATCGGGAGGCAACGGAACGCGTGGGAGCCAACCGGCTTAGACGGAACAGCCGATGGAAACGAGGCATGGCGTATGGCAGAATGGAGGAAACGGCCTTGTGTTCAACCGGCCACGTTCGAAACAGGATCCTGTTCATCGGGAGGGGTCTGGCGTACCGTAAAACGGAGGAAACGGACCTCCTACCGTCGAAACGGGGGTCCTGTTGATCGGGAGGGGTGTGGCGTACCACAAAACGGAGGAAACAGACTTGTGTTGGAGCGCTACGGTCGAAACAGGGGTCCTGTTCATCGGGTGGAGTGTGGCGTACCGCAAAACAGGACTCAACGAGATACTGTTCATCTCCACCATTGACCCCCTCTAGCCTCCACGGGCTACTGTTCATCCACCGTCGACCTCCTCCAGCCTCCACCTGCGATTGTTCATCCACGAGCTCTTGTTCATCCAGCCTCCACCGCGTGTTACTCCACCGGCTACTGTTCAACCAGCCCTCTCCACGGGCTCCTGTTCAACCACCCCTCCACGGGCTACTGTTCATCCAGCCCTCCACGGGGTGGTCCTGTTCATCCAGCCCTCCACGGGGTGGCCCTGTTCATCCAGCCCCAACCGGCTTGATCGATCGGGGTCTTGTTCATCCAGAGGCAACACCACGGGGTCCTGTTCCTCCACCCCCATCGGGTACTGTTCATCCAAACCCCCCAGCAACACTCACTGTTCATCCAGAGGCAACACCACGGGATCCTATTCATCCACCCCCACTAGGAACTGTTCATCCAAACCCCCCAGCAACGCTCACTATTCATCCAGAGGCAGCATCGATCGGCTTCAGTTAGCAGCAGTAGCGAAGGAATCACTGAATCGGGTTCACTTAACAGCCATCGATTCATCGCTCGGGTTCAGTAACGCGTAGCCTACAGTGTAATCGCTCGGGTTCAATTAGAGCCCAACGCCTCCCTCGGGTTCAGTTAGATCCCAACGCCTCGCACCCATGCGCGTGCGTGTACGAGAGAAACGCGCATCGCTCGGCCCCGACCACCTACCGTAGCCGGGAACAACCCGATATTTTCCTCGCCCTCGCTTCTACCACGTTTTTTACGTCATGGACGGCCCAAAGAATGTCATGCAGCTGCATCTCCGGCCCGCCCAGGATGAAAAGCCCATTTTCTATCATGATTTTTTGTCATAGAAGTAGGACCCCACCACATCTATGATGATACCGGGTTTTTTCACAATTATCATCATAGAAGTGTCATAAGTATGACAGGAAAAAAATTCGTTCGGCCCAAAATGTCACGGAATGTGTCTTTTTTTCGTAGTATAACCACGTTAGAAGGAGCTCTGTCACGGCCCGGCGGCTATGTGCCATTTTCGCCAGCGCTTCGGCGGGCATGCTGGCCTTCTTCGTCCCGTAAATGACGCACATGACTCTTCCCATGGCGGTGCCCAGGGTCACCAGCGTGGTGACGCTGCTTGTCGTGCACAACCTCAGAAGAGCGTGCAGTGGGCGCTGGGGTGGGCGTCTTGGAGGTCGCTGCGCCACCCGTGGGTGGCACGGCGACGCCCCCGGAGGGCCCCGCGCCGACTGCGGGGGGGGCCAGCTCCGTCTCTGGATTTTGCGGCATGCGGCCCGTCGTCCTGCGCACGAACGACACCGTTCGCCAGGCTCTGACTGCCAGAGCGATGTTGGTGCTCGTGGGCCGCGCCTCGGGTCCTGTCCGCGACTGGCCCGCTGCTCGCCTGCACAGGTATAGGTCGTCTGGCTCCTGACAAACCGACCGCCATGGCCGCCTTCTTCTTGGGAGCCATGACGATGAAGAACCGCTAGGATAACAGCCAGACCAGATTTTCAAAACTGCACCCCCTACCTGGCGCGCCAGAGGTGTCGATGGAAACGACACCTATGGGGTCACTAGTATCCCTTCTATGGTTGGCGAGCGTGAGGTTGTACAAAGAGCGGGTCTGACCACACGGATCGTTTACCCAGGTTCGGGCCGCGAAGATGCGTAATACCCTAGTCCTGCTTTGGTGGGTGTATTTGAGTGTGTTCTTTTGTTCTTGAGCTAGCTACGGGGTGCAACTTGCCCAAAAGAGCCGAATCCTTCTCCTGGTCGCCTCGGGCCTCCATTTATAGGAAAAAGGGGTTGCCATAGTGGAACACAGGAGGTAGAAGGGTCTACAGTCGACAAGCCTATCCTCTAGGACCGTTGGACAAACACATTTAATGCACTGCCGACGTGCCCTCCTCGTTTTATCGGGGATGCCAGGGAAGCACGTCCCAGCTGTCTCTGCCTCGTCTGGCCTCGACACGCGTCCGAGCTGATGAGGCATCACGTCGCCACATTGGCTGGCTGCTAGGCTGGCGCAGTGGTGGAGCCTTCATGAAGGGTCGCATGCCACCACGTAGGTGCTTGCTGAGTCGGTGTAGAGGCCGCCCATCGCCATGCAGGTTCCTGCCCAGCTGGTTGAGCTAGCAGCTGCTTGGGGACGGTGGTGGAGTCTTGGCTGGTGCAGGCCTGGCAGAGGCCCTGCTGATGCCCTCGGCAAGGTTCTTGCCGGGGGCCCGGCAAGGGTGCTGCTGTGGTGTTGTAGTCGTCCCCGGCAAGGGTCTTGCCGGGGGTCTTGTGGATTCCCTCGGCTGGGATCCCGCCGAGGGTCGCCGTCTTCTGGTCCTCATCTGATCTCATATGTTTATGATCTTGACGAAGATTTGCATGCCACCACAGAGGCACCTCCCGAGCCTTGGTTCCAACATAGTTGGTTGGGTTGGAGCCTGTGGGCTCAAGGGTGACTCACTCCGCCGCCATCGGGCAAGTTGCCCCGGCAAGGCTCTTGCTAGGGCTGCGGAGGCTGCCTCGGCTAGGATCTTGCCGAGGGAGTCCACCTCGCCCTCTTGATCTTCTGTGCTTCTGGTCTTGGCGTTGCCTTGGTTGCCTTGCACTTCGGTCTCTCTCCAGCTTCCCTCCTCTGCCCGGCTAAGTGTGGTCGTGGCGTGCGGCTCTGACTGCCCGTGCACAAGTAAAGGGGGGTCAAAAGAAGAGCCCCTACTTTTGTACACCGATAGTCATGTTGTAAATTTTATCCATGTTATGCTTCCGCTATTGCTCATGAGGAGACCCCCATAGTTCCCTCATACCCATTGGGAGATTTTGATACATCCTAACATATGCATCCCATGAATAAATATGCTATTGTTGTGCCGCACACTTGCTATAATTTGAGTCCCAATCATGTTGAACACGATAACTATCATTGCATGATGGATGGCATATTTCTCTACTGTGCCTCAAATTTCTTTGAGCGATGCTTATCTTGTGCTAACACTCACATGCACATACACATGATGATAGATGATGTGTACATTTACCATGTACACACCTTCTTTGCTTTGTGTCTCTTTTGTGTTAGTACCCATGAATACTCGTCAACCTCACAATCCCATGAGTTGACGAAATGAGCTCTAGAGAGCAATGATGATTTGGGATCCTGTGGATTGTCCTTACCACTGCTCCCTTCGTGCAAAGACTTCGTGCATCTCTTCTACATGGCCATCACATGGTTATGGGTTATTTACCACTTCTCACTTTATGCCCATATTGCCATGCTCACTTTGCATGCTATGCTCATTTCGATGCCTTTGCCATGCATTTGTGACACATTCTTTGCATCTCACATGACACTTAATTCTCATACTTGTATGTGTATTTGCATGCTTGGTGGAGATATTGCTTGTTATTGCCATGTTTGCTTTGCGACCCATTCCTATGATGATACTTTGATCTTGCTTTGTGTTCGTGCTTGCCATATGTCATGTGCATTTCCTATGCCTATTACTTGCTCACATGACATGATTGCCATGATATCCTCTAGTGCGTTGCATCTTCGCTCCACTAGTTTGCACAACATGACTGATATGCTTGCTTCGTGTAGTGCGCCACCCATGATTCATACTTGCTCATCTCATGCGGTTGATAGACACTATTGCCATGCTTTTCATATGATTCCCATTGCTACTTGTCACATGTCTCCATATGTTGCCTCTCTCATGCTAGATGATTTACCTTGTATTGAGTGCAACAATGCTTTTAGTCTTGCTAATGAGATTGCCCCCATAGCATTGTCACATATATTTGGAGATTTTGACATATTTCTTGTGACACATGCTTATCTTCCTTCTTTGCACTATATGCCTAGTGCCATGAGTATAGTCATTGCATCATATTATTCATGCACTTTTTCTTCTAATGGTTATGTGCAAGAGAAGAGAACCATCATGATGGATGATGTGTTTATCTACAATGCGCATACATTCTTTGTTTTGTTGTGTGCATGTGTAGGATACTTGGACTTCGTGTTGACTTCCACTTCATGTGAGTTGACCATTCGAGCTCTTGAGAGCGAGCCTCATACAATCGACCACGACTCGGTTCTACACCACATTTCCTACCACTTCATCCTTGTGAAGGACGCACAAGGACATGCTTTTGAGGTGATATACCTCTATCTCGAGAACACCCAAACAATGAGCATGCATATTCACTACTACAGGATGCTGCTAACGCGACACTACGATCGGAGACCCTTCGACGAAACTGTGTGCGATGCAATAATTGCAAACGGTGGTGTAAAAAACCGTCAAAAAGGTGCAAAACGTTTGCGATGACTGATGCATCAAACACGGTTCGGATTTTAGTTGCATGTGCGATGCAGGGCATACAGTTCAGTTCAATTAACTGTTTGCAATGAGGAGGAAGAAAAGAAATGGGCAGCCAGATGAAGGTGTGTGCGATATACAACATACAGTTCACTCAGATGAACTGTTTGTGATTAGGCAACATAAAAGAAACGGTCAGCCAGATCAATGTGTGTGCGATATACGGCATGCGGTTCACTCGGATGAACTGTTTGTGTTGAGACAAGAGAAGAGAAACGGTTCAATATATCAAGATGTTGTGATACGCGGAAAACAAGTTTGTGATCAGAAATGTGTGCGAAGACCGATAATAAAACAGACAATTGCTTCTAATAAGACGTATGTGATATGCTCTATCTACACAACATCTATTGGCCATTGGGGGACGCGCGGTCATCCGGATATGTGATATGCTCTGTCTACACAACATCTCTTAATTTAACCTCGAGGTCCTTGTTTTTTATTTTTCTAATTTTGAAACACATGTTAAAGAAGGTCTACCCGCATTACTTTTTGACAATGTATGATATATGGCATACAATTGATCCATCCGACCTGTTTGTGATGGAATAAGCCGTCTGTGCTAGCTCGATGTTCCCTAGTGTGGTCAGTGTTCATCTGATCATTATCTACTTCTTGTGCTAGCTCGATGTTCCTTCTATGCTAGTTTCCTTTAATTGATGGTGCTTTATGAACACGCCACCGTTTCTTGCCATTTCCTCACCTATTTCCCACCACCCTGCGATATTGCTCATAAACCTAGGCGGCGCGTGACGCACGGAGGCGACAAGCGCAACCTATAGCATATCCACCTTTTCCAAGCATGCCAACCCACCAAAGCGCCGCCTCTGCCATCAACCTCGTCGACGAGGAAAACAAACAGGCGCCACGGCCCGTCGAGGCCGAGGCGCTCTCCTGCAACGCGATGGACGACACCGTGATGCACGTCATCGCCGGGGTTGAGCAGACCTTTGGCGCATGGCGCTTGAGTGCCGTGGATCAATATAGGCATGTTAGCGCCGACAGGCTATAGCTCACCGCACAACATGATCGATGGCGTGCCGCGGAGCAAGCTAGGCGCGTCCGTGCCAATAGGCTGCGGCCCGCCGCACGGCAAGACCGTTGGAGCGCCGCAGAGCGAGAGGCGGGGCGCGTCGCACAGCAAGAGCGGATCCATCGGCGCTTGCCTGCTATCGACACTGCGTCCTAGCTGGGTACACGTCCCATCAGTACCCCTATTCCTCGCCAGGAGTGGGCAGAGGCCCTCGGGGCCGTACTTGCACCATGGGCCGGCCGCGCCGTACTTGCACCGGACGCCCGCCGCATCGTCCTCATGGGTGGCTCCGTTCACCTTCTCCGCGGCCTGCTGGGTGCCAACGCGCTAGTCTGTAGGCTCGACCGCCTCCTTGGTCCAGGTGTCCACCTGGGCGCAGTAGAGGAACATGGTTGTCGCATCCTCAAGCTGGTGATCTCCGATGAAATAGCCAACTTGGAGCTAGAGATCGCACTCCAGATGTACCGCGAGCGTGTCGACTTCTTGGATGAACGCCTACACGAGTTCAGGGAGAGCCAAGAGCTACCGTAGGCAAGGGCTGCTGGTCATGGTCTCATGGTCGCGTTTTATTTTGTTGAGTTGATTTGATGTGGATAGCTATGTATTCACAGCAATCATAGTATTGCTCCGTTTATTCCTCAGTTTCAATGTGTGTACTCTGTTTTTTGTTCTTATATGTTCTGGTTCAATGTGTGTATATATGCTTTTCATTCTGTATATGTGGATGATAACAGCTAGATTCAAATTAGTATACAAAAGCAGACAGAAAATGGAATTCATAATATATATATATATATGTATATTTATTGTTCATTAGTTCATCACATTATATATATATATATAAAATATCATCACATATACGTGATGATACTGAACTACTAGGTACAATGCATAAAATTGAAAACGAACAATACTAAAACTAATAATCCCTCCTAGGGCCAGTATTCCGGCAGCCCCTTCCCAACAACTCCCTCGTGCGCGTCGTCTTCCCAGTACGGAGGCAGTATGCCGCCTCCTCCGCCTCGCAGCATTTGACGTACCGATCTGCCTCTTGTTAGCGGACGCGCATGAATGATCTTGCCATTTCGTTGGGCACCTGATGTGGGGTGGAAACCATAGGGGACGATCTTTCACGATTGGAGCGGATCCTACAAAGAACACGAAGAACACGAGGGGGAAAACACGAGGGGAAAGAGAGGAATCACTCAAATCAACAAGAAACAATAACACATGTGCTAGATCCTCGAAACACAAAAGGAGATACAAGATCCACGATCAACAAAGGACAGTACAGAGGTATCTGGTTCTTCTTCGTGAGGAAGTCTTGAGGGGTCTTCCCATGAAGGGGTCTTGAATCCAAGGTGGATCTTCTCCGAAGAGGTAAGGGTCCCTCCCAATGGAGTAGATCCGGATGGATGAGCGAAGCTCTGTCTCACATATGAGCTAACACAACACTAACCCTCAAATGGTGGGGGTGGAGGAGTATATATAGTCTAGAGCAACAAAGGGGTAAGTGGGGGAGGGATACAAGGACAAAGTCCCAGCTGCGCACAGGCAGGTACCAGTCGCCTGGTGGGTACCGGTCGTCCGGTGGCTCAGGAGGGACCGGTCATCTGCTAGTCGCTGGACGTCCGCTAAAGACGTTCTGTGAAGAGGCACCGGACGTCCGGTGTCTTCGGACTTCCGTTAATATTACCGGTCGTCCGGTGGGGGCCGGACGTCTGCTCTCTGCGAGGTGCTGTAGCTGGTGTTGGCTGTGCTTCAGGCGCCAGTCGTCCGTTGGAGGCTGGACGTCCGCTCGCTGGCCGATCGTCCGATGGGGTCCGGACGTCCGCACGCTGGAGCTTCTTTGGCAGCTCCTTGTACTTGGTGTCCTCGCCATCTTGTCCATGGTCTTCCTCTTTGTTCCTGGTGATGCATAGCACATATATTTGAGGTACTAGCCATGTCTCACATATGGAAAGTGATGGTTCAAAGAGGAGCGAGTTCACCTTATGTCCAATGGTGTATAGTCGAGGTCTCATCTTATGTATCCTTGGGGCTTGGAGAGTAGTCGGAGTGTACATGGGGATGAACATGGGATGCCCCGCATCATCTCCCCCCCCCATTGGAAAAAATACGACCTCAGATTGTGATCATCATCACCATGGAAACACTTGTCGTGGACGGACTTATGGTTGGACGAACTGGAAGTCATGGCGCAATTCAAGTACTCCAAGGTGTCACCGGAGGAATATACTTGCAAAAAGAGCAAACACAAATGACACTCGGAAATACAATGGTTAGCGCACACAAAGTGTCCATCATGTAAGAATGAGTCCATGAGGCAAGATTGTTCGGGACAAAGCACATGAAGCTTAGCAAGATGATATGTAATGAGATGTAAAGCATTCATGGGAGCAAAAGCATTCACTGTGCACACAAATGTATTGTGAATGTGATCAATGCAAACATTGTGCAAAATGATGTCATAATGGGACGGTTTCTCAAAAGGATGAACATGGTAATTGCTGCTCAATGTGACTATGTGATCATGCAATTGATGGTGGGTAATATGATCATGATGTAAGAATATGCCATCAAGGAAGATCACAACAAATTTGCTAAGGAAATGCACAAGCTCATATATCATGGATGACATGGGAATACAAGATGCAACAAGGCAATCATAATGTGAGTCAATCCATGCATAAGATGCAAATTTGTCATGTGTATGATATGTCCATCGAGCATGACATGTGTGAGCACAATCAACAAATATGGAGGTGTTGGTGTACCAATGCTCGATGTCGTGGCATGAGTGGAGGTTCGAAGGTGCATCCAATAAGTCTGAGCGCTCCTCAATTTGAAGGTTCATAGAGCCAATCTCCAATGTCGCTCCTCCGTTCGCGAGATGTATCATGTCGACAACAAGAAGGACACAGTAATGAAAGAGTGACCCATCCAATATGTGTATTTGAGGATGGCTCAAATGGAAGGAGTTCACCTTTAGGAGATTCTCGCAAATGTTTTTGTTGCACATCGTGTATGCCTTCGCATGACCAAGTTGTCGCATAACAGCACTGCCTTGTGAATCCTCCAAAATGAAAGAACATAACAACCACTTGGAAAAACAAATGAGGTTAGCGGAAGTGCAAAACCATTCGTGTGGTAAGATATCCAACAAGTATATGCATCATGCTCATCATAAGAAAGGATAAGGGAGCATTTCATAGTATGGAGGCATATGATGTGAGAACAACCAAATACAATAGGCTCAATTAAACAAGAATGCCTCACAAGTAAAGTGTCCAAGTCTCCAAGATCAATAAGCATAGATGCAACAATTGGAGGCAAGAGACAATGAACAAGATATATCATGTGAGAGGCATGAACATATATGTCAACAACCCAAGAAAGCATGTAAGAGTGGAACATGGGTGATGCGACAAAGCAAGCAATCATAGTGATCAAGTCAAGCAAGCTAGTAGTGCGAAGATGCAACGTACTAGAAGGGATCATGGCAAGCATGTCATGGGTGCAAATAGTGTGCATGAATAATTCACATGACATAGCACATGCATGAAAGGAAGATATGAGCAAAGTAGGTTCATGGTGTTGGCAAGAAGTCCTATGTAAATAACAATGGAACTTCATGACTCTCCCAACACAACAAGCAACAATAGCATGAGGCGCATAGAAATCATGACAATAGCTACAATGATCTCCACCAAGCATGCAAATACACATAGCAGTAGAATAATGGTGAATCATGGGTAGATGCAAGCAAGGGTCACAATTGCATGGCAAAATCATGTAAAGAGGCGTAGCATGCAAAGTGAACACGATAGTATGGGGATAAGGTAACAAGTAATATATAGTCCATAGCCGTGTGAGAGCCAAGTAAAAGAGATGCACGTAGTCCTTATGCGAAGGGAAAGGTGGGAATGATAATCCACGGGATCCCAAATCATCGTTGCTCTCAAGAGCTCGTTTCGTCAAGTCTTGGGATTGAGAGGTTGACGAGTATACGTGAGTACCTACACAAAAGAAAGGCAAAGGAAAAATTGTGTGTGCGTGGTATATGTACACATCATCCATCATGATGCGCACGTGCTTGTGTTGGTTAGCACAAAATATCCAATTCTCAAATAAATGAGATGCATGATATAGAAACATGTCATCCATCATGATAGGTTTGTTGTTATCTATGGCATAATGGAGACTCAAATTGTGTAATGCATCATGGGAAATATCTAGAGCATTGTTATGCATGGAATGCATATGGTGCAAGCAATTATGGGGATCATGCAAAGTATGGAATGCATCAAAATCTCCTGATATGTATGAGGAAACTATGGGGGTCTCCTCATGATCATTAGTGGAAATATCACATGGAGAATGTTGACAACATCCAAAACAAAGAATATTCAGAGCAATGTGATCATGGCATGGCATAGTAGATGAATTGCACAAACCATGTAAAGGAAGCATGGCAATATCATCACATGAAAAATAAAAGCCAATGACTATCATCTCATCATCTATGCCATAAGTGCAAATGGGATTTACTTTAATGGGGCATGCATAGCTACTATGTTGAGATTGAAATGATGCAATATGGGAGATCTCACTCATAGCATATGACAAGTTTAAAGGATTGTCAAACATGATGTGACCAATAGAATTTTCACATGATATCCTATGGAGCATAGCATCACAACTAGGCAAATCAACATGCTCATCATGATATTCATCATAAATGGGTGGCATATCGAAACATGACATAGTATGTGATGAAGCCATAAGGTGATCATCATCATGCAAGCAATCATTTTCAAGATAGTCCACTAGTGGGACAAGAGAAGAACCATCACCTATGTTACCTTTGGAGCATCGCTCATGTGTTGTAGGTGAGGTGTCGATGACGAAGTCGTGGTCATCTTCATCTTGATGGAACCATGTGGGGGTGCATCATCTTCCACCATGGCCATCATCGTCTCCATTGGAGGTATGAAATCGTCGAGGATAGGCATGTCGTCATGTAGGAGACCTAGCACCAAGAGGGAAAACACACTCGGAGTAGAGGGTAAGTCGTTAGAGATAATAGTGGCCTCACATGTCGTGTCAACTACCTCACTCACTACGTGTTGTGGCTCACTCATCCCCTCTTGGATGCACTCACTCATATGGTTGGTGGAGTCACTCAAATGGCTCTCAACCTCACATAGGATGTGTGGCATGCTCTCAAGTGTGGGGCTAGTGGTGGTCACACACATCCTCTCATAGGAAATGCAATTAATGTCACATATGGTGGAGTCACTCATATCACTCGTGGGGTGGTGGCTCTCCTCAGATGGCAATTGGGGCATCTCGTCACATGTCGGTGTCGGAGAGATGTTGGTGCAAATGTCTCCATGCTGAATCATGTCGTAGTCGTAGCCATGGATGAAGGCCGAAGATGGAACATCATCACTCTCCTCTAAGACCAAACATAATGTCTCATGTGCGGTCTCGTAGCTTGACTCAGAATATGAGTCCAATATGGGCTCCGTCTTCATGTTGTTGAAGAGGTTTGTGCTCCTCGCCATGCTCGAAGGGTATGGCCCTTGCTCGACCTTCTTGTCGCTGTCTTGTTGTTGGAGGCCCATATGATGTGGCACCTCATAGCTCGTCTCCATGATCGAAGGGAATTTCCCATGCCCGACCATCTTTCTTGAGGGGCTTCCGAAGATGTAAGTGTCGCCCTCGCTCTTAGGTGGTCGCCTTATTGTTGAAGATGTCGATGCATGCGAACTCATCGGAGGTATGCGAAGATGACGTACGTCCAAAGGCGAAGATGATGAAGTGGTTGGTGTAGTCGTAGCTCCATCTTGGTGGTGCTTGTCTCACAGTCTTCTCTTGTGCTCTTGAGGCTTGGCCTTGGCATGAAGTAGAGCTTGTTGGGACTTGTACATTTGTGCTTGATGAGCATCTTCATGACGATGGTGTCGTTGTCGTGCTTGAGCTCGATGGAGTTCATTTTCGTCATGCACATGATGCTTGGAGGTGACTTGCCCTTCATGACGACGTGGATCACGAACGTAATGGTGGTCGGCATGGAGATGTGGGCGTGGACGACTTGCACTTGCATCGTTTGGGTGCTCCGAAGATGACTGACTTGCTCGTCGTCACCTTGAGGATGATGAAGGGGAAGAACGTTTGGCCAACAAAGTCCGAATCTCCTCCATCCTTGCATCTTGCTCCTCCTTTTGGGCAGAAAACTTGTTGTCGAAGTAGTCCCTTCTCCTAGCTTCGGAATGTCATAAGTGGTGATGTTGTCGATGACTTGCATTGCTCATTGTAGTACGAAGTGGGGAGTGTTGGTGTTGGAGTTGTTCATGTCGTCGTTGTTGTCGAAGACCGAAGATGAAATGCCTTGCCTATCCATCACAAGACTCGAGCAAATATGAGTGCTGGAAAGGAGAGAACTATACCAAATGTACCTTGACCGATGTTGAAGATGGATCAATGATCACTCAATGATGTAACAAGGAAATAGCACAATTGGTACCGATCATGTCGTTTTCTCACACCTACACACATAAGGCTTATGGTGAAGCTCGGTGAGGATAGTGGCACAAAACTTTGATGCAAAATGTTAGCAAGAGTCAATAAAGTCGAAAGAGATTCACAAATTCGCAAGTGAAACAAGTAGACCAATAGCAATGAATGGCACACGGAAATGCACACGTGGATAGATAAATGGGGTTGTGCAACCAAGGAATGAGCACAAATGTGGAAGCCATGGAAAACGCTCGTGTTGCCCAACTCAGGAGAGAAGCTAGCATGATTGCTCAATAGGCGGATACAACACTTGTGCGCAACCTATGAGATGCAAAATGTATGAGCTTTCTATCCCAAGTATGGTATGTATATATGATGTTTCGGTGGTATGATCCAAGATGATCGGATATGACAATCTTATATGCACTATGGTAGGATGCTATGGCACTTGCTTACAAGCTTCTTTGCTCGTTCTCTTTTGCTTAAAAGCTTATTATTCTTTTTTTGTATGGCCACTTTTGCACAATGAACAAACCAAGATAGCAATTGTATATATGTGTGAACAAACTTGAGGCACACGAGATGATATGATATCAATATGATATGGTATGTATGCAATGGATGGTGTAGATCACTAATGTGCACGAGTAACATTGTCGGCAATACTCAAATGACTAGCCTCGATAGGCAAGTGACGCAAAATAGGCTAGGGGTTATCAATGCAATGGCAAGGGAATATATAATGGAGGGATACCACGATACCAAGATGATACTGATATGGAGGTTACCATCGAAGGTTTCTCGTTTGTAAGCCACGGACGGATGATGGTGAAGTGGTCAATGTCGATGACGACCTTGTGGTGATGATGAGTGGCGGTGATCTTGATGGAGATACAAAGATGATGGAGACTCGTCCCTAAGTAGCCGAAACACCTTAGGAAACGAAATAAAAAACCGCGAACTCAAAATCTCAAATGACAAATGTCAAATGGTGGTAGTGGGAGGTGGTGGTGGTGTTGTGGAAGCTCAATGCGATTGCGGAAATGCAATGATGGGTTACGTGAGTAGGCAATGCGGAAGTGGGAGGTTATTGGGTTATGTGAGTCGGATTTGAAGGTCACCGTCCCTAAGTAGCCGAAACACCTTAGGAGACAACTCACAACTCAAATAAAATTGGGTTAAGTTGGGGTGGCGGAAGTGTATGGTGGGCAAGCTTATGCAGAAGTGGTGGTGGTTGATGAAGAAGCAACCGTCCCGAAGTAGACGAAACATCTTAGGAGACTCAAATCACTACTCAAGCAACCACTAATGCTATATGGATCACAATGGGTTAGGTTGCCGAAGTCGGTGGTGGTGTAGCAGATGATGTGGTGGAAGCCCCAAAGATGTCAAAGTTCCAAAACATTGATGGAGTCAAATGATGTCGGTGGTATTTTTGTGGGAAGGGGGATGTCAAGAGCTTCAAAACAATCTAAAGAACGTCAAAATCAGAGTTCGGATGAATTAGTTATGGCCGAAACAAAATATCAGCGAAGTCAGTTTTTACAGGTAGCGGACGTCCGGAAATGGACGGATGTCTGGTCGCCGGACGTCCGGTCGGGTCGGATATCCGCTAATTTCAGCTCGGGTTAGTGGTTCCGGTCGTCCGGTAAGGTCGGACATCTTGTGGTTCCTGGGGCTCCGGACGTCCGGTGTATCAGGGTCAACGCGAGATGCGAGTTTTGGGACGCGATTTTCAGTGGAAATTTATGATTTCAGGGGCAAAATTGAGGAGATTCCGTGGATGAAACATGGGGAAACTTGGGTAAATGCTATATCCACTTGAAACCAAGCAAATCCATGGATCAAATCCAACAAAACTTCATAACACCAACAAATCACAAAAAATATTGGGGCTACTTTTGGTGGGGATTTTTGAAATTAGGGAAGAACACAACAAAATCAAGCTAGAAAACGAAGAGGGGAGGCTCCGAAATCATGATCAGCGTGGGTCATGATACCAATATGATGTAGGGTGGAAACCCTTGGGGCCGATCTTCCATGATTGGAGCGAATCCTACGAAGAACACGAGGGGGAAAACACGCGGGGAAAGAGAGGAATCACTCAAATCAACAAGAAACAATCACACATGTGCTAGATCCATGAAACACAAAAAGAGATACAAGATCCATGATCAAAAAAGGACGATACGAAGGTAACCGGTTCTTCTCCGTGAGGAGGTCTTGAGGGGTCTTCCCGTGAAAGGGTCTTGAATCCAAGGTGGATCTTCTCCGAAGAGGTAACGGTCCCTCCCAATGGAATAGATCCGGATGGATGAGCGAATCTCTATCTCACATATGAGCTAACACAACGCTAACCCTCAAATGGTGGGGGTGGAGGATTATATATAGTCTAGAGCCACGAAGGGGTAAGTGGGACAGGGATACAAGGCCAAAGGCCTGGCTGCGCACAGGCAGGTGCCAGTCGTCCGGTGGATCAGGAGGGACCAGTCGTCCGATGTCTTCGGTCTTCCGTTAATATTACTGGTCGTCCGGTGGGGGCCGGACGTCTTCTCGCTGCGAGGTGCTGTAGCTGGCGTTGGCTGTGCTTCAGGCACCGGTCGTCCGGTGGGGGATAGACGTCCGCACGCTGGAGCTTCTTTGGCAGCTCCTTGTACTTGGTGTCCTCGTTGTCTTGTCCATGGTCTTCCCCTTTGTTCCTGGTCATGCATAGCACAAATATTTGAGGTAGTAGCCATGTCCCACATATGCAAAGTGATGGTTCGAAGAGGAGCGAGTTCACCTTGTGTCCAATGGTGTATAGTCGAGGTCTCATCTTAGGTATCCTTGGGGCTTGGAGAGTAGTCGAAGTGTACATGGGGTTGAACGTGGGATGCCCCACATCAGCACCCACCGGAGCTCCTCGCCGGTGGCACGATGGAGCTTATCAGCCCACCTCCACACAGCGATGAGGCACCTAGCACCTATGACCTTCCATGTGAAGTACCTGTCTTCGTACACCTCCTCGGCACGACGATGCGACCGCCCCCAAAGCTCCGCCGCCTCCTTTTTCCGGGTAGCATCACGGGATTTCACAGGCCGCCTGGTACCTGGCTTCCTCCTCCACCATCTCCTTCTTGAACGCCACTTGCCTGGCTTTCTCAGCCGGCGGTAGCGACTTCCACAGACAAAGATTGTACTGGACCCAAAACTAATCCAAAGTTGGGGGGTCCAGCGCAACCTCGTCCGGCGGCGCATAGGGGTCCTTGTCGCTGCTATTCGACTGAGCGTCCTCGAGGGGCGGCGACTCCTCGTCGGTGCATGGGCACACCGGCGGCGCCATGGCAGAGATTTGAGAGAGAGAGAGATAGAGAGAGAGGGCGAGCGAGGGGAGGATGTAGATGAGATTGCAGGCCGGACGACGTGAGCAAGGTAGTATTTATTGGCATCCAGAATCTAGATCGACGGGGACAGTACACATGCCGGTTGCCAAAATTTACGAGTACTCTAGTTTGAATTACCACGATTCCCACATCAAAATCCGTATGTGAACATAATAGCCAAAATCCGTATGTGAACATAATAGCTGACGGTTGCCAATGCAGAACCGTGTCTAATTAATGATCACCGCAACTCACCTACCAAACTTCGAGCCGCGAGATAGAGTGCCAATCATGTGGGGGCGGTTATCTTGCCAGATCTTTCCACTTTCTTTTTTGAACACTAGATATTTACATCGTCTGATGATTTTTTAACTTGCACACATGTACACAAAAATATGGTTTTTCAAACTGTTATGGTTAGGTGTTACATGTAGATGTAGTTCAAACTTGAATTACGGTCATTAAATGGCTAGAAAATCAATTAAATGGTTTTAAAAGGTGAAATAACCTCTGAAATTTTCCAAATTTTCACATGACAGTTGTATTAGTGCACGTTAAACGTAGAAAAAAATTAAAGGCCGTAAGAGGAAGCTATCTCCCGTTCGTCATCAAACATGCATTGTTCCCTATCAGAACCACGAACCTGCTAGTGAGTTACTCCGGTTTGTGAGGGGTGTGTGTCCAAACTTTCGTCAAACAGGCCAATTTTTTACCGCATCATCTTGGTGGCATGACATTAAATCAATCAAGGTTTCATGTTTTTCTGATCATTTTTGAATTTTTTGGAATTAAAATGCCATGGCACTCCATGCATGTGCCCATGCCATGAGACAAATATGTTTGAAAATATATACCTATACTAATTTGTGACTCCCTAGAAATTACCAGTTAATTAGATTTTACGAGCCGTTAATCTGGTGGGACCAAATTACTATGGTGTAGATCGACTCACAAGAAAATAAAGATATATCTCTCTCCCACGTATCAAACTCAAGTATCTCATCTCAAAAAACAAAAAAAAAACAACTCAAGTATCTCTCTCCACCTATCAAAACTCAGGTATCTCTCTCCCTAACCCAACTCCCACAATCTCTCACTTATCTCTAACAAACTCTCACGTAAAAAACTCTCACCTCATCTAAAAAAACTCAAGTAATCCCACGTATCAAAACTCTAGTATATCTCTCTCATGACCCAACTCCCACAATCTCTCACATATCTCTAAAAAGCTCTCACGTATCTTTCTCCAATTGCCTAACTCTCCCAGTCTTTAATCTATATATACGTATACTTATCTAGAAAAAAAATCTGTCACGCATATATCTTCTTACGTCTCTAGCTCTCCCCCAATCTCACGTATATCTCTCAGAACAAAATCTCACACGTATATCTCTCCCATCTCTCTCTCTTTAGATTGATGTCCCTCGCAGAGTCCTAGCCTAATGCCCCACGTCCATGCCTGTTGCCGAAAATATCTCCCTCCCAGACCCCCTTCCTCCACTAATCACACAACAATTAATCTGAAAAAAGAGATTTGGCCAACCTCTCCTGATTCCCTTCCTTACAAACTCAACCCTAACCATGATGCATTGGCTGCCATCCATCTTGGTTGATGGAGATGGTTTTCATCTAAGGCACTCCGAATTGAATCGCACAGGCGCAATTGATGGTGAGGCTGCAAAGTGGAGGAAGTACGGCAGATAAGATGGGGTCATGGTTGTTGAAGAACTCTGGCGGACTACTTTTGCCATTCTCCTGATCTCCTCGCATCGCTGAAAAACCCACATGCACGTCCTCTTTTCTATCACCAGTATGATGAATAGCTGCATCTACTTTGGGTAGAGGAAAAAAATTAGATCCACGTGATGATTGTCTCCTACAGAACCTGAGTTGCTCGGTAATTTTCCAAAAATATTGAGGAGATGCAGATGAAAAAGGATGATAGCATGAGGAGCTGGCTAGCCATTCCATGTAATTTAAGTATATTACAGGAAGGATATTATCATGTTTAAGCTGTCAGATGGCGGCATGTGGTGTGGGCACGAACGCATCACTCACCTGGTGTTGAGTAGCAGCAAGTGAGTATTGGCAGCTTCATATTCTTTGATGTTTAGGTTCTACTTCTCTCTTATCTGCATTGTTGCATGCAATTGCCAGTTTATAGGGGTTTTCCTTCTTATTACCATCTTGCACACTTATATATATTTCTGTCAATAGAAGAATTCAGCTTTGATTGTTTTCTACAACAATAATGGCATTCATATTGCAAGAAGTATTATTGATGCATTTGCATTATTTCGCAGCCTGTTATTGGCACATGACGTCAGGCCATCACTCCATTGTATCATAGGTAATTACTGAGAATTCATGGAGAGCAAAATTTGCATCATAGGTAATAGTTTACACCAATATTGGCCACAATTTATCACGTCCATCATTTGACGACTAATGATCTCTCTAGACATCGGCAATGATGATGTATGTCACCAAAGTTTTTTTTGCGGGGAGCATCCGCATAGTTATGACGCTGTTACATGGGGAGAAACTAACCTCTTTTTGTGCCGCATAGTGATACATAATATGTTTTTGCCGATTTGTGCCTATGATTCCACCTATGGTACAGGGAACCACCATTGCGAGGACAGCTAACAAAGAGGCGAGGCAGTCACACGCAGCAGCCTACAGCCTCCCAGACTGCAGTTGTTGTCCATCTCAAAATAACTTTGACAAGCTCCTGAGTTTTGATTATTTTCAGTTGTATGTAGGCAATGCAGAAGTAAAATAAACTTGACACATATCCATGTGTGCTTGATTTTTCTTTTATGAAGTAGAGAGGGAGAGGAGAGTTGGGGACTAAATGGACACTTGCCCCGTACAAAAAGTTTATGGTGTTATGTTGAACCCAAAAATTTTCTTTACTCTGGGTCAGGTACTGTACAAAATTAATGGAGTTATTCCTGCTAGCTTACAGTAATGGATATTTGTCTCTCAATTGACAAGGTTCATATACGTATCTTAGAACCTACTATTATACCTCTCTCCCTTTTATGTACAAAATATGATACATATATTACCAAATTATTTTTACGTATTTTTTAATAAACACTCCATCCGTTCCTAAATATAAGACGTTTTGTTAGTTCAACCGCAGGGGAAGTCTCCACATTAAATAGTATATTATATTTGTTGTTCCTACTTATTCTATCGGATGGATTCCCCATGACGACTACATTCTCAAGAACATGACCTAACTGAGTTACTTCCATGATCGACGTTAATGCTATACATATTGGTACTTATTTCTATTTTTCTACCTGGTTGAGTGATCAGATCATCACAGTTCGAAGCATTGCTATTGTTTCTTGGATTTTCTAACGCAAGCGCCTGCACTAGACACGTGCAGGTGCCACATGTAAGAGATGATGGGTTCATCCATCAGAACAAAGGTGTAGGTGTGTCCTGGATTTGATTGGGCTTACAAGTTGTCTTCATGATTTCACTTTCAGGCCTAATCAAAGCTTCTCCCTCAGGTCATGCAGGTTGACACAAAAATCCTCCAAATCCAGTCTACCAACTCAGGCAATCAATCATCATTGTCGCCTGGCCGTGTACAAAGGGATAAAGCTACCGATGTGTCCACGACATGTAATTAGCAGTTTTACATTGGATGTTGCTAAATATATGGAGATGAATTTGCCTTCAGCGGTGAGGTATGCTTGACCTCATTTTACTCATAATTACCACATCAACACGTAATTAATACAACACTCATATGTGCTACTAATCCATTTATTTCCAGTATATACTTAAGTTCTCAACTCCTCCAGGATATATGTGCGATGGCTTTCTAGGTCTGCTTATCTATGAACAAAATAAAAATCGTAAGTAGATGATTTTTTCTAATTGGAAGTGTTCTCTAAAAACTGCATACCTATGACAATCTGAAGTTTTACATACAAGGCTATTAACATCGGTTATTTAATATTTTAATTTGAAATCATCTTATGGGCTGCTACAACATTCATGATTGGGAACTACGAAGCTCTCTTATTGTTTCTGTTTTAACCAAGCATCAAGGATCCAACACAATACAAAAGGAGAAGCGCATAGCCCTCATCAAGGCCTATTAGTTGAGTAATAACACAAAAGTGTGTCATGCACTCAGCACGTGTGAACGCAGCAGTAAAAAAATTCACCTACGACCATCATCGATGTAGCACATCTATAATGCCCAATACAAATCCATTATTAAGATTATTTGCTATTATTTTAAACAAAGGCTCTCTTCAAGTCGTAGCGTTCTACAAATTCCAAATGTATTAAGTTATGTCATTTTTGAAATTCCAATGCGTTTTTTCCTTACTGTAACTTCACGATCAATGAAACGAATCCTGATTATTTTCTTTTTAAAAAAGTACTAAGTTAGTTTGAAATAAATATGAACTATCAAGAATATCAAGTATCTGGGCTACTTTGTGACTTTATAGAATAAGATAGTTTCTGAGCGTAACAGTTTTTATCATTAACGTAAAAAGAATTATTTTAGCATGCCATAGTTAATATAGTTTAATATTTTCATTGGGGACTATAATTGGTATACGCATAACTTCTTAAGATAGTTGAAGCCTAAACGGATCTGATATGGATATACGTAAGCAAGTAAGCAATATGTTAGTCCACTTTGCATAGTTCTTGAATGATTTTAATGATTCCCTCAATATATAAAGGATAGTGTAACCATATCAAAAATGATATTAAGTTATCTCAGTACACATTCTTTTCGTGTGTTGGCTTATAATTTAATGTGATTAACTCCGCCCGACTAACACATTTGTGGGAAACACGTTGTCCTATCAATCCCCGTTGCCCGAGTCCTTTAGTATGATTAGATGGCACCATCCTGAAATAGTTGTACACAACTCATAATTATATGTTAGCAATATAGACCTAATGTAATATTAAGCAACTAGGTCGTGTGAATGCATGGGTTAACGACTAGTTCCTTCTAATTTACTACACATGGAATTAACTCACACACAAGTACACAAATATGATTTTTCAAACAGTTTTGGTTAGGCATTGCATGTAGATGTAGTTCAAATTTTAATTATGGTCATTAAATGGCTTGAAAATCACTTAAATGTCTTTAAAAGGTCAAATGACCCCTAGAATTTTCCAAAATTGCACATTACAGTTGTAGTAGTGCATGTTAGACGTAGAAAAAATTGAAGGCCGTAAGAGGAAGCTATCTCCCGTTCGTCATCAAACATGCATTGTTCCCTCTCGGAACCACGAGCCTTCTAGTGAGTTGCTCCGGTTTGTGATGGGTGTGTGTCCAAACTTTCGTCAGACATGCCAAATTGTTTACTACATCATCTTGGTGGCATGACATTACATCAACCAAGGTTTCATGTGTTTCTGATTTTTTTTTTAATTTTTTGGGATTAAAATGTCATGTCACTCCATGCATACATATGCATGTGTCCATGTCGTGAGACAAATATGTTTGAAAATTCCTTCTAGTTTACTGCACATGGAATTAACTCGCACACAAATACACAAATATGATTTTTCAAACCGTTATGGTTAGCCGTTGCATGTAGATGTAGTTCAAATTTGAATTACGGTCACTAAATGGCCAGAAAATCACTTAAATGTCTTTGATAGGTGAAATGACCCCTAGAATTTTCCAAAATTTCACATTACAGTTGTAGTAGTGCACGTTAAACGTAGAAAAAAATTGAAAGTCGTAAGAGGAAGCTATCTCCTGTTCGTCATAAAACATACATTGTTCCCTCTGAGAACCACGAGCCTTCTAGTGAGTTGCTCCGGTTTGTGAGGGGTGTGTGTCCAAACTTTCGTGAAACATGCCAATTTTTTTACCACATCATCTTGGTGCATGAAATTACATCAACAAAGATTTCATGTGTTTCTGATTTTTTTAAATTTTTTGGAATTGAAATGCCATGTCACTCCATGCTTAATTGTGTCATAGCCGTTAGACCAATATGTTTGAAAATTCCTTCCAATTTACTACACATGGAACTAAATCGCACAAAAGTACACAAAATATGAATTTTCAAACTGTTATGGTTAGATGTTGCATGTACATGTAGTTCAAATTTCAATTACGGTCATTAAATGGCTAGAAAATCACTTAAATGTCTTAAAAGGTCAAATGACCCCTGAAATTTTCCAAAATTTGACATGATAGTTGTATTAGTACTACAAAATTTCTCGTACATTTAAAACACCATCTATTGCCACTTCACGCCAAATTCGTCTTTCATAGCTAATAAAGAATATCTACAACATCACACAAAGTTGTTTTCTAGGAACCGTTTGCGATGAAAACATCTGAGTCTATTTAAGTCTCCCTCCTTAAGCTTCGCCGGCTCGTCTGCTCTAGTGTCGGCAATCCCCGAATCCACGAATCTCGATCCCCTTTCCCGCACCCCCCTTCTTGCAAAGATGACACCGTGGAAACGCTTCGTGAAGGCCCGTACGATGGCCACATCCCCCCCCCCTGAGCACCACCCCCTGCGCCGAGAGCACGACCGCCTACGCCAAGAGTGCCGCCGCATCCTCATTGAGCGCGGTCGCTTCCACCGAGAGGGCGTCTGTGGCAGTCGACAGGGCAGCTGCAACAGCCGAGATGGCTGCAGCTGCTGCTGCGACGGCGGCTGCAAACGTCGAGAGCGCTCAAGCTGCCATCCGTACCGCCGATGTCGCCCTGGCCCAGGTCGAGGCCATCCACGCCAAGATCGAGGTTGCACACGCCAAGATATTTCAGGCCACCTCGGACTCCAGCATGCATCCCACATCTGAAAAGGCGGCGGTGGCCATGGAGCACCTGCTTCCTCATGAGGTCGTCGAGCAGGAGCTATAGATGCACGAGGCGGCGGAGATCGTGGAGCGCCAGGAGGAGGAGTTGCGTGTGACCGAGGTTGAGGTAGAGAAGAGTCTGTCCGTCGAGGAATCGGCGGTGGAGTACCAACGCGAGCTCAGGCGCAGCCACTACTACGAGTACTACAACCTTGAGGGCGGCGCCGAGGACGAGGACGCGGTCGACTTCAGCAGGGGGACACAGAGTCCACCAACGGTGGCATGTGCTACCTCTTGAGCATTGCGTTGGTTTTCCCTGAGGAGGAAGGGATGATGCAGCAAAGTAGCTTAAGTATTTCCCTCAGTTTTTCAGAACCAAGGTATCAATCCAGTAGGACGCTACGCGCCAGTCCGTCTCACCTGCACAAAACAAATAAATCCTCGCAACCAACGTGATAAGGGGTTGTCAATCCCTACACGGCCACTTACGGGAGTGAGATATGATAAAAATGATAAGATAATATTTTTGGTATTTTTATGATAAGGATGCAAAGTAAAGTAAAAGCAAAGTAAAAAAGCAAAGGAAATAACTAAGTAGTAGGAGATTAATATGATGAAGATAGACCCGGGGGCCATAGGTTTCACTAGTGGCTTCTCTCGAGAGCATAAGTATTCTACGGTGGGTGAACAAATTACTGTTGAGCAATTGACAAAATTGAGCATAGTTATGAGAATATCTAGGTATGATCATGTATATAGGGATCATGTCTAAGACAAGTAGACGACTCCTGTCTGCATCTACTACTATTACTCCACTCATCGACCGCTATCCAGCATGCATCTAGAGTATTAAGTTAATGAAAACAGAGTAACGCCTTAAGCAAGATGACATGATGTAGAGGGATAAACTCATGCAATATGATGAAAACCCCATCTTGTTATCCTCGATGGCAACAATACAATACGTGCCTTGCTGCCCCTACTGTCATTGGGAAAGGACACCGCAAGATTGAACCCAAAGCTAAGCACTTCTCCCATTGCAAGAAAGATCAATCTAGTTGGCCAAACCAAACTGATAATTCGAAGAGACTTGCAAAGATAACCAATCATACATAAAAGAATTCAGAGAAGATTCAAATATTGTTCATAGACAGACTTGATCATAAACCCACAATTCATCGGTCTCAACAAACACACCGCAAAAAGAAGATTACATCGAATAGATCTCCACAAGAGAGGGGGAGAACATTGTATTGAGATCCAAAAAGAGAGAAGAAGCCATCTAGCTAATAACTATGGACCCATAGGTCTGAGGTTAACTACTCACACTTCATCGAAGGGGCTATGGTGTTGATGTAGAAGCCCTTCGTGATCGATGCCCCCTCCGGCGGAGCTCTGGAACAGGCCGCAAGATGGGATCTCGTGGATACAGAAAGTTGCGGCGGTGGAATTAGGGTTTTGTCTCCGTATCTAATCGTTTGGGGGTACGTAGGTATATATAGGAGGAAGGAGTACGTCGGTGGAGCAACAGGGGCCTCACGAGGGTGGAGGGCGCGCTTGGGGGGGGGGGGGGGTAGGCGCGCCCCCCTACCTCATGGCCTCCTCTTTTGTGTCTTGACGTAGGGTCCAAGTCTCCAGGGTCTTGTTCGTTGAGAAAATCATGTTCCCGAAGGTTTCATTCCGTTCGGACTCCGTTTGATATTCCTTTTCTTCGAAACCCTAAAACAGGCAAAAAACAACAATTCTGGGCTGGGCCTCTGGTTAATATGTTAGTCCCAAAAAAATATAAAAGTGGATAATAAAGCCCAATAATGTCCAAAACAGTAGATAATATAGCATGGAGCAATCAAAAATTATAGATACATTGGAGACGTATCAAGCATCCCCAAGCTTAATTCCTGCTCGTCCTCGAGTAGGTAAATGATAAAAACAGAATTTTTGATGCGGAGTGCTACTTGGCATAATTTTAATGTAATTCTTCTTAATTGTGGTATGAATATTCAGATCCGAAAGATTCAAGACAAAAGTTCATATTGACATAAAAATAATAATACTTCAAGCATACTAACAAAGCAATTATGTCTTCTCAAAATAACATGGTCAAAGAAAGTTCATCCCTACAAAATCATATAGTTTAGTCATGCTCCATTTTCGTCACACAGGAATTCTCTCATCATGCACAACCCCGATGACAAGCCAAGCAATTGTTTCATACTTTAGTAATCTCAAACCTATAAACTTTCACGCAATATATGAGCGCGAGCCATGGACATAGCACTATGGGTGGAATAGAATATAATGAGGGGGGTTATGTGGAGATGACAAAAAAGGAGAAAGTCTCACATCAACGAGGCTAATCAATGGACTATGGAGATGCCCACCGATTGATGTTAATGCAAGGAGTAGGGATTGCCATGCAACGGATGCACTAGAGCTATAAATGTATGAAAGCTCAACAAAAGAAACTAAGTGGGTGTGCATCCAACTTGCTTGCTCACGAATACCTAGGGCACTTGAGGAGGCCCATTGTTGGAATATACAAGCCAAGTTCTATAATGAAAATTCCAACTAGTATATGAAAGTGACAAAATGAGAGACTCTCTATCATGAGGATTATGGTGCTACTTTGAAGCACAAGTGTGGAAAAGGATAGTAATATTGTACCTTCTCTCTTTTTGTCTCATTTTTTTATAATTCCTCACTTGTGACAATGCTCTAGAAAATGATGATCATCACACTTCTATATATTTACAACTGAATGATTACAACTCGATACTAGAACAAAGTATTACTCTATATGAATGCCTCCGGCGGTGTATCGGGATATGCAATGGTCCAAGAGTGACATGTATGAAAGAATTATGAACGGTGGCTTTGCCACAAATACTATGTCAACTACATGATCATGCTAAGCAATATGACAATAATGAATGTGTCATGATAAACGGAATGGTGGAAAGTTGCATGGCAATATATCTCAGAATGGCTATGGAAATGCCATAATAGGTTGGTATGATGGCTGTTTTGAGGAGGATATAAGGAGGTTTATGTGTGAAAGAGCGTATCATATCACGGGGTTTGGATGCACTGGCGAAGTTTTTGCCAACTCTCAATGTGAGAAAGGGCAATGCATGGTACCGAAGAGGTTAGCAAGGATGGAAGGGTGAGAGTGCGTATAATCCATGGACTCAACATTAGTCATGAAGAACTCACATACTTATTGCAAAAATCTACAAGTCATCAAAAACCTCGGCACTATGTGCATGCTCCTAGGGGGATAGATTGGTAGGAAAAGACCATCGCTCATACCCGACCGCCACTCATAAGGAGGACAATCAAATAACACCTCATGTTTCAAAATTGTTACATAACATGTACCATATGTGCATGCTACGGGACTTGCAAACTTCAATACAAGCATTTCTCAATTTCGCAACTACTCAACTAGCACGACTTTGATATTATTACCGCCATATCTCAAAACAATCATCAAGCATCAAAGTTCTCTTAGTACTCAAAACACTCATAAGAAAATTTTACTAATCTTGAATACCTAGCATAATAGGATTTTAAGCAAATTACCATGCTATTTAAGACTTTCAAAATAATCTAAGTGAAGCATGAGAGATCAATAGTTTCTGTAAAACAAATCCACCACCGTGCTTTAAAAGATATAAGTGAAGTACTAGAGCAAAACTATATAACTCAAAAGATATAAGCGAAGCACATAGAGTATTCTAACAAATTCCATATCATGTATGGCTCTATCAAAAGGTGTGTACAGAAAGAATGATTTTGGTAAAATAACAAATATAGAATCAAATCATAGGAGAGGCTCCAAGCAAAACACATATCATGTGGCGAATAAAAATATAGCTCCAAGTAAAGTTACCGATAGAAGTAGACGAAAGAGGGGATGCCTTCTGGGGCAACCCCAAGCTTTGGCTTTTAGGTTTTCTTAGATTATCTTGGGGGTGCCATGGTAATCCCCAAGCTTAGGCTCTTGCCACTCCTTGTTCCATAATCCATCAAATCTTTACCCAAAACTTGAAAACTTCACAACACAAAACTCAAAGTAGAAAATCTCGTGAGCTCCGTTAGCGAAAGTAAACAAAAGACCACTTCAAGGTACTGTCTTGAACTCATTCTTTATTTATATTTGTGTTGGACCTACTGTATTCCAACTTGTCTATGGTTTATAAACTATTTTACTAGCCATAGATTCATCAAAATAAGCAAACAACACACGAAAAACAGAATCTGTCAAGAACAGAACAGTCTGTAGTAATCTGTAGCTAGCTCAAGATCGGGAACCCAAAAATTCTAAAATAAATTTCCGGACGTGAGGAATTTATCTATTAATCATCTGAAAAAAGAATTAACTAAATAGCACTTTCAAAATAAAAATGGTAGCATTTCTCGTGAGCGCTAAAGTTTCTGTTTTTTACAGCTAGTGTAACAAGACTTTCCCCAAGTCTTCCCAATAGTTCTACTTGGCACAAACAGTAATTAAAACCAAAAAAACAACCAAAACAGAGGCTAGATAAATTATTTATTACTAAACAGGAGAAAAAAGCAAGGAATAAAAATAAAATTGGGTTGCCTCCCAACAAGCGCTATTGTTTAATGCCCCTAGCTAGGCATAACAAGCAAGGATAGATCTAGGTATTGCCATCTTTGGTAGGCAATCCATAAGTGGCTCTCATGATAGATTCATAAGGTAATTTAATTTTCTTTCTAGGGACGTGTTCCATGCCTTTCCTTAATGGAAATTGGAATCTAATATTTCCTTCCTTCATATCAATAATTGCACCAATCATTCTAAGGAAAGGTCTACCAAGATTAATAGGACATGAAGGATTGCAATCTATGTCAAGAACAATAAAATCTACGGGCACATAATTCCTATTTGCAACAATAAGAACATCATTAATTCTTCCCATAGGTTTTCTAATAGTGGAATCCGCAAGGTGCAAGTTTAGAGAGCAATCATCAAAATCACGGAAACCTAACAAATCACACAAAGTCTTTGGAATCGTGGAAACACTAGCACCCAAATCACATAAAGCATATCATTAATGATCTTTAATTTTAATTTTAATAGTTGGTTCCTACTCATCCTAAAGTTTCTCTAGGGATAGAAACTTCCAATTCAAGTTTTTCATCATAAGATTGCATCAAGGCATCAACGGTATGTTTAGTAAATGCTTTATTTTGACTATAAGCATGAGGAGAATTTAGCACGGATTGCAACAAGGAAATACAATCAATCAAAGAGCAATTTTCATTGTTAAATTCCTTGAAATCCATAATAGTGGGTTTAGCAACATCTAGGGTTTTAATTTCTTCAATCCCACTTTTATCAATTTTAGCATCAAGATCAAAAAATTCTGAATTCTTGGAACGTCTTCTAGGTAAAGGTGGATCATATTCAGTCCCATCATTATCAAGATTCATATTGCAAAACAAAGATTTAATAGGGGACACATCAATAACTTTTAGATCTTCATCTTTATTTTCATAGGAACTAGAAGAACACGCTCTTATAAAGGCATCTTTCTTAGCACGCATCCTAGCGGTTCTTTCTTTGCACTCATCAATGGAAATTCTCATGGCTTTGAGAGACTCATTGATATCATGCTTAGGTGGAATAGATCTAAGTTTCAAAGAATCAACATCAAGAGAAATTCTATCAACGTTCCTAGCCAACTCATCAATCTTAAGCAAATTTTCTTCAATCAAAGCATTAAAATTCTTTTGTGAAGTAATAAATTCTTTAATATTGGATTCAAAATCAGAGGGCATCTTATTATAATTTCCATAAGAATTGTTGTAGGAATTACCATAATTATTAGAGGGATTACTAGGATAAGGCCTAGGATTGAAATTTCCTCTATATGCGTTGTTACCAAAATTGTTCCTACCAACAAAATTCACATCCATAGATTCATTATTATTCTCAATCAAAGTAGACAAGGGCATATCATTAGGATCAGAAGAAACACTCTTACTAGCAAATAATTTCATAATTTCATCTATCTTTCCACTCAAAACTTTAATTTCTTCTATCGCATGCACCTTTTTATTAGTAGATCTTTCAGTATGCCATTGACAATAATTAACCATAATATTATCTAGGAGTTTAGTAGCTTCTCCTAAACTGATTTCCATAAAAGTGCCTCCCGCGGCCGAATCTAAAAGATTTCTAGAAGCAAAATTCAATTCGGCATAAACATTTTGTATAATCATCCACAAATTTAAACCATGAGTAGGCCAATTACGTATCATTAGTTTCATTCTCTCCCAAGCTTGTGCAACATGTTCATGATCAAGTTGCTTAAAATTCATAATATCATTTATAAGAGAGATGATCTTAGTGGGAGGAAATGATAGAGGCTAAGGTGTCCCGATGTTTCAATGAGATGGTGGCTATCGTTTTCTGTGGGAGTCGACCTTGACGATCCGACTACGAACGTGCAAGACGTCGCGCCTTAGCAATCGCTAAACCAACTTCCGAGGGTTATTGACCACGCCGGAGCACGATCAACCTGACCACGAGGGTCTGTTTCCTGCGAGCAAACGAAGAACAAACAAGAAACTGAGATTGCAATCGGGATATTGCGAATATAAGATGAAAGCTTTATTGATCAAGGTGGGGTTCTGTGACGTCTTGGTCTGGTCGTTGGACACAAACGAAGTACGCGAAGTTGCAGCTATGGCGAACTTTTAATCTAAACAAAACCCAAAGTCTAAACGACGCCCTAAGGGCTGTATATATGGAGGAAGAGGGGGGAATTTCGTGGCCCTTGAGGGTGGGGTCCGAAACCAACCCTAACTCTTGTTTCCCCACACATACGGACTCTAAAAATAGCCTATACTTAAGTATTTCGAAATTACATGGGCCTGGCCCATTAATAAGGTGACGCAGCACCTAGAATAGCCTATGGACGAATATTATGAAGTGGCATCTTGTATATTTCGTCCAAGGCTTCATGCACTCCTTATGGCGGCTTCAAAGTCCTGAAATCATCACTTGTAACTCCGTTCTTGATCCCCTTGCGCATGCCATCAACTCCATGCGTGTTCTTGCTCCAATGTTCATCCTTCTCCAAGCTAGGCCCTTCATTTGTAAGCAAAACAAATGTATCCAATTTAGGCAGCATCATAATCTCATGAACATTAGAATCATTACCAAGAAACGAAAGTACCTGGTAATTTAATTGGCGTGCGCGAGCTCTAGTAATTGGTCCAGTATATGTAACAGTAGGGGCTGTGGGTGTAACAATGGTATTGATATCCTCATCATCCTCCCCTTCTTGAAATGAAGTCGTCCTCGATGGAAGCGCATCTTCCTCACCCAAATAAGGCTTCAAATCTGCAATGTTAAAAGTGGGACTAACCCCAAAATCTACAGGTAGCTCAAGTTTATATGAATTATCATTTATTTTCTCTAACACCTTAAAAGGACCATCAGCACATGGCATTAGCTTTGATTTGCGCAGATTAGGAAATCTATCTTTACGCAAATGTAACCAAACAAGATCTCCAGGCGCAAACACAACATGTTTTCTACCCTTATCTCCAGCATGTTTATATTTAGCATTCATACGCTCAATGTTTTCCTTAGTTAACTCATGCATTTTTAAAATCAATTCAGAACGTTCTTTAGCATCAAAATTAACCTTCTCTGAAGATGGAAGAGGCAACAAATCAATAGGTGCACGAGGTAGGAAACCATACACAATTTCAAAAGGGCACATCTTAGTAGTAGAATGCAATGAACGATTATAAGCAAATTCAATATGAGGCTAGCATTCTTCCCACATTTTCTTGTTATTCTTCAAAACAGCCCTAAGCATAGTAGACAATGTTCTATTGACTACTTCAGTTTGTCCATCAGTTTGGGGGTGACAAGTAGTACTAAAAAGCAGCTTAGTCCCCAACTTAGCCCATAAACATCTCCAAAAGTGGCTAAGAAATTTAGTATCACGATCTGAAACAATAGTATTTGGCACACCATGTAAGCGAATAATTTAACGAAAGGACAAATCAGCAACATTAACAGCATCATCGCTTTTATGACATGGTATAAAGTGTGCCATTTTCGAGAACCTATCCACGACAACAAATATGCTATCCCTCCCCTGCTTTGTTCGAGGTAAACCTAAAACAAAGTCCATAGATATATCCTCCCAAGGAACACTAGGTACAGGCAAAGGCATATATAAACCATGAGGATTGAGTCGTGACTTAGCTCTTTGACATGTAGTGCAGCGAGCAACAAAACGCTCAACATCCCGTCTCATCTTTGGCCAAAAGAAATGTGTAGCAAGTATATCCTCCGTCTTCTTGACGCCAAAGTGTCCCATTAATCCTCCTCCAAGCGCCTCCTGCAACAACAAAAGACGAACGGAGCTAGCTGGAATGCGTAGCTTGTTAGCACGAAACACAAATCCATCGTTAAGAATGAACTTGTTCCAAGTTCTCCCTTCCTTACAATTCTGCAATACATCTTTAAATTCAGCATCATGAACATATTGATCTTTGATGGTCTCCAAACCAAATATTTTAAAGTCAAGTTGTGAAAGCATAGTATAACGACGAGACAAGGCATCAGCAATAACATTTTCTTTACCCTTCTTGTGTTTAATGACATAAGGGAAAGTCTCAATGAATTCAACCCATTTAGCATGTCTACGGTTCAGTTTTGCTTGACTTTTAATGTGTTTCAAAGATTCATGATCAGAATGTATAACAAATTCCTTGGGCCATAAATAATGTTGCCATGTTTCTAAGGTCCGAACAAGAGCATATAATTCTTTATCATAAATAGAATAGTTCAGACTAGGCCCACTCAATTTTTCAGAAAAGTATGCAACAGGTTTTCCATCTTGTAATAACACACCTCCTAATCCAATTCCACTAGCATCACATTCAAGCTCAAAAGTCTTATTGAAATTAGGAAGTTGGAGTAAAGGAGCATGTGTCAACTTATCTTTCAATACCGTGAAGGCTTCTTCCTGTGCGGTACCCCAAACAAAAGGCACATCCTTCTTTGTAAGCTCGTTGAGAGGTGCAGCAATGGTGTTGAAATCTCTCACAAAACGCCTATAGAAACCAGCGAGGCCAAGGAAACTCCTCACTTGTGTGACCGTTTTGGGCTGCGGCCAACTCTCAATAGCTTCAATCTTGGCTTTATCAACTTCAATTCCCTGTGGAGTAACAACATAGCCAAGAAAAGATACTCGGTCGGTGCAAAAGGTGCACTTTCCAAGGTTTCCAAACAAACGTGCATCACGTAGAGTAATAAAAACAGCACGTAAATGTTCCAAATGTTCCTCCAAAGATTTGCTATAAATCAATATGTCATCAAAGTAAACTACCACAAATCGTGCAATGAAAGCACGTAAAACTTCGTTCATTAACCTCATGAAAGTACTAGGTGCATTAGTTAACCCAAAAGGCATGACTAACCACTCATATAATCCAAACTTAGTTTTAAATGTTGTTTTCCATTCATCACCCAATTTCATACGAATTTGATGGTATCCACTACGCAAATCAACTTTGGAGAATATTGTAGAGCCACTCAATTCATCAAGCATATCATCTAGCCTAGGAATAGGATGACGATAACGAATAGTAATATTATTAATGCCTCTACAATCAACGCACATACGCGACATACCATCCTTTTTCGGCACTAAAATGATAGGAACAGCACAAGGACTAAGGGATTCACGTATATAACCTTTGTCGAGCAGTTCTTGTACTCGACGCATAATCTCCTTCGTCTCCTCTGGATTGGTACGGTATGGTGCACGGTTGGATAGCGAAGCACCGGGAATTAAGTCAATTTGATGCTCAATCCCTCGAATAGGTGGTAATCCCGGTGGCACGTCTTGTGGAAAGACGTCAGCGAACTCCTACAAAATGTTAGTGACAGCAGGGGGCAAAGAGGAAGGCACGTCCTCGAATGAAAATAATGCCTCTTTGCACACAAAAGCATAGCAAACAGATTTGCTAAAATCTAGCTCATCAATATCAGATTTGGTGGCAAGTAAACATGCACTTTTCAATTTAATTTCAGAAACAACAGTAGATGGTTTATTATTAGGCTTCATTTGGTGCTCAAATTCTTTTGCCACAATCTGATTTTCACTCTTATTTGTCTCCTGTTTTGCTTTATTAGCTCTATTGATATCATCTTTCAAAATGGAATCAGGAGTCATAGGAAGCAAAGTAATATTTTTATCGTTATGAACAAGAGTATACTGATTGTTTCTACCATGGTGTGCAGAATTTTTATCAAATTGCCATGGTCTACCAAGTAATAAGGAACATGCTTGCATAGGTACCACATCACAATCAACATAATCAGCATATGTAGAGATACTAAAATGCACACGAACAGTACGTGTTACCTTAACCTTGTCGCTGTTGTTGAACCATTGGATGTAGTAAGGATGTGGATGTGGTCTTGTGGTGAGAGATAGCTTCTCCACCATCTCCATGCTAGCCAAGTTATTGCAGCTCCCTCCATCTATGATCACGCGAACAGAACGTTCCTTCACAACTCCCTTTGTATGGAACAAATTATGCCTCTGATTTTGCTCAGCTTGTGTAACCTGCACACTCAAAACACGTTGAGCAACTGAACATTCGTACCTGTCAGCATCTTCAGGAGCCATGTATTGCGTCTCATGATCAGAATCGTCTCCACCGTGTTCTTCACGTATAATAAGAGCCAAAGTCTCCTCATCATAGTCACTAGCGGACTCATACCCACCATCCTCCGTAACAATCATCACACGCTTAGATGGGCATTCTCTCGCATAATGACCTCCACCCTTGCAACGTCGACAAATAATATCATGTGTTTGCCCTGTTGATGCCATGGATGAAGAAGAGCTCTTTGCAGGCCCAGAAGGTGTGCTCTTGGCAGATAGTGGTGATTGTGCCTGCTTTATTGTATCACGGTTGGAGGTAGCAGCCGACGGAGGCGCCGGTGTAGCAGAACGTGTGGAAGTAGATGATGCACGTGGTGTCCATGATGAAGGTCGACCTGCAGAAAAGTTAGTCCGCGCCAATGCCTGTCGATCCTGCACTTCACGTTCAGCTTTACAAGCAAGATGGAATAAACGAGTGATATTAGTATACTCCTTATACTCTAGAATCGTCTGAATCTCTCTATTTAATCCACCCATAAAATGTGCAAGCATAGCTTCATTCTCCTCAACAATACCACATCTAATCATGCCAGTTTGTAATTCCTGATAATATTCTTCTACAGAATTTTTTCCCTGTCTTAAGCGCTGCAATTTTTGAAGTAATTCACGTTGATAATATGGTGGAACCCAACGAGTACGCATAGCAGTTTTCAAAGCAGCCCAAGTAGCCGGAATAGGATATAATCTACAATGCTTAGACCACCAAACACATGCAAAACTAGTGAATGCACAAACAGCAGCAGGAACACGTCTCTCCTCGGGATATTGTAAACATGTAAATCGTTGTTCAGTTTCTAACTCCCAAGTAAGATATATATCAGGAACATATCTACCCTCAAATGGTGGAATATTCAATTTTAGTTTAGGGAGATGGTCATGATCTCGTACCTGAGGGTGAGCCCTACCATTGCCATTATTTGCATGTGGACGACCTGGTGGTTGCTGTGCTGGTGGTGGCACGTAGTTCTGATTTTGATCAACCTCATCCTCATAATCTCCCACATAATCATCCTCCTCCACATCAGTAGTAGGAGCCACAGAAGTATCAACAGCAGCACCAGCAGTTTGGCCCGACTGAAGAGGGACACGGTTCGCTCGGCGGAGGGCTGTTTCCCGACGTGGAGGTAGTCGATGTTGTTGCTGTTGTTGCAGAGGTGCGGCAGGAGCAGCCGGTGGTGGTGGTGGAAAACGCGAAAGCAATTCAGCAAACTTGTTATCGAGCTTTGTTTCAAACGTCTTCTCCATGCCATCTATCTTCTCCATAGCCTCTTCAAATCTGTTTATCACATCGTGCACCTGTCCACTCATCATTTGCTGAAACGTATCATGAAGCTCCTTGTTCGTCAAGTTCTCCCAGTCAGTCTCGTCGGCTAGTGATCCTGGCATGGTTAGCAGCAATAGAAACACACAAGAATATGATCCTACAGACTACTAACAAGTGGTGGTGGTGGCGGGTGTCACAAATCCGTCAAGCAAATCTCAAATTCTTACCAGTTCTTACCCAGCAGCAGGCGGTGATCGGCAACCGTTGTAGTCAAAACTCTCAAAAGCTTGGATAGAGCGATTGCCAGGGAGAGTCAAACGCACGACGTAGATGTATGTGGAGCTGGGAAGGCTTATAGTATGGTAGCAAAAAGGGTCAGCAATAATCAATTCAGAGATGCAAAGTTGAATAAACGCTCAACGACGGTACTGTGCTGGTCCTAGGCTAGACCGTGCTAGAGACGCGAGCCTAGAACACTAACAAAATCACGGCGCTGCACGTAAATAAGGGAAAAGCACACTCTGGAACTCTTTTTTTCGCTCTGTTTTTTTGCGCTCTTTTTTTTGCGAAAAATCACTATAATGGCGAGTGTCTCAAAACTCTTCCCTCGTCAAACTGATAGGATGGGCACGAATTTTTTTTTTCACTGTTTTTTTTGGAAATCAGGGCAGCGACGACGAAAAAGTGCGACAAAAAATCACTATGATGGCACGTGGCTCAAAAGACTCAGAAAAGCCTAAAAATAGGATAGGGAAAAAAATTTGCCCGTGAAAATTTTGGCCCAAAAACTGCCCGGGGGTCTCCAGACTCTTTTTTTTTCGAGACCTACGCAGGCAAGGAAACACGAATCGGAATTTAGATTGATCTCAAGAACAAACCTAATATGAGAAGAACTCGGATTGGTGGTGGATATATGGTTGTGGTATATGGCAGTGGTAGTGCTATATGGTAGCGGTGGTGGTATATGGATAGAGATTGGTGGTCGTATATGGATATGGATTCAGAGCAGTGGAGGATAAGCAAAAGTGGTAGATGGGCGATGATGATGGTGCGGCGGCGGCGTGACAACTTATGACCAGAACTCGAAACTCTAAAAGACTAGACTCTAAGACCAGCAACTTGACACGACGATGCAACCGCAAATTCAACAAAGCAAAAACCCTAAAAAGATTATGCAAAGGCTCAGATTGGTTCGGATATGATGAACTAACCCTAATTTTTTTTCTGGCTTTTTCGTGGACTGTAGGTATGAAGAACAGACTCGATCTAATCGACGAAAAACTGTAAAATCTCACCGAGCAACCTGGAAATCTGATACGACTTGATAGAGGCTAAGGTGTCCTGATGTTTCGATGAGATGGTGGCTATCATTTTCTGTGGGAGTCGACCTTGACGATCCGACTACGAACGTGCAAGACGTCGCGCCTTAGCAATCGCTAAACCAACTTCCGGGGGTTATTGACCACGCCGGAGCACGATCAACCTGACCACGAGGGTCTGTTTCCTGCGAGCAAACGAAGAACAAACAAGAAACTGAGATTGCAATCGGGATATTGCGAATATAAGATGAAAGCTTTATTGATCAAGGTGCGGTTCTGTGACGTCTTGGTCTGGTCGTTGGACACAAACGAAGTACGCGAAGTTGCAGCTATGGCGAACTTTTAATCTAAACAAAACCCAAAGTCTAAACGACGCCCTAAGGGCTGTATATATGGAGGAAGAGGGGGGAATTTCATGGCCCTTGAGGGTGGGGTCCGAAACCAACCCTAACTCTTTTTTCCCCACACATACGGACTCTAAAAATAGCCTATACTTAAGTATTTCGAAATTACATGGGCCTGGCCCATTAATAAGGTGACGCAGCACCTAGAATAGCCTATGGACGAATATTATGAAGTGGCATCTTGTATATTTCGTCCAAGGCTTCATGCACTCCTTATGGCGGCTTCAAAGTCCTGAAATCATCACTTGTAACTCCGTTCTTGATCCCCTTGCGCATGCCATCAACTCCATGCGTGTTCTTGCTCCAATGTTCATCCTTCTCCAAGCTAGGCCCTTCATTTGTAAGCAAAACAAATGTATCCAATTTAGGCAGCATCATAATCTCATGAACATTAGAATCATTACCAAGAAACGAAAGTACCTGGTAATTTAATTGGCGTGCGCGAGCTCTAGTAATTGGTCCAGTATATGTAACAGTAGGGGCTGTGGGTGTAACAATGGTATTGATGTCCTCATCGGGAAAATACTTAGAGATAAAAGCATCTTTGCACTTGTTCGATGAATCAATACTATTTTTAGGCAAATACGAAAACCAAGCTTTAGCACGATCTCTAAGCAAAAAAGGAAATAGCTTCAATTTAACAATATCATTATCCACATCTTTCTTCTTTTGCATATCACACAAATCAACGAAGCTATTTAGATGGGTAGCGGCATCTTCACTAGGAAGGCCGGAAAACAGATCTTTCATGACAAGATTCAGCAAAGCAGTATTAATTTCACAAGATTCAACATTGGTAAGAGGAGCAATCGGAGTGCTAATAAAATCATTGTTGTTGGTACTGGTGAAGTCACACAATTTAGTGTTATCTTGAGCCATCGTGAAAAACAAGCAAACTAACACACAAGCAAACAAAAAGCAAGCGGGCAAAAAGAGGAAAATAGAGAAAGAGAGGGAGGATAGAGAGAGGGCGAATAAAACGGCAAGGGTGAAGTGGGGAAGAGGAAAACGAGATGGAAATGGCAAATAATTTAATGCGGGAGATAAGGGTATGTGATGGGTACTTGGTATATTGACTTTTGCGTAGACCTCCCCGGCAACGGCGCCAGAAATCCTTCTTGCTACCTCTTGAGCATTGTGTTGGTTTTCCCCGAAGAGGAAGGGATGATGCAGAAAAGTAGCGTATGTATTTCCCTCGGTTTTGGAGAACCAAGGTATCAATCCAGTAGGAGGGTACGCGCCAGTCCCTCTCACCTGCACAAAACAAATAAATCCTCGCAACCAATGCGATAAGGGGTTTTCAATCCCTACACGGCCACTTACGAGAGTGAGATCTGATAGATATGATAAGATAATATTTTTGGTATTTTTATGATAAGGATGCAAAGTAAAGTAAAAGCAAAGTAAAAAAGCAAAGGAAATAACTAAGTAGTAGGAGATTAATATGATGAAGATAGACCCGGGGGCCATAGGTTTCACTAGTGGCTTCTCTCAAGAGAATAAGTATTCTACGGTGGGTGAACAAATTACTGTTGAGCAATTGACAGAATTGAGCATAGTTATGAGAATATCTAGGCATGATCATGTACATAGGCATCACGTCCGAGACAAGTAGACCGACTCCTGCCTACATCTACTACTATTACTCCACTCATCGACCGCTATCCAGCATACATCTAGAGTATTAAGTTAATGAAAACAGAGTAATGCCTTAAGCAAGATGACATGATCTAGAGGGATAAACTCATGCAATATGATGAAAACCCCATCTTGTTATCCTCGATGGCAACAATACAATACGTGCCTTGCTGCCCCTCCTGTCACTGGGAAAGGACCCCGCAAGATTGAACCCAAAGCTAAGCACTTCTCCCATTGCAAGAAAGATCAATCTAGTTGGCCAAACCAAACTGATAATTCAAAGAGACTTGCAAAGATAACCAATCATACATAAAAGAATTCAGAGAAGATTCAAATATTGTTCATAGATAGACTTGATCATAAACCCACAATTCATCGGTCTCAACAAACACGCCGCAAAAAGAAGATTACATCGAATAGATCTCCACAAAAGAGGGGAGAACATTGTATTGAGATCCAAAAAGAGAGAAGAAGACATCTAGCTAATAACTATGGACCCGTAGGTCTGAGGTGAACTACTCACACTTGATCGGAGGGGCTATGGTGTTGATGTAGAAGCCCTCCGTGATTGATGCCCCCTCCGGCGGAGCTTCGGAACAGGCCCCAAGATGGGATCTCGTGGATACAGAAAGTTGCGGCGGTGGAATTAGGGTTTTGGCTCCGTATCTGATCGTTTGGGGGTACGTAGGTATATATAGGAGGAAGGAGTACGTCGGTGGAGCAACAGGGGGCCCATGAGGGTGGAGGGCGCGCCTGGGGGGTAGGCGCGCCCCCTACCTCGTGGCCTCCACTTTTCGGTCTTGACGTAGGGTCCAAGTATCTTGGGTCTTGTTCGTTGAGAAAATCACGTTCCCGAAGGTTTCATTCCGTTTGGACTCCGTTTGATATTACTTTTCTTCGAAACCCTAAGACAGGCAAAAAACAACAATTCTGGGCTGGGCCTCCGGTTAATAGGTTAGTCCCAGAAATAATATAAAAGTGGATAATAAAGCCCAATAATGTCCAAAACAGTAGATAATATAGCATGGATAAATCAAAAAGTATAGATACGTTGGAGACGTATCAGCATGTCGCCAGGACAAGTCATCGACGTCTCATCTCACACGGCGATGCATAGGCCTGCGCGGTGGCGGATTTTTTAAAATTATGCGTACATAGGATTTGTTTTTAATGCTGGTCTTTTGTTAGAGCAATGCTTAGGTCAACTGGCTCTATTTAATTTCTATAATTGCTCGATTTAGTTAGTGTGGTATGTCTCTTGTACGCTCTTTTGTGTGCCTAAATTAGCAAGCGATGTTAAATTATGCAATGGCGTATCCGAGGGAATTTCCACCAAAATTTGAATTGTCAAACTCATCCCATGCGCTTAAAGCAGAAGAATTGTTTGCGATGCACACAATCGTTCAAAGTGAATGGTCCAGCAGCACCACGCGGAAAGTTTCCCTCCACATTTCCAAAATTTTGGCCTACCGCCAAAATATCTACCCCCACCCCCACCCCCTCCCCCCTTCCCCACCCCCTTTTCTCCCCGACCACAAGTCACATTTAACCTGTTTGCTCCTTCCTTCATTCCTATGCTATAGACGCTTCCTCACTCTCGCAGTCTCGCATCCTACCATTGGGGTTGCCATGGTCTTCTTCAAAGACCTCTCCAGCGGTTCCGCCTCCGGCACAACTTCTTCACCACCTGGGTATGCCTCTCTTATCTCTCTCGGGCTATGACTTGGAGTGAAGGATTTTTAACCGGTGGTCGATTTGAGTCATTCCTTCCTCTTGTAGCTCCCTAGGACCATTAGTGGCAAGGAATAGAGCGGGGTGGCTGAATATCTATCTGCTTGTTGTCACCATCAATCTCCATGCGTGAAGCTAGTTGCGTTTGAATCTATGGACAGTCGGAGGAAGTTTATAGCATGTGCAGACAAGGTTAGACCCTCTTTCGTTGTTACAAATCATTTTTTAGATGTGATTCAGACACTGTCACAGTCTCAACCCATTTATACCACACCTTCAACCAAACACATTCTAAGGCAGTGTCAAACTTTGTACCTAGTATCTTAAGTCGTTGCCATCTCATCAGCTGTGGCATTAGAAAAAATTTTGGCACCGCTTCAGCAGTTGGTGCAACCATCTTTGGTCCACACATCCGAGCAGCCAAGCAGTAAAATACTAAATCTTTATGGCACGAAGGAACTGGGCATCGGAGCAACTACGTGCTCCGAAGTCCGAATCCCTGATTTTTTTTCCGCTGCATCGGCTCGCCAATGCAGGGCACTGGTGCAAGATGTAGCAACAGTTGTCTTTATCCCAGTTTTGGCATACATAGTGGATGACCGTAGTGCTATTAGTTCTATGTTACTAAATTTGTGCATGTACACACCTGTTAGTATCAATTTGCTGTCATCCAAACACTGTCGCTATGTTGTTGCAGTTATATTTACCTTCGTCATGAAATGTTCAATTTGTTATTTATTGTACACGAGTAAGAACTTGTAGCGTTGTTTTAGTTAATTATAGCTTCTGATGTTCCAGAATTTGGTTGTTGTCTCAGTAGAATTTAATTCATTTGCACATTGATCTTTTTGAGAAGATATGTCATAATTAACATGCTTCTTTAGTTTTTCAAAATAAGCATTGGTGATTTTCTATGTTTCTATAAACCCATTCCCCCTACAATTTTTACTGATATAGTTTTAAATATTATAGGATGAACGGAAGTGTTCTTACTTGGAGTGGGTTGATCAAGATTGGCCACAGTCTTTGAAGATGTGCCTAGTGAAGCTTTGGAGCATGTATGAGGAAGAGAATAGACGTAGTCTTAGAGAAACTGTTGTCAACGCTGAAGAATATTTGAAGATGCGGGATAAAAAGTTGAAGGTGGAGAATGAGCTCAGATTTTTTAAATCAGACTTTGCTAAGATGGTGTTGGTGAAGGAGGAGGCAATTTCCCAGTTGGCCCGTGCAAAACAGGTTCTTACTGAACTGAAAGCATAGGTGAATAAGACGAGCCTGGATGATCTCGATTAGGGAAATGAATATATTGTTCTATTATTGTTCTTATGAAGTTGAAATAGCTATATGTTGTACTCTGTTGTTTTCATGTAGCTATCGTACTATGATGTTATAATACATTTATGTGCCTAATATGAAATTGGCAAACAGATGTTCGATATGAAATGTGAATTTGCGTAATACTATAATTATTAATTGTAAACTAATAAACCTGCTAAATGTGTCATGGAACTTTGCAAACGGTTCTAGCAGTAAAAGCGCTTGTGATGGATAGCCCAATGGCACACGGTTTTCTTCATCAAATCGTGTGTGATGTAGTTGATAAAAGCAAATAGTTAACCAAGGCAGATCATGTGTCATAGTAACACCTTTCACACACGAGCCTACACATAAAACTGTGTGGGATGTACATACAAACGGAAATGTTTTCCCTGGATTGACTTTGTGGGATGTACATACATACAAAATGTTTTTCTGGGATTCACCGTGTCGGATTTACATACGTACGAAAATGTTTTTCTGGGATTCACCGTGTGGGATGTACATACCTACAGAAATGTTTTTCTGAGATTCACCATGTGGGATGTACATACGTACGTAAATGATTGGGTTTCAATGCCTCGCCCGATCACAGACGGCCCCAGCCTGTGTCCCAGGAGGGCCTATCCCTGACGATTTGTGGGTCGTGTGGGAAGGACCCCCCTATCGCCGACACTCACTTGGCGACGATTCCAAATTCCATCGCGGAAAGGGGTTAAAAACCGTTTGTATAGCACCGACACGTACCAGTGATTGTGGATCATACTTCATGTGTTACTTGCACCATGACACTTTGCACACATGCTAGCGATCTTGCTTCGACTTATCATGGCCACATTGCTATGCCTCATCACATATATGCCTTGTGTGTTGCATCCAAGTTGTTCATTACTTGCTCCTATCATATGTTTGATTGCAACAATGTCATTTCTTCACGTATGCCATGTCCCATTGCTTGCTACATGATTGACTTGATTGCCTCACACATGATGAACAATTGCTCTTTCCATTATGTTGAGTTCCACGACATCTTCAGTACACCCTATGCACATTATGCTTGGATTTTCTTGCACTTGCCCCATGTGTTTAGACATTACATTTCTTGTAGTGTTGTGAATGACTCTTGGGCCTACCATAGACCTTTTGTTGAGCACTTTATGCATGTTTGCTAAGATCTTGAGGTAGAAGCTTATTCACTTGTCAAACATATTTGCATCCCTACCTCCCATTTGCATACTTGTTCCCATGATATCCTTGATTGTGCTCAATTTATATTCTTAAATGCCATGCCACACTCCTTTGTCAAACCATACGCTATGCTTGGTGACAACACTTGTTGGGTGAATCACCTCTCGAATGCTTGGTTTTGCAACAATGCCAACCACATTTGTTTTTTCAAGTGCTTGTTATCTTTGCTCCTTTTGAAGGAATTACAAGATGGTGCGACATTGGAGAGTGCCCATTTGGAACTACAAGATGAAGATTGTTTGGTGATCATCAACTTCTACATGGCGACATCATCTCTTTCCCATGGCGATTTGGATTTCGATCTGAGGTCGGATATTTCCCAAGGGGGAGGGGATGATGCGGAGCATCCTATGGACATCACCATCTCAAGAGTCCATTTGGCAAGTGACATGTGCGACATCTCCTTCATACATACAAAGGTGAATCATCTCCTTTACACGTGTCCACTCATACCTCTTGAGGATGGTATACTACTTGACCCCTCCGTCGTGTGCATACATAGGTGTGAGCGGAGCTACACGTTCATCAAGGAGAATCCAAGAAGAAGAGAACATCTACACCATCCAAGAGGGGAGCCTGGAAGTGGAGAAGGAAGTGCCAAGAAGAAGGCAGAAGCTCCCAGGCGACCCCGTGCGCATGGGCCCCTCCAACCCCGTGTGCGCGGGCCCCTCCAACCCCGTGCGCACGGGCCCCTCCAACCCCATGCCCACAGGCCTCCCAGGCTGGCGGCCCTGAAGACCCCGTGCGCACGGGCGTGTACCGTTCCCACGGGACCCCCGTGTCCACGGGACTCACGGACCCCGTGCGCATGGGATCACGCGTCGGGTCTCTGGAGACCCCATGCGCACGGGCTCCACATACCCCGTGCGCACGGGGCCCCCTGTGTGTTGCTGCGGGCTTTGCCCATGTAATGTCCATTTCACCCCTGCTTACCCCTTCAGCCCCTAGGACTGTATCTACTCCTTCACCTCCTCCATTTTAGACTAAGCTAAGAATAGATCTAGACATTAGAGCTTAGCTCATGTATCTCCCCTTGTGGGATTCCTCCTGAGAGAGAGATACTCCATTTTAGTTCAAGGCCTAGGGGATCTAGCACATGTGTCTAGATACCCCCTGTGGGCTGTCCGGATACCCCCTAATCCAGGACTCCCTCAGTAGCCCCTGAACCAGGCTTCAATGACGATGAGTCCGGCGCGCAGTGTTGTCTTCGGCATTGCAAGGCGGGTTCCTCCTTCGAATACACCACAGAAGAATTTGAATACATGGATAGTGTCTGACCCTGCAAAATAAGTTCCACATACCACCATAGAGAGAATAATATTTCCACAAATCTAATCTGCTGACACGTTTTGGCAACATGACATTATGCCATGGCCCGGTGATTATTCGAACTGTTTCCTTTAACTAGCCCCGCATATAACGAGAGGCAGTTTCTTGGCACTTCTTGTCAAAGCAGAGATCGTGTCCCCCATATTACAGGATTCTCATCAATACGGGTGTGGGTAACCCAACCGCGCCATCAATTACGGCGCTTGGGGGATAAGCGAGTTTTACCAGGCTAGTGGGGGCACATAGTTTCGGCCGCCCTTATAAGGGGATAAGGTTTAACCTTTCTCTACCCACGCCTTCTTCCTCCTTGCTCATCCATTCTTGTGCACTCGAGCTCCAACGCCCAAGTCCACATCCTTCCCCTCAACCTTCTCCAAACATGTCCGGAGCGGGAGGCAAATGGATGGCTTCCTCCGTTACAGAGGGACACATCAAGAAGCTGTGCGGAGCCGGATACTTAGCCACGAATATCGCGCATCGGCTGCCCGCTGCGGGGCAGATCGTTCCTACCCGGGAACCTCACGAGAGGGTAGTTTTCCTCCACCACTTCCTCCGTGGACTGGGGTTTCCCCTCCATACATTCGTCCGCGGTCTCATGTTCTACTCAGGCTGGACTTCCATGATCTGGCCACGAACTTCATCCTCAACATCTCGGCGATCATCGTCGTGTGTGAGGCTTTCCTCCGCATCCGGCCCCACTTCGGCCTTTGGTTAAAGACCTTCAATATCAAGCGGAAGGTGGTGGGAGGCCAACAAGCGGAATGCGGCAGAGCCATGGTGGGCAAGATGCCCAATGTTATATGGCTTGAAGGCTCCTTCATGGAGACCATAAAGGGGTGGCAATCGGCCACATCACCGAGCCACGCGACACCAACTGGGTGGCGGCCCCCGAGTTTCAATCCGGAATCCCCACGTGGCTCACCTCCTGGGAAGAGAAGGGCCTATCCTGGGGTTCATCGGTGGAGCTGGACGGACTCCAGAAATGTATCCGGAATATGGCAAGCAAGAAGCTCAAGCTTGTCAACATAGTCCAGGTCATGCTCATCCACCGGATCCTCCCGTGTCAACAACGGGATTTCAACTTGTGGGAGTTCGACCCGGCCCAGCACCAGACTCTGAGTGAGCTCTTCGACACGATGCACAAGGACGTCTGGAGGGTGCTGTTCAAGGGCGCCGAGGTCCCTACCTCTCTCACTGAGGACCGCGGGCTAAGTGCGAAGCGCCTAGCGCATTCGGTGAGTTCTATACATCAGGTAGGATATTTATTTCCCCTAGCTTAATCATGTGCGGGGTCTGAGCTCCATGCCTTTGACAGGACTTGGTGGAAATGTCGGGGCAGATTAACTGTCCAGCCCCTCTGCCCGAAGACACTGCGGACGCTCTCCTGACGGAGATGCTGACTCCGGCTCTTTACAAGGTGCCGGAGAAGACCAAGAAGGCCAAGGGAACCCGAAAGAGTTCCCAGCGCCAGGTGGTATTGGACTCATCGTCCGATAACTCCACGATGCACTCCTGCCCCGAAGACGAGGAGGAAGATGAAGATGGTCCCCCTTCAGTCGGGGGAGACAAGAAAAGGAAGGCCGCCCCGACTGGGGGGCGAAGGGTCCAAGAAGGGGAGGACCGACCTTCCGGACTACTCCACCACCACCGCTGAAGGCGAAGACAAGTGGCTGCTCAGGGCCAAGCCCTTGGCGAAGTCGTAAGTATTCAGATACCAGAGTAACTCATAGCATACCTTTGTCGCACTACTTCTCCTAATGCCGAATATGATTATGCAGACCGCCCCAAGCCTGTATCGTTGTATCCTCGTCGGGCGGCTCCTTGGACTCGTTGGACATGGATAGCGATCCACTTTCGACCGCCACCTCCCCTTGCCCTACGGACAACGGCGAGGTATTGTCTCAAGAGGCACCGGGTCGAGGGGAGACAATCCTGGAGGCGCCTCAAGGCGACCTTCCGGACTCCAGGAGCAGAAGGAGTAAGGATCCCGAGGGCTCCGAGTTCGGCCCTCAGTCGAACACCGCGCCGGAACCTTCAGTGGTTCCGGACTCGGGTAGGCGGCCTCCTTCCAAAAGGGGCAAGACACCTGTGCTGGTGACCTCTGCCCATCCAGAGGCACCGAACAATCTGCTGGGAGTGCTTCGCAGCGCTTCCATTGACGAGGAGCACCGCACTATATGAGTGCGGTGATCCAGAAGGTTCAGTCCGCCAAGAGCGGACTGAATGAAGCCTATGCCAGCCTTCTAACAGGCTTTGAGGTAAGTATAGGAAAAATATTACCGCATAGACAGTAGCACCTAATGGTCTGTTTGGTGTTCAAAAAAGAAAAGCCGAATAGAGGATCAACTAATATCTGCAGGAGTCTAATATAAGTATGTCTATATGCGTATGCAGGCTTCACTGCTGGCCTCTGCCGCACTAACTGCGGAGGTCGCCGTACTGAAGCAGGACCTCGAAGGGTCCAAGGAAGAGCTCGGCCTTGCCAAGAGGCAGATCGAGGAGAACAAAGGTAAGTAGTACCTAGTCTATGGATATATACAAAAAGAATGCGATTGCAAAATGACAGGATCATCGTAAATTTGCTAGGGACCACGACCGAGGTGGCGACCCTAAAGCAAGCGCTATCCGAGGCCGAAAACAAAGCGGCCAAGGAGTGCACCGAGCGGGAAAGGCAGGAGGCACGGGTGGGCGAGGTGCAGCAAGAGCTCCACGCTCTCGTGACGAAGCACGAGGCGTTGGAGCTTGACTTGAAGACACGAGAACGCCAAGGCTGAGGCCCAAAAGGCCCTCCAGGAGATTAATGCGATGAAGAAGATAGCGGTGGGTAAGGCATTCAATATGCAAAGCAAGCATGTGACAGTAAATTAGTGTTACTTACCCGAGTCCGGAGCTCTCTAGGAGCATTCGCAGATTTGCCCCGCAGCGTGTCGAATGCCGCACAGTTTTACCAGGCCGAGGAGGGAAGCTCAACGGAGAAGCTGTTCTGGTCTCAGTATACTGGGACCAAACACCCGATGCCTCTGAGCGACCAGCTGAAGCAACTGGTCGAGCTACACAAGGCGGCCGAACAGGCCATGAAGGGCTTTGTAATCTGGATGTGGCCTGGCGACGGCCTTCCCAACAGCTACTTCGGCCTGGTGAGGCGGCTTGTGGATGCCTACCCATGGCTGGAAGTCATCAAGCGATTCGTCTGCATCGAAGATGCACGCCGGGCTTTCGCCCGTGCGAAGGTGCAGTGGGCTAAGATGGACGCCATGAAGCTGGTGAAGGAGGGGCCGCCGTAGGGCAAGGAGCATCTCCACCCCGAGATGTACTATGAGGGTGTCCTGAAGGGTGCCCGACTTGTAGCGGACGAGTGTGCAAAATATGTAATATTTGAATGAACTTGCTCGTGTAATCCTGTATTATGAAAAATTGTTCATATGCGCTATGCAATGCTTGTCTGAGTTTAAAATATTACCTTCTGTTTGGCTGTTTATCAAATCAGAGAGATTGCTAGTCGTCAGCTTCTGCCCCCACGCCATGAGTGCTGGCGTGTTCGGGATAAACCTGAGCACTCTTGTTCCCATTTTTGGGTCCTTCGAGGGAGGTCCTCAGCACAACGAACAAGGCAATCGGACTATAATGCGTTATCACTCTCACTTAGCCATAGAATTCTATAATTTTAAATTTCGGCGAAGCCCCTAGTATTCGGAAGGCCGAATTCGGGGCGCAATACACGCTGTCGGTGTCAAAACCGGCGGATCTCGGGTAGGGGGTCCCGAACTGTGCATCAAGGCCGGATGGTAACAGGAGACAAGGGACACGATGTTTTTTACCCAGGTTCGGGCCCTCTCGATGGAGGTAATACCCTACTCCTTCTTGATTAATATTGATGATATGGGTAGTACAAGAGTAGATCTACCACGAGATCAGACAGGCTAAACCCTAGAAGCTAGCCTACGGTATGATTGTTGTATATGGAGTTGTTTTCCTACGGACTACAACCCTCCGGTTTATATAGACACCGGATAGGGTTAGGGTTACACAGAGTCGGTTACAATGGTAGGAGATTTTGAATATCCACATCGCCAAGCTTGCCTTCCACGCCAAGGAAAGTTCCATCCGGACACGGGACGAAGTCTTCAATCTTGTATCTTCATAATCCAGGAGTCCGGCTGAAGGTATAGTTCGGCTACCCGAACACCCCCTAATCTAGGACTCCCTCAGTAGCCCCTGAACCAGGCTTCAATGACGACGAGTCCGGCGCGTAAATTGTCTTCGGCATTGCAAGGCGGGTTCCTCCTCCAAGTCCTTCATAGAAGATTGTAAACACCAAGAGTAGTGTCTGGTTCTGCAAAATAAGCTTCCACATATTGCCATAGGGAGAATAATATTAACACAAATCAAATCTGCTAACGTATTCCGCAGTGCGTCATCACACTACAGCCAAGTCCTTCACTCGAATCGTTTTCACTTTTCCACCTCAGCGTGTTTTGCGAGGCGGTTTCCTTGGCACGTCTTGTCAAAGCAGAGATCGTGTGCCCCCCTTTTACGGGATTCTCATCAATACGGACATGGGTAACCCAATTGTGCCCGTTAGCATGTTTTCTCGATTAAAGGCAAGTCCCAAACAGTTATGGGGTGGGCTCCTGGTATTCAACCTCTTATAAAGAGACCAAGGCCTTACTCCTTTTTCCAATCTCAAACGAGTTCGCCCGTCGCCTCGAGTTCCAACACCCTAGGCTCCAGATTCTAGGCGCTTCGGACATTCGACAATGTTCGGTTCCGACCTTCAAGGCCGATGGATGCCCTCCTCCATCACGGAGGAGGACGTGCTAAAGTTGAGAGAGGTTAAGTTCTTGACCGCCAAAATTTCGCATAGGTTGCCTGCTCAAAGGCAGGCTATTCCCAATCCCCAGCCCGGTGAGATCGTAGTGTTCATGTCTCACTTCCTTCGGGGGTTAGGCTTCCCGATGGATCCTTTCGTGAGGGGGCTGCTGTTTTATTACGGGATGGAATTTCATGACTTAGCTCCAGAGTGCATCCTCCACATTTCCTCATTCATCGTTGTGTGCGAAGCGTTCCTCCGTGTTACTCCTCACTTCGGATTATGGCTCAAGACTTTTGGAGTGGAGCCGAAGATGATCGAGGGACGACACGCAGAGTGCGGAGGCGCTGTCATAAGTAAGACTGCTGATGCTCCATTGCCCGAGGGATCCTTTCAAGAGGAGCTCGGCTTGTGGCAACGAGAATGGTTCTATATCACCGCTCCCAGGAGCGCCAAGTGGGCGGCGCCTCCTGCCTTTCGCTCGGGTCCCCCATCACGGCTAGCGTCATGGGTCAACAAAGGATTAGATTGGGGGTTATCCAAAGACGTGCCCTTGTTGCAGGGCCGCATCAGGGATCTCTTAGAAAGAGACCTCAACCTGGTCAAGGTGACGCAGGTCATGCTGATTCGCCGAACACTGCCCGGCAAACGTCACTCCCTTCGTCTGTGGGAGTTTAATCCGGAGGGACCACGAGCTCTCCAGCATTTTATGGGCGCAACGCCCGTGGAGATGTATAAACTGTTCTTCGGATCACAAATGATGTGTCCGGATTTGACCGAGGACGCAGGCCTAAGCTGCAATCGCCCGGATACCCAAGTAAGTAACCTTGTGCCCGGACCTACTATCCATATAATCGTCATAAACTTCCCCCTAAAAGAGTTGTCCTTTTAAACAGGAGTGGATAGCGAAGGCAAAGCTGATCAGGTGTACGGCTCCCCTTCCCGAAACCAGGCCGGATCTCGTGCTTGTCAGGATGTTGAAGATAATGCCTTTGGAGGGAAGTAAGGGGAAGGACAAGGGAACTATGGCCTCCTCGAAGGAGGCTGCTCCTAAGGGAGGAACCGACAATTCCTCTCCCAAGGGGAAGAAGAGGGCCGCCTCTAACGACCCGGAGACCATGGCCCCGAAGCGGGGGAGAAAATCCTCGTCAGAGGGTCCGACGCCGGGGAGTTCCTCGGCCGAACTACGCCCTCAAAGGGGTCAGCCCTCCAGCGAGCCGTAAGTAGAGAGAGGTTTTCCTTTTGAGGGATGAGAGAAATCCTTGATTTATATCTGAGAAGATTAACCGAAATTTTACCTTGTAGCTCGGACCTCAGCCCTTCTCAGCAGAGCTCGTCTTCGGGGGATCTTCTTCCGGAGATGATGGAGAGCGGGACATCTCCCCCTGCCATACTGCCGAGCGAGGCGGGCGACCCTGAGGTGTCATCGTGGAGGGTTTCTCTGAATCCGGCAGGGGCGGAAGATAGCTATGTGGCCCCCCAAGGCTCTCCGCGTCCGGCCTTCGAAAGAGGCCATAGGACAAGTCCGGCACCGTCTGGTGCTCGGCCAGAGGAGCTAAAGATTCTGCTGGGGCGAGCTTGTATCTCAGAGGAGCACCATGCATTGATGGGCACGGTGATTGAAAGGATTTCATCCACAGAAAGCGGATTGCATGAGGCCGTCAAAAGTTTACTGACAGGTTTTGAGGTACGTTAGATAATGTACACTTTTGTCAGTTGCGCATAAGTAAGATGCGCCCTGTGTAGATAGTAGCCCCTGAGACTCTGCGCGTTGTCAAGAAATGACGGCACGCAGAGGATCATAATCCCAGGTCTAAGATGTCTCCTTTGAATGTAGGTGGCGAGGTGTCCGGAATCAAGCCGAACTGATGTTGTGGCCGAACTAAAGCGGCAACTGGACATGGCAGATGCCGACATCGCGCTTGTCAACAAGCGGCTTGATGAGGCTCAAGGTATGTAATTCTTCGGGCGGCATCAGGTAAGAGGAGCTTCATGCCAGTGTCTTACAATGTGTGTGCTTGACGCAGATGGTACAGCCGCCGTGGAGAATCTTAGGGCAGAGCTTGCACGAGCTAAGGAGCATGCCAGAAAAAGCGATGCGGCTACCGAGAAAGCCCTTGAAGAGATGAGAGCCGAATAGGCTACTCACTGCCGAAGCAAAGAAGAGATGGCCGAGATGGCCGAGAAGTTAAAGAGCCCTGCAGACTGTTGCAAACTTCTTGAGAAAGAAGGCCGGGCGAGACAGACGGACTTAGAGAAGGCCGTTGCCGATGCCAAGGACGCTCGCTCTGCGATGAGAGCTGCGAAGGAGGAGCTGCGTCAGGCCGAACAGTGTGGGTTACCCCGACTCATAAGTCGTGATCACCGAATGCACGTGTACAGCGATCCCAGAGATCAATGCTCACTGAACACACAGAAGATGAGTAACAAGAGTCTTACATCCATACATACCGTATTACACAAGTAGGACCATTAAGGTCAAGTCTTGAGTATAACATCGCAACGGAAATCTTCATCGATAACTTGGACCCATGCCATCTACCTTAACCCTACAGGCATTCTGACTAGGAAGCATCCTAGCTCGCATGTTCCTCACCGAAGTATTCTTCATCATATCCTGTTCTTTCATGCCCGGCCAATAAAATAACCAGTGGCAAGCCAATGAGTACTTTGAATGTACTCGCAAGCAACCCATGTTTTGGTTCAAGGTACAACAATGCATGATATAGGTAAATTTTTGCGGAAAGCTAGTTTTTGAGTGCAATGACATGTTCAACAACTCGTAAGACATGCATCAGGAGAATTCAAGTAACCAAGAGGACAGGTTACAGATATCAACACAAAGGGAGTGGGCTCCAACCCAACTCATCCATGTCAAGTCCTTTGACTTGACCCAAGTAGTTCTTCCCACTTATCCAAAACACCACACACTGGTTTGTAAACATGCGGACGTAGTTTAAGCAGCACCGCCCAATTGTTCAGAGAGAGAGGGAGGAGGGGGCCGACCAGCTGCCGTGTCCCGGACGCCGAGGCGTCTCGTCGGGTGCGCTAGGGAGGCCCGAGGTGGCCGGAGGTGCTTGGCAGGGGCGGCTACAGTGCGGGAGCGCACTGTAGCGCGCTCCAGAGCGCCCAAATGGCATGCCATGGCATTTTATATGCCTTGTGGGCGCGGCCACTAATGTCTGGTAGCTCTAGGAGGGAGTAAAGAAAGGGGATGAAGCATTGGATGCCATGGAGGGCCACTGGAATGAGGAGGGAGGTGAGAAAGGAGAAGAATGCTTCTGTCCAGAAGGGTAAATGGGGGTGTTCACCCTTCAATCATTGAGCTGAGGCTAGGGAAGAGTTACTAGAGATAGGAGAAGACTAGGAGGAGATGTGGTAAAAAGTTGAGCTCAAGGAGATTAGTGGAAGAGGTCAAAATGATGATTTTGGGAAAATGGCAGAAGGTGTTTGTTGTTGGTTTGGGCAAGAAAATTAATTCCACTTGCCATGAGAATTAACAGGATGGAATGGCACATAGAAGTATGATGTTCCACCAAGTTTGAGCTCATTTGGGCAAAGTAGCCAATGTAACTTTGGTAAACCCTAGAAATCAACAGAAATGGCTTTATCAAGATTTAGTCATGCAAATCTATTCTCCTTGATGCTCCACTTGGTGTAATGTCATCATTTGAGGTTATGAACATGTCCACAAAAGTTGAGATCAAAAGGAGAAAGTTGCCAATGTAGAGTTGTTCAAATTTGGTTCTGAACAGGAAGGGTTTTGGGGCACTTTGAGCAAGATAACATTCTCTCCAACTTGTGCCATTTGGTCTAGATAAATAATTAGACCATTTGAGCATGTTCACAAGTTTTGAGAACATTTGGACATATTTGGCAATGTAAAGTTGCTCAAACTTCAAAATGGACAAAAATGGTTTTGGGGAGATTTCATGGGGTTATACTATTCTCCATGACATGATACTTGGCAAGATCATCAAACATGTCATATGCGACATGCTAGAAGTTTCTTGGAATTGTTGGGGAATATTTCCTGTAGAAATATTTCAAATCCTTGAAATGGGCAGAAATGGTTTTTGAGGGATTTGACCAATACTTTGAACATGACCATGTGTTGAAACTCTTATATATGGACAATATATGTCCATTGAGTTTCCATGATTTTTGTCAAATATTTTTGAAACATTAAAATAATTTTTCCCTATTAAAGACCATTTCTGGCCTTAAGAAAAAGCTTTTACATAAAATAGGAAAATAACTTTTAAAATTATATTTTTGTGGTTTCTGGGTATCCTATATCTAATAGGAGTCAAACATATTTTTGGAAAGATTTTTACTGCCCTGAATTAAGTACTTGCAGTACAAATCTTAATTCAGGGGTTTTTGGAAAACTAATCTTTGAAAATACTTTTTGGCCAAATTATTTTTGTAAGAAATTATTTTTATGACCTATACACATGGCATGATCATTGGTTCAAGAGTTTGGAGCAAGGATATGAAGTATAGGAGTTGGAGGATTTATTTGATTTTTAGAGCACTTGCAAACAACAGACAAAAATCCAAATCAAGGCAAGTTCCAAAACACTCAAAAGTTTTTGTCAAACCACATTTTATCATGATCTATTAGCTTAAGTGTTGTGGCATGAAAATCAGGGTGTGACAGACCTACCCCCCTTACAAGAATCTCGTCCCCGAGATTCCCAAACTAGGCGCGGAAAAGGGATACAGAAACTTGGATCTGGGGTAGTCTTCAAGTCCTCATGTTACTTCTGCTTCCGTGTAGTGCTCCATTGAGCTTGAAGTACTTGATGGTGTGGCTTCGTGCATGACGCTCCTCTTGATCCAGGTTGCTAATGGGTAGCTCGCGGTCGGTCATATTGGGCTGGAGGTCGATGGCTCGTGGTCGATGTCCTTGTAGAGACCGGGCTAGTTAGGAAGTTGGAAACGTTTCCGGAGTTGTGTCATGTGGAAATATTATGCATAGTGGGTAACTTAAGTGGTAACTCTAGCTGGTAGCCATCTACTTTTCGTCTCGCAGTGATCTCGAAGAGGGCCGATGAATCTTGGTGTGGGTTTCCTTGTCATGGAAATGCTTGGTTCCTTTGAGAGAAGTGGCTTGCAGATACACCTGGTCTTCAACGCGGACGTTTATTTCTTGGCGATGGTGGTTGGTATAGTTCTTCCTCCTTGGCATGGCGGTCTTCAAATGTTTCTTCACCAGCTCAGTGATTATTCTTCCGTCTTCGGGTAGACAAGTATGTTACCAAAATAAGGATTACAACTATCTTGTCTAAGCACTCCATGAAAACTTTGTTCACGGGGTACATAAAGTAGGCTGGGGGTATTGGTGGTGGTCACGGTTGAGTATGGTCCGAGGTGTTCTCGATTTAGAGTCAAGACCTATGGTAATGACCCGACCATGTTGTGGCTTAGTAGGGCTTAAGGGTTTCAAGGATTCTAGTGTGCGAGTGAACATTTTATTATCTTATCCTTAAGCACGGTTTCTGATATGCCAATAGTCTATCTAGTCCTTCCAACAAATAACCTTATACCATCGAAAGCATCATCTCGTATAGGCCAAATCCAATCATCACTCATGATTTACCAAAGTCTCAGATAATTCCTCAGGGTCACTGATACAAACTCATGAAGTCATTTGTCCTCTATTCCTATATCCTCAAATTGGTCTTCCTTATGGCATCATCAGTTCTTGTGCTATATTAGGGTGACAATGTGCTTGCTCACTGCGTCCACTAGTTCCATAATGAGACCAGTGATAAGCAAGGTTACGGAGGCTTAACTGGTTCTCTTGCAATTCTATGGGTTAAGCACATGGTTAAGGACTCGAGCTAGGGTATCTCATGAAGTCTCGAAGGGTCTAAGAATGGGTTTGTAGTATGGGGGGTTAAACATGACTCCACGGGGTTTTACTTGGTCGAGGAGGCTGTAGAAAAGTTCTTCAGTGCTAGTTGGTCGCTGAAGTAGACTCCTTGGTGTATCTTGTCTTGCTGGCCTTCAGTTGAGGAGAGAGATGAGAGGGATAAGTAGCATAAAGGGGGATGCCTAAAGGGGGTTCTACAGTGCAGGTGCAAACAAACAAGTGCCAAAAAGGGCCAAAAAAATAAGGCAGGTGATATGGTTGCGTACTTGTTGCCTAGGGCAAAAGTGCGACCTATATCAAAACACAAACAATTAAAAACAAGCAACACACAATCATGGTTCTATTCGAACCATCATACGGACTCGACTGCGCATAGGGGGTACACGACTAATCCAACCCTAGGGGTTCTCGGACTCAGTAATTGTGCCTTGAGCCTCGTGCAGTCTTCTGAGTTTTCCTCAGGTGTTGCTACGTCTCTTGTAGTTGTTTGATGAAACGATCCGGGTTGGGCCTGAAGATTCTTCAACAACTTCTCGCCTGTTGAAGTGATGGGGTGAAGGTGGTTCCTTGTAGCAGGCGTTGACTCGGTCTTCTGTTGTCTTCTTATTCATGACGATCCTGTTTTGTCTTCTAAGGCGTCGATGGTACCAGGTAGGTAATCCTTTATGCAATGACATTAACAAGGCATAGTAGAGATCCAACATGTCGGTTACGTTGATGAAAACATCGACACCAAGAGCGGGGGATGAAGAGAACCGTTCTCCTGCTCACTATAGTGAGGCGGACCCAATGGCGAGGTTCTCATCCACCGGTGGTTGCCGATACAACAACGGTAGTGACAGGGTTACTCTATTAGCGATGTATATCATGATCTTGCATATCCTATGCCATGATCATTATAGGCTAACGTTGCATCATCCTGGGCAAATTCAAAGGTGTCACCGTCCTCTGGGTCTTCATGTCCTCATTCTTCAAAGGCGTATCTTCTGTTGGCATCGTCTTGCTGTGGTGTTGCCAATCTTGTGTTCAGAAGAGGTGGGTGAGTGTTTGGCAAGATGTAATCCTTCTAGGCTACCCACGAGGATTACAAGGAATCCCATGGTCAGGGGCTTGAGGGTGCTAGCGACCGTTTGCAATAGTTTTGAAGGGAAGAGATCGATAGGGAAAGTATACCTTAGTTTTTTTAAAACTGAGAAGGGAAGAGAAGTATAGATAGTTTTGAAAACTAGTAATAGTTTTGGAAATAGTTTTACCCTAACTAACGACCATGCTAACTAAGGCTTCCTACAGTCAGGATGGATCTGATACTAGCTCTGTGGGTTACCCCGACTCATAAGTCATGATCACCGAATGCACGTGTACAGTGATCCCAGAGATCAATGCTCACTGAACACACAGAAGCTGAGTAACAAGAGTCTTACATCCATACATACCGTATTACACAAGTAGGACCATTAAGGTCAAGTCTTGAGTATAACATCGCAGCGGAAATCTTCATCGATAACTTGGACCCATGCCATCTGCCTTAACCCTACACGCATTCTGACTGGGAAGCGTCCTAGCTCGCATGTTCATCACCGAAGTATTCTTCATCATATCCTGTTCTTTCATGCCTGGCCAATAAAATAACCAGTGGCAAGCCAATGAGTACTTTGAATGTACTCGCAAGCAACCCATGTTTTGGTTCAAGTTACAACAATGCATGATATAGGTAAATTTTTGCAGAAAGATAGTTTTTGAGTGCAATGACATGTTCAACAACTCGTAAGACATGCATCAGGAGAATTCAAGTAACCAAGAGGACAGGTTACAGATATGAACACAAAGGGAGTGGGCTCCAACCCAACTCATCCATGTCAAGTCCTTTGACTTGACCCAAGTAGTTCTTCCCACTTATCCAAAACACCACACACTGGTTTGTAAACATGCGGACGTAGTTTAAGCAGCACCGCCCAACTGTCCTTGACTGTGGACACGGCTATTCGAATAGTTTTACACTCTTCAGAGGTTGCACACTTTACCCACAAGATCCGGGGAACTTCCGTGTCATCCATGACCCGCGGTACCTCAAGTACCCGGGGTAAGCACCCGATGACTATCTTTCCCTAGACGACACTAACAAGGAGTCCACTCATTGTTCCATATCCTCATGATGTACATCATACGAGACTCACTCGAGACCATAACATCCAAGAGGGGACACAACGGTGTATCCGGTGCCCTGTGAAAACAGTCATGGCCGCCCTACCTGGCACGACCCCGTCCCGAGAGGGAGCACCAACTCTCCCCCGTCACTAGTAATGCGGGCTCCAAGCTAGTATCGGCCTAAGTAAACAATAATGCCCTTTCCCATATAAGGGTAGAGTGGTTGCGCATGTAAGGTTGGGACAGTCGACAAATCTTAAATCTAATCCATTTTCAAAAATAACACACACACTTGCCTCGGTACACCACTTCGTCATCAAGTGGTTACCCATCTCATTGCCTTCCTCGAGCATAAGTGGCACCCGACGGGTTTTTCGGAAAGTCTTTTGAAAATACTTTGTCTCCATCACTATGCATATTCCCGTCCCTTTTTGCGTAGCACTACTTTAGCATCCTATCTACTCCCACCGGCATAACCCTCATAGGAAGGTAGGGTCATGCATAATGCAAGTATCAACGAGGAAGTAATAGAGGCAACCCATCAAAGTGGTTACCTCCTCATCATGATTCCGTTGCAACAACAATATGGTGCTATATGGCATGCATAAAAAGGGTTTCATAGACATGGTCAAAGGGCTGCTTGCCTGTTTTAAGAAAGTCTTCGAGGTCTTCAAATATCTCTGGTCCATCTCCAAGTATTTTGTCTACTTCGTCAACTATCGTCGAAAGCAACCATAATAAGCAACACAACAAGGCAGGAAATGAAAGTGCTCTAAAAATATTGATTTGACTTTTCTAGGACATCTCTGGTTATATGAAAATTAACCAGAGTGGTTTCATTGGAATTGGGTCAGTGGATATTTCTAAACATTTGGATATGATGGAATCAAGGGGTTTATGGATTTGCAAGAGGGGTACAGAAACATATTTTTGAAAAATGAGCAAAGACACCCATTTAACAAAACATGATTTTAGAAGCATCTAGGAGTTGGTTTCACTGGATTTGGAGTTCAAATGAATTTCCTGTGAATTTGCAAAGTTGACAACTATGAAGAAATGGCTCATTATTTTATGTGGTGCAGAAAGTATTAATAAAAATGTACATAAACTACATTATGAACTTAGAAACACCTAGGAATTTGAATCATGGCATTTGGATAAAATTTGATATCTCTGTGATTTTCTAAAGTACATCACAGAAATAGGAAAAATAGGATTTGATAGATATTTGTGAAGGAAAAGCTTCTGTAAAAATGTGACAATAGCACCCTATGGTAGGGAATGATTTTAGAAACAACTAGAAATTTGAATCATCCAATTTGGAGTTGACTTGAACTATGTATGGATTTTACAAATTGTTCAGAAAAGAAAAGGGAAAAGGGCTCTGTGCCGGCTGGGCCAGAATAGCCGCAGGGCAGCGGCCCAGCCAGCGACACGGCCTAGCCGAGCCGGCGCGCGCGCGCGCGCCAGGTTTGAACCTGACGGGTGGGGCCCAGCTGCCAGTGGGAGAGAGAGGGGGCGAGAGAGAGGTGAGGATGACAGTCGGGGCCCACCTGTCATCACTAACCCGTGGACAGGGAGGGTCGCGGTGCTCACCGGGGATGATGCAGGCCACGGCGAGCTCCGCCGAGTGCGGGGATGGCTTCCGGAGACTGCCGCACGTTGGTGGGTGGTGGACTTGGCCGGTGGGGGTGCCTGGTTCGCCGGCGACGAGGGGCTGTGGCGGAGGAGCTTCGGGAGGCGATGACTCCGGCCGTTTCCGGCAGCTACAGAGAGGGGAAAGAAGGGGGAAAGGATCGGAGGGCTGCAGGGGTTCCAGATCGAGGCAAAGGAGGAACGTGGGAGGCCTATACCTTGCGAACTCCGGCGAGCCGAAGCGGCGGAGCTCGAGCTCGATCTCGAGCTCGGGTGGTCCTGCAGGAGAGTGGAGGGCACGGGGGGCCGATTTGGAGGGGTTAGGAGCGAGTGGTGGTGAGGGAGAGGCTCGGGGAGGCCCTTAAATAGGCGAACGGCGAGGTGCCGTGGACCCATGCGCCGGCGGGCTTCTGTGCGTCGCCACAGGGCTCGGGAGGAGCTGGCGCCGTGTCTGGGGTGTTTGTGAGGCTGGTCCAGTGCTAGGGGAAGGAAGAGGGGGAGCGGGGAGGGGTCAGAGACGTCGTGCATGTGAGCTCGCTCACTGGAGCTCTCGGGCGGCCGGTGCGCGTGCGAGTAGGGGCAGGAGAGAGAGAGGGAGGAGGGGGCCGACCAGCTGCCGTGTCCCGGACGCCGAGGCGTCTCGTCGGGTGCGCTAGGGAGGCCCGAGGTGGCCGGAGGTGCTTGGCAGGGGGCGGCTACAGTGCGGGAGCGCACTGTGGCGCGCTCCAGAGCGCCCAAATGGCATGCCATGGCATTTTATATGCCTTGTGGGCGCGGCCACTAATGTCTGGTAGCTCTAGGAGGGAGTAAAGAAAGGGGAGGAAGCATTGGATGCCATGGAGGGCCACTAGAATGAGGAGGGAGGTGAGAAAGGAGAAGAATGCTTCTGTCCAGAAGGGTAAATGGGGGTGTTCACCCTTCAATCATTGAGCTGAGGCTAGGGAAGAGTTACTAGAGATAGGAGAAGACTAGGAGGAGATGTGGTAAAAAGTTGAGCTCAAGGAGATTAGTGGAAGAGGTCAAAATGATGATTTTGGGAAAATGGCAGAAGGTGTTTGTTGTTGGTTTGGGAAAGAAAATTAATTCCACTTGCCATGAGAATTAACAGGATGGAATGGCACATAGAAGTAGGATGTTCCACCAAGTTTGAGCTCATTTGGGCAAAGTAGCCAATGTAACTTTGGTAAACCCTAGAAATCAACAGAAATGGCTTTATCAAGATTTAGTCATGCAAATCTATTCTCCTTGATGCACCACTTGGTGTAGTGTCATCATTTGAGGTTATGAACATGTCCACAAAAGTTGAGATCAAAAGGAGAAAGTTGCCAATGTAGAGTTGTTCAAGTTTGGTTTTGAACAAGAAGGGTTTTGGGGCACTTTGAGCAAGATAAATTTCTCTCCAACTTGTGCCATTTGGTCTAGATGAATAATTAGACCAGTTCAGCATGTTCAAAAGGTTTGAGAACATTTGGACATGTTTGGCAATGTAAAGTTGCTCAAACTTCAAAATGGACATAAATGGTTTTAGGGAGATTTCATGGGGTTATACTATTCTCCATGACATGATACTTGGCAAGATCATCAAACATGTCATATGTGACATGCTAGAATTTTCTTGGAATTTTTGGGGTATATTTCCTGTAGAAATATTTCAAATCCTTGAAATGGGCAGAAATGGTTTTTGAGGGATTTGACCAATATTTTGAACATGACCATGTGTTGAAACTCTTATATATGGACAATATATGTCCATTGAGTTTCCATGATTTTTGTCAAATATTTTTGAAACAATAAAATAATTTTTCCCTATTAAAGACCATTTCTGGCCTTAAGAAAAATCTTTTACATAAAATAGGAAAATAACTTTTAAAATTATATTTTTGTGGTTTCTGGGTATCCTATATCTAATAGGAGTCAAACATATTTTTGGAAAGATTTTTACTGCCCTGAATTAAGTACTTGCAGTACAAATCTTAATTCAGGAGTTTTTGGAAAACTAATTTTTGAAAATACTTTTTGGCCAAATTATTTTTGTAAGAAATTATTTTTATGACCTATACACATGGCATGATCATTGGTTCAAGAGTTTGGAGCAAGGAGATGAAGTATAGGAGTTGGAGGATTTATTTGATTTTTAGAGCACTTGCAAACAACAGACAAAAATCCAAATCAAGGCAAGTTCCAAAACACTCAAAAATTTTTGTGAAACCACATTTTATCATGATTTATTAGCTTAAGTGTTGTGGCATGAAAATTAGGGTGTGACAAACAGATTGCGGCTGGAAAGCCCTTTATGCTGCGGAGGAAGTTTTGTGATCCGAAGTTTGCTCCGTTGGACTGAATGTGGAGTGTGGAGGATACCTATCTGGATTTGGCAGCAAGTGCTGCTGATGCGACCGAACACTTTCGAGATCTAAAAGATCGCGAAGTGGAAAAGCTTTTCTGGTCACAGTTCCACAATCCAGAGCGTCCACTGGCAGTGGATGATCGTTTGGCTCAATGGGCCGAACTGAATAGGTTGTCTGGACTCGCCATGAAGTACGTCATGGGTCACCTGTGGCCGGGGAGATCGGAGCCGAAGAGTTATCTCAGCTTGGTGCAGCAACTCCTTGACGCGGTGCCGTTTATAAATGCAATGAAGAGGTCAGCATGCATAGAGGGCGCAAGGATGGCTCTTGCCCGTGTTAAGACATACTGGGCAGAGATGGAGACCACCGTTGTTGTGTCCCGAGATTCGGACAAAAGCCGAGTACCCTCCGAGCACTATTTTCAGGAAGTTCTTGAAGGCGCTCGTGTAATAGAGACGCAGTGCCCGAAATATGCTATGTTATGATAGCATATGTAATTTATAAAGTAATATTTTGATAAACTGTAGTGGCCTTTTTTGTACTTGTGCCTCCAAGTATTGGGAACACCTCCTGTGCGGCCGTTTTAAGATATATATATATAGAGAGAGAATCTGAAAGATGGCAGTCGTTGGCTTAAGCCCCCACGCACATAGTGCGGGGGTGCTCGCAAAAGACGCATTTTCACACTTAACCCAACGTCTTGGTCCTACAAAGGAGGTGATAGCGCAGCGGGCCAGGCAACCGGACTATAATGCTTTAACACTTTCACTTAGCCATAGGAGTTTGATAGTGAGACTATTTAGGTAGCTCCTTGGTGGCAACTGCGCTCGTCCGAGTTCGGGGCGCATGTGTGCCTGACCGGGAAGCGGCCCTTCGTTAAAGCGGAGGAATCCGATAGATTCCGATAGGTCATCGAGTGGCTGACCAGTTTCACGCTACATCATGACAGTCAGTTTTCGGCTTTCTCTACTGAGGTGCTTGCCCGGCCGAACAGGGGCACAATCGCAGTAGTTCTCCTGGTGCTACCTTAGCCGATAGAGCGGAATGTAAGGTAGCCGAACTCAGGAGCCGGGCAACCCATCATTTGACCAAAGACATGATTCGGAGCTGATGCATATAATGCCAAAACTCGCGACGCCGAACACTCCCTAAGGTGTTCGGTCTTTATGAGTGCGGGCGAAACAACACTCTTTATTAAAAAAGCCCCTGGTGTCCAGGTACGTGCAAAAATTATGACATGGCCACATGCCAAGACGCCAGCCTCCTCCTTGGTTATATCAGAAAGAAAAAACTAGGGGATGTGTAGCAACAAGAGACAGTAAAAAAGGTTTACGCAGGGTCTTAATCTAAAAAGAATCCTTTAGGACGGGTCCCTACTGCACGTCTACGCCTGTGTCTCCGTTGTGCCGTATCCTGGACGGGCGCCGCATGACATTCATCTGTAAAAGAGAGGAACTGAGTTTAAAATGGGTCGTGCTGAAAACGTTTAAAATAAGCAAAGTATAAAGTAAGATATATAAGATTGAGCTTTATTGTCTCTTATTGTATATGCGTGGAGCCCCTAGTGTGGGGGTATATGGCTTCTAGGCCTGCATCAATGATGATTTTGTACCGAACTCATCTATCCGTGTTTATGGTCTTGAATGACCTATTTCGAAGTTTTTTAGCCGGTGAGGCCATTTTGCTGTGGGGCTGTCAAAGCGGCCGCACAGTCCTCTGCTTGGGGAGGCGCACTTTAGTGCTTCCCCTTCAAAGAGATGATGCCTCGTGGACCGGGCATCTTAGGCGTAAGAGATGCATAATGCGGTATTGCGTTAAAGCGAGCGAAAGCTTCGCGTCCCAGTAGTGCTTGATAGCGACTTGAGAACGGGATGATATGGAAGGTCAGCTTTTCGCGGCGGAGGTTATCGGCAGAGCCGAATGTGACTGTGAGCTGGAGAAAACCCATACAATGGGTGTCCGGACCAGGTATTACCCCTTGAAAGGAGGTTTTGCTGCGGTGGATTCTTGCTGGGTTTATCCCCATGTGCTAGATTGTATCCTTATATATCAGGTTTAGTCCACTGCCACCGTCCATAAGGACATTTGAAAACTGGAGCCCGCCAATTATTGGATCGAGTATCAAGGCAGTCCAGCCTACATTCTTGATATTCCTAGAATAATCTAGCTGATCGAAGATGATCGGTTTTGACAACCAGTGGCAGGACCCTTTGGGGATGGGCCGTGTGGTGCGTACCTTTACGGGCGCTGCACGTTTTGTTATGTGAAGTGAGTTCACTGTTTTTACTTCTTGTGGGAAGTTCTTTTGTGTCCTGGTGCTCTACTTTTGGGGTTCGTCCTCGTCTTCTCTTGGTGTGTCGAGCCACTTGTGTTCGGCATTGAGTCTGCCGGATTGTTTGAAAACCCAATAGTCTCTGTGGGTATGGTTAGCAGGCTTCCCGGGAGTACTGTGTATCTGACATATCCTGTTATCCTGGGGGGGCAAGTTTTCTTGATTTTGTCGTGAGCCTTTGAATCCGGCATTGACTGCCGTGCTCTTCGGACTTTTCTCTTTAGTCCAGCGACGGTCCTTGTTGCGTCGCAGTTTTCTGTTTCCATCCCTAGTTTCGGATGTACTTGGGTCGCTGGGGCTGCACCTTGCCAACCAGCTGTCCTCCCCTGCACAAAAGCGGGTCATGAGGCTTGTTAGTGCGGCCATTGTTCTTGGCTTTTCTTGGCCGAGGTGTCTGGCGAGCCATTCGTCTCGGACGTTATGCCTGAAAGCTGCTAAGGCTTCGGCATCCGAACTGTCGACTATCTGATTCATTTTAGTGAGGAATCTATTCCAGAACTGCCGAGCTGATTCTCCAGGTTGTTGAGTTATGTGACTAAGATCGTCTGCATCCGGAGGGCGGACATAGGTCCCTTGAAAGTTCGCTCGGAAAGCATCCTCGAGCTCTTCCCAGCTTCCAATTGTGTTTTCGGGAAGGCTTTTAAGCCAATGCCGGGCTGGCCCTTTAAGCTTAAGGGGTAGATATTTTATGGCGTGGATATCATCTCCTCTAGCCATGTGTATGTGGAGGATATAATCCTCAGTCCAAACTCCAGGGTTTGTTGTTCCATCATATGCCTCTATGTTTATGGGTTTGGATCCCTCTGGGAATTCATAGTCCAGGACCTCATCGGTGAAACATAGGGGGTGTGCGGCGCCCCTGTATTTGGGTGTGCTGGATTCTGATGATGGCTTCATAGCGTTGCTTACGAAAGCTTGCTTTCTTGGCCCATAAATGGACCTGACTGGGCCATGATGCGAATCCTTAAGTGGGTCGCATGCCGATTTAGGTGCGGCGCCACCTGCCGCTTTATGGGGTCGTCTATCCGACCGTGTGGCTTTTTCATGCGAGGGCTCTAGGGCCTCTTCGTCGAATTCAGGCAGTAGCTTTCTTTTCGGATAGCTTTTAGTGCGGCGACTGTCATCGTAGTTATCTGTGGTATTGATTACTTTGCTCCATCTAATCCGGAGTGCATCTTCCGCTGTTTTTAGCTTTCGCTTCTGCTTTTTTAGGCTGCGTGCAGTTGCAACGATCCTCTCATGGAGATTCTTCTGCTCCATAGGTTTATTCGGCGTGAGGTCGTCCGGAATGTCGTTTTCGCCGGAGGAGGGATGTTCGGTTTCTCTATCCGTGTTGCCCTGTTCGGACGGTTGCTCTAAGGCCTGCTCGTCGTCTACCGGCTCGTCCTGCTCTATGGCTGGGTTTTTGTCGAGGCGGGGCTTGGGTCGGCGTTTACGCCGACGCTTTGATTGCTTTTCGGAGGGTCGATCTCCCGTCCCATCCCCTTTTTCCTCGTTGTCGCTTCCTTTAGGGGTATCCACCATGTACACATCATGAGATGAGGTGGCTGTCCAATGCCCTATGGGCGTTGGTTCGTCGGTATCTCCTGCATCGTCATCCATGCTGTCGATGTCTCCGGAGTCGAAGTTGAGAACGTCGTTTAAATTGTCGACAGTGGCTACCAAGTGGGTGGTGGGTGGGCTTTGAATTTCTTCGTCGTCCGTATCCCATCCTCGCTGACCATAGTCCGGCCAGGGCTCTCCTGATAAAGAGAGAGACTTAAGAGAATTCAGGATGTCACCAAAAGGCGAATGCTGAAAGATGTCTGCGGTGGTGAACTCCATTATCGGCGCCCAATCGGATTCGATTGGCCGGGGCGCGGGGGGTTCGGTGTCCAGGGAGGAGTCCGGATCCTCGGAGTCACGGGTCGTGCAGAGTGCGGGGATAGCGTTCGGCTCGATCGCTTTCGGGATAGCCCCCGAGGTGACGTCCAACCGCTCATCCTCGATTGGTGCAATAGGCTCCGAGTTAGGGGTCGGAACCGATGCGTGTGCGGCCTCCAGGACACTGTCTGGGGGCAGAGCTAGATCATGCCCCTCGAGATAGTGCGGCGCGCTTGGCCGTGGCTCGAGCCCGTCGAACATCAAGTCTCCGCGGATGTCAGCAATGTAGTTTAAGCTTCCAAACCTGACTTGATGGCCAGGGGCGTAGCTTTCGATCTGCTCCAGGTGGCCGAGCGAATTGGCCCACGGAGCGAAGCCGCCGAAGACGAAGATCTGTCCGGGGAGCAAAGTCTCACCCTGGACCGCATCGTTGTTGATGATCAAAGGAGCCATCTGGCCTAAAGGCGACGACACAGAGGAACTCTCAATGAAAGCACCAATGTCGGTGTCAAAACCGGCGGATCTCGGGTAGGGGGTCCCGAACTGTGCGTCAAGGCCAGATGGTAACAGGAGACAAGGGACACGATGTTTTTTACCCAGGTTCGGGCCCTCTCGATGGAGGTAATACCCTACTCCTGCTTGATTAATATTGATGATATGGGTAGTACAAGAGTAGATCTACCACGAGATCAGAGAGGCTAAACCCTAGAAGCTAGCCTACGGTATGATTGTTGTATATGGAGTTGATTGCCTATAGACTACAACCCTCCGGTTTATATAGACACCGGATAGGGTTAGGGTTACATAGAGTCGGTTACAATGGTAGGAGATCTTGAATATCCGCATCACCAAGCTTGCCTTCCACGCCAAGGAAAGTCCCATCCGGACACGGGACGAAGTCTTCAATCTTGTATCTTCATAATCCAGGAGTCCGGCTGAAGGTATAGTCTGGCTACCCGAACACCCCCTAATCCAGGACTCCCTCACACGCCTTAAGCCGGAAAGGGCCGACTCCTCGCTCTAAGTGGCATAAGTCTTTAGGGACTTGAAACCTCTCGAACAGCGACCAGTCTCTCGCCTTATCATGACAATCAGTTTTAGCTTTCTCTACTGAGGTGCTTAGCCCAGCAGAACCAGGGCACAATCGCAGTAGTTCTCCCAGTGCTACCTTAGCCGATATAGCAGAATGTAAGGTAAGAAAACATGGGAGCCGGGAAAACCAAACTATTGACCGAAGACATGATTCGGAGCTGATGCATCTAATGCTATAAGTTCGGGGTGCCGCACTGTCGACAGTGTTCGGACTTCTCATGCCATATTATGGGGTATGCTTAAGCCCCTAGCATATTGGCCGTGCCAGAGTGTACGGGTGCTAGATGTCATGAATGAACACACACACATATATATATATAGAAAGGAAGGAAGAATGCGATAATAGTCTTAATGCTATGCATTGTTTTATTCAAAAAGGTGCGTTAGAGCAGAATGATACAAGTAGTGTGATAAGCAAAAAGTAGGACTATTTGACATGTCCCTTCCAAGGGCGAGCTGAGGAATAGTATTAAAGCAAGTATTTCACTCGTTATCGTAATCCACCTGGGAGTTCCGTGGTGTGACCTAGCTCTCTGCCTCCTTGGTTGCTGCATCATGTGTTCGACAATCATGATGTCGGATAGGGTTTCCAGAGATTAAAGTCCTGAAAGAGAAAAATAACAAAGCGGGAAGCCCCTAGTGCGGTTTAAGCCGCGTCTTGGGGTGTGCCGTAGTTGTGCCCCCTCCCCACCTGTGCCCATGGTATTTTTAATGTGTAATTATGTACGCGTGGCACGGATTTCGCCGTTTGGCTGGGACCGGGGTGAGGGCCGCATTGCTATGCGAGCTCGGAACGTGCCAGGCGGTCATGTTGCCGATTACTCTGGGCGCGCTTGAATGTGTCCGGGTCCTTAATCGCCGAACTAGTGGATTGCCTTAAGAGGCTGCTTTGCGCTTCTACTGCGAGGGCCGCAGTGTGCTCCTCCATGCGGAGAGAGCACTCTGTGTTTCCATTGACTGTGATGACCCCCCGAGGTCCTGGCATCTTGAGCTTGAGATATGCGTAATGCGGTACCGCATTGAATCTCGCAAATGCGGTACACCCGAGAAGTGCATGGTAGCCACTGCGGAACGGGACTATGTCGAAGATTAACTCTTCACTTCGGAAGTTATCCGGAGATCCGAAGACCACTTCAAGTGTTACTGAGCCTGTGCAATGGGCCTCTACACCTGGTATGACACCTTTAAAGGTCGTTTTTGTGGGTTTGATCCTTGAGGGGTCTATACCCATTTTGCTAACTATGTCCTGATAAAGCAGGTTCAGGCTGCTGCAGCCGTCCATTAGGACTCGAGTGAGGTGAAATCCGTCAATGATTGGGTCTAGGACCAGTGCGGCGAATCCGCCATGACGGATACTAGTGGGGTGGTCCTTGCGATCGAAGGTGATCGGACAGGAGGACCATGGGTTGAACTTTGGGGCGACTGGCTCCAACGCATATACGTCCCTGAGCGCACGCTTCCGCTCCCTCTTGGGGATGTGGGTTGCGTATATCATGTTCACCGTCCGCACTTGTGTGGGGAACCTCTTCTGTCCTCCGGTGTTCGGTTGCCGGGGCTCCTCCTCGTCATCGCTATGTGACCCCTTATCTTTGTTTTCGGCATTTAACTTGTCGACCTGCTTGAACACCCAACAATCCCTGTCGGTGCGGTTGGCTGGCTTGTCGGGGGTGCCATGTATTTGGCACGAGCGATCAAGTATACGGTCCAAACTGGACAGGCCCAGAGTGCTTCTTTTGAATGGCTTTTTCCGCTAACCGGGTTTAGGGCCTTTGAATCCGGCATTAACTGTCGTATCCTCGGTATTGTCGCTGTTAATGCGGCGCTTATGTTTGTTGCGACATAACCTGCCATTGCCATCCTTGGTATCCGAAGTACCATGGTTCTTTGATATGTTATTGCTGCGAGCCAGCCAGCTGTCTTCTCCCACACAAAAGCGGGTCATGAGTGTCATGAGGGCTGGCATAGATTTTGGCTTTTCCTGGACAAGGTGCCGGGCGAGCCATTCGTCGCGGATGTTGTGCTTGAAAGCTGCTATGGCCTCAGCATCCGGACAATCAACGATTTGATTTTTCTTCGTTAGGAACCATGTCGGAATTGCCTGGCCGATTCCTCTGGCAGCTGAATTATGTGGCTCAAGTCATCGGCATCTGGTGGTCACACATAAGTGCCCTGGAAGTTGTCGAGGAATGCAGCTTCCAGATCTTCCCAACCGCCAATGGACTCTGCTGGCAAGCTGTTGAGCCAATGCCGAGCTGGTCCCTTGAGTTTGAGTGGGAGGTATTTGATGGCGTGTAGGTCATCACCGCGGGCCATGTGGATGTGCAGGAGGAAATCCTCGATCCACACCGCAGGATCTATTGTGTCGTCATATGATTCTATATTTACGGGTTTGAAACCCTCTGGGATTTGATGATCCATTACTTCGTCTGTGAAGCATAAGGGGTGTGCGGCGTCTCCGTACTGGGCTATTTCGCGACGCAGCTCGAATGAGTCTTACCCGCTGTGTTTGGCCTGGCCGGACTTACTTTTACTGTATCCGGCATGACGATTATCGTCTCGCATAGTGGCGCGCCCTCGTGATCCGTAGATCGATCTTGCATGTTTTGCTTTGTCCTCCAATACGTCTCGCACGTCTGGCGTATTTCCCCATGCCTTTTTATTTGAATGGCGTCGGGGTGCGGGCTGAGTTTTTGGCTGGAATGCCTCTCTGTCGCAGCCATTAGGTGGCCGATCAGCCGCGTCATACACCGGGGATGTGGGTTTCGGTGCTTCCTCCTCCAGTCGGGGTAGCAACCTGCACTTTGGGTAACTCTTGGAGGGGCGTTCAAGTTTATATTCCTCGGCCGCCAGGACTTCAGTCCATCTGTCAGCTAGCAAATCATGATCAGCTTGAAGCTGCTGCTGCTTTTTCTTAAGGCTATTTGCCGTGGCTATAAGCCAGCGCTTGAAGCGCTTTTGTTTGACGGGATCCTTGGGCACATCGAATTCGTCATCGTCGAGGCTTGCCTCATCTTCAAAGGGAAGCATGTAATTATCATCCTCTGCCTCTCCATCTGCCGCTCTCTCTGGAGGGCTGGCTTCTCCATCCTCCTACCCTAAATCTTGCTGGAGGGGATTTTTGCCGTCTTCGGCACTGTCCGGAGTGCTATTATCTCCTGTGCCGGTATCACCGCTTTTGCCTTGGCGGGACTTAGAGCGGCGCCAGTGATGTCGGCGTTTGGGTTGCTTCTTAGATGGGCCATCCTCCGTTGTCTCGTCGCCATTGCCTTCTTTGGGTGTGTCCACCATGTATATATCGTATGATGAGGTGGTTGTCCAGTGCCCTGTGGGCAGTGGTTCCTCTTCGTCTCCTCCATCGTCATCCATACCGTCGATGTCTTCGGAGTCGAAGTCAAGCATGTCGGTTAAGTCGTCGACAGTGGTTACTAAGTGGGTGGTGGGTGGGCGGCGAATTTCTTCGTCATCCGCATCCCAATCCTGCCAGACATAGTTCGGCCAGGATCCTCCTGGCAAGGAGAGAGACCTTAATGAGTTCAGTATGTCGCCAAAGGGCGAGTGCTGAAAAATATTCACGGAGGTAAACTCCATGACCAGTGCCCAATCGGATTCGATAGGAACGGGCACAGGCGGTTCGGAGTCCGTGGCCGGAGAAGGATCCGGCAGTTTGGCAACACGGCTCTCGTGAAGGGTAAGGTCGATATTCGGATCGATCGCCGTTGAGGATATGACCTCCGTGGCGGGGTCTATCCACCCCTCCATGGATGGCGCAACTGGCTCCGAATTGAGGGTCGGAGCGGCTGCCAGTGCGATTTCTCGAACACTGTCCGATGGTAGAACTAAGTCGTACTCATCGTGACCGTGTGGCGCACAAGGCAGGGGCTCGAATCCGTCGAAGATCAAGTCTTCGCGGATATCGGCCGTGTAGTTTAGGCTTCCAAACCTGACCTGGTGGCCAGGGGCGTAACTTTCGATCTGCTCCAGATGGCCAAGCGAGTTGGCCCGCAGTGCGAAGCAGCCGAACACAAAGATCTGTCCGGGGAGAAAAGTCTCACCCTGGACTACATCGCTATCGATGATAGTAGGAGCCATCAAGCCTAACGGCGACGACACAGAGGAACTCTCAATGAAAGCATCAATGTCGGTGTCAAAACCAGCGGATCTCAGGTAGGGGGTCCCGAACTGTGCGTCTAAGGCGAATGGTAACAAGAGGCAGGGAACACGATGTTTTACCCAGGTTCGGGCCCTCTTGATGGAGGTAAAACCTTACGTCCTTCTTGATTTATTCTTGATGATATGAGTATTACAAGAGTTGATCTACCACGAGATCGGAGAGGCTAAACCCTAGAAGCTAGCCTATGGTATGATTGTATGTTGTCCTACGGACTAAAACCCTCCGATTTATATAGACACCGGAAGGGGCTAGGGTTACACAATGTCGGTTACAAAGGAGGAGATATACATAGCCATATTGCCTAGCTTGCCTTCCACGCCAAGTAGAGTCCCATCCGGACACTAGACGAAGTCTTCAATCTTGTATCTTCATAGTCCAACAGCCCGGCCAAAGTATATAATCCGGCTGCCCGGATACCCCCTAATCCAGGACACCCTCAGGGGGTCTATGTGGTAGCTCCAAGGTAGGGGCGTGCCCTCCACCCTTGTCGTCACCTCGGGACTCTTCCAGCCAAAATGTTGTGCTTCGGGAGCTTCTTCTGGTCAATAAAAAATCACCGTAAATTTTCAGCTCATTTGGACTCTGTTTGATATTCCTTTTCTATAAAACTCAAAAACAAGGAAAACACAGAAACTGGCATTGGGCTCTAGGTTAATAGGTTAGTCCCAAAAATAATATAAAATAGCATATAAATGCATATAAAACATCCAAGATGGATAATATAATAGCACGGAACAATAAAAAATTATAGATACGTTGGAGACGTATATCTATCCATGGAGATGCATAGCTACGAGAGGGGAGAGTATGTCTACATACCTTCGTAGATCATAAAGAGGAAGCGTTTATCAACGCGATTTATGTAGTCGTAGACCTTCATGATCCACCCGATCAAGTACTGAAAGCATGGCAGCTCCGCGTTCAGCACACGTTCATCTCGATGACGTCCTCGCCTTCTTGATCCAGCAAGACGGGCGAAGTAGTAGATGAGTTCCGGCAAGACGATGCGTGGTGACAGTGGTTATGCAACTATCTCCGCAGGGCTTCGCCGAGCACTATGAAAATATGACTTAGGAAGAACTAGAGGGAGAGGGGCGCTGCACACGGCTTGGGGATCATGTGTGTGTTTCCCCTCTCCCTCCACACATATATAGAGGTGGAGGGGGAGAGGAGGCAGCCCTAGGGCTCCCCCAAGTGGCCGACGGCTTCCCTAGAGGCCTGCCTACCCCCCCCCCCCCCCGCCCGCCTTCATATTTGAACATGGGGGAAGGAAAGGGGGGTTGGCTGTCTTAGGGCACCTCCCCCTTCCTTCCCTCCCTCCTTGGTGCATGGACAGGGGGTGGAGGGGCGCACCAGCCACCTTGTGTGCTAGTGTGCTCCCCTCCTTGGCCCATAAAGCCCACCGCTTTATGGGTGGCCTCCCAGAACCCCTTCCGGCACTTCGATAAATACCTGGTGCTTCCAAAACCTTTCTGGTGACCAAATATCATCGTCCTATATATTAATATTCACCTACAGACCGTTCCAGAGCTCCTCGTCATGTCTGCGATCTCATCCGGGACTCCGAACATCATTCAGTCATCAACTCACACAACTCATATAAAACCATATCATCAACGAACATTAAGCATGCGGACCCTACAGGTTCAAGAATGATGTAGACATGACCGAGACACCTCTCTAGTCAATTTAATAATAGCGGGACCTGGATGCCATATTGGTTCCTACATAGTCTACGAAGATCTTTATTGGTCGAACCTTATGACAACATCTGTAATTCCCTTTGTCTATTGGTATGTTACTTGCCCGAGATTCAATCGCCAGTATCTTCATACCTAGTTCAATCTCGTTACCAGCAAGTCTCTTTACTTGTTCTGTAATACATCATTTCATAAATAACTCCTTAGTCACTTTGCTTGCAAGCTTCTTGTGATGATGTATTACCGAGAAGGCCTAGAGATACCTCTCCAATATACGGCATGACAAATCCCAATCTTGATTCATGCCAACTCAACAGACACCTTCGGAGATACCTCTAGAGGATGTTTATGATCACCTAGTTATGTTGTGATGTTTGATAGCACACAAGGTATTCCTCCGGTATCTTGGAGTTGCATGATCTCATGGTCGAAGAAACATGTATTCGACATTAAGAAACCAGTAGCAATAAACTGAACGATCATATGCTATGCTAACGGATGGGTCTTGTCCATCACATCATTCTCCTAATGATGTGATCCCGTATCAAGTGACAACACATGTCTATGGTTAGGAAACCTTAACCATCTCTTGCTCAACGAGCTAGTGTAGTAGAGGCTTACTAGGGACACGGTATTTGTTTATGTATCCACACATGTATTTAAGTTTCCGATCAATACAATTCTAGCATGAATAATAAAATTTTATCACAATTAAGGAAATATAATAATAACCATTTTATTATTGCCTCTAGAGCATATTTCCATCAATATGCACCGATGTGTAACAAGAATAATCATCAACGATGACGAATTCGTAGAGAGATGTTGCATTGGTTAGTGTGGGATAATGAGTAGGATCAAAGAGATCCATATGAAGTAATTCAAAGGACAAATAGTGGTCATGATTGTCTTCACAGAGTGCTTGGATCTGGTCATCTTTCCAGCCTCACAAGCACCGCACAGGTGATCTTTGACGAATTTGACGCCCTCGACACCAATGATGTGCTTCTTCTTGACGAGTGTGCTCAAGTTCCTCATACCAGCCTGTCCAACTCCTCGATGACATAGCCAGTATTCTGAAGCTTTCCCTACAAAAAAAGACACATCCATGACATTTTGGCCTGAACGAAAAAAATATGTCATGCTTATGACACTTCTATGACGATAATTGTGACAAAAACACGTATCATCATAGATGTGGTGGGCTCCTACTTCTATGAAAAAAATCATGATAGAAAATGGGCTTTTAGTTCCGGGCAGGCCGGAAACGCAGCTGCCTGAAATTCTTTGGGCCATCCCTAACGGAAAAAATCGTGGTAGAAGCGAGGGCGAGGAAAATATCGGGGAGTTTCCGGTTACGGTGGGTGGTAGGGGCCGAGCGATGCATGGAGGTTTGCACGTTTTCTCTCATATATACATGCCTGTGTGTGCGAGGCATTGGGTTATAACTGAACCCGTGTGAGGTGTTCTCATACTGAACCCGAGCGATTGCACTAACTATGTTACTAAACCCGAGCAATCAATCCCTTGGTTGTTAACTAAACCCGAGTGATTCCTTCGCTGCTGCTATTAACTGAACCCGAGCGATCGATCACTGCTATTGCTTACTGAAGCCGATCGAGCCCCCGTGCGAGACGTAGCTAGCCGGTGTTGGGTTTCCTCTCGATGGATAGTGATTGTTGCTACCGTGCGTGTCGTACGTAGAACGAGTTGAGACGTGGTGAGTCGAGCCAGTTGGTTGGCTGTGGATGAACAGTTCCCTGTGGGGCTTGCATGAACAGGACCCCGTGGTGGTAGGCTGATGCTGCTGGATGAACAGGACCCCGAGGACACCACATCACCCCAGCCAGTTGGGGGTGGATGAACAGGACCCCATGGAGGCTCTATGAATAGTAGCCAATGGAGGCCGGATGAACAGTAGCCCGTGGATGAACATTATCCCGTGGAGGCTGGAGGAGGTCGATGATGAATGAATAGGACGCCATTTCGACCATAGGTGCTCCAACACAAGTATGTTTCCTCCGTTTTGCGGTACGCCACACCCCTCCCGATTAACAGGACCCAGTTTTGACCGTAGGCACTCGAACAAAAGTCCATTTCCTCCATTTTGTGGTACGCAAGACCCTTCCGATGAACAGGACCCCATTTCGACCGTACGCGGTCGAACAGAAGGCATGTTTCCTCCGTTCTGTGGTACGCCGGACCTCGTTTCGGCTATTCCGTCCAAGCCGGTTGGCTCCCATTGAACACGACATATTCCATGGCCTCCTGATGAACACGACGCATTCCATTAGCTCCCGATGAACATGATGCAGTTTCTCCATTCCAACCCAGTCGGTTGGCTTCCGATGAACAGAACATCGTTGCTGCCGTCCGTTGCCTCTCCATGTACACGAGCCCTGGCCGTACGTATGCACGAGTACGTGTTCGAGACCCCGCCCGTATTTACATATGTGGCCGTATTTTTTGGCATCTGGCTGTATGTATGTGTACATGGTTTTGACTGGACTGCCTCAACTACTACCGCTCCTTACTCGGCCATGGTTCATCATGGCAGATAGACCGATCGATCAGTATGTACAGAGACAATGCTACGTACGCTTCGGCTGGGTGGGGGCCCAATTGTCAGGGAGGACAAGGACAAACTTCCTTACGTGCGAAGACATAGCTGGTGGGTCCTAGCTGTGAAGGGGAAGAATCAAATTTTTGCCCATAATTTGGACGCACTTCCTTGCATGCGAAGATGTAGCTCGTGGGTCCCAGCTGTCACGGGGGAAATGCTTTTTTGTGAAATATAGTGGCCCTTCCGGTGGGTCACCAGTGTCAGGTGGAGGAATCATTATTTTGTGCGCAATAAGGAGGCAATTCCTTGCTCCAGCCATGGACCCAGCTATCAGCCTCTCCACGTATAGTCCTCTTCCGAAGGAAGTCATTCCTTGACCATGTTAACCACGCTGCGTCAAGAAGACCAAGGCGGGGACGGCCTAGGAAGGGAATGACCAGGAGCCGGGGAAGACTCGGCAATTGTTTCCCGTGTGGAGGGGAGTATGAGGGTTTACTGCTTCGGCTGTAGTGTGAGGCTGTCATCGCGGGAGAATAACAGGAGGTCTGGGTCAGTACAGGGATGGCCAGGCCAGCGATGGTAGTAGGGTGGGGCGGTGAGGCCTGCGCGGCAGCACAGCCGGCCACGAAACGAAGGAGCAGGCGGCACGGCTGGCGATGGTTTAGCCGGGTGGAGCAAGAAGACCAGAGGTTGAAGAAGCATGACGGGCGTTGGATGGACATCGTACGGTCGCTGCAACTAGAATCGTTTATATTGACTAAGTTGACAAATCCTGCGTCCCCGTCAACTTAGTAGGCCCACATGCCAGCCTCCAAATATGGTGGGTCCCAGCTAGTAGGGGAAGTAATTTTTGCGTAATAAGGAGGCACTTCCTTGCGTGCGAAGATATAGCTGGTGGGTCTGAGCTGTTAGCGGGAGGAACGTTTTTTCGCGAAATACAGAGGCCTTTCCGGTGGGTGCTCGCTGTCAGGTGGAGGAATCACTATTTTGCGCGTAATAAGGAGGCACTTACTTCCGTACGGCCATGGACCCATCTGTCAGCCTCTCCAAGTACAGTCCTCTTTGATGGATGGCATTCGTTGACCACGTTCACCACGCTGCGCCGATAGCACCAGGGCGGTGGACGATGGCGAGGAATAGGAAGGGAATGACCTGGAGCCGGGGAAGACTCGGCAGTGCTTGCCCACGCAGTGGGGAGTAAGAGGGTTTACTAGTTCGGCTGCCGTCGCTGGAAAATAATAGGAGGTGTGGGTGACTAGAGGAATGGCCTAGACAGCGATGGAGTAGGGTGGGGCTGTGCGGCCTGTGCGCGCAGCACAACCGGCCACGGGATGCGGGAGCAGGCAGTCCCACTGGTGCTTGTTTGAGCGGCTGGAGCAAGAAGATCATATTTTAAGAAGCATCGCGGTTGTTGGATTAACAACCAATGGTCATTGCTGCTAGAATCGTTTGTGGACTAAGTTGTCTAAGCCTTTCATACACATCAACCTAGTAGACCCACAAGTCAGCCTCTAAATCTGTCCCAAATAGCACAGAACCCGAAATTTCTAGCTAGATTCAAATTAATTCAAAAACTAAACATACCTTAATTTGAATCCAATGAAATTTTACCCGCACAAAAACAATGAAATTTAAAATATCAAAATCCGAAAGAAAAAAGCATTTTGGAACTAATTGCCTGTTTGTTGTATTTTTTCATTTTACAGTCCATTTCTTATTACTTATAGCCCATTTTCTGGGCAAGCCCGAATGCATCCCTCCTCGTCTGGAAATATTTCCAACCCAGCAGGGTGTAGAAGAGAAACTAGGCCTTTGTTGGTTATTCTTTAAAAAAACAAAATAGCTGATGGGCTAGCCATTTTCAGAATGGAAAAAGACTGGGTTGGTCATGTGGTAAACATATGAAATAAAAGCCTAGGCTAGACGGGCCACAGCTCCCGCAAACCTAGTTGATACCCTTCTTCGTCCCAAAAAAAATATTGCGCATGCTGCTGGGTCCCAGGTGTCAGCAGCTCCTTGTGCAGTTATCTCGCTTATCGACTACGTTGATAGTGGTGTGCGACCCAGATGCAGGAAACCATCAGGAGGAACTCATTTTTATTGTAATAAAGGAGGCACTTGCTTGCCTACTGCCATGATCCTGGTGGGTCCCTACTGTCATCTCACCATGTACAATCATCTTCTTATTCCTCTTGATTGTTGACCATGTTGACAACACCTGAGGGCGGCGCCGCAGTGAGCGAACCAAGGCGGAGGACGATGGTGAGGCCTCAGACGGGAACAAATAGGAGCCGGGGAAGATGCGCTGAGTTTTAGGGTGCAATGTGGCCATGATGCATGCACGGCAGCACAGCCAGCCATGGGAGGCAGGAGCAGGCGGTCCCACCGACTCTGGTTTGGGTTTGGCAGCTAGAGGAAGAAGAGACTAAAGAAACACGAAACACAGTGAATGTTAATACAATGGTCAAGGATGGCACAGTCGTTTGTTGACTAAGCCGACACCACGTAGCATACTTTTTATAGCTGGAAAAGAAAAACTAGGCTCGTTCGCTAGATAACATTCCTGAAACTGCGACCGTTTGATCTTGTGTCGCAACTAAAACAGCCAGGAAAATGCGTTCATTTGTCATCGTCCTCCTAGGGAACACTCACCACATAAGTGACTAGCACCCTTGGTTTTCAACTGAGAGGTCTTGGGTTCAAGTCCCTGGAACCCTCAATTTTCTCCTCCTTCCTTCCTCGCAAAAATAAAATAAAATCAAAGACTTGAGAAGGTGTACAGAACAAGCTAGTGTACCAGCAAAGAGACGTTGCAGAGTTTTAGAAAAAAGAGAGATGTGCTCCTGTAGCTGGTTCGAATCCAAACCTATACTATGACTATAAATGGTGCTATGCTACTCTGCAAGTAATGAAACTGACATATCCAATGTTTGCATCTCCTATTCTCTACTTACTCTGCCTGGCATCAGTAGCTCTGGCCGCACCAACCATGTCCGCTGGCGGCTCGTCCACCTCCTCTTTAGCAGGAAACAACCAGTTATGTGCCAAGTCGCCACCACTACCATCACCTATGGGTGTCATCACACCCCCACCAGCACACGCACCGTAGTCGGTTGCTCATCGCAACCTACTGTCGTTGGTGTGGTTCCACTGCTGAAATCATGGACAATTATTCGTTGCGTCTCAACCATAATCCTCAACCCTGGCCAAGTCTTCTACAAGTGCCTGAATCATGGAGTAATAATATGTTTTAAGTGTTGACCCGCTACTTTTAGTTGCTGATTTTTTAATAGTTTGGTTGATGATCTTCCAATTTGATTCGTGCAGAAAAGGAAAGATTTTTGTGATTCGTATTTCTAGGAAGTTGCTGATGTGGGGGAATGGAAGTATGCAGATTATTTGGTTATCCAAGGAATCCCAATACCAGTAGGTTGGGGTGTTGGACAAGTAATTAAAGGTATGGCAGAAGAGGAAGATGCAGAGCAGAAGGTTAAAGATGCAGTTCCTCTGATCATGGCCAAGCAACAGCTGCTGGACGGCCTTGACAGTAATGACCAGAAGAAATAGCTTGTGAAGAATGGGCAAAATCGTTGTGCTCTGTAGGATGACAGTCTCTTTATTTGCAGTGTATGTAGCACTCATGGTGTATTCAGTGGCCATGACATGAGCACTTTGTTGAAACTAGTAATGAATGAAACATGTTTAGCAGGCTGGGCGTAGTGTTGTGAACATCTAATGATTTCTATTAACAGAAATTGGGGCATATCCCCTTTGATAAATAGTAGAGGCCCATTGTGGAGAGTTCCTCCGATGATGAAGATTCCTCCTCAAGCGGGGGTGACGAGGAGGACAGCGACAGCGATGATGAGGGAGTCGAGCAGCGGGATGCCGACTCCAACTTCGACTCACCGTGTCGCCCCTCCCTCAGCCACCCGCCCTTCCGAGGGCTTTCCTCGCCAAGCTCTCCATCGGGGCGCTCGCTATCATCTCCTTGGGTGGCTGGCATAGGAAGGCCAGAGAAGGCGAAGAAGGCGGGTGGCGGCCGTCAAATCGGAGTACGCGGGCACCGACGCCTTCATCGGGTATTGCCGGCCCACTGCCTCGTCTTCCAGCTCCTTTCCCGGCACCAAGATGTTCTCTTGGTGCCTTCTGCTCCTCGTACCTTGCCTATGTGCTTTTTTGCCCTCCTGCTGCCTTGTTCCACCTTCCGAGGAGAGGGATAAGAAAGGGATTACGGGCACTTGTTAATTTTAAGACTTGTAATCACCTTGCTCATGTTTTTAATTCCGTATGAACTGTACCTGTATGGGGTGTTTTTAATGAAAAAGGGTGCTTGCCGGGTTCTTTGTGCGTGAGCGAGGCCCATGTCAAGGATGAATCCTTGTTATTTTTAGGATAAACATTGTCGCCTAGCAACAGGCCTTGCCGTCTCCCCACTTCAGTCGACCATTCTCGCGCTCTTGGCGGAGGCAGGGGCGAAGTAGAGTTAGGCCCTCGTTCATCTCCTCGCGACCGCGACTACTACCAAATTCCAACATAGGAGGTAGCTCTTGGGTACAGGAAAGGGGCAGAATGGTGGTTTTAAGAACATAAACGAGGTTTCACTTGTCCCAGTTCTATACGGAAATGCATAACTAGGGGATGAAAGACTTATCTGAATCCGCAGCCCCCGGCGACCTTGGCTTGTCGTGGTTGGATCCTTGTATCTTCAGCCCCCGGCAGTCTTGGCCTGCCGGGGCCGGAGCACCGGTTCGTTCTCTTTTTCCCAAGCGGCTCAGCAGAAGTGTCTGCATGCCCTGCGAACCAAAGAGAACAGAAAGATGCACACTCGACCTCTAGGCTAGGGGTTAGTCGCCGCTAAGCACTATCAACCCTAACCGAGGGAAAGAGTTAACCTAGCATGCATGCTATAACTTAGGGCGCCAGCGCTTCGTTTATTTATGCTCAGGGTCTATGCCTGGCTTTGTACAGAGGGTTACATGCCTTGCCGGCAAGGCTTGTACAAAAGGTGGTTTGCCGGGAGGCCCGGCAACCGCGCCTTATGGGTAAAACTTGCGAAGATGTTCGATGTTCCAGGAATTTCTCACTGGGACAGCATCTTCACTCTCCAGGCGGACTGCGCCGGGCTTGGTGACTCATATTACCCGATAAGGGCCTTCCCACTTTGGCGTCAACTTTTTGGAATTCTTGGCCGACTGAACGCGCCGACGAACAAGGTCGCCTTCCTCAACGCTTCAGGCATGAACCTTGCGGCTATGGTAGCAACGCAAGGCTTGCTGGTAGCGTGCTGCTCTCACAACTGCCCGAAGAAGATCTTCCTCAAGGAGCGTTGTGTCATCTTGCCGCAACTGCTCTTTCTCAAGCTCGTCATAAGCGAGCACTCGAGGTGACCCATATATGAGTTTTGTGGGGAGAACTGCTTCTGCCCCATATACTAGGGCAAAGGGTGTCTGGCCGGTGGCTCGATTTGGCGTCGTCCTGATCGACCAAAGAACCGCCGGCAACTCATCAATCCAGCGCCTTCCGCTCTTGTGCAACCTGTCAAAAGTCTTCGTTCTCTGCAACACTTCAGCATTTTCCCTCTCCGCCTGGCCGTTGCTCCGGGGTTGTGCCATGGAAGCAAAACAGACCTTGCTACCGAGGTCTTGGATGTATTGCATGAAGGTGCGTCTTGTGAACTACGTGCCATTGTCAGTGATGACCCTGTTTGGTACACCAAAACGGCAGACTAGCCCCTTGAAGAACTTGACGGCCGACTGTGTTGTAACCTTCCTCACTGCCTCCACCTCCGACCACTTTGTAAACTTGTTGATTGCAATGTACAAGTACTCAAATCCCCCAACAGCGCGAGGGAAAGGGCCCAGTATGTTGGCCCCCAGACCGAAAACGGCCAGGAGAGAGGGATTGTTTGAAGGGCTTGAGGTGGCTGATGAAGCTTCTTCAAATGGAACTGGCACGCTTCACACCTGGCTACTAGTGACATCGCATCCTGGAGGGTGGTGGGCCAGAAGAATCCTTGCTGGAATGCCTTGCCGGCAAGGGCCCTCGACCCTATGTGGGAGGCACATATGCCTCCATGTATATCCGCCAACAGCTCCAGTCCTTCCTCCCGGGGTATGCACTTCAATTTCACACCGTTCGGTCTTTTTTTGTATAGGACGTCATCGACGAACTGGCACAAGGCAGACCGACGGGCTACTTTTTCCGCTTCTTCCTGCTACTCGGGAAGTTCCCCTATCTGGAGGAAACAGACAATATGTTGTACCCATGCCGAAGCCTGGGGCTCGACGGCAAGGACTAAAGGCATCTCTTCCGCCATGGGGGCAGCCGTCTCTGCCGCCAGGGATCGGCGCCCTGCCGGAGCCAGCTGCCCCTTGGCGGGCTCAGAATCTGCGATAGCACCCTTGCCGGCGGCCCCTGGGGGCTCAGCGGGAAAGTACTTCCCACCTGGTTTCCTCCGCCTGTTCTGCTCCATTGATGGTTCGACGAATGGTTGAGTTAACCGAAGCAAAAAGGTACCTGGTTCCACAAGTAGCTTGAATGCAGCGCGCTTTGGCAGGTAGTCAGCGATGTCGTTCTCCGCTCGGGGAATGTGCTACGCTTGTATAACGTCGAAGCGCTCCTCCAGTTTCCTCACCTCATCTACGTAGGCCTCCATCAACGGACTCTGATAATCTTTGTTGACTTGTCTGACGACAAGCTGCAAATCACCCCTGACAATGAGCTTCTTCACCCCGAGGTCTGCCGCGATCCTAAGACCAGCAAGCAGCCCCTTTTACTCAGCAGTGTTGTTTGTGGACATCTCCCTGGGAAAGTGCATCTGGATCACATACTTGAGGCACTCTCCGGTGGGTGCGACAAGCAGCACACTGGCACTGACGCCTTGTAGCGAGAAAGCCCCATCAAAGTACATGATCCAGTCGCGAGTTGCTTCCTTGCCGGGGAGAGCGATCTCCTGGATTTCTTCGTCGGGCGTTGAGGTCCATTCTGCAATGAACTCCGCCAAGACTCTGCTCTGGATTGTCGAAGTACTTTCAAACTTCAACCCAAATCTTGAAAACTCCAACGCCCACTCCACAATCCTTCCGGTTGCATCTGGGTTGTGCAGTATCCGTTGCAACGGGAGGCGGGTGACGACAGTGATCTCGTGGGCTTGGAAGTAATGGCGCAGCTTCCTCGAGGCCATAAGGAGGTCGAAGAGCAATTTCTGCACACCGGAGTACCTTGACCTCGCCCCCTGCAAGAGGGAGCTGACAAAGTAAACCAGGTGCTGCATCATCTTCTTCTTCTGCACCACTTCACTCGGCTGCGCGGGCCCTGTCCCGATGGCGTCAGACTCTGCCGGGGACTTCGCCTTGCCAGCACCAGGCCCTGCCGGGGAATCTCTGACTTGCCATCCGCCGGTCCTGCCATTGCCACTGCCTCTTCGTCCACCTCCCTCTGTGCCACTAGTGCAGCGCTGACCCCTTGATTCGTTGCCGCGAGATACAACAGCGATGGCTCTTGTGGATTAGGCGCAACCAGTATTGGCGTAGAGGAAAGGTATTTCTTCCAGATCATGCAAAGCCGCCTCGGCCTCTAGGGTCCACTCCATTGGGCCTACCTTCTTCAAGATTTTGAAAAAGGGAAGGGCATGCTCAGCGGACTTGGAGATGAATCTGCTCATGGCGGCAACGCAGCCAGTGAGCCAGCGCACATCCTTGATCCGCTTGGGTACCCCAATCTGCTCAATATCCTTGATCTTGTCTGGGTTTGCCTCGATCCCACACTGCGACACAAAGAACCTAAGAAGTTTTCCTGACGGGATGCCAAAGACACACTTCTCAGGGTTCAGCTTGAGGTTGATCTTGCATAGGTTGGCAAACGTCTCTTCTATGTCTTGTACAAGGGTCACCTTCTCCTTGGTTTAGACCACTATGTCATCCATATAAGCTTCCATATTTCTATGTAGCTGGGGCTCAAAACCAATCTGGACAGCCCTTGCGAATGTCAAGCCAACACTCTTCAACCCGAAAGGCATCCGTAAAAAGCACTACGTACCACATGGGGTGATAAATGTTGTATTCTCTTCATCTTCTCTTGTCATGAAGATCTGGTGGTAGCCCGAGTATGCGTCGAGGAATGACAACAGATCACACCCACCCAATCGAGGAATGATGAACTCCTGTCGTTCCGAAGCTTGCTTCCTGACCTTCTGCTTGATGGGTCGCGCATGGGGACAGACAGCAAGGTGGTGCTCAATCACTTCCCTGGGAACGCCAGGGATGTCGGATGCTTGCCACGCAAACACATCGACATTCGCCCATAGGAAAGCGACGAGCGTGCCTTCCTATTTGCTGTCGAGGGTGGAGCTTATGGTGAAAGCCCCTCCCGTGCCATCCGCCTTGACGGACACCCTCTTGGTCTCTGGTGGTGCAGCTCTAGATTTCTTGCTCTTGCCGGTAGAGCTCTCGGGCACGTCCTCGACGGTAGCACAACACTCCGAAGAGGTGCGCTTGCCAGAGTGGGTGCGAGAGGTCTTGTCGGTCTTGTTCTTCCCTCCCGGGGCTTCAACGGCAGGAGCAAGTGCCTTAGCGGCAGCAGCTGCAACTACTTCTTGATAGAGTTGGTCAGCGCAGATCAGCTCGTCCTTCTTCTCGGAAGAGTCGGTGATGATGGTCATCGACCCTGGCACCTTCAGCGTGTTGTAGGCGTAGTGCCACGCTGCCATGAACTTGGCTAGTGCCGGGCGGCCGAGGATCCCGTTGTAGGGCAAGGGGATATCGGCCACATTGAAGACGATTCTTTCCGTCCTGTAGTTCAACTCACCTTGAAAAATCACGAGCAATGTGACCTTCCCCTTTGGCTGGCTCCTTCTCGGATTGACCCTTTGAAACGTACCCGTTTCCTCGAGGTCACCATCAGGAATTTGTAGCCTTTTGATTATGACAGGCGAGATTAGGTTCAGGCCGGCCCCACCGTCAACCAGCATCTTTTTCACCTTGAGGTTGCGTATCGTTGGCGAGACCAAGAACGGCAAAGACTCGACCACTGTCATGCGGTCAGGGTGGTCCTCGGTGTCAAAGATGAGGGGCATGCTAGACCACTTCAGTGGCTTCTGACCATTGAACGATGGCTCTGCTGCTGTAATCTCACGTGCCCATCGGTGAGAAGTGTGCAGCGAGGCGCCACCATCGACGCACATGGCCTCCATAGCCTTCTGAAACTCATGCTCGCCAGACTCGTTGTCCTCGTCATGATCATCGTCTTCCTACTTCTTGTCGCGGCCCCGTGCGGGTCTCTCTTGTTGGTTATCCTTGCCGCGGTGGCCTCCTTGACCGCCACGCTTCTTGCCGGATCCTTCGGCACCATCCTGACCCTTCTCCTTGTCCCACCTCTCATACTCGGCCTTTTGCTTTTCGGCAAGCAGCTCGACCTGTCGGAGCCTCCTGGCTTGTCGGCAACCGCCAAGGCCCGGCGGGCGGCGCAACTGGCAATCTCCTTGTCGGGGTCGTCTGCCTTGGCCTTCTTGGTGGCGCCGGTGTCGTCAGATCCCTCGACGGCAAGCACGGACTTGCCCTTGCGTTTCCTGTTGCGACGTCGCCTCTTCTTCGTCGGGGCGGCAGTGTCTTCATCAGTAGAGTCGGTTTCCACGCCGGCGTACTGGCCGAGGTACTTGCTTCCCTCTTTAGCCCGGGTGCACCTATCGGCCAGAACATAAAGTTCGGCCACATCCTTAAGCTTGTTCATCGCTAGCTCTTCACGCATCTTGCGGTAGCGCATGTTCTGATGGAATGCGCTAATCATGGCGGCGGGATGAACATCGGGGCTGTTGTACTGCACCCGGCTGAATCTCTGGATGTACTTGCGTATAGTTTCCCCTTCCTTCTAGGGAATGATATGCAAATCACTGGCCTAGCCATGAGCTTGGTGGCCTTCGGTGAAGGCACCAACGAACTCATGGCACATATCCGACCAAGAAGAAACGAAATCCGCCGGCAAGTGCATCAACCAAGACATGACGTTGGGCTTCAGTGCCAACGAGAAGTAATTGGCAAGCACCTTGTCGTCGCGAGCTCCGGCAGCTTGCATCGTGATGGTGTAGATGCTGAGGAACTCTGACGGGTGGGTCTTGCCATTGTACTTCTCGCCGACGTCAGGCTTGAACGTGCGGTGGGACGGCCACTGGAACTGTCAGAGCTCACGGGTAAAGGATGGGCAACCCACCTCGTAAGGTAGGCCGCCGGAGCCCCTGGTGCTGGGTGATCCATAGAGGGTCCCGCCCGCTTATCCGACTGGTGGCGTGCATCGCGCCGGTGCTCGATAGTGGTTCGAGCGTCTTCGTGCGCTCGCTCCCGAAGAACTTGCTGTTGAACACGGTGGGTCTAGGGGTCGGGCGACGCTATGGGAATGTTATCACCAGCGTCGTTATGACGGACCAGCACCGGCGGCGGCTGGTGCAGGGGAGGAGAGTGCGTTGTGGCGTGTGGTGGCTCGACGGAGCGCCGGCCAGAGGGCCCTGCCGGCCATGGCTCGTCTTTGTTGGCGACGATGACGAGGCTTCGGATGGTGGCTCTCCACTCGTCGAGCTTCTCCGCAGCAGGAGGGAAGTCGAGGAGCAGCTGCGCGCGACGCCAAAGTTTCTGCAGGCGTGGGTGGTGGCGAAAGCTGCATGGACCATGGCGCGCTTCGACTTCTAACTACGTTAGAAGGAGCTCTATCATGGCCCAGCGGCTGCATGCCATTGTCTCCAGCACTTCGGCGGGCAGGCTGGCCTCCTTCGTCCCGCAGATGATGCACAGGGCTCTTCCCACGGTGGTGTCTAGGGTCGCCGGCGTGGTGACGCTGCTTGTCGCGCACACCATCGGAAGAGCATTGTGGGCGCCGCGGCGGGCATCCTGGAGGTCGTCGCGCCGCCTGTGGGGGGCACGGCGGTGACCCTGGAGGGCCCCGCGCTGCCCGTTCGGGGCCCAGCTCCATCTCTGGACTTTGTGGCATGCGGCCCGCCTTCTTGCGCACGAACGACGCTGCTCGCCAGGCTCTGACTGCCAGGGTGATGTTGGTGCTCGGGGGCCGCGCCACGAGTCCTGTCCGCGACCGGCCCGCTTCTCGCCCTCGCCGGTACGGGCCGTCTGACTCCCGACAAACTGACTGTCGTGGCCGCCTTATTCTTGGTAGCCATGGCGACAACGAACCGCTAGGCTAACTGCTAGACCAGATTCTCACAACTGCGCTCCGCTACCTGGCGCGCCAAAGATGTCGGTGGGAATGACACCTATGGGATCACTGGGATCCCTTCTATGGTCGACGAGCGTGGGGTCGTGAGAAGAGAAGGTTTAGGAGCTAGCACATGGATCGTTTACCCAGGTTCGGGCCGCGAGGATGTGTAAGACCTTAGTCCTGCTTTGGTGGATGTATTGACTGTTCTTGAGCTTTTTGAACTAGCTACGGTGGCTGTGCCATTCCAAAAAGCCGAATCACTCTCCTGGTCGCCTCGGGCCTCCTTTTATAGGAAAAAGGGGTTGCCACAGTGGCACACAGGAGGTGGAAAGGCCTATAGTGCGCGAGGTTATCGCACGACATTATGGGACGAAGTGCATTAAATGCGCTACGTAGGTGTCCATTATCTTTATCGGGGATGGGAACGAGGCATGTCCCGTCCGTCGCCGCTTCGCCTCTCTTCGACATGCGCCCAGACTAGCGATGCATGCAGCGCCATGTAGGTAGGCAAGCAGCTGAGGTGGCGCGGTGGTAGGGCCTTCATGAAGATCTGCATGCCGCCACTCAGGTGCTTGCTGATTTGTCCTAGAAGCTGCATGTTGCCACGAAGGTGCCTACCCAGCTGGTTGGGTTGGCAGCTGCATGCGAGCGGCGGCGGAGTCTGGGCTGGTGCGGGCCTGGCAGTGGCCCTGCTGGCATCCTTGGCAAGGGCCTTGCCGAGGTCCCGACAAGGGTCTTGCCGTGGTGTCATGGTCGTCCCCGGCAAGACGCTTGTCGGGGTCTTGTGGATTTCCTTGGCGAGGACCCCGCCGAGGGTCGTCGTCTCCTGATCCTCATCTGATCTCATATATCTATGGTCTTGACAAAGATCTGCATGCCACCACGGAGGTGCCTCCCGAGCCTTGGTCCCAACGTAGTTATTGATGGCGTTTGGAACATTTGGGCTCATGGGTGACTCGCTCTGCTTGCGCTTGGCAAGTTGCCCCGGCAAGGCTCTTTCCAGGGCTGCTGAGGCTGCCCTGGCAAGGGTCCTGCCGGGGGAGTCCGCTTTGCCCCCTTTGCTCTTTGTGTTTCTGCTCTTGGCATTACCTCTGATCGCCTTGCGCCTTTGGCTTCTCTCTGGCTTCCCTCCCCTGCCCTGCTTAGTGTGGCCGTGGGCGTGGCTCCGACTGTCCGTGCACAAGTAAAGGGGTAAAAAGGAGCGCCCCTACTTTTGTGCACTGACACTCTTTGAAACCACTCATGAAGACGCCTGGAAGTTGCTCTTCAAGGGCAACGAGTCAACGCCGGCCACAGACTCGGACCGTGTGCAGGACATTAATCACCTCGTCAACAAGGTATGTTATTTTTAACGCATCCCCTACTTGCTTGTTTCAAGGATGATATTTGAGTTTTTATTATCATTGCTTCTTCAGGAATGGATGGAGAGGGCAAGCAGATCTAGTGTCTGGCTCCGCTGCCTGAAGAACCCCGCGTTTAGCGAAGATGCTGGTGTCGGCGCCCTATAAGGCGCCGGAGAAGAAGGCCCAAGGGAGGGCCAAGGGTGTCCGGAGTGACCCCCGCCGTACGGGTGCTTCGGACGCAACGTCCAAAGACAAGACCCGCTCCTCCGCCGCTGAAGATGACGACGATGAGGGGGAGGAAGAAGAGGGAAGCCTCCACAATTCTAGAGGCGGAGGCGCCCAAGAAGGGGAAAGGCCCACTCGTGGGCAGCTCCGCATTGGACGTCGACAGCAGTCCGGAGCGACGCCCCCGTACTAAGCATCGGGCTGCATCATAAGTGCTAAGACTCATACATGCCCATAAATCTAGCCTCTCCTCTTTATTGTATTGACATGATTAGTTATGCTATTGCAATCCGACCCATGACAGCCCTCAGCGACCCTTGTCAGGTGGTCTGTTGGATTCAAAGGTGATGGCCAGCGAGTCACCACCAGTCCCTCACTCCCCCGAGGCCAAGGACGACACGGAGGTGTTGTGCCGAAGGACTTTCCTAGGCCGGGGAGAGGCTCAGGAGGCGCCATAAGGCGATGCCTCCGTCGCCGAACACCAGGGGGGGCGATCCCCATGGAGACCGGTGGTGAGGGCCGTATTCAGTTCGTCCCTCAGCCGGACTCGATTCCGGAGACCGATACGGCTCCAGAATCCAGCACGCAACCTCCTTCGAAAGCTGGTGGTATGCCTATTCCGCCGGTGACCCCTGTCCAACTAGGGGCACCGGATAATCTGCTGCAAGCGCTGCGAGGCGCTTCCATTGTGGATGAGCGCCGTGCTATTATGGGGACCGTATTCGAAAGGGTTCAGTCTGCCAAGAGTGGACTAAACGAAGCCTACAACAGCCTGCTGACAGGTTTTGAGGTAAGCGACACAAAAAAGAGAAAATCCCAATATAGATAGTAGCCCCTGAGACACTGTCCGGTGTTCGGAAAGAAAAATCCGGACAGAGGATCAATCCCTTATTGAAGGAAACTAACTAAATTTGTCTGAAATGAATACGCAGGCATCGCTATTGGCTGCAGCCTCGCATACTGCCGAGGTCTCCGAACTGAAGCGGAGACTAGAGCATGCCTAGGAGGAACACGGTCAGGTGAGGAGGTGGCTCCAAGAAAAACAAGGTATGTGATAACCCGTTATGTATTGGAAAGAAGTAAAGTGACATGCGTTGACCGAAGTGTCACGATATGTATAGAAGCGACGACCGAGGTCGAGGCCCTTAAAAAGGCCCTGTCCAAAGCCGAGGGGAAGGCTGTCAAGGAGCAGGACGCCCGTAAGAAGCTCAAGGCCCGGGTCAACGAGGTCCAACAAGAGCTCCAGGACGCGGTAAGGAAGTACGAGACCTTGGAGCGCGATGCGTCGGCTCAAGAGACCGAACTCGCCAAGGCTCGTCAGAGTGTAGAGACGGCCCGGAGTGAAGCCCAGGGAGCCCTACGATAGATCCAGGAGGCCAGGGGGATCGTGGCGGGTAAGGCATTTAGTATTCAAAGCAAGTATGTGAAGAGGAAGTATCTTTTACTAACCCGGATTCAGAGTTCTCCGGGGGCTTTTGCTAATCTGCCACGTAGTGTGTCCGACGCCGCGGAGTTCTTCCGAGCCGAAGAAGGGAGCTCCACTAAGAAGCTATTCTGGTCACAATTGTCGGCTTTTGTGTTCCGGCAAAACCCTTAAGGTTCGAACACTAGGGTGCACGTGAAGATCTCTCCCTCACCGATCACGCCCTCAAGCACTTCGTGATCTCAAAGGCTAGCTCGATGAACTCACAACACAAGGGACACAAGATTTATACTGGTTTGGGCCCCGTTGCAGTGGTAATACCCTACTCTAGTGTGGTGTGGTGGATTGCCTCTTGGGCTGATGATGAATAGTACAAGGGGAAGAACAGCCTCCTGAGGTGAGGTGCTCTTGTGCTTGGTTGGTGTGTGGCTAAGGATGGAATGGCTCAGACCTAAGATGAGGTCGATCCTTCCTCCGATGGGGTGGCTAATCCTATTTATAGAGGCCCTGGTCCTCTCCCCAAATATTGAGCGGGAAGGGAGCCAACAACGGCCAATTTGAAAGAGGACAGTTAGTACATGTTATCCTGACAAAAGCAGTCTTCGCCTGCCAAAGGCTCTGGTGGTGACGCCATCTTGGGCTCCACGGTGACCCCCGTCCTGCCGTCCTATTGGATTGGTCTCGTTGCACCGATATGGAAACCTTTGCTTGATGCCTCGGTACTCTTCGTCTGTGCTTGCTTGCTTAGCACCAAAGGGGAAACAAGGACACTGTGAGCACTGGCGCCCGCCTGGTCTTAATCGTCATGGCTCACGTCATTGGAACCTCGCGAGGTTTGCCTTGCCTTGATCTCTCCGCCCCTCGCGAGCCATCCTGGTGAGGACGCTCCTGAGGAGGTCTAGTGTCATCTGCCTCACGAGGCTTGGCCCCTCGCGAGGGTCTTGAATGCTTACTGGTGAAGATGGGCCGTACGGGCCCGCTGGCAAAGCCACGCCGTGGGCCGCGGGCAGGCAAGTCTGGGGACCCTCGTTCCCAGAACGCCGAAAGTAGCCCCCGGGCCCATGGCGCGCTCGAGCTTGGCTTCGAGGCGAAGCCAAGGGGCAAGTGCAGAGCGCCATGGGCCCCAATATCTTGTGGCCTTGGTCAACGCATGGCGGTTGATTGGATGTGGGTGTCTCCGCTTCCCCATGCAGCCTCGGCAACTGCCCGACAGTCAAAAGGCTGGTGTAGAAAGCAATTGCCTTCACTGCTTCCTTTCGCCTTGCTCCAGATCCCCTTCTTGCTCCCTGCTTCCGAAATCTCCAGATCTACCCCCATCCTTTCCTGCATCAGCGACCAATGGCGCCCCGAAGGGTCAAGCCTGCCTCGTCGCCGGCTTGGTATGAGCCAGTGATGACCCACAAGTATAGGGGATCTATCGTAGTCCTTTCTAGAAGTAAGAGTGCCGAACCCAACGAGGAGCAGAAGGAAATGATAAGCGGTTTCCAGCAAGGTATTCTGTGCATGTACTGAAATAAGTGGTAACAGATAGTTTAGGATAATTTGTAACGAGCAACAAGTAACAAAAGTAAATAAGGTGCAGCAAGGTGGCCCAATCCCTTTTCTAGCAAAGGACAAGCCTGGGCAAACTCTTATATAGAGAAAAGCGCCCCCGAGGACACATGGGAATATCGTCAAGCTAGTTTCCATCACGTTCATATGATTCGCGTTCGGTACTTTGATAATTTGGTATGTGGGTGGACCGGTGCTTGGGTATTGTCCTTACTTGGACAAGCATCTCACGTATGATTAACCTCTATTGCAAGCATCCGCAACTACAACAAAAGTATTAAGGTAAACCTAACCATAGCATGAAACATATGGATCCAAATCAGCCCCTTACGAAGCAACGCATAAACTAGGGTTTAAGCTTCTGTCACTCTAGCAACCTATCATCTACTTATTACTTCCAAATGCCTTACTCTAGGCCCAAATAATGGTGAAGTGTCATGTAGTCGACATTCACATAACACCACTATTGGAGAGACAACATACATCTCATCAAAATATCGAACGAATACCAAATTCACATGACTACTAATAGCAAGACTTCTCCCATGTCCTCAGGAACATACGTAATTACTCACAAAGCATAAACATGTTCATAATTAGGGGGTATTAATATGCATATAGGATCTGAACATATGATCTTCCACCAAATAAATCAACTAGCATCAACTACAAGTAGTAATTAACACTACTAGAAACCTACTAGCACCAATCCCGGACATGGAGACAAGAATTGGATACAAGAGATGAACTAGGGTTTTGAGAGGAGATGGTGTTGATGAAGATGTTGATGGAGATTTCCCTCTCCCGATGAGAGGAGCGTTGGTGATGACGATGGCGATGATTTCCCCCTCCCGGAGTGATGTTTCCCCGGCAGAACAGCTCTGCCGGAGCCCTAGATTGGTTCCGCCAAGGTTCCGCCTTGTGGCGGCGGAGTTTTGTCCGAGAAGATGGCTTCTTTATTTTTTCCCATTGAAAGAATTCATATAGCATAAGATGGCCACCGGAGGGCCACCAGGGGGCCCACAAGGTAGGGGGCGCGCCCAGGGGGTAGGGCGCGCCCCCCACCCTCGTGGGCAGGGTGTGGCCCCCTGGTGAATCTCTTCCACTGAGTATTTTTTATCTATTCTGAAATCGTCTTCCGTGAAGTCTCAGGACTTTTGGAGCTGTGCGAAATAGGTCTTTAATATTTGCTCCTTTTCTAGCCCAGAATCCCAGCTGCGGGCATTCTCCGTCTTCATGTAAACCTTGTAAAATAAGAGAGAATAAGCATAAGTATTGTGACATAATGTGTAATAACATCCCATAAAGCAATACATATAGGTATAAAAGCATGATGCGAAATGGACGTATCAACTCCCCCAAGCTTAGACGTCGCTTGTCCTCAAGCGAAAAGCCGAAATCGAAAAATATGTCCACATGTTTAGAGATAGAGGTGTCGATAAAAAGTAAAATACGGACATGAGGGCATCATAATCATTCTTAGAACAACAACTTACATAATTCTTGTCATATTATTTCTTATGCTAGAGTAATAGTTCAATCACAATTTCAAGTATGAATCGTAAACTTTATTGAAAACTAACAAACTATAATCTCAGTCATTGGAGAAATTGCAATTTATCATAACACAGGAAAGAGTCAATGTATAAGAGCTTTTCAGCAAGTCCACATACTCAACTATCATATAGTCTTTCACAATTGCTGACACTCACGCAATACTTATGGGTATGGAATTTTAATCGGACACAGAGAAGGATAGGGGCTTATAGTTTTGCCTCCCAACGTTTTACCTCAAGGGTAATGTTAACAATAATAGTTCGTGAAAACTCACATCCAATTAGCCATATATACCAGGATCTTTCCAACATATTGTGCTTGCCACAGGATAAAATGTAAAAAGGAAGGGTGAAGATCGCTATGACTCTTATGCAATGTAGGAGATAAAGGTAAAAGATAAGCCCTTCGCAGAGGGAAGCAGAGGTTGTCATGCGCTTTTATGGTTTGATGCACAAAATCTTAGTGCGAAAGAACGTCACTTTATATTTCCACTTGTGATATGGACCTTTATTATGCAGTCTGTCGCTTTTATTTCTTCCATATCACATGATCGTATAAAGTTTATTTTCTCCCACACTAATAAGTCATACATATTTAGAGAGAAATTTTTATTGCTTTGCACCGATGACAACTTACTTGGAGGATCTTACTCAATCCATAGGTAGGTATGGTGGACTCTCATGGCAAAACTGGTTTAAGGGTGTTTGGAAGCACAAGTAGTATCTCTACTTGGTGCGATGAATTTGTCTAGCATGGGAGGGAAAGGCAAGCTCAACCATGTTGGATGATCCAAGACAATATAATTAATCTCAGATGTAAGAAAACATAACCCATTACGTTGTCTTCCTTGTCCAACGTCAACTCTTTAGCATGCCATATTTTAATGAGTGCTCACAATCATAAAAGATGTCCAAGATAGTATATTGATATGTGAAGACCTATCTTTCTTTATTACTTCGTATTAATTGCAATGATGACCAAAACTATGTTTGTCAACTCCCAACAACTTTTATTCATCATACTTTTTCTATGTGAGCTCATTACTCTCCATAAGATTCACATGATATCTTTGCTTCTTTTTTTTCTTTCTCTTTTCTTTTATTCCCTTAGGATCATGGCAAAATAATCAAGCCCTTGACTCAACACTAATCTTTATTATATAGCTCACGGACTCGATTACATAGAAGGATTATAAAGCAGAACTCACAACTAGATCATATTAAGGACTTTTATTCTACTAGATCAAGATATTACCAAAAGGATCAAACTAAGAAAAATGGTAAAGATAAAAGTGATGGTGATACGATACCGGGGAACTCCCCCAAGCTTTGTAGTAGCCAAGGGGAGTGCCCATACCCATGTGATTATGTATCTCTTTTCGGGGATGGTGATGTGATATTCTTGGCGATGATGCCCCTCAAGATACGATTCTCCTCCTCGAGCTTGTTGACTTGCTACTTGAGGTCCATTATTTCCTTTCGGAGTTTTCCTATAACAGCCAAAGCTCCCTGCACCCAAGGGTGTTGCATAGCTGCGGGAGAACCAGTGACACTCTTTTTCATATTCTCATAAGAAAGAAATCTAACATTGGAAGGGATAACTGAGTTTGGAATAGCCGAGCTCTGCAGTTCTCCCATTGTGAATCCATCTTGGAGGCGGGAAGTGACTTCTTGATCCTCTTCCATGGCATCTATCCTTTTCAAATCAGACTCCATCTCTTCCTCCGTTGCTGGCCCAAAGAGGTTAGCATTGTTGTTTGTCGTTGATCTCGGTGCCGGATGAGACACCCGGCTCTCCCCGACTGACTCTTGAGAAGACATCTTGCTCTAATCTACAGCAGCAACAACTCAAAACACAAACAGAGGATAATTGCGTAATACAGGAGTCAAAACCCCCGGGAGATTATATAATGAATTTTTACCTACAAAAATACATGTCGTGTACAAAATCGGAGTCCGGAGAGCACACGAGGTGCCCATGAGGTAGGGGCGCGCCCAGGGGGTAGGGAGCACCCTCCACCCTCGTGGAGGCCTCGTGTCCTTCCAGGACTGCTACTTATTTTTCTATTTTTCTACATATTCGAAAACGGAAAAATATTGCCTTAAAAACTGTTTTGGAGTCGGTTTATTTACCGTACCACATACCTATTCCTTTTCGGAGTCTGAAACATTCCGGAAAGTGTCTCTTATGTATTCCTCCGGTGTTACGGTTTCAATAACATTGGTTTCAACATTTATGGGATTACCTGAGATATAATTTTGATTCTTTGACCGTTCACCACCTTCCGATTTGTGCCTTCGAAGTTGTTGATTTTTATGGCATCGGAACGATAGACCTCCACGATAACGTAAGGACCTTCCCATTTAGAGAGAAGTTTTCCTGCAAAAAATCTTAAACGAGAGTTGTATATCAATACATAATCACCTACATTAAACTCACGCTTTTGTTTCCTTTTATCATGCCATCTTTTAACTTTTTCTTTAAACAACTTGGCATTTTCATAGGCTTGGGTTCTCCATTCATCAAGTGAGCTGATAACCCACAAGTATAGGGGATCGCAACAGTTTTCGATAAGTAAGAGTGTCGAACCCAGCGAGGAGCTAAAGGTAGAACAAATATTCCGTCAAGTTCTATCGACCACCAATACAACTCTACGCACGCTTGACGTTCGCTTTACCTAGAACAAGTATGAAACTAGAAGTACTTTGTAGGTGTGTTGGATTGGTTTGCAAGATAATAAAGAGTATGTAAATAAAAAGTAGGGGCTGTTTAGATAAAGAAACAATAAAGTAAATATAGCGAGTGTGGAAAAGTGGTGGTAGGAGTTGCGAAATTGCCCCTAAGCAATTGACTACTTTACTAGACCGATAGCAAGTATTATGTGGGAGAGGCCACTAGCATGTCATCCCAGACTTGGGATTCTATGCACTTATGATTAGAACTATTAGCAAGCATCCGCAACTACTAATGTTCATTAAAGTAAAACCCAACCATAGCATTAAGATATATTGGTCCCCCTTCAATCCCGTATGCATCAATTTCTATGCTAGGTTGAAGCTTCTGTCACTCTTGCCCTCGAATACATAGTCCTATCAACATACAACTAACCCTAGGGTGTGATCCACGCGCTCAATCATATGATGGCACCAAAGGACAGCAACATAACCACAAGCAAATTAAATCAATCATAGCAATTCATCAACCACCGATAGGACAACGAAAATCTACTCAGACATCATAGGATGGCAACACATCATTGGATAATAATATGAAGCATAAAGCACCATGTTCAAGTAGAGGGTACAGCGGGTTGCGGGAGAGTGGACCACTATAGATAGAGGGGAGAGGTGATGGAGATGTTGGTGTAGATCGCGGTGATGATGATGGCCCCCGATGGCACTCCGGTGCCACCGGAAGAGAGGGGGAGAGAGCCCCCCTCCTTCTTCTTCTTCCTTGACCTCCTCCCTAGATGGGAGAGGGTTTCCCCTCTGGTCCATGGCCTCCATGGCACGGGAGGGGTGAGAGCCCCTCTGAGATTGGATTTGTCTCTCTCTGTTTCTGCGTTCTCAGATTCTTCCCTTTCACCGTTTCTTATATTACCGGAGATCCATAACTCCGATTGGGCTGAAATGTTTACACGATGTCTATCCGGAAATTAGCTTTCTTGTGGCGAAAGAAGGGAACCAACCGCCTTACGGGGTGGCCACGAGGGTTAGGGGTGCGCCTGACACCCTGGGGCGCGCCCCCCTACCTCGTGGGCCCCTCGAGCATCGGCTCGCGTGGATTCTTCTTCCCAAAAATCATATATATTCCAAAAAAATATCTCCGTCCGTTTTTATAACGTTTGGACTCCGTTTGATATGGATATTCTGCGAAACAAAAACATGCAACAAACAGGAACTGGCACTGGGCACTGGATCAATATGCTAGTCCAAAAATAGTATAAAAAGTTGCCAAAAGTATATGAAAGTTGAATAATATTGGCATGGAACAATTAAAAATTATAGCTACGACGGAGACGTATCAGCATCCCCAAGCTTAATTCCTGCTCATCCTCGAGTAGGTAAATGATAAAAAAAGATAATTTTTTATGTGGAATGCTACCTAGCATAATCTTGATCATATGTCTAATCATGGCATGAATATTAAGATACGAGTGATTCAAAGCAATAGTCTATCATTTGACATAAAAACAATAATACTTCAAGCATACTAATAAAGCAATCATGTCTTTTCAAAATAACATGGCCAAAGAAAGTTATCCCTACAAAATCATATAGTCTGGCTATGCTCCATCTTCACCACACAAAATATTCAAATCATGCACAACCCCGATGACAAGCCAAGCAATTGTTTCATACTTTTGATGTTCTCAAACCTTTTCAACTTTCGCGCAATACATGAGCGTGAGCCATGGACATAGCACTATAGGTGGAATGGAATATGATGGTGGAGAAGACAAAAAGGAGAAGATAGTCTCACATCAACTAGGCGTATCAACGGGCTATGGAGATGCCCATCAATAGATATCAATGTGAGTGAGTAGGGATTGCCATGCAACGGATGCACAAGAGCTATAACTGTATGAAAGCTCAAAAAGAAACTAAGTGGGTGTGCATCAAACTCGCTTGCTCACGAAGACCTAGGGAATTTTGAGGAAGCCCATCATTGGAATATACAATCCAAGTTCTATAATGAAAGATTCCCACCAGTATATGAAAGTGATAACTCAAGAGTCTCTTTGTAACGCCCCGAGACCGATATGCCAGGTGTCCTCCAGTTATTCGCTGTTGTTGCCTTGTCATTGCTTGCATGTCATGCATCTCATATCATGTCATCATGTGCTTTTCATTTGCATACATGTTCGTCTCATGCATCCGAGCATTTTCCCCGTTGTCCGTTTTGTAATTCGGTGCTCCTATGTCACCCGGTGTTCCCTTTTACCTCTTTTCGTGTGCGGGTGTTAAAAATTTTCGGATTGGACCGAGACTTGTCATGCGGCGTTGGTTTACCACCGGTAGACCGCCTGTCAATTTTCATGCCATTTGGACTTCATTTGATACTCCAACGGTTAACCGAGGGACCGAAAAGGCCTCGTGAGTGTTGCAGCCCAACACCCTTCCAAAGTGACCCAAAACCCACCTAAACCTCCTCCATCATCTCGGTCATTCAATCACGATCGTGTAGCCGAAAACCGCACCTCATTTGGACTCTCCTATCTCCCTCTACCTATAAATATGTGATCCCCTCCGAAATTCGCGGACGAAACCCTAGTCTACCATCTCTCCGCGCCGCCGGACATTTCTTCCCCGCCGACGGACATGTCCGCGCCGCCCGCCGCAGCCAACCATGACGTGCCACGTCACCACCGTGCCCACTCTCTCCTCGTGCCGCCGCCGCGGCCCGCGGAGCCCATCTGGGGCCCGCGCGAGCCCGGATCTCGCCGCTGCCCGACCCGCTTCGTCTCGCCGTCTCGCCCAACGTCGGCCGGCCCCCGCCGCTCGCCGGACTCCACCACCTTCGCCGGTGCCACCCGTCGCCGCTAACCGGCCACTCCCTCGCGCCGCCGAAGCCCGCGAGCGTCCGTGCGCGTCGCCGTTCCGCCCAGAGGCTCGAGCCCCGCCTCTTCGCGCCCGTTCGCTGCCTCGTCTTCTCGTCAGCCGGGGACCTCGCCGGAGCCCAACCTCGTCAACCCTGGCGACCGGAGTTTCAACATCTCCACGCAGCGACCCCAGGTCGAGCTCCTTCGACCGCCCACGCCACGCGTCACCCACGCCCCGATCCGGCCGCCGGTCGCCGGATCCGGCCGTCTGCACCACCACACCGGAGCTCCGACCTCCTTCGTCGCCGGAGTAGCGCCGACGTCGCTGTTGACTTCGTCGCCTGTACGGCCACGTCCACCGAACCAAACACGTCGCCCGAGCCCGGATCTCCTCGTCCCGTACCACTCCGTCCATTTCCCTGAGAGGTCTAAATTTCACTAAGTCCCCGAAGTTTCCAGATTCATATGCCCATATTCAACGCATCGTAACTCTGCATCCGTAGCTCCGATTCATGCGTGTAGCATATCAAAATGTTCGTCTCGACGAGTACATCATTTCATCATTTTCATTTGAGCTCATCTTGATGCCTGAAATGCTGTTGGAAGAGGGCTATGTGATGAATTTGTCCGATCTGTTTTAGCAAATGGCATATTGTCATTTTTGCCATGATTAATGTGTGCATGCTATGACCCTGAGCTCTACATGTGTTTTGTTATATACCATGCCATCTTTACAGAGGTGCTTGCCATGTATTTTTGTGATATTTGTGGTGACTAGCACAAGCTTGCAAAGTAGCGTAATCGGTAATGCTGATTTCAGGGACTTAGAATTTCATCGAGCTCGTAAACATGCCTACTCGTTAACTGATTTGCATGCTCCAGTTTTTCACTAAGTCTGAGATCTGTTTATGTTTTTGCCATGTTCACATGCTTGCAATTGTATTTTCTGTTCCCTTTTGGCTCAAGGTCACTAAGGGACTTTTGTTAAGTGCTTTGAGTAGCTTCATGCCATGCCTTGATTTGCCATGTTAAGTTCCTGTAGCATGTAGTTTTCATGCTCTAAAGTGTGCTTCCTGATGATAAATTCCAGACTTGTGTTAATTTCACCAAGTCTGAAACCTGTTAGCATTTGCACTTTTGCCATGCTTGTTTGAACCTGTTTAATGGATGAATTAGCCATAGCTCAGTGTTCATCTTTTGTGAAGCTTCTTGAGCGGATCCCTGACATGTATTTAGTTCTCATGTTTGAGTGCTGTAGCATATTTATCTTGTTGCATTTAGATGACTACTTGCTGATTATCGCAGACCGGTGCCATATTTGTTTTGCTTGCCATTTCCAAACCGTGCATCCGATTCCGGTGATCTTTATATTGTTTTCAACCAAAATCACCTCACCTTTCCAGTGTCACTCTTGGATTTCCAAGTTGAGGCCAGGTTCAATCATTCCTTTCCAAATCTTGTATATGCATCGCATCCCGCATCCCGCATATCATACCATGTTCGTGTGTTGGTTGTTTACTATGTTGTGTGTTTCTTTCCGGTGTTGCTTCTTCGGGTTGGTTCCGATAACGTCGCGTTTGTGAGGACCCGTTCCACTACGTCCGTTTGTCTTCTTCATGGACTCGTTCTTATTCCTTGCGGGATTTCAGGCAAGATGACCATACCATCGAAATCACTTCTATCTTTGCTTGCTTAGTTGCTCGCTCTTTTGCTATGCCTATGCTGCGATACCTACCACTTGCTTATCATGCCTCCCATATTGTTGAACCAAGCCTCTAACCCAGCTTGTCCTAGCAAACCGTTGTTTGGCTATGTTACCGCTTTGCTCAGCCCCTCTTATAGCATTGTTAGTTGCAGGTGAAGATTGAAGTTTGTTCCTTGTTGGAACATGGAGATGTTGTTCCTTGTTGGAACATGTTTACTTGCTGGGATATCACTATATCTCTTATCTAATTAATGCATCTATATACTTGGTAAAGGGTGGAAGGCTCGACCTTATGCCTGGTGTTTTGTTCCACTCTTGCCGCCCTAGTTTCCGTCATATCTGTGTTATGTTCCCAGATTTTGCGTTGCTTACGCGGTTGGGTTATAATGGGAACCCCTTGACAGTTCGCCTTGAATAAAACTCCTCCAGCAATGCCCAACATTGGTTTTACCATTCGCCACCTAGCCTTTTCTTTCCCTTCGGTAGGCCTGCCCAAGGGTCATCTTTATTTTAACCCCCCTGGGCCAGTGCTCCTCTGAGTGTTGGTCCGACCGAGTAGACTGCGGGGCCACCTCGGGGAAACTTGAGGGTTGGTTTTACTCGTAGGATGTCTCATCTGAGTGTGCCCTGAGAATGAGATATGTGCAGCTCCTATCGGGATTTGTCGGCACATTCGGTCGGTGTTGCCGGACTTGTTTTACCATTGTCGAGGATGTCTTGTAACCGGGATTCCGAGTCTGATCGGGTCTTCCCGCTAGAAGGAATATCCTTCGTTGACCGTGAGAGCTTGTGATGGGCTAAGTTGGGACACCCCTGCAGGGATTTGAACTTCCGAAAGCCGTGCCCGCGGTTATGGGCAGATGGGAATTTGTTAATGTCTAGTTGTAGAAAACCTGAAGTTGACCTTAATTAAAATACATCAACCGCGTGTGTAACCGTGATGGTCTCTTTCCGGCGGAGTCCGGGAAGTGAACACGGTGTTGGAGTTATGCTTGACGTAGGTTGTTCTAGGATCACTTCTTGATCATAGTTGTTCGACCGTGCTTTCGTCTTCTCTTCTCGCTCTCTTTTGTGAATATGTTAGCCACCATATATGCTAGTCACTTGCTGCAGCTCCACCTCATACCTTTTACCTACCTATAAGCTTAAATAGTCTTGATCGCGAGGGTGTGAGATTGCTGAGTCCCTGTGACTCACAGAAACTTCCAAAACCAGCTTGCAGGTGCCGTTGAACCATGCAGATGACGCAACCAAGCTCAAGGAGGAGCTCTTGAAGATCTTGTCCTTTATGTTGTTTCGTCCTAGTTGATCATTAGTGGAGCCCAGTTGGGGTCGATCGGGGATCTGTGTAGCTTTGGGGTAGTCTTCTTTTATTTTGGTTCCGTAGTCGGACCTTGTTTGTATCTGGTTGATGTAATGCTTTATTCATGTAAATGTGTGAAGTGGCGATTGTAAGCCAACTATGTATGTATTACATGGGCTGTGTGAAGATTACCTCACTTGTGACATTGCTTTCAATGCGGTTATGCCTCTAAGTCGTGCTTCGACACGTGGGAGATATAGCCACATCGAGGGCGTTAGACTCTCTATATGAAGAACATGGTGCTACTTTGAAGCACAAGTGTGGAAAAAGGAATAGTAGAATTGCCCCTTCTTATTTTTTTATTTGGCCTTTCTTTTTTTATTTGGCCTTTCTTTTTTTATTTGGCCTTTCTTTTTTGGGACAATGCTCTATTGAATGATGATCATCACACTTCTATTTACTTACAACTCAAGAATTACAACTCGATACTTAGAACAAGATATGACTCTATATGAATGCCTCCGCTGGTGTACTGGGATATGCAATGAATCAAGAGTGACAAGTATGAAAGAATTATGAAAGGTGGCTTTGCCACAAATACTTTGTCAACTACATGATCATGCTAAGCAATATGACAATTATGAATGTGTCATGATGAACGGAACGGTGGAAAGTTGCATGGCAATATATCTCGGAATGTCTATGGAAATGCCATCATAGGTAGGTATGGTGGCTGTTTTGAGGAAGGTATATGGTGGGTTTATGGTACCGGCGAAAGTTGCGCGGTACTAGAGAGGCTAGCAATGGTGGAAGGGTGAGAGTGCGTATAATCCATGGACTCAACATTAGTCATAAAGAACTCACATACTTATTGCAAAAATCTATTAGTCATCGAAACAAAGTACTACGCGCATGCTCCTAGGGGGATAGATTGGTAGTAAAAGACCATCGGTCGTCCCCGACGCCACTCATAAGGAAGACAATCAATAAACACCTCATGCTCCGACTTCGTTACATAACGGTTCACCATACGTGCATGCTACGGGACTTGCAAACCTCAACACAAGTATTTCTCAATTTCACAATTACTCTACTAGCATGACTCTAATATCACCATCTTTATATCGCAAAACTATTGCAAGGAATCAAACATATCATATTCAGCGATCTAGAAGTTTATGTAGGATTTTATGACTAACCATGTGAATGACCAGTTCCTGTCATCTCTCTAAATAGATATAAGTGAAGCAAGAGAGTTTAATTCTTTCTACAAAAGATATGCCCGTGCTCTAACAAATATAAGTGAAGCAAAAGAGCATTATGCAAATGGCGGTTGTCTAAGTAAAGAGAAATAGGCAATCCAAACTTCAAATGATATAAGTGAAGCACATGAAGCATTCTATAAAGCCATACTCAAAAGATATAAGTGAAGTGCAAAGAGCATTCTATAAATCAACCAAGGACCATCTCATACCAGCATGGTGCATAAAAGAAAAGTAAAAACCTAAATGCAAAAGATGCTCCAAGACTTGCACATATCGCATGAACGAAACGAATCCGAAAACATACCGATACTTGTTGAAGAAAGAGGGGATGCCTCCCCAGCATCCCCAATCTTAGACACTTGAGTGTCCTTGATTATTTACTTGGGGTGCCTCGGGCATCCCCAAGCTTGAGCTCTTGCCTCTCTTCCTTCTTCTCACATCAAGACCTTCTCGATCATCGAACACTTCATCCACACAAAACTTCAACAGAAAACTCGGTAAGATCCGTTAGTATAATAAAGCAAATCACTACTCTAAGTACTGTTAAAAACCAATTCATATTTTGTTTTTGCATTGTGTCTACTGTAATATAACATTTTCATGGCTTAATCCACTAATATAAATTGATAGTTTTATCAAAACAAGCAAACTATGCATCAAAAACAGAATCTGTCTAAAACAGAACAGTCTGTACTAATCTGAACATTCACCATACTTCTGATACTTGAAAAATTCTACCAAAATTAGGAAAAATAAAAAAATTGTATAGGAAGACAGTGCAAAAAAAAATCAGAACCATTTAACGTTCCAGCTAAAAATGTAAAATCGCGCACTACAGCCAAAGTTTCTGTCCTGCACCGTACAAACCATCAAGCAAATGTAAACATCCTAAAGGAAAACCTTGGCTCATTATTTTTATAATACAATGGAATTGTACAAGGGGATAATTATTTTTGTTGAAAAGTTTCTATAATCAAGATTCACAAAGTTGCCGTGAGCACGAACAAAGTTCAAGGAGCTCTCCCACTTCAACAGTGCTTGTCTTTCTCACTTTCACTTTCCTTTTTGAAAAGTTTTGGGTTCCCCTATTTATTTTTGTTGTTTTTAAAGTATATAAAAGCACTCGACAGAAATAAATGACTCTCTAAAACTTCCGGGTTTTCTCCCTGGCAGCGCTTTCTTTAAAGCCATTAAGCTAGGCATATAGTGCTCAAGTAGTGAATCCACCCGGATCCCAAGGTATATCAAAGCCAATTTTAATTAACAATGATTTATAATTTAGTAGTGAGCACAAAGTAACATATATCATATAACAACAAAGTCTAACTGTCTTCCTATGCATTGGCATGTCATAAAAGAACAATTCAGGCACACAAAGTAAAGGCCAATGCATAGTATAAACAGTTTCTTGCAATTTTATCGTATTGGAAACATAGAGAGGTGGAGATATAGTTGCTCTCTCATAATAATTGCAAGTAGGAGAAGCAAGCACATGCATATTATATTCATTAAAATCATCATGTGCAACGATAAAAGGCAACCCGTCAATATAATCCTTAATAAGTGCAAACTTCTCCGAAATAGTGTAGTTGGGAGAATTCAAAAAGATAATAGGACTATCATGTGTGGGTGCAATAGGAACAATTTCATGTTTAACATAAGGAACTATAGCAAGTTCATCTCCATAAGCATAATTCATATTGGCATCTTGGCCATAAGCATAGCAAGCATCATCAAAAACGGATATTTCAAAAGAATCATAGGGATCATAATAGTCATCATAGCAATCATCCTTCGGTAAGCACGAAGGGGAATTAAACAATGTATGAGTTGAAGAGTTACTCTCATTAGAAGGTGGGCACGGGTGATCAATCCGCACTTCCTCCTTTTGTTCTTCGCTCTCCTCCTCATCTTTTTCATCCAATGAGCTCACGGTGTCATCAACTTCTTCTTCCATAGATTCCTGCAAAATATTAGTCTCTTCTTGGACAGTGGAGACTTTCTTAATAAGTGCATTAATTTCATAATTGTATTCATAATTCTCATAGCAATATTTGAGGATAGCTAAATTTTCAGATCTATAACAAGAATCATCAATATCATCAAACTCTTTAAACATAGATTCAATTTCATAAGCACCCATAAAAGCAACAAATTCTTCTATTTGTTCCACGTCATAGTAATCATATATACCTCTAGCATAAGAAGACAAGGATTCATTATCATTAAATTTGCATGAAAAGGGAGGTGTGGAGAATTCATCCTAGAGCAACAAGTATAATCATATTCCGAGCATAGTTGTCTAGCATACCTCTTCAATGCATAAATTTGATCCCATAATAGTTTCCCTTTTTGTGTCAAGCGATAATCCCTAAAGTATTCACGTTGATCCAATGTTACTCCCATTACATAATTAAATGGGGTTTTCTCAGGATTATTAAAGTAGTACAAAATATCTTTCACATAACCAGCATCGAGGGTTTTAGGAGGTTCCCCATCTCCATGAGCAGAAAGTACTCCTAATTTTTTTGGTATTTCATGTTCCATATCCATAACTAAAGATAAAGAACAACTAAGAATAGCAAATAAAAATTACTTAGTGATAAAGCAAACAAGCACACACTAGAATATTCACCCCACGATATTGCTCCCCGGCAACGGCGCCAGAAAAAGGTCTTGATAACCCACAAGTATAGGGGATCGCAACAGTTTTCGATAAGTAAGAGTGTCGAACCCAACGAGGAGCAAAAGGTAGAACAAATATTGCCTCAAGTTCTATCGACCACCGATACAACTCTATGCACGCTTGACGTTCGCTTTACCTAGAACAAGTATGAAACTAGAAGTACTTTGTAGGTGTTGTTGGATAGGTTTGCAAGATAATAAAGAGTACGTAAATAAAAAGTAGGGGCTGTTTAGATAAAGAAACAATAAAGTAAATATAGCGAGTGTGGAAAAGTGGTGGTAGGAATTGCGAAATTGCCCCTAAGCAATTGACTACTTTACTAGACCGATAACAAGTATTATGTGGGAGAGGCCACTGCTAGCATGTCATCCATGACTTGGGATTCTATGCACTTATGATTGGAACTATTAGCAAGCATCCGCAACTACTAATGTTCATTAAGGTAAAACCCAACCATAGCATTAATATATATTGGTCCCCCTTCAATCCCGTATGCATCAATTTCTCTGCTAGGTTGAAGCTTCTGTCACTCTTGCCCTCCAATACATAGTCCTATCAACATACAACTAACCCTACGGTGTGATCCACGCGCGCAATCATATCCAAAGGACAGCAACATAACCACAAGCAAATTAAATCAATCATAGCAACTCATCAACCACCGATAGGACAATGAAAATCTACTCAGACATCATAGGATGGCAACACATCATTGGATAATAATATGAAGCATAAAGCACCATGTTCAAGTAGAGGGTACAGCGGGTTGCAGGAGAGTGGACCACTGTAGATAGAGGGGGGAAGGTGATGGAGATGTTGGTGTAGATCGCGCTGATGATGATGGCTGTAGCGACCCGACCCGAATGGATCAAGTGCTCTGTGCTCAGGTGTCATCCCTGGATCAGTAATGCTGACACCACACAGTACATCGAGGGATTTATAGCAGAGTGGCAATCACACAGTTATTACATCGTTGACTCAAAGAGAACTTATTACAATAAATATGGCTTAAGGCCATCTAATAAAGATAACAGCGGAAGACTCGGAAGATAAATGGGTCCATCAACTCCAACGGCATCACTGAGTATAGAACCACGACCTAAAAACACCTTACTCGTCGTCTGAAAAGTCTGCAACATGAAAAGTTGCAGCTCGAAAACGGGTCAGCACATGGAATATGCTGGCAATGTAACACATAGAGAGTAATGGAATGAAACAGCTATACTACATGCATATATGGCTCGTGGAAAGCTCTATGGTTACAGTTTTGCGTAAAGCCAGTTTTTCCCTACTACAAAGGAATAAATTTATTTAACTATCATGGTAGTTGTTAAACATCGAGAATGGTTGACAGCATTCCGATCCCAAATAAGTGAACAATTAAAACCCAACAACATTAATTAGAAGTAACATGTTGAGATTCACATGATATTCAAGTACTAGATACTCAAGTTGTCCATAACTGGGGACACGGCTAATCATGATTAGTTTGTACACTCTACAGAGGTTTGCGCACTTTTCCCCACAAGACTCGATCGCCTCCGTTTGGTTTCTCGCACTACATGGTGTTTGAGAAGACGGATGACCGAGACATAGTCTTTCAGAAGCGCTAGCACCTTACGATCGGGTAGACCGGTACACCTACATCCCCTACATCTGCTAGTCTACCACTGTAAGAGTTCGCACAACTTAGTCAACAATGCCAGAGCCCATAATGGCTTGTGGCTGCACACGGAAGTTACTAGCATGAATGATCTTATGATCCCTTTGAGCCTGGGTGGCGGTCCCAAAAAAACAGGCAAGTCCTGATAGACATCAGGTGCCTCAATCCACCCAGATGTGTGTTTAAGTTGCCACCTTAGATAAACCATTAAAATTATCAACTCACATCTGTCATGGATATCACTCACCCAATCCACGTCTACTAGCATAGCATGGCATAATAAGCAAACGTAGAAGTAACTCCCAAAGGTTTCATAATAATACAGGTGATAGGTACTACCTTATCTACTTCCCATCCCACAATTTAATTAGATCCTAATCATGCAATGTGAGAGGATTGATCTAATGCAATAAAACATGGGTTGTAGAAAAGGTATGATCAAAGTGTTACTTGCCTTGCTGATGATCCGCGAGACCTAGGGTTTCGAAGTAACAAGCGGCGCAATCCGGGTGATCTATCGTAGACAAACAACAAGCACACAATAAGTACTCATCTAATGCACAGGTAAAACTCGAACAAGTGAACAAACCAGAAAGTTCAACTTAAGAACTCCGGTTGCAAAGAAAGAAAGAACCGAACAGATGACGGAAAAACAAACAGTGGAAGAAAACAACTCGGTTCTAGCAAGTTAAATCTAGGTCAAATTTTACTGAGGCAAAAACTTGTTTAAGTTGATTAGACGGAATGGCGGTTTCGAAACGAAACTCCAGGCGCTTGAATCACCTGATTCTGATAAACGAGCGAGAAGAAAGACTAGAACGAAGATCGGATCTGAGATCACGATCGCGGAATAAATCCGACGAAAAGAAAGAGACGAACGGTTAAACGAACGGCCATCGTTAACCGGGGAATAATCGGTGATCACGTTCGTTGAGACGAACGGTCCGAAAGAAGAACGAAAACCGATCTAGGGTTTTCGGAAAAGAAAACCGAAACAAAGAACGAAAGAAAACCGGAACGGTTTAGAAGAAAAACTGAACCGAGGGGAGAAAAGAGACGCGGCGCGGGACAACCTCGGCGAGGCTCCGGCGAACGGCGGCGACGGTGGCTATAGGGCGGCGGCGGCAGGTGAGGGGCGCGAGGTGGGGCGGGGCTAAGGAGGAGAGGGGCTTGGGATTGATGTGAGGAGAAGGGGGGGTTTGGGGTGTATTTATATAGGTGGGGGGATTACTTGGGGTAGGGGGCAAGCAAAAGAGGGAAAACAAAACAAGGAAAAGGGGGGGCTAACCGGCCTAGAGTCCCTCTGGGACTCGGCCTAGAGCGAGGGAGGCGGCGGCCTGGCGCTGCGCCTGGCGCGCGCGCTGGCTGGGGAGGCGGCCGGCTGGCTGGGCCTTTGGCCCAGGCGGGGCGCTGCTCTTTTTTTTTTTAAATCGGTTACGCGCGCAGAAAAACAAAAGAAAGAAAATCTAAACGAACTCCAAAATCTCTAAAGTAAATTTTCCCCGACTCCTAAAAATGAGTCGAACAAAAATGAACTTTTCTCCGGGCCTAAAATGCAATTTTTGAAAACACGCATTTTTCCCTATCCAAATAAAAAGCAAACAAAACTCCGGCAAAACTAAAATTGGATTTATTCATTAAATCTTCATTTTTCCTAAATTTGGGAAAGTCATATTATTCCCTCTCTTATATTTTTGATATTGGAAAAAATAATTGAAGATGAAATAAATAAGTCAAATGATCCTCTTTTCAAATTTGAGAAAACTCTCAAATATGAAAATAACGAAATCTCCAACTCTCTCCGAAGGTCCTTGAGTTGCGTGAAATTTCTAGGATCGACCAAAATGCAAGAAAATATGATATGCATGATGATCTAATGTATAACATTCCAAATTGAAAATTTTGGATGTTACAAACCTACCCCCCTTAAGATGAATCTCGCCCTCGAGACTTGGGTTGGCTAGAAAATAGGTGAGGGTGGTCCTTGAGCAAATCTTCTTCTATTTCCCAGGTGGCTTCCTCCTCTGAGTGGTGGTTCCACTGAACTTTGCAAAACTTGATAACCTTGCTGCAGGTAACTCTGCTGGCATAATCGAGAATCTTGACTGGCTTCTCCTCGTACGTTAAGTCGTCCTTCAACTGAATCCCTTCGAGTGGCACGGTATCTCTTAGCGGTACCTCCGCCATCTCGGCATGACATTTCTTCAGCTGAGAAACATGGAATACATCATGAACTCCTGACAGCTCCTCTGGTAATTCCAACTTATAAGTGACTTCTCCCATACGTTGCAAGATCTTATACGGTCCAACGAAACGCGGTGCTAACTTTCCCTTAACTCCAAAGCGCTTAACTCCTCGAAGTGGGGATACTCGAAGATAAACTCTGTCTCCGGTTTCGTAAACTGTCTCCTTGCGTTTAGAATCTATGTAGCTCTTCTGCCTGGACTGGGCTACCTTGAGCCTATCGCGAATCAACTTAACTTTCCGTTCAGACTCCTTAATCAAATCTGGTCCAAAGAACTGACGGTCTCCAACTTCGTCCCATGACAACGGTGTCCTGCACCTCCTTCCGTATAAAGCTTTGAAAGGTGCCATCTTCAAACTGGTTTGGTAACTGTTGTTATAAGAAAACTCCGCATACGACAAGTTATCATCCCAGCTAGATCCATAATCTAGTGCACAAGCTCTCAGCATATCTTCCAAAATTTGATTGACTCTCTCGGTCTGTCCATCTGTCTGTGGGTGAAAAGCTGTGCTGAACTCTAGTCTGGTTCCCAAAGTTTCATGCAACTGATTCCAAAACTTTGAGGTAAATTGGGTTCCTCTATCTGATACGATACTCCTCGGAACTCCATGCAAACAAATGATCCTAGTCATGTATATCTTTGCCAACTTAGCACTGGTGTAAGTGGTCTTAACTGGAATAAAATGTGCTACCTTCGTCAAACGATCAACTACTACCCATATCGAGTCATAGCCTGCTTTCGTCCTGGGTAGTCCTGTGATAAAATCCATGCCTATCTTATCCCACTTCCATTCGGGTATCGGCAATGGTTGTAACAATCCTGCTGGCTTCTGATGCTCTTCCTTTACTCTCTGACATACGTCACAAACTGCTACATATGCTGCAATATCCTTCTTCATTCCGGTCCACCAGAATGTTTCCTTCAAATCCAAATACATCTTGGTATTCCCTGGGTGGATCGAATACGGTGAATCATGTGCCTCTTGCAAAATCAACTTCCTGATCTCCGGGTCATTGGGCACATAAACACGGTCCTCAAACCATAGGGTATCGTGCTCATCCTCACGAAATCCCTTTGCTTTTCCTTTGCTCAATTTCTCTTTTATAGCAGCAATCTCCTTGTCAGATTTCTGAGCTTCTCTGATCTTATCCATCAATGTTGACTGAATCTCCAATGCTGCTACATAGCCTCTCGGAACTATTTCCAAACATAGCTCACGAAGGTTTTCTGCTAACTCCTTTGGTACTTCTCCCGTCACTAGGGTGTTGACATGGCTCTTACGGCTCAATGCGTCAGCTACCACATTAGCTTTTCCGGGATGGTAATGCAATCTCATGTCATAATCCTTGATGAGCTCCAACCATCTCCTTTGTCTGAGGTTCAACTCCTTCTGCGTGAAAATGTACTTCAAACTCTTGTGATCCGTGTACACCTCAATGATTTCCAATGAGGAAATGTCTCCAAGTTTTCAATGCATGCACTACAGCTGCTAACTCCAAATCATGCGTGGCATAATTCAACTCATGAGGCTTCAGTTGCCATGAAGCATACGAAACAACTCTCCCTTCCTACATAAGCACTGCTCCAAGTCCTCGACGTGAAGCGTCGCAATACACCTCATAATCCTTGGTCTGATCTGGCAAAATCAATACTGGTGAGGTAACCAAAAGTTTCTTCAACTCCTGGAAACTAGCCTCACACTCCTCAGTCCATTTGAACTTAGTATCCTTCTTCAACAACTCCGTCATAGGCTTCGCAATCTTTGAAAAGTTCTCAATGAACCTCCGGTAGTATCCTGCGAGTCCAAGAAAACTCCGGATCTCTCCAACCGTCGTTGGTGCTTCCCATTCGGTTACGGTCTCAACCTTTGTGGGGTCAACTGCTATACCTTCTCCGGATATAACGTGTCCGAGGAATCCAACTTCCTTCAACCAAAACTCACATTTGCTGAATTTGGCGTATAACTGATGTTCCCTTAGTTTCTCCAAAACCAAACGCAAATGTTCCTTATGCTCCTCTTCATTCTTTGAATAAACCAGGATGTCATCAATGAACACTACGATGAACTTATCCAAAAACTCCATAAACACTTTGTTCATCAGGTTCATAAAATAGGCAGGTGCGTTAGTCAATCCAAATGACATAACGGTATACTCATACAGTCCATATCTTGTGGTGAATGCTGTCTTAGGTATGTCCTGCTCCCGAATCTTCAATTGATGGTACCCTGATTGCAAATCAATCTTGGAAAACACTTTAGCTCCTTGCAACCGATCAAACAGATCGTTGATCATTGGCAGTGGGTACTTATTCTTGATGGTTACTTCATTCAATCCCCGATAATCTACAACCATCCTTAATGATCCATCCTTCTTTTCCACTAGAAGTACGAGTGATCCCCAAGGCGAAGAACTTGGGTGAATGTAACCTTTATCCAATAACTCCTTAATCTGATTCTTAATTTCCACCAAATCCTTTGCTGGCATCCGGTACGGTCGCTTCAATATTGGGCCTGTACCTGGCAATAACTCAATCAAAAACTCAATGTCTCTATCTGGTGGCATGCCTGGTCATTCCTCAGGAAATACATCAGGAAAATCCTTTACCACTGGTACTTCCTCCTGCACGACTCCTGTTAGGCAATTTACTTGTGTCCTGTTTGGCACATGCCGGGATACATACTTGATCCTTCTTCCCTCTGGTGTGGTAAGCAAAATTGACTTACTAGCGCAATCGATGTTTCCTCCATACATCGACAGCCAATCCATACCAAGAATCACATCCAGACCTTGGAACTCCAGAATAATTAAATCCGTTGGGAAAACATGCCTTCCTATACTTAATGGCACTTGGAAACATCCTTGTCTGGCCATGTACTCTGCTCCTGGCGAGCTTACTAGCATAGGTGTTTTAAGAATCCTAGTGGGCAGGCTATACTTTTCCACAAATCCCCTTGATATGTATGAATGCGATGCACCAGTATCAAAAAGTACGAGTGCGGTAAATGACTTAACCAAAAACTTACCGATTACTGCATCGGGTTGATCTTCAACCTCCTCCACATTAATGTGGTTCACCTGTCCCCTATTGAAAGGGTTCGGCTTTTTCCCAGAGCTTCCATTGCCATTTCCATTCTGGCCTTCAGGACATTCATTGGCATAATGTCCGGTCTTAGAACACTTATAGCAAGTGACGTGGCTCAAATCCTTCTTGGCTGGGGTTGATGGGGTGGTCCGGTTCTGGTCGTTGCTTCCTCCATTCCCATTACCATTCTTGTGGCCATTATGGTTGTGCGAGCTACCTCCTCCATGGGTGTGCTGAAACAAAAATCCCGGTTTAGGGGCAAAACGGGGCTTCTGCTGGGCTCCAGAGTTATACTTCCCCTTTCCATACTTCCTCTTACAGTTCTCAATCTGCTGTTGCTTCCCTTCAATCATGATGGCACGATCTACCAACTCCTGGTAGTTGTTGAAACTCGCTACCATCAACTGCATGCTTAGTTCATCATTTAGTCCTTCCAGAAACTTCTCCTGCTTAGCAGCATCCGTAGCAACATCATCTGGAGCATAACGTGCTAATTTGCTGAAATCGTCAACGTACTGGCCAACTGTCCTTCCTCCTTGGCGTAAGTTGCGAAACTCACGCTTCTTCAGGGCCATAGCTCCTGCTGAAATATGGGCAGTGCGGAAAGCTTGCTGAAACTGATCCCATGTGACAGTGTCAATTGGGTAAGTGGCTATGAAATTCTCCCACCATGCTGCCGCGGGTCCGTCAAGCTGGTGAGCGGCAAACTTCACTTCCTCACCATCTGTGCATCCTGCAGTGGTCAACTCCCTTCCTATCTTGCGGAGCCAATCGTCTGCTACTATTGGCTCGGTGCTACTGGAAAACACCGGCGGATTCAGCCTAAGGAAACGGGCTAAGTGGTCAATAGGTGGTGGTGGTGGGTTGTTGTTGTTGTTCTGCTGGTTCTGGACTAACATCTGCATCAATTGATTCTGCTGCTGGATCAACTGAGTGAGCTCCGGTGGGAATCCATTGTCACGTCTCGGAGGCATCTGAGGGTTTAGAAAAGACGAGAATTAAGACTAGAGTGGGGTCTAAAGGGAAAACACTACCCAAATGCACATGAGCAAATGCACACAAAATCACTTCATTCAATCAAACAAGGGCTTACAATCGGTCTAAAACTATCGCAAAAGTGCTCGACTATAATGTTTACAGGGGGGAAATGCTACTACTATCTGGTGGTCTTCTAGAAATTTGAACCGGTGGAAGACTCCATGATATCTGCTCCAGCTTCGTCTTCAAAGTCGGGTTCACTTGGATCCGAATCGGTGTCGTCGATGATGATGTAGTTGTCCGGACATGCGACGTACTTGTCTTCTTCCTTGGATGCTAACTTCCTCTTGAGTTCTTCAATCTCCTTCTTAAGATCGCCATTGTGTCTCGCTAGAGCTACGGTCTCGTCCATGTAGTCCTTGCGTGTAGACTTCAGTTCTCCTTCTAGCTCGATGATCCTTGCCTTCGCATTCTTCAACTCTATCATATCTTTGCACATCTGGTTCTCGTGGCATCGAATGTGCTGGTTTAACTCCTGGATGAAAGATGCAATGGATCTATCCTTCTTGGTGCTGACTAACTCCCATTGTTCATCTCGGCATCCGCAAATCTGGTAGATAGTGTCCTTGAGGTCTTCTTGATAAACTTCTCCAATGTGTCCTATGGTGATATGAGCTGCCATGCTCTTTCCCAGACTCCAGGTTGGTGCATTGAAAACACTATCTATAGGCTTCGTGATTGGCGTGAATGTCCTTCCCGGAACGTGAGCTTGAATCTTCTAGCGCTCCTCTTCAGGCAGAGTGGCATTGAAGGTTCCCATGAAGCTTGGTAATCCGATATTCAGGTACTTGGTGACTTCCTTCAGGTGAAATCCAAATGTTGTGCCTTCATCCGGTTGGGCGTACTTAATCTTCGCGTTCGTCATCCTAAAAGAGTGGAAAAGATGAGGAGTTAGAAAATGAGAAGAGAATGGTGATCTATGGCTTTAACTTAGTGGTCGTTTCCTACAGTCAGCGTGTGCTCTGGTACCATCTCTGTAGCGACCCGACCCGAATGGATCAAGTGCTGTCTGCTCAGGTGTCATCCCTGGATCAGTAATGCTGACACCACACAGTACATCGAAGGATTTATAGCAGAGTGGCAATCACACACTTATTACATCATTGTCTCAAAGAGAACTTATTACAGTAAATATGGCTTAAGGCCATCTAATAAAGATAACAGCGGAAGACTCAGAAGATAAATGGGTCCATCAACTCCAACGGCATCACTGAGTATAGAACCACGACCTAAAAACACCTTACTTGTCGTCTGAAAAGTCTGCAACATGAAAAGTTGCAGCCCGAAAACGGGTCAGCACATGGAATATGCTGGCAATGTAACACATAGAGAGTAATGGAATGAAACAGCTATACTACATGCATATATGGCTGGTGGAAAGCTCTATGGTTACAGTTTTGCGTAAAGCCAGTTTTTCCCTACTGCAAAGGAATAAATTTATTTAACTATCATGGTAGTTGTTAAACATCGAGAATGGTTGACAGCATTCTGATCCCAAATAAGTGAACAAATAAAACCCAACAACATTAATTAGAAGTAACATGTTGAGATTCACATGATATTCAAGTACTAGATACTCAAGTTGTCCGTAACTGGGGACACGGCTAATCATGATTAGTTTGTACACTCTGCAGAGGTTTGCGCACTTTTCCCCACAAGACTCGATCGCCTCCGTTTGGTTTCTCGCACTACATGGTGTTTGAGAAGACGGATGACCGAGACATAGTCTTTCAGAAGCGCTAGCACCTTACGATCGGGTAGACCGGTACACCTACATCCCCTACATCTGCTAGTCTACCACTGTAAGAGTTCGCACAACTTAGTCAACAATGCCAGAGCCCATAATGGCTTGTGGCTGCACACGGAAGTTACTAGCATGAATGATCTTATGATCCCTTTGAGCCTGGGTGGCGGTCCGAAAAAAAACAGGCAAGTCCTGATAGACATCAGGTGCCTCAATCCACCCAGATGTGTGTTTAAGTTGCCACCTTAGATAAACCATTAAAATTATCAACTCACATCTGTCATGGATATCACTCACCCAATCCACGTCTACTAGCATAGCATGGCATAATAAGCAAACGTAGAAGTAACTCCCAAAGGTTTCATAATAATACAGGTGATAGGTACTACCTTATCTACTTCCCATCCCACAATTTAATTAGATCCTAATCATGCAATGTGAGAGGATTGATCTAATGCAATAAAACATGGGTTGTAGAAAAGGTATGATCAAAGTGTTACTTGCCTTGCTGATGATCCGCGAGACCTAGGGTTTTGAAGTAACAAGCGGCGCAATCCGGGTGATCTATCGCAGACAAACACCAAGCACACAATAAGTACTCATCTAATGCACAGGTAAAACTCGAACAAGAGAACGAACCAGAAAGTTCAACTTAAGAACTCCGGTTGCAAAGAAAGAAAGAACCGAACAGACAACGGAAAAACAAACAGCAGAAGAAAACAACTCGGTTCTAGCAAGTTAAATCTAGGTCAAATTTTACCGGGGCAAAAACTTGTTTAAGTTGATTAGATGGAAGGCGGTTTCGAAACAAAACTCCAGGCGCTTGAATCACCTGATTCTGATAAACGAGCGAGAAGAAAGACTAGAACGAAGATCGGATCTGAGATCACGATCGCGGAATAAATCTGACGAAAAGAAAGAGACGAACGGTTAAACGAACGGGCGTCGTTAACCGGGGAATAATCGGTGATCACGTTCGTTGAGACGAACAGTCCGAAAGAAGAACGAAAATCGATCTAGGGTTTTCAGAAAAGAAAACCAAAACAAAGAACGAAAGAAAACCAGAACGGTTAAGAAAGAACCGGAACGGTTTAGAAGAAAAACTGAACCGAGGGGAGAAAAGAGACACGGCGCGGGACAACCTCGGCGAGGCTCCGGCGAACGGCGGCGACGGCGGCTATAGGGCGGCGGCGGCTATAGGGCGGCGGCGGCGGGTGACGGGCGCGGGGTGGGGCGCGGCTAAGGAGGAGAGGGGCTTGGGATTGATGTGAGGAGAGGGGGGGGGGGTTTGGGGTGTATTTATATAGGTGGGGGGATTACTTGGGGTAGGGGGCAAGCAAAAGAGGGAAAACAAAACAAGGAAAAGGGGGGGGGCTAACCGGCCTAGAGTCCCTCTGGGACTCGGCCTAGAGCGAGGGAGGCGGCGGCCTGGCGCTGCGCCTGGCGCGCGCGCTGGCTGGGGAGGCGGCCGGCTGGCTGGGCCTTTGGCCCAGGCGGGGCGCTGCTCTCTTTTTTTTAAATCGGTTACGCGCGCAGAAAAACAAAAGAAAGAAAATCTAAACGAACTCCAAAATCTCTAAAGTAAATTTCCCCCGACTCCTAAAAATGAGTCGAACAAAAATGAACTTTTCTCCGGGCCTAAAATGCAATTTTTGAAAACACGCATTTTTCCCTATCCAAATAAAAAGCAAACAAAACTCCGGCAAAACTAAAATTGGATTTATTCATTAAATCTTCATTTTTCCTAAATTTGGGAAAGTCATATTATTCCCTCTCTTATATTTTTGATATTGGAAAAAATAATTGAAGATGAAATAAATAAATCAAATGATCCTCTTTTCAAATTTGAGAAAACTCTCAAATATGAAAATAACGAAATCTCCAACTCTCTCCGAAGGTCCTTGAGTTGCGTGAAATTTCTAGGATCGACCAAAATGCAAGAAAATATGATATGCATGATGATCTAATGTATAACATTCCAAATTGAAAATTTGGGATGTTACAATGGCCCCCGGTGGCACTCCGGTGCCACTGGAAGCGAGGGGGAGAGAGCCCCCCTCCTTCTTCTTCTTCCTTGACCTCCTCCCTAGATGGGAGAAGGGTTTCCCCTCTGGTCCATGGCCTCCATGGCACGGGAGGGGCGAGAGCCCCTCCGAGATTGGATCTGTCTCATTGTCTCTCTCTGTTTCTACGTTCTCAGATTCTTCCCTTTCACCGTTTCTTATATTCCCGGAGATCCATAACTCCGATTGTGCTGAAATTTTGACACGATCTCTATCCAGAAATTAGCTTTCTTGCGGCGAAAGAAGGGCACTAACCGCCTTATGGGGTGGCCACGAGGGTCAGGGGCGCGCCTGACACGCTGGGGCGCGCCCCCTACCTCGTGGGCCCCTCGAGCATCGTCTCGCGTGGATTCTTCTTCCCAAAAATAATATATATTCCAAAAAAATCTCCATCAGTTTTTATTCCGTTTGGACTCCGGTTTGATATGGATATTCCGCGAAACAAAAAACATGCAACAAACAGGAACTGGCACTGGGCACTGGATCAATATGTTAGTCCCAAAAATAGTATAAAAAGTTACCAAAAGTATATGAAAGTTGAATAATATTGGCATAGAACAGTCAAAAATTATAGATACGATGGAGATGTATCATGAGCTAATATGAAATAACCTCTTCTCACCGGCAAGTTTAAAATCATAATTGAGATCTTTAATAGACCAATATGCCTTGTGCTCTAGTTCGAGAGGTAAGTGACATGCTTTCCCATAAACCATTTTATACGGAGACATACCCATAGGATTTTTATATGCAGTTCTATAGGCCCATAATGCATCATCAAGTTTCTTGGACCAATTATTTCTAGATCTATTAACAGTCCTTTGCAAATTTAATTTGAGCTCTCTATTACTCAATTCTACTTGACCACTAGACTGTGGGTGATAAGGAGATGCAATTCTATGATTAACATCATATTTAGCAAGCATTTTACGGAAAGCACCATGAAAAATTTGTGAACCACCATCAGTCACTAAATATCTAGGGACTCCAAATCTTGGAAAATTAACTTCTCTAAGCATTTTAATAGAAGTGTTATGATCAGCACTACTAGTTGGAATAGCTTCTACACACTTAGTAACGTAATCAACAACAACTAAAATATGTGTATATCCATTAGAGGAAGGAAAATGTCTCATATAATCAAAGCCCCAAACATCAAATGGTTCAATAACGAGTGAATGGTTCATAGGCATTTCTTGACGTCTACTAATATTACCAATTCTTTGACATTCATCACAAGATACTACAAACTTATGGGCATCCTTGAAGAGAGTAGGCCAATAAAAACCAGATTGCAATACCTTATGTGCAGTTCTATCTCCAGCATGGTGTCCTCCATAAGCTTCGGAGTGACACTTACGTAGGATCTATTCTTGTTCATGCTCAGGTACACAACGTCTAATAACACCATCTACTCCTTCTTTATAAAGATGTGGGTCATCCCAAAAGTTGCCTCAAATCATAGAAGAACTTTTTCTTTTGTTGGTATGTGAAACTAGGTGGTATGAATTTAGCGACAATATAATTAGCATAATCAGCATACCATGGAGCAGTGTGAGAATTATTTATGACATTTAATTGCTCATCAGGAAAGCTATCATCAATAGGTAGTGGGTCATCAAGCACATTTTGTAACCTAGACAAGTTGTCTGCAACGGGGTTCTCAGCTCCCTTTCTATCAACAATATGTAAGTCAAATTCTTGTAGCAAGAGAACCCATCTAATAATTCTAGGTTTAGCATCTTTCTTTTCCATGAGATATTTAATAGCAGCGTGACCAGTGTGAATAGTTACTTTAGAATCAACAATATAAGACCTGAACTTATCACAAGCAAATACAACTGGTAATAATTCTTTTTTAGTAGTAGCATAATTTCATTGAGCATTGTCTAGGGTTTTACTAGCATATTGAATAACATTTAATTTCTTATCAACTATTTTCCCTAGAACAGCACCTACAGCATAATGACTGGCATCACACATAATTTCAAAGGGTAAATTCCAATCAGGTGGCTAAACGATAGGTGCAGAGATCAATGCTTTCTTAAGTATTTCAAATGCTTCTACACAATCATCATCAAAAACAAATGGTATATCTTTTTGTAATAAATTAGTCAGAGGCCGAGAAATTTTTGAGAAGTCCTTAATGAACCTCCTATAAAATCCGGCATGACCTTGGGACATGGCATCTTCTCAATAGCATCAACCTTGGCTTTATCAACCTCAATACCTCTTCCAGAAACTTTGTGCCCCAAGACAATACCTTCAGTAACCATAAAGTGGCACTTTTCCCAGTTCAAGACAAGATTAGTTTCTTCACATCTCTGCAAAACTCGATCAAGGTTTCTCAAGCAATCATCGAAAGAAGATCCATGGACGGATAAATCGTCCATGAAAACCTCACAAATCTTTTCACAAAAGTCAGAGAATATAGCCATGATGTATCTTTGAAAGGTAGCAGGTGCATTACATAAACCGAAAGGCATACGTCTATAAGCAAAAGTACCAAAAGGGCATGTAAAAGTAGTCTTTGATTGATCTTTGGCTGACACAGGTATTTGAGAGAAACCAGAATAACCATCTAGAAAGCAAAAATGTGTATGTTTGGATAGTCTTTCTAGCATTTGATCGATAAAAGGTAAGGGGTAATGATCCTTTTTAGTTGCCTTATTTAATTTGCGGAAATCAATTACCATCCTATAACCTGTAATAATTCTTTGAGGAATCAATTCATCTTTATCATTAGGAACGACAGTAATACCTCCCTTCTTAGGGACACAATGGACAGGACTTACCCACTGACTATCAGCAATGGGATAGATTATACCTGCCTCAAGGAGCTTCAGTATTTCCTTTCTTACCACTTCTTTCATTTTAGGATTCAGCCATCGTTGATGATCACGAACTGGTTTAGAATCTTCTTCCAAATTAATTTTATGTTGACATAGAGTGGGACTAATGCCCTTAAGATCATCAAGAGTATACCCAATAGCAGCACGGTGCTTCTTCAGAGTTTTCAATAATCTCTCTTCCTCATGCTCTGAAAGGTTAGCACTAATAATAACAGGATATATCTTTTTCTTATCAAGATAAGCATATTTAAGAGTATCAAGCAACAGTTTAAGCTCAAACACGGGATCACCCTTGGGTGGAGGAGGATCCCCTAGGATTTCAACAGGTAAATTGTTTTTCAGAATAGGTTCCTATTTAAAGAATACTTCATCTATTTCCCTTCTTTCATTCATAAACATATCATTTTCATGGTCTAGCAAATATTGTTCTAAAGGATCACTAGGAGGTACGGCAATAGAAGCAAGACCAATAATTTCATACTTACTAGGAAATTCTTCTTCACGGTGTTGTCTACTAAATTTAGAGAAATTAAATTCATGAGACATATCATCTAAACCGATAGTAACAACATCCCTTTTGCAATCTATGGTAGCATTAACAGTATTCAAGAAGGGTCTACCAAATATAATGGGACAAAACCTATCTTGTGGGGAACCAAGAACAAGAAAATCAGCAGGATATTTAGTTTTCCCACACAAGACTTCAACATCTGTAACAATTCCCATTGGTGAATTAGTATCTCTATTGGCAAGTTTAATTGTAACATCAATATCTTCTTACTCGACAGGTGCAATATCATGCATAATTTCTCTATATAGGCTAATAGGTATTGCACTAGCACTGGCACCCATATCACATAAGCCATGATAACAATGATCTCCTATTTTAACAAAAATAATAGGCATGCCTACCACAGGTCTAGGTTTATCTTTAGCACAAGGTTTAGCAATTCTTATAGTTTCATCATAGAAATAAATAACATGCCCATCAATATTATCAGACAAGAGATCTTTAACAATAGCAATATCAGGTTCAACTTTAATTTGCTCATGAGGTGTATAAGTTTTAGTATTGCTTTTTCGAACCACAGTTGAAGCTTTAGCATGATCTTTTATCCTAACAGGAAAAGGTGGTTTCTCAACATAATAAGTAGGAACAATAGGATCATTATAAGTGACAATCTTTTCTTCAACTTTAATAGGTGCAGCTACTTTTACTTCTATGGGAGGATGATATTTAAACCCCTTCTCCTTGGGGAGATCAACATAAGTAGCAAAAGATTCACAGAAAGAAGCTACTATCTCAGAGTCAAGTCCATATTTAGTGCTAAATTTACGGAAAACATCGGTATCCATAAAATATTTAACACAATCAAAACTAGGTGTCATACCTCACTCCTTACCTTTGTCGGGGTCCCAATCTTCAGAGTTGCGTTTAATTCTTTCCAATAAATCCCATTTGAATTCAATAGTCTTCATCATAAAAGAGCCAGCACATGAAGTATCAAGCATGGTGCGATTGCTATCAGAAAGCTGAGCATAAAATTTTTGAATAATCATTTATCTCGCGAGCTCATGATTGGGGCATGAATATAACATTGATTTAAGCCTCCCCCAAGCTTGAGCGATGCTTTCTCCTTCGCGAGGCCAAAAATTATATATATAATTGTGATCACGATGGACAAGATGCATAGGATAAAACTTCTAATGAAATTCCAATTTCAATCGTTTGTAATTCCAAGACCCCATATCATCACATAGCCTATACCATGTCGATGCATCTCCCTTCAAACATAAAGGGAAGACCTTCTTCTTAACAACATCTTCGGGTACACCTGCAAGCTTAAATAATCCACAAACTTCATCCACATATATTAGATGCTCATCAGGATTTTTTGTTCCATCTCCTAAAAAGGGATTAACTAGCAGTTTTTCTATCATACCCGAAGGAATTTCAAAGCAAACATTTTCATTTTCAGTAGGTTCAGTAGGTTGAGGAGCAAATCTTTGCTCTACTGGTCAGGGTGAAGATACCCCAAACAAGCCCCTCAGAGGATTACTTTCCATAGTAAAAAATGATAGTAAATTTTAGCACACTATATAAAAATTTTCCTTACCAAATTCCACCTACCAAAGGCGCTTCACTCCCTGGCAACAGCGCCAGAAAAGAGTCTTGATGACCCACAAGTATAGGGGATATATCGTAGTCCTTTCGATAAGTAAGAGTGTCGAACCCAACGAGGAGCAGAAGGAAATGATAAGCGGTTTCCAGCAAGGTATTCTCTGCAAGTACTGAAATAAGTGGTAACAGATAGTTTTGTGATAGGATAATTTGTAACGAGCAACAACAAAAGTAAATAAGGTGCAGCAAGGTGGCCCAATCCCTTTTGTAGCAAAGTACAAGCCTGGACAAACTCTTATATAGAGAAAAGCACTCCCAAGGACACATGGGAATATCGTCAAGCTAGTTTTCATCACGTTCATATGATTCGCGTTCGGTACTTTGATAATTTGGTATGTGGGTGGACCGGTGCTTGGGTACTGACCTTACTTGGACAAGCATCCCACTTATGATTAACCTCTATTGCAAGCATCCGCAACTACAACAAAAGTATTAAGGTAAACCTAACCATAGCATGAAACATATGGATCCAAATCAGCCCCTTACGAAGCAACGCATAAACTAGGGTTTAAGCTTCTGTCACTCTAGCAACCCATCATCTACTTATTACTTCCCAATGCCTTCCTCTAGGCACAAATAATGGTGAAGTGTCATGTAGTCGACGTTCACATAACACCACTAGAGGAGAGACAACATACATCTCATCAAAATATCGAACGAATACCAAATTCACATGACTACTAATAGCAAGACTTCTCCCATGTCCTCAGGAACAAACGTAATTACTCACAAAGCATAAACATGTTCATAATTAGAGGAATATGCATATAGGATATGAACATATGATCTTCCACCAAATAAACCAACTAGCATCAACTACAAGGAGTAATTAACACGACTAGCAACCTACTAGCACCAATCCCGGACTTGGAGACAAGAATTGGATACAAGAGATGAACTAGGGTTTTGAGAGGAGATGGTGCTGATGAAGATGTTGATGGAGATTGCCCTCTCCCGATGAGAGGATCATTGGTGATGACGATGGCGATGATTTCCCCCTCCCGGAGGGAAGTTCCCCAGGTAAAACAGCCCTGCCGAAGCCCTAGATTGGTTACGCCATGGTTCCGCCTCGTGGCGGCGGAGTATCGTCCAAGAAGATGGCTTCTTAATTTTTTCCCATCGAAAGACATCATATAGCAGAAGATGGCCACCGGAGGGCCACCAGGGGGTCCACGAGGTAGGGGGTGTGCCCAGGGGGGTAGGGCGCGCCCCCCACCCTCGTGGGCAGGGTGTGGCCCCCTAGTGAATCTCTTCCGCTTAGTATTTTTTATCTATTCTAAAAACCTCTTTCGTGAAGTTTCAAGAATTTTGCAGCTGTGCAGAATAGGTCTCTAATATTTGCTCCTTTTCTAGCCCAGAATCCCAGCTGTCGGCATTCTCCCTCTTCATGTAAACATTATAAAATAAGAGAGAATAGGCATAAGTATTGTGACATAATGTGTAATAACAGCCCATAATGCAATAAATATCGATATAAAAACATGATGCAAAATGGACGTATCAGCCAGCCCTCGATACGCCCAACGTCTCGGAGAAGAACCTCGCCGCCACGCGCTAGCTGATGGCGGGGAAAAGCAACGAGAAGGGGAAGACCTGGCTCCGGGCCGGCTCCGATGTGCCGGAGCCCGAGGGAAGCACCTTCTTCCCCTTCTTTACAAGCGGCATCGTCGCGGGGCTGGTTCCCCCCTTTTCTGACTTCTTCTACGAGATCCTCGACCACTACGGGCTGCAGGCGCTGCATCTTCATCCCAACTCTATCCTTGTCTTGTCGATCTTTGCCTACTACTGTGAGGCGTACCTTGGCGTGATGCCGTGCGTGGCTCTACTGCGCCACTTCTTCTTCCTCCGCATCAACGATGGCCGTACCTTCGGGTGTGCCAATTTCATCGCGGTTGGCAAGGCCAGCTCCATCTCGAAGACGGGGAAGAAGGCCGATGGCTTCAGGAGCAAGTGGGCCATGATGGATGCCAAGTGCGGCCACCCACGCTTGATGCTGCCGACGGAGATGCCCCAGTCCGACACAGGGTGGTCTCGCGCGAAGCTCACTGACGAGCTGGCGATGTTGGTGCTGTAGCAGATGAACGCCGACCTGAAGCTGGGCAACGCGAAGGCGGCAAAGGTGACAGGGGCCATGCTCCCGAGGGAATTCCTGATGATGCGCGTAGCCCCGCTTCAGGCGCGTAAGCGCCCCTTGTGGGAGCTTGGGAATGAAGAGGACAAGGTTCGCCTGAGCCCGAAAGCCTTGTCCGATGATGAGCTTGCTGTGGCTCTCTGCATCCTGGTCGGGGACGACCAGGAGTACCCGCCGAATGTCTTTACTCCATTGTTCCGCCGCAAGGACGGGGCACTGGTCGTCGCCTCCAGGCCGACCTTTGACGGGCGCTGATACGTCTCCAACGTATCTATAATTTTTGATTGCTCCATGCTATATTATCTACTGTTTTGGATGTTTAAGGGCTTTATTATACACTTCTATATCATTTTTGGGACTAACCTATTAACCCAGAACCCAGCGCCAGTTTCTGTTTTTACCTTGTTTTAGAATATCGCAGAAAAGGAAAACCAAACGGAGTCCAATTGACCTGAAACTTCACGGAACTTATTTTTGGATCAGAATAAGCCTGGGAGACTTGGAGTCTACGTCAAGGAAGCTTCGAGGAGGCCACGAAGTAGGAGGGCGCGCCCACCCCCCCCCCCCCTAGGCACGCCCTCCACCCTCGCGGCCCCCCTAACGTACTTCTTCAGCCTATATATCTCCACATACCTTAAAAACATCCAGGAGAACAATAGAGCAGGAGTTCTGCCGCCAGAAGCCTTCGTAGCGACCGAAAGCCAATCTAGACCTGTTCCAGCACCCTGCCGGAGGTGGAATCCCTCTCCGGTGGCCATCTTCATCATCCCGGTGCTCTCCATGACGAGGAGGGAGTAGTTCTCCCTCGGGGCTGAGGGTATGTACCAGTAGCTATGTGTTTGATCTCTCCCTCGTGTTCTTGATGTGATACGATCTTGATGTATCGTGCGAGCTTTGCTATTATAGTTGGATCTTATGATGTTTTCTCTCCCCTCTACTCTCTTCTAATGGATTGAGTTTCCCCTTTGAAGTTATCTTATCGGATTGAGTCTTTAAAGATTTGAGAACACTTGATGTATGTCTTGTCGTGCTTATCTGTCGTGACAATGGGATATCACGTGATTCACTTGATGTATGTTTTGGTGATCAACTTGCGAGTTCCGCCCATGAACCTATGCATAGGGGTTGGCACACGTTTTCGTCGTGATTCTCCGGTAGGAACTTTGGGGCACTCTTTGGGGTTCAATGTGTTGGTTGAATAGATGAATCTGAGATTATGTGATGCATATCGTATAATCATACCCATGGATACTTGAGGTGACATTGGAGTATCTAGGTGACATTAGGGTTTTGGTTGATTTGTGTCTTAAGGTGTTATTATAGTACGAACTCTAGGGCTGTTTGTGACACTTATAGGAATAGCCCATCGGATTGATTGGAAAGAATAACTTTGAGGTGGTCTCGTACCCTACCATAATCTCTTCGTTTGCTCTCCGCTATTAATGACTTTGGAGTGACTCTTTGTTGCATGTTGAGGGATAGTTATGTGATCCAATTATGTTATTATTGTTGAGGGAACTTGCACTAGCGAAAGTATGAACCCTAGGCCTTGTTTCAACACATTGCAATAACGTTCACGCTCACTTTTATCATTAGTTACCTTGCTGTTTTTATATTTTCATATTACAAAAACCTTTATCTACTATCCATATACCACTTGTATCACCATCTCTTCGCCGAACTAGTGCACCTATACAATTTACCATTGTATTGGGTGTGTTGGGGACACAAGAGAATCTTTGTTATTTGGTTGCAGGGTTGCTTGAGAGAGACCATCTTCATCCTACGCCTCCTACGGATTGATAAACCTTAGGTCATCCACTTGAGGGAAATTTGCTACTATCCTACAAACCTCTGCACTTGGAGGCCCAACAATGTCTACAAGAAGAATGTTGTGTAGTAGACATCAACTCATTTCTGGCGCCGTTGCCGGGGAGGTGAGTGCTTGAAGGTATATCTTTAGATCTTGCAATCGAGTCTTTTAGTTTCTTGTTTTATCACTAGTTTAGTTTATAAAAGAAAACTACAAAAAATGGAATTGAGTTTGTCTCATACGCTTCATCTTTTTAATATCTTTCGTGAGTATGATGGGAAGGAAAATTGTGCCAAAGTGTTAGAAGAAGAATGCATTAAAATGTTTGGCACTAAATCTTTGAATGATGAGCATTATTGCAATGTTGTTAGTGTGAATTCCTTGAATATCCATGATGCTAATCATGTGCAAAGCCACAAGCTTGGGGAAGCTATGTTTGATGAAGATGATATTTTTTTGTCCCCCAAGTTTTGATGAGCAAATTTACTATGATGAAAGCATGCCTCCTATTTATGATGATTATATTGATGAAAGTGGATTTGGAGAGGTCATGACTTTATTTTGTGACGAATCCACTATTCCGGAAGAGGTTCCAATTGATTATGAGAACAAAGTTGCTATCTATGATGATTATTGCGATGACGTGTATGCTATAAAGAATAATGATATCCATGAAACGTGTCATCATGATTTTAGTTTTCAGTTGGATTATGCCTCACATGATAATTATTTTGTTGAGTTTGCTCCCACTATTATTCATGAGAAGGATTTTGCTTGTGTGGAGAGTAGTAAATTTTCTATGCTTGTAGATCATGAAAAGAATGCTTTAGTTGCTGGTTATATTGTTGAATTCATTCATGATGCTACTGAAAATTATTATGAGGGAGGAATATATGTTTGTAGGAATTACAATAATATCAAGTTTCCTCTCTATGTGCTTAAAATTTTGAAGTTATGCTTGCTTTACTTTCCTATGCAAGTTGATTATTGTTCCCATAAATTGTTTCATCACAAAATCCCTATGCATAGGAAGTGGGTTAGACTTAAATGTGCTAGTCATATTCTTCAAGATGCTCTCTTTATGTTACAATTCTTATCTTTTATGTGAGCATCATTGAAATCGTCATGCCTAGCTAGGGGCGTTAAACGATAGCGCTTGTTGGGAGGCAACTCAACTTTATTTTTGTTCCTTGCTTTTTTCTCCTGTTTAGTAATAAATAATTTATATAGCCTCTGTTATGATTGAGTTTTTATGTTTTAATTAGTGTTTGTGCCAAGTAGAACCGTTGGGAAGACTTGGGGAAAATCTTGTTGATCTTGCTGTAAAAAACAGAAACTTTAGCGCTCACGAGAATTGCTGCCATTTTTTAATTGGAGAGTGATATTTAGTTAATTCTTTTTGCATATGATTAATAGGTAAATTCCTCACGTCCAGAAATTTATTTTAGAATTTTTGGGATTCCATATCTTGCGTTAGCCACAGATTACTACAGACTGTTCTGTTTTTGACAGATTCTGTTTTTCGTGTGTTGTTTGCTTATTTTGATGAATCTATGGCTAGTAAAATAGTTTATAAACCATAGAGAAGTTGGAATACAGTAGGTTTCACACCAATATAAATAAAGAATGAGTTCATTACAGTACATTGAAGTGGTGATTTATTTTCTTATACTAATGGAGCTTACGAGTTTTCTTCTTTAAGTTTTGTGTTCTGAAGTTTTCAAGTTTTGGGTAAAGATTCGATGGACTATGGAATAAGGAGTGGCAAGAGCCTAAGATTGGGTATGCCCAAGGCACCCCAAGGTAATATTCAAGGACAACCAAAAGCCTAAGCTTGGGGATTCCCCGGAAGGCATCCCCTCTTTCGTCTTCATTCATCGGTAACTTTACTTGGAGCTATATTTTTATTCGCCACATGATATGTGTTTTGCTTCTAGCGTCATGTCATTTTCTTTATCTTTGCTTTCTTTTTGAATAAAATACCAAGATCTGAAATTATTAAATTTTATAGAGTCTTCACATAGTTGCATAATTATTCGACTACTCATTGATCTTCACTTATATCTTTCGGAGTAGTTTGTCATTTGCTCTAGTGCTTCACTTATATCTTTTTGGAGCACGGTGGTGGTATTATAGAAATAGATGAACTCTCATGCTTCACTTATATTATTTTGAGAGTCTTTAGAATAGCATGGAAATTTTCTTAAAATCATAATATGCTAGGTATCCAAGAATAGTAAAAACTTTCATATAGAGTATTGAATACTAAGAGAAGTTTGATGTTTGATGATTGTTTTGAGATATGGAGGTAGTAATATCAAAGTCGTGCTAGTTGAGTAGTTGTGAATTTGAGAAATGCTTGTGTTGAAGTTTGCAAGTCCCGTAACATGCACGTATGGTAAACGTTATGTAACAAATTTGAAACATGAGGTGTTATTTGATTGTCTTCCTTATGAGTGGCGGTCGGGGACGAGCTATGGTCTTTTCCTACCAATCTATCCCCCTAGGAGCATGAGCACAGTGCCGAGGTTTTTGATGACTTGTAGATTTTTGCAATAAGTATGTGAGTTCTTTATGACTAATGTTGAGTCCATGGATTATACGCACTCTCACCCTTCCATCCTTGCTAGCCTCTTCGGTATCGTGCATTTCCCTTTCTCACATTGAGAGTTGGTGCAAAGTTCGCCGGTGCATCCAAACCCCGTGATATGATACGCTCTATCACACATAAACCTCCTTATATCTTCCTCAAAACAGCCACCATACCTACCTATTATGGAATTTCCATAGCCATTCCGAGATATATTGCCATGCAACTTTCCACCATTCCGTTTATCATGACACATTCATCATTGACATATTGCTTAGCATCATCATGTAGTTGACATAGTATTTGTGGCAAAGCCACCGTTCATAATTCTTTCATACATGTCACTCTTGATTCATTGCATATCCCAGTACACCGCCGGAGGCATTCATATAGTCATGTTTTGTTCTAGTATCGAGTTGTAACCATTGAGTTGTAAATAAATAGAAGTGTGATGATCATCATTTTCTAGAGCATTGTCCCAAGTGAGAAAAAAAGAGAAAGGCCATAAAAAAGAGAAGGCCTAAAAAAAGAGAAAGGCCATAAAAAAGAGAAGGCCAAAAAAATAAAATGAGAGAAAAAGAGAGAAGGGACAATGTTACTATCCTTTGCCACACTTTTGCTTCAAAGTAGCACCATAATCTTCACGATAGAGAGTCTCTTGTTTTGTCACTTTCATATATAGTGGGAATTTTTCATTATAGAACTTGGCTTGTATATTCCAACAATGGGCCTCCTCAAGTGCCCTAGGTCTTTGTTAGCAAGAAAGTTGGATGCACACCCACTCAGTTTCTTTTGTTTAGCTTTCATACATTTATAGATCTAGTGCATTCGTTGCATGGCAATCCCTACTCCTTGCATTAGCATCAATCAATGGGCATCTCCATAGCTCATTGATTATCCTCGTTGATGTAAGACTTTCTCCTTTTTGTCTTCTCCACATAACCCCCATCATCATATCCTATTCCACCCATAGTGCTATATCCATGGCTCGCGCTCATGTATTGCGTGAAAGTTTATAGGTTTGAGATTACTAAGGTATGAAACAATTTCTTGGCTTGTCATCGGGGTTGTGAATGATGAGAGCATTCTTGCGTGACGAAAATGGAGCATGACTAAACTAAATGATTTTGTAGGGATGAACTTTCTTTGGCCATGTTATTTTGAGAAGACATGATTGCTTAGTTAGTATGCTTGAAGTATTATTATTTTTATGTCAATATGAACTTTTATCTTGAATCTTTCGGATCTCAATATTCATACCACAATTAAGAAGAATTACATTGAAATTATGCCAAGTAGCACTGCGCATAAAAAATTCTGTTTTTATCATTTACCTACTCGAGGACGAGCAGGAATTAAGCTTGGGGATGCTGATACATATCCAACGTATCTGTAATTTTTGATTGCTCCATGCTATATTATCTACTGTTTTGGATGTTTAAGGGATTTATTATACACTTTTATATCATTTTTGGGACTACCTATTAACCCAGAGCCCAGTGCCAGTTTTCTGTTTTTACCTTGTTTTAGAATATCACAGAAAAGGAAAACCAAACAGAGTCCAATTGACCTGAAACTTCACGGAACTTATTTTTGGATCAGGAGAAGCCCGGGAGACTTGGAGTCTACGTCAAGGAAGCTTCGAGGAGGCCACGAGGTAGGGGGGCGCACCCACCCCCCTGGGCGCGCCCTCTACCCTCGTGGGCCCCTCGTGGCCCCCCTGACGTACTTCTTCCGCCTATATATCTCCATATACCCTAAAAACATCCGGGAGCACAATAGATCGGGAGTTCCGCCGCCAGAAGCCTCCGTAGCCATCGAAAGCCAATCTAGACCCGTTCCGGCACCCTGCCGGAGGGGGAATCCCTCTCCGGTGGCCATCTTCATCATCCCGGTGCTCTCCATGACGAGTAGGGAGTAGTTCTCCCTCGGGGCCGAGGGTATGTACCGGTAGCTATGTGTTTGATCTCTCTCTCTCTCTCTCGTGTTCTTGAGGTGATACAATCTTGATGTATCGCGAGCTTTGCTATTATAGTTGGATCTTATGATGTTTTCTCCCCCCACTACTCTCTTGTAATGGATTGAGTTTTCCCTTTGAAGTTATCTTATCGGATTGAGTCTTTAAAGATTTGAGAACACTTGATGTATGTCTTGCCATGCGTATCTGTGGTGACAATAGGATACCACGTGATTCACTTGATGTATGTTTTGGTGATCAACTTGCGGGTTCCGCCCATGAACCTATGCATAGGGTTGGCACACGTTTTCGTCGTGATTCTCCGGTAGGAACTTTGAGGCACTGTTTGAGGTTCTATGTGTTGGTTGAATAGATGAATCTGAGATTGTGTGATGCATATCGTATAATCATACCCACGAATACTTGAGGTGGCATTGGAGTATCTAGGTGACATTAGGGTTTTGGTTGATTTGTGTCTTAAGGTGTTGTTCTAGTATGAACTCTAGGGCTGTTTGTGACACTTATAGGAATAGCCCATCAGATTGATTGGAAAGAATAGCTTTGAGGTGGTCTCGTACCCTACTATAATCTCTTCATTTGCTCTCCGCTATTTGTGACTTTGGAGTGACTCTTTGTTGAATGTTGAGGGACAGTTATGTGATCCAATTATGTTATTATTGTTGAGGGAACTTTCACTAGCGAAAGTATGAACCCTAGGCCTTGTTTCAACACATTGCAATACCGTTCACGCTTACTTTTATCATTAGTTACCTTGCTGTCTTTATATTTTTATATTACAAAAACCTTTATCTACTATCCATATACCACTTGTATCACCATCTCTATGTCGAACTAGTGAACCTATACAATTTACCTTGTATTGGGTGTGTTGGGGACACAAGAGACTCTTTGTTATTTGGTTGCAGGGTTGCTTGAGAGAGACCATCTTCATCCTACGCCTCCTACGGATTGATAAACCATAGGCCATCCACTTGAGGGAAATTTGCTACTGTCCTACAAACCTCTGCACTTGGAGGCCCAACAACGTCTACAAGAAAAATGTTGTGTAGTACACATCAGGCGCGGACTGGTGCCGCCAGCGCCCACCAGGGCCCCTGCGGCACCGACGCAGATGGAGCTATCTTCTGGTGAGTCCCGCGGGGAGGAAGAGGAGGAGGAAAACTCGAAGGTGACCCTGAAGGGACGGGGGTAAACCTCCCCCTTGAGCAAAGCTGACATCCTCCACACCCTTCCTAACAACGACAAGGCTGACGCCCACCTGGACAAGGGAGAGCCGCCCGTCATCCCAACGAGGGACTGATCGGCGTTGATCTCCCGGGACGCTGCTTCTGCTCCAACGCCGTCTGGAGCCACCTCCGGCCCAGCTGCCGCACCTGCTTCTGCTTCCGGAGCTGGTGCGCCTATGCCTTGGGTTGGGAAGCTCTCCAACTTCAAGCTCCCGAAGCGGAGGGACTATGTCGCGGCGGATCATTAAGTGTCCCATCTTGCCTTGTTCTTGTTGTTGATGCTTGTTTCTGACACTTTTTCCTTGTTGTGTAACCAGGCTGACGCCTGCGGCGAAGAGGAGAATGGAGAGTGAGGTGGTGTTGCTTGAGTCTGGGCTGCCTCCTGCGACCGCGCCCCTCTCCTTGAGCAAAGGTGGGGACGGTGCTCGTGCTTCTCCAGCCCGATCATCCTCGCGAGGTTGGGTGGAGCATCCTCAGGAGGAGTCAACCCCCGAAGCGCCGCTGACTCAGGAGGTGCCAGCATCTGGCTAGGGTGCTGAGGTCCAAGAGGCTTAGGAGCTTCCTGCCTCCCAGGCCATGGTGACGACGACGCCTCTTCCTCCTTCTTTTGCCATGTTGCTGACCCCAGGTTCCTCCTCTTCTCCTGACGTCCTGGAGCAGGCCCTTTTTGAGATGGCTCGGCTGCGAGAAGATCTCTAGAGCGCTGAACCCTTCCTGGCGGCTGGTCGCCTGGAGCTACTCTCTGGTTGGCTCCATTCTGACGTGTCCGTTCGGGTGGCGCTGAGCCAGGTCGCGGCGACTTCTGAGGGGGAGAAGCGAGCTGCAGCTCAGGCAGCAGCTGCTCGCGAGGCGGCGTTGAAGGACGCCGAGGCCGCCCAAGGTCGCTGCCAAGTGCTGGAAGCCAAGCTGAAGATGCTGCGTGACGAGCGTGCTGAAGTTTCCCGTGGCCGTAAGGCAGAGGAAGAGAGGATGAAGGCCCGGGAGCACGCCATCGAGGGTCGCAACGCCGAGCTCAAGCAGCTGGCGCAGGCGTAGGCCGCTGAGCGCGGCCGGCTAGAGGAGCTGGAGCAAAAGGTGCAGGTTGAAAAGGCCGAACTCGATGCCAAGGCGAAGGTTCTGGCCAAGGACCACGCGGCCTTCGCGCTTCTGGAGAAGAGGTCTTGCGAGGCCCTAAAGTCACTCTATGAGAAGGGTTTCGAGAAGCCGTTGGCCACCAATGAGGACGGCCCCGCCCAGTTGCTTCCCTACTTGGTCGAGGCGCTTGAGGAAGTCGTGCATGGCATCGGCCCCATGGCAGAGGCAGAGGCTCGCATCCTTTCTTCAGCCGCGCTAACGCTCGTCTTCAGCCACCTCCATCTTCGTGATCCTGCCGACCACCTTGACGAGCTGCTGGAACCCGTGGCTGATGAACACTACGCAGCCGCCACGGCAACTGTGAAAGGTCAGGTGGAAGCCCTACTGGAGAAGTTTGACGCCTTCGACCGGTGGTGCGGGTGAAGGCGACGCCACCCAGGAGGGGGCACCTCTTGCAGGTGCCAGCGGTATCGACGGACGACTGGCTTGCGGCTCCTTTCCTGTTGAAGCTCCTGCAGCATGTAGCATGCCTCCTGGAGGCGTTTAAACTTGTGTTTGATATTCGAAGAACAACATGTCTTGTAATATTTGCTTTGAGATTTTGCGATTTCCTTCGCATTTGCTTTACGTTCTACGTCGGTAGAGCCCGACCCCACGCATACCTTAGCCGCCGCTGGGCCGACGAGATCACCAGCACGGTCCAAGGAGTGAGGGGCTACATGGTCAGTTAGGCTCCTGAGTCACGATGCTCAGGAGTCCCCTTTGACGCACAAACAGCTTGTGGAAAGGAGATGCAATGGTAGGTCTTGTGTTCTACATCGGCAGGTCCCGAACCCGCGCATACCTCAACCGCCATTGGTCCGACCGGATAACCAGGACGTGCCAAGGAGTGAGGGGCTACGTGGTCAGTTATGCTCCTGAGTCGCGATGCTCAGGAGGCCCCCTTGATGTTCAAACGACCTTCATACCTTAGCTCTGGTTGGGAGGGCGCGCGACGACCAGGTCCGAGGGACCTGGCGTGGTGACGTACGCTTGGGCGTGACCCGAGTGCAGCCCCCATGCCCAGCCCCCTCGCGTGGCTCTCCCAAGGGAAGGCGTTGCGTTGAGGCCAGACACCGAGCCCGGAGGCTCCCTGAGGTTGATGCGGCCGTGAGGCCACCCTTAGTTGTTTATCACCAGGACGGACCATGGTGCTTCCGCACTTGCACAGGCATAGCCACTCCTCGGCAGTGTCGACTGCCAGCGCGGAGCATGGTGCTTCCACTGGTACGTGGGAGGGGACTCTCTACCGTGGAGAGCCCCCGGGGCGTGTACAGCCCCGCCCTGACACATGGCTTGCACGGCAGGGCTAGACGAGGTGTGTCTGGGCACTTGTGAGCCAGTGCAGGACTCAAGAGGCCCTACCTCAAGGTGGGTTGCGCCTGATCTTGATTCTTGTTTGCTGTGTTGGTCCTGCGAGGTGGTCAGACAGCCTGCGCCGAACGAATCTCCTGAGGTTATCGCGTGAGAAAGCCAAGCACCAACGGCCCCAGGACGTGATGTGAACGGGGCCAGCCCGCCAGACAGTTGGCGGATTCCCTCAAGGCTCGAGTGAAGTGACAAGCACATATTACCGGAAGCTAGTGATCCCGCCCGGCCAGCTTAGCATGCTTTAGAGCTCCTTGATTGGTACGAGGTAGTGATAGCAAGAGGCAACTCTCAATTGTTGTAATATAGAGACCTCTCAGCTGTTGGATTTATCGACGCTGCAGGGACGGACCCGAGCACCGGTGTCGTGCCTAACCATCTCACGCGAAGGGTCCTGAAGAAAGACGACCGGCGTGCGGCTCCTGCGGTGGGTGACAATCAAGCAAGTGATAATCATAGATAGATTAAGCATGGAAGGCAAACTAGCTCAGGTAAATGCATGAACGATACGCGCCACTGGGTCCGGCCCGAGCAGCTTGGGGATGATGCAGCCCAAGGGGCGCCCCGAGCAAGGTAAGCTAAAGACATAAAAAAGAGGGGATACATGCCACAGGGACGGACCCACGCGGCCTAGGAATAATGCAGCCCCCTAGGCGCTCCCAGCTAAATAAACTTGGAAAATGTCACCTGGTTCGGTTGATGAAGGGGTGTTGAGGCAGCTGAAGGTACGTGGCGAAGGGGTTGTTCCTCACGAGCCACTGGGGCCTTGAGCCTCGGGAGGCTCTGGGGCTCCAGGCAGTTCCTTGAGGACCGTCGCCATCTCCGCTAGGATTGCATGATGCCTAGCCTCCTGACCCGCCATGACACTCCGTAGGTTGCGCTGGAAGGCAGCAGCCACGCTCGGCAGGCCGAACGGCATGCGAACGTAGCTGTGAGGTGGACCTTCACAGCGCTCCTGAGATGCGGTTCCTAAGATGCGGCTCGGTTGAGCCCTGGTATGTCGATGCAGATGCATAGCTCACCACCCTCGCCAGGGTGGGGAGTAACGCCAGGTGGGCGGCGGTTGTTGCATATTGCTCTTGCTTCCTGAAGCTCCTGAGAAACCTTGGTGATGAACTCCTAAGCGCCGGGCGCTCCTTGCCCGGTGTCCTCCTGAGGGAGACGTGCCGCGAAACACGCCTCCAAGTGGTGCCCGAGCGCCTCCCTCGTGACGTTGGCAAGGTCTGAGGCCCTCAAGAAGAGAGCCCCCGAGCCCTGCCCGAGGAGGGAGCTGGGCGCGCCTTCCTATGCGACAAAGGAAGGCGCCCCAGGTGCGGGCACTGACCCTGACTAGGTGCCACTTGCGGTGCTGCCCTCCTAAGGTCCGGCACGGAGTAGCTGCTTCTTCTTCTTGGGGACGACCTCAGGGGGGTCCCGAGCTGCATTGTTGCTGGGGTCTTCGATTGACGCTGCTTGGAAGGCGCGCTGGAGGGAGCACACTGCATCTCTTTCTTCGCAGGGGACTGTGATGATCCTGCCGCTTCCAGGCATTTTGAGGACGTTGTAGCCATGGTGCGTCACTGCCATGAACTTGGCCAGGCCCGGATACCCGAAGATGGCATTGTACGGCAGATGAATGTCGGCGATGTCGAAGTTGATGAGCCCGGTGCAGTAGTTGTTGCGTTTTCCAAAGGTGACCAGGAGGCGGACCTGACCTATCGGCATGGTGGAGCCGTCAGTCACTCCTGAGAAAGGCTTGGTAGGCTGAAGCTGCTCGTATGGCACTTGAAGGTTGTTGAACGTCTCGACGGACAGGACATTGAGCCCTGCGCCGCCGTCGATGAGGGTATTGGTGACTTGCACGTTGCTGATGACGGGTGAATAAAGCATTGGGAGAGCGCCAGCGGTGGCCGCGCACTTGAGCTGATCTGCTGAGCTGAAGGTAATGGCGCACTTGGACCACCTAAGCGGGTGTGTAGCCTCGAGCTTGGGAAGGACTTCATTCACCTCGCGAACAAACTGCTTGAAGATACGCTGTGAGGCTGGGGCTTGAGCTTCGCCCAAGATGCAAGCGATAGCACACGGCTCCTGGAAGCCCCCAGCCCCCACGTGTTGGTGGTGGTCGTCGTTCCTTCTTGGTGGCGGCAGTGGAGGAAGCCCAACATTGCCCTAACGACGGTCCTTACGAGGCTGATCCCTCCAGGCGCCTTCGCGAGGCTGATCCTGCTAGCGGTCCTCACGAGGCCAGTCGCGCCACTCCTGGCGCGCGCTCCGGTCATCCCAACGTCCTCCGCTGCGTCCTCCTCCTTGGCCGTAGCCTCGGTCGTTGCGCTCGGGGTGTCGGCCGAAGCGTCCGTTGTGCATGGCTCTGAGCTCTTGGCAACCATTGGTGTTGTAGCTATGTACGTTTTGGAAGGCGCAGAATGGTCGGCTGCCCTTGGATGACTTAGGCTGGTCCCTGCCACGCTTCGTGTCCGGCTCTGCCGCAAGCACAACGACTCCCTTGTGCTTCACATCCTTGGCCTTGGATTTCTTCTCCTCTGGGGGCAGCTGGGAGCTTGAGGAGGGAAAGGCGTACTTTCTCAGCCCTTGCGCACTTGGTCGCCAGGTTGAACAGCTCCAGGGATGTGCACAACTCCTCATGGATGGAGAGCTCCTCCTTCATCTTGATGTCGCAGATGCCATCGGAGAACGGAGAAATGATGGCCTCGTCTGTCACCTTGGGGATCTTTAGACGAATGTTGTTGAAGCGCTGGATGTACTTCTGGAGCGTCTCCCCTGGTTGTTGCTTGACACGGCACAGGTCACCCACGGCCGGGGGGCGGTCGCGAGTGCCCTGGAAGTTGGCAACGAAACAGTCGCGCATCTCGTCCCAGGAAGAGATGGAGCCAGGAGCAGGCGCCATCCTTGAGAGCCATGGGGAACCAGTTCGCCATGACGTTCTCATTGTTGTTGGCCACCTCGATGCTCAGCTCGTAGAGCTGCAAGAACTCTATGAGGTCGGGGGTGCCGTCGTAGCGCGGAGACAGGTCTGGATTGAACTTGCCTGGCCAGGCGACACTACGCGGCTTGGGGGTGAAGGCACGGCAGCCGGCCGTGGCCACCGGGGCTCGCCTTGGAGGTGGAGCCTAGTCATGGTGCCCCTGTGCCGCCACGGCACACGGTGCATGGCCATGTCGCAGCAAGCAATCCTGGCATAGCGGAGCTGGGAGTGGTGGAGCACTTCCTTGGGACGGGGAATCTCTTGGCAGCTTCTTTCCTCGTGCGCCGGCACACGGCGCGGTGGGTCGCGCCGCTAGACCGTGCATCTTGGAGCGATGACGCCACCCTAGCGCGGGGGAGGCTGAGGTGTTCCCTGAGCCGCACGCCTCGGAGCAAGGGAGCCATCTTGTTGTGGAGGAGGCAGAGGTGCCCCGTGAGCCACGTCACTCGCAGCTGGCGGAAGGCGAGGCAGTGAGAGGGACGGTGCAGGAGAGCCTCCCGCGGCGCTGACGAGCTCAGCGATGCGGTCTAGCCAGTCCTCATAGAGGTCGTCGACTGGGCGGTAACGCAGGAGCTCGCGTGCCATGAGCAGTGCGGCCTGCACGTCCGTGGGGGCGCGGGAAGCGTGAGATGACGAGCCGGCCGGAGTCAGCGACGGGGTGGCGGTGTGGCCGTCCCGACGCATGGACGGCTTTAGTGAAGAGGCTTGCTACTCGTTTGCCGCCGGACCGGTGACGGCGTTGGCAGCGGATGACGGAGAACGATGGGGAGCCCCGCCGATGGGAGCCGTCTAACGAACATGGGTTGCAAGGGCGTCCCGGCGCTCAGCGCGAGCTCGGCGAGCATCGACCATGAACTTGGTGGAGTAACGAAGCGTGGGTCGACGAAGAAGAAGGCTTCGGCGCACCCCTACCTGGTGCGCCAAATGTCGGATTTCTGGTTCCGGCAAAACTCTTAAGGTTCGAACACTGGGGTGCGCGCGAAGATCTCTCCCTCACCGATCACGCCCTCAAGCACTTCGCGATCTCAAAGGCTAGCTCGATGAACTGACAACACAACAGACACAAGATTTATACTGGTTCGGGCCACCATTGCGGTGTAATACCCTACTCCAGTGTGGTGTGGTGGATTGCCTCTTGGGCTAATGATGAACAGTACAAGGGGAAGAACGGCCTCCTGAGGTGAGGTGCTCTTGTGCTTGGTTGGTGCGTGGCTAAGGATGGAATGGCTCGGATCTAAGATGAGGTCGATCCTCCCTAGTCCTGGTCCTATTTATAGAGGTGCTGGTCCTCTCCCCAAATATTGAGCGGGAAGGGAGCCAACAACGGCCAATTTGAAAGGGGCCAGCTAGTACAAGTTATCCTGACAAAAGCAGTCTTCGCCTGCGAAAGGCTCTGGTGGTGACGCCATCTTGGGCTCCACGGTGACCTCCATCTTGCCGTCCAACTGGTCTTGGTCGCATTGCACTGATATGGATACTTTTGCTTGATGCCTCGGTACTCTTCGTCTGTTCTTGCTTCCTTAGCACCAAAGGGGAAACAAGGACAGTGCGAGCGTTGGCGCCCGCCTGGCACCAGTCTGGTCTCGATCGTCATGGCTCACCTCATTGGAACCTCGCAAGGTTTGCCTGGCCTTGATCTCTCCGCCCATCGCGAGCCAGCCTGGTGAGGCCGCTCCTGAGGAGGTCTTGTGTCGTCCGCCTCGCGAGGCTTGTCCCCTCGCAAGGGTCTTGAATGCTTGTTGGTGAAGATGGGCCGTACGGGCCCGCTGGCAAAGCCACGCCGTGGGCCGCAGGTAGGCAAGTCTGGTGTAACACCGACAATGCGGCTATATCTCCCATGTGTTGGGGCATGGTTGGCTTGTCGCAAGAGGGGTAATCTTCACACATCCCATGTACTGAATAAGAAAGGGATAAAGAATTGGCTTACAATCGCCACTTCACACAATACATAAATAATTCATACATCATCCAAAATACAATCTAAGGTCCGACTATGGAACCAAAATAAAAGAAGACAACCCCAAATGCTAGATCCCCGATCGTCCCAACTGGGCTCCACTACTGATCAACCGAAAAGACAAACAATGATCTAGATCTTGATCGAGCTCCCACTTGAGCTGGGTTGCGCCACCTGCACTGGTATCATCGGCACCTACAACTATTTGGAAGTATCTGTGAGTCACGAGGACTCAGCAATCTCACACCCGCGAGATCAAGACTATTTAAGCTTATGGGTAGGAGAAGGTAGTGAGGTGGAGCTGCAGCTAGCACTAAGCATATATGGTGGCTGACATACGCAAATAAGAGCGAGAAAGAGAAGCAATGCAACGGTCGTGAAGCTAGAAGTGATCAAGAAGTGATCCTGAAACTACTTACGCACAAGCATAACACAAGAACCGTGTTCACTTCCCTGACTCCACCGGAAAGAGACCATCACAACTACACATGCGGTTGATGCATTTTAATTAAGTCAAGTGTCAAGTTCTCTACAACCGGACATTAACAAATTCCCATCTGCCACATAACCGCGGGCACGGCTCTTGAAAGTTTATACCCTGCAGGGGTGTCCCAACCTAGCCCATCACAAGCTCTCACGGTCAACGAAGGATATTCCTTCTCCCAGAAAGACCCGATCAGTCTCGGAATCCCGGTTACATGACATTTCGGCAATGGTAAAACAAGACCAGCAAAGCTGCCCGATGTGCCGAAAAATCCTGATAGGAGTCGCATGTATCTCGTTCTCGGGGCACACCGGATAGGTCAAGCTACGAGTAAAACCAACCCTGAAGTTGCCCAGAGGTGGCCCCGCAGGCTGCCCGTTTAGGACCAACACTCAGAGGAGCACTGGCCGGGGGGGTTTAAAATAAAGATGACCCTCGGGCTCCAGAAACCCAAGGGAAAAAGGCTTAGGTTGTTAGGAAAATGTAAAACCAAGGTTGGGCCTTGCTGGAGGAGTTTTATTCAAAGTGAACTATCAAGGGGTTCCCATAACACCCAACCATGTAAGGAACGCAAAATAAAGGAACATAACACCGGTATGATGGAAACTATGGCGGCAAGAGTGGAACAAAACACCAGGCATAAGGCCGAGCCTTCCACCTTTTACCAAGTATATAGATTCATTAATTAAAATAAGAGATATTGTGATATCCCAACATATCCATGTTCCAACATGGAACAAACTTCAAATTCACCTGCAACTAGCAATGCTATAAGAGGGGCTGAGCAAAAGCGGTAACATAGCCAAACAACGGTTTGCTAGGAAGGTGGGTTAGAGGCTTGACATGGCAATATGGGAGGCATGATATAACAAGTGGTAGGTAGCGTGACATAGCGGTAGAACGAACAACTAGCAAGCAAAGATAGAAGTGATTTCGAGGGTATGGTCATCTTGCCTGAGATCCCGCAAGGAAGAAGAACGAGTCCATGAAGAAGACAAACGGACGTAGTCGAATGGATCCTCACAAACACGACGTTACCGGAACTAACAAGAAGAGGCAACACTGGAAAGAAAGCAAACAACATAGTAAACAACCATCACATAAACATGGCATGATGCACAATCAATCATGATGCATGTCTGATTTAATGAAGCATGGAAAAGTGCACAAGCAAAACTACAAGTTAAGTGGAGCTCAATATGCAACGAGTTGCATATTGACGAAACACCACATTAATTATTTAGTTCTCTCTCGTTTATGTACCCAACAATATTAATTGTTGTTAAGCATTGCAAGAGAAGAAGCATAATTAAACTAACTATTTAGGCAAGTTTTAAACTAGGCCGGAAACAACAAACAACAAGTCCGGAAAAACCTCATATGCATTTAGCAATTTTAATGCAAACAACAATTTTAACCATTATAAATTTTGTTATCATGATGCGGATGACCTGTGCAAGTTTTATGCAATTTTATGAAAAAGGTTGAGATGAGCATATTATGAAGCATTTGTCATCGTGGTGGAAAGAAAGGGTGCCACAGCGATGAATCCGAAAATGATGCCACGGCACCATATCGGTTTCGGTACCTCACGGAGATACCGATGCAAAGGAAGTGTGGCGGGAGCGTGCAAACGATGGTGGGTTGATCCCAGTTACCGGGTTCCCATGGGTGGACGACATGGCAACGAGGAGGAATAACTAACGTTCACGGGCGAATACAACAACCAACCATGCATCTCATACAACACACATGCATTCGTTCACGGGCGTCGTCTCGACGTTATTACCTTCGAAGTGTGTCTCTTCGGGGTGGATCGAGTTTAAAGCGGTGTGGAAGGAAATAGACGTTCTCGCGATGGTAATGGAAGTAGTGGTACACGACGATGGTAGTTGTACACGAGTCTTGTGACCCACGGTTCTTCGGGCAACGATAGTCGTACACGACCGTGGATGTTTGGGGTAGTCGGTAGAGGTACTCGCGGTATTGCGATGATAGTGGTACAAGGTCGTCGGGGTACTTGTCGGTCCGGTCTTGACGGTCTCGTTTTTGCGACGGTAGTCGTACTAGTCGGCGGTAGTGGAACTTAACAGATCCGAGGGCTCCGGGCGTCGTGGTACTTGTCGAAATCCACATCGGATGTAGTTGAACATTTTGAAACAGAACTTGGCGCGTCCAAAATCTGCGGGCAATGGTAGTTGTACACAATTGTTATCGGACTTGAGAAAAATGCACACCGGCTGTAGTCGTACACGTTCAGAAAGGAACTTGTCGCCGAGGGACTTGTTGCATCCAAGATCTTCGGACTCATGGTACTTGACGCTTGGTTCCGAAACACGTTTTGGGTGTGTCCACGACAACACATCGCGGGTGCACCAGGTAACAACTTGGTGGGGTTTTGGCCACGTCGTTAAGGTCTTAAACCCGAGGCCAACAGGGACAGCCTGAGGAGTCAACGAGGTGTCGACGATGTCGGAAGGCGCGATGATGGCGGGGAGGCGACCGGCGATACTGGAGGAGCTCCTGCCCAGCACGGGAGCACACCTCCTAGTGGATTGCAGGTGCTGCAGGAGGGAGGCGCGGGGTCGTGAGGTCGAGGTAGGGGCTCGGCAGCGGCGAACTTGGCGAAGCAGGGGAGGTCCGGGGCGCCAGGGAACATGGCGGGGTGGCAGAGCCGCAGGGGAAGCCAAGATCCACCGGATCCTGGCGGAGCACGCCGGTGGTGACGTCGATCGGTGGAGAAGCACAGAGCGGCCGCGACGATGGTGGTGGTGGCCGGTGACGATGCTGGGGCGTGGGAGGCCGCTTCCAGTGTGGACGAGGCGACGAGGAGCCCAGGCGTAGCTCCGGCAGGGACGGAACTTGACGGATCCACAGCTGCTGGGTCCATTCTCGGCGGCGGCGCTGCTTCACTTGCGCTTGGGAGGCCACGAGCAGGGGCGTGCTCGAGGCTGAGGAAGCACTCGGGGGTCGGCTTGGGGTTCGATCTCCTCTCAAACTGAATCAAGGAGGGAGCAGGAGGCAGGGAGCTGGGGGGCGGCAGCCGGCAGCAACTCCGGTAGCCGGCCGACGCGACGTAGCTGAAGGGTGCCATGGCGCACGCGGGGACGCTGGGTGAACGAGAGGGTGACGAGATCGAGCGGAGGGAGATGGGGATCGGGTGAGGCGTGATGCATGTGTGTGTGTGTGGCGCTACGGGAGGGGAAAGAACGGGGAGATCGAGCATGGGGCTCTCCTGGTGGTGCTAGGAGGAAACGAAGGGGATCGAGAGGGGGGTTCAATCGGGCTAGGGTTTCGGAGGGGGTTCGGCTGGGCCTTAAGGCAAATGGGCCGGCCTGGCAGGCCTAAGAGGCCGGTGGGTGGGTCTGGTTGAGCAAAAGGGCTGGACTGATTGGGCTGCTCTCCCTCTCTCTCCTCTTCTTATTTCCTTCAATAGAAAACAAAGAAAGAGGAGAAAAAGAAAGAGGAGAAAAAGAAAGAGGGGAGTTAGGGGAAGAAGTTGGACACGCGGATAAATTTCCCGGACTCACAAAAATGTGCTCGTTCCAAGAAAAATAGAAATGGCCAAGATTGAAAGATTAAATTCAAACTCATTTGATTTAAATTCAAATGATTTGAATAGGAAGTGAGGTTTGGGAAGGTCCAAAAATGTTCGCATTTTTGGTGGAGCTCCGGAATATAATGAAAGAATAAATGGCAAGGTTGGAGACCAAGAATTAAGATAACAAAGGCATTGGGATAATTTGCACACTACTAGGAAAAGGGCTATAGCTAATATGGACATTAATGGTGCACCTCATATGTGGTGCGCCACTCCTATATAGCAGTGGCGCACCATGTGTAGGTACTCCATTAGTGTCCATATCACTAATGGCGCACCACACCCACGGTGCGCCACTACTAACAATTTTTTTTATTTTTCCAAAACTAGTGATAGCGCACCAGGGTATAGTGCGTCATTACTAGTTTTAACTAGTAATAGCGCACCACACACTCTGTGCGCCACTACTAACAATTTTTTTTACTTTTTTTTTAAAACTAGTAATGGCGCACCAGGGTATAGTGCGCCATTACTAGTTCAAACTAGTAATGGCGCACCACAACCAAGGTGTGCCACTACTAACAATTTTTTTTATTTTTTTTTTGCAAAACTAATAATGGTGCACCACGTAATAGGTGCGCCATTAGTAACTAGGGTTACTAATGGTGCATTGTTAGGTGGTGCGTCATTGGTAACCTGAGAGCAGCTAGATATTTTGGACAGCCACCTACCACACTCACTTTCTCCACTTCATTCTCTCCACCTCCTCCTCCAAGCTTGTCTCGGCTGCCTCCTCCTCCTCACCTCATTTGCACCATAGATTCACCCAAATTAAGTGGTTAAATTTCCTTTTTTTGATAGGTAAGTAAGGGGAAAGCTTTCTTTATGTTGTAGATCTACTTTTTTCTCCCTCCAACAACGTGCACATGCACATTCTATGGCCTAGATCTACGTATGTTTGTGGTGTTGCATATGTTTGTGTTTGCAGGTACCAGTATTTGAAATGCGATAGTTGCCAATATTTTGCCGAAATGTTGATTCATTTCCGTTTGGGTGAGAATTTGGCACTATGCATTCTTTTTGGTCCTATTTTTAGGCAAAGTCATGCCAAATTTTTTTGGTTCTAAAACATCGTTTTGCTCTACCCCGCAGGCGACCGTGGTCGGCACGATGACCAAAGTCATCGTGGATAGGTTTTTGAGCTCCACGAAGACCGAGATGCTTCAAAAGAACGAGACAGAGATAAGATGTCCGTGTCAAAGATGCAAGATGAAGAGCCTTATGGACCCAGATTCCGTACAGGTGCGGGACCACTTGCTCTTGCATGGTTTCATGGATGGCTATCGGTGGCAAGGTGATGAAGATGACTATGAAGTCGTCCATGGGGGCCAGGCAAGAAATGAGGAAGGGCAGCAAGACAACCGCGGCGAGGGTGGGCGAGAATACGAAGAATCTCCAGGTCATGATCACGAAGTAGATGCAGTACACAGTCATCATGTAGAAGATGCCGGCCATGATGATGAGGAAGGTCAAGACGAAGGGCATGATCATGAAGATGAAGATGCCAGAGCAAACGACGATGGACCATCAATGGGCTGGGTGCAGGACCCTCATATTCAAGAGCTGCTTCTCAAGCAGATGGACAACGCAAGAGCTGCCGCCCGAGAGAAAGCCAAGCTGGATCAATTGGAGATAGACGCGGTTACTCCATTGTATGAAGGATGCAGGCCCGAGGATACCCGCCTGAAAGTAACGCTCATGGCTCTAGAGATGAAGGTAAAACACAAAATGACCGACGCATGCTACGATGAGAACATGTCATTCTGTCACGAACATCTTCCCAACGGGAACAAGTGCCGGACCAGTTTCAAGGAGGCGAAGAAAATCGTGTGTCCTCTGGATTTACCGCACATGAAATACCATGTGTGCATGAACAATTGCATCATTTATCGGGACGAGCACGCGGAGTCTACCATATGTCCGGTGTGCGGCGTCACTCGATACAAGAAGATGAAGAAAGCTCCTAGAAAATTGGTGTGGTACTTTCCGATCACTCCTCATCTGCAGCAGTATTTCGCAGACCCTAAGGTAGCAAAGCTCCTGCGTTGGCACGCGAATAGGGAGGAGAAGAAGCGAGAAGATGACGGAAATCATCCGAAGATAAATGAAAAAGACAAGATGCTGAGTCACCCTAAGGATGCGAGCCAGTGGCAAGCGTTGAACTTGGAACACCCAAAATTTGGGGACGATCCAAGGAACATCGTGTTGGGCGCGAGCACCGATGGAGTCAATTCGTTTGGCAGCCAGAGAAGCACACATAGCACATGGCCTGTGTTTGTGTGGATGTACAACCTTCCCCCCTGGTTGTGCATGAAGAGGAAGTACATTCACATGAGTATGCTAATTGAAGGGACGAAACAACCAGGGAACGACATCAATCTGTATCTGGGGCTGCTGAAAGAGGAGCTAGACACGATGTGGAAAATGTCAGCCAATACATGGGACGCCGCAGAGAAAGAATATTTCCCTATGAGAGTCGCACTGCTCACGACGGTGCACGACTATCTCGGTTACGGGTATGTCGCGGGGCAGGTGGTCCATGGATTTTCTGGATGCGTCAGGTGCATGGTTGACACAATGTATCACCAGCTAGATAGAGATCACGGGTCTTCGAAAACCATGTTCATGGGATATTGAAGGTGGCTTTGCGACAATGACTCATGGAGAAAACGCAAGGATCTGTTCGATGGTGAAACCGAACCCCGAAGACGCCCGCATACGAGGAGCGGCGAGGAAATAGATGAGTTGTTGAAAAATTGGAAAGATTGCCCACTGCCGGGAAAGAAGAAAAAGGCGCCAGAGCCGGGAAAGAAGCGAAAGGCGCCAGAGCCGCTGCTGAAGGTATGGAAAACGAGGTCCGTTTTCTGGGACTTGCCGTACTCGTAGATCCTTCGTGTGCCTCACAGCCTTGATGTCATGCATGTCACGAAGAACGTGTGCGAGAGTCTGCTTGGTACCCTGCTCAACATGCCATAGAGGACCAAAGATGGGCCTAAAGCAAGGGCAGACTTGAAATCAATGGGCATCAGGGAGGAGCTTCACGCTAATGATGATGATGATGAGGCGAAGCAGGACACGGAAAGTCGTCGCAAAGGCAAAAAGGCCAAGAAGATCGGAAATGACTACCCTCCCGCGTGCTTCACTCTAAGTCAGGAGGAGATCGAGCAGTTTTTCACCTGCCTCGTAGGAGTAAAACTTCCTTACGGTTACGCGGGGAAGATAAGAAGATACCTAGACTCAGCGAAGCAGTAGTTCAGCGGGATGAAGTCTCACAACTGTCATGTGCTGATGACGCAGATACTTCCAGTTGCAATCTGTGGGATCATGGACGCGCACGTCCGTGAAATGCTATTTGGCCTATGCAACTTTTTCGATGTCATCTCTCGGAAGTCGGTTGGCGTGAGGCAACTCAGAAGGCTATAGGAAGAGATCATGGTGATACTATGCGAGCTTGAGATGTATTTCCTGCCCGCATTCTTCGATGTAATGGTGCATCTACTGGTCCGTATTGTGGAAGATATCATCCAACTCGGGCCGACGTTCCTACATAGCATGATGCCATCGAAAGGATGAATGGTGTCATCAAAGGATACGTTCTCAACATGTCACGTCTAGAGGGGAGCATAGCCAGGGGCTTTCTGACCGAAGAGTGCATCTCCTACTGCACGAATTATCTAGGTATCGAGAACCCCATTGGTCTGCCCGTCAACAGGCACCTCGCCAGTCTCACTGGATGGGGTCACCGCGATGGTCGCGATGAAATGCTTGTCGACTTCGAGGGTCAACTCGCCGACTTTGAAAGAGCAAACCTAGTCGCTCTACAACACATAGACGTGGTCGATCCTTGGGTGGTAGAGCACAAAACCTTTATTGAGAAGACGTACAATGACCGAGGCCAACAGAGGACGGACGGAGATATAATCAAAGAGCACAACTCATGTTTCATGCGTTGGTTCAAGGAGAAGCTTCTGTCGTACCCTTTACATGAGGATTCTTCCGCGGAAGAAAAACTCAAATTCGCCTTGTCACAGGGCGCCGAGCACAACCTAATGACCTATGAGGCGTACGATATCAACGACTACTCATTCTACACCGAGGACAAGGACATGAAGAGCGATGGTTATCAGAACTCTGGGGTAACGATGGAATCCTACACCGGTAACGACAAGGACAGATACTACGGAAGGATCGAGGAGATCTGGGAGCTGAGCTACGCTGGAGAGAAGGTCCTGATGTTTCATGTCAGATGGGCCAAGAGCGTCCTAAAAGAAGACCGGTATTTCACCACCATTGTTATACCCAATGCCAAATCCAAGACCACGAGCGCAAACGTCACCGCGAAAAATGAGCCATGGGTACTGGCTTCCCAAGTGGACCAATGCTTCTTCATTACCGACCCGTCAAAGCCCAGTCATGTTGTCGTGAGGAGAGGCAAAAGGAAGATCATCGAAATGGATGGGGTCGCCAATGAGCAAGACTTTGACAAGTACGGCGACTCGAAGATGGAACATGACGACGATGATGAAGTGCCATACACCACAAGAAGAAGCAGGACCACCCTACCTAAAGGACGCCCGTTCAACAGAAGAACTCCATTTGCGAAAAAGAAGGGCAAGAAGATTGTGAAAAGATAGCTAGCTAAGATTGATTCTATTTAAATTGTAGTCTTCATTTCTCGATTGTGTTTTGACATATTGAAATGATATTTCTTCTTTTCTAGTCCCTCATAAATATTTATTTATGTTTATTCTGGTATTGAATTTCTAAATCACAAAAAGTATTGATTTTGTTAATATTTTTTGAACTCATGAATATTTTTAAATTTCATGGGTACTTTTTGTATTCATGAATATTTTTTCAAATTTGATGATATTTTTTCATATTCATAAATGTTTTACTAGTTCACAAATGAATGCAACTAAAAATCCAAAAAAAATGATGATATTTTCAAATAATAAATTTGATGATATTTTTTCATATTCATAAATATTTTCAAATAACAAATTTGATGATATTTTTTCACATTCATAAATGTTTTCAAATTTGATCGTCATCTTCTAAAAATATATTAGATGCAACTAAAAATCCAAAAAAAATTAGTAATGGCGCACCAGGGGAAGGTGCGCCATTACTATCAGGGAACTTACGGCGCACCCCTAGGAGGTGCGCCATTGGTATACAAATTTTTATGATATTTTTTCAAATATTTTCAAATAACAAATTTGATGATATTTTTTCATATTCATAAATATTTTCAAATAACAAATTTGATGATTATTTTTCACATTCATAAATGTTTTCAAATTTGATCGTCATTTTCTAAAAAAATATTAGATGCAACTAAAAATCCAAAAAAAAGTTAGTAATGGCGCACCAGGGGAAGGTGCGCCATTGCTATCAAAGTACTTATGGCGCACCCCTAGAAGGTGCGCCATTGGTATACAAATTTTTATGATATTTTTTCAAATATTTTCAAATAACAAATTTGATGATATTTTCAAATAACAAATTTGATGATATTTTTTCATATTCATAAATATTTTCAAATAACAAATTTGTTGATATTTTTTCACATTCATAAATGTTTTCAAATTTGATTGTCATTTTCTAAAAAAATATTAGATGCAACTAAAAATCCAAAAAAAGGTTAGTAATGGCGCACCAGGGGAAGGTGCACCGTTGCTATGAAAGCACTTATGGAGCACCCCTAGGAGGTCCGCCATTGCTAACCTTCCCCCCTCGCTAACCCTGCCTCGCTAGATCCCCCTCGCCCGCTCTCGCTCTCCACCGCCGCCGAGCAAACCCCCCGCGCCCGCTCTCCACCACCACCGACGACCCTCCGCACCCGACGACCCCCGCGCCTGCTCCGCCGCCGGAGAACTAGGAGGAGGATTCCTTCTTCTTGCTCCAGCCGTCGCCATCTCGCGGTCGCCACCGTCTCTCCGGTCCACACCGGCCATCACCGAGACTGCCACGATCTACACGGTGAGTCCCTCACCCGTTCCCCCCTTCAATCCGCCTCCATAGGTTGCCGTAAGCCCCCGCCGTCGACCTCGCGCTCACCCCACAGCCGTCCTGTGCCCCCGGGCTCCTCTGTCGCGCCCCGGCGCAAGCACTCCCCGCTGCTCCTGCCCTTGGGCACGCATCCTCCTGCGCGCCCCTGGCCATCCCTTTCCCGTGCTCATCTGCCCGTTGCCGCTCGCGCGCGCCTGTGCTGATTGTTGTCGCGCCGCCCCCGCTGCTACTGTTGCTCTGCTGACTGCACTACTGCTGCTGTTGATGTTCGCTACTTGGCCGCTGCTTGCTGCTGCCTTGGTGTTGCTCTTTCCCGCTGCTGATGCTGCTCTCTACTGTCGCCACACTACTGCTCTGCCTGTTGCTTGCTAGTTGCCCTTCCAACCCGATTCCATTCCATCTGGTTACGCCGTTGTGCTGCTGATGCTCGATTGATTGAAGTCCCCTGTCTGCATCCTCCCTTATTAACGATCCGGAGGGATTTGGTGCCATTTCCATGGGCAATAATCACATTCTGATCGAGTTAGTAATCGTCGGCTAGCCCTGTCATGTTCTTCCACCCCCGGGAACACAACACTCATCTTTTTTATCAGTTTCATTTTGTTTGCACCGTTCAGGTCCACTCCTTTGTACCCAAAGGTCCACTCCTTTTTCATATTAGCAAACACCTGTAAGTATGTGCTTGGCTACAGTTTAATCTAATCATCATTTCCCACCAATGCATGATATGGGCATCTCACCACCACCACAAGAACACTAGGATTATCGCATTCGGTTTTAGCCATTTTAGCTAATGCGGGAGAATAATATTATGTGTCGAACTGAGAGTGAGCGTCGTACTGTCATGGAAGGATTTATTAGGAGTGGCTATTAAGTTGGTGCTTGACACTTGTGGGTGCAATTGCAAAGCTTTCCCATGTCCATCAATATTATGTGCTGCCTTTTCTTTCCTGAATTTAAAGAGTGCCAACTTCAGCACTAATCAGTGCCAACTTCAACCTCTTAGCGAGACAACAAGTGGATTCCGCCACCTCCATCCCAACACATGCTTTATGCCTGCATAGGCAGTTGACATGTTCTGAGCCGTTGCTCTAATCCAGTGCTCCTCATAGGATTAAGCAAAGCCAATTAAGCAAAAAGACAACACCATCATAGATCACACATTCCTCAAGGAAGAACCACTTTCAGCTATCCATGAAGAACCACTTTCTTGCTTGTCTGGAAAGAGGTTGTTGGAGTCCAGAACACTTAAATAGTTCGTCAAATGAATTGCTTGCTTGCTACTTTTATTAGCTACTGTTTTATTCAAAAATTATTGGAGTTTATATCATATATATTGCTGGCATGTATTTCATATGTTCTGTAGCATTCAGGCTACATAGCATGCCATTTCTGTGCCTTGTATTAATTGCTTTCCCTACATGTTTGCAGGTTTAAGTGAAAAAAGAGGAATAAAGGAGAATCAGGGTAGGGTTTCATGGCTAGAATATATATTGCTGGGTCTTGTCTCCGACCATCGTGTCGTGATGATATTGGGGGGTTTTGTCTAATACCATTGTGTCGTGATGATATTGTGGGGTGTTGTGGGGTTGTAGCGGGGCGGGGGTGGGATAATGATTTTGCAGGTACCCCGAGAGGCCCTTGAGTTTGCCAGAATGTCGATTAACTTCTGTTCCGGAAAATTCAGGTACTCCATATGTCCTATTTTCAGCAAAGGTCATGCTGAAATTTTCTGTGAATTTTAGCATGACTTTGCTAAAAATAGGACATATGGGGTACTTGCGACTAATGCATGGGCCGGGGTATCTTAGTACTTAATTAAGTAGGATCAACTATCTCTTGTGTTATACATATAGAAGTGTGATATCAACTCATAGTTATTACTAATGTCAGTTGCTCTCTTTCTGTGCCTTTTTACAACATGAGCAATGCATAGTTATTACTAATGGTATAATCTATTCTAGGTTCAGCATTTGAGCCATTATTCTAGGTTTTCCAGTACTAGTTCAGAAGCTCAAACAGTCCAGCATTTGAGTCATTATTCTAGGTTTCCCCGTACTAGTTCAGAAGCTCAAGCTAAGGACTAGTTCTAAATCTTCTATCAACGGCTGATATGTTTACTGTCTCTTGGTATTTGTCCGTCGAGAAGTACCTAGTTGAAGTGTATCATGGTGTTATATTTGCAAATGCAAGTGTTGAGATGTCTATTTTGTGTTAATCATATAAAAAGATAAGGGTGTGCAGATAACAGTTAACTTAGTTAAGTCTGACAAATACCGTTTGGACAGGTAGAAAGTAGAATGCACCATAAGCCTGGTTATATATGCACTGTCACGTTAGGCTCAATTGTGAAATTTTGGATGCAAGATTTTTGGCATGTGGTGTCCCTTTTCTTGCTGCATTAAACACATGTGCTGAATTCATGTGTGGACAGATGAAACCATGAGTCGTTTATAGTTCAAGAAAAGAATGTTATCATTATTGTTTGGGGGGTTGAAATAATCTGTTTGTTGCACTTTGTGCACTTTCTAGTTGAAAACTGTTAAATGGAGATACTAGATTAGCTTTTTGAGGTATCCCATTAAATATTATTCATTACTGCCCGCTCTTAAATTTTTTTGCACAACTAATATGCAACTGCCATAGGTGGCAATCGAGCCAAGTGATCAGGCCCAACTTAGAATTCTCCTTCCCCTTTCTGTCAGCACTTGCATGTCACTGTTGGCTATTTTTTTAACTATTGCGCCATACTTGATAGGGTATATTATTGGAAGATATCCATATATATCAGTCAACCTAGGGTGCCTCAGCATCGATAAACCCTAAATGATGAAAACTTAACTTAGCATTTAGGGTGCCTCAATGTCGACAAACCCTAAATGATAAAACCTTGGCATTTAGGGTGCCTCGATGTCGATAAAAACCTAAATGATTAAAGCTTAGGCTTTTAGGGTGCCTCGACGTCGACAAACCCTAAATGATAAAAGCTTAGCTTTTAGGATGCCTCAGTGTCGACAAACCCTAAATGATGAGACCATGATAATTCCTCACAAACCAACCCTTAAATAACACTAAGCCATTATGTCGTCACCCTTGAAGCCTTGTGGGCATTTGCAGCCCTTAGCTTGTTCATTCTGTAGATTTCCAAAATCCAGTTTTGTACCGCACACTGAAGCCCCAAGAAGGAAAACTACAATCTGAAATAGATGACCAATTTTCAGCCCTTGGATTAGTTTAGTATTTTTTCACACACTCAGACACCCTTGCTTGCCATGTGTGTGAGAGAGATAGTGAGAGGAGACAAGAAGAAGTGGGTTAGGAAGGGACTTGGACCTTAGCAACAACACACTAACAGGTTCCATCCCAAAACACCTAGGCAATATCACAAACATCTCTCAATTGTTCCTTGACAATAACCAAATTTTTGGCGACATTCCTTGAGAATTAGGTTATTTGGTCAACTTAGAGATCTTGTTCTTTGATAATAACCAACTTTTTGACCAAACTTTTTCCCTATTTAGAGCGAAACATGGCCCACAACGATGAGGCCGGCGGTTCGGGCAAGCAATTCTGGGAGCTGTCCGAGGAGATGGAGGTAGAACCTCACCGATATGAGGACGTCGCGGAAGACACCGATCCCGACTACACAACCCCTAGTGACGTCGGGGATGACACCACTGATGGTGCCACCGAGGATGCCACCACTGATGTTGGCAGCGCACGCACAGATGGCAGCCAACCGAAGAGGCAATGGAAGGACCGGCGCCTGAACGTGCTCGGCACCGTCAAGGAGGAATTTACTGAAGTGTCCTCCAGTGGGCATCCAACGGCGCCCAAAGAATTAGTCAAGGGGTACGCGGGACAGCTCGGGTGCATTCTTCGGAGCACTGTCTCAATCAACATAGAGAACCTAAGGCATCGTGACCGAGGGAATTTGCGCAACCTCCTCTTCACGAAGCTGCACGAATGATACAAGTTTCTCGGTAACTTCGCAAACACACGCCTCTCAGGGAATAAAGTGAACAGTGCCACCCTCATGAAGATGAGCACGGCCCTGGCTAGTTGGAGAGCCGCGATGAAGACAAGGATTGAAAAAGGTGATAGTTATGAGAAGATCAAGGAGACAAATCCTTTGATCAGCGAAGCTGACTACCTGGAGTTCAAGATCAAGTGCGAGAGCAACGCAACCGCGGAATGAAGTCAGTGGGGGAAAGATATGTGGGACTTGAACTTAGGGGTCCACAAACTCGGTCCCGGCAGTTACAGAGTGGCGGAACCTATATGGGACAAGGAGGACGAGGAGCGTGCCGAGCAAGGCCTACTGCCCCTCTTCGGTAAATACCGTGACAAGCAGACCAGGAACTATGTCAGGGCCCAGTACAAGATTGACCCGGTAACCAAGGAGCTTACCACGGATTCGAAGACCAAGGCGCTTGAGCTTGTTCTAGTAAGGAATACACCCCCGCGTAATTAGCTCCATAAGGTTGCACTCTAATTAATGAAGCCAATTTTCTAAATGGTTCACGTTCCTTCCGCAGGAAACTGAAAGCAATAGCGCGGGGTCGTCTCAGAGCTCCCCTCGGGACACCACTTTAAATAGGGCGTTGAACGTAATGAAACACAAGTATAACCTCAGTAAGCCGACATCAGCTGGTCATTTGGCCGGCAAAGGCTTGTCCACGAAATGGTCGGAATACTATACCGCTGGGTGAAAGGAGAGAAAGACCAGCTCCGAAAGCCAGGAGCGCGAGGTTCAAGAACTCAAGGCACAAGTGGCACGGATTCCGGAGATAGTCGAAGAGCAAGTGCGATACCAACTAGGTGCGACAATCGCCGCCATTATGCCTACCTTGCTTGAGGGGCCGCCCCCGATTCCCAGCTTCACGGGCAGCAACTCACACAACACGCCAGCGGCGCCATTGGTGTCTCCAGCGGAGACGGCATTGGTGTCTCCGGCGTCGGAGCCGGCATTGGAGCTTAATGCACCCGGGTGTGGGAAGAATATGCCGGCCGGCACCTCGGCAGGAAGCGGCCCCTCCGTCACTTGCACGCCCGGCATTGGCGGTGCATCAACATTAGCCGAGCTCGACGCCATCACGGTAACTAAGCGTCTCAGCCGACGACTTCATCTCCTTGCCTTTGACTGGGCATCCCTGACGCCCTACATGTTTTCGCAGGGCGCCGCCGACGTTCCATGCACTCTCTTGCACTTCGTGGACGGCGAGTTGATCGATGTCGCCAAGGCCAGAATCATTCAACTAGGCAACCGCCTGTTCCACGGTAATCTGATGCCACCTAACATGTATAGGGTTCAACTGGTTCGGGTGCTACAGCCCTGCGACGACTTGTTACCTCCGTATCTACCCCCTAGGGCCGACGAAGATGATGTGATGACCCTCAGCGCCTGCATAAGCTGGTCCATGCTTTGGCCGAAGAGCCAGATTCGTTTGGGGGCGGGGGACACCAACCCACAGACAACACCGCAGTCGTGCCGGCGCCAAGCCATGGCAAGACCACCGCGACGCTACCGGACGACGACGACGAACATATGGCTAATCCGGACATGCATATGGCACAGGATCCGGACGACGACGATGGTACATTTACCAGGGTCGATAAGTACTTCAGCGAACATGGGTACGGTGACGAATTCTTGGGGCCTCCTTCTCAAGAACCCAACCCTGCAAAAGAGGATCACGATTTAGCTGGTACCGCAGAGAAACCCAATTGCAACAGGTGTCATCTGGCGTTCAGTTCTCAGGAGACGCCTCCAGCTGCCGCCTTCATTGAGCCTCAGATAGCCGAGGTGCGAAATATTATCAGCCCCAACACACTCAAGAAGGTGGTCTCTGAGCAGAACTCGATCCCATTACAGCAGAATAAGAAGGGACGGAAAAGAAAGAATAACAAGGGTGCGAGCCAGCCGGCACCGAGTACGATCCGTGCTTAGGATGGGCCACCTTCATCTAAGGATATCTCGAGGTGGGTGCATGTGGCGGGTAGGCCGATGGTACCGACTAATCTGCTCAATGCTACAACCGGTGCTATGCGGAGTCTGCATGACAGTGTTCTTTCTTTGGAGAAGCAGCGTCTCTCCGAGAATGATGTGGCATACCTGGTTTTCGTGGCCAAGGTGCCAGAGGGAAAGGGCTTTGTCGATAGCACCATTGGGGGTATGATTGTCCCGCGGTTTTGATGACATCTTCGCTATGTTTAATCTTCATCTGCTGCACTACACCTTCATTCGGCTATTTTTGCTAAGTATGGAGATGCGGATCATTAGAGACAAGACCCCGGAGATCGTGATAGTCGACCCATTCTACATGTGTTCCAAGATCTTGGGCAGCGCTGGGGACCGGCAAGTCGCGAGTTCATACCTCGAAGGCGTCATTCTGGCGAACCCAGATAAGGATAACTTCCTCGTGCCTTACTTTCCTGAGTAAGTCATCCCCTCACCGCCCCGTAACATATGATCTCTTAGATTTTGATCGTTCTTTTTTTTCTAACATTCCGTGTTTTGTGCAGTGACACACGTTGCACACTCATCCTCTTAAGCCCGAACTATTCCATGGCCACGTATTTCGACTCGGACCGTCAGTCGAATAAAGACTACACAAATATCAAGAAAGTTCTTGATGATGTTCTCCCCAGCTACGCCAAATCTGGAGGCACCTTCAAGAGGCCAATTTTTAGGTATGGCAAGCACGTGTTCACCCATGTAACGATGTTCCCCTACATCAAGCAGCCGCCTGGCGGTCAAAAGGATGCCTACTACGCCCTCCATCACATGCGGGCGATCGTACGGGACCATAATCAACTTCTGCTACCAAATAGTCTCAAAGATTGGGCCACACACTTGTCGGCAATCCAGGACGCAGACCTCAGACAAGAATTCTTTCGCATCCAGTCGGAGTTTGCGGAAATCATCCATCAAGATGTCCTTCGTACCTCGGGGCAGTTCTACCTCAAATATCAACTGTCCAACAGTGAAATAGAAACAACGCTACAAATGCAGGGTGACAACGATCACGATTTCATGACCATCACGAAAGACGGCGGCTTCATCCACGCTTCGGTCCCTGAGTCGAGTCAAATGTAGTGATGTTATGTAGTTCTAAAATATCGATTAGCTCATGTTGTAATTAAACTTTAATGAACTTGTATGTCTCTTTGCTTTGGACAATCGTTCAACTTATATGTAATTGATGCTATTTATTAGTAGGACCATGAATCGTGCTATTAATGTGTTGCTTTTCTCTTCCGATCCTTTTGCTGCATACTTATATATTGCTTATGTATCGTATGTGAATTTCTACTAACGTTTTGTTTGTCTAGTGCATAGAGATGCCGTCGTATGTCGTCTACAAGGGTAAGGTTCCCGGAGTCTACGACGACTGGGAGGAGTGTCGGAGACAGGTTCACTGTTTCAGCGGTAACAGTTACAAAGGGTACACAACTAGGGCGGAGGCAGAAGCTAGATACGCGCGCTATCTAGCGGGAGAGAGGATGGAGCGGAGGAGGAACCGGATGAAGACCAGTTTCATCGCAGTGATGCTCATCGTGATGACCGCAGCTCTCTTCTATGTGATGGTAGTTTAGATGATTGATATCGACTTGTAATGTGAAGACAAACTCGCTACTCGCGGTATCGAGACTTGTAATGTTCTAACTTTGTTCAGTCTTTTGAATTCGGGGACTAATATGATGAATTGTATTCGGAGACTAATCTTCTATTGTATTTGATAAATCTGATGTTTATATGTTGTGTTGTCTATATTCTGTGCAATAATATATTTTGTAACCTGTGCAAATATCAGAAAAGAAAAAAATTCCTAATATTCATACTAGTGGCGCACCATACTGCACTTTAGTGGCGCACTGCAATAAACATACTAGTGGCGCATTATCTAGAAGTGCTCCATTAGTAACCCAGAGCACAAGGTAAATATGGTCCCCTGGGAGGCATAGTAATGGCGCACCAGGGGACATATTAATGGCGCACTGCCAGGTGCGCCACTATTGTCTAGTATACTAATGGCGCATCAGGGGTGCGCCATTAGTACTTGTTACTAGTGGCGTGATGATAGTGGCATACCTGTAGTGCGCCATTAATGGCCAAAACAGGTGTGCCACTAACTAGCCTTTTCCTAGTAGTGGCAAATGTGTTATGGTGAATTCCAAATTAAAGGAATATTTAATATAGCTCTCTAATATTGGGAGGATATGTTGTAAAGAGAATCACCATGTGAATTCCCTCGGTTTAAAAGGACCGAAGGTCCATGCAATTTATTTAGTTGAGTTTTACAAAATTAGATGACATGATGGCAAGAAGACATGATGCAATGCAAAAGATGCAATGATGAATGCAACAAACCAACAACTCACACGACGGAACTCGGAAAACATGGAAGGCGTCTGAAGCTTTGGTCTTGGGGCGTTACATCTAGGGACCCCCGTTCCCAGAACGCCGACAACAATATCTTGTGCCAGAACATCTGGTGCCCTTCATCGATCAGCTAAAATAGCTGGTCGAGCTGCACAGGGTGGCCGAACTGGCCATGAAGGATTTTAATAATCCGGCTGTGGCCGACCGAAGCTATACCCAATAGTTACGTCAGCCTCGTGAAGAGGCTAGTGGATGCCTGTCCTAGGCTGGACACCGTCAAGCGGTCCGTCTGCATCGAGGGCGCGCATATGGCCTTTGCCCGCGTCAAGGTCTGGTGGGCGAAGATGGACGCCATCAAGCTTGTGACCGAGGGGCCGCCCGAGGGCAAGGAGCACCGTGTACCCGAGCGGTATTTTGGCGACGTCCTGGAGGGGTCTCGTATTGTAGAGACGCAGTGTTCGCAGGACATTATGTTTGAATGAATGTATTCAAGTTGCCTCTACCTTGTACGATAAAACAAAGTGAGTTTGGAATATAATGCTTGTTATGTTTTAAATTTTACCTCCTATGCGGCTGTGTTGTATGAAATCTGAGGGTTGGCCAGTCGTCGGCTTCTGCCCCCACGTAGGTAGTACGGAGGTGTTCGGGATGGAATCTAAACAATCTTGATCCAATTATATGGTCCTTGAAGGAGTTGTTTAGCGCAACGAACCAGGCAATCAGACTATGTGGCTTTAACGCCCTCACTTAGCCATAGGAGTTTGACAATAAAAACATGGGCACAGCCCCTAGAATCCGAACTAGACTGCTATAAGCGTCTGATCGGGAAGTACCGATCCTTCGCGTAATGCGGAAGAAATCTCCAACTATTTACAACCTCCAAAGAGCTGACCGGCTCTCGCCGGATCATGACAGTCAGTTTTCGGCTTTCTCTACTGAGGTGCTCCTTTGGATAAACCAAGGCACAGTCGCAGTAGTTCTCCCTTTACTACCTTAGCTGATATAACGGAACGTAAGGTAGTAAGCACAGGAGCCGGGCAACCCAACTATTGACCAAAGACATGATTCGGAGCCAATGCATATAATGCTAAATTCGGGGCGTCGAACTATACTGAAAAAAGTGTTTGGACTTTTGTTGCTGTATTGTGGGGTGCTATGAAGCCCCTGGCAAACATCACACGTACCAAAGTGTATGGGTGCTACCTGATAGGGTGACCCGCAGGGGAGAAAAAGAGAGAAAGGAAAAAAGGAAGAAAAGAGAAAGGGTGCAAAGGTGACAAGCTGGGGCCCTAAAGCTCTAGCCGCGGACTGTTTTCATTGTAATTTGATTAATAAGTCGAGGCGCATTGATACAAGTAGTGCGATAAGCAACAGGCTATTTAACATGCCAAAAACCAAGGGAGAGCTGCATGTGGGTCCTGAAAAACAGGTAGAGTGATTGTTAACGAAACCACCTGGAAGATCCCCTGTACGTCTGCGTTTCTCGCCGTCTTGGTGTGTTTATCCTTCAAGAGGACTGGTGATCAGGCCATCACATGGGGCATGCGGGATTGAAACCTGAAAAGGAAATGAATAGAAGTGAAAGTATGTGTGTATCCGGTGTCGGTTGAGCCGTGCCGTGGATCACAAACTAGCTATGGCTCCGTTGATGCCCATGGAATTTTGAGTGTGTAGTTATGTACGCGTGGTGCGAATGCCACTACTTGACCAGGACTGAGATGGAGGCCGAATTGCTAGTCTAGCTCCTAACAAGCCGAGCTGTCCTGCTGCAGGGTAGTTCGGACCCTCTTGACGATGTCTATGGGCTCGGCAGCCGAACTAAGGTTCTGCTTGAGGAGGCCGCTCTGTACTTCTGCTACTAAGGCAGCTGTGTGCTCTTCTGTACGGAGGGAGCGTTCCGTATTTCCATTAACTGTTATGACCCCACGTGGACCGGGCATCTTGATCTTGAGATAAGCATAGTGTGGCACTGCATTGAATCGAGCGAATGCGGTCTGTTCGAGAAGTGTGTGATAGCCGCTGTGAAAGGGGACTATGTCGAAGATTAATTCCTCGCTTCAGAAATTGTCCGGAGATCCGAAACAACCTCGAGCGTGATTGAGCCCTACAGCGGGCCTCTACACCTGGTATGACTCCTTTGAAGGTAGTCTTTGTGGGTTTGATCCGTGATGGATTAATGCCCATTTTGCGCACTATGTCCTGATAGAGCAGATTGAGGCTGCTACCCCGTCCATAGGGACGCACGTCAGGTGAAATCCGTCAATGATAGGGTTGAGGACTAGCGCGGCTAAGCCGCCATGACGGATACTAGTCGGATGATCCCGGCGATCAAAGGTGATCGGGAATGACGACCATGGGTTGAACTTTGGAGCGACTGGCTCTATCGCGTAGACGTCCCTTAGTGCGCGCTTGAGCTCCCTTTTGGGGATGTGTGTAGCATATATCATGTTCACTGTTTTGACTTGAGGGGGAAACTTCTTCTGTCCCCCAGTGTTCGGCTGTCAGGGCTCCTCGTCGTTGTCCTCGCTTTGTGATCCCTTTTCCCTGTTCTCGGTGTTTAGTTTGCCGACCTGTTTAAAAACCCACCAATCTCTGTTAGTATGATTGGCTGGTTTGTCTGGGGTGCCATGTATCTGGCACAGGCGATGGAGTATGCGGTCCAGGTTGGATGGTCCCTGATTGTTTCTTTTGTACGGTTTCTTCCGCTGGCTGGACTTGGAGCCGCTGAATCCGGCGTTGACTGTAGTGTCATCGGTATTATCGCCATTACTTTGGCGTTTGTCTGTTGCATTGGAGCTTGCCGTTGTTGTTTTTGACCTCGGAGGGTCCTGCATCGCTGGCTGTGTTTTTGCTACGTGCCAGCCAACTATCCTCACCTGCGCAAAAGCGGGTCATGAGTGTCGTAAGGGCTGCCATAGATTTTGGCTTTTCTTGGCCGAGGTGGCGGGCGAGCCATTCATCGCGGATGCTATGTTTAAAGGCCTCTAGGGATTCGCCATCTGGATAGTCGAAGATCTGGTTCTTTTTGGTTAGGAACCTATTCCAGAATTTCCTTGCCGACTCTCTAGGTTGTTGAACTATGTGGCTTAAGTCGTCGGCGTCTGGTGGCCGGACATATGTACCTTGGAAGTTGTCGAGGAAGGCTTCTTCCAAGTCCTCCCAGCTACCGATAGAATTTTCAGGCAGGTTGTTTAACCAGTGCCGAGCTGGTCCTTTAAGCTTTAGTGGGAGGTATTTGATAACGTGGAGGTCATCTCCGCTGGCCATGTGGATGTGGAGGATGAAGTCCTCGATCCATACCGTGGGATCAGTTGTCCCGTCGTATGATTCAATATTCACGGGTTTCAGCCCTTCAAGGAATTCATGATCCATTACTTCATCAGTGAAGCAAAGAGGGTGTGCGGCGCCTCTATATCTGGCTGCATCGCAACGTAGCTCCGATGGAGTCGGTCTGTGGTTGTCGGCTCATGCGTGACTAGGTTTGTCACGTCCGAATAGGTAGCCATCGTCACGAGTCGAGGAACGTCCTCACGATCCGTAAATCGATCGGGTATATCCTGCCCTATTATCCAGGGCCTGCCGGAGGTCATATGTATGACCCCGAACTGTTTTGTCTTTATTTTTATGTGGTGGTGGGGCAGGCTGTTGTTCGGCCTGAGTTGCCGCTCTATCCCAACCACGTGGTGGTCGGTCCGCCATACTGTCCCGACCGCGTAGTGGTCGATAGGCCGCATTATGCGAGGGAGGTATGGGCTCCGACGCCTCTTCATCAAACTGAGGTAGCAACCTTCGCTTCGGGTAACTCTTGGCTGGGCGTCTGAGGCCTTATTCTTCGGCTGCCAAAACATCAGTCCACCTGTCAACGAGCAAATCTTGGTCAGCTTGAAGCTGCTGCTGCTTCTTTTTCAGGCTCCTTGCGGTGGCCATTAGGTGGCGTTTGAAGCGCTCCTACTCGAGAGGTTCCTCGGGCACGATGAAATCTTCGTTGCCAAGTCTTTCCTCATCCTCGGAGAGCGGACGTTAACTACTGTCCTCCGACTCATTGGGCCTGGCATGTTCGTCGGGGCTATATTGCTCGTTTTCTTGCTCCTCCTATTTGGATGTTACCTCAGGAAGGTCTTCATTGTTTTCGGCATCGTCCGGAGTATTATTTTCTCCGGTGCCTGCATTGCTATCTTTTGAATGACGTGACTTAGAGCGGTGCCGAGGACGCCGACGTTTTTGCTGTGTCTCAAGAGGTTTATTCTCGACTGGATTTTCTTTGTCATCGTCATTGGTTTCTTTAGGTGTATCCACCATGTACACATCGTACAAAGAAGTGGCCGTCCAGCGTCCAGTAAATGGCGTATTTTGGTTTTGCTCCAGATCAGCATCATCGTCCACACCGTCAATTTCTTCGGAGTCATAATCAAGCGTGTCGGTTAAATCCTCGACCGTGGCTATGAAGTGGGTGGCGGGTGGGAAGCAAAATTTTCCATCGTCAGCCCCTAGTTCGAACCGGACATAGTTCGGCTATGAGTCCCCCACCAAGGACAGGTTCTTTAATGAGTTTAGCACGTCGCCCAAAGGAGAGTGCTGGAAGATATCTGCGGTGCTGAATTCGAAGATCGATAAACGATCAAGTTCGGCGTCTGCGGTCTCACATGGTTAGGAACTTATGACCGGAGACGAGTCCGGAGTTTCGGTGGCACAGTTATCGTGTGAGATTAAGTCTTTGTGCGGCTGCAACACTGGGGAATCTGTGGCTTCCATGGCGGGGTTGAGCTTCCTGTCCTTGGATGGCGAAGTTTTCTCTAGATCTAAGACCAGAGCGGTTACATGAGCTGTCTCCTGGTTGCGGTCCGATGATAGATTTAGGTCATGTCCATCGGGGTGACCAGGAATGGTTGCCGCGGTCTCGAATCCCATGAAGGTCAAGTCTCCATGGATGTGCGCGACGTAGTTCAAACTCCCAAATCTGACCTGGTGGCCAGGGGCGTAGCTATCGATCTGCTCCAGATGGCCAAGCGAGTTGGCACGCAGTGTGAAGCCGCCGAACATGAAGATCTGTCCAGGGAGGAAGGTCTCGCCTTCGACAGCATCATTGTTGACGATTGAAGGGGCCGTCAAAACCTTTTGAGGACGGCATAGTGGAACTCTCAATGAAAGCACCAATGTCGGTGTCAAAACCGGCGGATCTCGGGTAGGGGGTCCTGAACTGTGCATCTAGGATTGATGGTAATAGGAGACGGGGGACACAATGTTTACGCAGGTTCGGGCCCTCTCTATGGAGGTAATACCCTACTTCCTGCTTGATTGATCTTGATGAATATGAGTATTACAAGAGTTGATCTACCACGAGATCGTAATGACTAAACCCTAAAAGTCTAGTCTGGCTATGATTATGAGGATTCAGCCTATCTACGGACCTAGCCCTCCGGTTTATATAGACACGGGAGGGATCTAGGGTTACACAAGGTCGGTTACAGAGAAAGGAATCTTCATAGTTGGTCGCCAAGCTTGCCTTCCACGCCAAGGAGAGTCCTATCCGGACACGGGTAGAGTCTTCGGTCTTTGTATCCTTATGGCCCATCAGTCCGACCCATATCCAATAGATCCGACACCCGAGGACCCTTAGTCCAGGACTCCCTCAGAGTCCCCGACCTCGGTGGTGCCGGTGGATGTGAGGTCGATGACGTGGATAGTCCGTCGCTTCACCTGCCACATGCGCCACCAAACGTTGGACGACGACAAGTAGGACATGTGGCTGACGATGCTCCCGTCATCGGCCGCCAGCGTGGCCACCGCTTGTGCAGTCGCGTCTGCATCTAGATACACCGCTATTGCGTTGCGAGTGATGACTTGAGCGAGGGCGGTGACCTCGAGCTTCATCCCTGAAGACAGCCTCTCCCGCAGAGCGTTCGCGCTCATGGTCATGGTGGATGTGATGCCAGGTAGGAGGATGCGCAATGGTGTGGAGTTCGGCTGGGCGTTGCCGCTTTAAGTAGCGCATTCCGGTGAGGCCAAATGTCCGGGTGCGTCATTAAGTCACTGGAATTGGTTCCTCGGGCACCGAGCATGCTTAATGACGTTATACAGGCAGACGACATGAATGTGGCCATCTGGCGCCGGCTGGGAACACACATGCGTGAAAGCGCGAGGGACGATGGTTTTTGGTGTGCCAAGGTAGTCAGCTACGGTCGTGGCAATGTTGGAGATGCCCTTTACTCACATGCGATTCCCACATGTCACATAAAAAGCAAGATGACCCAACATGGTCTAAGGTCACGGTGTAACACCCCAGATGTAAAACTGCCATAATTGGCATTGTATCCAACCTTGTCATGATCAATCCCAAGTGGTTCCCTCCTTGTTGGTTTCATTATGGGTTTACTTTGTTTCCTATTGCATTGTCTTGTCTTTACTTGTCATATTTCTTTTTGTCATTCATTGTTGCATCTTGGCCTCATCATAGTGCTGCATTTGTGCTTCTTGTCATGTTGCATTTCATCATGCTGATCATGTGGATTGTGGTATTAATATTGTTGTGAGGAAGTGTGCATCACTCTATGGCCATCTCTCTCTAACCATGCATCATCACCTCACCCTCCTCCTATTCCTTTCCTTTTGCAAGTGCCACTTTTCCCTTCTCCATTAATGTTCAGATTTTCCCTACAAATATTATATCATGCCTACACCCTCTCTATAAATTTGCATCCCATTTGAAGTTGTTTTGGTCAAGTTCAAAAATGATCCAAGTTTGAATTATATTCAAACTTGTTTTATTTTTCTACCTCTAAAAATTCCCAAAGCAATTTACTCAAATACTACATAAATCCAGGGTAATGGGGATATTTTCATATCTCTCACACCCCTCCCCTACCTCCCTGGACTTTTCCTTTTCTACGGCTATGGATTTAAATTTGCAGAATTATAAAGAAAAAAGGAAAAGCCCTCCCAATGCATCCACTTGGGCCTTTTTCCCTCTTCCGCAGCCCAACATAGCACATCAGCCACACCAAAGCGTAGCCCTGGCAGCCCACCTGGCCCGCACGCAACAAGAGCTTTGTCCTCCTATACGGCAGCTCATCTACAGGAGCCACGTCGATGCCCCGGTCGATTTGATGTGCATCCGGTGCCCTAGAGCCCTATAAAGCATGTCCAAACCCTACCCCGGTCTCTCCTCTATCCTTTCAGACCCTCCCCTTCCCTCGCCGCCGCCTAGGTAAGTCTCCACGCCCACGCCTTCGCCACGGCTACCATGACCCGAGCGAGCAGATGCTCGAGCTCGGGGTAGCTCCTCGCCGCGCCTCGGCCGCTATGGAGAGATGCGCCAAGTACCTCTTCGTCCCCTGCCTCCACGCACGCGACCACACGGCCTTTGGATCGACTTCCCCGACCTGTCTTCTTCATCTCCTTCCTGGTCAAAAGCCCCGGCAAGTTCCCCGCGTCTCTGCATCGTCTCCATCACATATCCGGCCACACCATCATGTCCAGTGGACACTAGGTGAGCAGTGGCACCTCTCAGACCCCTCTCCTTGTTGGTTGTGTAGCGTAGGCGCCGCTATGCCCGTGTCAACGTCGTGCTCTCCGTGCTCCAGTCAAGGCCGTGTTTATTTTCTTCTCTGTTGCTTTTGTTGCTCCAAGCCATGCACTGCCCCGCTTGCTCCCTGCATCCCGCACGCTCGAGGACAACCCCCCTGCTCGCTGCACTTGCCTCTCACACGCACGCCCGCTCCCAACACACCATGGTTGCATCGCTGTCACGCCGTGCTGCTTCCCTGCTCGCCGCGCTCGCCATGGCCCGAACCGAGCAGATGCTCAAGCCCGAGCACCACTTCATCTCCCTAGCTGATGACCACGCTGCCTCCTTGATCCCGCATCCCCGCCGGCACACCACATCGCCGGATGTGGTAGCCTCGCTCGCCGGCGTCGTCCGAGTCTTCTCTGCTGCAGGGAAGAAGAGGACCCGTACCAGCCTCCAATTACCTCAAGAGGAGCTGAGCCCCAATCTAACTAATACCCCATCATAGCCCAATTGGTCTGTGCCTTGACTTGTAATCTAGGAGACCTATGTTCGAATCCACACATATTTTTTTGAGGTGCTAATTTTCTTTAGTGTGTCACTGAAAACCAGGACCCACCTGTCATCCCCTAGCACCCTCCTCCTTTTTTATTATTTTGTTCTTACTCAGTAAACCCAGCGAAACTCCATTTCTGGAATAAGCTAGTTTTCCGTTTCGGGCCCTGTCCAATTCTGGACATTCCAATGCTGGCAGTTTTCCATTTCTGTCAATATCCGTTTTAGGCAGGTTATGTTTTGCATATTTGTGATGATTTTTCTACAGTAACCCCCACATATTATATATGTTTTTGGGGTAGAAAAATTTCACCAATCCACTGGAGGCATTATTACTTGCATTTGAGAAAGTTCATGAACATGTCATTTTACATCATGTTACTGTTTTGGAATTTTTGTGTGATTTAATTCAAGCATGCTTTTCCATTTATTTTAGTGCACTGTGATGAGAGCGACAAGCTTGCAAAGATGCCATCATGAATCTGCATATTGCCAGGACATGAATTCTTCTGAGTCTGTTAGCAGCCATATCATTTTCCATGTTTGCCTTATTGCTACCAACCTTTCTAGGGTTTTTTTGACCAAGCTCAGTAAGGGAGATTTATTAAGTGCATTTAGTACTATCATGCCATGAACTTGTGTAATGTAATATGTCCCTGTAGCATATAGTTTGCTAAGCATAAACTTTGCTACCTGATGTTGTTCCTATCTTGATGCATGAATTTCTGCCAAGTCCCATACGCTGTTAACTTTTGCATTCTTGCCATGCTGCTTTAGACTTGTTCCAGGGGTTTCTAGCAGTAGTTCAGAGTTCATAATATGTAGAGCTTCACCTGTACTTCACTACAATGCTTTGTGTTTTCATGTTTGGGTGTTGTAGCATAGTTTCACCTTTCATCTAAGTAACCATGTTGTTGTTTTAAGCAGTTTACATCATATCTTGTGTTGCTTGCCATTTGCAAACCATGCATCCGTTCCCCATGATCCTTATATCGATTTCGACCGAAATCACCCCATCTTTCCAATGGCATGCTTGGTTTGCCAAGTTGATTCCATCATCATCTTTTCCCATCCAGAGTATCCATATGCATCGCATATTGTATCTTGCATTCGATGGCATGTCTTGCATCATGTTGCGCATTGCACCGTGATTGATTGTCGTTTCGTTGCTTGTGTTCTTGCTTTGGGTAGAGCCGGGATACTGGTACGTGAACGAGGATCCTGTTGAGTACGGTTACGAGGAGCAAGCTTTCGACAACCCTAGGAACTTTGCAGGCAAGATGATCATTACCCTCGATATCACTTCTATCTTTGCTTGCTAGTTGTTTGTTCTATCGCTATGTCGCGCTACCTACCACTTGTTTATCATGCCTCCCATATTACCATGTCAAGCCTCTAACCCACCTCCCTAGTGAACCATTGTTTGGCTAAGTTACTGCTTTTGCTCAGCCCCTCTTATAGCGTTGCTAGTTGCAGGTGCCTTGCAGGTTGTTCCATGTTGAGAACATGGATATGTTGGGATATCACAATATCTCTTATTTATTTAATGCATCTATATACTTGGTAAAGGGTGGAAGACTTAGCCTTTTCTTTGGTGTTTTGTTCCACTTTTGTCGCCTTAGTTTCCGTCATACCGGTATTATGTTCTTTGATTTTGCGTTCCTTACGCAGTTGGGATTATGGGACCCCCTCGACAGTTCGCTTTGAATAAAACTCCTCCAGCAAGGCCCAACCTTGGTTTTACCATTTTCCTAATAACAACTAAAACTTGCATAGGGACTTGCCGGCCCCCGTGGACTTAATCAACAAACCGGGCCAGTGTTCCTCATGAGTGTTGGTCCAAACCGGGCAGACTGCGGGGCCGCCTCGAGGTATTTGGTATATACATGTAGGCTGACCCATATAGTGTACCCTGAGAATGAGACTGCGCACCTCCTATCAGGCTAGGTAGGTGCATCGGGAGGTATTGCTGGACTTGTTTTACCAATGTCGAAATGTCTTGTAACCGGGATTCCGAGACTGATCGGGTCTTCCCGGGGGAAGGAATATCCTTCGTTGATCGTGAGAGCTTGTGATGGGCTAAGTTGGGACACCCCAGCAGGGTATAAACTTTTGAGAGTTGTGCCCACGATTATGTGGCAGATGGGAATTTGTTAATATCCGGTTGTAGAGAACTTGACACTTGACTTAATTAAAATGCATCAACCACGTGTGTAGCCATGATGGTCTCTTTTCGGCGGAGTCTGGGAAGTGAACATGGTTTGGGTTATGAATGATCGTAAGTAGTTCAGGATCACTTCTTGATCACTTCTAGCTTCACGGACATTGCGTAGCTTCTCATCTTACTCTTATTTTCGTATGTTAGCCACCATATTTGCTTAGCGCTTGCTGCAAGTCCACCTCATTACCATGTCCTATCCATAAGATTAAATAGTCTTGATCTCGCGGGTTTTGAGATTGTTGAGTCATAGTGACTCACGGATACTTCCAAAATAGTTGCAGGTGCCGACGATACCAGTGCAAGTGATGCTACCGAACTCAAGTGGGAGTTCGATGAGGATCTTGGTCGTTACTATGTTTCGTTTCCTGATGATCAGTAGTGGAGCCCAGTTGCGACGATTGGGGATCTAGCATTTGGGGTTATCTTCTTTTCCTTTTGGATTTGACCGTAGTCGGTCTATGTGTGTATTTTGGATGATGTATGAATTATTTAAGTATTGTGTGAAGTGGCAATTGTAAGCCAACTCTCTTTATCCCTTTGTTTTTCATTACATGGGATTGTGTGAAGATGACCCTTCTTGCAACAAAACCACAATGCGGTTATGCCTCTAAGTCGTGCCTCGACACGTGGGAGATATAGCCACATCATGGGCATTAAAAGTTTCTATCAGAGTCATCCCCGACTTTGGAGCCCCCTGCTTGATCAAACCACTAACGTTGTTGAGTCTAGAACAAAAATGTTTTGAGTCTTAGGATTATATATATTGGAGAGTAGGATTCTTTTTACTCCTTGGTCCCTTCGTCGCTCTGGTGAGGCCTCCTGATGTAGTTGTTTTGTCTTTCCTCTCTCACAAAAAAATTAGGATCACGAGGGTATCTTGGGATCGTTCTGATATTCTTGTGACGAGAACATTGTTCTTGGTGCCTCCTGGCATTTAGGGGTGGTGGAAGTGTCCCGGGGAGTTGAGCTCCGAGGTGTTGTCGTCACAATTTTATCATTGCAGTTCTAGAATATTTGAGTCCGCCGACATCGAAAATCTCTTTTATGGAGTTGTTAGTGAGATAACCTCGACGCTACCCAGTACTAGGGAGGGAGTTCGGGAGTATTACCATAACTCGTATAACGGATGCTTTTCGAAGGTTGAGGTACACGATTTTTGGAGTTTTCTTGGTTATGTGTTGACGGATGGATACAGTTGGAGCGTAGGGCATGTTAGTTGTGTGATTTATATTGTGCCTCCCTGTATCCCCAACACCAGATTGCATAACCAGAAAGTTTAGGGAGTTTATAGGTGTGAATTCAAGTATCTCAGTATTTCTTCCCGCAGATATTTGGTTTGTGATTGGGTAATCCTTACCACTTATTTGTTCTAGTCGTACCTTGTTGTTTCATTCATCAACCTTTATCTAAGTGGCTTCTCACCTTAATGGACGTGTGATATTAACTTTCGAATTCATTCGTTCAATCCTTGTTCGAATGTTTATTGTGAAGACTATATGTTGCAATTTCTATCCATTGATTCAGCTTGTCTATCTGTCTATCAAGATTCTAACGGATCGCACCCTCTTCAGGATGGCTTCTCCAATGTGTTTGAATCCATACCGCAATGATGGGAGTCAGGCGAACCCTCCACCTCCACCTCCGCCTCCGGAGGCATGGCAAGCTGTCATGGTAGCCACCAACGCCAACACCCAGATGCTTTTGCAACTCTTGCAAGAGCGCAACCAAGGACAAGGCAACCATGGAAATCAAGGTCAACATTAATTCAACAATCAGCCTCAGTTTGCTACCCTCAACCAGTTCCATGCAAATCATCCAAAGTATTTCAGCTTTCGTGCTGAGGCCACGGACGCCGATGATTGGCTCGTGGACATCAACAAGCATTTTGAATGTAGCAATGTCAGGCCTGAGGACTACGTCAAGTTCTCTTCGTTTCAGCTCAAGGACGAAGCTACTGATTGGTATCAACAATACAAAGATTCCAGAGGAGGTCGTGTGATTACCTGAGATGACTTCTACCGGGATTTTAAAGCTCACCACATACCAACATGTGTTGTTGAGAGCAAGTGCGAGGAATTCCGCAGCCTCAAGCCAGGAAGTATGTCCGTGTACCAATACAACATCTAGTTTTAGAAACTTGCTTGCTTCGCAATGCAGGATGTTCCTGATGAAAAGAGCATGATCTATCACTTCACGGGTGGCCTCAGAGAAGATCTACAGTTAGCTCTCATGCTTCTTGAGCCTACTAAGTTTGATCAATTCTATAACATGGCCCTCAAGCAAGAAGGTGCTCAGCTCAAGTGTGAGGCATCAAAGAAGAGAATCAGGGATGCAGTTCAGTCTTCTTCTTCCTCACAAGTGGCAGCTAAGCAACAGAAGTTCTGGCTTCCTCCTCCTCTGTTTCATCAGCCCTACCAACAGAAGAATAAAGGTGGCCATGGATCTTCCCACCCACCCAACCCAGGCTATCAGAACAAGTCTCAGACTCAAGCTCCAAGGTCAAGTGCTCCTACTCCTTACCACCGTCCGCTCTCAGAGGTTACTTGCAACAAGTGTGGTTTGAAAGGTCACTATGCAAACAAGTGCACTCAGAGGCGCCTTCCGCCTCCTCCTCCTGTGAGGTCTTCAAGAAATGCAGTGGTCAAGCACAATCCAAAGCATGCAAAGGTGAACATGTTGAATGCAGCGGAAGCAGAGATACTTCAGATGTGATCATGGGTAACCTCTTGGTTAACTCTATTCCTGCTAAAGTTTTATTCGATACGGGTGCATCGCATTGTTTCATATCAACATCGTTCTTCATGAAGCATGATTTCATTTCGGCATGTTTGGAAAAACCATTAACGGTTTTTTCCCCGGGCAAGCATTTGAGTTCTCATTCGATGGTTCCGGATGTTTCTATCAAGATGGGCAACTATAATTTTCTGTCTTCTCCAATGGTTCTTGGCGACTCTGATATTGATCTAATTCTCGGCATAGACTGGCTTTCTCAGCACAAGGCTCAACTTGATTGTGCTACCAGGGAAATTAAATTGACACACTCTTCTGAGGATGTGATCATCTATGCCGATTGGGATGAAACTATTCGACTGTTTTCTCTCAATGAGAAGGGCGAGTTAGCTACAATTTATCATATTCCAGTCATTTGTGAGTACCAAGACGTATTTCCAGAAGAGCTTACGGGAATGCCTCCTCACCGGCCAGTTGAGTTCGTTATCGATCTTGAGCCTGGTACTGAACCCGTTTGCAAGCGTCCATACAAGCTTGGCCAAAGGAGCTGAAGGAATTGAAGAAACAGCTCGATGAACAAGAGTGTCTGGGTTTGAACAAACCGAGTTCATCTTCGTGGGGTTGTGGCGTTCTTTTTGTCCAGAAGAAGGATGGCATGGATCGAATTTGCGCCGATTACCGTCCATTGAACAAGAAGACAATCAAGAACAAGTGTCCACTTCCCAACATCAATGAGCTATTCGAGCAACTTAAAGGTGCTAACGTATTCTGCAAGCTTTACCTAAAGGAAATATGCCCTAGAGGAAATAATAAAGTTGTTATTTATATTTCCTTATACCATGATAAATTTTTATTATTCATGCTAAAATTGTATTAACCGGAAACTTAGTACATGTGTGAATACATAGACAAACAGAGTGTCACTAGTATGCCTCCACTTGACTAGCTCGTTGAATCAATGATGGTTATGTTTCCTAACCATAGACATGAGTTTTCATTTGATTAATGGGATCACATCAATAGAGAATGATGTGATTGACTTGACCCAACTGTTAGCTTAGCATGATGATCATTTAGTTTGTTGCTATTGCTTTCGTCATGACTTATACATGTTCCTATGACTATGAGATTATGCAACTCCCGGATACCGGAGGAACACTTTGTGTTCTACCAAACGTCACAACGTAACTGGGTGATTATAAAGGTGCTCTACAAGTGTCTCCAATGGTCTTTGTTGAGTTGGCATCGACCGAGATTAGGATTTGTCACTTCGAGTATCGGAGAGGTATCTCTGGGCCCTCTCGGTAATGCACATCACTATAAGCCTTGCAAGTATTGTGAATAATGAGTTAGTTGCGGGATGATGCATTACGGAACGAGTAAATAGACTTGCCGGTAACGAGATTAAACTAGGTATTGAGATACCGACGATCGAATCTCGGGCAAGTAACATACCGATGACAAAGGGAACAATGTATGTTGTTATGCGGGTTGACCGATAAAGATCTTCGTAGAATACGTAGGAACCAATATGAGCATCTAGGTTCCGCTATTGGTTATTGACCAGAGACATGTCTCGGTCATGTCTACATAGTTCTCGAACCCGTAGGGCCCGCACGCTTAACGTTCGGTGATGATCGGTATTAAGAGTTTATGTGTTTTGATGTATTGAAGGTAGTTCGTAGTCCCGTATGAGATCGGGGAGATGATGAGGAATCGCGAAATGGTTGAGATGTAAAGATCGATATATTGGACGACTATATTCGGACATCGGAAAGGTTCCGAGTGATTCAGGTATTTTTCGGAGTACCGGGTAGTTACGAGGATACGGGGGAAGAAGTACTGGGCCTCATGGGCCAAGTGGTGGAAGAGAGGAGGCAAGACAAGGTAGGGCGCGCGCCCCCCTCCCAAACCGAATTGTACTAGGGGGTCGGCCCCCCTTTCCTCCTTTCCTCCCTCTCCTTCCTTCTCCCTCTCCTCCTTCCTTTCCCCCTCCTAGTAGGAGTAGGGAAGGGGAGTCCTACTCCTACTAGGAGGGGGACTCCTCCTCCTGGCGCGCCCTGCAAGGGCCGGCTGGCCTCCCCCCTTGCTCCTTTATATATGGGGGCAGGGGGCACCCCAGGACACACAAGTTGATTGTTCCAAGCCGTGTGTGGTGCCCCCCTCCACCATAATCCACCTCGATCATATCGTAGCGGTGCTTAGGCGAAGCCCTGCGTTGGTAGCAACATCATCACCGTCATCACGCCATCGTGCTGACGGAACTCTCCCGTGAAGCTCTGTTGGATCGGAGTTCATGGGACGTCATCGAGCTAAATGTGTGCTGAACTCGGAGGTGCCGTACGTTCGGTACTTGGATCGGTCAGATCGTGAAGACGTACGACTACATCAACCGCGTTCTCATAATGCTTCCGCTTACGGTCTACAAGGGTACGTGGACGATACTCTCCTCTCTCGTTGCTATGCATCACCATGATCTTGCGTGTGCATAGGAGATTTTTTGAAATTACTACGTTCCCCAATAGTGGCATCCGAGCCAGGTTTATGCGTAGATGTTATATGCATGGGTAGAACACAAGTGAGTTGTGGGCGATACTAGTCATACTGCTTACCAGCATGTCATACTTTGATTTGGCGGTATTGTTGGATGAAGTGGCACGGACCCACATTACGCGCACGCTTATGCAAGACTGGTTCTACCGACGTGCTTCGCACCCAGGTGGCTTGCGGGTGTCAATTTCTCCAACTTTAGTTGAATCGAGTGTGGCTACACCCGGTCCTTGTGAAGGTTAAAATAACACATACTTGACGAAATATCGTTGTGGTTTTGATGCGTAGATAAACGGTTCATGTTCAGCCCGTAGCAGCCACGTAAAACTTGCAACAACAAAGTAGAGGACGTCTAACTTGTTTTTGTAGGGCATGTTGTGATGTGATATGGTCAAGACGTGATGAGATATAAGTTGTTGTATGAGATGATCATGTTTGGTTGAAGTTATGGGCAACTGGCAGAAGCCTTATGGTTGTCTCTTTATTGCATAAGATGCAAGCGCCAAATAATTGCTTTACTTTATCTCTATGCGATAGCAATAGTTGCAAGAGCAATAGTTAGCTAGACGACCATGTGATGACATGTTGATAGAGATCAAGATGATGGAGATCATGGTGTCATGCCAGTGACGATAGAGATCATGACGGTACTTTGGAGATGGAGATCAAAGGCGCAAGATGATCATGGCCATATCATGTCACATATTTTGATTGCATGTGATGTTTATCCTTTATGCATCTTATTTTGCTTAGTTCGGCAGTAGCATTATAAGATGATCTCTCACTAAATTTGAAGGTACAAGTGTTCTCCCTGAGTATGCACCGTTTCCAAAGTTCGTCGTGCCGAGACACCACGTGATGAACGGGTGTGATAAGCTATACGTTCACATACAACGGATGCAAGCCAGTTTTGCACACGTAGAAATACTTGGGTTAAACTTGACGAGCCTAGCATATGCAGATATGGCTTCGGAACACTGAGACCGAAAGGTCGAGCGTGAATCATATAGTAGATATGATCAACATAGTGATGTTCACCATTGAAAACTACTCCATTTCATGTGATGATCGGTCATGGTTTAGTTGATTTGGATCACGTGATCACTTAGATGATTAGAGGGATGTCTATCTAAGTGGGAGTTCTTAAGTAATATGATTAATTGAACTTTAATTTATCATGAACTTAGTACCTGATAGTATTTGCATATCTATGTTGTAGATCAATTGCTCGCGTATAGCTTCCCTTTTTTATTTATGATATGTTCCTAGAGAAAACTAAGTTGAAAGATGTTAGTAGCAATGAAGCGGATTGGATTTGTGATATGAGGATTATCCTCATTGCTGCACAGAAGAATTATGTCCTTAATGCACCGCTAGGTGACTGACCGATTGCAGGAGCAGATGCAGACGTTATGAACGTTTGGCAAGCTCGATATGATGACTACTTGATATTTTAGTGCATCATGTTTTATGTCTTAGAATTGGAACTTCAAAGACGTTTTTGAAACGCCATGGATCATATGAGATGTTCCAAGAGTTGAAATTAGTATTTCAGACTCATGCCCATGTCGAAAGGTATGAGACCTTTGACAAGTAATGTCCCTACAAGATGGAGGAGAATAGCTCAGCTAGTGAGCATGTGCTCAGAATGTCTGAGTACTATACTCACTTGAATCAAGTGGGAGTTAATCTTCCAGATAAGATAGGGATTGACAGAGTTCTCTAGTCGCTATCACCAAGTTACTAGAACATCGTGATGAACTATAATATGCAAGGGATAACAAAAATGATTCCCAAGCTCTTCGTGATGCTGAAATCGGCGAAGGTAGAAATCAAGAAAAGCATCAGGCGTTGATGGTTGACAAGACCACTAGTTTCATGAAAAGGGCAAAAGGAAGAAGGGGAACTTCACAAAGGAACGGCAAGCAAGTTGCTGCTCTCGTGAAGAAGCCCAAAGCTAGACCCAAGCCTGAAACTGAGTGCTTCTACTGCAAAGAAAACTTTTCACTGGAAGTGGAACTGCCCTAGATACTTGATGGATAAGAAGGATGGCAAACTGAACAAAGGTATATTGGATATACATGTTATTGATGTGTAGTTTATAGCAACCCCTCGGCATTTGATACTTGTTCGGTTGCTAAGAGTAGTAACTCAAAACGGGAGTTGCAGAATGAACAGAAACTAGTCAAGGGCGAGGTGACGATGTGTGCTGGAAGTAGTTCCAAGATAGATATGATCATCATCGCACACTCCCTATACTTTCGGGATCAGTGTTGAACCTAAATAAGTGTTATTTGGTGTTTGCGTTGAGCATGAATATGATTTGATCACGTTTATTGCAATACGGTTATTCATTTAAGTTAGAGAATAATTGTTATTCTGTTTACATGAATAAAACCTTCTATGGTCATGCACCCAATGAAAATGGTTTGTTGGATTGTCGTAGTGATACACATATTCATAATGTTGAAGCCAAAAGATGCAGAGTTGATAATGATAGTGCAACTTATTTGTGGCACTACCGTTTAGGTCATATTGGTGTAAAGCGCATGAAGAAACTCCATTCTAATGGACTTTTGGAATCACTTGATTATGAATCACTTGGTACTTGCGAACCATGCCTCATGGGCAAGATGACTAAAATGCCGTTCTCCGGAACAATGGAGCGAGCAATAGATTTGTTGGAAATCATACATATTGATGTATGTGGTCCGATGAATATTGAGGCTCACGGCGGATATCATTATTTTCCCACCTTCACAGATGATTTGAGCAGATATCGGTATATCTAATTGATGATACATAAGTCTGAAACATTTGAAAAGTTCAAAGAATTTTAGAGTGAAGTGGAAAATCATCGTAACAAGAAAATAAAGTTTCTACAATCTGATCGTAGAGGAGAATATTTGAGTTACGAGTTTGGTCTTCATTTGAAACAATGTGGAATAGTTTCGCAACTCACGCCACCTGGAACACCAGAGCGTAATGGTGTGTCCGAACGTCGTAATCGCACTTTACTAGATATGGTGCAATCTATGATGTCTCTAACCGACTTTCCACAATCGTTTTGGGGTTATGCATTAGAGACAGCTACATTCACAATAAAAAGGGCACCATCTAATCCATTGAGATGATACTGTATGAACTATGGTTTGGCTAGAAACCTAAGCTGTTGTTTCTTAAAGTTTGGGGTTGTGATGCTTATGTGAAAAAGTTTCAGCCTGATAAGCACAAACCAAATCATAAAAGTGTGTCTTCATAGGATAACCAAAATAAACTGTTGGGTACACCTTCTATCACAGATCCGAAAGGCAATATCTTTGTTGCTAAGAATGGATACTTTCTATATAAGGAGTTTCTCTCGAAAGAAGTGAGTGGGAGGAAAGTAGAACTTGATGAGGTAATTATACCTTCTCCCGAATTGGAAAGTAGTTCATCACAGAAATTGGTTCCAGTGATTCCTACACCAATTAGTGAGGAAGCTAATGATGATGATCATGAAACTTCAGATCAAATTACTACCGAACCTCGTAGGTTAACCAGAGTACGGTCCACACCAGAGTGGTACGGTAATCCTTTCTGGAAGTCATGTTACTGAACCATGACGAACCTACGAACTATGAGGAAGCAATGATGAGCCAAGATTCCGCGGAATTGCTTGAGGCCATGAAATCTGAGATGTGGCACCCCGGCTCAGAGCGACCGGTTTACCTTGCATTGCCATCCGAAAGACCATGTCTTCTGGCAACATACAACTTCTTGGTACAGAAAACAACCGCTTTATTGATACTAGCGTCTCATAGTTTACATTACAATAGGTAGCAAGGCCAAGCGGCACACCCGGTGCGGCTGAACAATATGTACATTATTTGGTGAACATAAAAGGGCCTCGATCATAACAACTACGCGGCAGCGGGACAACATCGTAGCGGAACTCCATAGCACAAGGACACCGATGTGGACACAATCTAGACTAGAGCAGCACTCCTTTCCACGGGAATTTCCTGAAATCTGGCATGAGACGCCAGGTCAGTACATTGAATGTACTTGCAAGCTCACAACAAGCATAAACATAATGACAAACAATATCATGATAATTAACCAATTATTAGTAATGCAACAATGTAACCAACATGCTGTGAGCGCGCACTTATGAGCACAGTCCCTCGGACTACCTTACCACCGTGATCGCTTCTGGATCACAAATGTACCAACCACATGATCTTCACTATGGATACTTCGTGATCATTCCGGCGACCACAGCCATGACCAATATTTGGTCTCAAATGGTGATCCGTCCGGTGATCACAACCACGACCAACACTTGGTCTCCATCTATAGGATGACCTTCCCGCCATCCTCAACAGTGCAAAGTTCATGACTTCGTGTGCAAGATTAATTAAATGTTGACCCATGGTGTGACCTACTTTCGAGGTGTCCGTAACCGTGGACTCGGCTATCGATAGATTAATACACACTGCAGCGGTAGCACATTGTACCCACACCACGGAACCCATGGCCTCGTACTCCCGTTTGGGTGGACCAACGACATTCCGACGAAACCCCTCCATTGCCATGACACTCTCTCGGCCACTCCGACCCACTCCCCAATTGGGCTAGTCCTGGGTGGCCATGTGTCTACCAAAGACATAATGACCACCGTCATGGCCAACGTCCCTCATGGGGACCGGTACCAAAAATCTCCACAACGGGCTCACAAGGTTATGTCTGCTTACCGGGCCAGGGTACCGCACGCCCATAACCTTCCCTAGTTGGAGGCACCGACCAGAGGCATGACAATGGACCGAATAAAGGCCTTCCCATACAGGAAAATGTGGTTGCACTGGGAAAAACTCGATTCAGTGGCACCATGACTCGGTCAACAATAATTCAAGTTGTATTATTATCAGGTTCAACTTAAATTGAAAATAACCGTTGTCATAGTATGCCATGAAATGCAAGCACTAACATAGGCGCCACATATTAATGGAAATGACTGAGTCAATTAAATCCACACTAAGCATAAGTATCAACAACACCTCATACTTCTCTGGTTAGGATTGAACTCACATTAAACAGAATCTTTTCGAACAAATTTTACCATTTTCTCATGCAAGAAAATAGTTCTAATAAATTACTTATATCCATAACCATATTATTTCTATCATAGATAAGATTAATTCTAGTTTCTATAACCACTTAGTAGCTACAAACTTTCTGATAACATAAGCATGTAAACTTAAGCAAACACTAATAGAATATAAATAACCTAATTTTAATGATTTAGATGCATTGATTAAATTATTCATTCAAGTAGAAGAATAAAAATATCACAAATGTTGAAGTGGCATCATGAATATGTTGTTGTGGCTTGCCTTAGTGCAGATCAGGCTCACAAGCCCTCTGGTGTTCCTCAAGACAAGCTTCACTCTCTGAAAATAAATTTAAACACAAAAAGAAAATATCAAGAACCCTTCTAAATATCACCAGAAATCTAGACAGCAGGGGAAAATCCCATTTTTGGTGAGCTGCTAGATTTCTTTGCAAAGAACACAATGCAAAAAGAATCAATTCATTTGGACTTATGGTTGAAGAGTTATAGCTGTTTGAATCCCTCTGGATATAAATGAAATTTGAATTTAAATAAAACAAACAGGGGGTGACGTCGAAGGCGTAAAGCCTCGGGGCGCCACCACTCGTACCGCTTCGCGCGCGTACTGAGTGGCTGACTAGCGGGCCCCGCTAGTCAGGTGGGGGAAGAGGGAGAAGGAAACAAAGGAGGCTGCGGCTTCGCCGGAGCTCACGCCGGCGACGAGGGCTCCTCGGCCAAAATGAGAGGGAGGGATAGAGAGAGGGGATGGAGGCGCACATGCCCGTACCCGTAGCGTAGCTAGGGGTGGTCGGACGGTGTTAGAATCGACCTCGCAAGCGGAGGCAAAGAGCGGAGGTCGCTAGAGACGAAGACGACGGCGAACAGCGGTGACTCCAGGGGCTTCAACTAGGCGGAACAACACCACCAGAGAGTGGCGGAGGCCCTGGAAGGATTGCCTAGGCCTGGGAAGGGCTGGAGCGACCGTGGCAACCCGAGAGGATCGCTGGCGAGCTCGGGCTCGGGGACGGCGGCCCGCGGCCTGCCCGGCCGGGCTACGGTTTCCTACGGTGTTGTGGGGTGTGTGGCAGTGGAGGATGGTGCTCGAGGAGGCTGGGGTTGGCTCCATTTATAGGTGAGCGTCCAGGGGGGATCGGGCTCCGCCATCGACACCTGGACACGGTGCCCGGTGACGAGCGGCATCGGTGAGAGGGGGAGAAGGTGACGCAGCTCACGTGGGAACTGTGGGTGAACGGGGACGAGCACAGGATCGAAGAGAAGGCGACAAGCATAGTGCACACCGCACTGTTACATTGGCCGGACCGTGCCCGTGCTTGCTGCGGCGAGCTCCGGCGTCGGCGAGTGCCAGGGGAGAGTTAAGGGGGTTTGGACGAAGATGGTGGTGAGGTTTGGCACGCTTTGGCGGTCGGGGAAGAGAGCACGCATGAAACAGAGCGCTCGGCGGCACCCAGAGCTCATCGACACGCGGGCTGGCATCGTGTACACGCGTGGTCACGGCATGAACGTTGCCCTCAGGCCGGCCTACGTCCAAAGTTCATGTATAGCTTGTTGTTCATGGTAGTTTTGAAGTTTACCACACTTTGGTTTGGATCCAGACACAGTAGAAAAGATTTTACAAGCCAAGTAAGTTTCTAATCAGTAACTTTAAGAGTTTACTGAGGTCAAATGGCTGGGGGTTTGGAGCTGGGTTTTGGAGGCTAGCAATCATCTACTAAGGTGATGATACATAAGAAAAATCAGCCTCATTGGAGCAAGTAAAATGGTAGTTGCTGTAGAAACCACCATTTCTGCCCAGAACAGAAAATATTTTCTATGGCAAAAATATTCCAAAAAGTGGTGCAATATTTTTTCTTAGGAAGGTGCCCTAGGGTTCAAAGAATATTTCTGATTTTTCTCAGATTTTTGTGGGCAAGAAAAATTGGGATTGCTTTGTAGGACATAGATCTAGCTAGGGTTTAACGGAAGGAAATGAATATTTTTCATTAAAGAAAAATATTCCAAATATTATTATGAGGTGAACGAGAGAGGAAATGATGCTTAGAGAGGGAGATGACGCACTTGGATGAAAGCCAAGGTACCCAAGTGTTTAAGTCCCCATGAAAAGATTTAAAAACTCCAACTTCCAAAATCATTTCGAATGAAAATCAGGCAAATTAAAGAGGGAAAAAACCAGGCTGCCACAAACCTCCCCCACTTAGAATGAATCTCGTCCTTGAGATTCGGTTGCTTGGGAAAACCATTCGGGATAATGTGCCCTTAGAAATTCTTCGCATTCCCAAGTTGTTTCTGACTCGGTGTGATGCTCCCACTGGACTTTGTAGAACTTCCTCACTTTACTACGAGTGACCCTTTCCATCTGATCCAAAATTTTGACTGGCCTCTTTTCGTATGTTAAATCCTTTGCCAACTCTATTTTGGTCATAGCAGCCCTTTTCTTAGGTGGCGATATGCATCGCCTCAACTGTGAGACATGAAACACATTGTGCACGTCTGACAATTCTGGGGGTAGTTCCAGCTGATAAGCAATAGTACCCACTCGGGACATGACTGGAAATGGAACAATAAACCTAGGTGCCAACTTTCCATGAGTCTGAAATCTCTTGAGTCCTTTCATAGGAGTGACTCGGAGGTATACATGTTCTCTGGGTTCAAAACTGATCTGTCGGTGCTTTGCATCATAATAACTCTTCTGTTGAGATTTGGCCAATTGCAATCTATCTCTGATTTCCCTAACTTGTTTCTCAGCTTCCATCATGAGATTTGTTCCGAAAATGCGGCTATCTCCAGTTTGAGACCAATTTAAAGGAGTGCGGCACTTACGGCCATACAACGCCTCGTATGGTGACATCTTTAGACTAGTCTGGAAGATGTTGTTATAAGAGAACTCGGCATACGGCATACACTCTTCCCATTTAGGTCCTTGAGCCAAAGCACAGGCTCGCAGCATATCTTCGAGTATTTGGTTTACCCGCTCTGTCTGTCCATCAATCTGAGGATGATAAGCGGTACTATATTTCAGCACTGTCCCCAAGGCTTGATGGAGATGTGACAAAAAAGCGGATGTAAAAAGTGAACCTCGGTTAGAAGTGATGGTTCGAGGTACTCCATGCAGACTGACTATCCTAGATACATACAGCTGTGCAAGTTGGTCTGCCCGATATGTGGTTCTAATCGGGATAAAGTGAGCAACCTTGGTTAAGGTGTCCACTTTGACCCAGATTGCATCATTGCCTCGCTGAGTCTTGGGCAATCCTGTTATGAAATACATGCAGGCATCATCCCATTTCCATTTTGAGACTGGCAGAGGTTGGAGGAGTCCAGCTAGCTTCTGATGCTCTGCCTTTACCTTGTTGCATATGTCGCAACATGCCACAAAATAGGCAATGTCCTTCTTCATTCCGTCCCACCAAAATCTTTGTCGGAGGTCTTCATACATTTTTGTACCTCCCGGGTGAATGGAATACGAAGATTCGTGTGCTTCAGACAGGATTTTCTGCTTTAGATCTGCTTGATTGGGTACACAAATCCTTCCCCGGAAACGGAGGGTACCCAATTGATCCTTCGAGAAGTCTAAAATCTGTCCTTCTACCATACTCTTGGCACGTTTTTGCAGGACGGTGTCAGTTGACAGGGCCTTGCGGATCTCTTCATCAAGTGTGGGGGCAACTTCCAAAATATTAGCAAGGCTAGCATCAACTATGGCCAGGTTGAGCTGAGCAATCTCCTCTTGAAGTTCAGGAGGCAAGGATCCCAATATGACATTCAGGCTGACAGGCTTTCGACTGAGCGCATCGGCGACCACGTTGGCCTTACCCGGGTGGTAATTTATTTCAAGATCATAATCCTTGACTAACTCATGCCACCTTTATTTACGGAGATTTAAATGTGGCTGAGTAAATATATACTTGAGGCTTTTGTGATCGGTAAAAAATTGGCACCTCTTCCCGATGAGGTAGTGCCTCCAAATTTTTAGAGCATGAACCACCGAGGCCAATTCTAGATCATGAGTGGGATAATTTCCCTCGTGGGGTCATAGCTGTCGTGATGCATAAGCTACTACCTTGTCGTCTTGCATCAGTACGCATCCCAGTCCTTGTCTAGAGGTGTCACAATACACATCAAAACTGCGGTAGATATCTGGAAGGGTTAACACGAGTCGTCAGTCGTATCTTTAGCTCATTAAAACTTTTGTCACAGTCCTTGGTCCATTCAAACTTCTTATCCTTTTTGAGAAGCTCCGTCATGGGCTTAGCAATCTTGGAAAACCCTTCAATGAAATGACGGTAATACCCGGCTAATCCAAGAAAACTACGGATCTATGATACGGTTGCGGGTGGCAACCATTCGAGCACATCCTTTACTTTGCTCGGGTCCATGGCTATACCTTCGGTAGATAGAACGTGTCTAAGAAACCCAACTTGCTTGAGCCAAAACTCACACTTACTGAATTTGGCGTATAGCTGATGGTCGCGAAGTCATTGTGGTACTGCTCGGAGGTGTTCTTTGTGATCTTCTTCACTCCTTGAGTAAATAAGTATGTCATTGATGAAGACTACCACGAACTTATCGAGGAAGTCCATGAATACTTTGTTCATCATATGCATGAAGAAAGCTGGGGCATTGGTGAGACCAAAGGACATAACTGTATATTTGTAAAGACCGTACCGAGTAGTGAATGCGGTCTTAGGGATATCTTCCTTTTTAATCTTGAGCTGATGATATCATGTCCTTAGATCAATCTTGGAGAAAACTTTGGCCCCACCGAGATGATCAACCAGATCATCAATCCTTGGTAGTGGATATTTATTTTTGATGGTGACATCGTTCAGCTGATGGTAATCCACACACATGCGGAGGTTGCCATCCTTTTTGTCCATGAAGATAGCAGGTGATCCCCATGGTGATGAGCTAGGACGGATATATCCTTTCCAGAGCATTTCATCAAGCTGTTTCTTTAGCTCCACTAATTCTGATGAGGGAATCCCGTAATACTTCTTGTATAACGATGCGGTTCCGGGCACAAGATCTATTGCAAACTCAAGCTCTCGATCTGGTGGCATGCCTGGCAACTCTTCGGGAAATACATCTGGGAACTCACTGACCCAGAATTAATTCCAATTCAGCCAAAGCGGTGAAGGCCATTTATTTCTTGGGTATGCTTCTGCGAGCATAGAATTTGGTAGTCTGCCCCTTTAGACAGGTCAAAGTAACTTCTCGGGTCACGCAATTTATGCATACTTGATATTGAGTCAGCCAATTCGTACTGAGGATAACATCCAACTTATCCGACTCAATGATTATCAAGGAAGTTGGAAAACAGACTCCGTTGATATTGATTTCCAGATTACGGCAGACTAGATTACTCCTGATTAATGATCCCGGGGTTTGTACCAGCATATTCTCGCCCAAAAGCGAACAAGTAAATTTGTTTTGGGCAACAAAACTCCGAGAAATAAAAGAGTGGGAAGCCCCAGAGTCAAATAAAATTACTGCAAGTATGTTGTTAACAGAGAACATACCGATGACAACTTCGGCGTTCTCTTGGGCTTCATCAGCAGAGAGGTGATGAACGTGCCCAATGATGTTTTGCTGGTTTGGGCATGATTCCATATAGTTGACTTGTGGTCTGTATAGAGCATTTGCCTTGCTGTTCTTGGGACACTGTCTGGCGTCATGTATGGTTTTCCCACAACTGAAGCAAGCATTGATGTGCTGGCGCTCCTCGTGCACTGGGTTGGACACAACATTCTTGACTTGCGTGGTGGTCTTGTTAACATTTTGATGCCAATTGGGCTTGTATTCCACCTGAGTCTGCTGCCAGGTACGGGCCTTTTGCATGGGTTGCCCATCCTTCTTTGGCTCGAACTTGCGCTGGTGATCATTATTGACAGGCCTGTTGTCTGATACGAGCTTGTGCTCCCTTTTAGCAATGAAAGCTTTGTTCACCAAAGTTTGGAAATCTGGGAAATCAAAAATACTGAGAGTACACCAGAGTTGCAGGTTTAATCCACCAAGAAATCTGCCAATCTTTGTTTCTTCGGTGGCCACGTCATGAAGGGAGTAACGGGCCAGGTGATTGAATTTTTGCAGATATTCACCCACAGACTGATTTCCTTGGAGGAGCGAGAGAAATTTGCACTGCTTAGTCTTCATAATTCCAGTAGGGATATGATATTTCCGGAACTGATCTTTGAATTGTGTCCAGGTAATTTCTTCATCAGTGGGCCACATGGCTTCTGTATTTTCCCACCACATGGCAGCAGCGCCTTCAAGATAATGAGTTACAAATGGAACTTTATCATCTTCTTCCGTATGAGCAGTCTCAAGCTTTCTATCAATGGTTCATAACCAATCGTATGCATCCAAGGGAACAAGGACCTGACTGAAACTGGGAGGCTTGGTCCTGTGAAAATCAGACAGCTTTGAGTGGTGACCATTTTGAGTTCCATTCTGACCAACTATAGCTTGCACACTTCTTAATATTTCAATCAGATCATTATTCCATATTTTGTCAAACATTCGCAGAGTTTGCTCAGTGGAGGGCGGATTTGGCGGTGCAGGCGGTGGTGGAACGTACAGCTCGGGGAGTGTCCTGCCTGTCGTGCGGAACGATGAACAGGGGTACCCTCGCGAACGTTGCTACTGCTGCCTCCCCGCGGCATCCTATTATGATTTTTCCCAAGGCAACGCAACCGAGATGAGAAACATTCAAAATAAATTGGGGAAAACCCAGCAACAAAGCCCGAGAAAAACTGAAATGACGAAAAAAACATGGCGAATAAAATAGAGTTCCAACATAATTATACATAGACTCATACATGAAAGATAACCATCATGCCAGGTTCAACTACTCTCATACAGAAAACGAAACATCATGACTCGTACTACTACATCCGGACATCATCCCGATGATTGCGGATACTCAGGGGCTCTACTGCTCTGCTGGAGCTGCGGGGTCCTCTCCTGAAGCGGACTCAGATCCGGAACTGACGAGGTTAACTGAGACCTCCGGGTTAAAGGTAAGATGACGACGCTGCCTAGAGGTCTCTCCCTTCGGGATAGGTGCAGGGTGAATCATCGGGGCTACAGGAGTAGTGAGAAGTGTAGCCCACTCAGCAGGGTCACTGAGAGGGTTCACCGTCGAGGCGCCCGAGCTACTGGGGGAGTGATTGGTGAAACAAGGGAACTAGAACTGATTGGAATATAAGGAGTAAATCCCACAGAGGATGGAGTAGTGGCAGATCTAGTAGTGACTAAAGCAGCGGCTAAAGGAGTACGAGCACGAGTCAGCTCTCGAGCCAGCTCGTGGATCATAAGATAGCTAGCAGTGATGTAACGAGCAAGATGACTAGCAACACTATTAGACTCTGGATCAATGGTAGAGAAACGGACACGACCATTGTCGTGCAGAGAAGGATAGTAGTAGAAACCTGGGTGGTTCTGCATCCAGACCTCGTTGTAACGAAGCTCGACAAGGACCTTGAATGCAGCAAACTGGACAGCCTGAGAAGTGGTAGAAGCGTAACCGCTCTGAGAGGTACCAGTGTAAGTGCTGGAATCGGAACTGGTGCGCAGAGTAACCACTGCGTGATAGTCATACACTGAGTCAGCTAGACGCTCCCTATACACACGATAAACTGGGTCGTCAACGAGGGAGTACAGCCGATGCCACACATTACGAAGAAGATGCGGCGACGTGTATGGCATCAGCTGCGACTGGCATGGATATGGCACTGGAGCCATCTACACTCACAACCATTAGTAGGTTAGCATAAAAATAAGACAAGTATATACAATGCAACAACCAGCTACCAATGCTACCGGCACTCAACGGAAACTCATATCTACCGTCCAGTCAACACGTCGTAGTCTAGCGTGGCCTACAGTCAGCGCGTCTCTGATACCAAGCGTTGTGGCACCCCGGCTTAGAGCGCCCGGTTTACCTTGCATTGCCAGCCTAGAGACCATGTCTTCCGGCAACACACAACTTCTTGGTACAGAAAACAACCGCTTTATTGGTACTAGCGGCTCATAGTTTACATTACAACAGGTAGCAAGGCCAAGCGGCACACCCGGTGCGGCTGAACAATATGTACATTATTTAGTGAACATAAAATAGCCTCGATCATAACAACTACGCGGCAGCGGAAAACAACGTAGCAGAACTCCATAGCACAAGGGCACCGATGTGGGCACGATCTAGACTCGAGCAGCACTCCTTTCCACGGGACTTTCCTGAAATCTGGCATGACACGCCAGGTCAGTACATTGAATGTACTTGCAAGCTCACAACAAGCATAAACATAATGACAAACAATATCATGATAATTAACCAATTATTTGTAATGCAACAATGTAACCAACATACTGTGATCGCGCTCTTATGAGCACAGTCCCTCGAACTACCTTACCACGGTGATTGCTTCCGGATCACAAATGTACCAACCACATGATCTTCACTATGGATACTTCGTGATCATTCCGGCAACCACAACCACGACCAATATTTGGTCACAAACAGTGATCCTTCCGGCGATCACAACCACGACCAACACTTGGTCTCAATCTACAAGATGAACTTCCCGCCATCCTCAACAGTGCAAAGTTCATGACTTCGTGTGCAAGATTAATTAAATGTTGACCCATGGTGTGACGTACTTTCGAGGTGTCCGTAACCATGGACTCGGCTATCGATAGATTAATACACTCTGCAGCGGTAGCGCACTGTACCCACACCACAGAACCCATGGCCTCGTACTCCCATTCGGGTGGACCAACGGCATTTCGACGAAACCCCTCCATTGCCATGACACTCTCTCCGCCACTCTAACCCACTCCCCAATTGGGCTAGTCCTGGGTGGCCCCATGTCTACCAAAGACACAACGTCCACCGTCGTGGCCAAGTCCCTCATGGGGACCGTCCCTCACGGGGACGGTACCAAAAATCTCAACAACGGGCCAGGGTACCGCAGCCCATAACCTTCCCTAGTTGGAGGCACCGACCAGAGGCATGACAACGGACCGAATAAAGGCCTTCCCATACAGGAAAATGTGGTTGCACTGGGAAAAACTCGATTCAGTGGCACCATGACTCGGTCAACGATAAATTCAAGTTGTATTATTATCAGGTTCAACTTAAATTGAAAATAACTGGTGTCATAGTATGCCATGAAATGCAAGAACTAACATAGGCGCCACATATTAACGGAAATGACTGAGTCAACTAAATCCAGACTAAGCATAAATATCAACAACACCTCATACTTCTCTGGTTAGGATTAAACTCACATTAAACAGAATCTTTTCTAACAAATTTTACCATTTTTCTCATGCAAGAAAATAGTTCTAATAAATTATTTATATCCATAACCATATTATTTCTATCATAGCAAAGATTGATTCTAGTTTCTATAACCACTTAGTAGCTACAAACTTTCTGATAACATAAGCATGTAAAATTAAGCAAACAATAACAAAATATAAATAACCAAATGATAATGATTTAAATGCATGGATTAAATTATTCATTCAAGTAGAAGAAAAAAATATCACAAATATTGAAGTGGCATCATGAAAATGTTGATGTGGCTTGCCTTAGTGCAGATGAGGCTCACAAGCCCTCTGGTGTTCCTCAAGACAAGCTTCACTCTCTGAAAATAAATTTAAACACAAAAAGCAAATATTAAGAACCCTTCTGAAAATCACCAGAAAATCTAGACAGCAGGTAAAAATCCCATTTTTGGTGAGCTGCTAGATTTCTTTGCAAAGAACACAATGCAAAAAGAATCAATTCATTTGGACTTATGGTTGAAGAGTTATAGCTGTTTGAATCTCTCTGGATATAAATGAAATTTGAATTTAAATAAAACAGACAGGGGGTGACATCGAAGGCGCAAAGCCTCAGGGCGCCACCACTCGTACCGCTTTGCGCGCGTATTGAGTGGCTGACTAGCGGGCCCTGCTAGTCAGGTGGGGGAAGAGGGAGAAGGAAACGGAGGAGGTCGCGGCTTCGCCGGAGCTCACGCCGGTGATAAGGGATCCTCGGCCAAAACAAGAGGGAGGGATTGAGAGAGGGGATGGAAGCACACCTACCCTTACCCATAGCATAGCTAGGGGTGGTCGGACGGCCTCGGAATCGACCTCGCAAGCGGAGGTCGCCGGAGACAAAGACGACGGCGAACAGTAGCGACTCCAGGGGCTTCAACCAGGCGGAACAACACCATCGGAGAGTGGCGGAGGCCCTGGAAGGATTTCCCAGGCCTGGGAGGGGCTGGAGCTACCGTGGCGACCCGAGAGGATCGCCAGCGAGCTTGAGCTCGGGGACGGCGGCCCGCGGCCTCCCGACCGGGCTACGGTTTCCTATGGTGTTGTGGGGTGTGTGGGAGTGGAGGATGGTGCTTGAGGAGGCTGGGGTGGCTCCATTTATAGGCGAGCGACGAGGGTGGGATCGGGCTCCGCTGTCGACACATCTCACGCGGGAACTGTGGGTGAACGGGGACGAGCACAGGACCGAAGAGAAGGCGACGAGCACAGTGCACACCGCACTGTTACGTTGGCCGGACCGTGCCTGTGCTTGCTGCGGCGAGCTCCAGCGTCGGTGAGTGCTAGGGGAGAGTTAAGGGGGCTTGGACGAAGATGGTGGCGAGGTTTGGCACGCTTTGGCAGTCGGGGAAGCGAGCACGCGCGAAACAGAGCGCTCGGCGGCACCCAGAGCGCGTCGACACGTAGGCTGGCATCGTGTACACACGTGGTCACCACGTGAACTTTTCCCTCAGGCCGGCCTACGTCCAAAGTTCATGTCTAACTTGTTGTTCGTGGTAGTTTTGAAGTTTACCACACTTTGGTTTGGATCCGAACGCAGTAGAAAAGATTTTACAAGACAAGTAAGTTTCTGATCACTAACTTTAAGAGTTTACCGAGGTCAAACGGCTGGGATTTTGGAGGCTAGCAATCATCTACTAAGGTGATGATACACAAGAAAACTCAGCCTCATTGGAGCAAGTAAAATGGTAGTTGCTGTAGAAACCACCATTTCTGCCCAGAATAGAAAATATTTTCTGTGGCAAAATATTTCAAAAAATGGTGCAATATGTTTGCTCAGGAAGGTGCCCTAGGGTTCAAAGAATATTTTGAATTTTCTAAGGTTTTTGTGGTCAAGAAAAATTGGGGTTGCTTTGGAGGACATAGATCTAGCTAGGGTTTAAGGGAAGGAAATGAATATTTTTCATTAAAGAAAAATATTCCAAAATTACTATGAGGTGAACCAGAGAGGAAATGATGCTTAGAGAGGGAGATGAGGCACTTGGATGAAAGCCAAGGGTACCCAAGTGTTTAAGTCCCCATTAAAAGATTCAAAAACTCCAACTTCCAAAATCATTTCAAATGAAAATCAGGCAAATGAAAGACGGCAAAAACCAGGCTGTCACATGAGATTGGATCCATGTATAAGAACAAAGTATGGACTTTGATTGACTTTCCCGATGATCGGTGAGTCATTAATAATAAATGGATCTTCAACAGGAAGACGAACGCTGATAGTAGTGTTACTATCTAAAAAGCTAGACTTGTCGAAAATGGTTTTTGACAAAGTTCAAGGTGTTGACTATGATGAGATTTTCTCACTTGTAGCGATGCTTAAGTATGTCCAAATCATGTTAGCAAATTGCCACATTTTATGAAATCTAGCAAATGGATGTCAAAACTACATTCCTTAATGGATTTCTTAAAGAAGAGTTGTATATGATACAACAAGAAGGTTTTGTCAATCCTAAAGGTGCAAACAAAGTGTGCAAGCTCCAGCGATCCATCTATGGACTGGTGCAAGCATCTCGGAGATGGAATATATACTTTGCTAAAGTGATCAAAGCATATGGTTTTATACAGACTTGCGGTGAAGCATGTATTTACAACAAAGTGAGTGGGAGCACTACAGCATTTCTGATAAGTATATGTGAATGACATATTGTTGATTGGAAATAATGTAGAATTTTCTGGAAAGCATAAAGGAGTGTTTGAAAAGAGTTTTTCAAAGAAAGACCTTGGTGAAGCTACTTACATATTGAGCATCAAGATCTATAGAGATAGATCAAGACGCTTGATATATTTTCAATGAGTACATACCTTGACAAGATTTTGAAGTAGATCAAAATGGAACAGTCAAAGAAGGAGTTCTTGCCTGTGTTGCAAGGTGTGAAGTTTAGTAAGGACTCAAAACCCGACCACGGCAGAAAATAGAAAGAGAATGAAAAGTCATTCCCTATGCCTCAGTCATAGGTTCTATAAAGTATGCCATGCTGTGTACCAGACCTATTGTGTACCTCACCACAAGTTTGGCAAGAGGGTACAATAGTGATCCACTAGTGGATCACTGGAGAACGGTCAAAAATATTCTTAGTAGAATAAGGAAATGTTTCTCGGTTATGGAGGTGACAAAGAGTTTGTCATAAAGAGTTACGTTGATGCAAGCTTTGACACCAATCTGGATGACTCTAAGTCTCGATCTAGATACATATTGAAAGTGGGAGAAATTAGCTAGAGTAGCTCCGTGCAAAGCATTGTAGACATAGAAAAATTTGCAAAATACATACGGCTCTGAATGTGGCAGACCCATTGACTAAATTTCTCTCACAAGCAAAACATGATCACTCTTTGGGTGTTAATCACATAGCGATGTGAACTAGATTATTGACTCTAGTAAACCCTTTGGGTATTAGTCACATAGAGATGTGAACTAATCACATAAAGATGTGAACTATTGGTGTTAAATCACATGATGATGTGAACTAGATTATTGACTCTAGTGCAAGTGGGAGACTGAAGGAAATATGCCCTAGAGGCAACAATAAAGTTGTTATTTATATTTCCTTATATCATGACAAATGTTTATTATTCATGCTAGAATTGTATTAACCGGAAAATTAGTACATGTGTGAATACATAGACAAACAGAGTGTCACTAGTATGCCTCAACTTGACTAGCTCGTTGAATCAATGATGGTTATGTTTGCTAACCATAGACATGAGTTGTCATTTGATTAACAGGATCACATCATTATAGAATGATGTGATTGACTTGACCCATCCGTTATCTTAGCACGATGATCTTTTAGTTTGTTGCTATTGCTTTCTTCATGACATATACATGTTCCTATGACTATGAGATTATGCAACTCTTGAGTACCGGAGGAACACTTTGTGTGCTACCAAATGTCACAATGTAACCGGGTGATTATAAAGGTGATGTACAGATGTCTCCAATCGTGTTTGTTGAGTTGGCATAGATCGAGATTAGGATTTATCACTCCGAGTATCGGAGAGGTATCTTTGGGCCCTCTCGGTAATGCACATCACTATAAGCCTTGCAAGCATTGTGACTAATGAGTTAGTTGTGGGACGATGCATTATGGAACGAGTAAAGAGACTTGCCGGTAACGATATTGAAGTACGTATTGAGATACCGACGATCGAATCTCGGGTAAATAACATACCGATGACAAAGGGAACAATGTATGTTCTTATGTGGTTTGACCAATAAAGATCTTCGTAGAATATGTAGGAACCAATATGAGCATCCAGGTTCCACTATTGGTTATTGACCGGAGACGTGTCCCGGTCATGTCTACATAGTTCTCGAACCCGTAGGGTCCGCACGATTAACGTTCGGTGATGATCAGTATTATGAGTTTATGCGTTTTGTTGTACCGAAGGTAGTTCGGAGTCCCGGATGAGATCGGGGACATGACGAGGAGTCTCGAAATGGTCGAGAATTAAAGATCGATATATTGGACAACTATATTCGGACATCGGAAAGGTTCCGAGTGATTCGGATATTTTTTGGAGTACCGGGGAGTTACGGGAATACGGGGGATGAAGTATTGGGCCTCATGGGCCAAGTGGTGGAAGAGAGGAGGCAGGACAAGGCAGGGCGCGCGCCCCCCTAGCCCAAACCGAATTGGACTAGGGGGCTGGCCCCCCTTTCCTCCTTTCCTCCCTCTCCTTACTTCTCCCTCTCCTCCTTCCTTTCCCCCTCCTAGTAGGAGTAGGAAAGGGGAGTGCTACTCCTACTAGGAGGAGGACTCCTCCTCCTGGCACGCCCTGCAAAGGCCGGCCGACCTCCCCCTTGCTCCTTTATATACAGGGGTAGTGGCACCCTAGGACACACAAGTTGATTGTTCCAAGCCGTGTGTGGTGCCCCCCTCCACCATAATCCACCTCGATCATATCGTAGCGGTGCATAGGCAACATCATCACTGTCATCATGCCGTCGTGCTGACGGAACTCTCCCGTGAAGCTCTGCTGGATCGGAGTTCGTGGGACATCATCGAGCTGAACGTGTGCTGAACTCGGAGGTGCCATACGTTCGGTACTTGGATCGGTCAGATAGTTAAGACATATGACTACATCAACCGCGTTCTCATAACTCTTCCGCTTATGGTCTACAAGGGTACGTGGATGATACTCTCCTCTCTCATTGCTATGCATCACCATTATCTTGTGTGTGTGTAGGATTTTTTTTGAAATTACTACGTTTCCTAACATGACCTCCGTATGGGTTATCATCAGATTCACATTCATGAACAAGAAATTCCCAAGACAACATTCAGAACAAGCTTTTGGTTCTTATGAATATACTGTCATGTCTTTTGGCCTTGTCAATGCTCCTCCAACATTCTCTCGCATGATGAACTTCATCTTCAACCCCTACCAAATGAATTCGTCTTAGTGTATCTCAATGATATCCTGGTGTTCACCAAGAATAAGAAGGATCATGCCAAGCATTTGAGATTGGTGCTTGACAAGCTCAGAGAGTATCAATTCTATGCGAACTTCTCCAAATGTGAGTTTTGGCTTGATGAAGTTCTTTACCTTGGCCACATCATCTCCACCAAAGGCATTGATGTTAATCCAGAGAAGGTTTCTGCAATTGTCAATTGGGAGCCTCCTCAGAATGTCAAGCAGCTCCGCAGTTTCCTTGGGCTTGCAAGCTACTGCCGAAGATTCCTTGAGAATTTCTCAAAGATTGCAAAGCCTCTTTCCAACCTCCTCCAGAAGCATTTCAAGTATGTCTGGACTCCTGAGTGTAACGTTGCTTTCAACACTCTCAAAGAGAAGCTAGTCTCAGCTCCTGTCTTGACTCCTCCTGACAAATCCAAGCCATTCGAAGTTTTCTGTGATGCCTCATTGCAAGGTCTCAGTGCCATGTTAATGCAAGAGAAGAAAGTTGTGGCTTATACCTCTCGCCAGTTCAAGCCAAATGAAAGGAACTACCCCACTCACGATCTTGAGTTGGTGGCAGTTGTCCGTGCATTAATAACATGGAGACATCTCTTGTTGGGAAGGCAAGTGTACATTTTCACCGATCACAAGAGCCTCAAGTATTTCTTCACTCAACCCAACCTCAACCTCGGGCAAACTCGTTGGGTCGAAATGATTCAAGAGTACAATCCAAGTATTGAATATACTCCAGGGAAGGAAAATGTGATTGCAGATGCTTTGAGCAGAAAGGCTTACTGCAACAGCTTAATCCTCAAGCCATTCCAACCGGATCTTTGTGAAGCTTTCCGCAAGCTCAACCTTCAAGTTGTTCCTCAAGGTTTTCTTGACAACCTTCAAGTCACTCCAACTTTAAAAGATCAATTTCGTGAGGCACAACTCCTTGATACCATGGTGAAGAAGGTGAAGCACGGTATTGCCAAGGGCTTATCCAAATACAAGTGCTATCGCATTAATGACAAGGACACCTTATTCTTCGAGGACCGGATTGTGGTTCCTAAAGGTGATCTAAGGAAGGTCATAATGAACGAAGCGCATAATTATCTTCTATCCATTCATCTAGGCAGTTCGAAGATGTACCATGACCTCAAGCAGTCGTATTGGTGGACTCGAATGAAGTGAGAGATTGCTCAATTCGTGAACGAATGTGATGTCTGTCGAAGGGTGAAAGCATAACACCAATGACCAGCTGGTCTCCTCTAACCTCTTGCTATTCCAGAATGGAAGTTTGATCATATCGAAATGGACTTTGTAACTGGCTTCGCAAGTCCAAGCGTGGGAATGATGCTATCTTTGTTGTCATCGACAAGCTTACAAAAGGGGCTCATTTCCTTCCAATCAAAAAATCCATCACAGCAGCTCAGTTGGCAGAGCTATACACCTCCAGAATTGTCTCCTTGCATAGTATTCCACAATTAATCTCTTCAGACCGCGAAAGCATTTTCACTTCTAAGTTCTGGGACTCCTTCCAGAAGGCCATGGGCACCAACATTCACTTCAGCACAGCTTTCCATACTCAAACAAGTAGCCAAGTCGAGCGAGTCAATCAAATCCTCGAAGATATGCTCAGGGCTTGTGTCATCTCTTTCGGTATGAAGTGGGAAGATTGTCTTCCATATGTCGAGTTCTCCTACAACAACAGCTTCCAAGGAAGTTCGGGCAAGGCCCCATTCGAAATTCTTTATGGTAGAAAGTGTTGTACTCCTCTCAATTGGTCCGAGACTGGTGAAAGCCAACTTCTTGGAAATGACTTGATCATAGAAGCAGAAGAAATGTGTAATGTCATCCGTGAAAATCTCAAAGCCGCGCAATTGCGCCAGAAGAGTTACTATGATAGCAAGCATCATGACTTGGCTTTTGAGATCAGAGACCATGTATACCTCCGCGTCTCTCCAATGAAATGCACTCAACGGTTCGGTATCAAAGGGAAGCTTGCACCGCGATACGTGGGTCCTTTCAAGATCATTGGCAAAAGAGGCAATCTCGTCTATCAACTTGAGCTTCCGTCCAACTTCGCAAATGTGCATGATGTTTTTCACATGTCACATCTTCGCAAGTGCTTCAAGACCCCCGAGAGCACTATCAACTTCGAAGAGATTGACCTCCAAGATGATTTGTCTTATCATGATCATCCCGTTGCTATTCTTGAAGAAACTGAGCACAAAACTCACAACAAGTCGATCAAATTCCTGAAAGTTAAGTAGTCTCACATTCCAACCGAGAAACCACCTGGGAGCATGAGGATCACCTCCGTTCTGAATACCCGGAGTTCTTTCAGTCCTAGATCTCGGGATGAGGTCCTCTTGTAGTGGAGCAGAGTTGTAACACCCCAGATGTAAAACTTCCACAATTGGCATTGTATCCAACCTTGTCATGATCAATCCCAAGTGGTTCCCTCCTTGTTGGTTTCATTTTGGGTTTACTTTGTTTCCTATTGCATTGTCTTGTCTTTACTTGTCATATTTCTTTTTGTCATTCATTGTTGCATCTTGGCCTCATCATAGTGTTGCATTTGTGCTTCTTGCCATGTTGCATTTTTTCATGCTCATCATGTGGATTGTGGTATTAATATTGTTGTGAGGAAGTGTGCATCACTCCAAGGCCATCTCTCTCTAACCACGCATCATCACCTCACCCTCCTCCTATTCCTTTCCTTTTGCAAGTGTCACTTTTCCCCTCTCCATTAATGTTCATCCTTTCCCTACAAATATCAGACCATGCCTACACTTGGTTTAAAAATGATCCAAGTATGAATTACATTCAAACTTGTTTTATTTTTCTACCTCTAAAAATGCCCAAAGCAATTTATTGAAATACTACATAAATCCAGGGTCATGGGGATATTTTCATATCTTTCACACCCCTCTCCTACCTCCCTGGCCTTTTCCTTTTCTACAGCTGTGGATTTAATTTTGCAGAATTATAAAGAAAAAGGAAAGGCCCTCCCAATGCATCCACTTGGGCCTTTTCCCTCTCCCGCAGCCCAAAATACCAAATCAGCCGCACCAAACCGCAGCCAAGGCAGCCCACCTTGCCCGCACGCAATAGGAGGTTCGTCCTCCTATACGGCAGCTCATCTACAAGAGCCACGTCGACGCCCCGGTCGATTTGATGGCCGTCTGGAGCCCTAGAGCCCTATAAAGCACGTCCAAACCCTACCCCGGCCTCTCCTTTATCCTTTTCAAACCCTCCCCTTCCCTTGCCGACGCCTAGGTAAGTCTCCATGCCCACGCCTTCGCCGCGGTCACCATGACCCGAGCTCGGGGTAGCTCCTCGCGCTCCTCCGACACCCTCGGCCGCCGTGGATAGAAGCGCCAAGCACCTCTCCACCCCCTGCCTCCACGCACGCAACCACATGGCCTCTGGATCGACTTCTCCGACCTATCTTCTTCCTCTTCTTCCTGTTCAGAAGCCCCGCCAAGTTCTGCGCGTCTCTGCATCGTATCCATCACTTATCCGGCCACACCTTCATGTCTAGTGGACACTAGGTGAGCAGTCGCACCTCTCAGACCCCTCTCTTTGTTGGTTGTGACCCGTAGTCGTCGCTATGCCCGTGTCAACGTCGTGCTCTTCGCGCTCCGGTCAAGGCCGTGTTTATTTTCTTCTCTATTGCTTTTGTTGCTCCGAGCCGTGCACTGCCCGGCTTGCTCCCTGCATCCCGTATGCTCGTGGGCAACCCCCCTGCTCGCTACACTTGCCTCTCGCGCGCATGCCCGTTCCCCACTCACCCTGGCTGCTTCGCTGCCATGCTGTGTTGCTTCCCTGCTCGCCGTGCTCGCCATGGCCCGAACCGAGCAGATGCTCGAGCCCGAGCACCACTGCACTCCCTAGCTGATGACCATGTTGCCTCCTTGATCCCGCATCTCTGCAAGCACACCACATCGCCGGATGTGGTAGCCTCGCTCGCTGGCGTCGTCCGAGTCTTCTCTGCTGCAGGGAAGAAGAGGACCCGTACCAGCCTCCAATTACCTCAACAGGAGCCGAGCCCCAACCCAACTAATACCCTGTCCTAACCCAACTGGTCTGTGCCTTGCCTTGCAATCCAGGAGATCTGGGTTTGAATCCAAGGCTCCACACATATTTTTTTTGAGGTGCTAGTTTTCTTTAGTGTGTCACTGACAACCAGGACCCACCTGTCATCCCCTAGCACCCTCCTCCTTTTTTATTATTATTTTGTTCTTACTCAGTTTTTTTTGAGGTGCTAATTTTCTTTAGTGTGTCACTGACAACCAGGACCCACATGTCATCCCCAAGCACCCTCCTCCTTTTTTATTATTTTGTTCTTACTTAGTAAACCCAGCAAAATTCCATTTCTAGAATAAGCTAGTTTTCCATTTCGGGCCCTGTCCAATTCTGGACATTCCATTTCTGGCTCTTTTCCATTTCTGTCAATATCCCTTTTATGCAGGTTATGTTTTGCATATTTGTGATGATTTTTCTACAATAACCCCCACACATTACATATGTTTTTAGGGTAGAAAAATCCCACCAATCCAGTGGTGGCATTAGTTTTTGCATTTGATCAAGTTCATGAACATGTCATTTTACATCATGTTATTGCTTTGGCATTTTTGTGTGAATTAATTCAAGCATGTCATGAGTTCTTTTTACCTGGATAGTTTCATTTTCATGCCTACTTAATGCTAGATTTTATTCCATGTATTTTGGTGCACTGTGATGAGTGCAAGAAGCTTGCAAAGATGCCATCATCAATCTGCATATTGCCATGACATGAATTCTTCTAAGTCTGTTAACAACCATATCATTTGCCATGTTTGCCTTGTTGCAACCAACCTTTCTAGGGGTTTTGGGACCGAGCTTAGTAATGGAGATTTATTAAGTGCATTTAGTACTATCATGCCAGGAACTTGTGTAATCTAATATGTCCCTGTAGCATATAGTTTGCTATGCATAAACTTTGCTACCAGATGCTCTTCGTGTCTTGATGTATGAATTTCTGCTAGGTCCCATAAGCTGTTAACCTTTTCATTCTTGCCATGCTACTTTAGACTTGTTCTAGGGGTTTCTAGCAGTAGCTCGGTGTTCATAATTTGTAGAGCTTCACCTCTATTTCACTGCCATGCTTTGTGTTTTCATGTTTGGGTGTTGTAGCATAGTTTCACCTTGCATCTATGTGACCATGTTGCTATTTTAAGCAGTTTGCATCATATCTTGTGTTGCTTGTCATTTGCAAACCGTGCATCCATTTCTGGTGATCCTTATATCGATTTCGACTGAAATCACCCCATCTTTCCAATGGCATGCTTTATTTGCCAAGTTGATGCCATGATCATCTTTTCCCTTCCGGAGTATCCATATGCATCACACATCGTATCTTGCATTCCATGCCATGTCTTGCATCATGTTGCTTGTGCATTGGACTGTGATTGATTGTCATTCTGTTGCATGTGTTCTTGCTTTGGGTACAGCCGAGAGATGAGTACGTGAACGAGGAGCCTGTTAAGTACGGTTACAAGGAGCAAGATTTCGACAACCCTCAGAACTTTGCAGGCAAGATGCTCATTACCCTCGATATCACTTCTATCTTTGCTTGCTAGTTGTTCGTTCTATCGCTATGTAGCGCTACCTACCACTTGATTATCATGCCTCCCATATTGCCATGCCAAGCCTCTAACCCACCTCCCTAGTGAACCGTTGTTTGGCTAAGTTACCGCTTTTGCTCAGCCCCTCTTATAGCATTGCTAGTTGCAGGTGCCTTGCAAGTTGTTCCATGTTGTGAACATGGATATGTTGGGATATCACAATATCTCGTATTTATTTAATGCATCTATATACTTGGTAAAGGGTGGAAGGCTTAGACTTTTGCTTGGTGTTTTGTTCCACTCTTGCCACCTTAGTTTCTGTCATACCGGTGTTATTTCCTTGATTTTGCGTTCCTTACGCGGTTGGGGTTATGGGACCCCCTCGACGGTTTGCTTTGAATAAAACTCCTGTAGCAAGGCCCAACCTTGGTTTTACCATTTGGCTAATAACAACTAAAACTTGCATAGGGACCTGCCGGCCCCCGTGGACTTAATCAACAAACCGGACCTGTGCTCATCATGAGTGTTGGTCCAAACCGGGCAGACTGCGGGGCCGCCTTAGGGAAACTCGAGGTATTTGGTATATACCTATAGGCTGACCATCTGGTGTACCCTAAGACCGAGACCGCACAGCTCCTATCAGGCTAGGTCAGTGCATAGGGAGGTCTTGCTGGACTTGTTTTACAATTGTCAAAATGTCTTGTAACCGGGATTGCAAGACTGATCGGGTCTTTCCGGGAGAAGGAATATCCTTCGTTGATCATGAGAGCTTGTGATGGGCTAAGTTGGGACACCCCTGCAGGGTATAAAATTTCGATAGCCGTGCCCGCGGTTATGTGGCGGGTAGGAATTTATTAATATCCGGTTGTAGAGAAATTGACACTTGACTTAATTAAAACACATCAACCGCGTGTGTAGCCGTGATGGTCTCTTTTCGCCGGAGTCCGGGAAGTGAACACGGTTTGGGTTATGAATGATCGTAAGTAGTTCAGGATCACTTCTTGATCATTTCTAGCTTCACGACCATTGTGTAGCTTCTTATCTTACTCTAATTTTTGTATGTTAGCCACCATATTTGCTTAGCGCTTGCTGCAATCACTCCTCATTACCATGTCCTACCCATAAGCTTAAATAGTCTTGATCTCGCGGGTTTTGAGATTGTTGAGTCCTCGTGACTCAAGGATACTTACAAAACAGTTGCAGGTGGCGATGATACCAGTGCAGGTGATGCTACCAAACTCAAGTGGGAGTTCGACGAGGACCTTGGTCGTTATTATGTTTCGTTTCCTGATGATCAGTAGTGGAGCCCGGTTGGGACGATCAGGAATCTAGCATTTGGGGATATCTTATTTTCCTTTTTGATTTGACCGTAGTCGGTATATGTGTGTATTTTGGATGATGTATGAATTATTTAAGTATTGTGTGAAGTGGCGATTGTAAGCCAACTCTCTTTATCCCTTTCTTGTTCATTACATGGGATTGTGTGAAGATGACCCTTCTTGCGACAAAACCACAATGCGGTTATGCCTCTAAGTCGTGCCTCGACACGTGGGAGATATATCCGCATCGTGGGCGTTACACCTGGGGATGTAGTTGGCCGTGCTAGAAGACTCCACGGACATGTCGCGGCGCGCGCGCACTTGGGCACCCCGTGCATCCTCGACGAGTCGGGTGTTGATCTGTTGGTCGTGCCATAATGCTAACACCGCCCTCGGCTGTTGGAAATATGCCCTAGAGGCAATAATAAATTGGTTATTATTATATTTCCCTGTTCATGATAATCGTTTATTATCCATGCTAAAATTGTATTGATAGGAAACTCAGATACATGTGTGGATACATAGACAACACCATGTCCCTAATAAGCCTCTAGTTGACTAGCTCGTTGATCAATAGATGGTGACGGTTTCCTGACCATGGACATTGGATGTCGTTGATAACGGGATCACATCATTAGGAGAATGATGTGATGGACAAGACCCAATCCTAAGCCTAGCACAAGATCATGTAGTTCGTATGCTAGAGCTTTTCTAATGTCAAGTATCATTTCCTTAGACCATGAGATTGTGCAACTCCCAGATACCGTAGGAGTGCTTTGGGTGTGCCAAACGTCACAACGTAACTGGGTGGCTATAAAGGTACACTACAGGTATCTCCGAAAGTGTCTGTTGGGTTGGCACGAATCGAGACTGGGATTTGTCACTCCATGTAAACGGAGAGGTATCTCTGGGCCCACTCGGTAGGACATCATCCTAATGTGCACAATGTGATCAAGGAGTTTATCACGGGATGATGTGTTATGGAACGAGTAAAGAGACTTGCCGGTAACGAGATTGAACAAGGTATCGGGATACCGACGATCGAACCTCGGGCAAGTATCGTACCGATAGACAAAGGGAATTGTATACGAGATTGATTGAATCCTCGACATCGTGGTTCATTCGATGAGATCATCGTGGAACATGTGGGAGCCAACATGGGTATCCAGATACCGCTGTTGGTTATTGACCGGAGAGTCATCTCGGTCATGTCTGCATGTCTCCCGAACCCGTAGGGTCTACACACTTAAGGTTCGATGATGCTAGGGTTATAGGGAATAGATATACGTGGTTACCGAATGTTGTTCGGAGTCCCGAATGAGATCCTGGACGTCACGAGGAGTTCCGGAATGGTCCGGAGGTAAGTATTTATATATGGGAAGTCCTGTTTTGGTCGCCGGAAAAGTTTTGGGGTTTATCGGTAACGTACCGGGACCACCGGGAGGGTCCCGGGGGTCCACCAAGTGGGGCCACAAGCCCCGGAGGGCTGCATGGGCCAAGTGTGGGAAGGGACCAGCCCCAGGTGGGCTGGTGCGCCCCCCCACCAAGGCCCAAGGCGCAAGGAAGAGGGGAAGGGGGCAAACCCTAGGGCAGATGGGCCCTAAGGCCCACCCTGGTGCGCCTCCCCCTCTCCCCTCCCCTTGGCCGCCCCTAGATGGGATCTAGGGGGCTGCCGCCACCCCTAGGGAGGGAACCCTAGGTGGGGGCGCAACCCCTCCCCTTCCCCTATATATACTTCAGGTTTAGGCTGCCCAACACACACGAGTTTCTCTCCTTCTTGGCACAGCCCTATCCCTCTCCCTCCTCGTCTCTTGCGGTGCTTGGCGAAGCCCTGCTGGAGTACCACGCTCCTCCACCACCACCACGCCGGTGTGCTGCTGCTGGATGGAGTCTTCCTCAACCTCTCCCTCTCTCCTTGCTGGATCAAGGCATGGGAGACGTCACCGGGCTGTACGTGTGTTGAACACGGAGGTGTCGTCCGTTCGGCACTAGGATCATCGGTGATTTGGATCACGATGAGTACGACTCCATCAACCCCGTTCTGTTGAATGCTTCCGCGTAGCGATCTACAAGGGTATGTAGATGCACTCTCCTTCCCCTCGTTGCTGGTTTCTCCATAGATTGATCTTGGTGACACGTAGGAAAATTTTGAATTTCTGCTACGTTCCCCAACAATGGCATCATGAGCCAGGTCTATGCGTAGTTTCTATGCACGAGTAGAACACAAAGTAGTTGTGGGCTTTGATTTTGTTCAATATGCTTACCATTACTAGTCCAATCTTGATTCGGCGGCATTGTGGGATGAAGCGGCCCGGACCGACCTTACACGTACTCTTACGTGAGACTGGTTCCACCGACTGACATGCACTAGTTGCATAAGGTGGCTAGCGGGTGTCTGTCTCTCCCACTTTAGTTGGATCGGATTCGATGAAAAGGGTCCTTATGAAGGGTACATAGCAATTGGCATATCACGTTGTGGTTTTTGCGTAGGTAAGAAACGTTCTTGCTAGAAACCCATAGCAGCCACGTAAAACATGCAAACAACAATTAGAGGACGTCTAACTTGTTTTTGCAGGGTATGCTATGTGATGTGATATGGCCAAGAAGAATGTGATGAATGATATGTGATGTATGAGATTGATCATGTTCTTGTAATAGGAATCACGACTTGCATGTCGATGAGTATGACAACCGGCAGGAGCCATAGGAGTTGTCTTTATTTATTGTATGACCTGCGTGTCATTATACAACGCCATGTAATTACTTTACTTTATTGCTAACCGGTAGCCATAGTAGTAGAAGTAATAGTTGGCGAGACAACTTCATGAAGACACGATGATGGAGATCAAGATGATGGAGATCATGGTGTCATGCCGGTGACGATGATGATCATGGAGCCCCAAAGATGGAGATCAAAAGGAGCAATATGATATTGGCCATATCATGTCACTATTTGATTGCATGTGATGTTTATCATGTTTTTGCATCTTGTTTACTTAGAACGACGGTAGTAAATAAGATGATCCCTCATAATAATTTCAAGAAAGTGTTCCCCCTAACTGTGCACCGTTGCGACAGTTCGTTGTTTCGAAGCACCACGTTATGATCGGGTGTGATAGATTCCAACGTTCACATACAACGGGTGTCAGACAGATTTACACATGTGAACACTTAGGTTGACTTGACGAGCCTAGCATGTACAGACATGGCCTCGGAACACAAGAGAACGAAAGGTCGAGCATGAGTTGTATGGTAGATACGATCAACATGAAGATGTTCACCGATGTTGACTAGTCCGTCTCACGTGATGATCGGACACGGCCTAGTTGACTCAGATCATGTAATCACTTAGATGACTAGAGGGATGTCTATCTGAGTGGGAGTTCATAAGATGAACTTGTTTATCCTGAACATAGTCAAAAGGATTTTGCAAATTATGTCGTAGCTCGCGCTTTAGTTCTACTGTTTAGATATGTTCCTAGAGAAAAAAATAGTTGAAAGTTGATAGTAGCAATTATGCGGACTAGGTCCGTAAACTGAGGATTGTCCTCATTGCTTCATAGAAGGCTTGTGTCCTTAATGCACCGCTCAGTGTGCTGAACCTCAAACGTCGTTTGTGGATGTTGCGAACATCTGACATACACATTTTCATAACTACGTGATAGTTTAGTTAAACGGTTTAGAGTTGAGGCACCGAAGACGTTTTAAAACGTCGCGAAACATATGAGATGTTTCGAGGGCTGAAATTGGGATTTCAGGCTCGTGCCCATGTCAAGAGGTATAAGACCTCCGATGATTTTTCTTAGCCTGCAAACTAAGGGATAAAAGCTCAATTGTTGAGCTTGTGCTCAGATTTTCTGAGTACAACAATCATTTGAATCGAGTGGGAGTTGATCTTCCAGATGAGATAGTGATGTTTCTCCGAAGTAATTACCACCAAGCTGCTAGAGCTTCATGATGAACTATAATATATCGGGGATATATATGATGATCCTTGAGATATTCGTGATGTTTGACACCACAAAAGTAGAAATCAAGAAGGAGCATCAATTGTTGATGGTTGGTGAAACCACTAGTTTCAAGAAGGGCAAGGGCAAGAAGGGATACTTCATGAAACGGCAAATCAGCTGCTGCTCTAGTGAAGAAACCCAAGGTTGAACCCAAACTCAAGACTAAGTGCTTCTGTAATAAGGGGAACAGCCACTGGAGCAGAATTACCCTAGATACTTGGTAGATGAGAAGGCTGGCAAGGTCGATAGAAGTATATTGGATATACATTGTGTTAATGTGTACTTTACTAGTACCCCTAGTAGCACCATGGTATTAGATACCGGTTCGGTTGCTAAGTGTTAGTAAACTCGAAATAAAAGGCTGCGGAGTAAACGGAGACTAGCTAAAGGTGAGCTGGTGATATGTGTTGGAAGTTTTTTTTCCAAGCTTGATGTGATCAAGCATCGCATGCTCCCTCTACCATCGAGATAGGTGTTTGCGTTGATCATAGACATGATTGGATTACGTCTATCGCAATACGGTTATTCATTTAAGGAGAATAATGGTTACTCTGTTTATTTGAATAATACCTTCAATGGTCTTACACCTAAAATGAATGGCCTATTGAATCTCGATCGTAGTGATACACATGTTCATGCCAAAAGATATAAGATAGTAATGATAGTACCACCTACTTGTAGCACTGCCACTTAAGTCATATCGGTATAAAACGCATGAAGAAGCTCCATGTTGATGGATCTTTGGGCTCACTCGTTTTTTGAAAAGTTTGAGACATGCGAACCATGTCTATTGGTGTGTATGCATGAAGAAACTCCATGCAAATGGACCGTTTGGACTCACTTGATTTTGAATCACTTGAGACATGCAAATCATACCACATGGGCAAGATGACTGAAAGCCTCATTTTCAGTAAAATGGAACTAGAAAGCAACTTGTTGGAGGTAATACATTTTGATGTGTGCAGTCCAATGAGTGCTGAGGCGTGTAGTGGATATCGTTATGTTCTTACTTCACAGATGATTTGAGTAGATGTTGAGTATATTTACTCGATGAATCACGAGTCTGAATTATTGAAAGGTTCAAGTAATTTCAGGGTGAAGGTGAGAGATCGTCGTGACAAGAGGATAAAATGTCTATGATATGATCATAGAGATGAATATCTGAATTACGAGTTTGGCACAGAATTAAGACATTGTGGAAATTGTTTCACAACTAATACAGCCTGGAAACACCATAGTGTGATGGTGTGTCCGAACATCATAACTGCACCCTATTGGATATGATGCATACCATGATGTCTCTTATCGAATTACCACAATAGTTTATGAGTTAGGCATTAGAGACAACCACATTCACTTTAAATAGGGCACCACGTAATTCCGATGAGATGACACTGTATGAACTATGGTTTAGAGAAACCTAAGCTGCCATTTCTTAAAAGTTTGGGGCTACAACGCTTATGTGAAAAAAGTTTCAGGCTGATAAGCTAGAACCCAAAGCGGATAAATGCATCTTCATAGGACACCCAAAACAGTTGGGTATACCTCCTGTCTCAGATCCGAAAGCAATAAGGGATTGTTTCTAGAATTGGGTCCTTTCTCGAGGAAAAGTTCCTCTCGAAAGAATTGAGTGGGAGGATGGTGGAGACTTGATGAGGTTATTGAACCGTCTCTTCAACTAGTGTGTGGCAGGGCACAGGGAGTTGTTCTTATGGCACCTACACCAATTGAAGTGGAAGCTTATGATAGTGATCATGAAACTTTAGATCAAGTCACTACCAAACCTCGTGGGATTACAAGGATGCGTACTACTCCAGAATGGTACGTAATCCTGTCTTGGAAGTCATGTTGCTAGACAACAATGAACCTACGAGCTATGGAGAAGCGATGGTAGGCCTGGATTCCAAAATGGCTCGAGGCCATATAATCCGAGAGAGGATCCATATATGGAAACAAAGTGTAGACTTTGGAAGAACTACTTGATGGTCGTAAGGCTGTTAGGTACATATGGATTTTAAAAGGAATACAGACAATGATGGTAAATGTCACCATTAAGAAAGCTCGACTTGTCGTTAAGATGTTTCCCGACAAGTTCAAGGAGTTGACTATGATGAGACTTTCTCACTCGTAGTGATGCTAAGAGTCTGTTGGAATTATATTAGCGCTTACTGCATTATTTATGAAATCTTGCAGATAGGATGTCAAAACAATGTTTCCTCGACGATTTTCTTGAGGAAAGGTTGTATGTGATACAACCGGAAGTTTTTGTCAATCCTGAAAGATGCTAACAAGTATGCAAAGCTCCAGCAATCCTTCTAAGGACTGGAGTAAGCATCTCAGAGTTGGAATGTATGCTTTGATGAGATGATCAATGTTTTGGGTGTATACAAAGTTTATGAGAAACTTGTATTTCCAAAGAAGTGAGTGGGAGCACTATAGAATTTCCGATGAGTATATGTTGTTAACATATTGTTGACCGGAAATGATGTAGAATTTCTGGAAAGCATGCAGAGTTATTTGAAAAGTGTTTTTCAATGGAAAACCTGGATTAGGCTACTTGAGTATTGAGCATTAAGATCTATAAGGATAGATCAATACGCTTAATAGTACTTTCAAATGAATACATACCGTGACAAGATTTTGAAGGAGTTCAAAATGGATCGGCAAAGAAGGAGTTCTTGGCTGTGTTATAAGGTGTGAACATTGAGTAAGACTCGAAACCTGACCGCGGCAGAATAGAGAGAAAGGACGAAGGTCATCCCCTATGCTTTAGACGTAGGCTCTACAGTATGCTACGCTGTGTACCGCACCTGAAGTGTGCCTTGCCATGAGTCAGTCAAGGGGTACAAGAGTGATCCAAGAATGGATCACAGGACAGCGGTCAAAGTTATCCTTAGTAACTAGTGGACTAAGGAATTTTCTCGATTATGGAGGTGGTAAAAGAGTTCGTCGTAAAGGGTTATGCCGATGCAAACTTTGACACTAATCCAGATTATTCTGAGTAGTAAACTGGATTCGTATAGTAGAACAGTTATTTGGAATAGCTCCAAATAGAACGTGGTAGCTACATTCTAGGAGATGACATAGAGATTTGTAAAGCACACACGGATCTGAAAGGTTCAGACCCGTTGACTATAACCTCTCTCACAAGCATAACATGATCAAACCCACAACTCTTTGCGTGTTAGTCACATGGGGATGTGACCTTGAGTGTTAATCACATATCGATGTGAACTGGATTATTGACTCTATTGCAAGTGGGAGACTGTTGGAAATATGCCCTAGAGGCAATAATAAATTGGTTATTATTATATTTCCCTGTTCATGATAATCGTTTATTATCCATGCTAAAATTGTATTGATAGGAAACTCAGATACATGTGTGGATACATAGACAACACCATGTCCCTAGTAAGCCTCTAGTTGACTAGCTCGTTGATCAATAGATGGTTACGGTTTCCTGACCATGGACATTGGATGTCGTTGATAACGGGATCACATCATTAGGAGAATGATGTGATGGACAAGACCCAATCCTAAGCCTAGCACAAGATCATGTAGTTCGTATGCTAAAGCTTTTCTAATGTCAAGTATCATTTCCTTAGACCATGAGATTGTGCAACTCCCAGATACCGTAGGAGTGCTTTGGGTGTGCCAAACGTCACAACGTAACTGGGTGGCTATAAAGGTACACTACAGGTATCTCCGAAAGTGTCTGTTGGGTTGGCACGAATCGAGACTGGGATTTGTCACTCCATGTAAACGGAGAGGTATCTCTGGGCCCACTCGGTAGGACATCATCCTAATGTGCACAATGTGATCAAGGAGTTTATCACGGGATGATGTGTTATGGAACGAGTAAAGAGACTTGCCGGTAACGAGATTGAACAAGGTATTGGGATACCGACGATCGAACCTCGGGCAAGTATCGTACCGATAGACAAAGGGAATTGTATACGGGATTGATTGAATCCTCGACATCGTGGTTCATTCGATGAGATCATCGTGGAACATGTGGGAGCCAACATGGGTATCCAGATACCGCTGTTGGTTATTGACCGGAGAGTCATCTCGGTCATGTCTGCATGTCTCCCGAACCCGTAGGGTCTACACACTTAAGGTTCGATGATGCTAGGGTTATAGGGAATAGATATACGTGGTTACTGAATGTTGTTCGGAGTCCCGAATGAGATCCTGGACGTCACGAGGAGTTCCGGACTGGTCCGGAGGTAAGTATTTATATATGGGAAGTCCTGTTTTGGTCGCCGGAAAAGTTTTGGGGTTTATCGGTAACGTACCGGGACCACCGGGAGGGTCCCGGGGGTCCACCAAGTGGGGCCACAAGCCCCGGAGGGCTGCATGGGCCAAGTGTGGGAGGGGACCAGCCCCAGGTGGGCTGGTGTGCCCCCCCACCAAGGCCCAAGGCGCAAGGAAGAGGGGAAGGGGGCAAAACCTAGGGCAGATGGGCCCTAAGGCCCACCCTGGTGCGCCTCCCCCTCTCCCCTCCCCTTGGCCGCCCCTAGTGGGATCTAGTGGGCTGCCGCCACCCCTAGGGAGGGAACCTTAGGTGGGGGCGCAACCCCTCCCCTTCCCCTATATATACTTGAGGTTTAGGCTGCCCAACACACACGAGTTTCTCTCCTTCTTGGCACAGCCCTATCCCTCTCCCTCCCCGTCTCTTGCAGTTCTTGGCGAAGCCCTGCGGGAGTACCATGCTCCTCCACCACCACCACACCGTTGTGCTGCTGCTGGATGGAGTCTTCCTCAACCTCTCCCTCTCTCCTTGCTGGATCAAGGCATGGGAGACGTCACCGGGCTGTACGTGTGTTGAACACGGAGGTGCCGTCCGTTTGGCACTAGGATCATCGGTGATTTGGATCACGACAAGTACGACTCCATCAACCCCGTTCTCTTGAACGCTTCCGCGTAGCGATCTACAAGGGTATGTAGATGCACTCTCCTTCCCCTCGTTGCTGGTTTCTCTATAGATTGATCTTGTTGACATGTAGGAAAATTTTGAATTTCTGCTACGTTCCCCAACATCGGCACCCTGAAGCCGAGCATGTCCAGCGACGATGAGCGTGTCGCTTACCGCGATTGCCGTGTCTAGAGGCAGTGTGGGAGCTACGCCACGTTGCTGGCCCCCACGACCCACATCAACGGTTGCCGGTCGCGAGGAGGTCGTGGGCCAGCTCCTCCATTGGACTAGTTTGCGCCACGTCATCCCGATAGGTGTGCCCCACATGTTGGTTTCCCTATTTTCCCGGCCAAATTCGAGTATCAGTGCTCCGCATTATGCATTAGGCGCAGAGGAGGTGGTTTCAGGGCCCTGGTTCACATGTGGTATAGTACCAAGTTGTTACCCTAGCCCCAAGTGTGGTGGTTTTGGGTACAGTACCACCATTTTCCTTTTCAACCAGTGAAGCGTAACACTTGATTAATTAGTCAGATGGTGTGCTAATTTAGGTGTCCGACCGTTTGAAGGAATAATTGAGGTGTGCCCGGTCCGTGCCTGCATTTAGGGGTCCAAGTTACCATGTTCCGGCAATAGTAATTGTACTAGTCCCTGCGTAGTCCCTATGTTTTTATTTACTCCGCATTTTAGCTTTTCTCAAAGTCAAACTTTGTAAACTTTGACAAAGTTTATAGACAGAAATATTAACATATACAGTAACAAATCAATACCATTAGATTCATTATGGAATATACTTTCACATCATATAGATTTGCTATTGTAAATGATCATATTTTTCTATAATGTTGGTCAAATTTTATGAAGTTTGACTTTAGTCAAACCTAATATGTAGAGTAAATAAAAACGGAGGGAGTATCTTACTCCGTGACCCAGATGGAAGGGAAAACGAGAGAACTTAATGTTTATTTGAGCCGTTCAAGTATAATCATGTGTGCGTCGGTCATGTACCATCTAGCTAGATCGATTGAAAGAGGACTAGGCTGGGTCCGAAGATCGACCGATCTAGAGAGGGGCGGAGAGGATGAATGTATATTTAAAAAAAGATAGATGAAAGGCTTGGATACAACTAGTGCATGGTAGAGTCACCTAGGCGTGTGTCAAAGAGCGACATGATGACGAGCGAGATACAATCCCGATTCCTCAGGAGATCAATTAGGTTTGACAAGCACAAAGAGGAAGAGAGGTGGCATGTGTGTGCGAGAGAGAGAGAGAGAGAGAGGAAACCAAGAAAGAACGATTGGGTGCATGTGTGATACCTAAGACGGATTCAAAATTTTGAACCGGTGATCATAGCATCAGCAAATCATATATAAAGGGTATTCAATGTTCGTTTCGCTTTTGAACATACAATATACTCCCTCCAATCCTTTCTAGTTTACATATAAGTTTTATGTGTAGTCAAAGTATATCTACTTTGATCAAACTTACAGAAAAAAGAATCATCATTCAACAACGCCCAATCAATACTGTTAGATTTGTACGTACTCCTAGATATGTATTCAAACAGGAATGGTTTCCAATTTTTTTTCAAACACGTGAATGCTTGTTCTTGTGCATGCTCTTCCTACTAGGATTTCGCCACGTATAGCCAGTCCAATAGTAACTTTTTTAAGCTGCATGTCCAATAGTAGTAGAAGTAGTAGTACTAGTGGAGTACTGACAACATCTACAGTAGAGTATGCAGTGCTCATAGTACTAGTAGTATACTGCCTCTGTTTTTATTTACTCCGCGTATTAGAGTTGACTGAAGTCAAACTTTGTTAAGTTTGACCAAATTTATAGAAATGAATATAAATATTTAGCCTAACAAATCTATATGATGTGGAAGTACATTCAACAACGAATCTAATGGTATTGATTGTTATTGTATATGTTAATATTTTTGTTTATAAACTTTGTCACAGTTTGTAAAGCTTGACTTTGACCAAAACTAATATGCTTAGTAAATAAAAACGGAGGGAGTACTAGTAACACTCGCCAACCTCTGTCTCTTCTAGTAGTATAAATGACGCGGGCAGGGGAGGGGGAGGGACGTCAGTTTGCTCTCAAATGCAGTCCCACAAGCGAGCGAAAACGCAAGACGAAGCGCATTCCATTCAGTGAGCGACTATAACGCCCACAATGCGGCTATATCTCCCACGTGTCAAGGCACGACTTAGAGACATAACCGCATAGTGGTTTTGTTGCAAGAAGGGTCATCTTCACAAACAACCCATGTAATGAACAAGACGGGGATAAATAGAGTTGGCTTACACTTGACACGTCACATAATAAATAAATAATTCATACGTCATCCAAAATACACACATAGACCGACTACGGTCAAATCCAAATGAAAAGGAAGACAAAACCCAAATGCTAGATCCCCAATCGTCCCAACTGGACTCCACTACTTATCATCATGAAACAAAACATAGTAACGACCAAGGTCCTCGTCGAACTCCCACTTGAGTTTGGTAGCATCACCTGCACTGGGATCATCGGCACCTGCAACTGTTTGGAAGTATCCATGAGTCACGAGGACTCAGCAATCTCACACCCGCGAGATCAAGTCTAGTTAAGCTTATGGGTAGGATGAGGTAATGTGGTGGAGTTGCAGCGAGCACTAAGCAAATATGGTGGCTAACATACACAAATAAGAGTAAGATGAGAAGCTACGCAATGGTCGTGAAGCTAGAAGTGATCAAGAAGTGATCCCGAAACTACTTATGTTCAAACATAACTCAAACTGTGTTCACTTCCCGGACTCCGCCGAAAAGAGACCATCACGGCTACACACGCGGTTGATTCATTTTAATTAAGTCAAGTGTCAAGTTCTCTACAACCGGATATTAACAAATTCCCATCTGCCACATAACCACGGGCACGTCTCTCGAAAGTTTATACCCTGCAGGGGTGTCCCAACTTAGCCCATCACAAGCTCTCACGATCAACGAAGGATATTCCTTCACCCGGAAAGACCCGATCAGTCTCGGAATCCCGGTTACAAGACATTTCGACAATGGTAAAACAAGACCAGCAAGACCGCCCGATTGTGCCGACAAATCCCGATAGGAGCTGGACATATCTCGTTGTCAGGGTACACCGGATAGGTCAAGCTACGAGTAAAACCAACCCTCAAGTTTCCCCTAGGTGGCCCCCGCAGGTTGCCCGGTTCGGACCAACACTCAGAGGAGCACTGGCCCGGGGGGGGGGGGGGGGTTAAAGTAAAGATGACCCTCGGGTCTGTAGAACCCAAGGGAAAAAGCTTAGGTTGGAAAATGTAAAACCAAGGTTGGGCCTTGCTGGAGGGGTTTTATTCATGGCAAACTGTCAAGGGGGTCCCATAACCCCAACCGCATAAGGAAGGCAAAATCAAGGAACATAACACCGGTATGACAGAAACTAAGGCGGTAAGAGTCAAAATAAACACCAAGCAAAAGGCCGAGCCTTCCACCCTTTGCCAAGTATATAGATGCATTAATTAAAATAGGAGATATTGTGATATCCCAACATAACCATGTTCCAACATGGAACAAACTTCAACTTCACCTGCAACTAACAACGTTGTAAGTGGGGCTGAGCAAAAGCGATAACATAGCCAAACAACAGTTTGCTAGGAAGGTGGGTTAGAGGCTTGACATGGCAATAGGGGAGGCATGATAAACAAGTGGTAGGTAGCGCGACTTAGAGATAGAACGAACAACTAGCAAGCAAAGATAGAAGTGATATAGAGGGTATGGTCATCTTGCCTGCAATGTTCTCAGAGTTGTCGAAAGCTTGATCCTCGTTCGCGTACTCAACAGGTTTCTTATTCACATACTCATCTCCCGGCTGTACCCAAAGCAAGAACACAAGCAATGGAACAACAATCAATCACGGTGCAATGCACAAGAAACATGATGCAAGACATGGCATGGAATGCAAGATCTGATGTGCAATGCATATGGGTACTCCAGAAGGAAAAGAATGAACAAGGCATCAACTTGTCAAAACTAGTATGCCGCTGGAAAGATGAGGTGATTTCGGTCGAAATCATTATAAGGATCACCGGAAAGGGGTGCACGGTTTGCAAATGACAAGCACTACACGAATGATGCAAAACTGTAATTAACCGCACCATAGCCCTTAGGATGCAACGAGAAACTAAGCTACAACACTCCAAAATGGAAACAAAGCATATGAACATAAAGTACATGTGAAGCTTTACTAATCGTGAACACTAAGCTCCTCCTAGTTCTCACTAGAACAAGCTCAAAATAGCATGGAAAAAATGCAAATGATATGAGCTTCACAGACTTAGAGAAAATACTAAGCATGTCAAAGCAGCATCAGGAAGCAATGTTTGGAGCAAGCAAACAACATGCTACAAAAACACATCATGGCAAACAAAGGCATGGAATGCTAGTACTAAAGGCATAGAGCAAAACTCCCTTAATGAACTTTACCCAAAGATGCCTGGAAAATGATGTGGCATCCATGCAAACATGGCAAGTTATATGAACAGTTCCAGACTTAGAAGAAAAACATCACATGGCATAAACAGATTCATGATAGGAAGTTTGCAAGATCAATCCACTCACCACAAGGCATTTGATGGCATGACAAGGTAACCAACAGTAACTAGACATTTTCAAGAAGCTAAGCATGGAAAGATCAAGTTCATAGGGTCCATGCATCACTAGCAACACCCATGGCAAAATTGATTCTCAGGCTAACAATCTACCAGCAACAATATTTAGCAAAAGTAGAGCAAGGAAATGACATGCTAGATTGCTCCACAATTGCAAGCAGAGGCATGAATGGATAGAGAAATACCACATCTTCAAACCATGCTTACTGAACTATCTCAAAATGTGCACGGATCTCATGGTATAAACAAGTTTACATGCATCAAAATGTAACATAAAATGACTTAGCAAAATATTCTAAGTGTCTGAAATCAGTAACATTACATAGCCTAGTTTGCATGCTTGTTCTAGTCACCACATAGATCACAAAAAATACAATACATGCACTCCTGTAAAGATGGCATGATGGATCTCATAAAACAGGTAGACATCATGCTCATAGGATGCACATACAAAATGCAAAGAAAATAACAAATCATCAAGTTCTATTAAATTCCAGTAGACAACATCATATAACACTTTTGCAACGAAGATAATGGCATCAATATGGACAGTAACATTCATCCAAATGCCACTAACATGAAGAGCATCACGAGACGAACATTTTGATATAACATATGCATGATTCGGAGTACCAAGCACGGAGTTGTGACATGATGAAGAGGACACAAAAATATTGGGTTCCAGGGACTTAGTGAAAAAAATATACCCTCCGGAAAAAGTGGACGGGGCGGATCGGGATAGTGCGGTGCGGGACAGAGACGCAGTGTTTGGATGGGGGAGTGGTGGATCTATTCCCGATCCGGATCTGAGCTCTGACGAAGGTCCGACGAAGACGGGGAGGCGCGGGGACATGGGATCCGGCGGAGGAGGTCGATGCCGGCGCGGATCCGGCGCGAGGGGCGGCAATGGAGGTGCACCAGCGAGGAGCAGTGCGACTCTAGCGGCTCTTCAGCGATGGGAGGAGGCGGCGCGGAGCAGAGAAGGGAGGCGCGGGTTGCGAGGAGGCGGCGACCGGCTCAGGTGGCGGCGCGCAGCGGTGGGGTCGGCGGCGGAGGAGCGGCGAAGGGCGGTGCGGTGTTGGCAGCGCACGATGGCGGCGGTGCAAGGCGGTGCGGTGGTGGTCGGCGGCGGCGGTCACGACGGACACGAGGGCGGAGGCGGTTTGGGCGATGGGCTCGCAGGGGCCCAGAGCGGGCCGAGCAGGCCGATGCGGTGGTCGGCGACGGGAGGCCACCTGGCGGGACCGGATTGGTGCGACGCGGCGGTGCGGATGCGTTTGAACTGGGCAGACGTGTCCAGCGGCGGAGGAGGAGGGGAAAGTAGGGTGTGTACGCAAAATTTCGGGGGAGACACATATTTATAGGTAGGGGGAGCTAGAAGAGTCCAAATGGGGTGCGGTTTTTGCCCACACGATCGTGATCCAACGACGGAGAGGATGGAGGGGATTTAGATGGGCTAGTGGGCTGTTTTGGAGGGGTGTTGGGCTGCAACAAAAGTGAGGCTTTTGCGGTTACCCGATTAACCGTTGGGGCATCAAACGACCTCCAAATGGAACGAAATTTGGCAAGCGGCCTACAGGTGATGTACCAAGGCCACTTGACAAATCTCGGCCCATTACGAGAGCGTTTTTATCCCGCTCACGAAATGAGATTAGAGGGGTGCCATGGGGCACGAGAGAGCGTCAGATTGCGAAATGGACAACGAGGAAAATGAATGGATGCCTGAGGCGAACTCGAATGCAAATGAGATGCACGTGATTGCATGAGATGAAATGCATGATATGAAGAAAATGCAAAACTAAAGACAAAACCCAACCACGAAGGGAATATCATATCACATAGCAAGAAATGGCAAGAATTGGAGTTACAAATAAGGAAAGTTACATCCCGGGCGTTACAACACTCCACCACTATAAGAGGATCTTGTCCCGAGATCTAGGACTTAAAGAACTCAGGATATTCAAAACGGAGGTGATCCTCACGTTCCCAGGTGGCTTCTGGTCGGAATGGTGTGACCACTTCACTTTCAGGAATTTGATTGACTTGTTGCAAGTCTTGTGCTCGGTTTCTTCAAGAATAGCAACGGGATGCTCATGATAAGACAAATTTTCTTGGAGATCAATCTCTTCGAAGTTGATAGTGTGCCCGGGGTTCTTCAAGCACTTGCGAAGCTGTGACACATGAAATACATCATGCACATTTGCGAAGTTGGACGGAAGCTCAAGTTGATAGGCGAGGTCGCCTCTTTTGCCAATGATCTTGAAAGGACCCACTTATCTCGGGCAACTTTCCCTTTGATACCGAAGCGTCGAGTGCCTTTCATTGGAGAGACGCAGAGGTAGACATGGTCTCTGATCTCGAAATCCAAGTCACAGTGCTTGCTATCATAGTAATTCTTCTGGCACGATAGCACGGCTTTGAGATTTTCACGAATGACTTTACACATTTCTTCAGCTTCTGTGATCAAGTCGTTGCCAAGAAGTTGGCGTTCACCAGTCTCTGACCAATTGAGTGGAGTATGACATTTTCTGCCATATAGAATTTCGAAGGGGGCCTTACCCGAACTTGCTTGGAAGCTATTGTTGTAGGAGAACTCGGCATAAGGGAGACAACCTTCCCACTTCATACCAAAAGAGATGACACAAGCCCTGAGCATGTCTTCGAGGATTTGATTGACTCGCTTGACTTGGCCACTTGTTTGAGGATGGAAAGTTGTGCTGAAGCGAATGTTGGTGCCCATGGCGTTCTGGAAGGATTCCCAAAACTTAGAAGTGAAAATGCTTTCGCGATCTGAAGATATCAATTGTGGAATGCCGTGCAAGGAGACAATTCTGGAGGTGTATAGCTCTGCTAACTGAGCTGCTGTGATAGATTCTTTGATTGGAAGGAAATGAGCCACTTTTGTGAGCTTGTCAAAGACAATGAAGATAGCATCATTTCCACGCTTGGATTTTGGAAATCCAGTCATGAAGTCCATTTCGATATGATCAAACTTCCATTCTAGAATAGCAAGAGGTTGGAGTAGACTAGCTGGTCGTTGGTGTTCTACTTTCACCCTTCAGCAGACATCACATTCATTCACGAAATTGAGCAATCTCTCACTTCATTCGAGTCCACCAATACAACTGCTTGAGGTCATGGTACATCTTCGAACTGCCAGGATGAATGGATAGAAGAGAATTGTGCGCTTTGTTCATTATGACCTTCCTTAGATCACCTTTAGGAACCACAATCCGGTCCTCGAAGAATAAAGTGTCTTTGTCATCAATGCGATAGCACTTGTATTTGGGTTGGCTCTTGGCAATACCATGTTTCACTCCCTTCACCATGGTATCAAGGAGTTGTGCCTCATGAATTTGGTCTTCCAAAGTAGGAGTGACTTGAAGGTTGGCAAGAAAACCTTGAGGAACAACTTGGAGATTGAGCTTGCGCAAAGCTTCATAAAGATCTGGTTGGAATGGCTTGAGAATTAAGCTGTTGCAATAAGCCTTCCTGCTCAAAGCATCTGCAATGACATTGGCCTTGCCTGGAGTATATTCAATACTTGGATTGTACTCTTGAATCATTTCGACCCAACGAGTTTGCCTGAGGTTGAGGTTGGGTTGAGTGAAGATATACTTGAGGCTCTTGCGATCGATGAAAATGTCCACTTTCCTTCCCAACAAGAGATGTCTCCATGTTATTAATGCATGGACAACTGCCGCCAACTCAAGATCATGAGTGGGGTAGTTCCTTTCATTGGGCTTCAACTGACGAGAGGTATATTCCACAACTTTCTTCTCTTGCATTAACTCAGCGCCGAGACCTTGCACTGAGGCATCACAGAAAACTTCGAATGGCTTGGATTCATCAGGAGGCGTCAAAACAGGAGCTGAGACTAGCTTCTCTTTGAGGGTGTTGAAGGCATCAGTCCACAAATACTTAACATGCTTCTGGAGGAAGTTGGAAAGAGGCTTTGCAATCTTTGTGAAATTCTCAACAAATCTTCGGCAATAGCTTGTGAGCCCAAGGAAACTGCGGAGCTGCTTGACATTATGAGGGGGCTCCCAATTCACAATTGCAGAAACCTTCTCCGGATTCACAGCAATGCCCTTGGCGGAGATGATATGACCAAGGTAAAGAACTTCATCAAGCCAAAACTCACATTTGGAGAACTTCGCATAGAATTTATACTCTCTGAGCTTGTCGAGCACCAATCTCAAAGGCTTGGCATGATCCTTCTTATTCTTGGAGAAGACCAAGATATCATCGAGATACACCAGGACGAATTCATTTGTGTAAGGGTTGAAGATGAAGTTCATCATGCGAGAGAACGTTGGAGGAGCATTGACAAGGCCGAAAGACATGACAGTGTATTCATAAGAACCAAAGCTTTTTCTGAATGCTGTCTTGGGGATATCTTGTTCACGAATGCGAATCTGATGATTACCCATACGGTGGTCAAGCTTGGAGAATACTTTAGTACCTTTAAGTTGCTCGAATATCTCTTTGATGTTGGGAAGTGGATACTTGTTCTTAATTGTCTTCTTGTTCAATGGACAGTAGTCGACACAAAGTCGGTCCATGCCATCCTTCTTCTGGACAAAAAGAACACCACAACCCCATGGATATGAACTCGGTCTGATCAAACCCAGGTGCTCTTGTTCATCGAGCTGTTTATTCAATTCCATCAGCTCCTTTGGTCCAAGCTTGTATGGACGCTTGCAAACGGGTTCATTACCAGGCGCAATATCGATAACGAATTCAACTGGCCGGTGAGGAGGCATTCCCGGAAGCTCTTCTGGAAAGATGTCTTGGTACTCACAAACGACTGGAATTTGAGAAATGGCATCCAACTCGCCCTTCTCATTGAGAGAGAAATGTCAAATGGTTTCAGCGCGAGCGGCATAGATGATCACATCATTAGAAGAGTGTGTCAATTGAATCTCCCTGGCAGCATAATCAAGCTGAGCCTTGTGCTTAGAAAGCCAGTCCATCCCGAGAATTAGATCAATATCCGAGTCACCAAGAACAATTGGAGAAGACAGAAATTTATAGTTTCCCATATTGGTAGAAACATCAGGAGCTATCAAACTAGAGCTCAATCAATTACCCAGAGAAATGACCGCAATGGGTTTACCTAAATGTGAAGAAGTGAGTTCATGCTTGGCAAAGAATAGTCTTGACATGAAACAATGCCATGCACCCATATCAAATAAGAATTTTGCAGGAATGTCATTAACTGAGAGATTACCCATTATCACATCAGTAGATTCCTCCGCTTGAGCTGCATTCATCATGTTCACCTTTGCATGCTTGGGATTATGCTTGACCACTTCACTGCTAGAAGATATCACAGGAGGAGGAGGTGGAAGGCGCCTTTGGTTGAAGAACTTGTTTGCATAGTGACCTTTCTGCTGACACTTGTTGCAAGTCACCTCTAAGAGCGGACGTTGATAAGGAGCACTTGACCTTGGAGCTTGAGACTGAGACTTGTTCTGATAGCCTGGGTTGGGTAGCTGGGAAGATCCATGGCCACCTTTGTTCTTCTGCTGGTAGGGCTGACGAAATGTAGGAGGAGGAAGCCAGAACTTCTATTGCTTAGCTGCCACTTGTGAGGAAGAAGAAAACTGAACTGCATCCCTGATTCTCTTCTTTGATGCCTCACACTTGAGCTGAGCACCTTCTTGCTCGAGGGCCGTGTTATAGAATTGATCAAACTTAGTAGGCTCAACAAGAACAAGAGCTAACTGCAGATCTTCTTTGAGGCCACCTCTGAAGTGATAGATCATGCTCTTTTCATCAGGATCATCCTGCCTTGAGAAGCGAGCAAGTTGCTGAAATTGGATGTTGTATTGGTACACGGACATGCTGCCTTGCTTGATATTGTGGAACTCCTCACGCTTGCTCTCAGCAACACTTGTTGGAATATGATGAGCTTTGAAGTCTCGTCAGAAATCATCCCAGGTAATCACACGACCTCCTCTTGAATATTTGTATTGTTGATACCAATCAGTAGCTTGGTCCTTGAGCTGAAAAGAAGCGAACTTGACGTAGCCCTTAGGCCTGGCATTGCTACATTCAAAATGCTTGTTGATGTCCACGATCCAATCATCAGCGTCCATGGCCTCAGCATAGTAGCTGAAAGACTTTGGCTGATTTGCAAGGAACTAGTTGAGGGTAGCAAACTGAGGCTGATTGTTGAGATTCCCTTGGCCTTGATTCCCTTTTTTGCCTTGACCTTGGTTGTGCTCTTGCAAGAGTTGCAAAAGCATCTGGGCATTGGCGTTGGTGGCTGCCATGACAGCTTGCCATGCCTCTGGATTCGGAGGTGGAGGTGGAGGGTTCGCCTGACTGCCATCATTGCGTTTTGGATTTAGACGCGTTGGAGGAGCCATCCTGAAGAGGGTGACATCCGTTAGAATCTTGATAGACAGATAGACAAGCTGAATCAACGGATAGAAATTGCAACACGCAGTCTTCACAATAAACATTCGAACAAGGATTGAATGAATGAATTCCAAGGTTAACATCACACGTCCATTAAGTTGATAAGCCACTTAGATAAAGGTTGATGAGTGAAACAACAAGGTACAATTAGGAACAAATAAGTGGTAAGGATTACCCAATCACAAACCAAATATATGCGGGAAGAATAACTAGAGCTACTTAATTCCCACCTATAAACTCCCGAAACTTTCTGGTTATGCAATCTGGTGTTGGGGATACAGGGAGGCACAATATATATATATCACACAACTAACAAGCCCTATGATCCAACTGTATCCATCCGTCAACACATAACCAAGAAAACTCCAGAAATCGTGTACCTCAACCTTAGAAAAGCATCTGTAATACGAGTTATGGTGATACTCCCGAACTCTCGCCCGAGTACTGGGTGGCGTCTAGGTTATCTCACCAACAACTGCATTAAAGAGATTTTCGATGTCGGCGAACTCAGGTATTCCAGAACTGCAACGATAAAATTGTGACGACAACACCTCGGAGCTCAACTCCCCGGGACACTGCCACAACCCCTAAATGTCAGAAGGCACCAAGAACAATGTTCTCGTCATAAGAATATCGGAACGATTCCAAGATACCCGCGTGATCCTACAAATAATTCATGAAATTAGTGGAGAGGAAAGTCAAAACATCTACACCAGGAGGCCTCACCAGAGCAAGGAAGGGACTAAGGAGTAAAAAGAATCTTACTCACTGATATATATAATCCTAAGACTCAAAACATTTTTGTTCTAGACTGAACAACGTCAGCGATTCGATCAAGCAGGGGGCTCCTAAGTCGGGGATGACTCTAATTACCAACTTATAACGCCCACGATGCGGCTATATCTCCCACATGTCAAGGCATGACTTAGAGGCATAACTGCACAGTGGTTTTGTCGCAAGAAGGGTCTTCTTCACAAACATCTCATGTAATGAACAAGACAGGGATAAACAGAGTTGGCTTACACTCGCCACGTCACACAATACATAAATAATTCATACATCATCCAAAATACACACATAGACCGACTACGGTCAAATCCAAATGGAAAGGAAGATAAACCCCAAATGCTAGATCCCCGATCGTCCCAACTGGGCTCCACTACTGATCATCAGGAAACGAAACATAGTAACGACCAATGTCCTCGTCCAACTCCCACTTGAGTTCGGTAGCATCACCTGCACTGGGATCATCGGCACCTGCAACTGTTTGGAAGTATCTGTGAGTCACGAGGACTCGGCAATCTCACACCTGCAAGATCAAGTCTATTTAAGCTTATGTTTAGGATAAGGTAAGGCGGTTGAGTTGCAGCGAGCACTAAGAAAATAAGGTGGCTAACATACGCAAATAAGAGTAAGATGAGAAGCTACGCAATGGTCGTGAAGCTAGAAGTGATCCTGAAACTACTTATGTTCAAACATAACTCAAACCGTGTTCATTTCCTGGACTCCGCCGAAAAGACACAATCACGGCTACACATGTGGTTGATTCATTTTAATTAAGTCAAGTGTCAAGTTCTCTACAACTGGATATTAACAAATTCCCATCTGCCACATAACCGTGGGCACGGCTCTCGAAAGTTTATACCCTACAGGGATGTCCCAACTTAGCCCATCACAAGCTCTCATGATCAAGGAAGGATATTCCTTCTCCCGGAAAGACTCGATCAGTCTTGGAATCCCGGTTACAAGACATTTCGACAATGGTAAACAAGACCAGCAAGATCGCCCGAATGTGCTGAAAAATCCCGATAGGAGCTGTTCTCAGGGCACACCGGATAGGTCAAGCTACGAGTAAAACCAACCCTCAAGTTTCCCCGAGGTGGCCCAACAGGTTGCACGGTTCAGACCAACACTCAGAGGAGCACTAGCCCAGGGGGGTTAAAGTAAAGATGACCCTCGGGTCTGCGGAACCCAAGGAAAAAGGCTTAGGTTGGCAAATGTAAAACCAAGGTTCGGCCTTGCTGGAGGGGTTTTAATCAAGGCGAACTGTCAAGGGGGTCCCATAACCCCAACCGCGTAAGGAATGCAAAATCAAAGAACATAACACCGGTATGACGGAAACTAAGGCGGCAAGAGTGGAACAAAACACCAGGCAAAAGGCCGAGCCTTCCACCCTATACCAAGTGTATAGATGCATTAATTAAAGTAGGAGATGTTGTGATATCCCAACATAACCATGTTCCAACATGGAACAAACTTCAACTTCACCTGCAACTAACAATGCTATACGAGGGGCTAAGCAAAAGCGGTAACATAGCCAAACAACGGTTTACTAGGAAGGTGTGTTAGAGGCTCGACATGGCAATAGGGGAGGCATGATAAACAAGTGGTAGGTAGCACGACATAGAGATAGAACGAACAACTAGCAAGCAAAGATAGAAGTGATATCGAGGGTGTGGTCATCTTGCCTGCAATGTTCTCAGAGTTGTCGAAAGATTGATCCTCGTTAGCGTACTCAACAGGTTTCTTGTTCACGTACTCATCTCCCGGCTCTACCCAAAGCAATAACACAAGCAATGTAACAACAATCAATCACGATGCAATGCACAAGCAACATGATGCAAGACATGGCATGGAATGCAAGATATGATGTGCAATGCATATGGGTACTCCGGAAGGAAAAGAATGAACAAGGAATCCACTTGTCAAAACAAGTATGCTGCTGGAAAGATGAGGTGATTTCGGTCAAAACCGATATAAGGATTACTGGAAACGGATGCACGGTTTGCAAATGACAAGCAGTACAAGAATGATGCAAAACTTTAATTAACAGCACCGTAGCACTTAGGATGCAACAAGAAACTAAGCTACAACACTCCAAAATGCCAACAAAGCATATGAACATAAAGTACACATGAAGCTTTACAAATCATGAACACGAAGCTCCTGCTACTTCTCACTAGAACAAGCTCAAAATAGCATGGCAAAAATGCAAATGATATCAGCTTCATAGGCTTGGAGAAAATAATAAGCATGTCAAAAAAGCATTAGGAAGTAATGTTTGGAGCAAGCAAACAACATGCTACAGGAACATATCATGGCAAACAAAGGCATGGCATGCTAGTACTAAAGGCATAGAACAAAGCTCCCTTGATGAAATTTACACAAAGATCCATGGAAAATGATGTGGCACCCATGCAAACATGGAAAGTTATATGAACAGTTCCAGACTTGGAAGAAAAACATGAAATGTCATAAATAGATTTAAGATAGCAACTTTGCAAGCTCAATCGACACACTACAAGGCATTTCATGGCATGACAAGGTAACCAACAGTAATTAGACATGTTCAAGAAGCTAAGCATGGCAAGAGAAAGTTCATAGGGTACATGCATCACTAGAAACACCCATGTCAATATTGATTATCATGTTAGGAACAATATTTAGCAAAAGTAGAGCAAGGAAGTGACATGCTAGAGTGCTCCATAATTACAACCATAGGCATGAATGTATAGAGCAATACCACATATTCAAAACATGCTTGCTGAACTATCTCAAAATGTACATGGGTCTCATGGTAGCAACAAGTTTACATGGCATTAAAATGTAACCGGAAATGACTTAGCAAAATATTCTAAGTGCCTAAAATCAGCAACATTACAGAGCCTAGTTTGCATGCTTGTGCTAGTCACCACATAGATCACACAAAAATACAATAATTACATCCCTGTAAAGATGGCATAATGGAGCTCATAAAACATGTAGACATCATGCTCATAGGATGCACACACAAAATGCAACAAAACTAACAAATCAAGTTCTGTTAAATTCCAGCAGACAACAGCATATAGCACTTTTGCAACGATGATAATGGCATCAATATGGATAGTAACATGCATGCAAATGCCACTAACATGAAGAGCATCATGAGGCGAACATTTTCATATAACATATGCATGGTTTGGAGTAACGAGCATGGAGATGTGACATGATGAAGAGGGCACAAAAATATTGGATTACGAGAACTGTCAAAAATATACCCTCCGGGAAAAGTGGACGGGGCGGATCGGGATGGCGCGGTGCGGGAAAGAGACGCGGTGTTTGGATGGTGGAGTGGTGTATCTGGTCCCGATCCGGATCCGAGCTCCGGCGAGCTCCGGCGACAACGGGGAGGCGCGGGGACGCGAGATCCGACGTAGGAGGTCGATTCCGGCGTGGATCCGACGCGAGGGGTGGCGGTGGAGGTGCACCGGCTAGGAGCAGCGCGACTCCGGCGGCTCGCCGGTGATGGGAGGAGGCAGCGCCGTGCGAAGCAGGGAGGCACGGGATGCGAGGATGCGGCGGCCGGCTCGGGCGGCGGTGCGGTGGCTGTGGCGGGCGGTGGTGGCGGCGCATGGTGGCGGCGGCGCAAGGCGGCGGCGGTTGCGGCGGAGACGGGCGACGGAGCAGGTTATGGCGATGGGCTCGCGGGGGCCCGGAGCGGGTCGGCGCGGTGGTCGGTGGCGGGAGGCCACGTGGAGTGACTGGATTGGTCCGGCGCGGTGGCGCGGATGCATCCATACCGGGCGGACGTGTCCGGCGACGGAGGAAGAGGGGAAACTAGGGTAAGAGAGTCCAAATGAGGTGCGGTTTTCACCCACACGGTCTTGATCCAACGACGGAGAGCATGGAGCGGGTTTAGATGGGCTAGTGGGTTTTCTGGAGGGGTGTTGGGCTGCAACAAAAGAGAGGCTTTTGCGGTTACCTGGTTAACTGTTGGGGCATCAAACGACCTCCAAATGGAACGAAATTTGGCAGGCGGCCTACCGGTGATGTACCAAGGCCATTTGACAAATCTCGGCCCATTCTGAGAACTTTTTTCTCCCGTGCATGAAACGAGATTAGAGGGGTGCCACGGGGCACGAGAGAGCGTCAGATTGCGAAACGGACAACAGGGAAAATGACCGGATGCATGAGACGAACACGAATGCAAATGAGATGCACATGATGGCATGAGATGAAATGCATGACATGAAAAAAAATGCAAAATGAAAGACAAAAACCCAACGACGAAGGGAATATCATATCACATAGCCGGAAATGGCAAGAATTGGAGTTACAAATAAGAAAAGTTACATCTGGGGCGTTACAGAGACGTGGAGGGTCCAGTGTGCTGGGATGCAACGCGAACGTGACAAGAGTGATGTACACCGTCTATTCCTTATGAACTTGCATACTTCGAGTATTGCTTTTTTTTAACACAGTACAAACTCAAGTGCTCATACATGCACGCATACACTCACCCCTATGAACGCACGCACGCACACCCTACCCCTATGAGCACCTTCGAGAGACTGAGCCGTCAGACCTCTATCTCTACTCTTATCTCTACTCTCGGTGATGATGGTGTACCTGCCGTCTTGCAATATAGACCGTCTGATCTATATATGACAGATAGAATGCAAACTATGGCAATTTTGCAAAAGGATACCCGCACCACTATCGTTCATCCTTATCTTCCACAACTTCATCGTTGAGTAATTAAAAAAGGAAGCCTCTAGAACAATCTGGCATGGTGGATGCTGCTGGAGTCATCCATCCCCCTATGCGTATGAGACGACGGACGTCGACCTCATACCGGTGTCTGGGTCTCCCATGGTGCAGGCAGACCAGCGGTTCAACCTGGCGATCCTAAAGGAGGACTGGGAGGTGGAGGCTCAACTAGACACGCATCGCACAGATGGTGCTGCCATCGAGGCCCTCCTGCAAGCGGAACTGGATGTTGTGGATGTGAACCGAGCGGCGGAGGCTCAACTTGATGCAGAGCGCACGGATGCCGCTGCCATTGAGGCCCTCCTGCAGTTGAAACCGGACGTCCTAGACTTGAACCGAGCGGCGGAGGCTCACCTCGACGCGGAGCGCGCGGATGCACAACCTAACGTCGTGGACGTGAACCGGGTAGTGCTCGCGTCCATGCAGAGCATTTGCATGCTCCACGTGAACGAGTAGCTGGAGGCCGAGAACAACCACGGTGCGGAGACACACATCGGCATCTACGGCCGGTTCGTGCCGATAGCTAAAGACGACGAGTCTGTCTCGTTCCGCGAGCAATGATAGTTTTTCTTTATGTTGTTGTTTTTTGGGATCTTTTGCTATGTAAAAACATATATTTATGCAAGTCGCCTGACTTTCATCATTTTTGGGTCAGTCGACCATTTCAGACGATTGGATGAATACCGTATGTCTCCTAACCCTTCTTCTTTCTCACCTCTTCTTCCCCAATAGACCACCGCACAGGCCGCACGGATCTTCCCCAACATGTGGTTGGATAAACATACTGTATGAATGAAAATTATGTGTCAGCGGTAGTATGGCTGAGTTTGGTTTTGATCACATGCAGTAGCATGTGTCAGTGAGGGTGCGTTCCCTTGGTTGGGTTTGCAGCGTGCAGGAGCGACTATGTGAGGGTGCGGTGCGACCGCGACAGCGGTGCGCAAGTGTACCTCCTTTTCATTTTGAAAAACTTTAGGCAAGCTTGGCAAAAATGTGTGGCGTAGTATGGAAATGCAAGGCCTAGACCCAAACAGGATACAAGTAGGTACGTACTAATTGTGTTAAAAAAGAAAGGCGGGGTTTTCCTTCGCGGGATTGATCGATAAATTCCTCGTTTGACGTGTCAATTAATGTGTATTTTTTTCCTCCAATGCCCAAAGAGCAAACCATCTCACTCCTCATTGCTTGATTAATGCAGCGCCATGCAAACCAACCTTCTCACTTTTGCATGCATGCAAGGGTATATTAATGTCCTTGGTTGCTAGTACGAGGCAAACCCCATCAATTTTGCCTCGATTAGTGTTAGTGGCCTTCTGCAAATTGTAATTTTGATACTGGCCTTGTATACAAAAATATGGAGGTAGTAACTATTTGACTTCCTTCCCCATTGCGGTGACGTCAACGATATCTCGAACGTTGTGGCTTTGGCGAAGTGCATTCGATGGAGCACACCATTGAGGGAGACCACGGTAAGTCGTTCGCAAGTGCCGCCTACAAGCCGAGACAACCACCTTCTTTGCATCCAGGAAGTCCATTGAGCCAAAGGAGGCATAAATGTACTAGTACTACACAATAACGTCGTTTGTCCAGCTTAGTGCGGTAAGGTGGTTTCTTGAACAAGACGATGGAGAAGCGGAGTTAGCGAAGAGTGAAATGATGGTTGCTTCGTCTGTGCTTTGTGATTTGACGCCTCACTGCTTTGTGATTTGTGATAGAAGGGACAAGGGAGTAGACTCTATGCTCTAAACTGTACATATGCCCAAGCACGGGAGAAAGAGGAGAGAGGTTGCATTTTTCTATTCCTTCAATCAATCAATTAGGGAGCTTTGGTTCCATCCTTTTGGCTTTGGCAGTACCCTCCACAATGGTTCCCATCGACGCCAAAAGCTATTTTCACATTTGGCTACACATTGTGGATGCCCTTAACTGTACCACTTGGTTATGCTCTTGTGTGCTATCTATACAGATCTCAATTATATGGATCTAAAAAATTATAGTATCAAGATTGGTTAAAAGGAGGTGATTTTGCCGTGCGGAAGGCGGGGAAGGTTTCTTATTTTTAGAGGATGTTGGCCTGGCGTTTTGCTAATATGCAGCCCAACGTTTCAGTGCTTTACCAAGCCGATCCGCGTCCCACATGAGGCGGAACAACGGCAGAAGCAACATGTGGTTAACTTGAAGAAGATGTGGGAGATGCGGATTCAGCAATGAGTGAAATGATGGTTGCTTCGTCCCTCCAACTTCTTTTTTAGCATAACTTCGTCCCTCCAACTTAACTGTGGGAAAGGTGCAGCTTTGTAATTTGACGCCTGATTGTTCATTACTACGTTGGCGCCATGACTGGGGTGCTTCACCCCTGCTGCTCTGCACTGTTATTTCAGTATGGCATGTGGACTTGGATGCTTGATGGCCCACATGTCGGTGAAAGGTACTAGAACATTTATGAAAGCGAGCGCTCCACTCTTACGACGGAGGAGTACATGACACGGAGGCCCAGTGAACTGTTACTTGTACTGTAGTACTACTACAGTTTTGCTGTTTCGCACGATCCATCGATACAAACCCGATTAAACAGGCAAGGGCAGGATTTTTCTCGCATGGTAGATGATACTAGCCATACATTTCAAAGGCATTTTAATGTATGCAAACTGAATAATTAAGTAACAATACGAGATGTAGTAAAACTAAAAACACATATGATTTATTGTCTTAGAGTGTAGTAGTAGTGCTGTATTGCATAGTTGTTAGATGTAATATGCGAGAACGTGTAGAGGTGTACTTTTAGAGGGCCTACGGAGAGAAATTGGGCATAAAGTGGATTCAAATGTTTGTATTCATCTTCATATCATTTGTAACTCATAACTATAGGCTATACAATAGAAGTGAATGCTTGTTCGCTCTTACGAAACCAGTACAACAATAATGGGGTTGCGTGCGCCAATTTAGGCACTGGCACATTGGCCTACTCGGCTCCACAGAGAGAGCGAGAGAAGAGATAAATACACTGGCGGTCAGTGTATTTCAAGTGAAAAGCATAATACGGTCACCAGACTTCAGAATACGCTCATTACGGTCACTATATATGTTTTGTGGTGATTATACGGTCACTTTCTCACCGTTCAGCATCGGATTGCACTCTGTTGACCGGCCAAATAGTCTGTGTGGCACTATGTTGACTGGTTAAATTGACCATGTTCCTTGTGGGTTCCACTTGTCAGTTTACATCGGAAAAAGGTAAGATAAACACAAATTTATGCAAGGGCGACAAGACTCCAACCCGTGCGCGGGAACCACATGGTTGTGTATGTGTCTATCAGGTCCTGATGTGTCCGCATGCACATGTAGGTTGAGCACTTGAGCGTGAGCGTGTGTGTTGGTCGTGTGGTGTGTGCATGCATGTGTGTGTGAGTGTTGCGTGCGTCTGTGGTTGCGTGTGTACGTGTGAGTGTTGCGTGCGTGCGTGGCTACGTGTGTATGTGTGAGTGTTGCGTGCATGCATTTCATGTGCGTGCATGCGTGTGTGTATAATCACCACACCAGCTCATGTGTGTTAAAACAAACGGCTCAGCATACCAATACAAGGCCATCTTGTCCGTTGTGCCCGCGGTCATGACTTCAAACCACCGTCCAATATTTTTTTATCGTTTGTTTTCATTCTTATACACACCGACAGGTGGGCCCAATGATAGTGAGATAATGTGATGCAACATTAGAGGTGCCACGTGGATCATTTAACTGGTCAACAAGTCATGTCTTGAGCAAATACATAGCTATACGGTGAGCCCGTGACTGTATAATAACCACAAGGCGTATATGGTGACCGTAATGAGTGGATTCTGAAGTCCAATGTATGTATCATGCTTCGCTTCAAATACAATGACCGTCACTGTATATATCACGAGAAAAATATGAAACATGCGTGAATGTGCTGGGGGTGTACTTTTAGAGGACCTGGAGATAGTTTGTGTGCGTACGTGAAAGGGGTGTAGAGGGGGTGTATGCGATGGAGAGAGAGATGCTCTTCGTTTCTCTTTATTATGACTAACTCTATATATAGCATAAAAATATAAAAATTCACAATGCAGAATAAATATCATTGGGTGCACCATGCAATGCAAATTAACGTTCATACTGCTCCATTTAACTTTATAATGTTGTATATATGTAGAAATTCTAAAATAATTTTTTGTCCACACTTTGTGTGGTTTTATTCAAAAGGAATGTTGTATGCAAAATAAACGTGAGGAGGGGGATTTTTAGATCAATGGGGTACGTGATGTAACATGTGTGAATGTGTAGTTGACGTATTTGGCAGGACCTAGAGAGGGTATATGTATGTATTACGTATTCGAGAGAGGCATGGATAGAGGGGCCGGCGGGGGGGTGTGGGAGAGATAGCATGAGAAATGAGATAGGTCTAGAGAGATAGAGAAGAATAGGATGTCACGGCGGGAGACGCCCTTGAGTGTGTATATGCAAGGGGGGAGGGGATAGAGGCATGAGGAGAAAATATTTTGTGTGTTGTATGTGTTGGTACGTGTGGGTGTGAGAAGATAACAAGATCTAGGGGCAGAGGGTGTGTCACCGCATGAGGTCCGGTGGGCCGAGGTGAGGCCCTCGGTTCGGTTCCGTCCCGCGCCACATTGTCGAGGAACATAAACAGGGGTATATATTTTTCCCCTGACTCGTGCACGGACGATGAAGCCCACACGCATGAGAACAAGATTACAACACCAAGATCAGAGTGGAGCACAACGGATCAGTTCTTCAAAGGACCAACGTGCAGCGCAAGAAGACCAAGACTAGCCAAGAGAGCAGGATATTGATAAGGGAAAGCCTCCCTTGCCGGGCAGGCGAGCCCGGCAAGGACGGGGTCACCCCCGGAAGCAAGCCTCCAAGATGCCCTGGCAGGGCCTAACGGGGCCCGCGAAGGCAGAACCACCTCACCACGATGTACGTCGTCGATCGGTGCGGTGTCAAGCTCCAAAGTGACTAAGTGGCTGCTATTCGGCACATGGCAGCCACTTTCTACAGGAAATACCTACAAGCGACACCCGTCCTGCGACGTGTCAAGCGAGCAGATGCGAAGCTGGCAAAATAGTCCGGTAGGGCCTGCTGGGCAGGCTATGATGTGACGTTGAGCAGCGCATTTAATGTGCTCTGTCAGCCTGCAGAGTTAGGTATGATAGCACTGTTTGCTATCTTATTAGTGCATAATGACTGATTTGCCACTGTGGTGACCCCTTTGTCTATAAAAGGAGGCCCAAGGCAACGATAGAAAGGGTTAGCGAATCCACCCCCTCACACATTCATACGCGCGTAGCCGTTTCACCCCAAGGCAACCTTGCTGGGAAAGCATGTCCTGTTCACCACCATTTTTCCTCCATCAATCCACCAAAGCAGGAGTAGGGTTTTACGCCTCGCAGCGGCCTAAACCTGGGTAAAGATTGCCCGTGTGATCTCTGCCGTGCTGTTTGACGCCCCTCTGCTCTTTGTGCAATGTGTCATCCCGCCACCGAACCAGCAAGGGACTCTTGGTCCCATAGGTGGTCGTGGTTTCCCACGACATCTTTGGCGCGCCAGGTAGGGGGATCACTGGCATGAACCTAAAGGCGTGAGCAGCGCGTCATATCCTTTGTGGCCCAACCAAAGCTTTTTGGCTTCACTGGTGCATGTGGGCATGAGAAGACAGAGCGAGTGAGCGGGGCCATCCCCGCACCAGCTTTGTTCATCATCTCATCTCACCACGGTCGCAGCCGCGGTGAAGCTTGGTGACGGCGGTGATATACTCCTCCCCAGGTGACCCAGGCGGCGTGACCGTCACTTGGGCTCCAGTTAGGAAGAAGGCGCAAGGCACAAGGGCATGGGGTTCCTCTTTTCCATCTCTCTCCTTCCTCGGCAATCGAGCTACTCTAGCCCTGGCATCGTCAATGTCGATGAGTATCGCCCGATACTCGGTTCAGCATTTACCCTACTTGGGGAAATCCTGAGTAAAATGCTGGTATGAATTCGTTGGTCGATGCCCCGACAAGTATGCTCTGGCAAGGCCGTCTGCACTGACATGATCCATGCGACAGTTATTGCAGGGTTGCTCGAAAGAAGTGCGTGAGAGGAAGAGGGGCCAGAAGAGCCCGGCACCGTATTCCACCGCCCGCCGGACACACATGACATGTATTGGTCCCTGCCGGGGAACAGAAATTTATCCCCTTGACCTCCATCTTCCTGGACTTCACGCGCACACCAAATGCACGCAGCCAAATGGGATGGAAAGGAACAAGAACAAAAGCTAAGTCCACACAATCACTTCTTATTGATACATCTTAGATTTTTTTTTTTGCATTCATTTATCCCTTGGCTTTAGTAAGTGTTCATACTATGAAATCCTTCATGTCATGGTACCTTGGCAAGTTCTTTGTCTATACCCTCGTTCTTTCCAGAGCCTTGCTCACAGAATGAGCGGCTGCATTGAGAGCTGCCTAGGAAAAACTTGCCGGGATGCATCCACGCCAAGATGAGTGTTAAGGGCCGTAACCTTATGACAATCGCAGCAATATGATACCAGCAAGCAACCAGAACATACATAAGGACCAGTCGTACGAACACAAACATATAAGTTCAAAGGAATAAACGTGCGTCTAAGATTAAACAAGGGACATCAGTTCAGCACAAGAATAAAAACATTACGGTGCTTAAACACAAAGCATGCATCATGTCTTGTTACAGGATAGAACGAGCTTAGTCTGACGACTGTGTGAAGTCGTTGGGACACGGAGGACCTTGGTGGGCCGAGGGGCGGCTTTCTCCTTGGCAGCAGGAACGTCGGCGCCCACCGCGGGTTCCTGAACCCGTCATCAAGGTCGAGATCCGGGTGGCGGCAGGCGATGTTTCTCAAGACCATGTGGAGGGCGTCGTGGGCGAGCTTCCGGGACTCGGTCGTGAAGCGTTTGGCCCTCCCCTCTTCATGCACCTTCAGCTTATCGATCAGCTCATTGATGAAAACTCCCACCTTAACGCTGGCGACCTCATGCCTGTCAACTGAAAAAGCCGGCCCATCCATGCCCATCACTACGGTCTTGGCAGCAAGACGCATGGCGATATCAATCAGGCTCCTGATCCAGAGGTTGAGTTGCTCGGAGTGATTCGCCAGCTGGTCTTTTGCATCCTTCTGAAAACGCAGGGCATTGTCCAGATCTCTGGACAACTGCAGTTGGCGGGCTTCATTAGATTTCGCCACGCTTTCCAAGGTGTCGATCCTAGCCTACAAATATGTGATGGTGCCATTGGCAGTTTCAAGGCTTTGGGTACTGGAGGAAAGATGCGACTACTTATCAGTCAAGGGAGCTGATACGTCTCCAACGTATCTATAATTTTTGATTGTTCCATGCTATATTATGTTCTTTTTTGGACTTTATTGGGCTTTATTATACACTTTTATATTATTTTTGGGACTAACCTATTAACCGGAGGCCCAGCCCAGAATTGTTGTTTTTTTTCCTATTTTAGGGTTTCGTAGAAAAAGAATATCAAACGGAGTCCTAACGGAATGAAACCTTCGGGAACGTGATTTTCAGAACGAGCATGATCAAGAGAACTTGGACCCTACGTCAAGCAATCAACGAGGAAGGCACGAGGTAGGGGGCGCGCCTACCCCCCCCCCCCCAGGCGCGCCCTCCACCCTCGTGGGCCCCCTGTTGCTCCATCGATGTACTCCTTCCTCCTATATATTCCTACGTACCCCCAAACTACCAGATACGGAGCGAAAACCCTAATTCCACCGCCGTAACTTTCTGTATCCACGAGATCCCATCTTGGGGCCTTTCCCAGAGCTCGGCCGAAGGGGGCATCGATCACGGAGGGCTTCTACATCAACACCTGTGACGCCTCGAGACCGATGTGCCAGGTGTCTTCCAGTTATTCGCTGTTGTTGCCCTGTCTTTGCTTGCGTGTCGCATCTTGTCATGTCATCATGTGCATTGCATCACCATGTTTTCAAAACCTGCATCCGTCCGGGTTCCCCCAGTTCCGTCCGTTGTCCGTTCTGAGTTCAACCACACTTGCTCGCGCCTGCGGCATGTCCAAAATATTATTTTATAAGTGGCCGGAAAATGTTCTTGGAATGGGTTGAAATTTGGCGTGCGGTCTTATTTTAGTGTAGATAGACCGCCTGCCAAGTTTCATCGCATTCAGAGATCGTTTGATAGCCCAACCGTTAAACTATAGCGGCAGTATAGCCAGTCACACGTCGGATGTTTTTCGTTCTCCGAAAACAGTCGTCGGGCCTCCCTCTCTTCTCTTCTCTCAGCTCAAGACCGTCTAGACAGCTCACTACCACTCACCGTCGGGCCCTACCTAAACTCTCTTGTCAGCCCACGGCCCTCCTCGCGAGCATCCGAAAATTGTCCCGGACCCGACCCGGACAGTCGTCACCGTTGGATTCGGATCATCCCCAAACGTCTATAAAACATCACTGTTTTCCTATTCGGACTCCCTAACTTTTTTTTGCGACCGTCCGATTGCGATCGTAGGGACGTGATAGCCCCTACCCAATTCCTAGCTGCTATTTATAGCAGATGAAACCCAACCTAAACTAGCCAACCCTAATTTCTAGGGATCCTCCCCTGTCCAATCCTCGCCGCCGCCATCTTCCCCTTGTTTTCAGCGCCACCAAATCAACTCTGCAGCCGCCACAGCTCCTCCCGATCCAAAAATCCATCCGTACCAATCCTGCCCGAGCACCTTGCCACCAACCCTCGCCGGCCATAGGAGCCCTCGCCGGCCGAACCACCACCGCAGGTCCAGCGCCCAGCCCCTGCTTCTTCTCTTCAGTCTTCCTTCCATCTCATGTATCTCTCTCTCAAACTCTCTCTGTCCAGGAGCACCACCGCCGCCATGGGAGTTCACCGGAGTGGAGCTCCTTCCTCGGCGCCGAGCTCTCCAAGCCCCGCTGCCAGGGACCTCCTTCGCGCCCTGTTGACCCGCGCCCATCCGCCTCGGAGCCAGCCACCTCTGCATCGCGCCTGAACCAGCACCGAGCTCTGCTGCAAGCCCCTCCCATGGTCTCCTCCGTCCGAGAGCCACCAGCAGAGACCTCCCGCGAGCCTGCAGGCCGACGCCGTCGCCGTTCCTCCTCTGATTCTTTTCCTTCCCCTCGTTTCCTGCTCCCTCCTCTCACCTGTCTCTCTCTGAACCAGGCCGCCGCCGCCATGACCTCAAGCTCCGTCGCTGCAGGGAACGAGGAGCACGACCCTACGATGCATGGACCCCGCGCCCAGATCCCGCCATCCCCGGCGAGCTCCGCCTCCCGTTCCCGTCGCGCCACCGTCGCCAGGACTTCTGCCTCGTCGCTGCTGCCTTCGTTGACCGTGCCAGCTCCCATGCATCACTCAGTCCCTGCTTCAGGAACGAGACGATGAGCACACCAGCGAGGCAGTTGACCGCGTCGTTGTCTCCGGATCCAGGCCCAGCTGCCCCTGCAGGCCTCCCCTTTCCACAGTTCTGGGCCACGGCCCATGGTGAGGACACGTCCAGCCCCTCCCCTGTTACTGTTGGGCCGACCAGTTTCAGCCCGCTAGTTTTTTCCTGGTCCTGCGAATTTTGTCTATTATCCGGAGAGCAGCAGTTTTGCAGGAAACCCCCTAGACTACATGCATATAATAACTCACAATTGGTGCATCGGATTAAAATGAATCATATATGAAAGTTGCTTAGAATTTTGTGTAGTTTAATAATATCCAACTTTCATCCATGTTTGAAATATTTAAAATGCTGTTTGGTTAAATTTGCTCCTATGCCATGCTAAAATGATTTTTTCAAAACTAAATAACCGTAACTCGGAACCTAATAATCTTTATATGTCAATGGGGTGGAAAAATGTCTAGTTTAACATGGTGGCATCACTTTGCATGTATAACAACTCTAAAAATGGGTTTAGGGCAGAACAGTACCAAACCGTAAAATATTTCCGGCCTCATTTAAACTTGACTAGATAGGTAGTTTTCTTTGCTTCACCCTCTTGTCATGTTTAACACCATTTAATATTGTTGGGTACATAAACGAGAGAGAACTAAATAAGTCATGTGGTGTTTCGCCAATATGCAACGGAGTTGCATGTTGAGCTCCACTTAATTTGTAGGATTGTTTGTGCATTTTCCCATTCCATGCTTCATTAAACCGGACATGCATCAAACTTGATTGTGCATCATGCCATGATTATGTGATGGTTGTTTACTTTGTTGTTTGTTTCTTTCCGGGTTACTTCTCGCGTTAGCTTCGGTTTCGTTCCGGAGTTGTGAGGATCCGATCATCTACGTTCGTTTGTCTTCTTCATGGACTCGTTCTTCTTCCTTGCGGAATTTCAGGCAAGATGACCATACCCTCGAAATCACTTCTATCTTTGCTTGCTAGTTGCTCGCTCTTTTGCTATGCCTATGCTGCGATACCTACCACTTGTTTATCATGCCTCCAATATTGTTAAACCAAGCCTCTAACCCACCTTGTCCTAGCAAACCGTTGTTTGGCTATGTTACCGCTTTGCTCAGCCCCTCTTATAGCGTTGTTAGTTGCAGGTGAAGATTGGACTTTGTTCCTTGTTGGAACATGGATATTATTGTTGGGATATCACAATATCTCTTGTTTAATTAATGCATCTATATACTTGGTAAAGGGTGGAAGGCTCGGCATTATGCCTAGTGTTTTGTTCCACTCTTGCCACCCTAGTTTCCGTCATATCAGTGTTATGTTCCCGGATTTTGCGTTCCTTACGCAGTTGGGTTATAATGGGAACCCCTTGACATTTCGCCTTGAATAAAACTCCTCCAGCAAGGCCCAACCTTGGTTTTACCATTCGCCACCTAGCCTTTTTCCCTTGGGAGTCGCGCATCCCGAGGGTCATCTTTATTTTAACCCCCCCGGGCCAGTGCTTGTCTAAGTGTTGGTCCGAACTAGAGTCCTTTGCAGCGCCACCTCGGGGAAACTTGAGGGCTGGTTTTAGTTGTACGGAGCGCTCATCCGGTGTTGCCCTGAGAACGAGATATGTGCAGCTCCTATCAGGATGTCGGCGCATCGGGCGGTCTTGCTGGTCTTGTTTTACCTGTCGAAATGTCTTATAACCGGGATTCCGAGTCTGATCGGGTCTTCCCGCTATAAGGAATATCCTTCGTTGACCGTGAGAGCTTGTGGCTTGTGATGGGCTAAGTTGGGACACCCCTGCAGGGATTTGAACTTTCGAAAGCCGTGCCCGCGGTTATGGGCAGATGAGAATTTGTTAATGTCCGGTTGTAGAAAACCTGAAGTTGACCTTAATTAAAATACATCAACCGTGTGTGTAACCGTGATGGTCTCTTTCCGGCGGAGTCCGGGAAGTGAACACGGTGTTGGAGTTATGTTTGACGTAGGTTGTTCTAAGATCACTTCTTGATCATAGTTTCTCGAACGTGCTTTGCCTTCTCTTCTCTCTCTCTCATTTGTGTATGTTAGCCACCATATATGCTAGTCGCTTGCTGCAGCTCCACCTCATACCTTTAACCCTTCCTATAAGCTTAAATAGTCTTGATCGCGAGGGTGTGAGATTGCTGAGTCCCCGTGACTCACAGATACTTCCAAAACCACCTTGCAGGTGCCGATGAGTCCGTGCAGATGACGCAACCAAGCTCAAGGAGGAGCTCGATGAAGATCTTATCCTTTGTGTTGTTCCGTTTCCAGTTGATCAGTAGTGGAGCCCAGTTGGGGTCGATCGGGGATCGGTGTAGCATTTGGGGTAGTCTTCTTTTATTTTGGTTCCGTAGTCGGACCTTGATTGTATCTGATTGATGTAATGCTTTATTCATGTAATTGTGTGAAGTGGCGAGTGTAAGCCAACTATGTATCTCTTTCCCTTATGTATTACATGGGTTGTGTGAAGATTACCTCACTTGTGACATTGCTTTCAATGCAGTTATGCCTCTAAGTCGTGCTTCGACACGTGGGAGATATAGCCGCATCGAGGGCATTACAACACCATAGCCTCTCCGATGAAGTGTGAGTAGTTTACTTCAGACCTACGGGTCCATAGTTATTAGCTAGATGGCTTCTTCTCTCTTTTTGGATCTCAATACAAAGTTCTCCCCCTCTCTTGTGGAGATCTATTCGATGTAATCTTCTTTTGCGGTGTGTTTGTTGAGACCGATGAATTGTGGGTTTATGATCAAGTTTATTTATGAACAATATTTGAATCTTCTCTGAATTCTTTTATGTATGATTGGTTATCTTTGCAAGTCTCTTCGAATTACCAGTTTGGTTTGGCCTACTAGATTGATCTTTCTTGCAATGTGAGAAGTGCTTAGCTTTGGGTTCAATCTTGCGGTGTTTGTATTGTTGCCATCGAGGATAACAAGATGGGGTTTATATCATATTGCATAAGTTTATCCCTCAACATCATGTCATCTTGCTTAAAGCGTTACTCTGTTCTCTTGAACTTAATACTCTAGATGCATGCTGGATAACGGTCGATGTGTGGAGTAATAGTAGTAGATGCAGGCAAGAGTCGGTCTACATGTTTCGGACGTGATGCCTATATACATGATCATACCTAGATATTCTCATAACTATGCTCAATTCTTTCAATTGCTCAACAGTAATTTGTTCACCCACCGTAAATACTTATGCTCTTGAGAGAATCCACTAGTGAAACCTATGGCCCCCGGGTCTATCTTCCATCATATTAATCTTCCAATACTTTGTTATTTCCTTTGCCATTTATTTTACTTGCACCTTTTATTTCTCTTTATCATAAAAATACCAAAAATATTATCCTATCAGATCTGACTCTCCTAAGTGACCGTGTAGGGATTGACAACCCCTTATCGCGTTGGTTGCGAGGATTTATTTGTTTATGTAGGTGCGAGGGACTCGTGCGCGGCCTCCTGCTGGATTGATACCTTGATTCTCAAAAACTAAGGGAAATACTTACGCTACTTTGCTGCATCACCCTTTCCTCTTCAAGGGAAAACCAACACAGTGCTCAAGAGGTAGCAGGACCCTCTATCTTCCGCACTTCCTCCTTGAGGGCTTCTTAAATTCAAGTAGAGAATACCAGGGCTTTCTTCTTGTTTGGTTTTCCTTGGGGCATAGGATAAAAAATGTATTTCCGACATAGCACCTGCGACATTAGGATTCTAAGATTTAGGAGGGGAAGGCTGAGGAGAGGGATCACATGCATTGAAGCAATCTCAAGATTCAGACCTCTTTGATGCTCCCGCCAAGCTCTTCGATCAGCCTAGTCACCTGCTGGTCGAGGTCAGTCTTGGCAGCGGATGCGACACCTAGGTTATTAGTGAGTTTCTAAATTGGGCAGCAGAATCAGTTGTGAGAGCATCCAAGGCAGCTTTGTGCTTGTCTTCCAACTCTTTGTTGCGTTGTTGTGTCAGGTCCTCCAGATCTTCATCCTTGGCACGGAGGGTAGCTCCAAGCTTCTCCTCTCGGGGGAGATCTCTTGCTCTCTGGCGTCCAGGCGCACCTTGCGGTCCACCAAGTGCGCTTCATGGGCCATGACATCTTGCCTCGTCATCAAGAGCGCCTCTTGCTACCTCATGAGCACCTTGAATTGCTTGCTGTGCCACCGGCACAGCTCCAGACACTTGTCCTTCGGCTTCTGATGCACCCTGTCGGCTGACTCGCGCCACTCCTTGAGCGCCCGCCACTTTTGGTCATGTCGGGCCTGCATTTCCTTGACACCCATCGCCATGGACTCCAGGAAGGACAAGTCCATTGCGACGACAACTGAATCATCCGCCTCTCCAACCCCTTGATGCAGCAGCGCCAGGATGCGCTATAGCTCTTCGTCGAGCTTCGTGCCCACCACCATTGATGGGTTAGGGGCTCCAGTCTCAGGATACATCAAGACCAGCGCCAACTGACTCGAGGGGGATGGAGAGATCACCATCATGGGCCTAGAGGAGGGAAGGGGATTCATGGTTTGGAGAGGGATCTTCTCCTCGACCACCACTCCCACCTCTAGGGCATTCTCCAAAGAATGCTCCACCATCGCCAAGGAATTTTTGGCACGCTCGGCAATGAGGTCTTGTTCCTCTGCAGTGGCAATCTTGGCGGCCTTGTCTGCAGCAGCTCTCCCTATGCTAGCCACCTCTTCTAGCAACTCTGGCTCTTCGGCCTGGGGGACTGCCGGAAAGAGAATGGGCAAATGGAGGAAAGACAAAAGTTTCAGATGAACATGATATAAAGAGAGGCCATATGAACAAGAAAGAAGAAAGAAAAGCAAAAGTTGAGCACCTGGAGAGCCCTGCCGGACAGGGGCCTCAGTTTCCCCGGTAGCATCAGTTACCGGCCCGTGAACTCCACCCCCTGCCATGGCAGCACTCTGAGCGGCCTCGTCCACAGAAGGCCTCGCCACGAGTTCTTCTACTGGGACGGTGGGAAGAGCCAGCGCTACCAAGGGAGGCTCACCCTGCATCATCTCGCCACCTCCTTTGGCTGGGGGGGTGGGGGACTTGCCTCCGACATCCCTGGCGGCGGGGGCCAGCTCTCCACCTTCAGGCCGGGGGCTGGGCTGGGGGCTCGGTGCGAGATTCTCCGTATTGCTCCCCGCCAAGCCCAGGTGCTCCACAGTCTTTGTTGACCCGCTGCACCGAAGCCTCTTCGTCCGGTGGATGAGGGTTTCCGTATCCTCCTCCACTTCCCTGCCAGCAACAACAAAACAAGAGGTCAGTCAGCAAAGATAATCAAGTATACTGGAGTTATTTGCAAGAAAGGAAATCTTCCTTACTCTTCTTCGATGAGCATGGAGTTCAAATTGAACTCCATGGGAGGTGAGGGTGCCCTGCCTCTCTTCTGGGATGGAGGGGCGGAGCTCTCCGGCAGCTTTGACTCTGGCTGGGGCGCCCGGGGCTCCGTTGAAGATGGGCCCTGTGAAGAGCTCAAGCCGGAATGGGAGCTGGAGTCGACCTCCAAATTCATCGATCGCTTGGAGGGGGAAGCTTTGATCCCGTCAAGGCGAGGAAATTGGCGACTTGCCACGTCGGTCTTGGTGACTTTGGTGGTGGTCTTCTTCACCCTCTTGGCGGCAGGCGCTCGATTTGGGGCCACCACTCCTCGGTTAGCAGCACGCTTGCGGGGACGCTGGTCTAGAATCGGCTCGGGAGCTTGGGGTCCAGCCGCGTGTTAGTCCGCCTCGGGCTCCGCTACCTCACCAGCTTCCTCCTCATCTTGGAGATCTGCTGCCGCGGTGGCCAGAGCATCAAGCCCGAAAGTCTCGTTCCTGGCAAGTTATTCCCCGGCAAGATCTTCTCCAGCAAGATCTTCTCCGGCAGCCTCTTCCATGGCCTGCGCCTCGCCGCCACCATGAGAGGAAATCATGTCCTAAAATTTCCCTTTTCCTTTCCCTGCCTTCGCGACCTTTGCCATCTCTGCGATTCAGGTAGCTTTGTCCTCCTCAATCCTCCTTCTAATATATGTTACCTCCATGGAGGAGGTGCATTTGTACATACTAGTCTCAACCCTCGTGACCTTCTCCACCAGGGCACTGGACCATTCGAGTTCTTCATTGAGAGTAGGCAGCCGCCAATCACCTGCCACTCCATGAGCGTTGCAATCCGGCATCCACTTCAATATCTGGTGCCAGGCAGAATTGACATTCACAGATGCCGGGAGCTTGAACAACTCAATGCGTCCAACCAGCTGGTCACACAACTAGGCATGGCCATAAACAGACAAGTTATTGGCCAAACCTGGGAGTAGTCTCATCCTGTCCCCAGCATCACCATACAACCAGGCAGGTATGTCCCTCTTCTGCAGTGGCGAGATGTGGTGAAGGAGAAAATCTGCCATCACATGCTCAATGGTTAACCCGGCAGACTTCGAGTGGGTGATCCTGTTTATTGCCGGGCGCAGCCTATCGTGGGTGAGACCGAATGCGCTCCATTCCCTACCGTGTTCGACACACACTGTCTGTGCTTTCTAGAACTCTGGGGCTTCCTTATCCTGGATCCAACACTAGTCCCCTCTCCACTCATCCCACCTATCGCGCTTCTTACCAGGGATATAATCCTAGACCTTGCTCGCCATCCATGGCATCTAGCTAATATTCCCGGAGTGGTGAGCTTTGTTCTCCACCTGCGGGACAAAGTAATGCCTGAACAGATCTATATTGGGGGCGATTCTGACGAAATTCTCACACAAATGAGCAAAAATGGCCATGGTAGCCATTGCATTGGCGTGAAGTCCATGAGGTGGAATCCATAAATCATCATAATCCCCTCAAAAAATTCTGAGAAAGGAGGACAGAGGCCGCAGATAAAATAGTCACAGAAGAACCAATATGAGTCTGGCGGATCTTCTTTCCCCTTTGCCAAAACCTTGGGTGCTCCATGCCCTTTTGGGACTTCCCTCCCCCACAGGTACCCATACATTGCCTGCAGAACCGGGCCTTCCAGATTCGACGGGAGGAAGATGACATCTCCCCTCCGCTCCTTGTCCAGCTCCATCGCCCTCTTGCTTCCCTCGACAGCCACCTCCTTCGCCGCGCCCGTCTGCTTCCCTTTTGCTCTAGGTTTCTTTCCCATTTCTATGTACGACAACGTGAATGGGGGAAGGAATCCGGTGAGGAAGGCGGCGGCGGACAAGGTAAAGGAGGAGTAGTTTTTTGGCTTGTGGAGGAAGATGATGGAAGGACAGGGCAGGCGACAAGTGAACCGTGTCGCTCCGTGTTTTCCTATCTTAAGAGGAAAAAAGCATGGAGCGGGGGCGCAACGCTTCAGAATGTTGCCATTTCAACTTAATTGCAACAATCCCACGACCCCATGACTCACAGTAATTGCGAGAAGTGGACGTTGGATTGACTGGTCATCATGGCGAACCGTCGTGCGCAGCCTTCTCCTGCCACGTGTCTGTGCACTGTTTGGGGCCTAACCTAACATGCCGCACTACACGTATGGCTCAGGTCCGAGGGCTTATGTTGAGGAACATAAACAGGGGTATATATTTTCCCCTGACTCATGCACGGACGATGAAGCCCACAGGCACGAGAACAAGATTACAACACCAAGATCAGAGTGGAGCACAAGGGATCAGTTCTTCAAAGGACCAACGTGCAGCCCAAAAAGACCAAGACTAGCCAGGAGGGAAGGATATTGATAAGGGAAAAGCCTCCCTGGCCAGGCAGGCGAGCCTGACAAGGACGGGGTCACCCCCGGAAGCAGGCCTACAAGATGACCCGGCAGGGCCTGCCGGGGCTCATGAAGGCAGAACCACCTCACCACGACGCACGTCGTCGGTCCGTGCGGTGTCAATCTCCAAAGTTACTAAGTGGCTGCTATTCGCCACATGGCAGCCAGTTTCTATAGGAAATACCTATAGGCGACAACCATCATGCGACGTGTCAAGCGAGCAGATGTGAAGCTGGCAAAATAGCCTGGCAGGGCCTGCCAGGAAGGCTATGATGTGACTTTGAGTGGCGCATTTGATGCACTTTGTCATCCTGCGGAGTTAGGTATGATAGCATTGTTTGCTATCTTATCAGTGCAAAATGACCGATTTGCCATTGTGGTGACCCCTTTGTCTATAAAAGGAGGCCCAAGGCAACGAAAGAAAGGTTAGCAAATCCACCACCTCACACATTCATACGCGCATAGCCGTTTCACCCCGAGGCAACCCTACCGGGCAAGCGTGTTGCGTTCACCACCATTTTTCCATCGTCAGTACACCAAAGCAGGAGTAGGGTTTTACGCCTCGCGGCGGCCCGAACCTGGGTAAAGATTGTCGTGTGATCTCTATCATGATGTTCAATGCCCCTCTGCTCTTTGTGCAACATGCCATTGATGAGCCACAAGTATATGGGATCAATTGTATCCTTTTAGATAAGTAAGAATATCGAACCCAAGGAGGAGCAAAAGGAAATGACAAGTGGTTTTCAGCAAGGTAACGTGTGCAAGTGCTGAAATTGTAAGTAAAAGAGTAGTTTGATAGCAAGATAATTTGTAACGAGCAAGGAACAGAACTAGTAACAAAATTGCAGGAAGGTATCCCAATCATTTTGAGGCAAAGGACAGGCCAAAACGGTCTCTTATATTAAGCAAAGCGTTCTTGAGGGTGCATGGGAATTTCATCTAGTCACTTTCATCATGTTGATTCGATTCGTGTTCGCTACTTTGATAATTTGATATGTGGGTGGACCAGTGCTTAGGTGTTGTTCTTACTTGAACAAACCTCCTACTTATGATTAACCCCCTCGCAAGCATCCGCAACTACGACAAAAGTATTAAGAATAAATTGTAACCATAGTATTAATCTTTTGGATCCAATCGGTCCCTTACGGAATAGCGCATAAATTAGGGTTTAAGCTTTTGTCACTCTCGCAACTCATCATCTAATAACTACTCCACAATGCATTCCCTTAGGCCCAAATATGGTGAAGTGTCATGTAGTCAACGTTCACATGACACCACTAAGGGAATCACAACATACATACTATCAAAATATCGAACACATATCAAGTTCACATGATTACTTGCAACAAGATTTCTCCCTTGACCTCAGGAACAAAAGTAACTACTCACAAATGATAATCATGCTCAAGATGTAATCAACTACAAGATGTAATCAACACTACTAGTCACCCACAACCACCAATCTGTAGTTTTGATACACAGATTGAACACAAGAGATGAACTAGGATTTGAGAGGAGATGGTGTTGTTCAAGATGTTGATGGAGATTTCCCTCCCCAAGATTGGAAAGTTATTGGTGATGATGATGACGATGATTTCCCCCTACGGGAGGGAAGTTCCTCCGGCGGAATCACTCCGCTGGAGGGAAAAAGTGCTCCTTCCCAAGTTCTGCCACGAGATGGCGGCGCTCCGTCCCGGAAGTCCTCTCCTTATTTTTTTCTAGGTCAAAATGACTTATATACCAGAAGATGGGCACCGAAGGTGGGCTGGGCTGAGCACAACCCACCAGGGCACGCCTAGGGGGCCAGGCCCGCCATGGTGTCTTGTGCTCACCAGGTGGCCCCCTCCGGTGGTTATTTTCTCCAGTATTTCTTATTTATTCCATAAAAATCCTCATGAAGTTTCAGCTTATTTGGAGTTGCGCAGAATAGGTGGCCTGACGTAGCTTTTCTAGGTCTAGATTTCCAACTGTCGGAATTCTCCCTCTTTGTGTGAACCTTGCAAATTATGAGAGAAAAGGCACTAGAATTACTCAAAAAAGCGTTATTATGCATTAAAACATTATAAATAACAGTAGGTAAATATGATGCAAAATGGATGTATAAACTTCCCCATGCTTAGACCTCGCTTGTCCTCAAGCGAAAACCAAAATCGAAAAACATGTCCACATGCTTAGAGAGACGGGTGTCGATAAAAACAAAATATGGACATAGAAGCATCATGTGAATTATTATAACAGCAACAAACTTTTACATAAAACTTTTATCATAGACTTCTTATGAATAAGTAACAAGTCATCACACTATCGAAGTATAAAGCATAAACTCTATTGGAAACCAATAGGCTATGTTCTCAGTCAACTTTGAAACTACAATTCATCATCTCTTTAGGAAGGGTCGCGTATCGTTGCCTTTAGGCAAGTCCACATACTCAACCATCATATAGTCTTCTATGATTGCTAACACTCACCGCATACACATGAGCAACACATTTCGACTGGACACATAGAAAGATAGGGGCTTATAATTTCGCCTCCCAACGTATTCACCTCAAGGGTGATGTCAACAATAATAACTCATGCTACCCATATTCAACTGGACATATGTGCCTAGATCTTTCCTCACCACATGATGCTTGCCAAAGGAGAAAAATAAAAAGGAATAGAGAGAAAAACTTTGACTCTTGCATAAAAGTAAATACATAAAGGTAAAAGATAGGCCCTTCACAGAGGGAAGCAGAGGTTGCCATGCACTTATTTGTTTGTATGTTCAACCCCTTAGTGCAAAACGAGTCACGTTATATTGCCCCTTATGATAGCAACCTTTATTATGTAGTCTGCCGCTTTTATTCTTTGCTATCACAAGTTCATACAATGCTCAATTTTCTCTTACACCAAATGAACTAACACTTTTAGAAGCAATTTTTATTGCCTTATTGCACCGATGACAATATACTTGAGGGATCTTGCTCAATCCCTAGGTATGTATGGTGGACTCATGAAAATAAGATTTGGGTTTAAGGGTTTTTGGATGCACAAGTAGTATCTCTACTTGGTGCGGAGTTTTTGGCTGGCAAAGATGGGGGGCAAGCACCACATGTTAAAGGATCTATGACAATATAACTTCTATGTGAATATGAACAAACATAAATCATTACGTTGACTTCCTTGTCTAATGTCCACAATTTTGGCATATAATATTTTGATGGGGGCTCACAATCATAAAAGATTTCCAGGATAGTATATTTATATGTGAATCTTCTCTTCCCTTATTAATTCTTTCATGAGTTGCTATGTTTGTCAATCTCTAATAAAATTTTCTACTTATACTTTTCCTTATGTGGTGTCATTACCTACCATAAGATTAGTATATGATATTTTTCATTTATTTCCTTTCTTTTTATTGGAACATGAAAGTAAAGAAAGCAAAAACTCAAACTAAACTTTATTATATATCTCACACACGATTACAAGGATAGATCATTAAGCAAACTCTCTAAAAGAAAGGATCGAACTTAAACATTTATTCATCTAAAGCAAAAGATAACTAAGGATGGAACTAAGATAAGTAAAGGCAAAAGATAGTGGAGGTGATATGATACCGGGGCAACTCCCCAAAGCTTGGAACAAGCCAAGGGGAGTGCCCATACCCGATACTCAATTTTCTTTTGGTGATGAAATAGAGGGGATCTTGTCCTTCTGATAGAGGCGAGGGTCCCAATCTATCGATGAGATGATAACTATCGATTTGGTGGAGACGACTTTGACAATCTGACTACAAGCGTGCAACGACGTAGCGCCTTAGTAATCGCTAAACCAACTCCGAGAGGTTATTGACCACGCCGGAGCACGATGAACCTCACCATGAAGGTCTATTCCTGCAAGCAATCGAAGAACAAGCAAGAATATGATTAAGCAATCTGAATATTGCGAGTATGGATGAAGAATTGATAAAAGTGGGGATTCATAAGCGGTCTTGGTCTGGTCGTTGGACACAAACGAAGTACACGAAGTTGCAGCGATGGCTAACTTTTAACTAAATAAAACCCAAAGTCTAAACGATGCCTTAAGGGCTGTATATATGGAGGAAAGAGGCGGAAATTTCGTGGCCCTTGCAGGAGGGGTCCGAAACCAACCTTAACTCTTGTTTCCCCACACAAATGGACTCTAAAAACAACCTATACTTAAGTATTTCGAAGTTAGATGGGCCTGGCCTGGTAATAAGGTGACGCGACACCTAGAATAGCCTCAGGATGAAATTTATGAAGTGGCAGCTTGTATATTTCGTCCGAGGCTTCATGCACTCATTATGGTGGCTTCAAAGTCCTAAAATCATCACTTGCAACCCCGTTCTTATTCCCCTTGCGCATGTGATAGAGGCGAAGGTGTCCCATTGTTTCGATGAGATAGATATCGTTTTCTGTTGGAGTCGACTTTGACGATCCGACTACGAACGTGCGAAGACGTCACACCTTAGCAATCCCTAAACGAACTTCTGAGGGTTATTGACCAAGCCGGAGCACGATAAACCTGACCACGAGGGTCTATTTCCTGCGAGCAAACGAAGAACAAGCAAGAAACTGAGATTGCAATCTGGATATTGCGAATAAAAGAGGAAAGCTTTATTAATGAAGGTGGGGTTCGGTGACATTTTGGTCTGGTCATTGGACACAAACGAAGTACGCGAAGTTGCAGCTATGGCGAACTTTTAATTTAAACAAAACCCAAAATCTAAACGATGCCCTAAGGGCTGTATATATGGATAAGAGAGGGGGGAATTTCATGGCCCTTGGAGGAGGGGTCCGAAACCAACCCTAACACTTCTTTCCCCACACATACGGACTCTAAAAACTGCCTATAATCAAGTATTTCGAAATTACATGGGCCTGGCCCAAAAATAGGGTGCCGCAGCACCTAGAATAGCCTCTAGACGAAATTTATGAAGTGGCATCTTGTATATTTCGTCCAAGGCTTCATGCACTCATTATGGTGGAATCAAAGTCCTGGAATCATCACTTCTAACTCCGTTCTTGTTCCCCTTGTGCATTCCATCATCTCCATGGTTGAACTTGCTCCAAGGTTCATCTTTCTTGTCCAAGCTAGGCCCTTCATTTGTAAGCAAAAAAATGTATCCAATTTAGGCAGCATCATATTCTCATGAACATTAGAATCGTTACCAAGAAACGAAAGTACCTGATAATTCAATTGGCATGCACGAGCTCTAGTAATTGGTCCAGTATGTATATCAGCAGGGGTTGTGGGTGTAAGAGCATCTCGAGCCGTTGGCCCCCCAGGGGGCGCCTAAAATCGCCGCCTGGGGGTGAGCCGGCGCAAAAAATTAGCCTAGGGACGAGGTGGTCCCCAGCCGCCCACCCCAGGGCCTCCCCAGGCGCGTTCAAAAAAGGCAAAAATATAGTAAAGTTCGGCGAAGTTTGGCATATATTACATAATAGTCGCGGATTTTTATTACATAATATGTCTAATTAAAAAAGAAATTGGCTGCGGAGTAGTCGCCGTCATCGCCGCCATCGTCACTGCCGTCATCGTCGGGCTTCTCCTCCTTGACGCGGTCGTCCCTGGTGGACCCCTGACCGGCGTCGCCAATGCGGACTGGTGGCGGTGGCGCATCGTCGTCGTCGCTATCCTCGATGACGATGACGCCTCCTTCGTCGCGGCCCAGGCGGCGCTGCGTGAATCGCTGCAGGGCGGTGCACTGCCGCTCCCTCGCCATCTTCAGGGATTCCGCGTGCGCCCATTCCAGGGCCTCGTCGTCGTCGAGCTCGACGTCCCCACCGTGCTCCATCTTCACCCCAGGGAGGAGGCCCGGCTCCGTCTTCACCGCCGCGAGCCCCGACTCTGTCTTGGGCTTGACGAAGTGCGGAGGAGGAGCTGACGAGGAGGCGCGCCGGCCGCCCTCGTTGATGACGATGCCGGCGCTGCGAGTGCGCTGGCCGAGCGGCGTCTCCGCCGCAGGTTCGGCCTTGACGCCGAGCAGTGCCAGAGAGCCAGAGGAGTGCAAAGAAGAGTGTGATGAGGAGGAAGAAGCGGAGGCGCCGAACCTCCTGGGCAACCATTGCCCGTCGCATCGGCAGTGAGCCGTGGCCGTGGCAGCCGCCCTCACCGGGGGGTACACCAACGGCGGGTGGTTGCCGCCCTCGAGGTGCGTCAGCACGCCCTCGAGTGTGCGGCCGGGGACACCCCACCATAGACGGCGCCCCTCGCTGTTCTTCATGCCGCCGACCACCGGCGCGCCGTTGGTGGACGCCAGCCGCTGCAGTTGACGGCGTTGGAAGTACGCCACCCAAGCCGCGTGGTTGTCGGCGGCGTACTGGGGGAGGGAGAGCTGGGCGTCGGTAAGGGAGGCACGCACGACCTCGACCTCATCGGCGAAGTACGAGGGTTTAGCCACGGCGTCGGGCAACGGGGGAATTGGCACTCCCCCGTTGTCGAGCTTCCAGCTCGTCGGCCCGGCGCGCATGTCCAGCGGCGCCGGGATGTTCGCCTGGAACAAGAGCCAAGACTCCTATTCATGGAGCAAGCAGCGGCAGAAGCCGTTGGCCGCTGCCACATCTCCAGGGAAACGCTTGGCCATCGGGAGAGGAAGGGAGAGCGAGGGCTCGACGGCAGCGCTCGAGAGAGGGGGGCTCGGCGGCAGCTCTCGGGAGAGGCAGATCTCGGCGGCTAGGGCTAGGGCTGGTGTGGCCAGGGGCGAGGGAGGCCGCTGACTTTATATAGCCGCGCCGTGCCCGTGTGTACACGTGCGAGGGAGGGGAGGCGTCGGCGCGGCGTCCCGTGACGCGCCGCACGTGAGGATTCAATGGTAAGGCTGACCGGCGACAGCCTTTCCATTGATTTCCCATGGGAAACCGAGGCGTGGGGGGAAGACGACGCATGGTGTCGCTGAAGCGGCGGGCCCACGGCTCTTTCGCACCAAAACCGCTCGCCCCTGCGTCCTCGAGCGCCCCCCAGAGCGCCGGGTTTAGCCTGGGTCTGCCGGCGCTAATTTCGGCCCAGGCCGGTGAAAATCGGGCTCCTGGGGGCGCGACTAGGCCGATTTTTCTGCGCCGGCGTGAAAAAATCGCCTGGGGAGGCCTTTCTGGGGGCGCCGCTGGAGATGCTCTAACAATGGTATTGATGTCCTCATCATCCTCCCCTTCTTAAAATGAAGTCGTCCTCTACGAAAGCTCATCTGCCTCACCCAAATAAGGCTTCAAATCTGCAATGTTAAAAGTGGGACTAACCCCAAAATCTGCAAGCAGCTCAAGTTTATATGGATTATCATTTATTTTCACTAACACCTTGAAAGGACAATCAGCACGTGGCATTAGCTTTGATTTGCGCAAATTAGGAAATCTATCCTTACGCAAATGTAACCAAACAAGATCTCCAGGTGCAAACACAACATGTTTTCTACTCTTATCTCCAGCAAGTTTATATTTAGCATTCATACGCTCAATGTTTTCCTTAGTTAACTCATGCATTTTTAAAATCAATTCAGCACGTTCTTTTGGCATCAAAATTAACCTTCTTCGAAGATGGAATAGGCAACAAATCAATAGGTGCACGAGGTAGGAAACCATACACAATTTCAAAAGGGCACATCTTAGTAGTAGAATGCAATGAACGATTATAAGCAAATTCAATATGAGGCAAGCATTCTTCCCACATTTTATTATTATTCTTCAAAACTGCCCTAAGCACGGTAGACAATGTTCTATAGACTACTTCAGTTTGTCCATCAGTTTGGGGTGGCAAGTAGTACTAAAAAGCAGTTTAGTCCCCAACTTAGCCCATAAACATCTCCAAAACTCGCTAAGAAATTTAGTGTCACGATCTGAAACAATAGTATTTGGCACACCATGCAAGCGAATAATTTCACGAAAGAACAAATCAGCAACATTAACGACATCATCGCTTTTATGACATGGATAAAGTGTGCCATTTTCGAGAACCTATCCATGACAACAAATATGATATCCCTCTCCTTCTTTGTTCGAGGTAAACCTAACACAAAGTCCATAGATATATCCTCCCAAGGAACACTACGTACAGGCAAAGGCGTATATAAACCATGAGGATTGAGTCGTGACTTGTCTTTTTGACATGTAGTGCAACGAGCAACAAAACGCTCAACATCCCGTCTCAACTTTGTCCAAAATAAATGTGTAGCAAGTACGTCCTCCGTCTTCTTCACGCCAAAGTGTCCCATTAGTCCTCCTGCATGCGCCTCCCGCAACACCAAAATACGAACGGAGCTAGCTGGAATGCATAGATTGTTAGCACGGAACACAAAATCCATCATTAATGACGAACTTGTTCCACGTTCTTCCTTTTTTACAATTATGCATTACATCTTTAAAATCAGCATCATGCACATATTGATCTTTGATGGTCTCCAAACCAAATATTTTGAAGTCAAGTTGTGAAAGCATAGTATAGCGACGAGACAATGCATAAGAAAGAACATTTTCTTTACCCTTCTTGTGCTTAATAACATAAGGGAAAGTCTCAATGAATTCAACCCATTTAGCATGTCTATGATTTAGTTTAGCTTGACTTTTAATATGTTTCAAAGATTCATGATCAGAATGTATAACAAATTCTTTGGGCCATAAATAATGTTGCCATGTCTCTAAAGTCTGAACAAGAGCATATAATTCTTTATCATAAGTAGAATAATTCAGACTAGGCCCACTCAATTTTTCAGAAAAGTATGCAACAAGTTTGCCATCTTGTAATAATAAACCTCCTAATCCAATTCCACTAGCATCACATTCAAGCTCAAAAGTCTTATTAAAATTACGAAGTTGGAGTAAAGGAGCATGTGTCAACTTATCTTTCAATACCGCGAAGGCTTCTTCATGTGCGGTACTCCAAACGAAAGGTACATCCTTCTTTGTAAGCTCATTGAGAGGTGCAGCAATGGTGCTGAAATCTCTCACAAAACACCTATAGAATCTAGCGAGGCCAAGAAAACTCCTCACTTGTGTGACCGTTTTGGGCTGCGTCCAACTCTCAATAGCTTCAATCTTGGCTTTATCAACTTCAATTCCCTGTGGAGTAACAACATAGCCAAGAAAAGATACTCGGTCGGTGCAGAAGGTGCACTTCCCAAGGTTACCAAACAAATGTGCATCACGTAGAGCAATAAAAACAGCACGTAAATGTTCCAAATGTTCATCCAAAGATTTGCTATAAATCAGTATATCATAAAAATAGACTACCACAAGTCCTCCAATGAAAGAACGTAAAACTTCGTTCATTAGTCTCATGAAAGTACTAGGTGCATTAGTTAACCCAAAAGGCATGACTAACCACTCATATAAACCAAACTTAGTTTTAAATACCATTTTCCATTCATCTCCCAATTTCATACGAATTTGATGGTATCCACTACGCAAATCAACTTTGGAGAAAATTGTAGAGCCACTCAATTCATCGAGCATATCATCTAGCTTAGGAGTAGGATGACGGTAACGAATAGTAATATTATTAATGCCTCTACAATCAACACACATACGTGACGTACCATCCTTTTTAGGCACTAGTACAATAGGAACAACATAAGTACTAAGAGATTCGCGTATGTAACCTTTGTCGAGCAGCTCCTGTACTTGACGCATAATCTCCTTTGTCTCCTCTGGATTGGTACGGTATGGCGCACAGTTGGGTAGCGATGCACCGGGAATTAAGTCAATTTGATGCTCAATCCCTCGAATGGGTGGTAATCCTGGTGGCACATCTTGTGGGAAGACGTCAGCGAACTCCTGCAAAATATTAGTGATAGCAGGAGGCAAAGAGGAAGGCACGTCCTCGAATGAAAATAATGCCTCTTTGCACACAAAAGCGTAGCAAACAGATTTGCTGAAATCTAGCTCATCAATATCAGATTTTGTGGCAAGTAAACATGCACTTTTCAATTTAATTTCAGAAGCAACACTAGATGGTTTATTAGTTTCACTCTTATTTTTCTCCTGTTTTGCTTTATTAGCTCTATTAATATCATCTTTCAAAATGGAATCAGGAGTCATAGGAAGCAAAGTAATATTTTTGTCCTTATGAACAAGAGTATACTTATTGTTTCTACCATGGTGTACAGAATTTTAATCAAATTGCCATGGTCTACCAAGTAATAAGGAACATGCTTGCATAGGTACCACATCACAATCAACATAATCAGCATATGTAGAGATACTAAAATGCACACGAATAGTACGTGTTACCTAAACCTTGGCGTTGTTGTTGAACCATTGGATGTAGTAAGGATGTGGATGCGGTCGTGTGGTGAGAGATAGCTTCTCCACCATCTCCATGCTAGCCAAGTGGTTGCAGCTCCCTCCATTTATGATAACGCGAACAGACCGTTCCTTCACAACACCCTTTGTATGGAACACATTATGCCTCTGATTTATCTCAGCTTGTGTAACCTGCACACTCAAAACACATTGAGCAACTAAACATTCATACCTGTCAGCATCTTCAGCAGCCATGTATTGCGTCTCATGATCATCTCCACCGTGTTCTTCATGTGTAATAAGAGCCAAAGTCTCCTCATCATAGTCACTAGCGGACTCATACCCACCATCCTCCGTAACAATCATCACACGCTGAGATTTGCATTCTCTCGCAAAATGTCCTCTTCCCTTACAACAACGACAAATAATATCACGTGTGTGCCCTGCTGATGCCATGGAAGAAGAAGAGCTCTGGGCAGGCCCCGCAGGTGTGCTCTTGGTAGATAGTGGTGGTTGTGCCTGCTTTCTTATATCACGGCTGGAGGTGGCACCTGATGGAGGTGCTGGTCCAGTCGAAGTAGAGGATGCACGTGGTGTCCATGATGAAGATCGACCTGCAGAAAAGTTAGTTTGTGCCAATGCCTGTCGATCCTGCACTTCATGTTCAGCTTTACAAGCAAGAAGGAATAAACGAGTGATATTAGTATACTCCTTATACTCTAGAATGGTATGAATCTCTCTATTTAATCCACCCATAAAACATGCAAGAATAGCTTCATTCTCCTCAACAATACCACATCTAATCATGCCAGTTTGTAATTCCTGGTAATATTCTTCTACATAATTTTTTCCTTGTCTTAAACGCTGCAATTTTTGAAGTAATTCAAGTTGATAATAAGATGGAACCCAATGAGTACGCATAGCAGCTTTCAAAGCAGCCCAATTAGCTGGAATGGGATATAATCTACAATGTTTAGACCACCAAACACATGCAAAACTAGTGAAAGCACAAACAGCAGCAGGAACACGTCTCTCCTAAGGATATTGTAAACATGTAAAACATTGTTCAGTTTCTAACTCCCAAGTAAGATATATATCAGGAACATATCTACCCTCCAATGGTGGAATATTCAATTTCAGTTTAGGAAGATGGTCATGATCGCGTACCTCAGGTGGTGGTGCAGCCCTACCGGTGCGATGATATGCATGAGGACGACCTGGTGGTGGTGCTGGTGGTTGCACGTAGTTCCAATTTTGATCAACCTCATCCTCATAATGGTCGTCCACCTCTACAGTAGCAGCAGGAGCTATAGAAGCACCAACAGTAGGTACAACAGCACCAGAAGTTTGACCAGGCTCAATGGGAACGCGTTGTGCTCGTCCCACTTGATTTGGAAGACGATGTTGTTGTTGTTGTTGTTGTTGTAGAGGTGCGACAGGTGTAGCGGGCGATGGAAGACGCGCGAGCAATTCATTGAACTTGTTATCGAGCTTTGTTTCGAACGCCTTCTCAATGCCATCTATCTTCTCCATGGCCTCCTCAAATCTATTTAGCACATCTTCCACCTGTCCACTCATCATTTGCTAAAACTTATCATGTAACTCTTTGTTTGTCATCTTCTCCCAGTTAGTCTCGTCGGCTTGTGATCCTACCATGGTTAGCAGCAATAGAAACACATAAGAATATGATCATACAGACTACTAGGAAGTGGTGGTGATGGTGTGGTGGTGATACGTCTCCAACGTATCCATAATTTTTGATTGCTCCATGCTATATTATCTACTGTTTTGGACATTATTGGGATTTATTATCCATTTTTATATTATTTTTGGGACTAACCTATTAACCGGAGACTCAGCCTAGAATTGATGTTTTTTGCCTGTTTTAGGGTTTCGAAGAAAAGGAATAGAAACGGAGTCCAAACGGAATGAAACCTTCGGGAACGTGATTTTCTCAACAAACAAGACCCGGGAGACTTGGACCCTACGTTAGGACACAAAAGAGGAGGCCACGAGGTAGGGGGCGCGCCTACACCCCCAGGCGCGCCCTCCACCCTCGTGGGCCCCCTGTTGCTCCACCGACGTCCTCCTTCCTCCTATATATACCTACGTACCCCCAAACAATCAGATATGGAGCCAAAAACCTAATTCCACCGCCGCAACTTTCTGTATCCACGAGATCCCATCTTGGGGCCTGTTCCGGAGCTCCGCCGGAGGGGGCATCGATCACGGAGGGCTTCTACATCAACACCATAGCCTCTCTGATGAAGTGTGAGTAGTTTACCTCAGACCTACGGGTCCATAGTTATTAGGTAGATGGCTTCTTCTCTCCTTTTGGATCTCAATACAATGTTCTCCCCCTCTCTTGTGGAGAACTATTCGATGTAATCTTCTTTTTGCGGTGTGTTTGTTGAGACCGAGGAATTGTGGGTTTATGATCAAGTGTATCTATGAATAATATTTGAATCTTCTCTGAATTATTTTATGTATGATTGGTTATCTTTGCAAGTCTCTTCGAATTATCAGTTTGGTTTGGCCTACTAGATTGATCTTTCTTGCAATGGGAGAAGTGCTTAGCTTTGGGTTCAATCTTGCGGTGTCCTTTCCCAGTGACAGTAGGGGCAGCAAGGCACGTATTGTATAGTTGCCATCGAGGATAACAAGATGGGGTTTTCATCATATTGCATGAGTCTATCCCTCTACATCATGTCATCTTGCTTAAGGTGTTACTTTGTTTTTAACTTAATACTGTAGATGCATGCTGGATAGCGGTCGATGAGTGGAGTAATAGTAGTAGATGCATGTAGGAGTCGGTCTACTTGTCTTAGACGTGATGCCTATATACATGATCATACCTAGATATTCTCATAACTATGCTCAATTCTGTCAATTGCTCAACAGTAATTTGTTCACCCACCGTAGAATACTTATGCTCTCGAGAGAAGCCACTAGTGAAACGTATGGCCCTCGCGTCTGTCTTTATCATATTAATCTCCTACTACTTAGTTATTTCCTTTGCTTTTTTTACTTTGCCTTTATTTTACTTTGCATCTTTATCACAAAAATATCAAAAATATTATCTTATCATATCTATCAGATCTCACTCTCGTAAGTGGCCATGTAGGGATTGACAACCCCTATTCGCGTTGGTTGCGATGATTTATTTGTTTTGTGTAGGTACGAGGGACTCGCGTGTAGCCTCCTACTGGATTGATACCTTGGTTCTCAAAAACTGAGGGAAATAATTATGCTACTTTGCTGCATCATCCCTTCCTCTTCGGGGAAAACCAACGCAGTGCTCAAGAGGTAGCAAGAAGGATTTCTTGCGCCGTTGCCAGGGAGGTTCGCGCAAGTCAAGATTTGAATCCCGACAACGAGCCATTTCTGGCGCCGTTGCCGGGGAGGTCTACGCAAAAGTCAACATACCAAGTACCCATCACATACCCTTATCTCCCGCATTACATTATTTGCCATTTGCCTCTCGTTTTCCTCTCCCCCACTTCACCCTTGCCGTTTTATTCGCCCTCTCTCTCTCTCTATCCTTCCTCTCTTTCTCTATTTTCCTCTTTTTGCCTGCTTGCTTTTTGTTTGCTTGTGTGTTAGTTCGTTTGCTTGTCATTATGGCTAGTCCTTTACCTTCTGCCTCTATGTCTGAAATTGAGGAAATTATTGTCGATATGGACAATAATAATATCATGAAAAATTCTGATACTCCTGCTAAAGAACCTACCATCTTACATACAAAAAAATTCCGGGTTGGTAGTGGTAATATTATTGGAAAAGGAGTTACTCAAGATTTCTTTACTTGTGCCGGTGCTTTACCTTCTATAGTAAGTTTTGTCCTTCATTGAACTAGTAGTCTTGCGGACGCTATTTCCATGCTCGTAGTTGAACTTGGAAGACAATTTATGCACATGCATCCTTGCATACAAAGGATTTTCCTGGAATTTTCTAATATTGAGCATTCTTCTGTTAAGCATGCTGCTACTATCTTTTTGGCTCATGAGTTTAGATTCATAATAAAAGAGGCCAAAGAAATCTTTGCACATTATAGGGTGGTCGCTTGCCGTCCTCCCATAGAGGCTATCCTCTTTGATCAAGAAGAAATAATGCGTATTCAATCTCTAGACTATGTTGCTTTCAATGAAAATCTTAGAAAAAGGGTTCCTACCAATGTTTTAGTTGACAGAATTTCTGAACTTAATGATGATTTGGATATTCGAAATAATGAACTAGGATATTCTATTGAATATATGCTCACAAAGTTATGTCAAAAGAATGCTTATAATGATGAATTGGTTGTGCAATATGAAGGACCAAAGGAGGAACCTATACCTCCCAAGGTTGATCTTGGGGACTCTTGTCCCATTAAATTTAGCCCTTTCGATTACTTTTGCTTGCATCAAAGAAAACTTGCTGCCGAACATAGAGAATATGAAATGAGTTTTAATAATCTATCTTACTATTATGGCAATACCTAGATCTATCCTTACTTGTTATGCCTAGCTAGGGGCGTTAAACGATAGCGCTTGTTGGGAGGCAACCCAATTTTATTTTTTATTCCTTGATTCTTGCTCCTGTTTAGTAATAAATAATTTATCTACCCTCTGTTTTGGTTGTGTTTTTGTGTTTTATTAGTGTTTGTGCCAAGTAGAACCGTTGGGAAGACTTGGGGAAAGTCTTGTCACACTTGCTGTAAAAAACAGAAACTTTAGCGCTCACGAGAACTGCTGCCATTTTTATTTGGAAAGTTCTATTTAGTTAATTATTTTTGAATATGATTAATAGATAAATTCCTCACTTCCAGAAATTTATTTTAGAACTTTTGGGGTTCCAGATCTTGCGCTAGGTACAGATTACTACAGACTGTTCTGTTTTTGACAGATTCTGTTTTTCGTGTGTTGTTTGCTTATTTTGATGAATCTATGGCTAGTAAAATAGTTTATAAACCATAGAGAAGTTGTAATACAGTAGGTATAACACCAATATAAATAAATAATGAGTTCATTACAGTACCTTGAAGTGGTCTTTTATTTTCTTTCACTAACGGAGCTCACGAGATTTTCTACTTTAAGTTTTGTGTTGTGAAGTTTTCAAGTTTTGGGTAAAGATTTGATGGATTATGGAACAAGGAGTGGAAAGAGACTAAGCTTGGGGATTCCCATGGCACCCCCAATATAATCTAAGGACACCTAAAAGCCAAAGCTTGGGGATGCCCCGGAAGGCATCCCCTCTTTCGTCTACTTCTATCGGTAACTTTACTTGGAGCTATATTTTTATTCGCCACATGATATGTGTTTTGCTTGGAGCGTCTTGTATGATTTGAGTCTCTAATTTTTAGTTTACCAAAATCATCCTTGCTGTGCACACCTTTTGATAGAGCCATATATGATTTCTAATTTGTTAGAATACTCTATGTGCTTTGCTTATATCTTTTGAGTTATATAGTTCTGCTCTAGTACTTCACTTATATCTTTTAGAGCCCGATGGTGGATTCCTTTTATAGAAACTATTGATCTCTCATGCTTCACTTAGATTATTTTGAGAGTCTTAAATAGCATGGTAATTTTCTTAAAATCCTAATATGCTTGGTTTACAAGATTAATAATAAAACTTTCTTACGAGTGTGTTGAATACTATGAGAAGTTCGATGCTTGATAATTGTTTTGAGATATGAAGATGGTGATATTAAAGTTGTGCTAGTTGAGTAGTTGTGAATTTGAGAAATACTTGTGTTAAAGTTTGTGATTCTAGTAGCATGCACATATGGTGAACCGTTATGTGATGAAGTCGGAGCATGATTTATTTTTTGATTGTCTTCCTTATGAGTGGCGGTCGGGGACGAGCGATGGTATTTTCCTACCAATCTATCCCCCTAGGAGCATGCGCGTAATACTTTGCTTTGATAACTTGTAGATTTTTGCAATAAGTATATGAGTTCTTTATGACTAATGATGAGTCCATGGATTATACGCACTCTCACCCTTCCACCTTTGCTAGCCTCTCTAATACCGCGCACCTTTCGCCGGTATCATACACCCACCATATACCTTCCTCAAAACATCCACCATACCTACCTATTATGGCATTTCCATAGCCATTCCGAGATATATTGCCATGCAACTTTCCACCGTTCCATTTATTATGACACACTCCATCATTGTCATATTGCTTAGCATGATCACGTAGTTGACATCGTATTTGTGGCAAAGCCACCATTCATAATTCTTTCATACATGTCACTCATGAGTCATTGCATATCCCGGTACATCGCCGGAGGCATTCATATAGAGTCATATTTTGTTCTAAGTATCGAGTTATAATTCTTGGGTTGTAAGAAAAACAAAAGTGTGATGATCATCATTATTAGAGCATTGTCCCAGTGAGGAAAGGATGATGGAGACTATGATTCCTCCACAAGTCGGGATGAGACTCCAGACGAAAAAAAAGAAAGAAAAGAGGCCATAAAAAAGAGAAAAGGCCCAAATAAAAAAAGAAGAAAAAAATGAGAGAAAAAGAGAGAAAGGGCAATGCTACTATCCTTTTACCGCACTTGTGCTTCAGAGTAGCACCATGATCTTCATGATAGAGAGTCCCCTATGTTATCACTTTCATATACTAGTGGGAATTTTTCATTATAGAACTTGGCTTGTATATTCCAATGATGGGCTTCCTCAAATTTCCCTAGGTCTTCATGAGGAAGCAAGTTGGATGCACACCCACTTAGTTTCTTTTTGAGCTTTCATAAACTTATAGCTCTAGTGCATCCGTTGCATGGCAATCCCTACTCACTCACATTGATATCTATTGATGGGCATCTCCATAGCCCGTTGATACACCTAGTTGATGTGAGACTATCTTCTCCCTTTTTGTCTTCTCCACAACTTCCGTTATATTCCAACTATAGTGCTATGTCCATGGCTCACGCTCATGTATTGCGTGAAAATTGAAAAAGTTTTGAGAATGTCAAAAGTATGAAACAATTGCTTGGCTTGTCATTGGGGTTGTGCATGATTTAAATATTTTGTGTGGTGAAGATGGAGCATAACCAGACTATATGAATTTGTAGGGATAACTTTCATTGGCCATGTTATTTTGAGAAGACATAATTGTTTTGTTAGTATGCTTGAAGTATTATTATTTTTATGTCAATATTAAACTTTTGTCTTGAATCTTTCGGATCTGAATATTCATACCACAATTAAGAAGAATTCCATTAAAATTATGCCAAGTAGCACTCCGCATCAAAAATTCTATTTTTATCATTTACCTACTCGAGGACGAGCATGAATTAAGCTTGGGGATGCTTGATACGTCTCCAACGTATCTATAATTTTTGATTGCTCCATGCTATATTATCTACTGTTTTGGACATTATTGGGCTTTATTATCCACTTTTACATTATTTTTGGGACTAACCTATTAACCGGAGGCCCAGCCCAGAATTGTTGTTTTTGCCTGTTTTAGGGTTTTAAAGAAAAGGAATATCAAACGGAGTCCAAACGGAACGAAACCTTCGGGAACGTGATTTTCTCAACAAACAAGACCCGGGAGACTTGGACCCTACGTCAGGACACAAAAGAGGAGGCCACGAGGTAGGGGGCGCGCCTACCCCCCCAGGCGCGCCCTCCACCCTCGTGGGCCCCCTATTGCTCCACTGACGTACTCCTTCCTCCTATATATACCTACGTACCCCCAAACGATCAGATACGGAGCCAAAACCTAATTCCACCGCCGCAACTTTTTGTATCCATGAGATCCCATCTCGGGGAATGTTCGATGAGTGGAGTAATAGTAGTAGATGCAGGCAGGAGTCGGTCTACTTGTCTCGGACGTGATACCTATATACATGATCATACCTAGATATTCTCATAACTATGCTCAATTCTGTCAATTGCTCAACAGTAATTTGTTCACCCACCGTAGAATACTTATGCTCTCGAGAGAAGCCACTAGTGAAACCTATGGCCCCCGGGTCTATCTTTATCATATTAATCTCCTACTACTTAGTTATTTCCTTTTCTTTTTTACTTTGCCTTTATTTTACTTTGCATCTTTATCACAAAAATACCAAAAAATTTATCTTATCATATCTATCAGATCACACTCTCGTAAGTAGCCGTGTAGGGATTGACAACCCCTATTCGCATTGGTTGCGAGGATTTATTTGTTTTGTGCAGGTGCGAGGGACTCGCGCGTAGCCTCCTACTGGATTGATACCTTGGTTCTCAAAAACTGAGGGAAATACTTACGCTACTTTGTTGCATCATCCCTTCCTCTTCAGGGAAAACCAACGCAGTGCTCAAGAGGTAGCAGCTGGACAGTCACAAATCCGTCAAGTGAATCTCAAATTCTTACCAGTTCTTACCAAGCAGCAGGTGGTGATTAGCAACCATTGTAGTCAAAACACTCAAAGCTTGGATAGATCGATTACCAGGGAGAGTCAAACGCATGACGTAGATGTATGTGGAGCTGGGAAGGCTTATAATATGGTAGCAAAAAGGCTCAGCAATAATCAATTCAGAGATGCGAAGTTGAATAAACGCTCAACGACGGTACTATGCTGGTCCTAGGCTAGACCATACTAGAGACGCGAGCCTAGAACACTAACAAAATTAGGGTGCTGCACGTAAACAATGGAGGAGCACACTCTGAATTTTTATTATTTTTTTCACTTTTTTTGCACTTTTTTTTGCTCCGCAACAATTTTTTTCGAAAAACTCTACAAATGTCCTAAAAACTGCCTAGCCAGAATTTTCCAGACTTAGTTTCTTTTGAGTTTGGAACTATTTTTCTTCTGTGGATGGCTCGAAAGTTGGGGAGTCCTACTCTGTCACGACTCAGAGTATCGCGTGATCTAAAAATCGAAAACAAAGCAACAATTCCTGGACTCGGACTAGGACTGGTGGCGGAGATATATCTGGTGGAATCTCGGACTGGTGGCGGAGATGAATTTGGTGGAACTCAAAGTGGTGGCGGATATATGTTGCAGGTGGACTCGGATTGGCGTGATGGCGACTGATATTTGGTGGCGTATATGGACTCGGATTGGCGGTGAATATGTGGTGGTGGTGGTATATGGCAGTGGCGATGAAGTTGGTGCGGTGGTGGTATATGGCAGCAGCAATGATGATGATGCGGTGGTGATATATGGCAGCGGCGACATGGCAACCTATGAACATAACTCGAAACTCTAAAGGACTAGACGCTAAGACCAGCAACTTGACACAATGATGCAACTGCAAATTCAACAAAGCAAATACAGAAAACATTATGCAAAGGCTCAGATTGGTTCGAATAGGATGAGCTAACCCTAATTTTTGTTGGCTTTTTCATGGACTATAGGTATGAAAAACATACTCGATCTAAACTATGAAAAACTTTAAATCTCACCTGCAACCTGGAAATCTGATACCACTTGATAGAGGCGAAGGTATCCCGATGTTTCGATGAGATAGATATCGTTTTTTGTGGGAGTCGACTTTGACGACCCGACTACGAACGTGCGAAGACGTCGCGCCTTAGCAATCGCTAAACCAACTTCCGAGGGTTATTGACCACGCCGGAGCACGATCAACCTGACCACGAGGATCTATTTCCTGCGAGCAAATGAAGAACAAGTAAGAAACTGATATTGCAATCTGGATATTGCGAATAGAAGAGGAAAGATTTATTAATGAAGGTGGGCTTCTGTGACGTCTTGGTCTGGTCGTTGGACACAAACAAAGTACGCGAAGTTGCAGCTATGGCGAACTTTTAATCTAAACAAAACCCAAAGTCTAAACGATGCCCTAAGGGCTGTATATATGGAGAAGAGACGGGGGAATTCCGTGGCCCTGGGAGGAGGGGTCCGAAACCAACCCTAACTCTTGTATTTCTACTCCCACACATATGGATTCTAAAAACTGCCTATAATCAAGTATTTTGAAATTACATGGGCCTGACCCAAAAATAAGGTGATGCAGCACCTAGAATAGCCTCTGGACGAAATCTATGAAGTGGCATCTTGTATATTTCGTCCAAGGCTTCATGCACTCATTATGGTGGCTTCAAAGTCCTGGAATCATCACTAGTAACTCCGTTCTTGTTCCCCTTGCGCATGCCATCATCTCCATGCTTGAACTTGCTCCAAGGTTCATCTTTCTTGTCCAAGCTAAGCCCTTCATTTGTAAGCAAAAAAATGTATCCAATTTAGGCAGCATCATATTAGCAGTAGGGGCTGTGGGAGTAACAATGGTATTGATGTCCTCATCATCCTACCCTTCTTGAAATGAAGTCGTCCTCGACGGAAGCTCATCTTCCTCACCCAAATAAGGCTTTAAATCTTCAATGTTAAAAGTGGAACTAACCCCAAAATCTATAGGAAGCTCAAGTTTATATGCATTATCATTCATTTTCTCTAAAACCTTAAAAGGACCATCAGCACATGGCATTAGCTTTGATTTGCGCAGATTAGGAAATTTATCCTTAGGCAAATGTGACCAAACAAGATCTCCAGGTGCAAACACAACATGTTTTCTACCCTTATCACCAGCAAGTTTATATTTAGCATTCATATGCTCAATGTTTTCCTTAGTTAACTCATGCATTTTTAAAATCAATTCAGCACATTCTTTAGCATCAAAATTAACCTTCTCCGAAGATGGAAGAGGCAACAAATCAATAAGTGCACGAGGTAGGAAACCATACACAATTTCAAAAGGGCACATCTTAGTAGTAGAATGCAATGAACGATTATAAGCAAATTCAATATGAGTCAAGCATTCTTCCCACATTTTCTTATTATTCTTCAAAATAGCCCTAAGCATAGTAGACAAAGCTCTATTGACTACTTCAGTTTGTCCATCAGTTTGGGTGTGACAAGTAGTACTAAAAATCAGTTTAGTCCCCAACTTAGCCCATAAACATCTCCAAAAGTGGCTAAGAAATTTAGTATCACGATTGGAAACACTAGTATTTGTCACACCATGCAAGCGAATAATTTCACGAAAGAAAATATCAGCAACATTAATAGCATCATCGCTTTTATGACATGGTATAAAGTGTGCCATTTTCAAGAATCTATCCACGACAACAAATATGCTGTCCCTCCCCTTCTTTGTTCGAGGTAAACCTAAAACAAAGTCCATAGATATATCCTCCCAAGGAACACTAGGTACAGGCAAAGGCATATATAAGCCATAAGGATTGAGTCATGACTTAGCTTTTTGACATGTACGGCAGCGAGCAACAAAATGCTCAACATCCCATCTCATCTTTAGCCAAAAGAAATGTGTAGCAAGTACGTCCTCCGTCTTTTTAATGCGAAAGTGTCCCATCAATCCTCCTCCAAGTGCCTCCTGCAACAACAAAAGATGAACAGAGCTAGCTGGAATGCATAGCTTGTTAGCACGGAACACAAATCCATCATTAACGACAAACTTGTTCCACGTTCTTCCATCTTTACAATTCTGCATTACATCTTTAAAATCAGCATCATGCACATATTGATCTTTGATTGTCTCCAAACCAAATATTTCGAAGTCAAGTTGTGAAAGCATAGTATAGCGACGAGACAATGCATCAGCAATAACATTTTCTTTACCCTTCTTGTGTTTAATGACATAAGGGAAAGTCTCAATGAATTCAACCCATTTAGCATGTCTACAATTCAGTTTAGCTTCACTTTTAATATGTTTCAATGATTCATGATCAGAATGTATAAAAAATTCTTTGGGCCATAAATAATGTTGCCATGTTTCTAAAGTCTGAACAAGAGCATATGATTCTTTATCATAAGTAGAATAATTCAGACTAGGCCCACTCAATTTTTCAGAAAAGTATGCAACAGGTTTGCCATCTTGTAATAACACACCTCCTAATCCAATTCCACTAGCATCACATTCAAGCTAAAAAGTCTTATTAAAATCAGGAAGTTGGAGTAAAGGAGCTTGTGTCAACTTATCTTTCAATATCGTGAAGGCTTCTTCCTGTGCGGTACCCCAAACAAAAGGTACATCCTTCTTTGTAAGCTCATTGAGAGGTGCAACAATGGTGCTGAAATCTCTCACAAAACGCCTATAGAATCCAGCGAGACCAAGAAAACTCCTCACTTGTGTGACCATTTTGGGTTGCGGCCAACTCTCAATAGCTTCAATCTTGGCTTTATCAACTTCAATTCCCTATGGAGTAACAACATAGCCAAGAAAAGATACTCGGTCGGTGCAGAAGATGCACTTCCCAAGGTTACCAAACAAACGTGCATCACGTAGAGCAATAGAAACATCACGTAAATGTTCCAAATGTTCCTCCAAAGATCAACTATAAATCAGTATATGATCAAAATAGACTACCACAAATCGTCCAATGAAAGCACGTAAAGCTTCGTTCATTAATCATGAAAGTACTAGGTGCATTAGTTAACCCAAAAGGCATGACTAACCACTCATATAATCCAAACATAGTTTTAAATGATGTTCTCCATTCATCTCCCAATTTCATACGAATTTGATGGTATCCACTACGCAAATCAACTTTGGAGAATATTGTAGAGCCACTCAATTCATCGAGCATATCATGTAGCCTAGGAATAGGATGACGATAACGCAGAGTAATATTATTAATGCCTCTACAATCAACACACATACGTGACGTACCATCCTTTTTTGGCACTACTATAATACGAACAGCACAAGGACTAAGAGATTCGCGTATCTAACCTTTGTCGAGCAGCTCCTGTACTTGACGCTTAATCTCCTTCGTCTCCTCTGGATTGGTACGGTATGGCGCATGGTTAGGCAGCGAAGAACAGGGAATTAAGTCAATCTGATGCTCAATCCCTCGAATAGGTGGTAATCCCAGTGGCACGTCTTGTGGAAAGACATCAACGAACTCCTGCAAAATGTTAGTGACAGCAGGAGGCAAAGACAAAGGCACGTCCTCGAATGAAAATAATGCCTCTTTGCACACAAAAGCATAGCAAACAGATTTGCTAAAATCTAGCTCATCAATATCAGATTTGGTGGCAAGTAAACATGCACTTTTCAGTTTAATTCAGAAACAACACTAGATGGCTTATTATTAGGGTTCATTTGTTGCTCAAATTCGTTTCCCATAGTCTGATTTTCACTCTTATTTTTCTCCTGTTTTACTTTATTAGATCTATTAATATCATCTTTCAAAATGGAATCAGGAGTCATAGGAAGCAAAGTAATATTTTTGTCCTTATGAACAATAGTATACTGATTGTTTCTACCATGGTGTACAGAATTTTTATCAAATTTCCATGGTCTACCAAGTAATAAGGAACATGCTTGCATAGGTACCACATCACAATCAACATAATCAGCATATGTAGAGATACTAAAATGCACACGAACAGTATGTGTTACCTTAACCTTGCCGTTGTTGTTGAACTATTGGATGTAGTAAGGATGTGGATGCGGTCGTGTGGTGAGAGATAGCTTCTCCACCATCTCCACGCTAGCCAAGTTGTTGCAGCTCCCTCCATTTATATTGACGCGAACAGAACGTTCCTTCACAACACCCTTTGTATGGAACAAATTATGCCTCTGATTTTTCTCAGATTGTGTAACCTGCACACTCAAAACACGTTGAGCAACTAAACATTCATACATGTCAGCATCTTCAGCAGCCATGTATTGCGTCTCATGATCAGAAGCATCTCCACCATGTTCTTCACTTGTAATAAGAGCCAAGGTCTCCTCATCATAGTCACTAGCGGACTCATACCCACCATCCTCAGTAACAATCATCACACGCTTAGATGGACATTGTCTCGCATAATGACCTCCACCCTTGAAATGACGACAAATAATATCGTGTGTTTGCCCTGTTGATGCCATGGATGAAGAAGAGCTCTGTGCAGACCCAGAAGGTGTGCTCCTGGCAGATAGTGGTGGTTGTGCTTGCTTTCTTGTATCATGGTTGGTGGTGGCAGCTGACGGAGGTGTCGGTGCAGCAGAACGTGTGGAAGTAGAGGATGCATGCAGTGTCCATGATGAAGGTCGACCTGCAAAAAAGTTAGTTTGCGCCAATGCTTGTCGATCCTGCACTTCACGTTCAGCTTTGCAAGCAAGATGGAATAAACGAGTGATACTATTATATTCCTTATACTCTAAAATGGTCTGAATCTCTTTATTTAATCCACCCCCAAACATGCAAGCATAGCTTCATTATCTTTAACAATACCACATCTAATCATACCAGTTTGTAATTCCTGATAATATTCTTCTACGGTATTTTTTCCTTGTCTCAAATGCTGCAATTTTTGAAGAAATTCACATTGATAATAGGGTCGAACCCAGCGAGTACGCATAGCATTTTTCAAAGCAGCCTAAGTAGCTAGAATAGCATATAATCTACAATGTTCAGACCACCAAACACATGCAAAACTAGTGAAAGCACAAACAGTAGCAGGAACACGTCTCTCCTCGGGATATTGTAAACATGTAAAACATTGTTCGGTTTCTAACTCGCAAGTAAGATATATATTAGGAACGTACCTACCCTAAATGGTGGAATATTCAATTTCAGTTTAGGGAGATGGTCATGATCTCGTACCTGAGGGGGAGCCCTAGCATTGCCATTATTTTCATGTGGATGACCTAGTGGTTGTAGTGCTGGTGGTTGCACGTAGTTCCGATTTTGATCAAGCTCATCCTCGTAATCTCCCGCATAATCATCCTCCTCCGCATCAGCAGTAGGAGCCACAGAAGTATCAACAGCAGCACCAACAGTTTGTCCAGGCTCAAGAGGGACACGGCTCTTTCGGTGGAGGGCAGTTTCGCGATGTGGAGGTAGTCATTGTTGTTGTTGTTGTTGTTGTTGTTGTTGCAGAGGTGCGGCAGGTGCAGCCGGTGGTGGTTGTGGAAGACGCGGAAGCAATTCATTAAATTTGTTATCGAGCTTTGTTTCGAACATCTTCTCAAAGCCAGTTATCTTATCCATGGCCTCTTCAAAATTGTTTAGCACATCTTGCACATGTTCAGTCATCATTTGCTGAAATTTATCATGCAACTCCTTATTCGTCATGTTCTCCCAGTCAGTCTCATCGACTTGTGATCCTGCCATGGTTAGCAGCAATAGAAACACACAAGAATATGATCCTACAGACTACTAGAAAATGGTGGTGGTGGGGCGTCACAAATCTGTCAAGCAAATCTCAAATTCTTACCAGTTCTTAGAAAGCAGCAGGTGGTGATCGGCAACCGTTGTAGTGAAAATTCTCAAAAGCTTGGATAGAGCGATTGCCAGCAAGAGTCAAACACACAACATAGATGTATGTGGAGCTGGGAAGGCTTATAGTATGGTAGCAAAAATGGTCAGCAATAATCAATTCAGAGATGCAAAGTGGAATAAACGCTCAACGACGGTACTGTGCTGGTCCTAGGCTAGACCGTACAAGAGATGCGAGCCAAGAACACAAACAAAATCACGGCGCGGCACATAACCAAGGGAGGAGCACTCTCTGAATTTGTTTTTCCTTTTTTCACTTTTTTTGCACTTTTTTTCCTCTTTTTTTTTTGCTCCGCAACAATTTTTTTCGAAAAATTCTACAAATGGTCTAAAAACTGCCTAGCCAGAATTTTCCAGAATTAGTTTTTTTTTGAGTTTGGAACTATTTTTCTACTGCTGGTAGCACAGCAATTGGGGAGTCCGACTTGGTCACGACTCAAAGTATCGTGTGATCTGGAAATCGAAAACAAAGCAACAAATACTAGACTCAGACTAGGACTGGTGGCAGAGATGAATCTGGTGGAACTCGGACTGGTGGTTGTATATGGCGATGGTATATTTGGACTCGGATTGGTGGTGGTATATGGCGATGGTTTATGTAGACACAGATTGGTGGTTGTATATGGCGATGGTATATGTGGACTCGGATTGGTGGTTGTTTATGGCAGCGGCGATGGCATGACAACATGTGAACAGAACTCAAAACTCTAAGGGACTAGATGCTAAGACCAGCAACTCGACACGACGATGCAACTGCGAATTCAACAAAGCAAAACTCTAAAAAGACTATGCAAAGGCTCCGATTTCTTCGGATATGATGAACTAACCCTAATTTTTTCTGGCTTTTTCGTGGACTATAGGTATGAAAAACAGACTCGACCTAAACGCCGAAAAAATATAAAATCTCACCAAGCAACCTGGAAATATGATACCACTTGATAGAGGCGAGGGTCCTGATCTTTCGATGAGATGGTAACTATCGATTTTGTGGAGACGAGTTTGACGATCCGACTACAAGCGTGCAACGACGTAGCGCCTTAGCAATCGCTAAACCAACTCCGAGAGGTTATTGACCACGCCGGAGCACAATCAACCTGCCACGAAGGTCTATTCCTGCAAGCAATCGAAGAACAAGCAAGAATATGATTAAGCAATCTGAATATTGCGAGTGTGGATGAAGTATTGATAAAAGTGGGGCTTCATAAGCGGTCTTGGTCTGGTCGTTGGACACAAACGAAGTACACGAAGTTAGAGCGATGGCTAACTTTTAACTAAATAAAACCCAAAGTCTAAACGATGCCCTAAGGTCTGTATATATGGAGGAAAGAGGGGGAAATTTCGTGGCCCTTGGAGGAGGGGTCCGAAATCAACCCTAACTCTTGTTTCCCCACACATACGGACTCTAAAAACAGCCTATACTTAAGTATTTCTAAATTACATGGGCCTGGCCCAATAATAAGGTGACGCAGCACCTAGAATAGCCTCTGGACGAAATTTATGAAGGGACATCTTGTATATTTCGTCCAAGGCTTCATGCACTCCTTATGGTGGCTTCAAAGTCCTGAAATCATCACTTGCAACCCCATTCTTGTTCCCCTTGTGCATGCCATCATCTCCATGCTTGGTCTTGCTCCAGTGTTCATCCCTCTTATCAATGCCAGGCCCTTCATTGGTAAGCAAAACAAATGTATCCAATTTATGCAGCATCATATTCTGATGAACATTAGAATCATTACCAAGAAATGAAAGTACCTGATAATTTAATTGGCATGCGCGAGCTCTAGTAATTGGTCCAGCATATGTAGCAGTAGGGGCTGTGGCTGTAACAATGGTATTGATGTCCGCATCACCTTCATGATCAAGAGATTCTCCAATCTACGGATGACACTCCGGAGGGCGATGATGTGCTCTTGCAACATAATATTTTCATGGGTAAGATATTTATTTTGCACATGAACAATTTCGATGATCTGGAAGGCTGCGATCTCGGAGGGGTGAGATGATCATAGTAAGGTTTAAGGATATCTTCTTCTTCCTCCTCGGTAGGCCAGGCCTGCTCAACCACCGACGCTTGATCTCTGGTAGCCTTGTTGCTTTGTTCCCCTTTGACAGCTTCTACGGGCTCTTCTCTCTTCAGCTCGATCTTCATCAACCAAGCATCCCCTTCCACGTTGTTGGAGGAAGGCGAAGACATGATGCCTATAAAGATTTTTTATCTTGGGAAACAAGCAAACAGAAGAAAAATGGAGTCCGGAAGGTACCCAAGGTGGACACAACCCACCTAGGGGCACCTAGCAGCCAGGTACGCCCTGGTGTCTTATGTCCACCAGGGTGACCTTCCTGGCCGTTTCTTATTTTCCTAATTTTTGTTATATTCCAAAACAGACAGATAATATTTTTGTAGATTTTTTTGGAGTCTGTTTACTTACCGTATCACATACCTCCTCTTTTTCACAATTCCGGTGTGTTCCTGAAGGTCTCTTTTATGTGTTCTTCCGGTGTCATAGTTTGAATAATATTGCTTTCAACATTAATGGGCGTACCTGAGATATAATGTTTTATTCGTTGCCCGTTAACAACCTTCGGGTTAGTAACTTCGGCATTATTTATCTTGATAGCTCCAGATCGATAAACCTCCTCGATAACATAGGGTCCTTCTGTTGGGTTTCGTAGTAATTTCAAAAAATTTCCTACGCACACGCAAGATCATGGTGATGCATAGCAACGAGAGGGGGAGTATGATCTACATACCTAGTAGATCGACAACGGAAGCGTTTGGTTGATGTAGTTGTACGTCTTCACGATCCGACCGATCAAGCACCGAAACTACGGCACCTCCGAGTTTTAGCACACGTTCAGCTCGATGACGATCCCCGGACTCTGATCCAGCAAAGCGTCGGGGAAGAGTTCCGTCAGCACGACGGCGTGGTGATGATCTTGATGCACTACAGCAGCAGGGCTTCGCCTAAACTCCGCTACAATATTATCGAGGACTATGGTGGCTGGGGGCACCGCACACGGCTAAGGAATAGATCACGTGGATCAACTTGTGTGTCTCTGGGGTGCCCCTACCTCCGTATATAAAGGACTAAAGGGGGGGAGACGGCCGGCCAAGGAGGGCGCGCCAGGAGAGTCCTACTCCCTCTGGGAGTAGGATTCCCCCCCTCCCAATCCTAGTTGGAATAGGATTCGCGGAGGGGGGAAAAGAGAGAGAGGGGCCGGCCCCCTCTCCTTGTCCTATTCGGACCAAGGGAGGGGAGGGGCGCGCGGCCCATGTAGGGCTGCCTCTTCTCTTTTCCACTAAGGCCCATCATGACCCATTTAGCTCCCGGGGGGTTCCGGTAACCTCCCGGTACTTCGGTAAAATCCCGATTTCACCCGGAACACTTTCGGTATCCAAACATAGGCTTCCAATATATCAATCTTTATGTCTCGACCATTTCGAGACTCCTCGTCATGTCCGTGATCACATCCGGGACTCCGAACAAACTTCGGTACATCAAAATATATAAACTCATAATATAACTGTCATCGTAACCTTAAGCGTGCGGACCCTACGGGTTCGAGAACAATGTAGACATGACCGAGACACGTCTCCGGTCAATAACCAATAGCGGGACCTGGATGCCCATATTGGCTCCTACATATTCTACGAAGATCTTTATCGGTCAGATCGCATAACAACATACGTCGTTCCCTTTGTCATCGGTATGTTACTTGCCTGAGATTCGATCGTCGGTATTCCAAATACCTACTTCAATCTCGTTACCGGCAAGTCTCTTTACTCGTTCTGTAATACATCATCCCGCAACTAACTTATTAGTTGCAATGCTTGCAAGGCTTAAGTGATGTGTATTACCGAGAGGGCCCAGAGATACCTCTCCGACAATCGGAGTGACAAATCCTAATCTTGAAATACGCCAACCCAACATGTACCTTTGGAGACACCTGCAGTACTCCTTTATAATCACCCAGTTACGTTGTGACGTTTGGTAGCACCCAAAGTGTTCCTCCGGCAAACGGGAGTTGCATAATCTCATAGTTATAGGAACATGTATAAGTCATGAAGAAAGCAATAGCAACATACTAAACGATCGGGTGCTAAGCTAATGGAATGGGTCATGTCAATCAGATCATTCACTTAATGATGTGATCCCGTTAATCAAATAACAACTCATTGTTCATGGTTAGGAAACATAACCATCTTTGATTAACGAGCTAATCAAGTAGAGGCAAACTAGTGACACTTTGTTTGTCTATGTATTCACACATGTATTATGTTTCCGGTTAATACAATTCTAGCATGAATAATAAACATTTATCATGATATAAGGAAATAAATAATAACTTTATTATTGCCTCTAGGGCATATTTCCTTCACCTTCCCATTTGGAAAAGAGTTTTCCTACAAAGAATCTGAAACGAGATTTGTACAAAAGAACATATTCTCCAACCTTGAACTCACGCTTTTGGATTCTTTTATCATGGCACCTTTTAACTTTTTCTTTAAAGAACTTGGCATTTTCATAAGCTTGGGTTCTCCATTCATCTAATGAGATAATATCAAATAACCTCTTTTCACCGGCAAGTTTGAAGTCATAGTTGAGTTTTTTGATTTCCCAATATGCTTTATGTTCTAACTCAAGAGGAAAATGACAAGCTTTTCCATAAACCATTTTATAAGGAGACATACCCATAGGATTTTTATATGATGTACAATAAGCCCAAAGTGCATCATCTAATTTCTTAGACCAATTCTTCCAGGACCTATTGACAGTCTTTTGCAAAATTAATTTTATTTCTCTATTGCTAATATCAACTTGACCACTAGACTGAGGATGATAGGGTGATGCAATTCTATGGTTAACATTATACTTGGCAAGCATTTTAAGGAAAGCACCATGAATAAAGAGTGAACCACCATTAGTCCTTAAATATCTAGGGACTCCAAACCTTGGGAAAATAACTTCCTTAGCATTTTAATAGAGGTATTGTTATCAACACTACTAGTTGGAATAGCTTCTACCCACTTAGTAACATAATCAATAGCAACCAAAATATGTGTATACCCATTAGAGGAAGGAAAAGGTCCCATGTAATCAATACCCCAAACATCAAATGGTTCAACAGCAAGTGAATAATTCATAGGCATTTCTTGACACTTACCGATATTACCTATTCTTTTACATTCATCACAAGATAAGACGGACTTACGAGCATCCTTGAAAAGAGTAGGCCAATAAAACCCAGACTGCAATACCTTGTGACCAGTTCTGTCTCCCGCATGATGTCCTCCATAAGCTTCGGATTGACATTTCCATAGGATTTGCCCCTGTTCATGCTCAGGTACACAATGTCTAATAATAGCATCTACTCCTTCTTTTTGAAGATGTGGGTCATCCCAAAAGTAATGTCTTAAATCATAGAAGAACTTTTTCTTTTGTTGGTATGTAAAGCTAGGTGGTAAATATTTAGCAACAATATAATTAGCATAGTCAGCATACCAAAGAGTGTTATGAGAAACATTTATTGCAGCTAACTGCCCATCAGGAAAACTATCATCAATAGGTAGTGGGTCATCAAGGACATTTTCAATCCTAGACAAGTTATCAGCTACGGGGTTCTCTGCTCCTTTTCTATCAGTGATATGCAAATCAAATTCTTGTAGCAAGAGAACCCATTGAATAAGCCTAGGTTTAGCATCTTTCTTTTCCATAAGGAATTTAGTAGCAACATGGTCGGTGTGAACAATTAATTTTTGAATCAACAATATGAGATCTAAATTTCTCACAAGCAAACACCACTGCTAGAAATTCTTTTTCAGCAGTAGCATAATTTCTTTGTGAACTGTCTAGAGTTTTACTAGCATAATGAATAACATTTAGTTTCTTATCAACTCTTTGTCCTAAAACAGCACCAACAGCATAATCACTAGCATCACACATAATTTCAAAAGGCAAGTTGCAATCAGGTGGTTGAACAATAGGTGCAGAAATTAAGGCATTCTTGAGTGTTTCGGAGGCTTCTAAACAATCATTATCAAAAACAAAAGGAACATCTTTTTGCCAAAGATTTGTAAGGGGCCAAGAAATTTTAGAAAAGTCTTTGATAAATCTCCTATAGAAACGAGCATGACCTAGGAAACTACGAATTCCTTTGATATCTTTAGGATATGGCATTTTCTCAATTGCATCAACCTTAGATTTGAACACCTCAATACCTCTTTCAAAAAATTTATGGCCCAAAACAATACCTTCATTAACCATAAAGTGGCACTTCTCCCAATTCAAGACAAGATTTGTTTGCCCGCGTCTCTGCAGAACTCGATTAAGATTGCTTAAACAATCATCAAAAGACTTCCCATAAACAGAAAAGTCATCCATGAAAACCTCAACAATCTTTTCACAAGAGTCAGAGAATATAGCGGTCATACATCTTTGAAAGGTAGCAGGTGCATTGCATAAACCAAAAGGCATACATCTATAATCATAAGTTCGAAAGGGACAAATGAAAGTGCTCTTTTATTGATCAGGTTGAGAAACAGGTATTTGTGAAAAACCAGAATATCCATCAAAGAAGCAAAAGTGTGTGTGCTTAGATAATCTTTCTAACATTTGATCGATAAAAGGCAAACGGTAATGATCTTTTCTAGTTGCTTTGTTTAATTTTCTAAAATCAATTACCATTCTATAGCCTGTAACAATTCTTTGTGGAATAAGTTCATTCTTATCATTAGGAACAATTGTAATACCTACTTTCTTAGGGACACAATGAACATGACTTACCCATCTACTATCAGCTATAGGATAGATTATACCTGCTTCCAGAAGTTTTGATATTTCCGTTCTTACTACTTCTTTAATCTTCGTATTTAACCGACGTTGGTGATCAACAACGGGTTTAGCATCAGGTACCATATTAATCTTGTGCTGACACAGAGTGGGACTAATGCCCTTTAAATCATCAAGAGTATGTACAATAGCAGGTCGATGCTTCCTTAGAAATTTCAATAGTCTTTCTTCTTCATGTTCTGAAAGGTTAGCACTAATAATAACAGGATATATCTTTTTCTCATCAAGATAAGCATATTTCAAAGTGTCTAGAAATTGTTCTAATTCGAACACATGATCACCTTTAGGTGGAGGAGGGCCTCCTAGAGTTTCAATAGCAAAATTGTGTTTAAGTAGAGGACATTTGTAACACCCCAGATCTAAAACTTCCCATTTTGACAATATATCCATCTTGTTCTTCATCTATTCCAAGTGGTTTTCCTCTTGGTGGGTTTCATTTTGGGTTTGTTTTGTTTGTCTTTGCTTTATCTTGTCTGTTCTTTGTCATATTTCTTTTGTCATCCATTGTTGCTCTATGGCCTCATCATATTTTGCATCATGTGCATATCTATGTTGTGTTGTGCTTGTCAACTTGCTTTACCATGATTTTTCATGCATTATATGTTGTTGCATGTTCTATGTGTGATCCATGCATCACCTCCTCTCCTTCCCTTTTCTTTTCTTTTATTGCAAGTGCCATCCTGCCCTACTCCATAAATGTTCATCTTCTCCCTTTAAATCTGGCACCATGCCTACATCCTCTTTGCCAATTTTCAACTCATTTGAATATGTTTTGGTTAGGGTAAAAATTGACTCAAGTTTGAATTTAATTCAAACTTGATTTAATTTTCTTCCTTTAAAAATCCCCAAAGCAATTTATTCAAATGGCCCATAATTCCAGGAGTCGGAGTATATCTCTACTTCTTTCATATTCTTCCCCAAACCTCCTGGACTTTTCCTTTGGTGACTCTTTATTTCTTAAACAAAAAGTTAAGTGAGGAACATACCTGGGCCGGCCTCCCAGTGCACCAGCGTCTGTAGCCCAATCCCGGCAACAGCAGCCCATCCAGCCTGCTAGTGACAGGGGCATCGTCTCCCCTGTACAACAGATCATCCAGACGCGCCACGTCGATGTCCGGTCGATTTGACCGCCGGAGAAGCTCCCTAGAAACCCTATAAAGTTGTCCCCGGTGCCCTAGGGTCTCGTCTCAACCGATCCCCCGCCTCTCCTTCCATTGCCGCCGCCAGGTAAGGCTAGCCACGCCTCGCCCTCGCCCCGCCCGCCATGACCCGGTCGAGCTCGACCTTCAGCTCGGGATAGACGCTCACCGCGCCTCCCATCACCTCAGACGCCGCGGAGAAGACCGCCAAGTTCCCCTACGTATCCTACTTCGACGCACGCACCTCTACGGCCTCTGGATCTACCTCCCCGTCATCCTCTTCTTCCTCTTCTTCCCTATCAGCATCATTGCCAAGTTCAGAGCTCCCTCTCGTCGCCTTCAGCGCGTCACCGTCGAGCACGTCATGTCCTAGGGTGAGCTGGGTAACGCACCTCCCTCTCCAGTCTTTTGCATGGCGTGTAGACACCCCGTAGGACTCGCCCGATCCATGTCTTTGACGCGCTCTCGGTGCTCCGGCAAGTCTGCATTTTTTTATGTGTTGCTGCTGTTGTGTAGCTATTGTACCTGCTGCCGCATGCCCGTGCATTCCTCGCTTCGAAATCTATTGTGTGCCCCGCTGCGCGCAAGTCGCACCCGCGCGCATCCTCACCCACGCGCGTCATGTCTGCTTCGCCGCCGCGCCATGTTGCTTCCTTGCTCGCTGCGCACGCCATGGCCCCGAGCAGAGCTATGCTCGTGCTCGAGCGCCCAAGCTCTCTGCTGCACGTGCTCCCCTGTTGACCCCGCCCGCCTGCCGGAGCTCCTCTGCTCCGTCAGTTGCCGCCGTCGCCGCCGTCGTCATCGTCTCTGGCCTCGACCTGGAGGTCATCTCCGTCCCGGATCAGCTCATAGGAGGCAGAACCCCATATCTTTCCAGTGGCACCAAGCTAGCCTAGTGGTTGACCACGCAATCCCGCACCGCGGATACCCGGGTTCGATCCCCCGCGGGCGCATGTTAAACCCTTCCTTTTTTTTTCTTCTTCTTTATAATCTTCTGCATGACTCACTGACAGGATGACCCCACCTGTCATCCTCCCATAGCCCCATGTTTTCCTTTTCTTTTTATTCCCAGCGATTTTTCCATTTCTGGAAAGATGCCATTTCCATTTCGGGCAAGTCCTTTTCTGGACGTTTCCAAATAAGGAAAATGCCAATTCTGTCATTTTCCATTTAGGGCAGTTTTTACCTTAATGCACTTGTGATGATTTTTCTACAGCAACCCCAACATATTATATATGTTTTTGGGGTAGAAAAATCCCAACAACCCAGTGGTGGCATTAGTTTCTGCATTTAAGCAAGTTCATAAGCATTTCATTTTACATCATGATGTTGTTTTGGCATTTTTGTGTGATTTATTTCAACATGCTATGAGGTGGTTTGGCACATGGTTAGCTTCCTTTTCATGTATACTTCATGCTAGAACGTGTCCCATGCCATGATATGCCTTGTAGTGAGTTAATCAAGCTTGTAAAGATGCCATGTTGAATCTGTTTTTGTCATGTCCTGGAATTTCACTAAGTCTGAATCTGTTTATGTTTTTGCCATGTTCACATGCTTGCAATTGTATTTTCTGATCCCTTTTGGCTCAAGGTCACTAAGGGACTTTTGTTAAGTGCTTTGAGTAGCTTCATGCCATGCCTTGCTTTGCCATGTTAATTTCCTGTAGCATGCAGTTTTCATGCTCCAAAGTGTGCTTCTTGATGATAAATTCCAGACTTGTGCTAATTTCACTGTCTGAAACCTGTTATCATTTGCTCTTTTGCCATGCTTGTTTGAACCTGTTAATGGATGAATTAGCCGTAGCTCAGTGTTCATCTTTTGTCATGCATCATGAGTGGATCCCTGCCATGTATTCTGTTGTCATGTTTGAGTGTTGTAGCATATTTATCTTGATGCATTTAGTTGGTCACTTGCTGATTATCGCAGATCGGTGCCATATTTGTTTTGCATGCCATTTCCAAACCGTGCATCCGATTCCGGTGATCTTTATATCGATTTCAACCGAAATCACCTCACCTTTCCAGTGGCACTCTTGGATTTCCAAGGTGAGGCCAGGTTCAATCATTCCTTGTCAAATCTTGCATATGCATCGCATACCGCATATCATACCATGTTTGCATCATGTTGTTTGAGCATTGCACGTGGTTGATTGTGTTCCGTTTTCTTGTTGTCCTTGTTTGGGTAGAGCCGGGAGACGAGTTCACGAATGAGGAGCCCGTTGAGTTCGCTTACGAGGATCAAGTCAACTCTGAGAACTTTGCAGGCAAGATGATCATACCCTCGAAATCACTTCTATCTTTGCTTGCTAGATGCTCGCTCTTTTGTTGTGCCTATGCTACGATGCCTACCACTTGCTTATCATGCCTCCCAAATTTCCATGTCAAACCTCTAACCCACCATGTCCTAGCAAACCGTTGATTGGCTATGTTACCGCTTTGCTCAGCCCCTCTTATAGCGTTATTAGTTGCAGGTGAAGATTGAAGATCGTTCCTTGTTGGAACATTGTTTATTGTTGGGATATCACCATATTATCTTGTTTATCTTAATGCACCTATATACTTGGTAAAGGGTGGAAGGCTCGGCCTTTTTCCGAGTGTTTTGTTCCACTCTTGCCGCCCTAGTTTCCGTCATATCGGTGTTATGCTCCCGGATTTTGCCTTCCTTACGCGGTTGGGTTATAATGGGAACCCCTTGACAGTTCGCCTTGAATAAAACTCCTCCAGCAAGGCCCGACCTTGGTTTTACCATTCACCACCTAGCCTTTTTCCTTGGGTTTTGCGGACTCAAGGGTCATCTTTATTTTAACCCCCGGGCCAGTGCTTCTCTAAGTGTTGGTCCAACCCAGAGCACCGTGGGGGGACGTCCCTTGGCAACTTGGGTTACGTTGGCTCCCGTACGCTTAGCTTATCCGGTGTGCCCTGAGAACGAGATATGTGCAGCTCCTATCGGGATTTGTCGGCACAGCGGGTGGTCTTGCTAGACTTGGTTTACCATTGTCGAGGATGTCTTGTAACCGGGATGCCGAGTCTGATCGGAATGTCTCGGGAGAAGGAATATCCTTCGTTGACCGTGAGAGCTTGTGATGGGATAAGTTGGGACTCCCCTGCAGGGATTTGAACTTTCGAAAGCCGTGCCCGCGGTTATGGGCTGATGGGAATTTGTTCATGTCTGGTTGTAGATAACATGAAACTTAACTTAATTAAAATGAATCAACCGTGTGTGTAACCGTGATGGTCTCTTCTCGGCGGAGTCCGGGAAGTGAACACGGTGTTGGAGTAATGCTTGACGTAGGTTGTTTTAGGATCACTTCTTGATCATAGTTGTTCGACCGTGTTTTTGCCTTCTCTTCTCGCTCTCTTTTGCGAACAGGTTAGCCACCATATATGCTAGTCGCTTGCTGCAGCTCCACATCATACCTTGCCTTACCTATAAGCTTAAATAGTCTTGATCGCGAGGGTGCGAGATTGCTGAGTCCCCGTGACTCACAGATTACTTCCAAACCAGATGCAGGGACCGATGATACCGTTCCAGACGATGCGCTTGAGCTCAAGTGGGAGTTCGATGAAGACTGTCGCCGTTACTACGTGTCTTCCCCAGATGATCATTAGTGGTGCCCAGTTGGGGCGATCGGGGACTTTGTCGCATGTGGGGGTTGGTCTTTATTTTGGTACCGTAGTTGGACCATGAGTGTATTGGATGATTGTAATGCTATTCATGTATTTGTGTGACGTGGCTAGTGTAAGCCAACTATGTATCTTTTCCCCTTTTATCTATTTACATGGGTTGTTGTGAAGATTACCTTACTTGCGACATTGCTTTCAATGCGGTTATGCCTCTAAGTCGTGCTTCGACACGTAGGAGATATAGCCGCATCGAGGGCGTTACAAGTTGGTAATCAGAGCCTTCCCCGACCTTAGGAGCCCCCTGCTTGATCAAATCGTTGGTGTTGTTGAGTCTAGAAAAATGTTTTGAGTCATTTAGGAATTGTATATCGGAGAGTTAGGAATTATTTTTACTTCCCAGTCCCTTCATCGCTCTGGTAAGGCATCCTAACATAGAGTTTTAACTCTTCTCTTCTCAAATTTCACTAAAAAAAATTTAGGATCACACGGGTATCTTGGAATCGTTCCGATCGATTTGTGACGAGAACATTGTTCTTGGTGCCTCCTGTCATTTAGGGGTTGTGGCAGTGTCCCGGGGAGTTGAGCTCCGAGGTGTTGTCGTCACAATTTTATCATTGAGATTCTGGAATACTTGAGTTTCGCCGACATCGAAAATCTCTTTTATGTAGTTGTTGGTGAGATAACCTCGACGCCACCCAGTACTGGGGTGGGAGTTCGGGAGTATTGCCATAACTCGTATAATGGATGCTTTTCTAATGTTGAGGTAAATGATTTCCGAAGGTTTCTCGGTTATGTGTTGAAGGATGGATACAGCTGGATGTAGGATTTGCTAGATTTGGGTGAGATATGACGCTTCCCCTGTATCCCCAACACTTGATTGCATAACCGGAAAGGTTCGGGAGTTTCATAGGTGGGAATTCTTGCAGCTCTAGTTCTTCTTCCGCGGATATTTGGGTTGGGATTGGGTAATCCTCACCAAGTATTCGTTCTTGTCCGTACCTTGTTTTTATTCTTGTACCTCAATTCTAAGTGGCTTCTCAATTTATGGATATGTGACCATTTCGATTGGAATGCATTCGTTCATTTGGTTCGGATGTGAAGACTATATGTTGCAATTTCAACCCGTTTGATTCAGCTTCAATATTTGTCTGTCAAGTTGCTAATGGATGTCAACCTATTCAGGATGGCTCCTCCAACGCGCACGACTCCGAATCCTGATCCGCCGCCACCACCTCCACCTCCGGAGGCATGGCAAGCTGTGATGGCCGCTACCAATGCAAACACGCAGCTGATCATGCAACTTCTTCAAGAGCGCAACCAAGGGAACCAGGGCCAGGGCAATAATCAAAATCAGTTTGCTACACTCAACCAGTTCCTTGCTAACCAGCCAAAGACCTTCAGCAATTGTGTTGAAGCAACAGACGCTGATGATTGGCTCGTGGACATATGCAAGCATTTCGAGTGCAGTAACGTCTGGCCTGAGGACTTTGTCAAGTTCGCCTCCTTCCAACTCAAAGACCAAGCTGCAGAATGGTTTCAGCAGTACAAAGATTCCAGAGGAGGTCATGTGATTACCTGGGATGAATTCCGTCAAGACTTCAAAGCTCATCATATTCCTCAGAGTGTGGTTGAAAGCAAGCATGAGGAATTCCGCAACCTGAAGCAAGGCACTATGTCTGTTTACGAGTATAAGAAAATGTTTCAGAAGCTCGCTCGTTTTGCTAAGCAAGACGTCCCTGACGAGAAGAGCATGATATACCAGTTAAGGGGTGGTCTCAGAGAAAAAATCCAGCTAGCTCTTGTCCTCTTTGAGCCCAAGAGGTACGATGAGTTTTACAACATGGCAATGAAACAAGAGTCTACTCAATTGAAGTGCGATGCTTCCAAGAAGCGAGTAAGAGATGCTACTCCTTCTTCCTCAACTCAAGTGGCTAAGCAGCAAAAGTATTGGCTTCCTCCTCCTCCGTTCCGTCAGCCTTATCAGCAGAAGAGCAAAGGTGGCAGTGGATCTTCCCACCCACCCAACCCTGGCTTTCAGAACAAGACTTCGTCTCAAGATCCAAGATCAAGTGCTCCGTATCACCGTCCGCTCTCGGAGGTCATGTGCAACAAGTGCCAACAGAAGGGTCACTATGCCAACAAATGCTTCAATCAGAGGCATCTCCCTCCTCCTCCTCCTGTGAGATCGGCAAGTACAGTTGTGGTCAAGCATAACCCCAAGCACGCCAAGGTCAACTTGTTGAACGCAGCTCAGGCAGAGGACTCGTCAGATGTCATCATGGGTAACTTTCCAGTTAACTCTGCTCCTGCAAATGTTCCTTTTGACACGGGTGCATCGCATTGTTTCATGTCAAGATCTTTTGTTTCCAAGCATGATTTCGTTTCGCAAATGTTGGGTAAACCTATGGGAGTGGTTTCTCTGGCTAAGTCTATGAGGGCTACTTCAATAGTCCCGGATGTTTCTATCATGATGGGCGACTTCAAGTTTCTGGCTTCTCCAATGGTCCTTGGTAACTCGGATATTGATCTTATTCTTGGAATGGATTGGCTTTCTAAGCACAAGGCTCAGCTTGATTGTGCTGCCAGGCAGATTCAATTGACTCATTCGTCTGGGGATGTAATTGTCTTTGCCGCTAATGACGATACCATCCGTCTGTTTTCTCTAATGAGAAAGGTGAACTGGATGCCATCTCACAAATTCCAGTCGTTTGCGAATATCAAGATGTCTTTCCAGAAGAGCTTCCAGGAATGCCTCCGCACCGGCCAGTTGAATTCGTCATCGATCTTGAGCCGGGCACGGAACCTGTTTGCAAACGTCCTTACAAGCTTGGACCTGAAGAGTTGAAAGAGCTGAAGAAGCAACTCGATATTCAAGAGCCAATGTGTCTCATCCGACCTAGTTCTTCTCCGTGGGGTTGTGGAGTTCTTTTTGTGGAGAAGAAGGATGGAACGGACCGACTTTGTGTTGACTATCGTCCATTGGACAAGAAGACTATAAATAACAAGTACCCACTTCCCAACATCAACGAGCTGTTCGAACAACTCAAAGGTGCTCAAGTATTCTCCAAGCTTGATCTCCGTATGGGCTATCGCCAGATTCGAATTCGTGAGCAAGATATCCCGAAGACGGCATTCAGAACAAGCTATGGTTCATATGAATACACTGTCATGTCTTTTGGCCTCGTCAACGCTCCTCCGACTTTCTCTCGCATGATGAACTTCATCTTCAACCCCTACACAAATGACTTCGTCTTGGTCTACCTCGATGACATTTTGGTCTTTTCCAAGAACAAGGAAGATCATGCCAAACACTTGTATTTGGTGCTCGATAAGGTCAGAGAACATCAGTTCTACGCCAAGTTTTCAAAGTGCGAGTTTTGGCTTGATGAGGTTCTCTATCTTCGGCATATCATCTCTGCCAAGGGCATTGCGGTGAATCCTGAGAAGGTGTCTGCAATTGTGAATTGGGAACCACCTCAGAACGTGACGCAACTCCGCAGCTTCCTTGGTCTCGCAAGCTATTGTCGAAGGTTCGTTGAGAACTTCTCAAAGATCGCGAAGCCGCTTTCCAACCTTCTCCAGAAGCACGTCAAGTACGTTTGGTATCCTGAATGTGACATCGCTTTCAACACCCTAAAAGAGAAATTAGTCACTACTCCAGTTCTGACTCCTCCTGATGAATCCAAACCGTTCGAGGTCTTCTGTGATGCCTCTCTTCAAGGTCTTGGTGCAGTGTTGACGCAAGAGAAGAAAGTTGTGGCTTATACCTCTCGCTAGTTGAAGCCCAACGAGAAGAACTACCCCACTCATGACCTCGAGTTGGCGGCAGTTGTGCATGCTCTTTTGACTTGGAGACATCTCTTGTTGGGAAGAAAAGTGGACATCTTCACTGACCACAAGAGTCTCAAGTACATCTTCACTCAGCCTAATCTCAACCTCAGGCAAACTCGTTGGGTCGAAATGATCCAAGAGTATAATCTGAGTATCGAATATACTCCAGGCAAGGCCAATGTAATTGCTGACGCATTGAGCAGGAAGGCTTACTGCAACAGTCTGATTCTCAAGCCTCATCAACCCAAGCTTTGTGAAGCTTTCCGTAAATTCAATCTGCAAGTTGTTCCTCAAGGTTTCCTCACCAACCTTCAAGTCTCTCCCACTTTGGAAGATCAGATTCGCGAGGCTCAACTTCTTGATGCTATGGTGAAGAAGGTGAAGATTGGGATTGCCATGAGTCAACCCAAGTATAAGTGCTATCGTCTTGATGACAAGGATACTCTCTTCTTCGAGGATCGCATTGTTGTGCCTAAAGGTGACCTTCGTAGAGTCATTATGAACGAGGCTCACAATTCACTCCTCTCCATCCACCCTGGAAGCACGAAGATGTACCATGACCTCAAGCAGGCGTATTGGTGAACTCGAATGAAGCGCGAGATTGCTCAGTTCGTGAATGAATGTGATATCTGCAGAAGAGTGAAGGCAGAACATCAACGACCAGCTGGTCTCCTCCAACCACTTGCCATTCCAGAATGGAAGTTTGACCACATTGAGATGGACTTCGTGACTGGGTTTCCAAATTCCAAGCGTGGCAATGATGCTATATTCGTTGTCATCGACAAACTCACTAAAGTGACTCATTTCTTGCCTATAAAAGAGTCTATCACAGCAGCTCAATCGGCAGAGCTTTACACCTCTCAGATTGTCTCTCTACACGGCATTCCGCAGTTGATCTCTTCAGATCGTGGCAGCATCTTCACCTCGAAGTTTTGGGATTCTTTTCAGAAGGCCATGGGCACGAACATCCGTTTCAGCACAGCTTTTCATCCTCAAACTAGCGGCCAAGTCGAGCGTGTCAATCAGATTCTTGAAGATATGCTAAGGGCGTGCGTTATCTCTTTCGGTATGAAGTGGGAAGATTGTCTTCCATATGCCGAGTTCTCCTACAACAACAGCTTCCAAGCGAGTTCGGGCAAGGCCCCATTTGAAATTCTCTATGGCAGGAAGTGCCGTACTCCTCTTAACTGGTCAGAGACCGGTGAACGTCAACTTCTCGGAAATGACTTGATCATAGAGGCAGAAGAGATGTGTAAAGTCATTCGTGACAACCTCAAAGCAGCACAATCGCGCCAGAAGATCTACTATGATAGTAGGCATCGTGATTTGGCTTTCGAGATCGGAGACCATGTTTACCTCCACGTCTCTCCAATGAAAGGTACTCATCGCTTCGGTATCAAAGAGAAGCTTGCCCCTAGATACGTGGGTCCTTTCAAGATCGTCAGCAAGAGAGGCGATCTCGCCTATCAACTTGAGCTTCCCTCCAACTTTGCAAATGTGCACGACTCGTTCCATGTCTCTCAGCTCCGCAAGTGCTTCAAGACTCTTGACCACACCGTCAACTTCGAAGACATTGAACTCCAAGAAGACCTTTCTTATCGTGAGCACCCAGTTGCTATTCTTGAAGAAACTGAGCGCAAGACTCGCAACAAGTCAATCAAATTCCTCAAAGTCAAGTGGTCACACCATTCCGACCATGAAGCCACCTGGGAACGCGAGGATCACCTCCGTCCTGAGTACCCGGCGTTTTTCCAGTCCTAGATCTCGGGACGAGATCCTTTCGTAGTGGTGGAGTGTTGTAACACCCCAGATGTAAAACTTCCCATTTTGAAAATATATCCATCTTGTTCTTCATCTATTCCAAGTGGTTTTCCTCTTGGTGGGTTTCATTTTGGGTTTGTTTTGTTTGTCTTTGCTTTATCTTGTCTATTCTTTGTCATATTTCTTTTGTCATCCATTGTTGCTCTATGGCCTCATCATATGTTTGCATCATGTGCATATCTATGTTGTGTTGTGCTTGTCAACTTGCTTTTCCATGATTTTTCATGCATGATATGTTGTTGCATGTTCTATGTGTGATCCATGCATCACCTCCTCTCCTTCCCTTTTCTTTTCTTTTATTGCAAGTGCCATCTTGCCCTACTCCATAAATGTTCATCTTCTCCCTTTAAATCTGGCACCATGCCTACATCCTCTCTGCCAATTTTCAACTCATTTGAATATGTTTTGGTTAGGGTAAAAATTGACTCAAGTTTGAATTTAATTCAATCTTGATTTAATTTTCTTCCTTTAAAAATCCGCAAAGCAATTTATTCTAATGGCCCATAATTCCAGGAGTCTGAGTATATCTCTACTTCTTCCATATTCTTCCCCAAACCTCCTGGAATTTTCCTTTGGTGAATGTTTATTTATTAAACAGAAAGTTAAGTGAGGAACATACCTGGGCCGGCCTCCTAGCGCACCAGCGTCTGTAGCCCAATCCCCGTAGCAGCAGCCCATCCAGCCTGCTAGTGACAGGGGCATCGTCTCCCCTGTACGGCAGATCATCCAGACGCGCCACGTCGATGTCCGGGCGATTTGACGGCCGGAGAATCTCCCTAGAACCCCTATAAAGTTGTCCCCGGTGCCGTAGGGTCTTGCCTTGACCGATCCCCCGCCTCTCCTTCCATTGCCGCCGCCAGGTAAGGCTAGCCACACCTCGCCCTCGCGCCGCACGCCATGACCCGATCGAGCTCGAGCTTCAGGTCGGGATAGACGCTCGTCGCGCCTCCCATCACCTTGGACGCCGCGGAGAAGACCGCCAAGTTCTCCTACGTATCCTAATTCGACGCACGCACCTCTACGGCCTCTGGATCTACCTCCCCGTCGTCCTCTTCTTCCTCTTCTTCCCTGTCAGCATCTTCGCCAAGTTCAGAGCTCCCTCTCGTCGCCTTCAGCGCATCACCGTCGAGCCCGTCATGTCCTAGGGTGAGCTGGGTAACGCACCTCCCTGTCCAGTCTTTTGCATGGCGTGTAGACACCCCGTAGGGCTCACCCGATCCGTGTCTTTCACGCGCTCTTGGTGCTCCGGCAAGTCTGCATTTTTTGTGTGTTGCTTCTGTTGTGTAGCTGCTGTACCTCCTGCCGCATGCCCGTGCATTCCCCGCTTTGGAATCTATTGTGTGCCACGCTACGCGCAAGTCGCACCCGCGCGCATCCTAACCCACGCGCGTCATGTTGGCTTCGCCGCCGCGCCGTGCTGCTTCCTTGCTCGCTGCGCACGCCATGGCCCCGAGCTGAGCTATGCTCGTGCTCGAGCGCCCAAGCTCTCTGCTGCACATGCTCCCCTGTCGACCCCGCACGCCTGCCGGAGCTCCTCTGCTCCATCAGTTGCCGCCATCGCCGTCGTCGTCGTCGTCTCTGGCCTCGACCTGGAGGTCATCTCCGTCTCGGATCAGCTCATAGGAGGCAGAACCCCATATCTTTCTAGTGGCACCAAGCTAGCCCAGTGGTTGACGACGCAAGCCCGCACCGCAGAGACCCGGGTTCGATCCCCCGCGGGTGCATGTTAAACCCTTCCTTTTTTTTCTTCTTCTTTATAATCTTCTGCATGACTCACTGACAGGATGACCCCACCTGTCATCCTCCCATAGCCCCATGTTTTCCTTTTCTTTTTATTCCTAGCAATTTTTCCATTTCTGGAAAGATGCCATTTCCATTTCGGGCAAGTCCTTTTCTGGACGTTTCCAAATAAGGAAAATGCCAATTCTGTCATTTTCCATTTAGGGCAGTTTTTACCTTAATGCACTTGTGATGATTTTTCTACAGCAACCCCAACATATTATATATGTTTTTGGGGTAGAAAAATCCCACCAACCCAGTGGTGGCATTAGTTTCTGCATTTGAGTAAGTTCATAAGCATGTCATTTTACATCATGATGTTGTTTTGGCATTTTTGTGTGATTTATTTCAACATGTTATGAGGTTGTTTGGCACATGGTTAGCTTCATTTTCATGTATACTTCATGCTAGAACTTGTCCCTTCCTTTTTTTTCTTCTTCTTTATAATCTTCTGCATGACTCACTGACAGGATGACCCCACCTGTCATCCTCCCATAGCCCCATGTTTTCCTTTTCTTTTTATTCCTAGCAATTTTTCCATTTCTGGAAAGATGCCATTTCCATTTCGGGCAAGTCCTTTTCTGGACGTTTCCAAATAAGGAAAATGCCAATTCTGTCATTTTCCATTTAGGGCAGTTTTTACCTTAATGCACTTGTGATGATTTTTCTACAGCAACCCCAACATATTATATATGTTTTTGGGGTAGAAAAATCCCACCAACCCAGTGGTGGCATTAGTTTCTGCATTTGAGTAAGTTCATAAGCATGTCATTTTACATCATGATGTTGTTTTGGCATTTTTGTGTGATTTATTTCAACATGTTATGAGGTTGTTTGGCACATGGTTAGCTTCATTTTCATGTATACTTCATGCTAGAACTTGTCCCATGCCATGACATGCCTTGTAGTGAGTTAATCAAGCTTGTAAAGATGCCATGTTAAACCCTTCCTTTTTTTTCTTCTTCTTTATAATCTTCTGCATGACTCACTGACAGGATGACCCCACCTATCATCCTCCCATAGCCCCATGTTTTCCTTTTCTTTTTATTCCTAGCGATTTTTCCATTTCTGGAAAGATGCCATTTCCATTTCGGGCAAGTCCTTTTCTGGACGTTTCCAAATAAGGAAAATGCCAATTCTGTCATTTTCCATTTAGGGCAGTTTTTACCTTAATGCACTTGTGATGATTTTTCTACAGCAACCCCAACATATTATATATGTTTTTGGGGTAGAAAAATCCCACCAACCCAGTGGTGGCATTAGTTTCTGCATTTGAGTAAGTTCATAAGCATGTCATTTTACATCATGATGTTGTTTTGGCAGTTTTGTGTGATTTATTTCAACATGCTATGAGGTGGTTTGGCACATGGTTAGCTTCATTTTCATGTATACTTCATGCTAGAACTTGTCCCATGCCATGACATGCCTTGTAGTGAGTTAATCAAGCTTGTAAAGATGCCATGTTGAATCTGTTTTTGTCATGTCCTGGAATTTCACTAAGTCTGAATCTGTTTACGTTTTTGCCATGTTCACATGCTTGCAATTGTATTTTCTGATCCCTTTTGGCTCAAGGTCATTAAGGGACTTTTGTTAAGTGCTTTGAGTAGCTTCATGCCATGCCTTGCTTTGCCATGTTAAGTTCCTTTAGCATGCAGTTTTCATACTCCAAAGTGTGCTTCTTGATGATAAATTCCAGACTTGTGTTAATTTCACTGTCTGAAACCTGTTATCATTTGCTCTTTTGCCATGCTTGTTTGAACCTGTTAATGGATGAATTAGCCGTAGCTCGGTGTTCATCTTTTGTCAAGCATCATGAGTGGATACCTGCCATGTATTTTGTTGTCATGTTTGAGTGTTGTAGAATATTTATCTTGATGCATTTAGTTGGTCACTTGCAGATTATCGCAGACCGGTGCCATATTTGTTTTGCTTGACATTTCCAAACCGTGCATCCGATTCCGGTGATCTTTATATCGATTTCAACCGAAATCACCTCACCTTTCTAGTGGCACTCTTGGATTTCCAAGTTGAGGCCAGGTTCAATCATTCCTTGTCAAATCTTGCATATGCATCGCACACCGCATCCCGCATATCATAGCATGTTTGCATCATGTTGTTTGAGCATTGCACGTGGTTGATTGATAGAGGCAAAGGTGTCCCGATGTTTCGATGAGATGGTGGCTATCGTTTTCTGTGGGAGTCGACCTTGACGATCCGACTACGAACGTGCGAGACGTCGCGCCTTAGCAATCGCTAAACCAACTTCCGAGGGGTTATTGACCACGCCGGAGCACGATCAACCTGACCACGAGGGCCTGTTTCCTGCGAGCAAACGAAGAACAAGCAAGAAACTGAGATTGCAATCTGGATATTGCGAATATAAGATGAAAGCTTTATTGATCAAGGTGGGGTTCTGTGACGTCTTGGTCTGGTCGTTGGACACAAACGAAGTACGCGAAGTTGCAGCTATGGCGAACTTTTAATCTAAACAAAACCCAAAGTCTAAACGACGCCCTAAGGGTTGTATATATGGAGGAAGAGAGGGGAATTTCGTGGCCCTTGAGGGTGGGGTCCGAAACCAACCCTAACTCTTGTTTCCCCACACATACGGACTCTAAAAATAGCCTATACTTAAGTATTTCGAAATTACATGGGCCTGGCCCATTAATAAGGTGACGCAGCACCTAGAATAGCCTATGGACGAATATTATGAAGTGGCATCTTGTATATTTCGTCCATGGCTTCATGCACTCCTTATGGCGGCTTCAAAGTCCTGAAATCATCACTTGTAACTCCGTTCTTGATCCCCTTGCGCATGCCATCAACTTCATGCGTGTTCTTGCTCCAATGTTCATCCTTCTCCAAGCTAGGCCCTTCATTTGAAAGCAAAACAAATGTATCCAATTTAGGCAGCATCATAATCTCATGAACATTAGAATCATTACCAAGAAACGAAAGTACCTGGTAATGTAATTGGCGTGCGCGAGCTCTAGTAATTGGTCCAGTATATGTAACAGTAGGGGCTGTGGGTGTAACAATGGTATTGATATCCTCATCATCCTCCCCTTCTTGAAATGAAGTCGTCCTCGACGGAAGCTCATCTTCCTCACCCAAATAAGGCTTCAAATCTGCAATATTAAAAGTGGGACTAACCCCAAAATCTGCAGGTAGCTCAAGTTTATATGCATTATCATTTATTTTCTCTAAAACCTTAAAAGGACCATCAGCACGTGGCATTAGCTTTGATTTGCGCAGATTAGGAAATCTATCTTTACGCAAATGTAACCAAACAAGATCTCCAGGTGCAAACACAACATGTTTTCTACCCTTATCTCCAGCAAGTTTATATTTAGCATTCATACGCTCAATGTTTTCCTTAGTTAACTCATGCATTTTTAAAATCAATTCAGAACGTTCTTTAGCATCAAAATTAACCTTCTCCGAAGATGGAAGAGGCAACAAATCAATAGGTGCATGAGGTAGGAAACCATACACAATTTCAAAAGGGCACATCTTAGTAGTAGAATGCAATGAACGATTATAAGCAAATTCAATATGAGGCAAGCATTCTTCCCACATTTTCTTGTTATTCTTCAAAACAGCCCTAAGCATAGTAGACAATGTTCTATTGACTACTTCAGTTTGTCCATCAGTTTGGGGGTGACAAGTAGTACTAAAAAGCAGCTTAGTCCCCAACTTAGCCCATAAACATCTCCAAAAGTGGCTAAGAAATTTAGTATCACGATCTGAAACAATAGTATTTGGCACACCATGTAAGCGAATAATTTCACGAAAGAACAAATCAGCAACATTAACAGCATCATCGCTTTTATGACATGGTATAAAGTGTGCCATTTTCGAGAACCTATCCACGACAACAAATATGCTATCCCTCCCCTTCTTTGTTCTAGGTAAACCTAAAACAAAGTCCATAGATATATCCTCCCAAGGAACACTAGGTACAGGCAAAGGCATATATAAACCATGAGGATTGAGTCGTGACTTAGCTCTTTGACATGTAGTGCAGCGAGCAACAAAACGCTCAACATCCCGTCTCATCTTTGGCCAAAAGAAATGTGTAGCAAGTATATCCTCCGTCTTCTTGATGCCAAAGTGTCCCATTAATCCTCCTCCATGCGCCTCCTGCAACAACAAAAGATGAACGGAGCTAGCTGGAATGCATAGCTTGTTAGCACGAAACACAAATCCATCGTTAAGAACGAACTTGTTCCAAGTTCTCCCTTCCTTACAATTCTGCAATACATCTTGAAATTCAGCATCATTAACATATTGATCCTTGATGGTCTCCAAACCAAATATTTTAAAGTCAAGTTGTGAAAGCATAGTATAACGACGAGACAAGGCATCAGCGATAACATTTTCTTTACCCTTCTTGTGTTTAATCACATAAGGGAAAGTCTCAATGAATTCAACCCATTTAGCATGTCGACGGTTCAGTTTTGCTTGACTTTTAATGTGTTTCAAAGATTCATGATCAGAATGTATAACAAATTCCTTGGGCCATAAATAATGTTGCCATGTTTCTAAGGTCCGAACAAGAGCATATAATTCTTTATCATAAGTAGAATAGTTCAGACTAGGCCCACTCAATTTTTCAGAAAAGTATGCAACAGGTTTTCCATCTTGTAATAACACACCTCCTAATCCAATTCCACTAGCATCACATTCAAGCTCAAAAGTCTTATTGAAATTAGGAAGTTGGAGTAAAGGAGCATGTGTCAACTTATCTTTCAATACCATGAAGGCTTCTTCCTGTGCGGTACCCCAAACAAAAGGTACATCCTTCTTTGTAAGCTCGTTGAGAGGTGCAGCAATGGTGCTGAAATCTCTCACAAAACGCCTATAGAAACCAGTGAGGCCAAGGAAACTCCTCACTTGTGTGACCGTTTTGGGCTGCGGCCAACTCTCAATAGCTTCAATCTTGGCTTTATCAACTTCAATTCCCTGTGGAGTAACAACATAGCCAAGAAAAGATACTCGGTCGGTGCAAAAGGTGCACTTTCCAAGGTTACCAAACAAACATGCATCACGTAGAGCAATAAAAACAACACGTAAATGTTCCAAATGTTCCTCCAAAGATTTGCTATAAATCAATATGTCATCAAAGTAAACTACCACAAATCGTCCAATGAAAGCACGTAAAACTTCATTCATTAACCTCATGAAAGTACTAGGTGCATTAGTTAACCCAAAAGGCATGACTAACCACTCATATAATCCAAACTTAGTTTTAAATGCTGTTTTCCATTCATCTCCCAATTTCATACGAATTTGATGGTAACCACTACGCAAATCAACTTTGGAGAATATTGTAGAGCCACTCAATTCATCAAGCATATCATCTAGCCTAGGAATAGGATGACGATAACGAATAGTAATATTATTAATGCCTATACAATCAACGCACATACGCGACGTACCATCCTTTTTCGGCACTAAAATGATAGGAACAGCACAAGGACTAAGGGATTCGCGTATATAACCTTTGTCGAGCAGTTCTTGTACTTGACGCATAATCTCCTTCGTCTCCTATGGATTGGTACGGTATGGTGCCCGGTTGGGTAATGATGCACCGGGAATTAAGTCAATTTGATGCTCAATCCCGCGAATAGGTGGTAATCCTGGTGGCACGTCTTGTGGAAAGACGTCGGCGAACTCCTGCAAAATGTTAGTGACAGCAGGAGGCAAAGAGGAAGGCACGTCCTCGAATGAAAATAATGCCTCTTTGCACACAAAAGCATAGCAAATAGATTTGCTAAAATCTAGATCATCAATATCAGATTTGGTGGCAAGTAAACATGCACTTTTCAATTTAATTTCAGAAGCAACACTAGATTGTTTATTATTATTAGGCTGCATTTGTTGCTCAAATTCTTTTGCCACAATCTGATTTTCACTCTTAGTTTTCTCCTGTTTTGCTTTATTAGCTCTATTAATATCATCTTTCAAAATGGAATCAGGAGTCATAGGAAGCAAAGTAATATTTTTATCCATATGAACAAGAGTATACTGATTGTTTCTACCATGGTGAATAGAATTTTTATCAAATTGCCATGGTCTACCAAGTAATAAGGAACATGCTTGCATCGGTACCACATCACAATCAACATAATCAGCATATGTAGAGATACTAAAATGCACACGAACAGTACGTGTTACCTTAACCTTGCCGCTGTTGTTGAACCATTGGATGTAGTAAGGATGTGGATGTGGTCTTGTGGTGAGAGATAGCTTCTCCACCATCTCGATGCTAGCCAAGTTGTTGCAACTCCCTCCATCTATGATCACGCGAACAGAACGTTCCTTCACAACTCCCTTTGTATGGAACAAATTATGCCTCTGATTTTGCTCAGCTTGTGTAACCTGCACACTCAAAACACGTTGAGCAACTAAACATTCATACCTGTCAGCATCTTCAGGAGCCATGTATTGCGTCTCATGATCAGAATCGTCTCCACCGTGTTCGTCACGTGTAATAAGAGCCAAAGTCTCCTCATCATAGTCACTAGCGGACTCATACCCACCATCCTCAGTAACAATCATCACACGCTTAGATGGGCATTCTCTCGCGTAATGACCTCCACCCTTGCAACGTCGACAAATAATATCATGTGTTTGCCCTGTTGATGCCATGGATGAAGAAGAGCTCTTTGCAGGCCCAGAAGGTGTGCTCTTGGCAGATAGTGGTGATTGTGCCTGCTTTATTGTATCACGGTTGGAGGTGGCAGCCGACGGAGGCGCCGGTGAAGCAGAACGTGTGGAAGTAGATGATGCACGTGGTGTCCATGAAGAAGGTCGACCTGCAGAAAAGTTAGTCCGCGCCAATGCCTGTCGATCCTGCACTTCACGTTCAGCTTTACAAGCAAGATGGAATAAATGAGTGATATTAGTATACTCCTTATACTCTAGAATCGTCTGAATCTCTCTATTTAATCCACCCATAAAACGTGCAAGCATAGCTTCATTCTCCTCAACAATACCACATCTAATCATGCCAGTTTGTAATTCCTGATAATATTCTTCTACAGAATTTTTTCCCTGTCTTAAGCGCTGCAATTTTTGAAGTAATTCACGTTGATAATATGATGGAACCCAACGAGTACGCATAGTAGTTTTCAAAGCAGCCCAAGTAGCCGGAATAGGATATAATCTACAATACTGAGACCACCAAACACATGCAAAACTAGTGAATGCACAAACAGCAGCAGGAACACGTCTCTCCTCGGGATATTGTAAACATGTAAATCGTTGTTCAGTTTCTAACTCCCAAGTAAGATATATATCAGGAACATATCTACCCTCAAATGGTGGAATATTCAATTTTAGTTTAGGGAGATGGTCATGATCTCGTACCTGAGGGTGAGCCCTACCATTGCCATTATTTGCATGTGGACGACCTGATGGTTGCTGTGCTGGTGGTGGCACGTAGTTCTGATTTTGATCAACCTCATCCTCGTAATCGCCAGCAAAATCATCCTCCTCCGCATCAGCAGCAGGAGCCACAGAAGTAGCAACAGCAGCACCAACAGTTTGGCCAGGTGCAAGAGGGAGACGGCTCGCTCGGCGGAGGGCTGTTTCACGATGTGTAGGTAGTCGTCGTTGTTGTTGTTGTAGAGGTGCGTTAGGTGCAGCCGGTGGTGGTGGTGGAAGACGCGCGAGCAATTCATTAAACCCGTTATCGAGCTTTGTTTCGAACGTCTTCTCCATGTCGTCTATCTTCTCCATGGCCTCTTCAAATCTGTTTAGCACATCCTGCACCTGTCCATTCATCATTTGCTGAAATTTATCATGCAACTCCTGATTCGTCATGTTCTCCCAGTCAGTCTCATCGGCATGTGATCCTGCCATGGTTAGCAACGATAGAAAACACACAAGAATATGATCCTACAGAATACTAACAAGAGGTGGTGGTGGCGGGTGTCACAAATCCGTCAAGCAAATCTCAAATTCTTACCAGTTCTTACCCAGTAGCAGGCGGTGATCGGCAACCGTTGTAGTCAAAACTCTCAAAAGCTTGGATAGAGCGATTGCTAGGGAGAGTCAAACGCACGACGTAGAGGTATGTGGAGCTGGGAAGGCTTATAGTATGGTAGCAAAAAGGGTCAGCAATAATCAATTCAGAGATGCAAAGTTGAATAAACACTCAACGACGGTACTGTGCTGGTCCTAGGCTAGACCGTGCTAGAGACGCGAGCCTAGAACACTAACAAAATCACGGCGCTGCACGTAAACAAGGGAAAAGCACACTCTGGAACTTTTTTTTTCGCTTTTTTTTTTGCGCTCCTCCTTTTTTTTGCGCTCCTCTTTTTTTTTGCGAAAAATTACTATAATGGCGAGTGTCTCAAAACTCTTCCCTCGTCAAACTGATAGGATGGGCACGAAAATTTTTTTTTTCACTTTTTTTTCGGAAATCAGGGCAGCGACGACGAAAAAGTGCGACAAAAAATCACTATGATGGCACGTGGCTCAAAAGACTCAGAAAAGCCTAAAAATAGGATAGGGAAAAATATTTTTGCCCGTGAAAATTTTGGCCTAAAAACTGCCCGGGGGTCTCCAGACTCTTTTATTATTATTTTTTTCCGAGACCTACGCAGGCAAGGAAACACGAATCGGAATTGAGATTGATCTCAAGAACAAACCGAATAGGAGAAGAACTCGGATTGGTGGTGGATATATGGTTGTGGTATATGGCAGCGGTGGTGGTATATGGTAGCGGTGGTGGTATATGGATAGAGATTGATGGTGGTATATGGATACGGATTGGTAGTGGTATATGGATAAGGATTCAGAGCGGTGGCGGATAAGCAAAAGTGGTAGATGGGCGATGATGATGGTGCGGCGGCAGCGTGACAACTTATGACCAGAACTCGAAACTCTAAAAGACTAGACTCTAAGACCAGCAACTTGACACGACGATGCAACCGCAAATTCAACAAAGCAAAAACCCTAAAAAGATTATGCAAAGGCTCAGATTGGTTCGGATATGATGAACTAACCCTAATTTTTTTTTGTGGCTTTTTCGTGGACTGTAGGTATGAAGAACAGACTCGATCTAATCTACGAAAAACTGTAAAATCTTCGAAATCTGATACCACTTGATAGAGGCAAAGGTGTCCCGATGTTTCGATGAGATGGTGGCTATCGTTTTCTGTGGGAGTCGACCTTGACGATCCGACTACGAACGTGCGAGACGTCGCGCCTTAGCAATCGCTAAACCAACTTCCGAGGGGTTATTGACCACGCCGGAGCACGATCAACCTGACCACGAGGGCCTGTTTCCTGCGAGCAAACGAAGAACAAGCAAGAAACTGAGATTGCAATCTGGATATTGCGAATATAAGATGAAAGCTTTATTGATCAAGGTGGGGTTCTGTGACGTCTTGGTCTGGTCGTTGGACACAAACGAAGTACGCGAAGTTGCAGCTATGGCGAACTTTTAATCTAAACAAAACCCAAAGTCTAAACGACGCCCTAAGGGTTGTATATATGGAGGAAGAGAGGGGAATTTCGTGGCCCTTGAGGGTGGGGTCCGAAACCAACCCTAACTCTTGTTTCCCCACACATACGGACTCTAAAAATAGCCTATACTTAAGTATTTCGAAATTACATGGGCCTGGCCCATTAATAAGGTGACGCAGCACCTAGAATAGCCTATGGACGAATATTATGAAGTGGCATCTTGTATATTTCGTCCATGGCTTCATGCACTCCTTATGGCGGCTTCAAAGTCCTGAAATCATCACTTGTAACTCCGTTCTTGATCCCCTTGCGCATGCCATCAACTTCATGCGTGTTCTTGCTCCAATGTTCATCCTTCTCCAAGCTAGGCCCTTCATTTGAAAGCAAAACAAATGTATCCAATTTAGGCAGCATCATAATCTCATGAACATTAGAATCATTACCAAGAAACGAAAGTACCTGGTAATGTAATTGGCGTGCGCGAGCTCTAGTAATTGGTCCAGTATATGTAACAGTAGGGGCTGTGGGTGTAACAATGGTATTGATATCCTCATCATCCTCCCCTTCTTGAAATGAAGTCGTCCTCGACGGAAGCTCATCTTCCTCACCCAAATAAGGCTTCAAATCTGCAATATTAAAAGTGGGACTAACCCCAAAATCTGCAGGTAGCTCAAGTTTATATGCATTATCATTTATTTTCTCTAAAACCTTAAAAGGACCATCAGCACGTGGCATTAGCTTTGATTTGCGCAGATTAGGAAATCTATCTTTACGCAAATGTAACCAAACAAGATCTCCAGGTGCAAACACAACATGTTTTCTACCCTTATCTCCAGCAAGTTTATATTTAGCATTCATACGCTCAATGTTTTCCTTAGTTAACTCATGCATTTTTAAAATCAATTCAGAACGTTCTTTAGCATCAAAATTAACCTTCTCCGAAGATGGAAGAGGCAACAAATCAATAGGTGCATGAGGTAGGAAACCATACACAATTTCAAAAGGGCACATCTTAGTAGTAGAATGCAATGAACGATTATAAGCAAATTCAATATGAGGCAAGCATTCTTCCCACATTTTCTTGTTATTCTTCAAAACAGCCCTAAGCATAGTAGACAATGTTCTATTGACTACTTCAGTTTGTCCATCAGTTTGGGGGTGACAAGTAGTACTAAAAAGCAGCTTAGTCCCCAACTTAGCCCATAAACATCTCCAAAAGTGGCTAAGAAATTTAGTATCACGATCTGAAACAATAGTATTTGGCACACCATGTAAGCGAATAATTTCACGAAAGAACAAATCAGCAACATTAACAGCATCATCGCTTTTATGACATGGTATAAAGTGTGCCATTTTCGAGAACCTATCCACGACAACAAATATGCTATCCCTCCCCTTCTTTGTTCTAGGTAAACCTAAAACAAAGTCCATAGATATATCCTCCCAAGGAACACTAGGTACAGGCAAAGGCATATATAAACCATGAGGATTGAGTCGTGACTTAGCTCTTTGACATGTAGTGCAGCGAGCAACAAAACGCTCAACATCCCGTCTCATCTTTGGCCAAAAGAAATGTGTAGCAAGTATATCCTCCGTCTTCTTGATGCCAAAGTGTCCCATTAATCCTCCTCCATGCGCCTCCTGCAACAACAAAAGATGAACGGAGCTAGCTGGAATGCATAGCTTGTTAGCACGAAACACAAATCCATCGTTAAGAACGAACTTGTTCCAAGTTCTCCCTTCCTTACAATTCTGCAATACATCTTGAAATTCAGCATCATTAACATATTGATCCTTGATGGTCTCCAAACCAAATATTTTAAAGTCAAGTTGTGAAAGCATAGTATAACGACGAGACAAGGCATCAGCGATAACATTTTCTTTACCCTTCTTGTGTTTAATCACATAAGGGAAAGTCTCAATGAATTCAACCCATTTAGCATGTCGACGGTTCAGTTTTGCTTGACTTTTAATGTGTTTCAAAGATTCATGATCAGAATGTATAACAAATTCCTTGGGCCATAAATAATGTTGCCATGTTTCTAAGGTCCGAACAAGAGCATATAATTCTTTATCATAAGTAGAATAGTTCAGACTAGGCCCACTCAATTTTTCAGAAAAGTATGCAACAGGTTTTCCATCTTGTAATAACACACCTCCTAATCCAATTCCACTAGCATCACATTCAAGCTCAAAAGTCTTATTGAAATTAGGAAGTTGGAGTAAAGGAGCATGTGTCAACTTATCTTTCAATACCATGAAGGCTTCTTCCTGTGCGGTACCCCAAACAAAAGGTACATCCTTCTTTGTAAGCTCGTTGAGAGGTGCAGCAATGGTGCTGAAATCTCTCACAAAACGCCTATAGAAACCAGTGAGGCCAAGGAAACTCCTCACTTGTGTGACCGTTTTGGGCTGCGGCCAACTCTCAATAGCTTCAATCTTGGCTTTATCAACTTCAATTCCCTGTGGAGTAACAACATAGCCAAGAAAAGATACTCGGTCGGTGCAAAAGGTGCACTTTCCAAGGTTACCAAACAAACGTGCATCACGTAGAGCAATAAAAACAGCATGTAAATGTTCCAAATGTTCCTCCAAAGATAAAAACAGCACGTATATATGGAGGAAGAGAGGGGAATTTCGTGGCCCTTGAGGGTGGGGTCCGAAACCAACCCTAACTCTTGTTTCCCCACACATACAGACTCTAAAAATAGCCTATACTTAAGTATTTCGAAATTACATGGGCCTGGCCCATTAATAAGGTGACGCAGCACCTAGAATAGCCTATGGACGAATATTATGAAGTGGCATCTTGTATATTTCGTCCATGGCTTCATGCACTCCTTATGGCGGCTTCAAAGTCCTGAAATCATCACTTGTAACTCCGTTCTTGATCCCCTTGCGCATGCCATCAACTTCATGCGTGTTCTTGCTCCAATGTTCATCCTTCTCCAAGCTAGGCCCTTCATTTGAAAGCAAAACAAATGTATCCAATTTAGGCAGCATCATAATCTCATGAACATTAGAATCATTACCAAGAAACGAAAGTACCTGGTAATTTAATTGGCGTGCGCGAGCTCTAGTAATTGGTCCAGTATATGTAACAGTAGGGGATGTGGGTGTAACAATGGTATTGATGTCCTCATCATTGATTGTGTTCCGTTTGCTTGTTATGCTTGTTTGGGTAGAGCCGGGAGATGAGTTCGCGAACGAGGAGCCCATTGAGTTTTCTTACGAGGATCAATTCAACTCTGAGAACTTTGCAGGCAAGTTGATCATACCCTCGAAATCACTTCTATCTTTGCTTGCTAGATGCTCGCTCTTTTGCTATGCCTATGCTATGATGCCTACCACTTGCTTATCATGCCTCCCAAATTGCCATGTCAAACCTCTAACCCACCATGTCCTAGCAAACCGTTGATTGGCTATGTTACCACTTTGCTCAGCCCCTCTTATAGCGTTGTTAGGTGCAGGTGAGGATTGGAGATCGTTCTTTGTTGGAACATTGTTTATTGTGGGGATATCACCATATTATCTTGTTTATCTTAATGCACCTATATACTTGGTAAAGGGTGGAAGGCTCGGCCTTTGGCCTAGTGTTTTGTTCCTGTCTTGCCGCCCTAGTTTCCGTCATATCGATGTTATGTTCCCGGATTTTTTGTTCCTTACGCGGTTGGGTTATAATGGGACCCCTTGACAGTTCGCCTTGAATAAAACTCCTCCAGCAAGGCCCGACCTTGGTTTTACCATTCGCCACCTAGCCTTTTTCCCTTGGGTTTCGCGGACTCAAGGGTCATCTTTATTTTAATCCCCCGGGCCAGTGCTTCTCTAAGTGTTGGTCCAGCCCAGAGCACCGTGCGGGGCCGTCCCTTGGCAACTTGGGTTATGTTGGCTCCCGTACGCTTAGCTTATCCGGTGTGCTCTGATAACGAGATATGTGCAGCTCCTATCGGGATTTGTCGGCACAGCGGGTGGTCTTGCTGGACTTGTTTTACCATTGTCTAGGATGTCTTGTAACCGGGATGCCGAGTCTGATCGGAATGTCTCGGGAGAAGGAATATCCTTCGTTGACCGTGAGAGCTTGTGATGGGCTAAGTTGGGACTCCCCTGCAGGGATTTGAACTTTCGGAAGCCGTGCCCGCGGTTATGGGCAGATGGGAATTTGTTAATGTCCGGTTGTAGATAACATGAAACTTAACTTAATTAAAATGAATCAACCGCGGGTGTAACCGTGATGGTCTCTTCTCGGCGGAGTCCGGGAAGTGAACACGGTGTTGGAGTAATGCTTGACGTAGGTTGTTTTAGGATCACTTCTTGATCATAGTTGTTCGACCGTGCTTTTGCCTTCTCTTCTCGCTCTCTTTTGCGAACAGGTTAGCCACCATATATGCTAGTCGCTTGCTGCAGCTCCACATCATACCTTGCCTTACCTATAAGCTTAAATAGTCTTGATCGCGAGGGTGCGAGATTGCTGAGTCCCCGTGATTCACAGATTACTTCCAAACCAGAAGCAGGGACCGATGATATCATTCCAGACGATGCGCTTGAGCTCAAGTGGGAGTTCGATGAAGACTCTCGCCGTTACTACGTGTCTTTCCCAGATGATTAGTAGTGGTCCCAGTTGGGGCGATCGGGGACTTTGTCGCATGTGGGGGTTGATCTTTATTTTGGTACCGTAGTCGGACCATGAGTGTATTGGATGATTGTAATGCTATTCATGTATTTGTGTGACGTGGCGAGTGTAAGCCAACTATGTACCTTTTCCCCTTTTATCTATTTACATGGTTTGTTGTGAAGATTACCTTATTTGCGACATTGCTTTCAATGTGGTTATGCCTCTAAGTCATGCTTCGACACGTAGGAGATATAGCCGCATCAAGGGTGTTACAACTTTGTTCAAACAAAATCTTGTCTATTTCATTTCTTTCATGCATATGTAAATTGTTTTCACGGTCTAGCAGATATTGTTCTAGTGGATCAGTAGGAGGCACAGAAATAGAAACAAGACCAATTATTTCATCCTTACTAGGAAATTCTTTCTTATGAGATTTCCTACTAAACTTGGAAAAAATAAACTCATGAGACTCATCACCAAAGCTAACACTGGCAGTTTGTTTCTCACAACCTATTTTCGCATTAACGGTGTTCAAGAAAGGTCTACCAAAGATAATAGGACAAAAGTCATCTTGTGGGGAACCAAGAACAAGAAATTAGTAGGGTATTTTATTTTCCCACACAAGACTTCAACATCTCTAACAATCCCAATTGGTGAAATGGTGTCTCTATTAGCAAGTTTAATAGTAACATCTATGTCTTCTATCTCCGCGGGTGCTATGTCATTCATAACTTCTTGATATAAGGTATAGGGAATAACACTCATGCTGGCACCTAGGTCGCATAAACCATGATAACATTGATCTCCTATTTTAACAGAGACAACGTGCATGCCAACAACAGGTCTATGTTTATCCTTTTTACCGGGTTTGGCAATTCTAGCAGCTTCATCAGAGAAGTAAATAACATGTCCATCTATATTTTCTTCCAGGAGATCCTTAACCATAGCAACACTAGGTTCTACTTTGATTTTTTCATCAGGTTTAATATAACTTTTGTTGACCACAGTTGAAACTTTAGCATGCTCCTTCATCCTAACAGCGAAAGGTGGTTTTTCAATATAAGTAGTAGGAACGACGGGATCAACACTATAAATAATAGTTTCATCTTTAGCTAGTATCGGTTCTTTAATTTCTTCTTTAATAGGTGGGTGATATTTAAACCCCTCCTCTTTAGGGAGATCAACAAGAGTAGCAAATGATTCACAAAAGGAGGCTACTATCTCAGAGTTAAGTCCATATTTAGTGCTAAACTTTTGAAAAGCATCGGTATTCATAAAAGATTTAACCCAATCAAACTTAAGCTTCAGAGTTGCGTTTAATTCTTTCCAAAAGATCCCACTGAATTCAATAGCCTTCTTCATAAAAGAACCAGCACAAGAAATTCGAGCATAAAAATTCTGGATAATAATTTCTCTTGAGAGCTCAAGATTGGGGCATGAATATAACATTGACTTAAGCCTCCCCTAAGCTAGAGAGATGCTTTCTCCTTCACGAGGACAAAAATTATATATGTAATTCCGATCACGATGAACTAGATGCACAGGATAATTTTTTTGGTGAAACTCCAATTTTAATCGATTCCAATTCCAAGATCCAATATCATCGCATAGCCTATACCATGCCAATGCTTTTCCCTTCGAAGATAAAGGGAAAACCTTCTTCTTAACTTAATCTCCGGGTAAACCTGCAAGCTTAAACAATTCACAAATTTCTTCCACATATATCAAGTGCATATCGGGATGTTCGGTTCCATCTCCTGCATAAGGATTAGCTAGCAGTTGTTCTATCATACCCGAAGGAATTTCATATTCAATATTTTTAGTAGGTGCAGTAGGTTGAGGGGTAGCTAATTGTGGTTCCGGTCGAGGTGAAGATACCCCGAACAAACCCCTCGAAGGATTGCTTTCCATAGTTACAGCTGACAATAAATTTCAACACGTAGTAATAATTTTTCCTTACCAATTTCCACTTACCAAGAGTGCTTCACTCCCCGGCAACGGCACCAGAAAAGAGCCTTGATGACCCACAATTATATGGGATCAATTTTAGCCTTTTTTATAAGTAAGAATGCTGAACCCAACGAGGAGCAGAAGGAAATGACAAGTGGTTTTCAGTGAGGTAATGTCTGCAAGTGCTGAAATTGTAAGTAACAGAGTAGTTTTATAGCAATATAATTTGTAATGAGCAAGTAACGGTAATAGTAACAAAACTGCAGCAAGGTGGCCCAATCCTTTTGAGGCAAAGGACAGGCCAAAACAGCCTCTTATATTAAGCAAAGCGTTCTTGAGGGTGCATGGGAATTTCATCCAGTCAATTTCATCACATTGATTCGATTCGTGATCGCTACTTTGATAATTTGATATGTGGGTGGACCGGTGCTTAAGTGTTGTTATTACTTGAACAAACCTCCTACATATGATTAACCCCCTCGCAAGCATCCGCAACTACGAGAAAAGTATTAAGAATAAATTCTAACCATAGCATTAAACTTTTGGATCCAATCGATCCCTTACAGAATAGCACATAAACGGGTTTAAGCTTCTGTCACTCTCACAACCCATCATCTAATAACTACTCCACAATGCATTCCCTTAGACCCAAATATGGTAAAGTGTCATGTAGTCGACGTTCACATGACACCACTAAGGGAATCACAACATACATACTATCAAAATATCGAACACATATCAAGTTCACATGATTACTTGCAACAAGATTTCTCCCATGACCTTAAAAACAAAAGTAACTACTCACAAATGATAATCATGTTTAAGATCGGACGGGTATTAAATAGAATATTGGATCTGAACATATAATCTTCCACCAAATAAACCATATAGTAATCAACTACAAGATATAATCAACACTACTAGTCACCCACAAGCACCAATCTATAGTTCCGGTACATAGATTGAACACTAGAGATGAACTAGGGTTTGAGAGGAGATGGTGCTGTTGAAGATGTTCATAGAGATTGCCCTCCCCAAGATGGGAGAGTTTTTGGTGATGATGATGACGATGATTTCCCCCTCCGGGAGGGAAGTTCCCCCGACGGAATCGCTCCGCTGGAGGGCAAAAGTGTTCCTGCCCATGTTCCGCCTCGAGACGGTGGCGCTCCGTCCCGAAAGACCTTTCCTTATTTTTTTTCTAGGTCAAAATGACTTATATACCAGAAGATGGGCATTGGAGGTGGCATGGATTGAGTATAACCCATTAGGGCACACCTGGGGGACCAGGCGCGCCCTGGTGTCTTGTGCTCACCAGGTGGCCACCCTCTGGTGGTTATTTGCTCCAGTATTTCTTATTTATTCCATAAAAAATCCTCGTGAAGTTTCTTCTTATTTAGAGTTGTGCAGAATAGGTGGCCTGACGTAGCTTTTCCAGGTCCCGATTTCCACCTGCCGGAATTCTCCCTCTTTGTGTGAACCTTGCAAATTATGAGAGAAAAGGCATTAGAATTACTCCAAAAAGCATTATTATGCATTAAAACATTATAAATAACAATAGATAAACATGATGCAAAATGGACGTATCAGCCATCCCCTCGCCGAACCAGCAAGGGACTCTTGGTCCCATAGGTGGCCGTGATTTCCCACGAGACACATTGGTCGGCCCGTGACGCATTCAGGGAGACCCATGGAGGACTAGTCGTACAAGACAAAGATACCAGAGTCGTGAAAGACTCTGTGTCCACTGACAAAGCCGGCTAGGATTTGTAACTCTAGGTCCTCGGACTAAGGTAACCCCTTATCTATGATATTACCATTCATCCAACCTAACTTTAAGGGGCATCCTACAGAATGCTCTACTGGAACCATACTCGTTAATTAGGAAGAGAGGTGGAGACAATGCGTACGAGAGAGGCCTAAAGATAGTGTGCGTGCGGGAGACATGTAGGCAGGTCTATGTATAGAGAAAGGGATTGTGCGTGCATATGTGTGTGAGAGGAAGAGTGCTTTTGATAAAGGTTAGTGAAAATAGTCGTAAATGGTTGCGAGAGGGAGGGAGGGTGATATCGGGAGCATGTGTGTGAGAAAGACAGCTCGGGAGAGAGAGTGTGAGCATGTGTGAGAGACCACCGATGGATATACACCGTGTGCGCGTATGTGTGAGAGAGAAAGTTAGCGCATGTGTGAGGAGGGGCCTATGGAGAGTGAAACTACACGTAAACGCCCCCGATTCAATCGTACACTAATCACACACGCAAACATGTATGATCAAGATCAGGGACTCACGGGAAGATATCACAACACTGTTGGGGAACGTAGCAATAATTCAAAATTTTCCTACGTGTCACCAAGATCTATCTATGGAGAGACTAGCAACGAGGGGAAGGAGAGTGCATCTACATACCCTTGTAGATCGCTAAGCGGAAGCGTTCAAGAGAACGGGGTTGATGGAGTCATACTTGTCGTGATCCAAATCACCGATGATCCTAGTGCCGAACGGACGGCACCTCCACGTTCAACACACGTACAGCCCGGTGACGTCTCCCATGCCTTGATCCAGCAAGGAGAGAGGGAGAGGTTGAGGAAGACTCCATCCAACAGCAGCACAACGGCGTGGTGGTGATGGAGGAGCGTGGCAATCCTGCAGGGCTTCGCCAAGCACCGCGAGATATGAGGAGAAAGAGAGGGAGGGCTGCACCAACAGGCAGAGATCAGATCGCGTGTTATGGGCAGCCCCTAGGCCTCATATATATAAGGGAAGGGGAGGAGGGTGCGCCCCCTCTAGGGTTCCCACCCCTAGAGGGGCGGCAGCCCTAGATGGGTCTTGGGGTGGTGGCCAAGAGAGGGAGAGGGAGAGGGAGGCGCACCAGGATGGGCCCTAAGGCCCATACCCCCTTAGGGTTTGCCCCCTTTCCACCTCTTAGGCGCCTTGGGCCCTCGTGGGGGGGGGGGGGGTGCACCAGCCCACCTGGGGCTGGTCCCCTCCCACACTTAGCCCACGCAAGCCTCCGGGGTTGGTGGCCCCACTTGGTGGACCCCCGGGACCCTCCCGGTGGTCCCGGTACATTACCGATAAACCCCGAAACCTTTCCGGTGACCAAAACAGGACTTCCCATATATAAATCTTTACCTCCGGACCATTCCGGAACTCCTCGTGACGTCCGGGATCTCATCCGGGACTCCGAACAACATTCGGTAACCACATACAAACTTCCTTTATAACCCTAGCGTCATCGAACCTTAAGTGTGTAGACCCTACGGGTTCGGGAGACATGCAGACATGACCGAGATGACTCTCCGGTCAATAACCAACAACGGGATCTGGATACCCATGTTGGCTCCCACATGTTCCACGATGATCTCATCGGATGAACCACGATGTCAAGGACTTAATCAATCCCGTATGCAATTCCCTTTGTCTAGGGGTACAATACTTGCCCGAGATTCGATCGTCGGTATCCCGATACCTTGTTCAATCTCGTTACCGGCAAGTCTCTTTACTCGTTCCGTAACACATCATCCCGTGATCAACTCCTTGGTCACATTGTGCACATTATGATGATGTCCTACCGAGTGGGCCCAGAGATACCTCTCCGTCACACGGAGTGACAAATCCCAGTCTCGATTCGTGCCAACCCAACAGACACTTTTGGAGATACCCGTAGTGTACCTTTATAGCCACCCAGTTACGTTGTGACGTTTGGCACACCCAAAGCACTCCTACGGTATCCGGGAGTTGCACAATCTCATGGTCTAAGGAAATGATACTTGACACTAGAAAAGCTTTAGCATATGAACTACACGATCTAGTGCTATGCTTAGGATTGGGTCTTTGTCAATCACATCATTCTCCTAATGATGTGATCCCGTTATCAACGACATCCAATGTCCATGGTCAGGAAACTGTAACCATCTGTTGATCAACGAGCTAGTCAACTAGAGGCTTACTAGGGACATGGTTTTGTCTATGTATCCACACATGTATCTAAGTTTCCTATCAATGCAATTCTAGCATGGATAATAAACGATTATCATGAACAAGGAAATATAATAATAATCAATTTATTATTGCCTCTAGGGCATATTTCCAACAGTCTCCCACTTGCACTAGAGTCAATAATCTAGTTCACATCGTCATGTGATTAACACTCACAGGTCACATCGCCATGTGACAAACATCCAAAGAGTTTACTAGTGTCACTAAACTAGTTCACATCATCATGTGATTAAGACTCAATGAGTTTTGGGTTTGATCATGTTATGCTTGTGAGAGAGGTTATAGTCAACGGGTCTGAACCTTTTAGATCCGTGTGTGCTTTACAAATCTCTATGTCATCTCCTAGATGCAGCTACCACGCTCTATTTGGAGCTATTCCAAATAACTGTTCTACTATACGAATCCAGTTTACTACTCAGAATAATCTGGATTAGTGTCAAAGCTTGCATCGGCGTAACCCTTTATGACGAACTCTTTTACCACCTCCATAATCGAGAAAATTCCTTAGTCCACTAGTTACTAAGGATAACTTTGACCGCTGTCCTGTGATCCATTCTTGGATCACTCTTGTACCCCTTGACTGACTCATGGCAAGGCACACTTCAGGTGCGGTACACAGCATAGCATACTGTAGAGCCTATGTCTTAAGCATAGGGGACGACCTTCGTCCTTTCTCTCTATTCTGCCGTGGTCGAGCTTTAAGTCTTAACTTCATACCTTACAACTCAGGCAAGAACTCCTTCTTTGACTGATCCATCTTGAACACCTTCAAGATCATGTCAAGGTATGTGCTCATTTGAAAGTACCATTAAGCATTTTGATCTATCCTTATAGATCTTGATGCTCAATGCTCAAGTAGCTTAATCGAGGCTTTCCATTGAAAAACACTTTCCAAATAACCCTATATGCTTTCCAAAAATTCTACGTCATTTCTAATCAACAATATGTCAACAACATATACTCATCAGAAATTCTATAGTGCTCCCACTCACTTCTTTGGAAATACAAGTTTCTCATAAACTTTGTATACACCCAAAATCTTTGATCATCATCAAAGCATACATTCCAACTCCGAGACGCTTACTCCAGTCCTTAGAAGGATTGCTGGAGCTTTGCATACTTATTAGCATCTTTCAGGATTGACAAAACCTTCCGGTTTGTATCACATACAACCTTTCCTCAAAAAACGTCGGGGAAACAATGTTTTGACATCCTATTTGCAAGATTTCATAAATAATGCAGTAATCGCTAATATAATTCCAACAGACTCTTAGCATCGCTACGAGTGAGAAAGTCTCATCATAGTCAACTCCTTGAACTTGTCGGAAAACATCTTAACGACAAGTCGAGCTTTCTTAATGGTGATACTTGCCATCATTATCCGTCTTCCTTTTAAAAACCATCTGTACTCAATAGCCTTACGACCATCGAGCCATTCTTCCAAAGTCTACACTTTGTTTTCATACATGGATCCTCTCTCGGATTTTATGGCCTCGAGCCATTTATCGGAATCTGGGCCCACCATCGCTTCTCCATAGCTCGTAGGTTCATTGTTGTCTAGCAACATGACTTCCAAGACAGGATCACGTACCACTCTGAAGTAGTAAGCATCCTTGTCATCCCATGAGGTTTGGTAGTGACTTGATCTGAAGTTTCATGATCACTATCATAAGCTTCCACTTCAATTGGTGTAGGTGCCACAGGAACAACTTCATGTGCCCTGCCACACACTAGTTGAAGAGACGGTTCAATAACCTCATCAAGTCTCCACCATCCTCCCACTCAATTCTTTCGAGAGAAACTTTTCCTCGAGAAAGGACCCGATTCTAGAAACAATCCCTTATTGCTTTCGGGTCTGAGACAGGAGGTATACCCAACTGTTTTGGGTGTCCTATGAAGATGCATTTATCCGCTTTGGGTTCGAGCTTATCAGCCTGAAACTTTTTCACATAAGCGTCGCAGCCCCAAACTTTTAAGAAATGACAGCTTAGGTTTCTCTAAACCATAGTTCATACGGTGTCATCTCATCGGAATTACGTGGTGCCCTATTTAAAGTGAATGTGGTTGTCTCTAATGCCTGACCCATAAACTATCATGGTAACTCGATAAGAGACATCATGGTATGCATCATATCCAATAGGGTGCAGTTGTGATGTACGGACACACCATCACACTATGGTGTTCCAGGCTGTATTAGTTGTGAAACAATTTCCACAATGTCTTAATTCTGTGCCAAACTCGTAATTCAGATATTCATCTCTATGATCATATCATAGATATTTTATCCTCTTGGCACGACGATCTTTCAACTTCACCCTGAAATTACTTGAACCTTTCAATAATTCAGACTCGTGATTCATCAAGTAAATATACTCAACATCTACTCAAATCATCTGTGAAGTAAGAACATAACGATATCCACTACATGCCTCAGCACTCATTGGACTGCACACATAAAAATGTATTACTTCCAACAAGTTGCTTTCTAGTTCCATTTTACTGAAAATGAGGCTTTCAGTCATCTTGCCCATGTGGTATGATTTGCATGTCTCAAGTGATTCAAAAATCAAGTGAGTCCAAATGATCCATCTGTATAGAGTTTCTTCATGCATATCTACCAACAAACATGGTTCGCATGTCTCAATCCTTTCAAAAATGAGTGAGTCCAAAGATCCATCAACATGGAGCTTCTTCATGCGTTTTATACCGATATGACTTACGTGGCAGTGCCACAAGTAGGTGGTACTATCATTACTATCTTTTGGCATGAACATGTGTATCACTACGATCGAGATTCAATAAATCATTCATTTTAGGTGCAAGACCATTGAAGGTATTATTCAAATAAACAGAGTAACTATTATTCTCTTTAAATGAATAACCGTATTGCGATAGACATAATCCAATCATGTCTATGCTCAACGCAAACACCAATCTCGATGGTAGAGGGAGCGTGCGATGCTTGATCATATCAACATTGGAAACACTTCCAACACATATCGTCAGCTCACCTTTAGCTAGTCTCCGTTTATTCCGTAGCTTTTATTTCGAGTTACTAACACTTAGCAACCGAACCGGTATCTAATACCCTGGTGCTACTAGGAGTACTAGTAAAGTACACATCAACACAATGTAGATCCAATATACTTCTATCGACCTTGCCAGCCTTCTCATCTACCAAGTATCTAGGGTAATTCTGCTCCAGTGGCTGTTCCCCTTATTACAGAAGCACTTAGTCTCGGGTTTGGGTTCAACCTTGGGTTTCTTCACTAGAGCAGCAGCTGAATTGCCGTTTCATGAAGTATCCCTTCGTGCCCTTGCCCTTCTTGAAACTAGTGGTTTCACTAACCATCAACAATTGATGCTCCTTCTTGATTTCTACTTTCGTGGTGTCAAACATCGCGAATATCTCAAGGATCATCATATATGTCCCTGATATATTATAGTTCATCACGAAGCTCAAGCAGCTTGGTGGTAATGACTTCGGAGAACCATCACTATTTCATCTGGAAGATCAAATCCCACTCGATTCAAGCGATTGTTGTACTCAGACAATCTGAGCACAAGTTCAACAATTGAGCTTTTCTCCCTTAGTTTGCAGGCTAAGAAAATCGTCGGAGGTCTTATACCTCTTGACGTGGGCACGAGCCTGAAATCCCAATTTCAGTCCTTGGAACATCTCATATGTTCTGCGATGTTTCAAAAACGTCTTTGGTGCCTCAATTCTAAACCATTTAGCATTACGCACTGAACTATCATGTAGTCATCAAAACGTGTATGTTAGATGTTCGCAACATCCATAGACGACGTTCGAGGTTCAGCACACTGAGCGGTGCATTAAGGACATAAGCCTTCTATGAAGCAATGAGGACAATCCTCAGTTTACGGACCTAGTCCGCATAATTGCTACTATCAACTTTCAACTAAATTTTCTCTAGGAACATATCTAAACAGTAGAACTAAAGCGCGAGCTACGACATAATTTGCAAAATCCTTTTTGACTATGTTCAGGATAAACAAGTTCACCTTATGAACTCCCACTTAGATAGACATCCCTCCAGTCATCTAAGTGATTACATGATTCGAGTCAACTAGGCCGTGTCCGATCATCACGTGAGACGGACTAGTCAACATCGGTGAACATCTTCATGTTGATCGTATCTACCATACGACTCATGCTCGACCTTTCGGTCTCTTGTGTTCCGAGGCCATGTCTGTACACATGCTAGGCTCGTCAAGTCAACCTAAGTGTTTCGCGTGTGTAAATCTGTCTTACACCCGTTGTATGTGAACGTAAGAATCTATCACACCCGATCATCACGTGGTGCTTCGAAACGACGAACTTTCGCAACGGTGCACAGTTAGGGGGAACACCTTGAAATTTTAGTGAGGGATCATCTTATTTACTACCGTCGTTCTAAGTAAACAAGATGTATAAACATGATAAACATCACATGCAATCAAATAATAGTGACATGATACGGCCAATATCATATAGCTCCTTTGATCTCCATCTTGGGGCTCCATGATCATCATCGTCACCGGCATGACACCATGATCTCCATCATCTTGATCTCCATCATCGTGTCTTCATGAAGTTGTCTCGCCAACTATTACTTCTACTACTATGGCTACCGGTTAGCAATAAAGTAAAGTAATTACATGGCGTTGTATAATGACACGCAGGTCATACAATAAATAAAGACAACTCCTATGGCTCCTGCCGGTTGTCATACTCATCGACATGCAAGTCGTGATTCCTATTACAAGAACATGATCAATCTCATACATCACATATCATTCATCACATTCTTCTTGGCCATATCACATCACATAGCATACCCTGCAAAAACAAGTTAGACGTCCTCTAATTGTTGTTTGCATGTTTTACGTGGCTGCTATGGGTTTCTAGCAAGAACGTTTCTTACGTACGCAAAAACCACAACGTGATATGCCAATTGCTATGTACCCTTCATAAGGACCCTTTTCATCGAATCCGATCCAACTAAAGTGGGAGAGACAGACACCCGCTAGCCACCTTATGCAACTAGTGCATGTCAGTCGGTGGAACCAGTCTCACGTAAGAGTACGTGTAAGGTCGGTCCGGGCCGCTTCATCCCACAATGCCGCCGAATCAAGATTGGACTAGTAATGGTAAGCATATTGAACAAAATCAAAGCCCACAACTACTTTGTGTTCTACTCGTGCATAGAAACTACGCATAGACCTGGCTCATGATGCCATTGTTGGGGAACGTAGCAGAAATTCAAAATTTTCCTACGTGTCACCAAGATCAATCTATGGAGAAACCAGCAACGAGGGGAAGGAGAGTGCATCTACATACCCTTGTAGATCGCTACGCGGAAGCATTCAACAGAACGGGGTTGATGGAGTCGTACTCATCGTGATCCAAATCACCGATGATCCTAGTGCCGAACGGACGGCACCTCCGCGTTCAACACACGTACAGCCCGGTGACGTCTCCCATGCCTTGATCCAGCAAGGAGAGAGGGAGAGGTTGAGGAAGACTCCATCTAGCAGCAGCACAATGGCGTGGTGGTGATGGAGGAGCGTGGCAATCCTGCAGGGCTTCGCCAAGCACCGCGAGATATGAGGAGAAAGAGAGGGAGGGCTGCACCAACAGGCAGAGATCAGATCGCGTGTTATGGGCAGCCCCTAGGCCTCATATATATAAGGGAAGGGGAGGAGGGTGCGCCCCCTCTAGGGTTCCCACCCCTAGAGGGGCAGCAGCCCTAGATGGGTCTTGGGGTGGCGGCCAAGAGGGGGAGAGGGAGAGGGAGGCGCACCAGGATGGGCCCTAAGGCCCATACCCCCTTAGGGTTTGCCCCCTTTCCACCTCTTAGGCGCCTTGGGCCCTCGTGGGGGGTGCACCAGCCCACCTGGGGCTGGTCCCCTCCCACACTTAGCCCACGCAAGCCTCCGGGGTTGGTGGACCCACTTGGTCGACCCCCGGGACCCTCCCGGTGGTCCCGGTACATTACCAATAAACCCCGAAACCTTTCCGGTGACCAAAACAGGACTTCCCATATATAAATCTTTACCTCCGGACCATTCCGGAACTCCTCGTGACGTCCGGGATCTCATCCGGGACTCCGAACAACATTCGGTAACCACATACAAACTTCCTTTATAACCCTAGCGTCATCGAACCTTAAGTGTGTACACCCTACGGGTTCGGGAGACATGCAGACATGACCGAGATGACTCTCCGGTCAATAACCAACAGCGGGATCTGGATACCCATGTTGGCTCCCACATGTTCCACGATGATCTCATCGGATGAACCACGATGTCAAGGACTTAATCAATCCCGTATGCAATTCCCTTTGTCTAGGGGTACAATACTTGCCTGAGATTCGATCGTCGGTATCCCGATACCTTGTTCAATCTCGTTACCGGCAAGTCTCTTTACTCGTTCCGTAACACATCATCCCGTGATCAACTCCTTGGTCACATTGTGCACATTATGATGATGTCCTACCGAGTGGGCCCAGAGATACCTCTCCGTCACACGGAGTGACAAATCCCAGTCTCGATTCGTGCCAACCCAACAGACACTTTCGGAGATACCCGTAGTGTACCTTTATAGCCACCTAGTTACGTTGTGACGTTTGGCACACCCAAAGCACTCCTACGGTATCCGGGAGTTGCACAATCTCATGGTCTAAGGAAATGATACTTGACATTAGAAAAGCTTTAGCATACGAACTACACGATCTAGTGCTATGCTTAGGATTGGGTCTTTGTCAATCACATCATTCTCCTAATGATGTGATCCCGTTATCAACGACATCCAATGTCCATGGTCAGGAAACCGTAACCATCTGTTGATCAAGGAGCTAGTCAACTAGAGGCTTACTAGGGACATGGTTTTGTCTATGTATCCACACATGTATCTGAGTTTCCTATCAATGCAATTCTAGCATGGATAATAAACGATTATCATGAACAAGGAAATATAATAATAATCAATTTATTATTGCCTCTAGGGCATATTTCCAACAAACACAACTCTACAAATAAAATAAGTCATACAAGCATCATATTACAAGCCAGGGGCCTCGAGGGCTCGAATACAAGAGCTCGATCATAGACGAGTCAGCGGAAGCAACAATATATGAGTATAGACATAAGTTAAACAAGTTTTCCTTAAGAAGGTGAGCACAAACTGGGATACAGATCGAAAGAGGCGCAGGACTCCTGCCTGGGATCCTCCTAAACTACTCCTGGTCATCGTCAGCGAGCTGCACGTAGTAGTAGGCACCTCCCGAGTAGTAGTAGTCGTCATCGACAGTGGCATCTAGCTCCTGGACTCCATCGTCTGGTCGCAGCAATCGGTGTAGGAAGGGGGGAAAGGGGGAGCAAAGCAACCGTGAGTACTTATCCAAAGTACTCGCAAACAAGGAGCTACACTACATATGTATGCATTGGTATCAAATGGAATAAGGGTATCATATGTGGACTGAACTGCAGAATGCCAGAATAAGAGGGGGATAGCTATTCCTATCGAAGACTACGCTTCTGGCCACCTCCATCTTGCAGAATGAGAAGAGAGTAGATGGTAAGTTCACCAAGTAGCATCGTGTAGCATAATCCTAACCGATGATCCTCCCCTCGTTGCCCTGTTAGAGAGCAATCACCGGGTTGTATCTGGCACTTGGAAGGGTGTGTTTTATTAAGTAACCGGTTCTAGTTGTCATAAGGTCAAGGTACAACTCCAAGTCATCCTGTTACCGAAGATCATGGCTATTCGAATAGATTAACTTCCCGGCAGGGGTGCACCACATTTCCCAACACGCTCGATCCCCTTTGTCCGGACACACTTTTCTGGGTCATGCCCAGCTTCGGAAGATCAACACGTCGCAGCCCTACCTAGGCACAACAGAGAGGTCAGCACACCAGTCTAAATCCTATGGCGCAGGAGTCTAGGCCCAGCGCCCATTGCACACCTGCATGTTGCGTACGCGGCCGGAGAGCAGACCTAGCAACCTCCATTACAAAGGAAGTTGTGTTACGCGATCCAACCCGGCGCGCGCCGCTCAGTCGCTGATGTCACGAAGGCTTCAGCTGATACCACGACATCGAGTGCCCATAACTATCCCCACGTAGATGGTTAGTGCGTATAGGCCAGTAGACAGACTCAGATCAAATACCAAGATCTCGTTAAGCGTGTTAAGTATCCACGAACGCCGACCAGGGCCAGGCCTACCTCTCTCCTAGGTGGTCTCAACCTGCACTGTCGCTCTACCTCAAAGTAACAGTCGGGGGCCGTCGGGAACTCAGGCCCACCACTACCTGGATGGAGCCCCCATCTCCAAACAGTATCACCGGTAATGTAACAGTGTAAAGTATATAGTATATGCCCGTGATCACCTCCCGAAGTGATCACGGCCCAGTAGTATAGCATGGCAGACGGACAAGAGTGTAGGGCCACTGATGGAACACTAGCATTCTATAGTAAGCAGTAGGATAGCAGGTAAAGGTAACAACAGCAGTAGCAAGGACAGGCTATGCATCAGAATAGGATTAACGAAAAGCAGTAACATGCTACACTACTCTAATGCAAGCATTATAGAGGAGAGTAGGCGATATCTGGTGATCAAGGAGGGGCTTGCCTGGTTGCTCTGGCAAGAAGGAGGGGTCGTTGTCGATGTAGTCGATCACAGGACTATCAATAGCAGTCCCGGGGTCTACTGGAAAGAAGTGACGGAGGGGGAAAACAATAAATAACAGAGCAATCAATGGCATCACAAAGCATAAGACAACAATACGCGGTGTTAGGAGTGGTCTAACATGGTTCTATAAGTTATAGACAGAGCGGGAAAATATCAAAGGACATTTCACGGTTTTGGGCATTTACCGGACAGACGAAAGAGAGGGGACGGTTCCATGTTCATCATGCTAGGGGCATGTGACAGATGAACAGACCGCGTATTTAGATTTGTTGGATTTTTCTGAGCAACTTTCATATATAAATTATTTTAATCCGAGTTACGGTTTATTTTCTATGAATTTTCAAAGTGTTAAACATATACCAGAATTCCTAGAATTAATATTAATTCGAAAATAAAAGGATAAAATGCTATGGGTACACAGAGAGTGTACCCAGCTATTTGCATATGTGGCTGACAGTGGGCCCTGTTGACGGCTGAGTCAGCAGTCAACGATCAACTGGTTGACTGGTCAAACTGACCAGGGGACCCACATGTCATAGGCTATTTACCTGAACAAATAAACAAACCTAACTTGTTTAAATGGGGGCCTACATGTCATTGCCACATATATTTAACAACTGTTTAACTTGATCTAATTAGTGGTAGGGCCCGCTGTCAGTGCCTAATTAGTGGGGAAATTAGCACTAATGGAATTAGCCCCTAATTAAGCAAAACACAAAAAGGGGGTGGACCCCACTGGCAGAGAGCCAACCAGCCACTAGGGTTGTGCCCACTGCACGCACGAGCAGAAGGCTCGCCCATGGCAAGCAGCCCCGGTGGCCAGCGACGACTGGTGACTGGCGCGGCAGCGATGGCGGCCAGCGGTGGGCGGGGCTAGGCGGATGAGGGCGGCGAGGCGCGCGCGAGGGGCGAGCAGCGGCTGCGTGGGACGCGGGCGGCAGAGGGGGAGCCAGGCGCGGGTGAGGCCATGGCCTCGCCGAGGCTCGCTGGCTGGCCGTGGCGGGCAAAGGAGGACGCAGGGGCGGCCAGCGGGGAGGCTGGGCGAGGCGCGGGGGTGGGGGTGGGGCGCCGCCGGCGGGTAGAGGCGGGGCGGGACGGACGGCGTGCGCGGTCGGGCAGAGCCGGCGCGGGTCAGTGCGCGGGACAGCGGCGCCGGGCGCGCCGGGACGGCTGCAGGCGATGGCGGGCGTAACGACAGCAGGACTGGGAGGCAGGGGGCGGCCACGAGTAGCTGGCGGCCACGCGCAACGCAGGGGGGTGCGGGAGGATGAGGCGGCAGGCGCAGCGGCAGCAGCAATGCTCGAGGGCAACATCGACGGTCGGGGTGCGGCAGGTGACAGCTAGCAACAACACATCAGCAGGGGCAGTAGCTAGAGCAAGCAGCAGCAGAAGTGGTCGGCAATAGCAGGCGAACCGGGCTGCGGCTGCGCGGGCGAACGACGCAGGCGAGCGTGCGACAGCGGTTCAGTGTGGCAGCGGCAACAGGCACGGGAGCTCAGGCGATGGCGCCGTCTAGAGCAACGGTGACGAGGGGAAAGAGGGGAAATCGATGCTGCTCACCAGGGGAGGGCCGATGGCGAGCTCGTATGAGGCCGGGGTGGATGAGGTGACGCAGATCAACGACGAAGCCACAGCGACCGGAGGTGGAAGAAGACCTCGATCCGCATGATGCAGCGGCTCCGGGCTTGAGTTCGTGGACGAGGAAGAAGCGACGGAGGTGGGCGGAGCTCATGGACAAGGCCCTAGGGCATGGGCACGACAGAGAGCGCGCGGGCAAAGGCGGCCATGGCAACGAAGCTTTGGCCGAGAGTTGCAAGGAAGAAAACGGCGCAAGGGGGAAGAAGTGGTTTTCTAGGGTTTGTCTAAGGCGACAGGGTGGTCTTGTAGGTCGTCGGGGGTGCACCGGATGGCCGCCGCGTGGAGGATCCGCGGCGTGGACACTGTGTGTGCGGCCACAGAGCTCTCTGTGAGCAGTAGGAAGAAGAAGAGGGATAGGTAGGCTGGGCTGTGTGTGCACCGAGGCCACTAGGGCCCATGTGCATAGTAGATCTCTAGGCCCATCTCCTTTTATCTTCTTCTGTTTTATATTTCTGGCATCGTTTTCTATTTTCTTTTTGTACCAAACAATTTTTGGTGAACATGAAATTGGGCACATAATTAATAGGGATTATTATGATCTAGAACAAAAAGTTTGGGGGCAATTGGAGTTAAATAAATAATCGTTTATTTTGGAAAGGCCAATTTATTTGTTGTTGGATAATTTATTAATTTCCTAAGAATTTATTTGTGAGGCAAATGAAGTTGGTTTCAATACAAAAATTAGTTAGTGAAATTTTGAAACCCAGTGAACATTTTTGTTTTATCGTTTGAGGAAAATAATAATTTGACTTGTCTTTTAAATTTCTATTTGAGGTCGGTTTGGAACAAACGGATGATTAGTAAAAATTTATTATGATGACGTGGCACCATTAACAGGAGTTCACTGTAGCGTGACACCCAGGGTGTTACAGAGGCTCTTGTAATTAGCTGTTGTTTCACTCTTTTCGATGTGCCATATTATCAGATGTATATTGAATTGTTCCAAATGCAGAGGAAATCCTGCAAGGACCAAAAAGTACCTGGACCAAATGTTGTGGAAATCTTCAAGGACTGTCACACCTGCAAGATGAAGGGCATGACTACTCCAATCAAAGGCGCTATTGTAAGTCCTTAATCCTCATGCCTTTTAACTACTACTTACTCTGACTTGTGCATTGAACTACACAATTTGTAGCCAATGTCTATTACTCTTTTCAATTTTGTACACAATTGTCTTAGCATATCATTGCACCTTACAAAGTTTAAAAGAGAGGAGTGATGTTCCTTTAATCTTGATCTGTAATCTAGTTCCATGCTAGACTTGTCTACCCAACGTTACAATTGCATGCTTGTCTGTTCTTAGTTGTTTCATGATATGAATGATTCATATTATGCTTACCATATTATAAACTTTGTCTCTTTATCCTTAGTTGTCAATACAATGTGAAGAAATAGACAATACATTAGCCATGGTACATGGTCATATGTTTGGAACCTGGTTTTATTATGTACTTTGCAGTAAAATACAACTAATATTTTACATGGGTTCACCAGAATAAGTTATGTGTATATACCAAAGCTATTTTGTTTGATTTTGCTGCCTCCTTAATATCTTCTGTTCTAGTACTACTAATGTAAAAAAACTCAACTTTTCAGCAAGCTATGGAACAAATGGTGGAACCGCCACCTTCTGAAGGTGGCGAGGCAACTATAACCGCAATGTCACCTCTTGCTGCAGTGGGTCAGTACATGTCCACTAACAGTACCAAAAGCATGTTCATGCATAATATTGGGTTGGTTATTAAGGCAATCTCGTCCAAACTGCCTCATGATCAAGATATGCAAGCTCAAAACAATGTTATATCTCCGCTCCAGACACAAGTCCATTCACTAACAGAGACCCTCTGTGAATCAAGGAAATCCATTGTTCGATGTTGTCAAGATATGCATGGCTTTGAAACCAAACTATCAGACATGTGCTACGTTGTTCAGGAGCCTAGGAGAAATGAAGGCAAAGGTTATGGTGCTCCATCGGATAGTACATCATGAAAACGTAATAGTCAGGTCAAATGAACTGAGCTTCTGAACTTTTGGTGGTGCATTTATCTGTCGAACTGTTAACTTTTATGCCAACCTTCCTTTTGTTTTATGGTTGTAAATTTTTTGTTGCGATACAAAATTTGTTCTTAACGTGCAGCTACCAGCTCAAGAAAACAGCAAGCCATTTTTGTATAGTGTAGGGTGTTCCCTATATTTGCACTGGTGGCGAACTTTGATGCCCAGTGGATGTAATCTATGCAATCGCCTTAATAGCCTAGCATTAGTTTCTAGCTTATTTATTTCCCAAGTCTTCTTTTTCCTTGGTTTGCTAGTGTCCACAACAACTATGGGGAATATACGGACCGTGGTAACCTTGAGCCTATTACGGGTCGTAGGATCCATGGGCCTCCTACGAGCCGTCGGATAAATGGGCCTCCAACAGGCCGTAGAATCAGTGGGCCTTGGGCCATCGAATAAATGGGCCCACATGGGCCGTAACGGTCGTAATTGGTATCGGGCCAGCACGATAACGGGCCATTGACAGGCCGGAAGACAGCACAGGCTTAATTTTGTCATAGGCATAACGGGTCGTTAATGGGCCAGAATATAGGATGGGTTGGAAACGCCGCAAGGGGTTAACAGGCCACAAATGGACTAATTCTTACCACGGGCCGAATTTGGCCCATTAGGGGAATAGGCCAGTAATGGGCCGGAAGTAATCGAGGGTCGGAAAGGAGCCCAAGACTGTACAGGCCATTAGTAGGCCGAAAGCTAACACGGGCTGGAAACGGCCCATGTGAATCATGGGTCGTTACTGGGCATAAAGAAATTTACTTTTTTATGGGCCAGAGTCACCGCAGCCCATTAAAGGGCCCAAAGATATAAAAAGCCTTGTATGGGTCGAAAGACGTCCTGGGCCATACATGGGCCAAAAATGAAATGGGCTCGTATTATACTAGATGGCCCACATGATGTTGTTGGGCCAATTTCGGTAATGCCATAACAGGTCGTGAGTTACTGGGCCATAAAATGGGCTATATGTGCACAACCGGCTTTTCATGGGCTGGCCCGCTAGCTTTTGACCAAGTCAAGCGGGCCATCCTTTGTAAGCTAAATGGGCCAGTGTTGGGCCGTCGCACGTGTCGACATATCATAGGCGCCTATCTGACTCAATGACGAGCTGACACGTGTTTCCTTTGGCCAATGAGAATTTTACACGTGGAAAATCACCATTGGTCGTTGCTGTTAACGGGTTATCGGATCCAAAACCGGAGCCGATAGCTTAACGGCAACCCATTACGGTGGATGCCACGTGTCGGTTACCCTTGACGAAAACACTTCCATTACGTGTCATTTATCGTCATGGAAGTGTACACTTCCGTGATGATAATTTTGGTATTGTCATGGAACACTTCTATGATGGCACAGGTATGACTATCTTGATTTTGTCATAAAATCGTCATGGATGTACATGCATGACACAAACGTGACCTACTGTGACAAACACGTGTAATCACGGAAGTGTATTTTTTGTAGTGTTTTGCCAGTAGACACATGGCTGTTTGAGGACCTAGACGGAAATCTACAATGTACAAATCAATTATCCTAAAGCCTTCGAAGACTTTGGACTTGTTAGATTCCATTAGCACAATGCATCTATATTTCCCAAAGATGACAATCGTATTGAGGGAGTCTCGGATTAGGGGATCCTCGGGATGCCGGCCTATCTCACATGGGCCAGATTGGTGGACCGCATTATATCCGGATCGAAGACCTTTTGTGCCTTGCAGTGTACCCCAAGTCAAGATGGTAGATGTGGAGTTTCCTTGATGTAACCTGCTATCTGTAAACCCTAGTACCCCTGGTGTCTATATAAACCAGGGGGCTTAGTCCATAGAGGCTAGAAGAACAATCGCCATCCTACTAGTTAGGGTTTAGATAATCTGATCTCGTGGTAGATCTACTCTATAACCCCCTTATACACAAGCAATATAATCAAGCAGGACATAGTGTTTTACCTCTTAGAGAGGGCCCGAACCTGGGTAAACACCGTGTCATACGTCTATTGTTCCCCATTGATCCAAGGTCCATAGTTCAGGACCCCCTACCCGAGATTCGCTGGTTTTGACACCGACATTGGTGCTTTCATTGAGAGTTCTGTTGTCGGATCGCCAAAGGATCGATGGCTCACCCGATCGTCGAGGATGGCGTCAGCACCAGAGACATCATCGTCCCCGAGAAACTCTTCGTGTTCGGTGGCGTTCTTATGCATGCCGACGGGACCGGTCACCTCAACCAGGTCGACAAGTTCGCCCCTGAGCAACAAATTAGGTTTGGCAATTTCGAGTACGCCGCCGACGCTTAGGGTGAACTGATCTCCACTGGCTTCTCAGCCTTACCTGCAACAACCATGGCTTCCGAAGCATTGACTTCAGGGGATCTCCTTGATCTGATCTCTGGATCAGTCCCTACCATGCAGCCGGTGTCGAGCTCGGAAGTGTCTTCGATGTCTGAAGACCGAGAATCAACCTTGAGCCTTAACTTGAATTCGGCATCCGGAGATGGGGAGTCAACCCCCGCCGGATTCACCCTTCTCATCACAGATTCGGCCTCCAGCCTTGATGCAAGTACGGTGTTCGGAGACCAAGCTTTCACCCTGGCCAGACCCACGCCTCACTCCACCATTGCGATGGAAGTCAGCTATGAAGAAACCACGTATGAAGACCTGGTTAGCCTCGCTTTATTGAGCAGCGCTTGACCGAATCCAGATGATGTCTATTGCCGATGGCCCATCCTCGGCTCACGTTTGACAGAGCCTCGAGGTAGGCCACAGGGAATTTCACATCCCACCCACCCCCCATCTGATAGCCATTGTCAAAGATTTAACCAACATGCTGGACTATGCCTCCGAGGTGGCCGATGACATGGATGACGACAACGAGGCTACAACCCACACGGACACCGCCCCTCCCGTCACTTGCCGCTGGACAGCCACATCCACCTACGACATATACATGGTGGACACCTCCAAGGATGACGGCGACATCGCTAATGGGGATGGCTCCCAGAGGGGATGGTAACAAGCCTGGAGAGGAGCCCCCAAATGGCAAAGACAACACCGGCAATCCAAGGGGTGACATAGCACGGAAAGTAACATGAGAACCGGAGAAGGTGACACTCCAGACAACGCGGAAGACCTCGGCAACCCCACCCCCGAGCACCAGTCCGATGGCTCAAAGGGGAATGAGTATCCGGATAACCCCGAGGAACCCAGCGATTCCAAAGACAACAATTACATGCCCCTCTCCGAAGAAGAGATTAGCCTTGGAGCCGAAGATTTCATCATCAAAGAAGATCCGCTGGATCAAGAACGCTTCAAGCGACAGCTTATAGCCACTGCGTGAAGCCTAAAGAAGCAGCAGCAAAAGATTAAGGCCGATCAAGATACCCTCAACGAAAAATGTACCAAGGTCCTAGAAGGTGAAGAAGGGTACGACTACGAACGGCAAACAAGGAGCTACCCCAAATGCAAATTATTGTCACAACTCGACGACGAGGCCGTTGAGCCCGCACCACCCAGACAAACTCAAGGCAACCAGCCCGGTCGCCCCCGTCAAAGAAGGGACATAATGGCTAGCGAGGCCGACTACCGCCTGCCCCTCCTCGCCATAAAGGCAAGGAGGCGGCATAAGCAGAATATCAATATGATCTTCAACATGACTTGGCTGCTAGAGCTAGTCAGTCACGGTCTATTTATGAATCAAGAAGTTATTCTCTCGATAACATAGACAGATACCAGGCATGGCTTGACCGAAACAATAGAGTTCGGGATCAACGCCGGGCCTAGATGGAATCCGAAATTCGAAGCGATGTAGCCCGAATAAGGGGCTCCACTCACCCAAGGTGCTTCACCGATGAGATCATGCAACACCAATTCCTAGAAGGTTTCAAACCCGTGAACATCGAGTCGTACGCTGGAACTACGGATCCGGCCGTGTGGATTGAGGATTTTCTTCTCAACATTCATATGGCACGAGGAGATGATCTCCACGCCATCAAATATCTGCCATTAAAGCTCAAAGGACCAGCCCGACATTTTTTAAACAACCTCCCTGGAGACTCCATAGGGATCTGGGAAGAGCTTGAGGATGCTTTCCGAGCTAACTTTCAAGGCACCTATGTCCATCCCCCGGACGCCGACGACTTGAGCCACGTGGTCCAACAGTCCGGTGAGTCAACCCGACAATTCTGGAACCGTATTTTGACCAAAAAGAACCAGATAGTTGACTGCCCGGACGTCGAAGCCATAATCGTGTTCAGACATAGTATCCGGGATGAATGGCTTGCACGCCAGCTCGGCCAGGATAAGCCGAAGACAATGGCGGCTCTCACATCCCTCATGATCCGCTTTTGCGTGGGCGAAGATAGTCGGTTGGCTCGTAGAAGCACCAACCCATAAGACCCCGGCACTTCAGAAGTCTGGGATGGCAACAGAAAGCCAAGCCACAATAAAAAATAAGCGTTGACACAACAGCGCCGAGGCTGATGACATGGCAGTCAATGCCGGATTCCGCAATTCCATGCCAGGGCCGCGCAAGAAGTCCTCTAAAGGAAACCTGGATGGACCCACTAAGTTGGATGTTATCCTGGATAGGCCATGCCAGATACATGGCACCGCAGAAAAGCCTGCCAACCACACGAACCATAACTGTTGGGTGATTAAGTAAGCCGACAAGCTCGCAGCCGAAGACATGGGAAAAAGCCCCCGCATCAAGGATGGTGAGGAACCTCGCAAGCCGAACAACGGAGGCCAGAAACAATTCCCTCTAGAGGTTAAAATAGTGAACATGATCTATGCCACTCATATACCTAAGAAGGAGCGGAGGCACGCACTTCGAGACATCTATGCCATAGAGTTTGTAGCCCCGAAATTCAACCCATGGTCAGCATGTCCGATCACCTTCGATCACAAGGACCACCCAACCAGTATCCGTCATCGAGGATCATTGGTCCTGGTCTTAGATCCCATTATCAACGGATACCACCTCATCGGAGTCCTTATGGACGGAGGCAGCAGCCTCAACCTGATCTATGAAGATACATTCCGGAAAAAGGGTATTGACCCATCCAAGATAAAACCCAGTAACACCACCTTTAAGAGGGTCATCCCCAGCATCGAGGCCTGCTATTCAGGCACCCTCACCTTGGGAGTAGTTTTCAGCTCTCCAAACAATTTCTGGAGCGAAGACTTGATATTCGACATTGCCCCCTTCCGCAACGGCTATCACACCCTCCTAGGCTGGACGGCGTTCGCTCCCTTCAATGTTGTCCCCCACTATGCCTACCTCAAACTGAAGATGCCAGGACCAAGAGGAGTCATATAGTCAATGGTAACACGGAGCGCTCTCTGTGGACGGAGGAACATACTACGGCCTTGGTCTCCAAATACGAAGGGCCGAAGTGTCAGCCCACCGTCAGGGTGCGAGAGGTGAACAAGCAAGCACGGGCGCTATCTCTAGCCAAGGGGCCTCCTGGTGTTCGGCGTACATAGGAATACGCCCCCCATGGCCGGCCCAACCCAGCAGCACACTATGTGCCTAGATATCACAACTTCGCGCTCAAAATACCATGGGTAGCTATGGGGCTTAGTCACCATGAGTTCGGTTCGACCGTACCATGGCACAGTGCGTATTCAGACAAAAAACAGGTACTATCTAGGACCTATGTATTGGGGAACGTGGTAATTTCAAAAAAATTGGTACGCACACACGAGATCATGGCGATGCATAGCAACAAGAGGGCAGAGTATTGTCCACGTGCCCTCGTAGACCTAAAGCGGAAGCGTTAGCACAACGCGGTTGATGTAGTCGTACGTCTTCATGATCCGACCGATCAACTACCGAACGTACGGCACCTCCGAGTTCAGCACACGTTCAGCCCGATGGCGTCCCTCGAACTCCGATCCAGCCGAGTGTTAAGGGAGAGTTCCATCAGCACGACGGCATGGTGACGATGATGATGTTCTACCGACGCAGGGCTTCGCCTAAGCACCGCTACAGTATTATCGAGGTGGACTATGGTGGAGGGGGCACCACACATGGCTAAAAGATCAAACGATCAATTGTTGTCTCTATGGGGTGCCCCCTGCCCCGTATATAAAGGAGCAAGGAGGTGCGGCCGGCCTAGAGAGGGGCGCGCCAGGAGGAGTCCTACTCCTACCGGGATAGGACTCCCCCCTTTTCCTTGTTGGACAAGGAGAGAGAGGGGAAAGAGGTGGAGGAGAAGAAGGAAGGGGGGCGCCACCCCCCTCTCCTTGTCCTATTCGGACTAGGGGGAGGGGGCGCGGCCCTTGCCCTGGCCGCCTCTCCTCTCTTTCCACCAAGGCCCATTATGTCCCCGGGGGGTTCCGGTAACCTCCCGGTACTCCGGTAAAATCCCGATTTCACCCGGAGCACTTCCGATATCCAAACATAGGCTTCCAATATATCAATATTCATGTCTCAACCATTTCAAGACTCCTCGTCATGTCTGTGATCACATCCGGGACTCCGAACAACCTTCGGTACATCAAAACATGTAAACTCATAATATAATTGTCATCGAAACGTTAAGCGTGCGGACCCTACGGGTTCAAGAACTATGTAGACATGACCGAGACACGTCTCCGGTCAATAACCAATAGCGGAACCTGGATGTTCATATTGGTTCCCACATATTCTATGAAGATCTTTATCGGTCAGACCACATAACAACATACGTTGTTCCCTTTGTCATCGGTATGTTACTTGCCCGAGATTCGATCGTCGGTATCTCAATACCTAGTTCAATCTCGTTACCGGTAAGTCTCTTTACTCGTTCCGTAATACATTATCCCGCAACTAACTCATTAGTTGCAATGCTTGCAAGGCTTAAGTGATGTGCATTACCGAGAGGGCCCAAAGATACCTCTCCAACAATCGGAGTGACAAATCCTAATCTCGAAATATGCCAACCCAACAAGTACCTTTGGAGACACCTGTAGAGCACCTTTATAATCACCCAGTTACGTTGTGACGTTTGGTAGCACACAAAGTGTTCCTCCGGTAAACAGGAGTTGCATAATCTCATAGTCATAGGAACATGTATAAGTCATGAAGAAAGCAATAGCAACATACTAAACGATCGGATGCTAAGCTAACGGAATGGGTCAAGATCACATCATTCTCCTAATGATGTGATCTCATTAATCAAATGACAACTCTTTGTCTATGGTTAGGAAACTTAACCATCTTTGATCAATGAGCTAGTCAAGTAGAGGCATACTAGTGACATACTGTTTGTCAATGTATTCACACATGTATTATGTTTCCGGTTAATACAATTCTAGCATGAATAATAAACATTTATCATGATATAAGGAAATAAATAATAACTTTATTATTGCCTCTAGGGCATATTTCCTTCAGTCTCCCACTTGCACTAGAGTTAATAATCCAGATTACACAGTAATGATTCTTACACCCATGGAGCCTTGGTGCTGATCATGTTTTGCTCATGGAAGAGGCTTAGTCAACGGGTCTGCAACATTCAGATCCGTATGTATCTTACAAATTTCTATGTCTCCCACCTGGAGTAAATCCCGAATGGAATTGAAGCGCATCTTGATGTGCTTGGTTCTCTTGTGAAATCTGGATTCCTTCTCCAAGGCAATTGCACCAGTATTGTCACAAAAGATTTTCATTGGACCCGATGCACTAGGTATTACACCTAGATCGGATATGAACTCCTTCATCCAGACTCCTTCATTTGCTGCTTCCGAAGCAGCTATGTACTCTGCTTCACATGTAGATCCCGCCACAACGCTTTGTTTAGAACTGCACCAACTGATAGCTCCACCATTCAATGTAAACACGTATCCGGTTTGCGATTTAGAATCATCCGGATCAGTGTCAAAGCTTGCATCAACGTAACCGTTTACGATGAGCTCTTTGTCACCTCCATAAACAAGAAACATATCCTTAGTCCTTTTTAGGTATTTCAGGATGTTCTTGACCGCTGTCCAGTGATCCACTCCTGGATTACTTTGGTACCTCCCTGCTAGACTTATAGCAAGGCACAAATAAGGTCTGGTACACAACATTGCATACATGATAGAGCCTATGGCTAAAGCATAGGGAACATCTTTCATTTTCTCTCTATCTTCTGCAGTGGTCGGCCATTGAGTCTTACTCAACTTCACACCTTGTAACATAGGCAAGAACCCTTTCTTTGCTTGATCCATTTTGAACTTCTTCAAAACTTTGTCAAGGTATGTGCTTTGTGAAAGTCCAATTAAACGTCTTGATCTATCTCTATAGATCTTGATGCCCAATATATAAGCAGGTTCACCGAGGTCTTTCATTGAAAAATTCTTATTCAAGTACACCTTTATGCTATCCAGAAATTCTATATCATTTCCAATCAACAATATGTCATTCACATATAATATTAGAAATGCTACAGAGCTCCCACTCACTTTCTTGTAAATACAGGCTTCTCCAAAAGTCTGTACAAAACCAAATGCTTTGATCACACTATCAAAGCATTTATTCCAACTCCGAGAGGCTTGCACCAGTCCATAAATGGATCGCTGGAGCTTGCACACTTTGTTAGCTCCCTTTGGATCGACAAAACCTTCTGGCTGCATCATATACAACTCTTCTTCCAGAAATCCATTCAGGAAATGCAGTTTTGACATCCATTTGCAAAATTTCATAATCATAAAATGCGGCAATTGCTAACATGATTCCGACAGACTTAAGCATCGCTACGGGTGAGAAGGTCTCATCGTAGTCAATCCCTTGAACTTGTCGAAAACCTTTTGCAACAAGTCGAGCTTTATAGACAGCAACATTACCATCAGCGTCAGCATTCTTCTTGAAGATCCATTTATTCTCAATTTCTTGCCGATCACCGGGCAAGTCAACCAAAGTCCATACTTTGTTCTCATACATGGATCCCATCTCGGATTTCATGGCCTCAAGCCATTTTGCGGAATCTGGGCTCACCATCGCTTCTTCATAGTTTGTAGGTTCGTCATGGTCTAGTAACATAACTTCCAGAACAGGGTTACCGTACCACTCTGGTGCGGATCTTTCTTTGGTTGACCTACGAGGTTCAGTAACAACTTGATCTAAAGTTTCATGATCATCATCATTAACTTCCTCACTAATTAGTGTAGGTGTCGCAGAAACCGGTTTCTGTGATGAACCACTTTCCAATAAGGGATCAGGTACAGTTACCTCATCAAGTTCTACTTTCCTCCCACTCACTTCTTTCGAGAGAAACTCCTTCTCTAGAAAAACTCCGAATTTAGCAACAAAAGTCTTGCCTTCTGATCTGTGATAGAAGGTGTACCCAACAGTCACTTTTAGGTATCCTATGAAGACACATTTCTCCGATTTGGGTTCGAGCTTATCAGGTTGAAGCTTTTTCACATAAGCATCGCAGCCCCAAACTTCCAGAAACAACAACTTTGGTTTCTTACCAAACCATAGTTCATAAGGGGTCGTCTCAACGGATTTCGATGGTGCCCTATTTAACGTGAATGCGGCTGTCTCTAAAGCATAACCCCAAATCGATAGCGGTAAATCAGTAAGAGAAATCATAGATTGCACCATATCTAGTAAAGTACGATTACGACGTTCGGACACACCATTACGCTGTGGTGTTCTAGGTGGCGTGAGTTGCGAAACTATTCCACATTGTTTCAAATGAAGACCAAACTCATAACTCAAATATTCTCCTCCACGATCAGATTGTAGAAACTTTATTTTCTTGTTACAATGATTTTCAACTTCACTCTGGAATTCTTTGATCTTTTCAAATGTTTCAGACTTATGTTTCATTAAGTAGATATACCCATATCTGCTTAAATCATCTATGAAGGTGAGAAAATAACGATATCCACCATGAGCCTCAACATTCATCGGACCACATACATCTGTATGTATGATCTCCAACAAATCTGTTGCTCTCTCCATAGTTCCGGAGAATGGCATTTTAGTCATCTTGCCCATGAGGCACGGTTCGCAAGTACCAAGTGATTCATAATCAAGTGGTTCCAAAAGTCCATCAGTATGGAGTTTCTTCATGCGCTTTACACCGATATGACCTAAACGGCAGTGCCACAAATAATTTGCACTATGATTATCAATTCTGCATCTTTTGGCTTCAATATTATGAATATGTGTATCACCACTATCGAGATTTAGTAAAAATAGACCACTCTTCAAGGGTGCATGACCATAAAAGATATTACTCATATAAATAGAACAACCATTATTCTCTGATTTAAATGAATAACCCTCTCGCATCAAACAAGATCCAGATATAATGTTCATGCTCAACGCTGGCACCAAATAACAATTATTTAGGTCTAATACTAATACCGAAGGTAGATGTAGAGGTAGCGTGCGGACTGCGATCACATCGACTTTGGAACCATTTCCCACGCGCATCGTCACCTCGTCCTTAGCCAATCTTCACTTAATCCGTAGCCCCTGTTTCGAGTTGCAAATATTAGCAACAGAACCAGTATCAAATTCCCAGGTGCTACTGCGAGCATTAGTAAGGTACACATCAATAACATGTATATCACATATACCTTTGTTCACCTTGCCATCCTTCTTATACGCCAAATACTTGGGGCAGTTCCGCTTCCAGTGACCAGTCTGCTTGCAGTAGAAGCACTTAGTCTCAGGCTTAGGTCCAGACTTGGGTCTCTTCTCCTGAGCAGCAACTTTCTTGTTGTTCTTCTTGAAGTTCCCCATCTTCGTCCCTTTGCCCTTTTTCTTGAAACTGGTGGTCTTATTGACCATCAACACTTGTTGCTCCTCCTTGATTTCTACCCCCGCTGCCTTTAGCATTGCGAAGAGCTCGGGAATTGTCTTATCCATCCCTTGCATATTATAGTTCATCACAAAGCTCTTGTAGCTTGGTGGCAGTGATTGGAGAATTCTGTCAATGACGCTATCATCCAGAAGATTAACTCCCAGTTGAATCAAGTGATTGCAGTACCCAGACATCTTGACTATATGTTCACTGACAGAACTATTCTCCTCCATCTTGCAGCTATAGAACTTATTGGAGACTTCATATCTCTCAATCCGGGCATTCTTTTGAAATATTAACTTCAACTCCTGGAACATCTCATATGCTCCATGATGTTCAAAACGTCGTTGAAGTCCCGGTTCTAAGCCGTAAAGCATGGCACACTGAACTATCGAGTAGTCATCAACACGTGACTGCCAGGCATTCACAATGTCTGCAGTTGCAGGCGCATGTGGTACACCTAGCGGTGCTTCCAAGACATAACTTTTCTATGCAGCAATGAGGATAATCCTCAAGTTACGGACCCAGTCCGTGTAATTTCTACCATCATCTTTCAACTTTGCTTTCTCAAGGAACACAATAAAATTCAACGGAATAACAGCACGGGCATCTATCTACAATCAACATACACAAGCAAGATACTATCAGGTACTAAGTTCATGATAAATTCAAGTTCAATTAATCATATTACTTAAGAACTCCCACTTAGATAGACATCCCTCTAATCCTCTAAGTGATCACGTGATCCATATCAACTAAACCATGTCCGATCATCACGTGAGATGGAGTAGTTTCAATGGTGAACATCACTATGTTGATCATATCTACTATATGATTCACGCTCGACCTTTCGGTCTCCGTGTTCCGAGGCCATATCTGTTATATGCTAGGCTCGTCAAGTTTAACCTGAGTATTCCGCCTGTGCAACTGTTTTGCATCCGTTGTATTTGAACGTACAGCCTATCACACCCGATCATCACATGGTTTCTCAGCACGAAGAACTTTCACAATGGTGCATACTCAAGGATAACACTTTATACTTTGATAATTTAGTGAGGGATCATCTTATAATGCTACCGTCAATCAAAGCAAGATAAGATGCATAAAAGATAAACATCACATGCAATCAATATAAGTGATATGATATGGCCATCATCATCTTGTGCTTGTGATCTCCATCTCCGAAGCACCGTCATGATCACCATCGTCACCGGCGTGACACCTTGATCTCCATCGTAGCATCGTTGTCGTCTCGCCAATCTTATGCTTCTACGACTATCGCTACCGCTTAGTGATAAAGTAAACCATTACAGGGTGATTGCATTGCATACAATAAAGCGACAACCATATGGCTCCTGCAGTTGCCGATAACTCGATTACCAAACATGATCATCTCATACAATAAAATTTAGCATCATGTCTTGACCATATCACATCACAACATGCCCTACAAAAACAAGTTAGACGTCCTCTACTTTGTTGTTGCAAATTTTACATGGCTGCTACGGGCTTAGAAAGAACCGTTCTTACCTACGCATCAAAACCACAACGATAATTTTTCAAGTTGGTGTTGTTTTAACCTTCTCAAGGACCGGGCGTAGCCACAATTGGTTCAACTAAAGTTGGAGAAACTGACACCCGCCAGCCACTTGTGTGCAAAGCATGTCGGTTGAACCAGTCTCGCGTAAGCGTACGCATAATGTCGGTCCGGGCCGCTTCGTCCAACAATACCGCCGAACCAAAGTATGACATGCTGGTAAGCAGTATGACTTATATCGCCCACAACTCACTTGTGTTCTACTCATGCATATGACATCTACTCATAAAACATGGCCCGGATGCCAACATTCGGGAACGTAGTAATTTCAAAAAAATTCCTACGCACACGCAAGATCATGGTGATGCATAGCAACGAGAAGGGAGAGTGTTGTCCACGTACCCTCGTAGACCTAAAGCGGAAGCTAGCACAACGCGGTTGATGTAGTCGTACGTCTTCACGATCCGACCGATCAAGTACCGAACGTACGGCACCTCCGACTTCAGCACACGTTCAGCCCGATGACGTCCCTTGAACTCCGATCCAGCCGAGTGTTGAGGGAGAGTTTCGTCAGCACGACGGCGTGGTGATGATGATGATGTTCTACCGCAGGGCTTCGCTTAAGCACCGCTACAGTATTATCGAGGTGGACTATGGTGGAGGGGGCATCGCACACGGCTAAAAGATCAAATGATCAATTGTTGTCTCTATGGGGTGCCCCCTGCCCCCGTATATAAAGGAGCAAGGGGGTGCGGCCGGCCTAGAGAGGGGCGCGCTAGGAGGAGTCCTACTCCTACCGGGAGTAGGACCCCCCCTTCGTTATTGGACTAGGAGAGAAAGGGGAAAGAGGTGGAGGAGAAGAAGGAAGGGGGGGCGCCGCCCCCCTCTCCTTGTCCTATTCGGACTAGGGGGGAGGGGGCGCGGCCCTTGCCCTGGCCGCCTCTCCTCTCTTTCCACCAAGGCCCACTAAGGCCCATTATGTCCCCGGGGGGTTCCGGTAACCTCCCGGTACTCCGGTAAAATCCCGATTTCACCCGGAACACTTCCGATATCCAAACATAGGCTTCCAATATATCAATCTTCATGTCTCGAACATTTCGAGACTCCTCGTCATGTCCGTGATCACATCTAGGACTCCGAACAACCTTCGGTACATCAAAACATATAAACTCATAATATAACTGTCATCGAAACGTTAAGCGTTCGGACCTTACGGGTTCGAGAACTATGTAGACATGAGCGAGACACGTCTCCGGTCAATAACCAATAGCGGAACATGGATGTTCATATTGGTTCCCACATATTCTACGAAGATCTTTATCAGTCAGACCGCATAACAACATACGTTGTTCCCTTTGTCATCGGTATGTTACGTGCCCGAGATTCGATCGTCGGTATCACAATACCTAGTTCAATCTCGTTACCGGCAAATCTCTTTACTCATTCCGTAATAAATCATCCCGCAACTAACTCATTAGTTGCAAGGCTTGCAAGCTTAAGTGATGTGCACTACCGAGAGGGCCCAGAGATACTTCTCCGACAATCGGAGTGACAAATTCTAATCTCGAAATACACCAACCCAACAAGTACCTTTGGAGACACCTGTAGAGCACCTTTATAATCACCCAGTTACGTTGTGACGTTTGGTAGCACACAAAGTGTTCCTCCGGTAAACGGGAGTTGCATAATCTCATAGTCACAGGAACATGTATAATTCATGAAGAAAGCAATAGCAACATACTAAACGATCGGGTGCTAAGCTAACGGAATGGGTCAAGTCAATCACATCATTCTCCTAATGATGTGATCTCATTATTAAAATGACAACTCTTTGTCTATGGTTAGGAAACTTAACCATCTCTGATCAATGAGCTAGTCAAGTAGAGGCATACTAGTGACATACTGTTTGTCTATGTATTCACACATGTATTATGTTTCCGGTTAATACAATTCTAGCATGAATAATAAACATTTATCATGATATAAGGAAATAAATAATAACTTTATTATTGCCTCTAGGGCATATTTCCTTCACTATGTGGCATCAAGCACATGAACGCAACCATCTCTCAAAAGCTCCTCTTCAAGGAATCACCGCCTGACAACCACCCGATGACGTTGATCCCTCCAACAGAAGCAAAGATGCAGACATGTAGTAGGGCATAGTTCGGAAATTAACCCACACATCAAGGCCCTACGTAAACCTTTCAATCTCAATTTTTTCTTCTTTTTTGAAAGAATGTATCCTTCCGGACACTTTTTTGGCAGTTCAAATTTTACCATTAACGTCATCAGCCTATGGGAAATAATGCAAGCCTTTTTATTGGTCCTCATACAGTTATAAATATTGCACTCTTTTTCCCCGCTCTTCGATCTTGTCTCGAACCTGTATGGTGCATATTCATCCTCACAGGCAAACCGGCTTATAGATCAGGGGTTCGACTGTTAGGCTCGCCCCGCATGCTAAGTCAGGCACCCTACTTTCTACTGTGTCCGGCGTCTTGGATATTACATTATATCCATTGGTTCCAAATTATTTCTTGGGTCAATAATTGGGTTGCCACGCTCCTGTGCTTACCTTCTTACGTTCCGCATGTTTGGCTAAGAAGGTAAAGGTAGAACCACTGTGATTGTACTTCCGCCTTGTTCGGTTAAGTACCTAGGTGGAAAAAGCCGAAAACTGACTGTCATAATAGGCGAGAACTAGTCAGCGATCCGATGATTGGTATTAAACCTAAAATCATTGGCGATTAAATCGTGTAACACAAAGGGTTTGTCCTTGCATGAACCACGTGGTAAAGGCCTAGCCTCGGGTTCGCCACGCGTCCCCCCACACTGGGGGCTGGTTATCAGCCCCCAGTGAAGCTCCTATGGAAAGTGAAACTCATAAAGCTTCATAGTCTGATTGCCTAGTTTCCCCTCCTACACTGCCCCCTCGGGCACCGAGACGCCGGCTAAGGGTTATAGTAAGGAGGATGGAACACCCCTCATCGTATCGACGTGGGAGCTGAAGCCGACGACTGGTAACTTTCAGAATAAAACGGCCGAACAGGAGTCAAAATTAACATACACATACAAAAGTATGGTAAACCATACAAAACACCACCACGTTATAGAGCATTAATGTTCAACCACAGTTTAATACACAACGAGGTTAGCTACTCAAGGATGACATCCTTGGAACACAATGCCTCCACGGCCCGAGCATCGTCCATCACGGCGGCGAAGTATTGCTTGGGGCGCCTATGCTCCTTTCCAGTTGGGGGAGGCCATGTGGCAATCTCGGCGGGTTTAATCTTTGGCCAATGCACCATGGTCTTCAAGAACACCATCCGAGCCCCCTCGATGCATACCGAGCGCTTCACGGTCTCAACACGAGTAGCAGCGTCACAGAGCTTCACCGCGAGACCAAAATAGCTGCTCGGTATGGGATGGGAAGGCCATAGCTGGACACAAAGGTCCTTCATGGTCGGCTCCGCCATCCTATGCAGCTCCATCAACTGCTTCATCTAGTTGACGAGGAATGGAGGGTGCTCGGGCACTTGGAATTGTGCCCATAATAGCCTCAGATCGGCGTTACCTTCTCGAGCCGCATAGTATCTTGACGCATCTGCCGTGCTCCTGGGGAGCTCCACAAAGGCGCCTGCGGAACACTAGACCCGGATAAGTAATGCGAATCTTTGTCCTCCAAAGACACTCTGTAGTAAGTACTCCTTACCATTCATAGTTTGCTTTACTTGACGGAGCTCCTCCCGAACTCCTCGCGCCTCCGTCCACGCCTCCTAGGCCTCCATCTTCATCTTCGCCAGCTCGGTGGCATGCTCCTTATTCTTCTTCTCAAGGTCCTCGCATTTAGTGAAGGAATCCTTGAGCTCACGTTGTACTTCGACCACCCTAGCCTCACGCTTCTCACTGTCATTTTTCACCAACGTGACCTTGGTGGCCATTCGTTCGGCCGTCGCTTTCTGTTCGGATGTGTCATCTTTCGCCTTTCGCAGCTCAGCTCTGAGGCTCTCGACCTCCGTGGCACTAGTTGCAATCATTTTCTTACTTAGGGGATCATCCCGAATAGTGTACTTAAATGCAAACTATGCAAAGGATGTTGTTTCTAACAAAATAACCTTGTGCTTCGTCCAACCGCTTGTTGATGAGATGGAGTTCCTCCTTGGAGCCCTTCAGCTTCCGGTTGATCTCAACCAACTCAGTAGCATTGGCAGCAGCCGCCAACGCCGAAGCCTGCACAATAGAACCAAGCTGATACTTCGGCCAACGTATTCACAATTTTGATCCTCTGCCAGATTTCTCTGCAACCTACCAGAGTCTCGGGGGCTGCCACATATAAGGATCGCTCAAATATTACTTATAAAGGAAAACAACAAGCATTACTTTGTTTACCTCGAAGAACGTTAGGAGGCCACCAAAAGCATCTTTCAGTCTGCTGTTAACAGACCGAACACTTTGCAAAACCGCACCCATCAGGGTGCGGTGTTCGGCGACTATGGAGGAGCTTTTCATAGCCTCCTCCATCATGTCCGGCCATTCGGCCACACCCTGTCCTCCGGTGTTCGGCACTAGCGGCGGGGCCCTTGCTCCCCCTTTCGCGGAAGGCGGTTGCGTCGCTTCAGAAGGCCATTCAGGCTCCGGAACCATCATTTGAGAGGGCTCGGCTTGCCTGAGCTCCTTCTCCTTGTCTTCGGCGGCCGAAGCATTAGCCTCGGCCATGTCGATATCCTCACCCCCCCTCATGTTCAACACAGGTGGGGTCCTTTGGGATAGCACCTCCCGGTCTCTTTGATGAACAGAGGAGGCGCAGACTGCGATGCGCCTCCACTTTTTGCCAGATTGGTTGGGAGAGAAGTGCCCTGTGACATCTGCTCAGTAGGGACGTCACGGGACGGGCTGCAACACGAAAGAACGCATAATTTTAGTAATGGATTGGTAAAATTGATACCCAGACAGAACTCGGATTCTTACCTTTCGGCGCGAGGCTTGACTCTGGGAACTCGCTTCGGGAACTTCTCCAAAGCTGCAGACTCCTTATCAGAGTCCAAGCTGTCATTAGGTATGATGAGCTTTCCCCTCCCCCTCTTCTTCGAGGCTAGAGGAGGGTGTTCGCCTTCGGCTTCGATCGGCGTCGCTCTCTTCCTGAATCAGGAGGAACACTCTCCTCTTCTTCCTCGTCCTCATCCCCATCTTGGACGAAGGCGGCCATGGTGTCTCTGAATTTGCTATCCAGATGACCTTTTGTGTGGAGGCCCTCCATGGCCTCCGCACTCTTTTCTTCTTCTCCTTTTTCGCAGGCGCCATGATCAACATCTCTTGTAACAGGGCTGAGTTGGGTCTTCATGTAGTGGCGCCAGACAATCCATCTCCTCGGCTTTCTTAAGCCAGCCCTGGAAAACAAGATGAAAGAGTTGAGGATCATAATGAGATAGTAAATATCCGAACACAAAAGGGACTGTGTTACATTACCTCCTTGGGGAGGTTCTCGGTGTCAAGGACAATGTCCTTCGTCTCAGTCGGCCACGGCTTCTGCGGCTCTAACAGCACCCTCCACAGTTTCTCGTGGGTGGTACCATGGAGGTACCGCGGGGTGTGGGGGTCTATGGGTTCCAGGACCACATTGGGGTGGCTTGACATTGGCAAGGTAGGAGACCGCGGTAGATCATAACCTGGACCGGTTAGTGCGGCCCCCGCCTTTATCATATTGGAGACGCGTGTTTGCAGTGCCTCCAGTTTGGTGGTAGAGCCCCAGTCAAGGCCTTTTCTGGTCCACGAGGTTAACCTCCCTGGGGGTCCGGATCTGAATTCCAGAGCGGCAGCCCAGGTTGCGTCGCGGGGCTCTGTGATGTAGAACAATTCCTTTTGCAGGATCTTGACCGTGTCTACAAACATGCCCTCTGGCCAGCCGAGACGGGTAAGCCTGCTCACCATGGCACCCCCGCAATCCGCATGATGGCCATCGATGATCTTCGGCTTAAAATTATAAGCCTTCAACCATAGGCCAATGTGCGGTTGTACCCAGAGGAAGGCCTCGCAGATGATGATGAAGGCAGAGATGTGAGAGAAAGAATTCGGAGCCAGATCGTGGAAGTCAAGGACATGGTAAAACATCAACCCTCGAACGAACTGGAGAAGGGGGAAACCCAGTCCCCGGATGAAGTGGGGAATGAACACCACACGTTCGACGGCGCGGGGCGTCGGCATGACCTGGCCTTCTTCAGGGGCCCGATGAGAAATGTTGGGGGAAAGGAACCCTGCCCGCTTCAGGTCCTCGATGTCATTGTTGGTGACGCACGAGGCCTCCCACTTGCCCTTCGCTCCAGATCCGGACATTTCTGAACTTGACTTTGCGGAAGATAGATTGAAGTGTTTGAGCTTTGTAGATTTGGAAGGCTGTGGCGAGAGCAAGAAGAAGGCATACGGGGATAAACCGTGGCTGCTCTCTTTTATAGGCAGTCGTAATTCCAAGAATCCTGTAAATGCACCACCGGCCTCGCCTATTCCCGATATACTCGTGACATTATGCGTGAGTGGTATGCTGTGAATCTTTAATTTAATCCCTTAAAATATGGGACATGATCTCCACCCCAATGGGACGTGTCATTGGAGGGGCTACCTCGAGCCACACATCGAGTCTTCCTGCTTATGACCGAACGCGACCCCTTGCCAAAAATTGTCAGTCAAAGATACTGTTCACACTCGAGCGATTGGCCTTCGAGGCTAAGTAAAATAAATAGTTCGAATTCCGGATATGGCTCAGTGTATGGTCGAGCTGGATTGAGTAGAATTTGGAGACATAACTAAAGAAGCATAATTCTGCATACCCAAAAGAAGGGGAACTCGCCTGCAAGCTGGAGCATGTAGTCACAGGAGTGAAATAAAGACGGCGTTAAAGGCTAGTTCGTGGGCTACTAAGGGAGTCCCAGATTAGGGGGTCCTTGGGATGCAGGCCTATCTCACATGGGCCGGATTGGTGGACCGCATTGTATCTGGACCAAAGACCTTTTGTGCCTTGGAGTGCACCCCAAGTCAAGATGGAAGATGTGGAGTTTCCTTGATGTAACCGACTATCTGCAAACCCTAGTACCCCTAGTGTCTATGTAAACATAGGAGCTTAGTCCATAGAGGCTAGAAGAACAATTGACATCCTACTAGTTAGGGTTTAGTTCGTCTGATCTCGTGGCAGATCTACTCTGTAACCCCCTTATACACAAGCAATATAATAAAGCAGGACGTAGGGTTTTACCTCTTAGAGAGGGCCCAAACCTGGGTAAACACCATGTCCTACGTCTACTATTCCCCATCGATCCAAGGTCCACAGTTCGGGACCCCCTACCCATGATCCGCTGGTTTTGACACCGACACATATCAAGATCACAAAGCATTGAGACAGACATGAGGTTGTATCCTAGGGACTCGACAAGCATCACCTTTTTCATGTGTCGATCCTTTGAGATAGCAACCTTACCTAGACCCAATACCTTGCTTTTTCCTTTGTCAGCGTAGGTGATATGCTTCAGATGAGGTGGGGCAAGGGGAGCATCGGTGTGGAGATTCCTGTCACTAGTCATGTGATTGGTGCAGCCACTGTCCTGAACCCATCCAGTAGCTTTTGGAGTATCATCTTGTAGAAGCACTAGTCTCACTTACAAATTCATATACTTTAGTTGAAGAATATGATAATCAATTTCGTCAGTGAATTTCATCAGTAAGCATATAAATAGCAGCATAGGGATGTGTGAAATGAGGAGTTCATTTCATCATCATTAGCTTGCATCCCAACAAGCATCATGTCAGGTCTTCAACAAATTCATCAAACATTCATCGTGTGTGAAGACTGACCCTACGGAAGAGATTAGCTCTTCTTCTTAACCACCCACATCTGAAAGGGTGGCTGACAAATAATGTAACGCAAGGCATTGATAGAGAACTTGGGCATTGAAGAATATGCATTTCTCTTTGCAGGAGGAGTATAGTACTCAAAAGAATATGCAAAGAAATTCTTAGCAGTTTTGTGCACATAGGGATTTGAGGATGTAGCGACCTGACCCGAATGGATCAAGTCTCTGTGCTTAAGTGTCATCCCTGGATCGGTATGCTGACACACACAGTACTCGAAGGATTTATAACAGAGGTAAATCACATGTATAAAGTAACGTAAATACTATTACCTCAATCCAAAATAGCGGAAGGAACAAGGTTGTGGATTCCCATCAACACCAACGGCAAAGTTGAGTGTAGAAATCGTAACCCTAACGTATCACTTACTCGTCATAAGATAATCCTGCAACATGAGACGTTGCAGCCCGAAAACGGGTCAGCACATGGAATATGCTGGCAATGTAACACATAGAGAGTAATGGAATGAAACAGCTATACTATATGCATATATGGCTGGTGGAAAGCTCTATGGTTACAGTTTTGCGTAAAGCCAGTTTTTCCCTACTGCAAAGGAATAAATTTATTTAACTATCATGGTGGTTGTGAAACATCGAGAATGGTTGACAGCATTCCGATCCCAATTAAGTGAACAATTAAAACCCAACAACATTAATTAGAAGTAACATGATGAGATTCACATGATATTCAAGTACTAGATACTCAAATTGTCCATAACCGGGGACACGGCTAATCATGTACACTCTGCAGAGGTTTGCGCACTTTTCCCCACAAGACTCGATCGCCTCCGTTTGGTTTCTCGCACTACATGGTGTTTGAGAAGACGGATGACCGAGACATAGTCTTTCAGAAGCGCTAGCACCTTACGATCGGGTAGACCGGTACACCTACATCCCCTACATCTGCTAGTCTACCACTGTAAGAGTTCGCACAACTTAGTCAACTATGCCAGAGCCCATAATGGCTTGTGGCTGCACACGGAAGTTTCTAGCATGAAAGATCTTATAATCCCTTTAGGCCTAGGTGGCGGTCCAAAATAAAAACAGGCAAGTCCTGATAGACATCAGGTGCCTCAATCCACCCAGATGTGTGTTTAAGTTGCCACCTTAGGTAAACCATTAAATTATCAATCTCACATCTGTCATGGATATCACTCACTCAATCCACGTCTACTAGCATAGCATGGCATAATAAGCAAGCGTAGAAGCAACTCCCAAAGGTTTCATAATAATACAGGTAATAGGTACTACCTCATCTACTTCCCATCCCACAATTTAATTAGATCCTAATCATGCAATGTGAGAGGATTGATCTAATGCAATAAAACATGGGTTGTAGAAAAGGTATGATCAAAGTGTTACTTGCCTTGCTGATGATCCGCGAGTCCTAGGGTTTCGAAGTAACAAGCGGCGCAATCCGGATGATCTAACGCAGACAAACAACAAGCATACAATAAGCACTCATCTAATGCACAGTTAAAACTCGAACAAGAGAACAAACCAGAAAGTTCAACTTAAGAACTCCGGTTGCAAAGAAAGAAAGAACCGAACAAAGAACCGGAAAAACAAACGGCGGAAGAAAACAACTTGGTTCTAGCAAGTTGAAACTAGGTCAAATTTTACTGTAGCAAAAGCTTGTTCAAGATGATTAGACGGAACGGCGGTTTCGAGACGAAACTCCAGGCGCTTGAATCACCTGATTCCGATAAACGAGCGAGAAGAAAGACTAGAACGAAGATCAGATCTGAGATCACGATCGCGGAATAAATCCGACGAAAAGAAAATGAAAAACAGTTAAACGAACGGGCGTCGTTAATCGGTGATCACGTTCGTTGAGACGAACGGTCCGAAAGAAGAACGAAAACCGATCTAGGGTTTCGGAAGAAAACCGAAACAAAAACCGGAAGAAAACGAAAAAGAATAGGAAAAGAACGGAACGATTTCTAGAGAAAAACCGAACCGGGGAAGAAAAAGAGGCACGGGGCTAGGGCTACCTCCGGCGAGGCGGGGCTCCGGCGGCGGCGGCGCAAGACGGCGGCGGCGCGGCTAAGGCGGCGGCGGCGTGGCTAAGGCGCTGCTGCTTGCTGCGGCTTGGGGTTTGGTGTGAGGAGAGGGGGGTGTGGGGGTATTTATATAGGTGAGGGGAGGGGTTTACTTGGGGTAGAGGGCAAGAAAAAGAGAGGGAAAAGGAAAATGAAACAAAGGAAAGAGGGGGCTAGAACCGGCCTTGAGTCCCTCTGGGACTCGGCCTGGGCGACGGGAGGCGGCGGCTGGCGCCTGGCGCCTGGCGCGCAGCGCTGCTGGGGGCGGCGGCTGGCTGGGCCTTTGGCCCGGCTGGCCTGCGGGAGTTCCTTTTTTTTTAAATGGTTACGCGCGCAGAAAAACAAAAGAAAAGAAAACTAAACGGGCTCCAAAATTTCTAAAGTAAATTTTCCCCGACTCCTAAAAATGAGTCGAACAAAATGAACTTTTCTCCGGACCTAATATGCAATTTTCGAAAACGCGCATTTTTCCCTATCCAAAAAAAAAGCAAACAAAACTCCGGCAAAACCAAAATTTGGTTTATTCATTAGATCTTCATTTTTCCTAACTTTTGGGAAAGTCATATTATTCCCTCTCTCATATTTTTGATATCGGAAAAATAATTGAAGATGGAATAAATAAATCAAATGATCCTCTTTTCAAATTCGAGAAACTCTCAAATATGAAAATAACGAAATCTCCAACTCTCTCCAAAGGTCCTTGAGTTGCGTGAAATTTCTAGGATCGACCAAAATGCAAGAAAATATGATATGCATGATGATCTAACGTATAACATTCCAAATTGAAAATTTGGGATGTTACAAACCTACCACCCTTAAAAGGAATCTCGTCCTCGAGATTCGGAGAGGCTAGCAAGAAATAGGTTAGGGTTTGGGGGTCTCCTCAAAATCCATCGATCATCACAGGGGTCTGGGATGCTACCACCCTTAAAAGCATGGTTACTGTTCCATCAAAACTCATATACTCCATCCTTATTCTTGACAGTGTCGGTCTTCTCAGATCCTCGAGAAAATTTCTCCTCTGAGCTCTTCCGGTAACGGCATAACCTTTTCCTCAATTCTTTTGTCCTTTCATCTTGGTAAGGTTATTCCAAGACTGGGTCTTCTTACCTGAGGGGTCTGGCGCCAAGACTAAACAACTATCGATATCTCATGGTGGTCAACAATTTATGGTTTCTCCTGCAGGAAATGGGTCTGGGTTTATCCTCACCGTATAACCTACGGTTGGCAAAAGCTGCCTTGTACAAGGTAAAAATACCTATACCATTCTAAGGTTTAACAAGGTTTAATATCGTCGTCTCTCTACTATAGGCAAGTCACTCAGATTTACCATCCCATATAGCAAGGCGAATAATAAGAGTAAGTCGGTATGGTGATCAATCCATCCCGCACCCAAATCATTACCTTGTATACGGTTTGGCGAATCTCGCATTGTAACACTCGGTCATCCTCACAAGCATTGCAGAATTTCTCTCGTCGACGAACCAAGTTCGGAATAATCCATAGATTCTGCAAGCCAGACAAACATCTATCGTTCCTTCACAACTCTCAGGTTTTGCGTAACTCCTATAAGATCGTCTGTCGATAAAATCGTAACTTCTTTCAGGGTTTTTCCTTCAGCAAGAATGTGCTTGCTTCTTGGTAGGTCCTGGGGCCTGTGGGTTATGGCCCATCTCATCACTTGTAGTCCTTGAAATTATCATCAGGCAACTGCTCGTTATTCCAACATCCAACTTTCAGCTTCCAAGCATACTTAAAATCCATCCAATTGTACTATCTTCCCTCCTTCTATTGGCACCAAACTAGGACATGAGTACTCAGACTCATCATGGAGTTTCCATTGATCCATATTTCTGACATCATACCTCCTTTATATCCAATAGTAATTTATCTCTTCATCCTCGTGGGGTATCCCATATACCGAGATAAAACTTATACCTATGAAATCCATATTCCACATCATTATCCTTTCCAGGGTCAAGCGTCCTTACAGGGGAATATTGGCCATCTCTGCATGGCACTTCTTCAACTGAGAAACATGAAACACATCTTGAACTCCTGATAGTCCTTCGGGTGACTCCAACTTGTTGGCCACTTCTCCCGTACGCTCCAAAACTCGGTATGGTCCTACAAATCTCGGGGCAAATTTTCCCTTAACTCCAATCCATTTAACTCCTCGCACAGGGGAAACGCGAAGACATGCTCTATCTCCAATTTCATAAACTACCTCCTTGAGTTTTTGAGTCTACATAACTCTTTTGCCTGGACTGAACTACCTTCAGTCTATCTCAAATCAACTTAACATTCTCTTCTGACTCCTTGATCACATTTGGTCCAAACAACTGACGGTCTCCATCTTCATCCCACACACTCTTGGGGTATCACACATATCGGGACTAAACTCGTATTCCTTTTGTCCGAAATCCACTCAGGGGAGTATCCTTATCGTTTCCAGGGTCAACGGTTCTTACGGGGTACTACCACCCTTAAAATGTTCCAATATTTTATAGACCATATTTCTCATATCCTCGAAAATGGTCAACATCTTTCCTCATAGAATAACTCATAAAATCCAAATCAGTACCAACACTCCTAACTTTATTGATTCTCCAATGATTACAATCTCTCGCTTCTCCATTACATGTCTCAACTCAACACCTTAATATAAAAGAAAAATGTTCTCACTTCTACTACTCCATTACTTCTGTTGCAAACTCAACTATCTAGCACAAGTTTCCTTCTCCTTGGGGCATTCTCTGGCAAAGTGCCCTGCTTCATTACAACGGAAACATATTACTTCTGGGAAGATTCGAGGTTTCCTTGTGATTATATAGCCTACTTGGGTCCTTAGCTTCCTTTTTGGGCAATTTCTGAGGTAGTGCCCTGACTCCTTGCACCTATAACAGGTGACATGACTCAGATCCTTCCTGGAATCCAATCTACTTCTCTTTCTGGACTTTTCCATTCCAATCAGAGCTTCTATTTCCTGTGGGTCATATGCTACTTCCTCCGTTGGGAATTCTACTAGATCCCCCTTTATACAATTTTGGGAGATGTGTCCTTCTTCTCCACATGAATAGCATGTCTTGGTGCAGGGTTTAATTGGCTCTTCTTTGGGTGTGTCCTCCACCTCTTTCTTCATCACAGGTTCTTCTAAAATTTTCATAAGGGCTCCTTTCATTGCTTCTTCCTTCTGCTGGATGGTTCTTTGTACCAAGGGGTAAATGTGACACTGAGCAGGGTAGTGGGTACTCCCTTCACACAAGAAACAAGTGATCTGCCTAGTTGGGCATTCTTCAACTGGGTGACTTCCTTCACAGTTAGGGCATTCATCCTTGTGTTCTTTATGGTTGTGTCCTATTTCTCCACAAAGCTTGCATGCACAAGTTTTCTTCATATCCTTTCCATAAGGCTACAACTTCTGGGACACAAACCGAGACTTTAGCAAAGTCAACTTAAATTCTTTCCAAGTGGTTACTCCTTGCCATTCATTGATGGTTTTGTACATCCTCCACCAAGTAGCAGCACCTCTTTCAAAACATTGAAGAGCATGCTGGGCCATATCCATTCCGGCTATAGGGTTATTCTCCATATGATCCTCCATGTTCTGAATCCATCGGTCTGTCTCCAATTGACTCACCGGTCCCGAAAATACAAGCTCATCGCCATTCATCCTCTATTAGGTCCATGGGTTTTGGGGTGAGATAAGAGAGATCAAGAGAGATGCACACAATACAAACAAAGGATTTTGAAAACACAGGTTTTATTGTGGCTGTCGAAAAAAAACATCAAACCAATGACAGCTCACAAACGTCGCATCTAACGTAGGTGTATAACAGGGTTTTGGTCTTCTAAGGTCAACATCGCCAAACTCTTCAAGTCTTATTCATGTCTCAGATGGCTTCTTCCAATCGTGCTTGTCCTTCTCAAGTTCTTTTGCCAGATCAACTCTGTTGACGCGAAGTCTCTCATGACATCCTTTAATATTCCGGAGTTGCATTTCAAACTTCTGGTTTTAACATCCTTCACATGAACCATGGTCATACTGTCCTTCAGTTCCTCACAAATCTCCGGTATCTCGAGGTTGTAGCTCCTCCAGCTTGGCTACTTTCAGCTTTTGGTTCCTGAGTTCTTCACGAAATGCTTCCTTGTCTAATACGGCTTCATGGAGCTCCACCTTAAACTTCTTGATATACTACTCCAGATCCTGGTGATACACTAGCTAAGGTTAAAACTTCATCTTACTGATAGGTGCTCCATCAGCCTTCTTCCATCAAATCCATTCTGAAGAAATGCATCTTTAACTCAGCACGGTGACAATAGCATCAGCGGGAGATAACTTCTTGGATAGCTGTGTTTCTGCTCTTGTCATTCCCATGAGCTATCATTCCCTAGTTGATATCTCCTGCCTTAGGGTTTTCCTTGACAAATCCTTGAGTTCTTAACACTCCATGTTTTGGTCTTTCTCCAATACACCTTGATCTCGGGTATTGACAACTTCCATAGTCTGCCGAGTTCCATAAGGGTAGCCTTCCTAGGTCATACAAATCTAGGAATTCTTCAGAGCCTTCAAATTCTACTTGTCTTCGGTCTTCAACCGTTGTAGTTTCCATTGTCATAATGTATGGTAAAATCCTCTTCATTCCGAAGCGGTCTTAGTTGTCCAATATCTTGTACTTCTTGGAGTGGTCTCATCAGTCGAATCTTCGTGTGGTCAAAAAGGGGAAAAGGGTATGGTCTCACTAAAGGGAATTTTTTTGAATAAGCTCAAAATAGAAGAGAGGTAAAAGATCTTTTTGAAAGGGAAAGTTGTAGGGAAAAATCTTTGCTATGGGCTTGCCAATTTCTAGGGTCATGTCCTACAGTCAACATGTGCTCTGATACCATCTTGTAGCGACCTGACCCGAATGGATCAAGTCTCTGTGCTTAAGTGTCATCCCTGGATCGGTATGCTGACACACACAGTACTCGAAGGATTTATAACAGAGGTAAATCACATGTATAAAGTAACGTAAATACTATTACCTCAATCCAAAATAGCGGAAGTAACAAGGTTGTGGATTCCCATCAACACCAACGGCAAAGTTGAGTGTAGAAATCGTAACCCTAACGTATCACTTACTCGTCATAAGATAATCCTGCAACATGAGACGTTGCAGCCCAAAAACGGGTCAGCACATGGAATATGCTGGCAATGTAACACATAGAGAGTAATGGAATGAAACAGCTATACTATATGCATATATGGCTGGTGGAAAGCTCTATGGTTACAGTTTTGCGTAAAGCCAGTTTTTCCCTACTGCAAAGGAATAAATTTATTTAACTATCATGGTGGTTGTGAAACATCGAGAATGGTTGACAGCATTCCGATCCCAATTAAGTGAACAATTAAAACCCTACAACATTAATTAGAAGTAACATGTTGAGATTCACATGATATTCAAGTACTAGATACTCAAGTTGTCCATAACCGGGGACACGGCTAATCATGATTAGTTTGTACACTCTGCAGAGGTTTGCGCACTTTTCCCCACAAGACTCGATCGCCTCCGTTTGGTTTCTCGCACTACATGGTGTTTGAGAAGACGGATGACCGAGACATAGTCTTTCAGAAGCGCTAGCACCTTACGATCGGGTAGACCGGTACACCTACATCCCCTACATATGCTAGTCTACCACTGTAAGAGTTCACACAACTTAGTCAACTATGCGAGAGCCCATAATGGCTTGTGGCTGCACACGAAAATTTCTAGCATGAAAGATCTTATGATCCCTTTGAGCCTGGGTGGCGGTCCAAAATAAAAACAGGCAAGTCCTGATAGACATCAGGTGCCTCAATCCACCCAGATGTGTGTTTAAGTTGCCACCTTAGGTAAACCATTAAATTATCAATCTCACATCTGTCATGGATATCACTCACCCAATCCACGTCTACTAGCATAGCATGGCATAATAAGCAAGCGTAGAAGCAACTCCCAAAGGTTTCATAATAATACAGGTAATAGGTACTACCTCATCTACTTCCCATCCCACAATTTAATTAGATCCTAATCATGCAATGTGAGAGGATTGATCTAATGCAATAAAACATGGGGTGTAGAAAAGGTATGATCAAAGTGTTACTTGCCTTGCTGATGATCCGCGAGTCCTAGGGTTTCGAAGTAACAAGCGGCGCAATCCGGATGATCTAACGCAGACAAACAACAAGCATACAATAAGCACTCATCTAATGCACAGGTAAAACTCGAACAAGAGAACAAACCAGAAAGTTCAACTTAAGAACTCCGGTTGCAAAGAAAGAAAGAACCGAACAAAGAACCGGAAAAACAAACGGCGGAAGAAAACAACTTGGTTCTAGCAAGTTGAAACTAGGTCAAATTCTACTGTAGCAAAAGCTTGTTCAAGTTGATTAGACGGAACAGCGGTTTCGAGACGAAACTCCATGCGCTTGAATCACCTGATTCCGATAAACGAGCGAGAAGAAAGACTAGAACGAAGATCGGATCTGAGATCACGATCACGGAATAAATCCGACGAAAAGAAAAAGAAGAACGGTTAAACGAACGGGCGTCGTTAATCGGTGATCACGTTCGTTGAGACGAACGGTCCGAAAGAAGAACGAAAACTGATCTAGGGTTTCGGAAGAAAACCGAAACAAAAACCGGAAGAAAACGAAAAAGAATCGGAAAAGAACGGAACGATTTCTAGAGAAAAACCGAACCGGGGAAGAAAAAGAGGCGCGAGGCTAGGGCTACCTCCGGCGAGGCGGGGCTCCGGCGGCGGCGGCGGCGCAAGATGGCGGCGGCGGTGCAAGACGGCGGCGGCGCGGCTAAGGCGCTGCTGCTTGCTGCGGCTTGGGGTTTGGTGTGAGGAGAGGGGGGGTGTGGGGGTATTTATATAGGTGAGGGGGGGTTTACTTGGGGTAGAGGGCAAGAAAAAGAGAGGGAAAAGGAAAACGAAACAAAGGAAAGAGGGGGCTAGAACCGGCCTTGAGTCCCTCTGGGACTCAGCCTGGGCGAGGGGAGGCGGCGGCTGGCGCCTGGCGCCTGGCGCGCAGCGCTGCTGGGGGCGGCGGCTGGCTGGGCCTTTGGCCCGGCTGGCCTGCGGGAGTTCCTTTTTTTTAAACGGTTACGCGTGCAGAAAAACAAAAGAAAAGAAAACTAAATGTGCTCCAAAATTTCTAAAGTAAATTTTCCCCGACTCCTAAAAATGAGTCGAACAAAATGAACTTTTCTCCGGACCTAATATGCAATTTTCGAAAACGCGCATTTTTCCCTATCCAAAAAAAAGCAAACAAAACTCCGGCAAAACCAAAATTTGGTTTATTCATTAGATCTTCATTTTTCCTAACTTTTGGGAAAGTCATATTATTCCCTCTCTCATATTTTTGATATCGGAAAAATAATTGAAGATGGAATAAATAAATCAAATGATCCTCTTTTCAAATTCGAGAAACTCTCAAATATGAAAATAACGAAATCTCCAACTCTCTCCAAAGGTCCTTGAGTTGCGTGAAATTTCTAGGATCGACCAAAATGCAAGAAAATATGATATGCATGATGATCTAACGTATAACATTCCAAATTGAAAATTTGGGATGTTACAGAGGAATAATGCACATATTCATCAGATTGTTGACTGTTTCCCTGCATAGTAGCATTAGTACAAGCATGAGTTGGCCTGCGTCCATTTGACGACTTTGGTCAGGGTGAAGAATTTTCCCTCGGATTGTATCTTTTCATCGGTGGTGTCATGATGACATTCACCTGGAGATTTTGAAGAACACTTTTGGGCACCTAGATTTCCTTCAGAGAGGGACCATTCCTGCAGCTAGTTCCAACAAATCTAGCAAATACTTCACCCATCTAATTTTTGAATAACTTATGGTTGGAGTCAAATGACTCATCATAAGAATGTGGAGTATTATAGTTGTAGCCAGATAGAGTGGATGGATCAACTAGAGGTCCTTTTGCAGCAACCCATGTGGTTTTGGGATACTGCTCAGGTTTCCATTAAGATCCATCTGCATTCAGCTTTCTCTCAAAACAAATACCCTCTTTCCTAGAGTTCCTGTTCAGAATCTGCTTCTTGAGCACACCACAAAGAGTTTGGTACCCTTTGAGGCATTTGTACATGCCTGTGACATGCAATTCCTTTAGACCTGCATTTTCAATGGTGACACTCGTGGTCTCCTCAAATGAGGGAATTGAAACCACAGAGACATTTGAGGATATAGCAGCAATTGAAGCATTTGAACATTCAACTAAGGAATTTGCATTATCAGGTTCGAGGCATTTTAAATATGGAGCAACAAATTCTTCCTGGGCGGTGCTAATCTGTTGAGCGAGTAATGAATCATTGTCTTTCTGAAGATCATCATGAGACGCTCTTAACTTCTTGAGTTCTTGCTTCCTTTGAAGAAATTCATAGGATAGCTTCTCATGTGCAGCTGAGAGGGCCACATGACGACTTTCAAGTTCGTCATATTTTCACTATAGACGCTCAAGGTCCTTAGTCGGAATTTCAGATTGTTCCATTTCATCGTTCAATAGATCATCACTTTTATCTAATAGTTTGTGAATCCTTTCCATGGTAGTTTGTTGCTTTGCAATAATCGTAGCAATTTTGTAACAGCTAGGAGTCATGTTTTCATCATATTCACCTTCTCTTGAAGAAGATGAAGATGGATTGAGACCTTAACGCCTTTGGCCATGAGGCATGTTGTTGAGGACGATGAGTTTGCATCATACATCATGGACTTGAGGGATTCCTTGAACTCGAGGAACCAAGGATCCTGACGAGTGTGGTCACCTTCATAAACGTCAGAGATCCTGTCCCAAATGAGCTTCGCGTTGGCTAAGTGCATGATCCTTCTAAACTCATCTCTGGATAGGCTGGAGTAGATGATATCCCTCGCCCAAGTATCTAGTTGAGTATACTTGCAAATGTCATCAGCATGCGCCATCTTTCATAGACCAGTAAGACCAATCTCAGTGACGGTCCACAACTCGTTGTTCGTTGCTAAGAGATGCTTCCTCAACATGAATTTTCACTTGGGATAGTGATACGTCTCCAACATATCTATAATTTATGAAGTATTCATGCTGTTATATTATCATTCTTGGATGTTTTACAATCATTTTATAGCAACTTTATATCATTTTTTGGGACTAACCTACTGACCCAGTGCCTAGTGTCAGTTGCTGTTTTTTGCTTGTTTTTTACATCGCAGGAAATCAATATCAAACCGAGTCCAAACACCGCAAAACTTTTTGTGGATTTTTTATGGACCAGAAGACATCCAATGGGCCAGAGCAGCACCTAGGGGTGCCCCGAGGGGGGCACAACCCACCAGGGCAAGCCTGGGGGCCCAGGCGCGCCCAGGTGGGTTGTGCCCACCTCGGTGGCCTCCTGCAACCCTTCTTCGCCCTATAAATCGTCGAATATTCCAAAACCCCTCGGGGTAACCCTAGATCAGAAGTTCCGCCGCCACAAGCCTCTATAGCCATGAAAAACTAATGTAGACCCCGTTCCGGCACCCTGCCGGAGGGGGAGATCATCATCGGTGGCCATCTTCATCATCCCGGCAGCCACCATGATGAGGAGGGAGTAGTCCACCCTTGGGGCCGAGGGTTTGTACCAGTAGCTCTGTGTTTAATCTCTCAATCTCATGTTCTTGAGATGTCACGATCTTGATGTATCATGGGCTTTGTTAATATAGTCGGGTCATATGGTGTTTTCCCCTCTCTATCTTGTTGTAAATTGAGTCTTCCCTTTGATATTTCGTTTTATCGGATTGAATACTTTTATGGATTTGAGAGCACTTGATGTATGTCTTGCTATGAATACCCGTGGTGACAGTGGCGTATCATATTGATTCACTTGATATGTGTTTTGGCACTCAACTCACGGATTCCCGAGGTGACATTGGGGTAACCTATGCATAGGGGCTGATGCATGTTCTCGTCTTTTGTTTCTCCGGTAGAAATCTTGGGGCACTCTTTGAGGTTCTTTGTGTTGGATTGAGTATTATGAATCTGGATTTGCTTTGGTGTTATTTTAGTACGAACTCTTGATAGATCGATCGGAAAGAATAACTTGGTGTTATTCTAGTACGAACTCTTGATAGGTCAATCGGAAAGAATAACTTGGTGTTATTTTAGTATGAACTCTTGGATAGATCGATCGGAAAGAATAGCTACAAAAAATTTCTTCTTATGTTCTCCGCTAGATAGGAACTTTGGAGTGATTCTTCATCGCACGTTGAGGGATTATATGATCCAATTATATTAGCATTGTTCAGAGATTGCACTAGCGAAAGTACGGACCCTAGGCCTCATCTTCAAGCATTGCAATACCATTTGTGCTCCATTTTATCAATTGATACCTTGCTGTTTTTTATTGTTCCTATCACAAAAATCAATATCTACTATCATTATTACGCTTGTATCACTATGTCTTCGCCAAACTAGTGCACCTGTACAAATTACCATTGTATTTGGTGTGTTGGGGACACAAGAGACTTTTTATTATTTGGTTGCAGGGTTGTTTGAGAGATACCATCTTCATCCTATGCCTCCCACGGGTTGATAAACCTTAGGTCATCCACTTGAGGGAAAATTGCTACTGTCCTACAAAACTCTGTGCTTGGAGGCCCAACACGAGTCCGAAGGAAATATGCCCTAGAGGCAATAAAAAAGATGTTATTTATATTTCCTTATATCATGATAAATGTTTATTATTCTTGCTAGAATTGTATTAACCGGAAACTTAGTACATGTGTGAATACATAGACAAACAGAGTGTCACTAGTTTGCCTCTATTTGACTAGCTCGTTGAATCAATGATGGTTATGTTTCCTAACCATAGACATGAGTTGTCATTTGATTAACAAGATCACATCATTAGAGAATGATGTGATTGACTTGACCCATCCGTTATCTTAGCATGATGATCATTTAGTTTGTTGCTATTGCTTTCTCCATAACTATACATGTTCCTATGACTATGAGATCATGCAACTCCCGAATACTGGAGGAACACTTTGTGTGCTACCAAATGTCACGACGTAACTAGGTGATAATAAAGGTGCTTTACAGGTGTCTCCGATGGTGTTTGTTGAGTTGGCATGGATCAAGATTAGGATTTGTCACTCTGATTGTCGGAGAGGTATCTCTAGGCCCTCTCGGTAATGTACATCACTAGAAGACTTGCAAGCAATGTAGCTAATGAGTTAGTTACGGGATGTAGCATTATAGAACGAGTAAACAGACTTGCCGGTAACGAGATTGAACTAGGTATTGAGATACCGACAATTGAATCTCGGGCAAGTAACATACCGATGACAAAGGGAACAACGTATATCGTTATGTGGTTTGACCGATAAAGATCTTCGTAGAATATGTAGGAAAAAATATGAGCATCCAGGTTCCGCTATTGGTTATTGACCGGAGACATGTCTCGGTCATGTCTACATAGTTCTCGAACCCGTAGGGTCCGCACACTTAATGTTTGGTGACGATCGATATTACGACTTTATGTGTTTTGATGTACCGAAGGTAGTACGGAATCCCGGATTTGATCATGGACATGACGAGGAGTCTTGAAATGGTCGAGACGTAAAGATCGATATATTGGAAGCCTATGTTTGGACAACGGAATGGTTCTGGGTGAAATCGAGAGTATACCGGAGTATCAGGAGGTTACCAGAACCCCCCGGGAGGTATATGGGCCTTATTGGGCCTTAGTGGAAGAGAGGGGAAAGAATCAAAGGAGGGGGCACCCCCCCAAGCCCAATCCAAATTGGGAGGGGGGTCGGGGCCCCCTTTCCCTCCTTCTTCCCTCTCCTTCCTTCTCTCCTAGAACCAACAAAGTGAAGGGGGAATCTTACTCCCGGTGGGAGTCGGACTCCTTGGGGCGCGCCTAGAGAGGCCGGCCCTCTCCCCCTCCTCCACTCCTTTATATACGGGGGAGGGGGGCACCCCATAGACACACAAGTTGATCATTGATCTTTAGCCGTGTCCGGTGCCCCCCTCCACCATAATCCACCTCGGTAATATCGTAGCGGTGCTTAGGCGAAGCCCTGTTCCGGTAGCAACATCATCACCATCATCACGCCGTCGTGCTGACGAAGCTCTCCCTCGAAGCTCTACTGGATCATGAGTTCGCGGGACGTCACCGAGCTGAACGTGTGCAGATCTCGGAGGTGTCGTATCTTCGGTACTAGATCGGTCGATCGTGAAGATGTACGACTACATCAACTGCGTTGTCATAATGCTTCCGCTTACGATCTAAAAGGGTACATAGACGATACTCTCCCCTCTCATTGCTATGAATCACCATGATCTTGCGTGTGCGTAGGAATTTTTTTGAAATTACTGTGTTCCCCAATAGTGGCATCAGAGCCAGGTTGATGCATAGATGTTATATGCACGAGTAGAACACAAAGGAGTTGTGGGCGTGGGTATATACATATTGCTTGCCGTCACTAGTTGATTCTTGATTCAGCGGCATTTTTGGATGAAGCGGCCCAGCCCGACATTACGTGTACGCTTACGCGAGACTAGTTCTACCGACGTTCTTCGCACACAGGTGGCTAGTGGGTGTCTGTTTCTCCAGCTTTAGTTGAATCGGATTCAATGAACAGGGTTCTTTCTGAAGATCGAAAAGCAATCACTATACGGCATTGTGGTTTTTGATGCGTAGGTAAGAACGGTTCTTGCTCAGCCCGTAGCAGCCACATAAAACTTGCAACAACAAAGTAGAGGACGTCTAACTTGTTTTTGCAGGGCATGTTGTGATGTGATATGGTCAAGAGATGATGCTAAATTTTATTGTATGAGATGATCATGTTTTGTAACGTAGTTATCGGCAACTGGCAGGAGCCATATGGTTGTCGCTTTATTGTATGAAATGCAATCGCCATGTAATTGCTTTACTTTATCACTAAGCGGTAGCGATAGTCGTAGAAGCAATAGTTGACGAGACGACAATGATGCTTCAATGGAGATCAAGGTGTCAAGCCGGTGACGATGGTGATCATGACGGTGCTTTGGAGATGGAGGTCAAAGGCACAAGATGATGATGGCCATATCATATTACTTATATTGATTGCATGTGATGTTTATCCTTTATGCATCTTATTTTGCTTAGTTCGGCGGTAGCATTATAAGATGATCTCTCACTAAATTTCAAGGTATAAGTGTTCTCCCTGAGTATGCACCGTTGCTACAGTTCGTCGTGCCGAAACACCATGTGATGATCGGGTGTGATAAGCTCTACGTTCACATACAACGGGTGCAAGCCAGTTTTGCACACGCGGAATACTCGGGTTAAACTTGACGAGCCTAGCATATGCAGATATGGCCTCAGAACACTGGAGACCCAAAGGTCGAGCGTGAATCATATAGTACATATGATCAACATAGTGATGTTCACCATTGAAAACTACTCCATCTCACGTGATGATCGGACATGGTTTAGTTGATATGGATCACGTGATCACTTAGATGATTAGAGAGATGTCTATCTAAGTGGGAGTTCTTAAGTAATTTGATTAATTGAACTATAATTTATCATGAACTTAGTACCTGATAGTAATTTACATGTCTATGTTGTTGTAGATAGATGGCCCGTGTTGTTGTTCCATTGAATTTTAATGCGTTCCTAGAGAAAGCTAAGTTGAATGATGATGGTAGCAACTACACAGACTGGATCCATAACTTGAGAATTATCCTCATTGCTGCACAAAAGAATTCGTCCTGGAAGCACCGCTAGGTGACAAACCCACTGCAGGAGCAACGCCAGATGTTATGAACACATGGCAGAGCAAAGCTGATGACTACTCGATAGTTCAGTGTGCCATGCTTTATGGCTTAGAACCGGGACTTCAGCGACATTTTGAATGTCATGGAGCATATGAGATGTTCCAGGAGTTGAAGTTAATATTTCAAGAAAATGCCCGGATTGAGAGATATGAAGTCTCCAATAAGTTCTACAGGTGCAAGATGGAAGAGAATAGTTCTATCAGTGAACATATACTCAGAATGTCTGGGTACCACAACCACTTGACTCAGCTGGGAATTAATTGTAACAACCACGATGCAGCTATATCTCCCACGTGTCGGAGCATGACTTAGAGGCATAACCGCATAGTAGGCATGTCGCAAGAGGGGTAATCTTTACACATCCCATGTATTGAATAAGAAAGGGATAAAGAGTTGGCTTACAATCGCCACTTCACACAATACATAAATATAGCATTACATCATCCAGAATACAATCAAGGTCCGACTACGGAACCAATAAAGGAAGACCACCCCTAATGCTAGATCCCCGATCGCCCCGACTGGGCTCCACTACTGATCAACTGGAAAGAAACAACACAACGAACATGATCTTCATCGAGCTCCCACTCCAGCTGGGTTGCGTCACCTGCACTGGTATCATCGGCACCTGCAACTGTTTGGAAGTATCTGTGATAAACAAAGGACTCAGCAATCTCACACCCACGAGATCAAGACTATTTAAGCTTATGGGTAGGAAAAGGTAGTGAGGTGGAGCTGCAGCAAGCACTAGCATATATGGTGGCTAACTTACGCAAATGAGAGCGAGAAGAGAAGAAATGCACGGTCGTGAACTAGAAGTGATCAAGAAGTGATCCTGAAACTACTTACGTTCAAGCATAGCACAAGAACCGTGTTCACTTCCTGGACTCCGCCGAGAAGAGACCATCACGGCTACACACGCGGTTGATTCATTTTAATTAAGTTAAGTGTCAAGTTCTCTACAACCGGACATTAACAAATTCCCATCTGCCCATAACCGCGGGCACGGCTTTCGAAAGTTCAAAACCCTGCAGTGGTGTCCCAACTTAGCCCATCACAAGCTCTCATGGTCAACGAAGGATATTCCTTCTCCCAAGAAGACCCGACCAGACTCGGAATCCCGGTTACAAGACATTTCGACAATGGTAAAACAAGACCAGCAAAGCCGCCCGAATGTGCCAACAAATCCCGATAGGAGCTGCACATATCTCGTTCTCAAGGCACACCGGATAGGTCAAGCTACGAGTAAAACCAACCCTCGAGTTGCCCCGAGGTGGCCCCGCAGGCTGCCCATTTTGGACCAACACTCAGACGAGCACTGGCCCGGGGGGGTTAAAATAAAGATGACCCTTGAGTCTGCAGAACCCAAGGGAAAAAGGCTTAGGTGGAAAATGGTAAAACCAAGGTTGGGCCTTGCTGGAGGAGTTTTATTCAAGGCGAACTGTCAAGGGGTTCCCATTATAACCCAACAGCGTAAGGAACGCAAAATCAAGGAACATAACACCGGTATGACGGAAACTAGGGCGGAAAGAGTGGAACAAAACACCAGGCATAAGGCCGAGCCTTCCACCCTTTACCAAGTATATAGATGCGTTACAGTAAACAAGATATAATAGTAATGATATCCCAACAACAATCATGTTCCAACAAGGAACAAACTCCATCTTCACCTGCAACTAGCAACACTATAAGAGGGGCTGAGCAAAGTGGTAACATAGCCAAACAACGGTTTGCTAGGAAAGGTGAGTTAGAGGCTTGACATGGCAATATGGGAGGCATGATATAGCAAGTGGTAGGTATCGCGGCATAGCAAAAGAGCGAACAACTAGCAAGCAAAGATAGAAGTGATTTCGAGGGTATGGTCATCTTGCCTGAAATCCCGCAAGGAAGAAGAACGAGTCCATGAAGAAGACAACCGAACGTAGTCGAACGAATCCTCACAAACGCGGCGTTATCGGAACTAACCTGAAGAAGCAACACCGGAAAGAAACAAACAACATGGTAAACAACCATCACATAATCATGGCATGATGCACAACCAAGTATGATGCATGTCCGGTTTAATGATACATGGCATGGCAAAGTGCACAAGCAATTCTACAAATTAAGTGGAGCTCAATATACAATGAGTTGCATCTTGACGAAACACCACAACAAGTTATTTAGTTCGATCTCGTTTATGTACCCAACAACATTAAATGTTGTTAAGCATGGCAAGAGGTGAAACATAAAAAAACTATACTATCTAAACAATTTAAATGGGGCCGGATATAACAAACAACAAATCCGGTAAATCCCCATATGCATTTAGCAAATTAATGCAAACAACAATTTAAACCATTCTTGATGTTGTTAACATGATGCGGATGCCATGTTCAAGTTTTAAGCAATATTTATGAAAATGTTGGCATGTTATAAGATATGGGGTATTTTGTCACCGTGGTGGAAAGAAAGGGTGCCACGGTGATGAATCTGAAAATGATGCCACGGCAACATATCGGTTCCGGTAACTCGATAGAGCTGCCGGTGAAAAGAACAAGTGTGCAGATGTGTGGAACGAGTTAGAGATGGTGGGGTGATCCCGGTTACCGGGTGTCCCATGAGACAACGGAATGGCAATGGGGAACATGCAAGACACATGTCGGGCACGGTGCAAACGCGAGAATTTCATACAACACTCAACATTCGTTCACGGGCGTCGTTCTCGGCAGTTATACCTTCGAAGCGTGCGTTCTCGGAGCGGTTCGGGTCAAGCGGTGTAGTGGTTCACGATCGTCGTGCGAAGTAGTGGTACTCGGCGATGGTAGAGGAAGTAGTTGTTCACGCGACGGTAGTCGAACTTGACGGTTCTGTTTCACAGGTCTTCGGCAACGGTAGTGATACACATTTCGTAGTCGTAGACATTCCGTAGATGTTCAAGGTCAAGGCGAGGATCTTGACATCCACGGGGTCTTCGCGGGTCGACGGTAGGGGTACACGTTTGTAGTCGTACACTCTCCGTACATGTACAAGTCATCGTAGCCGTTCGGGTCTTGGACCTTGGCGAAACCCACGGACACGAACTTGCGTCCCTAGTAGGGAGATTCTTGACATAACCAACAATGGTCTTGGAGGTCAACGCCTGGACACCAAGGCAGTGGAGGTGCATGCGTGTGGTAGCAGTCCACGGCAAGGCAAGGAGAAGGAGGCCGGGGGTTACAAGGTCGATGCAACGCTGGCTCTAGCGAGGGGAGGAAGGCATGGGCGCGCAGCCCTGGGGTGCGCGGACGAGGACCCGCGTCAAGGATGCTCCGACAACCGAGAAGGGATGGAGGCGCTCGTTCCTCACGCTCGAGGACAAGGCAGGAGGAGCGAAACTTGGTGGTGAAGCAGGGTCCAGCGACGAGGAGGAGCCTGCGAGGGACCCTGGCGAGGAGGCAGTGGAGGACGGTGCTGGGTCTGGCCTCTGGCGGCACGAGGGGAGAGGATGAGGGAGAGAACGAGTGGAGGGGAGTGGGGATCGGGCTAGGTTAGAGGGTTAGGTGGGCCAGGGGAGTCGGCCTTGGAGCGGGCCCCGTGGGAAGGGCGCCGGCTGGGCCTTGGCCAACTGGTGCGGCTGCTGGGCTCCCTCTCACCTTACTTCTTGTCTATTGCCCGGAAAATAAAAAAACCACAAAGGAAAAAGGAAAAGAAAGGAAGGGTGGATACAGGATTTGGGCATGGAGATAAATTGCTTGGGCTCGCAAAAATGCTCTTGTTCCGAGAAAAATGGAGTGGGCAAGATTGCAAGATAAGAATTCAAACTCATTTGAATTTAATTCAAATGGGTTTGAACTAGGGCTTGGTTATAGAAGTGTCCAAAAATGTTGAGGTTTTTGGTGGAACTCCGGAAAATGGGAAGAGAAATTTTGGCAAGGTTTTGAAGTCAAGCTCGAACTAGAAAATACATGGGGAATATGCAAGTGTGTTTATGGGTGATTCCGAAAAAGGAATATTTATTATAGCTCCCTAATATAGGGAGGGTATGTTATAAAGAGAACTCACCATGTGAATTCCCTCGGTTTAAATGGACCGAAGATCCATACGGTTTATTTATTTGAGTTGCAAAGATTAAAGACATGATGGCATGATGACATGATGCAATGCACATGATGCAAAGATGGATGCAACAGATAAAACAAAACACATGATGAAACTCAGAAACCATGGAAGGCATCTGAAGCTCTAGGCTTGGTGTGTCACAACACTCCACCACTATGAGAGGATCTCGTCCCGAGATCTAGGATGGCACCGGAGAGAAACGGAAAAGGAAGAGAAGAGGTAAAACTAAGTTGCTTCTTTGACAAATGAGTGAAACCAACGAACCTTGCGAGGTTGAATGAATTGAAAGAAAGAATACAACGTAGATGAACAAAGTTGAAAACACTCCGTTAGAAAAAGAGGAACGAGGAAGAACAAATTCGGACAGCACTCCGGTTGAAAAGTGATACGAAACTTGATAGAATGGGAAGAACTTGAATGAAGGACACGACACTCCGGTTGAATGGATAAGCAAAAGGAAAGAACATGATCTTCACAATCCGAGATGATGGGTGAAAATAGCAACAACATCACAAAGGCTCCGGAAGAAATAAAAGAATGGAATTAAAAGAACGGAGAAGAAAACAACATCTTCTACCTCAAATGGGCTTGAAAAAACATCTTTAGGAGAAGGTTCGAATGGAGTTGTTGGAAAACCAACAACGAAAAGAGTAAGCTTGTTGTGGGCTTATGGAAAACATCTTGAAATCAAGAGGTGAAATTCTTCCACTAACGGAAACAATAGATTGGATTGATATGAACAAGGAGACGAGAAACTCATTTCACCGGGAGGATAAGTGAAGAACTTGGGTAATTTATAAGCACCATAAATAGCAACAATCCTTAGGGAAAGCTTTAGGTGAAATATAACCCAAGATAACTCCAACGAAGAGAATGATGGATTGAGAAGAGCTCATGCTTGAACAAATTGATGGGTTTAACTATCTCATTCTTGACAACTTGCGAATCATGACACACGAAGGGAAATTGTCAAGAGTGTCATAACACCACCTCAAAAGATAATGTAGGAAGAATTGCACTTTGGATGCAAGATGAAGAATGCTTGAACTCCTCAAATAAGTCATGTGTTGAACACCATGTTTATTTACAGAGTATAGCTTGGCGGATCTTAACTCCGAGAGAAATCTTTAAGAACAATTGAAGAATGAAAGGAAACCTTGACGAACCACCATGTAGAGCCTCCGTGAAGAACTCCGGTAATAAAAGAATGATCAAACGAAAGGAAATAGAAGTTGAAAACACAAGGTGAAGCCTTGAGATGATTTAGATGGAGCTTCACGACGAGATAAAGTGGAAACTTGGAACTCCGGAAGAAAAGATAAAGCATCTCGAACCAAGAATGTGATATGATGAACCACTCCGGAAAGAAGAAATTAGATCACATGGATGAAACAAAAAATAAGAATTACGTTATGCGTATCCTTCACCAATTTAGATTGATGACAAACAATGGATTTGGCATACTACTTATTCTCGTAGAAAGGATTGAAGAGGTATAGCATAATCTTAAGAAGGTCTTCAATGAACCACCGAGAGGATTGAAACAACGAATAAATTAATATGATAACCCAGGAAGAGAATCTTGAGCAAACCACCGTAAGACTTGAAAATGAAAGTAGCAAAGGCACAAAACATCGGGAAGAATTGGAAAAGGAATGAAGATACTTGAAGGAATTTAGATACATGAGAACGAATAGATCACGAGCTGATTAGAGAATACTTGAATGATGCACCGGTAAGATTTGGAGAACGAGAGCTGAAAGCTTGAATGAATAATTTTGAGATGATGGGATTCAAAGAATCAAACTAAAAAGACTCCTGAATTGCTCCGGATGAGTGAAAAGAATTCTCACAATCAAAAACAATTATGAGAGGATGGCATGAAGCTAGAACCATGAATCTTCAAGAGAACGGATATGATTGCAGAGAAACTCTTCTTCGGCCTTCAAATGTTGAGAATGATGACGAGAACCACCACTGAGAATTTTTTAGGCACTCCAGAATGAAAATTGGGAAGGTTGAGCCAATGATGAAAAGAATTAGAAACATCTTAGAGAAGGACACTTGACTGATGACAAAACATTCTTACGTCAAACTTTGAAAGATTTGAGAATAGCTCCGGTAAAAATTAGAAGAGTCAGGTAAGATCCTAGAAAAAGACCTGTGGGTTAGGGCCCACTCAAAAGAAACACCATTGAAATGGTTTAAAAGAGAGATTGCACCGGTTGAATTAAATGGCTTGAATAAGATAACAACCTCGAGATAGCTTAAGCGAAATAGCAATGGAAACGCGAATGTCCTGAGATATCTTCGTCTCTCCGGAACAACTGAATAGCAAGCGGGGAATGATTAAGAGGTGCACCAACATGAGAAAAAATTTGAATCGAGGAAAGGATATGATCAACAAAGCTTGAGTTGAATCCACCGGAGAAGAAAAAGAACGAAGAATGATGATCTAGAAGCTCCGTTAGTATCTTCATGAGAATCACCGGATAAGAACATTGACGGAAAAGAATGGAGAGACTTCCCATCAATAAGATGGATATTTGATTAAGAAGTCTTACTCCTCGAAGAAAAAGGGTGGGAGGGCGGGAAAACAAAGGTAGCTTGGGACAGATGAAATGAGCACCGTTGAGAAGAACTGATAATTGATCTTGTGGATGTTGAAATGATCGGATCCACTTGAAGAGAAACACGCCGGTTGAAAAGGATTGACATGACAATCTCGATTATCAACAAGGATTGGTATTCACATAGAAGTGTGAGAACACCGCTTAGGAAAGGTATGGAATCAACACTTGACTTCAAAGCAACTTGAATACCACAACAAAAACAAAACAAAGGATTAGCTTGCAGAATAAGCCGGAAACAAACATACGATAGATCCCATATCTTATCATGTGTCTGTTGGAAAGATTTTCTAGGAGCTACTTGAATTCCCACTTATAAACTCCCGAAACTTTCTGGTTATGCAATCGGGTGTTGGGGATACAGGGGAAGCATAATATCTCACCCAAAACTAGCAAATCCTACATCCAGCTGTATCCATCCTTCAACACATAACCAAGAAATCTTCGGAAATCATTTACCTCAACCTTCGAAAAGCATCTGTTATACGAGTTATGGCAATACTCCCGAACTCCCGCCCATGTACTGGGTGGCATCGAGGTTATCTCACCAACAACTGCATAAAAGAGATTTTTGATGTCGGCGAACTCAGGTATTCCAGAACTGCAACGATAAAATTGTGATGACAACACCTCGGAGCTCAACTCCCCGGGACACTGCCACAACCCCTAAATGTCAGGAGGCACCAAGAACAATGTTCTCGTCACAAAACCATCAGAACGATTCCAAGATACCCGCGTGATCCTAAAAAAAATTTCGTGAAATTTGAGGAGAGAAGAGTCAAAACTCTACGTCAGGAGGCCTCACTAGAGCGACGAAGGGACTGAGGAGTAAAAAGAATCCTACCCTCCGATATATATAATCCTATAGGACTCAAAACATTTTTCTAGACTCAACAACATCAGCGATTCGATCAAGCAGGGGGCTCCTAAGTCGGGGAAGGCTCTGATTACCAACTTGTAACACCCACGATGCGGCTATATCTCCAACGTGTCGGAGCATGACTTAGAGGCATAACCGCATAGTAGGCATGTCACAAGAGGGGTAATCTTTACACATCCCATGTACTGAATAAGAAAGGGATAAACAGTTGGCTTACAATCGCCACTTCACACAATACATAAATATATCATTACATCATCCAAAATACAATCAAGGTCCGACTACGGAACCAAAATAAAAGATGACCACCCCTAATGCTAGATCCCCGATCGCCCCGACTGGGATCCACTACTGATCAACTAGAACGAAACAACACAACGAACATGATCTTCATCAAGCTCCCACTCGAGCTGGGTTGCGTCACCTGCACTGGTATCATCGGCACCTGCAACTGTTTGGAAGTATCTGTGAGTCACGAGGACTCAGCAATCTCACACCCGCGAGATCAAGACTATTTAAGCTTATGGGTAGGAAAAGGTAGTGAGGTGGAGCTGCAGCAAGCACTAGCATATATGGTCGCTAACTTACGCAAATTAGAGCGAGAAGAGAAGCAATGCACGGTCGTGAACTAGAAGTGATCAAGAAGTGCTCCTGAAACTACTTACGTTCAAGCATAACACAAGAACCGTGTTCACTTCCCGGACTCCACCGAGAAGAGACCATCACGGCTACACACTCGGTTGATTCATTTTAATTAAGTTAAGTGTCAAGTTCTCTACAACCGGACATTAACAAATTCACATCTACCCATAACCGCGGGCACGGCTTTCGAAAGTTCAAAACCCTGCAGGCGTGTCCCAACTTAGCCCATCACAAGCTCTCACGGTCAACGAAGGATATTCCTTCTCCCATGAAGACCCGATCAGACTTGGAATCCCGGTTACAAGACATTTCGACAATGGTAGAACAAGACCAGCAAAGCCGCCCGAATGTGCCGACAAATCCCGATAGGAGCTGCACATATCTCGTTCTCAGGGCACACCGGATAGGTCAAGCTACGAGTAAAATCAACCCTCGAGTTGCCCCGAGGTGGCCCCGCAGGCTGCCCATTTTGGACCAACACTCAGAGGAGCACTGGCCCGGGGGGATTAAAATAAAGATGACCCTTGAGTCTGCAGAACCCAAGGGAAAAAGGCTTAGGTGGCAAATGGTAAAACTAAAGTTGGGCCTTGCTGGAGGAGTTTTATTCAAGGCAGAATGTCAAGGAGTTCCCATTATAACCCAACCACGTAAGGAACGCAAAATCAACGAGCATAACACTGGTATGACGGAAACTAGGGCGGCAAGAGTGGAACAAAACACCAGGCATAAGGCCGAGCCTTCCACCCTTTACCAAGTATATAGATGCGTTATAGTAAACAAGATATAATAGTAATGATATCCCAACAATAATCATGTTCCAACAAGGAACAAACTCCATCTTCACCTGCAACTAGCAACGCTATAAGAGGGGCTGAGCAAAGCGGTAACATATCCAAACAACGGTTTGCTAGGAAAGGTGGGTTAGAGGCTTGACATGGCAATATGGAAGGCATGATATAGCAAGTGGTAGGTATCGCGGCATAGCAAAAGAGCGAACAACTAGCAAGCAAAGATAGAAGTGATTTCGAGGGTATGGTCATCTTGCCTGAAATCCCGCAAGGAAGAAGAACGAGTCCATGAAGAAGACAACCGAACATATCGAACGAATCCTCACAAACGCGACGTTATCGGAACTAACCCGAAGAAGCAACACCGGAAAGAAGCAAACAACATGGTAAACAACCATCACATAATCATGGCATGATGCATAACCAAGTATGATGCATGTCCGGTTAGTGATACATGGCATGGCAAAGTGCACAAGCAATTCTACAAATTAAGTGGAGCTCAATATGCAACGAGTTGCATCTTGACGAAACACCACAACAAGTTATTTAGTTCGATCTCGTTTATGTACCCAACAACATTAAATGTTGTTCCGCATGGCAAGAGGTGAAACATAACAAAACTATACTATCTTAACAATTTAAATGGGGCCGAATATAACAAACAACAAATCCGGTAAATCCCCATATGCATAGCAAGTTAATCCAAACAACAATTTAAACCATTCTTGATGTTGTTAACATTATGCGGATGCCATGTTCAAGTTTTAAGCAATATTTTTGAAAATGTTGGCATGTTATAAGATATGGGGCATTTTGTCACCGTGGTGGAAAGAAAGGGTGCCACGGTGATGAATCTGAAAATGATGCCACGGCAACATATCGGTTCCGGTAACTCGATAGAGCTGCCGGTGAAAAGAACAAGTGTGCGGATGTGTGGAACGAGTTAGAGATGGTGGGGTGATCCCGGTTACCGGGTGTCCCATGAGACGACGGAATGGCAATGGGGAACATGCAAGACACATGTCGGGCACGGTGCAAACGCGAGCATTTCATACAACACTCAACATTCGTTCACGGGCGTCGTTCTCGGCGGTTATACCTTCGAAGCGTGCGTTCTTGGAGCGGTTCGGGTCAAGCGGTGTAGTCGTTCACGATCGTCGTGGGAAGTAGTGGTACTCGGCGATGGTAGAGGAAGTAGTTGTTCACGTGACGGTAGTCGAACTTGACGGTTCTGTTACACTGGTCTTCGGCAACGGTAGTGATACACATTTCATAGTCGTACACATTCCGTAGATGTTCAAGGTCAAGGCGAGGATCTTGACATCCACGGGGTCTTCGCGGGTCGATGGTAGGGGTACACGTTTGTAGTCGTACACTCTCCGTAGATGTACAAGTCATCGTAGCCGTTCGGGTCTTGGACCTTGGCGAAACCCACGGACACGAACTTGCGTCCCTAGTAGGGAGATACTTGACAGAACCAACAATGGTCTTGGAGGTCAATGCCTGGACACCAAGGCAGTGGAGGTGCATGCGTGTGGTAGTAGTCCACGGCAAGGCAAGGAGAAGGAGGCCGGGGGTTACAAGGTTGATGCAACACTGGCTCTAGCGAGGGGAGGAAGGCATGGGCGCGCAGCTCTGGGGTGCCGCGGACGAGGACCCGCGTCAGGGATGCTCCGATGACCGAGAAGGGATGGAGGTGCTCGTTCCTCACGCTCGAGGACAAGGCAAGAGGAGCGAGACTTGGCGGCGAAGCAGGGTCCAGCGACAAGGAGGAGCCTGCGAGGGACCCTGGCGAGTAGGCAGTGGAGGACAGTGCTGGCGGCGCTGGCCTTGCTGAGGCCGGCAGGAGACCGCGTCGGTGGTCGAGTGCGAGGAAGGGGCTCCGGCGGTGGCCCAAGGGCACAAGTCAACTGGGAGGCCGGAGAAGGGATTGAGCGTTGGGGAGCTCCTCTCCCTGGCGAAGAGAGGCGGCGACAAGAAGATGGAGGGGATCGAGGGAGAGAAGAGCGAGGGTGAAGGCGCGCTGGGTCTGGCCTCTGGCGGCACGAGGGGAGAGGATGAGGGAGATAACGAGTGGAGGGGAGTGGGGATCGGGCTAGGTTAGAGGGCTAGGTGGGCCGGGGGAGTGGGCCTTGGAGCCGGCCCAGTGGGAAGGGCGCCGGCTGGGCCTTGGCCAACTGGTGCGGCTGCTGGGCTCCCTCTCACCTTACTTCTCGTCTATTGCCCAAAAAATAAAAAACCACAAAGGAAAAATGAAAAAGAAAGGAAGGGTGGATACAGGATTTGGGCATGGAGATAAATTGCTTGGGCTCGGCAAAATGCTCTTGTTCCGAGAAAAATGGAGTGGGCAAGATTGCAAGATAAGAATTCAAACTCATTTGGATTTAATTCAAATGGGTTTGAACTAGGGCTTGGTTATAGAAGTGTCCAAAAATGTTGAGGTTTTTGGTGGAACTCCGGAAAATGGGAAGAGAAATTTTGGCAAGGTTTTGAAGTCAAGCTTGAACTAGAAAAGATATGGGGAATATGCAAGTGTGTTTATGGGTGATTCCGAAAAAGGAATATTTATTATAGCTCCGTAATATTGGGAGGGTATGTTATAAAGAGAACTCACCATGTGAATTCCCTCGGTTTAAATGGACCGAAGATCCATACGGTATATTTATTTGAGTTGCAAAGATTAAAGACATGATGGCATGATGACATGATGCAATGCACATGATGCAAAGATGGATGCAACAGACAAAACAAAACACATGACGAAACTCAGAAACCATGGAAGGCATCTGAAGCTCCGGGCTTGGGGCGTCACATTAATCTTCCTGATGATAGTGTCATTGATAGAGTTTTTCAATCACTGCCACCAATCTACAAGAGCTTAGTGATGAACAATAATATGCAAGGGATGGATAAGATGATTCCTGAGCTCTTCGCAATGCTAAAGGCTGTGGAGGTAGAAATCAAGAAGGAGCATCAAGTGTTGGTGGTCAACAAGACCACCAGTTTGAAGAAAAAGGGTAAAGGGAAGAAGGGGAACTTCAAGAAGAACAGCAAGCCAGTTGCTGCTCAAGTGAAGAAACCCAAGTCCGGACCTAAGCCAGAGACTAAGTGCTTCTACTGCAAAGGAACTGATCACTGGAAGCGGAACTACCCCAAGTATTTGGCGGAGAAGAAGGATGGCAAAGTGAAAGGTATATTTGATATACATGTTCTTCATGTGTACCTTACTAATGCTCGCAGTAGTGCCTGGGTATTTGATACTGGTTCAGTTGCTAACATTTGCAACTCGAAACAGGGGCTATGTATTAAGGAAGATTGGCTAAGGACGAGGTGACGATGCGCGTGGGAAATGGTTCCAAATTTTATGTGATCGCCGTCGGCACGCTACCTCTACATCTACCTTCGGGATTAGTTTTAGACCTGAATAATTGTTATTTGGTGCCAGCGTTGAGCATGAGCATTATATTTGGATCTTGTTTGATGTGAGATGGTTATTCATTTAAAGCAGAGAATAATGGTTGTTCTATTTATATGAGTAATATCTTTTATGGTCATGCACCCCTGATGAGTTGTCTATTTTTTACTAAATCTTGATAGTAGTGATACACATGTTCATAGTATTGAAGCCAAAAGATGCAGAGTTGATAATGATAGTGCAATGTATTTGTGGCACTGCCATTTAGGTCATATTGGTGTAAAGCGCATGAAGAAACTCCATTCTGATGGACTTCTAGAATCACTTGATTATGAATCACTTGGTACTTGCGAACCATGCCTCATGGGCAAGATGACTAAAACTCCGTTCTCCGGAACAATGGAGCGAGCAACAGAGTTATTGGAAATCATACATACTGATGTATGTGGTCCAATGAACATTGAAGCTCGCGGCGGATATCATTATTTTCTCACCTTCACAGATGATTTGAGTAGATATGGGTATATCTACTTGATGAAGCATAAGTCTTAAACATTTGAAAAGTTCGAAGAATTTCAGAGTGAAGTGGAAAATCATCGTAACAAGAAAATCAAGTTTCTACAATCTGATCGTGGAGGCGAATATTTGAGTTATGAGTTTGGACTTCATTTGAAACAATGCGGAATAGTTTCGCAACTCACGCCATCTGGAACACCACATCATAATTGTGTGTCTGAACATCGTAATCATACTTTACTAGATATGGTGCGACCTATGATGTCTCTCACTGATTTACCGCTATCATTTTGGGGCTATGCTTTAGAGATAGCTGCATTCACATTAAATAGGGCACCATCTCAATCCGTCGAGACGACACCTTATGAACTGTGGTTTGGCAAGAAACCCAAGTTGTCGTTTCTTAAAGTTTGGGGCTGCGATGCTTATGTGAAAAAGCTTCAACCTGATAAGCTCGAACCCAAATCGAAGAAATGTGTCTTCATAGGATACCCAAAGGAGACTGTTGGGTACACCTTCTATCACAAATCCGAAGGCAAGATATTCGTTGCTAAGAATGGATCCTTTCTAGAGAAGGAGTTTCTCTTGAAAGAAGTGAGTGGTAGGAAAGTAGAACTTGACGAGGTAATTGTACCTTCTCCCTTATTGGAAAGTAGTTCATCACTGAAATCAGTTCCAGTGATTCCTACACCAGTAAGTGAGGAAGCTAATGACGATGATCATGAAACTTCTAATCAAGTTACTACCAAACCTCGTAGGTCAGCCAGAGAAAGATCCGCACCAGAGTGGTATGGTAATCCTGTTCTAGAAGTCATGTTACTTGACCATGACGAACCTACGAACTATGAGGAAGTGATGATGAGCCCAAATTCCGCAAAATGGCTTGAAGCCATGAAATCTGAGATGGGATCCATGTATGAGAACAAAGTGTGGACCTTGGTTGACTTGCGCGATGATCGGCAGGCCATAGAGAATAAATGGATCGTTAAGAAGAAGACTGACGTTGACGGTAATGTTACTGTCTACAAAGCTCGACTTGTTGCGAAAGGTTTTCGACAAGTTCAAGGAGTTGACTACGATGAGACCCTCTCACCCGTAGCGATGCTTAAGTCCGTCCGAATCATGTTAGCAATTGCCGCATTTTATGATTATGAAATTTGGCAAATGGATTTCAAAATTGCATTCCTTAATGGATACCTTAAAGAAGAGTTGTATATGATGCAACCAGAAGGTTTTGTTGCTCCAAAAGGTGCTAAGAAAGTGTGCTAGCTCCAGCGGTCCATTTATGGACTAGTGCAAGCCTCTCGGAGTTGGAATATACGCTTTGATAGTGTGATCAAAGCATATGGTTTTATACAGACTTTTGGAGAAGCCTGTATTTACAAGAAACTGAGTGGGAGCTCCGTAGCATTTCTGATATTATATGTAGATGACGTATTGTTGATAGGAAATGATACTGAATTTATGAATAGCATAAAAGGATACTTGAATAAGAATTTTTCAATGAAAGACCTTGGTGAATCTGCTTATATGTTGGGCATCAAGATCTATAGAGATAGATCAAGACGCTTGATTGGACTTTCACAAAGCACATACCTTGATAAGGTTTTGAAGAAGTTCAAAATGGATTAGGCAAAGAAAGGGTTCTTGCCTGTATTACAAGGTGTGAAGTTGAGTCAGACTCAATGCCCGACCACTGCAAAAGATAGAGAGAAAATGAAAGGTGTTCCCTATGCTTCAGCCATAGGCTCTATCATGTATGCAGTGTTGTGTACCAGACCTGATGTGTGCCTTGCTATAAGTTTAGCAGGGAGGTACCAAAGTAATCCAGGAGTGGATCACTGGACAGCGGTCAAGAACATCCCGAAATACCTAAAAAGGACTAAGGATATGTTTATCGTATATGGAGGTGACAAAGAGCTCGTCGTAAATGGTTACGTCGATGCAAGCTTTGACACTGATCCGGATGACTCTAAGTCACAAACAGGATACGTGTTTTTATTAAATGGTGGAGCTGTAAGTTGGTGCAGTTCCAAGTAGAGCGTCGTGGTGGGATCTACGTGTGAAGCGGAATACATAGCTGCTTCAGAAGCAGCAAATGAAGGAGTCTGGATGAACGAGTTCATATCCGATCTAGGTGTCATACCAAGTGCATCGGGTCCAATGAAAATCTTTTGTGACAATACTGGTGCAATTGCCTTGCCAAAGGAATCCAGATTTCACAAGAGAACCAAGCACATCAAGAGACGCTTCAATTCCATCCGTGATCAAGTCAAGGAGGGAGACATATAGATTTGCAAGATACATACGGAACTAAATGTTGCAGGTCCGTTGACTAAGCCTCTCTCACGAGCAAAACATGATCAGCACCAAGACTCCATGGGTGTTAGGATCATTACAATGTAATCTAGATTATTGACTCTAGTGCAAGTGGGAGACTAAAGAAAATATGCCCTAGAGGCAATAATAAAGTTGTTATTTATATTTCCTTATATCATGATAAATGTTTATTATTCAAGCTAGAATTGTATTAACCGGAAACTCAGTACATTTGTGAATACATGGACAAACAGAATGTCACTAGTTTGCCTCTACTTGACTAGCTCGTTGAATCAATGATGGTTATGTTTCCTAACCAGAGACATGAGTTGTCATTTGATTAACGGGATCACATCATTAGAGAATGATGTGATTGACTTGACCCATCCGTTAGCTTAGCACAATGATCGTTTAGTTTGTTGCTTTCTCCATAACTATACATGTTCCTATGACTATGAGATCATGCAACTCCCGAATACCGGAGGAACACTTTGTGTGCTACCAAACGTCACAACGTAACTGGGTGATTATAAAGGTGCTCTACAGGTGTCTCCGATGGTGTTTGTTGAGTTGGCATGGATCAAGATTGGGATTTGTCACTCCGATTGTCGAAGAGGTATCTCTGGGCCCTCTCGGTAATGTACATCACTATAAGTCTTGCAAGCAATGTAGCTAATGAGTTAGTTACGGGATGTAGCATTACAGAACAAGTAAAGAGACTTGACGGTAACAAGATTGAACTAGGTATTGAGATACCGACGATCGAATCTCGGGCAAGTAACATACCGATGACAAAGGGAACAACGTATATCATGATGCGGTTTGACCGATAAAGATCTTAGTAGAATATGTAGGAACCAATATGAGCATCCAGGTTCTGCTATTGGTTATTGACCGGAGACATGTCTCGGTCAGGTCTACATAGTTCTCAAACCCGTAGGGTCCGCACGCTTAACGTTCGGTGACGATCGGTATTACGAGTATATGTGTTTTGATGTACCGAAGGTAGTTCAGAGTCTCGGATTTGATCACGGACATGATGAGGAATCTTGCAATAGTCGAGACGTAAAGATCGATATATTGGAAGCCTATGTTTGGACATCAGAATGGTTCTGGGTGAAATCAGGAGTATACCGGAGTACTGGGAGGTTACCGGAACCCCCGGGAGGTATATGGGCCTTATTGGGCCTTAGTGGAAGAGTGGGGAAATAAGCAAAGGAGGGGGTACCCCCCAAGCCCAATCCGAATTGGGAGGGGGGCGGCCCCCCTTTCCTTCCTTCTTCCCTCTCCTTCCTTCTCTCCTAGAACCAACAAAGGGAAGGGGGGGATCCTACTCCCGGTGGGAGTAGGACTCCTTGGGGCGCGCCTAGAGAGACCGGCCCCCTCCCCCTCCTCCACTCCTTTATATATGGGGGAGGGGGCACGCCATAGACACAGAAGTTGATCACTGATCTTTAGCCCTGTGCGGTGCCCCCTCCACCATAATCCACCTCGGTTATATTGTAGCGGTGCTTAGGTGAAGCCCTGTTCCGGTAGCAACATCATCACCGTCATCACGCCGTCGTGCTGACGAAGCTCTCCCTCGAAGCTCTACCGGATCGTGAGTTCGCGGGACGTCACCGAGCCGAATGTGTGCAGATCACGGAGGTGACATATCTTCGGTACTAGATCGGTCGATCATGAAGACGTACGGCTACATCAACCATGTTGTCATAACGCTTCCACTTACGGTCTACGAGGGTACGTAGACGGTACTCTCCCCTCTCCTTGCTATGCATCACTATGATATTGCATGTGCATAGGAATTTTTTTATATTACTGTGTTCCCCAACAGAGTCTACAAGAACAAGTTGTGTAGTAGACATCACATAGTCATAACCATCAAAGATGGGGCTCGCGACGGACACGTTCTTCATACCTATGATTGACATAACTAAAACTCCAAGTGGTTAAACCAAAATCACACAGAACAAGGTAGTATCTTGTGCTGATATCAATTGAAAGTGCAGGTTATCTCCCACAGGGGGGAATGGGAGATTTTCAGAAATTCGTCGAACTCTAAAGAATTTCATGAAGATTAGAGTGAAGAAATAGAAACACAAGGGAAACTAAGTCATCACAGAATCAGAGCACATGCAACCAAGATACGTAAGAGTGAAGAACATGCAATCATATACAATCATACAAAGATGAAGAATATGAACTGAAGAAATGAACGATAGAGAGATGAAATTCTTCAGTTCAAATTCGTCAGAGCTTAGATCACAAATTATTCAGCATCGGAATAATGTAAGAGAGGGTGAGGAATTTGAAATCAGGTTGGCTCAGTGAAGACAATGCAATTTCGTATGCATCAACTATACGTCTGGTTGAGGTGGCTGAGTCACAACTCAGAGGACACACAGTCCTCACTGTATCCCTCTTGATCTAAGGTCACTTAGTCCTCGCCCAAACACTCGTAATAAGTCTTCAAGGGAGACTTCCAAAACCTTCATAGACTTGTTCACCGGCACACCACAATGACTCTTGGTGTACTCCGAATTTGACGCCTAACCGTCTGGAAGAATGATAGTCTTCAATGGTAACAGGCGTCGGATCACACAGATCAATCTCTTAAGTGATGCCCAATCACTTTGGCTCTGGCTTTTTCCTCACATAGGTTTCTCTCAAAGTTGTCAGAGGATGGGATGCTCTCAAATGACAAGTGTCAAGTTCTCTCGGAGCAGCCAACCAACAAGTGGTTGCGGGGGTGGCTATTTATAGCCAGGGGCATCCCGACATGAATTCTCATAAATTCCCTTCTCTGATTCGACCATTGTCAGGACAAGGATCCACTCGACAGCTGGCACGCGGCGGAGCAATGGTCGGAATCTGAGCTCTCAAATTTGTTAGGGCACTCAATTTCCTCACTTTTAGGCAGATCGCACCAAATTTGTTAGTGACCAGATGAACTTTGTCACAATCGCTAGCAAATGCGTCAGCTGTACTGGAGATTTCCAAAGACTTCACTCGAAGTGGCTTTTGTGTGTATAGGTTTGAGTAAGTTTGAGCATCACTTTGGAAATGTGAAATATTTTTCACCTAGACCCCCTTTAACAGTACGGTTTTTCCTATGACTCAAAGAAGAAGAAAAGAAACTATAAAAATAAAGTCTTCAAGCTTCAAAGTATTCACATCAATTTCTTCAAAGGCTGTACCAATTCATCACCAAATTCTTCACTTGAAGAAATCCATTTTTAGGGGTTGTCTTCCATGTGTTAAACCAAATCTTCAGGGACTCTATCTCATGTGTATACTCACAAACACATTAGTTCCTCAACCTATTTGTCTTCAATACTCCAAAACCACTAAGGGGCACTTGATGCACTTACAGCTTTGATCACAGCTCCAAACATCCAACCTCCAAACTAGGATTAACCCTTTGAGATCATGTGTGATTCTATAAACTATGCTATTGGAGCTGTCTTGGGACGGTGAGATGATAAAAAACTTAATGTTGTCTATTATGCTAGTAGGAGTTTCGATGAAGATCAAAATTATTTAGCTACTTTAGAGAAAGAATTACTTGATATTGTCTTTGCTTGTGATAAATTAAGGCCCTATATTAGTATTTCAAAAGTAATAGTCCACACAGATCATCGTGCCTTATGTTATCTTCTTGCTAAGAAGGACGCTAAGCCTCGATTGATTCAATGGATATTGCTACTTCAAGAGTTTGACTTGTAGATAGTAGACAGCAAAGGAGAGGATAATCCAGTAGCAGTCCACCTATCACGAATGGAAAGAATGCCGTACAATCTAGTTCAAATAAATGAATCCTTTCCTAGTGAGAGTTTGGCTATGATTAAAAGATAGAGCCCTGGTTTACAGATTATGCTAAATTTCTTGTAGGGAAGTACATTTAGCCTGATATGAATTATCATCAGAGGAAAAGTTCTTCAGCGATCTGAAGTATTATTTTAGGGATGACCCTTTTCTTTACCAACATAGGCCAGATGACTTGATTAGGCGTTGTGTCATGGAGCAGCCCTTATGCAGGAAATCACACAGGTGATCGAACCGCCGCCAAGGTGCTTTAGTCAGGATTCTACTGGCCTCACTCTTTATAGATGCGCACAGCTTTGTTAAAAATTGTGATGCTTGTCAACGCACACGTAATATAGACCAGAGACAAGAAAGGCCTATGAATTATAGTCTAGTTTGTGAACCTTTCGATGTTTGGGAATTGGACTAATTGGGGGCATTTCCTGTTTCAAATGGGCATACTCATATTCTTGTGGCTGGAGATTATGTTACCAAGTGGGTTCAAGCCATCCCAACTCATCATACAGATGAGGCTACCTTGTGGAGATGATAAAGGACATCATACTACCTAGGTTCGGAGTCCCTAAAGTTCTTATTACTGATGGTGGATCTCATTTTATACAGGGAATCTTCGGGGGAGTACTTCATAAGTACGGTTTAACCCATCATATAGCTTCACCATATCATCCTCAATCAGTGATCAAGTGGAAACTCGAACCGAGAAATAAAGAAAATGGTACAGAAGACAGTGTAGAAGTCCAGAAAATACTAGGCAGGAAAGCTAAACAAAACTTTATTAGCCTACCGCATCGCTTACAAGAACCCCATGGGTATGTCACCGTACAAGAAGGTTTATGGCAAGGCATATCATTTACCCTTGGAATAGAACATAAAGCTTATTGGGCAATCAAAAATATCAATTTTAATATTTAGGAGGCAGGTGAGAAAAGACTACTAGACATACATGCTTTAGGAGAGCTTTGTAACAGTGTTTACAAGAGTGCCAGTTTGTCCAAAGAAAAAGTTAAGATGTGGCACGACCGTAAGATACTGAAATGAACCTTTGTTATGGGGGACAAGGTCATCCTATTTAACTTTTGTCTCAAGTTGTTTCCAGGGAAACTCGGGTCTCACTGGGTGATACGTATCCATCGTATCTACTTTTCCAAACTCTTTTGCCCTTGTTTTTGACTCTAATTTCCATGATTTGAATGGAACTAACCCGGACTGACGTTGTTTTCAGCAGAATTGCCAGGGTGTTACTTTTGTGCAGAAATACAAGTTCTCGGTTTGACCTGAAAATTTACGGAGAATATTTTTGGAATATATAAAAAATATTGGTGCAAGAATCAACCAGAGGGGGGCCACCCAGAGGCCACTAGCCCTGGGGGCGTGCCCTGCAGGCTTGTGGGCCCCCTGGAGCTCCTCCAAGCCTAATTCCAACTATATAAGTACCTATTCATGGAGAGAAAAATCGGAGAGAAGGATTCATCGCATTTTAGGATACAGAGCCGCCGCCACCTCCTATTCTTCATCGAGAGGGCTGATTTGGAGTCCATTCGGGGCTCCGGAGAGGGGGATTCGTCGCCATCATCATCACTAACCTTCCTCCATCACCAATTTTCATGATGCTCACCGTTGTGTGTGAGTAATTCCATCGTAGGCTTGCTGGACGGTGATGGGTTAGATGAGATTTATCATGTAGTCGAGTTAGTTTTGTTAGGGTTTGATCCCTAGTATCCACTATGTTCTGAGATTGATGTTGCTATGACTTTGCTATGCTTAATGCTTGTCACTAGTGAGGGAGTCTAGGATTATGGTTTCGTTGAGCCTCTGGGCTATGTGATATGGGCCGGACTAATGGGCCGTGGAGATACAAGACAGAAGACTTTCCACCATGTCCGGATGGGACTCTCCTTGGCGTGGAAGGCAAGCTTAGCGTGCGGATATGAAGATTCCTTTCTCTGTAAACCGACTTTGTACAAACCCTAGTCCCCTCTGGTGTCTATATAAACCGGAGGGTTTAGTCCGTAGAGGCAATCACAGTCATAATCATATAGGCTTGACATCTAGGATTTAGCCATTACGATCTCATGGTAGATCAACTCTTGTAACCCCTATACTCATCAAAGTCAATCAAGAAGGATGTAGGCTATTACCTCCATTAAGAGGGCCCGAACCTGGGTAAACATCGTGTCCCCTGTCTCCTATTACCTTCGATCCTTAGACGCATAGTTCGGGACCCCCTACCCAAGATCTGCCGGTTTTGACACCGACAACTAAGGACCGAGTGCCGCAAAGGAGATTTTTCTCCCTGGCCAGATCTTTGTATTCGGCAGCTTCGCACTACGTGCCAACTCGGTTGGCCACCTGGAGCAGATCGACAGCTACGCCCCTGGTCACCAGATCAGTTTGGAAATCTGAACTATGTCGCTGATACCCGAGGAGACTTGATCTTCCAAGGGTTCGCGGCCTCAACCACCGCTCCGGCCTTAGATCCGGAGCGCGTCATCAGGTCCGAAGATGGGAGTCTAGAGCTGGTTGGACTCTCTGCGGCCTTAGAGCTCAACACCGAGAGAATAGCGTCTCCGGAAATCATTGCAAGGTCGGACTCTTCTCCGGATACTACTTCCGAACCCTGGAGGCCCGCATCATGCGAGCTCGGCCCAGAAACTTCCGACCCCGTCCAAACCCCGCTCTTAAACGAGGCTCTGGACTTAATGCGATCCCTTGTCATCACAGAGGAACCGCGTCTAAATCACGCCTAGCCCAGACTAGGGGCTGGAAATAGGGAATTTTACTTCCCACCCACCACCCACTTCATAGACACTGTCGAGGACCTAACCGACATGCTTGATTATGCCTCCGAAGACATCGACTGTATGGACGACGATGCCGGAGAGGAGCAGGCCCGAAACCGCCGATCACCGGACGTTGGATGGCCACCTCCTCGTATGACGTATACATGGTGGATACACCTAAAAACAGTGACGACGATGATGAGAAAAACCCAGTAGAGGTCGAACCTCGTAAGATACCACTGAAACGTCGATGACAGCAGCGCCGCTCTAAATCGCGTCACAGTAAGAACAGCAATACCGGCACCAAAGACAATGATACTCCGGAGAACGCCGAAGACCAAGAAGACCCCATCGAACCAACATCCGAACAGGATGATCGGGAGGACGGGCAAGTTGACCCTGACGAACAAACATGGAACAACGACTCGGAGGATAGCAACTATCTGCCACTCTCCGAGGGCGACGTAAGTCTCGGCGACGAAGATTTTATTGTGCCAAAGTAATCCCTCGAACAAGAGTGCTTCAAGCGTCGGCTAATAGCCACGGCTAGAAGCCTAAAAAAGAAACGGCAAAAGCTTCAAGCCGACCAAGATCTGCTCAAGGACAGATGGACTAACGTCCTGGCAGCCGAATAATACGGCCTTGAATGCCCAGCAAAGAGTTACCCAAATCACAAGCTGCTACCCCAATTCAGCGATGAGGCATTGGAGCCCATACTACCCATGCGTAATGTGGATGACGGACCCGATAGACCACCACGTGGCCGGGACAGAGTGGCAACTCAAGCCGAACACCAGCCCGCACGACCTCGCCGTAAAAGCAGAGAAATAACAGCTTGGGGATACACATACGACCTATGACAGGACCTGGAAAATAAGGTAGGTCAGACCAGGTCAATCTACGGATCGCGGGGTCGTGCTCCAGCACGAGAGGCGGGCTATCAAGCCTGGTGCGATAAACACAACCAACCCTGGGCTGAAAACCGCATACGGACTCCATCCGAACTGCGTCGTGACATGGCCCAATACAGAGGCGCCGCACACCCCCTATGCTTCACCGATGAGGTAATGGAGCACGAGTTCCCTAAAGGGTTTAAACTCGTGAACATCGAATCATACGACGGCACAACAGATCCCGCGGTATGGATTGAAGATTTTCTTCTCCACATTCACATGGCTCGCGGTGATGATCTACACGCCATCAAATACCTTCCCCTAAAACTTAAGGGGGCAGCTAGGCACTGGTTAAACAGCCTCCTAGAAAACTCTATTGGAAGATGGGAAGACATGGAAGATGCCTTTAGAGACAACTTCCAAGGCACGTATGTCCGGCCTCCGGATGCTGATGGCCTCAGTCATATAGTCCAACGGCCCGAAGAGTTGGCCAGGAAATTCTGGACCAGGTTCCTAATTAAAAAGAACCAGATTGTCGACTGTCCGGACGCCGAAGCCCTAGCAGCCTTCAAACACCGCATCCGCGATGAATGGCTCACCCGACACCTGGCCAAGAAAAGTCGAAGTCCATGGCTAGCCCGTAGCGGTAATAGTACTAGTGACCCCGGCACTTTCGCAGCCCGAAACGGCAATGGAAGGCCCCGACGCAACGAACATAAGCGTCAGAACAACAATGATGATGCAGAGAATATGGCAGTCAACACCGGATTCAGTGGCTCCAAATCCGGTCAACAGAAGAAGCCATTCAAACGAAACAATGATGGTTCATCAAGCCTGGACCGAATACCTGATCGACCCTGCTAGATCCACGACACTCCTGATAAGCCTGCCAACCATACCAACAGAAGCTGTTGGGTCTTCAAATAGGTCGGTAAGTTAAATGTCGAACATAAGGAGAAAGGGTCACCCAGTGAGGATGACGACGAGGAACCTCGCGCACCGAAAACAGGGGGTCAGAAGAAATTTCCCCCCGAAGTCAAAACGGTGAACATGATATACATCACCCATATCCCCAAGAGGGAGCGCAAGCGCGCGCTAAGGGACGTCTACGCGATAGAGCCAGTCACCCCAAAATTCAACCCATGGTTGGCCTATCCGATCACCTTCGATCGCAGGGACCATCCGACTAGTAACCGTCATGGAGGTTCTGCCGCATTAGTACTCGATCCAATCATCGATGGATTCCACCTTATGTGAGTCCTCATGGACGGCAGCAGCAGCCTTAACCTGCTCTATCAGGACACAGTCCGCAAGATGGGTATTGATCTATCAAGAATCAAGCCCACTAAAACTACCTTTAAAGGAGTGATACCCGGTGTAGAGGCCCGCTGCACGGGCTCAGTCACATTGGAAGTGGTCTTCGGCTCGCCGGACAACTTCCGCAGCAAAGACTTGATCTTCGATATTGTCCCCTTCCGCAGTGGCCACCACGCACTGCTCAGACAAACCGCGTTCGCTCGTTTCAATGCAATCCTGCACTACGCCTATCTCAAACTCAAGATGCCCGAACCACGCGGTGTTATAACAGTGAATGGAAACATGGAACGCTCCCTCCGCACTGAGGAGCACACCGCGGCCCTGACAGCGTGTAACACCCCTGTGTAATGATGGTACAGTAACCCCTGGGGTTAAGTTAATCCTTTTGCTAAACTAGTGTTTGTTCATCATTTTCTCCTGTCTCTTTCAAATTCCAGTTGAATTCAATTTCAAATTCTGACTGAAATTCAAATTGCTCAAACATGAAAACAAAAATGTTCATCATGTGACAAATAATCACTTGTTAATATTCATAGTGAACCGACATTTTCGCATGTTGTCTAATTTCCCCAAGCTAATTAAAACAGTGCTTAAAACATTTGTTTAAATGCTTTTTAATTTATAAAAATACTAAACTACTTTATTTTGGTGCCAAGTTAATTATAGCAGTGGCCTAAGTTAAAATGGTATTTTAGGTGCAAGATTAGTTTTTATAAAACTATTTTGCTTTCTGAAAATAAAAGAAGACAAAAAAGTTTTTAATAAAAAATTGTAAAAGAAGAGGTGAGAGAGCCCCCCCCTTGCCTCTCCTGGGCCTTGGCTCACCCAAGTCAACCCAACCTCCCCCCCCCCCCCCGGTCGCCTTCTTCCCCTGTAGCCCCGACCCGAGCCGCGTCGGGCGTGCTCCCATCGCACCACCTCATCACCGTCGCCGCGAGAGGATAAGGCCCGGGATGCCTCGGTCCTCTCCACCGCGCCTCACTCTCTCCTCTGTCGCTCTGCTTCCCTCTGGGATCGCTCTAGACCCCCTTCTCCACCTCGCCCGAACACCCGCCTTCGCCGCCTGCTTCGCTCCGCCGCAGCCAACAACCACCGCATCGCTTCGTCGACGTGTCCGTCATCTTCGCCATCGTCTTCCTCGATGTCTGGTGATCGCAGGTGGAGCCTAGAGGAGTTGCAGCATCGGGAATCCGCCGTTCCCCATCTCCGATCGCCGCTGCCTCCTCCTTCGTCTCCGACGTCACCTCTGTGCTCCCGTTCACTCATGGGGCCTCCTTGCACCCGCACGGTGAGCACCGCACGTCCTCCCCCTGCCTCCCCCTCATTCTGTTGCGCATACGTTACCGCCATGGACGGCCGAGCTCAGCTCCGCCGTGCCGCTCATCGTCGTTGCTTCCATTGATGCCATGGTCGTCTGAGCGCGGGAACGTGCTCAACGTATCCCCATAGTTCGAACGTGCCCCACTGTGCCGCTAGTCAAACCCTCTAGCCTCGTCTCCAACCGGGGTCGAACGTCGGCGTCCGCCCCGCCTCTCGTCGTCATCGTTCCAGCCCGTTACGGGCCGCGCCGCCACCGTGGATGGATGCGGCATCGAACGACCGTCCGTACGCGACCAGCCGAGACCGATTTGGCGCCCCATAGGCTTTTCCCGACACGCTCCGGAACGCCGCTGCCGCCTCCGCTCGCCACCGGCGATGCTCCGGTCGTCCCCGATGCCGGACATCGTCACCATCGTGTGCGCGGCACCGGGCCGCACCCGTAGGTCCAAGTCGTAGGTCCGGAGGCCCCCTATAGCGCGGCTCCGGTCAACTCTGGTGAGGCGCCGCCGTTGCTTGGGTCGTCGAAGCCGTTCCGTCACCAGCGTCCGACGTGGCGCCACGTGGCATCCCCTGTGAGGCTGACGTGTGGGCCCGATGGGTCATGTTGACTGGTTTGACCTAGTCAACTGCTGACTGGGCACCCCCTGTGCCACTGACGTGCAAGCTCCACCGCTTAATTAGTCAAATTAAAAAAAATTCTAAATAAACTTAATTAGTTAACCTGGTTATCCACTGACATGTGGGGCCCAACTGCTAATTAACCTCACCTTAGTTTTAAATAAACCCTGTTAAGGCCTCTGTCTATGACAGGTGGGACCCACTGGTCAGTTTGACCAGTCAGCGGGTCAGTTGACTGCTTACATCACCGTGACATCATGTTGATGTCATATTCCATTTCTGGAAATTGCTGTTAATTTAAATAAATCTAGAAAGTGCTAGAAACTTTGAAAATTCATATAAAATAATCGGTAACTCTGATGAAAAAACTTTATACATGAAAGTCGCTCAGAAAAATCCAGCGAATCCAAATACGAGGTCCATTCATCTGTCACATGCCCCTAGCATACTGAACATGGAACCGTCCCCTCACTTTCGTCTCTCCGGAAAAAGCCAGACGCCAGGAAAACCCCTCCGGATGGTTTCCCTCTCCGTTTGTAACGTGTAGTACTGCGTTAGAGCACTCCTAGCATAGCTTACTGCCATGTCATGCTTTTTGTTGCATTTGTATGCTTGCTATTTATTGTTTCTCCCCCCTCTTCTCTCCGGTAGACCCCGAGACGATGCTGATGCCCTTGTGATCGACTATGTCGACGATGACACTTCTTCCTTTTCAACAGAGCTTCCAGGCAAGCAAGCCCCCCCTTTGATCATTCTGGTATCGCCCATTCTATTCTCTTATGCTTGCATTAGATTTTGCTACTGTAATTGATTGCTCCTATTCTGATGCATAGCTTGTTTTTGCTACCTGTTTTCATACCTTTTCTGGTTATGCTAAACTACTTAGTATAGGCTGGTTAGAGATCCATCAGTGACCCCCATCTTGTCCAAGTTGCCCCGCTTTATGTTTGATGACTCGATCGACATGATCAATGTCCAGGCCCCGACACCGCACATCACCCCCCCCCCTTAGTTGTACGACTCTGTAGAGTTACTATCGAGTGCCTAGGGTGATACCTCATCAGCACTTCTGATGTTAACCCTGTAGTGTAGCTATTCGGTCATGGTTGTCGAGGGTGATTCCTGTTTGCCCACTCCTTATAATGACTCTACCATGCAACCCCTCAAGTGTGGACCAACGAGGGTGATTCCTCCAAGTCCACCTTGATGGTTACATCGAGTGGGATTCATCAAGGGTGATTCCTCAGGTTTCCCCCTTGCTGTTTCAGACACACGGTTACTATGGTTACTATGACTTTACACTGAACCATGTTACTAAAGATGGGTCGACCCTGAGGGGTACCCGCGCGAGCTTAATTGCGAGTGATGTGGAGTCGGGTTGACCTGGAAGGTGCCCGCGAGATAATTACGGGGTGTGGTCGGGCATTCCTAGCCCTTGCCGCAAGTGCTCGAGACGGGGCGACGGGGTCACATCTTTCGTGAGTCTCTGCTTGTTACCGCACGTTCCTAATCGACTATGATTTGGATATTTGATTCGAGGGGCCTCTGGCCTGATAGCACTAACCATCATGTGGGCATAGTATGGGCGTTCTGCATCGTATGCATCAGCCGAAGCTTAATAGACGTCATGCGACTGAGAGGCGTGCGCCGGGTTGGACTGCGTAAGCACCTGCCTTTTCAAGGAGGTAGCTAGGTCTGCTCACCGGCCACCCACGCAACGTGCAGGAGTTCTCGGGGCGATGGCCCAAGACCCCTGGGGGCATAGGTTTAGTCCGGCGTGCTGACCTCTCTATATAAGCCTAGGTCAGGTTGCGGCGTATCATTTGGCCGAGGCCGGGCATGACCCAGGAAAGTGTGTCCGGTCGGAGTTAATCGAGCGTGGTGGGTAGTTGGTACACCCCTGCAGGGAAGAAAACATCTATCGATAGCTTGTCCTACAGTAACGGACACTCGGAGTTGTATCCCGATTGATACAACTAGAACTGGATACTGGATGTTGAGGCATGTAATGGATATGATGGCTCCAGGATTGTTTCCTCACAGGGAGTCGAGGAAGTGATCTCTAGGCAATGTTACAACATACTTACTAATATTAAAGTATGCCACTCTTATCTCTTCTGATGCAGCAAGACGCTTGGAGCTGCTTGAAGATGCTAGTCTTTGATAGGCTAGGCTTTTCCCCTTCTCTTCTGCCATTCTGCAGTTTAGTCCACAGATACAACCCATTCCTTTGATACAGATGCATACTTAGTTTAGATCTGATGTAAGTCTTGCGAGTGCTTTGGATGAGTATTCACGGTTGCTTTGCTACCTCTTTTTCCCCATACCCGATTGTTGCGACTAGATGACGGATCCCAAGAGCCAGACGACACCACTGATGACTACTACTACCCCGAGGGTTCCTACTACTACGTGACGGCCGCTGACGACCTGGAGTAGTTAGGAGGCTCCCAGGCAGGAGGCCTTGCCTTTTCAATCGTAGATGCTTTTATGTTGGTGATAACCCACAAGTATAGGGGATCACAACAGTTTTGGAGGGTAGAGTATTCAACCCAAATTTATTGATTCGACACAAGGGGAGCGAAAGAATATTTTCAAGTATTAGCAGCTGAGTTGTCAATTCAACCACACCTGGAAACTTAATATCTGCAGCAAGGTATTTAGTAGAAAAGTAATATGATAGTAGTGGTAACGGTAGCAAAAGTAATATCTTTTGTTTTATAGTGATTGTAACAGCAACAACGGAAAAGTAAATAAGCGAAGGACAATATATGAAGAGCTCATAGGCATTGGATCGGTGATGGATAATTATGTCGGATGCGATCAATCATGCAACAGTTATAACATAGGGTGACATGGAACTAGCTCCAGTTCATCAATGTAATGTAGGCATGTATTCCGAATATAGTCATACATGCTTATGTAAAAGAACTTGCATGACATCTTTTGTCCTACCCTCCCATGGCAGCGGGATCCTATTGGAAACTAAGGGATATTAAGGCCTCCTTTTAATAGAGTACCGGACCAAAGCATTAACACATAGTGAATACATGAACTCCTCAAACTACGGTCATCACCGGTAAGTATCCCGATTATTGTTACTTCGGGGTTAACGGATCATAACACATAATAGATGACTATAGACTTGCAAGACAGGATCAAGAACTCACATATATTCATGAAAACATAATAGGTTCAGATCTGAAATCATGGCACTCTAGCCCTAGTGACAAGCATTAGTCATAGCAACATCAATCTCAGAACATAGTGGATACAAGGGATCAAACCCTAACAAAACTAACTCGATTACATGATAAATCTCATCCAACCCATCACCGTCCAACAAGCCTACGATGGAATTACTCATGCACGGCGGTGAGCATCATGAAATTGGTGATGGAGGAAGGTTGATGATGACGATGGCGACGGATTCCCCTCTCCGGAGCCCCGAACGGACTCCAGATCAGCCCTCCCGAGAGAGATTAGGGCTTGGTGGCGGCTCCGTATTGTAAAACGCGATGAATCCTTCTCTCTGATTTTTTTCTCCCCAAACACGAATATATGGAGTTGGAGTTGAGGTCGGTGGAGCGTCAAGGGGCCCACGAGGCAGGGGGCGCGCCTAGGGGGGTAGGCGCGCCCCCCACCCAGGTGGACAGGGTGTGGGCCCTGACGTGGATTCTTCTTCTAGTATTTTTTATATATTCCAAAAATAATCTCCGTAAATTTTCAGGTCATTCCGAGAAATTTTATTTCTACACAAAAATAACACCATGGCAATTCTGCTGAAAACAGCGTCAGTCCGGGTTAGTTCAAAACAAGGGCAAAAGTTTTTGGAAAAGTAGATACGACGGAGACGTGTCAACTCCCCCAAGCTTAAACCTTTGCTTGTCCTCAAGCAATTCAGTTGAGAAAGTGAAAGTGATAAAGAAAAACTTTTACAAACTCTGTTTGCTCTTGTTGTTGTAAATATGTAAAGCCAACATTCAAGTTTTCAGCAATCATTATGAACTAACCATATTCACCATAACATTTAGGTCTCGTGTTTACTCATATCAATGGCATAATCAACTAGCGAGCAATAATAACAAATCTCGGATGATAACACTTTCTCAAAACAATCATAATATGATATAACAAGATGGTATCTCGCTAGCCCTTTTTGAGACCGCAAAACATAAATGCGGAGCACCTTTAAAGATCAAGGACTGACTATACATTGTAATTCATGGTAAAAGATATCCAGTCAAGTCATACTCAATGTAAACTAACAGTAACATGCAAATGACAACGGTGCTCTCCAACTGGTGCTTTTTAATAAAAGGATGATGAGTCGGTATAAAAGTAAATGGATAGGCCCTTCGCAGAGGGAAGCAGGGATTTGTGGGGGTGCCAGAGCTCGATTATGAAATAGAGATGAATAATATTTTGAGCAGTATACTTTCATTGTCAACATAACAACCGAGAAATCTCTATATCTTCCATGCTACACACATTATAGGCGCTTCCCAAGCAGAACGGTAAAGTTTATACTCCCCCACCACCAACAAGCATCAATCCATGGCTTTCCCGAAACAACGGGTGCCTCCAACTAACAACAATCCTGGGGGAGTTTTGTTTGCAATTATTTTGATTTAATTTGAGCATGGGACTGGGCATCCCGGTGACCAGCCATTTTCTCGTGAATGAGGAGCGGAGTCCACTCCTCTTGAAAACCCGCCTAGCATGGAGGATACAGACAGCCCTAGTTGATACATGAGCTATTCAAGCATACAAAATAGAATGTTTATTTGAAGGTTTAGAGTTTGGCACATACAAATTTACTTGGAACGGCATGTAGATACCGTATATAGGTAGGTACGGTGGACTCATATGGAAAAACTTTGGGGTTTATGGAATTGGATGCACAAGCAGTATTCCTGCTTAGTACAAGTGAAGGCTAGAAAGAGACTCAGAAGCTAGAGAGCGACAACAGTCATGAACATGCATTAAAATTAATCAACACCAAATGCAAGCATGTGTAGGATATAATTCACCATGAACATAAATATCATGGAGGCTATGTTGATTTTGTTTCAACTACATGCGTGAACATGTGCCAAGTAAAGCCACTCGAATCGTTCAAAGGAGGATACCACCCCATCATACCACATCACAACCATTTTAATAGCATGTTGGCACGCAAGGTAAACCACTATAAACTCCGAGCAAATTAAGCATGGCATAAGCAACTATAATGTCTAATTGTCATTGAAAACATGTTTTATTCATAATAGGCTGAATCAGGAACGATGAACTAATCATATTTACAAAAACAAGAGAGGTCGAGTTCATACCAGCTTTTCTCATCTCAATCAGTTCATCATATATCGTCATTATTGCCTTTCACTTGCATGACCGAATAGTGTGGATAATAATAATAGTGCATGTGCATTGGACTAAGATGGAATCTACAAGCATTCAACTCAAGAGAGAAGACAAAGTAATATGGGTTGTCTGTTAGATCAACAATAATGCATATGAGAGCCACTCAACATTTTCATTATGGTCTTCTCCTCTCGACCCCCAAACAAAAAGAAAAGAAACAAAACTATTTACACGGGAAAGCTCCCAACAAGCAAAAGAAGAACGAGAAATCTTTTGGGTTTTCTTTAATTACTACTACTACGGGCATGAAAAGTAAACTAGCTAAAAGCTACAACTAATTTTTTTTGTTTTTTCTTAAGGTTTTTCAAACACACAAGAAGAAAGTTAGAAAAAGAAAATAAACTAGCATGGATGATACAATGAAAAAGTATGAGCAGCGATAACTGGCATGAGTGTGTGAACATGAATGTAGTGTTGGTGAGAAATATGTACTCTTCCAAGCTTAGGCTTTTGGCCTAAGTTGGTCTATGCCCATGGATCAAAACTGTAGTTGGGGTCGTACTGAGATGCATCAGCTACTGCCTGAAGAGTTGCAACCTGGAGGCGAGATGCCTCCGTCCTCCTCTCGTACTTGTACGCCTCCTCCCTGGTCAAACATATCTCCTTTTTGCCTGGAAGTCGAAGAAAGCAGGAGCAGGGAGAGACGTGATAGGTGCGTCGTCTGTCAAAGATTAGTCAGTACTGGAGGGACTAATTGTTCCTCTCAACGAACTGGTGACGAACCATAGCATCATAATCTAAATAAGCACGAGGCAACTCAATATCATATCCACGTATGGGTACCCCAAGAAAATCAGCTAAACGGGTTGCATAAATTCCACCAAAGAAATCTCCATTAATTTTGTTATTATGCAACCTACATGCAACAATGGCCCCCAAGTTATATTGTCTATCTCCTAATGCGGCACTCTTGAGAACACTAAGATCTGGAACACACATGTGACATGCCTCATCCTTACCATTTATGCATCAACCTAGAAAGAGAGCAAAATAATCTATAGTAGGAAAATGAATGCTCCCTATGGTAGCTTGTGTTATTTCTCTAGATTCCCCCACAGTGATACTAGCAAGAAAATCCTTATATTCAGATTTACGAGGTTCACAAAAATTACCCCAGTGCAGGAGTTTACAAGCAGTATTAAAATCTTCTAAGTCCATGGTATAAGATTTATCATAAAGATCAAACAGGACGGTTTGAGAATTGTGTGGTGATGTAAATTCTAACCTTCTCACAAAGGAATCAGTGAGGTAGTAGTACTGACGACACTTATCTACCTCGAAGCTCTCAAGATCAGTGTTACGCACATATGCGTGAAATTCCTCCTTGATTCCTACTCGAACCATGAAGTCCTCTAACGGCCATTCACAAGGCCGCACTTGAGCATCCCTTGGTAGTTCATTGTCCGGCTCGCGTATTGCGGGCCTGGGTCCTTGTTTCCTTGAGGAACCACCTTGGTACATTTTCCTAAACATATTTCTTCCTCTGAAAAATTTTCTAAAAATTTTAGTAACTCAAAATAAAAGTGAACCGAACTCAACAAGATTGATAGCAACTACTCCTACAAGTGCCTAGAGGCTATATCATGCATTAAAACTACTTTTGACCACATAAATTTGACATGCAAGCTCAAGAACAAGGTCACTTAAGCAGCAAAAATTTGCAATGAATAAAGCACTAGAACAAAAACTAATTGGACCATTGGAGGAGTCACATACCAAAGAACAATCCCCCAAAGCAGTTTTGTGAGAGGAGCTTTGAGCTAGGAGATTGAAAATGGTAGCAAGATGAGCAAGAACTCGGGTTTGAGCTAGCTAGTGATTTTTTCTGGGGCAAGACGAAGTGTGTGGGTGCAAGGATAAGTGGAGGGGACCCACGTGGGGTCCACGAGGCAGGGGACGCGCCCAGGGGGGTGGGCGTGCCCTCCACCCTCATGGGCACGTGGCTACTCCCCCTGTTGTGTTCTCAGTGCCAGATATTCTCAAATATTCTAGAAAAAATAATATTTAATTTTCAGGGCATTTGGAGAACTTTTATTTTTGGGGTATTTTTTATTGCATGGATAATTCAGAAAATAGACAGAAAATAATATTTTTGATTTATTTAATATAAAGAACAGAAAGTAAAAAGAGGGTACAGAGAGTTGTGTTTTCTAAATTCATCCATCTCATGCTCATCAAAAGGAATCCACTAACAAGGTTGATCAGGTCTTGTTAACAAACTCATTTCGAATAATCATGAAACCGGAGAATTTTCGAATAACACTAGGTTACCTCAACAGGGATATGCATGTCCCCAACAATAAGAATATCATATGTCTTCTTGATAGTAGGAAGAGGAAATTCAAAACCTCCAATATTAATAGTTGAAATTTTTCCAATAGAATTTATACTGTGGACCTGAGGTTGTTTCCTCGGAAAGCGTACCATATGCTCATTACCATTAACATGAAAAGTGACATTGCCTTTATTGCAATCAATAACAGCCCCTACAGTATTCAAAAAGGGTCTTCCAAGAATAATAGACATACTATTGTCCTCGGGAATATCAACAATAACAAAGTTCGTTAAAATAGTAATGTTTGCAACCAGAACAGGCACATCCTCACAAATACCAACAGGTATAGCAGTTGATTTATTAGCCATTTGCAAATATATTTCAGTAGGTGTCAACTTATTCAAATCAAGTCTACGATATAAAGAGAGAGGCATAACACTAACACCGGCTCCAAGATCACATAAAGCAGTTTTAACATAGTTTCTTCTAATAGAGCATGGTATAGTTGGTACTCCTGCATCTCCAAGTTTCTTTGGTATTCCACCCTTAAAAGTGTAATTAGCAAGCATGGTGGAAATTTCAGCTTCCGTTATCTTTCTTTTATTAGTAACAATATCTTGAATGTACTTGGCATAAGGATTCATTTTAAGCATATCAGTCAAACACATACGCAAAAAGATAGGTCTAATCATTTCAGCAAAGCTCTCAAAATCCTCATCATCCTTTTTATTGGATGGTTTAGGAGGAAAAGGCATGGGTTTTTGAACCCATGGTTCTCTTTCTTTACCATGCTTCCTAGCAACAAAGTCTCTCTTATCATAACGTTGATTCTTTGATTGTGGGTTATCAAGATCAACAGCAGGTTCAATCTCTACATCATTGTCATTGCTAGATTGAGAACATCATCATTAATATTATCACTAGGTTCATGTTCATTACCAGATTGTGTTTCAGCATCAGAAATAGAAATATCATTGGGATTCTTAGGTGTGTCAACAACAGGTTCACTAGGAGCATGCAAAGTCCTATCATTTTTTATTTTTCTTCCTCTTAGAAGGACTAGGTGCATCCACATTAGTTCTCTGAGAATCTTGCTCAATTCTCTTAGGGTGGCCCTCAAGATACAAAGGTTCCTGAGTCATTTTACCCCCTCTAGTCATAACTCTAACAGCATTATCATTTTTCTTATTATTTAATTCATTGAGCAAATCATTCTGAGCTTTAAGCACTTGTTCTACTTGAGTGGTAACCATAGAATCATGTTTACTAATAAGTTTAAGTTCACCTTTAACTCCAGACATATAATCACTCAAGTGTTCAAGCATATCAGCATTGTGTTTCAATTGTCTACCAAGATAAGCATTGAGGTTTTCTTGTTTAACCATAAAGTCATCAAACTCATCCAAGCATTGGCTAGCAAACTTAGTAAATGGGATTGCACACTTGTCAAATCTATAGAAAGAAATGACCTTTACTACCTGTGTCGGGTTATCAAGACCATGTATTTCTTCAATAGGTGGTAAATTCTTAACATCTTCATCTTTAATACCTTTTTATTTCATAGATTTCTTTGCCTCTTGCATATCTTCAGGACTGATAAACAGAATACCCCTTTTCTTCGGAGTTGGCTTAGGAGTTGGTTCAGGAAGTGTCCAATTATTTTCATTAGTCAACATATTATTCAATAGCAATTCACCTTGATCAATAGTTCTTTCCCTGAAAACACAACCAGCACAACTATCCAGGTGGTCTCTGGAAGTATCGGTTAGTCCATTATGAAAGATATCAAGTATTTCATTTTTTTGAGAGGATGATCAGGCAAAGCATTAAGTAATCGTAGAAGCCTCCCCAAGCTTGTGGGAGACTCTCTTCTTCAATTTGCACAAAATTATATATTTCCCTTAAGGCAGATTGTTTCTTATGAGTGGGGAAATATTTAGCAGAGAAGTAATAAATCATATCCTGGGGACTACGCACACAACCAGGATCAAGAGAATTGAACCATGTTTTAGCATCACCCTTTAATGAGAATGGAAACAACTTAAGGATAAAGTAATAGCGAGTTTTCTCATCATGTGTAAACAGGGTGGCTATATCATTTAATTTAGTAAGATGTGCCACAACAGTTTCAGATTCATAACCATAAAAAGGATCAGATTCAACCAAAGTAATTAACTTAGGATCGACAGAGAAATCATAATCCTTAACAGTAATAAAGATAGGTGAAGTAGCAAAAGCAGGTTCATATTTCATTCTAGCATTCAAAGACTTTTCATTAAGCTTAGCTAATGATTTCTTAAAATCAGATCTATCATTGCAAGCTAAGAAGTCTCTAGCAGTTTCTTCATCCATAACATAACCCTCAAGAACAATAGGCAATTCATATCTTGGGGGAGAATCTTCATCATCACTTTCATCAATAATATCAAATTCAATAATTTCATCCTCTCTAGCCCGAGCAAGTTGCTCATCAAGAAATTCACCTAGTGGCATAGTAGTATCAAGCATAGAGGTACTTTCATCATAAATATCACGCATAGCAGAAGTGGCATTATCAATAACATGTGACCTATCGAAATCAATAGTAGCAGCAGGTGTCGCAAGTTTACTCAAAACAGAAGGTGAATCAAGTGCAGAGCTAGATGGCAATTCCTTACCTCCCTTCGTAGTTGAGGGAAAAATATTGGTTCTTTGATCTTTCAAGTACTTCATAGTGACCAGCAGATATAAATCCCAAGTTACTCAAAGAATAGAGCTATGCTCCCTGGCAATGGCGCCAGAAAATAGTCTTGATAACCCACAAGTATAGGGGATCGCAACAGTTTTCGAGGGTAGAGTATTCAACCCAAATTTATTGATTTAACACAAGGGAGCCAAAGAATATTCTCAAGTATTAGCAGCTGAGTTGTCAATTCAACCACACCTGGAAACTTAATATCTGCAGGAAGGTATTTAGTAGCAAATTAATATGATAGTAGTGGTAACGGTAGCAAAAGTAATATTTTTGGTTTTATAGTGATTGTAACAGTTACAATGGAAAAGTAAATAAGTGAAGAACAATATATGAAGAGCTTGTAGGCATTGGATCGGTGATGGATAATTATGTCGGATGCGACCAATCATGCAACAGTTATAACATAAGGTGACACAGAACTAGCTCCAATTCATCAATGTAATGTAGGCATGAATTCCGAATATAGTCATACGTGCTTATATAAAAGATCTTGCATGACATCTTTTGTCTTACCCTCCAGTGGCAGCGGGGTCCTATTGGAAACTAAGGGATATCAAGGCATCCTTTTAATAGAGTACCAGACCAAAGCATTAACACATAGTGAATACATGAACTCCTCAAACTACGGTCATCACCGGCAAGTATCCCGATTATTGTCACTTCGGGCTTAACGGATCATAACACATAATAGATGACTATAGACTTGCAAGATAGGATCAAGAACAGGTTCAGATCTGAAATCATGGCACTCGAGCCCTAGTGACAAGCATTAAGCATAGTAAATTCATAGCAACATCAATCTCAGAACATAGTGGATACTAGGGATCAAACCCTAACAAAACTAACTCGATTACATGATAAATCTCCTCCAACCCATCACCGTCCAGCAAGCCTATGATGGAATTACTCACACACGGCAGTGAGCATCATGAAATTGGTGATGGAGGAAGGTTGATGATGACGATGGCGACGGATTCCCCTCTCCGGAGCCCCGAAGGGACTCCAGATCAGCCCTCCCGAGAGAGAGATTAGGTCTTGGCGGCGGCTCCGTATCGTAAAACGCGATGAATCCTTCTCTCTGATTTTTTTCTCCTCGAACACGAATATATGGAGTTGGAGTCGAGGTCGGTGGAGCATCAAGGGGCCCACGAGGTAGGGGCGCGCCTAGGGGGGTAGACGCGCCCCCCACCCTCGTGGACAGGGTGTGGGCCCCTTGACGTGGATTCTTCTTCCAGTATTTTTTATATATTCCAAAAATAATCTTCATTGATTTTTAGGTCATTCTGAGAACTTCTATTTCTGCACAAAAATAACACCATGGCAATTCTGCTGAAAACAGCGTCAGTCCGGGTTAGTTCCATTCAAATTATGCAAGGTAGGGTCCAAAACAAGGGCAAAAGTGTTTGGAAAAGTAGATACGACGGAGACGTATCAGTTGGCCTTCTTAAGGCAAACTTGTTTAACTTACGTCTGTACTTAGATATTGTTGCTTCCGCTGACTCCTATGTATTTGAGCTTATGTATTCAAGCCCTCGAGGCCCCTGGCTTGTAATATAAAGCTTGTATTATTTTAATTTGTGTCTAGAGTTGTGTTGTGATATCTTCCCGTGAGTCCTTGATCTTGATCGTACACATTTGTGTGTATGATTAGTGTATGATTGAATCGGGGGCGTCACACAGTGGAAGTACAGGGTGGCCTCATCAAGCCAGCTATTACATCGGCAGCCTACTCCTCAGGCACTGTCACACGAGTTCGGACTACCGCACCATTCGACAGTCCAGCTCATTAGGAGCTCGATTAGCAATTCGGCCTCGATCTCATCCCCTACCGAATTGTGGCATATGTACCACGCGTACATAATTACGCACTAAAAATACCATGGGAAAGGATGGAGGCATAATAAGGACAATGTCTACAAGATAGCTAGACCCTATCAGGACACTTACATTTCCATTTTATTTTCTTTTTATTTTTCCAAGTTCCTTACAACCCACACCACCCTTTCGACGGTGCCAAAGCCTCTTTTCGTGGCCTATTATGAAAACACCAGTCGATGTTCCTCTCGAAGGACAATATACCAAGGAGAAAAGAAGCATAGACGCGTGCCAGAGTACCTAAAGGATCTTTAAAGATCACCTCGTCCACTTTCAGGACGCATGCACAGCTTCCCCTTGTGTTTGGCATGTAAAATAGCCTTGTTGCTTATTGCACTATTTGTATCAATACGTTTTGACGTATCAATTAGACTACAATGGAAACAGTTTTTAGCCCAAAACTTATGTCGCGTTGGCTTATATCTTAACATATGTTTCCCTGTTTTTGTCTGATTGTCATGTACACCTTGGTATGACCTAAATTGCCAGGGGCTTTATTAAGTCGCATACATCTTTTAAATACTAAAACAAAGTCCAAACACTTTCATGGTGCAATTCGGTGTCCAGAATATAGCATTATATGCATTGCCTCCGAATCATGTCTTTGGTCAATAGTTGGGTTGCCCGGCTCCTGTGCTTGCTACCTTACGTTCCGTCTGATTAGCTAATGTAGTAAAGGGAGAACTACTGCGATTGTGTTTCTGGTTCACCCAGACAAACACCTCAGTAGAGAAAGCCGAAAACTGATTGTCATGATGCGGTGAGAGCTGGTCGGCTATTCGGTGACTAAGTATAAATCTCTTGTGATTTTTTCCGCATTATGTGATAGGCTGGCCTCCACCCGGTCGGGCATTCACAACACCCAAGTTCGGATAATCGAAGAATACTAGGGGCTGCGCCCGCACTCCCATTATAAAACTCATATGGCTAAGTGAGGGCGTTTAAGCCGTATAGTCCGATTGCTTGGTTCGCCGCACTAACACCTCCTTCATGGACCAGTATGTTGGGTCAAGTGTGTTCAAGTGTTATCCCGAACACCCCCGTACTACCTACGTGGGGCTGAAGCCGACGACTAGCCAACTCACAGATATCATAAACAGCCGCACAGGAGGAGATATTTTAAAGTAAAATAAGCAACATATCATACATAAGCCTTGTTTCATGATACAGGATTAGACAACATAGATACATTCATTCAAAAATGATGTCCTTCGAACATTGGCCTTCTACAATGCGGGATCCTTTTAGGACATCATCAAAGTACTGCTCCGGCGTGTGGTGCTCTTTGCCAACAGGCGGTCCCTCGGTTGCAAGGTTGACAGCGTCCATCTTCGCCCATTGCACCTTAACACGGCCGAAGGCCATCTGCGCACCTTCAATATAGACCGACCGCTTCATGGCATTAAGCCGAGGGCAGGCGCTGACCAGCCGCTTGACGAGACCGAAGTAGTGATACGTCTCCAATGATCTATAATTTTTGATTGTTCCATGCTATTATATTATCAACCTTGGATGTTTTATATGCATTTATATGCTATTTTAAATGATTTTTGGGACTAACCTATTAACCTAGAGCCTAGTGCCACTTTCTGTTTTTTGCCTATTTTAGGGTTTCGAAGAAAACGAAAATCAAACACAGTCCAATTGACCTGAAAATTCACGGAACTTATTTTTGGATCAGAAGAAGCCCAGAAGACTTGGAGTCCACGTAAGGGAAGCTTCGAGGAGGCCACGAGGTAGGGGGGCGCGCCCACCCCCTAGGGCACGCCCTCCACCCTCGTGGGTCCCTCGTGGCTCCCCTGACGTATCTCTTTCACCCATATATACCCACGTACCCTAAAACTATCAAGGAGCACAATAGATCGGGAGTTCCGCCGCCAGAAGCCTCCGTAGCCACCGAAAGCCAATCTAGACCCGTTCCGGCACCCTGCCGGAGGGGGGAATCCCTCTCCGGTGGCCATCTTCATCATCCCGGTGCTCTCCATGATGAGGAGGGAGTAGTTCTCCCTCGGGGCTGAGGGTATGTACCAGTAGCTATGTGTTTGATCTCTCTCTCATGTTCTTTAGGTGATACGATCTTGATGTATCGTGAGCTTTGCTATTATAGTTGGATCTTATGATGTTTTCTCCCCCCTCTACTCTCTTGTAATGGATTGAGTTTCCCCTTTGAAGTTATCTTATCGGATTGAGTCTTTAAAGATTTGAGAACACTTGATGTATGTCTTGTCGTGCGTATCTGTGGTGACAATGGGATACCACATGATTCACTTGATGTATGTTTTGGTGATCAACTTGTGGGTTCCGCCCATGAACCTATGCATAGGGGTTGGCACATGTTTTCATCGTGATTCTCCGGTAGAAACTTCGGGGCACTCTTTGAGGTCCTATGTGTTGGTTGAATAGATGAATCTAAGATTGTGTGATGCATATCGTATAATCATGCCCACAGATACTTGAGGTGACATTGGAGTATCTAGGCGACATTAGGGTTTTGGTTGATTTGTGTCTTAAGGTGTTATTCTAGTACGAACTCTAGGGCTGTTTGTGACACTTATAGGAATAGCCCAAGGGATTGATTGGAAAGAATAACTTTGAGGTGGTTTCGTACCCTACCATAATCTCTTCGTTCGTTCTCCGCTATTAGTGACTTTGGAGTGACTCTTTGTTGCATGTTGAGGGATAGTTATGTGATCCAATTATGTTATTATTGTTGAGAGGACTTGCACTAGCGAAAGTATGAACCCTAGGCCTTGTTTCAACGCATTGCAATACCATTTACGCTCACTTTTATCATTAGTTACCTTGCTGTTTTTATATTTTCAGATTACAAAAACCATTATCTACTATCCATATACCACTTGTATCACCATCTCTTCGCCGAACTAGTGCACCTATAAAATTTACCATTGTATTGGGTGTTTTGGGGACACAAGAGACTCTTTGTTATTTGGTTGCAGGGTTGCTTGAGAGAGACCATCTTCATCCTATGCCTCCTACAAATTGATAAACCTTAGGTCATCCACTTGAGGGAAATTTGCTACTGTCCTACAAACCTCTGCACTTGGAGGCCCAACAACGTCTACAAGAATAATTTTGTGTAGTAGACATCAAGCTCTTTTCTGGCACCGTTGCCGGGGAGGTGAGTGCTTGAAGGTATATCTTTAGATCTTGCAATCGAGTCTTTTAGTTTCTTGTTTTAGCACTAGTTTAGTTTATAAAAGAAAACTATAAAAAATGGAATTGAGTTTACCTCATACGCTTCATCTTTTTAATATCTTTCGTGAGTATGATGTAAAGGAAAATTGTGCTCAAATACTAGAAGAAGAATTACATAGAATGATTGGCATAAAATATGTGAATGATGAGCATGATTGCAATGTTGTTAGTACGAAGTCTTTGAATATCCATGATACTAATGATGATTGCACTAGTTATGATGAAAATATCTCCTATAAACATGTCAATTTTTGTGGAGTACATTGGGTTTGTAAGTACACACCAAATAGGGAAGATAGATATTGCAAGAGGCATAAGTACTTCGAAACCAAATTGTTGCAAGAAAGGCTAGATGAATGTGCTGAAAATTTAAATTATCTTGGCCATACTTGTGAGCTTTGCAATGAACATGATCATTTCAGTACCCAATGCAAATTGTTTCATGATTGTATCATGTCCAAAAATTGTGATGACTTGATTTCCCTTGCACATCATAATGAACTTAGTTTTCTTATGGGTTACGAAGAAATGAAATGTATAACTAATCATCTTCCAGAATTTGCCCGTTACAAACTTCTTGACTTTGATCTAGAGGAAATTTATATGTATTGTGCGGCAAATTGCATTGAAAATCCTTATATTGCTAATTACATAAAGAAAAGAAAACAAATAGAAGATGAAGAGAATACTAATGAAAGGGAAGAGACTTCCCAATATCCTCCTATTATTTCTTATGATGAATCAGGTAACGAGGAGGAGCCTCCTATTCAACCAATCTCGTTAATAAGGAGCTCCAAAAAGAGGATTGAACCCACACATGATGTGGTGAAGAAGAAGAAAAGAAAAAGGAAGAGAGGTAAAAATATATCTCTCACAAATAATGTTGCTCCTATTACTATTATGCCCCATGAAAATATAATTCTGGAAGATAATGATACTTCTTATGATCTTGAAAATCTTTTTGGCACTTTCTTGGAAGAATATGATAATTGCTATACTATTGGTGCTATCCATACTATTAATGATGAGAGTGATTATGTTAATAATATGAAAAGGCCCAAGCTTGGGGATGCTATGTTTGATGAAGATGATGTTTTTGAGAATATATTTGCTGCAATTAATGTTTGTCCCAAGCTTGGGGATGCTATGTTTAATGAAGATGATATTTTTAATCTCCCAAGTTTTGATATGCAAATTTATAATGATGATAGCATGCCTCCTACCTATGATGATTATTGTGATGATACTTATGCTATAAAAATTAGTGATTATATTTATAAAACTTGTCATGATTATGATTACCCCTTCTCTGAACATTACTCTTTTAATGTGGAAACAATTTATTGTATTCAAGTCTCTTATGATACTCCCATTATTCCGAATGAGAAGAATTTTGCTTATGTGGAGAGTAGTAAATTTTCTATGCTTGTAGATCATGAAAAGAATGCTTTAGGTGCTGGTTATATTGTTGAATTCATTCATGATTCTACTGAAAATTATTATGAGGGAGGAACATATGCTTGTAGGAATTGCAATAATATCAAGTTTCCTCTCTATGTGCTTAAAGTTTTGAAGTTATGCTTCTTTTACCTTCCTATGCAAGTTGATTCTTGTTCCCACAAGTTGTTTGCTCACAAAATCCATACGCATAGGAAGAGGGTTAGGCTTAAATGTGCTAGTCATATTCTTCATGATGCCCTCTTTATGTTACAATTCTTATCTTTTATGTGAGCATCATTGAAATCATCATGCCTAGCTAGGGGCGTTAAACGATAGCGCTTGTTGGGAGGCAACCCAATTTTATTTTTGTTCCTTGCTTTTTGCTCCTGTTTAGTAATAAATAATTTATCTAGCCTCTGTTATGATTGAGTTTTTATGTTTTAATTAGTGGTTGTGCCAAGTAGAGCCGTTGGGAAGACTTGGGGAAAGTCTTGTTAATCTTGCTGTAAAAAAACAGAAACTTTAGCGCTCACGAGAATTGCTGCCATTTTTATTTGGAGAGTGATATTTAGTTAATTCTTTTTGAAGATGATTAATAGATAAATTCCTCAGGTCCAGCAAGTTATTTTAGAATTTTTGGGGTTCCATAAGTATATGTTTGATCCAAATTACTACAGACTGTTCTGTTTTTGACAGATTATGTTTTCTATGTGTTGTTTGCTTATTTTGATGAGTCTATGAGTAGTATCGGAGGGTATGAACCATAGAGAAGTTGTAATAAAGTAGATATAACACCAATATAAATAAAGAATTAGTTCATTACAGTACCTTGAAGTGGTGATTTATTTTCTTATACTAACGGAGCTTACGAGTTTTCTGTTAAGTTTTGTGTTGTGAAGTTTTCAAGTTTTGGGTAAGGATTCGATGGACTATGGAATAAGGAGTGGAAAGAGCCTAATATTGGGGATTCCCAAGGAACCCCAAGGTAATATTCAAGGACAACCAAGAGCCTAATCTTGGTGATGCCCCTGAAGGCATCCCCTCTTTCGTCTTCGTTCATCGGTAACTTTACTTGGAGCTATATTTTTATTCGCCACATGATATGTGTTTTGCTTGGAGCGTCATTTTATTTTATTTAGTTTTGCTTGCTGTTTGAATGAAATACCAAGATCTGAAATTATTAAATGTTAGAGAGTCTTCACATAGTTGCATAATTATTCGACTACTCATTGAGCTTCACTTATATCTTTCGAAGTAGTTTGTTGTTGCTCTAGTGCTTCACTTATATCTTTTTAGAGCACGGTGGTGGTTTTATTTTATAGAAATAATTGATCTCTCATGCTTCACTTATATTATTTTGAGATTCCTAAACAGCATGGTAATTTTCTTTGGTTATTAATTTAGTCCTGATATGATGGGCATCCAAAAGGGATATAATAAAAACTTTCATATAGAGTGCATTGAATACTAAGAGAAGTTTGATACTTGATAATTGTTTTGAGATATGAGGATGGTAATATTAGAGTCATGCTAGTGAGTAGTTGTGAATTTGAGAAATACTTGTGTTGACGTTTGTGATTCCCGTAGCATGCACGTATGGTGAACCGTTATGTGACGAAGTCGGAGCATGATTTATTTATTGATTGTCTTCCTTATGAGTGGCGGTCGGGGATGAGCGATGGTCTTTTCCTACCAATATATCCCCCTAGGAGCATGCGCATAGTACTTTGTTTTGATAACTAATAGATTTTTTCAATAAGTATGTGATTTCTTTATGACTAATGTTGAGTCCATGGATTATACGCACTCTCACCCTTCCACCATTGCTAGCCTCTCTAGTACTGCGCAACTTTCGCCGGTTCCATAAACCCACCATTTACCTTTCTCAAAACAGCCACCATACCTACCTATTATGGCATTTCCATAGCCATTCCAAGATATATTTCCATGCAACTTTCCACCGTTCCGTTTATTATGACACGCTTCATCATTGTCATATTGCTTTGCATGATCATGTAGTTGACATCGTATTTGTGGCAAAGCCACCGTTCATAATTCTTTCATACATGTCACTCATGAGTCATTGCACATACCGGTACACCGCCAGAGGCATTCCTATAGAGTCATATCTTGTTCTAAGAATCGAGTTGTAATTCATGAGTTGTAAGTAAATAAAAGTGTGATGATCATCATTATTAGAGCATTGTCCCAGTGAGGAAAGGATGATGGAGACTATGATTCCCCCATAAGTCGGGATAAGACTCCGGACAAAAAATAAAAAAAGAGAGAAAAAAAAGAGGCCATAAAAAAGGAGAAGGCCCAAATAAAAAAATGAGAGAAAAGGAGAGAAGGGGCAATGCTACTATCCTTTTACCACACTTGTGCTTCAAAGTAGCACCATAATCTTCATGATAGAGAGTCTCCTATGTTTTCACTTTCATATACTAGTGGGAATCTTTCATTATAGAACTTGGCTTGTATATTCCAATGATGGGCTTCCTCAAAATGCCCTAGGTCTTCGTCAACAAGCGAGTTGGATGCACACCCACTTAGTTTCTTTTGTTGAGCTTTCATACACTTATAGCTCTAGTGCATCCGTTGCATGGCAATCCCTACTCACTCACATTGATAACTATTGATGGGCATCTCCATAGCCCATTGATACGCCTAGTTGATGTGAGACTATCTTCTCCTTTTTGTCTTCTCCACAACCACCCTTCTATTCCACCTATACGCCTAGTTGTGCATGATTTAAATATTTTGTGTGGTGAAGATGGAGCATAGCCAGACTATATGATTTTGTAGGGATAGCTTTCTTTGGCCATGTTATTTTGAGAAGACATGATTGCTTAGTTAGTATGCTTGAAGCATTATTATTTTTATGGCAATATTAAACTTTTGTCTTGAATCTTATGGATCTGAATATTCTTGCCACAATAAAGAATAATTACTTAGAGAAATATGTTAGCTAGCATTCCACATCAAAAATTCTGTTTTTATCATTTACCTACTCGAGGACGAGCAGGAATTAAGCTTGGGGATGCTGATACGTCTCCAACGTATCTATAATTTTTTTATTGTTCCATGATATTGTATTATCAACCTTGGATGTTTTATATGCATTTATATGCTATTTTATATGATTTTTGGGACTAACCTATTAACCCAGAGCACAGTGCCACTTTCTGTCTTTTGCCTATTTTAGGGTTTCGAAGAAAAGGAAAATCAAACGGAGTCCAATTGACCTGAAACTTCACGGAACTTATTTTTGGATCAGAAGAAGCCCAGAAGACTTGGAGTCCACATAAGGGAAGCTTCGAGGAGGCCACGAGGTAGGGGGCCGCCCACCCCCCTAGGGTGCGCCCTCCACCCTCGTGGGCCCCTCAAGGCTCCCTGACGTATCTCTTTCACCCATATATACCCACGTACCCTAAAACTATCGGGGAGCACAATAGATCGGGAGTTCCGCCGCTAGAAGCCTCCATAGCCACCGAAAGCCAATCTAGACCCGTTCCGGCACCCTGCCGGAGGGGCGGAATCCCTCTCCAGTGGCCATCTTCATCATCCCGGTGCTCTCCATGACGAGGAGGGAGTAGTTCTCCCTCGGGGCTGAGGGTATGTACCAGTAGCTATGTGTTTGATCTCTCTCTCGTGTTCTTTAGGTGATACGATCTTGATGTATCGCGAGCTTTGCTATTATAGTTGGATCTTATGATGTTTTCTCCCCCCTCTACTCTCTTGTAATGGATTGAGTTTCCCCTTTGAAGTTATCTTATCGGATTGAGTCTTTAAAGATTTGAGAACACTTGATGTATGTCTTGTCATGCGTATCTGTGGTGACAATGGGATACCACGTGATTCACTTGATGTATGTTTTGGTGATCAACTTGCGGGTTCCGCCCATGAACCTATGCATAGGGGTTGGCACATGTTTTCGTCGTGATTCTTTGGTAGAAACTTTGGGGCACTCTTTGAGGTCCTATGTGTTGGTTGAATAGATGAATCTGAGATTGTGTGATGCATATCGTATAATCATGCCCACGGATACTTGAGGTGACACTGGAGTATCTAGGTGACATTAGGGTTTTGGTTGATTTGTGTCTTAAGGTGTTATTATAGTATGAACTCTAGGGTTGTTTGCGACACTTATAGGAATAGCCCAACGGATTGATTGGAAAGAATAACTTTGAGGTGGTTTCATACCCTACCATAATCTCTTCATTCGTTCTCCGCTATTAGTGACTTTGGAGTGACTTTTTGTTGCATGATGAGGGATAGTTATGTGATCCAATTATGTTATTATTGTTGAGAGGACTTGCACTAGCGAAAGTATGAACCCTAGGCCTTGTTTCAACGCATTGCAATACCATTTACGCTCACTTTTATCATTAGTTACCTTGCTGTTTTTATATTTTCAGATTAAAAAAACCATTATCTACTATCCATATACCACTTGTATCACCATCTCTTCGCCGAACTAGTGCACCTATACAATTTACCATTGTATTGGGTGTGTTGGGGACACAAGAGACTCTTTGTTATTTGGTTGCAGGGTTGCTTGAGAGAGACCATCTTCATCCTATGCCTCGTACGGATTGATAAACCTTAGGTCATCCACTTGAGGGAAATTTGCTACTGTCCTACAAACCTCTGCACTTGGAGGCCCAACAACCTCTACAAGAAGAAGGTTGAGTAGTAGACATCAAGTAGCTACTAGGCATGGGTTCGGCGGGCCAAAGACGGATTGTCAAATCCCTCATTGCCAATTCAGCCACCCTGTGCAGTTCGGTCCATTGCTTCAGCTGATCGCTGAGGGCCACAGGATGCTTTGGCACAAGGTACTACGACCAGAACAGATTCTTCGTTGAGCTCCCCTCTTCGGCCTGGAAGAACTCCGTGGCATCAGCAACACTCCAGGGCAGGGACGCAAACACTCCTGGAGAACTCCAAATCCGGGTTGGAAAGACATACCTTTTCTTCACAAATTTGCTCTACATGTTAAAGGCATTACCCGCCGCAATTTGCTTTGCCTCTTGGATCTCCCGGACAGTGCTTTGGGCTTCGGCATGGGCTTCCTGTGCGCTTTGGAGTGCCATAGCGAGTTCAGAGTTCTGCTCCGAACTCTTGCACTCTAAGGATTCACATTTGCCTATGGCATCCTTGAGCTCTTGCTGGACTTCCTCCACCCGTGATTCCTGTTTAAGGCGGGAGGCTCGTTCCTCCTCCGCCTCCTTCTTGGCCTCGTCCAGCGCACTCTTGAGGGCCTCGACCTCAGACGTGTCAGCTGCAAACATAATTATGAAACTCATTGAGATACTACATCATAGCTGGCATCGTTTCAGACGTGCTTCGGTATTACATACATTGCTTTTCTTCTAACTTCCGCTTTAGCTCGGATGCTTCGGCGGCATGGGTAGCTGACGCTTGTTTTGCAGCCCGTTTGTTCAAATAGATATGTATGTTAACCTCATGCGTGATTTATCAGATCCTCTATTCGGTTCTTCTTTCTGAACACCGAACAGAGTCTCGGGGGCTACTATCTATACACAGGCATTCTTTTTTATACAGTTAAAAGATACTGCAAAGCACATACCTCAAAGCCTCTTAAAATGCTAGTGTAGGCTTTGCTCAGCCCACATTTCACAGACTGAACCTTTTCAATCACCGTACCCATAAGGGTACGATGTTCTTTCACAATGATGGCGCCATGAAGCACTCTCATCAGAGTGTCCGACGCCTCCGCATTGACAGAGGACGCCGGTGTTGTAGGCGTTCCCCTTCTAGTAAAGAGGGTTGCTCCTCTGTCTCCGGAACCGTGTGGGTTTTCGGAATGACATTTGGTTGGGGCCCAAACTGGACATGGCCCCCGTGTCCAGTCTCTATGGGGGTCGGTTCCCCCATGTTCTCGACAGTCGAGGTGTCACCCTTCGGCACCATCTTGGCAGCCTCCGGTACCTCTACCTGTTCCGAAAGGGTCCTTTGGGAGGACACCTCGGTGTTATCCGCGGCGGTGGAGGAGGAAGCTGGTGGAGGCGAATCGCTCTCCATCATGTTCGGACCCAGCGAATTCCCGGAAGAGGAGGATCACTGGGGGAGGACCTTAACCGGACTGCAGCATACAATTTAAATGCATTACAACTATAAGCCAAAAAAGCCGAACATATATATACCTTTGAGTACTTACGATCCGGCCAGGGGCTTCGGCCTGGGGCGCCACTCGTCAGCGTCCGATTCGGAGTCATCTATAAGGGACGCCCTCCCTTTCTTGGACGCCTCCGCCTCTAGATCGGCGGAGGCTGCCCTTTTCTTCTTCTCCCCCTTAGGAGGGGAGTTGCTCTCTTCCTCCTCCTCTTCCTCTTCGTCGGGGGAGGAGACGGTTCCGGTGTCCTCGGACACTACGTCTGAAGCACCCTTATGGCGGAGCCCGCTCTTGGCTTCCTTGCCCTTCTCCTTGGCTTTCTTTTTGGGTGCCTGGAATGGCGTCGGGACCAGCATCCTCGTCAATAGAGGAATAGATGGGTCTTTGGGCAGTGGAGCCGGACAATGAACCCGGTCCGCTTTCTTCGTCCTGCCCTGCAAAAGTAAATGGAGGGTTTAGTGTGTTCCTTGGATCCGCAAAGTAAGGTTATCAAAGAACTTACGGGGGTCGTAGTGTGGGTGATGTCGTACCCAAGGTCTTCGGTTGTCTCCAGCCATGACTTATGGTTCTTGAAGCGCAGCTTCCACATGTCTTCGTGCTTCGTGCCGAAGAACTGCTGCAAGGTCCGGGGATCGACCGGGTTGAACTTTCACATGGGCTCTTGACGCGCCTGACAGGGTAGAATCCGATGGAAGAGCATCACCTGGATCACGCTAGCGAGGATGGTATTTTTTATCTACCATGCTCTTGATTCGCTTATGCAGCACCGTTACCTCGTCAGACGACGCCAAGTCCAGGCCCTTGTTGAGCCAGGATGGCAGCCGCATTGGGGGTCCGGACTTGAACTCCGCAGGAGAACCCATGTGGAGTTGCGAGGTTCTATGACATAGAACCACCCCTGCTACCATCCCTTCATGGTCTCCACGAAGGTGCCTCGGGGCCAAGTGACGTTGGGCAGTTTGCTCAGCATAGCGCCACCGCAATCCGCGTGCTGGCCATCCACCACTTTCGGCTTTACATTGAAAACCTTGAGCCATAGGCCGAAGTGGGGAGAAATGCGGAAGAATGCCTCGCATACGACGATAAACGCAAAAATGTTGAGGAAAGAATTTGGGGCTAGATCGTGTAAATCTATCCTGTAGTAAAACATGAGGCCGCGGACGAAAGGATGAAGGGGAAACCCAGTCCGCGAAGAAAATGAGGGATGAACACTACCCTCTCGCCAGGCTTTGGAATAGGGATGATCTAATTTTTTGTCGGGAGCCGGTGGGCGATCTCCTTGGCCAGATACCTCGCTTCCCGGAGTTCCTTGATGATTTTCTCCGTGACAGAGGAAGCCATCCACTTGCCCTGCGCCCCGGATCCAGACATGGCTGGAGTACTTTCTGGGAACAAAAAGGACTGAAGCTTGGGCGTTGGAGCTTGAGGGTGGATGGGCTGAGGAAGGGGAAGGCGTGGGGTAAAAGGGGGGAATCTTATCTCCTTATAAAGGCAGTGAATAGCATGCGTCCCCCACGAGCCTTAAAGCTTGCCTATTTCCAAGAGGTCGTGCGAAACGGCACAGTTGGGTTTCCCAAACCCGTATTGATGAGAATCCCAGAATAAGGGGGCATGATCTTTTCTTTGACAAGATGTGTCATCGGTGGTTGCGTCTCGAAACGCGAAACGGGAGGCCAAAAAATGGTTTGAAATAATAAAATGGTCAGACATAACGTCTCACCAGTGAAATCTTCAGAAGACAGGACTTATGTGTATTTTACCTTTACGTTTGAGGATTGTGACTATTGTACAGAGCCAGATATAGTACTGATGATCAACAGCTTTGAAGTGTTCGAAGGAGGAACCCGCCTTGCAATGCCGAAGACAATCTGCGCGTCGGACATATCGTCATTGAAGACTGGTTCAGGGGCTACTGAGGGAGTCCAGGATTATGGGGTCCTCGAGCGTCTGGGCTATGTGATATGGGCCGGACTAATGGGCCGTGCAGATACAAGACAGAAGACTTTCCCCCGTGTCCGTATGGGACTCTCCTTGGTGTGGAAGGCAAGCTTAGCGTGCGGATATGAAGATTCCTTTCTCTGTAAACCGACTCTGTACAAACCCTAGTCCCCTCTGGTGTCTATATAAACCGGAGGGTTTAGTCCGTAGAGGCAATCACAGTCATAATCATATAGGCTTGACATCTAGGGTTTAGCCATTACTATCTCGTGGTAGATCAACTCTTGTAACCCTTATACTCATCAAAGTCAATCAAACAGGACGTAGGGTATTACCTCCATTAAGAGGGCCCGAACCTGGGTAAACATCGTGTCCCCTGTCTCCTGTTACCTTCGATCCTTAGACGCACAGTTCGGGACCATCTACGCGAGATCTGTCGGTTTTGACACCGACAACTAGAGCCCGATTGCCATGATTTCAGATATGAACCTAGTATGTTTTCATGAATATATGTGAGTTCTTGATCCTATTTGCAAGTTGTAGAGACCTATTACGAGTTATGATCCGCATACCCCAAGCTGACAATAATTGGGATTCTTTTCGGTGATTACCGTAGTTTGAGGAGTTCATGTATTCACTAAGTGTTAATGCTTTGGTTCGGTTCTCTATTAAAAGGAGGCCTTAATATCCCTTAGTTTCCATTAGGACCCCGCTGCAACGGGAGGGTAGGACAAAAGATGGCATGCAAGTTCTTTTCCATAAGCACGTATGACTATATACTAAATACATGCCTACATTATATTGATGAATTGGAGCTAATTCTATGTCACCTAGGTTATGACTTCTACATGATGAATATCATACAACACAATTATCATTGCCGATCCATTGCCTACGAGCTTTTCACATCTTGATCTTTGCTAAGTTACTTTCGTTGCCACTGCTGTTACAATTACTACAAAACTGTTACTATTACTTTTGCCACCGTTACCGTTACTTCCATATTACTTTGCTACTAAATACACTGCTGCAGATATTAAGCCTTTCAGGTGTGGTTGAATTGAAAACTTAGCTGCTAATACGCGTATTTTTTTGGCTCCCCTTGTGTCGAATCAATAAATTTGGGTTGAATACTCTACCCTCGAAAATTGTTGCGATCCCCTATACTTGTGGGTTATCAAGACCTTTTTCTGGCGCCGTTGCCGGGGAGCATAGCTCTATTCTCTGAGTCACTTGGGATTTATATCTGTTGATCACTATGAGGAATCTGAAAGATACCAGAACCAAGATTCTTTCCTCTACTATGAGGGGAGGTAAGGAACTGCCATATAGCTCTGCACTTGATTCACCTTATGCTTTGAGTAAACTTGCGGCACCTACACCTGCCATTGATTCCGATATGTCGCATGTTATTGATGATGCTATGATGACCCACAAGTATAGGGGATCTATCGTAGTCCTTTCGATAAGTAAGAGTGTCGAACCCAACGAGGAGCAGAAGGAAATGATAAGCGGTTTCCAGCAAGGTATTCTCTGCAAGTACTGAAATAAGTGGTAACAGATAGTTTTGTGATAGGATAATTTGTAATGAGCAACATGTAACAAAAATAAATAAAGTGCAGCAAGGTGGCCCAATCCTTTTTGTAGCAAAGGACAAGCCTGGACATTATTCTTGGCGATGATGCCCCTCAGGATACGATTCTCCTCCTCGAGCTTATTGACTTGCTGCTTGAGGTCCATTATTTCCTTTCGGAGTTTTCCTGTAATAGCCAAAGCTCCCTGCACCCAAGGGTGCTGCATAGCTGCGGGAGAACCAATGACACTCTTTTTCATATTCTCATAAGAAAGAAATCTAACATTGGAAGGGATAACCGAGTTTGGAATAGCCGAGCTCTGCAGTTCTCCCACTGTGAATCCATCTCGGAAGTGGGAAGTGACTTCTTGATCCTCTTCCATGGCATCTATCCTCTTCAAATCAGCCTCCATCTCTTCCTCCATTGCTGGCCCAAAGAGGTCAACATTGTTGTTTGTCATTGATCTCGGTGCCGGATGAGACACCCGGCTCTCCCCAACTGACTCTTGCAAAGACATCTTGCTCTAATCTGTAGCAGCAACAGCTCGAAACACAAACAGAGGATAATTGTGTGATACGGGAGTCAAAACCCCCGGGAGATTATATAATGAATTTTTACCGACTAAATTACGTGTCGTGTAAGAAAACGGAGTCCAGGGAGCGCACGAGGTGCCCACGAGGTAGGGGGCGCCAAGTAGGGTAGGGCGCGCCCTCCACCCTCGTGGAGGCCTCGTGTCCTTCCCAGACTGCTTCTTATTTTTCTATTTTTCTAAATATTCCAAAACGGAGAAATATTGCCTTAAAAACTGTTTTGGAGTCGGTTTACTTACTGTACCACATATCTATTCCTTTTCGGAGTCTGAAACGTTCTGGAAAGTGTCCCTTATGTATTCCTTCGGGGTTATGGTTTCAATAACATTGGTTTCAGCATTTATGGGATTACCTGAGATATAATGTTTGATTCTTTGACCGTTCACCACCTTCGGATTTGTGCCTTCGAAGTTGTTGATTTTTATGGCATCGGAACGATAGACCTCCTCGATAACGTAAGGACCTTCCCATTTAGAGAGAAGTTTTCCTGCAAAAAATCTTAAACAAGAGTTGTATAGCAATACATAACCATCTACATTAAACTCATGCTTTTGTATCCTTTTATCATGCCATCTTTTAACTTTTTCTTTAAACAACTTGGCATTTTCGTAGGCTTGGGTTCTCCATTCATCGAGTGAGCTAATATCAAATAACATCTTCTCACCGGGAAGTTTAAAATCATAATTGAGCTCTTTAATATCCCAATATGCCTTGTGTTCTAGTTCGAGAGGTAAGTGACATGCTTTTCCATAAACCATTTTATACGGAGACATACCCATAGGATTTTTATATGCAGTTCTATAGGACCATAATGCATCATCAAGTTTCTTGGACCAATTCTTTCTAGACCTATTGACAGTCTTTTGCAAAATTAATTTGAGCTCTCTATTACTCAATTCTACTTGACCACTAGACTGAGGGTGATAAGGAGATGTAATTCTATGATTAACATCATACTTAGCAAGCATTTTACGGAAAGCGCCATGAATAAAATGTGAACCACCATCAGTCATTAAATATCTAGGGACTCCAAATCTTGGAAAAATAACTTCTTTAAGCATTTTAATAGAAGTGTTATGATCAGCACTACTAGTTGGAATAGCTTCTACCCACTTAGTAACGTAATCAACAGCAACTAAAATATGTGTATATCCATTAGAGGCGGGAAAAGGCCCCATATAGTCAAAGCCCCAAACATCAAATGGTTCAATAACGAGTGAATAGTTCATAGGCATTTCTTGACGTCTACTAATATTACCAATTCTTTGACATTCATCGCAAGATAAGAGAAATTTACGGGCATCTTTGAAGAGAGTAGGCCAATAAAAACCAGATTGCAATGCCTTATGTGCAGTTCTATCTCCAGCATGGTGTCCTCCATAAGCTTTGGAGTGACACTTGCGTAGGATCTGTTC